>NC_141899.1:10000000-14800000 GCF_030686135.1 Camelina sativa | reverse complement strand
TTAGGGAGAGGAATACACATCATCCTTTCCAAATCAAATTTACTGATGAGTCGACGATGGGCCTGCTCTCACCGGTGAATCAAAAACACTACTTCCGTTTCGAAGATTTGGGTGATATATCTCGAGGGAGAATTACCCATCCCATATCATTCGGTACGCTTATCTTCAATTTTCAATTACACAAATCGTTTGAAACAACGTTAACAAACGTTTGCTAATTGATATATTTGTGATTATCACTAGTTTTTAGGCCTCATACTAAATAAATAGGTTAGTAGACAATTTCATATCAAAATACATAGGTCGTAACATTTAAAGTATGTGTCTACCCCGAATCAGATGTCTGTGGGTGTGTAGTTGGGGTGGAAGACAGAAGATTGCTCGAGGGGGCAAATACGGCCAATGAAGTTGTCCTCACCCTACTGAATGGGAGGTAAAGGAGATTTGTGCTACCTTTTCAATACATTTACATTTAAAGTTTTTTCGTATGCCCGTTCAATATTAACATGAGAAAATCGTAGGAATGAAACCCTCAAGTGTCGTGCCCTAGATGATTATGCTGCTCGCTTCATAAATGCTTGGGAAGCACTCGGGTGTCATCTTACTTTTACATCTGAACCCGTCTTTTGTATTTTGCGGTTCTGGAAGGTTGGAAGCTACGAAGGTATGTTCGATTTGATAGATCAGATAAGGAAACCAGCCTTGTGAAACCATATACAACTAATTTTGTAAATGTTCTGAAGGTGCTCCTTGCCTCGTCAACACAACCGCCTCTTCGCTGTTCTATATAAAACCAGATTTCGAGGGAATGGAACATCACAAGGAGATGTAAGCTCTTTGTTTTCCTACAAAAATATCTAATTGTATTTGTTGCTACTGGCAAATACGTTAAACACTTTCTATATTTACCGCAGATCTGAAAATGCTGGACGTTACTATATAGAACATATAATGGAGCACGTAGGGGAGAATGCAGTACCTTGAGAATAAAGGAACTAGATGGGCGAAAGGGAGAACTCAGGGAGTTTAGCATATTTATTTAAAGAACCGGCACAGATCTATGCAATTTATTAACTTTTTTTTCCCCGGTGTGTTTGTACTTTTGCGTGAACCCAATGTTACGCTGATTATGGATAATATATGGTTATGTTTTGTCAACAAAATATAAAATTTAGTACTCTGCAATATATGTACGTACATAACAATAGTTATCTACGATAAGTGAACATGTCAACACTATCCAAACATCGCATTATGTCCTCTCTAATGGACCATATAAAGCCCACAAACAGATATATTTCGCTTTAAAAAGCTTCTTATTCAAACAGAAAACCGTTTGCTTGAGATTTCTAAAAAGCCCACACGAGTAATAGACCCATCTAGGGCAGCCGGGAACAATTTCTCCAACAATTATAGTTAAACAAAAATGTGGGCTTAGAAATTAAAAAGGGCCATCATAAACATGTTACAAAAAGCTATGTTGGCACCTTAGGAAAAAAGAGTATTATCCTCACGCCAAGAAAAGATAACACGTCTATTGTCGCCCATGCACTACGTATTAGCTGGACATGTTGTACGGTACTGGCCAACCTGTTGACACTGAGAACAAGCATGCTGTTTACGGGGCCGCTTCGTCTCCAACGCAACCTCGACAAAAGACTTCCTCCTCATCATCTTTGGCCTTCCTGGAGGATTCCTAACAAAAGGCGGTTTACATCTGGACGGTGTAATATCAGTAGGAACGATGCAGGATGTATCTATCGGCATTATCGCCTCCGCATACCCACTGCAGAGGCTGTCTCTGCGGAAGTATGGATGGTGCTGGTTTATAACTGATACGTTGGCAGTATATGCGGCTGCGATAGCATGTACGCATGGCATCCTCTCTAGATCAAAACGCCTACATGAACACCTCTTATACCTCAGATTGACAACATGCGTTGAGTTACCACCACTTACTTCAAATCGATCTTCATCAATTTCTTGAACCTTTAGACGCCTTGACTATTCAATACGTGCCTATGAGTAAATCAAAGCGTAAGTTCATATAACCAAAACAACACAACATATCCACTAACATTTTTCATGCCTTTCGTTAACATATATATCGATGGATATGTTAATGAATGTCACACCTGTAACAGGTTCTCCACTCCTTTGGTGAGTAAAGTTGGCATTGGGGCAGCTTGTTTTCTCCTTGTAGCAAACCAACGTGTCAACATATTCCGAACAGCTTCTAGTAACTCTACAATGGGATAGGCTCTGGCAGGATTCAGTACTTTGTTTAGCGATTCTGCAATGTTGCTCGTGGTGAAGTTGTACCTATCACCAGGAAAGTGCGCCCTGCTCCACTTGGTTACATCTGCACGAACCAAGTAAGCATGCAGTTGCGGATTCGCTTCTTGAATTTGCTGGAAGATTTCTTCGAAATCAACTACACGGTACGCTGCAGCTGCTTTTTTTACCAGCCGGAATGTTTCGCTCCCACTAAATCTCAGGATAATATTCTTGTGAAGATGATAAGTGCAGATTCCTCGACTTGCCAGGGGGTACACTTTAGCGATAGCTTTACCAATAGATTTATGCCGGTCAGATATCAGTGCAAGCTTTTCATCATCAGGAATTACACTACTTAATTGAGTAAAAAACCATTCCCACGACACGTCGTTCTCTGTATCAACAACCGCATACGCCAGAGGGAAAATATTAAAATTCCCATCTTGTGTTGTCGCTATCAGAAGAGTCCCTTTGAATTCACCTTTCAAAAAGGTTCCATCTACAACTACAACTTTCCGCATATACCTGAAACCCTTAATGCATCCAGCAATCGCAATGAAAACATACTTGAATCTGTCTTCTGCATCAACGACCAGTCTAGTAAGGGTCCCCGGATTAGAGGACCTCAGCCTGTATAAATATGCCGGTAATTCAGCGTATCCACTTTCAGGTGTACCCCTAACATACTCCCGCGCCTTTATAAGTGTACGATGTGCCTTCCAGTAGCCAAGCTATTATATGAAAATGGTCAGTAAAAGACATCAGCACTAAACAATATCAACTAGATCGAATTATATATATGTGCAGTGCAGGCCATAGAATCAACTAATTTCTGACAAACTCAACAAACTTAAGCTACGATCTGTTTGTACACCCTATAAACAAGTACACTCACAGAGCCAACCATAAAACAAACATATTAAAGTATTCCAGTAGCCAACCTGTACACCATATCGTAGGTTGAGCCCATCCCCAACAAGATTTGGCACAACAGAACTTCCCACACCACCAACATAATCCTTGTATAATTGACCTAGGATTGGTGGTTTAGCATTATGGCTACGGCCATATCGTTCCGTAACAGAGCAAGTATGTTCACGACAATATCTGCGAATATGAAACACCGGCGAATCACCCATGGTTGAAGCCCGTATTCTCCATTTACAACCTTTTACCCAACACTCAACGATTAACAAAACGGGCGTTGAATATCGAACATTGTAATCATATTTATCTAATACACTCAGCACCCTCAACCTTGCCACCAACGTTTCTTTGCTATCAAACTTATCCCCCACAGCAATATCACCACCTCCGTTTTCTATTTTGCGAACCTCCTTCTCAATTGCATCAGCTGCAGAGTTAGTCTTGCGGGTACGGTTATTTGATTCTGTGTTACACACATTTTCCTCTATACAAGACCCACCCCCAGGTCCGTCGTCCAATGATTCCTCTGCTTCATCCGGGGCGAAGTTGGAGTACAGCAGATAGTCTTCATCCCCCTGAACTTGCACCATCGCTGTCGTCACAGTAATCAAATCTACTGTTGTCCTCGTCATCTGCTTCATCTTCATCTAGATCATTTCCTACATTATCTTCACCGTCTTCCTTCCGACTCTCGTACTCATCATCTTTCTCTCCCATTTCCTCTGCCACGCCTACGAAATCATCTACAACGACTTCAGGGGTCTTGGGTATTGGTTCTGGGGTTTTCGGTTTGACTTCCTCGAACAAGGTTTCACCAGATTTAGCTTCGATCTCAACGCATAGCCGGATGAGTTCACTCCTATGCTGTTTGAGAAAGTTTTGAAACTGCCGACCATTCGAAACAATCACCGGTGGCATATAACATCCGCTTTTTTTATATCTATCTAATATATAGCTCAACTTTATCGCGGAAGTTCTTTCACAGAAACCAAAGTCATCGTACACCATAGCAGTAAAGTCTTCAAACTTTGTTTCTTTATCGGCAACTATAATCCTGCACCCTTTCCTAGTATCAACATCAAACAACCATCGCTTTTTGTCTACCCTCCACCTCCCACACGCCAATACGATATCTTGCTCTTCCATGGATGAACCGAGATCAAAGATTAAAGAAACTGAGTAGGAAAAAGACGTTTGCTCCGGCAGACAAACAAAACACGATTGATGAATCTGCTACAAACACCATAGATCGGAAGAACAGTAAAGGTGTTTAGATCTTCTTCCAATAAGTCTATCGCAACGCTCGACTGTCTTTGCCAGCTCAAACAAATTCGTGTTATTCTGGTAAGACTTTACAGCTGTCAATCTTGCTTACTAAATCTACCACGGACAAGAAGCCTACCACAACACTACGAAAACTATTTAAAAAAACAAACAAAGTATACCAAAAATATCTGTAAGGAGAGAAGGCTGTCGCATAAATCTGTCGCAACAGGCCATTAGTCTACCATAAATATCTTCCCACCCTGTTACGTTTGCCGCTACACGCGCTTAAAACAAAAGTCTATCATCAAAGGGAAATTCCTCTACCAACTTAATCTAACGAATCGATTTCATGGACGTCGACCGATAAGTGTACCAACACTACAACTAAGTGTACCATCTACAGTGACCGATAAGTGTACCAAGACTACAACCAAGTGTACCAAAAATATCTGACGTACACCTTTAATCAGTCCACGTGTATAAATCTACCATCAAAGGATCGGTAGACTTAGTCCCAACTTCCAATGTTTTTTTTTTCTAATGGCATTAGCCGTAATTACGTTTTTTCTCAACACTAGTTTCAGGGGTAGTATAGGTACAATGTGTTAGTCTAGTAATTACAAACAATTGTATGTTACTTTTGTAATAAGGAAGCTTTTATGCAATATTCTAGTAACTCACCCTAAAACATATTAGTTTTATTTATAATGATTCTCAGCCACTGTCTAAAATTTTGTAGCCGATGTGGGACGTTGTACATATTTCTTTTATTTTTATAGATTTTACTTTTTTTTTTACTTTTTTTTCTAAAAAATCGTAATAATATAGATTACCACTATATTTCAAAAAATATTACTTAGTGAAATATCTAATTCTTATCAGTTGTTTAAAATACTATTTGGACAGCCTTAGGAGCTTATAGCTTCAACTTTTTATTAGTATAGATATAATATTTTAAAATTTCTATAGAGGTTAAGTAATTGTAATATTTTAAAACATTTTATGAAGTTTAAATATTTTTAATATTTGAACCTTTTAAAGGTTTCAATATTTATAATATTTTAAACTTTTAAAATTTATAAATTATAATTTTTAAAAAACCTTTTAAAAGCTAAAAATTTAAAAGTTATAATATTTTGAAACCTTTTAAAAGCTAAGACTTTTAGAAGGTTCAATATTTATAATATTTTAAACTTTTAAAATTTATAAATTATAATTTTCTAAAAAACCTTTTAAAAAGTTTCAATATTGATAATATTTAACGTTTAAAATTTTAAATATTATAATATTTTTTAAAAAACTTTTGAAAGTTTTAATTTGATCAAATAAAAAGCTGATCAAACCGAATAAAACTTTAAAACTTGGACGCCTGATAAATCAAGCTTTTATGCTCATTCGATGTTGGAAGCATATTAATCTTATTTATACTGGTTCTGAACCATTGTCTAAAAACTTTCTAGCCGATGTGGGACGTTATATATAGTTCCTTTATTTTCATAAAATTTAAAACAAAATTCTAAAAATTTTTAAAATAGAAAATTCTGAAAATCTAAAAAAATGTTAATGAATAACATGTCAATTCCTTATATATTGTTTAAAATAATTCTTAATATAGAAAATTATGGAAATATTAAAATTGTTAATGAGTGATATGTTAAATCCCGATAAATTATTTAAAATCCTATGTGGACAACCTTAAGAGTTTATAGCTCATACTTTTATTAGTATGAAAAAGATATATACTCACTCTGTTTCAAAATATAAGAAATGACCACTTTAAAAAAGTTCAACCAATCATAAATAAAACTGCATAATAAAATATATTAAACTAATCTAAAAATAGCATAGAAACTTGAAAACATCTTATATTATGTAACACAATATTTTTCTCTAAAACATCTTATATTATGAAATGCAGAGAGTATGTGATTGATGACAATAATAAAATATTATCTTATAAAAATAAATTATATTAGTATTAAATAAAAATTTAAATTTCAGATACACAATTTTTAAAAATATAAAAATGAGTTGTGTTATACATTCAAATCAGATCAAAAAAATTATGAATTTAACTCGACGTCCGGGCAAGACGAATCAAACTGGTGACTTCACATATCCTAAACCATTTCTTCGACCACCAGAAAAACGAAATAATTTTGTAATCTTGAATTTATCTCGTTTTCCATATTTAATTGATCGCTACCACCTATGTTTCCGTGTTTTTTATTCAATGTTTTCTTATTTTTCATATTCTTTCTTATTTGTCAAATTTTATGGTAATTGTCATTGTTACTTTTATCATGTTCTTCGTTATACTCTTCTTCTTTTTCTTCTTTTTCTTCTTCTTCCTCGTCAACTTTTTCACATTCTTTCACTGAAAAATATTTTTTTAGACTACCATACAACTTGTTAACCCATCAAACTCCAAGACCAAAATCTTTTATTTTCTCATAAAATTTGTGAAATTCATAAAGTCCAGCATAGTCAACACATGCATCCAATTATTGATAATTTTATCCATATACTTATTCGGTTTAAGATCCACATGTATTTAAACTTCTCAAACCAAAATCCTTACTCGCAGAGAAAGTAATATGAACACATGTATAGTTAAAATAATACTTGTGCTTTTCGTTGATCCTTCTTCTTTAAACTCAAATAACATCAACTCAAGGTCTTGCGACGTCAATCCTTCTTTCTTAGACTTAAAAATAAAAATTTTACTGCAAGAATATCAAATTATATTTCTTTTATTTCTATAAATTTTAATTTTTTCTTCTAAAAATTCTTAATAATATAGATTACTACTATATTTCTATAAATGTTAATTAGTGAAATATCTAATTCTTATTGGTTGTTTTAAATCTTTTATGGACACCTTTAGGAGTTTATAGCTTCAACTTTTTATTAGTATAGATATAATATTTTAAAATTTCTATGGAGGTTAAGTAATTGTAATATTTTCAAACATTCTATGAATTTTAAATATTTTTCATATTTGAACCTGTTAAAAGTTTCAATATTTATAATATTTTAAACTTTTAAAATTTATAAATTATAATTTTTTAGAAACCTTTTATAAGCTAATAAATTTTTAAAATTTAAAGATCATAAGATTTTGAAGTTTTAAAAGGTTTCAAAATATAATATTTGAACCTTTTAAAATTTTTAATATTTATAATATTTTAAACTATTTTAAAAAAAAATTAAAAGCTAAGAACTTTAAAAAGTTTCAATATTTATAATATTTAAATTTTTAAACATTTTCAATATTATAATATTATTATGAAACTTTTTAAAGTTTTAGTTTGATCAAATAAAAAATCGGATCAAGCTAATCAAACTTTATAACTTGGACGCCTGATAAATCAAGCTTTCCTACTCATTCGCTGTTGGAAGCATATTAATCTTTATTTATACTGGTTCTGAACTAATGTCTAAAAGATTTCTAGCCGATGTGGGACGTTGTACATAATTCTTTTATTTCTATAAGTTTTAAAATTTTACTTTTTTAAAAAATTCTGGAAATTTAGAAAATGTTAATGAATGACATGTCAAATCCTTATTGGTTGTTTAAAATAATTCTTAATATTAAAAAATCTGGAGATTTTAAAAAATGTTAATGAGTGACATGTATTATTCCTATTGGTGGTTTAAAATCCTATGTGGACGTCTTTAGGAGCTTATGGGGCTGTTCGTTTGGTCGCTGCAAGTAGATGTCGCTGCGGCAGATGCAAGTGTTGTTGTTCATTTGGTTGTCGCAACTACTTGCGGCATGACGCTGCGTTTGCTGCAGCTCACGGCGGTTGAAAATTTTGAACGCGGTTTAATACAGCGATTAACGACTAAATAGTTGCGGCATGTATGAAAAATGACAAAACTACCCTTGTTTTGTTTAAGGATTTACAAAACAACCTATAACCCTAATAAGAAAACGACGAAGTTCAATTCTCTCTTCGTCATCTTCGTCGCCTTCGATTCTGATGACTATGGTAAGGTCTCATGCTTCTTCTTCTCTATTTTACTCTTGATAGCTTAGTATAGCTTAGTATCGATCTCTCTTTGCGCAGGAAAGCTTAGTCTCAATCTTTCTTCTTAGCCCAAGTCAGTACCTCTCTCTCTCTGCTTTTTTGTTTCAATTGTTGTAGATACAGAACTAGGTTATTAACAAGCAGAACCAATAGAAACTGAATCTGGGTTTTGTTTAAGCTATATTTAGCACCATATTTGGGATAAGAGTTCAGCCAGTGTATTGTTGTTAGAGGAGAAAGGGTATAAAGTCAAGTGAAAAAGGTTGATTATTTGATTTTAGTTTTCTTTGGTTACAGACCTCGGATTTTGGGTTTGAAACATGTTCTGAAAACTTGAGAGCAAGGTCTTGCCATTGATATAAAGATAGTCTTCTGGGTCCATTTGGTTTGATGGGAAATTGCTTCCAAAGTTGACTGTTCGCAGGGTTGTGTCATTTGGGTTATGTGTTGGGAATTTGGTCATAACTTTAAAACTGTGAGTCTAAATCAAGATCTGTTTTTTTTCTGTGGCTTTGTATGTCTGTTGTGAATCTTTCCACCAAGTTTCATAATATTCTGGGTTGTTTTGGCACTCTGTTTGTCGTCTGCATCAAGACATACGAATTTAGTAGCTTTATGGCTTCATTGTCTCTGTTTAAGTAATTTGGAAAGTGAAAAAGTTTCTTGGTTAACACTTTTTGTTAAGCTTTTGATGATTTGTCAGGTATGTTGATACGGGAAGGTTGGAGATGCCAGATGATTGGTGGAAGCAATGGATAGAGGTACTTGTTTATGCTATATATGCTTGTTCTTTTGATTGGTCTCTTCTAGCTTTCTCCGGTTTTGAAAAAGCTTTCTTTTTGAATGTTTTGCATATGGTACTGAGAGGTTGTGGAGCTTTCTTAAGGTTGTATAAGCGTGTTTCAGTTTGCTACTTTGTTTTGTTGTTTGCTCAACTCTTATAGAAAAGAGTGATCAGTGTCTTACACTCCTTTGTTTATGCTATATAGGAATGACCTGCAGCAGACTAAAGAAGAATTCCGAGCTGAAGGATGGAGCTCTCAGAGTAAAGAAGCTAGTTTAAATTCTACAGTGGATGGAGATGATAATGATGATGAAGCTGATTCTATTGACAAAGATATGTCAGTGCCAAGGGTAGAAACAGACTCATATACAAGGGTAGATATTAGGACTAGAAGGAACCTTGATGATCTGTAATATTTTTAATCTTTCCTGATTCTGGTAAATGGAAGAATGGTAGAACTTTTCATATAAGTTGCTTGAGAGCATGACAATAACACTAATGTTCTTTTTCTCTTACAACAGATGGGGTTTAATGCCAAAATTTAATTTCCATGAGTTGGTTATGTTTTAATGGTCCAATGTTTTTGTTTCTTATTTTTGTTTTAATTTAGTTCATGATTTATCACTAGCTAAATAAACATATTTTAAGGTTGTAAATATATTTAAATTATATTTTGTTCATGATTTATCACAAAACATATTGTTATAATTATAAATTGAACTAAAATTATTACTAGCTAAATAAACATATCTTATGGTTGTAAATATAAGTAAATTATGTTTTGTTGATTCAAAATATAATTATACAATTTTATAAAAATAAAATAAGAATTAAATGAAAAACTGCCGTAGCTTCAACAAAACGAACACAAAACCAGTGGCAGCGGCTGCGACTGCGACAGCGGTAGCGGCGACGAAACAATCAATAACCTGCTGTATGTTTGTCGCTGCCGCCTGCGATAACAAAATGAAGAGACCCTATATCTCCTACTGTTTATTAGTATAGATTACAGACTATAGAGTAATATCGAGTTTTTTTTGTGTGTATAATACCTCTCTTGTTGGGCTTAAACAATAAGCTCTATTAGTAAAATGGGCTGGTCACTCGTGTAATTTTCACAATTCATATAGTACACCAATTATTAAAATATTTATATAGTGGATTATATTTTTTTCCTGAACCACTAACCCCAAAAAAGAAAAAAAAAACAGCTCAGGAAAGAGTGAAATTTCCGTACAAGTTCCCTTTACCTCTTCCACGTGTCAGTATATAACTCGTTAACTGACCTATCTCTCTTTCATGTAATTCACTTTACTAATATAACCCTTACTTTTCCGTTTCCAGTTTCCACAGTCCGCTAACATAGCTATTTTACATCCACAGTATCAGGTGTAAAACAGGTATTTTATTTATTATCTCTTTACGCGTAAGAAACGTGTTTTTGAAGTTTCTGGGAAATAGTGTAGTGGCGCGTGTAGACACAACACAAAACTCGAAACAGAAAACACAACACACTGTTTTTTTTTTTTTCTTTTTTTTTCTTCACGTCTTTTTGATAACTCTCTTGTCTGACCAAACCGCGTCACATCTCCTTCCCTTAATCCCTTCTTCTTCACTTTACCAAATTTTAGGTTTTTTTTTTTTTCCCATATTTGATCAAAATTCTGGAATCTGGGTTTCTTTCGTTAAGTTTTCTTCTGGATACCTTTTGAATCGCATCTCTGATCCATATTTTAGATTTAAACCTGAACTCGAATTTGTGTTTTTTTTTTACCTTCTCTTCTCGAAGTTTCAAAGTCGCACGCACCTCCTATGGATGTATTATCGCTGGCTTCACTACCTGTTGGGTTCAGATTTAGTCCAACGGATGAAGAGTTAGTAAAGTACTATCTCCGGCTCAAGATCAACGGTCACGATGACGACGTCAGAGTCATCCGTGAGATCGATATCTGCAAATGGGAACCATGGGATTTGCCTGGTAAATCTTGTTCTTCCCTAAATATTATTAGCAATTCGATCTTGATTACTTTGGTTTAATTTGGATCAATATTTGCTTAGCTAGGGGGTAGTGGAATCAAGGAAAATTTGAGTAAAGTATTAGAGAATCAGAGTAAAAGATTTATGTTTTAGGTTTTGTGATGTTGCAGACTTTTCTGTGGTGAAGACGACAGATTCAGAGTGGCTCTTCTTCTGTCCATTGGACAGGAAGTATCCGAGTGGAAGTAGGATGAATCGAGCTACTGTGGCTGGCTACTGGAAGGCTACGGGGAAAGACCGTAAGATCAAATCAGGGAAGACCAAGATTATAGGTGTTAAGAGGACTCTAGTGTTTTATACTGGTCGTGCTCCTAAGGGAACACGGACCTGTTGGATTATGCATGAGTACCGCGCTACTGAGAAGGATCTTGATGGAACTAAGTCTGGACAGGTATAAAACCAACTTGAGTTCAATGACATTATATACTTGTGTGTGTTTGGTCTTTTAGAGTTTCTGATTAGTGTTTTGTTTAGCAGAACCCATTTGTTATTTGCAAGTTGTTTAAGAAGCAAGATATTGTGTCCGGAGCTGCACCAGAAGATTCAAAGTCATGTGAAGTTGAACCAGCGGTCTCGTCTCCAACTGTTGTGGACGAGATGAAATCTGAGGTTGAGATGTCTGAGGTATCTCCTGTTTGCCTTAAAACCGAAGACACGAAGCCTTGTGATGTCGCGGAATCTTCTCTTCTAGTCTCCAGCGAATGTCGTAGTGAAAACTCTGCCGCTGAGGCTACAACCACCGGAGTAAGGATGAATAAATTACATGTCTTTTCATTACAGGAGTTGGTTTATAACTACTGCCTTTGTAAACTCACAAACTATATTTTAATCGCAGCTTGATGATATTGATTGGCTCTCATATCTGGAGTTTGATTCCCTGAATCAGAAGCTGTTCTCTCCGTTGCACTCTCAGTTGCAATCTGAGATTGGATCCTCTGTCAATGGTTATCAATCTGGGTCAAACGAACTGTTCAAAAACCACAATGGGGATCATATTCAGACTCAGTACGGTACAAACGATGCGGATGAATATATGACCAAGTTCTTGGAGTCTTTTAATGAGATTCCTTATGAGCTTCCAGAGAGGACAGAGTTAGTGGAACAGAAGCCAGAACAGATCCCACATCATGAGCCACATAATATTCTCAGGACATGCAACCAGATCAGTGATGTATCTCAAACAGGAATCAAGATTAGGACACGACGGGCACAAGACCCTGGTTGTGCTGAGAAGTTTGTAATGCAAGGTGATGCCCCAAGAAGGTTGCGTCTTCAGGTTAACTTTGACAGTCACAAGTCAGAAACTGACAGCACACAACTCCAATGTATCAAGAAAGAGGTGAGAAGAAGTTAAAAAAAAAAGAATATTGAAATAGGGAACCTTTCACATGCGTTACATTTTTCTAACCTTATTTCTTACGCTTTAAAATGGATTCAGGTTAAGGACACTACAAGGGAAACTCTAACGAAAGGATGTGGTACTTTCACCAGATCAAAGAGCAAGACTAGTTTCATATTCAAGAAGATTGCAGCTATGGGATGTTCATACAAAGGGTTGTTCAGAGCTGGTGTGGTAGCGCTTGTGTTTGTGATGTCGATTTGCAGTCTAATAATCGCATAAACCCGCTGGATCGGATGTTTGTTCGATCATTCGTATGATGAGAATAAAGAAAAGTTTTTTACAGGTTGAGAACGTGGGTTTGTGTATTTTTAGTGTCTTTGGCTAGGTTCTGCTTCTGCATCTGTTGTTGTTGTTGCTGTTCAAGATGAACCATGGTCAGTTTAGGAGGGTAGTTGTTAACATGTACGACAATTTTATAGTTGGTATTTTTAGATGTAATAGGGAATCTAAAGCTTTTGGAAGTTTATTCCTGACCACATGCGTTTTCAGATTGTGTTTTGGCCATTTCCAAATACGATTTAAAAACATCGATTCTATTCAGGACACTCGAAGATTACTAGGCTGCGTTTCTATTTTAGTTGCGTTTTGACATAAAAATTGTGTAAACCATTCGTGATTTGGTGCTAAGTGGCAAATAGTATATTCCACAATTTCAACCAGGCCTGTTAAAGCTAATAAAATTATCAGAGAACTAACCTGATTTTAGTAAATAAGTTGGATAATGCTTAAAATACAATTCTTTCCACTATATAAAACATCGTAAATACGTATCTCTCTCGCATCTTTTAGAGGGAGAAAGTTTTTCTTCTCATTAAAATTGGACTTTGTTCGATTTTAATTTGGTTTTTTTTTGTTGTAAGATATTATCCAGATTAGTCTGGATTATTTCTCTCGGCTAAGTACGAGTTTCTTTTAGCTGTTTTGGCTATGTTCTTTTTTTGTTTTGGTTTTTTCCTTTTGCAGTAACTCAATCTCTTCAAGTGAAGGAGATAAACGCCAAATATGAAAATTAAAGGTTCAAGAAATCATCAACTGCTCGATTTCCTTGCAAGAAAGGATAAATCCTTTATACCCTATTGGTGCCGTAATCGGCTTAGGATGAAAGTTCCTTTTATTTGTTCGTGGATCGGGATGTTTGGAAACTTGATGGCTGGTGAAGACATATTTAGAAGAGCGTGTTTTGCTATTGGGTCTAAACCCTCTTCCCTTGTCATCTTTTCCAGCGCTTCAACCTTGTTGGTTTTTGGATCTCTATTTATACACATCTGGAGAATTCTGTAAAAGGAGTTAGAGGACTTATCAAGTGGCTAATCAGACTTAAGTTGATCATACAAAGAGTTTTATGGATCTATAAGGATATCAGCTTTGATGGTGAAGCGGTGATGAGATGAACAGAGCTTGCGGCGGAAGGCTATTGTCGGCGAGCATTGGAGACTTATCAAACGCATCACACGCGTCCACACAGGTGTCTTAAAGTTGGATTTTTATTGTGTAAAATATTCTAAGATATTTTTTCTTTATCATAATATGTAAAAATCCAGCTTGTTGAAAAAAAAAAATATCGTAAATACGTAAAATATGTATTCTCTATTTATTTTTCGATAACTAACAATACTATGTAAATAACTGGGATAGAAAAAATAATCAAGTTTTCAGTTTAGTAGTTTTTATTGTTGTTGTAACATATTTTGTATTTAAACCAATAATATATGCTTGAGTTCAAAAAATACAATTCTTTCCACTACATAAACGACATTGTAAATGTGTAAAATATATACATTCGAATCTTAACGCATTGCAGTTGGACTCATGTCTCCTTTTATCTCAACAATTTTTAGAATTCAAGTATCATATTTATTAGATGAATATCCACGCTATGTGCGGATTTATAACTTAACATTTTTTAACAATTTTACTACTAATTTGGTTTTTTAATACTTTAAATAGGTTTTTTCATTTTGCAATAAAATAATTGAATTATTAGATACATGCATAGACAACTTTGTGTTTAAAAATTTTAGAATTCTTGTCTAAAACTTCTAGAAAAATATTCCAAATGAAAGCTTGATCTAAGGATGCATATTTTGTAACAAAGAATATTTTAGCTTCTCAATTATATACTATGAAATACTAACATTTTAATTTATCAAGATTGCAGCTTGGTTAACTATTTAATATATATAATTAAAATAGACATCTTCCTTTCATGTTAGCTCTTCAATTTCTTGAATATAACTCTAAATTTTTTTTTATAAGAACTTATTTAATTTTCTTTTTGACAACTTTTAAATATTAGAATATAAAAACCCCTTCTTTTTTTGTCTTTGTATTTTGCTAAACCAACATTCTACGATTTTATTCAAGTATCTTCCATTTGATAGTGAACAAAACTCCAATCTTCTTCAAAAAAATGTTTTTTAGGGACAAAATTTCATGAATTTCTTTACAATATTAACAAATATCTATATCACTGCTGCAATTTTTCAAACTATTGACAAAATTGCAACTCCAAAACCTTATATCCATAGATTTATGGTTTATGCCGAGAGAAAAAAGTGGCTATTTGATTCAATCCTGATGTCTTTTTTATCTTTTGGTTATGCATATACTTTTTTGGGACATGTTATAAGTCTCTCTAATTTTTTTATGTAAATATTAAAACTGTTTTTGTGATATAAAAAAGAATAAAATACATGAATATGTCTCTTTGTTTTTAATGAGGATAGACATGTGGCACTCTCTCCACTGCTGCTGATGTGTCAATCAGATGGAGAGAGTTTGCCATCTTTCATAATATAGATTTAATCAAATTCATATTCCGATTTTAATGAACAGAAAAGGGCGACGCACACTTTTAAAGCGTAATGTACAATAGTGGATATAAATGACTCGATGGAAGAAAATATTAACTTGGCACTGCATAAAACAAAAGTCTATATTTATTCAAAGCATAGAGTTTTTTGCTTAGTCAATTTGGCTTTCTTTTTTTCTTTTTTGACTTTTGGATATACTTTTGAATCAGATTAAAGTCTCGTGTTGCCGGTTGGTATAAAAGGAACTTCATTTTATTTCCAGAACGATATGCAAAATATTTCATAAATCATTTTCTTATTTATTTTTTTCATATAATATATCAACAAATACAAAAAAATCATTCGTCAAAATAAACCAATAAAAGAAAAAGCCGAGATTCTTGTCTTAATTTTGGTTCGTCATAACTTTTATTTTTTGGGATTGTGATAAAATCTAATGATTTTGGAGATTAAAAAACAACCACTCAGCAATGAAATTTTTTCTTCGTCCATTCAATATGGCATGTCAAAAGTAAATATAGTTCAGACTCAACCTATGAAAACGATCGGATCCGAACTATGTCAATTATTCCGACTAGAAAGTTCTTTTACAGGTAGGTATACAAAAACGTAGTATCCAAATCCACAGTTTAAACCAAAATTACCAGTGACCCAGTGAACAAAAAAACAAATTAAACTTGATATTTTAACTCACCAAATTTACCAAAAGTTGGAGACAAAATATAGTTTGCAGCATAATATAATATAAGTAGAAACTAGTATAAGGATGGGGACAAGGTAAATACTATCATACTAGCAATTTTGACGATTTAGTTATTTAACAGCTTTATACAAATAACTAAATTATATATATTGCTATTAAAAAAAAAAGAGAATTAGTTATTGATTTGAGTCATTCGAAATCGGTTTGCTTCTATAATTTGTGTAATTGTGTTGTAGAGACATCAAAGTATTCGTGGACGTAGACATCTTTCTACTTCACACCCAATGGATTTATTTTTCATCGGATCAGCGTGTGATTTATTATTTGTGGGAGTATATATCAAATAATAGGAGTACGTGGAAGACCATGTCAATATCTTTGTAAAAGATTGTGTAATATATTTTATTTTCAAAGTTTATAAGCGAATAGTATACAGATTACAGAACAAATACTAAAAAAATAAAAAATAAAACTTTTTAGAGATTCCTAGAAATTCTTGCCAAACCCACCAAGAAATATGGAAATAAACGTACTTTGTTAAGTAAAATTTGTATAAAAGATGTTTTTTAAAAGAAAAAAAATTTGTATAAAAGATGCATACATAGACACGCACATATATGTATGCATGGATCATGTTGTATAACAGTATAAGCTGAGTCAGCTCCAGATGTTTGGGCACATGTAATCATGGACCCGAAGTCCTGAACTGTTTACCTTTTTTTGTCTTCAAATAATAAAATAGAGGATGACTTCATAAAAGATTTCTTAAGATGTTCAATTCTTGCAAAATATTCTAATTCCAGAAAACATAAAATAACTATTAATATTACGTATATTAAAAATACATTAAACATCAAATATATATTTCGTAAAATAATTGAACAATATTTTCAGTAGTTTGAGATTCATTTTATAAATAAATTTAAAATACTGGGGAAATAAAAATATGAATTGAAAAAGCTGAAGTTAGGTATTTATATGTCAGTATGTCACGAACCCTGCTCAACTAGACTAGATACATTAAGAGTCTGAGTGAATTCTCTCCGCACTTTCATCTATCGTTTTCTTATAGCTAAGTTTGTTCTAGTGGTTAGCCGCAGGGCCGCAAATGCCTATAGAGGACCACTTTCGTTCTGTCCAACTGTATAGCTATTTTAATATTATATAACTCTAATCACTCTGTGTATGATATATATATATGTACACTATGCCTGAGTTGCTACATATCAAATAGGGTACATTGATAGTGATATCAACCTAGAAGGTGATATGATCTACGTGTTGTCGATAACGTACGCGCGCCTAATTTACTCTTTAACTTCAACATAATTACGTAAACTAAAACCAGTAGCACAATTGAGCAACAAACAGCTATTGGTCTACAAGAGTCGTCTAAACTGTCAAACAAGAATAAATAATTTTCTCTCATTTGTCCAAATTTAATCTAAAGCATCCCACGTGGTCTCTACTTTCCACCATGCCAAAGGTTGTTCTCACACAATTTTAATCCACAATTTTTTTTTTAATAGTTTTCATTTTCTTGGGCAACCCACGTTGCGTTGCATCCATCCCCAAAAATTGCTTTTTAAGAAATGGGGATGCTATATTTCTATTTTTATGAAAAATAGAACACATTGTTTGTGTCTCTTCGACTGATTAGATAGTTCTTAGTATCGATAATACAATTAACCGAAACTTTTGGTTAAAATAATATTGATGCTTCTTTTAAAAGAAGATAAATCAGATCAACCACATCCGCTTTAACGAATGAAGAAAAACTACTTAATAGTTTCCATACAATGTATACAACTATAGCTTGATCTGTCTTTTCTAACTACTTTGAACCATAGGAAAATTACCTGGACGAACGAGAAGTCAATAATACAATTTCTGAACTATTCTTTATGCGATATGTACTCAAATAACCTAGGAATTGCGATCAATACAATTCCAATATAAAATGTTAATCGAATACATAATAGTATATATTCAAAATTTAACCGTTAAAGTTTTTGATTAGAGTCTATTAAATTTAGGAAATGCGAGATTGAGAAAATTAGGGTACCAAGTAAATGACATGTGGAGATGTATCACCAAATTAACAATGATAGGAAGTTATAAATACTTTATCTCTAAATGTGTCAAAACTTCATTAAGCTTTCAACTTTGTAACGTAAGTATTTTCTTGATAAATAAAAAAATTAGCTGCAACAAAATGTTGGGTAGAGATGATCACACGCCATCTAATCATCTTTTCTCGTACTAACGTTGGTTTATTAGATTTAAGAATAGGCTGGAAGAAGTTTACTATAGAAAATAAAAAGTGAAAATTTTATAAATGTAATCAATAAAGTCGGTGAGTATGATGCAAAGTATTGTCCTTTTCGATGCCAAAAATTATTATCTCATGGTCCCATTCCTTATATATATATATATATATATATATATATATATAGTTTTCCTCGTTATCAAGAATATACGTTTCTCCCATGAAAATTAAAAATAAAATAGAAGTGAAAAAACAACTGAAAGGAATTTGCCAAAAATCCATTGTTGTGAATTATAATATAATACATATATGTGGTTCGTTCGTTAAGCATATATTAATTTCTGATGCAAAACATGTAGATTTTGGATGCAGTTAAAAATTCAAATAACAATTTAAATGACATGCTACATTTTTAGATAAAATTCACAGTTTTACGCTGAAGTAGCAGAAGCTTCATTTTTTTTTTTTTGTATCGAAGTACATATTATTAATTCGGTCGTTTTTAAATTTGATTTCAAATGGGTAACAGAGAAAACTGAGTCCGCAAAACGAACAACAACATCCGGAATCTAAATTCTAATGTTGAATTCATCATCAAGGCTCACCATCCATACGATACGTAAGAAACAAACGGACCATAATTCAATTATCAATACGAAGACATTACAAAATCATTCAAGGTACATGATCTTGAACACCCACATTCTATGCCTATAAAACCTACCGACCTCGGACCATCTTGTCCTCGGCTCTCTTCAAAATATGGTAAATTCCAAAGAGAAAAAAAAATCGAAAAAGTTGATTGAAAAATAACTACAAAACATATTTAGTGGTGAGAATGAATCTATATATAAAGTAAAAGGGTGAAGGGGTGTGTCTATATATGTTGGATGATTAGTTTCTGCCATGTGCTATGGAATCAACCTCTTATGCTTTATGTTCTGTTAAGTTCCTACCTTATACTAAAACTTTAATTATTCATCAATAATTCCATTGCCCCTTTGTATTTTTATATTATATTGTTTCATATAAATACTCGTTCTCCCTACTCATTCCTCCATAACATATTCTCATCTTCGTTCCATTTATAATCGTCGTATAACCACAGATTCTAAAAGAATGGGCGAAGAAGTAAAACCAGTAAGATTCAAGCTCTTCAATATTCTTAATTTGCAACAAAATTTTATACATGTTTAACGTTAACTTATAGTTGATTTTTTCATTATTAGGAGGCAAAGGAGGCAGCATCAGTTCCAGAGGCCGTTCCAGGGCCGGCCAAAGCGGAGGAAGAGGAGAAGAAGAAAGATGTGGCCGAGGAGAAGAAAGATGCAGCTGAGGAGGAGAAACCAGCGGAGGAGGAGGAGCCGCAACCACCACCACCGCCTCCACCATTCATACTCTACGTCGACTTGCATTGTGTAGGATGCGCCAAGAAGATTGAAAGATCTATTCTAAAAATTAGAGGTAACCATATATATAAATAGATGGAGAATTAGATTCGGCTAAGAATAATTGGTCATCATCACTATTTATTAAAACAATTTTTTTTAATAATAAAAACCAATAGCTTCATTCTCTAAATCCCAACTAGCTAAATATTATTTTATAAAGATCCATAAGTAAAATAAATAGTTATTAAACTTTAACTGTAAAAATGTGTAGGTGTGGAAGAAGTGGTGATGGACATGAATGAGAACCAAGTGACGATAAAGGGAGTGTTGGATCCGCAAGCAGTGTGCAACAAAATCAAGAAGAAGACTAAAAGAATGGCCAAAGTCCTCTCTCCACTTCCGGCGGCCGAGGGAGAGCCTCTGCCACCGATCATAACGTCTCAGGTCTCCGGAGGCCTCACCACCGTTGAGCTTAACGTCAACATGCACTGCCAAGCTTGTGCTGACCAGCTCAGGAAGAAGATTCTCAAAATGAGAGGTACATATACATACTTTTCTTTGGATCTACTCAAAACCGAAATACCCATTTTTAATGTAAAACTTATAATATTTTCAAGAATGGGCAAATCCAAAAAAAATATCGGTTACATTGATATATGTTATTTTATTTTATGATATGTTTTTCGGAATATATCTAAAACAGACGCACCCATGTAAAAATGACATAGATGTCACTCTAAATTGTAAATTCATTATATCACGTCAGAAAGAAGAGTCACTATATGTCTATATCCCGTTCTGCATCACGTGCATGTTTTAACTAAAGTTTGTTGATGACATGAGGTTTTGGTTTCAAAGAATTTAAATCGCTTTGTTGATAAGAAGATTAAAATTAGAAACTTTTCGTAAAAGTGAATTAAGTTGTTTAAATTTTGTTCGTATATACGAATATTAATATAGACTGTTACTCAGTTTGAACGAAAAATCAGTGTGTTAGTATTGTCGTTAAATCACTATATTAATTAAATAATGATAAAATGCAAATCGTTGTTAACAAAAGAAAGTAAAACACATTCTTCTATATTTGGACTGACTAATATATATTGTTGTTTAGGGGTACAAACAACTGTGACGGAACACACCACGGGAAAAGTAATAGTGACTGGAACAATGGACGCCGAGAAGCTTGTAGATTACGTCTACCGTCGGACAAAAAAACAAGCCCGAATAGTACCCCAACCCGACCCGGAACCGGAAAACCCGGCTGCGGCGGAAGGGAAGAAGGAGGAGGGCGGCGAAGGCGAGGAGAAACCGCCAGAAACTGGAGAGAAGAAGCAAGAAGAGAAGGAGGGAGAGGAGATGGAAGAGGAAGGTGGCGGAGAAGATGCGGGTGCGGCCGCTATGGAGGAGGGAAGACGCTATGAGATGGCCGCGATGGCGGAAGAAGAAGGTATGAAGAGGATGATGTATTATTATCAGCCCTCATACATCATCGAAAGGGTTCCTCCGCCGCAGCTTTTTAGCGACGAGAACCCTAATGCTTGTTGCATTACTTAATTAATTTGGTTTCGTATGGTCTTTGGAAAAATATATAATTAGGGTCATAATTACGTAAGAAACTGAAAAACACAAAAAGTAAGAAAATAGGTAAAAAAGACGTGTAAACTACTATATACAGTATATTGTTTTATAATGGGTGTTTGGTATATACGTGATCGCAACTGTCACAACGATCGATACGGAATCTATTCAAATTCATGTAAGAATATGATGAGTGCGTTACGAATTTGTTTTGTATATACTCTTGAGGGAATTTTTTATTTATTTTAGTAATGAAAATAGGAATTGAAGAGACAGGAGATTCTAGTGGCAATAGGAGATCTGCGTGGGTGTGCACATGGTGTGCTTCTTTATTCTTTTGCTACGTCAATCTCCATTTTTCGGACGTGGCAGCTTTTCCAGCCTACCTTGTCTAATTCTTCTCAACCTCCCAAGTCTTTTTTTTTCCGTTACAAAAAGATTTAAATACAAAATGGAAAGGTTGAAGACTCGTTTAAATGGGCTGATGTTTTGTGTCCAAATAAATAAGGAAAAATTGGAAAAAGGGACGTTTTTTTTCCAAAAATATCCATCTATACTTTTTCTTTTAAAGTTTGGTGAATTAAGTTTTATATTAATAAAAACTCAATTTTGTCCTCACTTTTTAAAACCATATAATATAAACGAAAATACAATAAAATCATTTTAAATTATTCACAAAAAATTAAAAATAAAAAGGAAATAAAAATTGAGATACAGAAACCTCTACTCGAACTAGAGTTTTTTACACCCAAAAGGAATGAAAAACCCTTTCCACTTCCAATTAATTTTTTACCAAATCGTATAGAACCAAAAAAAGACAGCAATGGTGGGGGTGTTCTTTGGCTTGATTTGTCCTCCTTCTGATTTGTTTTCCTTTTATTCTTGCGACTTATGTTTTTATTTGCTCCTATGATTTTGTTTGCTCCCATCGCTCAATCGTTTGATTCTCTTCACATCGTTTGAAATTCGGCTTCATATTACAATGTAAATCACTCTAGAATTCTCAATTTCTATAGATTTAGGAGTTGCATGTTGATTTTCTTAATCGGTTTTATGAGTAAATCACTCTAGAATTCTCAATTTGATTTTCTTAATCGTTTGATTTTCTTCATATTACAATGTAAATCACACTAAAATTCTCAATTTCTATAGATTTAGGAGTTGCATGTTGATTTTCTTAATCGGTCTTAATCGGTATAATCTTTCTACGGAATCACTCTAGAACATAAATCACTCTAGAATTCTCAATTACTAAATTGAGCTATGAGAGATGAGAACATTGAAATTGTTGCAATGCTTGTCTTGGTTCATCTAATTGTAGGTTAGTTTGTGTCAAAATGTTTTTCAATCCCGATAGCTTGAGTTGGTTATATGTTTTAAATTTTAAAAGTTTACATTTCTTTGGAGACATCTCCATATCGTAAGTTTTAAAAGTCTGGATTTTATGTTGTGTGAATGATTACTAGACAAATCTTAATTTTATGTTTTAAAAGACTCAATTTTACAACTCTTCTCCATGTTCTTGTTTTCTTATTTTGTTAACGATTACTATACAAATGTATCCTGTGATGAGGTTTCAGGTTTATCTTTAGTAGTTGATTCATCATCATGTTTGCTTTCATGGTTCTTTGATTGTGATATGTTTGTTTTTTCACATTTCAGGTGCATTTCGAAAACTAGCTTCTACATGTGTGAAAAATCAGGATCAATCGATATGATAAATGAAGGTACTTTTACATATTTTGAAAATTAAATTAAGGCATGAATACTTGTGATTCTTGCCATGAAATCTATTTCTATCAACTCTTAATATTGTGTTTGATTTAATTTTGCTTAATCTATTGTTAAAGTGTTGAAAAGGAGTGTCCTAAACGCATTTTTAGATATGGTGATGAACCGCAAGTGAAGCAGATAAACAATAGCTGCAGAATGTCTATCTTGACAAGAATCAAGGATGCTTTGCCAACCGAGTATGAGCAAGTGAAGAGTGATCCTGTCTTTGCAAATTTGTTTGCCATCTACGAAAATGGTTTAGGGTACTCTGCTCGTTTGATACACAGCATCATGTGTAGGCAGTTGATCACAGATAAGAAACATGAGATTTGGTTTGTGTTTGGAAGGAAGCCAATAAGATTTTCGCTGCAAGAATATTATGCAGTCACTGGACTCAAATGCAAGGATAATTTCAAGTTAGATTTAAAATCTTGGAATGAAGACAGTTGGAAGAAGGACAAAGGTTTTTGGGCTAGACTATTAAAGAGAGATAGGGAGATTACCATTAAGAGGCTGATGGATGTGCACTTAGTAGAAGCTCCCAAGTGGGAACCTGAAGACAAGCTAAGATTTGTATATGTGTGCATCATAGCTGGTTTGGTAATGGCTAAGGACGAGAAGAAAAAGATCCATCTCTCATACATCAAGTTGGTGATGGATCTTGATAAGTTGAGAGCTTATCCTTGGGGTTTACATTCTTTTGCCTACCTTGTGACTTCGATCATGGACACAAGAAAGGAGTTGAAGAAGAACAACAATTATATTCTTAATGGCTTCTCCTTTGCACTTCAAGTATGGGTTATGGAAGCAATTCCAGTGATTGGAGAATTGTTGGGAGAAAAGATCAACAAGGAATTCACAAACGGTGCTAGATGTTCTAACTGGAAGGGAGCTGCAAAAGTGTCTTATCAAGACATTATCATCATAGAGCAATCGTTTGGACCAAAGGTTAGTAATTGATTTTCTCTATTCTTCTTTAATTGTCATTCTGAATATGGTTATGTTTTTTTTTACAATTGCTTAACCAAAATTTTTGTTACTGTTGTCTTGGTAGGATATCGTCTATCCATACATCTCGAGGTCAGGAAATTTTGACATAATCGATGATATAGAGTTTTTTAGGCGTGATGAGATGATGATGTGGGAGTAAAAAACGTAAACGATTTGGTGCGATCTGGTTACAATTTTAGAGACCATGAGTGGGGTCATGTTGAATCTAATGATGTTGAAGAAGAGAAGATATAAGAGGTTGTAAACGAAGATGATCATGTTGAAAAGGAAAGTGATGGAGACAATCAATTGTCTGGGTTGGAGAGTAGCGAGAAGAAGCAAGATGTAAATGTGGGAGCATCAAGCACGAAGAAGAGAAAGACGAAGCAGATTGATCATGGTGCAGAGAGTCGAAAAATGCAACTCCTATGTCAGCGAGCCGCAACGTCGTTCACTCATGGTTTTGATGAAGAAATGAAGTCATTCATTAAAGGTATGTTTGAAGCTTCTTTCAAGCCTTTTAAGGAAGAAATAGGCCAGCGATTGAAGAAGATGGAGGAGGATGTATCAGAAGTGAAGGAGATACTATCGACTATAGCATCAACTTCGACACAAGCCACACCAACATCCTCTAAACCAAAAGATGTGGTAAGTGAATAAATAATTTATATGCTTGGTGTTGTATATGTAATGATTTTGTCAAACTTATTGATTCTTATTTTTGAAACAGGGGAAATCACCATCCATTCAACCAAAAAGTTTGGTACGTAAAAAGTAACTTGGTAAAACTTGTCTTCGATTTAATGTTTTGGAAATCGGCTATGTTTTTTTGTTTTTTTTTAAACATTCGGCTTTGTAAGTTATTTGAAAATATTCGGCTAATTGTAAACTTAAGTATTGTAATTGTTTTTGTGAACTTATGTATTGTATTGTAATCATTAAACTTTGTTTGGATGTATTTTTTTGTAAACATTAAACTTTTTCATTGACAGGAAGATAACTTTCTTTTCGATGATTTGTTCACCAAATCGGGGGCCATAAACCTTAATATTGACAGTCAAGATTTGTATAGGTACCCGGATTCGCTTCTTGTATCATGTACAAGTATTTTGGTATTTTACCATAACTCTTCTCAGGAATTCCTCTAACTTCATTCACTGCATACTCACGAGACTCCCATGCCTGAGAGTAAGTTAAATCACAACCATACTCTGTACGAATAATATTAATGATATCATTCGGTTTAGGCCCTTCCAATACACCCTCATAATTCTGCATAATGAGATGTCCAATTGTTTTAGCTGAAGGTGTCCTACAAAATTTCTTCTTCTTCGAAGGAGTACAAGTATGGTCCCCCACAAACTTGTTGATCTTGAAATACATAGACCCATTTAAACACTCAGCACGAAGACTCCATTTGCAAACATCCTCTATGCAGCGTATACACCAGAATACTGTATCAGATTTCGTAACCCTGTAGTCACAGTTGTACCTCATAGCACACAACTTCATTGTTGCTTGTAACACTTCTTTGCTTTTGAAATATTGACCCTTCCTTACGCTCACACCTTTCAACGACGTTCCAACACCATAACCGGCATTTTTGTCGGATGTTTTCTTCCCTAAAACATCCCTCCGTTTTGCATCATCAGTACCCACAAATACAGCTAGGTTTTCATTCGGTCTACCATCGCCATCTTCAACACTTGAAACCCCTGGTTCTTTATTCAAATCCAATATGACTTTGCTCCCAACATCCTCAACACCACCTTTGAATGTCACACACAAATTTACTGTTTTCTTCTTTTTATAGTATGAAAGAAAATTTGTGACCTGACTATTATTCATCATAACGACAAGAGAACAATCAGCAGTGAGATCTGTGGGTAAAAAACTTAGCTCCATATCAACCATACTTAGGGGTGTCAATCGGGCTGGCCCGGCCCGGCCCGGCCTGAAACCCGTAAAGCTCGCATATGTTTGAGTCCGGCCTAAAATATTTCCGAGCCTATATTTCAAAGCCCGAGCCCGGATCTAACAGGGTTATAGGGATTTTCGGGCTTTTTCGGGCTTATCTTACCGATAAAAAATTCAAACTTATAAGCCTTAAAAAACAGTGTTTGAAGGTGCACTATAAAAAAATCAATCAAAAAATTAATAACTCATCTATATTCATTACAACCAACTTAATTTAAAATAAAAAATTTAAGACTAAACAAAATTTCAATACTTTAACCAAATAAACTAATATATAATTCATATAAAATATCATGGATAATTTTTTTTAAAGTATTAAGTATGGTTATTAAGTAAATATAAAAACTAGGATTAGAGTTTAAAACTTTAATTACAATAAATTATTAATCAAATATTGCAATCAAACAAAAATGTTAACAAAAAAAGTACAAATATATTTGTTAAAGGGCTTTTTGGGCTGGCCCGAGCCCGGTCGGGCTAAGCCCGAAAAACTCTATAGCCCAAATGAGCTGAGCCCGAAAGGCCCGATTTTTTCTGGACATATATATTTAAGCCCGAACCCGCTATTTTTCAGGGCTGGACCGGGCCAGCCCACGGGCGTTGGTCCTAATTGACATGCCTAACCATACTAGGCTCTACTCCATAGGCTTCTGAAATCATAATCTTCAATTCTTCATGTGTTGTACTCGATTCCAAAGTTAGTAATCTTCCACGATTGTCTTCATCAATAATAAATCTCCACTCATGATTGTCAAACAATCTCCACTCTCCACTCTTAACATAGATGTGCATTGCCATGGCTCGAAAATGGTGAAAAGAAATGGGAGAAAACGGTTTAACACACCACTAAACAAAAACGATTAGGGTTGTTTTAAAAATTTCTAAAATCATTAGAAAACTATTTCTAAATTTCGTAGAACACAATCTTAACAAATTATTATGAGTTTACCTAATTATTAGATAAATATTGAGTTTCCTATTCGAAATATTCACTTTCTATATTTACCAATCAGTAAAAGTTTCAGAGTGTACAATCTACTTTTCCGTTGTAGATGTCAACTAATTTTCTCAGAGATAGAGTAAAAAGAATAAAACAAATTCTAAATATTTCAGAGGATAGAGTAAACCGTAGGAAGATTATACTAAAACGTTTAGAACATAGAGTAAACCGTAGAATACAAATTCTGAATTTTTTAGAATTCAGTATTTCCGGCTCCTAAACTATTTAGAACAGAAACTATTCCTGAATTTAGTATAACATGTACAAAATGTTAGAACACATCATCTTAAATTTTCAGAACAGCAGAAAACGTTTTCTAAATTTTTTATATCAAATTTTATCCATAAAAAAAACAACTTATACATTTTTTTTTTGGAAAAAAATTATATTACCTCTACTATTGTATATCTACTTATTTTTCTATATTTCACATTTTTAAACTTGTTAAATTTGGGTTTTTCAATTCCTATGGGCATTTTTGGTAAAAATGACCATTTTTTAAAAAAGATGTATATGGTCAATTTTTTTTTTTAGTGATCCGTTATTTCCAATTTTCCCAATAAATAATATATATATTCAAAATATTAATATTGTAGACTTCTTTGGTATGGATAATAATGCGAAAATATTTATATGTTTGGTTGCAAAGATAATAAATTTGATTATTTTTTTTTATTTTTTTTTATATATTTTTATATATTTTTATTTTTTATTTTAGACTATATTATCTTTAATGATTTTTTATGCCAATAATATATTATGTAATACTTAGAAGATTTGCTTTTTAAATATGCTTCCCTTTCAATATAAATATATATAACATTTAAATTTACTTTATTCTCGTTGTTTTGTTTTTTTTTTTTGCTTTAAAAAACCTAAAAATTATCTTCATCGAGACAGTAATTATTTTACTGTATTTGAAGAATTGGCTGATGCGTTGATGCTCACTATAAAGAGTTGGTCTTCATCTAACATGTACCTAGAACAAATTCCCATGTATAGTTGTACAAGAACCAGATGCTCGTATAACCGTTCTTGTGCTTAATGTGAGCAAAGTTTACTACCAAGACACTAGAGTTGCCAAAACAAGTATTCCTAGAGAAGTAAATCTTGATATTTGGGCATGTTTACTCTTATTGTTGACATTCATATCAATTAATTTTAACCGGGCTTTTTTTTATAGACTTGTCATAGAATTCTTTGTGAATTCAACTAAAATTCTTTGTAATAAACTATTTAAACTTCATAATAAATATATTCTGAAGATGTGCATACACCTAAAAAGAAAAAAATAGAAAATTTTGAAATTGGTTTTTTGCTCTTGTAAAAGTTTACGTACACTTAACTTGGCTTTATAATGAACCATGTTCTAATTTTTTTGTACCTTATCCCGTTAAAATGAGCTTTGAATTCACTCCAATTTCCACGAATGCTACACTTACCATTGATAGCAGCCTTTTTCTTCATCTTTTTAAATAGGAATAGACGAACCTTGAAAGCATTCTCTCGAATATCCCGTTAATATTCACTGTATCTACACAACATAACAAATTGGTCAAAATCCAATGGATCCTCCATTAGCAAGTTATGAAACTTGGTGTCTTGTCCTATATTGATTAGACTCGCTTTAATTATGAAGTTAATGTTTTCTATGGAGGAACCCGAATACCAGTTCCATTTCCATAGATGTTTGACTCATCAAATGTTCTAATAATTCGAATTTTATTTTGTGAAATGTTTGGCATTTGTTCTACTCTAAACAACATATGGCCAAAATAGTATTTATATGGAAAAGCTTTTTTTATATTATTATATTCACAATCAATACCGTTTTTTCAACCATTGGGCCACAACTGGCCGGCCCATTAGCCAAATTCCTACATTCGTAGGAAGCAGGACTCGATCCCTGGTGTGATGGTGCCTTCTACAAATGGACTTATGATAAGAGAGCACATGTGAGAGGCACATGTTAAGAGTAAAGAGAAGCATGTGAAGGATAGAGTATAAATAGAGTTAGTAGAGTCTATTGTAAAGACTTATCCTGCGTGATCATTGATGTGTAAAGAGGAATTAGAGCTTATGTGCTCTGTTCTTAGGTGATGAGATTGGAGAACTGTAACTCCAAGATTATCAATTAGGGTGAGAAGACATAAGAGAGAAGGGTTTGTATGTTCATTCTTATCAATTGGTGCGGTGAAACTGGGATCGGAGGGTCAACGCGAGTGAAGAATTAGGTTTTGTGAAATTGGGGATTTTGATTGCAATGTGTCTTGAGGGATTTCCTATCTTCAATGGTGTTGCCGGTGAACTACGACCATGGATTTCATGGCTGGAGGAGTTCTTTGTTCGAGAGAATTTCACGGCAGATGAGAAACTAAATTTTGCACAGAGTCTTCTGGAAGGTGAAGCTCTCTTGTGGTTTCAATGGCGAACAAGAGTATATGGATATTTTGACAGTTGGGGAAAGATGGAGTTAGCTTTGTTGTTGCGATTTGGTGATAAAGATGAAAGACTCAGACTCATTCAGGATCTTAGAGAAGAGAAACAGATTGAAATCTTGCAAGATCAAACCAATCAGGTAAGAAATTATTTCTCGGAACCTGGCCATAGTGGTATTAGGCCTGTGATCAGAGAAAATCTTCTCAAAAATGTGGAGATGGCCGTGTTTGAGGGCGTGGGAACTTATGGTTGGATTGCGACGGTTGAGAGATTTTTCAGGACTGGAGGATACAACGATGCTGAGAAATTAGTCTTAGTTTCAGTGAGTTTGCAAGGAGAAGCCTTGAGCTGGTACAATTTGGAAGTGAGTAAGAGGCAGTTTGAGAGTTGGAGTCAGTTTAAATCAAGATTGATTCTGCAATTTGGTCAATCGAAGATTAGAGGACCATGTCTAAGTCTGTTTCATATCAAACAAACAGGAACTATATATGATTATGTACAGAGGTTTGAAGACTTGTCTTCTCAAGTGACAGGCTTGGATGACCAGCAATTAGAAGGGATTTTTCTCAATGGGTTAACACATGAAACACTGGAGCTTGTTCGTATACAAAAGCCACATAACTTGTCAGAATTGTTGGCCACAGCTAGAGCTATAGGGTGGAGTATAAAAGAATCTAGTCAACAAGGAGGCTCACATAAGGAGAAGGACTCCTCTAAAGAGAAGCAATTGCTTCAGATTGAGAACTCTGTTGTTGTGAAGACATTATGTCAGCATGAAGACGTGATTTGTGAATCAGAATCGACTTTAACTTTGTCAATGATTGATTCTAGTCTCCAAATGGAATCACAAGAATCAGTAACTTCAAACTTTACAACAGATGGAGTTCAGATGGAGGTGGAATCTGTTGAAGTGAAGAAGTTGGTTCAACAAAAAGAATCCATACGTGAATCAGAATTGGTTGCGATAACAGAGAGGACTGAGTCGATTACACAATCAAAATTATGTAAAACAATGACTGCAGTTTCTGAGACCGTGTTTGTTCAGTCAAGGGAATTAATTCCACATGAGGAGGAGCAATTACATGTTTCCAAGTTTTCAGAAATGGCTGAATGCGTTGAGAAGTCAACATGTGTGAAGACCAATTTTTGTGAGTATGCCTTAGAACGGGAAAGACAAGACCAAAAATGTTACAAATTCTGGAAATTCAAGTTCAAAGACAAAAGAGTTTGGATTGGGGAACTGCAGCATAACAGTTTGGTGAACTCACTCCACTTACGATCCCAAAACAGTTTGGTGAGCTCACATCAAACAGAGATGGAACATGATAAAGGGAAAAGGTTGGTGTGTGTGTCCAAGAATGACATAGAGCATAGGCCTGCTATTTGGTGGTCTCAGATTGTAAAAGTTAGAAAACCTGCGACAAAGATGGACATTGAGATGTTATGGAGTGTTGTCATGGGAAAAGTAGCGTCTGTTTTAAGGAGACTACTTGGTGATGCTCAGGTTTCATGTTTTCCAGTGCCTCAGTATGCGACTATATGCCACAACGACAACCAAGTATGGTCACAGTTGAAACAGAACAAGTTGCCCAAAGCATGGTGGTTTAAGTACAAACTCCTTGGAATTGAGAACAAGGGTACATACAGAGAGGGTATACATGATTACAGGATTCACAAGATGCAGGAAACAAGTTTTAAAAGACTGGAAAACCTCCATCACAATCTACACTCTAATACAACAGATACTGAAAACAGTTCATCATGGTTGCAGGATGTTGCAGCAAGAGTTTATTATTCAGTGAAGTTTCTGATTGAGTTTCTATGCAGTGATGTTAAACATGGCTCATGGTCTGCTGAAACTGTTAACAAGAGAGACTACTTTTCAGTGTGGCATCGCTGGAGAAAGAAGAAACTGCAGAAGACATTCTTAAAACCTGCAACTACACTATGGTGCAGAGAATTAATGTGTGTGTGCAGCAGCTCTACCATGGCAACATCAATTGTCTTCATTTGTTTCTATCTTCACTGCTACTTCACAGCTTGAGGACAAGCTGTTTTGAAAGGGGGGAGTATTGATAAGAGAGCACATGTGAGAGGCACATGTTAAGAGTAAAGAGAAGCATGTGAAGGATAGAGTATAAATAGAGTTAGTAGAGTCTATTGTAGAGACTTATCCTGCGTGATCATTGATGTGTAAAGAGGAATTAGAGCTTATGTGCTCTGTTCTTAGGTGATGAGATTGGAGAACTGTAACTCCAAGATTATCAATTAGGGTGAGAAGAGATAAGAGAGAAGGGTTTGTATGTTCATTCTTATCAACTTACCTCCTGCCGTTTTATTAGATAAATGATTGCAATTTGTTAATATTTAATTTAAATCATATATATAAAAGTAAGATTCCACTCTTTTCTTATTGGTCTATTTAAATTTACTTTTTAAAAAATTTAATATTTAGTTTTAACTAAATGATATATCATGGTTTTTGTGGTTTTTAACTATGATATAAGGAGTCTTTTAGTGTCTTTTGATGTGTTTCTAGGATGTTTTGGAGTCTTTGCGGGTTTTCTAGGATTTTAGCACGGATGGAGCGAAATGGAGCAATTTGGATCGTTTTGGAGCATAAATCTCGAAGAATCGATTAGGACTCGAGGCAAAACTAGGGCATCGATCGACACCAAGATCAAGAGCATCGATCGACACCAAGATCAAGAGCATCGATCGACACCCTCTTTAGCCGATGAAGAATCACTAATTGGAAGTTTTACAATTCTGCCCCAAAGTCTTCCAAAATTGCAACATAAGTCCCTGACGTGTTTTAGGACAATATATATATATATATATATATATATATATATATATATATATATATATATATATATATATATATAGTTTTTAGGTTTTTGCAAACCCTTGAGTTGTATTCTATCAAGTTTTATTCTTCCTGCAACCCTGTGAGATTTTGAGAGCTTTGGAGAGAGAGAGATCTGCTTTGTAGAGAAGAATTTCTTGAACTCCCTTTTACTCTTTTAATTTCAATTGCTTATTATTCATAAAGATGTTTTCTTCTTCATTGATTATGTCTGAGTAGTTTGCTTATTAGGTTTAAGGTTTTTCATAGGGTTTTTATGAATTATTAGATCTGTTTATTTAGGATTCAATATCTATCTAGATCTTTATCTTAGGTTGTTCTTCATATTAATTCTTGATTGATCACCTAGAATTAATACTTTAGGAAAATAAATTGATATGAGAATATAATTGATTTTCCTGATAAAACCTTTTGATGAGCAAAATTACTTCTTGCAAAGAGATTTGATTTAGTAATTTTGTGAACAACCTAAACCTGTTTTTAAAGCTGATTTTTAACCTAGAATTTTACAAAGAGATTTGGATTTTCTGGTTTTAAATAATATTTGCAGTGAGAACTGATTTATTTTACAAAAGTGTTTAGAGTTCTTGATCTGTTCTTAATTGCTTGAATATATTTATTTCCTGATTTAATATTTCATAATTACCTGAGAAATTCACTAGACCTAGCTTTTTGATCTTCTGAATTTACAACAGTTTTATTTAATAATTTGCATTGCTTTTATTTTAATTGAAATTAATCTGTTTAGCTTAATTATAAAACTCTATAATTTATTGTGTAGTCTTGAGTCCTTGTGGAATTCGACCCCTAAGTACTTCAGTGATCTCTTAATTTGAGAGAGTAGCTCTAGGGTAAATTTGAGCTTATCAAATTTTGGCGCCGTTGCCGGGGACTCTTTGATCTACTATTAGATTTGAGTTTTTGATTTTGTCTAAATTTTTCTTTTTATTTTCTACTTACACGTTTTTGTTTTTCTTCTCTTTGGTGTTTCAGGTGCATGCCTCCTAGACCTCACACAAGGAGCAACAAGATTGGTCCTACTGTGAATCTTTCAAACCAAGAGTTGGGAAAACTTGAGTGTGAGAACCGAAAAGCAGCCAAATCTCTGAAGATGGTTAACCCAATCATTCTGATGCGAGATGAGGATGGTGCTTTGAGGGATCAAGAGGGCCACTTGCGCAATGAGCAGGGCCAAAAGATTGATGCTGAGGGCAATGTGATTGCTGAAATTGCTGTTGTCGACGAGCCAGCTGATTGTGTCGACGGTGTCGATTGACACCAACAGGGTATCAATCGACACCCCCTTCCTGCAGACGGAAGTGTAACTGCCAACCACGTCCAAAACCCGGTTCGAAGACAGGATCAAAACCGGGATCTGATCAGGACCATTGCTGACTATAACCGGGCTGTCTGGTGTATGAGAACCGGTCCGCTATTGTTCCTCCTCCATTCCAGAGGAACGACTTTGAGTTGAAACCTGCGTACTTTCAACTAGTTGGGCAGAGACCTTTCTCTGCTTTGCCCAATGAGAAGCCCTTGGACCACATTGAGCATTTTGAGGATCTGGTGACTAGCATCAAGGCTAATGGGGTGACTGAGGACTACATCTTCTGCAAACTTTTCCCTTACTCACTTGCAGGAGAGGCATCTTAGTGGTTGAAACAGCTGCCAGCTGGATCATTGACAAGTTGGCATGATGTCAAGGTGGCCTTCCTCAACTACTTCTATGATGATGCAATGTCAGATGAGTTGAGAATCAAACTGTCTTCTTTCAAGCAAAGACTAGATTAAGCTTTCAAAGAAGCTTGGGTGAGATTCAAGGCTTACCAAAGGGATTGTCCACACCATGGTTTCTCAAAGTTTCAATTGCTAAGTATCTTCTTCAGAAGGTGTGAATGGGAGTATCAGTTGGCTTTAGATGCTGCAAGTCATGGGAATTTCAAGACAAGACTTCCAGAAGATGCTGAATGTTTGATTGAGAACTTAGCTGCTAGCAATAGTACTAAGAGAGCAGATGCTGAAAGGAAAAGATTACATGGAGGATATGATTCAAACCAGTTAGCTTCTGTGAATGCTAAGCTTGATTCAGTTCATAATCTTCTTGTGGGCAAGAAGTCAGTTCACTTTGCTGCTGAAGTTGAGACATTTGAGCCACAACCTGAGACAAGGAATGAAGAAGCCGATGTCAACTTTGTCTATGGAAATCAGGATCAGAGATTCAGTAATCAGCAAGGCAACATGCCTTACAGTGGGAACATTTCAGGCTACACTTCCAAGCCAGAGTATCAGCAGCAGCAACAGGGCACTGTGTACACAAGGACTTATGGCAACAATTCATATCCGTCTCCTCCTCCAAAAACAGCTGAAAGTAGTAAGATGGAAACTATGATTGAGCAGCTTTTGCAAGGTCAGGAGCAATTGACAGTGACTTTCAATGGGAAACTTGACAATGTATACACTGATCTTAATGGGAAGTTTGAAGCTTTGAACATTCATGTCAAGAAGCTGGAAAGTCAGGTTGCACAAACAGCTGGATCCGTCAAAAGGCAAGAGGGTTTTCTTCCTGGAAGAACTGAATCAAACCCCAAGCATGCTTGTAATACCATATCTGTGAGGTATGAAGATGATGTTGAAATTGTTTCTGCAGAACAGGGTGAAAAATTGTCAAATCTCTCAACTCCAGATGATGGTGTCGATCGACACCACCTGGGTGTCGGTCGACACTCCTCTTAGTCGAACCTAGAAACTGCAAAATCTCAAGTTCCAGCTGCTGAAAGGGTGTACCAACCTAAGATTCCTTTTCCTAAGCCAAGAAGGTCCAAGCAGGAGCTTGAGGAAGCTAGATGCAAGGCAATGATGGACAAGGTGATGATTGAGATGCCTTTGATTGATGCAGTAAAGCTTTCACCACCACTAAAAGGCTATGTGAAGAGAATGGTATCCAATAGTTTGAGCCCTGAAGAAGGAGCCTTGCTAACTAAGGATGTTAGTGCAATTCTATTGAACCAGCCTGTTTAAAGGAAGAAGGAGAGAAAGCAGGAAGTGGTTGTCTCTAAGGAAGTGAGTGCGGTAATTCAGTGTAGGACTGCTGAGAAGTTACCAGATCCTGGAAGCTTTGTACTTAATTGCTCAATCTCAGCAGGAAGGTTTTCTCACTCACTCCGTGATCTTGGTTCCAGTATCAACTTGATGCCACATTTGTTGCTGTGAGACTTGGGATGACAGAATTCAAGCCAACTCAGATTTCTCTAATCCTAGCTGATAGATCCAGAAGAACTCCTGAAGCTGTTTTAGAGGATATTCCAGTTAAGGTTGGAAACTTCAAGATTTCCACTGACTTTGTGGGGCTGAAGTATGATACAGAGCCTAAAGATCGTCTCATCTTAGGAAGATCTTTCTTGGCTACAGCTGGTGCCATCATTGATGTGCAGAAGAGACACATAACACTGAATGTGGATGGTTTGAGAATGAATTTTGAGATGGATAAGCTGAGGAGGGCTCCTACTATTGATGGACAGACTTTTTCTGTTGAAAAAGTTTCTGCAACACGAGCATCAGGCTTAGTGTCGATCGACACCAGCAAGAGGGTATCGATCGACACCCCTCCACGACCGAGACAAAGCTTGTCCAAAAATGATGTTCCAAGTCAGAAACCTCTTCCCAAACAGAAGAGTCACCAATCCACACTCCAGAGCCCTCAGGTAAGGCCAAGGTATGCATCTCCTTCTCCTAAACTTCCTCCTATCATCAACAAGAATTTCAAAGGTACAAAGACTGTTTTACAGTTAACCAAGCCACGAGATTATTGTGGAGCACTTGTTTCTTCTGTTGATGATTTTGCAGGAATGAAAAGAAACTCTTCCATCCCTAAATCCCGCCCTGGTCCTGTTCCTCGCATAATTTGCAAGCCTCATGCACCTAAAGCTTATACTCCACCTTGGATGAAGAGGACATTCTCTTGGAAGCATTCAATGCCACGTTCTGATCCACTGGATGCCTGAGCTCCAGCACAGTCAAGCTAATGACTGAAAACAAGCGCTTAGTGGGAGGCAACCCACTGGTAGGTTTTTCTTTTTCTTTTGATTTTGATTTTTATTTATTTTATTTTTATTTTTGCTTTCCTCTTACTTGATAACACTGGGGACAGTGTTGTTTAAGTCTGGGGGAGGTTAGTTACTAACTATGTTTTTGTTTTTGAGTTTCAGTTGTGTTAGTCAAAACCATAAAGTTTGAGTCAAATTTTTCAAAATTTTTCTTTTTATCTTTGGGAATTATGATCTTGATTAATGATTTCTCTTATTTGGCTAACACTCTAATGATTACTTGTTTATGCTTGATCTCAGAACTGAAGCTTAGAAAGACTATGAGCCTTATCAACAATCCTGAAAGCCCTTATTCAATGGATATCTGATTGATCTAACGTTGTCTCAACTTTTATCAGGATTTTAACCGGACTTAATCTCTTACTTTGGGGTTGGAAATCAGTGGACTAGACTTCTTCTTCAGACCATACAAGACAGTGCAATTTTTCAAAGTATGTCTCCCCTCTCTCTTCCCTTCAGTGCTTAAAAAAAGAAAAGAAAAGAAGAATAAAAGATGAGATGATTTTGATCAGTTTAGAGAGGTAGGTAAATTACCAGTGACCTCATTATTCTACTCTTGAGTCAAATGATCACACAAAGCTTGGAAGCGAGGGGTAGGTAAATTACCAATGACCCCGGTATTCGCTTACACCTTTGATTAAAAAAAAAGAAAGAAAAAAAATTTGGAAGTGAGAAAAGGGAGAGGAAAGGAGATGTAAGAAGAAAGTATTGGCCTCAAAAGAGTCCATATGCCACTGATCAATACACCCAAGGTAAGAACTCACCTGTACTTGCTTTAATTTATGTAATGAGATGACAATGGAGATTTCAGAGATTCCAAAGGATTGTGGGATTTGAGTAAGGAATGTTGATGCTTATCATGGTTAAGTATAAGAAGTAAGTTCTTGAGTCAGGTAAATGAAGAGTGCAAATAAAGAATCATAATGTAGTTAAGTGAGTTCCCTGTTTTCAAACCTCTTTCACATGTCAAAGCTTATGTTTTGCTTGAGGGCAAGCAAAGGCTAAGTCTGGGGGAGTTGATATATCATGGTTTTTGTGGTTTTTAACCATGATATAAGGAGTCTTTTAGTGTCTTTTAATGTGTTTCTAGGATGTTTTGGAGTCTTTGCAGGTTTTCTAGGATTTTAGCACAGATGGAGCGAAATGGAGCAATTTGGATCGTTTTGGAGCATAAATCTCGAAGAATCGATTTGGACTCGAGGCAAAACAAGGGCATCAATCGACACCAAGATCAAGAGCATCGATCGACACCCTCTTCAGCCGATGAAGAATCACAAAATTGGAAGTTTACAATTCTGCCCCAAAGTCTTCCAAAATTGCAACATAAGTCCCTGACGTGTTTTAGGATATATATATATATATATATTGTTTTTAGGCTTTTGCAAACCCTTGAGTTGTATTCTATCAAGTTTTATTCTTCCTGCAATCCTGTGAGATTTTGAGAGCTTTGGAGAGAGAGAGATCTGCTTTGTAGAGAAGAATTCCTTGAACTCCCTTTTACTCTTTTAATTTCAATTGCTTATTATTCAGAAAGATGTTTTGTTCTTCATTGATTATGTCTGAGTAGTTTGCTTGTTAGGTTTAGGGTTTTTCATATGGTTTTTATGAATTATTAGATCTGTTTATTTAGGATTCAATATCTATCTAGATCTTCATCTTAGGTTGTTCTTCATATTAATTCTTGATTGATCACTTAGAATTAAATAATTTAGGAAAATAAATTGATATGAGAATATAATTAACTTTCCTGATAAAACCTTTTGATGAGCAAAATTACTTCTTGCAAAGAGATTTGATTTAGTAATTTTTTTTTTTTTTTTGGACAACCATGAATTTTCATTCAAATTAAAACCCACAAAGGGTTATGTTCTTACAGCATGAAACAAAATAGACATAGAAAGCTAAAGATAGGAGCTCCATGAGCTTAACAAAAGGATTTTCACACAGAAAAAGTTTTGAGAAGTCTATTAGAACCAGAGTGGATTCGTTCTTGAAGTCAGGCTTCACGAAATCCTCGACCAACAGGTGGTCATGAGCGGCTCTAGCAGATGACGCAATTGAGCTTGTAAAAGGGTGTTCCACGGAGGGAACGCTTGAGGGTTTATTCGCCAACCTGGGGAGGTTCAGGTGTATGGGATAGTTTAAGCTTTGAAGAGCATACCTCATGTTTGTAGATGAAGCTGTATTCAGGGATCGCAGGAAGAGGGTGTCAAACCGTAACAAAGCAGGTGGGTCATCCCTCACATGGCAATGGAGGTAAATGAATTCCACACAAAGCTTGTAATCAGTTTGGTCCTGGAGAGTGGAAGCAGACCCAAGCTTTCGATCTAAGGGCAGTAGGTGGTACAAGGGATCATAGAGTTTGGTCGCCAAAGTGAGAGAGTTTAACCGTATGGGAAGCTTTAAGATTTGAAGAGCAAACCTCATGGTTGCAGATGAAGCTATAATCGGGGATCGCAGGGACAGGGAGTCAGAGTGTAACAGAGAAGGTGGGTCATCCCTCACATGGCAATTGAGGTAAATGAATTCCACACAAGGCTTGTATACAGTTTGATCCTGGAAATATTCAACAGATCCAAGCATTCGATCTACTGTCGATAGGTGGTACAGGGGGTCAAAGGGTTTAAACAAATGGTTTAAGCAAGCTAAAGGATCCGAATCATAACTAAGGTTATACAGGGCAGGCATCCGGAGAAAGCTATAAAGCTGACCTCGACAAACAGATTTAGCCAGCAATTCTGAAGACACCAACATTCTGCTACCGAGGAAACCTCGACTTGATCCAGCAGAGATTATTGATACTAAAGAAATGGAACTTGACTTAAGCTTCTCAATAAACGATCTAGGTAGAGAAATTTTAACACTAGACAAGCAATGTCGACAATGGGACAGCAACTTCACATACTCATCAAACAATGAACAAACAGGATTCGGCCGCATGCATTTAGGATGTTGGAACGGATGTATCACAAGGGAACACGTTCGTGTGGAGTATGAAGAAACAGACCTGGGCCTCAAAAAATGGGAGCATGGATTATTGGCTTTGATAGTGGGCCGGGCTGAGGTTACTGGGCCTACCAATGGATGCAGATCCAGTAGCAGAAACCCTAGAATCCCACAGGTTGAGCAGAGGGTGGCGATGGGAAGACGGCGGTCTGATGCGTAGCTTTTCCGACTGGATCTTCTCGTCATCTCAGCTTCTCGCGGACATGAGTTCCTTAGCCAGAGGGCGACAACACCGAGAGTCATCGTCTTACACACCAGGCAGAAAGGTTCAAGCCAGGCGAGGAATTGATTAGATCTGTGCGCTGCGAGAAACGTCAGGTCTACTTGCCGCATCAGGGGATCTAGGAATATGGATTGAGTCGGTCTGGGGTTCACCAGAAAGTTTGATTGAGATGAGCACCAACACGAGACTAAAGGGAAGCTAGACAAGTAAGTAGGAGTAAAGGGAGAAAGAGAGACCCAACGCCGGCAAGCCGGAGCTTTGCCGGCGTCAGAGCAGAAGTCGCTTAAGAGATTCTCGATATTTGTGCCTGAGAGGAAAAAGACTTATGGCAAGAGTTGATTTGATTTAGTAATTTTGTGAACAATCTAAACCTGTTTTTAAAGCTGATTTTTAATCTAGAATTTTACAAAGAGATTTGGATTTTCTGGTTTTAAATTTAGATAATATTTGCAGCGAGAACTGATTTATTTTACAAAAGTGTTTAGAGTTCTAGATCTGTTCTTAATTGCTTGAATCTATTTATTTCCTGATTTAATATTTCATAATTACCTGAGAAGTTCCCTAGACCTAGCTTTTTGATCTTCTGAATTTAAAACAATTTTATTTAATAATTTGCATTGCTTTTATTTTAATTGAAATTAATATGTTTAGCTTAATTATAAAACTCTATAATTTATTGTGTAGTCTTGAGTCCTTGTGGAATTCGACCCCTAAGTACTGCATTGATCTCTTAATTTGAGAGAGTAGCTCTAGGGTAAATTTGAGCTTATCACTAAACAACACATTTAATTATATACATTAATGCATAATTTAAATTCATTCTTTACTACTAAATTGTACCTGAAAGTACATAAATTGTGAATTGACTTTTTTTCCTCCATTCATTTTCATTTAAACACACTATTAATTATAATTGTAACTCTTCTAATTTAATTATTTTAGAACTGTAACTTCCATCATTTTTATCCTATAAATAACATTTCTCATATTCTCCTCCACCATATCTCAAATCCTAAATATTTTCTTTGTTTTTTATAATGTTCTTGCATAGGTTGAAACCCCATTTAAGAGTTTGATTATATTTTTTGTTTACTATATATTTTACATTGTTTTGAATTTTATTGTTTCTTTGTTTTATGTACTTCTTTTCTTCTTTGTTTTATTATATTATTTTGATTTAAAATACATATGTATTCTAATATGTATAATAGAATTTTGATGATCATAATAATATTTTGGTTATAACCATCTCATAATAAGGGAACCAAACTAAAGAAAGCATCTTAATACTTTGCTTTAGATGTTTGATCTCTCATTCTTTCATTCTCTCCTTCTCTCATCCTCTTCAACTATATCTCAAATCTTTTTTTTTTTGTGTGTGTTTGTTGTTGTTATTGTATGTGTTTAAGAAATCAATTCAAATTTCATTGTAAAAGCTCAATTCTATATTTTTGGAGTTTGTCAGATATATATATATATATATATATATATATTACATTGTTTTAGATGTTTTAAAAGATTTATCTTCATTGTATTTAAATTGATACTAGGATTTTTGTGTGTCCTAGCAGGCTCAATTAACCTTATGTGTTGTAGTACTTAAGGTGTCATCCAAATGGGATGTTGCTAGCAATCAAGAATTCCAGAGTCAAGCCAATTCAAAAAGTGGTTTTATCTCTCACAATCCTAGAATGATCAGAATGCAAAACGGAAATGAGTTACAGAACTAGAAACGAAAATGTATGACAAGAGGTAAACGTGAGTAAAAATGAAATCGAGTCTAAACAAGAACTAGATGGCATGATGAAAAACGGTCTCAGGAATGCAATATCAATCAAAAGATAGAAGTCCTAAGGATGGGAGTAATTGATGTCGGTGGAGTATCTTAGTCTACAGAGTGTTTAACATGCCACAAGCAAACTATCCCTAAACAATGAACATCACGACTTAGCTAATCCAATTTCTTGATAGAAGCTACTCAGACTCAACCACTTCCAAACCTAGCTCTCACTAGAGAAACATGATCAAACAGGCATGACAAACAAGTTCATTCATGTCAACAAACATCCTAGACAACTAATCTCTTAGGCTAGGAATGTAAGTCTCTGGTACTAGTTGGTCGGACATTTCATCAAACACCTTTTGGGTGTGGAAATGTCTAAGACCTAGTTCCAATTGATCAGAGAGAAACTAGTATTTCTAACTCTAGTCCAGAAGGAAATCATACAAATCAAAGCTTAAACACCCTACATCCTAAAATCCTCCACCTAATCTATCCCATCCTCAAGATCTCTAACACTACTCGGATCTAGAAATCAGCATCAACGATACAAACTCAGAAGACATTGAATCAAGCATCATTAGATAGATAAAAACAAGATGAATAACTTTGTAAAAGAAATCAGATGCAAAAACTAAATATTTTCAAAGATGTCGGATTACAAAGTTTCAAAACGTTTTGGGTGGCTAGGTAAAACCTTAAGGAAAAGAACAAAACAAGATAAAAGATATCCGAGTAAAAACTTAACAAAATGTATTTATCAAAAAACATGGAAAGCCCTAAAACATAAAACGACAAGATAGAACGTCGGTTCGGGAATCGGGTTGTCCAAGTCGAGTGTCGTCAGTCCTGGGAGTGCGTCGGTCGAGCTGGGTCGAGTGGAGGGGTGTTGGCTCGACCCAGAGTGGTGTTGGCTCGACCCAGAGTGGTGTTGGCTCGAGCTGGGTGTATACACATCCACTAAAACAATGATAAATCTTGAACTACACCTCCGATTAGCTTGAAATAAATTGCATTGGAAAGATGACTCAATTCCCTACAACTTTGATGAAGACGTCGAAAGCTGAATCCCATTCGAGTGGAACGGCTCGAACGGGGTGGAGTGGTTGGCGGATCCGGTGGCTCGATTGGTGAGTTCGCCCAGTGGCTCGATTGGTGAGTTCGGCGGAAGCGACGAGAGTGGCTCGAGCGTGTGAGTTCGGCGGAAGCAACGAGAGTGGCTCGAGCATGTGAGTTTGGCGGAAGCAACGAGAGTGGCTCGAGCGTATGAGTTCGGCGGAAGCGACGAGAGTGGCTCGACTGGTGGCTTGAACGGTGGCTCGACTGGTGGTTCGACCGGTAGTTTGACTGGTAGTTCGACTGGTTGTTCGACTGGTAGTTCGACTGGTAGTTCAATTGGTAGTTTGACCGGTGCGTTTCCAACGTCTTCTAGATACCCGAAATACTCCGAGATGCACAATGTATGCAAGGATGATGCAAGTACTACCTAAATATGCAAAGTGTATAAAAGAGGATAGAAAATGATGCAAAACAACTAGTTATCCTAGCTAAATGCATGACAAATACATCCTAAGGAGAGGAAAAATATAGACATATCTCCCCCAAACTTATTCTTTGCTTGCCCTTAAGCAAACAATCAAGAACAAAGTATGGAAGAGAGGTGTGAAGATGGGGTCTCAGAACCTAAAACATGCTGAATAAAATAGTTAGATTCAAGGTCCTTGTTTTTAGTTCTATGATGCATGGTGAAGGAACTTTATTTCTTTAATTTACACATGCAATCCTATGAATCACTCCCTTTAACATTCATTAACAGAGAACCGTGAATCAAGCTATGCAATGTTGTCAAACTCATTTGGTTATGGTAAAAGGTTAGAGACAAATGTGGTCTCCTTCTCAAGTGGTTCCATCAATACATAGCAAGGTTCTCTCATGAAAGGAGTTGAGCTTAAGAGAAGGCTAAAGGTTGAAACCAACTGATATATAAAAGAGTAGTATCCTGTCTACCCAAAGGTCCCAAGGAAACTTAGCTCTAACATTCTAACCCCGGAGTTGGTCATATCTCTACCCTTCATCAATGTCTCTCCATAAACCCATTCTCTTATTCTTTGCACTTAGTCTTAGGAGGAGGTCACACATTATCATTCTAGCGGATTGAGAAATGTTTTTTTTTTTTTTAATCACTATGGTTCTCTCTCTTTTCTTTTCTGAATTCTAGACATCTTACGTGTTTTACTTTCCCTTCCTTGTCTAAACTTTTCATTTTATGCGCAGAACCAATAACTTTTTTTTTTTTTTTTAACATTGCTCAACCCAAATCCTATACTAGACTTGTTGATAACATCATTATTTTACCCATTTTAGCTATAGTTTTAGTATGCATTTAGGATGAGTTTGATATGATTTCAAGGATTTAATGTCTATTATCAAGTATTTTAGGTTTCAAGAAGGTTTTACAGGTTTTATAGCAAAAAGGAACCAAAAGGCAAGGAAAATACGTTTTAGGAAAGTTTCAGAGCTTTACAGTACGAACAACGTTTGAAGAACTTCCAGAACTCACTTTTCGACGTACTTGGTTTCTATGGAAAGCTGAGAGAGTCATATTTCTCCTCGAAGTGGAATCAAGTTGATCCATCAAACCATCCGGAAGATATGCCCGATTTACCGAGACGTACCTTAAACCGACCTTAAGAGGAACCATCAAGCCCATGGGCTTTTATTTGAAGGCCTGACCACCGACCACTACGGCGGCCCAGTCCAAGCCTTCACCACCGTTCTAGAAGCTTCCTACGCCGCCCCTTGCCATGCACTTATCAAGAGAAGACGTTTCTACCGTTACAAAACCCTAAACCTAGACAGAACTCTATAAATACTCTTCTAAGCCCTAGGGTTTAGAGTGTGCAATCATTGGAGCAGCCAAGAGACACGACCAGAGGAGCAGCCGACGTCCAGACCCTTCTCTCGTCCCTCTCTTGAAGCCCTTGAGATCCACCAACTCTTTCTATTCTATTTACTTTGTTCTTGTTTCTAAGGGAGAAGATCCTACAACTTTGTTTGACAATCATTGAAGTAATATCTAAAACCCTTTTCTCTATTTATTCTTTTATGTTTATGAGTTTATTAAACCTTGCTTTGATGATTCCCTTAAACATGTTAGAGTAGTTTTCTAGTTGGGTTAAAGGGATAAATCAAAGGGGGGAGATGATCTTAGTTTAGGTGGCAATTTTTAGGGTTTGTTAGATTTAAATTCTGTTTATTCTATGCTTTAATTCTAAGACTTTGCTTAATGCTTTACATTAGCCTCATGAACTAACTATGATCTAAAGTGTGTGTGCTTTGCCAAAAGCTTGCATGTGTGCTTGATCTAGCTTAGATGTGTGGGGAGACATAGGAAGCAAATACCCCTTACCTATGGAATTCCACGGATGTTATTCGAACCTGTTTTAAATGCTTTGATCTATGCGTCGTAGCCTGCGACAGTTGAGTTACGAGGTGTAGTGATCTTAGACAGTTAGCTTGAGAACTTTAAGTTAACGGTTTATCAGTGTTTCGTAGTCCGAGTTTTAGATAAACAAACTAACCCTAAACTTTCCTAGATAGATAGATCATTGAACTCCTGCGATTCCCCTTGATGCCCAACGCTTGTTTGATTTATTTTACTTACACTCTTATTTTTCGTTTACTTCCTTGCTTACCGTGACAACAACAAAAACCCCCCTTTTTATTGAGTCCTAGCCTTACTTATTTCCGTTGGATTTGGTCGAACAACAACTCTCTCTCTGTGGGATCGATCCTTAAATACTACTACCGATTAGCTGTGCACTTTCAGCAGTTGTGTGGTCTTTTAAGGTAAAAGATTTGAAGTGAACAACCACACACATCAAAGCTTTTTGGCGCCGTTGCCAGGGAGAGATTGTTGTTTACAAGAGTCTAGGAACTAGAGTAACGTCTAGGACACCTTGCTGTTTAATTTTCTTTTTGTTTTTCACTTGTTTCAGGAGACCTTGAGGATTAACCTCGACGCTCTCCCAAGAGATTTTGAGAAACTTACAATTGCTGAGCTGATGTCACATTACCGAGCCACGGATGGAGACTCATCCAGTCCGCAAGCCCACTCGCTGCAAGGTTCACGCATTGGTCACTCTCGACCAAGCATTGTACCATCACTTAGGCGACCTTGTCGCAGTGCTTTCACTCGACCACCTCAAGGCCGAGCACCTATGGGACCAGCTTACTGCCGAGCTGACCACCCATACACGCCGTACCATGCGGACGTGCCATGCTTTGCAACGGACCATTACCTTGATCCGCAAGAAGTCATGCAAGTCGATGTCAATGAAAACTTTTTCTATGACAATCGAAAACCAATCACTTCAATGAGCTCTTACAATGAAGACAAACTCATGAAGATGATAGAAGAACTTATATCAAGTCAAGAGGAGGCTGATAAAGTTTTTAATGCTAAGCTGAATAAGATGACCATTGAGTTTGGAGCTAAACTCGAGACTATCACCAAGGACGTTACACGCCTGGAGGAATCAATCAATGCCATCAACAATCAAGTTTCAAACAACTTTGAAGATATACAAGATCATGGTACCAAGCTTATCAACTTAGGCTACAACATTGACACCATCGAGAGCCGCCTTGAGTGGAAAGTAGAAACCCTACTTAACAAATCCGGTGAGTGCAACAACTGGAGTGATGATCAACTATATCAACCTACTGATGCTGAAGAAGGATATGGAGCCTCACTTGATGATCCTACTGATCCTAACAAGTCCAAGGAGTGGACTGGAGAAAAAGATTACCCAACCGATGAGGAAGAAGATTATTTCAAGGAGAGAGCTATAGAATATGAAGATTTGCCAATGGAGAATGATGAGTCCTATGATATATCAGCTGCTAAAGAAGATGGAGAAGAGGAGCTCAAAGACTTCTACTGTTGCATGACATATCAGATCCCTAGAGAAGAAGCTCCCGAAAATTTTAATTTTCGACAACACCAACACCATGAAGAAGATTTCAACCGAGGTAACCCTAGAGCCCGACCATCTCCAGCACCATTTGAAGTTTATGAAGATTGGGAACCTGTCCCATGTCACCGTCCAAGTCGCTTTCAAAGACCTTATCCAAGGAGAGCCGCAACCAATTTAAACCGCTCACACCAATACTGAGATCCTTTCCGACTTCCACACCAAGTCTACCAAGACAATTTTCGTGAGTCTACTCAACAAAAAGCTGAAGAAGAGATGATATTGAACTTTATAAGTCGGATGACAAACACTCTAGATGAGACTGTGAAGATGATACATGGAAATCTCGACAAAATCCATTCTGATCTATCGGGAAGAATGGATGAATTTGCTGTTGAAGTTAGAAGAGTAGAGGAGAAAAATTTAGAAACTGCTGAAGCCTTGGAGAGGAAGCTCCTTTTTCTTGAAGAAGGAAAAGTTCAACAATCAAAGGAGATAAGGGAGAATGCTAAGGATGTTAGCGATTGCAACTTGAAGATTAAAGCCTTGGAGAGCCGTTGCTCAACAATTCCGAAGCCATTCTTAACAAGACCCTCGACCTTTGCAACCATATGGAGAAGTATGAAGAGAGAAATAAAAAAACCGAAACCAAAGTGGAAAAGATTGGTAAACAAGTTGATACCTTGGGAGACACTCTAACCGAAGAGTTCACTAGTTTTCTTGTACCACTACTTGAGTCTAACATTGGAGCTAAGCAAGCTGCCATGGAAAAGAGGATCAAGTCTCTTGAGGAGAATCTAGAGAGCTCAATCTCGTGTGTTGCTGGACACACCAAAGAAGAAAACCCGAGCGATGGAGAAGAGGAAGGAAGAAAAAAGGAAATCCTTGATGAAAAAGGAAAACTTTCATGTTTCCTTTTAGGAAAAGGAACTCTTGGCCCTATAAAAACAAGACACAACCCTAACCCTCCTCCACAATATCTCGACGTGAAGGAAGCTGCTTAAGAACCCGAAGAACCTGAAAAATATTTTTTGAGAGACAAACTACAAGTTTCGATATGATGGAGACCATGAGTTCTAAACCTGATTTGAAGAGATATCTCAAGAAGAAGTAGTTTCGATCCTTAACAAGGATTGTTTTGCTGTAACAAATCTTGAAGCCTCACCACCACGAGACGAAGAAGGTTTAGAAGAAGAAGAAATCGCTGAAGAAGAAGAGGAGTATGAAACCGATTATGAGGATGAGTCCATTGGAGTTGATGGATCCGATCTTGCTAGCCCTTAACAAGGAAAACCAGAAGCTGAGCCAATTATATAAGAAGGAGAGGAACACCAAACCGCCGAGTTTGGAGATATTCAAACTGTCTCTAGATGGGATGAGCCCCCAAGAGACAAGTTTAAGACTTTGATCAAAGCTATTCCACCTCACATCTCATTCGAAGAAGCATGGAGCAAGTTCCCATTGAAACGTTTTTTCATGGAGAGATATATAACCGAAGAGCATGTGGAGGATCACTTTAGAGAGGCAAGACTATCCCTCTATCCAGACGCACCAGCCGAGACACAAAACCTATGGCGTAGAAGACGCATTAGCGAGGAAGACTTGAAGAAGTTCAACAAAGCTGTCAAAGCTTTACCCCTTGGTACGTCTTTCATGAATGCTTGGTGCCAACATGATATTGCTCGTTTATTTTTGGAAAGCAGAGAATCAGTAGAAGAGATTACAGATTTGTTCCTAAAAGCTTTGGAACTTGAAGTGCGAACACTACACAAAGTGGAGAGCCCTGGCCGATTTCTCATCACTTGTTCTATCAATGGAGTTACGTTCGAAGATGCATTATGTGATTCCGGTTTATGTATCAACATCATGTCAACCGATGCTGCAAGGAAGATTGGCTTGAGACACCTACAACCCTCGGACATACGCATAGGACTCGCCAACTCCTCATTCACAATACCCGAAGGAATGGTGCGAGACATTCATGTGAGAGTTGGAATCTGCAATGTTCCAACCGATTTTCAAGTCATCAATGCTGAGAAAGGGAGGTTTACACCACTTATCCTTGGAGGAGCATTCCTAGCCACCGCTGGAGCCGTCATGGACTGGCCTAACCGAAGAATGACTCTCACCAACATCAATGGAGACATTTTCAATGAGGCTAAACCTTTCAACCCTCCAACTCGAAGGTGTAAAGAAGAAGACTATGCAAGAGAGCCACCCGATTGCTTTGATCGAGGAAGATCCAGAGAGCTTGTCTAAGGACAACCCACTCTCCTCACCCTGCTTGAGAAAGCAACCAAAGTCGAGTCAACGACGTTAAACAAGTGCGCTTCTTGGGAGGCAACCCAAGCTAGTAAGTTTTTATTTTTAGGATTTATTTTCTTTTGCTATTAATATTTTTGCATTTTAGTTTCAGGTTTTTATAAATAAAAAAAACACAAAAAAAAAATAGAAAACAGAAAAGCCAAAAAGAAGGAAGAAGAAGACTCATGGATTGGCAATGCACACCATGACTAGTGGCAAGCACCACCTACTGACCGGCCATGTTCAACCTGACCGAAGCAAGCCGAAGGCGACGGATCATCACAATCCTCATGTGAATGATGCCGAGAGTCCCCACTAGCCATACCAGCCATAGCCGATGCCATGTCCTGCACCGCATACCGCACCACCGTACCTGCTGCTATGTCCACGGCCATTCATCCTTGTGCCGCGAGACAACTCCGAACCACCACCATCCTTACCACCAACCATACCATTCTTTACTTAGGTATGCATTTGTTATTTTTATTTTTTTCATTATTATTGATGGTTTTAGGTTTTTGTTTCAAGGAGGATGCGTTTAGAGATATATCAAATAGAATTCGAATGAACTTAGCCTAGTTCAAATTCGATGTCAAGCAACCAAAGGAAGTACAAACGGTTAGTCACCACTTTCATTCCACAGCCGACTTCTAGATAATTTTTGGGCAAACCATCAAACGTCTAAGAGTCAACACAAACACATTCAATCAAGGTGACATTGTTCTTAAACCCTACACTTTTCCTTATGATTTTTAATCCTCATCTCTTTCTTTTTTTCCCACCGAGGACGGTGTGATTTAAGTCTGGGGGGAAGGATGTTCCATTCTATACTAATGCTGCTTTCTATTTTGTTGACTTGAAACCTTTTTCCACTTTTTACATCAATAATTTGACATTTTTATCGAGTCACATTTTTTTTTATTGAGTCAAAACTAGTAGGGGATTATGATCTTATTCTAATGGGTTATTTGATTTGGATTAACACTCTTATGACTCTTGATTATGCTTGACAACAGAACCAAAGTTTGGAAAGACTGTAAGCCGACTCAACAATCCCCCAAGTCCCTATTCGATGGATATTCAGATGATCTAACGTTGTCTCTAATTTTTATAGGACCTAAACCGGACTTAATTTTCAAGCCATGGGAATTGGTATACATTGGACCAGATCTCTACATTCAAGCCACACAAGACATTACACTTCTTCAAAAGTATGTTCCCCTCTCTCTTCCCTTCAATACTAAAAAAAAAGAAAAGAAAAAAAAAGAATAAAAGATGAGATGATTTTGATAACCTGTGACCTCTTTATTCTACTCTTGATTCAAATGATCACACAAAGCTTGGAAGCGAGGGGTAGGTAAATTACCGATGACCCCGGTATTCGCCTACATCTTTGATTTAAAAAAAAAAAGAAAAAGAGAAGTGAGAAAAGGGAGAGGAAAGGAATCATATGAAGAAAGTCTTGGCTTGAAGAGAGTCTGCAAGCCATTGATCAATTTTCCCTTGGTAAGATTTCACTTTTTTATTATTGCTTAATCAATGTAAAGAGATGACAATGGAGATTCTGGAAACTCTAAGAATTGTGGGATCAAGGAGAGTTGATGACTCTCATGGTGGATTACAAATGGAAGTTCCTAATGTCAAGGAGATGAAGAGTGCAAAGACAATATCCCCAAAGATAAGTGAATTCCCAGTATTTTCAAAACCTCTATTCTATGATTTAGTTTGATTATTTGCTTGAGGACAAGCAAAGACAAAGTCTGGGGGAGTTGATAATATCATTATTTTATCCATTTTAGCTATAATTTTAATATGCATTTAGGATGAGTTTGATATGATTTCAAGGCTTTAATGTCTATTATCAATTATTTTAGGTTTCAATAAGGTTTTACAGGTTTTATAGCAAAAAGGACCAAAAGGCAAGGAAAATACATTTTAGGAAAGTTTCAGAGCTTTACAGTACGAACAACGTTTGAAGAACTTCCAGAACTCACATTTCCACGTACTTGGTGTCTATGGAAAGATGAGAGAGTCATTTTTCTCCTCAAAGTGGAATCAAGTCGATCCATCCAACTATCCGGAAGATATGCCCAATTTACCGTGACGTACCTTAAACCAACCTTAAAAGGAACCATCAAGCTCATGGGCTTTTATTTGAAGGCCTGACCACCGACCACCACGGCGGTCCAGTCCAAGCCTTCACCACCGTTCTAGAAGCTTCCTACGCCGCCCCTTGCCATGCACTTATAAAGAGAAGACGTTTCTACCTTTACAAAACCCTAAACCTAGACAGAACCCTATAAATACTCTTCTAAGCCCTAGGGTTTAGAGTGTGCAATCATTGGAGCAGCCAAGAGACACGACCAGAGGAGCAGCCGACGTCCAGACCCTTCTCTCGTCCCTCTCTTGAAGCCCTTGAAATCCACCAACTCTTTTTATTCTATTTACTTTGTTCTTGTTTCTAAGGGAGAAGATCCTACAACTTTGTTTGACAATCATTGAAGTAATATCTAAAACCCTTTTCTCTATTTATTCTTTTATGTTTATGAGTTTATTAAACCTTGCTTTGATGATTCCCTTAAACATGCTAGAGTAGTTTTCTAGTTGGGTTTAAAGGGATAAATCAAAGGGGGGAGATGATCTTAGTTTAGGTGGCAATTTTTAGGGTTTGTTAGATTTAAATTCTGTTTATTCTATGCTTTAATTCTAAGTCTTTGCTTAATGCTTTAAGTTAGCCTCATGAACTAACTATGATCTAAAGTGTGTGTGCTTTGCCAAAAGCTTGCATGTGTGCTTGACCTAGCTTAGATGTGTGGGGAGACGTAGGAAGCACATACCCCTTACCTATTGAATTCCACGGATGTTGTTCGAACCTGTTTTAAATGCTTTGATCTATGCGTCGTAGCCTGCGACAGTTGAGTTACAAGGTGTAGTGATCTTAGACGGTTAGCTTGAGAACTTTAAGTTAACGGTTTATTAGTGTTTCGTAGTCCGAGTTTTAGATAAACAAACTAACCCTAAACTTTCCTAGATAGATAGATCATTGAACCCCTGCGATTCCCCTTGATGCCCAACGCTTGTTTGATTCATTTTACTTACACTCTTATTTTTCGTTTACTTCCTTGCTTACCGTGACAACAACAAACCCCCCCCCCCCCTTTTTACTGAGTCCTAGCCTTACTTACTTCCGTTGGATTTGGTCGAACAACAACTCTCTCTCTGTGGGATCGATCCTTAAATACTACTACCGATTAGCTGTACACTTTCAGCAGTTGTGTGGTCTTTTAAGGTAAAAGATTTGAAGTGAAAAACCACACACATCACTTGTCAACCTTGAAAACGCATTTCCCTCCTAAAGAATCTTTACCCTTTTGTTTTCTCTTTTACTCTTCACTTTTCTGCACAAATCCCATCCCAATACCCAAAATTGAGTTCTCACCTAGTCCTACTAGTCCGGATAACACGAACTAGAACTACACAGGATCCTACTGTTGTCGGTTAAAACCTAACACTTTCTAACAAGCTCAACTCGGAAAAGGCCTGACACTCAAGAATACAATTGGCTTGAAAGAAGGGTTGGTTAAGGGTGCGGGGAACTGTTCCAAAGATGGGAATTAGCTACTTGGATTAACAAGGGTAGTAAAAAGGAGAAAGATAATCCAAGTACGTATATGGTATCCATGAGTTCAACTTCAATGCATAACAGGATAATTGCAAGTCAAGATTATGTTCAGGTAGATAGGGAATGATGTCAACTCAAAACATGCTTCAATGTTACATTTTCAAGTTCAATCAACATGCATCAAAGAACTAATAACAAGGGCCTTGATCTCCAGCCTTGAGCTCCTTGACAACAATTTTCTTATCATGAAAATTCTTGGTTCTTTCTTTGTAAATCTTTGAGCTCTCATAGGCATGAAGTATTATTTCTTCCAACTCATGTAGATCAAGAGTCCTCTTAGCCTGAGCTGTATCAATATCCAAGTTCAACAACTTGATAGCCCAAAGCACCTTGTACTCAACCTCAACAAGGAGATGACATGCCTTACCATATACCAACTGAAATGGTGTTCTGCCTATTGGTGTCTTGAACGATGTTCTGTATGTCCAGAGAGTCTCGTCCAACTTGACAGACCAGTCTTTCCTCAAAACTCCAACAATCCTTGAGAGAAAACCCTTGATTTGTTTGTTCGAAACTTCAACCTGTCCGCTGGTCTGAGGGTGATACACAGTAGACACCTTGTGCTTGACGCCATACTTTCTCAGCATACTCTCAAACACTTTGTTGATGAAATGAGTTCCACTATCACTGATCACTGCTCTAGGTATCCCATACCTTAGAAATATTATACTCTTGAACAACTTCAAAACAACCTTGTGACCATTGGTAGGACTGGCAATGGCTTCGACCCACTTAGAAACGTAATCAACTGCCACCAGAATATAGACATTACCATTTGATGGAGGGTTGAAAGGTCCCATGAAGTCTATACCCCAAACATCAAATATCTCTACTTCCAGGATCGGGTTCTGGGGCATCTCGTTCCTCCTTGTGATGTTGCCCATCCTCTGACAAGCATCACACTTGGTGATGAAACTGTGAGCGTTTTTGAACAAGGTTGGCCACCAAAGACCTGCTTGAAGAACCTTCTGAGCTGTCTTGAATGCGGCAAAGTGACCTCCATAGGTGGAGCCGTGACAGTGCTCAAGCACTCCCTGCACTTCCCCTTCTGCTATGCATCTTCTGAACAGATCGTCAGAACCTCTTTTGTAAAGATAGGGTTCATCCCAGAAGTAGTGGTTGACCTCTCTGAAAAACTTTTTCTTCCTGTATGGATCCATGTCATTAGGAACTTCTCCACAAACCTTGTAATTTACGAAATCAGCATACCATGGTGCAGTGTCTGAAGTGATCACCATACAATTGAGTTTGAGGTTTTCAACCTCTGCGTCATGCATCTGCTCACAAACCTGGGCGACCAGAAGTTGTTCCTTAGACATTGAATCATCTATGGGAACTGCGTCTTCAATCCTCATTCTTGACATCCGCAACTCCGTTTTCTATGCCTTTCTTGTCAACAATCTCCATGTCAAACTCCTGAAGAAGCAGAATCCATCTCAACAGTCTTGGCTTGGTGTCCTTCTTCGAGTAGATGTGTCTCAGAGCAGCATGGTCGGTATACACTATGACCTTCGAACCCACAAGATAACTCCTGAATTTTTCGAATGCAAACACAACTGCTAGGAGTTCCTTCTCTGTGGTAGCATACCTTCTTTGAGTCTCGTCCAAAGTGCGACTTGCATAGTAGATGACATGAAACTTCTTGTCAATACACTGTCCCAGAACTGCTCCAACTGCGAAGTCTGAAGCATCACACATAATCTCAAACGGATGCTCCCAATTCGGAGCTTGTACTATGGGTGCTGAAACTAAGGCCTCCTTGATCTTGCTGAAAGCTTCCAGACATGCTGCATCAAATTCGAACTCAACCTCCTTGCACAGCAACCTGGTTAATGGTCTTGCAATTTTTGAGAAGTCTTTGATGAATCTTCTGTAAAACCTAGCATGTCCCAAAAACTTCTGTAAACCCTAAACCTCAATCTTAGCTTTGTCAACCTCAATTCCTTTCTCAGAAATCTTGTGTCCTAGAACGATCCCTTCTTCAACCATGAAGTGGCACTTCTCCCAGTTCAGGACCATGTTTGTCTACTCACATCTCGTCAATACCCTGCACAGATTTAACAAATAGGAGGAGAAAGTGGAACCGTATACAGAGAAGTCGTCCATAAACACTTCCACTGACACCTCAATCAAATCCGAGAAAATCGATGTCATGCACCTTTGAAAGGTGGCAGGATCATTACACAAACCAAATGGCATACGTCTGTAGGCAAAAGTGCCATAAGGACAAGTAAAGGTTGTCTTTTCCTGATCATTTGGGTGGATAGGGATTTGGAAGAATCCACTATACCCATCAAGGAAACAGTAGTAGGGATGACTAGCTAATCTTTCCAACATTTGATCAATGAAAGGCAGAGAAAAATGATCCTTCCTAGATACAACATTCAACTTCCTATAATCAATGCACATCCTATGCCTGTGATGGTCCTAGTTGGGATTAACTCATTTTTTTCGTTTTTGATTATAGTTATTCCTCCATTCTTAGGTACACAGTGCACTGAAGATACCCAAGTACTATCAGAGATAGGATAGAAAACTCCAACATCAAGCAGTTTTAGGATTTCCTTCTTTACTACCTCTTTCAGATTAGGGTTCAATCTTCTTTGGGGTTCTATACTAGCATAAGACTCATTTTTAAGAATGATCCTATGCATGCAAAGGCTAGGTGAAATACCCTTGATATCATCTAATGAATACCCTATAGCCTTTCTACACTTTTTAAGCTCAGTTACTAGCAACCTCAATTCATCATCACTCAACCTAGCATTCACTATGACAAGATGAGTAGAATTAGTTCACAGAAAAACGTACCTGAGTCCGGAAGGGAGAGTTTTGAGCTCTACCTTTGGAGCTTTCAGTTCTGACCAGTCATCAACATGGGAGTCTGCAGCGATCACGGTCGAGTGGGAGGGGTGCACGATCATCATCATCAATCATCTTATAAGTAATCTATTTTAAATATTCTTCTACTATATTCATGCCACAAGGTCATGAGGTTGAAAGATCCATGTCTAATTCTCTATTCTCTTATAGCACTTAAATTTAAATGGAGTATAATATAGAAAAAGAATATAATTTTTAAAAAATACCAGCTAATTAAACTCTCTAAAGATAAAATTATTAGTATGAAATCTAGCACTAAAATATAAATTGATGAGTGAAAATTAAAAAAGAGAAACCAAAAGATAGAAGTTTTCTTGGGATTTTAAAAAATCTTTAGATTAAAGTTCATATGATGTTATAAGAAAACTAATTTAGTTTCTCACTTACAAAATAATATAAATTTGGATTTTTTATGTATGAGTTTATATCAACAAAAAACCAAATCATGTGTAAGTTTAAAATTTCATTGAGCTACTTGGTATTCCTTTCATAGAAAAAACAAACCAAATTAAAAAATGTATTTCTAATTAACTCACATTTAATGTCATGTGTAATTCTATATTTAACTCAAATGTAACTCCTACCCAGTATTATTATAAATTTGATTCTTTATTTATCTTTCAAGATAAAATGTCTTTGGTTAAATTTTCATATTTTCTTTTTATTTTTGTTAGCTATATTTATTTATGTATATATATATATATATATAGCTTCTATTTATAGTTCTTTAAACTTTGAAATGAGGAAATATTTATACATAATATATTTACACATAGTTACTAATTTTTTTGTTGATAATTTTGTTTGATACAATTTTACTAGAATATAATCTTAAAATCTATTATTTGATTATGTTATTATTGTTGATAGAAAAAAAGAACAAAATAGTTTTTTTTTTTATACCTAGTAGATATAAAAAATATAGTAGATGTGTTAATTTTGCTAAAAACGTCTTTAAGAACATGACTTGAATCGGGTTAAAATCTAGAAAGCTCTCTACTCTCCAACAAAAATTCTCAGTATTCTCCATTAGTCTCCTCTACTCTCATGCTCTTAATGACATAACAATAATCCAACTTTACCCTTACCAAAACCGATACTAAACCAAAAGAAAAAACCAATTTACAATTGAATTGATTAATAAATTAGAAATAAATTGGGAATAAATTTGGCCAATCAGAAACGAGATATTCGAGATTTTGGACCAATTACAAGCGAGATATTGGATCAATCACAGTCCATCCCCCTCATCCATCGTCTTCATCGGGCATCTCGACCCCATTGAAAGCGAAGCTTGCTTTAAACCCAAGAACGACGTCTTTGTTCTTCTCTAACATCGATTCCACATTAGTTTCAGACAGGTGAGTTCTCCTTCTTTACTAGTTTGCTTACATCTGCTTCTCTTACAACTCCATCCATCTATGTTTTAGTCGGTTTTTGTGTGTTGTATTGGAAACTAGGATTACAGTTATAAGTTTGATAGTCGTATTTGTAGGTCGATTAATTAATTTAAATGGACTGAGAGGGTTGATTAAACCTTGATTCGTAGTGGATTTTAGGTATTGTGGTCACAAATTGTATAACTGGTATAACTGTAAGAATTGGTATAATTGGTACAACTGGGATTCTTAAATGTACAACTGTTATTTCATTTAGTGTTCTAATTTTTCAGGAAGAAACAATGAGCAACCTTTCTATCAAGACCGGAGAAAAATATCAATGGATTCCAAGAGAAGGTGGCCTGTATGGTATACCGTTTAGGACATCATCAGTAGAGGATATAACCTATTCGATGTTAGTGGATAAGATTGGCCGAAAGATTGGGATAGATGAATCTATGAAGGAGCTGAAATTAAGTTACATTCCATTGGTCGTGGTTACTAAAACACCAACATATATTTGTGATGATGAAGATTTATATGTTTATCTAACCTCGCTGGATCAACAACAACGTAGAAGTGTGTTGCATGTAGAAGTCATCAAAGATCTGGAAACAGTTACACTACAGAAGCAAATTTCAAGAATAGAGAAAAGAAGTTCAGTTGGTGCGAATTATGATGAACTGATTTCAAGTGGTAGAGGCAAGGAACAGGCAGACCCGCGAGGGCCTTTAGAGTCACAAGAACCTTTGGAGTCGCAAGAGCAGTTGGAGTCGGAAGAGCCATTGATGCTGCAAGAACCTTTGCAACCGCAAGAGCCTTTGCAACTTGCAGAGCCTTTGCAACTTGCAGAGCCTTTAGAACCACAAGGGACTTTGGTGGTGCAAGAAAATGTTGTTATCCGAGATGTGGAGAGGGGTGTTGATAACAACAAGGACAAAGATTTTGAAAACGACATTGATAATGGTATTTGTGAAGTTGGTAGTGTAAAGTTTTTAGAGCCGTGGGAAGATGGTATTGGTCTGGAATTAGGTCAAGAATTTGAAAGCAAGCAAACAGTGCAAGATTTAGTTGATAAAGCTTCACATCTTGGATGTTTTGGAGTAGTGATTGTTAACTCAGACAAGAAACGGTATGTGGTAAGATATCTTCAATCATTAGAAGGGTGTAAATGGTATTTACGAGTTACAAAGATTAAGAATTCAACTCGGTTTTCAGTAAGAGTCTACAGACAAATGCATTCATGCTCTCGGACTACTTCGAGTACAGGATTGGAAAGGAAAGGCACACCACGATTAGTTGCATCCGTTTTGCATGAAGATTATCCAGGTAAATTTGTTACTCCAGCTCCTAAGGAACTCATTTCTCTTGTCCAAGGAAAAGTTGGTGTCGATGTATCATACTCTACTGCATTTAGAGGGAAAAGACTAGCTTTTAGTGATGTTCGTGGTTGTCTAGAAGAGAGTTTCAAGATGGTATATTCATATTTGTACATGTTAAGGAAGGTGAATCATGGTACAAAAACTAGTGTGGTATTAGATGACCAAAAAAGGTTCAAGTACCTATTTGTTGCTTTGGGAGCTTGCATTAAGGAACCGATTTTTTTATTTGAGTGATAGTTCTATGTTTCGTTTTTACGTAATTAGCTTTTGGTTTGTTTAACTTTTTTTTTGTTCTGCAAGTGTAAGTTTTGTTTTAGTATTAATTAATTTATTATTTCAAATAAATATATTTAGATGAATCCTATGGAAAATGAAGCTCAAATTCAAGGAGGTGCTCTTGTTTTAGGTGTTCTTAATTCATCCAGAGTGAATGGAGCCTTGTGGTAAGAAAAAATAACAATTTCTTTGATTTGTAGGTTTAAACGTGATTCTCTAACTATTTTTTTTCATTTGTAGGTTTAAATCGTTTCTGTAACTATTTTTTGTTTCATTTGTAGGTTTAAACGTGATTCTCTAATCACCACTGAGATAAGAAAAATAATTCGATCTGATTTTCCTGGTCCGTATCGAAACTACTCAACAACACTGATAGCTGTTAAGGAGCGATGGTTTAACATATTTAGGGTAATTTTTTTTTTTAAATTTTCCTTTCTAGAAATCGTTATAAAACTCCACTTTTATATAATATATATTTTTAATATTTTTTCAGAGAAAATTCAAATGGAATCCCATCATTGAACATGAGGTGCTTACAATGTTTCACAAATGTGCTGCAACTAAGCTAATTGATATGATTAGCCGAGTTAAAGAAAGGGGTCAACACTCAACAGCCATATTGGATCCTTGATGATCAATACAAAGCTCTTGTAGGCTATTGGGGAACATAAAAAGCTAAGGAGAGAAGTAAAAAAGCTTCTAAGAGCCGGATGTCTGACCGAAATGGTTTGGGACCTCACAAGCATCGAGCAGGCTCACACTCATACGCCAAAGTTGCAGACATTTTGGTAAGCAATACTATTATTCAAGAATTATTTTTTTAGCATTTTACTATAATATTTTTTCTTGATATTTTGTAGAAAGAAAAGAATGGAGATGCATCATACATAGATGTTCTTCAAGAGACACACAAGAAATCAGATGGATCATTTGTCGATGAAAAGGCAAAGCAGATCATTGAGGGATTTGAGAAGAATATAGCTGATTATATTCTTCTTGATGATATCCCGGTAACAGCAATAGAAGAGCTAATTCGAGAAAAGAAGAATGAAATATATTTAAAGGTAAAAATAAATATTTAAAACTTCTATTGATTTCCAAGTATTTATCATAAATGTTTTGTCTCATAAATTTTTTACCATATATTATAGATTGTGGAGGCAACAAACGGTCGTGTGTTTGGACTAGGAGCTCTTATTAATGAACTCTCAGTCAACGGTGGAGTGGCAGCCACTTTTGAAAGAATGTGGAAACTGATGAGGCTATCAAACAAAAGTTGGAAGAGCTTTATAAAGAGAATGCAGAAATCAAGGAGAGACTCAATAAGCTTGAAGGATTAGAGAAAATGTTTGACATGTTGTTCTCCCGTCAATCCTCTAATGGTGCGAACAACTAAGTTTCATTTACTTGTTTTAGTTTTGCTTTTTAGTTATGCTTTTTAAGTTTTTATTCTGAACTTAGTTTTTATTTATGGTTGGTTTTTTCTATTATTTTTAATTTTTGTATTTTGGAATATTTTAATATTTTATTATTTAATAAAGTTCGTTATTTCTTTCATTGTTTTTTCCTATCATAATATATATTTAATAAAAGAAAGTTTTAAATAAAAAATTATAATTTAACAAATCATGTGTCCAACAAAAATATAGAAAAATACTGTGATTCATTTTAATGTTACAAACATTTATGACTATATATCATTGTAATAATGCAACAAAATAAAAATTGCAGTGGCAATATTTTTGCAACATTTTTAGTTGTGAGCATCGTCAAAAAATATATGCGACGAGCGTATATTTAAAAATAATTACTACAAAAATTTGCAATATTTTTTGCTTTATATTTTACGTAGCATTTATTTACGACAATATATAGTTGCATTAGACCGTCATGATTATACCACTAATTTGCTGCATAAATATTATTGCATTAATACAACACATATAGCAATATATTACTTTGTTGGAAATTTGTAATAATATTTGCTATATTTTTCTGTGGCAATAATTTGTAACAAATGGAAGTTGCAAACATACGTTACAATTATATGACAAATTTACTACCATAATAATGTTGCATTAATACGACAACATAGTAAGGAGTCTATTTGTTGCAAGTTTTGCAATATATGTGCAACAAATACCAATTTGCAACGCTCATATAGCAACAATAGAAAATGTGTCTCAATTTTATTGCATTTTCAAATTTACAACAGAATATGGAGTTATTGCAACAAATTTTAGTGTAGCTATGACTCTATTTTCTTGTAGTGTGAGAAAAGTGATTATTTTGGATGCTATTTTCCTAAAGACCAAATATGGTGGTGCTCTAGTTTTTGCCACAGCTCAAGATCCGGTTCATCACCATTATCCGATAGCCTTTGCTGTAATCGATGGTGAAAAAGAGGATAGTTAGACGTGGTTTTTCAACACTTTGAAGTATGATAGTGAAGAGTTGGTATTTATTTCAGATAGAAATGTAAACCTGCTCAAGGTAGTGAGTGTGGTGTACGCGAGGTGTGAACATAGCCATTGTATCTACCATTTGTTGCAGAATGTGAAAACAAAAGTTGCAACCTGGCAGAGAGATGAAGCTGTTGCAAGTTTCAGAGAAATTGCTGTTATTTATACAATAGCCGAGTTCGAAGTACAATATCAAGATTTTAGGATGAGTTACCCTAAGGCAGCCGCATACCTTGATGAGTTTGCCAAAGTGAAAAATGGGCAAAGTTTTATTTTCCTGGATTAAAGTACAACATTGACACCAGCAATTCCATGGAGTCTATGAATGCTGTTTTTAAGGATGCAATGAAGTATGCGTTGCTACCTATGATTGATGCAATTGTTAAAAAATTTGCAGAATGGTTTAACAAACATAGGAAAGAATCTGCTGCTAGAACAAATGCACATAAACTAGTTCCTTTTGTGGAGAACTTAATACATAAAAGATGTGAGGTTGCGTGCAAGCTACCAGTGACTGAGCTAAACACCTTCCAGCTAGAGTACAATGTTATTGGTCGCGATGGGAAGAATTATGTGGTAGACTTGAGAAATAAGAGTTGCAGTTGCCGCTATTTTGACTTAGACAAGTACCCTTGTGTCCATGCAATAGCCGCTGCCATGAATTTATTGAAACAAAAAGGTAGAACAACGGAGGTACGTGATTTATATGATTTGTGCACCAACTATTACTTAGTAGAGTTCTGGATTTTGGGATATGTCAGGACGATTTATCCAGTGCCGCATAAGTCTGAGTGGACTGTTCCAAGTGACGAACAAGAGTTGTATGCATTACCTCCAAATTACAAAAAAGAAAATAAAAGGAAGAACTCAAGAAAGAAGAAAACGTGCATCTGGAGAACATCGCAGAAAGCATAAGCGAGTACTCGGAAGAAATTTAGATCGTTGGTTTGAGAGGTCTGAGGCCATCTTTATAGGGAGAACACGAGAGGTGTTCTTAGCCCATTAAAATTATAAATAGTGCAGAAGAACACCAAGATCAGTTCTTGATGTAGAACTGATCTTGGTCCAGATCTAAGCTGATGTGGCCAGCTGTGAATGGATACAATTTTTTGCAAACAATTTTTCACAAATTAAAAGAGGATTTGATTGAGAATATATGAAATAAATTTGGACATTAAACTATTTATTAATTAAATAAAATGTTTGTGTACTTTAATTAAGTAATATGTTTGTTTTTTTTTATCTTTAATGTTTTTTTTTGTTTCATAAAATTTTGATATTGTATTTTGAATTTTAGTAAAAGTTTTATAAGTTTGCAATTTAAATGTTATTTTTAAAGTTTTTATAAATGTAATATGTTTAAGACTATTATATTATTAAATCTTATGATCTTAAACATGTTCTCCCAATAACAAACTTCTTAACAAAAGATCTAAACTAATGATCTCACATTATTTTCATAATATTTTTACTCTAAGAACACCCAAAAGTGTTCCCCCAATAAAGATGCCCTGAGGGATGTAGCCAAGAACAAGTCGATATGAGTAGCCAAGATGAGGGAGGTAGCGAAGACGATGGTGTCGATAGCCAAGATGAACATTAGTTTAAATATTTTTGTAAAACTTGGTACAACTGATTTCATACTTGTAGAACTATGTATGACTTTGCTCCCATTCAGTTTGTACAACTTAGACCAACTAATGGTACAACTACGATCATATTCATATAAATCTTCATATTTACGTGTTTTTTGTGTGAACTAGGTTAAATAAGAGGGGTTATTGGGCAGGATAGCTCCCAATAAATTCACATTGTACAAAAATATATGTACAACTTAGAACAACTAGTACAACTACGACCATATTCGTATTCACTAGATAATGTTAAAAATGGGTGATATATGTTCATATTCACTAAGCTTATATGTGAAATATGTGATTAATCTTCTAAAACAAGCATAGTCAATTTTTTTTAATAGGATAATATTCATAAATTTCATTCTTGTACAATAAAGACCTTATACTTTTAAGATGCGTTTCTTCTTGCTATCTCCAATACATTACAAATCACATAAAACTGATGTTTTAATGTAAATTTTTTTAAAAAAACATTGAAAATGTAATCTAGATATATTTCACTTTTGGGTCCAACTAGAAATTACTAGGTTAATTCAATATAACTGATTATACACGAAATTAACAAAATGTACAGCCGTGTACAAGCAAATACAACTTGAAAACTAGGAACAACCGAGTGTATTTTTTGCGGCGCCACCTAGCAAACAACATCTCCTTTGTGGAGCCACCTGGCAGACAACATTGACGGGTCCTTTTTTGTTTGACCATAATTTTTTTTTTTTGAAATTTTTTGAAAATTTTGAGACCCTACCCAAAAATTTCAGATTTCCCCCAAAAATTTTAGATTTCCCCCAATACCCGGACCCTACCCAATTAAAACTTCGAAACCCACAAATCTCGCACATTAATTCCATTTATCCATTAGAAGATAGAAGAAGAGAGAGAGAGAGAGAGAGAGTGGATAGATCAAGAGGCTGAAGATTTCAGATTTGGGGGATTGAGAAGCAATTCGCAAGAGAAGATGAGTGTGAAACCCCAACCTTCAAATACACCAAAAGAACTCCGACGACTTGCGTAAAACTCTCTAATCAAACCTGACCTGAAGGAAAGAGAAAAGAGGGGTGAGTAAAACAAGTTTTACTCAGTGAGAACGATCCCGCCTGTCCACAGGACCGTCAACACAAAACTAAGCACACCAGCAAGCGCATACACAAAGTCTAAGAATAAGCTATAATCAAACATGCTTCCTCGACAACATATAACCTATATATTTCACTAAACACAAATCACATCTAAAACATCGAATCATGCCACCACACAATATCATATAACAACTTGTAACATATGCAGGCACCATTGACCATACATATCTTACTCATGTTGACACAAATGGTCATACATCCACTCTACTCATGCAGACACTAATGGTCATACATCCTTTTTCTTCATGCAGACACTAATGGTCATACATCCACATATGAATATCAAACACTCACGTAACACATATCTGTCATTAATAGACATATTATCACTAATCATCCTATATCATACAAACAATCAAACAACCTATCCCTAAACCAAGCATAACACGATTACGGTCAAAATAGTTTGGTGTTCAAAATCCACAGATCACACCCTCACCTGAATTTGAGCTGGTGAGAACTGGAAGGAAGAAGGATGGAGCAGCTAGCAACGATCTGAAACTTGCAGCAGAAGAAAAACAGTTCAACACGTATTAGGGTTTCTGGGTTTTGACAGAAGCAGATGATTCTTGACCGACAAGCAACCAACGCAGAAGCTAAGGGTTACCTTTTCTGGTGATAATGATAGCTCAAGTGGCTTCCCTAACACTCCTTCTATCTTTATCAACCGTCGAACTGACTTGAAGTGCTAAGATAACGCCGGAATTCTTCCACCAAAACCTCAAGTCGAAACTGAAAACTGATTCTTACACTTAGTTAATTTTTGGGTTCAGAAAACAATGGTTTTTCACCAACTTGCAACTTGAACTGCGAATGGAGTTTACCTCGTAATGAGGAACCGAAAGTTGCTACGTCTTCCTTGCAGCAGGATCTATCCAACAACACCAAAAGCGTGATCTGGGTCCTTCAGATCCAACGGAAAAAAGGTCGCCAATACCCCTACTTGACAATGTTTTTGAATTCCTCTTCTTCACCAAAACTAACTGTGGAACCATAAATTACAATCTCAGTAACCAATAGAGGCATACTCAATGGAATAGACCATATATCCATGAAAGATATGTCTTACCTTAATGAAACCGGTGTTAGATGGTGGAAACGCGACGATCAGCTAAACTTCTCCGTTTTCTCGATGGGAACACACAATACTACCATATATGTAACCTCCAACTTCAACTATGGGGAATGATTGAGGCTTAGAATCGATATTTTCTTATGATCTTTCAGGTTAAAATCAATGAAAGTGATGACAAAAAGCTGCGGTGACGAGAACGAAGCTGCGTACACATATATACACATACACACACTTTGGTATTTTTAATTAGAGAAGTTGGACTTTTATGGGCTGGATTTCTTTTCAACACAAACAGGAATTGGTCCACAACGTTGGATTGGGGTGTTACAATTCTCCCGCACTTAATTAGAATTCGTCCTTGAATTCATCATTCCTTGATGTACTTTGTTTTCTTTCTTAATGAGTTGAGATTTGAACACATAATTCTTGAAAAAAATTATGTTGTCCATTAAAGAATCGAGTAACAGATAATGTCTCAAACTCACTAGTTTTAAAGCTAAAAAAAATCAACCTCTTAGAATCCAATAAATGAGCTGGAAAACCGAAGGAAAGCTATTTTTTTTTTATCCGATATGCTTCAACATTTTACGGCCTTAACTCCTCATTTGTTCTTCTTCCATGCCATTAGTGGGTTTTTCGCCCTCTTGATTCCCCATAACAAATACATGAGCCCCTTGTGCTTGCCTCTTTGGTAATGGTAACAGTTCCTCTCCATCTCGATTATTTTGTTTTTGTCCCACCCATGACGTTCTACAGTTCCTTGCAACATGACCAGGACGTCCACATCGATGACAAGTATCTCGTCCTTCCAGACAGTCGGGCCTAGTATGTCCGGGTTTTCCACACGTGAAACACACTCCCATGTGTGCCAAGCACGCTCCAGAATGTGTCTTTCCACATGTGTCACACAATGGGGCTTGATTCCACATTCTCTCATCCTTTTGGTTGTTCAAAACTCGCTTTTGTGACTCCCTTCCCTTAGTTTCCCTTAGCTGAGTATTCCTTAGGTCATTAGCTTCCTCCTCAAGTCCCCTCTCCACTGTAGCGGCCTGCTCAACAAGCTCAACCATGCTAGTACAACCTCGAACAGAGCAATGGTTACGAATATCAGCCCTCAATCCCCTCATAAATCTGCGAATCAATTCCTGCTCACTATACTCTCTCCCAATAAACCTCCTTAGACGAGTGAACTCAGCATCATACCCTCTAACAATCATCATACCCTGACGAAGCTCCAGAAACTCACATTCCAGCTGGTCCATAGCTTCCTGAGGAAAATACTTTTTATTAAATTCCTCCAAGAAATCCTCCCAAGTAGGCACATAACCAACAGGTAAGCTCCTCTCAACATTCCTCCACCAATTGTCTGCATCTCCACGCAAGTAATGCACTGCAAGATCCGTCCTAAACTCCACCGGACATCTAGCTGACCTGAGATTCTTCTCCAACATCTGCTTCCAATCATCAGCCCTAACCTGATCATTTCCACCATTGAAATACTCTGTGTTCACATTACCCATGAGCTTCATTGTCTCAAAATAAGAAAACTGAAATCCTGCTGGTGGCTGAGGTGGAGCAACCGGGGGTGCAGGTGGTGGCTGGCGAGGTGCAGGAGCTGGTGGTGGGGGTGCATAAACAGGTCGATCCAAAATCTCTCGCATCATGTTCCGGAGCTCTTGCATCTCTGCACGAGTTGCAGCAATCTCTTCTGCATGAGCGGCAACAGGATTTTCTCCTACTTGTGGCTGACCTTGCTCATTAGCTGGTGAATCACCACCTTGGTTTCCTCTGGGATTTGCAGGACGCCTTCCTCTTCTATTTGGTGCCATTCTCTGTTCAAACAAGATCCAACATAAGAACCATTCTGAAACTGAAACTTTACACGAATTCTAAACGCAAGTCTCGCTCTTTGGTGTTTTTTTTTTTTTTTTTTAAATCCCCAAGCCCCCTTTTCTCAAATGTTGAAAACTTTTTCTTAGAAAAACTTTTTTTTTCTCTTTTTTTTTAAAAAAAAAATCGTTTTAACCATTTTTTTTTAACAAATAACTTAGCCTTCCGGGTCAGCACCGGCTTGACTTTAACCTCCGCTCTGATACCAAAAATGTGAAACCCCAACCCTCAAATACACCAAAAGAACTCCGACGACTTGCGTAAAACTCTCTAATCAAACCTGACCTGAAGGAAAGAGAAAAGAGGGGTGAGTAAAACAAGTTTTACTCAGTGAGAACGATCCCGCCTGTCCACAGGACTGTCAACACAAAACTAAGCACACCAGCAAGCGCATACACAAAGTCTAAGAATAAGCTATAATCAAACATGCTTCCTCGACAACATATAACCTATATATTTCACTAAACACAACTCACATCTAAAACATCGAATCATGCCACCACACAATATCATATAACAACTTGTAACATATGCAGGCACCATTGACCATACATATCTTACTCATGTTGACACAAATGGTCATACATCCACTCTACTCATGCAGACACTAATGGTCATACATCCTTTTTCTTCATGCAGACACTAATGGTCATACATCCACATATGAATATCAAACACTCACGTAACACATATCTGTCATTAATAGACATATTATCACTAATCATCCTATATCATACAAACAATCAAACAACCTATCCCTAAACCAAGCATAACACGATTACGGTCAAAATAGTTTGGTGTTCAAAATCCACAGATCACACCCTCACCTGAATTTGAGCTGGTGAGAACTGGAAGGAAGAAGGATGGAGCAGCTAGCAACAATCTGAAACTTGCAGCAGAAGAAAAACAGTTCAACACGTATTAGGGTTTCTGGGTTTTGACAGAAGCAGATGATTCTTGACCGACAAGCAACCAACGCAGAAGCTAAGGGTTACCTTTTCTGGTGATAATGATAGCTCAGGTGGCTTCCCTAACACTCCTTATATCTTTATCAACCGTCGAACTGACTTGAAGTGCTAAGATAACGCCGGAATTCTTCCACCAAATCCTCAAGTCGAAACTGAAAACTGATTCTTACACTTGGTTAATTTCTGGGTTCAGAAAACAATGGTTTTTCACCAACTTGCAACTTGAACTGCGAATGGAGTTTACCTTGTAATGAGGAACCGAAAGTTGCTACGTCTTCCTTGCAGCAGGATCTATCCAACAACACCAAAAGCGTGATCTGGGTCCTTCAGATCCAACGGGAAACAGGTCGCCAATACCCCTACTTGACAATGTTTTTGAATTCCTCTTCTTCACCAAAACTAACTGTGGAACCATAAATTACAATCTCAGTAACCAATAGAGGCATATTCAATGGAATAGACCATATATCCATGAAAGATATGTCTTACCTTAATGAAACCGGTGTTAGATGGTGGAAACGCGACGATCAACTAAACTTCTCTGTTTTCTCGATGGGAACACACAATACTACCATATATGTAACCTCCAACTTCAACTATGGGGAATGATTGAGGCTTAGAATCGATATTTTCTTATGATCTTTCAGGTTAAAATCAATGAAAGTGATGACAAAAAGCTGCGGTGACGAGAACGAAGCTGCGTACACATATATACACATACACACACTTAGGTATTTTTAATTAGAGAAGTTGGGCTTTTATGGGCTGGATTTCTTTTCAACACAAACAGGAATTGGTCCACAACGTTGGATTGGGGTGTTACAATGAGTCATGTCTCTGCATCTTCGACTGGAACCTCTACCCGCGTAAGAGTTAGAGTTCCAGGAATTCCAAAGTTGTGTTGGTGTGGTGAGAACGTAGTTGAAAAAACATCTAGGACGAATGGGAATCCTTTTCGACGCTACTTTCGGTGTGCCTATGCTGCAACAAAGAAGATAATAGTTTCGGTTTTTTATGGACTTCTTGGTAATATTTATAATGTTTACAATTTTCAACTGTAGCTTGAGAACAGCGACCATGTGTTTAAGTGGGTAGATGAGGCGATGATAAACGAGATTGAACAATTGGATTTTCAAGTGGGTGTTCTTGAAGAATTGTTGAAGATGGAAAGGAACAGGAGCCTCGAGAGGAAGGAAACTAACAAAATGATGGGTATGGTACTAGTCTTATCTGGTTGTATTATCATGGTCGTGATTGGGAAATGGTGGGGTTGCTATTGACAGTGTCCAACTACGGACAATCAAAGACAACTATATGCATTTTCTTTGTCATTATCCAACTACGGACAATCAAAGACAACTATATGCATTTTCTTTGTCATTGTCCAACTACAAACAACTATATATGTATTTTCCTAGTCAACTAAAGATGATGTTAAATAAGTATTTTCTTCGGTCAATGATGTTTAAAATGTTTAATGATGTTTCCTAAGTATTTTCTTCAAATAATAATGTTTTCAAACTACTGTCCAACTACGTAAAACTAGGTTTTCCTTAACCAGTTGTACCAAATTTTTTCAAACTAACATAGTTATACAAAATAAAACACCAGTTGAACCAAGTTTTTCAAACTAACATAGTTTTCCAAAAGAAAATAAACACAGCAGTTCTACCCAGTTTTTCAAACTAACATAGTTATTCCAAAAAAACCAAAGTTGTACCAACATTTTCAAACTGACAGAGTTTTACAACAAAACAACACACCAGTTGTACCGAGTTTTTCAAACAAACATAGTTATACAAAATGAAAACCCAAGTTCTACCCAGTTTTACAAACATACATCACATTTTCTTGGTAAGCCCTCTCGTCATAACAGGACTCCTCCTTCTCTTGCTTACTTGCTGCACCTTTGTTGTAGCCATCTCTCCATCGTCTTAACCCACCTCTTCTGCTCCTTTTTTCATCTTTATCTTTCTCTTGTAAGTGTTCTTGATTTTGTTACTTGCCTCACCCTCTTCACCCACCTCTTTTCCATTATCACCCACCACCTCTTTACTCTCTTCACAATCCAATGGTTGTACCACCACTTCATCCTCAGCAACCCTTTTATCCTCAGCGACCCCTTTATCCTCAGCAACCCCTTCATCCTTAGAAACCTCTTCATCCTCACCCACATTCCCACAATCCGCTACATTCTTAGTAGCCTCATCAACCTCTTCATCCTCACCCACATCCCCACAATATGTTACATTCTCAGCAACCTCTTCATCCTCACCCACATCCCCACAATTCGCTACATTCTCAGCAACCTCTTTCAACTGTTTCACATTCTCTTCCACAATTTTCAATCTTGTATCCAGATAATCAAACTTCGCATTCATCTTCTCGAATCTACTATTCAACACTTTCAACAATCGGTTCTCTACCTCATCCAATCCATTATTCACCTTCTTCAGAGCCACCTTGGTTCGAGCAACCTTCTTCCGACCTTGCTTTGTTTGACCAATATTTTTCTGAGCCAAATTACCTGCATCTGGATTAGGCTGAATTGCTCGGCTAGCAACATCTGCTTTATGCATATTTTCAAAACATATTGTCTTCTTTTCCTTAACTAGACGCTTTGTCCAACCGTCTGCAATTGCATCATCCACATCGTTCCATCCACAATCGTGATCCATGATTTTCTTCATAAGAACTTTCTCATCGGGAGATGGATACATGATACTCTAAATCTCCTGTAAAAGTAAAGAATCATTTTTAAATATAACCATAATGCATCAATACTTAATACGTAATGTAATTTATATTTACAAATAGCTTACCGTAGTTGTACTAAGAGTATCATACAAATCTGATATTGAAAAACCTTTAAGATGACTTGGTTTGAACTTCCACTTACACATTCGAGGACACTCAGGATTTGCTTCTCAAACAATTTCTTGAAAATTGTTCTTCAGAGCTGGAATAGCTTCATACCCTAGAAGCTATTCACAACAGAAATCAATCAAATATTAGTTATAAATTAGTTATAAATTGATCTACAATAAAAAAGAAGAAGCTAGAGATGAATACTTTACCTCTAAAGAAGTAACAAAACTAGGAAACACCTTTTGTCGACCCACAACTCCTCCACATGAGTGCATAATATGAAAAAGGTCTTTCATATTAGCATCAAGTGCAAATCTCCCCCACAGGAATGATTTACACAATTCTAGGTCACCTACGGCTCGGTAAAAGAAACTCTCCACAGATGGTGCATCCTCTCCCGTTGTTTCCTTTCCTACTATGACCCTACATAAAAAAATAGAGGACTGCCATTCTTACACGGTCATCAGAAGATTTCTTCATTGACAGTAGCTTTGGCTCCAGCTCGTGAAACTGTACCGTTGCCCCTAGACAAAAATGCTTCCCAACAAACACATTACTACCCAAACTTTCATAGTAGGCTAGATATTCGTGACAATACAATCCAGACATGAGTGCCATTTCGGTGAGAGAGTACCGGATTGGAACCCTGTTCACAATAAACCAACACTCCTTTTTCTTATCTAAGCATGCTGTGCAAAGAAAAATCATCCACAGAGCCTGCATCTTATGGTTTGCATACCTATGCATATGGAAGAAATATTTGAACTGAGGATGCTCCGTAAACCATTTGAGCTCATCATCTGAAAGATGGCTCTGCAACAGTTTCACTGCTCTATGAATGTAGCACTTAGCTGATATCTTGAACAGTTTCATATATTCACTAGGTTTGAAGAACATGTCAAGTGGTTGTAAAACTTATGTTTCCTCATCAGAATCCTGCATTCAAAAACAAGTTATACCGAGTTATACTCAGTTGTACCTTTTACTTTCAGAAATTTCTAATGTACAAAATTATCCTAGTTATAACAAATCCTAGTGGGTTGTACCTTTTACTTACTAAAATGTCTAAAGGGGTCCAAAATCATCCTTGTTATACCAAATCCTACTCAATTGTACCTTTTACTTTTAGAAATGTACAACATCAAAATCATCCGAGTTATACCAAATCCTTTACTAAGTAATTCACATGTGGGTTCAGTTATATACCGTTGAATATTCTCCAGTGATGGAAGCTCCTTCAGTATCAACTTATGGATGCGATTCTTCTCTATCTTCATTAGCGATATCTGGTTCTGTAGATTTTGAATATTCACTTAGGACTGCGTTTTGTTTTTTAGCCATTCCTCCTTTCCACAAACCTACAAACAAACATGAACAAAAATGATTACATTAATTTCCGATTCTACAAAACAATCGACATGAAATCTTCATAGAATCGGCAATCTCGATGTAATAGTTAAACTCACGATCAACAACAAATCAATTCACCAACGAACCGTAACCGTAACCAATCGATCCGATGTTCATAGAAAGCACAGAATCAACATAGCTAGCTCTCAAGATGAGAGAAACCTAGCAAATACAGAACTATTTTTAGAGTTTTACAAGTTTTTCACAATTTCAGATTTTGCATAATGAAGAAGACGATGAACAGTTCCCTTTTAAGTCTTCAACAACTTCAGCTAGCTCCAATTGCAACCCTCCACGTAATTTCTCTTACTTCCACCAATAACCAAGCTCCATGTGTCTCTGTGCTACTGAATTACTGTATCAAATCTTCCCTGTTTGCAGAACCTTGACCTCAAGGTTCATGTAAACTTCCTTTGCACATTGATGCTTCCTCCACATTCTTAAGAGTCAAATTGATTGAAACCATTGTAACAGCTCTGACTTCTTAAAGTCAAGAGTGATGCAAGTTTGATTCCAGGGTCAAAGGTTTGGCTCTGTGTGACTTCAACCATTCGTTCTACTTTGGGACATTCCATTTGAACTAGTGGATCCACACACTGATACATCGCTGCAACCGTCTGGACCTTACTTCCAAGCTCGTAAACAACCAATCTCATGATGCAAAAGAGCTTCGTCCACTTGTCACTCTGTTCCCAAAACTTATATCGCCATTTGTGCTTGATTTGCAATGGCCCTTCACCAAATGTAATCAACTGTTGCAGGGCTTGTAAAGTTTGCCTCCGCAGTCCATATCGCCCTTGTACAACAGAACCTTGTTTTGGCCAGTCCCAATGGATTGCTTTAGCGGATAATCCCCCTGGTTCCCAAACACGCTCAGCCTTATGTGAATAAGTGAAGCATTTCTTTTCACTTATCTCGTCCCTCACTGATATATCTAGACCTGGCTGCAGTTTTTTAACAAACTCTTCTCTAACAAAACATTCAACTTGACAAACAGTAAGTTCACTACCATATCCATCCATGACAGTAAGGTGATGTTGTATAGCCCACATAGAAAACTTCTGAATAGGCTGGTCTGGTTGTTCCACCAAACAAGAGAATCTGGCCATCACACCACATATTAAATGAGTGATGAGATTGCTTCATTAATTTTCACAGAAGCTGGCTCTTCTTCCATCATAATCGACATTTGAAACAGCCACTTGAATCTGTCCGCCATTTCTTCTCCTGTTTCATTTAACCAATCCTCTGTGTGGATAATAGTTGCGAGAAGAGAAACCAAAAGAATCAAAACTTGCCCCACACAGCTTTGAACCCCACGGCCATATGCAAACCATAAACCTGAAAAATTAACTTCTGGAGGTCGTGGTGCTGAACCATAAGGAAAAACAAGCCATGTGTTGTGGAGTTTCACAACTCCTATCTCCATGACCTGAAAATCACCAACAACATGTGTAGGTAGTAATCTCCCGCGTTCCCACACATGATTAGCTCGTTTGACAAGAAACAACATATGCTTTTTACGCTCATAATCATAGATCTCTAACCCAAGCTTCCCTTCTTCTAGACCAACACCAGAGTACATAGTTAAAGTAACACGTTCCCGTTTCCAGTTCTGAGAATCTGGCGAAGAAAACATCTTTGTCCCATAGAGTCTATGCGCGGTCTTCTCAATTATACCACCAGAGTGCACTTTACTTATCCAATCCCACTTATCATGTACGCATAGTAACCCACCTGGCTTCCACACATGGTTAGCTTGAGATAAACTACGGATATGATCACAGATTCGTAATCTTGCTGGTGGTAACATAGTCACTTCATTGTCATGAACAAGCAATTTAGGGAGAAGCAACATACCAACCCTATGACCGGTGTGACTCTCATTCAAGTTTGTACCAACATTTGCTTCATGAATCCACAAATTTTCTTGTATCAATTCTCGTGGTGGTGACATGTCTTTGAACTTGAACCACCAAGTCTTAGGAAACGTTTTCCTTTTCCCATTTCTCAACAGTTTTTCTCCTAGTGGCATTGAATCAAACACTTGGGGTGCACCAGTAGTAGCATATTCAAGGTCAGAATTTAACTCAGAGTGATGTGTCCTCATAATAGCAAATGACAAATCATCATCAACATCCAGAGATTTAACGGGTTACCTATGGCTAAATTCCAATTGAGAGACTGATACCTTCTGCTTAAGAACTTGCGGAATCAAGTTAGGTTGCTGAACTGAATTTGTTGAATGATTCTCCCTTTGTTCTTGAATCCAGCCTTTCACTTCTCTTTCCTTCTCTGTACACATTTCACTCCTATCTTCACTTGAAGAATCTGTTTCACCAACCACTGATTTGGATCCAATTTTAACAATTGTTGAAATTGCCTTTGCGTTTGCTTCTGTTACAACCTCCATTTCAGTCAATTCTTTATCATTAGGAGATTGATCTTCATCAGATTCCATCATGAGAATACCTGAATTCTTGTGACGCAAATGGTGATCTGGAGTTTCTAGTTCATCGCAGAACATACAAAGTCCTTTGAACCATCTCTCGTTAAACTCTTCCCAGGAAATTCTCCGATGAAGCTTCTTTACTCGTATCCCTAACGATTCCGCTGTTTCACGAACAATAGCTTCATTCACCTTCATCTCCGCTCTTGACTCCGCCATGGATTCCGAGGATGACACAGCTCTAATACCTTTGTAACAGTTAAAATCACGATCAACAACAAATCAATTCACGAACGAACCGTAACCGTAACCAATCGATCCGATGTTCATAGAAAGCACAGAATCAACATAGCTAGTTCTCAAGATGAGAGAAACCTAGCAAATACAAAACTATTTTTAGAGTTTTACAAGTTTTTCACAATTTCAGATTTTGCATAATGAAGAAGACGATGAACAGTTCCTTTTTAAGTCTTCCACAACTTCAGCTAGCTCCAATTGCAACCCTCCACGTAATTTCTCTTACTTCCACCAATAACCAAGTTCCACGTGTCTCTATGCTACTGAATTACTGTATCACTCGACCACAACAAAAAAAGGTAAGAAGAGAAGAATAAGATCCAAATACCCAAAGAAATCGCCGATTAAGGATTTTGATTCTATTGAAAAGAAGGATTTTGAAATTGCCGGTTTCTCTTGGGGTTTTCTCTTCGACAACAACGATGTAGAAAAAAGAAAAACTTTTACTTTTCGAGTTTTTATCGACTTAACCCGATTTGAGTATTTTTGGATCTTTTTAACCCATTTAAACTGGTTGGATCGGTAATATATTTGATTTGTAAAGGACGCGAAAGTCTTTCCGTAATTTTTTGATTTAAAATAATTAATAACAAAATTCAGTTTAATAAGAAAAGCATCTGAGAATTTTTTTATGGAGAGTAGAGAGCTCCCGATATTAAAACCCACTTGAATCAATACTAGCAATAGACGCATGGTCACGTCTTTCCAGAAAAATTTTGTTTTGTAATCCGTACCAACTTTAGTAGCTCCACAGAGTCATCCGTACCAACTTTAGTAACATTTTGGCTGCTTGTTACAAAACCAGCTGCAACATCTTTATGGCCACACTTTCGTATAAGCTAAAATCTATTACATGACTTGATTCATTACTAGCAATAGACGCATGGTCACGTCTTTCCAGAACAATTTCGTCGTGCCATCCATACCAACTTTAGTAGCTTCGTAGAGTCATCCATACTAACTTTAGTAAATTTTGGCTGCTTGTTACGAAAATCAGCTGTAACATCTTTATGGTGACACTTATAAACTAAACTCAATAACTAGATTTGTTACGGAGGCTTTAGTCATTGATAGAGAAACACAATGTTGCCTACATCAACAAGAATACAAGATCATTGTATGATTAATGTGTATCAACTGAGACTAAGGAAAAGTCCGAGGATAAAAAATTAAGAAAGATTGCTTGCCAACCCAAAACTAAAAGATGGGTAATATGGAGAAATTGTGTTATGAATTGCAAACATGCTATTCATCCTCGCTTCTTCATGTATTTAATCGGTATTTTTCTTTCAGTTGGAGATGAAAACACAGAATTGGGAGATGTATTATGATTGAAATTATTTTTTAGGAACATATTTAATGTCTTACAGCTGTGTGTGTGATAATTTCCAAAACTTCAACTGTTAATACCTTAAAGTTCAAAGTCTTGATATATAAAAATATTAAATTGATTTTAGTTCTTTTTTACTTATTAAACTACTTAAATTCTTGACAAAAATTTAGCGAATTTTCATTCCATAGCCAAATGCTACTATTTATTGGTAAAAGATATGGATACAAATATTGTAAAGAACTTGTTTTTTTTCGTCACTTGTGTTCTCTTAAAGAACATGGATTTCACATGAGCTTTTAACACCATGTTAATTATTTTTCGATAAAACACACTATTTTACATGGTAAAATTATTATTATACATCACTATTTATTATCAGTTTTGCCACCACATGTTTTTGGCCAAACTTTTGCCAAAATTTTGTATGGCTATGATTTGAAACTGACGGGTTGCGGAAGAGTTTTTTTTTTTTTTTTTTTTCCCATAAAGCCACGGCCCTTATCTATCCACCAACACAAGTGCAGATTATTGATTGTGTTACAAAAACATAAATTCTAGCATAATACATTCATGGTGTCCCAACTATTCGGTCTTGGAAACTCATCATTCAAACTAAAAAAAGTCGTTATCAAATGAATAAGAAATTTAGTTTGAACATGAATGCTAGCTACACGTTTTACTTTTACTAAAAGAAGTAAAAAACATTATAACAAAGAACATTTGTTATTTGCCTTTAAAACAAAATAAATAACATCATGAGCATTCATTTATGTAACACATCACGCAGGATGTCTTTATTTCTCCTAGGGTCTACAATCATACAAGTCGTTGGACTAATTATTGGCAAATATTTATTTGAATAGACTATTCAATTTGATTGTTTACTGGTAACGATTAATGTTGAAAGAGATTTCCTGGTTCTGAGTTTAAGCTCAGGTGCCTAAGTCGACCAAACTTTTACTTATATTTTCATTCCATATAAATTATATCGTAATAAAATGTAGTTACCAAATCGGATGCACTAGTTTGGCATCTGCTGCTCTAGGATCGGACTACATAAGTTACACTAGTCAGTCCTAGCGTCTTCTATAACGCATTTCAATCGATAACATTGATTTTCTCCTCATTCAAACGTCTCTACAAACAACAAGATTACCAAATGTTTGTTTTTATATTTCGGATTTGCTTATTTGAATCATCTCTCTAATGATTTAAAATCATTTCATAACGCCACATGGAGATAGTTATATCCCGATGTGCAACTTCATCATGTAGCACCGTATCAACATTAATTGCATTGCCCAAATCATAGCGTCACATTCAGCTTGCCCATCCCACCATTTCTATTACCTACTTAATGATACATCGTCATTGTTTCAATAAAATCAGTTTAATTAGAATTAGCACTTCTTATGATCTTTATTTAGTTTTGCAATACAATATAAAGTATTAAATTAAAACCATCACAAAAAGTTTAATTAATAAAGAAAATGAACTGTTCTTAATTCAAATGCCACTGTTTGTTTTATCATTATTAGAAAAACCCATAAACGCTTAGCTAGGTTCTTGTAATCATTTGTTAATCAAGATATACTACGTTCTAACGTAAATGCTCTATTCTTCAATTGTTAGCTCCTACGATCCAAGATTGTTTATAATGTGTATAAATTTTAGACATGTATTACTTATTTTGGCTTACTTATGATGGATTGTATAAAACTTCTTACCAAAAAACTTGTTTATATAATTTGGCAAAATTTAAAAACCCGATGCTAAATTATAAATGAAATAAAGACGAATCCTAACTCCCAAGAATAAGAAAAAACAAAATAGTGAAATTAATAATTCAATTCAATAAAGTCGGTAGATCTGACGGCTAGTATAATTTATGACACGAACCTACCAAAATTTATGGCCACTAGCTTCAGAGCCAAGACTCTCTATAAATAAGACACCATCTCTTAAAAGGTAACCACATTGTCCTGTCTTGCAAGCAAATTACACAAGATCATAAATATAAAAAAAAGGTTTAGAGAGTTCTTTAAATAGACGTCAAAGCAAATCATCATCATCAGAGCATCTTTTGAAATCATCATGATAACAGTTGCTATAGCCGCTGAGTTGCTTGAGGAATACACGGCGGCGCTCACTCGCATCACCGCCACATTCCTCCCGCTACGACCCACAAGTCGCCGCCGGAGCGTCAGAGCTCCAACCACCAGCCGAGCTGAATCTTCCTTGCCTCGTAACGATAACTCATCCTCACTAGCTCCAAATTACTCCGCTTTTCTCTTGAATTTCTGATTATTTATTTTATTTTTATTAAAAGAGTTTTCGAATTTTCTTCGTCTTGGCTGTAATTTCTAATGAAGTTTATGTTATTAAATTGGAAAATTCAATTTCTATTCATTTGACTTTATTTGATTGATTTTTTTTTGGTTATATAGTAAGTAATTATTAGAAATATGAAACACAAAGCTTGTAAAATGGTTTATAACGTTAAAATAATATTATATAAGAGAGTTCAAAGATTCATATATTATTGATGATAGATAACGAATGAACATTGTGGATAAGTATGAAGATATATTCAAAGGGAGTATATAATTTATACAAAATAAATGTTATAACGTTCAAAACAATAAAACTGGATATTTCATTTTTTTTTTTTTTTTTTTGGGTAGTTTTGTATATTTTCAGTCAGTCAGCATTTTATATGAAAAAGGTAAATAAAAATTTAAAAAGTGTATACGATATATGTGTTTAATGAAAGTCGTCAAGCAAACTCAAATGATTTTTTTGATATGAAGAGATTAAGTACTACTATAATTGTGTGTCTTTGGATCTTGTTGATTATAAATGTGTCCTTCAAGTCGAAAGATGCCCTCATTTTGTTTTTTAATGAAAGGGATATTATGGCGATTTTATTTATTCTATCGCTTAAAAAAAATCTAAAAATTTGGGGTTTTGTATTTTGTGAAAAAGTATACTGACATGATGGAAAGTGGACCGAATCACATGTTCATTTAAGAACAAATGATTCAGACGTAGAAACAAGGGAAAGCTTGGTGCTACGATTTACGAACTGAAAAATTGCGAACCAAAGAAAAATGGTTATTTTGCTTTTATTTTTCTGATTGTGTAGAAGAGTGCTTTAACATTTTTTTGTTAACTCAGTTTAAATCGAGAATAGATCGAAAAGTTTGAGAATTCGGCCAGCGACGAGTTTGGTCCATAGATTCAGGTATGTTATCACAATGGTAACTGTACCGTTTGGATAGTTACAAATTAAACGAACTAAAAAAGGGACAAAAACAATTCAACCAAAGAGTTAGATAAATATAGTGAAAGGATGTGTAAAGGAGAAATGTAGATAAAGGCTATATAAGTGTAGTTAGTGTCTGACTAAAACCCTAAGGCAAAACCTATATATATTGTAAGTTTGTAACCATTTCTATTAAGGAATAGTTTCACTCATCATATTATAGGATGGCTATACCGCCATCGAATTTTGTACCGTTGTTTACCGCTATCGTTTTTTGCTTTTAACTACTCCACCATTTCTTCTAACTGTTATCCCTTAGTATCAACCTTTTCTATGACAAGATACATCTAGTCAATGTGTTCAAGGATGCTATGGATCGTTTGTTGAAAACAATCATTTGATGGGATGACAAGCTAACAACCATCGACAAACAATCCAAAAGAGACGGGATTTTACCTTTACCTAATGTGATGTTCCACCAAAACATTTTGACTCCAATCATCATAGGTAGACTTCAATTGTTGCGATCTTTCACGGTTTTTGTTTTTTGGTTTAATGTTAAGCCTTTCACTGTTAATTTTAGACTTCGTGTTTCCCATTATCTAACAAATGTTCAGAGGAGCTTAGGAGGAGGTGTACCATTTATTCTTTTGAAATGAGCTCCTTCGGTTTCTGTGGAAGCGTTGTATTAGTTTTTACATTGCAAGACTGTGGTGGCCTGGTGGATTGGATCTTAACTTCGGTTCTTGAGTGGTGTGAGTGAGAAGAAGGTACAATTAATCTTGGAATTAGAATCGCGTCACACTATGGGATGATTTCCATAATTAATAATAGTAATTTTGTTGGATATGGGCTTTGCCCCAACATTTGGTGAGGCCCAAACAGAAGATCCTTTAGATTTTAGGGCTTCAAGTCATAAAATCAACCCATCTGACCGCAAAGGCAAAATCATTATTTGCAGAAGAGACCCTAGGTCAACGACCCACTATAAATACCAGATGTTACTATCATGCACAAGATCCGAAATCTTGGCAATCAGAGATAAACGAGCAATTATTCTCGTATTAACTGCACTTAGCACTTTAATTGTCATTTTCTGTAAACTCTTGCTTCGTTAATAAAAGGACTAGCTCTGATTTATCCCCAATAATATTCGTATTATTTATATTGTCGATTCCTTACATCAACAAATTTGTTTTTGACCTTGCATATTCGACTTCCTCCCTTAGTGTTGCCTTTTTTTCCGGTATACTTTATTAACCGATTATATTCACAGAAAATTCATGACAAATAAAAAAAGAAATACAAATGGCTTGATAACTTGATCAACACTTTCGTGTATCCGTTTCCGGTATATATATATTCCAATATCATGCATCATCTATGACTATGCATGATTATTACAGTGATATGAGAAGACGAATGTAGATGTATGCATTGTATACATTTGCTATCTTTATATTAAACAACAAACTACATTTCACTTGCAAAGGGAGTTACTGAATCACAACACTTCTTTTGGCCTAATCTCGATCCCTTGAACGATGATTCCACCTTTCCAACCACCTTCTCTTGTCTCCGAGACACTCATTTCGAGATCCTCCTCATTAAAACCAACATAATATTCACCGAGTTCAATCTCCAACCACCCATCCTCTCTAGACTCTTGCATTCCTGACTCAAGAAGCACTCTTCTATCGTTATAAACGTCGGTTCTTGTGGATCGAAAGCTTACATCCAAAGGTAGAGACTCAAATCCAAAGGCTCTCATTTCTTGTTCTTTGAAAACAAGGTAAGCACCATAAATGGTAGCTTTGGAAAGAAGGGATGTGCTTATCTTGCCTCGGATTTCAAACCAACACACCGCTAGAAGCCCCGCAACTTCCTTAAACCTGTTATAAACTAATCATAATCAACACCAAGAGATTTAGATGAAAAGAAGCAAAAAATGGAGATGAAACTAATTAAACCTTGAGTCCGGAGTCGACATCCATATCCAGAATTCACGACTATCAACCCAAGTAATTTCTAGTTTCCTTGCAGACAACATCCAACATTTCTTCCCGCTTCTCTTTTCCATCCAAAAGCTCTACATATATAGATTTCAAAGAAAACTTTAGAAATTTTGTTCAACTGATTGAGTGCATCATTCATCCACATCACATTCTTCTTAAACAATCAGTCTCTAGAATCAGTATATAAAGGAAATAAAAACACAGAAGGCATATTGTTGACAAACAAAAGAGAACAGATTATAATGTGAATTACCATTCTTCCATCGCCGATGAGAAGAGGAGATTCACATAAGCAAAGGAAGAGCTTCTTGTTCGAAAAACTAGATAAAGTATTATTGATATACATACGAGAATATGAGGGAAGAAACCTCTCCCAAGCGGCGTCCGAGTCGGCTATCGAGCGAAGTAATTTAGAGACAGCAGAGAGACGGCAAATGTCATAGGGGCTGGTGAAAGATATCACAACGGCGATGCATTCTTCCGGTAAATCAAGAAAATTCATCCCCATTGTTTTAGACAGAAACTTAATGGTGATGTTGGAATAATCGTTTTAGACAGAAACTTAATGGCTATTTATTTATGCCTCTCGATCACCTGAGAAAAAGGTAAACGTATCGTTTTTCATTTCTATTTTTCAAATAATGTATTTGGGTTTACTTGCAATGTATTTTAAATCTATTAGCAATATATTTGGTAAGCCTGTCATGATATATATATATATATATATATATATATATATATATATATATATATATATATTTCATTCTTTCGCAAGGTCCTTTCAGAAAAAATCCGAGACGGTTCCATTTCATAAAACTTGAGGTAGTATATCTACTTCACACTTTGGGCTAATCGTGACAACATATTAATCCTATATTGTTTTTGATTCACTTATGTCTATGGAAAATGTTGGGACGTATTGACCCAAAAGAGTTGATTTGTAGATATTAACTATACGAATGTTAACTTTTCTCATGTTTATATGTTTTTTCTAAAATTTGAATAGTCTTTTTTTTTTTTGGGTGAATTTGTGTTGTAACCAAAACAAAAATAAAGGAACGAAGAATATAGCCATCTAAGGGCATTGCCATCAAAGAATTTAAACAAAGTATCTTAAAACATATCTTATTCTTAATTTTGAAAAAAATGAAATTAAGAACTTCTTAAAAAACTTTAATATATGATGGGTCCATTGAAGATTGTTAAATTTGGGGGTTCTTAAAAAGAAATACTCAAATTCAATGTTTACCAAAGAAACCCAAAAACAAAAAGTTTATAATAGTGTCAAAATTTATGTGATTCAATCTCAAAATCACTAAACAATGTGTAGAGATACAGAGCAAATGACCAAAACCATTGCAATGAACCAAACCATGCATCAGATGTGAACAAAGCTTCAAGCTTTTTGCCGTCAATGGGCGTTCCACTCATCACTAGTTCAGCAACAAAGCCAATGTTCCTCACAGCCTGTAGCTCAAGCAAATAACCAACATCAATTTAGAATACTCTGCAGTCTGCTCGATGGTATGAAAAACTGCAAAAATGGAATTCACATATTAAAACAATGACGGTTAAGAGTCTTTTACCTGCAACACATTCTTGGCTTTGTTGTTGTAGAGAGACGAAAGAACCACATCTGCGAGGTTAGAGATGATTGTACCTATGCACCAACAGGAATAACAACAACAAACAACCAATCATTAATATCTGCCATCAAAAGATACCATCAAAACATTAATATTTGCCATCAAAAGATATCCAAACAATACGAATGCTGAATATAATAAAAGCAAGAACACAACCAATATAGAAATAAAAACCTGCAACAGAAGATGGATCTCTAAGTTTCATAAAACCCGCTCCACTTTCTCTTGTTTATCTCTAAGTTTCATCAAATCCGAGAATGCTTCTCTCTGCAATCATTTCAAGATATCAATCTGAACACAAAAAATCACAAACCATGCCAGAATTAAATTTCTGTGACTGAAGGAGCATCACTTGGATATAATCAGATTCTTCCCCCTAGACCCTGGTCCAGTCCACGAGTAACATCTTGTATGTGAAATCGAAAACATATCAACCTAGGAAAGGAAACAACAAACTAAGAGTTAACTCCCAAGAAAATTTTCAACAGTCTAACTACAACTCTTCAATTGAGCTACAAAAACTGATTAATCCCACAACTGAATCTAGAATAAGAACCAGAGGTAAGAAAGCTATAACTGCAAAAGCAAACTGAAGATATATATCAACACAAACCCTTAGCACTAACCTGCAGCCCAAAGCCAATACGTAGAATGTGTATACAATGGAGGTAAAAGAATAACCATCCAAGGGAATGACAATGCAATGAACAAACTGTACTAAAGCATATGGTTTAATGTCATCGAAAAACCTGTAATATAACAGCCTCTCATGTCAGCTTACTCTTAACTTCAATATGTTATCATTAAAAACCAGTTGAGAGTTTTAAGGAATTTGAGTTACCTCCAATATAAAATGCTAATAAGGCCAGCAAGAAGCAAAGGAACAATGGAGTAAGTACCCTTATGCTCATCAATCCTCTCGATTACAAAAACGAGTGATCAAAAACAAGACACAAAAAGCAAGTCTCAGAGAAGAGAAGAGAAGAGAGAAAGAAGCGTACAGGAAGACGATCCCAGAGGAGAGTTGCATCGTTAGGGTGAAGATGATAGTAAGAAGTTCCAAAAGCAACAGAAGCAACACCAACGTTGTCCTAAGTCTGAATCGAATCTGAAGAGGCAGAAGTCTATCTTCTTTTCAATATTCCAAATCGAAGATTCGACTTCAATAACAAAAAAAAAAACCAAATTGATAGGAAGAATAAAAACAACAAACACTAGTATAAGGAGTAATCAATTTGTGTGACCAATCATGAAAGTATGGAATTAAAAATGCTTTTTCTGTCATTTGATAGCATTCATTACAGTGCAAAAGATGTTTAGACGTTACAAGCATGTATGAGAACTAAACCAGTACACTCACTGTTACAACAACCCCCACTACATTATCACTGCACCAATTACGGGGTTGAGCAACAGATCGAACATCAATGTGATTATCAGCCTATGGAGATAGTTGTGTTGGTATCAGACCATGGTGAGTCCAGGGTCGATGACATGCAGTGTGCGAGCAGCCGAACAAGGCGAGGGACACGCAAGCGGTTGAGCAGCAAGTAGACCAACCAGCTAAAGTCACTCCTGCGAATCCCGAACAAGGTGAGGGACAGAGTCAGTTTCACGCACCGACTCCTTGAGCGAGCTCCGACTCTTTCTTCTACTACTGAGGTATTCCTACCTTTCCTTCGTATATATCATTTCATTCATGCATTGTTTGTGTTGTGATTCTTAAATCCTCCTGCAAAGTTTTCTTACACATGAGACAGTGTAATTTAAGTTTGGGGAGGGTTTGAGATGATGTATATGATGTTGTTTTTTTGTGATTCTTATTTTAAATTTTGCATCATATCATGTTTGAGTCTGCATCCATCTATTTGCATAGAAAGACCATAATAATTTGAAAAAAATCGAAAATTTCCAGAAAAACAGTGTGTTCATGTAGTTTGCACTTGCATATTAGGATTGAGTCTAGTGTTATTCATATACGATTATTGCATTTAGCACAGGGATTGATGATGATTGTAACCTTGGTAGCATGCTGAATTCAATAGGATAGGATCAAGGCCCTTGTTATTAGTTATTGGATGCATGTTGATTGAACTTGAAATGTAAGACTGAACCAGGCTTTGAATTCTTGAAATAGCACTCTAGTCTTGATTGAAGCATGTTTTGAATTGATATCATTCCCTATCTATCTGAACCTAATCCTAACTTGCAATTATATTGTTATGCATTGAAGTTGAACTCATGGATACCATATACATACTTGGATTGTCTTTCACCTTTTTACCACCCTTGTCAATCCAAGTAGCTGATTCCCATCTTTGGAACAGTTCCCGCACCCTTAACCAATTGTTCTTTCAAGACAATTATATTCTTGAGTGTCAAGCCTTTTCCGAGTTGAGCTTGCTAGAAAGTGTTAGGTTTTAACCGACAAGAGTAGGATCCTGTGTAGTTCTAGTTCACGTTATCCGGACTAGTAGGACTAGGTGAGAACTCGATTTTGGGTATTGGGATGGGATTTTAGGTAGTTTTTGCATCATCCTTGCATACATTGTGCATTTTGGAGTATTTCAGGTATCTAAGAGACGTCGGAAACGCATCCGTTCGAGCTGACCTTCGAGCCATCCGTTCGATCCGACCTTCAAGTCACCGTCCGAGCCAACCTTTGAGTCACCGTTCGAGCTGACCTTCGCGCCATCACTCGAGCCACCTCACTCGAGCCAGCCTCCACGCTCATCACTCGACCTCACTCGAGCCATCTCGATCGAGCCACTGGACGCACACCGACTCGATCGCAAATGTCAGGAAGGGAGACGCTCCGTTTTACACACTTCAGGAGATTCCCAAACTGACTCTTTACCTTGTCGTTTTGTGTTTTAGGGCTTTCCATGTCTGACTATATATACATTTTGTTAAGTCTTTACCCAAGACATCTCTTATCTCGTTTTTGTTTTTTTCCTTAAGGTTTACCTAGCCACCTAAACGTTTTGAGACTTTGTAATCCAGATAGCTTTGATTTTATTGAGTTTTTGCATTTGATTTCTTCTACAAAGTTGTTAATCCCATTTTTATCTATCTAATGATGCTAATCATCCCCTCAGAAGAACTAATCATCTCCAGGGGAACTAATCATCCCCTCAGGAGAACTAATCACCTCCTCATGAGCAAACAAGTCCTAACGTCTATAAGCATCTCCCGACCAGAACTACCTCCCGTGGTTCGCGTAAAACATAACAATGTCCTTCCAACCACCATATTCCCTCACCGGAATATCACCACCCCATGACCACTCTTAAGACCCACACTAGAACTTCTCAACCTTTCTGGTGTTTACACAGGCCCTTTCCAAAAATAGACAAGTTCTAACTATTCATAAAACTTTCTATTTATTTGCAACCGCAATTACCATAAATAGGTAAGCTTTAACTATTCATAAAACTTCCCGTTTTTAGAACCCGCATATCTCATAGCACCGTGACACCACCAATCAAAAATCCATGAGAACTGATTATCTCATCTATGACCACTCTTCAGGTCAACCTCTAAATATTCCCGCCACTCCAGGCATTTCACGTCCCCTTTCCAAAAATAGACAAGTCCTAACTATTCATAGAACTTTCTATTTATAGAAACTTTCCTTTTCTGGAACTTCCTATTTAAGGAAAATTTCATTTTCTAGAACTTTCTATTTTATTTTTGCAACGGCACTCTCCATAAATAACAAAGATCTAACTCCCTTAACACTTAACCATATTTAGAAACTTCATATTTTTAGAAATTTTCCATTTCCAGAATTGCATAATACCTTAATCCATTCCACATTAAGATTCAATAAGAACTAATCATCTTATTAAATCCTCTCCAACAACATTGTTAGTAAATCCGCAATACGGTCATCTCGGACTGAGTAAAACCTGTTGCCACACTCACAGCACTGTTTGGACCTCCAGCAACACCAGTAAGCACACCGGCCACACCCTCAGGTCCCCACCTGACCAGCATAAACCTGAACCTCCCGGTCAACACACATAAACTCCTCCCCCGTGATTGAACCCCCATCAACCCCGAGATCCGTATCTGGTCTCAACCGAAAACTGGAAATTGAACCCCCATCAATCTCCTAAATCCACATCCGGTTACAATAGGAAATCTGAGATTGAACCCCCATCAATCTCCTTAATCCACATCCAGTTACAATGCTTATCCCCACGTTATTGACCCTTTTCCCCCAACTCATCCGCTCTTAGGTCGCAATCTTCAAGCCATACCGATCTCAGTCTCAGACCCTCCGTCTTTGAGCAGTACCGTCTCACCCTCAGGTCTCACCCTCGAGATCTTGGTACCAGGAGAACCCCCATCTCCTCTACCACCCTCAGGACTGCAGTCCTTCGAGTTATGGGTATCTAGGGAACCCCCTGTCCCCTCAGGAGAACCCCCATCTTCTCATGAGTTGTTCAGGATCCCCCGTCCATATAGCAAACGGTCATAACGTCTATAAGCATTTCTCCAACCGGGACCAGCCCCCGTGATCCACGTAGAACATCTCAATGTCCTACCAACACCATAATCTCTCCCAGAATATCACCACTGTCATGGCCACCCCCAGGGCTCACTCTAAACATCTCAAACACTTTGGATGTCCCCCCGCACCCTTTCCAAAAATGGAGAATTTCTACCTCCCGAAACACTTTCCATTTTTAGAAACTTTCCAATTTTTGAAGTCCCGCGCAAATTCCTTCCACATGACACACAAGTCAAAAATCCAAACGAACTCCATTTGCAATACATCCACTTTCACAAGTCACCGCTAACGGTATTTCCCGATACTGGCGTGATCCACCACTTTCCAACAACTTGTCATTAGCCAACTGCACCTCCCGTACAAAAGCTAAAAACAATACACAACTAACAACACATAAAACAACTTACCGTGGAATCTCATTGAAGGCTCGAAGATGATGATACTAGGACTCCATACCACAACAAATTGACTAAATACTCATAATCAATTTCATCACACATCATCATGCATCAAGCAATAGGAAGATAATTCAACCAATTAAATTCCTAAGCCGCTCTAAACCATCCACTTAACCATCTTAGAACCGTAAGGGCTCTGATACCAAACTGAAACAACTCGACCTGTTTTTTTTAATAATAATATAATTAAATACCCCATAATACTTAATTACAACCCAAACAATAAACCAACAACAAATCAACATGCACAGCGGAAGACAAACCAAACCAACTCCAATTTAATATAAATACAATATCAATCCTAACCAATTAAATCCATCATCCTAACATGCTTCTAACAAGGTTTCCACAACAAATAACACATAACCAAGACCCACAACACATAACCGAGACCCTAGATCATTCTCTTCCTTATCGCCATGATTCCACGCTACACATTCATTACCTGAACCACAAACACAATGAGATGCGTGAGTATTATCAAAAATACCCAGTGAAGCGATCCTCCCATCTACGAGCTATACACACAAGCAAATCAAGAATACGAACACAAATAAAACATAACAAACCAGCCATTAAACAGAACATCCGATAACATATTCACCATTAAGGACGTGAGGCCCATTAAGTAAGGTGGGCCAATGGACTTAGATTGGACATGGGGTCCACTAAGAGGTGGTGATCGGGGTGTTACACTTCTACAGCAAATGATGGGATGTGTTTACTCATCGTAACAAGGATCACCACAAGAAACACCAAAGACATGTTAAGTTTTCCCATTTTATGTGTTTTTAAACTTTTAAATTGATTTTTCTTTTTTGGTGAAGGAAAAAAAGCTTTTAGTTTGTGTTTTATTCTCCGATTGAATATCCTTACTCTATTTATAGGTATGAATGATAGTCTTAAAACATGACATTTACTTAGATACAATTACTTCTTTAATTATATTTATTAAGCTTTAATTTAGCTATTTGGTTATAAACTTATATATCAAATAATCAAAAGCGTTGATTTGTAAATATTTAACTAGATTCGGACCTGCACATACGTGCGGGATTAATTTCAAAAATTAAGGTTATTATCAGTTTGCAATATATTACGTATGCGCGGGGTAATGTTTATAAACATATTTTTAACGAATATTAGTAAAATTTATAATCCAGACTCGTATCAGTATAGTATTTGATATAGTTTTGTTTCTTTAGACGAAAAGAATGATCATATATGTTTTTTTAGACGAAAAGTCTAAATAACTACAATTAAAAAAAAGTTAGACAAAAATATAATGTTTATATCAGGACAGAAAAAAATCCGTCATGTTCCATATATATCATGTTTATTCTATTTCATAAAAGTAATTTTAATAATACTTTACCCATTCGAGATTGTATATTTTAGTCCAATAGATAAAGAAATAGGTAGAAGATTTAGATGAGATATTCGTACTTCATGTACTTTTTGTTTGAATATTTAAATTTTACAAATTAGTGGACATTATACAAATTTTCTTTATTTTTCTCAAAATTATCTATCAAATTGAATAAAATCTGTAATAATAATTAAAATTCCTAATCTCATGACCTAAATTGTGACAAACCCACATTGATAGTCTTACCTCGTAATGGTTGTGCTATTTTTTTTTTTTTTGTATTGACCAAAATGCTTTTTTGTATTTTTTTCCCAAAAAGTGGACATGTAATAGTAGAGAAAATGCTTCTTTTAATAATATAAATTTATCTATTTGAGATTGTATATTTTTGTCCAATAGATAAGAAAATATTTTTCTTCCAAAGAAAAATGATATGGGAATATGTAAGAGATTCAAAACACACACTTGCTAAATGGTGCAAAAGTGAAGAATTATATTTTTAGCTAAACAAACAATTACGATCATATTTAAGAGTATCATATTTGATATGTCACAAAAAAAAACAGAGTAAAGGAGAAATCGTTTTTCTTCTTCATTGTTACGGTCTCTAGAAACCGCTTCCATTCTCCAGAGTCTTGTCGTTGGTATTTGGTGTCACTTGTATGATTTAATTTCCAACCATTATCTTAATAAACAACAATTTCAAACCCAAAAGAATGTCAGTAAAAGTATGCAGTTATTGAAACCTCTCCTCTTACAATAACAAAACTTGCGTTTACCTATTAAACCATCATTCCGTTGGTTTAATTTTCATTGACACGGTTGATGTGAACACCTCTACTGTTCAACACCAAAGAGGAAACAAATTCTTGATTTAAAAAAGAAAGATAATGGTTTACATAAAGATTGATGGTAATTAAGAAGAGAGAATTGAGTAATTGACTTACTCTTTTCTGATGCGAGTCCATCACTCGACTGTTCTTCAAGATCTCAGATATTGTTACCAAAGTTATGATTGCTATATACAGAAAATTATATCATACATATTACGGGACCTACATATTTATACATAAAAGAGAGAAATCGATTTAAAGACATATCATATGACATGATTAAGTTATAATAAGGAGTGTTTTACCAAAAGATTGAGCAATCAATCCTAATCTCTAATGATGCCAAAAAAAAAAATAGAAAACAGTCTGATGATTCAAGAAAGTACCCATATTTGATATATTAAACATTTTTTTGTTCATCTGTATGTTTAGAGGACTTACCATAGACACTAATTAAGTTACATGACCCATACATGATAAGTATATAAAATTAACAAACAATTATAATTTTTAATAGAACAAAATAGAAAAGTTTGTTCCATGAACTCTACAAAAGGAAAAAAACGATGATGATGGATGAGTTATAAACTAAACACAAAGAACAAAAAGTCAAAAACTAATTAAAATCACAAGAATAATGAAAAAAATAAAAATTCTTTTGTTGGTTCATAAGATACTGCATAAGTGTAACCTTCAGAAGCTATACTCAGTTGTCTTATTCACTTCAAAATTCATTTTTGTTCTCTGTAAACAAACAACATAAAAACATATAACGTTAGTAAGTTATAAGAAAGATAGAATTGATTATATAATTTATCATATATAGAGACTTACATTTTATCATCAAGAACAATTTAGAGAGGATTCTCCTAACTGTGTAGTGTATTGTTTCTACATATGGAGTATCTTTATTGTAACGCGTGAAAACGTATTGAAATGTTTGACGACTTTACTGCTGGTTGCTGGTGCTTCATTTTTTATATTAAATCTCTATTGTGAGATAATTTTGGTTCTGGAGATATATGTGATAGTTCTTGGTGAATTAAGAGTGATATAGATCACTAATTCACACGATTTATATATTTATAGGATAGGTTCGTCGGTTTCAGAATATTCTTTGAGATTCATTCACCTAATTTTCTATATATTCAAATGAAACTATATATTTTCTGAATAAAATTCTTTAACAAAAGATTTTGTAAGTTCCTAAATTTACGATGATTTGAATAGAACTACTTTGGAGAGTATATAAATTTTAGATATTAACGTATTCGTAATTAATAAATTTAGCAAAATAGGAATCTCATAAAGTTATTCGAAGTATATATGGATTATTATACAATCTTGATATGCATATTAGGTAATATTCTTTAAATTTTGGAATTTTGACTTTGTGATTAATATATCAATGGTTTTATATATGATTAAATTTTTAAAATCACAGTTTATGATATGAAAGATTTAGGGAATTACATATCATTATAGTTGTTATTATTGTGGTAAGTACTAAATATGCGGAAAATATAATTAATTATTGTTTTTTTTAATTTAAAGATTATGGTAGATTCATAGAATAAAATTGTATCCATATATGGTTACCTTTACAAAATCACATTATATTGGTGCCGATTAGGAGATTCTCTTGTCATTGTTAATAGTGTAGATGGTAGTTCCTATTTTTGTGTTCAGTAGAAATTAATTTTGTTTTCCTTAAATTATTTTTTCAGTTTTATGTTATCCCTATACGCAAACCTCAATTATCGGATAATACACTTAAATATCAGTTTGTTTGGCTCCGATTTTTTTTTGCTAAACTTATCACATCTAATATCTGTTTGGATATACAATTTATATATCCTTATTCTGTTTTCAGTGGCATTTCATGTAATAATCTCTTAATTTATGTCTACTTATTAAAAATGCTTCCCTTTAAATAGTATAGATTTACCTTTAAAAAACATTAAAAAGACATACTTTTAAAATAATTTTCTACAGTAAATTATATTTTAATTTATATAACCGATTATATGATCTGAAATGCTACCCAAGTTATTGAACATACTGTTTTGCAATTTAGTAGGCACAAGAGAGTTTTAATTCTCCGAAAGAGAAAGTTTTCTCTACCATTATTGGCTTTGAATTTGTGTTTCTCTTATGGATTTTTTGGTTCATTTTGCTAGTCTTAAGAGTTTTTAATTTAGTTGTGTTTATGTAGACTAACAAAATGTATATACTACACAATATAGAGTGTGAAAAAAAATGTGCAATCACAGTTATGTCTAATTTTAAGGGTATAGGACTTTTATCTCACAACTTCATCTATATTAAGATTTGTATAATAATTTTATTGAGATCTTTGAATATTTAGCAATTTCTCTTCACATATAGTTATTTCTCCGTTTCTAAGCAAGACTGTCTATTTATATTTATCCATGACTAGTAATTATAGTGTTTTTTTTTTCTTGTAGTTATTTTTTTTTGACATGTCTAGTTACATATAATTTTTGTTCTCCTCAATTCTAACAAGAAGAATAAAGTTCTAAGGATTTTGAGGGAGTTATATACTTTTATATGTAATCATATATATATGAAACTGATATAATTTGAAATTTTACCCATATATTATAGAATCTTAAGCTTAGATAAAAAGAACAACTCTTCTTTTATTACTGTTTAGAAACTCTCTCAAAACTAAACACAAAGCTCATACCTTTGATCACAGCTCGATCAAGGTATTTATAGTCATAACTCGACTAATCTAACCCTACATGTAATTGGAAAACTTCTCTTTTCCTAATACTTCTTGACTTTGATATTTTCCTTTTGCCTATCATATCCTTAACTGACTTATCAAGCTTCTCATCTCACTGAACTTAATCCTTGCCAAAGCCTTTGTCAAGATATCAGCCTTCTGTTCCGTTCCTGGTACATGCTCCGCTTCACTAGCTCTCTCTCGATACATTCTCGTATGAAATGATAGCGTTTATGGATGTGCTTGCTCTTACCGTGAAAAACTGGATTCTTGGTGAGTGCTATCGCCAGATTATTATCAATCTTGATGGTGATTTGCTCAGTCTTCCTTCCCGTGATCTCACTTAGCAAATCTTGAAGCCAAATAACTTGTTTATCTGCCTCCGTCGCAGCCATAAGTTCTGCTTCGCATGGTGACAGAGCAACTGTAGTGACCCTCACTAAGGGCCAAAATCCCAAAATAAAAGTTCGAGAAAATGGCACGGAAAAGACTTAGGAAGGAAGAGGAAGTAGAATAAAGAAGAATGACTGAAGGAAGTCTGAGGAAAAATTCGCGAGTCGGAGGATGGCCGAGCCAAGACCGAAGTGACCGAATGTGCGATTGAGACCTTGAGACCGATTGGAAGTTAACGGTTTATGTGGAAAATGGCATACGCGGAAGAGACGGTTAAGTACCGAGAGAAGACCAAGACGTCCGAGAGATGTCCGAGTGATGTCCAAGAGAAGACCGAGATGTCCGAGAGATGTCCAGGTGGTCCGAGGAGTACGGTCCGAGACGTCCGATAGATGTCTGAGAGCAGACCGATACGTCCGAGTGTAGTCCGAGAGCCGACCGAGGCGTCCGGAAGAAGTCCGAGAAAGGACCAAGAGATGTCCGAGAAGATCGTGAGACGTCCGGAAGGGATCAAGAGAACTGTCCGAGAAGACCGAGAGAACTATCTGAGTATTGCCGAGAGGACCGATAGTGTCCGAGCGATGACCGAGAGGAGTGTCCAAGCGAGACCATGAAATGCCGAGAAACGCCGAATATGTCGGACGATGTTGCCCAATTAGCTTGCATGCAGAGAGAATTTTGTGTTGCAAGGAAAATGTTGCTTGGAGATTGGGGAGTGTCATGCACGCGCCGCATGCAACATAAAAATTGCCATTTGTCAAACCGCACTAAGGAAAGAAGAAGGGGAGGTCGAGCTTATAAATAGGGGGCTTGAGACTTCATTTGCTCATTTACTCTCATTCCTCTCAAAACTCTCAAACACATAAAGTTTTTATTTCTCTCAAAACCAAGAGAGAAACGAGAGGGAGACCGTAGCGACACGCTGCTTGCGTCGAGAGAGAGACGATAGCAAGACGATGATTGCGTCGAAGTGAGCCGAGAAGGAGACACTGTTTGTGTCAAGAGCGAGCCGAGAAGAGACGGTGGTTACGGACGAAAGCGGATGAGAGCAGGATGCTGTTTGACGCGAAGAAGAAGATTGTCTGATCCATGGTGCAGTTAAGTCCGGTCATCATCGGTTGCGTAAGGGTGAGTTCTGCGGTAATGCATATAGGGGCTTCATTGATCTTTTGATCTTTGCAAGTTTCCCTTTTGCTTGTTGCATGTAGACTAGATTCATGTTAGAATCAGTTTAATTTGATGCATGCGAAATATGGTAGGATTCATGCTAGATTCATGTTTAAATGCACATAGAATTTGAGCTAGGAATCACCATGCGAGATGAATTTGGATGCATTTTAAGTAAATCGGATTGCTTAAAATTTGGTTAAGGGGATTGTATGCATGTTGAAACTTAGTGGATTTTACTAGCAATATTTCTTGCTTAAAATCGATTGCATGCATGATTAAAATGGTGAAGTTTATTTGCAATTTTATTGCATAAAATTGGATGAGGTTAGCTTGCATGCTTAATTTGTTTGATTGATAGGAGGAAAGAGTCTAGAGTATTCAAGTGTCCCTTGTTTTATTCTAGTCATCTTTGCGAGTCGTGTAAGAGTTAAGAGTCTAAAGTGTCCAAGTAGTCGTTGTTCCCTTTAGTCGTCTTTCTTCGTAAGTAGCGAGTCTAGATCGTCCGAGTCGAGTCGGGTTGATCTAACCTCTCTCGCTTGTTTGTTGTTTATTGCTTCTGCTATTGTTTCTGTTGTGTTTCTTTGATTACTTGCTTTCTAGTTTGCCTTGCTTGTTTTCTTTGCTTGCTGGGGTAGTCGGGATGGGGAAAGTAGAATCCTGTTTAGGAAAAAGGGGTGCCCAGGCTCACTGTGTAATCTTAGATTACTCATGATATTATTTTGTCTTGCAGGGAGCCTAAGTGAGTCTAGAGCTGGAGCAAACATTAGAGTACCAGATAGGGTTTTCTGTGTTTTTTGTAAAACCCTATATTTTCCTAAATGATTACTGTAAAATTTTCCGACTATCTATGTATATTGCTTTGATGACTTATTTGCAATGTAATAAATTATTAAAGTAATATATTCGGTTTTCGGGGAAAACATGGCAAGTTGCGAATGGTACTCGGCCCTGTCCGGGTCAACACAACGCACTAGGCCGCAAGGGTTGCCAAGCCTAAGTAGTTTTGGTTGCGGGTGGAATTGTGCTAGGGAGGACCGGCTGGGAAGTCTGCAGCTTCCGTCCCTCAACTGGACCACCTCGGTGCAGTTCCCATAGTGGCGTCCCGTGGCTGTCCATTGGCCTGCGTGGTCATAGGACGGTTCGGGGGCGTTACAGCAACCGTACTCTGTTTCTGCGACCACCACGTAATTGGTGTAGTTCCGAGACAAAAAATGTGGCCCGTGGTGCTTCTCCAATCATCTGGATCAATGTTGTGACTGTTGTCACTATATCCAATGATACTCTTTGATCCTCCTCGATTGTATTTCAAGCCGTATGCCACTGTTCCCTTTAGATATCGTAGTATGTGCTTCATCATTACTCCATGTGACTTCTGCGGGCTCTGCATATACCTGCTAGCAACTCCAACAACAAATGCCAAATCCGGTCTTGTGTGTAGCAAGTATCTTAAGCATCCAACATTCCTTCTGTAGCGTGTAGGATCTATCTCTTCCTCATCTTCAGCTTTTGAAACTTTAAGTCCAAATTCCATTGGTACTTTGGTTGGATTACACGATTCTAAACCTGCTTCTCTTAGTATCTTTTTTGCATAACCTTCTTGTTTAATTTTGATTCCATCTTCTCCTTGATGAACTTCGATGCCGAGATAATAAGTATGCTTTCCGAGATCAGACATCTCAAATTTTGTTGACATTCCGGCCTTGAAATCATTTATGACCTTGAGAGTGTTTCTTGTCACAAACAAGTCATCTACATAGATAACAACTATAAGAAGAGTCTCTCCCTCTTCACGACGATATACTACACTTTCTTTAGTACACTTTTGGAACTTCATTCCCTTTATTATTTGATCTAGTTTTGTGTTCCAACCTCGAGGATCTTGTTTTAGGCCATACAAATTTTTTGAAAGTTTGTATACCTTGTGTTCCCTCCTCTTACTTTGAATCCTTCTGGTTGCTCGACATAGACATCTTACTTTAACTCTTCGTGTAAAAAGGCTGTCTTCACGTCCAAGTGATGAATCTCCCATCCGTGTGAGGCTGCATGTCCAATCAGCAGTCTTATGGTTTCTAATCGAGCAACTGGTGCAAATACTTCATCAAAATCTATGCCAGATTCTTGTACGTATCCCTTAGCCACAAGTCTCGCCTTGTACTTGTTGATAGTACCATCTGCATTTTTCTTGATTTTGAAAACCCATTTGAGACCTATAACTTTCATGCCACTTGGTTTATCGATTAAGAACCATGTCTTGTTCTTGTTAATTGAATCGATTTCTTCTTTGCACACTTGATTCCATTCTGATGAGCCCTATGTTTCTTCGTAACAACTTGGTTCATCATTCATTGACAACAGAAGCCTCTCGCATTCTACTGAAGCTTGAAGCACGTAATCAGCAAGATAACATGGTTGATTTACTTGTCTACCCGATCTTCTTAGCTGAGGTTGTACTTCTTGATGATTTTCATTGTTCTCATTACCTCCGTTAAGAGAATCTTCATCATCATCGTTTTGTTCTTCTTGTTCTTCATTAAGATGTTCTCAATCACCTCTGTTTTCGTCATGATCATGAGTTTGATCATTGTTGATTATTGCAGGTCCTTCCCCTGCATCTATCACTTCTCCCCATCTCATGTAGAACATTCCTGGATCCCTACTTGGTCCTTCTTGTGTCTTATTCCAGCTCCAACTTGATTTCTCATCAAATACCACACCGCGACTCACAACTATCTTCTTCGTTATCGGATTGTAAAGTCTGTATGCCTTGGATCTTGGCTCAATCCCCAAGTGAACTAGTGGTTTTGATCTATCGTCGAGCTTCTTAAGATTTGTTGCCTCAACCTTAGCGAATGCTACACACCCAAAAACTCTTACGTGTGATAGACTCGGTTTTCTCTCCTTTAGACATTTGTAAGGAGTCATCTTCTCAAGGGCTCTCGTTGGTATTCTGTTGATCAAATAAGTAGAGTGGCGTACTGCTTCTCCTCACAAATAGTTTGGTACCTTCGTAGCCTTGAGAATACTTCTGGGCATCTCCATCAATGTCCTGTTTCTTCTCTCCACAACAGCGTTTTGTTGTTGTGTGTATGGTGTCGTGAGCTGTCTTTTGATACCACTTGTATCACAAAAATCATGAAATTCTTTTGAAGTGAATTCACCTCCTCTGTCAGTTCTAAGAGTCATGATTGCTTTCCATAGATCCTTCTCCATTAAATTTTTGAACACCTTGAATCTCTCATATGCATTACTCTTTTCTTTTAGCAAGATTGTACACATGTATCTTGAGAAATCGTCTATGATGACGAAAATATACCTGTTCTGAGCGATGGTTGGTGGTGTTATTGGACCACATAGATCAACGTGTAGGAGCTCTAGAGGTCTTGAAGCTCTGAACATTGATGATTTAGGAAAAGATTGCCTTGCTTGCTTTCCAACTAAGCATGATTCACACAATCTTTTTTCTTCTCTGAATTCTGGTAATCCTTGGACCATCTCTTGCTGGGACATCATCTTGACTGTTTTAAAACTTATATGTCCCAACCTCGCATGCCACTTCCAGCTCTCGTCTTCTATGCTTGCGTGTAAGCATATCGGTTTGCCAATTTTCAAGTTTATTCTATACAATCTATTGGCTGAGCGTATGACCTTCACCAAAAGCCTCTCGCTTGGATCATGAAGTGTAAAGTAATCTTGTCTTAAGCTCAGGATCATGAAGTGTAAAGTTTATTCTTACATCACATCCTGCTTTTGTGGCTTGTCCTAAGCTCAGGATGTTGCTCTTCAGCTCATGGATGTAGTAGATGTCAGCGACAAGTATTTGTTCCTCTGTTTTGCTCTGAAATAGAATCGATCCTTTGCCTCCTATTTCAACACATGAACCATCACCGAACTTAACCTTTACTTTGATGTTCTCATTAAGCTCTGAGAAATATTTTTTGATACCGGTCATGTGATTACTCGCACAGTTGTCAAGGTACCAGACTCCTTCTTCCTTTGCTCTGGTTTCATAATTCTTTGGTATAAATTTTTCTTCATTTAAGAACACAACTTCATGCAGATAAAGTGATGTATCGGCTTCTTTCGTCTCCACTTTATTTGCTTCTTGTGTGTGTTGTGGTCTTTCAGGGCATGCAGATGCATAATGGTCAGGTTTGTCACACCGATAACAAATCACTTTAGATTTATCCTTCTTTTCTTTTGTTTGATTTTGATCTGCTTGTTTTGTCCGATCTTGTGTGGTACCTCTACCTCTGCCACGTCCTCTTCCTCTGCCTCCTCTTCCACGTCCTCTTCCTCTGGTTCCCGTGAAATTTTGTTCGAAATTTGCGTATAGCAGCTTGCCTTGAGTTTCTCCGTGATTCTCCTCATTGACAATCCGTTCCTCATAGGTCTTAAGTCTTCCGATAATGTCTTCAAATCCTGTGGCATTTAAGTCAAGTACTTGTTCAAGATAGGCTATTATCTGGATGTACTTGCTTCTTGGTAAACTATTGAGAAACTTCTTCACAAGTTTCGATTCTTCAATTATTTCTCCAAGAGTACTCGCTTTTGATGCTAGCTCCGATAACCTTCCAGCTAAGCTATCTATGGTGTCTGTGTCTCTCATCTTGATTCTTTCAAACTAGGACATTAGGGTTTGAAGTCTAGCTTCTTTAACACGTTCTGCTCCCAGGTGACGTGTTTTAATTGCTTCCCACATCGATTTTGCTGAACCTGGCTTGCCAACTTGCAAGATTAACGCCTCCAGAATCGATTGGAACAACAACCGTATTGCGATATCATTCTTGTCAGGATCAGTTGAACCATGATCAATTGTTTCCCAGACCTTATGAATTCACAGCATATGATGTATCCTCATAGACCAAACCGTGTAGTTTGATGGGTTGAGCGTGGGACATTGGATCGACGAAGGAATTATTTCCTTGCGTGTGTTGACGTTCGTGATGGCGGTGGAGTCTTCTGCCATAGCTCGGCGATTTCTTCTCCTTCACCGTCAAAGCTTTCTCTTGGTTTTCAACCTAAAGCTCTGATACCAAATATAGAATCTTAAGCTTAGATTAAAAGAACAACTCTTCTTTTATTAATGTTTAGAAACTCTCTCAAAACTAAACACAAAGCTCATACCTTTGATCATAGCTCGATCAAGATATTTATAGTCATAACTCGACTAATCTAACCCTACATGTAATTGGAAAACTTCTCTTTTCCTAATACTTCTTGAACTAGATATTTTCCTTTTGCCTATCATATCCTTAACCGACTTGTTAGAGGCATCTTAGGCTGCAAGCAATGTTGAAGCTTATTCAACATATATAGAGTTTACATAACCTAAAAGCAATATAGAAAGGAGAAAGAAATAATTTTATTTAAATAAATGTCTTATCTTAAAACATTTAATCATACAACATTAAGCCATCTATAAGGTTTTGGTAATAGAAACACAATGAACCCACAAATCATCTCTTTTTTCAAATATTGGGCTTCACGTGCAATCAAACTAGGTCTGTCGGCAATATATTTGATAAGTGTATCATGACATTCTTTTCCTTCTGTCACAAGCTCCTTGCAGCAAGCATCTGAGACGACTCCATTCATGAAAACTTGAGCTATTGCATCCAATGCACACTTTGGGCTAATCTTGACAACACATTGATTCCATAGTGTTTTTGGTTCGCTTACTTCTACAGTAAATGATGGGATGTGTTCACTCATCCTGACAAGGATCACCACAAGAAACACAATAAACATGTTAAGTTTTCTCATTTTTATATGCTTTTAAACTTTTGAATTGATTTTTCTTTTTTGGTGAAGGAAAAAAGAACTTTTAGTTTATGTTTTATTCTCCGATTGAATATCCTTACTCTATTTATAGATATGAATGATAGTCTTAAAACATGACATTTATTTGGATACAATTATTTCTTTTATTACATTTATTAAGCTTTAATTTAGCTATTTGGTTATAGACTTATATATCAAACAATCAAAAGTATTGATTTGTAAATATTTACTTTACCTTTAAAAAATATTAAAAAGTATCATTCATATTAAAAATATTTACTTTACTTAACATCTTATCATACCCAGATAGATGGACAGTCAGAGAGGATGATCCAGACGCGGGAGGATTTACTGAGGATATGTGTGTTAGATTGGGGTGGCCATTGGGCAGATCACCTGAACCTGATAGAGTTTGCTTACAACAACAGTTATCAGGCGAGCATTAAGATGGCTCCTTATGAGGCTTTGTATGGGAGGCCATGTCGTACACCGTTATGCTGTACTCAGATCAGGGAGAGGAGCATGTTTGGTCCTAGTTTTGTACGGGAGACCGCAGAGAAGATTCGAGTTCTCAAGCTGAACATGAAGGAGGCTCAGGATAGGTAGAGGAGTTATGCTGATAAGAGGAGGAGAGATCTTGAGTTTCAGGTAGGAGACAGAGTATACCTCAAGATGGCCATGTTGCAGGGTCCGAACAGGTCATTGACAGAGACTAAGTTGAGTCTGAGGTTTATGGGTCCGTTCGGAGTGATTGAGCGGGTGGGACCGGTAGCATATAGGCTGGAATTGATTGAGGTTATACATGCGTTCCACAAGGTTTTCCATATTTCTATGTTGCGGAAGTGTCTCCGTGAGGATGATCAGTTGTTGGCTAAAATTCCTGAAGATCTTCAGGCTAACATGACTTTAGAGGCGAGACCAGTGAGGGTTCTCGAGAGGAGGATCAAGGAACTTCAGAAGAAGAAGATTCCTTTGATGAGAGTCCTTTGGGACTGTGATGGTGTTGAGGAGCAGACTTGGGAGCCAGAGGCGAGGATGAAGGCAAGGTTTAAGAAGTGGTTTGAGAAGCAAGCCGGGACTTGAGCTTGTCTAGCCTGGTCCCATCTGTAATCCGTGGCTGGAGCGGGAATGGAGTATTCCAGCCCATCTCTCTTGTTTACTTGGTCGCTTGGGATGGTTGTTTGTGCGACTCAGTAACAAGATGAGGTGGTGCTCGGGGTACAAAGTTTCCGTGAGGCAGGGTTTTTGGAGGAAAGTTTCCTGAAAAAGAAGTTTCCAAAAGTGGAAAGTGCTAAAAATGGAAAGTCTTATGTGAGTTAGAATTTGTCCATTTTAGTGGTGAAGAGCCTTGGAGGGGCTTGTGTGGCCTTAGTGGCGGACTTTTGAGTCATTGTGCCGTGTGTGGCGGTCTTTTGAGACATTGGGTGGCTTTTGTGGTGGGCTGTTTAGCCAGTTGTGTGGCCTTTGTGGCGGACTGTTTAGCCAGATGTGTGGCCTTTCTGGCGGGCTGTTTAGCCAATTGTGTGGCCTTTGTAGCGGGCTGTTTAGCCAGTGAGCCTGTTGAGGCGATCCTTTGGGATGTATGGTCTTTGTGACGGTCCTTCGGGACAAGGGGTCTTTGTGACGGTCCTTTGGGACGAGTGACCTTAGTAGCGGTCTTTCGGGACAAGTGGCCTTAGTGGCGGTCCTTCGGGACGAGTGGCCTTGGTGGCGGTCTTGTTTAGGACATTTGTTTTGCCTTGGTGGCGGTCCTGTTGAGGACATTTGTTTGGCCTTGGTGGCGGTCCTGTTTAGGAAATTTGTTTGGCCTTTATGGCGGTCCTGTTTAGGAAATTTTATTGGTCTTGTGGCATGCATATGATCCTTGTGTGGTCATGAGGTATCCCAGAGAGGGGATATGTTGTTGGTAGGACATTGCGATGTTTTACGCGAGCCAGAGGAAGGGAACCTGGATAGGGATAGGACTCAGACGTGTTCAGAATTGTTTGCTCGCGACTCTTGGGGGACTTTTGTTCTCCTAGTACTACCATATTCTGAGACTTTGTGGCTTGGGAGTATGGATGGTATATCGACTTCGGATGACAATCCGAGGGCGCGCTGTAGGGTGGCAACCCGAGAGAAGAGTATTGGACTTCCTTTAATATATGGCATGCGGGTTTAGGCCCGATGAGGAGCCAACATTATGGCATGCAGACTTAGGTATGATGAGGAGCCAATAAAAAACTTAAGGTTTAGGCCTATGAGTAAAGGAAAGTCCAAAAAGTCGAGAGCAAATAATGCCTCGAGCGTGAGTCTATCGCCTAGAGGTGACCTTCCGTCAATCGGTCGGAGGAGTGTAGGCCGTGGAGACGGCTGATGGTTGTTCGAGATTCAATGACGAATCTATGTTGGTGGGACTTTCATCAAAGGAACCTTCTTCTTCCGAAGTTCCTTCATCCTTCTTCTTCCAAAGTTCCTTGATCCTCCTCTCGAGAACCCGCACTGGTCTCGCCTCCAATGTCATGTTAGGCTGAAGATCTTCAGGAATCTTAGCCAACAGCTGATCATCCTCACGGAGACACTTCCGCAACATAGAAATATGGAAAACCTTGTGGAACACACGCATAACCTCAGGCAACTTAAGCCTATATGCTACCGGTCCAACCCGCTCAAGCTCTCTGAACGGACCCATAAACCTCGGACTCAACTTAGTCTCTATGAATGACCTGTTCGGACATTGCAACATGGCCATCTTGAGGTACACTCTGTCTCCTACCTGAAACTCAAGATCTCTCCTCCTCTTATCATCATAACTCCTCTGCCTATCCTGAGCTTCCTTCATGTTCAGCTTGAGCACCCAAATCTTCTCTGAGATCTCATGAACAAAATCCGCTCCAAACATGCTCATCTCCCCCACCTGTGTCCAGCATAACGGTGTACGGTATGGTCTCTCATAAAAAGCCTCATAAGGAGCCATCTTAAAGCTCTCCTGATAACTGTTGTTGTAAGCAAACTCAACCTGCTTCAGGTGATCTGCCCAATGGCCACCCCAATCAAACACACACATCCTCAGCAAATCCTCCAGCGTCAGGATCGTCCTCTCTGACTGTCCATCTGTCTAGGATGATAAGCTGTACTCATATGCACCTTGGTGCCCATCTCTGCCTGAAATGCCTTCCAAAACACTGAAGTGAACTTAGAATCCCTGTCAGACACAATGCTCGCTGGCACCCCATGCAATCTGACTATCTCCCTCACATACTTCTTAGCCAAGACCGCTGCTCCATCAGTCTTCTTAATGGCCAGAAAATTTGCTGACTTAGTCAACCGGTCTACAATGACCCATATAGCATCAAAAGTCCGAGACACTGGCAATCCTACCACAAAATCCATCGTGATCATATCCCACTTCCACTCAGGAATGGGTAGACTCTTCAGTAACCTGCCAGGAACCTGATGCTCAGCCTTCACTAGCTGACACACATCGCACCTCGCGACTCAACTAGCTACATCCTTCTTCATCCCGACCCAGTGATAGTACCTCTTTAGACCACGGTACATCTTAGTCGCTCCTAGATGAATAGAAAACTTGCTTTGCATGAGCCTCTCTCAGGATTTCCTGCCTCAAATCCTCATCATTGGGCACACAAATCCGACCGTGAACCAAGATAGTACCATTATCTGAGACCTGATACTCTGAATCAACATCCTTAGTGGCATTCACCAGCCCCAAATCCTTCTCCTGAGCCAACCGCACCCTGCTGAGAAGATCTACTCTATCAACCGCCTCCAAACCTAACGGTTCCTCAGACACAACACACAGCCTCAACGCACTGATCTCTCCTACCAGAAACTCCATCTTCTGCTCCTGTGCCGAAGCTACCCTATTCCGGCTCAGAGCATCTTCAACCAAGTTAGCCTTACCAGGGTGATAAGCTATCTTCAAATCATAATCTACCACAAGCTCCACCCACCGCCTCTGTCTCAAATTTAGTTCAGGCTGAGTGAATATATACTTCAGGTTCTTATGATCTGAAAACACCTGCACATTTGCACCATAAAGATAAGATCTCCAAATCTTCAGGGCAAAAACTACAGCAGCCAACTCCAAATCAGGAGTAGGATAATTGCCCTCATGCTTCCACAACTACCGCGAAGCATAGGCAATCACCTTCCCATGCTGCATCAACACACACCCTAAACCAACTCTAGATGTATTTGTATAAAGCATATGGGGTTCTCCCTGCTCTGGTAATGTCAACACTGGTGTAGTAGTCAACATCTCCTTAAGGCTTTCAAAGCCCTCCTCACACTCCTGTGTCCAATCAAAAGAAACATCCTTCCCTGTCAACCTAGTCATAGGGTGTGCCTTACTTGCGAACCCCTACACAAACCTCCTGTAGTAACCTGCCAAACCTTGGAAACTCCTGATCTCTGTTGCATTCTGCGGTCTAGGCCAATCTCTGATAGCCTGAATCTTCTCCGGATCTACAGAAACTCCCTCTGCAGAAACAATGTGACCTAGAAAACCCATATCACGCTGCAAAAAACTGCACTTGCTCAGATTAGCAAACAATTTCTGCTCACGCAGCTTCTCCATAACTGCTCTCAAATACATTGCATGCTCCTCAGGACTCTTAGAGTAAACCAGGATATCTTCGATGAAAATGATGACAAACACGTCCAAAAACTCCTGCAACATGCTGTTCATCAATCTCATAAACGCTGCTGGTTCGTTAGTCAACCCAAACGACATCACGAAAAACTCATATTGCCCATACCTCGTCCTGAATGCAGTCTTCCTCACATCTGCCTCATCTATCGGAATCTGATGATAACCCGATGCCAGATCTATTTTGGAGAACCAAGTAGCACCTCTCAACTGATCCAATAACTCATCGATTCTGAGAAGAGGGTACTTGTTCTTCACAGTGACCCGGTTAAGACCCATGTAGTCAATACACAAGCGGAAACTTCCATCCTTCTTCTTAACGAATACCACCGGCGCTCCCCACGGTGATACACTAGGACGGATGAATCCCTTGCTCAACAAATCCTCTAGCTGCTTCTTCAGTTCTGCCATCTCTACTGGAGCCATCCTGTAAGGAGCCTTTGATAACGGTGTCGTTCCTGGTTCCAGTTCAATCGTAAAAGGATCAGACCGAGATGGTGGTAATCCCTGCAATGACTGGAACACATCCTCAAACTCCTCCATAACCTGAATACCGCTAACCGTAGACTTCCCCACCGACTCTAGGATAGATATAGTAACCAAATAAGCCTCACAACCCTTCTGGATCATCTTCCCAGCCTGAATGGCCGAGATCACGAGACTCCCTGAAGTCGGTCTAATATCCTGAAAAACCAACTTCCCTCCTGGACGCTCAAACTCCACTCTACCCCGATAGCAATCCAAATGAACCATATGCCGATGCAACAAATCCATCCCATGAATGACATCATACAACTCCACTGGACTGATAAGCAATTCCGCTGGCCACGACTCTCCTTCGATCTGAATATCAACTCCCTGAGCTCATCCAATAACCCTCAGAAAATTACCTCCCGCAACTCTGACAACCCCGTGCGTTCCCCGAGATCTCCTCTGATTTCCGCACTATCTGCACACTCCGGAGTAATGAAGCTATAAGAAGCTCCAGAATAACATAACGTGGGACTTAAACCCGCCCACAACCAAGGTCCCTACACAAACCTCATGTGTTGAGGACCTAACACTTTATCATAGGCAACATAAAATCTGAACTTACTAAGTATTCACAAAGACAGAGTATTAGAAATTATACCTGTGATCGCCCCGGCACTGGTTCCACCAGTCTCTGCAGTCATGTAAACCCGTGGCGCCTGCTCAATCCTTGCCACCTGCTACCCTCCTGGCTGCACCTGCTGCAATGCTGCCACTGCCACCAGCTGCAACTTGGGGCACAAGAGCCTGATGGGCCCTGGCTCCCTGCAATGATAGCATACACGAGCCACTGCTGTCGGAGCACTCCTCTTGGGACAGCTAGCAACCTTATGATCCTTTCTTCCACAACCGAAGCAACTCGCATCACTCGGTCTCTGCATAGCCTCCCACCTCCTCTTGGTTCCCTGCGTAGGCTTGCCGCCCTTGTTAGAACCTCCACGATGCTGAGCCTTACTAGGTGAACTGTAGGACTAACCGCCACTGTCTGTGCCCGGATGTCCTCCTCGATCTCTGCTGTAGTCTCAACCAGCTATGCACGCAAAGCATAACTCCGTACCCTATAATAGACCCTCAAGTCATCACGAAGAGTCCTCATAAACCTTCTGATCTGGGCCTCCTCAGGCTCCACAGCCCGACCCCCATAACATAGAAGTTGACTGAACTCCAAGTCCAGTTCCCGCACTAACCGTGTCCCCCGAGACAACTGAAGGAACTACACCTCCAACCGGTCTAATGCCTCCCTCGGAATGTACTTGCGGTTGAACTCCTCCACGAAGTCAACCTAATTCATCTCTCTCTGCACTCTCCTAGCAGCCACTGATCTCCACCACACCTGAGCATCACCAATCAAATTGTGGACCCCTATGTCCACCCAAAACTCCTCAGGACATCTCAGAGTATGGAATTAACGTTCACACTCGTCATCCACGCATCTGCAGTAGTAGGATCTGTACCACCCGAAAACCGCGCAGTCTCGATGCTCTTCATCCCCTTTAGCATGGACAAATAACGACCATGTGCTCCCACATCCGCAGCCACTGGCTGCCGCTCCTCCGCCACCCTGGAATCCTCCTGGACACTGAAAGGACCCAACCCTTTTTTTTAATTAATAAATAATAAATATAATATAATAAATAAACTACAACTAGTGGTCCCATACCATACCCACTAGCCACCTAACCACAATCACATTCAACAGCGGAAATAACCAATACCAATACCAATAAATAACCAATAATAACCAATATTATAATATACTCAATATCCAAATACCAAACAGCAAGAATCATAGAACCATCAACCTAGCAATATTTCTACTGACTCAACTCTAGCAACCTAGCAATGCCAGACAACATCCAAACGAGTCCCTAGAACATCCTCCTCTTCATTGCCTTGATTCCACGATCACACTTTGCCTTTACCTGCATCACAAACACAAATTGCAATGCATGAGTATTTTATAAACACTCAGTAAAGCAATCCTCCCATCTACTGGGCTATACACACAAGCAATTGAGACACCTCTAACCATCAAACAACAATCAACAATCAACAATAACAAACCAGGACTCTGCATCGACCGACACCAACATGCATCGACCGACACCAGATGCGGATGCATCGACTGACACAAGATTGCATCAACCAATGCTAGATACACTTGTATTGATCGAAACTCGCACTGCATCAACCGACGCATGCTTGACATAACACGAAAACCCTAGGTTTTACGCGTTGTCCTCGCACTTGCATCGACCGACACACAAAGTGCATCGACCTATGCAATGCCGAGGATCGAGTTTTACCCTAAGCTTCTTGCCGGATCTTCGTTCCTACAACCACAAAAGTCGATCCTAAGCCACAAGAACGCTTCCTAACGTCCCAAACATCATTCTAACAAGCCTAAGAACACATAACAAGCAAATCAGAGAGATCTCTAGCTTAGATAAGCCATTTGCCAAGAAGATTCTGAACCTTAAACAAGCAAAACAACGCTCCTAGGAAGCTCCTACAACGATCCCAGCCACAGATCTCTACAGGAACAGCCTCAAACCTCCAAGAATCTCCCCAAACGCTCAAGAACTCTCACAAACTCGTTCTCTCTTTCTTTTTCTCCAAAAACGGCCAAAATACGTCAAATGAGACAAAACTCGACTTAAGGGTTACCTAACCCAATACACAGCGTTTAACTTAAGTCAAAACGCAGAAAACTGAATCTGCACCGACCGATGCAATCCCCTATACCGGGATTTTGGTTCGCGGATGTTACAATTCTCCCTCCACCAATCTAGATTCGCCCTCAAATCTCGAACAACCATCAGTCAAGGACTCTCGTGCTACCGTCTCTACGGCCCACACTCCTCCGACTGATCTACGAAGGTAACCTCTAGGCGATAGAATCACGTTCCAGGCATTATTTGCTCACGACTTTTGGACTTTCCTTTACTCATAGACCTTAACCTTGGGTTTTTATTGGCTCCTCATCAGGCCGAAGCCTGCATGCCATAATATTGGCTCCTCATCGGGCCAAAGCCCGCATGCCATAATATATAAGGAAGTCCAATATTTGTCTCTCGGGTTGCCACCCTACAGCGCACCCTTGGATTGTCATCCGAAGTCGATATACCAACCATACTCCCAAGCCACAAAGTTTTAGAATATGGCAGTACTAGGAGAACTAAAGTCCCCCAAGAGTCGCGAGCAAACAATTCGGAACACATCTGAGTCCTATCCCTAACCAGGTTTCCCTCCCGTGGCTCGCGTAGAACATCAAAATGTCCTACCAACCACATATCCCTCGACTGGAATACCTCATGACCGCACACGGATCATATACATGCCACAAGGGCTGCCACAAAGGCCAAGCAAATGTCCTAAACAGGACCGCCACCAAGGCCAAAAAAATGTCCTAAAGAGGACCAACACAAAGACCAAACAATCTGTCCTAAAAAGGACCGTCACAAAGACCAAACAATCTATCCTAAACAGGACCGTCACAAAGACCAAACAATCTGCCCTAAACAGGACCATCACAAAGACCAAAAATTTTGTCCTAAACAGGACCGTCACAAAGACCATCTGTCCCGAAGGACCGTCACAAAGACCATATGTCCCAAAGGACCATCACAAAGACCATCTGTCCCGAAGGACCGTCACAAAGACCATCTATTGGAAGGACCGTCACAAAGACCATCTGTCCCGAAAGACCGTCACAAAGACAATCTGTCCCGAAGGACCCCTAAACAGGCACTCTGGCTAAACAGTCCGCCACAAAGGCTACACATCTGGCTAAACAGCCCGCCACAAAGGCCACACATCTGGCTAAAAAGCCCGCCACAAAGGCCACACAACTGGCTAAACAGCCCGCCACAAAGGCCACACATCTAGCTAAACAGCCCGCCACAACGGCCACACAATGTCTAAAAAGACTGCCACTCACGGCACAATGACTCAAAAGTCCGCCACTAAAGCCACACAAACCTCTCCAAGGCTCTCCACCACTAAAATGGACAGATTCTAACTCACATAAAACTTTCCATTTTTAGAACTTTCCATTTTTGGAAACTTTCCCTTTTTAGAAACTTATATTTCAGGACACTTTCCTTCAAACCACCATAGTCCAAAAGGACTCTCATCAAAGGAATCTTCTTCTTCTGAAGTTCCTTGATCCTCCACCCGAAAACCCTCACTGGTCTTGCCTCGAAAGTCATGTTAAGCTGAAGATCTTCAAGAATCTTAGCCAACAACTGATCATCCTCACGGAGACACTTCCGCAACATAGAATTATGAAACACCTTGTGGAACGCACGCATAACCTCAGGCAACTGCAGCCTATATGCTACCGGTCCCACCCGCTCAATCACTCTGAATGGACCCATAAACCTCAGACTCAACTTTGTCTCTGTCAATGACCTGTTCGGACCCTGCAATATGGCCATCTTGAGGTACACTCTGTCTCCTACCTGAAACTCAAGATCTCTCCTCTGCCTATCCTGAGCCTCCTTCATGTTCAGCTTGAGAACCCAAATCATCTCTGAGGTCTCATGAACAAAATCTTCCCCGAACATGCTCCTCTCGCCCACCAGAGTCCAGCATTACGGTGCACGCCACGGCCTCCAATACAAAGCCTCATAAGGAGCCATCCCAATACTCGCCTGATAAATGTTGTTGTAAGGAAACTCTACCAGGTTTAGGTGATATGCCCAATGGCCACCCCAATCCAAAACACACATCCTCAGCAAATCCTCCAGCGTCTGGATCATCCTCTCTGACTGTCCATCTATTTGGGGATGATAAGATGTACTCATATGCACCTTAGTGCCCATCTCTGCCTGAAATACCTACTAGAACACCGAAGTGAACTTAGGATCCCTATCAGACACAATACTCGCTGGCACCCATGCAACCTGACTATCTCGCTCACATACTTCTTAGCCAAGACGGCTGCTTTATCAGTCTTCTTAATGGCCAGAAAATGTGTTGACTTAGTCAACCGGTCCACAATGACCCAAATAGCATCAAAAGTCCGAGACACTGGCAATCCTACCACAAAATCCATAGTGATCATATCACACTTCCATTCAGGAATGGGTAGACTCTTCAGCAACCCGCCAGGAACGTGATGCTCAGCCTTCACTAGCTAACACACATCACACCTCGCGACCCAACTAGCTACATCCTTCTTCATCCCGACACAGTGATAGTACCTCTTGAGATCACGGTACATCTTAGTCGCTCCTGGATGAATAGAAAACCTGCTCGTATGAGCCTCTCTCAGGATCTCCTTTCTCTACTCCTCATCCTTGGGCACACGAACCCGACCATGCACCAAGATAGTACCATTATCTGAGACCTTATACTCTGAATCAACATCCTTAGAGGCATTCACCAGCCCCAAATCCTGCTCCTGAGCCAACCGCATCCTACTCAGAAGATCTGCTCTGTCAACTGCCTCTAAACCCAACGGTTCCTGTGAAACAGCACACAAGCTCAAAGCACTGATCTCTCCTACCAGAGACTCCATCTCCTGCTCCTGAGCCGAAGCTACCCTCTTCCGACTCAGAGCATCTGCAACTGTGTTAGCCTTACCAGAATGATAAGCTATCTCCAAATAATAATCTACCACAAGCTCCATCCACCGCCTCTGTCTCAAATTCAGCTTGGGCTGAGTGAATATGTACTTCAGGCTCTTATGATCTGTAAACACCTGTACCTTTGCACCATAAAGATAAGATCTCCAAATCTTCAATGCAAAAACTACAGCAGCCATCTCCAAATCATGAGTAGGATAGTTGCCCTCATGCTTCCGCAAATGTCACAAAGTATAAGCAATCACCTTCCTATGCTGCATCGGCACACACCCCAAACCAACTCTAGATGCATCTGTATAAACCACATAGGGTTCTCCCTGCTCAGGTAAAGCCAACACTGGCATAGTAGTCAACATCTCCTTAAGGCTTTCAAACCCTCCTCACACTCATGTGACCACACAAACGGGACATCCTTCCCTGTCAACTTAGTCATAGGGCGTGCCCTACTTGCAAAACCCTGCACAAACCTCCTGTAGTAACCTGCCAACCCAAGAAACTCCTGATCTCTGTGGCATTCTGCGGTCTAGGCCAATCTCTGATAGCCTGAATCTTCTCCGGATCTACAGAAATTCCCTCTGCAGAAACAATGTGACCCAGAAACCCATCTCACGCTGCCAAAAATGCACTTGCTCAACTTAGCAAACAACTTCTAATCCCGCAGCTTCTCCAAAACTGCTCTCAAATGCACTGGATGCTCTTCAGGACTCTTAGAAAATACCAGGATATCGTCGATGAAAATGATGACAGACACGTCCAGAAACTCCTGAAACACGCTGTTCATCAACCACATAAACGCTGCTGGAACGTTAGTCAACCCGAAGGACATCGCCACAAACTCATAAACCCATACCTCGTCCTTCTTCTTGACGAACACCAATGCTCCCCACAGTGAAGTGATAAGATAAAAGAGTCCCCTGCTCAACAAATAGTCTAGCTGTGTCTTCAGCTCTACTAAACAAATAATCAAGTATGCCGACATCAGCTCACCGCCACCTGAATATCAACCTTCTTGTTCGTCCAAGAATCTCTTGTAACTTGCCTCTTAGGGAAACTTCCACAAGATAGCTTATTCCAGAGATGACTTTTCCACTAGGCAATCCTCCACAGAAAATCATCAATACGAGCGTAATAAAACAAACAAGTACCATACGTTTGTATATTCTGATTCTCCGCGTCAGATGCTTTGCAAGCCGCCAACTCAACCCGCTTGACTTGTTTTCCCCCAGCAAGCTTACCAAAACCTTGAACCTCGCAATCCCTGTCCATCACCAATGAACTCCATCCACCATCGTCGCAACGATTAGTTTATCCTGCCATGAAGGCTTCTCGTGAATCTTAAATACCTGGCAACCATGCCCTTGCCAACTCATACCTACTGCAGCTCTCCTTCCCGGGACTCCAGCACCACCGGCCACACGATCCTGGCGCACCAGCCACACATTCATGACCGCACCGGTCATAAAATCCTGGCCCACCGGCCAACACACTAAAATCCAAGATTATACCACCATCAATTCTTGAGGTCTACATCCCGTCATTATGTTTATACTCACGTCCTAGGCATTGCTTGCTCCAAACTCGTCCACCCTTAGGTCGCAACCTTCGATCCATACCGATCTCACTCTTAGACCACCGTCTTCGAGTTATACCGTCTCACTCTTGGACCAAAATCCTAGAGATCTTTATATCCGGGGAACTACTCATCCCCACAGGGGAAACATCTTCCCCTCTGCCACTCTTGGAGCCCACAGCCCCTCGAGCTATCGGTATTCAGGGGAATCACCATCCCCACAGGGGCAACAATCCTTAACGACTATAAACATCTCCCGAACAACAGTACCTCCTGTGGTCCGAGTATAACTTTGCAATGTTACACCTGCCCACTCAACTTCTAATATCCCACTGGATTAACCACCAAACAGAGAATTATCTGCTCCAACTGCATATGTCCACCTATCCGCCTCTCTAGGCCCGATACCTCTTGAGAATAATCTCATACCGGTCATCTACAACTTCTCCATCCTCGTAACATAAGATGGAAACTCTTCAAAATCCATAGCCCTTGGCTGCACCACGCCACATGCGGTACAACTGGAGACTGTACTGGTACCCCTCTCGGTAAGCGGTCCAACAGCACGCCAACAGATCCGCCAAGCGATCATCTCGACCGTGGGATCCACCTGCTGCAACCCCACACCTGGGTTCCCAGCACCCCCGGCATTCTCACCGGCTAACCCTCTCTGGTCCCTCCTAATACGCTTGCGACCCTCTGACGTACCTCCTCGTGGAACTCTGAACCACACACTCGCTGGCCTCGGGACCCACCCGACCATGACCACGACAACGTCCTGTCCACGATCAACAACTCAAACACCTTTAACCACTGCACTTCCAAGAACAGAGGCTAACAAGCAAACTTAACATAACACAAAAATACAAAAACACAAACCCACCGTGGAATCACACTGTAGGCTCGAAGAGGATGTTCTAGGACTCCATGCCACACACAATTGACTAACTCACATAATCAATCAAAGCATGCAATCCAAACATCTATAGCACAAAGCCTAGTGAACCTAAACCTAGAACCGTAAGGGCTCTGATACCAAACTGAAAGGACCCAACCCTTTTTTAAAAAAAATAACAAATATTAATAAATATAAATATAATAATAATAAATAAACTACAACTAGTGGTCCCATACCCACTATTCACCTAACCACAATCACAATCAATCGCGGAATAACAAATACCAATATCCAATAATAATCCAAATAATAATTCAATATAAACCAGACAACCAGCAATCCTAAACAACATTCTAGGACTCAACTCTAGCAACGTAACCGAAGCCAGACAACCAAGCGAAACACTAGAACATCCTCCTCTTCATTGCCCTGATTCCACGATCACACTTTTCCTTTACCTGCACCACAAACACAAATTGTAATGCATGAGTATTTTATAAACACTCAGTAAGGCTATCCTCCCATCTACTGGACTATACACACAAGCAATAGAGTCATCTCTAACCATCAAACAACAATCAACAAACAACAAATAACAAACCAGGACTCTTCATCGACCAACACCAACATGCATCGATCGACACCGAATGGGGATGCATCGACCGACACAGGGTTGCATCGACTGATGCTCGATGCACTTGCATCGACCGACACTCGCACTGCATCGACCGACGCATGCTCAACATAACACAAAAACCTAGGGTTTTACGCACCGTCCTCGCACTTGCGACCGACGCAAGATATGCATCGACCGATGCAATGCCGAGCATCGTGTTTTCCCCAAAATTTCTCGCTGGATCTTCGTTCCTACAACCACAATACTCGATCCCAAGCCACACAACAAGCAAATTAGAGAGTTCTCTAGCTTAGATAAGCCATGGTCCTGCACTTACCTTTGCCAAGACGAATCTGAACCCCAAACAAGCAAGAACACACTTCCAGGAAGCTCCTACAACTATCCTAGCTACAGATCTCTATAGGAACTGCCTCAAATCACCCAAAATCTCCAAGAACTCTCAAAAACTTTTTCTCTCTTCTGTTTTCTCTCAAAAACGGCTAATTAGACAGAAGAAACGATTAAGGAATTTTCCAACTCCCTTTGCCCAAAACGCAGCATTTAACTTAAGTCAAAGCGCAGAAAACTGAACCTGCATCGACCGATTCAATCCCCAAACCGGGATTTTGGTTCACGGATGTTACATTTATTCTCCGATTGAATAAACTTAATCTATTTATAGATATGAATGATAGTCTTATAACATGAAATTTATTTAGATACAGTTATTTTTTTATTACATTTATTAAGCTTTAATTTAGCTATTTGGTTATAAACTTATATATCAAACAATCAAAAGCATTGATTTGTAAATATTTACTTTACCTTTAAAAAATATTAAACAGTATACTTTTAAAATAATTTTCTACTGTAAATTACATTTTAATTTATATAACCGATTATATGATCTTAAATGCTACCCAAGTTCTTGAACATACTGTTTTGCAATTTAGTAGGTATAGAAGAGTTTTAGTTCTCCGAAAGATAAAGTTTTCCCTACCATTATTGGCTTTGAATTTGTGTTTCCCTTATGGATTTTCCTGGTTCATTTCATTAACCTTAAGAGTTTTTAATTTTTTTTTGTGTTTAGGTAGACTAACAAAATGTATATTCTACACAATATAGAGTGTGAAAAAAAAATTGTGCAATCACACTTATGTCTAACCTTAAGGGTATAGGACTTTTAGTTCACTACTTCATCTATATTAAGATTTTAATAATAATTTTATTGAGATCTTTGAATATTTAGCTATGTATATTTTTAATGTAATTTCTATTCACATATAGTAATTATAGTGTTTTTCTTTTTCTTGTAGGTAATTTGTTTTTTTTTTTTTGACATGTCTAGTTACATATAATTTTTTTTTCTCTTCATTTCTAACCGAGAAGAATAAAGTTCATAGGATTTTGAGGGAGTTATACACTTTTCCATGTAATCATATATATATGAAACTGATATAATTTGAAGTTTTATCCATATATAGAGTTTACATAGCCTAAAAGCATTATAGAAAAGAGAAAGAAATAATTTTATTTAAATAAATGTCTTAACTTAAAACATTTAATCATACAACATTAAGCCATCTATAAGGTTTTTGTAACAGAAACACAATGGGCCCACAAATCATCTCTTTTTTCAAATATTGGGCTTCACGTGCAATCAAACTAGGTCTATCGGCAATATATTTGATAAGTGTATCATGACATTCTTTTCCTTCTGTCACAAGCTCCTTGCAGCAAGCATCCGAGACGACACCATTCATGAAAACTTGAGCTATTGCATCCAATGCACACTTTGGGCTAATCTTGACAACCCAATGATTCCACTGTGTTTTTGGTTCACTTACTTCTACAGCAAATGAAATACCATTTCTCCGTTTCTAAGCAAGACTGTCTATTTATATTTATCCATGACTAGTAATTATAGTGTTTTTTTTATTGTAGTAATTTTTTTTTTGACATGTCTAGTTACATATAAATTTTTTTTCTCCTCATTTCTAACCCAGAAGAATAAAGTTCTTAGGATTTCGAGGGAGTTATATACTTTTTCATGTAATCATATATATATGAAACCGATATAATTTAAAGTTTTATCCATATATAGAGTTTACATAGCCTAAAAGCATTATAGAAAGGAGAAATAAATAATTTTATTTAAATAAATGTCTTATCTTAAAACATTTAATCATACAACATTAAGCCATCTATAAGGTTTTGGTAACAGAAACACAATGGGCCCACAAATCATCTCTTTTTTTCAAATATTGGGCTTCACGTGCAATCAAACTAGGTCTATCGGCAATATATTTGATAAGTGTATCATGACATTCTTTTCCTTCTGTCACAAGCTCCTTGCAGCAAGCATCCGAGACGACTCCATTCATGAAAACTTGAGCTATTGCATCCAATGCACACTTTGGGCTAATCTTGACAACACAATGATTCCACAGTGTTTTTGGTTCGCTTACTTCTACAGCAAATGATGGGATGTGTTCACTCATCGTAACAAGGATCACCACAAGAAACACAAAAGACATGTTAAATTTTCCCATTTTTATATGTTTTTAAAGTTTTAAATTGATTTTTCTTTTTTGGTGAAGGAAAAAAAGAACTTTTAGTTTATGTTTTATTCTCCGATTGAATATACTTACTCTATTTATAGATATGAATGATAGTCTTAAAACATGAAATTTATTTAGATACAGTTATTTCTTTTATTACATTTATTAAGCTTTAATTTAGCTATTTGGTTATAAACTTATATATCAAACAATCAAAAGCGTTGATTTGTAAATATTTACTTTACCTTTAAAAAATATTAAAACAGTATACTTTTAAAATTTTTTTACAGTATATTATATTTTAATTTATATAACTGATTATATGATGTAAAATGCTAACCAAGTTCTTGAACAAACTGTTTTGCAATTTAGTAAGCATAGGAGAGTTTTAGTTCTCCAAAAGAGAAAGTTTTCCCAACCATTATTGGCTTTGAATTTGTGTTTCCATTATGGATTTTCTGGTTCATTTCGCTAGCCATAAGAGTTTTTCATTTTGTTGTGTTTATGTAGACTAACAAAATGTATATTCTACACAATATAGAGTGTGAAAGAAAAAATTGTGCAATCACAGTTTTGTCTAACCTTAAAAGTATAAGACTTTTATCTCACAACTTCATCTATATTAAGATTTTTGTAATAATTTTATTGAGATCTTTGAATATTTAGCTATGTATATTTTTAATTTAATTTCTCTTTACAAATAGTTATTTCTCTGTTTCTAAGCAAGACTGTCTATTTATATTTATCCATGACTAGTAATTATAGTGTTTTTTTTTATTATAGGTAATTTTTTTTTTGACATGTCTAGTTACATATAAATTTTTTTTCTCCTCATTTATAACCCAGAAGAATAAAGTTCTTAGGATTTCGAGGGAGTTATATACTTTTTCATGTAATCATATACATATGAAACCGATATAATTTAAAGTTTTATCCATATATAGAGTTTACATAGCCTAAAAGCCTTATAGAAAGGAGAAATAAATAATTTTATTTAAATAAATGTCTTATCTTAAAACATTTAATCATACAACATTAAGCCATCTATAAGGTTTTGATAACAGAAACACAATGGGCCCACAAATCATCTCTTTTTTTCAAATATTGGGCTTCACGTGCAATCAAACTAGGTCTATCGGCAATATATTTGATAAGTGTATCATGACATTCTTTTCCTTCTGTCACAAGCTCCTTGCAGCAAGCATCCGAGACGACTCCATTCATGAAAACTTGAGCTATTGCATCCAATGCACACTTTGGGCTAATCTTGACAACACAATGATTCCACAGTGTTTTTGGTTCGCTTACTTCTGCAGCAAATGATGGGATGTGTTCACTCATCGTAACAAGGATCACCACAAGAAACACCAAAGACATGTTAAATTTTCCCATTTTTATATGTTTTTAAAGTTTTAAATTGATTTTTCTTTTTTGGTAAAGGAAAAATAGAACTTTTAGTTTATGTTTTATTCTCCGATTGAATATACTTACTCTATTTATAGATATGAATGATAGTCTTAAAACATGAAATTTATTTAGATACAGTTATTTCCTTTATTACATTTATTAAGCTTTAATTTAGCTATTTGGTTATAAACTTATATATCAAACAATCAAAAGCGTTGATTTGTAAATATTTACTTTACCTTTAAAAAATATTAAAACAGTATACTTTTAAAATTTTTTTACAGTATATTATATTTTAATTTATATAACTGATTATATGATGTAAAATGCTAACCAAGTTCTTGAACAAACTGTTTTGCAATTTAGTAAGCATAGGAGAGTTTTAGTTCTCCAAAAGAGAAAGTTTTCCCAACCATTATTGGCTTTGAATTTGTGTTTCCATTATGGATTTTCGGGTTCATTTCGCTAGCCTTAAGAGTTTTTCATTTTGTTGTGTTTATGTAGACTAACAAAATGTATATTCTACACAATATAGAGTGTGAAAGAAAAAATTGTGCAATCACAGTTTTGTCTAACCTTAAAAGTATAAGACTTTTATCTCACAACTTCATCTATATTAAGATTTTTGTAATAATTTTATTGAGATCTTTGAATATTTAGCTATGTATATTTTTATTTTAATTTCTCTTTACATATAGTTATTTCTCCGTTTCTAAGCAAGACTGTCTATTTATATTTATCCATGACTAGTAATTATAGTGTTTTTTTTATTGTAGGTAATTTTTTTTTTGACATGTCTAGTTACATATAAATTTTTTTTCTCCTCATTTCTAACCCAGAAGAATAAAGTTCTTAGGATTTCGAGGGAGTTATATACTTTTTCATGTAATCATATACATATGAAACCGATATAATTTAAAGTTTTATCCATATATAGAGTTTACATAGCCTAAAAGCATTATAGAAAGGAGAAATAAATAATTTTATTTAAATAAATGTCTTATCTTAAAACATTTAATCATACAACATTAAGCCATCTATAAGGTTTTGATAACAGAAACACAATGGGCCCACAAATCATCTCTTTTTTTCAAATATTGGGCTTCACGTGCAATCAAACTAGGTCTATCGGCAATATATTTGATAAGTGTATCATGACATTCTTTTCCTTCTGTCACAAGCTCCTTGCAGCAAGCATCCGAGACGACTCCATTCATGAAAACTTGAGCTATTGCATCAAATGCACACTTTGGGCTAATCTTGACAACACAATGATTCCATAGTGTTTTTGGTTCGCTTACTTCTACAGCAAATGATGGGATGTGTTCACTCATCGTAACAAGGATCACCACAAGAAACACCAAAGACATGTTAAATTTTCCCATTTTTATATGTTTTTAAAGTTTTAAATTGATTTTTCTTTTTTGGTAAAGGAAAAAAAGAACTTTTAGTTTATGTTTTATTCTCCGATTGAATATACTTACTCTATTTATAGATATAAGTGATATTCTTAAAACATGAAATTTATTTGGAAACAGTTATTTCCTTTATTACATTTATTAAGCTTTAATTTAGCTATTTGGTTATAACTTATATATCAAACAATCAAAAGCGTTGATTTGTAAATATTTACTTTACCTTTAAAAAATATTAAAACAGTATACTTTTAAAATATTTTTTTACAGTATATTATATTTTATTTTATATAACTGATTATATGATGTAAAATGCTACCCAAGTTCTTGAACATACTGTTTTGCAATTTAGTAGGCATAGGAGAGTTCTAGTTCTCCAAAAGAGAAAGTTTTCCCAACCATTATTGGCTTTGAATTTGTGTTTCCATTATGGATTTTCTGGTTCATTTCGCTAGCCTTAAGAGTTTTTCATTTTGTTGTGTTTATGTAGACTAACAAAATGTATATTCTACACAATATAGAATGTGAAAAAAAAAATTGTGCAATCACAGTTTTGTCTAACCTTAAAAGTATAAGACTTTTATCTCACAACTTCATCTATATTAAGATTTTTGTAATAATTTTATTGAGATCTTTGAATATTTAGCTATGTATATTTTTAATTTAATTTCTCTTTACATATAGTTATTTCTCCGTTTCTAAGCAAGACTGTCTATTTATATTTATCCATGACTAGTAATTATAGTGTTTTTTTTATTGTAGGTAATTTTTTTTTTGACATGTCTAGTTACATATAAATTTTTTTTCTCCTCATTTCTAACCCAGAAGAATAAAGTTCTTAGGATTTCGAGGGAGTTATATACTTTTTCATGTAATCATATACATATGAAACCGATATAATTTAAAGTTTTATCCATATATAGAGTTTACATAGCCTAAAAGCATTATAGAAAGGAGAAATAAATAATTTTATTTAAATTAATGTCTTATCTTAGAACATTTAATCATACAACATTAAGCCATCTATAAGGTTTTGGTAACAGAAACACAATGGGCCCACAAGTCATCTCTTTTTTTCAAATATTGGGCTTCACGTGCAATCAAACTAGGTCTATCGGCAATATATTTGATAAGTGTGTCATGACATTCTTTTCCTTCTGTCACAAGCTCCTTGCAGCAAGCATCCGAGACGACTCCATTCATGAAAACTTGAGCTATTGCATCCAATGCACACTTTGGGCTAATCTTGACAACACAATGATTCCATAGTGTTTTTGGTTCGCTTACTTCTACAGAAAATGATGGGATGTGTTCACTCATCGTAACAAGGATCACCACAAGAAACACCAAAGACATGTTAAATTTTCCCATTTTTATATGTTTTTAATGTTTTAAATTGATTTTTCTTTTTTGGTAAAGGAAAAAAAGAACTTTTAGTTTATGTTTTATTCTCCGATTGAATATACTTACTCTATTTATAGATATAAATGATATTCTTAAAACATGAAATTTATTTGGAAACAGTTATTTCCTTTATTACATTTATTAAGCTTTAATTTAGCTATTTGGTTATAACTTATATATCAAACAATCAAAAGCGTTGATTTGTAAATATTTACTTTACCTTTAAAAAATATTAAAACAGTATACTTTTAAAATTTTTTTACAGTATATTATATTTTAATTTATATAACTGATTATATGATGTAAAATGCTACCCAAGTTCTTGAACATACTGTTTTGCAATTTAGTAAGCATAGGAGAGTTTTAGTTCTCCAAAAGAGAAAGTTTTCCCAACCATTATTGGCTTTGAATTTGTGTTTCCATTATGGATTTTCTGGTTCATTTCGCTAGCCTTAAGAGTTTTTCATTTTGTTGTGTTTATGTAGACTAACAAAATGTATATTCTACACAATATAGAGTGTGAAAAAAAAAATTGTGCAATCACAGTTTTGTCTAACCTTAAAAGTATAAGACTTTTATCTCACAACTTCATCTATATTAAGTTTTTTTGTAATAATTTTATTGAGATCTTGGAATATTTAGCTATGTATATTTTTAATTTAATTTCTCTTTACATATAGTTATTTCTCCGTTTCTAAGCAAGACTGTCTATTTATATTTATCCATGACTAGTAATTATAGTGTTTTTTTTATTGTAGGTAATTTTTTTTTTGACATGTCTAGTTACATATAAATTTTTTTTCTCCTCATTTCTAACCCAGAAGAATAAAGTTCTTAGGATTTCGAGGGAGTTATATACTTTTTCATGTAATCATATACATATGAAACCGATATAATTTAAAGTTTTATCCATATATAGAGTTTACATAGCCTAAAAGCATTATAGAAAGGAGAAATAAATAATTTTATTTAAATAAATGTCTTATCTTAAAACATTTAATCATACAACATTGAGCCATCTATAAGGTTTTGGTAACAGAAACACAATGGGCCCACAAGTCATCTCTTTTTTTCAAATATTGGGCTTCACGTGTAATCAAACTAGGTCTATCGGCAATATATTTGATAAGTGTGTCATGACATTCTTTTCCTTCTGTCACAAGCTCCTTGCAGCAATTATCCGAGACGACTCCATTCATGAAAACTTGAGCTATTGCATCCAATGCACACTTTGGGCTAATCTTGACAACACAATGATTCCACACTGTTTTTGGTTCGCTTACTTCTACAGCAAATGATGGGATGTGTTCACTCATCGTAACAAGGATCAACACAAGAAACACCAAAGACATGTTAAATTTTCCCATTTTTATATGTTTTTAAAGTTTTAAATTGATTTTTCTTTTTTGGTAAAGGAAAAAAAGAACTTTTAGTTTATGTTTTATTCTCCGATTGAATATACTTACTCTATTTATAGATATGAATGATAGTCTTAAAACATGAAATTTAGTTAGATACAATTATTTCCTTTATTACATTTATTAAGCTTTAATTTAGCTATTTGGTTATAACTTATATATCAAACAATCAAAAGCGTTGATTTGTAAATATTTACTTTACCTTTAAAAAATATTAAAATAGTATACTTTTAAAATATTTTTTTACAGTATATTATATTTTAATTTATATAACTGATTATATGATGTAAAATGCTAACCAAGTTCTTGAACAAACTGTTTTGCAATTTAGTAAGCATAGGAGAGTTTTAGTTCTCCAAAAGAGAAAGTTTTCCCAACCATTATTGGCTTTGAATTTGTGTTTCCATTATGGATTTTCGGGTTCATTTCGCTAGCCTTAAGAGTTTTTCATTTTGTTGTGTTTATGTAGACTAACAAAATGTATATTCTACACAATATAGAGTGTGAAAGAAAAAATTGTGCAATCACAGTTTTGTCTAACCTTAAAAGTATAAGACTTTTATCTCACAACTTCATCTATATTAAGATTTTTGTAATAATTTTATTGAGATCTTTGAATATTTAGCTATGTATATTTTTATTTTAATTTCTCTTTACATATAGTTATTTCTCCGTTTCTAAGCAAGACTGTCTATTTATATTTATCCATGACTAGTAATTATAGTGTTTTTTTTATTGTAGGTAATTTTTTTTTTGACATGTCTAGTTACATATAAATTTTTTTTCTCCTCATTTCTAACCCAGAAGAATAAAGTTCTTAGGATTTCGAGGGAGTTATATACTTTTTCATGTAATCATATACATATGAAACCGATATAATTTAAAGTTTTATCCATATATAGAGTTTACATAGCCTAAAAGCATTATAGAAAGGAGAAATAAATAATTTTATTTAAATAAATGTCTTATCTTAAAACATTTAATCATACAACATTAAGCCATCTATAAGGTTTTGATAACAGAAACACAATGGGCCCACAAATCATCTCTTTTTTTCAAATATTGGGCTTCACGTGCAATCAAACTAGGTCTATCGGCAATATATTTGATAAGTGTATCATGACATTCTTTTCCTTCTGTCACAAGCTCCTTGCAGCAAGCATCCGAGACGACTCCATTCATGAAAACTTGAGCTATTGCATCAAATGCACACTTTGGGCTAATCTTGACAACACAATGATTCCATAGTGTTTTTGGTTCGCTTACTTCTACAGCAAATGATGGGATGTGTTCACTCATCGTAACAAGGATCACCACAAGAAACACCAAAGACATGTTAAATTTTCCCATTTTTATATGTTTTTAAAGTTTTAAATTGATTTTTCTTTTTTGGTAAAGGAAAAAAAGAACTTTTAGTTTATGTTTTATTCTCCGATTGAATATACTTACTCTATTTATAGATATAAGTGATATTCTTAAAACATGAAATTTATTTGGAAACAGTTATTTCCTTTATTACATTTATTAAGCTTTAATTTAGCTATTTGGTTATAACTTATATATCAAACAATCAAAAGCGTTGATTTGTAAATATTTACTTTACCTTTAAAAAATATTAAAACAGTATACTTTTAAAATATTTTTTTACAGTATATTATATTTTATTTTATATAACTGATTATATGATGTAAAATGCTACCCAAGTTCTTGAACATACTGTTTTGCAATTTAGTAGGCATAGGAGAGTTCTAGTTCTCCAAAAGAGAAAGTTTTCCCAACCATTATTGGCTTTGAATTTGTGTTTCCATTATGGATTTTCTGGTTCATTTCGCTAGCCTTAAGAGTTTTTCATTTTGTTGTGTTTATGTAGACTAACAAAATGTATATTCTACACAATATAGAATGTGAAAAAAAAAATTGTGCAATCACAGTTTTGTCTAACCTTAAAAGTATAAGACTTTTATCTCACAACTTCATCTATATTAAGATTTTTGTAATAATTTTATTGAGATCTTTGAATATTTAGCTATGTATATTTTTAATTTAATTTCTCTTTACATATAGTTATTTCTCCGTTTCTAAGCAAGACTGTCTATTTATATTTATCCATGACTAGTAATTATAGTGTTTTTTTTATTGTAGGTAATTTTTTTTTTGACATGTCTAGTTACATATAAATTTTTTTTCTCCTCATTTCTAACCCAGAAGAATAAAGTTCTTAGGATTTCGAGGGAGTTATATACTTTTTCATGTAATCATATACATATGAAACCGATATAATTTAAAGTTTTATCCATATATAGAGTTTACATAGCCTAAAAGCATTATAGAAAGGAGAAATAAATAATTTTATTTAAATTAATGTCTTATCTTAGAACATTTAATCATACAACATTAAGCCATCTATAAGGTTTTGGTAACAGAAACACAATGGGCCCACAAGTCATCTCTTTTTTTCAAATATTGGGCTTCACGTGCAATCAAACTAGGTCTATCGGCAATATATTTGATAAGTGTGTCATGACATTCTTTTCCTTCTGTCACAAGCTCCTTGCAGCAAGCATCCGAGACGACTCCATTCATGAAAACTTGAGCTATTGCATCCAATGCACACTTTGGGCTAATCTTGACAACACAATGATTCCATAGTGTTTTTGGTTCGCTTACTTCTACAGAAAATGATGGGATGTGTTCACTCATCGTAACAAGGATCACCACAAGAAACACCAAAGACATGTTAAATTTTCCCATTTTTATATGTTTTTAATGTTTTAAATTGATTTTTCTTTTTTGGTAAAGGAAAAAAAGAACTTTTAGTTTATGTTTTATTCTCCGATTGAATATACTTACTCTATTTATAGATATAAATGATATTCTTAAAACATGAAATTTATTTGGAAACAGTTATTTCCTTTATTACATTTATTAAGCTTTAATTTAGCTATTTGGTTATAACTTATATATCAAACAATCAAAAGCGTTGATTTGTAAATATTTACTTTACCTTTAAAAAATATTAAAACAGTATACTTTTAAAATTTTTTTACAGTATATTATATTTTAATTTATATAACTGATTATATGATGTAAAATGCTACCCAAGTTCTTGAACATACTGTTTTGCAATTTAGTAAGCATAGGAGAGTTTTAGTTCTCCAAAAGAGAAAGTTTTCCCAACCATTATTGGCTTTGAATTTGTGTTTCCATTATGGATTTTCTGGTTCATTTCGCTAGCCTTAAGAGTTTTTCATTTTGTTGTGTTTATGTAGACTAACAAAATGTATATTCTACACAATATAGAGTGTGAAAAAAAAAATTGTGCAATCACAGTTTTGTCTAACCTTAAAAGTATAAGACTTTTATCTCACAACTTCATCTATATTAAGTTTTTTTGTAATAATTTTATTGAGATCTTGGAATATTTAGCTATGTATATTTTTAATTTAATTTCTCTTTACATATAGTTATTTCTCCGTTTCTAAGCAAGACTGTCTATTTATATTTATCCATGACTAGTAATTATAGTGTTTTTTTTATTGTAGGTAATTTTTTTTTTGACATGTCTAGTTACATATAAATTTTTTTTCTCCTCATTTCTAACCCAGAAGAATAAAGTTCTTAGGATTTCGAGGGAGTTATATACTTTTTCATGTAATCATATACATATGAAACCGATATAATTTAAAGTTTTATCCATATATAGAGTTTACATAGCCTAAAAGCATTATAGAAAGGAGAAATAAATAATTTTATTTAAATAAATGTCTTATCTTAAAACATTTAATCATACAACATTGAGCCATCTATAAGGTTTTGGTAACAGAAACACAATGGGCCCACAAGTCATCTCTTTTTTTCAAATATTGGGCTTCACGTGTAATCAAACTAGGTCTATCGGCAATATATTTGATAAGTGTGTCATGACATTCTTTTCCTTCTGTCACAAGCTCCTTGCAGCAATTATCCGAGACGACTCCATTCATGAAAACTTGAGCTATTGCATCCAATGCACACTTTGGGCTAATCTTGACAACACAATGATTCCACACTGTTTTTGGTTCGCTTACTTCTACAGCAAATGATGGGATGTGTTCACTCATCGTAACAAGGATCAACACAAGAAACACCAAAGACATGTTAAATTTTCCCATTTTTATATGTTTTTAAAGTTTTAAATTGATTTTTCTTTTTTGGTAAAGGAAAAAAAGAACTTTTAGTTTATGTTTTATTCTCCGATTGAATATACTTACTCTATTTATAGATATGAATGATAGTCTTAAAACATGAAATTTAGTTAGATACAATTATTTCCTTTATTACATTTATTAAGCTTTAATTTAGCTATTTGGTTATAACTTATATATCAAACAATCAAAAGCGTTGATTTGTAAATATTTACTTTACCTTTAAAAAATATTAAAACAGTATACTTTTAAAATTTTTTTACAGTATATTATATTTTAATTTATATAACTGATTATATGATGTAAAATGCTACCCAAGTTCTTGAACATACTGTTTTGCAATTTAGTAAGCATAGGAGAGTTTTAGTTCTCCAAAAGAGAAAGTTTTCCCAACCATTATTGGCTTTGAATTTGTGTTTCCATTATGGATTTTCTGGTTCATTTCGCTAGCCTTAAGAGTTTTTCATTTTGTTGTGTTTATGTAGACTAACAAAATGTATATTCTACACAATATAGAGTGTGAAAAAAAAAATTGTGCAATCACAGTTTTGTCTAACCTTAAAAGTATAAGACTTTTATCTCACAACTTCATCTATATTAAGTTTTTTTGTAATAATTTTATTGAGATCTTGGAATATTTAGCTATGTATATTTTTAATTTAATTTCTCTTTACATATAGTTATTTCTCCGTTTCTAAGCAAGACTGTCTATTTATATTTATCCATGACTAGTAATTATAGTGTTTTTTTTATTGTAGGTAATTTTTTTTTTGACATGTCTAGTTACATATAAATTTTTTTTCTCCTCATTTCTAACCCAGAAGAATAAAGTTCTTAGGATTTCGAGGGAGTTATATACTTTTTCATGTAATCATATACATATGAAACCGATATAATTTAAAGTTTTATCCATATATAGAGTTTACATAGCCTAAAAGCATTATAGAAAGGAGAAATAAATAATTTTATTTAAATAAATGTCTTATCTTAAAACATTTAATCATACAACATTGAGCCATCTATAAGGTTTTGGTAACAGAAACACAATGGGCCCACAAGTCATCTCTTTTTTTCAAATATTGGGCTTCACGTGTAATCAAACTAGGTCTATCGGCAATATATTTGATAAGTGTGTCATGACATTCTTTTCCTTCTGTCACAAGCTCCTTGCAGCAATTATCCGAGACGACTCCATTCATGAAAACTTGAGCTATTGCATCCAATGCACACTTTGGGCTAATCTTGACAACACAATGATTCCACACTGTTTTTGGTTCGCTTACTTCTACAGCAAATGATGGGATGTGTTCACTCATCGTAACAAGGATCAACACAAGAAACACCAAAGACATGTTAAATTTTCCCATTTTTATATGTTTTTAAAGTTTTAAATTGATTTTTCTTTTTTGGTAAAGGAAAAAAAGAACTTTTAGTTTATGTTTTATTCTCCGATTGAATATACTTACTCTATTTATAGATATGAATGATAGTCTTAAAACATGAAATTTAGTTAGATACAATTATTTCCTTTATTACATTTATTAAGCTTTAATTTAGCTATTTGGTTATAACTTATATATCAAACAATCAAAAGCGTTGATTTGTAAATATTTACTTTACCTTTAAAAAATATTAAAATAGTATACTTTTAAAATATTTTTTTACAGTATATTATATTTTAATTTATATAACTGATTATATGATGTAAAATGCTACCCAAGTTCTTGAACATACTGTTTTGCAATTTAGTAGGCATAGGAGAGTTTTAGTTCTCCAAAAGAGAAAGTTTTCCCAACCATTATTGGCTTTGAATTTGTGTTTCTATTATGGATTTTCTGGTTCATTTCGCTAGCCTTAAGAGTTTTTCATTTTGTTGTGTTTATGTAGACTAACAAAATGTATATTCTACACAATATAGAGTGTGAAAAAAAAAATTGTGCAATCACAGTTTTGTCTAACCTTAAAAGTATAAGACTTTTATCTTACAACTTCCTCTATATTAAGATTTTTGTAATAATTTTATTGAGATCTTTGAATATTTAGCTATGTATATTTTTAATTTAATTTCTCTTTACATATAGTTATTTCTCCGTTTCTAAGCAAGACTGTCTATTTATATTTATCCATGACTAGTAATTATAGGGTTTTTTTTTTTATTGTAGGTAATTTTTTTTTTGACATGTCTAGTTACATATAAATTTTTTTTTCCCCTCATTTCTAACCCAGAAGAATAAAGTTCTTAGGATTTTGAGGGAGTTATATACTTTTCCATGTAATCATATATATATGAAACCGATATAATTTAAAGTTTTATCCATATATAGAGTTTACATAGCCTAAAAGCATTATGGAAAGGAGAAATAAATAATTTTATTTAAATAAATGTCTTATCTTAAAACATTTCATCATACAACATGAAGCCATCTATAAGGTTTTGGTAACAGAAACACAATGGGCCCACAAGTCATCTCTTTTTTTCAAATATTGGGCTTCACGTGTAATCAAACTAGGTCTATCGGCAATATATTTGATAAGTGTGTCATGACATTCTTTTCCTTCTGTCACAAGCTCCTTGCAGCAATTATCCGAGACGACTCCATTCATGAAAACTTGAGCTATTGCATCCAATGCACACTTTGGGCTAATCTTGACAACACAATGATTCCACACTGTTTTTGGTTCGCTTACTTCTACAGCAAATGATGGGATGTGTTCACTCATCGTAACAAGGATCAACACAAGAAACACCAAAGACATGTTAAATTTTCCCATTTTTATATGTTTTTAAAGTTTTAAATTGATTTTTCTTTTTTGGTAAAGGAAAAAAAGAACTTTTAGTTTATGTTTTATTCTCCGATTGAATATACTTACTCTATTTATAGATATGAATGATAGTCTTAAAACATGAAATTTAGTTAGATACAATTATTTCCTTTATTACATTTATTAAGCTTTAATTTAGCTATTTGGTTATAACTTATATATCAAACAATCAAAAGCGTTGATTTGTAAATATTTACTTTACCTTTAAAAAATATTAAAATAGTATACTTTTAAAATATTTTTTTACAGTATATTATATTTTAATTTATATAACTGATTATATGATGTAAAATGCTACCCAAGTTCTTGAACATACTGTTTTGCAATTTAGTAGGCATAGGAGAGTTTTAGTTCTCCAAAAGAGAAAGTTTTCCCAACCATTATTGGCTTTGAATTTGTGTTTCTATTATGGATTTTCTGGTTCATTTCGCTAGCCTTAAGAGTTTTTCATTTTGTTGTGTTTATGTAGACTAACAAAATGTATATTCTACACAATATAGAGTGTGAAAAAAAAAATTGTGCAATCACAGTTTTGTCTAACCTTAAAAGTATAAGACTTTTATCTTACAACTTCCTCTATATTAAGATTTTTGTAATAATTTTATTGAGATCTTTGAATATTTAGCTATGTATATTTTTAATTTAATTTCTCTTTACATATAGTTATTTCTCCGTTTCTAAGCAAGACTGTCTATTTATATTTATCCATGACTAGTAATTATAGGGTTTTTTTTTTATTGTAGGTAATTTTTTTTTTGACATGTCTAGTTACATATAAATTTTTTTTTCCCCTCATTTCTAACCCAGAAGAATAAAGTTCTTAGGATTTTGAGGGAGTTATATACTTTTCCATGTAATCATATATATATGAAACCGATATAATTTAAAGTTTTATCCATATATAGAGTTTACATAGCCTAAAAGCATTATGGAAAGGAGAAATAAATAATTTTATTTAAATAAATGTCTTATCTTAAAACATTTCATCATACAACATGAAGCCATCTATAAGGTTTTGGTAACAGAAACACAATGGGCCCACAAATCATCTCTTTTTTTCAAATATTGGGCTTCACGTGCAATCAAACTAGGTCTATCGGCAATATATTTGATAAGTGTATCATGACATTCCTTTCCTTCTGTCACAAGCTCCTTGCAGCAAGCATCCGAGACGACTCCATTCATGAAAACTTGAGCTATTGCATCCAATGCACACTTTGGGCTAATCTTGACAACACAATGATTCCACAGTGTTTTTGGTTCGCTTACTTCTACAGCAAATGATGGGATGTGTTCACTCATCGTAACAAGGATCACCACAAGAAACACCAAAGACATGTTAAATTTTCCCATTTTTATATGTTTTTAAAGTTTTAAATTGATTTTTCTTTTTTGGTGAAGGAAAAAAAGAACTTTTAGTTTATGTTTTATTCTCCGATTGAATATACTTACTCTATTTATAGATATGAATGATAGTCTTAAAACATGAAATTTATTTAGATACAGTTATTTCTTTTATTACATTTATTAAGCTTTAATTTAGCTATTTGGTTATAAACTTATATATCAAACAATCAAAAGCGTTGATTTGTAAATATTTACTTTACCTTTAAAAAATATTAAAACAGTATACTTTTAAAATATTTTTTTACAGTATATTATATTTTAATTTATATAACTGATTATATGATGTAAAATGCTACCCAAGTTCTTGAACATACTGTTTTGCAATTTAGTAGGCATAGGAGAGTTTTAGTTCTCCAAAAGAGAAAGTTTTCCCAACCATTATTGGCTTTGAATTTGTGTTTCCATTATGGATTTTCTGGTTCATTTCGCTAGATTTAAGAGTTTTTAATTTAGTTGTGTTTATGTATGTGACAACCCGTCCCGCGGACCCCAGTAGCCCACCGCTAGCTGCCCCAACGGACTGTCCGTGGACCCTGCTAGCCCACTGCTAGCCGTCCCAACGGACTCCAAGCTGGCCCTGCAGGGCATCGATCCTAACCCATCACTGTGGATATCCCAATCCACCAGTAGGTTATTGGTGCGCCAGGCGTTCCTCTAACCCTGGTCCCCACCCTTTAACAACCTTCCCACAGGACAAGCTGTCACCAATTGACCTGCAGATCAATTGGTGACAGCTTGTCCTGTGGGAAGGTTGTTAAAGGGTGGGGACCAGGGTTCGAGGAACGCCTGGCGCACCAATAACCTACTGGTGGATGTGAATTTCCACAGTGATGGGTTAGGATCGATGCCCTGCGGGGCCAGCTTGGAGTCCGTTGGGACGGTTAGCGGTGGGCTAGTGGGATCCACGGATGGTCCGTTGGGGCAGCTAGCAGTGGGCTAGTGGGGTCCGAGGGATGGGTTGTCACATCTCAATTGGTGGCAACTTGTCCTATGGGAAGGTTGTTAAAGGGTGAGGACCAGGGTTCAAGGAACGCCTGGCGCACCAATAACCTACTGGTGGATGTGGATTTCCACAGTGATGGGGTAGGATCGATGCCCTGCAGGGCTGTAACATCCGCGAACCGGATTATGCAGTTTTGGTAGGAGTGTCGATCGACACCCTTGTGGCATCGATCGACACCACTATTTCTGGGTTCGTCAGGTTTGTTTTAATTCGCGATTTTGGTTTGGTTGGTTTGGTTTAGTTAACTAAACCGAGTATATAAATGGAGAAGCGAAAAACTAAGGGTTTTAGGGTGTCTGGTCGCCGTTTGCAGAGATAGAGAGAGAGAGGAGAGAGCCTATTGTGGTGTGAAGGAGATTAAAGGAGAAAGAGCAGAATCATTAGAGTTTGGGAGGAAATAGTTTCGGCGTATGAAATCGTTTTCAAAGGTAATGAAATTTGGTAGGTTTATTCCCAAATCTTTCATCGTCATTCTCCTTTTTACAGAAGTAGTTTTGGATTTAAACTCGATGAGTTATTGGCAGTTTCGTGAGTCACGTTTTCTCAGACGCGAGTTGGAACCATCGGGGATTGTAATTGAGATCGTGGTCTCGTCTGGTTCCTGATCGTGCTGAAATTTTGTGGGAAGCTTCGTGACGTCTAGGGATAGCTTTTCACCGGAGCGATTTGGTATTTAACGGTTGGTTTTTATTTTATGGTTTCGTCTTTGAGACTGTTCTTTTCTGATGTTTCTGTCCAGTTTTGCTATAAGTCGTTTTTGGTTGTGTCGCTTGTTGTAGGGCGTTTCTGGGCTGTTTCAGACGTTAGGAGGGTCTCAACTGGTTGTATTGGTTGTTATAATCAGTTGATAAGGTGAGTGCATGACCATGGCTTATCTAAGCCTGAGAATCCTTTGTTTGCTTGATTTGTTGTGTTTTGTGGTGTTGTTCTTGCTTGTGGTGGTTGTGTTATGGTTATTATAGGTTCCTGAGGCTTTTAGGAGAGTTTGGGAAAGATTGTAGGCGGATTGAAACGGAGGTTCGTCGTTCGGATTCGTGCAGTTCGCGTCTGCGAAGGGAGTGTCGATCGACACCAGTTAGGTGTCGGTCGACACCATGTTTGGCCAGTGTCGATCGACACCTCTCTGGTGTTGGTCGACACCAAGTTGCTTGTTTCGTGATTTTTCCTGGTTTGTCTGTGTTTGGTTGTCATTTGTTAAGCATTGGTTTCTCAGTTGCTTGTGTGTATAGCCCAGTAGATGGGAGGATTGCCTCACTAAGTATTTGTGATAATACTTACGCATCTCAATTGTTGTTTGTGGTGTGCAGGTTTGTGTTGTGGAATCATGGCGATGAGGAGGAGGATGATCTAGGGTCTCGTTTGTGTGTTATTGGATTGTTGGATATGTTGTTGGAACCTTCGATAGAGATATGCTAGGTTGATGGATAGAATGCTTAGGATTGTTATTGTATTGATGTTGTAATGGTTTTGTATGGTTGGTATGTTTCCGCTGTGTGTACTGGTTGTTATTGGTTTAATGTGGAGTTGTGGTTTGGGTTGGTTTAATTTAGTAGTATAGGCTGCATAATTATTTACACTGTATTTAATTGTTAAAAAAAAAAAAGGTCGGGTTGTTTCATTTTGGTATCAGAGCCTTTACGGTTCTAGGATGGTTAAATGGATGGTTAGAGCGGTTAGGAAGTTAATTGGGTGAATTATTTTTTTCCTTTTGCTTGATGCATGATGTTGTGTGATGGAATTGATTATGAGTAGTTAGTCAATTTGTTTGCGGTATGGAGTCCTAGTATCATCCTCTTCGAGCCTTCAATGAGATTCCACGGTAAGATGTGTACTCTATGTGCGGTTTTTGAATTGTGTGCTTAGCCTTCTGTTCTGGGTAGTGCAGATGGCTAGAGAGGGTGCTGTTGGTTGCGGTCGTGGTCGTGGGCGTGGTCGTGGTCGTGGTCGGGGACGAGGTCAGGTTCCTAAGGCCAGTGAGAGTGTGACCTAGAGCATGGCCACGGAGGAGGTAGCGGAGTCACAGGTTCATCCTAGTGTGTCTGGAGACCAGGCTGGTTTGGGTGACGGCAGGGCGGATGGGCCCGGTGTCGGTCACGGTGTTGCCCCGGGTGTGAGGGTTGCAGCAGAGGGTGCTCCGGGCATGGAGGATGTCTTGATAGACTTGCTAGCTCAGGTTTTGCAGCGACTTCTAGCAGTGGTGCCGCCAGTGGTTGGTGGGCAGGATCCAATGGTGCCGCCAGTGGTTGGTGGGCAGGGTCCGGTAGTGCCGCCAGTGGATGGTGGGCAGGTTCCAATAGTGCCGCCAGTGGTTGGTTGGCAGGTTCCAGCGGTGCAGCCTGTGGTAGGTTTGCAGGCAGGTGTGCAGCCGGGGGCCGAGGTAGTGGATGCTCAGTATGTGCAGATGATGGAGCAGCTGCGGTGAGTGGGAGCAGGGTATTTCTCAGGAGGTACGGATCCAAGTGTGGCTGATGAGTGGAGGGAGCGGATGGAGGATATTTTCCAGTCGCTTTGGTGTCCTGACCGGTTTAGAGTGGATCTGGCAATGTATTACTTGTCAGGAGATGCACGTGTGTGGTGGAGGTCGGTGACAGCACGGAGGGTGCAGCGGGGTATGTCTTGGGGAGATTTTGTGACGGAGTTTAACTTCAAGTATTTTCCACAGGAGGCTCTTGATCGCATGGAGGCACGGTTCTTGGGGTTGACTCAGGGGGACCGCACAGTGCGGGAGCTGGATGCAGAGTTCAGTCGGCTTGTGGGGTATGCAGGCCGGGCTTGGGAGCCAGAGTCGGCTCAGGTGCGGAGGTTCTTGCTGGCTTCGCGAGATGATCTGAGGACTCGGTGTAGAGTGAGGAGCTATGTCACGAGGGCAGAGCTGGTTGAGGTTGCAGCTGGGATAGAGGATGACTTGAGGTCATAGTTAGTGGTGGTCAGTCCAGCGGCTCGTTCAAAGGAGACATTGGAGCAGAGCATTCCAAGCAAGGATAGACAGTTGGAGCAAAGGCGTAAAAGGAAGCGGGAAGAGACGACCATGGCAAACCAAGGTGGCCAGGGAGGTTATGGGCGCGGGAGCATGGATCACGTGTTGGCAAGCGGGCCGAGGGGAGGTGATTCGCAGGAGTACCGTCGAGTGTGTTATCATTGCGGGGAGGAAGGGCATATCAGGCCTTTCTGTCCTAAGAGGAGGCAGATGATGGAGGTTGCGGTGCAGCCGAAGGGAGGACCGGGTGTCCATTCCGGCGCTTAGTTTTAGCTTTTGTTTTCTTTCTTTCATGATGTATTTTCATTTGGAGTTGTAAACGATTATTGCATTTGAGGTTCTAATAAAAGTTGGAGTTCTTTGGTTTTGGGAATTGTGAAAACAGTGGAAAGGAAATAGCTCGGGAATTCTATAAATGGGAAGTTTCCATAAATAGAAGGTTGCTATAAATGGAAAGTTTCCATAAATAGAGTGTCATTAAAAAAAGGAAAGTTTCTAAAAATGGGAAGTTTTATGAATAGTTAAATCTTGCCTATTAATGGAAAGAGTTGAGGTAGATCTAGTCGGGAGATACTTGATGACATCAGACTTGTTTGCTCAGGATTGTGTGGGCCCAACTCATGTGATACCGATAGCTCGATGGACTTTGTGGCCAGAGAGTGGGAGTGGTATGTTTCCTTTGGATGACGATCCGAGAGCGCGCTTTAGGGAGACGATCCAAGAGCGGGATTATGAGACTCCCTGGATACCGTAGCTGTGAGCCGCGGCTCGGCAGTGAGCCGGTATGTCTCGAGGGTTGCAACCCTAGAGCGGGGGGAGTGGGCGTGTGAGACTCCTTGGATACCGTAACTGTAGGCTATGGTCTGGCAGTGAGCCGGTATGACTTGAAGGTTGCGACCTGAGAGCAGGGGGAGTGTGAGTGACTTCCTGGATGCCGTAGCTTAAGGTGGTTAGCCTGATAGCGAGCCGGCATGATTCGTTGGTTGCGACCACGGACGGGGGAAGCACTGAATTGTGAGCAAATAATGTCTAGGATGTGAGTATATTGACTAGAGGGAGACCTCATGGTTCAGTCGGAGGTGTGCGGGCTATCGCAACAGTTGCACGGGAAACCTTGGCTGACGGTATTTAGTCCGGTCGGAGGACGTGCGGGCCGTGTTGACGGTGGCACGGAGGTCCTTGACGGATGGACGTTGTTGCGGGATTCGAGGACGAATCCTTATTGGTGGGGGAGAATTGTAACATCCGCGAACCGGATTATGCGGTTTTGGTAGGAGTGTCGATCGACACCCTTGTGGCATCGATCGACACCACTATTTCTGGGTTCGTCGGGTTTGTTTTAATTCGCGATTTTGGTTTGGTTGGTTTGGTTTAGTTAACTAAACCGAGTATATAAGTGGAGAAGCGAAAAATTAAGGGTTTTAGGGTGTCTCGTCGCCGTTTGCAGAGATAGAGAGAGAGGGGAGAGCCTATTGTGGTGTGAAGGAGATTAAAGGAGAAAGAGCAGAATCGTTAGGGTTTGGGAGGAAATAGTTTCGACGTATCAAATCGTTCTTAAAGGTAATGAAATTTGGTAGGTTTATTTCCAAGTCTTTCATCGTCATTCTCCTTTTTACAGAAGTAGTTTGGCATTTAAACTCGATGAATTATTGGCAGTTTGGTGAGTCACGTTTTCTCAGACGCGAGTTGGAACCATCGGGGATTGTAATTGAGATCCTGGTCTCGTCTGGTTCCTGATCGTGCTGAAATTTTGTGGGAAGCTTCGTAACGTCTAGGGATAGCTTTTCACCGGAGCGATTTGGTAGTTAACGGTTGGTTTTTATTTAAGGGTTTCGTCTTTGAGACTGTTCTTTTCTGATGTTTCTGTCCAGTTTTGCTATAAGTCGTTTTTGGTTGTGTCGCTTGTTGTAGGGCGTTCTGGGCTGTTTCAGACGTTAGGAGGGTCTCAACTGGTTGTATTGGTTGTTATAATCAGTTGATAAGGTGAGTGCATGACCATGGCTTATCTAAGCCTGAGAATCCTTTGTTTGCTTGATTTGTTGTGTTTTGTGGTGTTGTTCTTACTTGTGGTGGTTGTGTTATGGTTATTATAGGTTCCTGAGGCTTTTGGGAGAGTTTGGGACAGATTGTAGGCGGATTAAAACGGAGGTTCGTCGTTCGGATTCGTGCAGTTCGCGTCTGCGAAGGGAGTGTCGATCGACACCAGTTAGGTGTCGGTCGACACCAGTTAGGTGTCGGTCGACACCATGTTTGGCCAGTGTCGATCGACACCTCTCTGGTGTCGGTCGACACCAAGTTGCTTGTTTCGTGATTTTTCCTGGTTTGTCTGTGTTTGGTTCTCATTTGTTAAGCATTGGTTTCTTAGTTGCTTGTGTGTATAGCCCAGTAGATGGGAGGATTGCCTCACTAAGTATTTGTGATAATACTTACGCATCTCAATTGTTGTTTGTGGTGTGCAGGTTTGTGTTGTGGAATCATGGCGATGAGGAGGAGGATGATCTAGGGTCTCGTTTGTGTGTTATTGGATTGTTGGATATGTTGTTGGAACCTTCGATAGAGATATGCTAGGTTGATGGATAGAATGCTTAGGATTGTTATTGTATTGATGTTGTAATGGTTTTGTATGGTTGGTATGTTTTCGCTGTGTGTACTGGTTGTTATTAGTTTAATGTGGAGTTCTGGTTTGGGTTGGTTTAATTTAGTAGTATAGGCTGCATAATTGTTTACATTGTATTTAATTATTAAAAAAAAAAAAAGGGTCGGGTTGTTTCATTTTGGTGTCAGAGCCTTTACGGTTCTAGGATGGTTAAATGGATGGTTAGAGCGGTTAGGAAGTTAATTGGGTGAAATATTTTTTTTCCATTTGCTTGATGCATGATGTTGTGTGATGGAATTGATTATGAGTAGTTACTCAATTTGTTTGTGGTATGGAGTCCTAGTATTATCCTCTTCGAGCCTTCAATGAGATTCCACGGTAAGATGTGTACTCTATGTGCGGTTTTTGAATTGTGTGCTTAGCCTTCTGTTCTGGGTAGTGCAGATGGCTAGAGAGGGTGCTGTTGGTCGCGGTCGTGGTCGTGGGCGTGGTCGTGGTTGGGTCGGGGACGAGGTCAGGTTCCTGAGGCCAGTGAGAGTGTGACCTAGAGCATGGCCACGGAGGAGGTAGCGGAGTCACAGGTTCATCCTAGTGTGTCTGGAGACCAGGCTAGTTTGGGTGACGGCAGGGCAAATGGGCCCGGTGTCGGTCACGGTGTTGCCCCGGGTGTGAGGGTTGCAGCAGAGGGTGCTCCGGGCAGGGAGGATGTCTTGATGGACTTGCTAGCTCAGGTTTTGCAGCGACTTCTAGCAGTGGTGCCGCCAGTGGTTGGTGGGCAGGATCCAATGGTGCCGCCAGTGGTTGGTGGGCAGGGTCCGGTAGTGCCGCCAGTGGATGGTGGGCAGGTTCCAATAGTGCCGCCAGTGGTTGGTGGGCAAGTTCCAGCGGTGCAGCCTGTGGCAGGTTTGCAGGCAGGTGTGCAGCCGGGGGCCGAGGTACTGGATGCTCAGTATGTGCAGATGATGGAGCAGTTGCGGTGAGTGGGAGCGGGGTATTTCTCAGGAGGTACGGATCCAAGTGTGGCTGATGAGTGGAGGGAGCGGATGGAGGATATTTTCCAGTCGCTTTGGTGTCCTGACCGGTTTAGAGTGGATCTGGCAATGTATTACTTGTCAGGAGATGCACGTGTGTGGTGGAGGTCGGTGACAGCACGGAGGGTGCAGCGGGGTATGTCTTGGGGAGATTTTGTGAGGGAGTTTAACTCCAAGTATTTTCCACAGGAGGCTCTTGATCGCATGGAGGCACGGTTCTTGGGGTTGACTCAGGGGGACCGCAGTGTGCGGGAGCTGGATGCAGAGTTCAGTCGGCTTGTGGGGTATGCAGGCCGGGCATGGGAGCCAGAGTCGGCTCAGGTGCGGAGGTTCTTGCTGGCTTTGCGAGATGATCTGAGGACTCGGTGCAGAGTGAGGAGCTATGTCACGAGGGCAGAGCTGGTTGAGGTTGCAGCTGGGATAGAGGATGACTTGAGGTCATAATTAGTGGTGGTCAGTCCAGCGGGTCGTTCAAAGGAGACATTGGAGCAGAGCATTCCAAGCAAGGATAGACAGTTGGAGCAAAGGCGTAAAAGGAAGCGGGAAGAGACGACCGTGGCAAACCAAGGTGGCCAGGGAGGTTATGAGCGCGGGAGCATGGATCACGTGTCGGCAAGCGGGCCCAGGGGAGGTGATTCGCAGGAGTACCGTCGAGTGTGTTATCATTGCGGGGAGGAAGGGCATATCAGGCCTTTCTGTCCTAAGAGGAGGCAGATGATGGAGGTTTCGGTGCAGCCGAAGGGAGGACCGGGTGTCCATTCCGGCGCTTAGTTTTAGCTTTTGTTTTCTTTCTTTCATGATGTATTTTCATTTGGAGTTGTAAACGATTATTGCATTTGAGGTTCTAATAAAAGTTGGAGTTCTTTGGTTTTGGGAATTGTGAAACCAGTGGAAAGGAAATAGCTCGGGAATTTTTATAAATGGGAAGTTTCCATAAATAGAAGGTTGCTATAAATGGAACGTTTCCATAAATAGAGTGTCATTAAAAAAAAAGGAAAGTTTCTAAAAATGTGAAGTTTTATGAATAGTTAAATCTTGCCTATTAATGGAAAGAGTTGAGGTAGATCTAGTCGGGAGATACTTGATGACATCAGACTTGTTAGCTCAGGATTGTGTGGGCCCAACTCATGTGATACCGATAGCTCGATGGACTTTGTGGCCAGAGAGTGGGAGTGGTATGTTTGCTTCGGATGACGATCCGAGAGCGCGCTTTAGGGTGACGACCCAAGAGCGGGATTATGAGACTCCCTGGATACCGTAGCTGTGAGCCGCGGCTCGGCAGTGAGCCGGTATGTCTCGAGGGTTGCGACCCGAGAGCGGGGGGAGTGGGCGTGTGAGACTCCCTGGATACCGTAACTGTAGGCTATGGCCTGGCAGTGAGCCGGTATGACTCGAAGGTTGCAACCTGAGAGCGGGGGGAGTGTGAGTGACTTCCTGGATGCCGTAGCTTAAGGTGGTTAGCCTGATAGCGAGCCCGCATGATTCGTTGGTTACGACCACGGACGGGGGAAGCACTGAATTGTGAGCAAATAATGTCTAGGATGTGAGTATATTGACTAGAGGGAGACCTCATGGTTCAGTCGGAGGTGTGCGGGCTGTCGCAACAGTTGCACGGGAAACCTTGGCTGACGGTATTTAGTCCGGTTGGAGGACGTGCGGGCCGTGTTGACGGTGGCACGGAGGTCCTTGACGGATGGACGGTGTTGCGGGATTCGAGGACGAATCCTTATTGATGGGGGAGAATTGTAACATCCGCGAACCGGATTATGCGGTTTTGGTAGGAGTGTCGATCGACACCCTTGTGGCATCGATCGACACCACTATTTCTGGGTTCGTCGGGTTTGTTTTAATTCGCGATTTTGGTTTGGTTATTTTGGTTTAGTTAACTAAACCGAGTATATAAGTGGAGAAGTGGAAAATTAAGGGTTTTAGGGTGTCTGGTCACCGTTTGCAGAGATAGAGAGAGAGGAGAGAGCCTATTGTTGTGTGAAGGAGATTAAAGGAGAAAGAGCAGAATCGTAAGGGTTTGGGAGGAAATAGTTTCGGCGTATCAAATCGTTCTCAAGGGTAATGAAATTTGGTAGGTTTATTCCCAATTCTTTCATCGTCATTCTCCTTTTTACAGAAGTAGTTTTGGATTTAAACTCGATGAGTTATTGGCAGTTTTGTGAGTCACGTTTTCTCAGACGCGAGTTGGAACCATCGGGGATTGTAATTGAGATCGTGGTCTCGTCTGGTTCCTGATCGTGCTGAAATTTTGTGGGAAGCTTTGTGACGTCTAGGTATAGCTTTGCACCGGAGCGATTTGGTAGTTAACGGTTGGTTTTCAGTTTAGGGTTTCGTCTTTGAGATTGTTCTTTTTTGATGTTTCTGTCCAGTTTTGCTATAAGTCGTTTTTGGTTGAGTCGCTTGTTGTAGGGCGTTTCTGGGCTGTTTCAGACGTTAGGAGGGTCTCAACTGGTTGTATTGGTTGTTATAATCAGTTGATAAGGTGAGTGCATGACCATGGCTTATCTAAGCCTGAGAATCCTTTGTTTGCTTGATTTGTTGTGTTTTGTGGTGTTGTTCTTGCTTGTGGTGGTTGTGTTATGGTTATTATAGGTTCCTGAGGCTTTTGGGAGAGTTTGGGACAGATTGTAGGCAGATTGAAACGGAGGTTCGTCGTTCGGATTCGTGCAGTTCGCGTCTGCGAAGGGAGTGTCGATCGACACCAGTTAGGTGTCGGTCGACACCATGTTTGGCCAGTGTCGATCGACACCTCTCTGGTGTCGGTCGACACCAAGTTGCTTGTTTCGTGATTTTTCCTGGTTTGTCTGTGTTTGGTTGTCATTTGTTAAGCATCGGGTTGTTTCAAGGGCCAGCTTGGGGTCCGTTAGGGCGGCTAGCAGTGAGGCTAGCGGGCTAGCAGTGAGGCTAGTGGGGACCACGGGACGGGTTGTCACAATGTAGACTAACAAAATGTATATTCTACACAATATAGAGTGTGAAAGAAAAAATTGTGCAATCACAGTTTTGTCTAACCTTCAAAGTATAAGACTTTTATCTCACAACTTCATCTATATTAAGATTTTTGTAATAATTTTATTGAGATCTTTGAATATTTAGCTATGTATATTTTTAATTTAATTTCTCTTTACATATAGTTATTTCTCCTTTTCTAAGCCAGACTGTCTATTTATATTTATCCATGACTAGTAATTATAGTGTTTTTTTTTATTGTAGGTAATTTTTTTTTTGACATGTTTAGTTACATATAAATTTTTTTTCTCCTCATTTCTAACCCAGAAGAATAAAGTTCTTAGGATTTCGAGGTAGTTATATACTTTTTCATGTAATCATATATATATGAAACCGATATAATTTAAAGTTTTATCCATATATAGAGTTTACATAGCCTAAAAGCATTATAGAAAGGAGAAATAAATAATTTTATTTAAATAAATGTCTTATCTTAAAACATTTAATCATACAACATTAAGCCATCTATAAGGTTTTGGTAACAGAAACACAATGGGCCCATAAATCATCTCTTTTTTTCAAATATTGGGCTTCACGTGCAATCAAACTAGGTCTATCGGCAATATATTTGATAAGTGTATCATGACATTCTTTTCCTTCTGTCACAAGCTCCTTGCAGCAAGCATCCGAGACGACTCCATTCATGAAAACTTGAGCTATTGCATCCAATGCACACTTTGGGCTAATCTTGACAACACAATGATTCGCGAGCTTAAGTCTCTGAATATGGCAGTACTAGGAGAACCTAAGTCCCCCAAGAGTCGCGAGCAAACGATTCTGAACACGTCCGAGTCCTATCCCTATCCAGGTTTCCTTCCCGTGGTTCGCGTAGAAACATCTCAATGTCCTACCAACCACATATTCCCTCACTGGAATACCTCATGACCACACAAGGATCATATACACGCCACAAGGGCTGCCACAAAGGCCAAACAAAATGTCCTAAAGAGGACCGCCACCAAGGCCAAACAAATGTCCTAAAGAGGACCGCCACCAAGGCCAAACAAATGTCCTAAAGAGGACTGCCACCAAGGCACTCTGGCTAAACAGCCCGCCACAAAGGCCATCTGTCCCGAAGGACCGTCACAAAGACTATCTGTCCCGAAGGACCGTCACAAAGACACTCTGGCTAAACAGCCCGCCACAAAGGCCATCTGTCCCGAAGGACCGTCACAAAGACACTCTGGCTAAACAGCCCGCCACAAAGGCCAAACAAATGTCCTAAAAAGGACCGCCACCAAGGCCACACAAATGTCCTAAAGAGGACCGTCACGAAGACACTCTGGCTAAAAAGCTCGTCACAAAGACCACATTGTCTAAAAAGACCGCCACACACGGGCACACTGACTCAAAAGTCCGCCACTAAGGCCACACATAAGCCCCCTTTAAGGGTCTCCACCGCTAAAATGGACAAATTCTAACTCCCACAAAAATTTCCATATTTAGCACTTTCCATTTTTGGAAACTTTCCACTTTTGGAAACTTCTCCTCCAGGAAACTTTCCTACACAACCCCGCCTCACGGAAACTTTGTACCCCGACACCACCTCATCTTGTTACTGAGTCGCACAACCAACCACCCCAAGCGACCGAGTAACAAGAGAGATGGGCTGGAATACTCCATTCCCGCTCCAGCCACGGATTACAGATGGGACCAGGCTAAACAAGCTCAAGTCGCGGCTTGCTTCTCATACCACTTCTTGAACCTTGCCTTCATCTTTGCCTCAGGCTCCCAATTCTGCTCCTCAACACCATCACAGTCCCACAGGACTCTCATCAAAGGAATCTTCTTCTTCCGAAGTTCCTTGATCCTCCTCTCGAGAACCCTCACTGGTCTCGCCTCCACAGTCATGTTAGGCTGAAGATCCTCAGGAATCTTAGCCAACACCTGCTCACCCTCACAGAGACACTTCCGCAACATAGACACATGAAAAACCTTATGGAATGCACGCATAACCTCAGGTAACTCCAATCTATATGCCACTGGTCCAACCCGCTCAATCACTCTGAATGGACCCATATACCTCGGACTCAACTTAGTCTCTGACAATAACCTGTTCGGACCCCGCAACATGGCCATCTTGAGGTACACTCTGTCTCCTACTTGAAACTCAAGATCTCTCCTCCTCCTATCTGCATAACTCCTCTGCCTATCCTGAGCCTCCTTCATGTTCAGCTTGAGAACCCGAATCTTCTCTGAGGTCTCCTGAACAAAACTAGCACCAAACATGCTCCTCTCCCCCACCTGAGTCCAGCATAATGGTGTACGACATGGCCTCCCATACAAAGCCTCATAAGGAGCCATCTTAATACTCGCCTGATAACTGTTGTTGTAAGCAAACTCTACCAGGTTCAGATGAATGGCCACCCCAATCCAAAACACACATCCTCAGCAAATCCTCCAGCGTCTGGATCGTCCTCTCAGACTGTCCATCTGTCTGGGGATGATAAGGTGTACTCATATGCACTTTGGTGCCCATCTCTGCCTGAAATGCCTTCCAGAACACCGAAGTGAACTTAGAATCCCTATCAGACACAATGCTCGCTGGCACCCCGTGCAACCTGACTATCTCCCTCACATACTTCTTAGCCAAGACCGCTGCTCCATCAGTCTTCTTAATGGCCAGAAAATGTGCTGACTTAGTCAACCGGTCCACAATGACCCAAATAGCATCAAAGGTCTGTGACACTGACAATCCTACCACAAAATCCATGGTGATCATATCCCACTTCCACTCGGGAATGGGTAAACTCTTCAGTAACCCGCCTGGAACCTGATGCTCAGCCTTCTCTAGCTGACACACATCACACCTCGAAACGCAACTAGCCACATCCTTCTTCATCCCGACCCAATGATAGTACCTCTTGAGGTCACGGTACATCTTAGTCGCTCTTGGATGAATGGATAACTTGCTCGCATGAGCCTCTCTCAGAATCTCCTGTCTCAACTCCTCATCCTTGGGCACACACACACGACCGTGCACCAAGATAGTACCATTATCTGAGACCTGATACTCTGAATCCACATCCTTAGAGGCATTCACCAGCCCCAAATCCTTCTCCTGAGCCAACCGCACTCTACTCAGAAGATCTGCTCTATCTACTGCTTCCAATCCCAACGGTTCCTGTGAAACAGCACATAAGTTCAAAGCACTGATCTCCCCTACCAGAGACTCCATCTCCTGCTCCTGAGCCGAAGCTACCCTCTTCCGACTCAGAGCATCTGCAACCGTGTTAGCCTTACCAGGATGATAGGCTATCTCTAAATCATAATCTGCCACAAGCTCCATCCACCGCCTCTGTCTCAAATTCAGCTCAGGCTGAGTGAATATATACTTCAGGCTCTTATGATCTGTAAACACCCGTACCTTTGCACCATAAAGATAAGATATCCAAATCTTCAGGGCAAAAACTACAGCACCCATCTCCAAATCATGAGTAGGATAGTTGCCTTCATGCACCCGCAACTGCCGCGAAGCATAAGCAATCACCTTCCCATGCTGCATCAGAACACAACCCAACCCCACTCTAGATGCATCTGTATAAACCACATAGGGTTCTCCCTGCTCAGGCAAAGCCAACACTGGCGCAGTAGTCAACATCTCCTTCAGGCTTGCAAAGCCTTCCTCACACTCTTCTGACCAGACAAAAGGAACATCCTTCCCTGTCAACTTAGTCATAGGATGTGCTCTGCTTGCAAACCCCTGCACAAATCTCCTGTAGTAACCTGCCAATCCAAGGAAACTTCTGATCTCTGTGGCATTCTGCGGTCTAGGCCAATCCCTGATAGCCTGAATCTTCTCTGGATCTACAGAAACCCCCTCTGCAGAAACAATGTGACCCAGAAAACCCATCTCACGTTGCCAAAAACTACACTTGCTCAACTTGGCAAACAACTTCTGCTCCCGCAGCTTCTCCATAACTGCCCTCAAATGCACTGCATGCTCTTCAGGACTCTAGAAGATTCAGGCTATCGTCGATGAAAATGATGACAGATACATCCAGAAACTCCTGAAACACACTGTTCATCAATCTCATAAATGCTGCTGGCGCGTTAGTCAACCCGAAGGGCATAACCACAAACTCATAATGCCCATACCTCATCCTGAAAGCAGTCTTCCTCACATCCGCCTCATCTATCGGTATCTGATGATAACCCGACGCCAGATCTACCTTAGAGAACCAAGTAGCACCCCTCAACTGATCCAACAACTCATCAATCCTAGGAAGAGGATACTTGTTCTTCACAGTGACCCGGTTCAAACCCCGATAGTCGATACACAACCTGAAACTCCCATCCTTCTTCTTCACAAACAACACTGGCGCTCCCCACGGTGATACACTAAGACGGATGAATCCCTTACTCAACAGATCCTCTAGCTGCTTCTTCAGCTCTGCCATCTCTGCTGGAGCCATTCTGTAAGGAGCCTTGGATAACGGTGTCGTCCCCGGTTCCAGTTTAATGGTAAAAGGATCCGACCGAGATGGTGGTAATCCCTGCAAAGACTGAAACACATCCTCAAACTCCTCCACTACCAGAATACCGCTAACCGTAGACTTCCCCACTGACTCTGGCATAGATATAGTAACCAAATAAGCCTCACGGCCCTTCTCGATCATCTTCCCAGCCTGAATGGCTGAGATCACGAGACTCCCCGAAGTCGGTCTAATACCCTGAAAAACCAACTTCCCTCCTGGACGCTCAAACTCCACTCTACCCCGATAGCAATCCAAATGCACCATATGCCGATGCATCCAATCCATCCCGAGAATAACATCATACAGCTCCACTGGACTGATAAGCAAATCCGCTGGCCATGACTCTCCTGCGATCTGAATATCAATTCCTCTAGCTCGTGCAATAACTCTCAGGAACTTGCCTCCCGCAACTCTAACAACTCCTGTACGTTCTCCAGGATCCCCGCTGATCCCCGCACACTCTGGAGTAATGAAGCTATGCGAAGCTCAAGAATCAAACATAACGTGGGACTTAAACCCGCCCACCAACAAGGTCCCTACACAAACCTCATGTGTTGAGAACCTAACACTTTATCACAGGAACATAAAATCTGACCCTACTAAAATTCACAAAGATTAAGTACCAGAAATTATACCTACGATCGCTCCAGCACTAGTTCCACCAGCCTTTGCTGTCGTGTAAACCCGTGGCGCCTGCTCAATCCGTGCTACCTGCTGACCTCCAGGCTGCACCTGCTGCAACGCTGCCACTGCTGCCGGCTGCAACTTGGGACAAAAAAGCCTGATCTGCCCTGTCTCCCTACAGTGATAACATACTCGAGGTCCTGCCGTCGGAACACTCTTCTTGGGACAACTAGCAACCCTGTGATCCCTGCTCCCACAACCGAAGCAACCCGCACCACTCGGCTTCTGCGTAGCCTCCCACTTCCTCTTGGTTCCCTGAGCATGCCTACCGCCCCTGCTAGAACCACCCTGCTGCTGAGCCTTACTAGGCTGAACTGCTGGAGCTACCGCCACTGACTGTGCCCGGATATCCTCCTCAATCTTTACTGCAGTCTCAACCAGCTCTGCACGCGTAGCATAACTCCTCCCTCTACAGTGAACTCTCAAGTCATCACGTAGAGCCCTCAAGAACCTCCTGATCTGAGCCTCCTCAGGCTCAATAGCCCGACCTCCATAACAAAGAAGTCGATTGAACTCCAAGTCCAGCTCCCGCACTGACCGTGTCCCCTGAGACAACTGAAGGAACTGCACCTCCAAACGATCCAATGCCTCTCTAGGAAAATACTTGCGGTTGAACTCCAAAACAAAGTCAGCCCAAGTCATCTCCCGCTGCACCCTCCTAGCAGCCACAGATCTCCACCACAACTCAGCATCACCACTCAAAAAGTAGACCCCTATGTCCACCCAAAACTCCTCAGGACATCTCAGAGTATGGAAGTTACGTTCCACTCTCGTCCTCCACGCATCCGCAGCAGTAGGATCTACACCTCCCAAAAACTGCTCAGTACGCAACCGACCCATCTCTGTCAACATGCTGAGATAACGAGCATGGACCCTCGCATCCGCAGCCACTGGCTGCCGCTCCTCCGCCACCACTGGTGGCACTACCTGAGCCTGAGCCGGTACCACTGGTGGTAACCGCTCTAACACCTGTGCTAGCAAAGCCGCAACGTCAACACCAGGGACTCCACCCGCTGGGACCCCCACACCCGGGACCCTAGCATCACCGGCCACTGGAGCATCAACACCGCCCCCTCCTGCCACACTCACGGAATCCCCCGGAACACCCTGCGACTCGCCAACACCCTCAGCTGTCACACTCTGGCCCTCGGTCTCACTAACCACTGGGGATCTGCCCCTACCACGACCACGTCCGCGACCACGTCCGCGTCCACGACCTCGACCAGCCACAGCATCCTCTCTAACCATCTGCACTACCATGAACAGAAGGCTAAGCAAACAATTTCTATTATAACACAGAAACATAAACTCACCGTGGAATCACACACTCGGCTCGAAGAGGATGTTCTAGGACTCCATGCCACACACAATTGACTAACTCACATAATCAATCAAGACATGCAATCCCAAACATCTACAACAGAAACCTAGTGAACCCAAACGTAGAACCGTAAGGGCTCTGATACCAAAATGAAACGACCGACCTTTTTTTTTTTTTGATAATAAATAATAAATATAATATAATAAATAACTACAACTAGTGGTCCCATACCCACTAGCCACCTAGCCACATTCACAACCAACAGCGGAACAACATACCAATAAATATCCAATAATCCAATAACCAATAACCAAATAATTAATATCCAGTATTAATTCCAAACAGCATAAATCAAATAACCAGCAATCCTAACAATGCTCTAAGACTCAACTCTAGCAACCTAACAATACCAGGTAACCAATCAACCGATTCCATAGAACATCCTCCTCCCCATTGCCTTTGATTCCACGATCACACTTTGCCTTTACCTGCACACCACAAACAACAATTGAGATGCGTAAGTATTATCACAAATACTTAGTGAGGCAATCCTCCCATCTACTGGGCTATACACACAAGCAATAAGATCTCTACATGCCACAAACAACAATCAATAAAACAAACCAGGCATTATACAAAGCACACAGCAATCCGTCGTAGCTGAAAAAGGGGTGTCGACCGACACCAGATGGTGTCGATCGACACTGACTATCTGGTGTCGACCGACACCAAAATGGTGTCGACCGACACCCTGCTCGACACTCCCGAAAACCCTAGTTTGTGTCGACCGACACCTCCACATGGCATCGATCGACACTCGCCAAAGTCCCGAGCCGTCCTCGCGTTGGTGTCGACCGACACCCAAACTGGTGTCGACCGACACCGATGCCGAGCAGCGATTTCCCTCGATCAGAAACTCCGAATCTCGCCTCCAATCTTCTCCAATCCGCTCCATGCACTCCCAGAAGCCAAACCCAGTCCAGACAGTGACGAAATACCATAGAGAACTCAAAGAAACAACCACATAAGCACCAAATCACATAGAATCTAGAGATCTTAGTTTAGATAAGCCATGGTAATGCACTCACCTCTTTCAAGAAGATTCTGACCAACAAGAACGAATTCCCTCACTCCTAGCAAGCTTCTAACACCTTCCCAGCCTTAGATCTCCCAAGAACAGCAAGGAATCTCTCAATCTCTTCCCAAAAGCTCAAGAACACTCTCTCTATTGCTTTTCTCTCAAAAACGGCGAATAACCCAAAATAACACGACCCTAGGTCGTTTTCTACCTCTAAAAACTCGATTTTAGGGATTCCCTAAACCAACCACGCAAACCGGACAATTAAAATTGAACCGACCTAACCGGCCACAGCTGGTGTCGATCGATGCCTCACTAGAAGGTGTCGATCGACACCCTTACCAAATTACCAAAAGTTGGTTTGCGGGTGCTACAAACCTTAAAAGGATAAGACTTTTATCTCACAACTTTATCTATATTAAGATTTTTGTAATAATTTTATTGAGATCTTTGAATATTTAGCTATGTATATTTTTAATTTAATTTCTCTTTACATATAGTTATTTCTCCGTTTCTAAGCAAGACTGTCTATTTATATTTATCCATGACTAGTAATTATAGTGTTTTTTTATTGTAGGTAATTTTTTTTTTGACATGTCTAGTTACATATAAATTTTTTTTCTCCTCATTTCTAACCCAGAAGAATAAAGTTCTTAGGATTTTGAGGGAGTTATATACTTTTCCATGTAATCATATATATATGAAACCAATATAATTTAAAGTTTTATCCATATATAGAGTTTACATAGCCTAAAAGCATTATAGAAAGGAGAAATAAATAATTTAATTTAAATAAATGTCTTATCTTAAAACATTTCATCATACAACATGAAGCCATCTATAAGGTTTTGGTAACACAAACACAATGGGCCCACAAATCATCTCTTTTTTTTTTCAAATATTGGGTTTCACGTGCAATCAAACTAGGTCTATCGGCAATATATTTGATAAGTGTATCATGACATTCTTTTCCTTCTGTCACAAGCTCCTTGCAGCAAGCATCCGAGACGACTCCATTCATGAAAACTTGAGCTATTGCATCCAATGCACACTTTGGGCTAATCTTGACAACACAATGATTCCACAGTGTTTTTGGTTCGCTTACTTCTACAGCAAATGATGGGATGTGTTCACTCATCGTAACAAGGATCACCACAAGAAACACCAAAGACATGTTAAATTTTCCCATTTTTATATGTTTTTAAAGTTTTAAATTGATTTTTCTTTTTTGGTAAAGGAAAAAAAGAACTTTTAGTTTATGTTTTATTCTCCGATTGAATATACTTACTCTATTTATAGATATGAATGATAGTCTTAAAACATGAAATTTATTTAGATACAGTTATTTCTTTTATTACATTTATTAAGCTTTAATTTAGCTATTTGGTTATAAACTTATATATCAAACAATCAAAAGCGTTGATTTTTAAATATTTACTTTACCTTTAAAAAATATTAAAACAGTATACTTTTAAAATATTTTTTACAGTATATTATATTTTAATTTATATAACTGATTATACGATGTAAAATGCTACCCAAGTTCTTGAACATACTGTTTTGCAATTTAGTAGGCATAAGAGAGTTTTAGTTCTCCAAAAGAGAAAGTTTTCCCAACCATTATTGGCTTTGAATTTTTTTTTCCATTATAGATTTTCTGGTTGATTTCGCTAGCCTTAAGAGTTTTTCATTTTGTTGTGTTTATGTAGACTAACAAAATGTATATTCTACACAATATAGAGTGTGAAAAAAAAAATTGTGCAATCACAGTTTTGTCTAACCTTAAAAGTATAAGACTTTTATCTCACAACTTCATCTATATTAAGATTTTTGTAATAATTTTATTGAGATCTTTGAATATTTAGCTATGTATATTTTTAATTTAATTTCTCTTTACATATAGTTATTTCTCCGTTTCTAAGCAAGACTGTCTATTTATATTTATCCATGACTAGTAATTATAGTGTTTTTTATTGTAGGTAATTTTTTTTTTGACATGTCTAGTTACATATAAATTTTTTTTCTCCTCATTTCTTACCCAGAAGAATAAAGTTCTTAGGATTTTGAGGGAGTTATATACTTTTCCATGTAATCATATATATATGAAACCGATATAATTTAAAGTTTTATCCATATATAGAGTTTACATAGCCTAAAAGCATTATAGAAAGGAGAAATAAATAATTTTATTTAAATAAATGTCTTATCTTAAAACATTTCATCATACAACATGAAGCCATCTATAAGGTTTTGGTAAGAGAAACACAATGGGCCCACAAATCATCTCTTTTTTTCAAATATTGGGCTTCACGTGCAATCAAACTAGGTCTATCGGCAATATATTTGATAAGTGTATCATGACATTCTTTTCCTTCTGTCACAAGCTCCTTGCAGCAAGCATCCGAGACGACTCCATTCATGAAAACTTTAGCTATTGCATCCAATGCACACTTTGGGCTAATCTTGACAACACAATAATTCCATAGTGTTTTTGGTTCGCTTACTTCTACAGCAAATGATGGGATGTGTTCACTCATCGTAACAAGGATAACTACAAGAAACACCAAAGACATGTTAAATTTTCCCATTTTTATATGTTTTTAAAGTTTTAAATTGATTTTTGTTTTTTGGTGAAGGAAAAAAAGAACTTTTAGTTTATGTTTTATTCTCCGATTGAATATACTTACTCTATTTATAGATATGAATGATAGTCTTAAAACATGAAATTTATTTAGATACAGTTATTTCTTTTATTACATTTATTAAGCTTTAATTTAGCTATTTGGTTATAAACTTATATATCAAACAATCAAAAGCGTTGATTTGTAAATATTTACTTTACCTTTAAAAAATATTAAAACAGTATACTTTTAAAATATTTTTTTCAGTATATTATATTTTAATTTATATAACTGATTATATGATGTAAAATGCTACCCAAGTTCTTGAACATACTGTTTTGCAATTTAGTAGGCATAGGAGAGTTTTAGTTCTCCAAAAGAGAAAGTTTTCCCAACCATTATTGGCTTTGAATTTTTGTTTCCATTATGGATTTTCTGGTTGATTTCGCTAGCCTTAAGAGTTTTTCATTTTGTTGTGTTTATGTAGACTAACGAAATGTATATTCTACACAATATAGAGTGTGAAAAAAAAAATTGTGCAATCACAGTTTTGTCTAACCTTAAAAGTATAAGACTTTTATCTCACAACTTCATCTATATTAAGATTTTTGTAATAATTTTATTGAGATCTTTGAATATTTAGCTATGTATATTTTTAATTTAATTTCTCTTTACATATAGTTATTTCTCCGTTTCTAAGCAAGACTGTCTATTTATATTTATCCATGACTAGTAATTATAGTGTTTTTTTATTGTAGGTAATTTTTTTTTTGACATGTCTAGTTACATATAAATTTTTTTTCTCCTCATTTCTAACCCAGAAGAATAAAGTTCTTAGGATTTTGAGGGAGTTATATACTTTTCCATGTAATCATATATATATGAAACCGATATAATTTAAAGTTTTATCCATATATAGAGTTTACATAGCCTAAAAGCATTATAGAAAGGAGAAATAAATAATTTTATTTAAATAAATGTCTTATCTTAAAACATTTAATCATACAACATGAAGCCATCTATAAGGTTTTGGTAAGAGAAACACAATGGGCCCACAAATCATCTCTTTTTTTCAAATATTGGGCTTCACGTGCAATCAAACTAGGTCTATCGGCAATATATTTGATAAGTGTATCATGACATTCTTTTCCTTCTAACACAAGCTCCTTGCAGCAAGCATCCGAGACGACTCCATTCATGAAAACTTGAGCTATTGCATCAAATGCACACTTTGGGCTAATCTTGACAACACAATGATTCCACAGTGTTTTTGGTTCGCTTACTTCTACAGCAAATGATGGGATGTGTTCACTCATCGTAACAAGGATCACCACAAGAAACACCAAAGACATGTTAAATTTTCCCATTTTTATATGTTTTTAAAGTTTTAAATTGATTTTTCTTTTTTGGTGAAGGAAAAAAAGAACTTTTAGTTTATGTTTTATACTCCGATTGAATATACTTACTCTATTTATAGATATGAATGATAGTCTTAAAACATGAAATTTATTTAGATACAGTTATTTCTTTTATTACATTTATTAAGCTTTAATTTAGCTATTTGGTTATAAACTTATATATCAAACAATCAAAAGCGTTGATTTGTAAATATTTACTTTACCTTTAAAAAATATTAAAACAGTATACTTTTAAAATATTTTTTTACAGTATATTATATTTTAATTTATATAACTGATTATATGATGTAAAATGCTACCCAAGTTCTTGAACATACTGTTTTGCAATTTAGTAGGCATAGGAGAGTTTTAGTTCTCCAAAAGAGAAAGTTTTCCCAACCATTATTGGCTTTGAATTTTTGTTTCCGTTACGGATTTTCTGGTTGATTTCGCTAGCCTTAAGAGTTTTTCATTTTGTTGTGTTTATGTAGACTAACAAAATGTATATTCTACACAATATAGAGTGTGAAAAAAAAAATTGTGCAATCACAGTTTTGTCTAACCTTAAAAGTATAAGACTTTTATCTCACAACTTCATCTATATTAAGATTTTTGTAATAATTTTATTGAGATCATTGAATATTTAGCTATGTATATTTTTAATTTAATTTCTCTTTACATATAGTTATTTCTCCGTTTCTAAGCAAGACTGTCTATTTATATTTATCCATGACTAGTAATTATAGTGTTTTTTTATTGTAGGTAATTTTTTTTTTGACATGTCTAGTTACATATAAATTTTTTTTCTCCTCATTTCTAACCCAGAAGAATAAAGTTCTTAGGATTTTGAGGGAGTTATATACTTTTCCATGTAATCATATATATATGAAACCGATATAATTTAAAGTTTTATCCATATATAGAGTTTACATAGCCTAAAAGCATTATAGAAAGGAGAAATAAATAATTTTATTTAAATAAATGTCTTATCTTAAAACATTTCATCATACAACATGAAGCCATCTATAAGGTTTTGGTAACAGAAACACAATGGGCCCACAAATCATCTCTTTTTTTCAAATATTGGGCTTCACGTGCAATCAAACTAGGTCTATCGGCAATATATTTGATAAGTGTATCATGACATTCTTTTCCTTCTAACACAAGCTCCTTGCAGCAAGCATCCGAGACGACTCCATTCATGAAAACTTGAGCTATTGCATCAAATGCACACCTTGGGCTAATCTTGACAACACAATGATTCCACAGTGTTTTTGGTTCGCTTACTTCTACAGCAAATGATGGGATGTGTTCACTCATCGTAACAAGGATCACCACAAGAAACACCAAAGACATGTTAAATTTTCCCATTTTTATATGTTTTTAAAGTTTTAAATTGATTTTTCTTTTTTGGTGAAGGAAAAAAAGAACTTTTAGTTTATGTTTTATTCTCCGATTGAATATACTTACTCTATTTATAGATATGAATGATAGTCTTAAAACATGAAATTTATTTAGATACAGTTATTTCTTTTATTACATTTATTAAGCTTTAATTTAGCTATTTGGTTATAAACTTATATATCAAACAATCAAAAGCGTTGATTTGTAAATATTTACTTTACCTTTAAAAAATATTAAAACAGTATACTTTTAAAATATTTTTTTACAGTATATTATATTTTAATTTATATAACTGATTATATGATGTAAAATGCTACCCAAGTTCTTGAACATACTGTTTTGCAATTTAGTAGGCATAGGAGAGTTTTAGTTCTCCAAAAGAGAAAGTTTTCCCAACCATTATTGGCTTTGAATTTTTGTTTCCGTTACGGATTTTCTGGTTGATTTCGCTAGCCTTAAGAGTTTTTCATTTTGTTGTGTTTATGTAGACTAACAAAATGTATATTCTACACAATATAGAGTGTGAAAAAAAAAATTGTGCAATCACAGTTTTGTCTAACCTTAAAAGTATAAGACTTTTATCTCACAACTTCATCTATATTAAGATTTTTGTAATAATTTTATTGAGATCTTTGAATATTTAGCTATGTATATTTTTAATTTAATTTCTCTTTACATATAGTTATTTCTCCGTTTCTAAGCAAGACTGTCTATTTATATTTATCCATGACTAGTAATTATAGTGTTTTTTTATTGTAGGTAATTTTTTTTTTGACATGTCTAGTTACATATAAATTTTTTTTCTCCTCATTTCTAACCCAGAAGAATAAAGTTCTTAGGATTTTGAGGGAGTTATATACTTTTCCATGTAATCATATATATATGAAACCGATATAATTTAAAGTTTTATCCATATATAGAGTTTACATAGCCTAAAAGCATTATAGAAAGGAGAAATAAATAATTTTATTTAAATAAATGTCTTATCTTAAAACATTTCATCATACAACATGAAGCCATCTATAAGGTTTTGGTAACAGAAACACAATGGGCCCACAAATCATCTCTTTTTTTCAAATATTGGGCTTCACGTGCAATCAAACTAGGTCTATCGGCAATATATTTGATAAGTGTATCATGACATTCTTTTCCTTCTAACACAAGCTCCTTGCAGCAAGCATCCGAGACGACTCCATTCATGAAAACTTGAGCTATTGCATCAAATGCACACCTTGGGCTAATCTTGACAACACAATGATTCCACAGTGTTTTTGGTTCGCTTACTTCTACAGCAAATGATGGGATGTGTTCACTCATCGTAACAAGGATCACCACAAGAAACACCAAAGACATGTTAAATTTTCCCATTTTTATATGTTTTTAAAGTTTTAAATTGATTTTTCTTTTTTGGTGAAGGAAAAAAAGAACTTTTAGTTTATGTTTTATTCTCCGATTGAATATACTTACTCTATTTATAGATATGAATGATAGTCTTAAAACATGAAATTTATTTAGATACAGTTACTTGGCAATTCTCCACAGTAAATCATCAATACGAGCGTAATAAAACAAACAAGTACCATACGTTTGCATATTCTGATTCACCGCATCAAATGCTTTGCAGGCAGCTAGCTCAAACCACTTGACTTATTCCCTCCAACAAGATTACCAAAACCTTGAATCTAGCAACCCTGTCCATCTCCAATGAACTTCATCCAGTATCGTCGCAACGATTAGTTTATCCTGCCATGAAGGCTTCTCGTGAACTTATGTATCTGGCAAACATGCCTTTCCCGGCTCAAACCTGCTATAACTCCCCTTCTCGGGACTCCAGCACCACCGGCCTCACAATCCTGGCGCACAGCCAAACATTCATAACCGCTCTGGTCATAAAACCCTGTCCCAAAGGTCAACACATCCAAAACCCGAGATTAAACCACCGTCAATCTCTCGAGGTCTACATTCAATCGTTATGTTTATACTCACGTCCTAGGAATTGCTTGCTCCCAACTCTTCCACTCTTAGGTCGCAACCTTCGAGTCATACCGATCTCACTCTCAGACCAGTGTCTTTGAGTTATACCGTCTCACTCTTGGACCACAATCCTCAAGATCTCGGTATTAGGGGAACTACTCATCCCCTCAGGTGAAAAACATCCCCTCTGCCACTCTCGGAGCCCTCAGCCCCTCAAGCTATCGGTATTCAGGGGAATCACCATCCCCTTAGGAGCAACAATCCTTAACGACTATAAACATCTCTCGACACAACTACCTCCTGTGGTCCGAGTATAACATTGCAATGTTACACATGCCCACTCAACTTATAATATCCAACTAGATTAACTATCAAGCAGAGAAATATCTGCTCCAACTGCATATGTCCACCTATCCGCCTCTCTAGGCCCGATACCTCTTGAGACATAATCTCATACCGGTCATCTACAACCGCTCCATCCTCTTAACATAAGGTGGAAAGTCCTCAACATCCGCAGCCCTCGACTGCACCCCGCCACATGCGGCACAACTGGAGCCTACACTGGTACCCCACTCGGTAACCGCTCCAACAGCACGCCAACAGATCCGCCAAGCGATCATCTCGACCCTGGGCTCCACCTGCTGCAACCCCACACCTGGGTTCCCAGCACCCCCGGCACGCTCACCGGCCAATCCTCTCTGGTCCCTCCTGATACGCTTGCGACCCTCTGACGTACCTCCTCATGGAACTCTGGACCACACACTCGCTGGCCTCGGGACCCGCCCGACAATGACCACGACCACGTCCCCGTCCACGACCAACAACTCAAACACGTTAACCACTGATCTTCCAAGAACAGAGGCTAACAAGCAGAAAACAAATCAATACCACACAAAGAAACATAACAATAACTCACTGTGGAATCTCATTGAAGGCTCGAAGAGGATGTTCTAGGACTCCATTTCGCACACAATTGGCTAACTCACATAATCAATCAAGACATGCAATCCCAAACATCACAACAGAAACCTAGTGAACCCAAACCTAGAACCGTAAGGGCTCTGATACCAAAATGAAACGACCGACCCCTTTTTTTTTAATAATAAATAATAATAATAATAATAATAATAATAATAGAATAAATAAACTACAACTAGTGGTCCCATACCCACTAGCCACCTAACCACATTCACAATCAACAGCGGAATAACAAACCAATAAATATCCAATAAACCAATAACCAATAAAATCATAACCAGTATTAATTCCAATCACAAACTAATGATCCAAATAGCATAAATCAAATAACCAGCAATCCTAAACAATGTTCTAGGACTCAACTCTAGCAACCTAACAGAAGCCATACAACCAAGCGAACCACTAGAACATCCTCCTCTTCATCGCCTTGATTCCACGATCACACTTTGCCTTTACCTGCACCACAAACACAAATTGAGATGCATGAGTATTTGATAAACACTCAGTGATGCAATCCTCCCATCTACTGGGCTATACACACAAGCAACAATGATTCCAAAGTTCCACAACAAGCAACAAACAAACACACAAACCAGGAAATCAAACATCGTCTCGCTGGAAGGGAGGTGTCGACCGACACCAGCCTAGTGTCGACCAACACTGACTCAATGGTGTCGACCGACACTACCCCACAGTGTCGATCAATGCCCAATTTGCTGGTGTCGACCGACACCAAGTGGTATCGATCGACACTCCCTCTGCAACTGCGATCCGCGCGAAGTCAAGAGTCGAATCTCGCTCCCAAATCTCCTCCAAAACGCCCAATACTCAATGCCCAAGCCTTATACCTCCTTAGGAACCTGTATCAACCAATCACAACAAGAAAAAACACACAAACAAGCAACAACAAGCAAGAACAAGGGAATCAAAGGGTTAGATTAGCCATGGTCATGCACTCACCTTCTAAAATGAAAATGAACCGTTAACTATCAAATCCCTCCAGTTAAAAGCGATTCCTAGACGTCACGAAGCTTCCCACAAAATTTCACCACGATCAGATCTCAGATGAAACCGCAATCGATCCCGAAACTCCCGCTGGTCTCAAACCGCGACAGAGAAGAAACGCCCCACGAAACTGCCGATATCTCCTAGATTATTAACCCAAATTCACTTCTGTAAAAGGGAGAGTGTACGAAAATCTCTTTGCTACAACCCTACCAAAACTCAATACCTTTCAAAACGATTTGAGTATACAGATCCTCCTCCCAAACCCTGACGATTCTGTTCCTTTCTGCTTTGAACACCAAAATCAAGTTTACTCTTCCTTCTCCTCTTTCTCTTTGTTTTCAGCGGCTAGGCAACAACAAAACACGACCTAGGTCGTTTTCCCACTTAAATATCACGGTTTAATGGTTTTCCCTAAACCAAACCGGTCCAAATCGATTAAAAACTCAATCTGGTCGAACCAGAAAATCAGTGGTGTCGACCGACACCTCCTTGGTGTCGATCAACACCCTTACCCAAAACACTCTAATTGGTTTGCGGGTGTTACAATATATATATGAAATTGATATAATTCGAAGTTTTACCCATATATAGAGTTTACATAGCCTAAAAGAATTATAGAAAGGAGAAAAGAAATAATTTTATTTAAATAAATGTCTTATCTTAAAATATTTAATCATACAATATTAAGACATCTATAAGGTTTTGGTAACAGAAACACAATGAACCCACAAATCATCTCTTTTTTTGAAATATTGCGCTTCACGTGCAATCAAACTAGGTCTATCGGCAATATATTTGATAAGTGTATCATGACATTCTTTTCCTTCTGTCACAAGCTCCTTGCAGCAAGCATCCGAGACGACTCCATTCATGAAAACTTGAGCCATTATATCCAATGCACACTTTGCGGTAATCTTGAGAACACATTGATTCCACAGTGACTTTGGTTCGCTTACTTCTACAGCAAATGATGGGATGTGTTCACTCATTGTAACAAGGATCACCACAAGAAACACCAAAGACATGTTAAGTTTTCCCATTTTTATATGTTTTTAAACTTTTAAATTGATTTTTCTTTTTTGGTGAAGGAAAAAAAAGAACTTTTAGTTTGTGTTTTATTCTCCAATTGAATATCCTTACTCTATTTATAGATATGAATGATAGTCTTTAAACATGACATTTACTTAGATACAGTTATTTCTTTTATTACATTTATTAAGCTTTAATTTAGCCATTTGGTTATAGACTTATATATCAAACAATCAAAAGCGTTGATTTGTAAATATTTCCTTTACCTTTAAAAAATATGAAAAAGACATACTTTTAAAATAATTTTCTACTGTAAATTATATTATAATTTATATAACCGATTATATGATCTTAAATGCTACCCAAGTTCTTGAACATACTGTTTTGCACAAGAGAGTTTTAATTTTTCAGAAGAGAAATATTTCCCTACCATTATTGGCTTTGAATTTGTGTTTCTCTTATGGATTTTCTGGTTCGTTTCGCTAGCCTTAAGAGTTTTTAATTTAGTTTTGTTTTTGTAGACTAACAAAATGTAAATTCTACACAATATAGTGTGTGAAAAAAAATTGTGCAATCACAGTTATGTCTAACCCTAAGGGTATAGGTCTTTTATCTCACAACTTCATCTATATTAAGATTTTTATAATAATTTTATTGAGATCATTAAATATTTAGCTATGTATATTTTTAATGTAATTTTTCCTCACGTATAGTTATTTCTCCGTTTGTTCCTAAACAAGACTGTCTATTTCTATTTATCCATGACTAGTAGTTCTAGTGTTTTTTTATTGTTGTTATTTTTTTTTTGATATGTCTAGTTACATATGAATTTTTTTTCTCCTCATTTCTATCCGAGAAGAATAAAGTTCTTAGGATTTTGAGGGAGTTATATACTTTTCCATGTAATCATATATATAAATATATATATATATATATATATATATAAGAAATTACATTGGATTAAACGGATGGCGATTTTGGCGATCAGTTGCGATTTTTGAATGAGGGGCTTCGGCGAGTTTGGGAGACGGAAAGAGGGTCTTTCCCGTTCTCCGGTGAGGGCTTTTTGTCGGGGTCAGACCGGAAATCTGATCCTGATTTCCGCAACAAAATTTTATCCGGTTCGGGATTTTCACTCCTTTAATGGAGTTGCGATTCGATTGGGATTCAGTGATCTGGTACGGCTGGATAGCATGATTCGATTTGCGGATAGTGGTAGAATCGGATCTGAAGGTTCTCTTTTAATTTCAGATTCTGGTTGGGATATGTTGGTATTAAGAACGGAGCTTACGACAAGGGGAGATTTGGAGTTAGATCTCGGGGTTTCAGGAGTTAATCTTCAGCTGATACGCGATTTGGATGTCGTTTGGGCTCTGATTGCGGAAGTTAGATGTCGATTTTGGTTGATTGGGGTATCTCGGGTTTTATATTCGCGTATCAAGCTTGATTTCGAAGTATTTATCTGGGAACTAGTTTTCTCTCGACATTACTGTCTATCATTTCCTCTTCTCTTGCTTCTCTCTTTCGGTGGTGATTTGCGGTGGTTAGTAGCGGATAGAGCTTGGTTCTTGAGGCTTGTGATTTCTGTGATGTCTCAATCAGGGATTATGAAGGGTAAAGGTACACTGATGCGTACGGAGGTTGTCAAAATATCGAACTCGGTCTTGGCTCAGAGGATACAACAGTTTGATCTCACTCTCATAGGGAGACTGATGAATCCTGGAGTGCAGCGGATTGAGTCTTTGCTATCCACCATGCCCAAGATATGGAAGCTTGAAGACAAAGTGGTGGGAGCTGATTTGGGTCAAGGAACTTTCCAGTTTAACTTTGCGGATGTGGAGGATCTTCAAGGAGTTCTTCAGAATGGTCCTTACCATTTTGACAGTTGGATGCTTTCTTTGGTTAAGTGGGAGCCCATTGTTTCTTCTACTTACCCTTCTGCAATCAACTTTTGGGTGAGAGTTACTGGCATTCCGATGCACCTGTGGGAGGTTGCTACTTTGGAGGCAATTGGGAAGAAAGTTGGTATTATCCGAGACATTGATGAAGAATCTGGGAGTGTATGTGTTACGGTAAATGGGTTCAATCCTATTGTTTTCAACCTGTTGGTGCCGTTTGAATCTGGCAATGAGGTGGTGGTGACTCTAGAGTATGAGAAACTCTCTGGCTATTGTGGGAATTGTCTTCGCCTTACCCACGATGAGAAGGTTTGTCCGGAGCTGATTAAAGTTGGAGGGAGTCACGGGTTTGAGCATCAATCTGACAAGAGAGGTGTTCAGCGACAACAAGGGTTGGGGAATCAAGGGGTTGTACACAATGATGGTGGCTGGGAGAAGCCTAGAAAGGTTGTCAAGAGATCTTTGGATTTCCAAGCTTTTGAGTTTTCTGCTGGGGCGGGTAATTCTGGTTTGTTTCATCAGTCTCGTTACCATGGTCCAGGGAGGGATCAAAAACGATCGTATAGTGCAGTTGCGAGTGGGTCAGGAGATAACCGGGAGACTCTTCGGGGTCAGGGTGGATACATGGGACCGGCTAATTCTTTCCCCCTTAACCGTAAGGGGAAAGGGAAAGCTTGGCCGAAACCGTTGTATAAGGCAAAACGCAGCTTCAGAGAGAGGCAGTCTCAAGGGGTTCTTGGTGTTGATTCTGACATGGTTGATCAAGGAACTACTCAACAGGGTATCGTCATGGAAAGTTCTCCTCCTCATGGGACTGATGCGGGTTTGGTTGATCCTGAGTTTGATGAACCGAATGACGATCTTCTTGAGGAGGTTGTTACATTACACGGTAACCAAACAGAAGAGGGTGAGATTGCGCTTGATAAGGAGACTAGGGTTTTGGGAGATTTGGGTTCGGGTGATGCAACCCTCAATGTGGAGGATCCGAAAAGTACTTCTTCATCACCTTTAAAGTTTGATTTGGATGTGAATGTAGTTCAGGCTGCCTTGAAAGAAGTTACTATCTGTCGTAAGGGAATTGAGGGGGCGAAGAGGAATACTTCTCTGCCTAAGAAACAAATTAGGTCGCATGGTTCGATTTTAGCTTCCCCTAGTAAACGTTTGCTAGCTAAAGCTTTATCTAAACCTGCAGGTGAAGGTAACAAACAGAATGGGTTGGGAAAACAAGGGAACAAGGCTGTGGATGGCAAACCTGCTGGCATTGGTATAAGACTAGTAAAGACAGGGATGGGGGCTCTCCCAAAACCGCTGGCTAAAACGTGAAGGTCTTAAGTTGGAACTGTCAGGGCATTGGGGTTGATCTGACAGAGAATTATTTGGGTGATTTATGGAGGAAGCATCGACCAGATATTTTATTTTTATCAGAGACTAAGAAATGTTGTTCTTATTTAAAAAAGTTTCAAACAAAATTTGGTTATAATAAATTGTTTTCTGTTGAACCCCGCGGGACTAGTGGGGGTTTGGTTTTATTTTATAAGGATGAAATAAATCTTTCTGTTCTATTTCATAATGATCGTATTATTGATACAAAAGCTGTTTTTTTCTCATCAATCGGTATATTTATCTTTTGTTTATGGTGATCCGGTTCCCCAATACCGCGGAAAAGTGTGGGACAAATTAACGGATATTGGTTCTTTTCGTATTGATCCTTGGTTTATTATTGGAGATTTTAATGAACTAGTTGGTAACCATGAGAAGCAGGGTGGTGCCCTGCGATCAGTTTCTTCCTTCAAGCCTTTTATTTCAATGATTAAGGATTGCGGGATGCTAGAATTTCCTTGTTATGGGGATCAACTATCCTGGCGTGGGAATCGGTGTAACAACCAAGTGATTCGTTGTCGACTTGACCGGGCTTTGGGTAATGAGGACTGGCACGCCCTCTACCCCAATTCGAAAGTAGAGTATCTGGAGATGATTGGTTCTGATCATAGTCCAATTTTAGCAACTTGCTTGACGGCAACCCGGAGACGTCAGAGACAATTTCGGTTTGATAAGTGGTGGATGGGTAAGGAGGGCTTGGCTGGAGCGGTTGAGTCTGGATGGAATCGGACCCGGAATTTTAGGATCCCGGGTTTTGTTGATAAATTAAGGAACTGTAGGAATTCGATTTCCTGGTGGAGGAAAAATAATGTCAGTACTGGTCCATCACTCATCTCTTCTTTGAAGACTGCTCTGCATGATGCGAAGATGGATGACTCGGTTTCGCTGGAAGATATTCGGGGAATTGAGAGGAAATTGAAAAAGGCATATCGGGATGAGGAGATTTATTGGCAACAGAAGAGTAGGAACTTTTGGCTCAGGGTTGGGGACAAAAACACTTCATATTTTCATGCATCTACTAAACAAAGACGGGTTCGGAATAGGATAATTGGTTTATTTGGTGCAAATAACGTTTGGGATGAGTCAGCGTTGGGTATGGAACATATAGCTACATCATATTTTGAGGAGTTGTTTAAGAAATCCGATGGTGGAGGTATTGCAGAAATGCTACAGGCAATAGATCCAATTGTTACGGCAGGAATGAACAGAGATCTCATTAGAGATATCTCGGAAAAGGAAGTTAGACAAGCTCTATTTGCTATGCATCCGGAGAAATGTCCAGGTCCTGACGGAATGACGGCTTTGTTCTTCCAAAGATTCTGGTCTTCTCTCAAAGGGGACTTAGTGGCTTTAATTAAAGATTTTTTTCGCACAGGCAGGTTTGATCCGCTTTTAAATGAGACCAATATTTGCCTCATTCCTAAAGTGGATCGGCCACAGCGGATGGCGGAGTTTAGACCTATAAGTCTATGTAATGTGAGCTATAAGATTATTTCTAAAGTGTTGTGCTTCCGTCTAAAACGTCTTTTGCCCCGTTTGGTCTCTGAAACTCAATCAGCATTTGTATCTGGACGATTAATTACTGATAATATTCTAGTGGCTCAAGAGATGTTTCACGGTTTAAATACAAATAAAAGGTGTAATTCGGAATTTTTGGCTTTTAAAACCGATATGAGTAAGGCATATGATCGGGTAGAATGGGACTTTCTGGAGGCGGTTTTGGACAAGTTAGGTTTCGATAGGAGATGGATTTCGTGGATTATGTGGTGTGTATCATCAGTGTCATATCAAGTTCTTCTGAATGGACAGCCAAGAGGTTTTATTAGACCACAGAGGGGGTTACGACAAGGGGACCCTCTTTCACCATACTTATTCATTCTTTGCACGGAGGTTTTGATTGCTAATATAAAGCAGGCTGAAAGAGCGGAAAAGTTGACGGGCATTACCATTGCCCGTGGTAGTCCTACTATCTCGCACCTGCTGTTTGCGGATGATAGTCTGTTCTTCTGCAAAGCTACTGATCAGGAATGTAGGACGGTTATGGAGATAATGGGGTCTTATGGCAGAGCCTCAGGTCAAGAGGTCAATCTGGCAAAATCATCTATTATGTTTGGCAAAAAGGTTACTCCGGAGATTCGCTCCCGGATAAAGTCAGTTATTGGGATTTCTACGGAGGGTGGTATGGGCTCTTACTTGGGTATTCCTGAGAACCTTCAAGGTTCGAAAACTAAGGTTTTTAGCTATGTTAAGGATCGGCTAGATGATCGTGTAAATGGCTGGTCTGCCAAATGTTTGTCGAAGGGTGGCAAGGAAATTATGATTAAATCCGTGGCGTTGGCTTTACCTACCCATGTTATGTCGTGTTTTAAGCTTCCTCAGGAACTAACATCTAAATTGACAAGTGCAATTTCCACTTTCTGGTGGAAATCAAATGATAAAGCTCGTGGTATGCATTGGGTTGCGTGGGATAAATTATGTGCAGATAAAGCTGAAGGGGGACTGGGTTTCCGAGCTCTAGAACAATTTAATGAGGCTATGTTGGCCAAACAATTTTAGCGTCTCATTCACTACCCACAGTCTTTAATGGCTCGGGTGATGAAAAGTCGATATTTCAGGAACAAACACCCTCTTATGGCACAAAAACCATATAATCCGTCCTTTGCTTGGAGAAGTATTTATTCCATTAAGGGTTTGGTGGAGCAGGGGGCTCGTTGGGCGGTAGGCTCTGGCCATTCCATTTCGGTTTGGCGAGATCCATGGATACCGGATGTTTGCCCTAGACCAGCGAATGGTCGAGGGAGGTTATGGCTCCCCAGTTTAATGGTTAATCATTTAATTAACCCGGAGACTAAGGATTGGCATTTACCTACTTTGGAGGAGTTTTTCGATCCGGGGGATATTCAACTAATTCGGAGTATGCCAGTTAGTAGAACTACTCAACCGGATAGATTAATATGGCATTATACTAAATCGGGGAAATATTCAGTCAGATCGGGATACCGATTGGCTAGGGAATTATTAAAGGATGTTGAATTTGGGCCGACGTGTATGGCTTTACGGGCTCATTCTTGGAAACTTGATGTACCCTCCAAAATCCAACATTTTTTCTGGCAGATTGGCTCGGGTACTCTACCTGTGTTGGAGCGTCTCGCATATCGGGGTGTTTGGTGTGATACCGTGTGTAAGAGATGCGATTCGGCGGTGGAAACTATAAACCATGCGCTCTTTGAGTGTCCTAGGTCTCGATGTATTTGGGAGGTGTCGCCTTTACGGCTGGATCAAGGGGGCTTTCCATACACATCGATTTATGCGAATTTAGATTTCATTTTTTGGCGGGCATCTTCGCAATCTGGGGCTTCGGATGTGGGCATTCAACTTCCCTGGATTATTTGGTCCATTTGGAAAGATAGGAATAAAAAGGTTTTCTAGGGTATTGAGGGTGAACCTCTAGGGATTTTGAATCAGGCGACTACGGATAAATTATTGTGGGAGGAGGCCAAATCTTACTCAGTGAATTATCTGGTCCCCCCGTCTTTTACGGAGGATAGGGGATCCTCTCCTCGATGCCAAGTGGATGGTTCTTGGAAAAGTACAGACCCCTACCAGGGTTTGGGCTGGTGGTGCTGCAGTGGAGAGCTTACAACAATCCTGTTGGGAGCACGGAGTCATCGTCGGAGTCCTTCTCCTCTACATGCAGAACTACAAGCGTTGATCTGGGCTATGGAGTCTTTACTGGTGGCTGGAGTCGATTGTCAGGTTTTTGAGACGGATAGTGTGGAGCTAACGGCGATGGTGCAGGCACCGGAAGACTGGCCGACTTTCTCTAATCTGCTGGAGGATTTCTCATTGCTTCGAAGTTCCTTTCCCTCCTTCTCCCTCTCCAGGATTCCTCGCGATGACAATGTCAGGGCCGATTGCCTCGCTCGATCTTCACGAACCCTACCTTCAGTTTCTACCTTTGTAAACTCGTATCCTCCTGTTTGGGCAACCAATCATGGAGTTCTCTTTTAATTTTAATATAGTTTGGTTGAAAAAAAAAAATATATATATATATATATATATATATATGAAATTGATATAATTCGAAGTTTTACCCATATATAGAGTTTACATAGCCTAAAAGCATTATAGAAAGGAGAAAAGAAATAATTTATTTAAATAAATGTCTTATCTTAAAATATTTAATCATACAATATTAAGACATCTATAAGGTTTTGGTAACAGAAACACAATGAACCCACAAATCATCTCTTTTTTTGAAATATTGCGCTTCACGTGCAATCAAACTAGGTCTATCGGCAATATATTTGATAAGTGTATCATGACATTCTTTTCCTTCTGTCACAAGCTCCTTGCAGCAAGCATCCGAGACGACTCCATTCATGAAAACTTGAGCCATTATATCCAATGCACACTTTGCGGTAATCTTGAGAACACATTGATTCCACAGTGACTTTGGTTCGCTTACTTCTACAGCAAATGATGGGATGTGTTCACTCATTGTAACAAGGATCACCACAAGAAACACCAAAGACATGTTAAGTTTTCCCATTTTTATATGTTTTTAAACTTTTAAATTGATTTTTCTTTTTTGGTGAAGGAAAAAAAAAGAACTTTTAGTTTGTGTTTTATTCTCCGATTGAATATCCTTACTCTATTTATAGATAAGAATGATAGTCTTTAAACATGACATTTACTTAGATACAGTTATTTCTTTTATTACATTTATTAAGCTTTAATTTAGCCATTTGGTTATAGACTTATATATCAAACAATCAAAAGCGTTGATTTGTAAATATTTCCTTTACCTTTAAAAAATATTAAAAAGACATACTTTTAAAATAATTTTCTACTGTAAATTATATTATAATTTATATAACCGATTATATGATCTTAAATGCTACCCAAGTTCTTGAACATACTGTTTTCCAATTTAGTAGGCACAAGAGAGTTTAATTTTTCGAAAGAGAAAATTTTCCCTACCATTATTGGCTTTGAATTTGTGTTTCTCTTATGGATTTTCTGGTTCATTTCACTAGCCGTAAGAGTTTTTAATTTAGTTTTGTTTCTGTAGACTAACAAAATGTATATTCTACACAATATAGTGTGTGAAAAAAAAAATGTGCAAACACAGTTATGTCTAACCCTAAGGGTATTGGACTTTTATCTCACAACTTCATCTATATTAAGATTTTTATAATAATTTTATTGAGATCATTAAATATTTAGCTATGTATATTTTTAATGTAATTTCTCCTCACGTATAGTTATTTCTCCGTTTGTTCCTAAACAAGACTGTCTATTTATATTTATCCATGACTAGTAGTTCTAGTGTTTTTTTTTATTGTAGTTATTTTTTTTTGATATGTCTAGTTACAGATGAATTTTTTTCTCCTCATTTCTATCCGAGAAGAATAAAGTTCTTAGGATTTTGAGGGAGTTATATACTTTTCCATGTAATCATATATATATATATATATATGAAATTGATATAATTCGAAGTTTTAGCCATATATATATATATATGAAATTGGTATAATTCGAAGTTTTAGCCATATATAGAGTTTACATAGCCTAAAAGTATTATAAAAAAGAGAAAGAAATAATTTTATTTAAATAAATGTCTTATCTTAAAACATTTAATCATACAATATTGAGACATCTATAAGGTTTTGGTAACAGAAACACAATGAACCCACAAATCATCTCTTTTTTTGAAATATTGGGCTTCACGTGCAATCAAACTAGGTCTATCGGCAATATATTTGACAAGTGTATCATGACATTCTTTTCCTTCTGTCAGAAGCTCCTTGCAGCAAGCATCCAAGACGACTCCATTCATGAAAACTTGAGCCATTATATCCAATGCACACTTTGCGGTAATCTTGAGAACACATTTATTCCACAGTGACTTTGGTTCGCTTACTTCTACAGCAAATGATGGGATGTGTTCACTCATTGTAACAAGGATCACCACAAGAAACACCAAAGACATGTTAAGTTTTCCCATTTTTATATGTTTTTAAACTTTTAAATTGATTTTTCTTTTTTGGTGAATGAAAAAAAAAGAACTTTTAGTTTATGTTTTATTCTCCGATTGAATATCCTTATTCTATTTATAGATATGAATGATAGTCTTTAAACATGACATTTACTTAGATACAGTTATTTCTTTTATTACATTTATTAAGCTTTAATTTAGCTATTTGGTTATAGACTTATATATCAAACAATCAAAAGCGTTGATTTGTTAATATTTCCTTTACCTTTAAAAAATATTAAAAAGACATACTTTTAAAATAATTTTCTACTGTAAATTATATTTTAATTTATATCACCGATTATATGATCTTAAATGCTACCCAAGTTCTTGAACATACTGTTTTGCAATTTAGTAGGCACAAGAGAGTTTCAATTTTTCGAAAGAGAAAATTTTCCCTACCATTATTGGCTTTGAATTTGTGTTTCTCTTATGGACTTTCTGGTTCATTTCGCTAGCCATAAGTTTTTAATTTAGTTGTGTTTCTGTAGACTAACAAAATGTATATTCTACACAATATAGAGTGTGAAAAAAAAATTGTGCAATCAAAGTTATGTCTAACCCTAAGGGTATAGGTCTTTTATCTCACAACTTCATCTATATTAAGATTTTTATAATAATTTTATTGAGTACATTAAATATTTAGCTATGTATATTTTTAATGTAATTTCTCCTCACGTATAGTTATTTCTCCGTTTGTTCCTAATCAAGACTGTCTATTTATATTTATCCATGACTAGTAGTTCTACTGTTTTTTTTATTGTAGTTATTTTTTTTTTATATGTATAGTTACATATGAATTTTTATTTCTCCTCATTTCTATCCGAGAAGAATAAAGTTCTTAGGATTTTGAGGGAGTTATATACTTTTCCATGTAATCATATATATATATATATATATATGAAATTGATATAATTCGAAGTTTTACCCATATATAGAGTTTACATAGCCTAAAAGCATTATAGAAAGGAGAAAAGAAATAATTTTATTTAAATAAATGTCTTATCTTAAAATATTTAATCATACAATATTAAGACATCTATAAGGTTTTGGTAACAGAAACACAATGAACCCACAAATCATCTCTTTTTTTGAAATATTGGGCTTCACGTGCAATCAAACTAGGTCTATCGGCAATATATTTGATAAGTGTATCATGACATTCTTTTCCTTCTGTCACAAGCTCCTTGCAGCAAGCATCCAAGACGACTCCATTCATGAAAACTTGAGCCATTATATCCAATGCACACTTTGCGGTAATCTTGAGAACACATTGATTCCACAGTGACTTTGGTTTGTAAAGACATACTTTTAAAATAATTTTTTACTGTAAATTATATTTTAATTTATATAACCGATTATATGATCTTAAATGCTACCCAAGTTCTTGAACATACTGTTTTGCAATTTAGTAGGCACAAGAGAGTTTTAATTTTTCGAAAGAGAAAAATTTCCCTACCATTATTATCTTTGAATTTGTGTTTCTCTTATGGATTTTCTGGTTCATTTCGCTAGCCTTAAGAGTTTTTAATTTAGTTTTGTTTCTGTAGACTAACAAAATGTATATTCTACACAATATAGAGTGTGAAAAAAAATTGTGCAATCACAGTTATGTCTAACCCTAAGGGTATAGGTCTTTTATCTCACAACTTCATCTATATTAAGATTTTTATAATAATTTTATTGAGTACATTAAATATTTAGCTATGTATATTTTTAATGTAATTTCTCCTCACGTATAGTTATTTCTCTGTTTGTTCCTAATCAAGACTGTCTATTTATATTTATCCATGACTAGTAGTTCTACTGTTTTTTTTATTGTAGTTATTTTTTTTTTGATATGTCTAGTTACATATGAATTTTTATTTCTCCTCATTTCTATCCGAGAAGAATAAAGTTCTTAGGATTTTGAGGGAGTTATATACTTTTCCATGTAATCATATATATATATATATATATATATGAAATTGATATAATTCGAAGTTTTACCCATATATAGAGTTTACATGAAACAACCCGACCCTTTTTTTTTTCTTTTTAATAATTAAATACAATATATAATTAAGTATCCCATACTACTTAATTAAACAAACCAACCCACACCCGGTAACCAACCAATAATAAACCAACATCCAATTACATGCACAGTGGAAACATATCAATAATACAAAACCAATACAATAGCATTTCTATCCATTCTATCTAGCAACCTAACATATCTCTATCCAAGGTTCCATCCTAAACAATATAACAAAGACCAACAACACACAAACGAGACCCTAGTTCATCCTCCTCCTCATCGCCATGATTCCACGTCACATACCTGCACACCACAAATAACAATTGAGATGCGTAAGTATTATCATAATACTTAGTGAGGCCGTCCTCCCATCTACTGGGTTATACACACAAGCATATGAGACCCTCAAGTTTAAGCAAAACAAACAACACACAACAATACATCAAACCAGGAAAACAAGTCTCGACTGAGACCAGTGTCGACCGATGCCTCACGGTGTCGATCGATGCTACAAACAATGGTGTCGACCGATGCTAAACAGTGTCGACCGATGCCACTCCAAATGGTGTCGACCGATGCTTCCTAGTGTCGATCGATGCCTCCTCTGCAGACACGATCTACGCGAAACCGAACATCGAACTCTCCTTCCCAATCATCTCGAATCCATCTCAAACTCACCCAATTACCTCAGAAATCACTGGGAATCACAAAAGCAATGAACCCAAGCAACAAAACAACACAAACAGCAAAGAAAACACACAAACAAGAGAGATCTCATGCTTAGATCAACCATGGTCAAGCACTCACCTCAAGAACAGGAAGATTGGATTGAGAAACGTGGAAAACAACACCTCCAGAAGCTCCCCCTTCGTTTCCAGCAACAACTAACCCTCCTATAGCCTCAGATCTCTCAAAAAACTCCAAGAACAAGCCCAGAAAGTCACAAAAACGTTTCTCTCTCTTTTCTCTCTTTCTTTCACTAAGCGGCGACCAAATAACTCCCCAAAAACCCTTAAACTCGTCCTTAGACGCTTATAACACGATTTAGGGATTTAATTGAACCAAACCGAACCAATTCGGCAATTAATCAAACCGGCCGAACCCAGAAATTAGTGGTGTCGATCGATGCCACTAGGGTGTCGATCGACACTCCTTTCAAAATCACAAAATCCGGTTCGCGGATGTTACATTACATAGCCTAAAAGCATTATAGAAAGGAGAAAAGAAATAATTTTATTTAAATAAATGTCTTATCTTAAAATATTTAATCATAAAATATTAAGACATCTATAAGGTTTTGGTAACAGAAACACAATGAACCCACAAATCATCTCTTTTTTTGAAATATTGGGCTTCACGTGCAATCAAACTAGGTCTATTGGCAATATATTTGATAAGTGTATCATGACATTCTTTTCCTTCGGTCACAAGCTCCTTGCAGCAAGCATCCGAGACGACTCCATTCATGAAAACTTGAGCCATTATATCCAATGCACACTTTGCGGTAATCTTGAGAACACATTGATTCCACAGTGACTTTGGTTCGCTTACTTCTACAGCAAATGATGGGATGTGTTCACTCATTGTAACAAGGATCACCACAAGAAACACCAAAGACATGTTAAGTTTTCCTATTTTTATATGTTTTTAAACTTTTAAATTGATTTTTCTTTTTTGGTGAAGGAAAAAAAAGAACTTTTAGTTTGTGTTTTATTCTCCGATTGAATATCCTTACTCTATTTATAGATATGAATGATAGTCTTTAAACATGACATTTACTTAGATACAGTTATTTCTTTTATTACATTTATTAAGCTTTAATTTAGCCATTTGGTTATAGACTTATATATCAAACAATCAAAATCGTTGATTTGTAAATATTTCCTTTACCTTTAAAAAATATTAAAAAGACATACTTTTAAAATAATTTTCTACTGTAAATTATATTATAATTTATATAACCGGTTATATGATCTTAAATGCTACCCAAGTTCTTGAACATACTGTTTTGCAATTTAGTAGGCACAAGAGAGTTTAATTTTTCGAAAGAGAAAATTTTTCCTACCATTATTGGCTTTGAATTTGTGTTTCTCTTATGGATTTTCTGGTTCATTTCACTAGCCTTAAGAGTTTTTAATTTAGTTTTGTTTCTGTAGACTAACAAAATGTATATTCTACACAATATAGTGTGTGAAAAAAAAATTGTGCAATCACAGTTATGTCTAACCCTAAGGGTATAGGTCTTTTATCTCACAACTTCATCTATATTAAGATTTTTATAATAATTTTATTGAGATCATTAAATATTTAGCTATGTATATTTTTAATGTAAGTTTTCCTCACGTATAGTTATTTCTCCGTTTGTTCCTAAACAAGACTGTCTATTTATATTTATCCATGACTAGTAGTTCTAGTGTTTTTTTTATTGTAGTTATTTTTTTATATATGTCTAGTTACATATGAATTTTTTTTTTCCTCATTTCTACCTGAGAAGAATAAAGTTCTTAGGATTTTGAGGGAGTTATATACTTTTCCATGTTATCATATATATATATATATATGAAATTGATATAATTCGAAGTTTTACCCATATATAGAGTTTACATAGCCTAAAAGCATTATAGAAAGGAGAAAGAAATAATTTTATTTAAATAAATGTCTTATCTTAAAACATTTAATATACAATATTAAGACATCTATAAGGTTTTGGTAACAGAAACACAATGAACCCACAAATTATCTCTTTTTTTGAAATATTGGGCTTCAAGTGCAATCAAACTAGGTCTATCGGCAATATATTTGATAAGTGTATCATGACATTCTTTTCCTTCTGTCACAAGCTCCTTGCAGCAAGCATCCGGGACGACTCCATTCATGAAAACTTGAGCCATTATATCCAATGCACACTTTGCGGTAATCTTGAGAACACATTGATTCCACAGTGACTTTGGTTCGCTTACATCTACAGCAAATGATGGGATGTGTTCACTCATCGTAACAAGGATCACCACAAGAAACACCAAAGACATGTTAAGTTTTCCCATTTTTATATGTTTTTAAACTTTTAAATTGATTTTTTTTTTTTGGTGAAGGAAAAAAAAAGAACTTTTAGTTTATGTTTTATTCTCCGATTGAATATCCTTACTCTATTTATAGATATGAATGATAGTCTTTAAACATGACATTTACTTAGATACAGTTATTTCTTTTATTACATTTATTAAGCTTTAATTTAGCCATTTGGTTATAGACTTATATATCAAACAATCAAAAGCGTTGATTTGTAAATATTTCCTTTACCTTTAAAAAATATTAAAAAGACATACTTTAAAAATAATTTTCTACTGTAAATTATATTTTAATTTATATAACCGATTATATGATCTTAAATGCTACCCAAGTTCTTGAACATACTGTTATCCAATTTAGTAGGCACAAGAGAGTTTCAATTGTTCGAAAGAGAAATTTTTTCCTACCATTATTGGCTTTGAATTTGTGTTTCTCTTATGGATTTTCTGGTTGATTTCGCTAGCCTTAAGAGTTTTTAATTTAGTTTTGTTTCTGTAGACTAACAAAATATATATTCTACACAATATAGAGTGTGAAAAAAAAATTGTGCAATCACAGTTATGTCTAACCCTAAGGGTATAGGACTTTTATCTCACAACTTCATCTATATTAAGATTTTTATAATAATTTTATTGAGATCATTAAATATTTAGCTATGTATATTTTTAATGTACTTTCTCCTCACGTATAGTTATTTCTCCGTTTGTTCCTAAACAAGACTGTGTATTTATATTTATCCATGACTAGTAGTTCTAGTGTTTTTTTTTTATTGTAGTTATTTTTTTTTGATATGTCTAGTTACATATGAATTTTTTTCTCCTCGTTTCTATCCGAGAAAAATAAAGTTCTTAGGATTTTGAGGGAGTTATATACTTTTCCATGTAATCATGAAACAACCCTTCCCGTTTTTTTTTTTATATACCTTAATTTACTAGTGGTCCCATACTGTAACACCCGCAAACCAATTTTTGGTATTTTGGTAAGGGTGTCGATCGACACCTTCTAGTGAGGCATCGATCGACACCAGTTGTGGCCGGTTTGGTCGGTTCAATTTTAATTTTCGGTTTGCGTGGTTGGTTTAGGGAACCCCTAAATCGAGTGTAAAAGAGGGGAAACGACCTAGGGTCGTGTTTTTGGTGTTATTTGGCCGCTTTTAGAGAAAAAGAAAGAGAGAGAAGTGTTCTTGAGCTTTTGGGAAGAGATTGAGAGATTCCTTGCTGTTCTTGGGAGATCTAAGGCTGGGAAGGTGTTAGAAGCTTGTTAGGAGTGAAGGAATTCGTTCTTGTTGGTCAGAATCTTCTTGAAAGAGGTGAGTGCATGACCATGGCTTATCTAAGCTAAGATCTCTAGAGTTTATGTGATTTGGTGCTTATGTGGTTGTTTCTTTGAGTTCTCTATGGTATTTCGTCGCTGTTTTGGCTGGGTTTGGCTTCTGGGAGTGCAAGGAGCGGATTGGAGAAGATTGGAGGCGAGATTCGGAGTTTTTGATCGAAGGAAATCGCTGCTCGGCAACGGTGTCGGTCGACACCAGTTGGGGTGTCGGTCGACACCAACGCGAGGACGGTTCGGGACTTTGGCGAGCGTCGATCGATGCCATGTGGAGGTGTCGGTTGACACAAACTAGATTTTTAGGGAGTGTCGGGCAGGGTGTCGGTCGACACCAGTATGGTGTCGGTCGACGCCAGATTGTCAGTGTCGATCGACACCAGATGGTGTTGGTCGACACCCTTCTTTCAGCTACGATGGATCGTTGTATGCTTTGTATATTGCCTGGTTTGTTTTATTGATTGTTGTTTGTGGCATGCAGAGATCTTATTGCTTGTGTGTTTAGCCCAGTAGATGGGAGGATTGCCTCACTGAGTGTTTATCAAATACTCATGCATCTCAATTTGTGTTTGTGGTGCAGGTAAAGGCAAAGTGTGATCGTGGAATCAAGGCAATGAAGAGGAGGATGTTCTAGGGACTCGATTGGATGTTGTCTGGCATTGCTAGGTTGCTAGAGTTGGGTCATTAGAAACATTGCTAGGTTGCTGGTTCCTTGTTTCTTGTTGTTTGGTATTGGGATATTGTCTTTGCTATAATATTGGTTGTTATTGGTTATTATTGGTTATTTATTGGATATTGATTATGTTATTCCGCTGTTGAATGTGATTGTGGTTAGGGGGCTAGTGGGTATGGGACCACTAGCTGTAGTTTATTATATTATATTTATTATTTGAAAAAAAAAAAGGTCGGTCGTTTCATTTTGGTATAAGAGCCCTTACGGTTCTAGGTTTGGGTTCACTAGGTTTCTGTTGTAGATGTTTGGGATTGCATGTCTTGATTGATTATGTGAGTTAGTCAATTGTGTGTGGCATGGAGTCCTAGAACATCCTCTTCGAGCCGAGTGTGTGATTCCACGGTGAGTTTATGTTTCTGTGTTATAATAGAAATTGTTTGCTTAGCCTTCTGTTCATGGTAGTGCAGATGGTTAGAGAGGATGCTGTGGCTGGTCGAGGTCGTGGACGCGGACGTGGTCGTGGACGCGGACGTGGTCGTGGTAGGGGCAGAGTCCCAGTGGTTAGTGAGACCGAGGACCAGAGTGTGACAGCTGAGGGGGTTGGCGAGTCGCAGGGTGTTCCGGGGGATTCTGTGAGTGTGGCAGGAGGGGGCGGTGTGGATGCTCCAGTGGCCGGTGATGCTAGGGTCCCGGGTGTGGGAGTCCCAGCGGGTGGAATCCCTGGTACTGACTTTGCGGCTCTGCTAGCAGAGGTGTTGGCGCGGTTACCACCAGTGGTACCGGCTCAGGCTCAGGTAGTGCCACCAGTGGTGGCGGAGGAGTGGCAGCCAGTGGCTGCGGATGTGGGGGTTCATGCTCATTATCTCAGCATGTTGACAGAGATGGGTCCGTTGCGTACTGAGCAGTTTTCGGGAGGTGTAGATCCTACTGCTGCGGATGCGTGGAGGACGAGAGTGGAGCGTAACTTCCATACTCTAAGATGTCCTGAGGAGTTCTGGGTGGACATAGGGGTCTACTTTTTGAGTGGTGATGCTGAGTTGTGGTGGAGATCTGTGGCTGCTAGGAGGGTGCAGCGGGAGATGACTTCGGCTGACTTCGTTTTGGAGTCCAACCGCAAGTATTTTCCTAGAGAGGCATTGGATCGTTTGGAGGTGCAGTTCCTCCAGTTGTCTCAGGGGACACGGTCAGTGCGGGAGCTGGACTTGGAGTTCAGTCGACTTCTTTGTTATGGAGGTCGGGCTATGGAGCCTGAGGAGGCTCAGATCAGGAGGTTCTTGAGGGCTCTACGTGATGATTTGAGAGTTCATTGTAGAGGGCGGAGTTTTGCTACGCGTGCAGAGCTGGTTGAGACTGCAGCAGAGATTGAGGAGGATATCCGGGCACAGTCAGTGTCGGCTACTCCAGTGGCTCAGTCTAGTAGGGCTCAGCAGCAGGGTGGTTCGAGCAGGGGCGGTAAGCCTGCACAGGGAACCAAGAGGAAGTGGGAGGCTACGCAGACACAGAGTGGTGCGAGTTGCTTCAAGTGTGGGAGCAAGGATCATAAGATTGCTAACTGTCCCAAGAGGAGTGCTCCGACGGTAGGGCCTCGAGTATGTTATCATTGCAGGGAGCCAGGGCACATCAGGCCTTTGTGTCCCAAGTTGCAGCCGGCAGCAGTGGCAGCGTTGCAGCAGGTGCAGCCTGGAGGTCAGCAGGTAGCACGGATTGAGCAGGCGCCACGGGTTTACACGACAGCAGAGGCTGGTGGAACTAGTGCCGGAGCGATCACAGGTATAATTTCTGGTACTTAATCTTTGTGAATTTTAGTAGGGTCAGATTTCATGTTCTTGTGATAAAGTGTTAGGTTCTCAACACATGAGGTTTGTGTAGGGACCTTGTTGGTGGGCGGGTTTAAGTCCCACGTTATGTTTGATTCTGGAGCTTCGCATAGCTTCATTACTCCAGAGTGTGCAGAGTGTGCGGGGATCAGCGGGGATCCTGGAGAGCGTACAGGAGTTGTTAGAGTTGCGGGAGGCATGTTCCTGAGAGTTATTGGACGAGCTAGAGGAATTGATATTCAGATCGCAGGAGAGTCATGGCCAGCGGATTTGCTTATCAGTCCAGTGGAGCTGTATGATGTTATTCTCGGGATGGATTGGATGCATCGGCATATGGTGCGTTTGGATTGCTATCGGGGTAGAGTGGAGTTTGAGCGTCCAGGAGGGAAGTTGGTTTTTCAGGGTATTAGACCGACTTCAGGGAGTCTCGTGATCTCAGCCATTCAGGCTGGGAAGATGATCGAGAAGGGCCGTGAGGCTTATTTGGTTACTATATCTATGCCAGAGTCAGTGGGGAAGTCTACGGTTAGCGGTATTCCGGTAGTGGAGGAGTTTGAGGATGTGTTTCAGCCTTTGCACGGATTACCACCATCTCAGTCGGATCCTTTTACCATTGAACTGGAACCGGGGACGACACCGTTATCCAAGGCTCCTTACAGAATGGCTCCAGCAGAGATGGCAGAGCTGAAGAAGCAGCTAGAGGATCTGTTGAGTAAGGGATTCGTCCGTCCTAGTGTATCACCGTGGGGAGCGCCGGTGTTGTTTGTGAAGAAGAAGGATGGTAGTTTCAGGTTGTGTATCGACTATCGGGGTTTGAACCGGGTCACTGTGAAGAACAAGTATCCTCTTCCTAGGATTGATGAGTTGTTGGATCAGTTGAGGGGTGCTACTTGGTTCTCTAAGGTAGATATGGCGCCGGGTTATCATCAGATACCGATAGATGAGGCGGATGTGAGGAAGACTGCTTCCAGGACGAGGTATGGGCATTATGAGTTTGTGGTTATGCCCTTCGGGTTGACTAACGCGCCAGCAGCGTTTATGAGATTGATGAACAGTGTGTTTCAGGAGTTTCTGGATGTATCTGTCATCATTTTCATCGACGATATCCTGGTTTATTCTAAGAGTCCTGAGGAGCATGCAGTGCATTTGAGGGCAGTTATGGAGAAGCTGCGGGAGCAGACGTTGTTTGCCAAGTTGAGCAAGTGTAGTTTTTGGCAGCGTGAGATGGGTTTTCTGGGTCACATTGTTTCTGCAGAGGGGGTTTCTGTAGATCCAGAGAAGATTCAGGCTATCAGGGATTGGCCTAGACCGCAGAATGCCACAGAGATCAGAAGTTTCCTTGGATTGGCAGGTTACTACAGGAGATTTGTGCAGGGGTTTGCAAGCAGAGCACATCCTATGACTAAGTTGACAGGGAAGGATGTTCCTTTTGTCTGGTCAGAAGAGTGTGAGGAAGGCTTTGCAAGCCTGAAGGAGATGTTGACTATTGCGCCAGTGTTGGCTTTGCCTGAGCAGGGAGAACCCTATGTGGTTTATACAGATGCATCTAGAGTGGGGTTGGGTTGTGTTGTGATGCAGCATGGGAAGGTGATTGCTTATGCTTCGCGGCAGTTGCGGGTGCATGAAGGCAACTATCCTACTCATGATTTGGAGATGGATGCTGTCGTTTTTGCCCTGAAGATTTGGAGATCTTATCTTTATGGTGCAAAGGTACAGGTGTTTACAGATCATAAGAGCCTGAAGTATATATTCACTCAGCCTGAGCTGAATTTGAGGCAGAGGCGGTGGATGGAGCTTGTGGCAGATTATGATTTGGAGATAGCCTATCATCCTGGTAAGGCTAACACGGTTGCAGATGCTCTGAGTCGGAAGAGGGTAGCTTCGGCTCAGGAGCAGGAGATGGAGTCTCTAGTAGGGGAGATCAGTGCTTTGAGCTTATGTGCTGTTTCACAGGAACCGTTGGGTTTGGAAGCAGTAGATAGAGCAGATCTTCTGAGTAGAGTGCAGTTGGCTCAGGAGAAGGATTTGGGGCTGGTGAATGCCTCTAAGGATGTGGATTCAGAGTATCTGGTCTCAGATAATGGTACTATCTTGGTACACGGTCGTGTGTGTGTGCCCAAGGATGAGGAGTTGAGACAGGAGATTCTGAGAGAGGCTCATGCGAGCAAGTTATCCATTCATCCAGGAGCGACTAAGATGTACCGTGACCTCAAGAGGTACTATCATTGGGTCGGGATGAAGAAGGATGTGGCTAGTTGGGTTTCGAGGTGTGATGTGTGTCAGCTAGTGAAGGCTGAGCATCAAGTTCCTGGTGGGTTACTGAAGAGTTTACCCATTCCTGAGTGGAAGTGGGATATGATCACCATGGATTTTGTGGTAGGATGGCCAGTGTCACGGACCTTTGATGCTATTTGGGTCATTGTGGACCGGTTGACTAAGTCTGCACATTTTCTGGCCATTAAGAAGACTGATGGAGCAGCGGTCTTGTCTAAGAAGTATGTGAGGGAGATAGTCAGATTGCATGGGGTGCCAGCGAGCATTGTGTCTGATAGGGATTCTAAGTTCACTTCGGTGTTCTGGAAGGCATTTTAGGCAGAGATGGGCACTAAGGTGCATATGAGTACAGCTTATCATCCCCAAACTGATGGACAGTCAGAGAGGACGATCCAGACACTGGAGGATTTGCTGAGGATGTGTGTGTTGGATTGGGGTGGCCATTGGGTAGATCACCTGAACCTGGTAGAGTTTGCTTACAACAACAGCTATCAGGCGAGTATTAAGATGGCTCCTTATGAGGCTTTGTATGGGAGGCCATGTCGTACACCATTATGCTGGACTCAGGTGGGGGAGAGGAGCATGTTTGGTGCTAGTTTTGTTCAGGAGACCTCAAAGAAGATTCAGGTTCTCAAGCTGAACATGAAGGAGGCTCAGGATAGGCAGAGGAGTTATGCAGATAGGAGGAGGAGAGATCTTGAGTTTCAGGTAGGAGACAGAGTGTACCTCAAGATGGCCATGTTGCGGGGTCCGAACAGGTCATTGTCAGAGACTAAGTTGAGTCCGAGGTATATGGGTCCATTCAGAGTGATTGAGCGGGTTGGACCAGTGGCATATAGATTGGAGTTACCTGAGGTGATGCATGCATTCCATAAGGTTTTCGATGTGTCTATGTTGCGGAAGTGTCTCCGTGAGAGAGAGGAGGTGTTGGCTAAGATTCCTGAGGATCTTCAGCCTAACATGACATTGGAGGCGAGACCAGTGAGGGTTCTCGAGAGGAGGATCAAGGAACTTCGGAAGAAGAAGATTTCTTTGATGAGAGTCCTGTGGGACTGTGATGGTGTTGAGGAGCAGACTTGGGAGCCTGAGGCAAAGATGAAGGCAAGGTTCAAGAAGTGGTATGAGAAGGAAGCCGCGACTTGAGCTTGTTTAGCCTGGTCCCATCTGTAATCCGTGGCTGGAGCGGGAATGGAGTATTCCAGCCCATCTCTCTTGTTACTCGGTCGCTTGGGGTGGTTGGTTGTGCGACTCAGTAACAAGATGAGGTGGTGTTCGGGGTACAAAGTTTCCGTGAGGCGGGGTTTTGGAAGAAGTTTCCTGGAATAGAAGTTTCCAAAAGTGGAAAGTTTCCAAAAATGGAAAGTGCTAAATATGGAAAGTTTTCCGGGAGTTGGAATTTGTCCATTTTAGCGGTGGAGAGCCTTGGAGGGGCTTGTGTGGCCTTAGTGGCAGACTTTTGAGTCAGTGTGCCAGTGTGTGGCGGTATTTCTTTTGTTATGGTGTGGCCTTGGTGGCAGTATTCTTTTGTTATTGTGTGGCCTTTGTGGCAGGCTGTTTAGCCAGAGTGTCTGTTAAGGCGGTCCTTCCGGACTGATGGTCTTTCGGGACAGACGGTCTTTCGGGACTGATGGTCCTTCGGGACAAACGGTCTTTCAGGACTGATGGTCCTTCGGGACAGACGGTCTTTCGGGACTGATGGTCCTTCGGGACAGACGGTCTTTCGGGACTGATGGTCCTTCGGGACAGACGGTCCTTCGGGACTGATGGTCCTTCGGGACAGACGGTCCTTCGGGACAGATGGCCTTTGTGGCGTGAATATGATCCCTGTGTGGTCATGGGGTATCCCGGTGAGGGCATATGTGGTTGGTAGGACATTGAGATGTTTTACGCGAGCCACGGGAAGGGAACCTGGATAGGGATAGGGCTCAGACGTGTTCAGAATTGTTTGCTCGCGACTCTTGGGGGACTTAGGTTCTCCTAGTACTACCATATTCAGAGACTTTGTATGACGATCCGGGGGGGCGCTGTAGGGTGGCAACCCGAGAGACGAGTTTGGACTTTTCCTTAGATATTTTGGCATGCAGACTTAGGTCTGATGAGGAGCCAATAAAAACTCAAGGTTTAGGCCTAGGAGTAAAGGAAAGTCCAAAAAGTCAAGAGCAAATAACACCTGGAACGTGAGTCTATCGCCTAGAGGTGACCTTCTGTAGATCGGTCGGAGGAGTGCGGGCCGTGGAGACGGTTGCACGGGAGTCCTTAACTGATAGTTGTTCGAGATTAGAGGACGAATCTAGATTGGTGGGGGAGAATTGTAACACCCGCAAACCAATTTTTGGTATTTTGGTAAGGGTGTCGATCGACACCTTCTAGTGAGGCATCGATCGACACCAGTTATGGCCGGTTTGGTCGGTTCAATTTTAATTTTCCGGTTTGCGTGGTTGGTTTAGGGAATCCCTAAATCGAGTGTAAAAGAGGGGAAATGACCTAGGGTCGTGTTTTTTGTGTTATTTGGCCGCTTTTAGAGAAAAAGAAAGAGAGAAAAGTGTTCTTGAGCTTTTGGGAAGAGATTGAGAGATTCCTTGCTGTTCTTGGGAGATCTAAGGCTGGGAAGGTGTTAGAAGCTTGCTAGGAGTGAGGGAATTCGTTCATGTTGGTCAGAATCTTCTTGAAAGAGGTGAGTGCATGACCATGGCTTATCTAAGCTAAGATCTCTAGAGTTTATGTGATTTGGTGCTTATGTGGTTGTTTCTTTGAGTTCTCTATGGTATTTCGTCGCTGTTTTGGCTAGGTTTGGCTTCTGGGAGTGCAAGGAGCAGATCGGAGAAGATTGGAGGCGAGATTCGGAGTTTTTGATCGAAGGAAATCGCTGCTCGGCAACGGTGTCGGTCGACACCAGTTGGGGTGTCGGTCGACACCAACACGAGGACGGTTCGGGACTTTGGCGAGTGTCGATCGATGCCATGTGGAGGTGTCGGTCGACACAAACTAGGGTTTTCAGGAGTGTCGGGCAGGGTATCGGTCGACACCAGTATGGTGTCGGTCGACGCCAGATTGTCAGTGTCGATCGACACCATCTGGTGTCGGTCGACACCCTTCTTTCAGCTACGATGGATCGTTGTATGCTTTGTATATTGCCTGGTTTGTTTTATTGATTGTTGTTTGTGGCATGCAGAGATCTTATTGCTTGTGTGTATAGCCCAGTAGATTGGAGGATTGCCTCACTGAGTGTTTATCAAATACTCATGCATCTCAATTTGTGTTTGTGGTGCAGGTAAAGGCAAAGTGTGATCGTGGAATCAAGGCAATGAAGAGGAGGATGTTCTAGGGACTCGATTGGATGTTGTCTGGCAATTCTAGGTTGGTAGAGTTGGGTCATTAGAAACATTGCTAGGTTGCTGGTTCCTTGTTTCTTGTTGTTTGGTATTGAGATATTGTCTTTGCTATAATATTGGTTATTATTGGTTATTATTGGTTATTTATTGGATATTGATTATGTTATTCCGCTGTTGAATGTGATTGTGGTTAGGTGGCTAGTGGGTATGGGACCACTAACATCCTAACAACGATCAATAACCGCGGATAACCAAATAAAACAATTCCATTAATCCAATAAAATTCCAACATAAATAATCCAATAACCAATAACACCATAATCCAAACAAAGAAATACCCAAAAGCTAACATCCTACAATGTTCATATGACTTAATCTAGCAACCTAACAACAGCTAGACCACAATCAATCAAGCCTCTAGAACATCCTCCTCCTCATTGCCTTTGATTCCACGATCACACTTTGCCTTTACCTGCACACCACAAACAACAATTGAGATACGTAAGTATTATCATAAATACTTAGTGAGGCCGTCCTCCCATCTACTGGGTTATACACACAAGCATATGAGACTCCCAAGTCAATACATCAAACCAGGAAAACAAGACTCGGCAGGTACTAGTGTCGACCGATGCTAACTCGGTGTCGACCGATGCTACAGGAACTGGTGCCGACCGATGCTGAATGGTGCCGATCGATGCTACTCAAGACGGTGCCGATCGATGCCCCTCAAGAGTGGTATCGATCGATACCTCTTCTGCAGACACGATCCGCGCGAAACTCAGCGACGAACTCCGATTCCAATCAACACAAATTCGACTCCAAACACGTCTAACCATCTCGGAATGCACTAGAAATCACAAATACAATGTACCCAAGCAAGCAAACACCACAAACCACAAGGAATCACACAAAACAAAGGAGATCTCATGCTTAGATCACCCATGGTCAAGCACTCACCTCAAAATACAGAAGGAAAAGGTCGAAGAACAGTAGAGCAACTCCTTAGGAAGCTTCTCCTTCGTTCCCAGCAACAGAAAACTCAAGAATAGCCAGCAATCTTACTAAATCTCTCTTAGCAATCTCAAGAACACACTTTTCTCCCTTTTTCTCTCCAAAAACACAAAACGGCGACAGAGAAAAAAGACTAAACCCTTATTTTGTCGATTTCCCCTTTAAATACCCGGTTAAACCACTAACCAAACCATCCCAATCGAAAAATCGCGAATTAAATCAAACCGGTCGAACCCAGAAATTAGTGGTGTCGATCGATGCCACTAGGGTGTCGATCGACACTCCTCCCAAAATCACAAAATCTGGTTCGCGGATGTTACAATTCTCCCCCACCAATATGGATTCGTCCCCGAATCCCGCAATACCGTCCATCTGCCAAGGACCTCCGTGCCACCGTCAGCACGGCCCGCACGTCCCCAGACCGGACTAAACACCGTCAGCCAAGGTTTCCCGTGCCACTGTCGCAACAGCCCGCACACCTCCGACTGACCCTCGAGGTCTCCCTCTAGCCAATATACTCGCATCATAAACCCTATTTGCTCACAACTCAGTGCTTCCCCCGTCCGTGGTCGCAACCAACGAATCATGCCGGCTCGCTATTAGGCCAACCACCTTAAGCTACGGCATCCAGGAAGTCACTCACACACACTCCCCCCGCTCTCGGGTCGCAACCCTCGAGACATACCGGCTCACTGCCGAGCCTCGGCTCACAGCTACGGTATCCAGGGAGCCTCACATATCCCGCTCTTGGGTCGTCACCCTCAAGCGCGCTCTCGATTGTCATCCGAAGCAACATACCACTCCCACTCTGTGGCCACAAAGTCCATCGAGCTATCGGTATCACGTGAGTTGGGCCCGCACGGCCTTGAGCAAAACAAATACTGATGCCAACGAGTATCTCCCGGCTAGATATACCTCAACATTTCCACAAAACTTTCCTTTTTTAGAAACTTTTTGATTCTGGAAACCTTCCTTTTGTGGAAACTTTCTATTTATGGAAACTTTCCAAAAATAGAAACCCGAGCTATTTCTCTTTTCCCATGACAACAACAGTCAAACATAAAGAAAAATACTCATCTTATTAATCTCAAAAAAGTCATAATCGTTACAATCTCATCGAAATTACATCAGAAAAAGCAAAACTACAATAACCAGAGCCATCAACCCGCATCCCGAGCACTACCTCATCTTGATACTTAGTCGCACAACCAACCACCCCTAAGCGACCAAATATCAAGAGAGATGGGCTAGAATACTCCGTACCCGCTCCAGCCATGGACTACAACTCGGACCCGGCTAGACAAGCTCAAGTCGCGGTCTGCTTCTCAAACCACTTCTTAAACCTTGCCTTCATCCTCGCCTCGGGCTCCCAAGTCTGCTCCTCTACTCCATCACAGTCCCACAAGACTCTCATCAAAGGAATCTTCTTCTTCCGAAGTTCCTTGACTCTCCTCTCGAGCACCCTCACTGGTCTCGCCTCTAAAGACATGTTAGGCTGAAGATCCCCAGGAATCTTAGCCAACAACTGATCACCCTCGTGAAGACACTTCCTCAGCATCGACACATGAAATACCTTGTGGAACGCACGCATAACCTCAGGCAACTCCAACCGGTATGCCACTGGTCCCACCTGCTCAACCACTATGAACGGACCCATGTACCTCGGACTCAACTTAGTCTCCGTCAATGACCTGTTCGGACCCTGCAACATGGCCATCTTGAGGTACACTCTATCACCAACCTGAAACTCAAGATCCTTTTTCCTCTTATCAGCATAGCTCTTCTGCCGATCCTGAGCCTCCTTCATGTTCAGCCTCAAAACCCGAATCTTCTCCGAGGTCTCCTGAACAAAATCTGCACCAAATATGCTCCTCTCCCCCACCTGAGTCCAACATAATGGTGTACGACACGGCCTCCCATACAAGGCCTCATAAAGAGCCATCCCAATACTAGCCTGGTAGCTGTTGTTATAAGCAAACTCCACCAAGCTCAAGTGATCTGCCCAATGACCACCTCAATCCAGCACACACATCCTCAATAAATCCTCCAAAATCTGGATCGTCCTCTCTGACTGACCGTCTGTCTGAGGATGATAGGCTGTACTCATATGCACCTTCGTGCCCATCTCCGCCTGAAATGCCTTCCAGAACACCGAGGTGAACTTGGAATCTCTATCAGACACAATACTAGCAGGCACACCGTGCAATCTGACTATCTCCCTCACGTACTTCTTGGCCAAAACCGCTGCTCCATCAGTTTTCTTGATGGCCAGAAAATGCGCAGACTTAGTCAAACGGTCCACAATGACCCAAATAGCATCAAACGTCCTCGACACAGGCAAACCTACCACGAAGTCCATCGTGATCAAATCCCACTTCCACTCTGGAATGGATAAACTCTGTAATAAACCACCAGGAACCTGATGCTCCGCCTTCACCAGCTGGCAAGTATCACACTTCGCCACCCATTCGGCTACGTCCTTCTTCATCCCGACCCAGTGATAATACCGCTTGAGGTCACGGTACATCTTGGTCGCTCCTGGATGAATAGAGAACTTGCTCGAATGAGCCTCCCTCAGTATCTCCTGCCTCAAATCCTCACCCTTGGGCACACAGATCCGACAATGCACAAGGATAGTACCATTAGCAGAAAAATGATACTCTGCACCCGCAGCCTTAGAGGCATTCACCAGCCCCTCATCGCTCTCCTGAGCTAACCTCACTCTGCTCAACAGATCCGCTCTATCAGCTGCCTCCAAACCCAAAGGTTCCTGTGAGATAGCACACAAACTCAATGCACTAATCTCACCTACCAACGCCTCCATATCCTGCTCCTGAGCCGAAGCCACCCGCTTCCGACTCAAGGCATCTGCAACCAGATTAGCTTTACTAGGATGGTAAGCTATGTCCAAATCATAATCCGCTACTAACTCCATCCAACGCCTCTGCCTCAAATTCAGCTCAGGCTGAGTAAAAATGTACTTCAGACTCTTGTGATCTGTAAATACCTGTACCTTCCCACCATACAGATAGGATCTCCAAATCTTAAGAGCAAAGATCACTGATGCCATCTCCAAATCATGAGTAGGATAATTAGCTTCATGCTTCCGCAACTGCCGCGAAGCATAGGCTATAACCTTCCCCTGCTGCATAAGTACACAACCCAACCCCACTCTAGAAGTGTCTGTATACACAACATAAGGCTCGTCCTGCTCAGGCAGTGCTAACACCGGCGTGGTAGTCAACATCTGCTTTAGACTTGCAAAACTTGCCTCACACTATGGTGACCACACAAACGGGACATCCTTCCCTGTAAGCTTAGTCATCGGCTGTGCCATACTCGCAAAACCCCAAACAAACCTCCTGTAGTAACCTGCTAACCCTAGGAAACTCCGAATCTCAGTGGCACTCTGCGGCCTCGGCCACTCCCTGATGGACTGAATCTTCTCTGGATCCACTGAAACTCCCTCAGCTGAAACAATATGACCCAAGAACCCCATCTCACGCTGCCAGAAACTGCACTTACTCAGCTTAGCAAACAACTTCTGCTCCCGCAGCTTCTCCTACACTTCTCTCAAATGTACTGCATGCTCCTCAGGACTCTTAGAATATACCAGGATGTCGTCGATGAAAATGATGACTGACACGTCCAGAAACTCCTGGAACACGCTGTTCATCAATCTCATAAACGCAGCTGGCGCATTTGTCAACCCAAACGGCATCATCACAAACTCGTAGTGCCCATATCTCGTCCTGAAGGTTGTCTTCCTCACATCTGCCTCATGTATAGGAATCTGATGATAACCTGAAGCCAAGTCGATCTTGGAGAACCAAGTAGCACCCCTCAACTGATCCAACAACTCATCAATCCTCGGAAGAGGGTACTTGTTCTTCACAGTAACTCGGTTCAAACCCCAATAGTCAATACACAACCGAAAACTCCCATCCTTCTTCTTAACAAACAACACCGGAGCTCCCCACGTTGAACAACTAGGACCGATAAAACCCTTGCCCAACAAATCCTCCAGCTGCTTCTTCAGCTCTGCCATCTCTGCTGGAGCCATCCTGTAAGGAGCCTTGGATAACGGCATCGTCCCCGGTTCCAGCTCAATAGTAAAAGGATCCGACCGAGATGGTGGTAATCCCTGCAATGACTGGAACACATCCTCAAAGTCCTCCACAACCGGAATACCGCTAACCGTAGACTTCCCCACTGACTCTGGCATAGATATAGTAACCAGATAGGCCTCAGGGCCCTTCTCGATCATCTTCCCTGCCTGAACGGCTGAGATCACGAGACTCCCCGAAGTCTGTCTAATACCCTGAAAAACCAACTTCCCTCTTGGACGCTCAAACTCCACTCTACCCCGATAGCAATCCAAATGCACCTTATACCGATGCAACTAATCCATACCAAGAATAACGTCAGACAACTCCACTGGACTGATAAGCAAATCCGCTGGCCACGACTCTCCTGCGATCTGAATATCAACTCCTCCAGCTCGTCCAATAACCCTCAGGAACTTGCCTCCAGCAACTCTGACAACTCCCGAACGCTCTCCAGAATCCCCTCTGATCCCCGCACTCTCGGCACACTCTGGAGTAATGAAGCTATGAGAAGCTCCAGAATCAAACATAACATGGGACTCAAACCCGCCCACAACCAAGGTCCCTACACAAACCTCATGTGTTGAGAACCTAACACTTGGCCACAAACAAAAACAAATATAATTTGAACTATTGAATTGACTAAGTTCGAATCTCAGAAGTTATACCTATGATCGCTCCTGCACTAGTGCCACTGGGCTCCTGAGTCGAGTACACTTGTGACATCGGCTCGATCCAACCCACCGGCTGCACACCGTGCTGCACACCCTGCTGCACCCCTGGCTGAGCTCCAGCCTGCAACACTGCTACTGCCCTCTGCTGCAACTTGGGACAACGAGGCTTGATGTGCCCCATCTCTCTGCAGTAGTAACACACTCGAGTATCTATCCGCGGCTCCGTCACCGCTCGCTGCTCTGTCACTGCCCGCTGCTCACCTCTCTGTGGACAGCTAGTCACCTTGTGGTCCCTGCTACCTCACCCAAAGGATCTCGCACCCCCGTGCCTCGATCTCTGCATAACATCAAACTTCCTCTTCTGCCCCTGCGCAAGCTTGTCGCCCTTGCTAGGAACAGAAAGCAGCTGAGACTGCTGTGGCTGCACCGAAGAACTGACCACAACCACGTGTGACCTCAAGTCATCCTCTATCCCATCTGCAACCTCAACCAACTCCGCTCTCGTAGCATAGCTCCTCACTCTGCACCGAGTCCTCAAATCATCCCGCAGAGCCAACAAAAACCTCCGCACCTGAGCCGACTCTGCCTCCCATGCCCTGCCTGCATACCCCACAAGCCGACTGAACTCTGCATCCAGCTCCCGCACTGTACGGTCCCCCTGAGTCAAACCCAAGAACCGTGCCTCCATACGATCAAGAGCCTCCATACTGTTTATTCATTGTGCTTTTGCTGTTGATGTTTATTATTCACCGAGTCCTCCAAGTATTTAACTCCAAGTATTTTCCTCAGGATGCTCTTGATCGTATGGAGGCACGGTTCTTGGGTTTGACTCAGGGGGACCGTACAGTGCGAGAGCTGGATGCAGAGTTCAGTCGGCTTGTGGGGTATGCAGGCAGGGCATGGGAGCCAGAGTCGGCTCAAGTGAGGAGGTTTTTGTTGGCTCTGCGGGATGATTTGAGGACTCGGTGCAGAGTGAGGAGCTATGCTACGAGAGCAGAGTTGGTTGAGGTTGCAGCTGGGATAGAGGATGACTTGAGGTCATAGGTGGTTGTGGTCAGTTCTTAGGTGCAGCCACAACAGTCTCAGCCGCTTTCTGTTCCTAGCAAGGGCGGCAAGCCTGCGCAGGGGCAGAAGAGGAAGTTTGATGTTATGCAGAGATCGAGGCACGGGGGTGCGAGATGCTTTGGGTGTGGTAGCAGGGACCACAAGGTGACTAGCTGTCCACAGAGAGGTGAGCAGCGGGCAGTGACAGAGCAGCGGGCGGTGAAGGAGCCGCGGATAGATACTCGAGTGTGTTACTACTGCAGAGAGACGGGGCACATCAAGCCTCGTTGTCCCAAGTTACAGCAGAGGGCAGTAGCTGTGTTGCAGGCTGGAGCTCAGCCAGGGGTGCAGCAGGGTGTGCAGCACGGTGTGCAGCCGGTGGGTTGGATCGAGCCGACGTCACAGGTGTACTCGACTCAGGAGCCCGGTTGCAGTAGTGCAGGAGCGATCACAGGGACCTTGTTTGTGGCGGGTTTAAGTCCCATGTTATGTTTGATTCTGGAGCTTCTCATAGCTTCATTACTCCGGAGTGTGCCGAGAGTGCGGGGATCAGAGGGGATTCTGGAGAGCGTTCAGGAGTTGTCAGAGTTGCTGGAGGCAAGTTCCTGAGGGTTATTGGACGAGCTGGAGGAGTTGATATTCAGATCGCAGGAGAGTCGTGGCCAGCGGATTTGCTTATCAGTCCAGTGGAGTTGTATGACGTTATTCTTGTATGGATTGGTTGCATCGGTATAAGGTGCATTTGGATTGCTATCGGGGTAGAGTGGAGTTTGAGCGTCCAAGAGGGAAGTTGGTTTTTCAGGGTATTAGACCGACTTCGGGGAGTCTCGTGATCTCAGCCGTTCAGGCAGGGAAGATGATCGAGAAGGGCCGTGAGGCCTATCTGGTTACTATATCTATGCCAGAGTCAGTGGGGAAGTCTACAGTTAGCGGTATTCCGGTTGTGGAGGACTTTGAGGATGTGTTCCAGTCATTGCAGGGATTACCACCATCTCGGTCGGATCCTTTTACTATTGAGCTGGAACCGGGGACGATGCCGTTATCCAAAGCTCCTTACAGGATGGCTCCAGCAGAGATGGCAGAGCTGAAGAAGCAGCTGGAGGATTTGTTGGGCAAGGGTTTTATCCGTCCTAGTTGTTCACCGTGGGGAGCTCCTGTGTTGTTTGTTAAGAAGAAGGATGGGAGTTTTCGGTTGTGTATTGACTATCGGGGTTTGATCCAAGTTACGGTGAAGAACAAGTACCCTCTCCCGAGGATTGATGAGTTGCTGGATCAGTTGAGGGGTGCTACTTGGTTCTCCAAGATCGACTTGGCTTCAGGTTATCATCAGATTCCTATACATGAGGCAGATGTGAGGAAGACAGCCTTCAGGACGAGATATGGGCACTAAGAGTTTGTGGTGATGCCGTTTGGGTTGACCAATGCGCCAGCTGCGTTTATGAGATTGATGAACAGCGTGTTCCAGGAGTTTCTGGACGTGTCACTAATCATTTTCATCGACGACATCCTGGTATATTCTAAGAGTCCTAAGGAGCATGCGATACATTTGAGAGCAGTGTTGGAGAAGCTACGGGAGCAGAAGTTATTTGCTAAGCTGAGTAAGTGCAGTTTCTGGCAGCGTGAGATGGGGTTCTTAGGACACATTGTTTCTGCAGAGGGAGTTTCAGTGGACCCAGAGAAGATTCAGTCCATTAGGGAGTGGCCGAGGCCGCAGAGTGCCACTGAGATTCGGAGTTTCCTGGGGTTAGCAGGTTACTACAGGAGGTTTGTTCGGGGTTTTGCGAGTATGGCTCAGCCAATGACTAAGCTTACAGGGAGGGATGTCCCATTTGTGTGGTCACCGGAGGGTGAGGCAAGTTTTGCAAGTCTCAAGCAGATGTTGACTACCACGCCGGTGTTAGCACTGCCTGAGCAGGACGAGCCTTATGTTGTGTATACAGACGCTTCTAGAGTGGGGTTGGGTTGTGTACTTATGCAGCAGGGGAAGGTTATAGCCTATGCTTCGCGGCAGTTGCGGAAGCATGAAGCTAATTATCCTACTCATGATTTGGAGATGGCAGCAGTGATCTTTGCTCTTAAGATTTGGAGATCCTATCTGTATGGTGGGAAGGTACAGGTATTTACAGATCACAAGAGTCTGAAGTACATTTTTACTCAGCCTGAGCTGAATTTGAGGCAGAGGCGTTGGATGGAGTTAGTAGCGGATTATTATTTGGACATAGCTTACCATCCTGGTAAAGCTAATCTGGTTGCAGATGCATTGAGTCGGAAGCGGGTGGCTTCGGCTCAGAAGCAGGATATGGAGGTGTTGGTAGGTGAGATTAGTGCATTGAGTTTGTGTGCTACCTCACAGGAACCTTTGGGTTTGGAGGCAGCTGATAGAGCGGATTTGTTGAGCAGAGTGAGGTTAGCTCAGGAGAGCGATGAGGGGCTGGTGAATGCCTCTAAGGCTGCGTGTGCAGAGTATCAGGTTTCTGCTAATGGTACTATCCTTGTGCATGGTCGGATCTGTGTGCCCAAGGGTGAGGATTTGAGGCAGGAGATATTGAGAAAGGCTCATTTGAGCAAGTTCTCTATTCATCCAGGGGCGACCAAGATGTACCGTGACCTCAAGCGGTATTATCACTGGGTCGGGATGAAGAAGGACGTAGCCGACTGGGTGGCGAAGTGTGATACTTGCTAGTTGGTGAAGGCGGAGCATCAGGTTCATGGTGGTTTATTACACAGTTTGCCTATTCCAGAGTGGAAGTGGGATTTGATCACGATGGACTTCGTGGTGGGTTTGCCTGTGTCTAGAACGTTTGATGCTATTTGGGTCATTGTGGACCGTTTGACTAAATCTGCGCATTTTCTGGCCATCAAGAAAACTGATGGAGCAGCGGTTTTGGCCAAGAAGTACGTGTGGGAGATAGTCAGACTGCACGGTGTGCCTGCTAGTATTGTGTCTGATAGAGATTCCAAATTCACCTCGGTGTTCTGGAAGGCATTTCAGGCGGAGATGGGCACAAAGGTGCATATGAGTACAGCCTATCATCCTCAGACGGACGGTCAGTCAGAGAGGACGATCCAGATTTTGGAGGATTTATTGAGGATGTGTGTGCTGGATTGGGGTGGTCATTGGGCAGATCACTTGAGCTTGGTGGAGTTTGCTTATAACAACAACTACAAGGCTAGTATTGGGATGCCTCCTTATGAGGCCTTATATGGGAGGACGTGTCGTACACCATTATGTTGGACTCAGGTGGGGGAGAGGAGCATATTTGGTGCAGAGTTTGTTCAGGAGACCTCGGAGAAGATTCGGGTTTTGAGGCTGAACATGAAGGAGGCTCAGGATCGGCAGAAGAGCTATGCTGATAAGAGGAGAAAGAATCTTGAGTTTCAGGTTGGTGATAGAGTGTACCTCAAGTGGCCATGTTGCGGGGTCCGAACAGGTCATTGACAGAGACTAAGTTGAGTCCGAGGTACATGGGTCCGTTCAGAGTGGTTGAGCGGGTGGGACCAGTGGCATACCGGTTGGAGTTGCCTGAGGTTATGCGTGCGTTCCACAAGGTATTTCATGTGTCGATGCTGAGGAAGTGTCTTCACGAGGGTGATCAGTTGTTGGCTAAGATTCCTGAGGATCTTCAGCCTAACATGACTTTAGAGGCGAGACCAGTGAGGGTGCTCGAGAGGAGAGTCAAGGAACTTCGGAAGAAGAAGATTCCTTTGATGAGAGTCTTGTGGGACTGTGACGGAGTAGAGGAGCAGACTTGGGAGCCCGAGGCGAGGATGAAGGCAAGGTTTAAGAAGTGGTTTGAGAAGCAGACCGCAACTTGAGCTTGTCTAGCCAGGTCCGAGCTGTAGTTCGTGGCTGGAGCGGGTACGGAGTATTCCAGCCCATCTCTCTTGATATTTGGTCGCTTAGGGGTGGTTGGTTGTGCGACTAAGTATCAAGATGAGGTGGTGCTCGGGATGCGGGTTGATGGCTCTGGTTGTTGTATTTTTGCTTTTTCTGATGTAATTCCGTTGAGATTGTAACGATTATGACATTTTTGAGATTAATAAGATGAGTATTTTTCTTTATGTTTGACTGTTGTTGTCATGGGAAAAGAGAAATAGCTCGGGTTTCTATTTTTGGAAAGTTTCCATAAATAGAAAGTTTCCACAAAAGGAAGGTTTCCAGAATCAGAAAGTTTTTGGAAAAGGAAAGTTTTGTGGAAATGTTGAGGTAGATCTAGCCGGGAGATACTCGTTGGCATCAGTATTTGTTTTGCTCAAGGCCGTGCGGGCCCAACTCACGTGATACCGATAGCTCGATGGACTTTGTGGCCAGAGAGTGGGAGTGGTATGTTGCTTCGGATGACGATCCGAGAGCGCGCTTGAGGGTGACGACCCAAGAGCGGGATATGTGAGGCTCCCTGGATACCGTAGCTGTGAGCCGAGGCTCGGCAGTGAGCCGGTATGTCTCGAGGGTTGCGACCCTAGAGTGGGGGGAGTGTGTGTAAGTGACTTCCTGGATGCCGTAGCTTAAGGCGGTTGGCCTGATAGCGAGCCGGCATGATTCGTTGGTTGCGACCACGGACGGGGGAAGCACTGAGTTGTGAGCAAATAGTGTTTATGATGCGAGTATATTGGCTAGAGGGAGACCTCGAGGGTCAGTCGGAGGTGTGCGGGCTGTTGCGACAGTGGCCGGGAAACCTTGGCTGAAGGTGTTTAGTCCGGTCTAGGGACGTGCGGGCAGTGCTGACGGTGGCACGGAGGTCCTTGGCAGATGGACGGTATTGCGGGATTCAGGGACGAATCCATATTGGTGGGGGAGAATTGTAACATCTGCGAACCAGATTTTGTGATTTTGGGAGGAGTGGCGATCGACACCCTATTGGCATCGATCGACACCACTAATTTCTGGGTTCGACCGGTTTGATTTAATTCGCGATTTTTTGATTGGGATGGTTTGGTTAGTGGTTTAACCGGGTATTTAAAGGGGAAATCGACAAAATAAGGGTTTAGTCTTTTTCATCTGTCGCCGTTTTGTGTTTTTGGAGAGAAAAAGGGAGAAAAGTGTGATCTTGAGATTTCTAAGAGAGAATTAGTGAGATTGCTGGTTATTCTTGAGTTTTCTGTTGCTGGGAACGAAGGAGAAGCTTCCTAAGGAGTTGCTCTACTGTTCTTCGACCTTTTCCTTCTGTATTTTGAGGTGAGTGCTTGACCATGGTTGATCTAAGCATGAGATCTCCTTTGTTTTGTGTGATTCCTTGTGGGTTGTGGTGTTTGCTTGCTTGGGTACATTGTATTTGTGATTTCTAGAGCATTCCGAGATGGTTAGACGTGTTTGGAGTCGAATTTGTGTTGATTGGAATCGGAGTTCGTCGCTGAGTTTCGCGCGGATCGTGTCTGCAGAAGAGGTATCGATTGATACCACTCTTGAGGAGCATCGATCGGCACCGTCTTGAGTAGCATCGATCGGCACCATTCAGCATCGGTCGGCACCAGTTCCTGTAGCATCGGTCGACACCGAGTTAGCATCGGTCGACACTAGTACCTGCCGAGTCTTGTTTTCCTGGTTTGATGTATTGATTATGTTCTTGTTGTTTGTTGACTTGGGAGTCTCATATGCTTGTGTGTATAACCCAGTAGATGGGAGGACGGCCTCACTAAGTATTTATGATAATACTTACGCATCTCAATTGTTGTTTGTGGTGTGCAGGTAAAGGCAAAGTGTGATCGTGGAATCAAAGGCAATGAGGAGGAGGATGTTCTAGAGGCTTGATTGATTGTGATCTAGCTGTTGTTAGGTTGATAGATTAAGTCATTGGAATATTGTAGGATGTTAGATTTTGGTTATTTCTTTGTTTGGATTATGGTGTTATTGGTTATTGGATTATTTATGTTGGAATTTTATTGGATTAATGGAATTGTTTATTTGGTTATCTGCGGTTATTGATTGTTGTTAGGATGTTAGTGGGTATGGGACCACTAGTAAATTAAGGTATATAAAGAAAAACGGGAAGGGTTGTTTCAACTCTATTTATAGATATGAATGATAGTCTTTAAACATGACATTTACTTAGATTCAGTTATATCTTTTATTACATTTATTAAGCTTTAATTTAGCCATTTGGTTATAGACTTATATATCAAACAATCAAAAGCGTTGATTTGTAATTATTTCCTTTACCTTTAAAAAAATATTAAAAAGACATACTATAAAAATAATTTTCTACTGTAAATTATATTTTAATTTATATAACCGATTTTATGATCTTAAATGCTACCCAAGTTCTTGAACATACTGTTTTGCAATTTAGTAGGCACAAGAGAGTTTTAATTTTTCGAAAGAGAAAAATATTCCTACCATTATTGGCTTTGAATTTGTGTTTCTCTTATGGATTTTCTGGTTCATTTCGCTAGCCTTAAGAGTTTTTAATTTAGTTTTGTTTCTGTAGACTAACAAAATGTATATTCTACACAGTATAGAGTGTGAAAAAAAAATTGTGCAATCACAGTTATGTCTAACCCTAACGGTATAGGAATTTTATCTCACAACTTCATCTATATTAAGATTTTTATAATAATTTTATTGAGATCATTAAATATTTAGCTATGTATATTTTTAATGTAATTTCTCCTCACGTATAGTTATTTCTCCGTTTGTTCCTAAACAAGACTGTCTATTTATATTTATCCATGACTAGTAGTTCTAGTGTTTTTTTTATTGTAGTAATTTTGTTTTGATATGTCTAGTTACATATGAATTTTTTTTCTCCTCATTTCTATCCGAGAAGAATAAAGTTCTTAGGATTTTGAGGGAGTTATATACTTTTCCATGTAACCATATATATATATATATGAAATTGATATAATTTAAAGTTTTACCCATATATAGAGTTTACATAGCCTAAAAGCATTATAGAAAGGAGAAAGAAATAATTTTATTTAAATAAATGTCTTATCTTAAAACATTTAATCATACAATATTAAGACATCTATAAGGTTTATGTAACAGAAACACAATGAACCCACAAATCATCTCTTTTTTTGAAATATTGGGCTTCACGTGCAATCAAACTAGGTCTATCGGCAATATATTTGATAAGTGTATCATGACATTCTTTTCCTTCTGTCACAAGCTCCTTGCAGCAAGCATCCGAGACGACTCCATTCATGAAAACTTGAGCCATTATATCCAATGCACACTTTGCGGTAATCTTGAGAACACATTGATTCCACAGTGACTTTGGTTCGCTTACTTCTACAGCAAATGATGGGATGTGTTCACTCATCGTAACAAGGATCACCACAAGAAACACCAAAGACATGTTAAGTTTTCCCATTTTTATATGTTTTTAAACTTTTAAATTGATTTTTCTTTTTTGGTGAAGGAAAAAAAAGAACTATTAGTTTATGTTTTATTCTCCGATTGAATATCCTTACTCTATTTATAGATATGAATGATAGTCTTTAAACATGACATTTACTTAGATACATTTATTTCTTTTATAACATTTATTAAGTTTTAATTTAGCGATTTGGTTATAGACTTATATATCAAACAATCAAAAGCGTTGATTTGTAAATATTTCCTTTACCTCTAAAAAATATTAAAAAGACATACTTTTAAAATAATTTTCTACTGTAAATTATATTTTAATTTATATAACCGATTATATGATCTTAAATGCTACCCAAGTTCTTGAACATCACTACAAGAAAACATGCATTTTGAGACTACATTTTGTGACTACTTATTCAGTCGCAAAATACAGCAACGCTTTTGAGACTAATTTGCGACGAATCAACAACTACAAAAAAATTGGAGAGAAAAACGTCGCTTATTAACGACGAAACATAAATGTCACAAAATGGTCTTCAATTAGTGACTACATTAGGACTAATTTGCATCTAAAATAAATTCGTCTCATAATGGTCACAATTTTGCGACTACTCTGTGACGAACTATATAGTCGGTAAAGAGAGTCGCACAAACGTCGCAAATTGAGGACTTATTTGCGTCCACATTTTGTACTCCTATATAGTAACAAAGACGTCACAAATTGCAACGATATTATGACTGATATCTAAAGACTTTGTAACTAACACCTGATTTAGCTAAATTTTTAAGACTGTTTAGCCACTCTCTATATTTTTTATTTTGGAATTTCACATTTGAGATTCATTTACATCTTTAGGTTGAAGTTTATGTTTTGTTTTGCTCACCTTATCAAGAATAACTTTCTCAAAGTATTAAATTTCCATGACTATAAACTAAACATCCATAAGTCAAAATTTATCTTAAATGTTACATGTTCTTTTATATGAGAATGTGTTGCAATGAAGAAAAATTCAAAACTAAGTGAAGTAAACATTGTTTTACTAAATCTTACTATTACATGTACTTTATACTACTAATATGAGTTCTCTATAGTGATTTATATCAACAGTTTTGTTCATAATGTGTAGAATTCAAGATTTTTATTTTGTGACGTACATATGGTAGTCTTAAAATGGTCACATATTGCGACTGATTTGCCACTATATTACGACTATCTCAATTTGTCACTTTTTTGCTACCAATTAGAAACCTGTTTTGCAACAATATTGTGACTGATATCTAAAGACTTTGCGACTAACACCTGATTTAGCTACACTTTTAAGACTGTTTAGCCACTCTCTATATTTTTTATTTTGAAATTTCACATTTGAGATTCATTTACATGTTTAGGTTGAAGTTTATGCTTTGTTTTGCTCACCTTATCAATAATAACTTTCTCAAAGTATTAAATTTCCATGACTATAAACTAAACATCCATAAGTTCAAAATTTATCTTAAGTGTTACATGTTCTTTTATATGAGAATGTTTTGCAATGAAGAAAAATTCAAAACTAAGTGAAATAAACATTGTTTTACTAAATCTTACTATTACATGTACTTTATACTACCAATATGAGTTCTCTGTAGTGATTTATATCAACAGTTTTGTTCATAATGTGTAGAATTCAAGATTTTATTTTGTGACGTATATATGGTAGTCTTAAAATGGTCACATATTGCGACTGATTTGCCACTATATTACCACTATCTCAATTTGTCACTCTTTTGCTACCAATTAGAAGCTTGTTTTGCAACGATACTGTGACTAATATCTGAAGAATTTGCGACTAACACCTGATTTAGCTACACTTTTAAGACTGTTTAGCCGCTCTCTATATTTTTTATTTTGAAATTTCACATTTGAGATTCATTTACATGTTTAGGCTGAAATTTATGCTTTGTTTTGCTCACCTTATCAATAATAACTTTCTCAAAGTATTAAATTTCCATGACTATAAACTAAACATCCATAAGTTCAGAATTTTTCTTAAGTGTTACATGTTCTTTTATATGAGAAATGTGTTGCAATGAAGAAAAATTCAAAACTAAGTGAAGTAAACATTGTTTTACTAAATCTTACTATTACATGTACTTTATACTACTAATATGAGTTCTATATAGTCTGTAGCTTTTTGTAATAAAAATTATTACAAAATACAAAATAAGGATAAAAAGCTAGTTGAATTTTTGAATAAGAATTTAGGGTTTATGGTTTGGGATTTAGGGTATAAGAGTATATAAGGTTTGAAGTATATATAAATCTACTTATAATATAAATACAAATACTAAACTCTTAATTGTAAATTATTAAATCATAAAATATATCAAATATAAAAAAGATTCATCAAGTATTACAAAATTAATCTAGTAATTTTAAAAATATATATTTCAAGTATTACAAATTTTAAAATGTAAATAGAAAAGCTGGTTTTTGATTGGTTAATCCATAGAGTTAAGGATCACCCCTTATTAAATACACACCGTTGATTGTATTCAAATTAATGGACTACCTTCCTTCCTTCTTTCTGACTTCCCTTCGCTGTCTTACGCTCCTCTTTTCTCTTTTTTTTTTTTTTGTGTGTGAGAGAAACTATTCCTCTTCTCTTCCTCGATAGCTTCTCTCTATGTCCACGATTTTTCACTAGCTTGTCTTCTTCTCCACATCGATTTTATCAGCCAATTTCCCCATCAGTATAGACGCAACCAAAGACCAAAACCAAGGGAAAATCGGATCATCCGTAGCAATCAGAGGAAGCGGAATCACAATACCACCACCAAAACTTACTTGTTCATCGAAATCAAACACACTCCGTATCATTATGTGATTGATTTTGGTTTCCGTTTGTTTTTCCCAGGGACAGATGCTGGTTCACTTTCTGGGTTTATAGCCAAAAGTCTTTCTAATTTGGATTCTCCCCTTCTCTTCAGGTCAGATTTGTTTCGTTCTAGCTTTTGTTCTTGTGATATTCGGTTAGGTTAATGACTTGAATATTCTGCTAATTTTTTTCTATCTCGTTTAGGTTATTGATTAAGATCTAAGATGAGATTTAGTATGGCTTTTCTCAGATTGATTTTGAATCTGATTTATGTGTGTGTTAGGAGCAAGTGATTAGAGAAACTGAAACGAAGACATCACATGTATATAACTCAGTTTTCTTCATCACTTGTGAAGTTCTTGGTTCCTCTTCCTCTGATCCTTCTAATAGATTGTGTTTGCTATTTTTTTTTTTTAATTTACGTTGTTGTTTGACGGTGAACTTTGCAGATAAAAACCTCAGCTGGTGATTCTTGGACCATATGTCTATCTGCTTATGTAATTTCGGTTTCTTGATTTCAGGTTGTTCAACAAAATACTGCTTCTTGCTTGTGTTTGACAACAGTAAAGAAGGAAGACAAGCTTGAGTTCACTGAGGCGTGGCAATTGTTATTGGTCTCTGCATATGCGTTATATGACTCTATGAAGAAATAGAGAGTTCACACAAAGCCAAAAAGCTCTAAGGTGTTCTGCTGATGGAATGGCGTTGGCTGTTAAATAGTATGAGTTGGAGATCTACTAGAGTTGTATTTCCTAATGATCTTTTGTGTTTAAACTCTTTTAGGATGATATTATGGTATGATTAGGATGATGTTATGATTAGTATTTTTAATCATCATTTTCTTTTTAATTAATAGCGTTTTAATTTGGAAATTAACCAATATCAAACATGTGACCAGTTTGTGACCAAACCAAATAACAAACATGTGACCAGTTTGTGACCAAACAAAATAACAAACAAAAACTCCAAATTCAGACTCTTGTAATTAGTCCCAAAATTGTCCCGCTATAGAACTTTAAATATGGTCACAAAACAGTCTGTAAGTAAACTTGGTTGCATTTCAGTCGGAAATGTGCAACTCCAGTTACAGTCACTTTAACAGTCGCTTATATATATATGAAATTGATATAATTCGAAGTTTTACCCATATATAGAGTTTACATAGCCTAAAAGCATTATAGAAAGGAGAAAGAAATAATTTTATTTAAATAAATGTCTTATCTTAAAACATTTGATCATACAATATTAAGACATCTATCAGGTTTTGGTAACAGAAACACAATGAACCCACAAATCATCTCTTTTTTTGAAATATTGGGCTTCACGTGCAATCAAACTAGGTCTATCGGCAATATATTTGATAAGTGTATCATGACATTCTTTTCCTTCTGTCACAAGCTCCTTGCAGCAAGCATCCGAGACGACTCCATTCATGAAAACTTGAGCCATTATATCCAATGCACACTTTGCGGTAATCTTGAGAACACATTGATTCCACAGTGACTTTGGTTCGCTTACTTCTACAGCAAATGATGGGATGTGTTCACTCATCGTAACAAGGATCACCACAAGAAACACCAAAGACATGTTAAGTTTTCCTATTTTTATATGTTTTTAAACTTTTAAATTGATTTTTCTTTTTTGGTGAAGGAAAAAAAGAACTTTTAGTTTATATTTTATTCTCCGATTAAATATCCTTACTCTATTTATAGATATGAATGATAGTCTTTAAACATGACATTTACTTAGATACAGTTATTTCTTTTATTACATTTATTAAGCTTTAATTTAGCCATTTGGTTATAGACTTATATATCAAACAATCAAAAGCGTTGATTTGTAAATATTTCCTTTACCTTTAAAAAATATTCAAAAGACATACTTTAAAAATAATTTTCTACTGTAAATTATATTTTAATTTATATAACCGATTATATGATCTTAAATTCTACCCAAGTTCTTGAACATACTGTTTTGCAATTTAGTAGGCACAAGAGAGTTTTAGGTTTTCGAAAAAGAAACTTTTCCCTACCATTATTGGCATTGAATTTGTGTTTCTCTTATAGATTTTCTGGTTCATTTCGCTAGCCTTAAGAGTTTTTAATTTAGTTTTGTTTCTGTAGAATAACAAAATTTATATTCTGCACAATATAGAGTGTGAAAAAAAAATTGTGCAATCATAGTTATGTCTAACCCTAAGGGTATAAGACTTTTATCTCACAACTTCATCTATATTAAGATTTTTATAATAATTTTATTGAGATCATTGAATATTTAGTTATGTATATTTTGAATGTAATTTCTCCTCACGAATTGTTATTTCTTCGTTTGTTCCTAAACAAGACTGCATATTTATATTTATCCATGACTAGTTGTTCCAGTGTTTTTTTTTCTATTGTAGTTATTTTTTTTTTTGATATGTCTAGTTACATATGAATTTTTTTTCTCCTCATTTCTATCCGAGAAGAATAAAGTTCTTAGGATTTTGAGGGAGTTATATACTTTTCCATCTAGCCATATATATATATATATATATATATATATATGAAACTGATATAATTCAAAGTGTTACCTATATATAGAGTTTACATAGCCTAAAAGCATTATAGAAAGGAGAAAGAAATAATTTTATTTAAATAAATGTCTTATCTTAAAACATTTAATCATACAATAGACATCTATAAGGTTTTGGTAACAGAAACACAATGAACCCACAAATCATCTCTTTTTTTGAAATATTGGGCTTCACGTGCAATCAAACTAGGTCTATCGGCAATATATTTGATAAGTGTATCATGACATTCTTTTCCTTTTGTCACAAGCTCCTTGCGCCAAGCATCCGAGACGACTCCATTCATGAAAACTTGAGCCATTATATCCAATGCACACTTTGCGGTAATCTTGAGAACACATTGATTCCACAGTGTTTTTGGTTCGCTTACTTCTACAGCAAATTATGGGATGTGTTCACTCATCCTAACAGGGATCACCACACGAAACACCAAAGACATGTTAAGTTTTCCCATTTTTATATGTTTTTATACTTTTAAATTGATTTTTCTTTTTTTGTGAAGGAAAAAAAAAAAAGAACTTTTACTCTATTTATAGATATGAATGATAATAGTCTTTAAACATGACATTTACTTAAATACAATTATTTCTTTTATTACATTTATTAAGCTTTAATTTAGCCATTTGGTTATAGACTTATATATCAAACAATCATGTAACACCCGCAAACCATTTTCTGGGAATTTTGGTGACGGTGTCGATCGACACCACAGGGGGAGTGTCGATCGACACTAGTGGTAGCCGGTTTGGTCGGTTCAATTTTAATTGTCCGGTTTGCGTGGTTGGTTTAGGAAATCCCTAAAATCGAGTTTTTAGAGGAAGAAAACGACCTAGGGTCGTGTTGTTTGTGTTTTATCGCCGTTTTCAGAGAAAAACAAAAGATAGAGTAGTTCTTGAGCTTTTGAGAGAGATTGGGGAGATTCCTTGCTGTTCTTGGGAGATCTAAGGCTGGGAAGGAGCTAGAAGCTTGCTAGGAGTGAGGGAATTTGTTCTTGTTGGTCAGAATCTTCTTGAAAGAGGTGAGTGCATGACCATGGCTTATCTAAGCTAAGATCTCTAGATTTCATGTGATTTGGTGCTTATGTGGTTGTTTCTGTGAGTTCTCTATGGTATTTCGTCGCTGTTGTGGCTGGGTTTGGCTTTTGGGAGTGCAAGGACCGGATTGGAGAAGTTTGGAGGCGAGATTCGGAGTTTTTGATCGAAGGAAATCGCTGCTCGGCGACGGTGTCGGTCGACACCAGTTGGGGTGTCGGTCGACACCAACGCGAGGACGGCTCGAGACTTTGGCGAGTGCCGATCGATGCCATGTGGAGGTGTCGGTCGACACAAACTAGGGTTTTCGGGAGTATCGGGCAGGGTGTCGGTCGACACCAGTATGGTGTCGGTCGACACCAGATTGTCAGTGTCGATCGACACCTTCTGGTGTCGGTCGACACCCTTCTTTCAGTTACGACGGATTGTTGTGTGCTTTGTATATTGCCTGGTTTGTTTATTTGATTGTTGATTGTGGCTTGTAGAGATCTTATTGCTTGTGTGTATAGCCCAGTAGATGGGAGGATTGCCTCACTAAGTATTTATGATAATACTTACGCATCTCAATTGTTGTTTGTGGTGTGCAGGTAAAGGCAAAGTGTGATCGTGGAATCAAAGGCAATGAAGAGGAGGATGTTCTAGGGACTCGATTGGATGTTGTCTGGCATTGCTAGGTTGCTAGAGTTGGGTCATTAGAAACATTGCTAGGTTGCTGGTTCCTTGTTTCTTGCTGTTTGGTATTGAGATATTGCCTTTGTTATAATATTGGTTTGTTATTGGATATTATTGGTTTATTATTTGATATTGATTATGTTATTCCGCTGTTGAATGTGTTTGTGGTTAGGTGGCTAGTGGGTATGGGACCACTAGCTGTAGTTTATTTTATTATATTATATTTATTATTTATTATTAAAAAAAAAGGGGTCGGTCGTTTCATTTTGGTATCCGAGCCCTTACGGTTCTAGGTTTGGGTTCACTAGGTTTCTGTTGTAGATGTTTGGGATTGCATGTCTTGATTGATTATGTGAGTTAGTCAATTGTGTGTGGCATGGAGTCCTAGAACATCCTCTTCGAGCCGAGTGTGTGATTCCATGGTGAGTTTATGTTTTCTGTGTTATAATAGAAATTGTTTGCTTAGCCTTCTGTTCATGGTAGTGCAGATGGTTAGAGAGGATGATGTGGCTGGTCGAGGTCGTGGACGCGGACGTGGTCGCAGACATGGTCGTGGTAGGGGCAGAGCCCCAGTGGTTAGTGAGACCGAGGACCAGAGTGTGACAGCTGAGGGTGTTGGCGAGTCGCAGGATGTTCCGGGGGATTCCGTGAGTGTGGCAGGAGGGGGCGGTGTTGATGCTCCAGTGGCCGGTGATGCTAGGGTCCCGGGTGTGGGAGTCCTAGCGGGTGGAGTCCCTGGTACTGACTTTGCGGCTATGCTAGCAGAGGTGTTGGCGCGGTTACCACCAGTGGTACCGGCTCAGGCTCAGGTAGTGCCACCAGTGTTGGCGGAGGAGCGGCAGCCAGTGGCTGCGGATGTGGGGGTCCATGCTCGTTATCTCAGCATGTTGACAGAGATGAGTCGGTTGCGTACTGAGCAGTTTTCGGGAGGTGTAGATCCTACTGCTCCAGATGCGTGGAGGACGAGAGTGGAACGTAACTTCCATACTCTGAGATGTCCTGAGGAGTTTTGGGTGGACATAGGGGTCTACTTTTTGAGTGGTTATGCTGAGTTGTGGTGGAGATCTGTGGCTGCTAGGAGGGTGCAGCGGGAGATGACTTGGGCTGACTTTGTTTTGGAGTTCAACCGCAAGTATTTTCCTAGAGAGGCATTGGATCGTTTGGAGGTGCAGTTCCTTCAGTTGTCTCAGGGGACACGGTCAGTGCGGAAGCTGGACTTGGAGTTCAGTCGACTTCTTTGTTATGGAGGTCGGGCTATGGAGCCTGAGGAGGCTCAGATCAGGAGGTTCTTGAGGGCTCTACGTGATGATTTGAGAGTTCATTGTATAGGGCGGAGTTTTGCTACGCGTGTAGAGCTGGTTGAGACTGCAGCAGAGATTGAGGGGATATCCGGGCACAGTCAGTGTCGGCTACTCCAGTGGCTCAGTCTAGTAGGGCTCAGCAGCAGGGTGGTTCGAGCAGGGGCGGTAGGCCTGCACAGGGAACCAAGAGGAAGTGGGAGGCTACGCAGACACAGAGTGGTGCGAGTTGCTTCAAGTGTGGGAGCAAGGATCATAAGATTGCTAGCTCTCCCAAGAGGAGTGCTCCGACGGTAGGGCCTCGAGTATGTTATCATTGCAGGGAGCCAGGGCACATCAGGCCCTTGTGTCCCAAGTTGCAGCCGGCAGCAGTGGCAGCATTGCAGCAGGTGCAGCCTGGAGGTCAGCAGGTAGCACAGATTGAGCAGGCGCCACGGGTTTACACGACAGCAGAGGCTGGTGGAACTAGTGCCGGAGCAATCACAGGTATAATTTCTGGTACTTAATCTTTGTGAATTTTAATAGGGTCAGATTTTATGTTCCTGTGATAAAGTGTTAGGTTCTCAACACATGAGGTTTGTGTAGGGACCTTGTTGGTGGGCGGGTTTAAGTCCCACGTTATGTTTGATTCTGGAGCTTCGCATAGCTTCATTACTCCAAAGTGTGCAGAGTGTGCGGGGATCAGCGGGGATCCTGGAGAACGTACAGGAGTTGTTAGAGTTGCGGGAGGCAAGTTCCTGAGAGTTATTGGAGGAGCTAGAGGAATTGATATTCAGATCGCAGGAGAGTCATGGCCAGCGGATTTGCTTATCAGTCCAGTGGAGCTGTATGATGTTATTCTCAGGATGGACTGGATGCATCGGCATATGGTGCATTTGGATTGCTATCGGGGTAGAGTGGAGTTTGAGCGTCCAGGAGGGAAGTTGGTTTTTCAGGGTATTAGACCGACTTCGGGGAGTCTCGTGATCTCAGCCATTCAGGCTGGGAAGATGATCGAGAAGGGCCGTGAGGCTTATTTGGTTACTATATCTATGCCAGAGTCAGTGGGGAAGTCTATGGTTAGCGGTATTCCGGTAGTGGAGGAGTTTGAGGATGTGTTTCAGTCTTTGCAGGGATTACCACTATCTCGGTCGGATCCTTTTACCATTGAACTGGAACCGGGGACGACATCGTTATCCAAAGCTCCTTACAGAATGGCTCCAGCAGAGATGGCATAGCTGGAGAAGCAGCTAGAGGATTTGTTGAGTAAGGGATTCATCCGTCCAAGTGTGTCACCGTGGGGAGCGCCGGTGTTGTTTGTCAAGAAAAAGAATGGGAGTTTCCGGTTGTGTATTGATTACAGGGGTTTGAACCGGGTCACTGTGAAGAACAAGTACCCTCTCCCGAGGATTGACGAGTTGTTGGATCAGTTGAGGGGTGCTACTTAGTTCTCCAAGGTAGATCTGGTATCGGGTTATCATCAGATACCGATAGATGAGGCAGATGTGAGGAAGACTGCTTTCAGGACGAGGTATGGGCATTATGAGTTTGTGGTGATGCCTTTCGGGTTGACTAACGCACCAGCAGCGTTTATGAGATTGATGAACAGTGTGTTTCAGGAGTTTCTGGATGTATCTGTCATCATTTTCATCGACGATATCCTGGTCTATTCTAAGAGTCATGAGGAGCATGCAGTGCATTTGAGGACAGCTATGGAGAAGCTGCGGGAGCAGAAGTTGTTTGCCAAGTTGAGCAAGTGTAGTTTTTGGCAGCGTGAGATGGGCTTTCTTGGTCACATTGTTTCTGCAGAGGGGGTTTCTGTAGATCCAGAGAAGATTCAGGCTATCAGAGATTGGCCTAGACTGCAGAATACCACAGAGATCAGAAGTTTCCTTGGATTGGCAGGTTACTACAGGAGGTTTGTGCAGGGGTTTGCAAGCAGAGCACGTCCTATGACTAAGTTGACAGGGAAGGATGTTCCTTTTGTCTGGTCAGAAGAGTGTGAGGAAGGCTTTGCAAGCCTGAAGGAGATGCTGACTACTGCGCCAGTGTTGGCTTTGCCTGAGCAGGGAGAACCCTATGTGGTTTATACAGATGCATCTAGAGTTGGTTTGGATTGTGTTCTGATGCAGCATGGGAAGGTGATTGCCTATGTTTCGCGGCAGTTGTGGGTGCATGAAGGCAACTATCCTACTCATGATTTGGAGATGGGTGCTGTAGTTTTTGCCCTGAAGATTTAGAGATCTTATCTTTATGGTGCAAAGGTACAGGTGTTTACAAATCATAAGAGCCTGAAGTATATATTCACTCAGCCTGAGCTAAATTTGAGACAGAGGCGGTGGATGGAGCTGGTGGCAGATTATGATTTGGAGATAGCCTATCATCCTGGTAAGGCTAACACGGTTGCAGATGCTCTGAGTCGGAAGAGGGTAGCTTCGGCTTAAGAGCAGGAGATGGAGTCTCTGGTAGGGGAGATCAGTGCTTTGAGCTTCTGTGCTGTTTCACAGGAACCGTTGGGTTTGGAAGCAGTAGATAGAGCAGATCTTCTGAGTAGAGTGCGGTTGGCTCAGGAGAAGGATTTAGGGCTGGTGAATGCCTCTAAGGATGTGGATTCAGAGTATCAGGTCTCAGATAATGGTACTATCTTGGTGCACGGTCGTGTGTGTGTGCCCAAGGATGAGGAGTTGAGGCAGGATATTCTGAGAGAGGCTCATGCGAGCAAGTTGTCTATTCATCCAGGAGCGACTAAGATGTACCGTGATCTCAAGAGGTACTATCATTGGGTCGGGATGAAGAAGGATGTAGCTAGTTGGGTTTCGAGGTGTGATGTGTGTCAGCTAGTGAAGGCTGAGCATCAGGTTCCTGGCGGGTTACTGAAGAGTTTACCCATTCCTGAGTGGAAGTGGGATATGATCACCATGGATTTTGTGGTAGGCTTGCCAGTGTCACGGACCTTTGATGCTATCTGGGTCATTGTTGACCGGTTGACTAAGTCAGCATATTTTCTGGCCATTAAGAAGACTGATGGAGCAGCGGTCTTGGCTAAGAAGTATGTGAGGGAGATAGTCAGGTTGCATGGGGTGCCAGCGAGCATTGTGTCTAATAGGCATTCTAAGTTCACTTCGGTGTTCTGGAAGGCATTTCAGGCAGAGATGGGCACTAAGGTGCATATGAGTACAGCTTATCATCCCCAGACTGATGGACAGTCAGAGTGGACGATCCAGACGCTGGAGGATTTGCTGAGGATGTGTGTGTTGGATTGGGGGTGCCATTGGGCAGATCACCTGAACCTGGTAGAGTTTGCTTACAACAACATCTATTAGGCGAGCATTAAGATGGCTCCTTATGAGGCTTTGTATGGGAGGCCATGTCGTACACCTTTATGCTGGACTCAGGTGGGGGAGAGGAGCATGTTTAGTGCTAGTTTTGTTCAGGAGACCTCAGAGAAGATTCGGGTTCTCAAGCTGAACATGAAGGAGGCTCAGGATAGGCAGAGGAGTTATACAGATAGGAGGAGGAGAGATCTTGAGTTTCAGGTAGGAGACAGAGTATACCTCAAGATGGCCATGTTGCGGGGTCCGAACAGGTCATTGTCAGAGACTAAGTTCAGTCCGAGGTATATGGGTCCATTCAGAGTGATTGAGCGGGTTGGACCAGTGGCTTATAGATTGGAGTTACTTGAGGTGATGCGTGCATTCCATAAGGTTTTCCATGTGTCTATGTTGCGGAAGTGTCTCCGTGAGGGAGAGGAGGTGTTGGCTAAGATTCCTGAGGATCTTCAGCCTAACATGACTTTGGAGGCGAGACCAGTGAGGGTTCTCGAGAGGAGAATCAAGGAACTTCGGAAGAAGAAGCTTCCTTTGATGAGAGTCTTGTGGGACTGTGATGGTGTTGAGGAGCAGACTTGGGAGCCTGAGGCAAGGATGAAGGCAAGGTTCAAGAAGTGGTATGAGAAGCAAGCCGTGACTTGAGCTTGTTTAGCCTGGTCCCATCTGTAATTCGTGGCTGGAGCGGGAATGGAGTATTCCAGCCCATCTCTCTTGTTACTCGGTCGCTTGGGGTGCTTGGTTGTGCGACTCAGTAACAAGATGAGGTGGTGTTCGGGGTAAAAAGTTTCCGTGAGGCGGGGTGGAAAGCTTCCAAAAGTGGAAAGCTTCCAAAAATGGAAAGTGCTAAATATGGAAAGTTTTCCGGGAGTTGGAATTTGTCCATTTTAGCGGTGGAGAGCCTTGGAGGGGCTTGTGTGGCCTTAGTGGCGGATTTTTGAGTCAGTGTGCCAGTGTGTGGTGGTATTTCTTTTGTTATGGTGTGGCCTTTGTGGCAGTATTCTTTTGTTATTGTGTGGCCTTTGTGGCAGGCTGTTTAGCCAGAGTGCCTGTTAAGACGGTCGTTCGAGACTGATGGTCCTTCGGGACAGACGGTCTTTCGGGACTGATGGTCCTTCGGGATAGACGGTCCTTCGGGACTGATGGTCCTTCGGGACAGACGGTCTTTCGGGACTGATGGTCCTTCGGGACAGACGGTCTTTCAGGACTGATGGTCCTTCGGGACAGACGGTCCTTTGGGACTGATGGTCCTTCGGGACAGACGGTCCTTCGGGACAGATGGCCTTTGTGGCGTGAATATGATCCTTGTGTGGTCATGGGGTATCCCGGTGAGGGGATATGTGGTTGGTAGGACATTGAGATGTTCTACGCAAGCCACAGGAAAGAAACCTGGATAGGGATAGGACTCAGACGTGTTCAGAATCGTTTGCTCGCGACTCTTGGGGGACTTAGGTTCTCCTAATACTGCCATATTCAGAGACTTTGTGGCTCGGGAGTATGGTTGGTATATCGACTTCGGATGACGATCCGGGGGCGCGCTGTAGGGTGGCAACCCGAGAGACGAGTTTGGACTTTTCCTTATATATTTTGGCATGCAGACTTAGGTCTGATGAGGAGCCAATAAAAACTCAAGGTTTAGGCCTAGGAGTAAAGGAAAGTCCAAAAAGTCAAGAGCAAATGATGCTTGGAACGTGAGTCTATCGCCTAGAGGTGACCTTCTGTAGCTCGGTCGGAGGAGTGCAGGCCGTGGAGACGGTTGCACGGGAGTCCTTGACTGATGGTTGTTCGAGATTCGAGGACGAATCTAGATTGGTGGGGGATAATTGTAACTCCCGCAAACCATTTTCTGGGAATTTTGGTGAGGGTGTCGATCGATACCACAGGGGAAGTGTCGATCGACACTAGTGGTAGCCGGTTTGGTCGGTTCAATTTTAATTGTCCGGTTTGCGTGGTTGGTTTAGGAAATCCCTAAAATCGAGTTTTTAGAGGAAGAAAACGACCTAGGGTCGTGTTGTTTGTGTTTTATCGCCGTTTTCAGAGAAAAACAAAAGATAGAGTAGTTCTTGAGCTTTTGAGAGAGATTGGGGAGATTCCTTGCTGTTCTTGGGAGATCTAAGGCTGGGAAGGAGCTAGAAGCTTGCTAGGAGTGAGGGAATTTGTTCTTGTTGGTCAGAATCTTCTTGAAAGAGGTGAGTGCATGACCATGGCTTATCTAAGCTAAGATCTCTAGATTTCATGTGATTTGGTGCTTATGTGGTTGTTTCTGTGAGTTCTCTATGGTATTTCGTCTCTGTTGTGGCTGGGTTTGGCTTTTGGGAGTGCAAGGAGCGGATTGGAGAAGTTTGGAGGCAAGATTCGGAGTTTTTGATCGAAGGAAATCGCTGCTCGGCGACGGTGTCGGTCGACACCAGTTGGGGTGTCGGTCGACACCAACGCGAGGACGGCGAGTGCCGATCGATGCCATGTGGAGGTGTCGGTCGACACAAACTAGGGTTTTCGGGAGTGTCGGGCAGGGTGTCGGTCGACACCAGTATGGTGTCGGTCGACACCAGATTGTCAGTGTCGGTCGACACCAGATTGTCAGTGTCGATCGACACCCTTCTTTCAGTTATGACGGATTGTTGTGTGCTTTGTATATTGCCTGGTTTGTTTATTTGATTGTTGATTGTGGCTTGCAGAGATCTTATTGCTTGTGTGTATAGCCCAGTAGATGGGAGGATTGCCTCACTAAGTATTTATGATAATACTTACGCATCTCAATTGTTGTTTGTGGTGTGCAAATAAAGGCAAAGTGTGATCGTGGAATCAAAGGCAATGAAGAGGATGATGTTCTAGGGACTCGATTGGATGTTGTCTGGCATTGCTAGGTTGCTAGAGTTGGGTCATTAGAAACATTGCTAGGTTGCTGGTTCCTTGTTTCTTGTTGTTTGGTATTGAGATATTGCCTTTGTTATAATATTGGTTTGTTATTGGATATTATTGGTTTATTATTGGATATTGATTATGTTATTCCGCTGTTGAATATGTTTGTGGTTAGGTGGCTAGTGGATATGGGACCACTAGCTGTAGTTTATTTTATTATATTATATTTATTATTTATTATTAAAAAACAAAAAGGGGTCGGTTGTTTCAAATCAAAAGCGTTGATTTGTAAATATTTCCTTTACCTTTAAAAAATATTAAAAGACATACTTTTAAAATAATTTTCTACTGTAAATTATATTTTAATTTATATAACTGATTATATGATCTTAAATGCTACCCAAGTTCTTGAACATACTGTTTTGCAATTTAGTAGGCACAAGAGAGTTTTAATTTTTCGAAAGAGAAAATTTTCCCTACCATTATTGGCTTTGAATTTGTGTTTCTCTTATAGATTTTCTGGTTCATTTCGCTAGCCTTAAGAGTTTTTAATTTAGTTTTGTTTCTGTAGACTAACAAAATGTATATTCTACACAATATAGAGTGTGAAAAAAAAATTGTGCAATCACAGTTAAGTCTAACCCTAAGGGTATAGGACTTTTATCTCAGAACTTCATCTATATTAAGATTTTTATAATAATTTTATTGAGATCATTAAATATTTAGCTATGTATATTTTAAATGTAATTTCTCCTTATGTATAGTTATTTCTCCGTTTGTTCCTAAACAAGACTGTCTATTTATATTTATCCATGACTAGTAGTTCTAGTGTTTTTTTTTTAATTGTAGTTATTTATTTTTGATATGTCTAGTTACATATGAATTTTTTTTCTCCTCATTTCTATCCGAGAAGAATAAAGTTCTTAGGATTTTGAGGGAGTTATATACTTTTCCATGTAATCATATATATATATATATATGAAATTGATATAATTCGAAGTTTTACCCATATATAGAGTTTACATAGCCTAAAAGTATTATAGAAAGGAGAAAGAAATAATTTTATTTAAATAAATGTCTTATCTTAAAACATTTGATCATACAATATTAAGACATCTATAAGGTTTTGGTAACAGAAACACAATGAACCCACAAATCATCTCTTTTTTTGAAATATTGGGCTTCACGTGCAATCAAACTAGGTCTATCGGCAATATATTTGATAAGTGTATCATGACATTCTTTTCCTTCTGTCACAAGCTCCTTGCAGCAAGCATCTGAGACGACTCCATTCATGAAAACTTGAGCCATTATATCCAATGCACACTTTGCGGTAATCTTGAGAACACATTGATTCCACAGTGTTTTTGGTTTGCTTACTTCTACAGCAAATGATGGGATGTGTTCACTCATCGTAACAAGGATCACCACAAGAAACACCAAAGAGATGTTAAGTTTTCCCATTTTTATATGTTTTTAAACTTTTAAATTGATATTTCTTTTTTGGTGAAGGAAAAATAAAGAACTTTTAGTTTATGTTTTATTCTCCGATTGAATATCCTTACTCTATTTATAGATATGAATGATAAGTCTTTAAACATGACATTTACTTAGATACAGTTATTTCTTTTATTACATTTATTAAGCTTTAATTTAGCCATTTGGTTATAGACATATATATCAAACAATCAAAAGCGTTGCTGAAACAACCCTTCCCGTTTTTTTTTTTTTTTTATACCTTAATTTACTAGTGGTCCCATACCTACTAACATCCTAACAACGATCAATAACCGCGGATAACCAAATAAAACAATTCCATTAATCCAATAAAATTCCAACATAAATAATCCAATAACCAATAACACCATAATCCAAACAAAGAAATACCCAAAAGCTAACATCCTACAATGTTCCAATGACTTAATCTAGCAACCTAACAACAGCTAGACCACAATCAATCAAGCCTCTAGAACATCCTCCTCCTCATTGCCTTTGATTCCACGATCACACTTTGCCTTTACCTGCACACCACAAACAACAACTGAGATGCGTAAGTATTATCATAAATACTTAGTGAGGCCATCCTCCCATCTACTGGTTTATACACACAAGCATATGAGACTCCCAAGTCAACAAACAACAAGAACATAATCAATACATCAAACCAGGAAAACAAGACTCGGCAGGTACTAGTGTCGACCGATGCTAACTCGGTGTCGACCGATGCTACAGGAACTGGTGCCGACCGATGCTGAATGGTGCCGATTGATGCTACTCAAGACGGTGCCGATCGATGCCCCTCAAGAGTAGTATCGATCGATAGCTCTTCTGCAGACATGATCCGCGCGAAACTCAGCGACGAACTCCGATTCCAATAAACACAAATTCGACTCCAAACACGTCTAACCATCTCGGAATGCACTAGAAATCACAAATACAATGTACCCAAGCAAGCAAACACCACAAACCACAAGGAATCACACAAAACAAAGGAGATTTCATGCTTAGATCAACCATGGTCAAGCACTCACCTCAAAATACAGAAGGAAAAGGTCGAAGAACAGTAGAGCAACTCCTTAGGAAGCTTCTCCTTCGTTCCCAGCAACAGAAAACTCAAGAATAGCCAGCAACCTCACTAAATCTCTCTTAGGAATCTCAAGAACACACTTTTCTCCCTTTTTCTCTCCAAAAACACAAAATGGCGACAGAGGAAAAAGACTAAACCCTTATTTTGTCGATTTCGTCTTTAAATACCCGGTTAAACCACTAACCAAACCATCCCAATCGAAAAATCGCAAGTTAAATCAAACCGGTCGAACCCAGAAATTAGTGGTGTCGATCGATGCCACTAGGGTGTCGATCGACACTCCTCCCAAAATCACAAAATCTGGTTCGCGGATTCTCCCCCACCAATATGGATTCGTCCCCGAATCTCGCAATACCGTCCATCTGCCAAGGACCTCCGTGCCACCGTCAGCATGGCCCGCACGTCCCCAGATCGGACTAAACACCGTCAGCCAAGGTTTCCCGTGCCACTGTCGCAACAGCCCGCACACCTCCGACTGACCCTCGAGGTCTCCCTCTAGCCAATATACTCGCATCATAAACTCTATTTGCTCACAACTCAGTGCTTCCCCCGTCCGTGGTCACAACCAACGTATCATGCCGGCTCGCTATTAGGCCAACCGCCTTAAGCTACGACATCCAGGAAGTCACTCACACACACTTCCCCCGCTCTCGGGTCGCAACCCTCGAGACATACCGGCTCACTGCCGAGCCTCGGCTCACAGCTACGGTATCCAGGGAGCCTCACATATCCCGCTCTTGGGTCGTCACCCTCAAGCGCGCTCTCGGATCGTCATCCGAAGCAACATACCACTCCCACTCTCTGGCCACAAAGTCCATCGAGCTATCGGTATCACGTGAGTTGGGCCCGCATGGCTTTGAGCAAAACAAATACTGATGCCAACGAGTATCTCCCGGCTAGATCTACCTCAACATTTCCACAAAACTTTCCTTTTTTAGAAACTTTCTGATTCTGGAAACCTTCCTTTTGTGGAAACTTTCTATTTATGGAAACTTTCCAAAAATAGAAACCCGAGCTATTTCTCTTTTCCCATGACAACAACAGTCAAACATAAAGAAAAATACTCATCTTATTAATCTCAAAAATGTCATAATCGTTACAATCTCAACGAAATTACATCAGAAAAAGCAAAAATACAACAACCAGAGCCATCAACCCGCATCCCGAGCACCACCTCATCTTGATACTTAGTCGCACAACCAACCACCCCTAAGCGACCAAATATCAAGAGAGATGGGCTGGAGTACTCCGTACCCGCTCCAGCCACAGACTACAACTCGGACCCGGCTAGACAAGCTCAAGTCGCGGTCTGCTTCTCAAACCACTTCTTAAACCTTGCCTTCATCCTCGCCTCAGGCTCCCAAGTCTGCTCCTCTACTCCGTCACAGTCCCACAAGACTCTCATCAGAGGAATCTTCTTCTTTCGAAGTTCCTTGACTCTCCTCTCGAGCACCCTCACTGGTCTCGCCTCTAAAGTCATGTTAGGCTGAAGATCCTCAGGAATCTTAGCCAACAATTGATCACCCTCGTGAAGACACTTCCTCAGCATCGACACATGAAATACCTTGTGGAACGCACGCATAACCTCAGGCAACTCCAACCGGTATGCCACTGGTCCCACCCGCTCAACCACTCTGAACGGACCCATGTACCTCGGACTCAACTTAGTCTCCGTCAATGACCTGTTCGGACCCTGCAACATGGCCATCTTTAGGTACACTCTATCACCAACCTGAAACTCAAGATCCTTTCTCCTCTTATCAGCATAGCTCTTCTGCCGATCCTGAGCCTCCTTCATGTTCAGCCTCAAAACCCGAATCTTCTCCGAGGTCTCCTGAACAAAATCTGCACCAAATATGCTCCTCTCCCCTACCTGAGTCCAACATAATGGTGTACGACACGGCCTCCCATACAAGGCCTCATAAGGAGCCATCCCAATACTAGCCTGGTAGCTGTTGTTATAAGCAAACTCCACCAAGCTCAAGTGATCTGCCCAATGACCACCCCAATCCAGCACACACATCCTCAATAGATCCTCCAAAATCTGGATCGTCCTCTCTGACTGACCGTCCGTCTGAGGATGATAGGCTGTACTCATATGCACCTTCGTGCCCATCTCCGCCTGAAATGCCTTCCAGAACACCAAGGTGAACTTGGAATCTCTATCAGACACAATACTAGCAGGCACACCGTGCAATCTGACTATCTCTCTCACGTACTTCTTGGCCAAAACCGCTGCTCCATCAGTTTTCTTGATGGCCAGAAAATGCGCAGACTTAGTCAAACGGTCCACAATGACCCAAATAGCATCAAACGTCCTCGACACAGGCAAACCTACCACGAAGTCCATCGTGATCAAATCCCACTTCCACTCTGGAATGGGTAAACTCTGTAATAAACCACCAGGAACCTGATGCTCCGCCTTCACCAGCTGGCAAGTATCACACTTCGCCACCCTGTCGGCTACGTCCTTCTTCATCCCGACCCAGTGATAATACCGCTTGAGGTCACGGTGCATCTTGGTCGCTCCTGGATGAATGGAGAACTTGCTCGAATGAGCCTCTCTCAGTATCTCCTGCCTCAAATCCTCACCCTTGGGCACACAGATCCGACCATGCACAAGGATAGTACCATTAGCAGAAACCTGATACTCTGCACCCGCAGCCTTAGAGGCATTCACCAGCCCCTCATCGCTCTCCTGAGCTAACCTCACTCTGCTCAACAGATCCGCTCTATCAGCTGCCTCCAAACCCAAAGGTTCCTGTGAGATAGCACACAAACTCAATGCACTAATCTCACCTACCAACGCCTCCATATCCTGCTCCTGAGCCGAAGCCACCCGCTTCCGACTCAAGGCATTTGCAACCAGATTAGCTTTACCAGGATGGTAAGCTATGTCCAAATCATAATCCGCTACTAACTCCATCCAACGCCTCTGCCTCAAATTCAGCTCAGGCTGAGTAAAAATGTACTTCAGACTCTTGTGATCTGTAAATACCTGTACCTTCCCACCATACAGATAGGATCTCCAAATCTTAAGAGCAAAGATCACTGCTGCCATCTCCAAATCATGAGTAGGATAATTAGCTTCATGCTTCCGCAACTGCCGCGAAGCATAGGCTATAACCTTCCCCTGTTGCGTCTGTATACACAACATAAGGCTCGTCCTGCTCAGGCAGTGCTAACACCGGCGTGGTAGTCAACATCTGCTTGAGACTTGCAAAACTTGCCTCACACTCTGGTGACCACACAAACGGGACATCCTTCCCTGTAAGCTTAGTCATCGGCTGTGCCATACTCGCAAAACCCCGAACAAACCTCCTGTAGTAACCTGCTAACCCCAGGAAACTCCGAATCTCAGTGGCACTCTGCGGCCTTGGCCACTCCCTGATGGACTGAATCTTCTCTGGATCCACTGAAACTCCCTCAGCTGAAACAATATGACCCAAGAACCCCATCTCACGATGCCAGAAACTGCACTTACTCAGATTAGCAAACAACTTCTGCTCCCGCAGCTTCTCCAACACTGCTCTCAAATGTACTGCATGCTCCTCAGGACTCTTAGAATATACCAGGATATCGTCGATGAAAATGATGACTGACACGTCCAGAAACTCCTGGAACACGCTGTTCATCAATCTCATAAACGCAGCTGGCGCATTTGTCAACCCAAACGGCATCACCACAAACTCGTAGTGCCCATATCTCGTCCTGAAGGCTGTCTTCCTCACATCTTCCTCATGTATAGGAATCTGATGATAACCTGAAGCCAAGTCGATCTTGGAGAAACAAGTAGCACCCCTCAACTGATCCAACAACTCATCAATCCTCGGAAGAGGGTACTTGTTCTTCACAGTAACTCGGTTCAAACCCCGATAGTCAATACACAACCGAAAACTCCCATCCTTCTTCTTAACAAACAACACCGGAGCTCCCCACGGTGAACAACTAGGACGGATAAAACCCTTGCCCAACAAATCCTCCAGCTGCTTCTTCAGCTCTGCCATCTCTGCTGGAGCCATCCTGTAAGGAGCCTTGGATAACGGCATCGTCCCCGGTTCCAGCTCAATAGTAAAATGATCCGACCGAGATGGTGGTAATCCCTGCAATGACTGGAACACATCCTCAAAGTCCTCCACAACCGGAATACCGCTAACCGTAGACTTCCCCACTGTCTCTAGCATAGATATAGTAACAAGATAGGCCTCACGGCCCTTCTCGATCATCTTCCCTGCCTGAACAGCTGAGATCACGAGACTCCCCGAAGTCGGTCTAATACCCTGAAAAACCAACTTCCCTCCTGGACGCTCAAACTCCACTCTACCCTGATAGCAATCCAAATGCACCTTATACCGATGCAACCAATCCATACCAAGAATAACGTCATACAACTCCACTGGACTGATAAGCAAATCCGCTGGCCACGACTCCCCTGCGATCTGAATATCAACTCCTCCAGCTCGTCCAATAACCCTCAGGAACTTGCCTCCAGCAACTCTACAACTCCCGAACGCTCTCCAGAATCCCCTCTGATCCCCGCACTCTCGGCACACTCCGGAGTAATGAAGCTATGAGAAGCTCCAGAATCAAACATAACATGGGACTTAAACCCGCCCACCAACAAGGTCCCTACACAAACCTCATGTGTTGAGAACCTAACACTTGACCACAAACAAAAACAAATATAATCTGAACTATTGAATTGACTAAGTTCGAATCTCAGAAGTTATACCTGTGATCGCTCCTGCACTAGTGCCACCGGGCTCCTGAGTCGAGTACACCTGTGACGTTGGCTCGATCCAACCCACCGGCAGCACACCGTGCTGCACACCCTGCTGCACCCCTGGCTGAGCTCCAGCCTGCAACACTGCTACTGCCCTCTGCTGCAACTTGGGACAACGAGGCTTGATGTGCCCTGTCTCTCTGCAGTAGTAACACACTCGAGTATCTATCCGCAGCTCCGTCACCGCCCGCTGCTCTGTTACTGCCCGCTGCTCACCTCTCTGTGGACAGCTAGTCACCTTCTGGTCCTTGCTACCACACCCAAAGCATCTCGCACCCCCGTGCCTCGATCTCTGCATAACATGAAACTTCCTCTTCTGCCCCTGCGCAGGCTTGCCGCCCTTGCTAGGAACAGAAAGCGGCTGAGACTGCTGTGGCTGCACCGAAGAACTGACCACAACCACCTGTGACCTCAAGTCATCGTCTATCCCAGCTGCAACCTCAACCAACTCCGCTCTCGTAGCATAGCTCCTCACTCTGCACCGAGTCCTCAAATCATCCCGCAGAGCCAACAAAAACCTCCGCACTTGAGCCGACTCTGGCTCCCATGCCCTGCCTGCATACCCCACAAGCCGACTGAACTCTGCATCCAGCTCTCGCACTGTACGGTCCCCCTGAGTCAAACCCAAGAACCGTGCCTCCATACGATCAAGAGCCTCCTGAGGAAAATACTTGGAGTTAAACTCCTCCACAAGACATACCCCGCTGCACCCTCTGTGCTGTCACCGACCTCCACCACACACGAGCATCTCCTGACAAGTAAAACACTGCCAGATCCACCCTGTACCGGTCGGGACACCTAAGCAAAAGGAAAATATCCTCCATCCGCTCTCTCCACTCATCCGCTACACTCGGATCGGTACTTCCAGAGAAATACCCTGCTCCCACATGCCGCAGCTGCTCCATCATCCGCACATACTGAGCATCCACTACCTCGGCCCCCGGCTGCACACCTGCCTGCAAACCCGCCACAGGCTGCACCGCTGGACCCTGTCCACCACCCACTGGTGGCACTACTGGATCCTGCCCACTAACCACTGGCGGCACTACTGGATCCTGCCCACCAACCACTGGCGGCACAACTACTGGAAGTCGCTGTAAAACCTAAGCTAGCAAGTCCATCAAGACATTCTCCCTGCCCGGAGCACCCTCAGCTGCAACCCCCGCACCCGGGGCAACACCGTGACCTACACCGGGCCCATCCGCCCTGCCGTCACCAAAACCAGCCTGGTCTCCAGACACACTAGGATGAACCTGTGACTCCGCCACCTCCTCACTGGCCATGCTCTGGGTCACACTCACACTGGCCTCAGGAACCTGACCTCGTCCCCGACCACGACCACGACCACGCCCACAACCACGACCACGACCGCGACCAACAGCATCCTCACCTCTAACCATCTGTATCATCCAAGAACAGAAGGCTAAGCAAAAACATAATTCTAATACACAAAACACAACTTACCGTGGAATCACAACACAGGCTCGAAGAGGATGTTCTAGGACTTCATGCCACACACAATTGACCAACTCACACAATCAATCATAGCATGGAATCCTAAACATCAGCAGCAAAAACACAATGAACCCTAGACCTAGAACCGTAAGGGCTCTGATACCAAAATGAAACAACCCTTCCCGTTTTTTTTTTTATACCTTAATTTACTAGTGGTCCCATACCCACTAACATCCTAACAACGATCAATAACCGCGGATAACCAAATAAAACAATTCCATTAATCCAATAAAATTCCAACATAAATAATCCAATAACCAATAACACCATAATCCAAACAAAGAAATACCCAAAAGCTAACATTTTACAATGTTCCAATGACTTAATCTAGCAACCTAACAACAGCTAGACCACAATCAATCAAGCCTCTAGAACATCCTCCTCCTCATTGCCTTTGATTCCACGATCACACTTTGCCTTTACCTGCACACCACAAACAACAATTGAGATGCGTAAGTATTATCATAAATACTTAGTGAGGCCGTCCTCCCATCTACTGGGTTATGCACACAAGCATATGAGACTCCCAAGTCAACAAACAACAAGAACATAATCAATACATCAAACCAGGAAAACAAGACTCGGCAGGTACTAGTGTCGACCGATGCTAACTCGGTGTCGACCGATGCTACAGGAACTGGTGCCGACCGATGCTGAATGGTGCCGATCGATGCTACTCAAGACGGTGCCGATCGATGCCCCTCAAGAGTGGTATCGATCGATACCTCTTCTGCAGACACGATCCGCGCGAAACTCAGCGACGAACTCCGATTCCAATCAACACAAATTCGACTCCAAACACGTCTAACCATCTCGGAATGCACTAGAAATCACAAATACAATGTACCCAAGCAAGCAAACACCACAAACCACAAGGAATCACACAAAACAAAGGAGATCTCATGCTTAGATCAACCATGGTCAAGCACTCACCTCAAAATACAGAAGGAAAAGGTCGAAGAACAGTAGAGCAACTCCTTAGGAAGCTTCTCTTTCGTTCCCAGCAACAGAAAACTCAAGAATAGCCAGCAATCTCACTAAATCTCTCTTAGGAATCTCAAGAACACACTTTTCTCCCTTTTTCTCTCCAAAAACACAAAACGGCGACAGAGGAAAAAGACTAAACCCTTATTTTGTCGATTTCCCCTTTAAATACACGGTTAAACCACTAACCAAACCATCCCAATCGAAAAATCGCGAATTAAATCAAACCGGTCGAACCCAGAAATGAGTGGTGTCGATCGATGCCACTAGGGTGTGGATCGACACTCCTCCCAAAATCACAAAATCTGGTTCGCGGATGTTACAGTTGCTTTGTAAATATTTACGTTACCTTTAAAAAATATTACAAAGACATACTTTAAAAATAATTTTCTATTTTAATTTATATAACCGATTATATGATCTTAAATGCTACCCAAGTTCTTGAACATACTGTTTTGCAATTTAGTAGGCACAAGAGAGTTTTAGGTTTTCGCTAAAGAAACTTTTCCCTACCATTATTGGCATTGAATTTTTGTTTCTCTTATGAATTTTCGGGTTCATTTTGCTAGCCTTAAGAGTTTTTAATTTAGTTTTGTTTCTGTAGACTAACAAAATGTATATTCTGCACAATATAGAGTGTGAAAAAAAAATTGTGCAATCATAGTTATGTCTAACCCTAAGGGTATAGGACTTTTATCTCACAACTTCATATATATTAAGATTTTTATAATAACTTTACTGAGATCATTGAATATTTAGCTATGTATATTTTTAATGTAATTTCTCCTCACTTATCGTTATTTCTCCGTTTGTTCCTAAACAAGACTGTCTATTTATATATATCCATGACTAGTAGTTCTAGTGTTTTTTTTTTATTGTAGTTATTTTTTTTTTGATATGTCTAGTTACATATGAATTTTTTTTCTCCTCATTTCTATCCGAGAAGAATAAAGTTCTTAGGATTTTGAGGGAGTTATATACTTTTCCATCTAATCATATATATATATATATATACGAAACTGATATAATTCAAAGTTTTACCCATATATAGAGTTTACATAGCCTAAAAGCATTATAGAAAGGAGAAAGAAATAATTTTATTTAAATAAATGTCTTATCTTAAAACATTTAATCATACAATATTAAGACATCTATAAGGTTTTGGTAAGAGAAACACAATGAACCCACAAATCATCTCTTTTTTTGAAATATTGGGCTTCACGTGCAATCAAACTAGGTCTATCGGCAATATATTTGATAAGTGTATCATGACATTCTTTTCCTTCTGTCACAAGCTCCTTGCAGCAAGCATCCGAGACGACTCCATTCATGAAAACTTGAGCCATTATATCCAATGCACACTTTGCGGTAATCTTGAGAACACATTGATTCCACAGTGACTTTGGTTCGCTTACTTCTACAGCAAATGATGGGATGTGTTCACTCATCGTAACAAGTATCACCACAAGAAACAGCAAAGACATGTTAAGTTTTCCCATTTTTATATGTTTTTAAACTTTTAAATTGATTGTTCTTTTTTGGTGAAGGAAGAAAAAAGAACTTTTTGTTTATGTTTTATTCTCCGATTGAATATCCTTACTCTATTTATAGATATGAATGATAGTCTTTAAACATGACATTTACTTAGATACAGTTATTTCTTTTATTACATTTATTAAGCTTTAATTTAGCCATTTGGTTATAGACTTATATATCAAACAATCAAAAGCGTTGATTTGTAAATATTTCCTTTACCTTAAAAAAATATTAAAAAGACATACTTTAAAAATAATTTCCTACAGTAAATTATATTTTAATTTATATAACCGATTATATGATCTTAAATGCTACACAAGTTCTTGAACATACTGTTTTGCAATTTAGTAGGCACAAGAGAGTTTCAATTTTTCGAAAGAGAAAATTTTTCCTACCATTATTGGCTTTGAATTTGTGTTTCTCTTATGGATTTTCTGGTTCATTTCGCTAGCCTTAAGAGTTTTTAATTTAGTTTTGTTTCTGTAGAGTAACAAAACGTATATTCTACACAATATAGAGTGTGAAAAAAAAATTGTGCAATCACAGTTATGTCTAACCCTAAGGGTGTAGGACTTTTATCTCACAACTTCATCTATATTAAGATTTTTATAATAATTTTATTGAGATCATTAAATATTTAGCTATGTATATTTTTAATGTAATTTCTCCTCACGTATAGTTATTTCTCCGTTTGTTCCTAAACAAGACTGTCTATTTATATTTATCCATGACTAGTAGTTCTAGTGTTTTTTTTTATTGTAGTTATTTTTTTTTTGATATGTCTAGTTACATATGAATTTTTTTTCTCCTCATTTCTATCCGAGAAGAATAAAGTTCTTAGGATTTTGAGGGAGTTATATACTTTTCCATCTAATCATATATATATATATATATATTTATATATATATACGAAACTGATATAATTCAAAGTTTTACCCATATATAGAGTTTACATAGCCTAAAAACATTATAGAAAGGAGAAAGAAATAATTTTATTTAAATAAATGTCTTATCTCAAAACATTTAATCATACAATATTAAGACATCTATAAGGTTTTGGTAACAGAAACACAATGAACCCACAAATCATCTATTTTTTTGAAATATTGGGCTTCACGTGCAATCAAACTAGGTCTATCGGCAATATATTTGATAAGTGTATCATGACATTCTTTTCCTTCTGTCACAAGCTCCTTGCAGCAAGCATCCGAGACGACTCCATTCATGAAAACTTGAGCCATTATATCCAATGCACACTTTGCGGTAATCTTGAGAACACATTGATTCCACAGTGACTTTGGTTCGCTTACTTCTACAGCAAATGATGGGATGTGTTCACTCATCGTAACAAGGATCACCACAAGAAACACCAAAGACATGTTAAGTTTTCCCATTTTTATATGTTTTTAAACTTTTAAATTGATTGTTCTTTTTTGGTGAAGGAAAAAAAAAGAACTTTTAGTTTATGTTTTATTTTCCGATTGAATATCCTTACTCTATTTATAGATATGAATGATAGTCTTTAAACATGACATTTACTTAGATACAGTTATTTCTTTTATTAAATTTATTAAGCTTTCATTTAGCCATTTGGTTATAGACTTATATATCAAACAATCAATAGCGTTGCTTTGTAAATATTTACTTTACCTTTAAAAAATATTAAAAAGACATACTTTAAAAATAATTTTCTATTGTAAATTATATTTTAATTTATATAACCGATTATATGATCTTAAAGACTACCCATGTTCTTGAACATACTGTTTTGCAATTTAGTAGGCACAAGAGAGTTTTAGGTTTTCGAAAAAGAAACTTTTCCCTACCATTATTGGCATTGAATTTTTGTTTCTCTTATGAATTTTCGGGTTCATTTCGCTAGCCTTAAGAGTTTTTAATTTAGTTTTGTTTCTGTTGACTAACAAAATGTATATTCTACACAATATAGAGTGTGAAAAAAAAATTGTGCAATCACAGTTATGTCTAACCCTAAGGGTATAGGAATTTTATCTCACAACTTCATATATATTAAGATTTTTATAATAATTTTATTGAGATCATTGAATATTTAGCTATGTATATTTTTAATGTAATTTCTCCTCACGTATCGTTATTTCTCCGTTTGTTCCTAAACAAGACTGTCTATTTATATTTATCCATGACTAGTAGTTCTAGTGTTTTTTTTTTATTGTAGTTATTTTTTTTTTGATATGTCTAGTTACATATGAATTTTTTTTCTCCTCATTTCTATCCGAGAAGAATAAAGTTCTTAGGATTTTGAGGGAGTTATATACTTTTCCATCTAATCATATATATATATATATACGAAACTGATATAATTCAAAGTTTTACCCATATGTAGAGTTTACATAGCCTAAAAGCATTATAGAAAGGAGAAAGAAATAATTTTATTTAAATAAATGTCTTATCTTAAAACATTTAATCATACAATATTAAGACATCTATAAGGTTTTGGTAACAGAAACACAATGAACCCACAAATCATCTCTTTTTTTGAAATATTGGGCTTCACGTGCAATCAAACTAGGTCTATCGGCAATATATTTGATAAGTGTATCATGACATTCTTTGCCTTCTGTCACAAGCTCCTTGCAGCAAGCATCCGAGACGACTCCATTCATGAAAACTTGAGCCATTATATCCAATGCACACTTTGCGGTAATCTTGAGAACACATTGATTCCACAGTGACTTTGGTTCGCTTACTTCTACAGCAAATGATGGGATGTGTTCACTCATCGTAACAAGGATCACCACAAGAAACACCAAAGACATGTTAAGTTTTCCCATTTTTATATGTTTTTAAACTTTTAAATTGATTGTTCTTTTTTGGTGAAGGAAAAAAAAAGAACTTTTAGTTTATGTTTTATTCTCCGATTGTATATCCTTACTCTATTTATAGATATGAATGATAGTCTTTAAACATGACATTTACTTAGATACAGTTATTTCTTTTATTAAATTTATTAAGCTTTCATTTAGCCATTTGGTTATAGACTTATATATCAAACAATCAATAGCGTTGCTTTGTATATATTTACTTTACCTTTAAAAAATATTAAAAAGACATACTTTAAAAATAATTTTCTATTGTAAATTATATTTTAATTTATATAACCGATTATATGATCTTAAAGACTACCCAAGTTCTTGAACATACTGTTTTGCAATTTAGTAGGCACAAGAGAGTTTTAGGTTTTCGAAAAAGAAACTTTTCCCTACCATTATTGGCATTGAATTTTTGTTTCTCTTATGAATTTCCGGGTTCATTTCGCTAGCCTTAAGAGTTTTTAATTTAGTTTTGTTTCTGTTCACTAACAAAATGTATATTCTGCAAAATATAGAGTGTGAAAAAAAAATTGTGCAATCATAGTTATGTCTAACCCTAAGGGTATAGGACTTTTATCTCACAACTTCATATATATTAAGATTTTTATAATAATTTTATTGAGATCACTGAATATTTAGCTATGTATATTTTTAATGTAATTTCTCCTCACGTATCGTTATTTCTCCGTTTGTTCCTAAACAAGACTGTCTATTTATATTTATCCATGACTAGTAGTTCTAGTGTTTTTTTTTTATTGTAGTTATTTTTTTTTTGATATGTCTAGTTACATATGAATTTTTTTTCTCCTCATTTCTATCCGAGAAGAATAAAGTTCTTAGGATTTTGAGGGAGTTATATACTTTTCCATCTAATCATATATATATATATATATATATATATACGAAACTGATATAATTCAAAGTTTTACCCATATGTAGAGTTTACATAGCCTAAAAGCATTATAGAAAGGAGAAAGAAATAATTTTATTTAAATAAATGTCTTATCTTAAAACATTTAATCATACAATATTAAGACATCTATAAGGTTTTGGTAACAGAAACACAATGAACCCACAAATCATCTCTTTTTTTGAAATATTGGGCTTCACGTGCAATCAAACTAGGTCTATCGGCAATATATTTGATAAGTGTATCATGACATTCTTTGCCTTCTGTCACAAGCTCCTTGCAGCAAGCATCCGAGACGACTCCATTCATGAAAACTTGAGCCATTATATCCAATGCACACTTTGCGGTAATCTTGAGAACACATTGATTCCACAGTGACTTTGGTTCGCTTACTTCTACAGCAAATGATGGGATGTGTTCACTCATCGTAACAAGGATCACCACAAGAAACACCAAAGACATGTTAAGTTTTCCCATTTTTATATGTTTTTAAACTTTTAAATTGATTGTTCTTTTTTGGTGAAGGAAAAAAAAAGAACTTTTAGTTTATGTTTTATTTTCCGATTGAATATCCTTACTCTATTTATAGATATGAATGATAGTCTTTAAACATGACATTTACTTAGATACAGTTATTTCTTTTATTAAATTTATTAAGCTTTAATTTAGCCATTTGGTTATAGACTTATATATCAAACAATCAAAAGCGTTGCTTTGTAAATATTTACTTTACCTTTAAAAAATATTAAAAAGACATACTTTAAAAATAATTTTCTATTGTAAATTATATTTTAATTTATATAACCGATTATATGATCTTAAATACTACCCAAGTTCTTGAACATACTGTTTTGCAATTTAGTAGGCACAAGAGAGTTTTAGGTTTTCGAAAAAGAAACTTTTCCCTACCATTATTGGCATTGAATTTTTGTTTCTCTTATGAATTTTCGGGTTCATTTCGCTAGCCTTAAGAGTTTTTAATTTAGTTTTGTTTCTGTAGACTAACAAAATGTATATTCTGCAAAATATAGAGTGTGAAAAAAAAATTGTGCAATCATAGTTATGTCTAACCCTAAGGGTATAGGACTTTTATCTCACAACTTCATATATATTAAGATTTTTATAATAATTTTATTGAGATCATTGAATATTTAGCTATGTATATTTTTAATGTAATTTCTCCTCACGTATCGTTATTTCTCCGTTTGTTTCCTAAACAAGACTGTCTATTTATATTTATCCATGACTAGTAGTTCTAGTGTTTTTTTTTTATTGTAGTTATTTTTTTTTGATATGTCTAGTTACATATGAATTTTTTTTCTACTCATTTCTATCCGAGAAGAATAAAGTTCTTAGGATTTTGAGGGAGTTATATACTTTTCCATCTAATCATATATATATATATATATATATATATATATATACGAAACTGATATAATTCAAAGTTTTACCCATATGTAGAGTTTACATAGCCTAAAAGCATTATAGAAAGGAGAAAGAAATAATTTTATTTAAATAAATGTCTTATCTTAAAACATTTAATCATACAATATTAAGACATCTATAAGGTTTTGGTAACAGAAACACAATGAACCCACAAATCATCTCTTTTTTTGAAATATTGGGCTTCACGTGCAATCAAACTAGGTCTATCGGCAATATATTTGATAAGTGTATCATGACATTCTTTGCCTTCTGTCACAAGCTCCTTGCAGCAAGCATCCGAGACGACTCCATTCATGAAAACTTGAGCCATTATATCCAATGCACACTTTGCGGTAATCTTGAGAACACATTGATTCCACAGTGACTTTGGTTCGCTTACTTCTACAGCAAATGATGGGATGTGTTCACTCATCGTAACAAGGATCACCACAAGAAACACCAAAGACATGTTAAGTTTTCCCATTTTTATATGTTTTTAAACTTTTAAATTGATTGTTCTTTTTTGGTGAAGGAAAAAAAAAGAACTTTTAGTTTATGTTTTATTTTCCGATTGAATATCCTTACTCTATTTATAGATATGAATGATAGTCTTTAAACATGACATTTACTTAGATACAGTTATTTCTTTTATTAAATTTATTAAGCTTTAATTTAGCCATTTGGTTGTAGACTTATATATCAAACAATCAAAAGCGTTGCTTTGTAAATATTTACTTTACCTTTAAAAAATATTAAAAAGACATACTTTAAAAATAATTTTCTATTGTAAATTATATTTTAATTTATATAACCGATTATATGATCTTAAATACTACCCAAGTTCTTGAACATACTGTTTTGCAATTTAGTAGGCACAAGAGAGTTTTAGGTTTTCGAAAAAGAAACTTTTCCCTACCATTATTGGCATTGAATTTTTGTTTCTCTTATGAATTTTCGGGTTCATTTCGCTAGCCTTAAGAGTTTTTAATTTAGTTTTGTTTCTGTAGACTAACAAAATGTATATTCTGCAAAATATAGAGTGTGAAAAAAAAATTGTGCAATCATAGTTATGTCTAACCCTAAGGGTATAGGACTTTTATCTCACAACTTCATATATATTAAGATTTTTATAATAATTTTATTGAGATCATTGAATATTTAGCTATGTATATTTTTAATGTAATTTCTCCTCACGTATCGTTATTTCTCCGTTTGTTTCCTAAACAAGACTGTCTATTTATATTTATCCATGACTAGTAGTTCTAGTGTTTTTTTTTTATTGTAGTTATTTTTTTTTGATATGTCTAGTTACATATGAATTTTTTTTCTACTCATTTCTATCCGAGAAGAATAAAGTTCTTAGGATTTTGAGGGAGTTATATACTTTTCCATCTAATCATATATATAGATATATATATATATATATATACGAAACTGATATAATTCAAAGTTTTACCCATATATAGAGTTTACATAGCCGAAAAGCATTATAGAAAGGAGAAAGAAATAATTTTATTTAAATAAATGTCTTATCTCAAAACATTTAATCATACAATATTAAGACATCTATAAGGTTTTGGTAACAGAAACACAATGAACCCACAAATCATCTCTTTTTTTGAAATATTGGGCTTCACGTGCAATCAAACTAGGTCTATCGGCAATATATTTGATAAGTGTATCATGACATTCTTTTCCTTCTGTCACAAGCTCCTTGCAGCAAGCATCCGAGACGACTCCATTCATGAAAACTTGAGCCATTATATCCAATGCACACTTTGCGGTAATCTTGAGAACACATTGATTCCACAGTGTTTTTGGTTTGCTTACTTCTACAGCAAATGATGGGATGTGTTCACTCATCGTAACAAGGATCACCACAAGAAACACCAAAGAGATGTTAAGTTTTCCCATTTTTATATGTTTTTAAACTTTTAAATTGATATTTCTTTTTTGGTGAAGGAAAAATAAAGAACTTTTAGTTTATGTTTTATTCTCCGATTGAATATCCTTACTCTATTTATAGATATGAATGATAAGTCTTTAAACATGACATTTACTTAGATACAGTTATTTCTTTTATTACATTTATTAAGCTTTAATTTAGCCATTTGGTTATAGACTTATATATCAAACAATCAAAAGCGTTGATTTGTAAATATTTCCTTTACCTTTAAAAAATATTAAAAAGACATACTTTAAAAATAATTTTCTACTGTAAATTATATTTTAATTTATATAACCGATTATATGATCTTAAATGCTACCCAAGTTCTTGAACATACTGTTTTGCAATTTAGTAGGCACAAGAGAGTTTTAATTTTTCAAAAGAGAAAAATTTCCCTACCATTATTGGCTTTGAATTTGTGTTTCTCTTATGGATTTTCTGGTTCATTTCGCTAGCCTTAAGAGTTTTTAATTTAGTTTTACTTCTGTAGACTAACAAAATGTATATTCTACACAATATAGAGTGTGAAAAAAAAATTGTGCAATCACAGTTATGTCTAACCCTAAGGGTATAGGACTTTTATCTCACAACTTCATCTATATTAAGATTTTTTGTAACATCCGCGAACCAAAAATTGGTTTTTGGGGATGGGTGTCGATGGACACCAAGGTGGTGTCCGTCGACACCACTTATTTCTGGTTCGACCAGATTGGATTTTTGATTAATTTGGTTCGGTTTGGTTTAAGGAAACCATTGAACCGAGTCTTAAAAGGAAGGAAACGACCTAGGTCGTGTTGTTGCTGTTGGTCTCGCCGTTTTCATTTGAGAAAGACGAAAATAGAGAAAACAAGTGTTCTTGAGATTTTGGTGAGATTGGTGAGATTCCTTGCTGTTTCTTGGGAGATCTAAGGCTGGGAAGGTGCTAGGAGCTTGCTAGGAGTGAGGGAATTCATTCTTATTGGTCAGAATCTTTCTGCAGAGAGGTGAGTGCATGACCATGGCTGATTTAAGCCCTTGATTCCCTTGTTCTTGCTTGTTTGTGTGTTTTTCTTGCTGGGATTGGTTGATACAGGTTCCTACGGTGGTATAAGGCCTGGGTTTCGAGTATTGGACGATTTGGAGGAGATATGGGAGTCAGATTCGACTCTCAACTTCGCGCGGATCGCAGTTGCAGAAGGGGTGTCAATGGACACCACTTGGTGTCGATGGACACCACTTAGTATCGATGGACACCACTTGGTATCGGTAGACACCAGCAAATTGGGAATCGATCGACACTGTGGGGTAGTGTCGGTCGACACCAAGGCCAGTGTCGGTCGACACTTGGCTGGTGTCGGTCGACACCTCCCTTCCAGCGAGACGATGTTTGATTTCCTGGTTTGTGTGTTTGTTTGTTGCTTGTTTTGGAACTTTGGAATCATTGTTGCTTGTGTGTATAGCCCAGTAGATGGGAGGATTGCCTCACTAAGTATTTGTGATAATACTTACGCATCTCAATTGTTGTTTGTGGTGTGCAGGTAAGGGCAAAGTGTGATCGTGGAATCAAAGGCAATGAAGAGGAGGATGTTCTAGGGACTCGATTGATTGTTTACCTGACATTGTTAGGTTGCTAGAGTCGAGTCTTAGAGCATTGTTTAGGATTGCTGGTTATTTGTTTTATGCTGTTGGACTATTAGATTGAGATTGGAATCTATACTGGTTGTAATTTTATTGGTTATGGGTTATTGGTTTTATTGGTTATTTATTGGTTTATTATTTCCGTTGTTGATTGTGAATGTGGTTAGGTGGTTAGTGGATATGGGACCACTAGTTGTAGTTTATTTATATATTTATATTATTTATTATTTATTAGAAAAAAAGGTCGGTCATTTCATTTTTATAATAATTTTATTGAGATCAGTAAATATTTAGCTATGTATATTTTTAATGTAATTTCTCCTCACGTACAGTTATTTCTCCGTTTGTTCCTAAACAAGACTGTCTATTTATATTTATCCATGACTAGTAGTTATAGTGTTTTTTTTATTGTAGTTATTTTTTTTTTTTGATATGTCTAGTTACATATCAATTTTTTTTCTCCTCATTTCTATCCGAGAAGAATAAAGTTCTTAGGATTTTGAGGGAGTTATATACTTTTCCATCTAATCATATATATATATATATATATATATATATATATATATATCAAACTGATATAATTCAAATTTTTACCCATATATAGATTTTACAAAGCCTAAAAGCATTATAGAAAGGAGAAAGAAATAATTTAATTTAATTAAATGTCTTATCTTAAAACATTTAATCATACAATATTAAGACATCTATAAGGTTTTGGTAACAGAAACACAATGAACCCACAAATCATCTTTTTTTTTTTAAATATTGGGCTTCACGTGCAATCATACTAGGTCTATCGGCAATATATTTGATAAGTGTATCATGACATTCTTTTCCTTCTGTCACAAGCTCCTTGCAGCAAGCATCCGAGACGACTCCATTCATGAAAACTTGAGCCATTATATCCAATGCACACTTTGCGGTAATCTTGAGAACACATTGATTCCACAGTGTTTTTGGTTCGCTTACTTCTACAGCAAATGATGGGATGTGTTCACTCATCGTAACAAGGATCACCACAAGAAACACCAAAGACATGTTAAGTTTTCCCATTTTTATATGTTTTTAAACTTTTAAATTGATTTTTCTTTTTTGGTGAAGGAAAAAAAAAGAACTTTTGGTTTCTGTTTTATTCTCCGATTGAATATTCTTACTCTATTTATAGATAAGAATGATAGTCTTTAAACATGACATTTACTTAGATACAGTTATTTCATTTATTACATTTATTAAGCTTTAATTTAGCCATTTGGTTATAGACTTATATATCAAACAATCAAAAGCGTTGATTTGTAAATATTTCCTTTACCTTTAAAAAATATTAAAAAGACATACTTTAAAAATAATTTTCTACTGTAAATTATATTTTAATTTATATAACCGATTATATGATCTTAAATGCTACCCAAGTTCTTGAGCATACTGTTTTGCAATTTAGTAGGCACAAGAGAGTTTTAATTTTTTGAAAGAGAAAAATTTCCCTACCATTATTGGCTTTGAATTTGTGTTTCTGTTATGGATTTTCTGGTTCATTTCGCTAGCGTTAAGAGTTTTTAATTTAGTTTTGTTTCTGTAGACTAACAAAATGTATATTCTACACAATATAGAGTGTGAAATAAAAAATTGTGCAATCACAGTTATGTCTAACCCTAAGGGTATAGGTGTGACAACCCATCCCGTGGACCCCACTAGCCCACCGCTATCTTGCCCCCATAGGCCCGAAGCTGGCCCTGCAGGGCATCGATTCTAACCCATCACCGTGGAATGGAACTATTCATCCAAATCCATTGGTGTCTACTTGTCCTGTGGGAAGGTTGTTAAAGGTTGGGGACCAGGGTTCGAGGAACGCCTGGCGCACCAATAACCTACTGGTGGATGTGGATTTCCACAGTGATGGGTTAGGATCGATGCCCTGCAGGGCCAGCTTGGGGTCCATTTGGGTCTAGCAGTGAGGCTAGTGGGCTAGCAGTGAGGCTAGCGGGGTCCATGGGACGGGTTGTCACAACCAGGAGCTAGTTGGGTCGCAAGGTGCGATGTGTGTCAGCTAGTGAAGGCTGAGCATCAGGTTCCTGGCGGGTTACTGAAGAGTCTGCCCATTTCTGAGTGGAAGTGGGATATGATCACAATGGATTTTGTGGTAGGATTGCCAGTGTCTCGGAATTTTGATGCTATTTGGGTCATTGTGGACCGGTTGACTAAGTCAGCACATTTTCTGGCCATTAAGAAGACTGATGGAGCAGCGGTCTTGGCTAAGAAGTATGTGAGGGAGATAGTCAGACTGCATGGGGTGCCAGCGAGCATTGTGTCTGAAAGGAATTCTAAGTTCACTTTGGTGTTCTGGAAGGCATTTCAGGCAGAGATGGACACTAAGGTGCATATGAGTACAACTTATCATCCCCAGACCGATGGACAGTCAGAGAGGACGATCCAGACGCTGGAGGATTTGCTGAGGATGTGTGTGTTGGATTGGGGTGGCCATTGGGCAGATCACCTGAACCTGGTAGAGTTTGCTTACAATAACAGTTATCAGGCGAGTATTAAGATGGCTCCTTATGAGGCTTTGTATGGGAGGCCATGCCGTACACCGTTATGCTGGACTCAAGTGGGGGAGAGGAGCATGTTCGGGGCAGATTTTGTTCAGGAGACCTCAGAGAAGATTTGGGTGCTCAAGCTGAACATGAAGGAAGCTCAGGATTGGCAGAGGAGTTATGCCGATAGGAGGAGGAGAGATCTTGAGTTTGAGGTAGGAGATAGAGTGTACCTTAAGATGGCCATGTTGCAGGGTCCGAACAGGTCATTGAAAGAGACTAAGTTGAGTTTGAGGTTTATGGGTCCGTTCAGAGTGATTGAGGGGGTGGGACCGGTATCATATAGGCCGGCGTTGCCAGAGGTTATGCGTGCGTTCCACAAGGTTTTTCATATTTCTATGTTGCGGAAGTGTCTCTGTGAGGCTGATCGGTTGTTGGCTAAGATTCCTGAAGATCTTTAGCCTAACATGTCTTTGGAGGTGAGACCAGTGAGAGTTCTCGGGAGGAGGATCAAGGAACTTTGGAAGAAGAATATTCCTTTGATGAGAGTCCTTTGGGACTGTGATGGGGTTGAGGAGCAGACTTGGGAGCCAGAGGTGAGGATGAAGGCAAGGTTTAAGAAGTGGTATAAGAAGCAAGCCGCGACTTGAACTTGTCTAGCCTAGTCCCATCTGTAATCCGTGGCTGGAGCGGGAATGATGTATTCCAGCCCATCTCTCTTGTTTACTTCGTCGCTTGAGATGGTTGGTTGTGCGACTCACTAACAAGATGAGGTGGTGCTTGGAGTACAAAATTTCCATTAGGCGAGGTGTTTGAGGAAAGTTTCCTGAAATAGAAGTTTCCAAAAGTGGAAAGTGCTAAAAATGGAAAGTTTTATACGAGTTAGAATTTGTCCATTATAGTGGTGGAGAGCCTTAGAGGGGCTTGTGTGGCCATAGTGGCGGACTTTTGAGTCATTGCGCCGTGTCTGGCAGTCTTTTGAGACATTGTGTGGCCTTTGTGGCGGGCTATTTAGCCAGTTGTATGGCCTTTGTAGTGGGCTGTTTAACCAGATGTGTGGCCTTTGTGGCGGGCTGTTTAGCCAGATGTGTGGCCTTTGTGGCGGGCTTTTTAGCCAGATGTGGCCTTTGTGCCGGGCTGTTTAGCCAGTGTGGTCTTTGTGACGGTCCTTTGGGACAAATGGTTTTTGTGACGGTCCTTCGGGACGAGTGGCCTTGGTGGCGGTCCTGTTTAGGACATTTGTGTGGCCTTGATGGTGGTCCTGTTTAGGACATTTGTTTGGCCTTAGTGGCGATCCTGTTTAGGACATTTGTTTGGCCTTTGTGGCGATCCTGTTTAGGACATTTGTTTGGCCTTGTGTGGTCATGAGGTATTCCAGTGAGGGAATATGTGGTTGGTAGGACATTGTGATGTTTTACGCGAGCCATGGAAAGGAAACCTGGATAGGGATAGGACTCAAACGTGTTCAGAATTGTTTGCTCGTGACTCTTGGAGGAGTTTGGTTCTTCTAGTACTGCCATATTTTAAGACATTGTGGCTTGGGAGTATGGTTGATATATCGATTTCGGATGACGATCCGGGGGCGCGCTGTAGGGTGGCAACCCGAGAGATGAGTATTGGACTTCCTTTTATATATGGCATGCGGGCTTAGGCCCGATGAGGAGCCATCATTATGGCATGCAGGCTTAGGCCTGATGAGGAGCCAATAAACACTCAAGGTTTAGGCCTATGAGTAAAGGAAAGTCCAAAAGTCGAGAGCAAATAATGCCTGGAGCGTGAGTCTATCGCCTAGAGTTGACTTTTTGTAGATTGGTCGGAGGAGTGTGGGCCGTGGAGACGGTAGCACGGGAGTCCTTGGTTGATGGTTGTTCGAGATTCGAGGACGAATCTATGTTGGAGGGGGAGAATTGTAACATCCGCGAACCGATTTCCCGCTTTAGGGTGCACCGGTTGATGCAATAGGTGCATCGGTCAATGCAGGTTCATTTTCTCGGTCGAGTTTTAAGTTAAACGCCGCGTTTTGGGTTTAAGGAAAACCCTTAAACTCGAGTTTTGTCTCTTTTGGCGAGTTTGGCCATTTTTGAGAGAAAACAAATGAGAGAAAAGGTTCTTGAGGATTCTTGAGGATATTGGTTGATTTGTGGTTTTTCCTGTAGAAATCTGTAGTTGGGATCATTGTAGGAGCTTCCTAGGAGCGTTGTTTTGCTTGTTTAAGGTTCAGAATCTTCTTGGCAAAGGTAAGTGTATGACCATGGCTTATCTAAGCTAGAAATCTCTCTGATTTGCTTGTTATGTGTTGTTAGGCTTGTTAGATTGTTATTTGGGATGTTAGGAAGCTTTCTTGTGGCTTGGGATCGAGTTTTGTGGTTGTAGGAACGAAGATCCGGCAAGAAGCTTTGGGGAAACACGATGCTCGGCATTGCATCGGTCGATGCACTTTGTTTATTGGTCGATGCGAGTGCGAGGATGGCGCGTAAAACCTAGTGTTTTCGTGTTATGTCGAGCATGCGTCGGTCGATGCAGTGCGAGTGTCGATCGATGCAAGTGCATCTAGCATTGGTCGATGCAACCTTGTGTTGGTCGATGCATCCCCATCTAGTGTCGGTCGATGCATGTTGGTGTTGGTTGATGCAGAGTCCTGGTTTGTTATTGTTGATTGCCGATTGTTGGTTGATGGTTAGAGATGTCTCTATTGCTTGTGTGTATAGCCCAATAGATGGGAGGATTGCCTTACTGAGTGTTTATAAAATACTCATGCATTGCAATTTGTGTTTGTGGTGCAGGTAAAGGCAAAGTGTGATCGTGGAATCAAGACAATGAAGAGGAGGATGTTCTAGGGACTCGATTGGTTGTTGTCTGGCATTGCTAGGTTACTAGAGTTGGGTCATTAGAAACATTGTTAGATTGCTGGTTCTATGATTCCTGTTGTTTGATATTTGATCATTGCTTATGTTATAATTATTGGATTATTATTGGTTATTTATTGGATATTGGTGTTGGTAATTTCCGCTGTTGATTGTGATTTTGGTTAGGTGGCTAGTGGGTATGGGACTACTAGTTGTAATTTATTTACTATTATTATTAATTATTTATTATCTATTTATTTATTAAAAATGGGTTGGGTCGTTTCAAGTAGTTCTAGTGTTTTTTTTTTTATTGTAGCTGTTTTTTTTTTGACATGTCTAGTTACATATAAAGTTCTTAGGATTTTGAAGGAGTTATATACTTTTCCATGTAATCATATATACATATGAAACTGATATAATTTGAATTTTTACCCATATATAGAGTTTACATAGCCTAAAAGCATTATAGAAAGGAGAAAGAAATAATTTTATTTAAATAAATGTCTTATCTTAAAACATTTAATCATACAATATAAAGACATCTATAAGGTTTGGTAACAGAAACACAATGAACCCACAAATCATCTCTTTTTTGAAATATTGGGTTTCACGTGCAATCAAACTAGGTCTATCGGCAATATATTTGATAAGTGTATCATGACATTCTTTTCCTTATGTCACAAGCTCCTTGCAGCAAGCATCCGAGACGACTCCATTCATGAAAACTTGAGCGATTATATCCAATGCACACTTTGCGGTAATCTTGAGAACACATTGATTCCACAGTGTTTCTGGTTCGCTTACTTCTACAGAAAATGACGGGATGTGTTCATTCATCGTAACAAGGATCACCACAAGAAACACCAAAGACATGTTAAGTTTTCCCATTTTTATATGTTTTTACACTTTTAAATTGATTTTTCTTTTTTGGTGAAGGAAAAAAGAACTTTTAGCTTATATTTTATTCTCCGATTGAATATCCTTACTTTATTTATAGATATGAATGATAGTCATTAAACATGAAATTTACTTAGATACAATTATTTCTTTTATTATATTTATTAAGCTTTAATTTAGCTATTTGGTTATACACTTATATATCAAACAATCAAAAGCGTTGATTTGTAAATATTTCCTATACCTTTAAAAAATATTAAAATGTATACTTTTATAATAATTTTCTAATGTAAATTATACTTTATTTTATATAACCGATTATATGATCTTAAATGCTATCCAACTTCTTGAACATACTGTTTTGCAATTTAGTAGGCACAAGAGAGATTTAGTTTTTCGAAAGAGAAACTTTTCCCTACCATTATTGGCTTTGAATTTGTGTTTCTCTTATGGATTTTTTGATTCATTTCGCTAGCTTTAAGAGTTTTTAATTTAATTGTGTTTATGTAGACTAACAAAATGTATATTCTACACAATAAAGAGTGTGAAAAAAAAATTGTGCAATCACAGTTATGTCTAACCCTAAGGGTATAGGACTTTTTTCTCACAACTTCATCTATATTAAGATTTGTATAATAATTTTATTGAGATCTTTGAATATTTAGCTATGTATATTTTTGATGTAATTTCTCCTCACATATAGTTATTTCTTCGTTTATTTCTAAACAAGACTGTCTATTTATATTTATCCATGACTAGTAGTTCTAGTCTGTTTTTTTATTGTAGTTATTTTTTTTTGACTTGTATAGTTACATATGAATTTTTTTTCTCCTCATTTCTATGCCTGAAGAATAAAGTTCTTAGGATTTTGAGGGAGTTATATACTTTTCCATGTAATCATATATATACATATATATATATATATGAAACTGATATAATTCGAAGTTTTACCCATATATAGAGTTTACATAGCCTAAAAGCATTATAGAAAAGATAAAGAAATAATTTTATTTAAATAAATGTCTTATCTTAAAACATTTAGTCATAAAATATTAAGACATCTATAATGTTTTGGTAACAGGAACACAATGAACCCACAAATCATCTCTTTTCTTGAAATATTGGGCTTCACGTGCAATCAAACTAGGTCTATCGTCAATATATTTGATAAGTGTATCAAGACATTCTTTTCCTTCTGTCACAAGCTCCTTGCAGCAAGCATCCGAGACGACTACATTTATGAAAACTTTAGCCATTATATCCGATGCACACTTTGCGGTAATCTTGAGAACACATTGATTCCACAGTGTTTTGGTTCGCTTACTTCTACAGCAAATGATGGGATGTGTTCACTCATCGTAACAAGGATCACCACAAGTGTAACATCAGCGAACCGGAATATGTGTTTTTGGTTGCGGTGTCGATCGATACCCTTGTAGCATCGATCTACACCACTAATTCCGGGTTCGTCGGGTTGTTTTAATCGTCGATTTGGTTTGGTTTGGTTTAAGGAAACCATTGAACCGGGTCTTAAAAGGAAGAAAACGACCTAGGTCGTGTTGCAGAGGTTATTGTGTCGCCGTTTGTGAGTTTTTGAGGAAAAAGAGAGAAAACCTTGTCCTTGAGCTTTTGAGAGAGATTGGTGAGATTCCTTGCTGTTCTTGGGAGATCTAAGGCTGGGAAGGAGCTAGAAGCTTGCTAGGAGTGAGGGAATTCGTTCCTTTGGTCTAAATCTTCCTTCAAAGAGGTGAGTGCATGACCATGGCTAATCTAAGCCTTTGATTCCCTTGTTCTTGCTTGCTGTTGCTTGTTTGTGTGTTTTTCTTATGAAGGTATAAGGCTTGGGTTTTGAGTATTGGACGATTTGGAGGAGATTTGGGAGCGAGATTCGACTCTCGACTTCGCGCGGATTGCAGTTCCAGAGGGAGTGTCGATCGATACCACTTGGTGTCGGTCGACACCAGCAAATTGGGCATCAAACGACACTATGGGGTAGTGTCGGTCGACACCATTGAGCCAGTGTCGGGCGACACTAGGCTGGTGTCGGTCGACACCTCCCTTCCAGCGAGACGATGTTTGATTTCCTGGTTTGTGTGTTTGTTTGTTGCTTGTTTTGGAACTTTGGAATCATTTTTGCTTGTGTGTATAGCCCAGTAGATGGGAGGATTGCCTCACTGAGTGTTTATCAAATACTCATGCATCTCAATTTGTGTTTGTGGTGCAAGTAAAGGCAAAGTGTGATCGTGGAATCAAGGCGATGAAGAGGAGGATGTTCTAGTGGTTCGCTTGGTTGTCTGGCTTCTATTAGGTTGCTAGAGTTGAGTCCTAGAACATTGTTTAGGATTGCTGGTTATTTGATTTATGCTGTTTGGATCATTAGTTTGTGATTGGAATTAATACTGGTTATGATTTTATTGGTTATTGGTTTATTGGATATTTATTGGTTTGTTATTCCGCTGTTGATTGTGAATGTGGTTATGTGGCTAGTGGGTATGGGACCACTAGTTGTAGTTTATTTATTCTATTATTATTATTATTATTATTATTTATTATATAAAAAAGGTCGGTCGTTTCATTTTGGTATCAGAGCCCTTACGGTTCTAGGTTTGGGTTCACTAGGTTTCTGTTGTAGATGTTTGGGATTTGCATGCTTGATTGATTATGTGATGTAGTCAATTGTGTGTGGCATGGAGTCCTAGAACATCCTCTTCGAGCCGATTGTGTGATTCCATGGTGAGTTTATGTTTCCTGTGTTATAATAGAAATTGTTTTCTTAGCCTTCTGTTCATGGTAGTGCAGATGGTTAGAGTTGAGGCTGTGGCTGGTCGAGGTCGTGGGCGCGGACGTGGTCGTGGACGCGGACGTGGTCGTGGACGCGGACGTGGTCGTGGTAGGGGCAGAGTCCCAGTGGTTAGTGAGACCGAGTACCAGAGTGTGACAGCTGAGGGTGTTGGCGAGTCGCAGGGTGTTCCGGGGGATTCCGTGAGTGTGGCGGAAGGGGGCGGTGTTGATGCTCCAGTGGCCAGTGATGCTAGAGTCCCGGGTGCTAGAGTCCCGGGTGGAGTCCCTGGGACTGACTTTGCGGCTATGCTAGCAGAGGTGTTGGCGCGGTTACCACCAGTGGTACCGGCTCAGGCTCAGGTAGTGCCACCAGTGGTGGCGGAGGAGCGGCAGCCAGTGGCGGAGGAGCGGCAGCCAGTGGCGGAGGAGCGGCAGCCAGTGGCAGCGGATGTGAGGGTCCATGCTCGTTATCTCAGCATGTTGACAGAGATGGGCCGGTTGCGTACTGAGCAGTTTTCAGGAGGTGTAGATCCTACTGCTGCGGATGCGTGGAGGACGAGGGTGGAACGTAACTTCCATACTCTGAGATGTCCTGAGGAGTTCTGGGTGGACGTAGAGGTCTACTTTTTGAGTGGTGATGTCGAGTTGTGGTGGAGATCTGTGGCTGCTAGGAGGGTGCAGCGGGAGATGACTTGGGCTGACTTCGTTTTGGAGTTCAACCGCAAGTATTTTCCTAGAGAGGCATTGGATCGTTTGGAGGTGCAGTTCCTTCAGTTGTCTCAGGGGACACGGTCAGTGCGGGAGCTGGACTTGGAGTTCAGTCGACTTCTGTGTTATGGGGGTCGGGCTATGGAGCCTGAGGAGGCTCAGGTCAGGAGGTTTATGAGGGCTCTACGTGATGATTTGAGAGTTCATTGTAGAGGGAGGTATTATGCTACGCGTGCAGAGCTGGTTGAGACTGCAGCAGAGATTGAGGAGGATATCCGGGCACAGTGAGTGGAGGTAGCTCCAGCAGTTCAGCCTAGTAAGGCTCAGCAGCAGGGTGGTTTGAGCAGGGGCGGTAGGCCTGCACAGGGAACCAAGAGGAAGTGGGAGGCTACGCAGAGGCCGAGTGGTGCGACTTGCTTCGGTTGTGGGAGCAAGGATCACAAGGTTGCTAGTTGTCCCTAGAGGAGTGCTCCGTCGGTAGCGGCCCGTGTATGCTATCATTGTAGGGAGACAGGGCACATCAGGCCTTTTTGTCCCAAGTTGCAGCCGGCAGCAGTGGCAGCGTTGCAGCAGGTGCAGCCTGGAGGTCAGCAGGTGGCACGGATTGAGCAGGTGGCACGGATTGAGCAGGGGCCTCGGGTTTACACGACAGTGGAGACTGGTGGAACCAGTGCCGGGGCGATCACAAGTATAATTTCTGGTACTTAATCTTTGTGAATTTTAGTAGGGTCAGATTTTATGTTTCCTGTGATAAAGTGTTAGGTTCTCAACACATGAGGTTTGTGTAGGGACCTTGTTGGTGGGCGGGTTTAAGTCCCATGTTATGTTTGATTCCGGAGCTTCACATAGCTTCATTACTCCAGAGTGTGCAGAGTGTGCGGGGATCAGCGGGGATCCTAGAGAGCGTGCAGGAGTTGTCAGGGTTGCGGGAGGTGAGTTCCTGAGAGTGATTAGACGGGCTAGAGGAATTGATATTCAGATCGCAGGAGAGTCATGGCCAGCAGATTTGCTTATCAGTCCAGTGGAGCTGTATGACGTTATTCTCGGGATGGATTGGTTGCATCGACATAGGGTGCACTTGGATTGCCATCGGGGTAGAGTGGAGTTTGAGCGTTCAGGAGAGAAGTTGGTATTCCAGGGTATTAGACCGACTTCGGGGAGTCTCGTGATCTCAGCCATTCAGGCTGGGAAGATGATCGAGAAGGGCCGTGAGGCTTATTTGGTTACTATATCTATGCCAGAGTCAGTGGGGAAGTCTACGGTTAGCGGTATTCCGGTAGTGGAGGAGTTTGAGGATGTGTTTCAGTCTTTGCAGGGATTACCACCATATCGGTCGGATCCTTTTACCATTAAACTGGAACCGGGGACGACACCGTTATCCAAGGCTCCTTACAGAATGGCTCCAGCAGAGATGGTAGAGCTGAAGAAGCAGCTAGAGGATCTGTTGAGTAAGGGATTCATCCGTCCTAGTGTATCACCGTGGGGAGCGCCGGTGTTGTTTGTGAAGAAGAAGGATGGGAGTTTCAGGTTGTGTATCGATTATCGGGGTTTGAACCGGGTCACTGTGAAGAACAAGTATCCTCTTCCTAGGATCGATGAGTTGTTGGATCAGTTGAGGGGTGCTACTTGGTTCTCTAAGGTGGATCTGGCATCGAGTTATCATCAGATACCGATAGATGAGGCAGATGTGAGGAAGACTGCTTTCAGGACGAGGCATGGGCACTATGAGTTTGTGGTGATGCCTTTCGGATTGACTAACGCACCAGCAGCGTTTATGAGATTGATGAACAGTGTTTTTCAGGAGTTTCTGGATGTATCTGTCATCATTTTCATCGACGATATCCTGGTTTATTCTAAGAGTCCTGAGGAGCATGCAGTGCATTTGAGGGCAGTTATGGAGAAGCTGCGGGAGCAGAAGTTGTTTACCAAGTTGAGCAAGTGTAGTTTTTGGCAGCGTGAGATGGGCTTTCTGGGTCACATTGTTTCTGCAGAGGGGGTTTCTGTAGATCCAGAGAAGATTCAGGCTATCAGATATTGGCCTAGACTGCAGAATGCCACAGAGATCAGAAGTTTCCTTGGATTGGCAGGTTACTACAGGAGGTTTGTGCAGGGGTTTGCAAGCAGAGCACGTCCTATGACTAAGTTGACAGGGAAGGATGTTCCTTTTGTCTGGTCAGAAGAGTGTGAGGAAGGCTTTGCAAGCCTGAAGGAGATGTTGACTACTACGCCAGTGTTGGCTTTGCCTGAGCAGGGAGAACCCTATGTGGTTTATACAGATGCATCTAGAGTTGGTTTGGGGTGTGTTCTGATGCAGCATGGGAAGGTGATTGCCTATGCTTCGCGGCAGTTGCGGGTGCATGAAGGCAACTATCCTACTCATGATTTTGAGATGGGTGCTGTAATTTTTGCCCTGAAGATTTGGAGATCTTATCTTTATGGTGCAAAGGTACATGTGTTTACAGATCATAAGAGCCTAAAGTATATATTCACTCAGCCTGAGCAGAATTTGAGACAGAGGCGGTGGATGGAGCTTGTGGCGGATTATGATTTGGAGATAGCCTATCATCCTGGTAAGGCTAACACGGTTGCAGATGCTCTGAGTCGGAAGAGGGTAGCTTCAGCTCAGGAGCAGGAGATGGAGTCTCTGGTAGGGGAGATCAGTGCTTTGAGCTTGTGTGCTGTTTCACAGGAACCGTTGGGTTTGGAAGCAGTAGATAGAGTAGATCTTCTGAGTAGGGTGCAGTTGGCTCAGGAGAAGGATTTGGGGCTGGTGAATGCCTCTAAGGATGTGGATTCAGAGTATCAGGTCTCAGATAATGGTACTATCTTGGTGCACAGTCGGGTTTGTGTGCCCAAGGATGAGGAGTTTAGACAGAAGATCTTGAGAGAGGCTCATGCGAGCAAGTTGTCCATTCATCCAGGAGCGACTAAGATGTACCGTGATCTCAAGAGGTACTATCATTGGGTCGGGATGAAGAAGGATGTAACGGGTTAGGTTTCGAGGTGTGATGTGTGTCAGCTAGTGAAGGCTGAGCATCAGGTTCCTGGCGGGTTACTGAAGAGTTTACCCATTCCTGAGTGGAAGTGGGATATGATCACCATGGATTTCGTGGTAGGAATGCCAGTGTCACGGACTTTTGATGCTATTTGGGTCATTGTGGACCGGTTGACTAAGTCAGCGCATTTTCTGGCCATTAAGAAGACTGATGGAGCAGCGGTCTTGGCTAAGAAGTATGTGAGGGAGATAGTCAGATTGCACGGGGTGCCAGCGAGCATTGTGTCTGATAGGGGTTCTAAGTTCACTTCGGTGTTTTGGAAGGCATTTCAGGCAGAGATGGGCACTAAGGTGCATATGAGTACAGCTTATCATCCCCAGACTGATGGACAGTCAGAGAGGACGATCCAGACGCTGGAGGATTTGCTGAGGATGTGTGTGTTGGATTGGGGTGGCCATTGGGCAGATAACCTGAACCTGGTAGAGTTTGCTTACAACAACAGAGTATTAAGATGGCTCCTTATGAGGCTCTGTATGGGAGACCATGTCGTACACCATTATGCTGGACTCAGGTGGGGGAGAGGAGCATGTTTGGTGCTAGTTTTGTTCAGGAGACCTCAGAGAAGATTCGGGTTCTCAAGCTGAACATGAAGGAGGCTCAGGATAGGCAGAGGAGTTATACTTATAAGAGGAGGAGAGATCTTGAGTTTCAGGTAGGAGACAGAGTGTACCTCAAGATGGCCATGTTGCGGGGTCCGAACAGGTCATTGTCAGAGACTAAGGGGGTGGTATTGGTTTGAGATTATGCAGATTTTTGAAGAGTTCAACAAAATCATGAAAAATGAATAAGTGAAAGATTGTTAAAGATTGCTAGAGAGTTTTGTTGATTAGTTTTCTAAAATCTTGTAAAGTCCTCCAAACAATCCCTGTATTTATGATACTTTCCATGACTTTATTTTTTAAAGAAAGTGTCTAAAATCATGAACCAATAACATAATAATTGAACTCATTAACAATCCTAGATTCTTTTGTTTTAATTGAATAACACAAAACTTTTAATGACTTTATAGAAGTCTGAATCCAATAACCCAGATTTGTTAAGATTTTAAATGACTTTTTATAAATCACAAACTAATAACACTAAACTTTAATAGAGTTTAACAAAATCTTCATCTAATAACAACAGATTTTACGTAACATTTAAAATCTTTAAAACTCTATTCAAATCTTAAATCAATAACCCCCACTAAGTTGAGTCCGAGGTATATGGGTCCATTCAGAGTGATTGAGCGGATTGGACCAGTGGCATATAGATTGGAGTTACCTGAGGTTATGCGTGCATTCCATAAGGTTTTCCATGTGTTTATGTTGCGGAAGTGTCTCCGTGAGGGTGAGCAGGTGTTGGCTAAGATTCCTGAGGATCTTCAGCCGAACATGACTGTGGAGGCGAGACCAGTGAGGGTTCTCGAGAGGAGGATCAAGGAACTTCGGAAGAAGAAGATTCCTTTGATGAGAGTCCTGTGGGACTGTGATGGTGTTGAGGAGCAGACTTGGGAGCCTGAGGCAAAGATGAAGGCAAGGTTCAAGAAGTGGTATGAGAAGCAAGCCGCGACTTGAGCTTGTTTAGCCTGGTCCCATCTGTAATCCGTGGCTGGAGCGGGAATGGAGTATTCCAGCCCATCTCTCTTGTTACTCGGTCGCTTGGGGTGGTTGGTTGTGCGACTCAGTAACAAGATGAGGTGATGTTTGGGGTACAAAGTTTCCGTGAGGCGGGTTGTGAAGAGAAGTTTCCAAAAGTGGAAAGTTTCCAAAAATGGAAAGTGTTAAATATGGAAAGTTTTGCGGAAATTAGAATTTGTCCATTTTAGCGGTGGGAAGCCTTGGAGGGGGCTTTGTGGCCTTTGTGGCGGACTTTCGAGTCAGTGTGCCTGTGTGTGGCAGTCTTTTTAGACATTGTGTGGCCTTTGTGGCGGGCTTTTAGTTAATTGTGTGGCCTTGGTGGCGGGCTGTTAGCCAATTGTTGGCCTTTGTGGCGGGCTGTTTAGACAGAGTGTCCTTGTGACGGTCCTTCGGGACGGATGGTCTTTGTGATGGTCCTTCGGGACGGATGGTCTTTGTGATGGTTCTTCAGGATGGATGGTCTTTGTGACGGTCCTTCGTGACAGATGGTCTTTGTGACGGTCCTTCGGGATAGTTGGTCTTTGTGACGGTCCTTCGGGACGAGTGGCATTGGTGGCGGTCCTCTTTAGGACATTTGTTTGGCCTTGGTGGCGGTCCTAGTTAGGACATTTTGTGGGCCTTTGTGGCGGCCCTTGTGGCGGGTATATGATCCTGGGGTATCCCGGAGAGGGGGATATGTGGTTGGTAGGACATTGAGATGTTTTTACGCGAGCCACGGGAAGGAAACCTGGATAGGGATAGGACTCAGACGTGTTCAGAATCGTTTGCTCGCGACTCTTAGGGGACTTAGGTTCTCCTAGTACTGCCATATTCAGAGACTTTGTGGCTCGGGAGTATGGTTGGTATATCGACTTCGGATGACGATCCGGGGGTGCGCTGTAGGGTGACAACCCGAGAGACGAGTTTGGACTCTCCCTTATATATTTTGGCATGCCGACTTAGGTCTGATGAGGAGCCAATAGAACTCAAGGTTTAGGCCTATGAGTAAAGGAAAGTCCAAAAAGTCAAGAGCAAATGACGACTGGAGCCTGAGTCTATCGTCTAGAGGTGACCTGCTGTAGATCAGTCGGAGGAGTGCGGGCCGTGGAGATGGTTGCACGGGAGTCCTTGGCTGATGGTTGTTCGGGATTCGAGGACGAATCTAGATTGGTGGGGGAGAATTGTAACATCCGCGAACCGGAATATGCGTTTTTGGTTGGGGTGTCGATCGATACCCTTGTAGCATCGATCGACACCACTAATTCCGGGTTCGTCGGGTTGTTTTAATCGTCGATTTGGTTCGGTTTGGTTTAAGGAAACCATTGAACCGGGTCTTAAAAGGAAGAAAACGACCTAGGTCGTGTTGCAGAGGTTATTGTGTCGCCGTTTGTGAGTTTTTGAGGAAAAAGAGAGAAAACCTTGTCCTTGAGCTTTTGAGAGAGATTGGTGAGATTCCTTGCTGTTCTTGGGAGATCTAAGGCTGGGAAGGAGCTAGAAGCTTGCTAGGAGTGAGGGAATTCGTTCCTTTGGTCTAAATCTTCCTTCAAAGAGGTGAGTGCATGACCATGGCTAATCTAAGCCTTTGATTCCCTTGTTCGAGGAACGCCTGGCGCACCAATAACCTACTGTGGATTTGGATGAATAGTTCCATTTGCCCAGTGAGGGGTTAGGATCGATGCCCTGCAGGGCCAGCTTCGGGCCTATGGGGGCAAGCTAGCGGTGGGCTAGTGGGGTCAACGGGACGGGTTGTCACAATAAGATGATAGACAAGATAAATATGATGGACAAGATGCGGTTGATGGACAAGAAGCAGATGATAGACAAGATGATACAAAGAATGATGGACAAGATGATATGGAGAAGGATGAGATAAGATATGGTTGATGGACAAGATAAATATGATTGACAAGATGAAAATGATGGACAAAATAAATATGATGGACAAGATGTAGTTGATGTACAAGATGCAGATGATGGACAAGATGATACAGAAAATGATGGACAAGATGATAGGGAGAAGGATGAGAAGACGATGAAGAAGAAAATGACGTGGAGGATGATGGATAAGGTGATAACATGTATGATGGTGGACCAAAAGAAGATGTGGAGGATGATGGAACAAAAGTAATAGCATAGAGGATGGTGGACCAAAAGAGGATGTCAAGGATGGTGGACCAAAAAAAAGATGATGTAGATCTTGTCCGAAATCTTTCTCCATATCATCTTGTCCATCATCCTAATGTAGGTGATGTGGCATTGTGGAAAAGAAGTGGACAAAGTGGCATTTTGACTAAACTTTTTTACTGTTTATGGCATTTCTTTTAATTAACTCCATCTATAAGGTTTTGGTAACAGAAACACAATGAACCCACAAATCATCTCTTTTCTTCAAATATTGGGCTTCACGTGCAATCAAACTAGGTCTATCGGCAATATATTTGATAAGTGCATCATGACATTCTTTTCCTTCTGTCACAAGCTCCTTGCAGCAAGCATCCGAGACGACTCCATTCATGAAAACTTGAGCCGTTATATCCAATGCACACTTTGCCGTAATCTTGAGAACACATTGATTCCGAAGTGTCTTTGGTTCGCTTACTTTTACAGCAAATGATGGGATGTGTTCACTCATCGTAACAAGGATCACCACAAGAAACACCAAAGACATGTTAATTTTTCCCATTTTTATATGTTTTTAGACTTATAAATTGATTTTTCTTTTTGGGTGAAGGAAAAAAAGAACTTTTAGCTTATGTTTTATTCTCCGGTTTCATATCCTTACTCTATTTATAGATATGAATGATAGTCTTTAAACATGATATTTACTTAGATACATTTATTTCATTTATTACATTTATTAAGCTTTAATTTAGCTATTTGGTTATAGACTTATATATCAAACAATCAAAAGCGTTGATTTGTTAATATTTCCTTTACCTTTTAAAAATATTAAAAAATATACTTTTATAAGAATTTTCTACTGTAAATTATACTTTAATTTATATAACCGATTATATGATTTTAAATGCTACCCAAGTTCTTGAACATACTGTTTTGCAATTTAGGAGGCACAAGACAGTTTTTGTTTTTCAAAAGAGAAACTTTTCCCTACCATTATTGGCTTTGAATTTGTGTTTTTCTTATGGATTTTCTGGTTTATTTCGCTAGCTTTAAGAGTTTTTAATTTAGTTGTTTTTATGTAAACTAACAAAATGTATATTCTACACAATATAGAGTGTAAAAAAAAGTTGTGCAATCACAGTTATGTCTAACCCTAAGGGTATTGGACTTTTTTCTCACAACTTCATCTATATTAAGATTTGTATAATAGTTTTATTGAGATATTTGAATATTTAGCTATGTATATTTTTAATGTAATTTCTCCTCACATATAGTTATTTCTCCGTTTGTTTCTAAACAAGACTGTCTATTTATATTTATCCATGACTACTAGTTCTAGTGGTTTTTTTTTATTGTATTTGTTTTTTTTTGATATGTCTAGTTACATATGAATTTTTTTTCTCCTCATTTCTATCCCAGAAGAATAAAGTTCTTAGGATTTTGAGGGAGTTATATAATTTTCCATGTAATCATATATATATATATATATGAAACTGATATAATTCAAAGTTTTACCCATATATAGAGTTTACATAGCCTAAAAGCATTATAGAAAGGAGAAAGAACTAATTTTATTTAAATGATGTCTTATCTTAAAATATTTAATCAAACAATATTAAGACATCTATAAGGTTTTGGTAACAGAAACACAATGAACCCACAAATCATCTCTTCTTTTGAAATATTGGGCTTCACTTGCAATCAAACTAGGTCTATCGGCAATATATTTGATAAGTGTATCATGACATTTTTTTCCTTCTATCACAAGCTCCTTACAGCAAGCATCCGAGACGACTCCATTCATGAAAACTTGAGCCATTATATCCAATGCACACTTTGCGGTAATCTTGAGAACACATTGATTCCACAGTGTTTTTGGTTCGCTTACTTCTACAATTAGGATGTGTTCACGCATCGTAACAAGGATCACCACAAGAAACACCAAAGAATTGCTAAGTTTTCTCATTTTTATATGTTTTTAAACTTTTAAATTGATTTTTCTTTTTTGGTGAAGGAAAAAAAGAACTTTTAGTTTATATTTTATTCTCCGATTGAATATCCTTACTCTATTTATAGATATGAATGATAGTCTTTAAACATGACATTTACTTAGATACAGTTATTTCTTTTATTACATTTATTAAGCTTTCATTTAGCTATATGGTTATAAATTTATATATCAAACAATCAAAAGCGTTGATTTGTAAATATTTCCTTTACCCTTAAAAAAATACTAATAAGTATACTTTTAAAATAATTTTCTACTTAAATTATATTTTAATTTATATAACCGATTATATGATCTTAAATCTACCCAAGTTCTTGAACATACTGTTTTGCAATTTAGTAGGCATAGCGAGTTTTATTTTTTGGAAAGAGAAACTTTTCCCTACCCTTATTGGCTTTGAATTTGTGTTTCTCTTATGGATTTTCTGGTTCATTTTGCTAGCTTTAAGAGTTTTTAATTTAGTTGTGTTTATGTAGACTAACAAAATGTATATTCTACACAATATAGAGTGTGAAAAAAAAATTGTGCAATCACACTTATGTCTAACCCTAAGGGTATAGGACTTTTTTTCTCACAACTTCATCTATATTAAGATTTGTATAATAATTTTATTGAGATCTTTGAATATTTAGCTATGTATATTTTTAATGTAATTTCTCCTCACATATAGTTATTTCTCCGTTTGTTTCCAAACAAGACTGTCTATTTATATTTATCCATGACTAGTAGTTCTAGTCTATTTTTTTATTGTAGTTATTTTTTTTTTTGGACATGTCTAGTTACATATGAATTTTTTTTCTCCTCATTTCTATCCCAAAAGAATAAAGTTCTTATGATTTTGAGGGAGTTATATACTTTTCCATGTAATCATATATATATATATATATATATATGAAACTGATATAATTCAAAGTTTTACACATACATAGAGTTTACATAGCCTAAAAGCATTATAGAAAGGAGAAAGAAATAATTTTATTTAAATAAATGTCTTATCTTAAAACATTTAATCATACAATATTAAGACATCTATAAGGTTTTGGTAACAGAAACACTATGAAACCACAAATTATCTCTTTTCTTGAAATATTGGGCTTCACGTGCAATCAAACTAGGTCTATCGGCAATATATTTGATAAGTGCATCATGACATTCTTTTCCTTCTGTCACAAGCTCCTTGCAGCAAGCATCCGAGATGACTCCATTCATGAAAACTTGAGCCATTATTCCAATGCACACTTTGCGGTAATCTTGAGAACACATTGCTTCCACAGTGTTTTTGGTTCGCTTACTTCTATAGAAAATGATGGGATGTGTTCACTCATCGTAACAAGGATTACCACAAGAAACACCAAAGACATGTTAATTTTTCCCATTTTTATATGTTTTTAGACTTATAAATTGATATTTCTTTTTTGGTGAAGGAAAAAAAGAACTTTTAGCTTATGTTTTATTCTCCGGTTGAATATCCTTACTCTATTTATAGATATGAATGATATTCTTTAAACATGACATTTACTTAGATACATTTATTTCATTTATTACATTTATTTCATTTATTACATTTATTAAGCTTTAATTTAGCTATTTGGTTATAGACTTATATATCAAACAATCAAAAACGTTGATTGTAAAAATTTCCTTTACCTTTAAAAAAATATTAAAAATGTACTTTTATAATAATTTTCTACTGTAAATTATACTTTAATTTATATAACCGATTATATGAATTTAAATGCTACCCAAGTTCTTGAACATACTGTTTTGCACTTTAGGAAGCACAAGACAGTTTTTGTTTTTCGAAGAGAAACTTTAACCTACCATTATTGGCTTTGAATTTGTGTTTCTCGTATGGATTTTCTGGTTTATTTCGCTAGCTTTAAGAGTTTTTAATTTAGTTGCTTTTATGTAAACTAACAAAATGTATATTCTACACAATATAGAGTGTGAAAAAAAGTTGTGCAATCACAGTTTTGTCTAACCCTAAGGGTATTGGACTTTTTTCTCACAACTTCATCTATATTAAGATTTGTATAATAGTTTTATTGAGATCTTTGAATATTTAGCTATGTATATTTTTAATGTAATTTCTCATCACATATAGTTATTTCTCCGTTTTTTTCTAAACAAGACTGTCTATTTATATTTATTCATGACTAGTTGTTCTAGTGGTTTTTTTTTATTGTAGTTATTTTTTTTTTGACATGTCAAGTTACATATGAATTTTTTTTCTCCTCATTTCTATCCCAGAAGAATAAAGTTCTTAGGATTTTGAGGGAGGTATATACTTTTCCATGTAATCATATTGTGACAACCCGTCCTGCGGACCCCATTAGCCCCCCGCTAGCTGCCCAAACGGACCGTCCGTGGACCCTGCTAGCCCCCCACTAGCCGTCCTAACGGACCCCAAGCTGGCCCTGTAGGGCATCGATCCTAACCCATCACTGTGGATATCCCAATCCACCAGTAGGTTATTGGTGCGCCAGGCGTTCCTCGAACCCTTGTCCTCACCCTTTAACAACCTTCCCACAGGACAAGTTGAAATATTGGGCTTCACGTGCAATCAAACTAGGTCTATCGGCAATATATTTGATAAGTGCATCATAACATTCTTTTCCTTCTGTCACAAGCTCCTTGCAGCAAGCATTCGAGACGACTCCATTCATGAAAACTTGAGCCATTATATCCAATGCACACTTTGCGGTAATCTTGAGAACACATTGATTCCATAGTGTTTTTGGTTCGCTTACTTCTACAGCATATGATGGGATGTGTTCACTCATCGTAACAAGGATCACCACAAGAAACACCAAAGACATGTTAAGTTTTCCCATTTTTATATGTTTTTAAACTTTTAAATTGATTTTTCTTTTTTGGTGAAGGAAAAAATAATTTTTAGTTTATATTCTATTCTCTGATTGAATATCCTTACTCTATTTATAGATATGAATGATAGTCTTTAAACATGACATTTACTTAGATACAGTTATTTCGTTTATTACATTTATTAAGCTTTAATTTAGCTATTTGGTTATAAACTTATATATCAAACAATCAAAAGCGTTTATTTGTAAATATTTCCTTTACCTTTAAAAAAAATACTTAAAATTATACTTTTAAAATAATTTTCTACTGTAAATTATAATTTAATTTATATAACCGATTATATGATCTTAAATCTACCTAAGTTCTTGAACATACTGTTTTGCAATTTAGTAGGCACAAGAGAGTTTTAGTTTTTCGAAAGAGAAACTTTTCCCTACCCTTATTGGCTTTGAATTTGTGTTTCTCTGATGGATTTTCTGGTTCATTTAGCTAGCTTTAAGAGTTTTTAATTTAGTTGTGTTTATGTAGACTAACAAAATGTATATTCTACACAATATAGAGTGTGAAAAAAAAATTGTGCAATCACACTTATGTCTAACCCTAAGGGTATAGGACTTTTTTTCTCACAACTTCATCTATATTAAGATTTGTATAATAATTTTATTGAGATCTTTGAATATTTAGCTATGTATATTTTTAATGTAATTTCTCCTCACATATAGTTATTTCTCCGTTTGTTTCCAAACAAGACTGTCTATTTATATTTATCCATGACTAGTAGTTCTAGTGTATTTTTTTTATTGTAGTTATTTATTTTTTTGATATCTCTAGTTACATATGAATTTTTTTTCTCTTCATTTCTATCCCAAAAGAATAAAGTTCTTATGATTTTGAGGGAGTTATATACTTTTCCATGTAATCATATATATATATATATATATATGAAACTGATATAATTCGAAGTTTTACACATATATAGAGTTTACATAGCCTAAAAGCATTATAGAAAGGAGAAAGAAATAATTTTATTTAAATAAATGTCTTATCTTAAAACATTTAATCATACAATATTAAGACATCTATAAGGTTTTGGTAACAGAAACACTATGAAACCACAAATTATCTCTTTTCTTGAAATATTGGGCTTCACGTGCAATCAAACTAGGTCTATCGGCAATATATTTGATAAGTGCATCATGACATTCTTTTCCTTCTGTCACAAGCTCCTTGCAGCAAGCATCCGAGATGACTCCATTCATGGAAACTTGAGCCATTATTCCAATGCACACTTTGCGGTAATCTTGAGAACACATTGCTTCCACAGTGTTTTTGGTTCGCTTACTTCTACAGAAAATGATGGGATGTGTTCACTCATCGTAACAAGGATTACCACAAGAAACACCAAAGACATGTTAATTTTTCCCATTTTTATATGTTTTTAGACTTATAAATTGATATTTCTTTTTTGGTGAAGGAAAAAAAGAACTTTTAGCTTATGTTTTATTCTCCGGTTGAATATCCTTACTCTATTTATAGATATGAATGATATTCTTTAAACATGACATTTACTTAGATACATTTATTTCATTTATTACATTTATTAAGCTTTAATTTAGCTATTTGGTTATAGACTTATATATCAAACAATCAAAAACGTTGATTGTAAAAATTTCCTTTACCTTTAAAAAAATATTAAAAATGTACTTTTATAATAATTTTCTACTGTAAATTATACTTTAATTTATATAACCGATTATATGAATTTAAATGCTACCCAAGTTCTTGAACATACTGTTTTGCACTTTAGGAAGCACAAGACAGTTTTTGTTTTTCGAAGAGAAACTTTAACCTACCATTATTGGCTTTGAATTTGTGTTTCTCGTATGGATTTTCTGGTTTATTTCGCTAGCTTTAAGAGTTTTTAATTTAGTTGCTTTTATGTAAACTAACAAAATGTATATTCTACACAATATAGAGTGTGAAAAAAAGTTGTGCAATCACAGTTTTGTCTAACCCTAAGGGTATTGGACTTTTTTCTCACAACTTCATCTATATTAAGATTTGTATAATAGTTTTATTGAGATCTTTGAATATTTAGCTATGTATATTTTTAATGTAATTTCTCATCACATATAGTTATTTCTCCGTTTTTTTCTAAACAAGACTGTCTATTTATATTTATTCATGACTAGTTGTTCTAGTGGTTTTTTTTTATTGTAGTTATTTTTTTTTTGACATGTCAAGTTACATATGAATTTTTTTTCTCCTCATTTCTATCCCAGAAGAATAAAGTTCTTAGGATTTTGAGGGAGGTATATACTTTTCCATGTAATCATATTGTGACAACCCGTCCTGCGGACCCCATTAGCCCCCCGCTAGCTGCCCAAACGGACCGTCCGTGGACCCTGCTAGCCCCCCACTAGCCGTCCTAACGGACCCCAAGCTGGCCCTGTAGGGCATCGATCCTAACCCATCACTGTGGATATCCCAATCCACCAGTAGGTTATTGGTGCGCCAGGCGTTCCTCGAACCCTTGTCCTCACCCTTTAACAACCTTCCCACAGGACAAGTTGAAATATTGGGCTTCACGTGCAATCAAACTAGGTCTATCGGCAATATATTTGATAAGTGCATCATAACATTCTTTTCCTTCTGTCACAAGCTCCTTGCAGCAAGCATTCGAGACGACTCCATTCATGAAAACTTGAGCCATTATATCCAATGCACACTTTGCGGTAATCTTGAGAACACATTGATTCCATAGTGTTTTTGGTTCGCTTACTTCTACAGCATATGATGGGATGTGTTCACTCATTGTAACAAGGATCACCACAAGAAACACCAAAGACATGTTAAGTTTTCCCATTTTTATATGTTTTTAAACTTTTAAATTGATTTTTCTTTTTTGGTGAAGGAAAAAATAATTTTTAGTTTATATTTTATTCTCTGATTGAATATCCTTACTCTATTTATAGATATGAATGATAGTCTTTAAACATGACATTTACTTAGATACAGTTATTTCGTTTATTACATTTATTAAGCTTTAATTTAGCTATTTGGTTATAAACTTATATATCAAACAATCAAAAGCGTTTATTTGTAAATATTTCCTTTACCTTTAAAAAAAATACTTAAAATTATACTTTTAAAATAATTTTCTACTGTAAATTATATTTTAATTTATATAACCGATTATATGATCTTAAATCTACCTAAGTTCTTGAACATACTGTTTTGCAATTTAGTAGGCACAAGAGAGTTTTAGTTTTTCGAAAGAGAAACTTTTCCCTACCCTTATTGGCTTTGAATTTGTGTTTCTCTGATGGATTTTCTGGTTCATTTCGCTAGCTTTAAGAGTTTTTAATTTAGTTGTGTTTATGTAGACTAACAAAATGTATATTCTACACAATATAGAGTGTGAAAAAAAAATTGTGCAATCACACTTATGTCTAACCCTAAGGGTATAAGACTTTTTTTCTCACAACTTCATCTATATTAAGATTTGTATAATAATTTTATTGAGATCTTTGAATATTTAGCTATGTATATTTTTAATGTAATTTCTCCTCACATATAGTTATTTCTCCGTTTGTTTCCAAACAAGACTGTCTATTTATATTTATCCATGACTAGTAGTTCTAGTGTATTTTTTTTATTGTAGTTATTTATTTTTTTGATATCTCTAGTTACATATGAATTTTTTTTCTCTTCATTTCTATCCCAAAAGAATAAAGTTCTTATGATTTTGAGGGAGTTATATACTTTTCCATGTAATCATATATATATATATATATATATGAAACTGATATAATTCGAAGTTTTACACATATATAGAGTTTACATAGCCTAAAAGCATTATCGAAAGGAGAAAGAAATAATTTTATTTAAATAAATGTCTTATCTTAAAACATTTAATCATACAATATTAAGACATCTATAAGGTTTTGGTAACAGAAACACTATGAAACCACAAATTATCTCTTTTCTTGAAATATTGGGCTTCACGTGCAATCAAACTAGGTCTATCGGCAATATATTTGATAAGTGCATCATGACATTCTTTTCCTTCTGTCACAAGCTCCTTGCAGCAAGCATTCGAGATGACTCCATTCATGAAAACTTGAGCCATTATTCCAATGCACACTTTGCAGTAATCTTGAGAACACATTGCTTCCACAGTGTTTTTGGTTCGCTTACTTCTACAGCAAATGATGGGATGTGTTCACTCATCGTAACAAGGATTACCACAAGAAACACCAAAGAGATGTTAATTTTTCCCATTTTTATATGTTTTTAGTCTTATAAATTGATATTTCTTTTTTGGTGAAGGAAAAAAAGAACTTTTAGCTTATGTTTTATTCTCCGGTTGAATATCCTTACTCTATTTATAGATATGAATGATATTCTTTAAACATGACATTTACTTAGATACATTTATTTCATTTATTACATTTATTAAGCTTTAATTAAGCTATTTGGTTATAGACTTATATATCAAACAATCAAAAGCGTTGATTGTAAATATTTCCTTTACCTTTAAAAAATATTAAAAAATATACTTTTATAATAATTTTCTACTGTAAATTATACTTTAATTTATATAACCGATTATATGATTTTAAATGCTACCCAAGTTCTTGAACATACTGTTTTGCAATTTAAGAGGCACAAGACAGTTTTCATTTTTCGAAAGAGAAACTTTAACCTACCATTATTGGCTTTGAATTTGTGTTTCTCGTATGGATTTTCTGGTTTATTTCGCTAGCTTTAAGAGTTTTTAATTTAGTTGCTTTTATGTAAACTAACAAAATGTATATTCTACACAATATAGAGTGTGAAAAAAAGTTGTGCAATCACAGTTTTGTCTAACCCTAGGGGTATTGGACTTTTTTCTCACAACTTCATCTATATTAAGATTTGTATAATAGTTTTATTGAGATCTTTGAATATTTAGCTATGTATATTTTTAATGTAATTTCTCCTCACATATAGTTATTTCTCCGTTTGTTTCTAAACAAGACTGTCTATTTATATTTATTCATGACTAGTTGTTCTAGTGGTTTTTTTTATTGTAGTTATTTTTTTTTTTGACATGTCAAGTTACATATGAATTTTTTTTCTCCTCATTTCTATCCCAGAAGAATAAAGTTCTTAGGATTTTGAGGGAGTTATATACTTTTCCATGTAATCATATTGTGACAACCTGTCCCGCGGACCCCACTAGCCCCACGTTAGCTGCCCAAACGGACCGTCCGTGGACCCTGCTTGCCCTCCACTAGCCGTCCCAACGGACCCCAAGCTGGCCCTGCAGGGCATCGATCCTAACCCATCACTGTGGATATCCCAATCCACCAGTAGGTTATTGGTACGCCAGGCGTTCCTCGAACCCTTGTCCTCACCCTTTAACAACCTTCCCACAGGACAAGTTGAAATATTGGGCTTCACGTGCAATCAAACTAGGTCTATCGGCAATATATTTGATAAGTGCATCATGACATTCTTTTCCTTCTGTCACAAGCTCCTTGCAGCAAGCATCCGAGACGACTCCATTCATGAAAACTTGAGCCATTATATCCAATGCACACTTTGCGGTAATCTTGAGAACACATTGATTCCATAGTGTTTTTGGTTCGATTACTTCTACAGCATATGATGGGATGTGTTCACTCATCGTAACAAGGATCACCACAAGAAACACCAAAGACATGTTAAGTTTTCCAATTTTTATATGTTTTTAAACTTTTAAATTGATTTTTCTTTTTTGGTGAAGGAAAAAATAATTTTTAGTTTATATTTTATTCTCTGATTGAATATCCTTACTCTATTTATAGATATGAATGATAGTCTTTAAACATGATATTTACTTAGATACAGTTATTTCGTTTATTACATTTATTAAGCTTTAATTTAGCTATTTAGTTATAAACTTATATATCAAACAATCAAAAGCGTTTATTTGGAAATATTTCCTTTACCTTTAAAAAAAATACTTAAAATTATACTTTTAAAATAATTTTCTACTGTAAATTATATTTTAATTTATATAACCGATAATATGATCTTAAATCTACCTAAGTTCTTGAACATACTGTTTTGCAATTTAGTAGGCACAAGAGAGTTTTAGTTTTTTGAAAGAGAAACTTTTCCCTACCCTTATTGGCTTTGAATTTGTGTTTCTCTGATGGATTTTCTGGTTCATTTCGCTAGCTTTAAGAGTTTTTAATTTAGTTGTGTTTATGTAGACTAGCAAAATGTATATTCTACACAATATAGAGTGTGAAAAAAAAATTGTGCAATCACACTTATGTCTAACCCTAAGGGTATAGGACTTTTTTTCTCACAACTTCATCTATATTAAGATTTGTATAATAATTTTATTGAGATCTTTGAATATTTAGCTATGTATATTTTTAATGTAATTTCTCCTCACATATAGTTATTTCTCCGTTTGTTTCCAAACAAGACTGTCTATTTATATTTATCCATGACTAGTAGTTCTAGTGTATTTTTTTTATTGTAGTTATTTATTTTTTTGATATCTCTAGTTACATATGAATTTTTTTTCTCCTCATTTCTATCCCAAAAGAATAAAGTTCTTATGATTTTGAGGGAGTTATATACTTTTCCAAGTAATCATATATATATATATATATGAAACTGATATAATTCGAAGTTTTACACATATATAGAGTTTACATAGCCTAAAAGCATTATAGAAAGGAGAAAGAAATAATTTTATTTAAATAAATGTCTTATCTTAAAACATTTAATCATACAATATTAAGACATCTATAAGGTTTTGGTAACAGAAACACTATGAAACCGCAAATTATCTCTTTTCTTGAAATATTGGGCTTCACGTGCAATCAAACTAGGTCTATCGGCAATATATTTGATAAGTGCATCATGACATTCTTTTCCTTCTGTCACAAGCTCCTTGCAGCAAGCATTCGAGATGACTCCATTCATGAAAACTTGAGCCATTATTCCAATGCACACTTTGCAGTAATCTTGAGAACACATTGCTTCCACAGTGTTTTTGGTTCGCTTACTTCTACAGCAAATGATGGGATGTGTTCACTCATCGTAACAAGGATTACCACAAGAAACACCAAAGACATGTTAATTTTTCCCATTTTTATATGTTTTTAGTCTTATAAATTGATATTTCTTTTTTGGTGAAGGAAAAAAAGAACTTTTAGCTTATGTTTTATTCTCCGGTTGAATATCCTTACTCTATTTATAGATATGAATGATATTCTTTAAACATGACATTTACTTAGATACATTTATTTCATTTATTACATTTATTAAGCTTTAATTAAGCTATTTGGTTATAGACTTATATATCAAACAATCAAAAGCGTTGATTGTAAATATTTCCTTTACCTTTAAAAAATATTAAAAAATATACTTTTATAATAATTTTCTACTGTAAATTATACTTTAATTTATATAACCGATTATATGATTTTAAATGCTACCCAAGTTCTTGAACATACTGTTTTGCAATTTAAGAGGCACAAGACAGTTTTCATTTTTCGAAAGAGAAACTTTAACCTACCATTATTGGCTTTGAATTTGTGTTTCTCGTATGGATTTTCTGGTTTATTTCGCTAGCTTTAAGAGTTTTTAATTTAGTTGCTTTTATGTAAACTAACAAAATGTATATTCTACACAATATAGAGTGTGAAAAAAAGTTGTGCAATCACAGTTTTGTCTAACCCTAAGGGTATTGGACTTTTTTCTCACAACTTCATCTATATTAAGATTTGTATAATAGTTTTATTGAGATCTTTGAATATTTAGCTATGTATATTTTTAATGTAATTTCTCCTCACATATAGTTATTTCTCCGTTTGTTTCTAAACAAGACTGTCTATTTATATTTATTCATGACTAGTTGTTCTAGTGGTTTTTTTTATTGTAGTTATTTTTTTTTTTGACATGTCAAGTTACATATGAATTTTTTTTCTCCTCATTTCTATCCCAGAAGAATAAAGTTCTTAGGATTTTGAGGGAGTTATATACTTTTCCATGTAATCATATTGTGACAACCTGTCCCGCGGACCCCACTAGCCCCACGTTATCTGCCCAAACGGACCGTCCGTGGACCCTGCTTGCCCCCCACTAGCCGTCCCAACGGACCCCAAGCTGGCCCTGCAGGGCATCGATCCTAACCCATCACTGTGGATATCCCAATCCACCAGTAGGTTATTGGTGCGCCAGGCGTTCCTCGAACCCTTGTCCTCACCCTTTAACAACCTTCCCACAGGACAAGTTGAAATATTGGGCTTCACGTGCAATCAAACTAGGTCTATCGGCAATATATTTGATAAGTGCATCATGACATTCTTTTCCTTCTGTCACAAGCTCCTTGCAGCAAGCATCCGAGACGACTCCATTCATGAAAACTTGAGCCATTATATCCAATGTACACTTTGCGGTAATCTTGAGAACACATTGATTCCATAGTGTTTTTGGTTCGCTTACTTCTACAGCAAATGATGGGATGTGTTCACTCATCGTAACAAGGATCACCACAAGAAACACCAAAGACATGTTAAGTTTTCCCATTTTTATATGTTTTCAAACTTTTAAATTGATTTTTCTTTTTTGGTGATGGAAAAAATAATTTTTAGTTTATATTTTATTCTCTGATTGAATATCCTTACTCTATTTATAGATATGAATGATAGTCTTTAAACATGACATTTACTTAGATACATTTATTTTGTTTATTACATTTATTAAGCTTTAATTTAGCTATTTGGTTATAAACTTATATATCAAACAATCAAAAGCGTTGATTTGTAAATATTTCCTTTACCTTTAAAAAAAATACTAAAAAGTATACTTTTAAAATAATTTTCTACTGTAAATTATATTTTAATTTATATAACCGATTATATGATCTTAAATCTACCTAAGTTCTTGAACATACTGTTTTGCAAATTAGTAGGCACAAGAGAGTTTTAGTTTTTCGAAAGAGAAACTTTTCCCTACCATTATTGGCTTTGAATTTGTTTTTCTCTTATGGATTTTCTGGTTCATTTCGCTAGCTTTAAGAGTTTTTAATTTAGTTGTGTTTACGTAGACTAACAAAATGTATATTCTACACAATATAGAGTGTGAAAGAAAATTGTGCAATCACAGTTATCTCTAACCCTAAGGGTATAGGACTTTTTTCTCACAACTTCATCTATATTAAGATTTGTATAATAATTTTATTGAGATCTTTGAATATTTAGCTATGTATATTTTTAATGTAATTTCTCCTCACATATAGTTATTTCTCCGTTTGTTTTCGAATAAGACTGTCTATTTATATTTATCCATGACTAGTAGTTCTAGTGTATTTTTTTTTGTAGTTATTTTTTTTTTGACATGTCTAGTTACATATGAATTTTTTTTCTCCTCATTTCTATCCCAGAAGAATAAAGTTCTTATGATTTTGAGGGAGTTATATACTTTTCCATGTAATCATATATATATATATATATATATATATATATGAAAATGATATAATTCGAAGTTTTACACATACATAGAGTTTACATAGCCTAAAAGCATTATAGAAAGGAGAAAGAAATAATTTTATTTAAATAAATGACTTATCTTAAAACATTTAATCATACAAAATTAAGACATCTATAAGGTTTTGGTAACAGAAACACAATGAACCCACAAATCATCTATTTTCTTGAAATATTGGGCTTCACGTGCAATCAAACTAGGTCTATCGGCAATATATTTGATAAGTGTATCATGACATTCTTTTCTTTCTGTCACAAGCTCCTTGCAGCCACTACAAGAAAACATGCAATTTGGGACTCCAATTTGTGACTATTTTTTTGGTCACATAATAGAGCGACTCTTATAAGACTACTTTGCGACGATTCAACGACTACAAAATAATTGGAGAGAAAAACGTCGCTTGTTAACAACGAAAGATATAAGTCACAAAATAGTCTCAAATTAGCGACAACGATAGTACTTATTTGCGACGAATATATATTGGTCACACAACGGTCACAAATTGCAACTACTATGTGACTCGTTAATTAGTCGGTCATAATAGTCGCAAACGCGTCGCATATTGAGGACTTATTTGCAACTTCATTTTTTACCCTGATTTAGTAACAAAGAGGTCACAATTTGCGACGATATTGCGACGGATACCTGATTTTATGATTAACCCCTGATTTAGCTACTCCTTTAAGAATGTTTACCCACTCTGGATATTTTTAATCTGAAATTTCACCATTGAGATTCATTTACATATTTAGTTTTATGTTTATGCTTTGTTTTGCTCGACCTTATCAATAATAACTTTCTCAAAGTGTTAATTTTCAATGATTATAATCTAAGCATCCATAAGTCCTAAATCTATCTTAAGTGTTACATGTTCTTCTATGAGAATGTGTTGCAATGAAGATAAATTTTAAAACTAAGTGATAAAAACAATGTTTTACTAAATCTTACTATTACATGTACTTTATACTACTACTATGAGTGCTCCTAAGTGATTTATAGAAACATTTTTGTTCATAATGTGTAGAATTCAAGATTTTTATTTTGTGATGTATATTAGGTAGTCTCAAAAACGTCACAATATGCGACTGATTTGCCACGCTATTAGGACTACGTCAATATGTCACTCTTCTGCTACCTGTTAGCTACATATGAAAGGACCGACCTTTTTTTTTGATAATAAATAATAAATATAATATAGTAAATAAACTACAACTAGTGGTCCCATACCCGCTAGCCACCTAACCACAATCACAATCAACAGCGGAATAACCATACCAATAATAAACCAATAATAATCCAATATTATAGCATAAGCAATATTCCAATACCAAACAACAAGAAACATGAAACCAGCAACCTAGCAATGTTTCTAATGACTCAACTCTAGCAACCTAGCAATGCCAGATAACATCCAATCGAGTCCTTAGAACATCCTCCTCTTCATTGCCTTGATTCCACGATCACACTTTGCCTTTACCTGCACCACAAACACATATTGCAATGCATGAGTATTTTATAAACACTCAGTAAGGCAATTGAAAGAACCCGACCCGGACGTCCCAGCGTCCGCGGTCACGGCTTCCATTCGGCCCTATCTCTGGCCAAATATCCTTTAACTCGTCCACTTAGCTTTGGCTCACGGCCTTGCTTTGTGGACCTTTATACGCAGCACAATATAACTTTACCCTTGACCCATCCCTTTGTGCTTAGCCATACAACCAGCCAACCCCACAGGCTTTGCACAGATTAGGGATGGGGACTTATAGTCCCTTCGGTCCACAGTGATCGGTTGCTCTGTCGGCTTTCCGTACCACTCATGTTTCGAAGCTTAGTACCGGACTTACCGTCCGTCGACCTATCGGTCATACCGTATTACCTCACTTGACTTGCCGGTCTTGGTATCAGAGCCTGGTCTGATCCAACGATCCGACCCCATAATCGAATCGCCAATCCACAGACCGAGCCGATACTTCTGACTGACTCGTCGACCACTCGACCAATCCATCCGACCTACGGCTTGTATCGTCGATCCTTAGATTCCCCGATCCGACTAGCGATCGAATCACCGGTCAACCCTCGATCGATCCGTCCATTGGACGCGGATCGTCGATGCCCCTTTCGATCGGTCCGATGCTACGATCGAACCGTCGATCGTCTTGCAATCAGTCCGACTCCATGTCCGAACTGCCGCTACTCCTTTGATCGGATCGACCCTATTGTCGATACGTCGCTCGTCTCAACGTACCATCGATAGAGAGGTAGCGTGCGCATCAGTTCGGACGATGTACCGTAGTACTCGCCGAGCCGCACCCCCTTTTCTTCTTAGACGTTGATGGACGAATGAATGGACGATGGTGTCGAAAACTGAAGGCCACGCCCTCTATATATAGGATTCTGGCCAAAGTCTACGCCCCAAAAGGTACCTATTCGACAAGACCCTTCGATCGCACATGTTCGGCCGTGCCTGTTCGGCCATGACCGTTCATCATGCCTGTTCGGTCACGCCTATTCGCTTATGTCCAATCGTCCGTGACTATTCGGTCATACTTGTTCGGTCATGCCTGTTCAGTCACGCCTGTCCGGTCATGCATGTTCGTCCCTACCCGTTCGTCACCGCGTCCTCTGACCGACACGAGCTCCCCAGCTGACTCGTACACTGTCCACTATTGTCCAGCTGGCTGAGCTCGGTCGAGCTTCCTGGCAGCTGGTCGAGCTGTCCTAGAGCTGTCTGCAGCTGACCTAACTTGTTCGTCGAGCTTGCAGAGCTCGTTAAGCTCATATTCCAGCTGGTTGAGCTAGTAGATTAGCTACGTAAGCTCATTTAGCTATCGATTTCCTTAAAACAAATTGTCCCCCTTTAGGATCGCGGGACGCGGGCGTTACAGCAATCCTCCCATCTACTGGGCTATACACACAAGCAATAGAGTCATCTATAACCATCAACAAGAATCAGCAAACAACAATAAACAAACCAGGACTCTGCATGGACCGACACCAACATGCATCGACCAATCCAAATGGAGGTTGCGTCGACCGACGCAAGATCTGCGTCGACCGATGCAAAGTTAACTTGCATCGACCGACGCATGCTCGACATAACACGAAAACCCTAGAGTTTACACGCCGTCCTCGCATCTGCATCGACCGACGCACAAAGTGCATCGACTAATGCAATGCCGAGCATCGTTTTCCTCCGAAGCCTCTCGCCGGATCTTTGTTCCTACAACCACAAAACTCGATCCCAAGCCACAAGAAAGCTTCCTAACGTCCAGAACAATGATCTAATAAGTCTAACAACACACAACAAGCAAATTAGAGAGTTCTATACCTTAGATAAGCCATGGTCCTGCACTTACCTTTGCCAAGACGAATCTGAACCTAAACACAAGGAAAAAACGCTTCTAGGAAGCTCCTACGACGATCCCAGCTACAGATCTCTACAGGAACAGCCTCAAAACTCCAGAATTTCTCAAAAACGCTCAAGAACAGTTTTCTCTCTTTTCTTTCTCTCAAAATCGGCTACCCACGACTAATGAGACAAAAGAACGATTTCAGGGTTTTCCTTTCCCCTTTGCCCAAAACGCAGCGTTTAACTTAAGTCAAAACGCAGAAACTTGAACCTGCACATCTGCATCGACCGATGCAACTTCCAAACCGGGATTTCGGTTCACGGATGTTACAATTCTCCCCCACCAATCTAGATTCGTCCTTGAATCTCGAACAACCATCAGCCAAGGACTCTCGTGCAACCGTCTCCATGGCCCGCACTCCTCCGACCGATTTGATAGAAGGTCACCTCCAAGCGATAGACTCACGCTCCAGGCATTATTTGCTCTCGACTTTTTGGACTTTCCTTTACTCGTAGGCCTAAACGTTGAGTTTTCATTGGCTCCTCATCAGACCTAAGTCTGCATGCCAATGTTGGCTCCTCATCGGGCCTAAACCCGCATGCCATAATATATATAAGGAGAAATCCAAAACTCGTTTCTCGGGTTGCCACCCTACAGCGCGCCCCCAGATCGTCATCCGAAGTTGATATACCAACCATACTCCCAAGCCACAAAGTCTATGAGTATGACAGTACTAGGAGAACCTAAGTCCTCCAAGAGCCGCGAGCAAACAATTCTGAACACGTCTGAGTCCTATCCCTTTCCAGGTTTCCTTCCTGTGGCTCGCGTAAAACATCTCAATGTCCTACCAACCACATATCCCCTCACTGGAATACCTCATGACCACACAAGGATCAAATACATGCCAGAAGGGCCGCCACAAAGGCCAAACAAAATGTCCTAAAGAGGACCGCCACCAAGGCCAAACAAAATGTCTTAAAGAGGACCGCCACCAAGGCCAAACAAATGTCCTAAACAGGACCGCCACCAAGGCCAAAAAAATTTCCTAAACAGGACCGCCACCAAGGCCAAACAAATGTCCTAAACAGGACCGCCACCAAGGCCACTCGTCCCGAATGACTGTCACAAAGACCATCTGTCCCGAAGGACCGCCTAAACCGGCACTCTGGGTAAACAGCCCACCACAAAGGCGACACAATTGGCTAAACAGCCCGCCACAAAGGCCACACAATTGGCTAAACAGCCCGCCACAAAGGCCAAACAATGGCTAAACAGCCCGCCACAAAGGCCACATACGGCTAAACAGCCTGCCACAAAGGCCACACAATGTCTAAAAAGACCGCCACACTGACTCGAAAGTCCACCACTAAGGCCATACAAGCCCCTCCAAGGCTCTCCACCGCTAAAATTGACAAATTCCAACTCCCGTAAAACTTTCCATATTTAGGACTTTCCATTTTTGGAAACTTCCCACTTTTGGAAACCTCTATTTCAAGAAACTTTCCTCTAAAAACCCCGCCTCACAGAAACCTTGTACCCCGAGCACCACCTCATCTTGTTACTGAGTCGCACAACCAACCACCCCAAGCGACCGAGTAAACAAGAGAGATGGGCTGGAATACTCCATTCCCGCTCCAGCCACGGATTACAGATGGGACCAAGCTAGACAAGTTCAAGTCACGGCTTGCTTCTCATACCACTTCTTAAACCTTGCCTTCATTTTCGCCTCAGGCTCCTAAGTCTGCTCCTCAACACCATCACAGTCCCAAAGGACTCTCATCAAAGAAATCTTCTTCTTCCAAAGTTCTTTGATCCTCCTCTCGAGAACCCTCACTGGTCTCGCCTCCAATGTCATGTTAGGCTGAAGATTCTCAGGAATCTTAGCCAACACCTGCTCTCACTCACGGAGACACTTCCGCAACATAGAAATGTGGAACACCTTGTGGAACGCACGCATAACCTCAGGCAACTCCAGCCTATATGCTATATGTCCCACCCGCTCAATCACTCTGAACGGACCCATGTACCTCGGACTCAACTTAGTCTCTGACAATGACCTGTTCGGACCCCGCAACATGGCCATTTTGAGATACACTCTGTCTCCTACCTGAAACTCAAGATCTCTCCTCCTCCTATCAGCATAACTCCTCTGCCTATCCTGAGCCTCCTTCATGTTCAGCTTGAGAACCCGAATCTTCTCTGAGGTCTCCTGCACAAAACTAGCACCAAACATGCTCCTCTCCCCCACCTGATTCCAGCATAACGGTGTACGACATGGTCTCCCATATAAAGCCTCATAAGGAGCCATCTTAATACTCGCCTGATAACTGTTGTTGTAAGCAAACTCTACCAGGTTCAGGTGGTCTGCCCAATGGCCACCCCAATCCAACACACACATCCTCAACGAATCCTCCAGCGTCTGGATCGTCCTCTCAGACTGTCCATCTGTCTAGGGATGATAAGCTGTACTCATATGCACCTTAGGGTCCATCTCTGCCTGAAATGCCTTCCAGAACACTGAAGTGAACTTAGAATCCCTGTCAGACACAATACTCGCTGGCACCCCATGCAACCTGACTATCTCTCTCACATACTTCTTAGCCAGGACCGCTGCTCCATCAGTCTTCTTGATGGCCAGAAAATGTGCTGACTTAGTCAACCGGTCCATAATGACCCAAATAGCATCAAAGGTCCGTGACACTGGCAATCCTACCATAAAATCCATGGTGATCATATCCCACTTCCACTCAGGAATGGGTAAACTCTTCAGTAAACCACCAGGAACCTGATGCTCAGCCTTCACTAGCTGACACACATCGCACCTCGAAACCCAACTAGCTACATCCTTCTTCATACCGACCCAATGATAGTACCTCTTGAGATCATGGTACATCTTAGTCGCTCCTGGATGCATAGAAAAACATGCTCGCATGAGCCTCTCTCAAGATCTCCTATCTTAAATCTTCATCCTTGGGCACACAAATCCGACCGTGCCCAAGAACAAACCATTAGCTGAGACCTGATACTCCGAATCAACATCCTTAGAAGCATTCACCAATCCCAAATCCTTCTCCTGAGCCCAACGCACCCTGCTCAGAAGATCCGCTCTATCAGCCGCCTCCAAACCCAACAGTTCTCGAGAAACCGCACACAAGCTCAACGCACTGATCTCTCCTACTAGAGACTTCATCTCCTGCTCCTGTAGCTTCTCCAGAACTGCCCTCAAATGCACTGCATGCTCTTCAGGACTCTTAGGAAATACCAGAATATCGTCGATTAAAATGATGATAGACACGTCTAGAAACTCCTGAACACGCTGTTCATCAACCTCATAAACGCTGTTAGCGCGTTAGTTAACCCAAAAGGCATCACCAAAACTCATAATGCCCATACCTCGTCCTGAAGGTCGTGTTCCTCACATCTGCTTCATCTATCGGTATCTGATGATAACCCGACGCCAGATCTACCTTGGAGAACCAAGTAGCACCTCTCAGCTGATCCAACAACTCATCATTCCTGGAAAGAGGGTACTTGTTCTTGACAGTGACCCGGTTCAAACCCCGTTAGTCATACACAAGCGGAAACTCCCATCCTTCTTCTTAACAAAAAAACACTAGTGCTCTCCATGGTGATACACTAGAACGTATGAATCCCTTGCTCCATAAATCCTCTGGTTACTTCCTCAGCTCAACTAAACAAATACTCAAGTATGCCGACATCAACTTGCTGCCACCTGAATATCAACCCTCTTGTTCGTCCAAGAACCTCTAGTAACTTGCTAGTTAGGGAAACTTCCACAAGATAGCTTATTCCAGAAATAGCTTTCCGCTTGGCAAATTTCCACAACAAATCATCAATACGAGCGTAATAAAACAAACAAGTACCATACGTTCGCATTTTTGATTCACCGCATCAAATGCTTTGTAGGCCGCTAACTCAAACCACTTGACTTATTCCCTCCAACAAACTTATCAAAACTTTGAATCTAACAACCCTGTCCATCTCCAATGAACTTCATCCAACATCGTCGCAACAATTAGTTTACCATGCCATGAAGGCTTCTCGTGAATCTTATGTACCTTGCAACCATGCCCCTTGCTGGCTCATATCTGCCACAGCTCTCCTTTCCGGGACTCCAGCACTACCGGCCACCCAATCCCGGCACATCAGCCACACATTCTTGACCGCACCGGTCATAAAATCCTTGACCAACGGCCAACATAATCCTAAAATTCAAGATTAAACCACCATCAATTCTCGAGGTCTACATCCCGTCATTATGTTTATACTCACGTCCTAGGCATTGCTTGCTCCCAACTCCTCCACCCTTAGGTGGCAACCTTAGAGCCATACCAATCTCACTCTCAGACCAGCGTCTTCGAGTTATCCTGTCTCACTCTTGGACCAAATTCCTCAAGATCTCGGTATCAGGGGAACTACTCATCCCCTTAGGGGAACATCATCCCCTCTGCCACTCTCAGAGCCCTCAGCCCCTCGAGCTATCTGTATTCAAGGGAATCACCATCCCCTCAGAAGCAATAATCCTTAACGACTATAAACATCTCTCGACACAAAGTACCTCCTGTGATCCGAGTATAAAATTGCAATGTTACACCTGCCCACTCAACTTCTAATATCCAACTGGATTAACCCCCAAACAGAGAAATATCTGCTCCAACTGCATATGTTCACCTATACTTCTCTAGGCCCGATACCTCTTGAGAATAATCTCATACCAATCATCTACAACCGCTCCATCCTCTTAACATAAGGTGGAAAGTCCTCAACATCCGCAGCCCTCGACTGCACCCCGCCACATGCGGCACAACTGGAGCCTACACTGGTACCCCACTCGGTAACTGCTCCAACAGCACGCCAACATATCCGCCAAGCGATCATCTCGACCCTGGGCTCCACCTGCTGCGACCCCACACATGGGTTCCTAGCACCCCCGGGACGCTCACCGGCTAACCCCCTCTGGTCCCTCCTGATACGCTTGCGACCCTCTGACGTACCTCCCCGTGGAACTCTGGACCGCACACTCGCTGGCCTCGGGACCTGCCCAACCATGACCACAACCAAGTCCCCGTCCACGACAAACAACTCAAAACACCTTTAACCATTGCACTTCCAGGAACAGAGGCTAACAAGAAATAGAAACAAACCAAAACCACACAAAGAAACATAACAATAACTCACTGTGGAATCTCATTGAAGGCTCGAAGAGGATGTTCTAGGACTCCATGCCACACACAATTGACTAACTCACATAATCAATCAAAGCATGCAAATCCCAAACATCTACCGCACAAAGCCTAGTGAACCCAAACCTAGAACCGTAAGGGCTCTGATACCAAAGTGAAATGACCGACCTTTTTTTAATAATAAATAATAAATATAATATAGTAAATAAACTACAACTAGTGGTCCCATACCCGCTAGCCCTCTAACCACAATCACAATCAACAGCGGAATAACCATACCAATAATAAACCAATAATAATCCAATATTATAGCATAAGCAATATTCCAATACCAAACAACAAGAAACATGAAACCAGCAACCTAGCAATGTTTCTAATGACTCAACTCTAGCAACCTAGCAATGCCAGATAACATCCGATCGAGTCCCTAGAACATCCTCCTCTTCATTGTCTTGATTCCACGATCACACTTTGCCTTTACCTGCACCACAAACACATATTGCAATGCATGAGTATTTTATAAACACTCAGTAAGGCAATCCTCCCATCTACTGGGCTATACACAAAAGCAATAGAGTCATCTCTAACTATCAACAACAATCAACAAACAACAATAAACAAACCAGGACTCTGCATCGACCGACACCAAATGGAGGTTGCGTCGACCGACGCATGCTCGACATAACACGAAAACCCTAGAGTTTACGCGCCGTCCTCGCATCTGCATCATTTTCCTCCGAAGCTTCTCGCCGGATCTTCGTTCCTACAACCACAAAACTCGATCCCAAGCCACAAGAAAGCTTCCTAACGTCCAGAACATCGATCTAACAAGTCTAACAACACACAACAAGCTAATTAGAGAGTTCTATAGCTTAGATAAGCCATGGTCCTGCACTTACCTTTGCCAAGATGAATCTGAACCTAAACACAAGGAAAAAATGCTTCTAGGAAGCTCCTACAACGATCCCAGCTACAGATCTCTACAGGAACAGCCTAAAATCTCCAAAATTTCTCAAGAACGCTCAAGAACAGTTTTCTCTCTTTTCTTTCTCTCAAAATTGGCTACCCACGACTAATGAGACAAAAGAACGATTTCAGGGTTTTCCTTTCCCCTTTGCCCAAAATGCAGCGTTTAACTTAAGTCAAAACGTAGAAACTTGAACCTGCATCGACCGATGCAACATCTGCATCGACCGATGCAACTTCCAAACCAGGATTTCGGTTCACGGATGTTACAACATATTTGTGGCGCTATTGTGACTAACACCTGAAGAATTTGCGACTAATACCTGAAGAATTTGCGACTAACACCTGATTTAGCTACTCCTTTAAGACTGTTTACCCACTCTCAATATTTTCAATTTGAAATTTCACATTTGAGACTCATTTACATGTTTAGTTTTATGTTTATTCTTTGTTTTGCTCGACCTTATGAATAATAACTTTCTCAAAGTCTTAAATTTCAATGATTATAAACTAAAAATCCATAAGTTCCAAATCTATTTTAAGTGTTACATGCTCTTTTATGAGATATGTTGCATTGGAGAAAATTTTCAAAACTAAGTGATGAAAACAATGTTTTACTAAATCTTATGATTACATGTACTTTATACTAGTACTATGAGTGCTCATGACTGATTTATATAAACAGTTTTATTTATAATGTGTAGAATTCAAGATTTTTATTTTGTGATGTATATTAGGTAGTCTCAAAAGAGTCACATTTTGCGACTAAATATACAGAATGTTACAAATCAGTTACAAATTACCTACATACATGCTACTTATTAGCCACTGAAACTTGAGGTTGTGACGATTTTGCTTCCATTTAGTGACCCTTGCAGTGTCATTTAGAGATTTTATCAGTAGAGATTTTCCATTATGTTAAGTTGTAAGGTGTCTATGTTAATTTGAACTACTATAGATAGTGAATCATTATTATACAACTAAAACTTTAATTTTTCTATGGTTTACACAAGTTTTCAAAACATTACACAAGTGTTATATGTAATGTTAACTAGTGGTTTTGAAAATTCTTAATTTCCTTTTCATTTAGATGTTGTGCCTCAATAAACTAATTGATTATGTTTAATATAGTAACTTGAGTGATTGTAACATTATATATAGGTTTTGTTTGACTCAAACATATTGATTATGTTTAATATAGTAACTTGAGTGATTTTTTCAACATAGTCACAAAACAGTCACACATGATTTAGATACCAACTTGCGACTACTTACCAACTCTCGATTTTTTGAATTCAAAATTTTACATTAGAGAATTGTTAACATGTTTGTTTACATTTCTACTTTGATTTGATCAAACTCAGTCATAAAAACTTCCTCAAAGTTTTTTAATTTTAATGTTTAAAACAAAATTTAATAATTTTTAATCATTCTTAAGTGTTACATTTTCTTTAATAAGAAGGTTTGACATTTTTTGTAAAATTCAAAACAAAGTTATCAAAACAATGTTTTAAACTCTTAAAACTAATATATATATATATATACTCTATAATACAATTATGAGTAAGTGATTATTAGTGTTTTAATATCAACAATTTTGTTCAGAAAGTATATCATTCCAAAATTTATTGTATACATCCAAAATTTAAATTCAAAAAAAAATCTTGATTATTTTTAAAATCTAAACCTGATCTAATCATTTTCAAATCTTAAACCCCAATTCCTAAAACGAATAAAATAAGAAAAATTAAATTATTATTATAATTAATGGTTCCACTTAGTTTAATGAAAATGAAATAATAATAATGTTTATACAAAATTATTTAGGTTTTATTGACTTAAAAATTGGAAAGCTTCTCATTGGCTAATCCAAGAAGACAAGGATTATAGTGTTGTTTTAATATCCACCCTTGATAGATTTAGATCTAACGGACCAAATCTTCTCCTTCCTTTTTCCCTTCTCTTCTTCCTCTCTTTCTTCAAACGATTCAATGTTCTCTTTAGATCTAATGTTCTCTTTCTTCTCTTCTTCTCTTCTCAACGATTCCTCTTCTCCTTCTTCTCTTCTCAACAATTCTTATCTCACCTTCTTCCCCAAATTTTGAAACTTTCGTTAACCACATCTCATTATCTCACCTTTGGCCACACCTTTAACCATTCACCACCACCGCATCTTGAAGTTTCCGTCTACCAGATCTGAAAGCTGTCGTCGTCGTTCATCACCAACAGATCTCAAAGCTTACGCCGTTCACCACCACCACATCACACAACAGGAAGCTTCTGCCGTTCATCTCGATCTTCAACCGCTGCATCTTCTCTCCGCCGCCACAATCCTCTTCTCCCTCTTTTTTCCTCCACCGTCTTGTTCCTCCACAAACTCGCCGTAGGCTAAGCTTTCACCTGCCAACCACAACATTCATATTGAATCTAATATGTATTTTATTTTATTTAGTTAATTTATTTAATAATAGGCATTGTAATTTTTTTTTCTACATAATCATTTTGTAATTTATAATCTTCAAATATAAAAATAAAATGCTGATATTGTATTTACTGTTTATAATGAGTTTAAGAAATAAATAAAATTACTTTTAATTTCATTATTTTTATTGATTTAATAAAATTAAATTTGTTTTTTTTTCTTTTTTGTATTTTGTGGTTAAAATGTCGTTAATTGTAACATCCGTGAACCGGAATCCCGGTTTGGGAGTTGCATCGGTCGATGCAGATGGTGCATCGGTCGATGCATGTTCAATTCTGTGCGTTTTGACTTAAGTCAAAAGCTGCGTTTTGGGTTAAGGAAAACCCTTAGATGCGAGTTTTGTCTCATTCGTGGGTGTTGAGCCGTTTTGAGAGAAACGAAAAGAGAGAAACTGTTCTTGAGAGTTCCTGGTGATTTCTGGAGATTTGAGGCTGTTCCTGGAGAGATCTGTAGCTAGGATCGTTGTAGGAGCTTCCTAGAAGCGTTTTCTTCCTTGTGTTAGGTTCAGATTCGTCTTGGCAAAGGTAAGTGCAAGACCATGGCTTATCTAAGCTAGAGAACTCTTTAATCTGTTTGTTTTGTGTTGTTAGACGTGTTAGATTGTTGTTATGGACGTTAGGAAGCTTTCTTGTGGCTTGGGATCGAGTTTTGTGTTTACAGGAACGAAGATCCGGCGAGAAGCTTCGGGGAAAATACGATGCTCGACATTGCATCGGTCGATGCATAGCTTGCGTCGGTCGATGCAAGTGCGAGGACGGCGCGTAAAACTCTAGGGTTTTCATGTGATGTCGAGCATGCATCGGTCGATGCAGATTGGGTATCGGTCGATGCAAGTTACACTTGCATCTGTCGATGCAATCCCTTGATGTGTCGATCGATGCATGTTTGCGTTGGTCAATGCACTGTCCTGGTTTGTCGATCGTTGTTTATTACTTGTTGTTTGATGGTTAAAGATACTCTATTGCTTGTGTGTATAGCCCAGTAGATGGGAGGATTGCCTTACTGAGTGTTTTTAAAATACTCATGCATTGCAATATGTGTTTGTGGTGCAGGTAAAGGCAAAGTGTGATCGTGGAATCAAGGCAATGAAGAGGAGGATGTTCTAGGGACTCGGTTTTTTGTTGTCTGGCATTGCTAGGTTGCTAGAGTTGGGTCATTAGAAGATTGCTAGGTTGCTGGTTCTATGATTCCTGTTGTTTTGGATATTGATTATGTTGGAATATTGTTATATTTTATTATTGGATTATTATTGAATATTGGTTGGTTATTTCTGCTGTTGAATGTGTTTGTGGTTAGGTGGCTAGTGGATATGGGACCACTAGTTGTAGTTTATTTTATTATATTATATTTATTAGTTATTATTTAAAAAACAAAAAATGGTCGGTCGTTTCATTTTGGTATCAGAGCCTTTACGGTTCTAGGTTTGGGTTAACTAGGTTTCTGTTGTAGATGTTTGGGATTGCATGTCTTGATTGATTATGTGAGTTAGTCAATTGTGTGTGGCATGGAGTCCTAGAACATCCTCTTCGAGCCGAGTATGTGATTCCACGGTGAGTTTATGTTCTATGTGATATTAGAAATTGTTTGCTTAGCCTTCTGTTCATGGTAGTGCAGATGGTTAGAGAGGAGGTTGTGGCTGGTCGAGGTCGTGGACGCGGACGTGGTCATGGATGCGGAAGTGGTCGTGGTAGGGGCAGAGTCCCAGTGGTTAGTGAGACCGAGGACCAGAGTGTGACAGCTGAGGGTGTCGGCGAGTCGCAGGGTGTTCCGGGGGATTCCGTGAGTGTGGCAGGAGGGGGCGGTGTTGATGCTCCAATGGCCAGTGATACTCGGGTTCTGGGTGTGGGAGTCCCAGCTGGTGGGGTCCCTGGTACTGACTTTGCGGCTATGCTAGCACAGGTGTTAGAGCGGTTACCACCAGTGGTACCGGCTCAGGCTCAGGTAGTGCCACCAGTGGTGGCGGAGGAGCGGCAGCCAGTGGCTGCGGATGTGGGAGCACATAGATGTTATTTGTCTATGCTCAAGGAGATGAAGGATCTGTTCACTGAGAGGTTTTCGGGTGGTACAGATCCTACTGTTGCGGATGCGTGGAGGATGAGTGTGTAACGTAACTTCCATATTCTGAGATGTCCTGAGGAGTTTTGGGTGGACAAAGGGGTCTACTATTTGAGTGAGGATGCTGAGTTGTGGTGGAGATCAGTGGCTGCTAGGAGAGTGCAGCGGGAGATGACTTGGGCTGACTTTGTCTTGGAGTTCAACCGCAAGTATTTTCCTAGAGAGGCATTGGATCGGTTGGAGGTGCAGTTCCTTCAGTTGTCTCAGGGGACACGGTCAGTGCGGAAGCTGGACTTGGAGTTCAGTCGACTTCTTTGTTATGGGGGTCGGGCGTTGGAGTCTGAGGAGGCTCAGATCAAAAGGTTTTTGAGGGCTCTACGTGATGAGTTGAGTGTTCACTGTAGAGGGCGGAGTTATGCTACGCGTGCAGAGCTGGTTGAGACTGCAGCAGTGATTGAGGAGGATATCCGGGCACAGTCAGTGGCGGTAGCTCCAGCAGTTCAGCCTAGTAAGGCTCAGTAGCAGGGTGGTTCTAGCAGGGGCGGTAGGCATGCTCAGGCAACCAAGAGGAAGTGGGAGGCTACGCAGAAGCCGAGTGGTGCGGGTTGCTTCGGTTGTGGGAGCAAGGATCACAGGGTTGCTAGTTGTCCCAAGAGGAGTGTTCCGATGACAGGACCTCGGGTATGTTATCATTGTAGGGTGACAGGGCACATCAGGCCTTTTTGTCCCAAGTTGCAGCCGGCAGCAGTGGCAGCGTTGCAGCAGGTGCAACCTGGAGGTCAGCAGGTGGCACGGATTGAGCAGGGGCCACGGGTTTACACGACAGTAGAGACTGGTGGAACCAGCGCTGGGGCGATCACAGGTATAATTTGTGGTACTTAATCTTTGTGATTTTAGTAGGGTCAGATTTTATGTTTTCCTGTGATAAAGTGTTAGGTTCTCAACACATGAGGTTTGTGTAGGGACCTTGTTGGTGGGTGGGTTTAAGTCCCATGTTATGTTTGATTCTGGAGCTTCTCATAGCTTCATTACTCTGGAGTTTGCATGGATCAGCGGGGATCCTGGAGAGTGTGTAGGAGTTGTCAGGGTTGCGGAAGGTGAGTTCCTGAGAGTGATTGGACGAGCTAGAGGAATTGATATTCAGATTGCAGGGGAGTCGTGGCCAGCGGATTTGCTTATCAGTCCAGTATAGCTATATGATGTTATTCTCGGGATGGATTCGTTGCATCGGCATAGGGTGCATTTGGATTGCCATCGGGGTAGAGTGGAGTTTGAGCGTTCAGGAGGGAAGTTGGTTTTTCAGGGTGTTAGACCAACTTCGGGGAGTCTCGTGATCTCAGCCATTCAGGCTGGGAAGATGATCGAGAAGGGCCGTGAGGCTTACTTGGTTACTATATCTATGCCAGAGTCAGTGGGGAAGTCTACGGTGAGCGGTATCCCGGTAGTGGAGGAGTTTGAGGATGTGTTTTAGTCTTTGCAGGGATTACCACCATCTCGGTCGGATCCTTTTACCATTGAACTGGAACCAGGGACGATGCTGTTATCCAAGGCTCCTTACAGGATGGCTCCAGCAGAGATGGCAGAGCTGAAGAAGCAGCTAGAGGATTTATTGAGTAAGGGATTCATCCGTCCTAGTGTATCACCGTGGGGAGCGCCGGTGTTGTTTGTGAAGAAGAAGGATGGGAGTTTCAGGTTGTGCATTGATTATCGGGGTTTGAACCGGGTCACTGTGAAGAACAAGTACCCTCTTCCTAGGATCAATGAGTTGTTGGATCAGTTGAGGGGTGCTACTTGGTTCTCTAAGGTAGATCTGGCGTCGGGTTATCATCAGATACCGATAGATGAGGCATATGTGAGGAAGACTGCTTTCAGGACGAGGTATGGGCATTATGAGTTTGTGGTGATGCCTTTCGGGTTGACAAACGCGCCAGCAGTGTTTATGAGATTGATGAACAGTGTGTTTCAGGAGTTTCTGGATGTGTCTGTCATCATTTTCATCGACGATATCCTGGTTTATTCTAAGAGTCCTGAAGAGCATGCAGTGCATTTGAGGGCAGTTATGGAGAAGCTGCGGGAGCAGAAGTTGTTTGCTAAGTTGAGCAAGTGCAGTTTTTGGCAGCGTGAGATGGGCTTTCTGGGTCACATTGTTTCTGCTGAGGGGGTTTCAGTAGATCCATGTATTCCTTGCAAATCTGCAGATGTGTATGCAAATTTGATGTCCTAGAAGTTGCAAGACAACTCATCTCCTTTCCACAGTAGTTACAATTGCACTTGCCTTTCTTTCCTTCAATTTTTGTGAAGTGATCCCACACGGGAGACCTTGGATTCATTGGTTTTTCTATGGTCTTTTGTGATTGTGGTGGCTTAAAAGTAGTTTCACCAGCTTTCTCTTTTCGTTTGCCTTTGTGGACACTTGCGGGAGCTTGACTTTGAGTAATGTTTTCAGCCTCCTCGTTTCCTTCTTGTTCTTGTGGAAAATTACTTGAGTCCATCTACAAAGTAACAAAGAGAAGTTAAAAACAGTTCGTATATCAATTGTGAAAAACTTGCTTTTATCATTATTAAAATACATATAATACATCCCATGTTTCCCCACCACGTAGTCACGTAGACACGTACGATCACATATACATAAATCTACAATCACAATTGCCAAAGCGTCAAACACAATGGTCAACGAACAAAAAATATTTCTATAGAAGGATCATAAACGACAACTTGTATAGTAGCAATTTGCAAAATCAATATAGTAAATTAGTAATGGTTCACTTTAAAGAAAAATTATGACATCAATTAAAGAATTTAATAGAGAGAAATTCAGTCAGAGATGATTTGAATCTTTACCTTCGATTCTTCTGAGTTCTGTCAAAGATGTTTGAAGCAATGATGGAGTTTTAGCCGAAGTCTGTCGCCGGTTTGTGTTATATGTATTACAAGGGAATTAGGGCTACTGTATTAAAGTTGAAGTCGGGAAAAGGAAACAACGGTATTTATATATATATATATATATTATATACATATATGATCTATTTCGGTTATTTTGGTTATTCGGTTGCTAACCGAAACCGAACCGAAACCGATTCTTAAGAGATATATTATCCAGTCGGTTATTTGAAAGTATCCAAAACCGAACCAAAACTGATTTTTCGGTTCGGTTCGATTCGGTTAATCGGTTATCGGTTTTTTTGCCCAGGCCTACTAACTGGGGTTGAATCGACCGATGCAGCTTGACATTTCACAAAATCTTTAATTGCATCGATCATCACCTCCACAGGGCATCGACTGATGCTCCTAGGTCAAATTGAACCGTCTTCACATTGCATCGATCGACGCAGAAAGTGCATCGATCGACGCACATGCCAAGCATCGTTCTTTCCCAAAACTTCTCGCCAGATCTCCGTTCCTAAACCATCAAAATACGACCCAAAGCCACAAAGAAGCCTCACAAAGCCTCAAGTGTCTCATAAACAATCTAACAAGCCAAGGAATCCACCACATAACACATGAACACAAAATTCAGAGAAATCTCAAGCTTAGATAAGCCATGGTCATGCACTCACCTTTGCCAAAGAAGAATCTGACTCTAAACAGACGGATCTACACTCCTAGCAAGCTCCTACAACGATCCCAGCTACAAATCTCCCCAAGAACAGCCACGAATCACTAAAACTCTCAGGAACACTTAAGAACTTATTTCTCTCTTTCTTTTTCTCTCAAAAACGGCTAAGCCGCACTAATGACGACACAAACTCCTTTTAACTCGATCCAAGGGTTTCCTAAACCAAAATGCAACCAAAACAGCGTTTAACTTACGCAAAAACCGACCTTGCATCGACCGACGCACATAGTGCACCCAAACTGAGATTCCGGTTCACGGATGTTAAATGCCCGGAGGGAGAATGTTGGTATATCAGGGAGTGAGACTGACTTTAGAGAATTTGGTTATCTCAGTAGTGCAGACAGAGAAGATGATTAGGAATGATCGTGAGGCGTACCTAACTACTATTTCTGTGCCAGAATATGTAGGTCAGGTTGCTGATGATGAGATCCCTATGGTTCGGGAGTTTAAAAATATGTTTCAGTCGTTACAGGAATTACCGTCATCTCAGTCTGGTCTCTTCGTAATTGAGTTGGAAGCCTAATTTATATTGGTAACTAAATGTTTTGCCAAGATGGTCATATAAAAAATCTCGTTGATAGATCAAGAAGTGTTGCTTCATGGGACTTCGATGAGGTGACTAAAAACAGGCCCAAAATGCCACGTATTAGAATTATATTTCCATTTACATTTTTCGTTCTTGTAAGAAGCCATTTTGTGGTTTCTGATGTCACCAATTCGCATTACTGTTTCAGATCCAAATTCACATAATATAAAGATTTCCGATTTTAATGGACAGTAAATGAATAATAGCTTGAACTAAACACAATTTAACACCTCTAATTTAAAAATTCAATTCTTTTTTAATGAAATTTTGAATCTTTTATAAATAACAACTATTTATGATTTTATAAAAATAATGTACATAAGATTATATATTATATACTTATTTGTTTTCTTTTTGCTTTCAATTTTTGATAGTTTAGAGTACTTCAATCAGTAGGTTTAAAAAAGATATCTATAGGATAAAACATTAGAAAAAAAGTAAGAGACAATCTAAGAATCGTTTTTTGACAAGATTCCATGTAGACTCATAAGTCATAACATAAGAAACTCACCAGCCATTTTGGGTAATACCTTAAATTTGAGAAAAAGTAAAATGGGACCAGGGGGGACTGGTGGAAAGATGCGGCAAAGAACATGCAGGAGATATTGTCGGGAAGAATCGAGGAGATTTTGTTCAGAAGAAGAAGAAAAACAAATATGAGGAGAAACAGAATATACATATACTAATGAACACAAATAAATTTTATTTTATATTTTTTCTCTAATATATATCCCACAATACCTATTCATTTTTCCTAATTTAACGTATAAATAATAAATTCAATATTTTTAAATTATGATTTATAATTGTTAGTTTGTCGATGATAAATAAAGTATGTATTAAAAAAAAAAAATATGTATTTGCAATCAATCCATAATAAGAACTGTGTCACCTGTCAACAACTGATTAAAATATTGACTAGTTATTTTATTCTATTCGATGCATGGAAAATGCGAGTTAAGCCAGCGATCATCTAGTCATAATATAATTATTTAATAATGAGCTTCTTTTGTTTACTTTTTTTTTGTTTTAACTGATAGTTAATTGTTTACTATTGTTTTTTCCATTTGACCACTTTTATATATTTTACTCATTACTTCATTAGCATTAATAATGGCTGTAAATGGTATCGTGTAGAATTTGGTAGAATTCAAACAACTTTTTTTTTATTAAAAAGAATAAATAGTGCTGAATTGCTAAATTTATTTTCTCCTTCGAATTTTAAATACAAGGGGTCACTAGTAGGAAGCTTTATTAAACGTTTTTACTTTTATGTTTTTTATTTACAATATTAGAAATCAAGACTCTTCAAATAATATTTCTTAGTTTGCGTTCTAATTAGCTAATAAAATATTTTTGAAAAGGACACATTTATTGATGGAATAAGTTTTGTTTGTGTGATAATTAACAAGTTTCTTTGGTAAATATTAGTATTGTATTTACGAAAGATCTTAAAAGACGATTACTAAACTTTTTTTTTTTGAATAAAATGTTAAAATATGATTCAAAAGAAAAATAGCGTTTGTACAACTAGTGCAACGTTTACATTCAACCGGAGATTTTATCAATGTATTAGAGTCTAAAAAAGAGAAAGCCTAGAAGCGGGTTATGAGCCAGAGTTGGAGACCCTTGTCATAACGTCGATCATCACTTCTTTGCAGAAATAGGAATTGGTCTCGTATTTGCCTGTCAATGCTCTTAATCAGCTGAGTAGTATCATTTGCGTGTTCCTCTCCCGCCAAATTGTATAAAGTGTAGCTTGAAACACATAGCGAGCAATAAAACTTTTCACTCGATCTTGCCAAGGTGCAGAGATAGTTGTGAGGATGTCTTGCCAAATGTTGGTGAATCGCAGTTGATAGAAGAGGATTGTAATCTGTGAACCGAGCCTTCCAAGAGCCTATTTTCTTCCTGAGGTGTTCTAGAAGAGGATTGTAATATGTGGAAGTGAGCCGCTTAGTTACAAGTGGGAGGCCAAGATATCGAACAGGTAGTTGGCCAGCCCCAAACCTTTCCGTAATCTCTTGATGATACAAGTCTGAAACCCCCGCAAGATAAATTGTGGATTTCTCTACACTTATCCAGATCCCTGAGCGTGTTGCAAACTTGTCAAAGTCCTCAACAATTCCCTCTATGGAACACACCTTTTGCCACCAGAAAGGACCATAATATCATCGGCAAAACTAAGATGTGTTAAGCCGATAGTCTTACATTGAGGGTGATAAGCAAACTTCCGCACCCCAGCAGCAGTATCAAGCATCTTAGAGAGAACATCTATAGTAATGACAAACAGATAAGACGAGAGAGAGCATCCTTATCGCAACCCTCGAGAACTGTTAAAATAACCGGCTAATTCACCATTGACTTGCACTGAAAATGATGCAGTAGTAACACACAGCATAGTCTAGTGGATAAATTCCTGAGGAAACTCCAAAGCACAGAGGACATTTCGGAGAAAAGACCATTGAACAGAGTCAAAAGCCTTAGAGATATCTATTTTAATGACACACCTACTTGAGATGGAGTCCTTATGGTATCCCTTAACCAGCTCCGTAGCGAAGAGCAAATTCTCTATCAATAGCCGATCTTGTACAAACGCAGACTAGTTTCCTGCTATGAACTTCAGAAGCACCAGTTTGAGTCGGTTAACAATGATTTTTGAAATGACTTTGTAGAGAACATTACAACAAGATATCGGCCTGTAGTCCTAGTCCTTCATTAGTAAACATTTATTAACAGAACACTTATTATCGTTAAGTATGTTCAAATATTCATTTTGCGATTCAATTTTGTTTCCAATATCTGATTACTATTCGGTTTCTTAGTAAGCTACAAGAAAATAAAACAAAAAGAATAATAAAAAAAAAGTTTCAACAACTTTTGTCCATATGATTTAAATATTGTGAGACACACGATTTAAACAATTATCTTCATCATCTTCCTTTTATCTTCCTCTCTTTCCACTATATATATTAAATTCGAAAATTATACACATATATATATAGTAAGCAAACATAGAGACACTGTTACCAAACCAATCAATGCGAAGACACAGTGTTGTCTCTATGTGTATAAATACGCTATGTAATACCCGATTTCTAGAAAATGAGGCGTGTAAAAAGAGCTTACAATGATTAATTTGTGACAACTTAATTATGTCACTAATTTGCACTCATATTTTCTGTAACTCATTCTGATATAACTTTAGCATTACACCTGCTTGGGTTAGAACAATTAAAGAATGGGTGACTTATATTTAGAAAGTAATTTGTAAAACAGTGTAAATGAAGAAACGTAAACCGTAAAATATATCGTGGTAATTTGTATGTTTAGTAAAACGTCTTTTTAGATCTCTAGAAGTAGTGCACCAGTGTCGGATGAGAGGGTAGAGGCCACCGGCTAAGAGAGGGTGTGGGAGGCCACGAACGTCAGTGATACCAGCTTATACGGTATGAGGTGACAGACTTTATGCTCTGTCAATGATAGTATTTTTAATTATTATCCTAATTATGAAAAATGTTGGTGCATATAGAGAGACGAAAAGAATTGATTTGGTTGTGTATGTCATCGATCAAAGTACACTTGTTTTGTTGCAACTCGTGTTGACAATACTTTATACCGTGGAAATGAGAATAAAACACAGGAAAAAATATCTTAGGTAATTTGTAAGATTAGGAAATAAGTCTCTAGAGCTTCGATCGAAAGTGTTGTTAGCCAAGAAATGAGACTTGTAAATAGACTCAAAGATACACCAAAGAAAACGACCTATTCCCGGTGTGTTTGCAATTGGCTAGTCCCGTATCAAAAACTCCAACTCTGCAAAGGTTTTCTACGTGCAAGAATCTCTTACAATTTCCTGAAGAAGGCAGCATCAGAGACTTTTCCATTCTTTTCCATTATATCACTAACAACATCCTTGAACTGACTAAGTGGGAACCAACTCCGGAACCAGTAAGACGTCTCATTCCTGCTTCGAACCTCCATTTTCATCATTTATGCAGCTTGACCCCGGAGTTTAAGAGTTTCCGTCAATATCAAGACTCCAGAAGACCTTCCCGCACGTTTCCAAAATGTTCCGTAACTTTTATTTTACTCACGTATGTGTCACTCTTCACATCTTTGACCAAAATTTCTTTCATGTATTGTTTTTGCAAACTACGTACCTACTAATTCAGTTTATGTCCAGTATACGGTATATGGTAATATGAATCATCTTTTAAGATAATTTTTAAATTGAAATATATTTTCTTAAGAATTATGAATATAGCTCGACAAAAAAAAAATTATGAATATAAAGAAGTCTTTGGAGCATTTATTGAAATTGTTTCTATAAGCAGGAAACCTATTATAAAACGTATCCTAAGAGAAAGTACACCAACCAAAAATGTGTTGATATGTAACCACAATCTTCCATTTAAAACTTATAATATATATTTTTTATAAATAGTTATAATAATTTTTTAAGTTTATTTTTTATAATTTTTGAAGGAAAAAACTTTTTTTTTAATTAAACAATTATAAACTTCAATTTTTTTCCTATAATTTGTTGTGTGTGTGTTTTGAACACGACAGATTAATTTTTTTTAATCAAGATAATTTTTATTAAAATCAACAAGTATATTAAAAATGTGGTCTAACTAATCTCAAAAATTTAATTAAAAAAAAAGATTATCAAATCCTTTATAGATATTGTCCAAAGATCTTTATCTATTTTAATAAAGCATAATGACAGTCTAGAGGTTGGTTGGGTTATTACTATTGGAACATAATTATAAAAAGAGAAAGGATGATCTTCTGCGATTCTATGCTCAGCTAGTATATCGGCACTTTTGTTTGATTTGTTCTGTTGACAGATCTTGTAAACGTTTTATTTAATCGACCAAGACATTTCGAAACAGAAGACATTAGTGAGTCGTTAAAAATAAGATTTTTTTTAATATAAAGAGTTTAAAAATAATATAACATTTAGCTTGACTGATGTTGTGTCACTTTTGTTTGTTGAATACCAACATTTTTTTATCGGCATTTTTTTTTTCTTAAAAAAAAAAAAAAAAAAATACTAATATATTTTAAAACGTACTTGTTATGTGTTTAATTACGGACTTAACACGATACGCTGTAGTTGGTATAAGTTTAAGTAATCATATAAAAGCGCACAAAACAAGATGCGAATAACACAGTTTGAATAATTTCAGTCTAACTAAGTTTGTTTAGTCACGAAGACTCACGAGAGTCACGATTTTAATCATCCAATTAATTTAATCAAATAGTCATCGAAAGACAACCGGTTTAGTCAAAGATTTTGATTATTTTATAGTTAACAAAAACTATTCATAATATATGGTACGCGTGTGCCCTAGCTAACTACCTCTCTCTCTCTATATAAGACGAAGTTGATGCATTAACACTTCTCAGAAGTCTCTTGTTCTCTAAAGACTTACTTACATATCTCAAAATTCTCAAATATTTTACTAAAGCTTTTTTCTTCCATAAACTAATTAACGTCCAAAGGAATGGAAATTAAGCTACTTGCACTAGTACTAATTACACTAAGTGTAGCATCATGGGATGCTGCACAGGGAAGATCTCTTAGATCTCCTACGACACCTCTAAATCGTTATAGCTTTCCTCCTGATTTTGATTTTGGCGTTGCTTCTTCCGCTTATCAGGTTTGTTTGTAATGTACTGATCGATAGTTTTTTTTTTTTCGGTAGATTCAATTAGTTTGTTAAAGTAATTAATCAGGATATTTGAATATATATATATGAAATGCAGTATGAAGGTGCAGTAGAAGAAGGAGGAAGGGCCCCGAGCATATGGGATCGTTTTACACATGAATTCCCAGGTTCACCTTTTTTCATTCATCCGTGTTGTTAATTTTTTTTTTGTTATAAAGAACATATCTTTTCCAACGTTTCCAATATCTATACGTAAAAGTGTTATATATTTTTTCAGAAAGGACAAGCATGGACAACGGAGATGTTGCTGTAGACTTCTACCATCGTTACAAGGTTTGTGCGTGCATGCATGACTTTTATTATTTTATACTTGCTTGCTTTGCAGCATTTTTGGTCGTTGGAAACGTGATTGAATTGTGAAATATAAACATAAAAAAATTGGTGGGACATATCTGCATTATCAAGCTTTAAGTTTCAATAGTTATTTTTATTTTTATTTTTCTTTAAACAACTTATATTAATTAAATTGTAAAATGAACAGGAAGACATCAAATTAATGAAGGAAATGAATTTGGATACTTTCAGATTTTCACTATCCTGGTCAAGAATATTACCAAGTAAGTAAATATTTGGATTTTTTTTTTCCTACTATCAATTTGGAAGAGATACAACTCACGTGACACGTACAATTATATTTTTTTTTACTTTTCTCCCAAGAATTTTTTTTAACCGTTTTATCTATTATATTTTTCAGCTGGAAAACTAAGTGATGGAGTAAATAAAGAAGGGGTTCAATTCTACAAGAATCTTATTGATGAACTTATCAAGAATGGTGAGAATCATAAGATTAAATGGTTGATTATAGCTAAGTTTTGTGTTTGAAATGTTTCTCATCACACTATATGTTTAAACATTCATACAGGTATAAAACCATTTATAACAATCTATCACTGGGATATACCTCAAGCTCTTGATGATGAGTACGGTAGCTTTTTGAGTCCTCGAATCATGTAAGTTAAAAGCTTAGATTCATACACGATATAAATAAGTTTAAAGTACTGCTCTTTCAGTCTTTTGACATTTTTTCGTTGTTGTGTGGTTTTATCCAGAGATGATTTTAGAAACTATGCCAGATTCTGTTTCCAAGAATTTGGAGACAAGGTCAATCTATGGACAACGTTCAATGAGCCATATGTTTATAGCGTTGCGGGTTATGATAGGGGAAATAAAGCAATCGGTCGATGTTCAAAATGGGTAAACAGTTTGTGTGTAGCTGGTGATTCGGGCACTGAGCCTTATTTAGTATCTCACCACCTTCTTCTTGCTCACGCTGCTGCTGCTGAAGAGTTCAGGAAATGTGACAAGGTAAATAAGAAACTACGTCTTCCTAAAAAACAGTTGCTTTAAAAATTTTATTTGCTTTCAACACACACAAAAAAGTGTATGGATATTTCATGTCATTTAATCTATCAAAACGGATTTGAACGCCAAAAAAATTAACAGTTTGATTTATTCTAACTGTGAAACAGATTTCAAAAGATGCCAAGATAGGCATAGTGTTGTCTCCTTATTGGTTCGAGCCATATGACATTAATTCTAATGCTGATAAAGAAGCAGTTGAACGAGCTCTTGTTTTTAATGTTGGTTGGTAAGTTGTCATCTATGTAATCAAAGTTGAAACAAAATAAATAATTTGCTAATCATTTTTTTTTTTTGATTTTCTAATCTTGTTTATTCTACAATTATGTATAGGCATCTTAACCCTTTAGTCTTTGGAGATTATCCCGAAACGATGAAGACAAACGCTGGAAAGAGATTACCTTCTTTCACCAAAGAAGAATCTATGATGGTAAAAAATTCATTTGATTTTATCGGAATAAACTACTACACAACACGTTTCATCGCTCATGATCTTCACGCGGATCTTTCACGGCCTCGATTCACAACCGACCAACACCTGCAATATAGATGTAAGTACCGATAAACAGATTTGATCTCACTTATGTTTGGATTTTTTGTTTTCATATTAAAATATTCACGAACCTACAATTAATGACTTTGTATTGTATCATTATTTTTTATCAGTGACAAATCGTAGCGGCGATTACATCTCATCAGAATCGGTACGAACATGAATGATATTCACACAACTTTATTTTAAAATTAGTATATCAAACAAATACTTAAATATAACCATTTTTTATTCTATTTTTCTTCAATTTCAGGATGGTTCGAAACTTCTTTGGTCATATCCAGAAGGCTTACGAAAGATTCTTAATTATATCAAAGATAAATACAATAATCCAACTATTTACATCACTGAAAACGGTAAGAACGTGAGAAGCATAATCATGAACATCATTTTATTAATCATCAATAGTTTACTCATATATTATTTTTATATAATAAGAAGTAACCACGTGTAAATGTATAGGTTATGATGACTATGAAGATGGGATACTCACACGTGAAGAGATACTAGAAGATACACCGAGAATAATGTACCTCCAAAAACATCTTCAACATCTCCAGAAAGCAATCACGTAAGAGATTTTCCATTGACCTCTTCAATAAAAACTGATACAGTGTATATGATTAATTAATAAAAATCTTGGGATAATAAATTAATTAATCTTACGAATACAAAATATACAGTGAGGATGGGTGTGACGTAAGAGGCTACTTCACATGGTCGATGTTGGATAATTTCGAATGGGAACATGGATATGGAGTGAGATACGGATTGTACTACATCGACTATTCAGATGGTTTAAAAAGAATTGCTAAAAGCTCGGCCAAATGGTTCAAGCATTTTCTTCAGAGATCCGAAAAGCCAAGGCTAATGGTTCTGTTTGAGAGAGTCAAGAATTGGTGGTCTGCATTACAGATGATCTAAGCTCGCTTGGTGTGCTAGGAGACTAATTCTTCTTTTTGATCAACTTTTTGGGATAAGAATGTATGTGAATATTGATATGTACCATATGTATTACTTGTAGAAAAGAACAAGTTATTTCTTTAGTTTTTTTTTATATATGTATATATAGAAAATAGCATGTTAATATAGAGATAAATTTCAGAAACTATCATGTTTTGTTTGTAGTTCATATTCAACCTGACTTTCATATATATTAACCCAACATAAGCAAAGATTTCACCAATGCCATTACTGTGTACAGCCAAAATCGTTTATGGCATTCACCTAGATTTAGAAAGAGACCCTTCAGTATTTTCTTCTTTATTTACTTGCTCCCTTAGCCGAAAAATCCTTTCTTCGTGTCCGGACTTAAATGGTTTTTGGCATTAACTATTTTTCTTTCCCCTCTTAATACTTGGCCGAGTATGCGAATTAGCTTTCTTTATCCACGTTCGATTATATAACATCAGGCAACTCCAGCCTATATATTATCGGCCTATATATTATCGGTCTCACCCGTTCAATCACCCTGAACGGATCTATGTACCTCAGATTCAGTTTAGTCTCTGTCAATGACTTGTTCGGATTCGGCAACATGGTCATCTTGAGGTACACTCTGTCGTTCATCTAAACTCAAGATTTCTCCTCCTCTTATCGGCATACCTCCTCTGCCAATCCTGAGCTTCCTTCTTGTTCAGCTTCAGAACCCAAATCTTCTCTGAGGTCTCCTGAACAAAACCTGCCCCGTACATGCTCCTCTCCCCCCCACATGAGTCCAGTATAACGGTGTACGACATGGCCTCCCATACAACACCTAACAGGAGCCATCCTGATACTCACCGGGTAGCTGTTGTTTTAAGCAAACACTACAAAGCTCAGGTGATCTGCCCAATGGCCACCCCAATCCAGCACACACATTCTCAGCAAATCCTCCGACGTCTGAATAGTCCTCTCTGACTGTCCATCTGTCCGAGGATAGTAGGCTATACTCATATGCTGCTTAGTGTCCATCTCTGCCTAAAATGTCTTCCAGAACACCGAAGTAAACTTGGAATTTCTATCAGAAACCATACTCGCTGGCACCCCGTGCAACTTGACTATATCCTTCACATACTTCTTAGCCAAGACCGCTGCTCCATCGGTCTTCTTGATGGCCAGAAAATGTGCCGACTTAGTCAACTGATCCAGAATGACCTAAATCGCATCATAAGTCCGAGACACGGGCAACCCTACCACGAAGTCCATCGTGATCATGTCCCACTTTCACTCTAGAATGGGAATACTCTTCAGCAAACCGACCAGAACCTGATGCTCAGCCTTCACTAGCTGGCAAACATTGCACCTCGCGACCAAACTAGCTACATCTTTTTTCATCCCGACCCAGTGATAGTACCGTTTGAGGTCATGGTACATCTTGGTCGCTCTTAGATGAATAGAGAACATGCTCGCATGAGCCTCCCTCAAGATCTCCTGCCTCAACTCCTCATCCTTGGGCATACAGATCCGATTGTGCACAAGTATGGTACTGTTGGCAGAGACTTGGTAATCCGAACCGACATCTCTAGAGGCATTCACCAGCCTGATACTAGGATTTTTGTGTGTCTATCCTAGTTGGTTCAATTAACCTTATGCAGTTATAATACTTAAGGTGTCAATCCAGTTGGGAAACTTTACTAACAATTGAGATGCAATCAAGCAATCACAAGTTAAGCCAATTCAAAAAGAGTGTTTTTCTAACAATCCTAGAATGGTCAAAATACAAAACGGAAATGAGTCACAGAATCGTAAACGCAAATGTATGACAAATACGGAACAAGAATAAGTAATACCGAAAACGATTCTAAGCATGAACAAACGAAACAGTTCCATGAATGTAATAAAAATCAGAAAGAAAGAAGTCCTAAGGATGGGGTAATTGATGTCGGTGGAGTATCCTAGTCTACAGAGTATTTAACATACCTCAAGCAAACTATCCCTAAACAATGAACATCACAACTTAGCTAATCCAATCTCTTGGCAAAAGCTACTCAGACTCAACCACTTCCATACCCAGCTCTCGCTAGAGAAACGTGGTCAAGCAGGCATGACAAACAAGTTCATTCACGTCAATAAATATCCTAGACAACAAATCTCTTAGGCTAGGAACGTAAGTCTCTGGCACTAGTTGGTCAGACATTTCATCAAACACCTTTTGGGTGCGGAAATGTCTCGAACCTAGTTCCAATTGATCAGAGAGAAACTAGCAATTCTAACTCTAGTCCAGAAGGGAATCATACAATCAAAGCTTAAACACTCTACATCCTAAGATCATCCACCTAATATATCCAATCCTCAAGAACTAACACACTACTCAGATCCGAAAATCATAGTCAAGGATGCAAACCCAGAAAACATTGAAACAAGCATTCTTAGATAGATTAAAATGTGAAGAACAACTTTGTAGAAGAAATCAAATCAAAATACTGAATAAGTTCAAAGATATCGGGAAAAAAAGTCAGAGTACGTTTTTGGTGGCTAGGGAAACCTTAAAAAAGAAAATGAGATAAAAACTAAGATGTCCAAAACAAGACTTAACAAAATGTATATATAGTAAAAACACGTGAATCCCTAAAACTTAAAACGACAAGATAGAGCGTCGGTTTGGGAATCTCCTGAAACATGTCAGACGGAGCGTCTTCCTGGCATACACGATTTTTTCCGTGTGCGTCCAGTGGCTCGAATGGTATGAGTAGGAGTGGCTCGAATGGTGTGAGTAGGAGTGGCTCGGGTGGTGTGAGTGAAAATGGCTCGAGCATGGTCGCTGAAAGTGGCTCGAGCTGGGTGTATACGCATCCACTAAAACGATGATATCTCTTGAACCACACCTCCGATTGGCTTGAAATAAATGGCATTAGAACGATGACTCAATTCTCTACAACTTTGATGAAGACGTAGAAAGCTGAATCCCTAAACCGGTGGCTCGAGTGATGGCTCGATTGAGGCTGTTGAGGATGGCTCGATTGTGGAAGTGAGGATGGCTCGATTGTGGAAGTGAGGATGGCTCGGTTGATGCAGCTGGGAGTGGCTCAATTGCGGAGGTTGAGCATGACTTGGTTGCGGAGGTTGAGCATGACTCGGTTGCGGAGGTTGAGCGTGGCTCGGTTGCGGAGGTTGAGCTTGGCTCGATTGCGGAGGTTGAGCATGGCTCGATTGCGGAGGTTGAGCATGGCTCGATCCTCTGCGCTTCCAACGTCTCCTAGACACTTGAAAAACTCCGAAATGCACAATGTATGCAAGGATGATGCAGAAACTTCCTAAACATGCAAAGTGTACGAAAGAGGTTCTAAAATGATGCAAAACGACTAGTCATCCTAGCTAAATGCATGACAAATACAGGCTAAGGAGATGCAAAATATAGACATATCAACTCCCCCAAACTTATTCTTTGCTTGCCCTCAAGCAAACTATCAAGAACAAAGTATGGAAGAGAGGTGTGAAGATGGGGTCTGAGAACCTAAAACATGCTGAATAGAGTAGTTAGAATCAAGGTCCTTGTTTTTAGTTCTATGATGCATGGTGAAGGAACTTTATTTCAAATCTACACATGCAATCCTATCAATCATCCCCTTTAACATTCATTAACAGAGAACCGTGAATCAATCTAAGCAATGTCATTGAACTCATTTGGCTAGGGTAAAGGTTACATACACAGATGGTCTCCTCATCAAGCGGTTTTATCAATACAGAACAAGGTTCTCTCACGAAAAGGAGTTGAGCTTAAGAGAAGGCGAAAGGTTGAAACCAACTGATCCATACAAGAGCAGCGCCCTGTCTACCCAAAGAACACTCCAAACCAAATTTGGTCCTATCTCTACCCTTCATCAGAAACTTCATCTCAAACTTTTTACAGTTAGTCTTAGGAGGAGTTCACTTCTTTTCATTCTAGCAGATTGGGAAATCTTTATTATCACTATGGTTCATTTTCTTTTCTTCTAGGGACTCTAGACAACTTAAGCATTTTTTTTTCTTTGTCTAATCTTTTTATTTTATGCCCAGAACCAATAACTCTTTTTACTTTGCTAAACCCAAATCCTTTACTAGACGTGTAAACTATGTAAACACATCCCCCTCCTAAAGACTTTCTACCTCCTTACTTTTCTGCATAAATCCATACCCAATACCCAAAATCGAGTTCTCACCTAGTCCTACTAGTCCGGATAACGCGAACTAGAACTACACAGGATCCTACTCTTGTCGGTTAGAACCTAACACTTTCTAACAATCTCAACTCGGAAAAGGCCTGACACTCAATAATACAATTGGCTTGAAAGAACGGTTGGTTAAGGGTGCGGGGAACTGTTCCAAAGATGGGAATCAGCTACTTGGATTGACAAGGGTGGTAAAAATGTGAAAGACAATCCAAGTATGTGTATGGTATCCATGAGTTCAACTTCAATGCATCACATGACAATTGCAAGTCAGAATTAGGTTCAGGTAGATAGGGAATGATATCAATTCAAAACATGCTTCAATCTTGCATTTTCAAGTTCAATCAACAAGCATCAAAGAACTAATAACAAGGGCCTTGATCCTATCCTATTGAATCCAGCATGCTAACAAGGTTACAATCATCATCAACCCCTATGCTAAATGCAACAACCCTATATGAATAAACCTAGGCTCAATCCTAATATGCAAGTACAAAACGAATCCCAAATGGAAACGGCGCCAAATTGATGCTAGGATTTTTGTGTCTTCTAGTTGGTTCAATTAACCTTATGCAGTTGTAATAGTTAAAGTGACAATCCAGTTGGGACACTTTACTAACAATTGAGATGCAATCAAGAAATCACAAGTTAAGCCAATTCAAAAAGAGTATTTTTCTAACAATCCTAGAATGGTCAAAATACAAAACAAAAATGAGTCACAGAATCATAAACGCAAATGTATGACAAGTACCGAACAAGAATAAGTAATACCGAAAACGATTCTAAGCATGAACAAACAAAACAGTTCCAGGAATGTAATAAAAATCAGAAAGAAAGAAGTCCTAAGGATGGGGTAATTGATGTCGGTGGAGTATCCTAGTCTACAGAGTGTTTAACATACCTCAAGCAAACTATCCCTAAACAATGAACATCACAACTTAGCTAATCCAAAATCTTGGCAAAAGCTACTCAGACTCAACCACTTCCATACCCAGCTCTCGCTAGAGAAACGTGGTCGAGCAGGCATGACAAACAAGTTCATTCACGTCAACAAACATCTTAGACAACTAATCTCTTAGGCTAGGAACGTAAGTCTCTGGCACTAGTTGGTCAGACATTTCATCAAACACTTTTTGGGTGCGGAAATGTCTCGAACCTAGTTCCAATTGATCAGAGAGAAACTAGTAATTTTAACTCTAGTCCAGAAGGGAATCATACAATCAAAGCTTAAACACTCTACATCCTAAGATCGTCCACCTAATATATCCCATTCTCAAGAACTAACACACTACTCAGATCCGAAAATCATAGTCAAGGATGGAAACCCAGAAAACATTAAAACAAGCATTCTTAGATAGATTAAAATGTGAAGAACAACTTTGTAGAAGAAATCAAACCAAAATACTGAATACGTTCAAAGATATCGGGATACAAAGTCAGACTACGTTTTTGGTGGCTAGGGAAACCTTACAAAAGAAAACGAGATAAAAACTAAGATGTCCAAAACAAGACTTAACAAAATGTATATATAGTGAAAACGCATGAATCACTAAAACTTAAAACGACAAGATAGAGCGTCGGTTTGGGAATCTCCTGAATCATGTCAGACGGAGCGTCTTCCTGGCATACGCGATTTTGTCCGTGTGCGTCCAGTGGCTCGAATGGTATGAGTAGGAGTGGCTCGAGTGGTGTGAGTAGGAGTGGCTCGGGTGGTGTGAGTGAAAATGGCTCGAGCATGGTCGGTGAAAGTGGCTCGAGGTGGGTGTATACGCATCCACTAAAACAATGATAACTCTTGAACCACACCTCCGATTGGCTTGAAATAAATGGCATTGGAACGATGACTCAATTCTTTACAACTTTCATGAAGACGTCAAAAGCTGAATCCCTAGACCGGTGGCTCGAGTGATGGCTCGATTGAGGCGGTTGAGGATGGCTCGATTGTGGAAGTGAGGATGGCTCGATTGTGGAAGTGAGGATGGCTCGATTGTGAAAGTGAGGATGGCTCGGTTGATGCAGTTGGGAGTGGCTCGATTGCGGAGGTTGAGCATGACTCGGTTGCGGAGGTTGAGCGTGACTCGGTTACAGAGGTTGAGCGTGGCTCGGTTGCGGAGGTTGAGCGTGGCTCGATTGCGGAGGTTGAGCATGGCTTGATTGCGGAGGTTGAGCATGGCTTGATCCTCTGCGCTTCCAATGTCTCCTAGACACCTGAAAAACTCCGAAATGCACAATGTATGCAAGGATGATGCAGAAACTTCCTAAACATGCAAAGTGTACAAAAAAGGTTCTAAAATGATGCAAACCGACTAGTTGTCCTAGCTAATTGCATGACAAATACAGGCTAAGGAGATGCAAAATATAGACATATCAGAGCCCCACATCCTTCTCCTGAGCAAACCGCACTCTGCTCAGAAGATCTGCTCTATCAGCCGCCTCCAAATCCAACGGCTCCTAAGAAATAACACACAACCTCAACGTACTAATCTCTCCTACCAGAGACTCTATGTCCTGCTCCTGAGCCGAAGCCGCCCGCTTCCGACTCCGAGCATCTGCAACCAAGTTAGCCTTACCAGGGTGGTAGGCTATCTCCAGATCATAATCTGCCACCAGCTCCATCCATCGCCTCTGCCTTAAATTTAGCTCGGGCTGAGTGAATATATACTTCAAACTCTTATGATCTGTAAACACCTGTACTTTCGCACCATAAAGATAAGATCTCTAGATCTTCAAGGCAAAAACTACAGCAGCCATCACCTCATGCTTCCGAAACTGCCGCGAAGCGTAGATTCACCTTCCCATGCTGCATCAACACACACCCCAAACCAACTCTAGATGCATCAGTATAAACCATATAGGGCTCCCCCTGCTCTGGCACTGCCAACATTGGCCTAACAGTCAGCATTTCCTTCAGGCTTGTTAAACCCTCCTCGCACTCCTGTGACCAAACAAACGGGATATCCTTCCCTGTCAACTTAGTCATCGGCTGTGCCCTGCTCGTAAACCCCTGCACAAACCTCCTGTAGTAACCTACCAACCCGAGAAAACTCCTGATCTCCGTGGCATTCTGCAGTCTAGGCTAATCTCTGATGGTCTGAATTTCTTCTTATTCCACGATCACACTTTTGCCTTTACCTGCGCCACAACACAAAAGAGAGACGTAAGTATTACCAGAAATACTTAGTGAGGCAATCCTTCCATCTACTGGACTATACACACAAGCAATAAGAACTCCAAGCACAAGCAACAATCACAATAAAACATAAACAACCAAACCACAAAACGTCGTCAGTTGTGAAATGCATCAATCGACACGCGCCTTGTGTCGACCGATGCAACTCCCTCTGCATCGAATGATGCACGCCTTGCATCGATCGATGCATTGTGTCTTGCGTCTACCGATTTGAGGATTCACGGCAAACCAAATCTCACAAAACTCGATGGCAAACCTTTCTCTCCTATTCTAACTCTCAAAAACGGCCAAAACCCCTTAAAGGTGTCGAGTCTCGACAATAAATACTCAGCCCTGACGTTTCCCAATACAAAACGCAACAAAACGCAACAAAACGAGCATTTCACTTAATCGTTCCACACAAAACGAACGTTGCATCGACTGATGATTTGTAGATATTTATTTTACCTTTAAAAAATATTAAAAAGTATATTTTTGAAATAATTTTCTACTGTATTATATTTTAATTCATATGACCGATTATACAATCTTAAATGCTACCCAAGTCCTTGAACATACTGTTTTGCAATTTAGTAGGCATAAGAGAGTTTTAGTTTTCCGAAAGAGAAACTTTTCCCTACTATTATTGGCTTTGAGTTTGTGTTTCTCTTATAGATTTTTTGGTTCATTTTGCTAGCCTTAAGAATTTTTAATTTAGTTGTGTTTATGTAGACTAACAAAATGTATATTCTACACATTATAGAGTGTGAAAAAAAAATTGTGCAATCACAGTTATGTCTAACCTTAAGGGTATAAGACTTTTATCTCACAACTTCATCTATATTAAGATTTTTATAATAATTTTATTGAGAGCTTTGAATATTTATCTATGTATATTTTTAATGTAATTTCTCTTCACATATAGTTATTTCTCCGTTTCTAAGCAAGAATGTCTATTTATATTTATCCATGACTAGTAATTATAATGTTTTTTATTGTAGTTAGTTTTTTGACATGTCTAGTTATATATATATATATATATATATTTTTTTTTTTTTCTTCATTTCTAACCCAGAAATTAAAAGAGTTTTCATCTCAAAAGTCCCTAAATTTTTTTTGTCAATCTCAAAACTCCCTCTCTTTAAGGGCTGTTTTACATTCTTACCCTAAAAAAATCAAGATAATTACACAGACAATCTGGGTAATATCCACCTGACCAAATTCTTGTCGGATCTATTCACAAACCCGGAAATTTAAAACAAAAACTAAATTGAAAATTGTAAATTTTATTTTTAAAAAAACCGCTCTCTCCTCTCTCTTTCGTAGAGCAAATCAATCAATTTGGTCGAACAGAGCAAATCTAGAAATATTATTAACATGGGGCACAATATATTTAACATATAAATTTTTAAGTTATAAATTTTATATGAACATATATCAAAAGACATGTAAATGAAGCAAAATTATTTAATGTGTTTATCTACAATTGGTTATAATAATTTGTATAAAAAGGTAAAAAATGAATAACTAGACTAATATGAACATCATTTATTACCTTAAAATAATAGAAAGAGAAAGTAATAATTCATTAGCTAAAAAAATTCAGCAGAGAACATGGGGTACAATCAACTAATTGTTTCATCTCCATAACAAGTTACATAACAAAGTAGAAAATTATCAAATTTTGTATGGGGCACGTGCCCTAGTACCCTTCTACCTACATCCGCCCCTATGGGTGAAACTAAGTAGAACTACGGTTAGGGCTTTCAATCACGAGATCAATCGATTAAGAAGATGGTGAAAACAAGGGGGTTTTCCGAGAAGGAGCTCTCGTTTGAGGAAGAAGAAGGGGACATATTCGAATCAGGGATAAACTATTCTAGTGGTAGAATAAGAAAGAGAAAGGGTTCCGGAACCTATAATTCTGGTGAGTGACAAAGGGGATAACGCGAATTCCCTATCTCAGGAAGAAGAAGGAGAGTCAAATTTGATTTTGGCGGCAGTACGAGGAGAGACAGATTCGATCCTTGAACAAACTATTCTGGATCTGGAACCAACCATTGCTGTCAGTGAAGAAAGAGATAACACGAGTTCTCAAGTATCAAGTAATGCAGAAAAAGAAGAAAGGGTTCTGGAACCAACCATTACTATGAGTGAAGAAGGAGATAGCACGAATTCTCCGGAATCAAGTAATGGAGAAAAAGAGGAAGAAGAAGGGGAAAAGGAGGAGATAACAAGGGATCCATTTCTTTGGAATCGAGTAATGGAGAAGAAGAAAAAGACAGAGAAGGAGAAGGAGATGGAGAAGAAGAAGAAGATAATGAGGGAAGTTCGGACTCGGAACTAACTCAAGAAGGAGTACAAGCCGAAGTGAGAGCGATCACATTGATTCAAGTGTAAGTACTAGGATTTGTCATTTGAAATTGAATAGGATTTTTAAAATGTAAGTAAAAGTGGTAGAACTGGGTATAACCAGTGTGTGTAAGACTGGTAGAACTTGGTACAACTAGTGTATAAAACTAGCATAACTGGTACAACTAGTGAGTGTAAAACTGGCAGAACTAGTACAATTCTTTTGTGTAAAACTGGTATAACTAGGTAAACTTGTTATTGTTTCAGGAATCGGAGGAGGAAACGGAAACGATTCAACCTTTAGGAATGTACTTCCCTCATAGTGAGTACAAGAAGAAAATCAACTTATCGACAAGGTGTCATATTTGTGAAACTTTGACAGTGATAGAAGGCTTGAAGCATCCACTTACTATATGAGAAGGATTGGTTTGAGGAGCATTCACAGTTCAAATACATTTTCCACATGCCTAGGGACCCAAACCATAACCTTATGGGAATGTGGATGCTCCTTCTTCGAGCGGCACACATAGAAAAAACGAAGGAAGCATGGTTTGTTGTAAATGGTGTACCAATCAGTTATAGTCTGAGGGAACACGCGTTGATGTCTGGATTAAACTGTTGGAGCTATCCACTGAATTATAAGAAAGTGGGCAGTGATGACTTCAAAAGGAAGCATTTTTTAAATAAAAAAAGGTTAGTCTTCAAGACGTGAAAAAAAACTTGAGGAAATGGAACCATGTCGTTCTCGTGATAGGTTAAAGATGGTGGTCTTCTTCTTTCTAGGAGGCATCATTGTATGCCAGACAAAAGACTTTGGGAAAAATGCTATGGGGGTCGATCATTTTTTTCTAAGAGCGGTGAATGATCTATATTTTTGTAAAACGTTTCCTTGGGGAAGATTATCATTCGATCACATGCTAAAATCAATTTCTCATACAATGAGCCATTTTGGAAGGTTCGTGGAGAAAGAGGGTGTGTTATGGTCTGTTCGAGGTTTCTATATTCTTTTGGAGGTGAGTGAGTTTTAAAATTTGAAGACTTATTCATTGTTGAAATTGAAGCTAACTTTAGTTATATGTTTGTTGTGTAGTTTTTAGTATTTGAGGCAATTTCAATATTGGGGAACGAATTCATTGAAGAAATTCATGAGGCGGATGAAAACTGTACTAGGATGTGCAGGAGAAGATTTAAGAAAACCAAGAAGAAAGGGTTTCCTCTTGAGAAAATAAATAATAAACTTGGTACAACAACGGTTAGTTATCCTAACAACTGAATTTACTTATCCTTTGAATAATTTGGGTTATTATGTATCTAAAGTTGATTGTTTACACAGGAAATTGCTAGTGTGATTGCATCCATTGATGAAGAAATTCCTCTTCTCAAAGAAATCATAGAAGAAGCTGAGGAAGATGATGCTCATGATGTCGTTGTTGCCAGTAGGATGAGGCGTCTTCGTAGAGGATTGTTTGTATCTTTTGAAGAGATGTACCCAGCAGATCTTCCCAGTTAGGAAAAAACAATGTGAATAAGGAAATATAAGTCATTGAACAACCGAGAGTAGATACTATTGAATTGGTGGATCTTCTAAACACCATGAAGCAGGATATGAAAATCTAGTTCGATAACATTTTGGCAAATATTGATGGGCTTGAAAGAAGGATCAAACAGTTGGAAGTATATGTGAAGGAGTAAGAAAAATCAAAGGTAAGATACTCTATTATTACCATAACAGGTATTAACAATTATCTATTTGGTTTCATGGCAGGTGCTTGTAGAGGAGCTCCCTATAGATCCCCCAAACGAGGATCCGAGTACTTCGCAAGTATAAGAAGGAAGAGGGAAGAAGAAGAAGAAGAAGAGGGGTGATAAATGGATTGCCGTAGATAACATGGTTAACACTCGAGTCACAAGGTCCAAGAATAATCCGATGTGAAGACTGGATTTGGCAGCGTATTACTAGTAAAACTATGTAAAACAAAGTATTTTCATGGATTTGGCTTCAATATTACTAGTACAACTATGTAAAACTAAGTTGTTTGTTTCCAGGAAACCCACCACTTCGTATCTTTCAAAACTGAACAAGATACAATTTTTCAAAATTGAACCATTCAACAAACAAGCTCTAAATAAGTTCGAGCAATACATAGATGAGGTGAGTCATAAAAAAAATAAGTTCTAAACAACCAACGAAAAAACAAATCATTCAAAACACAATTTATCAAGGATATTGAGTCGACTATGAAGACCCGCCACCACTTCATTTAGTTTGGCAATCTATAACACCCGCGAACCAAAAATTGGAATTTTGGTAGAGGTGTCGATCGACACAGTTAGTGGTGTCGATCAACAAAGTGTGCGGTTAGATGTTCGGTTCGATTTCAGGATTCTCGGTTGGAGTTGGTTCGGTTTGGGGATCGTATTTAAGGCGTGAGATCGATGTTTTTAGGTTTAGAAAACCTATTTGTCGCCTCCTTTGTGTGGAAAAAGTGAAAAAAGCGATTCCCAAAGTTCCTGTGAGTTTCCTGAAGGTTTTCTGAAGCTTTTGTCCCTGTTCTTGTGAGTTTTTGGCTTGGAGGTTGGAATTCTAAGGCTGAGAACGTGGGAGAAGCTTGTGGTGGTGTGCTTTTCGTCATTGTTGGTGAGATCTCTCTCTTTTGGCTAAGGTGAGTGCATGATCATAGCTTATCTAAGCTAAGATCTCTAATTTCTATGACTTTGTGTGTTGTGTGATTGTTTCCTTTGAGTTTTATGTGTTTTTCGTGGCTCATGAGGCTTGGATTCGCTCCTGGGATCATTTGGGAAAAATTGGAGAAGCTTGGAGGCGAGATTCAGAGTTTTTGATTGAAGAGAAGCGATGCCCGGCATGAGTGTTGATTAGGAGAATTAGACAATTTAACTTTACCTCATACTTAACGCAAGCAAACCATCTCTTTTTCTATATTTCTGTTGGAGAGATCTCTTTGACAATTCGTTTGCCACAAGGGCATATTAGAGGCATGCCCAAATAACCGTCGGCTATGGCTATTCGCCAGTCATCTAACTGCCTCTCCCTCTTCTGATCAGCATAGTATGGATCCGTCTCAAATTTCTCCATGGTTTGAGAAGAGAAGTAGGGATAAGATCGAGATGGTGGTAACCTCTGCAACGACTGAAACACATCCTCGGACTCCCGAATCATAGGAATCTCACCAACAACAACCTGACCTACTGATTCTGGCATAGATATAGTAGCCAGGTGTAACACCCGTGAACCAAATTTTGGGAATTTGGTGAGGGTGTCGGTTGACACTAGTTGATGTGATCGCGGGTTGGGACTCGGCTCGGTCACACGATCTCGCCGACTCGGTCAGGAACAAATGCTCTCGAGACGGTTGAGTTGGGTAAGACTTTCCTCGGTCAAGGCTTGGTGGCTCGTCTTTACGGGATAAATGAACGGTGGAAATGGAATATGGAAGCAAACGAACGAGGGAAATGAAAGTTGCACGGAAGGACTCGGTCATGTCGCTCGGACGGATCGATGCAGATCGATACGGCTCGACTGAGATGAGTCGGGGAACACAGGACGGATCGAGAGGATACGACACGGAACGATGGGGATTCACGAGCAAGTATGAGACGATGAAACAATGGGCACAAGCGGATGCGAGATGAAACGATGATGGACTCGAGCGGTTGCGAGTGAAGCGAAGGTGGATCGGTGCAACGACACACGAGAGATGGCTCGGCTCATGATACGGTCGAACTAAGAGACTACGAACCCGGTTCGTGAATCTCCTAGGTTTTCTTAAGAGCCAAGTCCCAGACTTGGGCTAAGGAGAGAGGTGAGACAAGAAACAAAGATTCTCTCTTTGGGAATTTTAATTCTTATTCAAGTCTGACAACCTAAGCTAGCGGCGTTGGACGCTTAAATAGTGTGAGGGTTAGAGGGAGCTAGGGACACGCGGACTCGCTTTGGTCCGCACATGTTTGCCCTTGACGCGTCTCCACAGACGGTGAACACGTTGCCCCTCTTTGTGGTTTTAAACAAGGCCACACACGTCACACTTTTCCAATGTTCATAAAGGAAGGATCTAGACAAGTCCTAAACGCAAAGCTTAAGGGAAAAAATAAAATAGGCCACATCCTTAGGCTGGACGTGGGAACCACGTCATTGGCTTCAAAACGCGGTGTTGTGCGTCAGAAATCTTTGCCTCGTTAAAACCCCTTCGGTAAACCCATTGAGACAAACCCGAAGTAGGAAAAAGAGTACAAGTCATGATTCTAACGTCTTTGTCACCCTCGTCCTTGGGTAAAGACGAAGGCCGGACGACCTATCCGATGATTGTCTTGGCCGAATCGATTTCTTGGACTTCTTAGATGAATGCTTGAACGCAGTGTTTGCTCTGTGTCTTTGATAGGATGCTAGAGTGGAACTTAGTTTACTAGAACAGTTGTTAGGATTGCTGGTTCTGGACTTTGTTTATGTTTGAATTATTGCTGGAATTGGTTGCATGTTATTCATTATTTGGTTATTGGTTGTTGGAATGATTTAATTGTTATCTGCTGTTTTTTATTGATTGGGGTGGGATGCTAGTGAGTATAGATATTAGGATATTTTAAATAAATAAAAAAACGGGTCGGATTGTTTCACCAAGTACGCCTCACGACCGAGATAACCAAACTCCCTGAAGTCGGTCTCACTCAATTGCTAATTAAATGTTTTGCCAAGATGGCCATATAAAAAATGTTGTTGATAGATAGAGTAGTGTTGCTTCTTGGGACTTCGATGAGGTGACTAAAAACAGACCCAAAAGCCACATATTAGAATTATATTGCCATTTTGTGGTTTCTGATGTCACCATATTCACATTACCATTTCATATCCAAATCCACATAATATAAGATTTCCGATTTTAATGGACACTAAATAAATAATAGTGTGAAATAAACACAGTTTAACACATCTTATTTAAAAATTCAATTATTTTTTAATGCTATTTTGAATCTTTTAGAAATAACAATTATTTATGATTTTACAAAATAATGTACATAAGATTATATATTATAAACTTATTTGTTTTCTTTTTGCTTTCAATTTTCGATAGTTTAGAGTACTTCTATCAGTAGATTTTAAAAATATATATAGAGGATAAAACATTAAAAAAAAAAGTAAGAGATAATCTAAGAATCGTTTTTTTAATAAGATTCCATGTAGACTCATAACATAAGAAACTCACCAGCCGAATTGTTTTCCTCCTAAAAAGAATAAGCCGAGGAAAAGACTTCAAAAAAGACTCAAGAATCCGAATCCAGGAGTGAGTATCGAAGGTCAGTCTCAAGGGTTCATTACCGTTTTAACAAAAGGTATCAAGGAAAAAAAGGAAAGCTAGGGATGAAGGAAGAAGCACTGCCAAATCTACAAAGCTTAAACCTTCGAAAGTGATCCCACATGAGGGATCGCCCAATGTTTAATGAGCATCATCAGCTAGAATTGCCAAGGTTTTGGACGGTCTCAAGATTTGGTGATTTCTAGGCTCAAGGATCTGCGTAAAAAGCATTTCCCTGAGATTTTGTTTCTTAAGGAAACCATGTAGTGTAAGGATAGATTGGTGGATGTACAGTGTCTTTTGGGGTATGATAGACTATTCACAGTACAGCCGGTGGGTAAATGTGGTGGACTGGCTTTGATGTGGAAAAGTAGTGTTCAATTATATATTTTACTCGAGGATAAAAACTTGATTGATCTGCAGGTTCAGTTTGGATCAACAAATTTTTTCCTCTCGTGTGTATATGGTGATCTGGATAGTAGTAAAAGGAACAATGTATGGGAAAGAATCACTCGGTTTGGAGTTGGTAGAAGAGAGAGGTGGTGTATAATAGGGGATTTTAATGCCATTCTGAACAATGGTGAAAGATTAGTGGTCCTAGAAGGAGTGACAATGTCTTCAAGCCTTTCTCTCAAATGCTGGAAGCATGTGATATGGTGGAACTACCCAGTTCAGGTAATTTGTTTACATGGGCTGGTAGGAGGGGGGATCATTGGATACAGTGTAGGCTGGACAGAGCTTTTGGAAACAAGGAGTGGTTTTTAAGCTTCGCTGCTTCAAATGAAGGTTTTTTGGACATGAGAGGATCTGATCATAGGATGGTTCTAACCAGTTTAATATCTTGTCAAGACTCTTATAAAGGGAAATTTCGTTTTGATAAAAGGTTCCTTCATAAGCCGGCAGTGAAAGAGGCAATTCTGAAAGCATGGAAACCAGAGAATGGAAACCGGGGTCTTTTAGTTGCTCACAGAATGAGAGATTGTAGAAAAGCTCTAAGTGCCTGGAAAAGAAGGAACAACCTGAACTCCAAAGACAAAATTCTCCAGTGTGAGGCGGCTTAAGAAGGGTCTAATCGGGTAGATGGCCAAATCCTCATCAGGTTCATGTTATCAAGAGAGAACTGGTAAAGGCTTTATGAAAACACTTACCATTGTCCGTACATGTCTGTACAAGAGGAAATGTCACTATCATTATGTGTTATTGTGTACATCATACACTTAGAATATTCGATTGTAAGTGTCTATATTTAGCTTGTATCTATGAATCATATCAAGTAAGAAATAATTATTTCTTCTTCTACACTTCTATACTTCTACACTCTCTTGATTCGATACACTCATACTCTCTTGAACTCTCTCATTACTTGCGACCTAAGCTATAATTCATTCTTCTCCAAACTTACATGGTATCAGAGCAAGTTCGTTCCTTACTCCGAATCTCACACCCACTAAACTCTTCCACTTTAAACTCTTTCTCTTCAATCTCATTCTGTTTCGTTCTTGAAAGAACCTTATCTTTACCCGTTGGACAGTAGCATTACCCAACAGATATTACGACATGGAAGGCAACAAGACCTTGATTGTCCCAGTTACTCTCAAAGGAGAGAACTATCTGCTGTGGGCAAGAACCACCAAGACGGCACTGTGAGGCTGAGGGCTTTGGACCCACATTACTTCAAGTGAAGCACCAAAAGAGCCACCAACCCAAGATGGCAAAGAAGTTGTCACTAGCGGTGAAGACAAGTGGTTCCAAGAAGACCAGAGTGTTCTTGCCATTATTCAAAACTCCCTTGATGCTCCAATCCTTGAAGCATATTCCTATTGTGAAACCGCAAAGGATCTATGGGACACTCCCCAAAATGTATTCGGAAATGTCACTAATGTCAACCGAATATTTGAGATAAAAAAAGAGCCATCAATAATCTCAATCAAGAAGATATGGAGTTCACCAAACATTTTGGAAAGTTTAGATCTCTCTGGGCTGAACTCGAGATGCTCCGACTGGCGACTATAGATCCGGCGATCTTAAATGAAAGGTGTGAACATGACAAAGTGTTCGGCCTACTCCTCACCTTGGATCCATCTTACAATGATCTCATCAAGCTTATTTTGAGGTCAGACAAGATCCCAAACCTTGACGACGTGTGCAACCAGATTCAGAAAGAACACGGCTCTATTGGGCTATTTGGAGGCAAAGGAGAGCTAGTAACCGCCAACAAGGTGGAGATTGCTTCCGCAAACAAAGGTTACTACAAACAGGATGACAAAAACCCACCTGTTTGTGATCATTGTAAGAAGGTCGGCCATTTCAAGAGCCGGTGCTGGATTCTTTACCCTCATCTCCGAGCCAACCGAGCCATGACAAACCAAGGAGGACAAAGGGCGCATCAAGCCACCATGGTGGGGGAAGCAGTAACCACTGAGCCAAACAATCGAGCTCTTGAAGGGAATGGCACTGCACTAGCTTCCTCTTCGGAGCTAGTAAGGAAGTCAGACCTGGACGCCCTCATCAAACCCCTCAAGAAGGCCTCCGGTAACTCCTATCTTGCTTTAAAACATAATAAACCTCTCATTGTTGATTCTGGTGCATCACATCATATGATTAGTGATTCTAAGTTGATTAGTGACATTAAACCTGCTTTAGGAAATGTGATTATAGCTAATGGTGAGAAGATACCGGTTGAGGGAATAGGAAACTTGAAACTGTTTGATAAATCATCTAAGGCTTTTTATATGCCTAGTTTCACTTCAAACCTTTTATCGGTTAAGAGAGCTACTACTGATTTAAATTGTTATGCAATATTTGGTCCTAATGATGTTTATTTTCAGGATATTGAGACAAGTAAAGTTCTTGGCCAAGGTGTCACTCAAGATGACCTCTACTTGCTTAAAGATCTAAATCTATCTTCTTCAAATTTGTCTTGTTTTAGCTCAATTAATGTTAGAGAAAACAATGTTATGTGGCATGCTAGACTAGGACATCCTCATTCTCGAGCTTTAGAATTAATATTTCCAAATATTTCTTTTAAAAATGATGAGTGTGAGGCATGTATCCTTGGTAAACATTGCAAATCTGTTCTTCCTAAGTCATTGACTATTTATGAAAATTGCTTTGATTTGGTTCACTCTGATATGTGGACATCTCCATGTTTATCTAGAGAAAATCAAAAATATTTTATTACTTTTATTGATGAAAAATCTAAGTATACATGGCTCACCTTGCTTCCTACTAAAGATAGAGTTCTTGAAGCTTTCATTAGTTTTCAAAATTATGTAACTAACCATTATAATGCAAAGATTAAAATCTTAAGCTCAGATAATGGTGGGGATTACACAAGCCATGCTTTCTCACAACATCTCACCCAACATGGTATAATTCATCAAACGAGCTGTCCATACACCCCACAACAAAATGGTGTTGCCAAACGGAAGAATAGACATCTGATGGAAGTGGCCTGCTCTATGATGTTCTACACCAACGTTCCAAAATGTTTTTGGGGAGATGCAGTACTTGCGGCATGTTACCTAATCAACCGTATTCCTACAAAAATCCTACAAGACATATCACCATTTGAGGTATTAAACAAGGAAAAGCCTTTTTTTGATCACTTACGTGTGTTTGGGTGTATGTGTTTCGTGTTAAAACCGGGAGAGCTACGAGACAAACTAGACGCCAAGAGTACTAAAAGCATGTTCATTGGTTACTCAACTACTCAAAAAGGTTATAAATGCTATGCTCCTGAGAAGAAATGGGATGACCTTCGCGAATTGACAACTTCCACATCCGACCGCGCCAAGAACCTTTGCATTATCCTTGAGAGGCTAGGTGTCGAAAACGATCGGGACACCGACAAATCAGCCGGGCCAAACTCACCAGGAGACTTTGTTCCACCTGTTGACCTTGACCCAAAGGGTTCAGATGCAGCCCTCACTCAGCCTACCTCTGGTGACCCGTCCGAGTCCAATGAAGAGCAAGCACTCGACAAGGAGAGTCAACCTGATGAGCCACTTATACATGACGATGATGATGATGATGAAGCACATGATCATGGGGAGGTTATCCCCTTACGACAAAGTCAACGACTACAACATGATCATGGGGAGGTTATTCCCCTACGACGAAGTCAACGGCTACAACATGTTCTCCGCGTGTACTACAACAATGCTGCAGTCGCCCATCCGATTCAAGCTGTATGTACTCTTGATCATTTCCCTTTGGACCACCAAGCATTCCTCGGCCAAATATTCCACAAACCTACAATGAGGCCAAGGACCACAAGGTGTGGCGAGATGCGGTGAGTGCGGAAACCACAGCCATGGAGAAAAACCATACATGGGATGAGGCTGACCTACCAAAAGGAAAGAAGGCAGTCACATCATGCTGGATCTTTACCATCAAATACAAGAGTGGCGGGGAGATTGAACACCATAAGGCCTGACTGGTTGCACGCGGCTTTACACAAATGTACGGGGACGACTATCGAGATACGTTTGCTCCGGTGGCCAAGCTACACACTGTTTGGGTTGTTCTCTCGTTGGCCACTAACTTGGACTGGGAACTATGGCAAATGGACGTAAAGAACGCATGCTTACAAGGCGAGCTTGAAGACGAAGTCTATATGAGGCCCCCGCCTAGTTTAGAAGACAGGTATATCGGTCTAATGAAGGGTTATTCTTATCACAAAGAAAATATGCTCTTGATCTCTTAAGTGAAGCAGGAAAACTTGGTTCAAAGGCTGTGACAACACCACTTGAAGAAAACTATAAGGCAGGAGGAAAGGGGGAGCTTGAGGCAGCTCCATTCGAAGATGTCACACTATATACACTACAAGAAAACAGTCGATTAGCGACTACAAGTAGCGACTACATTTGTAGTCGCCAAAAATAACGACCAAATAGTGACCACTTGGCGACTACGTTGTGACTACAGTAACTTAGTCGCCACTGAATCACTACCTTACCGACCACAGTTGATAGTCGTACTATAGTCGTCAAATTAGCGATTATTGTGCCACTCATTCGGCGAGTCATTAAATAGTCACCCCGTAGTCGCCAAATAGTCATAAAAGACAGTTAAAAAAATGTGTTTTTTCATGTGGGGGTTGGTGTACCAACTGTTATTAAGTAGTTGCCTATTAGTGGCATAGGTTTAGTCTTTAAAAACAAATTGCACCTATTTGTCTTCTTCATTCCAACACAAGTATCTTTCCTTCCCTAAAAAAGAAAATTCTAGAACAAAAAAAAAATTGGCTTTATAAAAACTTTTATTTTCTCCCAAAAAATATATATATATATATATAGTTCTAATAAAAATATATATATAATGGCGGGAAATTTTTCATTAGAATTCGAAGTGGGGTTGGACCAATTCTTATTGTTTGCAAGTAGCCAAGATACAGTTCAGAATAATGGCGGTAAGTTTCTCTGTCCATATAGTGTTTACAAGAACAATAGATCCGTTCGATGCATTTAAACGATCGTGAAGTAGCTGTCATACGAAAGAACCTGTCGGCAATAGAAGGCAAAGCAAAAGAAGAAAAACAAAAATATGTTTTAAGAAACCTATCATTTTCTTATTTTTATTCACAAACAATATTTGCATAATGCATCTATTAGGATTTGGACTTATGAATATGCTCTATTTAAGGCATCTATATAGGTTATATATATAATCTTTTCCTTATTTCTTTTTTTTGTTTCAATATTTAAACCCAAATAAATTATATTTATAATCTGTAATTTAAATTAATTTTCATTAAGGATTACTAAGTACTAAAATAATTTAAATTTTTAATTATAATTTTTAGAAAAATAATAAATTGATTTGATTATTAGAATTTCTACCTTAATCATTTAAATGTTTACAATTTAACTAATTAAGGCCCAAACCCACTACCTAATTAACTAATTAGGCCTACAAATTCCTAAACTTAGCCCATTAAACCACTAACTAACCTAAAAACCCTAGCCTCACAAGACAATAACCCTCTCGAACTCTATCGCCTCTCTAGTAACTCTCTCTCAAACCCTACTCTCTCGAAACCTCTCTCCTTACCTCTCTCGTTCTCTGTCTCTTCGAATCTATCAGTCTCAATCACCAACACGATGCCGAATCAAGGGAAGAAGAGGAAGGTTGCTCCTAACGTTACTCAGAGAGCGATGGGGGCAACACCAAATCGACGGCATAATACTCTGCCCAGTCGGTACAACTTCACGCCGGCGGGACATGATCCTCCTCCTCTGCAGACGCCTGAAGAACAACTTGGCGGTTTGCAATTACAGTCATCAGCCCAGATCCGGAACTATCCTCCGCCGCAACAACTTTTTCAGAACTCATCTACACATCCACCACCTCCACCCGAGCTACACCGGACTCCTTCAGAAGAAGTCCACTTCAATCCACGGACTGAGGCCAGAAGTCGGGATTTCTCTCCGCCTTCTCTAGTTCGAACCTCTCAAACTCAGGCGAGAAGTTAGGCCAGAAGTCAGGAGCATCCATCGCATCCGTCGTCCTCAAGCGAACAACTTCGAAGAAGAATCTTCTCCGGTGTTGCCCGAACTACTGGCGGACGTCTTGTGTGCTCTAAATTCACTACTTGTGGTTCTAGACAGGGATAAGTTCACCACCGTCCTCTCTCCGACACCCGTACCGAACACCCAATAGTATGATTTTCCTCTTCACATGTGAATAGCAATGATTGTGGTCTTTTCTTGTGCGAATAGCAATGGTTGTGGTCTTTTCTTGTGCGAATAGCAATGGTTGTGGTCTTGTCTTGTGCGAAAAGAAATGGTTGTGGTCTTGTCTTGTGCGAATAGCAATGGTTGTGGTCTCGTGCGAATAGCAATGGTTGTGGTCTTGTCTTGTGCGAATAGCAATGGTTGTGGTCTTGTCTTGTGCGAATAGCAATGGTTGTGGTCTTGTCTTGTGCGAATAGCAATGGTTGTGGTCTTGTCTTGTGCGAATAGCAATGATTGTGGTCTTGTCTTGTGCGAATAGCAATGGTTGTGGTCTTGTCTTGTGCGAATAGCAATGGTTGTGGTCTTGTCTTGTGCGAATAGCAATGATTGTGGTCTTGTCTTGTGCGAATAGCAATGGTTGTGGTCTTCTCTTGTATTGATCTCATTTCTGTTGGTTTGTCTATTATTAGCTTCTAAGTAATCTGCTTACTTATTTTATTGGTTCATGTGTATGGAGGTTTACTCGTGACAATGGATCGAAACTTGTTCGGAAGATTACTAAAATTCTTCAAAACAAATTCAAAGGTCCCTTCTACAGCTGGACATGTGTGCCGCGGGATAAACAAGAGAGATACTTCCTTGAGTTCGCGGTAAGGATGGCTCCTTTTTACATAGCTTTCATACATAGCCTTCATACATAGCTTTACATGTCTTCTTTTCACTCACAATAGCTCCTTTTTTTTCTAGAAAACCCACACCTGGGATCCTTTGATAACCGGGACTGTTCAGTCTTACTTTGAGGGAATCTGTCAAAACCGGATCAAAGACATGGTTAGCACTGTGAGGACTAGTCGAGTTAAACCAAACTGGATTGGCGACACTCTCTGGGTTACGATGGAGGCGTACTGGGACACTGAAGAAGCACAACAAAGGAGTAAAACCTACTCTGATGCCCGTATGTCTGACCGTAATGGCCTAGGTCCTCACGTCCACCTCTCAGGGCCAAAGTCGTATCGACAGCTTCAAGACGAAATGGTTAAGTAGCTGTTATTTTTGCCACTTTCAATTCTTACATAGCTGTTATTTTTTAGGTTAATCTATGTTTCTTTGCTAACATTGTAGGTTGAGGAATTGGGAAGAGAAGTCCGACTTGGTGAGGTTTTTAACAAGGCACATACAAAGCCTGATGGTACATATGCTGATCGGAAGGCAGAGAAGATTGCAGAAACATATGAGAAGACTGTTCAAGAGAGGTTGTCTCAACTCGAGGCAGAGTCTTTTGCTGTGTCAGATGGAGAATCACGGCCACAGGACTTCACAATAGAAGAATATACAGAAAGTTTCCTTGAGGTAACTTTTTTAAAAACCAATACACATTTATAGTCTTGTAGTTTAATTTGTCATCCACTAATCTTAACTTTTCTCTTATTTTCAATTCCACTGAGAAAGATACAAGAGGAACACCTTATGGTGTTGGAAGCCTCAAGGACTGCCTTGTCAATGGAAAGCATAAGCAAGCATGTGGCTCTTCTACCTTTGTGGCTCTCGAAGAACAGTTGAAGGAAGCTCAACGCATGATAGAAGAACAGGCTGCTCAACTGCGGAGGCGTGATGCAGAAACAGTTGTCGGTGAAGCTGAGCAATCCAAAGTTATTGCTGCCCAGAAGGACAAGATTTACCATTTCTCAATCGTAGAGGAGTTTCTGAGGGAATATGATCTGCGGTTTGAGAATTTTGTTGCAAGCAAACAGACAACAACAAAACCTTTTCCCCAAGATGATCCAACTCCAACTCCATCAACCACTTCTTAATAGGTTTCTTCTATGTCTTAACTCTTTTTGGATGAACTCTATCTCACTCCACTCGGATGTACCGTGTATTTCAATATTTCGATATTATGTCTTTCCAAATTCGAATCTTTCAATTAAAATTTGTATACAAGAATGAAAAGAAGAGGATAATGGGAATGAAAAGAAGAGGATAATGGGAAATTAGTATATGAAACTTTCAAATTCTAAATTCAACATCAGTGGCTAAATAGTCGTAACATACAGATTCTGAAATTAACATCAGTGGCCAAATAGTCGTAATGTAGTTTCTAAATAGTCACTACGGTAAGTGACTATATAGCGACTATAAACACTCAGTTACTAATTAATCACACTATAGTCGTAAAACAGACACTAATTAACGACTACGAGACGACTACTTCATGACCATATAACGACAACATTTTTTGGTCGTACAATAGTCGCTAAAAGGGGACTATAAATACAACTACATTAATTAGCGACTCTCGATCTCCGACTGTCTGAGTTAGTCGCTATTTGGTCGTAAACACAGTTTTTACGACTACAATGCGGCTAATAGTGTAGTCGCTAACGCCTGTTTTCTTGTAGTGATACGCGCCTAGTAGGTAAGCTTATATACCTTACTATCACACGGCCTGATATTTGTTTTGCTGTGAACCAGGTGAGCCAGAACATGCAAGAACCAACCGTACACCACTAGAACATGGTGAACCGAATACTCAAATATATCAAGGGCTCACCGGGACAAGGCATTTGGATGGGACGCAATGAGAGCACTGAGCTTGTGGGATATTGCAACGCTGACTATGCCGGAGATCGCGAAGACCGTCGTTCTACTACTGGATACTGCACGTTCCTAGGCGGCAACCTGGTCACATGGAAGAGCAAGAAACAGAAGGTGGTATCACTATCAAGCGCTGAATCAGAATACAGAGCCATGAGGAAACTTACAACCGAACTGATGTGGCTCAAAGCTTTTCTCAAGGATCTTGGAATTGAATCTTCAAAGACAATCACAATGCATTGTGACAATGAAGCCGCCATCCATATAGCAACCAACTCGGTGTTCCACGAGAGGACCAAACACATTGAAGTAGATTGCCATAAGGTTCGAGAACAAATTCAAGTTGGAGTCGTCCTACCATGCCACACCGAAAGCTCCGAACAATTGGCCGATGTACTCACCAAAGCAGCCAGTCCACAAGTATGTGAGTATATTCACTCCAAACTTGGTCTTAAAGACCTCACTCGGCCATAAGGTCTCAAACATGGCACCTACACTTTTTTCCCTTATGTATAGTTTTTTCCAAGTGGTTTTCTATACTAAGGTTTTTAATGAGGTGGGTGTTCATAAGTCCAATCTTGATCAATGCTCCTGATCAAGCTTGAGGGGGAGTATGAAAACACACACCACTATCCGTACATGTCCGTACATGCCCGTATAATCAACATGGCGGGCCGTCCGTACAGTTTAGAGGCCTAGCGAGTTAAGCCCATGAAGAGCAGCCTCTAACGGTCACAAGACTTTGAGATTCTTCCTCTTGGAGCCGTTGGTGAGTGTGTGCACAAGTGGGAGGTCAAACAAAGATCACATGTGATCTTAAGGAAATGTCACTATCATTATGTGTAATTGTGTACAACATATACTTAGAATATTCGATTGTAAGTGTCTATATTTAGCTTGTATCTAGGAACCATATCAAGTAAGAAATAATAATTTCTTCTTCTACACTATACTTCTACACTCTCTTGATTTGATACACTCATTCTCTCTTGAACTCTCTCATTACTTGCGACCAAAGCTATAATTCATTCTTCTCCAAACTTACAGGCTTATAAAAGTGAAGAAATTTATTGGAGTCAACGGAGTCAGAAATGGCTCCGGGTGGGGAATAGGAACTCAAAGTTTTTTCATGATTTCGTTAAAGGTAACAGATCGAGGAAGAGAATTGAAGTTCTTAACGATGTCAATGGGATCCCAAAGAAATCTAAAGCGGCAAAAGGGGAAGTGGCCACTGATTATTTCAACAATCTTTTTAAATCTTCAAATCCTCAGAGTTTCCAGGATTGGTTCTCTGAATTTCCGGCCAAAGTCTCCGGTGAGATGAATGAAAAGCTAATTGAAAAGTTTTGTTCTGAGGAGATAAGAGAGGCTATGTTTGCTATTGATGCCACTAGTGCTCATGGACCTGATGGGTTGACTGGCTTATTTTTTCAACAATATTGGGATATTGCTGGAAACCAAGTTATTCAGGAGATCAAAGATTTTTTTGACAAAGAGTTTTCCCGGTGGAGTGAAACTATACACATCTTTGCTTACTCCCGAAAATGCAGCGTCCCACAGAGGTGATCGATCTGAGACCTATCAGCTAATGCTTGGTACTCTACAAGGCTATTTCCAGAATTTTGGTAACCAGATTGCAACCTTTGCTACCTGAGATGTCTCTCCCAATCAATCAGCGTTTGTAGCCAATAGGTTGATATCAGATAATATTTTGGTGGCTCATGAAGTGGTGCATAGTCTATCTACGCACCCGGAGATCTCCACTCAGTGTATGGCGGTTAAAACGAACATGTCAAAAGCGTATGACAGAGTAGAATGGAGCTATTTGAGGACATTATTGATAGCTATGGGTTTCCATTTCAAGTGGGTTGAGTGGATTATGAAGTGTGTATCAACGGTTACCTTTTCGGTATTGATAATTGACAACCCCTTTGGAATGATCAAACCTCAAAGAGACATCAGACAAGGAGATCCGTTGTCTCCCTTCTTGTTTGTACTTTGAACGGAAGGCTTAACTCAGTCAACCAGGGAAAACGGAATGGACGACTTCAAGGCATAAAATTCATAGAGGAAGGTCCTTCTTACTGGAGACTTCAAGGCATATTTGCTGATGACAGCCTCTTTATGTGTCAAGCTTCGGTAACTCAATGTTCCTTCTTACTGGAGACTCTGAATAGATATGGGGCTGCTTCAGGTCAAGCCATAAATCTCAGTAAGTCTTCCATCACTTTCGGGTCCAAAGTTAATCAGGGGATCAAAACCAGTATTCAGAACAAGATGGGTATTCTCAAAGAAGGAGGAGCGGGTACCTACTTGGGAATGCCAGAATGCTTTTCTGGCTCTAAGGTTGAATTATCGAGTTACATTAAAGATAGAGTAAAAGAAAAGTGTTTTTGGTGTTACTCTAGATTGATATCATAAGGTGGGAAGGAAGTTCTTTTGAAGTCAATAGCGCTAGCTATGCTAGTGTTTGTAATGTCGTGCTTTAAGCTCCCTAAGACGACATGTGACAACCTTGCTGCTATAATGGCGGATTTCTGGTGTAGTAATACTGAGCATTCAAAGAATATCCACTGGTTAAGCTAGGAGAAACTATGTTTACCGAAAGGTTAAGGAGGGTTAGTGTAGTGACCCTCACTAAGGGTAGAAATCCCAAAATAAAAATTCGAGGAAATGGCCCGGAAAAGACTTAAGAAGGAAGCGGAAGTAAAACGAAGAAGAACGACCCAAGGAAGTCCAAAGAAATATTCGTGAGTCGGAGAATGGCCGAGCATGCATTGGGCCAAACAAGAATTTTGTGGCTATAAGTCTTGGCAAACGCCCAGCATGCATTGGGCCAAGTCGCCACCCTCTTCCCCTATATAAGGACCTCTAATTTCTCTCATTTTTGTCCAAAAATAACATAAGTAAAGAAGAGAGAAAGAAAGAAAGGAGAGGAAGAGAGAAAGAGGAGAGAAACAAGAGAGAGACGAGAGAGATCGTCGAGAGGGAGATCGAAGCAAAGTGCTGCTTGCATCGAGAGAGAGAGTCAAGAAGAGACGGAGATTGCGGTAAAGTTGGACGAGAAGCTGTCTAGCGCAAGAGGGAAATTGTCTGATCTGTGGTGCCGTGAAGTCCAATCATCACCGATCACATAAAGATGAGTTCTGCGGTAATTGTGTGTTGCATGTAGACTAGATTCACGGTAGAATCAGTTAAATTGTTGCATGCATAAATTTGGTAGGATTCATGCTAGATTCATGTTAAAGATTACATCGAATTTGAGCTAGGAATCACCATGCAAGACCACGAATGAATTTGGATGCATTTAAGTAAATTGGACATACTTAAAATTTGGACAAAGGATATTGCATGCGAGATGAGAATTGAAGTTGTTAGCAATTTTATTTGCTTAAAAACCGGTTGCATGCATGATTAAAACTTGGTAAAGTTTATTTGCAATTTTATTGCATAAAATCAAATGAGGTTAGCTTGCATACATAAATGGACTTAAGGATTTAAATTGGTTAAATCGCGTAAATTAACTTGCATGCCTAATCGGACTTAAAGGATTTAATTGAGTTAAATCGCTTAAAAATTGGCTTGCATGCATAAATAAACTTGTTGCATTAATTTGCTTAAGTAAAATGAATCGGTTGCATGCATGTAGAACAATCTAAGTTGAATTGTCATTCGTAATGCTTATTGATTGTTGCATGTTTTCTTGCTTGAATTTCTTGCTTGTATTGCTTGATTTTCTTGCTTGAAGGTGTAGGTGTATTTTAGCGAAGTCTCTTGAATTTGTTTCTCGAGTCCTAGCTAGAATAGAGTGTCGATCTTCTGTTTCCAAATACGGTTTGTCTCGCGAGAGTTCCTGACGACCACTCGAGCGAGACAATGTCACGACTAGCTAGCTACTAGTGTGACCGCTACATGACGATGTAGCAAATATGTGGCTCATGTCGGTTACCTTTGTGGTCTCGGCATGGGAATTGTTGTGGAATGGAACAGATTATCGAGGGCCCATAGGTGAAGGAGTCTAGGGTATCTCAAGTGTCCCTTGTAGTATTCTCTAGATGTCCTTGGTTGTTGATTTGTTGAGTAGGAAGAGTCTAGAGTATTCAAGTGTTTCTTGTCTATTTCTAGTCGTCTTTGCGAGTTTAGATCGTCCGACTGGAGTCGCGTAGATCTAACCAATTCTCGCAGGTGTATTGTTTATTGCTTCCGCTATTGTTTCTGTTGCGTTGCTTTGATTACTTGCTAGCTTGTTTGCCTTGCTTGTTTTCTTTGCTTGCCGGGGTAGTCGGGTTGGGGAAGTAGAATCCTGTTTAGGAAAAGGGGTGCCCAGGCTCACTGAGTAATTTTAGATTACTCATGATAATATTTTGTCTTGCAGGGAAGCCTAAGTGAGTCTAGAGCTGGAGCAAACATTAGGGTACCGGATAGGGTTTTTCTGTGTTCTTTGTAAAACCCTATGTTTTTCTAAACAATTACTGTAAAATTTTCCGACTATCTATATATATTGCTTTGATGATTTATTTACAATGTAATATTTTGTTAAAGTAATATATTCGGTTTTCGGGTAAAACATGGCAAGTTGCAAATGATACTCGGCCTTGTCCGGGTCAACACAACGCGCTGTGGAACGCAAGGGTTGCAAAGCCTAAGCGAACCTCGACCGCGGGCGGAGTCACGTCCAGGAGGACTGGTCGGGAAGCTGCAGCTTCCGTCCCTCGACCGGACCACCAGGGTGCGGTTCCCACAACAAATAGCGTTTTGGCGCCGTCCGATGGCCTCCGTGGTCATAGAGCGGTTCGGGGGCGTTACAGTTAGGTTTCAGGGACATTCAAATTTTCAATCAAGCTTTGCTAGTCAAGCAAGCATTGAGAATCCTGCTGTATCCTGATTGTTTGTTTGCTAGAATGATGAAGAGTAGGTATTTCTCTCAGTCTCAGTTCTTGGAAGCTCCCTTAGGACTGAGACCATCTTATGCTTGGAGAAGCATTTTGTTTGGTAGAGACTTGCTAGTTCAAGGGTTAAAAAAGAATGTGGGGAATGGAAAATCTTTCAAGTTTTGGTTAGATGATTGGATTGAAGATGACGAGGGATGGAGAGCACCATGGAGGAGAAATTACTTTTTCAATCCCGACTTGAGAGTTTCTGAACTGGCTGACGTGGAGAGACGAGTCTGGAATTCCCAAAAACTCCAAACTTTTTTTCCCTGAGGATATTCACAGAATACTGAGGATCAAACCGGCATCAGAAGAGGAAGATTTCTACTCTTGGAAGCATAACAAAAAGGTGATTTTCGGTTAAGTCAGCGTATTGGTTGGGCTATCAATCCTCCAGTTCTACTGTAAAAGCTGAAGGAAATCAACAGCCATCTACAAATGTTCTCAAAGCCAAAATATGGGAGGTATAATACAGACCCAAAGATAAAGGTTTTTCTCTGGAAAATGTTATGTGGAGGCTTACCAGTTGCAACAAAGTTGAATGGAAGAGGTATGAATGTGGATCCTAGGTGTCAAATTTTTGGAGGAGAGTCTGAATCGGTTAACCATGTCTTATTCTCTTGTTCTTTGGCTAGACAAATTTGGGCTTTAATTGGAATTCCTTCACCAGAAGATGGTTTTCATAATGGATTAGTGTTTTCTAATATACATTACCTCCTAATGAATAATAGAAACCCTCTTTGGCCAGATGAACTGAAGAAGTCATTCTCTTGGATGCTTTGGAGAATTTGGAAGAACATAAGTATGTTCTCTTTTGAAGGAAATGGGTTCTCGCCGTTGGAATCTGCTCAAAAGATAAGAGAAGACTGGTTGGACTGGGTTGAGGCATAAAAGTTAGACGAGAAAGGAGAGATTGAGCAAGAGAGAACCGAAGTAACAAATGTGGGGCGCGAAATTGTTAGACGGGGAAAGAAAAGGAAAGGATGGACGCGTCCGCCTACAAACTGGTTAAAATGTAACATTGGCATCTCTTGGTCAAACAGAAACAGGCTCGCGGGTTGTGCATGGGTTTTGAGAAATCATGCAGGTGAGGTGTTGTTACATAGTAAAAGAGCTTTATCCAGTTGCAGGGATAAACAAGAAGCTCAACTCAGAGGATTGTTGTGGGCAATTGATAGCATGGGTAGTCACCGAGTTAACAGAGTGGTTTTTGTGTTGCAGGAAGTGTTTTTGGTAAATGCGATTACCAAACCTGCAGCTTCTCCTTCATTTAGATATCTGTCTATGGAGGTTGGTTTGTCTCTTAAGTCTATTAATGACTGAAATTTTTTTTTGGAAAACTCATCTTCAAACAGAGGAGCTTTGCTTATAGCTCAGAGTGTCACTAACGACTACAGATTGCAATCTTATGTGGCCACAGGGCATCCGTCTTGGTTAAATGGCTTGTTTACGGAGGAGAATCTACACACCTCTGATTGAATTTGAGTTTTAAAGTTGGTAGGGTGGGTTATACAAGGAATTTGTGTATAGGCCTTTGTGGTTTTTTGTGTTCTATTAGCCGATCAAGGGAAGAAGTGTATACCTTGGATCTCTAGGAAGTATTTTCTGACTGTAAATTGTATGGAACTTTTATCTGTCAATACAACACCTGTTGACAAAGAAAAAAAAAAAACTCACCAGCCATTTTGTGTAATACCTTAAATTTGAGAAAAAGTAAAATGGGACCAGGGGGACTGGTGGAAAGATGCAGCAAAGAACATGCAGGAGATATTTGTCGGGAAGAATCGAGGAGATTTTGTTCAAAAGAAAAAGAAAAAAAATATATGAGGAGAAACAGAATATACATATACTAATGAACACAAATAAATTGTATTTTATACTTTTTCTAATAAATATCCCACAATACCTATTCATTTTTCCTAATTAAAAGTATAAATAATAAATTCAATATTTTTATATTATGATTTATGATTGTTGCTTTGTCAATGATAAATAAAGTATGTATGTATTAAAAAAAAAGTATGTATTTTCCAGTCAATCCGTAATAAGAATTGTGTCACCTGTCGACAACTGATTAAAATATTAAGTAGTTATTTTATTCTATTCGACGCATGGAAAATGCGAGTTAAGCCAGCGATCATCTAGTCATATAATATGATTATTTAATAATGAGCTTCTTTTGTTTACTTTTTTTTTAAACTGATAGTTAATTTTTTATCAATATTATATATATATATATATATATTGACTATTGACTATTGTTTTTTTTTTCATTTGACCATCTTTGTATATTTTACTCATTACTTCATTAGCATTAATAATGGCTGTAAATTGTATCGTGTAGAATTTGGTGGAATTCAAACAATATGTTAGTTTTTTAATTGTATCGTGTAGTAAACTTTTATTAGCAGAACACTTATTATCGTTAAATATGTTCCAATAATATTCATTTGCGACTCAATTTTGTTTCCAATATCTGATTACTATTCCGTTTCAACAACTTTTGTCCATATGATTTAAATATTGTGAGACACACGATTTAAACAATTATCTTCATCATCTTCCTTTTATCTTCCTCTCTTTCCACTGTATATATTAAATTCGAAAATTATATATATATATATATATATATACATATATAGATATAGTATGCAAACATAGAGACACTGTTACCAAACCAATCAATGCGAAGACACAGTGTTGTCTCTATGTGTATAAATACGCTATGTAATACCCGATTTCTAGAAAATGAGGCGTGTAAAAAGAGCTTACAATAATTAAATTTGACCACTTAATTATGTCACTAATTTTCACTCATATTTTCTGTAACTCATTCTGATATAACACTAGCATTACTTGTGCTTGGATTAGAACAATTAAAGAATGGTTGACTTATTAGAAAGTAATTTTTAAAACAGTGTAAATGAAGAAACGTAAACCGAAAAATATCTTGTGGTAATTTGTATGTTTAGTAAAACAATTCTTTTGAAATCTCTAGAAGTAGTGCACAATATAATGAAGAGGATAGAGGCCACCGGCTAAGAAAGGGTGTGGGATCGGAGGCCACGAACGTCAGTGGTGGAGGCGTTACAGGTAATACAATACCGGCTTATACGGTATGAGGTGACAGACATTATGCTCTGACTGTCAATGAGAGTATTTTTAATTATTATCCTAATTATGAAACATGTTGGTGCATATAGAGAGACGAAAAGAATTGATTTGGTTGTGTATGTCATAGATCAAAGTACACTTGTTTTGTTGCAACTCGTGTTGACAATACTTTATACCGTGAAAATAAGAATAAAACACAGGAAAAAATATCTTGGTAATTTGTAAGATTAAGAAATAAGTCTCTTGAGCTTCGATCGAAAGTGTTGTTAGCCAAGAAATTAGACTTTTAAATAGACTCAAAGATAAACCAAAGAGGTTAGTCCCGTATCAAAAACTCCAACTCTGCAAAGGTTTTCTACGTGCAAGAATGAATATTCTCTTACAATTCCCTGAAGATGGAGGCAGCATCAGAGACTTTTGCATTCTTTTTGTAAGAAGTATTGTTCTTGTATATTAAGGTTTTGTACAGACCCCTATTTATACAGACTCAATGGGTAGGACTTCTAGGTTAAACCATTTACAGAATGTTCCTAAAACAGAGTAATCAAATATTGCGTATTGAATGAGAATCATTGACGTATTTCTAACACTCCCCCTCAAGATGGAGGCATGTGAGTGACACCAATCTTGTCATGGAGATGGAGGAATCGAGCGCGAGGTAACGGTTTCGTCAAGGCATCAGCGAGTTGATCTTTAGTGTTAACATGGGAGACTCGCAGGGCACCGTCTTGAACTTGACTGCAAACAAAGTGATAGTCAATAGCAATGTGTTTCATCCTCGAGTGGAACACGGGATTCGCACACAGGAACGTAGCACCCACATTGTCACAATAGACAACTGGTGGATGCTTAAGAGAGACACCAAGTTCAGTGAGAATGTTACAGACCCAATTGAGTTCTGCGGCTACGTTAACAACGGCTCTGTATTCAGCCTCGGTAGAGGACCTGGCAACGCCTTTCTGTTTCTTTGCTGTCCACGAGATGGGGTGATGGACAAGGTAGACAATGTATGAGTTGGTGGAGACGTAGTCGTCAGAGTCACCAGCCCAGTCAGCGTTAGAATAAGCATGAAGGTTGATGTTGTTTCGGGCAGAAAAGAAGATGCCATGGGTGGGTGTTCCAGCCAAGTAACGAAGAATGCGCTTGGCTGCTTGCCATTGATCAGTGGTAGGGCGGTGCATGAATTGAGATAAACGATTAACGGCGTATGCAATATCCAAACGTGTGAAGGCTAGGTACTGAAGGCTGCCTACAAGCTTGCAATATTGCGTTGGATCGTCTAAAGGTGTGCTGGTGTCAAGTTTGAGCTTCGGAGAGGATGCCATGGGCGTGGTAACAGGCTTGGCGTTGGTCATGTCATAACGATGAAGGAGGTCAAGGATGTACTTCCGTTGACACAGATGAAGGCCAGCTTGAGTCCGGTGTGCCTCGATTCCAAGGAAATAGTTGAGGTTCTCAGCGTCTTTAACGGAAAACCTCTCAGCTAGGAGATCGAGAATTCGTTGAACTCCGGCGATGGTGCTTCCTGTGACTATTATGTCATCGACAAAGACGAGGAGATAGACAAATGTTTGACCCACCTTTAACACAAAGAGGGAGGTATCTGCAAGAGAATTCACAAAACCAATACTGATAAGATATGTCCGAAGTTCAGTATACCATGCTCTGGGAGCTTGTTTTAACCCATATATAGCTTTGTGGAGGCGAAAAACATAGGACGGATTGTCGGTGTTAAAGAAGCCTGGTGGTTGCTCCATGTACACTTCATCGGTGAGGGTGCCTTGTAGAAAAGCATTATTGACGTCAAATTGTTTTATCGGCCAGGAGTTTGTCACTGCAACATCAAGAACCAAACGGATTGTGGTGGATTTGATGACTGGGCTGAATGTGTCTGTGTAATCTTCACTGTACCGTTGATTGTATCTCTTTGCCACTAGGCGGGCTTTGCACCTGTCTAAAGAACCAGTGGGCAAAAACTTATTTTTAAAAATCCACTTACAGCCGACGACATTGAAGTGTGGCTGACGAGAGCCGAGATCAAGTGTCTGATTCTTCGCATATGCATCAATTTCCACGGACATTCCACGACGCCACCGTTCGTCTTGTAGAGCCTGTTTCACGATTTGAGGTTCAGCAGGAATGAGTTTGGAGAGAGCTATAGCATAAATGTATTTTGGATTTGGTTTGTTGATGTTGTTTTTCCGCCGGGTGACCATGGGGTGGTGATTGGCCGGCAGAGCATGATTGTCAGAGGAAGCCGTAGTAGAACTTGATGAATGAGAAACAGAGATTGTTGCAGGTATAGAGGATTCATCGCGAGAAGAAGAGGCTGGTGGACTGGGGCCTGAATCCGGAGTTGGGCTTTGAAGTGGTGTGGTGTGAGAATGGACCGATGTTGGGCCTGATGTTGCAGAGTCGGATTGAGTAGAGGTGCTCGTGACAGAAATTGACGGGGTTGTGGCGGAGTGTGAAGGTGGTGTCGAAGATTCGCTTACCTGGTGAGAAGCTGAGCTCGTGAATCCCGGCGTCGTCGGCAAGACCAGAGACAGCTAAGGTGAGGGCAGTGGCAATGGATGTGGTGGAGCATGTAGGGGAACTGTGGTGTATGGTTTGAAGTTGGTTGAAGCAGGTTCTGGAATCGAAGAAGGTGTGACGGGGAAGATTTAGATCGATTGAAAGAGAAAACTTTTTCATCAAATTTCACATGGCGAGAGATGTATATGCGGCCAGAATTTGGTTGTATGCACTTTGTGTTGGAGAGTACCCAATGAAGACACAAGGCATTGATCGATCTTCTAACTTGTTGGTTGTGTAAGGGCGGAGCCAAGGAAACAGAGACACCCAAAACATGGAGCTTTGACTAATTCGGAGTTGTACCAAAGAGTTTTTGAAATGGAGTCTCCATACCAATCACCGGTGTCGATAGCCGATTGATGAGGTAAGTAGCAGTTGCAAGTGCATACGTCCAGTAGGTCTTAGGCATAGCGGCATGGGTCAGTAATGTTAGACCAGTTTCCACCACATGTCTGTGTTTCCTTTCTGAGATGCCGTTTATCTCTGGTGTGTGTGGTGGGGATGCTAGATGAGAGATGCCAGCGGCAGAGAGAAAGGACCGAAGGGCAATGAATTCGCCGCCATTGTCTGAGTAAAGAGTGCCGATCTTGGTGGAGAAGCGGTTTTCAACGAGGGCTTTGTAGGCTTGGAAAGTGGCACGGACGTCGGATTTTAGTTTAAGTGGAAACGACCAGGTGTATCGGCTGTAATGGTCTACGAGTAGTAGATAGTATTTGTAATTGTCGATAGAAAGGATAGGAGAGCTCCAGAGATCTATGTAGATGTATTCAAGGGGACGAGAGGAGACAATTGAGTTGTGAAAGAAAGGTAGTTTATGAGCTTTATTGATAGAAAAATCTGAACATAAGGTATTTGTGGTTACAGATTGGTTGTAGGATAATGAAAAACAAGAAATAACGGTATTGGTAATAGAGAGTGACGGGTGACCAAGGCGACAGTGCGAGTCATCCGTAGTTATTTTTGGTTTAGTGGAAGCAAAGAAAGAGGAGAGAGTTGATGGTGAGGCTGGCCACTCGTATAACTCACCCCTAGACTTGCCGAGGAGCAACGGGTCCCCCGAGCCCAACTTCCTCACCTGAAAGCAAGCAGGGAAAAATTCGACAGAAACCTTATTAGCATTACATAGGCGATAGACAGAGATGATATTTTCTGTATATTTGGAACACACAAGACATTGTTGAGATAGAGAGGACGAGAGGTAGAGGGTAGAAAACCAGAACCAGTGTGAGTGATGGGAAGACCAGTCCCATCGCCTATGAGAACATTGTCACCACCATTGTAGGGCTGGTGAAGTGATAGATTCGAGAGATCACTGGTGAGGTGATGAGTAGAGCCGCTGTCCACCACCCATGGATTGGAGGAGGCTGTTGCTAGATTCGCATGTGGCTGCCACGGACGGAAAGGAGATGGGAGCAGACCAGATTGAGATGTATGATTATACTGTTGAATTTGACTGCACCGTTTGGTGTTGTGACCAAAAACACCACATAACTGAAACTTGCCTTGATAGCCGCGAGAAGTGCGGTTGTCTGGTCGGGAAGACTGATACTGCTGCTGATTGTTGTTGGTCCAGGGTTGAGTCTATCGCTGAGTGTGACTACCATTGTAGTTGCGGGATTGATGTTGACGGGAGGCGACATTAGCAGAGACTGGAACGAGAGTGGAGGCAGAGGAGGCAGCAATCAACAGTTTCTCTTCTCTCGTGAGGAGCTTCTCATGAACTTCGGTGATGGAGGGTCGTTTCTCATGTCCTTCAATCTGATCAACAACTGACTTGTAGTCTTCAAGTAATCCTGCAAGGATGAACTCAACTTGTTCTTCATGTTCTAGCGGTTTGCCCAAGAGAGCAAGTTGGTCAAAATGGGTCGTAAGTACCTGCATATAGTCATCGACAGATTTGTTTCCTTTTGGATATTGCTTGAGTTGAAGATGAAGCTGTTGGATGTGTCCCCAGATGGGATTAGCGTATGTGGCAGCAAGTTTGGTCCACATTTCTGCGGCAGTCGTGGTCTTGGTGACAACAAGTTGAATGGATGGGGAGAGGGTACCAATAAGACTACTATGGATCAATTTGTCCTGTCGCCGCCATTTGGTGTAGTCAGGATTTAGAATGGACTGATTATTGGTGGTGACCGTCTGAGCTGGTATGGAGATTGAGCCATCGACATTGTAGTGACCCTCACCAAGGGGTAAATTGCAAAATGAAAACCCAAGGCCAAAAGACCAAGAAAGGAAACCAACAAGGAGATTAGAAGAATTGTTGAAGGCAAGTCCAAGAAATTATGAGCAAATTGAGAAATGGCCGAGTTGACCGCGACGTACCGTCCGATTCGTGCGAAGGACCGAGAGTTGTCCGGGTAATGACCGAGAGGATCGGGAGAAGCTTGAAAGGATCAAGAGAATTGTCCGAGAAAGACCAAGGTGTATTCGAGAGTTGTCCGGACCGAGACCGAGTATTGCCGAGAGGAACGTCCGAGCGTTGCCGAGAAGTGTCGAGAGGACCGTCCGATACTGTCCGAGAGTATCCAATGATTGCCGAAGACTGCCAAGAGGTACCCGATCGAGTGCCGAGAGATGATCGATCGAGCTGTCGAGAATTTCCTGAAAAATTAAGGAAATTGTGATTTATGAAAAATCAACCAATCAGATTTCATGCAGCTAGTGGAAGATTATTTAAATCAAAGTGGAGATAGTGGAGTTAGTGGAGGATTAAACAATTCAAAGTGGAGTTTAGTGGAGATTAAATAATTCAAAGTAGAGTTAGTGAAGCTTGGTGGAGGATTAAACAAATCAAATGAAGAAGTGGTGATTATTTAGCCAAGTCTTTGCATTCTCACCAAGGAAATTTTGTGGCAAAGAATAGAAGACTTGCTCGCCATGCATTGGCCATGGTTGCCGCCCAAAGCACTCACACTTCACTATAAATAGGAGCCTTAGGATCCATTTTTGCTCATTCCTTTCCCTTAGAGAAAAATTGAGAGAGAGAGTTAGGGAAAGAGAGAGAGAGAGAGAGGTAGAGAGTGAGCGAGAGAGTTCTTCTTTAGAGATCTCTCTTCCGCGAGTTGTTAGCAAGGTGCTGCTGTAGGAGTTGTTCGCGTCCAGTCTTTGCTAGGAGTCTGCATAGATCGTGTTCTTCTCAGCTAAGCCAGGTTAGTTTTGAAGCGTGTGATATGGCACATGATAGGTGGGGTTTTAGGTTGTTTTCGCTTAGGATTTATGGGTGAAATCTAAGCATTTTCGTTGGGGTATTGGGTAGATTCGTTTCTTTTCTTTCTAGATCGAAGTTCTAGGAAGTAAAGTCTCGTTTATTGCTTGTTTGCATATTGGTGTGAGGTTGTGTCTAGCGCTTAGTTTCTAGATATTTCTCTAGTTACTAAGGTTTGCATGTCGCTTGCTAGTTGTTGCATGTTGCTTGTGTGCATTGCATGTTGTTATTTGTAGCTTGCATGTAGCTTGTGTGCTTTGCAGGTTTGTTTTGTTGTGTGTTGAGGTTGTGCAGGTGAAGAGTTCCCCAAAGACCGTAATCGGTGCGGATTACGAAGACTCGGAGAGACGGGATTACAGCCTATGGCCGAGTACTACACGATGGTGTAGTCGAGATTGCCTGTTGAGAGAAACTCGCATGTGATGTTCTATGCTTGCGTGCCTTTGTGGCTGTGAGTATAGGTGTTCACGGGTATGGGGGAAGTGATGAAATGATGAAGTGATGAAGTGGTGGAGTGAAGGAGAGAAGGGCCCTTGGACTTGAAGACGAAGAAGAGATGTTAGCTTCCGCGTGCGTATACTTTGATAGTATACTTGGAGATTGCTTGACTAACTTGCATGTTTTATTGCTTGTTTTCTTGCATTGGGTTTGCATGTTGCATTTGAGTGCTGCATGTAGTTAGTTAGCTTGCATGTTGTGTGTTGCTTGTTTGGGTTGGGGTTTGGGTTTTGGTTTCTTGTTAGGTTGCCGAACTCACTGAGTGATTAGCACTCAAGACTCCATATTTTTTTTGTGTTGCAGGTAACCTTAGTGGGGAAAAGCCTTAGCGGGGAGCACAGGACGTTAGGCCAGCCGGTGTAGAGTTGTGTTGTCTTTGCAAGATGTTTTCTTTTGTAAAATTTACTTAATCGTATTTTGGCCTTAAGCCTGGCGCCATTTTCGTATTAATGTTTTATGAACTATTTTATGAAGTAAATAGAGTTGAAAATCTTTTTATTTAAGTTGTTTAGTTTTCAAATGGTTCCAGCCTTGTCCGGGCCAACACAACGCACCAGGCCGCAAGGGTTGCAAAGCCTAAGTAGTCTCGGTCGCGGGAGGAATTGTGCTAGGGAGGACCGGTCGAGAAGTCTGCAGCTTCCGTCCCTCGGCCGGATCACCTCGGTGCAGTTCCCATAGTGGCGTTCTGTGGCTGTCTGTTGGCCTGCGTGGTCATAGGACGGTTCGGGGGCGTTACAGATATAGCCAGCAAGATCATGGCCATTGAGTAGGGAGTGGACTTGGAGATTCCATGTGATGTAGTTGGTGGGCGTTAGCTTTGTGATGTTTATCATGTTGATGTTGAGAGCGTCTTGAGGTGTGACCGTGACAGTACCATCAGTGTTTTGAGCCATGGGGAAGCGGCTGAGATCAAGAAAGAACAAGATCCGAAAAGAAAGAGAAGAAGAGATTGAAGAGAAGAAGAATAAGAAACGGCAGCCGAAAAAAATTTAGGGTATCGAATATGGCTCTGATACCATGTAAGAAGTATTGTTCTTGTATATTAAGGTTTTGTACAAATCCCTATTTATACAGACTCAATGGGTAGGACTTTTAGGTTAAACCATTTACAGAATGTTCCTAAAACAGAGTAATCAAATATTGCGTATTGAATGAGAATCATTGACGTATCTCTAACAGTTTTCCATTATATCACTAACAACATCCTTAAACTGACTAAGTGGGAACTAACTCCGGAACCAGATAGACGTGTCATTCCTGCTTCGAACCTCCATTTTCAGCATTTATGCAGCTTGACCCCGGAGTTTAAGAGTTTCCGTCAATATCAAGACACCAGAAGACTTTCCCGAACGTTTCCAAAATGTTCTGTAACTTTTATTTTACTCACGTATGTGTCACTCTTCACATCTTTGACCAAAAATTCTTTCCTGTATTGTTTTGCAAACTACCTACAATAAGTACAATAAGGGGGGTGTATTCAACTTGACATTTTAAGTGATTTGTCTAAAAGTTATAAATTCTATGTTATTCAATCATGGATTTTAAAAAGTCTCCTGAAATCTACTGTTATTAAACTGATGATTTAAAAATCTAATTTAAAATCCACTGTTATTCAAAACAGTTTGTGGATTTGAATTTTAGGGGGGTGTATTGAAACCATGATTTTAGAAAGTTTGATGAGATTTAGAAAATTTGGAATTTTGAATGATTTTAGGGAAGTTCATATGATTTATTGTAAAATTCTTTCAAATCCCACATAAAACCATGAGATTTGGATTTCTCTATTTTTAACTAAACAAATCCCACCTAAATTCTCCAGAATCTCAAAAATCATTAAAATCCAAATCCACAAACTATTTTGAATAACAGTGGATTTTAAAGTAGATTTTTAAATCATCAGTTCAATAACATTGGATTTTAATAGACTTTTTAAAATACATGATTGAATAACATAGTATTTGTAAGTTTCACACAAATCACTTAAAATGTCAAGTTGAATACGCCCCCTTAATAAGTTTTAGGAATTCTGGAGGATTTGAGAGGATTTGTTTAGTTAAAAATACAGAAATCCAAATCTCGTGGTTTTAGGTGGGATTTGAAAGAATTTTACCATACATCATATTAACTTCTTTAAAATCTATCAAAATTCTAAATTTCCTAAATCCCATAGAATCTTCCAAAATCCTGGGCATTCGGGTATCCGTTCGGATTCGGATCGGGTATTTCGGATTTTTGGATTTAGAGGTATAGGACCCGTTCGGGTATTTCTAGACTTCAGGTTCGGATCAGTTATTTTGGGTTTGGATTCGGATTACCCGAAGTTCACAAAACTCAAAATTTTAGTATATAATTTAGTCTAAATTATTCAATAATATACAATATATCTGAATATTTTTTACCCAAATTTACTAATAAACAGTTTAAATACTTCAGATTATCTAAAAGATCTAAAAATCTGGATATTTTGGACACTTATATTATTAAAATTATAAATATCACTAATATATTATTACTATATATTAATGATATGAGTATATTCGGATACTCGTTCGGATTTCGGTTTGGATCGGATTCGTGTTCGGATTTTCGGATTTAGAGATTTAGAACCCGTTCGAGTATTTTACAATTTCGGATACAGGTTCGGATCAGATTTTTCGAGTCGGATTCGGATCGGATCTCCGGATTCGGGTATTTTGCCCAGTCCTAATGATAATATGAATCATCTTTTAAAATGAAATATATTTTATTAAGAATTATGAATATAGTTCGACAAAAAAAAAGAACTAATGAATTATGAATATAAAGAAGTCTTTGGAGCATTTATTGAGATTGTTTCTATAAGTAGGAAACCTATTATAAAACGCTATCCTTAGAGAAAATACATCAACCAAAAATGTGTTGATATGTAACCACAATCTTCCATTTAAAACTTTATAATATATTTTTTATAAATTGTTATAATAATTTTTGAAGTTTATTTTTTAAATTTTTGAAGGAAAAACTTTTTAAGAAATTGAAACAATTATAAACTTCATTTTTTTCCTTTAATTTGTTGTGTGTGTTTTTTGAACAAGAGAAATTTTTTAAAAAAAAATCAAGATAATTTTTATTAAAATGAGCAAGCATATTAAGAATGTGGTCTAACTAATCCCAAAAATTAAATTAAAAAAAAAAGATTATCATATCCTTTATATATATTGTCCAAAGATCTTTATCTATTTTAATAAAGCATAATGACAGTGTAGAGGTTGTGTTATTACGATTGGGACATAATTATAGAAAGAGAAAGGATGATCTTCTGCGATTCTATGCTCAGCTAGTATATCGGGACTTTTGTTTGATTTGTTATGTTGACAGTTCTTGTAAACGTTTTATTTAATCGACCAAGACATTTCGAAACAGAAGACATTAGTGAGTCGTTAAAAATAAGATATATATATATATATATATATATATAAAGAGTTTAAAAAAAATATAACATTTAGCTTGACTGATGTTGTGTCACTTTTGTTTGTTGAATACTAATATACATTATTATTTTTTGATCAAACAAATACTAATATATTTTAAAACGTACTTGTTATGAGTTTAATTACGGACTTAACACGATACGTTGTAGTTGGTAAGTGTTTAAATAATCATATAAAAGCGCACAAAACAAGATGCGAATAACACAGTTTGAATAATTTCAGTCTAACTAAGTTTGTTTAGTCACGAAGACTCACGAGAGTCACGATTTTAATCATCCAATTAATTTAATCAAATAGTCATCGAAAGACAACCGGTTTAGTCAAAGATTTTGATTATTTTATAGTTAACAAAAACTATTCATAATATATGGTACGCGGGTGCCCTAGCTAACTACCTCTCTCTCTCTATATAAGACGAAGTTGATGCATTAACACTTCTCAGAAGTCTCTACATATCTTGTTCTCTAAAGACTTTACATATCTCAAAATTCTCAAATCTTTTACTAAAGCTTTTTCTTCCATAAACTAATTAACGTCCAAGGAAATGGAAATTAAGCTAGTTGCACTAGTACTAATTACACTAAGTGTAGCATCATGGGATGCTGCAGAGGGAAGATCTCTTAGATCGTCTACGACACCTCTAAATCGTTATAGCTTTCCTCCTGATTTTGATTTTGGCGTTGCTTCTTCCGCTTATCAGGTTTGTTTGTAATGTACTGATCAATCAAGTGTACTCATGCTTCGATAGATTTTTTTTTTTTCGATAGATTTAATTAGTTTGTTAAAGTAATTGATCAGGATATTTGAATATATTGTGGAATGCAGTATGAAGGTGCAGTAGAAGAAGGAGGAAGGGCCCCGAGCATATGGGATCGTTTTACACATGAATTCCCAGGTTCACCTTTTTTTTTTCATTCATCCACGTTTTTAATTTTTTTGTTATAAAGAACTTATCTTTTCCAACGTTTCCAATATCTATACGTAAAAGTTTTATATATTTTTCAGAAAGGACAAGCATGGACAACGGAGATGTTGCTGTAGACTTTTACCATCGTTACAAGGTTTGTGCATGCATGACTTTTATTATTTTATACTTGCTTGCTTTGCAGCATTTTTTGTCATTGGAAACGTGATTGAATTGTGAAATATAAGCATAAAATAATTGGTGGGACATATCTGCATAACCAAGCTTTAATAGTTTTTTTTTCTTTTTTTCTTGCAACAACTTATATTAATTAAATGGTTAAATGAACAGGACGACATCAAATTAATGAAGGAAATGAATTTGGATACTTTCAGATTTTCACTATCCTGGTCAAGAATATTACCAAGTAAGTAAATATTTGGGTTTTTTTTTTTTCCTACTATCAATTTGGAAGATACAACTCACGTGACACGTACAGTTTTTTTTTTTTTACCTTTCTCCCAAGAACTGTTTTAAACCGTTTTATCTATTATATTAATTTTTCAGGTGGAAAACTAAGTGATGGAGTAAATAAAGAAGGGGTTCAATTCTACAAGAATCTTATTGATGAACTTATCAAGAATGGTAAGAATCATAGCTTAAATCGTTAACTATAGCTAAGTTTTGTGTTTGAAATGTTTCTCATCACACTATATGTTTAAACATGCATACAGGTATTAAACCATTTATAACAATCTATCACTGGGATATACCTCAAGCTCTTGATGATGAGTACGGTAGCTTTTTGAGTCCTCGAATCATGTAAGTTAAAAGCTTAGATTCATACACGATATACATAAGTTTAAAGTACTGCTCTTTCAGTCTTTTGACATTTTTTTGTTGTTGTGTGGTTTTATCCAGAGATGATTTTAGAAACTATGCCAGATTCTGTTTCCAAGAATTTGGAGACAAGGTCAATCTATGGACAACGTTCAATGAGCCATATGTTTATAGCGTTGCGGGTTATGATAGGGGCAATAAAGCAATCGGTCGATGTTCAAAATGGGTAAACAGTTTGTGTGTAGCTGGTGATTCGGGCACAGAGCCTTATTTAGTATCTCACCACCTTCTTCTTGCTCACGCTGCTGCTGCTGAAGAGTTCAGGAAATGTGACAAGGTAAATAAGAAACTATGTCTTCCTAAAAAACAGTTCCTTTAAAAATTTTATTTGTTTTCAACACACACACAAAAAGAAGTGTATGGATATTTCATGTCATTTAATCTATCAAAACGGATTTGAACGCCAAAAAAATTAACAGTTTGATTTATTCTAACTGTGAAACAGATTTCAAAAGATGCCAAGATAGGCATAGTGTTGTCTCCTTATTGGTTCGAGCCATATGACATTGATTCTAATGCTGATAAAGAAGCAGTTGAACGAGCTCTTGTTTTTAATGTTGGTTGGTAAGTTGTCATCTATGTAATCAAAGTTGAAACAAAATAAATAATTTGCTAATCATTTTTTTTTTTTGATTTTCTAATCTTGTTTATTCTACAATTATGTATAGGCATCTTAACCCTTTAGTCTTTGGAGATTATCCCGAAACGATGAAGACAAACGCTGGAAAGAGATTACCTTCTTTCACCAAAGAAGAATCTATGATGGTAAAAAATTCATTTGATTTTATCGGAATAAACTACTACACAACACGTTTCATCGCTCATGATCTTCACGCGGATCTTTCACGGCCTCGATTCACAACCGACCAACACCTGCAATATAGATGTAAGTACCGATAAACAGATTTGATCTCACTTATGTTTGGATTTTTTGTTTTCATATTAAAATATTCACGAACCTACAATTAGTGACTTTGTATTGTATCATTATTTTTTATCAGTGACAAATCGTAGCGGCGATTACATCTCATCAGAATCGGTACGAACATGAATGATATTCACACAACTTTATTTTAAAATTAGTATATCAAACAAATACTTAAATATAACCATTTTTTATTCTATTTTTCTTCAATTTCAGGATGGTTCGAAACTTCTTTGGTCATATCCAGAAGGCTTACGAAAGATTCTTAATTATATCAAAGATAAATACAATAATCCAACTATTTACATCACTGAAAACGGTAAGAACGTGAGAAGCATAATCATGAACATCATTTTATTAATCATCAATAGTTTACTCATATATTATTTTTATATAATAAGAAGTAACCACGTGTAAATGTATAGGTTATGATGACTATGAAGATGGGATACTCACACGTGAAGAGATACTAGAAGATACACCGAGAATAATGTACCTCCAAAAACATCTTCAACATCTCCAGAAAGCAATCACGTAAGAGATTTTCCATTGACCTCTTCAATAAAAACTGATACAGTGTATATGATTAATTAATAAAAATCTTGGGATAATAAATTAATTAATCTTACGAATACAAAATATACAGTGAGGATGGGTGTGACGTAAGAGGCTACTTCACATGGTCGATGTTGGATAATTTCGAATGGGAACATGGATATGGAGTGAGATACGGATTGTACTACATCGACTATTCAGATGGTTTAAAAAGAATTGCTAAAAGCTCGGCCAAATGGTTCAAGCATTTTCTTCAGAGATCCGAAAAGCCAAGGCTAATGGTTCTGTTTGAGAGAGTCAAGAATTGGTGGTCTGCATTACAGATGATCTAAGCTCGCTTGGTGTGCTAGGAGACTAATTCTTCTTTTTGATCAACTTTTTGGGATAAGAATGTATGTGAATATTGATATGTACCATATGTATTACTTGTAGAAAAGAACAAGTTATTTCTTTAGTTTTTTTTTTATATATGTATATATAGAAAATAGCATGTTAATATAGAGATAAATTTCAGAAACTATCATGTTTTGTTTGTAGTTCATATTCAACCTGACTTTCATATATATTAACCCAACATAAGCAAAGATTTCACCAATGCCATTACTGTGTACAGCCAAAATCGTTTATGGCATTCACCTAGATTTAGAAAGAGACCCTTCAGTATTTTCTTCTTTATTTACTTGCTCCCTTAGCCGAAAAATTCTTTCTTCGTGTCCGGACTTAAATGGTTTTTGGCATTAACTATTTTTCTTTCCCCTCTTAATACTTGGCCGAGTATGCGAATTAGCTTTCTTTATCCTCGTTCCATCGAGCCCGTATGTTGGTGCGGGATTTAGCACCCCCAACATACCGAACTAAACCAGAAAGATAATTCGATTACTTAACCGAGAATCCGGTTAAATCCCAATTCAATATTTGTTAAAGGCCTGTTCGGAGGAAGGAGGCCCAACAACAAAGATGGAGAAGCTAACTTCCCAATTCGCCGTCTTCAACCGACTTTACAATCGCCCAAAGATTGACTTAAAGAAGAAGGAGTAATCTTCAATATTTTAGTTTGATTATAAGGAAAGTTAATATATTTTGTAATCAATTAAAGAGTATAAATAAGGGAGAGACTTCTCCATTGTAAGCATCGAGCATCTAATACAATAATTGAGTTCTTCCATTGTACTTAGCAAAACCCTAATTTGAGTTCTAAGAGATTTAAAGCCCTTTTCCAATTTCAAAGCTTAGATAGACTTTCTGGAGAGATTACTTTATTGAATTTGTTTCCCTCACTAAACAAATTCATTGTGGAAACCTAGTTTCTATACTGTACACAACTTCCTTATTGCTTTATCCCTCTCCAGGATAATCCTGTTTATAACTGCGACTTTCGTTTTTCCAGGTGACCCCTAGCTTTTTCAGCTTTCCTTTTGTTCAATCATCCGATCCGTGTTTACATTTTCTGTGTTTTTGAATTGGTGCAGTTTTACTTTTATTCCTTCACGGGCCTGCTTAGTCCACAAAAGCATTTTTATACAGCCTATTAATTTATGACATAGGTATAAAATTCATTGTTCGTTTCTTGAATAGGTAATATTTGGGCCTGTCAGCCTACCAGAACTGACCATATTATTGACTATTCTAATCGACAACCTTGCATGGGAAGTGGAAGATTTGTGCACCTTAATCATATAAACTAGATCTGAACCCGCGGTACACAATCTGATTTAATTTTTATTAGTACAATTCATTTCTATATATTAGTAAAATGTATGAAAGTGTGTTAATATGTATTGTTTTAATTTTTCTCATCTGCTGAATAGTATTGTTATTTTATGATACCGCTGGTTCAAATCTTTGTGGAGTGTGTTTTGTATTGTTTTAGTTGAACTGTGTAATTGGTTGTTTGTTAAATATATGGTTGTTTGTTAAATATAAACCATGGGTACTTAATCTGAGATTAAACTCGCAGTATACCGCGGGATAAAAATTTATTTTTATTGTGTTTTAAATATATTTTAATATTTTTAATTATTAAAATGTTAGTCGAATCAGTATAAATAAAATATTTGTTTTTTCTTTGACATATGTGTATATTTTGTAAGTATGGATAAAGATGGATATCATTTATAACTTAATTAATTCCAAACTATAATTTTAAATATATAATATATGAAATATTTAAATAAATAGTTTTAGTGTTGGTTTAATAGTATAAATACATATGCTATAGACCCGTCCCGCAACAAATTGGTTTAAAGATCTTTAACCTGTAGAAAAACAGATTACAATAGTATTTACAAAATAACTTTTTGATTAAAACATTTAAACCCACAGTCACATCCATCCCCGTACTTTAGTTTAATTGATAGATCTAAATGTGGATACTAATTAACATGCGATACATTGTAGTATAACACTTTTGGTTTAAAACAGAAAGTATTATATCAATGTTATACTATATTATTAAAAATAAAAGATGATCATATATTTTCAAAAATGCTAACTAATTAAATTTATTAATTATGTAAAATCCTAGTGCTATTTGCAAAAGGAACACAAATTACATAACCCGTCTCAAAAAACAGAAAGATCTTAGAGCATCCACATTGGTTGGGGACTTTTTTTGGTCCCTCACATTTAATAATAATATTTTGATAGTTTCTTATTTTTAGTATGAGCATTGGTGTCTATTTGTATTTGGTCCCCCCAATAAAATAATAATATTTTGAAAGTTTAAAGATTAATTATTTAAAGTTGAAAAAACAAAAACATACAATTAAGAAATTAATAACAGAAAACATATAACATAAAAACATAAAAACAAAAACAAACATTTTATTCAACTCATAGAAATTTTAAAATCAATCTTCATTATCCGGAAGATGTCCAAAGTTAGTCCAAATATGTATTGGTGTTTCTGATGAGATTAAGACAATCTTTGATTGTTGCAGAAATATTGAAGTTCGGGTTTCAGAACCAGTTGCTTCATCGCACAAAACTGTGATAGAGCCTAGGATTATTGTCCAAACAACGAGTGAAGTTGATCTCTTAGATGATGGATATAGGTGGCGCAAGTATGGTCAGAAAGTAGTCAAAGGAAATCCTTATCCAAGGTGAATTTAGAAACCAGTCATCGAGTTTAAAGATAGAGTTCATCGGTCTTTTTTCCTTAATGCTTTTTGATCTAATTCACAGGAGCTACTATAAGTGTACAACACCGGCTTGTGGAGTAAGGAAACATGTAGAGAGAGCAGCAAATGACCCGAAGGATCAACCATTTTGGATCATTTCAGAGACATTACAAAAGTTTTGAAGTCACAAGAACATTAAATGTATATACAAAGTGAAAAACATGCTTTTATAATACAAAAAGACCAGATTTTTCAAACACTACCTTAAACACACAAAAGCAAACATAGATCTTTACTTCATCATCATCAGTATGATTCATCATCAGATGTTGTTGTAAGCTACAGAGACCAAGTGAGGAACTTTACCATCATCAAAAGGCAAACTCACATACTCTCTAGCAAACTCTTCAGCAATCTTCCAAGCAAGCTCACCATGAACAGCTTTACAATACATATACATCACAGTAGTCGCCGCAAGATTATACAGCATCAACAGCGTCAAAACCGCAAACGTGATCACAATCTGCAACACAAAGAAAGCATTCGTCCACAACTTCCCACCATCATCGTCGAGCTGAGCAGAGGCAGCTACGGTACTGATCCAAACTAGAATCAACTCAGTTGTTGCAAAGAAGAAGATGATAGACAAAGAAACACTCTTCATTCCTTTAACTAAGCTTTTACTTCTCTTCAATGGAGCTAAACCCCAAGCTGACTCAACAACAACAACAACCCAAGCAAGAACCCAATCCACATAGAGCTTAACCACAGCTAGAATCGAGATGATTGTTACTACCGTAGTGAGAGTTTGGAATTACGGAGAAGCGTAACCGAATTGAAGACCTGGGATGATCTGGATTAGCTTAGTAAACAAGAAAGCTAAAATCCCTAGAATCAAGAAAACCCCTAAAACGATGAAATTGGATGAAATCAAAGTAGCGAGGAGTGGTAGAAACGAGGCGAAGCTCGATTTAACGGCGGAGATCAATCTCACAGGTCTACCGTAAAATCCTTGGAAAACACTGTAAGCGATTGATCCAATAACTAAGAGATTGAAGACGGTGACAACAACGATGTAAGCGATTAGAAGCAAGACCGTTGTTTTGGTATCGACGAGACAAGCATCGGGAGACAGAGAAGATCGAATCGCCGGACAAGCTTCGGGAGAGAAGATCGGATCGCCGGACAAGCTTCGAGACAGATGATCGGACCGGCTTCGGGAGAAACAGAATATCGGCTTCGGTATTTTCTAAAGAAATTCCGGTGAGAAGAACGGAGCGCCTTCGTGATATCGTCGACGATGTGTATCGCCTTTGTCGTTGCCGTCGAGAGAAGAAAGAAGTCAAACAAAATTTGTCTCGACAAATTTTTTTGGTTTAACCCTAGAGAATTCGACAGCCAATCATAATAGACCACGTGGCGAAGAAGACGGACGAAAAACGTCCTATAATAAGAACCGTTTTTTCAATAATGGGCCTTTTAGAATTAAATTAAATCCATAAAAAATCCAGGGACGGCCCGAATCGACGGCGTTGCCCATGGTCTTAGTAGAGAAACCTATTTATGTCCCTATGGCTTCCTATTGACACTGTTGAAAATTTAAAACCAGTTCTATTGTCCGTGTCAGTATAATTTGTACCAAAATATATAAACAATATGACAGCACAAATAAAATTTAACAATATGAATAACGTCTTTCTTTTCTTTTGGGACAAATGAATGTAACAACATAACATGCAAAATAGCATATTTTCTTAATTTTTAACAAACTAAATGATAGATATAAACGTAAGGTCGAGAGTTAGTTGGGTACAAAAAAAATAAAAACATAAGGTGGAGAGTATTTCTTCTTCTTCTTTCACTTAGCGCGATGACCTGCTTCAACGTTTTTATAGATTTTTAGTGCTTCTTCCGTCATATTGACTCAAGCCAAAAGTTGTGACCTTTTTTATCGAGAGATGTGTCCGTTGCTTTTATATTGTATACCTGGGCGCTTGTATGAAACTCCGCATTAACAAACCAGTATGTTGTGGAGTTTCATACAAGCGCCCAGGTATACAATATAAAAGCAACGGACACATCTCTCGATAAAAAAGGTCACAACTTTTGGCTTGAGTCAATATGACGGAAGAAGCACTAAAAATCTATAAAAACGTTGAAGCAGGTCATCGCGCTAAGTGAAAGAAGAAGAAGAAATACTCTCCACCTTATGTTTTTATTTTTTTTGTACCCAACTAACTCTCGACCTTACGTTTATATCTATCATTTAGTTTGTTAAAAATTAAGAAAATATGCTATTTTGCATGTTATGTTGTTACATTCATTTGTCCCAAAAGAAAAGAAAGACGTTATTCATATTGTTAAATTTTATTTGTGCTGTCATATTGTTTATATATTTTGGTACAAATTATACTGACACGGACAATAGAACTGGTTTTAAATTTTCAACAGTGTCAATAGGAAGCCATAGGGACATAAATAGGTTTCTCTACTAAGACCATGGGCAACGCCGTCGATTCGGGCCGTCCCTGGATTTTTTATGGATTTAATTTAATTCTAAAAGGCCCATTATTGAAAAAACGGTTCTTATTATAGGACGTTTTTCGTCCGTCTTCTTCAAAGTTTGGATACAAAGGTGTCTCCGCATCTGCTATCTTTGATAAGAACTCATCTTCTTGCTTGTCTTCACCCTCAGGAATCTCATATAAGTCATCCTTCTGAAACAGTTCTTCATCTAAATATTCAGCAGCTTGAAATAATCTGAAAATCTCATCATTCCACTGGGAAGTTTTTCTTCCATCTTGAGCCTCTGAGTCCACTTCTCCATGATGAAACCAATCATTCCACATCTTGTAAGTCTCATCGATTCCCTTTGTCACAAGATGATGCACTATAGTGCTTGGTTGATGACGATCTAAATTTTGACAGTCTATACATGGACATATTACCAAGTCACTATCTCCTAACACCGCATTAACAAAGCTCCAAGCACCTCTCTCATATGCAGGATCAGCTCTATAGTGTAGTAGTATAAAAGCAGACAAACATAAACTCTTATTCATCCTATGAGCACTCATTTAAAACACAACCTACATATATATATACTCCATACCTGCGAAGATGAACCCATGCCTTGTCCAACATTTTATGTTTAAACCTTAGTGAAGGGTTAAACAAGTTCATCAAACTCAGATTATTCAAATAACAATACCAAATAACAACTTAATCATTAACAGATTTTAATAACATATACATAACACTCACAGCTTATTCAACAGTCAAAGACACAAGAAAAACTAGCTACCTTCTTTGTTATCGAGAAAAACATTTAAGATAAAATCACATATATTATTCTTTGTCAAACACATAGACATAACAATAACAGCTTTTGTCAAACACATAGACATAACAATAAAAGCTTATGTCAAACACACATGAACATTGGGGAACATTGCTTCTTACCTCTATAACCAAATGCCTCAAGGAGATGATTGTCTTGCTTCTTTTCAGTACTAAAACAACTGGCTTCTTTGTTACCCCTTGCTTGAAACACAGAAGAACAAAATTAATTAGTAAGTAAAATACGAACTACTGAAGTTGAAGAAAAACCTAATCGACTTATTCAAGTGAAAATAGCAAACAAAAGAACAATCAAATACTGACTATTAATAGGTTCTAAATTGAGTCCTAAATTTGACAATGTTGAGTCCTAAATTTAACAATTTTGAGTTCTAAAAATAACAAACAAAAGAACAATCTCACACTCATAAGTTGAGTCCTAAATTTAACAATGTTGAGTCCTAAATTGAACAATGTTGAGTCGTTAATGACATCGTCTTCTTCACTCAATCATTTGGGCTAAGCAGTGTCACCCGAAACACAAAACACAAAGCACATCAAAGAGGACAATTGAAGCCGTCGAAGCTCGAAATTACCAGATACAATTCGGGTAAAGGAAAACCTAATCGAGGTATAGATTGGTGAATTCGTACCTTCGAGTTTCATCTTCTTGCAGAGATCTAATGTGAACTCGAATCTGAAGAACCCTAATTTGAACGATGGAGATGCAAATTTCAGCTGCCGAAGGTGGAGATAAGCACCGGAAATGTGGAGGCCGTCGAAGATAGAGATTATTGCCGGCAAAGAACATAGATTATTGCCGTCAAAGATAGAGATTGTTACCATCGATTGAAATCGAGATTGTAGCAGAGAGAGATGTGAAATTGAGATGTTTTTTCTTTTAGTCAAAAATATATTTTTTTTTCTTTAAGAAAGTTGTCTTTTTTTACTAAGTATGGCGCTCAGTATTGGCGCTTATAGCACAATATTAGGCTCCAAAACACAATTTAGCTTCCCGCATAGTAAAATTACGGTAAAGCACTAATCTAATGCTATAATAAAGTACCCTAACCAAGTTTGCTATCTACAATAGCAGTTTCCAAATTAGTGCTATCCTCATGTGCTATGAATACACATATTTCTTGTAGTGCTAAAAAGCCATACAACACACATGCCGAAAACAAGAAACAAACCATCTTGCTGGAAAAGGCTGACCAGCAGCAACAACCCACTCAAGGGAAAAGACATGAACATATACAAAAGTAGAAACAAGGAGAGAAAGAGAAATAACAAGTACAAGACAATAAGAGTTCCAGAGGAATGAATAACTAGAACACGTACAAGGCAATAAGAGTACCAGAGGAGTGGATAATTGGAACAAGAAGAACCAAGTAGCAAGAAGAGTTAGCCGAGTAGATGAGCAAGTCTGATCTTGTGAGAGAGGTACGTAGAAGACGAGCTCTGATGATGGGTTTGATTTCCCTAATAATCAATTGCGCTGTCTTAGGAGAAGCAGAGTGGATACGTTGGTTCCTCTCCCGACAAATGAGATAGATGGAGACTTGATGAATGAGATGGAGAATGAGAGAGATACTTTTACTTCTAGAGGCTGTCTGTAACCATATGAGACAGGCAGAAAACTCGGTTGGTGGCCTTTGAGCTGCTCTCCGAGTGAAGTAATTCCAGATTTCACTACTGAAAGTACACTTAAAAAACAAATGATCCCCAGTCTCTTTCTGAGCAGAGCAAAGAACACTATTAGGAGGGACTGACAACCAATCTCGTTAGTCTGTCCCTTGTGTGCAGTCTGTTCCAAGTAGCAACCCAAGCAATGAAAGCATGTTTCGGAATGTGACCTTTGAACCAGACCGATTTGTGCCAAGGGACCATGACAGATGCAGCGTGAAGAGCAAGCCAAGTCTTAGACAAAGTGTTTTAAGGTGCATGATTATCCAATTTCCACAGATAACAATCGTCCTCTTGTGAATCAATAATACTCTCTAGACTAGGTAAAACACCTTTTATGAGGGTGATGATGGGATTTCTGCTCCGGAATGAAGAGAAACGCCAATCTCTACCCCTCCAAGCATCTCTGACCACTACATTCAAGGGCAACCCCACCATATATGGTCCGAGAAGACTAGCGATGTCAATAAGGGGACCAAGACTAGTCCAGTTGTCTTGTGAGAAATTTGTTGTTATTTATTAGGATATGTATCAATATATTCTCTAAGATACGACTATATTGTATTAGGCAACTTGTACATGTATAAATACCACACTTTACCATATGAATAAACAACTTAACATTATATTCTATAATATTTAATGGTATCAGAGCAGCAGATTCTGACCTAGTTTTTTTTCTCTCCTCGCCGCCGTCACTTTGTTTGTGACCGCCGCTTTCTTCTATCATTTTCTATATTTTATTTTCTTCCACCACTCTTCCGATGTCGGGAAACATGGACTCTTCTACCGCAAATCAACTTTCCGTGTCAACCACGGTAACTAACCCCTACTCGCTCGGCAGCTCCGACAACCCTGGTTCTCTCATCTCCTTGGTGGTCTTGAAGGAAGATAACTATCCTGAATGGGCCACCGAACTTCGCAAATCTCTACAGGCGAAGCAGAAACTTGGGTTCTTTGATGGCTCGACTCCTAAGCCAGCTGCGAATCCCGAGGTTGCTCAGTGGCTCGCGGCGAATTCCATGATCGTTGGTTGGATCTGTACGTCCATCGATCCTCACATTCGTTCCACTGTTTCTTTCATCTCCGAAGCTTCAACACTGTGGGAGAGTCTTCGTGTTTGGTTCTCTGTTGGGAACGGAGTCCGCAAGCAGGTTCTCAAGGATGAGATCGCTTTGTGTAAACAAGATGGTCAACTTGTTCTTGACTACTATGGTCGTCTCTCCAAGCTATGGGAGGAACTCCAGAATTACAGATCCAGTAGAAATTTGTCGTTGTGAAGCTGCGCCTGATGCAGCCAAAGAACGTGAGGATGATCAAATTCATCAATTTCTTAACCAAGTTTCTCTCACATCTGCTCCAAAATAACCGATGAGGATCCTTTACCCTCTCTTAACCAAGTTTATTCGAGGGTGATCTGTGAAGAACAAAACCTAGATGTGGCACGTCACAAAGAAACAACAAAACCAGAGGCGATTGGTTTTTCGGTTCACGCTGAACAACCATCGAAGGTCGCTACGGTCACGGCTCCTAAACCTCTTGATCATGTGTGCACACATTGCCGCCACCAGGATCATGATGTTAGTGAATGCTTCCTGCTTCACGGCTTTCCGGACTGGTATTATGAGAAAAAGAGTATTCCTCGCTCTACTCCTGAGACATGAGACTCGCGGTTCGACAACAAAGCTTCTCAACGTGGCGGACGCTCGAACAGAGGTACTGTTCATGGTCGTAGACGTGTTAACAGTGTGCAAGCTGCTTCTTCCTCTGTCACTAGTACCGATCAGATTTCTCAACTGATCTCCCTTCTTCAAGCTCAACGTCCTAATGTGTCTTCTGAACGGTTATCGGGTAAAACTTATCTAACTGATGTGATACTTGATAATGGTGCTTCGCATCATATGACAGGAGATTGTTCTATTTTACATGACGTGATTGATATTATTCCCTCTGCTGTCACCAAGCCCGATGGTACTGCGTCTCGCGCAACCAGACAAGGCGTTCTTCCTCTCAACTCAACTTATAAACTGCGCGATGTTCTCTATGTTCCTGATTTTGATTGCACCTTGATCTCTGTCTCGAAACTGCTTAAACAAACGGGTTCTATTGCGATATTCACTAACACTTTGTGTTTCTTACATGACCTTTTTTTTCGAGGACTTTGATTGGGGCGGGGGAAGAACGTAAGGGAGTGTATTACTTTACGGGTGTTCTTGCTGCTTGGGTCCACACAACTTCGTCGGCTCAAGCGTCGTCTGGAGCCTTGTGGCATCAAAGATTAGAACATCTTTCTGCTAGTGTTTTGCTTTCTTTACCGGATTGTAGACAATCTCAACATGATGTTGGCAATATTGCAAGTTGTGAAATTTTTTTTCGTGCTAAACAAACACGTGATTCTTTTCCTATTAGTATCAATAAAACAATGGAATGTTTTTCTTTGGTTCATTGCTATGTCTGGGGTCCATATCGTACTCCATCTACCACTGGTGCCGTTTATTTTCTCACACTTGTTGACGATTACTCACACTCCGTTTGGACATATCTTATGTCCGAAAAAGTCGGAGGTCTCTCACCTTATACGAAATTTTTGTGCCATGACGGAACGTCAATTTGGTAAACCTATGTTCGTGTTGTCCGCAGTGAAAATGGTGCTGAATTTATGTGTCTTACTTCTTACTTTCAAGAACACAGCATTCTTCACCAAACATCGTGTGTAGATACTCCTCAACAAAGTGGTCAGGCTGAGCGTAAACATCGTCACATTTTAATTGTGGCTTGTGCTTGTCTTTTTCAAGGCAATCTTCCTGTTAAGTTTTGGGGGGGAAAGCATTCTCCCGGCCACTCACCTCATCAATCGGACACCATCATTGGTTTTGAATGGCAAGACACCATATGAAATCTTGTTTGGTACACAAACCTCCTATGATATGCTCCGTACATTTGGCTGTTTGTGTTATGCACACATTCGTCATCGCGATAGAGATAAGTTCAAGTCTCGCAGCCACAAATGTGTCTTTCTTGGTTTCCTTTATGGGAAGAAAGCCTGGCGTGTTTATGATCTTGATACTGGTAGGATATTCACGAGTCGGGATGTCCGATTTCAAGATGATGTCTTTCCTTTCGCTACGCCCGATCCTTCTACTCCACACTTACCATCTCCACCTTTTCATGTCGAAGAAGATGATTGGTTTGCTCATGTGGCTCCACCTTCTATCGTTTCGGTTCCATCACAACTTCTGGTTGATGTTGCTCTTTCCCCTGAACTGATTAGTCCGTTACCGGTACTGGTTTCTCCACCTGCCATTTCTTCTCTGGAGTCAAATCCTGCCTCCGGAAGAGACGAGGTCTCTCCTCCGGTCTCTCCATCGTCTTCTAGTCCGCTTCGTGCTCTGATTTTGCTAGTTGAACCTGTCTCCACCCCTGCTGACTCTAGTTCCTCATCACCTGATCTTCTTGAATTACTTGGTAAAGGTCATCGGGTTAAAAAGCCTTCTATCTTACTCAAGGATTATGTTGTACCCCCAATACACTCTTCTTCTCACGTTCTCTTCCCTGGTCTCCCCACTTCTCAATCCTTGAACTTGGTCTCTGGTAAGGTGTTATATCCCTCATCCGATTATTTTCATGGTGATCTTGAGGAGGAAGTTTACATGAAGTTGCCTCCTGGTTTTAAATGTTCTGACATGACCAAGGTTTGTCGCCTTCGCAAGTCATTATAAGGTCTTAAACAAGCTCCTCGCTGTTGGTTTGAGAAGTTGTCTTCCGCTTTCCGCAACATTGGTTTTACTCAAAGCTACGAAGATTACTCCTTGTTTTCTCGTCTACGTTGATGACTTCATTGTTTCCGGTAATGAACTTGCTGCTATCAATCGTTTTAAAGATCAGCTTCACAAGTGTTTCCACATGAAGGACCTCGGCAAGTTAAAATATTTTCTGGGAATCAAGGTTTCGCGTGGTCAGGATGGGTTATGTCTCTCCCAACGCAAATATGCGCTGGACATTATTAAGGAAGCTGGTATGCTTGCCTACAAACCTTCTGCTATGCCTATGGAGCTCAATCTCAAACTTGGTACGGTTAAAGGTTCGGTATTTGACAATCCAGAACAGTATCGACGCCTTGTTGGTCGCTTTATCTATCTCACTATTACTAGACCGGATCTTTGCTACGCTGTTCATATTTTATCACAATTCATGAAAGACCCTCTTGTTTCTCATTGGGAGGCTGCTCTCCGTCTCGTTAGCTATCTTAAAGGTTCCTCTCAACAAGGAATCTTTCTCCGGTCTGCTAGTCTTTTGTCTCTCACCGCTTATTGCGACGCTGATCATAGTGCCTGTCCACGTACCCGCCGGTCTCTGTCGGCTTATATTATGTACCTCGGTGATTCTCCTATCTCTTGGCGGACCAAGAAACAAGATATTGTCTCCTTGTCCTCAGCCGAAGCTGAATATCGTTCTATGGCTTTTGCTCTTAAAGAGATCAAATGGCTGAAGTCTCTGCTGACGACTCTTGGCGTGGACCACAAACATCCTATTCCTTTATTTTGTGACAGTCAGGCGGCTATTCACATTGCTGCCAATCCTGTCTTCCATGAGTGGACCAAGCACATTGAACGGGACTGTCACCAGGTTCGTGATGTTGTTCAAGCCAAGTTGATTTCTACCGAACACATTTCTACACATGACCAAGTTGCTGATATTCTTACCAAGTCCTTACCTCGACCGGTGTTTGATTATCTTTTGTCCACCTTGGATATTCGCAATTACGACTTACCAACGTGAGGAGGGTATTAGGATATGTATCAATATATTCTCTAAGATACGACTATATCATATTAGGCAACTTGTACATGTATAAATACCACACTTTACCATATGAATAAACAACTTAGCATTCTATTCTATAACTAGATTAGGACCCGCGGTACACCGCGGGACAAAATTATTTATAATTAAAATATTTAAACTATAAGTTGTATTTGTTGATTAAATATGTTATAATTATATAATAATTTTTAAATAAACTATATAATATCCCAATATAATTTATTTTTTACATAATATTTATTTAATCAATTTAAGTAGATATGTCTATTCTTTGATACCGACAATGTTAACAAAATAATGAAATGATGTGTTACCCTGTAACACCGAATTAATGATATTTTTTTTAATTTATATAAATATCAATAAAACTCGTCCCGCTATATAACTTCGTCTCGAGATATTTTAACTCACACTATATCATCTTAATTTTGAATATTTATTTTGTATCTACGGTATAATATTTATCATATTAAACTTTTAAAAAGTTTTAAATATTTTTTATATTTAACCTTTTAAAAATCTTTAAAATAAAGAACTGAAATAAACCAAATAAAAGTTTTTAAAGTTTGAATGCCTGATAAATCAAGCATTTTACTCTCATTTATATTCGGAAATATTTTGGTCTCTTTTATTGTATGACTCTGAACCATTGTATTATAGAATAATTCAAAATAATTTAAATATAAATTCAAATAAAAAATGAAAGGGAATCAAATATTTATGTTTGAATGAGGTAGAAAGATTTCCTTATTTTTTTAATCTTACCTATAATTAATTTTGAAGTTTTGGTAACTAATATTAAAGTCAATGCATTAAATGTAAAAACTTTCCAAAAAGTATTTTTGAGCAAAAACCGCTGCAAAAATACAAGTATAGATGTTTCATTATTTCTTAGCTAACTTCACATACGAGGAAGAGTCTTACTAAGAGACACAATTTACAGAGTTTTCTCCAAATCTAACTGCGGATGCGGGATTTAAGTCCCAAAAACTTTTAGCTTTAATTTATGAAAAGTTTAGTAATTTATGACATTAAGTTAATAATAGTTGTTTTTTCATTGACAAGAGTTTCTATATTCCTTATTTGTATTTTTCCTTCATCTTTCCATCTCTGCTTTGCGTTGTAATTTCCAAATGTTGCCCCTTTAGGAAAGTTGGAAGATGAATAAAAATATTTGAAAGAAAACGGTAACAAAAATAAAATAATTTAAAGGATAGTGACATAATGTTCAGCTACTAAAGTGGACAGAAATGAATATTTTGAAAAATACTTAAGAGTTAAGACTATAAAGGAACATGTTACATCTTATGTTGTCGAGCGGGAATCTAGGGCTTCATTAAAAAAAAAATGAAAATATACTATTTACTTGATCAGAAATACATCATTAAGATATGCTCACGTTTGACGAGAACAAAAAAATAACAAATAAAACTTTTGGAACTGGCAGAGGTGTCCCACGAGTTCGTCTTGCCGTGCCCAGACTAATCCTAACTTAAGGCAAAATTAAAATGGGAGGCTTTTTTCTAAAATAAAATAAATATAAAATAATTTTAAAATGATATAAATAACTAAAAATAAAATAATAGTCTAAAAAACTAAAGCATAGTCTTTTTTTTATGTTCTAATAAACTATTTCACCAAATGCTCATAATCTAGATTTTAAAGTTTTTTTTAAAAATAATATATCAAATCATCACAATCATAATTCATAAACAAAGTTACTATAAAGAAAATTAGTATATGTTAAGTTAATGAAGATTTAGAAGTACTGAAAAAGGTTTCAACCGTTTTAAAAGAAAGACGTAAATAAAAAAAAAAAATAAAGATTTATCATTTTTAAAAAGAATACATTTTATTATGTATGTTAAAGAATCAAAACAGAAAAATCAAACCAGTGTTTATTCATGAATAAAATGTCCCTCAAAACTTTTGTGATACACCGTGTTCTTAAGATTTGGAAACCTTAAAAATCCTTTATATATTGGGGCGTGATGTAAATGCCTTTATCTGCCCCGAGGCAGCATCATGAACTTTTGCATGTTATTAACTCCCATTATACATCTATACTATTAATTGGGAGGCACACTTAGGTATAAAAAAAAAAATATTTCTTTACATGACATGAAATACCACTACGCTTAACAGAAATCAAGAAGAAGAGAAAAAAAGGGACAATTTCGTAAAAAAATAAAGCAAAAAGACGCAGACCTTCTGTTGGTTCTACTATCAAAGTATAACACTATTCGGATCTTCAATAAGCTTTCCACGTTTCCAAACAGATTATCTCATCTATACCTATAAAACAAATCATAATATAATTAGGAAAGAAATATAACAAAATCCATAAATAGCTAAGCAATCCTGGAAGTATTTGAATAACAAACCTATCTCATAACTAATTTAGTATCCGACATAAATGGTATATCATAAAAACAATCCAAATCTGACTTTAACATTTCCATATTCTCAAAATTTTAAATACTCAGAACAAATATAGCAATGGATATTCGCAAAATCTTCTCAAAATCATTCTACATCATAAAAACTATCCAAAACGGAGTTTATCATTTTCATATTCTCGAAATCTTTAATACTGAGAACAAATATAACAATGGATATTCGCAGAATCTTCTCAATATCATTATATATCAATCCGAATATTACTATTAAACGAAAACAATAACTGAAAATCTACCAAAATCATAATTAATTTAATGATATTGACTTAATCATTATAAAAACTATCCAAATCTACAATTTATCATATCGATAATCTCTTCTAAAATCATTTTCTATCAAACACAATCTTTAAGTTATTGGAATACAATAACTGAAAATATATTTTATAATTACTACGATCTCAACAACTCACCTATATTACTAATATAAAAACCCTATTAGACGTCATTGGATTCTAGACACATCAAGCATAATAGTATTCAAAAACTCACCAAGCAATCGCAAATAGCCGGCAATGATGGTACAACTCCTCTGTCCGATATCAAACCCTTCAAAACAACATGGAGGGTCAAAGTCAAAATTGTACACAACTGGAAGCAATACACAACTTACAGTGGTGAAACAATGGAGATGATATTGGCTGACATCAATGTAAGTTTTTCTTATTCTACTTACACGCTTTGTTTTCTAATATGTGATAATCCTCATCTTAATAGTATACATTTTTTTTTCTGTTAGGGTACTCTGATCCATGCCACAGTGAAAAAGCAGCAACTGAACAAGATCCAAAGACATATTGTCTTTGGCGAATGGAGAACCATCGAAAACTTTCAGCTAACAAGATCTTCTGGGAAATTTAGGGCAACCAGTCATCCTTACAAGATGACGATCATGAACTCCACTATCATGACCCGGTGCCCTCCTTTGTCACCAGACTATTTCTTGGATCTTGCTACATATTCAGATATTCTTGCAGAAGATGGTCTGAATGACAACATCTTGATAGGTACCTATTTTATAAGAAGTGGTATATGATAAATTTCTATAAAAATGATAATAGATTAATTTGGATATGTATATTAGATGTTGTTGGACAGGTGGTTTCTATAGGTGACATGAAGACGTGCGAGATCAACGACAAGCCAAAGAAAAGAGTAGAGGTTGAGCTCCGTGATGCTAGGTAATATTAGTAATATGAATTGCTTTATCGTTTATCTACACAATTTCAAAACACTAAATATTGGCAACATGTTGTTATGCAGTGACGAGCGCTTATCATGCACTCTCTGGGGAAGAGTCTTACTAAGAGACACAATTTACAGAGTTTTCTCCAAATCTAACTGCGGATGCGGGATTTAAGTCCCAAAAACTTTTAGCTTTAATTTATGAAAAGTTTAGTAATTTATGACATTAAGTTAATAATAGTTGTTTTTTCATTGACAAGAGTTTCTATATTCCTTATTTGTATTTTCCTTCATCTTTCCATCTCTGCTTTGCGTTGTAATTTCCAAATGTTGCCCCTTTAGGAAAGTTGGAAGATGAATAAAAATATTTGAAAGAAAACGGTAACAAAAATAAAATAATTTAAAGGATAGTGACATAATGTTCAGCTACTAAAGTGGACAGAAATGAATATTTTGAAAAATACTTAAGAGTTAAGACTATAAAAGAACATGTTACATCTTATGTTGTCGAGCGGGAATCTAGGGCTTCATTAAAAAAAAAATGAAAATATACTATTTACTTGATCAGAAATACATCATTAAGATATGCTCACGTTTGACGAGAACAAAAAAATAACAAATAAAACTTTTGGAACTGGCAGAGGTGTCCCACGAGTTCGTCTTGCCGTGCCCAGACTAATCCTAACTTAAGGCAAAATTAAAATGGGAGGCTTTTTTCTAAAATAAAATAAATATAAAATAATTTTAAAATGATATAAATAACTAAAAATAAAATAATAGTCTAAAAAACTAAAGCATAGTCTTTTTTTTATGTTCTAATAAACTATTTCACCAAATGCTCATAATCTAGATTTTAAAGTTTTTTTAAAAATAATATATCAAATCATCACAATCATAATTCATAAACAAAGTTACTATAAAGAAAATTAGTATATGTTAAGTTAATGAAGATTTAGAAGTACTGAAAAAGGTTTCAACCGTTTTAAAAGAAAGACGTAAATAAAAAAAAAAAATAAAGATTTATCATTTTTAAAAAGAATACATTTTATTATGTATGTTAAAGAATCAAAACAGAAAAATCAAACCAGTGTTTATTCATGAATAAAATGTCCCTCAAAACTTTTGTGATACACCGTGTTCTTAAGATTTGGAAACCTTAAAAATCCTTTATATATTGGGGCGTGATGTAAATGCCTTTATCTGCCCCGAGGCAGCATCATGAACTTTTGCATGTTATTAACTCCCATTATACATCTATACTATTAATTGGGAGGCACACTTAGGTATAAAAAAAAAAATATTTCTTTACATGACATGAAATACCACTACGCTTAACAGAAATCAAGAAGAAGAAAAAAAAGGGACAATTTCGTAAAAAAATAAAGCAAAAAGACGCGGACCTTCTGTTGGTTCTACTATCAAAGTATAACACTATTCGGATCTTCAATAAGCTTTCCACGTTTCCAAACAGATTATCTCATCTATACCTATAAAACAAATCATAATATAATTAGGAAAGAAATATAACAAAATCCATAAATAGCTAAGCAATCCTGGAAGTATTTGAATAACAAACCTATCTCATAACTAATTTAGTATCCGACATAAATGGTATATCATAAAAACAATCCAAATCTGACTTTAACATTTCCATATTCTCAAAATTTTAAATACTCAGAACAAATATAGCAATGGATATTCGCAAAATCTTCTCAAAATCATTCTACATCATAAAAACTATCCAAAACGGAGTTTATCATTTTCATATTCTCGAAATCTTTAATACTGAGAACAAATATAACAATGGATATTCGCAGAATCTTCTCAATATCATTATATATCAATCCGAATATTACTATTAAACGAAAACAATAACTGAAAATCTACCAAAATCATAATTAATTTAATGATATTGACTTAATCATTATAAAAACTATCCAAATCTACAATTTATCATATCGATAATCACTTCTAAAATCATTTTCTATCAAACACAATCTTTAAGTTATTGGAATACAATAACTGAAAATATATTTTATAATTACTACGATCTCAACAACTCACCTATATTACTAATATAAAAACCCTATTAGACGTCATTGGATTCTAGACACATCAAGCATAATAGTATTCAAAAACTCACCAAGCAATCGCAAATAGCCGGCAATGATGGTACAACTCCTCTGTCCGATATCAAACCCTTCAAAACAACATGGAGGGTCAAAGTCAAAATTGTACACAACTGGAAGCAATACACAACTTACAGTGGTGAAACAATGGAGATGATATTGGCTGACATCAATGTAAGTTTTTCTTATTCTACTTACACGCTTTGTTTTCTAATATGTGATAATCCTCATCTTAATAGTATACATTTTTTTTTCTGTTAGGGTACTCTGATCCATGCCACAGTGAAAAAGCAGCAACTGAACAAGATCCAAAGACATATTGTCTTTGGCGAATGGAGAACCATCGAAAACTTTCAGCTAACAAGATCTTCTGGGAAATTTAGGGCAACCAGTCATCCTTACAAGATGACGATCATGAACTCCACTATCATGACCCGGTGCCCTCCTTTGTCACCAGACTATTTCTTGGATCTTGCTACATATTCAGATATTCTTGCAGAAGATGGTCTGAATGACAACATCTTGATAGGTACCTATTTTATAAGAAGTGGTATATGATAAATTTCTATAAAAATGATAATAGATTAATTTGGATATGTATATTAGATGTTGTTGGACAGGTGGTTTCTATAGGTGACATGAAGACGTGCGAGATCAACGACAAGCCAAAGAAAAGAGTAGAGGTTGAGCTCCGTGATGCTAGGTAATATTAGTAATATGAATTGCTTTATCGTTTATCTACACAATTTCAAAACACTAAATATTGGCAACATGTTGTTATGCAGTGACGAGCGCTTATCATGCACTCTCTGGGGAAGAGTCTTACTAAGAGACACAATTTACAGAGTTTTCTCCAAATCTAACTGCGGATGCGGGATTTAAGTCCCAAAAACTTTTAGCTTTAATTTATGAAAAGTTTAGTAATTTATGACATTAAGTTAATAATAGTTGTTTTTTCATTGACAAGAGTTTCTATATTCCTTATTTGTATTTTCCTTCATCTTTCCATCTCTGCTTTGCGTTGTAATTTCCAAATGTTGCCCCTTTAGGAAAGTTGGAAGATGAATAAAAATATTTGAAAGAAAACGGTAACAAAAATAAAATAATTTAAAGGATAGTGACATAATGTTCAGCTACTAAAGTGGACAGAAATGAATATTTTGAAAAATACTTAAGAGTTAAGACTATAAAAGAACATGTTACATCTTATGTTGTCGAGCGGGAATCTAGGGCTTCATTAAAAAAAAAATGAAAATATACTATCTACTTGATCAGAAATACATCATTAAGATATGCTCACGTTTGACGAGAACAAAAAAATAACAAATAAAACTTTTGGAACTGGCAGAGGTGTCCCACGAGTTCGTCTTGCCGTGCCCAGACTAATCCTAACTTAAGGCAAAATTAAAATGGGAGGCTTTTTTCTAAAATAAAATAAATATAAAATAATTTTAAAATGATATAAATAACTAAAAATAAAATAATAGTCTAAAAAACTAAAGCATAGTCTTTTTTTTATGTTCTAATAAACTATTTCACCAAATGCTCATAATCTAGATTTTAAAGTTTTTTTTAAAAATAATATATCAAATCATCACAATCATAATTCATAAACAAAGTTACTATAAAGAAAATTAGTATATGTTAAGTTAATGAAGATTTAGAAGTACTGAAAAAGGTTTCAACCGTTTTAAAAGAAAGACGTAAATAAAAAAATAAAAAATAAAGATTTATCATTTTTAAAAAGAATACATTTTATTATGTATGTTAAAGAATCAAAACAGAAAAATCAAACCAGTGTTTATTCATGAATAAAATGTCCCTCAAAACTTTTGTGATACACCGTGTTCTTAAGATTTGGAAACCTTAAAAATCCTTTATATATTGGGGCGTGATGTAAATGCCTTTATCTGCCCCGAGGCAGCATCATGAACTTTTGCATGTTATTAACTCCCATTATACATTTATACTATTAATTGGGAGGCACACTTAGGTATAAAAAAAAAAAAATATTTCTTTACATGACATGAAATACCACTACGCTTAACAGAAATCAAGAAGAAGAAAAAAAAAAGGGACAATTTCGTAAAAAAATAAAGCAAAAAGACGCGGACCTTCTGTTGGTTCTACTATCAAAGTATAACACTATTTGGATCTTCAATAAGCTTTCCACGTTTCCAAACAGATTATCTCATCTATACCTATAAAACAAATCATAATATAATTAGGAAAGAAATATAACAAAATCCATAAATAGCTAAGCAATCCTGGAAGTATTTGAATAACAAACCTATCTCATAACTAATTTAGTATCCGACATAAATGGTATATCATAAAAACAATCCAAATCTGACTTTAACATTTCCATATTCTCAAAATTTTAAATACTCAGAACAAATATAGCAATGGATATTCGCAAAATCTTCTCAAAATCATTCTACACAATAAAAACTATCCAAAACGGAGTTTATCATTTTCATATTCTCGAAATCTTTAATACTGAGAACAAATATAACAATGGATATTCGCAGAATCTTCTCAATATCATTATATATCAATCCGCATATTACTATTAAACGAAAACAATAACTGAAAATCTACCAAAATCATAATTAATTTAATGATATTGACTTAATCATTATAAAAACTATCCAAATCTACAATTTATCATATCGATAATCTCTTCTAAAATCATTTTCTATCAAACACAATCTTTAAGTTATTGGAATACAATAACTGAAAATATATTTTATAATTACTACGATCTCAACAACTCACCTATATTACTAATATAAAAACCCTATTAGACGTCATTGGATTCCAGACACATCAAGCATAATAGTATTCAAAAACTCACCAAGCAATCGCAAATAGCCGGCAATGATGGTACAACTCCTCTGTCCGATATCAAACCCTTCAAAACAACATGGAGGGTCAAAGTCAAAATTGTACACAACTGGAAGCAATACACAACTTACAGTGGTGAAACAATGGAGATGATATTGGCTGACATCAATGTAAGTTTTTCTTATTCTACTTACACGCTTTGTTTTCTAATATGTGATAATCCTCATCTTAATAGTATACATTTTTTTTTCTGTTAGGGTACTCTGATCCATGCCACAGTGAAAAAGCAGCAACTGAACAAGATCCAAAGACATATTGTCTTTGGCGAATGGAGAACCATCGAAAACTTTCAGCTAACAAGATCTTCTGGGAAATTTAGGGCAACCAGTCATCCTTACAAGATGACGATCATGAACTCCACTATCATGACCCGGTGCCCTCCTTATGCACCAGACTATTTCTTGGATCTCGCTACATATTCAGATATTCTTGCAGAAGATGGTCTGAATGACAACATCTTGATAGGTACCTATTTTATAAGAAGTGGTACATGATAAATTTCTATAAAAATGATAATAGATTAATTTGGATATGTATATTAGATGTTGTTGGACAGGTGGTTTCTATAGGTGACATGAAGACGTGCGAGATCAACGACAAGCCAAAGAAAAGAGTAGAGGTTGAGCTCCGTGATGCTAGGTAATATTAGTAATATGAATTGCTTTATCGTTTATCTACACAATTTCAAAACACTAAATATTGGCAACATGTTGTTATGCAGTGACGAGCGCTTATCATGCACTCTTTGGGGAAAGTTTGCTGATAACATTTGGACAGCATGCCATGATGCAAATGATTCTATGGTGATATGTTTGATCCGTCTTGCAAAGATCAACTCATACAATGGTGCGTGTTTAAATTACTAATATTACATAGCAGTCGTGTTTGTCCAACGTTGTAGATAAACAAATTTCCGTCTTCTTACTTTTATATAGGTACAAGGACAATTTCAAATGCATACGAAATGTCGTTGATGCTAATCAATCCAGACTACCCTGATGTGTTTGATTTTGTGTCTAAGTAAGAACCCTTATACCTATATGATTTGAATATTATTTCTATTAAATATTTCAATTATAGTAAAAAACATTTGTTGCAGGTTGCCCAAAGATGATCTCAAACTTACTTTCTGTGAAAAAAACTCTAAGTTTTTAAAGCAAAACAATGACAAGGATGATTATATCAACCAATTCCCTCGAAGCACTGTCTTAGACCTCCTCGAAGCAACGATGGTATATTATAAAATGTTTTTTTAAATATCCTCTACAGTTTTATTCCTTCATGCGATACATGGTGGTATTCATTTAGGTTTTTTTGTATCATAGGAAGGGAAGTTTAAGCTGGTGTGTGCTATCTATCATATCGATTTGGAATTCGGCTGGTATTACTTTACTTGTGTGAAATACAAGGGAACATGTCTCTTGATACCAAAAAAGGAGAACGAAATTGTGAGCAAAACAAAAAAACCTTTGTTTGAATGTAAGGGTTGCAATCAGGATGTGACGAAGGTGAACTGCAGGTAATTCGTTATCAAAGTTATAATATTCATTGTCAGTATATTTAATTTCCATGTCATTAGTTTAGTGAAACATATGTTATTCTTTGGTGTGGTAAAAAATAGGTACAAGTTGGTTCTTGATGTGATGGATAGCACTGGTGAAACTAAGTTTATCCTATTTGACCACAATGCTCTCAAATTGGTCAACCAAACTGCAACAGATGTTTTCGGAGGAAATTATGATGAGGTATACTAAGGAAACCCTATTTAAATCGATAACTTAATTTAGCATGACATGATGAATCTTCTTTTAGGTATAGATTATAATAACCATCAAAACATTTCAGATACAAGATCCTACCAAAGTGTCGGGTGCTTTGCAATCATTGGTGGGCAAAACTTTTATGTTTTTTGCTTCAGTAGAAACTGCAAACATTGTGAATGGCAAAGAGACTTACAAAGTTTCTTACATTGAAATGGGTGATAGTTCTACTCATGTTGACAATATTGAAGATTCAGAATCACCTACTGATCCTAGAGATATGATATCTATTGAAGAACAGGTAATAAACTAAGGCAACTAAATTTTGGATTCTGAGTTAGAACGAATATTAAATATATTTTATGATGTGCTTTTGTAAATTGTAGGATCAAGATTGTCTATCTCATGGTAATGACACTGGGACATCTGTCACTACACCTTCATCGAAACGTAAAGAAGAAGCTACTGAAGATGCTTCTGCACACTCCTCAACATCTAAAAAGATATGTCTACCATCAATCAAAGAAGCCATTGATGAGGCTGGTGTAAAAGCTCCAACAAATGAAGCAAATGAGGGTTAAGAAGCATCTTATGGTCGTGTAGGGTAGAAGGTTTATTTTGATTCATTTTCAATAAATTAGTATGTTTTTTTTATGTTTTGACCTGGCCTATCCTATCAGAATAGGTTAGATTTGAAACTTTTTTCCATACTTTGGATTTGTTCTTTTCATTGTTTCGGTTAAATTTTAATAATATTTATTATTAACTATTTCTTTTTGCAAAATTAATAAATAGGTATAAGACTATAAAAAAGAGTAAAGAGTAAAGGTCTGCTAACAAACCTGACACCCTTTTACAATCATGGACTGAATCAAAATCCATTGCAATAAAAAAAAGTGGTACCCCTACAGAGAAACAAACAAAACCGGTCAGAATATTTAGATCGATCCTTACTCTGTTTGTTTAACGCAACTACTCAAGCTGTTAAAATGAATAAATGGAGGCCACTACTAAACATTTCAATATCAATATCAGACTGACTTACTATAGCGATGAACATATCAGAAGATTAAGTGTTAACTAAGAAAATGACATACCTACTAGGCCTGGGCAAAATACCCGGATCCGAATATCCGATCCGAACCCGATCCAAAAAACCTGATCCGAATCCGTATCCAAAATTGTAAAATACCCGAACGGGTTATAAATCTTTAAATCCGAAAACCCAAATCCGAACCCGATCCGAATCGAAATCCGAACAGGTATCCGAATATACCAACATTATTAATATATAGTAGTAATATGTTAGTAATATTTATAATTTTAATAATATAAGTGTTCAAAATATTCAGATTTTTAGATATTTTCGACAGTTTGAAGTATTTAAACTGTTTATTACTCCCTCCGTTTCAAAATATAAGATGTTTTGGAGAAGTTTGTTGTTTCATAATATAGGATGTTTTCAAATTTCAATGCAAATTTTAGATTAGTTTAGTATTTTATATTATGCAGTATTGTTTCTGATTAGTTGAACTTGTTAAAAGTGAAGATTTCTTAATCTGCATGCTTTGCTTAAAACATCCTATATTTTGAAACGGAGGGAGTAGTAAATTTGGGTAGAAAATACTCTAAATTTTTAGATATATTGCGTATTATTGAATAATTTAGACTAACTTAGATACTAAAATTTTGAGTTTTGTGAACTTCGGGTAATCTGAATCCAAACCCGAAATACCCGAACCGAACCCGATCCGAACCCGAAATCTAAAAATACCCGAACGGGTCCTATACCTCTAAACCCAAAAACCCGAAAACCCGAAATATCCGAACCGAACCCGAACGGGTACCCGAATGCCCAGGCCTAATACCTACAACTGGGAACTTGTGAGAATGTTTATTTGAGATAACTATCCTTGAAGGTAAACAAAGGAAAACAATCAAACAGGTGCGTAAATCATGGATTAAATTTTGATTCAGTAAGTTAAGATTACCATTTTGGAAAGAAAATCAAATCAGCTGTGACCATAAATAAAAATAGAACAACTAATTTGTTTTGCTTTCAATTATTGTTTAGATTACATTACTTCGTGCACCATATGTTTTAGCTTATGTGTAAATTACTAAGTACACAGAATTCAGTTTGTCTCAGATTGAAAAATGAAGAAGAGGAAAAATACTATACCTCTTGAATCCCCAAAAGTCCCAAAACTCACTAATGGGAAGCCAAAGAGGGCTCCAACCAATGACGAAAACCTCAATCCAAACATTCAGAGGAATCATGGAGATGTTATTAAAGTTTAAGCAGTTTTCAAAAGACTTTTCGAAAGTTTAAAGTACAAACCTGATAATAGTCATTGTGTTGCAAATCTTGAAGAACGTCCGCTTCCTTCTCAAGACCAAAGCATGTTATATAGTTTGAAACAAAACCATATTCTTTATATGATTCCTCTGATACAAATAATTATATGTTGAAATCTATCTTTTCTTACAAACAGGTTATACTAATCGATTCAAAGGCAAACCAAGAAGAGTATTATATGACATTACAAACCTAACTGAGCAGTCTAATCCTGACCTGCGTGCATCGTCAAGCAAGAGGAAACCAACAAACCAACGATTTGAAGATTTGCATCTTCAATCTGGAATATCTAATCAAGGTTTGCTTATGTTAATAATATCATTGTGGATACTGATTACAATTGTTAACTTTAAAAAAGTCTTCAATTACCATTTTGGCTGCTTTCAATCAGGAACAAATGAGAGCAATGGCTTTGCATCATTCCAGAAATCACAGAGTGACACATCTTTGACGTATCAGTCAGAAATTGTTGAAGATACACCACCTACAAAACAAAGACAATCCAGCAATAGGTGGTCAAATATTAGTCCTCCATCTGTTAATAGCAAACAAGGTAACAAGATAAAAGATGATAATTGTTTTTTATAGAAGCTGATGATAAATATGTCGAGAAGCTAATGTTATCACTTTAATTATTGTTTTTTTAAAAACAAATCAGCCTCGATAATAGCATCAAAAGGAGTAATACTTACAAGACCCAGAACAACTTTAAGGCTTGCGAAATTTCTTGCAAGGCAAAAGAAACCCAATGATCCAACAACAGTAGAACCAGCAAAAAACAACCAAGGTTGTGTATCTAACTCTTGCCAAACAACCAATGTGGATATCTTAGGGTCATAATTCACAGGTTAGATCTCAACCTGAATCATTAATTCCATATATTTATTATTTTACGGGAGTGTTATTACCCATTACCTCTAATGATCATGATTAAAACATATAAGGAAATGGATGTAAAGATCAACAAACATACCAATGCACCAGCAGTTCTGAAGATACTGAGTCAGAAGCTTCAGGAGATGATGGTGAACTTCAGGATATCCCTGGCGATGTCCTGAAAGGGTATCAAATATTAGACATGTTAGATGAAAGTATCACGAAAGCTTTTGAGTGCAAAACTAAAAAGACGGCGAGAACTAAAGCTAGAAAAAAAGTTACAGGTATGATATCCAACTTGAACTTTACCCAATGAATTTTCAAACTACAAACAACCAATTTTAATTGAAATTAAACCCTGTAGAGTATCTTGATCATGGTGACCCTACGTACTCATGTTCATATTGTGATGCTATCATGTGGTATGGGGAGCGTATTAACAGAAACAGGAGGGATAAGAATCGTACATTTACCCAATGTTGTTTACAAGGAGCTGTAAAGTTGCCTTTACTACACAATCAGCCTGAGTTGTTATTGGCTCTCCTAACAAACAATGATGAATTGAGTAGGCATTTCAGGGAAAATGTCAGAGCATACAACATGATTTTTTCGTTTACTTCACTAGGTGGGTGTTGCGAAAACTCTGTTGTTAAAGGACGAGGTCCAAATATGTTTCAGATACAAGGAGAGAATTACCATCTACTTGGTAGTTTGAAACCTATCAATGGTGATTTTCCAAAGTTTTCACAACTGTATATCGTAGATACAGAGAATGAGGTGCAAAACAGAGCTGGTATTTTAAGGTATGTTAATTGAATTTTGACCTACTATACAAAAAACGATATCTAAGCAAGTTGTTTTCCTTTTCTAATATACGGTTTTCTTATTTCAGCAAATCTAAGAATGGAAGAAAATATAAAAAAAAAGAAAAGTTGAGGCCAGAAGTAATTGCAGCTATAATCAAGATGTTAGATGATGTCAACCCATATGTTGAAAACTTCAGATCAGCGAAAGAGCGGTTAGATACTAATCCTGAAGAAAGCTTTCACATGAGAATAGTAAGTGATCGTTTAAAAGATGGACGAACATACGCAGTTCCCACTGCATCAGAGGTTGCTGCATTGATTCCTGGGGATTTTCATGTAGAGATGCCTACTCGTGACATTGTTGTTGAAGAAAAATCAGGGGAATTACAGAGAATTAGTGAAATACATCCGTCGTATCTCGCTCTTCAATATCCTTTGTTGTTTCCAAAAGGTGAGGATGGTTACAGACCAGGAATACTAAAAGGGCCAGGTGGTGGTAAAAATAAGAAAAAGAATCCAGATACAGAGAAAGAGAGGAAGTGTATCAGCATGCGTCAATGGTTTGCATTCCGCATACAGGAAAGGAAGAACGAATCACATAATCTGCTAATGTCCAAGAGATTGTACCAACAATTCTTAGTAGACGCTTACACCACTATCGAAACAAACAGATTAACTTATCTCAAGCTGAATCAGTCAAGTTTGAGGGCTGCTAATTATGATACAGTCAAGGATGCTGCTAATCAAGGCAACACAGATCTGAATGACCAAGGAACTAAATGTTACTTGCCAGCTTCCTTTGTTGGTGGACCTAGATATATGAGGAATATGTATCTAGATGCAATGGCAATATGTAAGTACTATGGATTCCCAGATTTGTTTATCACCTTCACTTGCAACCCAAAATGGCCGGAGCTGGTACGGTTTTGTTCAGCAAGAAATTTGAACATTGATGATAGGCCAGAGATTATAAGTAGAGTGTTCAAGATGAAGCTCAACTCTCTAATGGATGATCTAAAAAAGAAACATATTTTAGGCCGGATATTGTCATGTAAGTTTTGTCTTTCAAATTTGTTTAGTAACGATAGAAGCTAAAAAAAGATTTAGTACTTTGTTTTGCAAGTGATTTGTGTTGGTCAAGATATTTGTTTAATATGTTTTGCTCTAAATCCATTTCAGCTATGTATACAATCGGGTTCCAGAAGAGAGGACTTCCCCATGCCCACATTTTATTGTGGATGCACCCAGATTCAAAACTGCCAAAAGCTGAAGACATTGACAAGATGATATCCGCTGAAATCCCAGACAAGAATAAGGAACCTGAACTGTATGAGATGGTTAAGGATATGATGATTCACGGCCCATGTGGATCTCTCAACATGAATTCACCATGTATGGAAGAAGGGAAATGTTCAAAGTTTTTCCCCAAGAAGCACATAGATCACACAACAGTTGATAAAGAAGGTTTTCCAGTTTATAGAAGAAGAAAATCAAAGCATTTTGTTGAGAAGAATGGTTTTAAGTGTGACAATCGATATGTAATACCATATAACAAAGTATTGTTTTTACGGTACCGGGCACACATTAATGTCGAGTGGTGTAACCAAACAGGTTCCATCAAGTACTTATTCAAGTATATTACGAAAGGACAGGATCGGGTTGCTGTTGTTGTGGAGCCATCGTCAAAAAAAAGGAGTCACAGAAAGTTCGGCGGGAAACAAAGTTATGAAGGATAGTTCGGTTACAAATTCTGATGGTAGCAGTGGTGTTGATGAGATAAAAGATTTTTTCGATTGCAGGTACCAGCTGTTATAGATAAATTTTGTTCTTACGTTTAAACATCATATAACATTTATTTATGTTATTACTTGGTTGTCAGATTATAGATCAACATCTAATTCAAATTTAAATCGCAGGTATGTATCAGCTTGCGAAGCAGGTTGGAGAATTTTGAAAAATCCAATAACTTACAGATCAACATCAGTTCAAAGGTTATCTTTTCATCTAGAAGGGAAGCATCTAATTTATTTCAAGGGTGATGATGAAGTACAAACCGTTTTGGATAGAGGTGAGTTAGCCAATTCTATGTTCCTCGCTTGGTTTGAATTGAATAAGGTTAGTTCATTGGCCAAAACAAAAACTTATGCACAAATTCCTGAGTTCTTCACGTACGATGGGAAGAGAAAGAAGTTTAATCTCCGGAAGAGACCAGGTACTGCTATTGGAAGGATAAACTATGTTCCTATTGGTATGGAAGATGGATATTATCTACGAGTGCTTCTAAACAGTCAGACAGATCCAGAATGTTTTGATGACATCAAGACTGTTGAAGGTGTCGTATATCCTACTTACAAGGAGGCATGTTTTGCTCTTGGATTGCTTGACAATGATCAGGAGTATATTGACGATATAGTAAGAACAAGTTTTTGGAGTATGGCAGCCTTCTTACGTCGTCTCTTCGTTGTCATGCTACAATCTTTTAGTTTATCACAACCAGAGGTTGTTTGGGAAAAAACTTGGGAACTACTATCTAAAGATATTGAGAAAGAAAGGAGAATATACTTTAAACGACCGGGTAATCTATGATTATTTTAAATTTACATTACACTTAATGTGGTTAAAAGAGATGTATATTCTTATCTGTTTGTGATGATTTTTTATTTCTTTCATTTTAGAACTCACTCTATCTGATGAGGAGAAGCAGAGGTTTGCCTTACAAGATATAGATAGCATTTTAAAAAGCAATGGAACATCTTTGAAAGCCTTTGCAACAATGCCTCAAGTACCAGAAGATTTCCTCGATGATACAACTGTATTGATTGTGGATGAGAAAAACTATAATCGTCATGACCAGAAGGAAAAACATGATAGATGGATAAAGTCAATGACAGATGAGCAAAAACAAGTATACGGTGAGATCATGGAAGCAGTGGATAATGACATGGGTGGTGTATTATTTGTTTATGGTTTTGGAGGAACGGGTAAAACCTTCCTCTATAAGACTCTTTCATCAGCATTAAGAGCAAGAGGATCAATTGTCTTGAATGTTGCATCCAGTGGTATTGCTTCTCTCTTGCTAGCAGGTGGAAGGACAGCACATTCTAGGTTTGGTATTCCTCTTAATCCTCATGAAAGTAGTGTATGTACAATGAGTCCTGGATCTGATCAAGTACAACTAATGGCTGAAGCATCTTTGATAATATGGGATGAAGCTCCAATGATGAGCAAACACTGTTTTGAATCCTTAGATCGAAGTCTCTCAGATATTATAAAAGGAGCTGGTAACAGACCATTCGGTGGAAAAGTGGTTTTTTTTTGTGGAGATTTCAGACAGGTGCTACCAATCATTCCTAATGCTGGAAGAGCTAAGATATGTATGAGTGCACTAAATGCTTCTTATCTTTGGGAGCATTGCAAAGTTCTGAGATTAACCAAAAATATGAGGCTTCTTGCAAAGGATTTGAATCCCACAGATGCTAAAGAGCTTAAGGATTTCTCAGAATGGATACTTAAAGTTGGTGATGGAAAGATCGGTGAACCTAATGACGGTGAAGCGATGATAGATATTCATGACAAGTTTTTAATCACAGAAGCAGACAATCCTATTCAGGTAATAAGCAGGGAAGTTTATGGAGATCCTAAGTGTTTGAAAGAAAAAAAAGATCCACTCTTCTTTCAAGAAAGAGCAATCTTATGTCCGACCAATGAAGATGTTGGGATTATTAATGATTATATGCTTGACCAGCTAGAAGGTGTAACATCCGCGAACCAATTTTTGTAAATTTGGTGTGGGTGTCGATCGACACCCTTGGTGGCATCGATCGACACCATGTTTTTCCGGTTTGGTCGGGTTTGATTTAATTGCTGATTGGTTTGGTTTGGTTCAAGGAAATCCCTAATTCATGTTTTAAGTGTCTGAGACGAATGAAGGGTTTCAGAAAGTCTCTTTGGTCGTCGTTGAGTGGAAAAGAAAGAGAGAAAAGAGAGAAAAACGTTCTTGAGATTTTCTGGGCTTGTTCTTGGAGATTTTGGTGAGATCTGAGGCAGTAGAAGTGTTAGCTGTTGCTGGAAACGAAGGGGGAGCTTCTGGGGGTGTTGTTTTCCACGTTTCTCAATTCAATCTTCCTGTTCTTGAGGTGAGTGCTTGACCATGGTTGATCTAAGCATGAGATCTCCTTTGTTTTTGTGTGATTCCTTGTTATTTGTGGTGTTTGCTTACTTGGGTACATTGTATTTGTGATTTCTAGTGAATTCCGAGATGGTTAGACGTGTTTGGAGTCGATTCTGTGTTGATTGGAATCGGAGTTCGTCGCTGAGTTTCGCACAGATCGTGTCTGCAGAAGAGGCATCGATCGATACCACTTTTGTGGAGCATCGATCGGCACCGTCTTGAGTAGCATCGATCGGCACCATTCCAGCATCGGTCGGCACCAGTTTCTGTAGCATCGATCGACACCGATTGAGCATCGGTCGACACTAGTACCTGCCGAGTCTTATTTTCCTGGTTTGATGTATTGATTGTGTTATTGTTGTTTGTTGACTTGGGAGTCTCATATGCTTGTGTGTATAACCCAGTAGATGGGAGGACGGCCTCACTAAGTATTTATGATAATACTTACACATCTCAATTGTTGTTTGTGATGTGCAGGTAAAGGCAAAGTGTGATCGTGGAATCAAGGCGATGATGAAGGGATGTTCTAGAGGCTTGATTGATTGTGGTCTAGCTGTTGTTAGGTTGCTAGATTAAGTCATTGGAACATTGTAGGATGTTAGCTTTTGGTTATTTCCTTGTTTGGATTATGGTGTTATTGGTTATTGGATTATTTATGTTGGAATTTTATTGGATTAATGGAATTGTTTTATTTGGTTATCCGCGGTTAGTGATTGTTGTTAGGATGTTAGTGGGTATGGGACCACTAGTAAATTAAGGTATAAAAAAAAAAAAAAAACAGGAAGGGTTGTTTTAGAAGGTAACTACAATATTTTCTGTTTCAAAACTTCCTTTTTCGAGTACATGTAATTTCGTTACGAGATTGTAAGGAATCCTTATGTGATGACTATTTTTTGAATGTAGGTGAGGAAAGAACATACCTAAGTTCAGATTCTATAGATCCAACTGACAAACGTTTTGAAAACAATCCAGTCCTTACACCTGATTTTTTAAATAGTCTAAAGGTATCAGGAGTGCCTAATCATAGAATTCGATTGAAAGTAGGTTGTCCAGTAATGCTATTAAGAAATATAGATCCAAGAGGAGGGCTAATGAATGGTACAAGGTTGCAGATCACACAAATGGCTGAGTTTGTTTTGGAAGCTATTGTCATTACAAGAGATAGAGTCGGCGACAAAGTACTCATTCCAAGGATATTGCTCACTCCTTCGGACACTAAACTTCCTTTCAAAATACGTCGAAGACAGTTACCTTTAGTGGTAGCTTTTGCAATGACTATTAACAAAAGTCAAGGACAGTCTTTGGATTATGTTGGATTGTATTTACCTAGACCATGTTTTTCACATGGTCAGCTTTATGTGGCAGTTTCAAGAGTAACTTCTAAAAAAGGATTAAAGGTTCTGATTCTGGATAAAGAAGGAAAACCAGAGAAGAAAACAATGAATGTGGTATTCAAAGAAGTCTTTCAGAATCTGAGATAAGAAGTGTGGCAGAAGAAAATACTTTGGTGAAGGTAACAATTTTTAAACTTACCTTTATCTATACTACAGAACTCAAAACATTTAAATTTATGTGTGTTTACGAATATAGTACTCAAAGTACTTTTTTACTTATACTGATCTGCAGGTTTTCAATTTTTAACAAGCATATGCAAAGAGGAATGGTGTAGAAGAGAAAGTGTCTACCACAAAAACTTTGTTTTAAACGACACTGAACTTCCTTTTATCTTTATTTAAGATTCTGCATTCACAAATTAGTATGGTTTTTTTTAGTTTGAAAGTAACCAACTTCTGGGTTATAATTCAAACTTTTTTCCATACTAATTTAAAAAATAAAATCAACTATACATTTAAATTACTCTAATTAGGCCTGGACAAATAAACCAAACCCGAGGAACCGACCCGACCCTGACCTGTAAAAACCCGACCCGTTTCTGTATAAATAACCACTCGGTTTTTGTTTCCAAATACCCATGGGTATCGGGTATTACCCGAACCGAACCCGAGGAACCGACGATATCTGTTTGAACCCGAGAACACATTTATTCATACATGATATCACATATATTGCCATATTTCCGTTTGCCTTAATCTCCTCTCCTTGAATCCTTGTGAATCTTCTTTACTTTGCATAAACATGTCGAAGTTGCCAATTTTTGTCCGATTTCAAGAATCTTTGGCTTTTATAAACCAAAACTCTCAAATTGGATCTCCAAAACCTAATTCCGCTGTTAGTCTCATCTTTGGGTTCTCCGTTCATAGCAGCTAGACATGCTTTTGCGAGACATGTTTTTCTTTGTTGGGATGTTTGAGTTTCGTTTGCTTTATTGGGATGTTTAAGATTTTACGACATGCTTTTCTTTGTTGGGATGCTTATTTTGCGAGACATGGTATGTGTTTGAATTGTTTTGCGAGACATGATATGCTCAGTTTCATTTGTTTAAGATTTCATGTTATGCAGTTTCATTTGTTTCGGGTTATTCGGGTTTTTTGGGTACATTTCAGGTTTTTGTGGGTACTTTGGATATGTTTGAGTAGGTACTATCCATAACCGAATATATTTTGGATACATTACAGGTTTTTTAAAGTCATTACCCAAATAACCCGAACCCGAGAGGAACCGAACCTGACCCCGACCCGAAATTATATGAACACCTGCTCGGATCCTATATTCGTAAACCCGAAAAACCCGAACCCAAATTACCCGAACCTGACCCCGACCCGAACACCCAAATGCCCAGGCCTAACTCTAATATTGGAGTAATAGTTTTTTAGGAGTACCTGTCGTCTGGCAACAATCATGTTTCACTTATTCTTTGATTTGTACAGTCCTATCTTTCAACTATTGAGTTATCATCCGAGAAATCCGTCTGCAAATATACAAAATAAGACAAGGATACAGAAGTCCACATTAATAAAAATGTTTTTCATAAAAAAGTTATATGATACAAGAGAGAGCTACAAGTTATGTATATTTGCTAAGACCTTAGTATAGATTTTCCTGCTTGAAGGTACTAATCCAAATTAAAACTCAAACAGTATATAAGAGAGCTACCCAAATTTACATGTATATATTCATATTCGTCATTTATAATTGGAAACTATAAAGATTAAAGATTCTACTTAAACCTCAATCATGAGATAGATATGCAATTTTACTCCTTAACTTACCAGTTTTAGATGTTTACAATCCAACCATTTCAAATTTTGTAGTTTAATAATCTTCTTCCAATCCCAGAACAATCCTATACTGATAACAAAATAAAATTAGTTGTGTTTTTAAAAATAAATCAGAGGTTGTTAATGTTAAAAATGATTCGGTGACTTATCTTCCAGATTGTCTTCTTCACTTCTTTTCCTCTTTTCCGAATTGATTATAACGCTGTTGTTAAAAAAGAATAAAAAAAAAATATGGCAAGACTGAAATTTCACAGTAGTCTTAACATTAAGAACAATCTCTCGCAGTAGTTGCAAATTGCTAAACAAAACTTACACCCGATTTTGCAGACCAAAACGATTGCAGTCATAAATCATCTTCTTCCAAACCCATGTCGATCCTGTACGAATAACAAAATTACCATTAGATGTGTTCTTAAAAAAAAAAAAAAGAGATTGTTAATCTTAAAATTGTTTCGGTGACTTATCTTCTTTTGTGATGCCCATTGTTTTCCTGTTTGACGAATTGATTAAAATCTGTTTAAAACAAAGAATCAAAATGAATTAACAACACTGGAATTTCACAATTTCGAAAACACTATAAGTCGTAAAGAACAATCTCTCGCAGTTGTTGGAAATTGATGAACACAACTTAAATCCAGTCTCAAGTTTTTTTAAAAACACAACAACACTATATTCAAACGAAACACAACAATAAGATAAGAAAAATGGAAAAAAAAATCCATTGTTATTCTGAAATTGGAAAACAGATCTAACTTAAACCTTACCCATTCACTCAATCAAACGATACAACAACGAGACTGGATACAGCAGACGGATATGGATTTTGCGATAATTATCTGAAGATCATATGCTCAAAATAGATCCGATTCAGCAAATGAGCTATTATCGTCGAGAATCATATGCTCAAAGTGAAATCGATTCGGTAACCCCGAAACATAGTTGTCTTCTGTTCATTTGTTTATTTTTTTTTTTCCTTTTCTCAGTTTGTCCGAATAAGAAATTAGTGAGTTGCCCATAATAACGTTTCCCAGTTAAATAAAAAATATACAGCCCATCTACATTATTTTGTTATCAATAACCTTAAGACCATTAACAATATATGTATGGTCTATGGACTTCAAACATATTAAAAACTGATAGTATATACATGCGGTAATCGATTTTTTAATTTACAAAAGACTTTCAACTATGAAATACTGTAAAGATAACAAAAAAAAATAAGAAAAAATCCCGCACGAATGTGCGGGTCCGTCACTAGCATTCTATTATATCACTATGATTCCATTATATCATTCCACTATACACATTCCTTGAAACTGACTAATCGGGAAAACTACTCAAACCAGAAAGATGTGTCATTCCTGCTTCGAACCTCCATTTTCAACACTTATGCAGCTTGACCCAAAAGACATTTCCTAACATCTTAAAAAGTGTTTTTTTTTTTTTGATAACTCAGAAGTGATCCTAAAGGTTTCTTAGACCTAAAAACTAATCTTTTGGAGCCGGGGTAAACCATATTAAAATTCAAAGCCCCATAGCCAATATTATTTGAATCCAAGTGGCGTGGACTTTTTTGATAACATTTGAAAAAGTGTTGTCTTTTATTTATTCAAGAATGTGTCATTCTTTACATCTTTTGTGTATTGTTTTTGCCAAGTTGCCAAGTACTATACCGAATTCAATTTAGGTCTACTTGGTAGAATATGAATCATCTATGAATTATGATAACATCATTATTTTACCCATTTTATCTACAGTTTTAGTATGCATTTAGGATGAGTTTGGTATGATTTCAGGACGGGAGCTGGGCCAGATATGTCGGTCTCCAATGGTTCCTCCCCTGCGAGTTCGTTCACCGCAATTTGACAGAAATCTCGTACCCGTTGTAAGGCCTCTAGCCTTTCGATTGGCAATCTGGAGCCTCTGGACATCATGTCCTCTATAAAGGCACATGGGCCTTCAAGAAGATGGCGCTCGCAGAAGGCTTGACCCGACGACTCCAGGAAATTGACGTATCGGATTAACCTAGTCAAGCAAGCTCGATAGGCCCAGACATCCGTCAGGAACGGGAAGGCGGTTTCCCCCAGGGGTTCGCGATCGCCTTCTGGGAGATCGGGTACATCCATCTGATCGACCAGTTCCTTGCACGCCTTGTGCTCATCAAATAGACGGACCATTCGCCAGTGTGCCAAGAAGTAACCTTCGACGATAAGGTCTTCCAAGACTAGAATGGTTCCCTCTAAACGGTAAAAACGATGGAGCTGGTCAAGTTTCAGCCGAAGCGCCCGAATATACGCGCCCATCCTCTTTCGCCGAGCTTGGTACTCTCGGAGTTCTAGCTGAAGGGGAGACACACCGGGGTCGTCAATATTTGAGTTCGGAGCGACCTCACGAGATCGGGACGTCTCTCCTACCTCCTGTGGGATGGGATTTTCCGGCTCCCGATTGCCGGATGCGGCGGATCGAGTTGTTGATGGCATCCTTCTATTTCTTACGCTGGTGGAAGTTAGAATGATTTATTCCCCCAACTTTCTACCCTATTTATATAGAGTCATGGGATGTAACCGCCGCTGAGTCCACCAATCAGACTACAGCGAAATTTCCGCTGTGTCCCGAGAATAACTATAAAAGACCGTGCAACACATTTAATGAAATGCGTCTTTTGTTTTCCTAACTCAGCCGTCAGAAAATATAACTCAGCCATATAATCAGTCGTATAAATCAGTCGTTTGTTTTCATATTGTTTCTTTCGATAACTCAGTCATAACTCACTATAACTCAACCATGACATGAATCGACTATATCTTACGTTTTCCCGTAAAGCGATAACTCAGCCGTTAAGCAATATTTTGGCAAGTTAACCTAATAATAGACGCGACCTTTCTTTTGATAACTCAGCCATATAGACTGTTCATTTTGATAACTCATCCGTTATTCACTATAACTCAGCCGTCACATGAATCGACGTGACCTTTCGTGTTCCCGTAAAACTATAACTCAGTCTCAAAGTGAGAGTAGATACTAAAATGTGGAAGCATGAAAAGTGGATACATAGAATTAGGCGAAGAAAAAAGGGACGTTTAACTCAGAAATGGAAAATAATTATTTTAAAATAAACAGAAATTAGAGTCACGAATTGATAAGGTAAAACTGGAAATCACTGCTAGAAACCCTAAAGGATCTCAGAGACTTTAAGGGACAACCACAGAAGGTAACACTTGTTGCACATGATTTCATAGTCTCTGTAGCGGAGAGAATGGAAACCATAATTCAAACAACACATCACAGCACAAGCGGGTGAAGGGAGTGGCGGGATGTCAGGATAGCGATGGGTGGCTGAGTATGAGTTTTTCCGGGCCGTCTTATAACGAGATAACTCAAACATAAAACCATTACCGGTTACCATGGCATCCGAAGACATCAGAGGATAATGATTTGCATCAAACAGCTGGAGGTAATGGACGGCCATAACCTCATTCCCTTGACAAATACTTAGTACCCCCCATGCTAAGGTGGCATAAGCATCGGCCGGTACAATACGACTGAGAATATCAATCCCACGCTGGATATCTCTATCCTCAGCCACAACCCTTAGCCCTTCGAAGTAAATGGCAATGGGGTTGCCGGCCTCAAAGCATTTGACGAAGAAAGGCCTGTGCCGCCCTTCATTTTGGAGGCCACCATCAGGGGCATTGGATGTGTTGATTTCTGATGGATCAGTACAAAGCCAATTTATAGCAGCTGTCTTTAGAACTTCATCACTGTATACTGCATTGTTCCCCCTATGACCAGCCCTTAAAATAGAACCAAGTGAAGACCATCGATCTTCTGCAGCATCTTCTGCAGCAAGGGAAACAATTTTTATGAAAACGTCGTCGGGGAGCTCCGGCATCTTGGGTGGAGCGGACATAGTGTTGTAAAAAATAATTTTTTTCTAGTTTGTAGTTGAGAGGTAATAGACTAAAGTAACGGAAATATTATAACTTAGTCACGAGGTTCTATTTGTAGTTGATAGGTAATAAATAGACTAATAATTTTAGGGTTAAACAATATTTTGGCAGGAAACCATAAGTTATTCCTGTAATAGACGCATCGACGAGACCTTTCCAGATTATTCCTACTGATAACATGACATGAATCGACGTGACCTTTCGCTTTCCCGTAAAACTATAACTCAGCCATAACATGAATCGACATGACCTTTCGCTTTCCCGTAAAACTATAACTCAGCCGTAAAACAATATTTTGGCGGGAAACTAAACAATAAAATTAAGTTAAGTTAACCTAATTTTATTGGTAAGCAATATTTTGGCGGGAAACCATAAGTTATTCCTGTAATAGACGCATCGACGAGACCTTTTCAGATTATTCCTACTGATAACTCAGCCATTACTTACATGAATCGATGAGAATTATGGCTGAGTTATCATTAGAAACGAAGGTCATTTCTTCAAATATTTTATAATGATAACTCAGTCATAATTCTCTATAACTCAACCGTCACATGACCTGTAACTCAGCCTTATAGATCAGTCGTATAAATCAGACGTTTGTTTTCATATTGTTTCTTTCGATAACTCAGTCATAACTCACAATAACTCTGCCGTTAAGAAATATTTGGCAAGTTAACCTAATAATAGACGCGACCTTTCTTTTGATAACTCAGCCATATAGATTGTTCATTTTGATAACTCATCCGTTATTCACTATAACTCAGCCGTCACATGAATCGACGTGACCTTTCGTGTTCCCGTAAAACTATAACTCAGCCTCAAAGTGAGAGTAGATACTAAAATGTGGAAGCATGAAAGGTGGATACATAGAATTAGCCGAAGAAAAAAGGGACGTTTAGTACATGAAAAAGATGGAAAACTATACGAAGAAATGGAAAACAATTATTTTAAAATAAAGAGAAATTAGAGTCACAAATTGATAAGGTAAAACTGGAAATCACTGCTAGAAACCCTAAAGGATCTTAGAGACTTTGAGGGACAACCACCAAAGGTAACAGTTTTTGCACTTGATTTCAAAGTCTCTGTAGCGGAGAGAACGGGAACACTTCACAGCACAAGTGGGTGAAGGGAGTGGCGGAATGACTCGTAATAAGATATCGGCTACAATTGTAAAGGTTTTACGGTCAGGATAGCGATGGGAGGCTGAGTATGATTTTTTCCAGGCCGTATCAAAACAAGGTAAATCATCCAGAAAATAATTACCACTTACAATGGCATCCGAAGACATCAGAGGATAATGATTTGCATCAAACAGCTGGAGGTAATGGACGGCCATATCCTCATTCCCTTGACAAATACTTAGTACCCCACATGCTAAGGTGGCATAATCATCGGCCGGTACAATACGACTGAGAATATCAATCCCACGCTGGATATCTCTATCCTCAGCCACAACCCTTAGCCCTTCGTAGTAAATGGCAATGGGGTTGCCGGCCTCAAAGCATTTGACGAAGAAAGGCCTATGCCGCCCTTCATTTTGGAGGCCACCATCAAGGGCATTGGATGTGTTGATTTCTGATGGATCAGTACAAAGCCAATTTATAGCAGCTGTCTTTAGAACTTCATCACTGTATACTGCTTTTTTCCCCCTATGACCAGCCCTTAAAATAGAACCAAGTGAGGCCCATCGATCATAATCTGCACCATATTCTGCAACAAGGGAAACGATTTTTATGAAAACGTCGTTGGGGAGATCCGGCATCTTGGGTGGAGCGGACATAGTGTTGTAAAAAATAATTTTTTTCTAGTTTGTAGTTGAGAGGTAATAGACTAAAAACTGGAATATTATAACTCAGTCACGAGGTTCTATTTGTAGTTGATAGGTAATAAATAGACTAATATTTTTAGGGTTAAGCAATATTTTGAGGACCTATTATTTTTCCTTTAAATTCTCTTAATTAATTGTATTGTTTCGGTTTCTTACTCATTGTATCGTTTCCTTCTTCTCCGCTCACAATATATTGCACCTACAAATCTCCTCTACAACCAATATCAATATATCCTTCGATCATTGCATATGTAAGTATCCTCTCCATCCCCTCTCAATCTATTGCATATTTTCCGATCATTGCACCTATCAGTTGGTGAAGGTTGTTTTTATTTTGATAGCCGAGCTATGGACGGAGAGGGTTCCAGTAGACGTCAAAAAATGCAAGGTAGACGAAGCATTATCGCCAGCAAGAGTCCCAGATCACGAGTGGGAAGAGGAATCACTATTGGCCGTGTCCGAAGCCTTTTCTCAGAGAAGGGCCGCAGTCGAGGCGGAGTCAAAGCATCGCTACACAGAAATTCTGCGTATGATGGATGAGCATATCAAGAAGAAGGAAGAGAAGACCGTCCTCGTGCATCAACTGGAACTAATCGACGCTCAACTAAACCAACTGAATCAAATCTTGGCTGGAGAACTTGTCGAATTAGCGACAGAGCACAAGAAGTTAGAGGAGATGAGAGAGATTGCGGAGGCCGATGCCGATCTGTGTGTGGTTCCTCCTCCTGTTGATTGGGATTAACTAAAAGCTCATGGTTCCTCCTCCTCTTAATCGGTTTTTAGAAGTGAATTCCATTGTAATGTCGTGTCTTCTTCTTTATGAACTCTGAACTTGTTTTATTTTTATTTCTTTTTGTAATGTTTCATATGAATATAACTCAGCCGGTATTATGATAAATCAGCCACTAAAGATTTATAAATCTGCCGTCACATGAATCGACGTGACTTTTCGTTTAACCGTAAATATTATAACTCAGCCGTAAAGTCATATATATCAGCCATTTACGTTCATATTGTTTCTTTTGATAACTCAGCCTTACTCACTATAACTCAGCCGTAACATGAATCGATGAGACATTTCGAATTTCCGTAAATATGATAACTCATCCGCCAAATCATATATATCATTCATTTACTTTCAAATTATTTTTTGTGATAATAACTCAGCCATAAGTCACTATAACTCAGCCGTTACGTGACCTTTCGTTTTCCAGTAATGGTTATAACTCAGCCGTAAAGCGATATTTTGGCGGGAAACCATAAGTTAACCTAGTAATGTTAATATTCAAATTGTTGGCGGGAAACCATAAGTTAACCTAATAATATTAATATTCAATTGTTGACCGAGTGATGTTTTTCTTCTTCAAAACGAAAATCCCCAAATGTCGAATGCTTAAACCCTAAAAAATCAAATTCTCGTAAATCATGAGCAATGTATCTGGAGATTCGAGTTGTGCATCAAATGTTCGAGAGAGAGGACGAGGTACAGTTGTTGGCGTACCTAAGAGATGTTGGTGTGGAGAAGCAATCGTGGCCAAAAATTTGAAATCGGAGTCAAATCCTTGTCGACGATACTTCCGTTGTGGGTATGCAGCTGCGAAGAAGGTAGAGTCTGTTCTTCATTATGTTGAATATGTTCTTGTTGGTTTATGTTGAATCTGTTCTTGTTCCAATTGTTGTCTCCATCACCTTGATAGCTTATGAATGATGACCACGTCTTCAAGTGGGTCGATGAGGCACTGTTGGATGAGGTAGAGTCTTTCTCTCTTCAAACTGTAAAACTACAAATGGAAATGGAGATTGAGAAGAAGATGCAAATGGAGCTTGAGAAAGAGCTATTTGAGAGGGTTGAAGATGCAAAATCAGAATTGAAAGCAAGGATGAAGATGATGATAGTTGTGATAGTTTTTGGTTATATGATCATGTTTGGTCTAATTAAGATAGCAGGATGAGCTAGTGTATGATGGGATTATGTTTCCATAATGTTGTTGTTAATGGTTATGGATTCCAAGAAAACTAATGTTGTGTTGTTAGTGGTGTTTAATCAATCTCTTTAAATAACTCAGCAATAAAATTTACTATAACTCAGCTATAACTTACTATAACTCAACCGTCACCTGACCTTTCGTTTTCCCGTAAATATTATAACTCAGCCGTTAAGTCATATATATCACTTATTCACTTATTTACTTTCAAATTGTTTGTTGTGATAACTCATCCATAACTCACTATAACTCAGCCGTCACATGACCTTTCGTTTTCCCGTAAAAATTATAACTCAGCCGTCAAGTTATATATATCATTCATTTACAAGAGTATATCTGGTTTTTAGAAAGTTTTAAAAGGTTTTACAAATTGTTTATAATGATATATATCAATTTGATTTGCTTTTCTAAAAGCTTTACAAGTTGTTTCTAATGTTTTAAAACAGTAAAATCTGAATAAAATATTATTTTAAAATGGAGTTTACAACACCTTACAACACCAGAGACTGAAATATTTTGTTAAAAAGAACAAAAACAAGATAAATTATTCAAGAGTTCTTAAAAATAGATATGAACTATTTCAGTTTATATTTCAGTTTCCTCTCCCAGCGTATTGATTAGTCATCTCTCTAGCCATGGCTTCAAACCTTCTCCTATCAGATTTGTAGAGGTTGGCAAGATATTCAATGGTCTGTTCCTCATCATTGACCTCTGGTTCATTCAACTTCTCCACTAATTCCTTGAAAAGCTTAACAATGGGCATGGGCGTCCAACGGTCGCGCTTCAAAACTTTTAGGTGAATGCCTCCCCTATCTGATACATTTGGGTGGCAAATTCTTGTGATGAAAACAACCTGCATTATCAAGAAAATTTATTTAAAAAACTATTGAGTTGCTGCAAAAAAAGGAGTCCTAATATTGAGTTGCTAAAATAAAAAGGAGTATAATCAAAAATAGATACCTTGGGGGGACTTCTTGGGTAATCAGGTGGAAAACTAAGCCTAAGTTTAAACACTCCCCCTTCATAAGGAGTGTTCACCGGTCCGATTAGAGTAGCCTCCCAACGGAAAATGTCGTCATCAACAGTTACTAAAAAAAAGGCAAACACTCAATCTCTTTTATCCTTAACAGTAAAACAAATCTAATCTGAAGATGTATGTGTTTACCTGCTGTGATGTTTGGCGAAAGATCCCTGTTCAGACATTTCAGATCAGTACTTATATGCTTTGAAGGAGAACGACGGGTCATTCCTGACGAATTGAAGGAAGAATTTAAATAGATTTTTCGAATCTGGGATATTATTTAGGAGTTTTCGTGAGACAAAGGTAATATGTGTAAGTCAAGAGCAAAAAGTATTTATAATCGGCGAAGCGTCGCTTTGGTTTACAAAAAGTACCCCTTCGACTTCATAAATCCATAATTCTGTCCGCCTTTATCATAAATACATAATTCTTACCCCTTCAACGCGTAATTATAACCGAACTAAAGCGACGCTTCGCGTATTACGCCTTCAATCAATTACGGTTTTACAAGCCTCTGGTCGCTATAATTCAGCCATAACGTTATATGGCGCTATAACTCAGCCCTAAATCGTAAACCCTGATAACTCAACCATAACTCACTATAACTCAGCCGTCAAATGACCTTTCGTTTTCCCGTAAATATTATAACTCAGCCGTCAAGTCATATATATCACTCATTTACTTTCAAATTGTTTCTTGTGATAACTAAACCATAACTCAGTCGTCACATGGCTTTCGTAACTCACTATAACTCAACTTTTGTTTTCCATTAAATTCGAATTGATTACATTCAGTTCTGCAATTCGCCAAAAATATTAAAAAAAATACAAAAAGCGACAAGCATCATATTAGCGAACTAGTTCCCATGGGAAGGCTATCGTCTCTAGCATTCTGGACGGTCCTGAAGTCTCAGGATGGGAGCTGACCGAATAGATCGGACTCCAACAGTTCTTCCACCACCAGCTTGCTCAGTTCAGATCGCCAGATTTGACAATCCTGCCTTAAGGATTCAAGCCTTTCCATCGGCACTTCGGAGCCCTTGGACACCATCTCCTCCAAGAAGGCACATGGACCTTCTACGTCATGGCGTTCGCGGTAGAAATGGTCTGTTGACTCCAAGTGGTTGACGTACCGCCTCAGCCTCTCCAGGCAAGCTCGGTAGGCCCAGACTTCCATATTGTGCGGGAAGTCAGAATCTCCCAAAGGTTCGTAATCACCTTCGGGTAAGTTGGGCACCACCATACGGGAGACCTGTTCTACGCAAGAGGCATGCTCAGCAAGTAGACGAGTCATGCGCCACTTCGCTAGAAAAAAACCTTCGGCGATGAGCTCATCCAGGACTCGGATAGTCCCTTCCAATCGGCAGAGCCGAAAGACTTGCTCGTATTTAAGATGAAATGCTTTAATATAAGCGCCAAGTCTCTTGCGGCGAGCTCGGTACATCCGGAGTTCCTTTTGCAAAGGATTAAAGTAACGGGATCGAGACGGAGACTCTTGAGGGGGGGAATTATGCGACGCTTTCGGATCGAAACCGCTAGTTCCAGCGGCTGTCAGTTCTCGGGCCCGTTTCAACCATGCAGATCGGGTAGTCACTGGCATCTTTGCTAGTTTCGTTCTAGTTTGGAATGCTCTGAACATTTCCAACCCTTTCCCTATTTATACTAAAACTTGGAACGCAACCCCCATTGATTCCACTGCCGGGAAACCATAAGTTAACCTAATAATAGGCGGGAAACCATAAGTTAACAAAATAATAGAACGTGTAAAAATCACTATAAGTCTATAAAAATCATACATTACGGATTTATAATTTAGCCGGTATTACGATATCTCAGCCATTACGGATTTATAAATCACTATACCTCAGCTGTCACATGAATCGACGAGACCTTTCGTTTTCCCGTAAATATTATAACTCAGCCGTAAAGTCATATATATCAGATTATTATAACTCAGCCGTAAAGTCATATAACTCAGCCGTAAAGACCTTTCAGATTGTTTCTTTCCTGGCCGTCTTATAATGAGATAACTCAAACATAAAACCATTACCGGTTACCATGGCATCCGAAGACATCAGAGGATAATGATTTGCATCAAACAGCTGGAGGTAATGGACGGCCATAACCTCATTCCCTTGACAAATACTTAGTACCCCACATGCTAAGGTGGCATAAGCATCGGCCGGTACAATACGACTGAGAATATCAATCCCACGCTGGATATCTCTATCCTTAGCCACAACCCTTAGCCCTTCGTAGTAAATGGCAATGGGGTTGCCGGCCTCAAAGAATTTGACGAAGAAAGGCCTGTGCCGCCCTTCATTTTGGAGGCCACCATCAGGGGTATTGGATGTGTTGATTTCTGATGGATCAGTACAAAGCCAATATATAGAAGCTGTCTTTAGAACTTCATCACTGTATACTGCATTTTTCCCCCTATGACCAGCCCTTAAAATAGAACCAAGTGAGGACCATCGATCTTCTGCAGCATCTTCTGCAACAAGGGAAACAATTTTTATGAAAACATCGTCGGGGAGCTCCAGCATCTTGGGTGCTAGAGCGGACATAGTGTTGTAAAAAATAATTTTATTCTAGTTTGTAGTTGAGAGGTAATGGACTAAAGTAACGTGAATACTTGTATATATACAGAGATGGAATAATAGTATATTATTTGGTTGGACCAGATTACAAGAAAATTATTGGGAAGATGAATTTCGTTTTCCTGTAAATATCAGCCATTTACTTTCATATTGTTTCTTTCGATAACTCAGCCATTACTCAATATAACTCAATCGTAACATGACCTTTTGTTTTTCCGTAAATTATAACTCAGCCGTAAAGCGATATTTTGGCGGGAAACAATAAGTTAACCAAATAATAGAACGTGTAAAAATTACTATAAGTCTATAAAAATCCTACATTACAGATTTATAATTTAGCCGGTATTAAGATATCTCAGCCATTACGGATTTATAAATCATTATAACTCAGCCGTTATATGAGTAGACGAGACCTTTGGTTTTCCATTAAATACCATAACTCAGCTATAAATTCGTATAAATCAGTCGTTTGCTTTCAGATTGTTTGTTGTGATACCTCAGCCATAACTTTACTATAACTCAGCCGATAAATGAGAGGAGATACTAAAATGTGGAAAATAGTGTAGGGACCTTTAATACATGAAAAAAGATACTCGCCTAAGAAATGGATAATAATTATTTTAAAATAAACAGAATTTAGAGTCACGAGTTGATAAGGTAAAACTGGAATTCACTGCTGGAAACCCTAAAGGATCTCAGCGACTTTGAGAGACAACCACCAAAGGTAACAGTTTTTGCACATTATTTGATAACCGTTGAGAAGATGGAGACCGTTATCTATATAACACATCACAGCACAAGCGGGTGAAGGGAGTAGCGGGCTGTCAGGATAGCGAAGGGAGGCTGTGTATGAGTATTTTCGGGCCGTCTTATAACGAGATAACTCAAACATAAAATCATTACCGGTTACCATAGCATCCGAAGACATCAGAGGATAATGATTTGCATCAAACAGCTGGAGGTAATGGACGGCCATAACCTTATTCCTTCAATAAATACTTAGTACCCCACATGCTAAGGTGGCATAAGCATCGGCCGGTACAATACGACTGAGAATATCAATCCCACGCTGGATATCTCTATCCTCAGCCACAACCCTTAGCCCTTCGAAGTAAATGACAATGGGGTTGCCGGCCTCAAAGCATTTGACGAAGAAAGGCCTGTGCCGCCCTACATTTTGGAGGCCACCATCAGGGGCATTGGATGTGTTGATTTCTGATGGATCAGTACAAAGCCAATATATAGCAGCTGTCTTTAGAACTTCATCACTGTATACTGCATTTTTCCCCCTATAAACAGCCCTTAAAATAGAACCAAGTGAGGACCATCGATCTTCTGCAGCATCTTCTGCAACAAGGGAAACGATTTTTATGAAAACATCGTCGGAGAGATCCGGCATCTTGGGTGCTAGAGCGGACATAGTGTTGTAAAAAATAATTTTATTCTAGTTTGTAGTTGAGAGGTAATAGACTAAAGTAACCGGAATACTTGTATATATACAGAGATGGAATAATATTATATTATTTGGTTGGACCAGAGTATTACAACTCAGTTGTAAAGTGAAAATATCAGCCATTACTCTTTTGATAACTCAGCCATAACTCACTATAACTCAGTCGTAACTTGACCTTTCGTTTTCCCGTAAATAATATAACTCTTTTGATAACTCAGCCGTTATAATATATCATTCATTTACCTTCAAAATTTTTCTTGTGATAACCCAGCCATTACTCACTATAACTCAGACTTAAAGCGATATTTTACCGTAACCATAAGTTAGCCTAATAATAGAACGTGTAAAAATCACTATAAGTCTATAAAAATTATACATTGCGGATTTATAATATAGCCGGTATTACGATATCTCAGCCATTACGGATTTATAAATCAATATAACTCAGTCGTTATATGAGTCGACGAGACCTTTGGTTTTCCATTAAATACCATAACTCAGCTATAAATTCGTATAAATCAGTCGTTTGCTTTCAGATTGTTTGTTGTGATACCTCAGCCATAACTTTACTATAACTCAGCCGATAAATGAGAGGAGATACTAAAATGTGGAAAATAGTGTAGGGACCTTTAATACATGAAAAAGATACTCGCCTAAGAAATGGGAAATAATTATTTTAAAATAAACCGAATTTAGAATCACGAGTTGATAAGGTAAAACTGGAATTCACTGCTGGAAACCCTAAAGGATCTCAGCGACTTTGAGGGACAACCACCAAAGGTAACAGTTTTTGCACATTATTTGATAACCGTTGAGAAGATGGAGACCGTTATCTATATAACACATCACTGCACAAGCGGGTGAAGGGAGTAGCGGGCTGTCAGGATAGCGAAGGGAGGCTGTGTATGAGTATTTCCGGGCCGTCTTATAACGAGATAACTCAAACATAAAATCATTACCGGTTACAATAGCATCCGAAGACATCAGAGGATAATGATTTGCATCAAACAGCTGGAGGTAATGGACGGCCATAACCTCATTCCTTCGATAAATACTTAGTACCCCACATGCTAAGGTGGCATAAGCATCGGCCGGTACAATACGACTGAGAATATCAATCCCACGCTGGATATCTCTATCCTCAGCCACAACCCTTAGCCCTTCGATGGCAATGGGGTTGCCGGCCTCAAAGCATTTGACGAAGAAAGGCCTGTGCCGCCCTTCATTTTGGAGGCCACCATCAGGGGCATTGGATGTGTTGATTTCTGATGGATCAGTACAAAGCCAATATATAGCAGCTGTCTTTAGAACTTCATCACTGTATACTGCATTTTCCCCCCTATAAACAGCCCTTAAAATAGAACCAAGTGAGGACCATCGATCTTCTGCAGCATCTTCTGCAACAAGGGAAACGATTTTTATGAAAACATCGTCGGGGAGATCCGGCATCTTGGGTGCTAGAGCGGACATAGTGTTGTAAAAAATAATTTTATTCTAGTTTGTAGTTGAGAGGTAATAGACTAAAGTAACCGGAATACTTGTATATATACAGAGATGGAATAATATTATATTATTTGGTTGGACCAAAGTATTACAACTCAGTTGTAAAGTGAAAATATCAGCCATTACTCTTTTGATAACTCAGCCATAACTCACTATAACTCAGTCGTAACTTTACCTTTCGTTTTCCCGTAAATAATATAACTCTTTTGATAACTCAGCCGTTATAATATATCATTCATTTACCTTCAAAATTTTTCTTGTGATAACCCAGCCATTACTCACTATAACTCAGACTTAAAGCGATATATTACCGTAACCATAAGTTAGCCTAATAATAGAACGTGTAAAAATCACTATAAGTCTATAAAAATTCTACATTGCGGATTTATAATATAGTCGGTATTACGATATCTCAGCCATTACGGATTTATAAATCAATATAACTCAGTCGTTATATGAGTCGACGAGACCTTTGGTTTTCCATTAAATACCATAACTCAGCTATAAATTCGTATAAATCAGTCGTTTGCTTTCAGATTGTTTGTTGTGATACCTCAGCCATAACTTTACTATAACTCAGCCGATAAATGAGGCGAGATACTAAAATGTGGAAAATAGTGTAGGGACCTTTAATACATGAAAAAAGATACTTGCCTAAGAAATGGAAAATAATTATTTTAAAATAAACCGAATTTAGAATCACGAGTTGATAAGGTAAAACTGGAATTCACTGCTGGAAACCCTAAAGGATCTCAGGGACTTTGATGGACAACCACCAAAGATAACAGTTTTTGCACATTATTTGATAACTGTCTCCACATTGGAGAGGAAGGAGACCATTGAGATGATGGAGACCGTTATCTAAATAATACATCACAGCACAAGCGGGTGAAGGAAGTGGCGGGCTGTCAGGATAGCGAAGGGAGGCTGTGTATGAGTTTTTTCGGGCCGTCTTATAACGAGATAACTCAAACATAAAATCATTACCGGTTAACATGGCACCTGAAGACATCTGAGGAGAATGATTTGCATCAAACAGCTGGAGGTAATGGACGGCCATATCCTCATTCCCTTGACAAATACTTAGTACCCCACATGCTAAGGTGGCATAAGCATCGGCCGGTACAATACGACTGATAATATCAATCCCACGCTGGATATCCCTATCCTCAGCCCCAACCCTTAGCCCTTCGTAGTAAATGGCAATGGGGTTGCCGGCCTCAAAGCATTTGACGAAGAAAGGCCTGTGCCGCCCTTCATTTTGGAGGCCACAATCAGGAGCATTGGATGTGTTGATTTCTGATGGATCAATATAAAGCCAATATATAGAAGCTGTCTTTAGAACTTCATCACTGTATACTGCATTTTTCCCCCTATGACCAGCCCTTAAAATAGAACCAAGTGAGGACCATCAATCTTCTGCAACAAGGGAAACGATTTTTATGAAAACATCATCGGGGAGATCCGGCATCTTGGGTGCTCGAGCGGACATAGTGTTGTAAAAAATAATTTTTTTCTAGTTTGTAGTTGAGAGGTAATGGACTAAAGTAACGGGAATACTTGTATATATACAGAGATGGAATAATAGTATATTATTTGGTTGGACCAGAGTATTACAACTCAGCTGTAAAGTGAAAATATCAGCCGTTACTCTTTTGATAACTCAGCCATAACTCACTATAACTCAGTCGTAACTTGACCTTTCGTTTTCCCGTAAATAATATAACTCTTTTGATAACTCAGCCGTTATAATATATCATTCATTTACCTTCAAAATTTTTCCTTGTGATAACCCATCCATTACTCTCCATAACTCAGTTATAATATGTCCTTTCGTTTTCTGTAAATATTATAACTCAGCCGTCAAGCGATATTTTGGCGGGAAACCAGAAGTTAACCTAATAATAGACGCGACCTTTTGTTTTTCCTATTGTTTTTCCTTTATATTTTCCTCAGTCATATGTCTTACTCTCTTTCATCTCTTCTTCGTTTCTATTGTTTCTCTTTATCTTCTCTTAAATCACAGATCTGTCTATCTGTTACATCTTCTTATCGACATGGAAGTTGTTCCTCACATCTATGGACAATTTTTTAGAGATGTCGAAGCGATCATTTGCGCCACTGGTCGGGAGAATATTCCGGTTCTAAACTCTGGTGTGGGTTCCTTGGTTGACAAAACCACTGTTACGTGGTTCAAGTTCCTTCACGTTCTCTCTATCGCGATTGGAGGAATACTTCAACACAACTGGCACCATGCGTGGCCGACGTACCGATTGATTCCCTTCTACTTTAAGAGACGGTGGTTTCTCCTCCTCGCGGTAAGATCAATAAAACAAACCATATTGATATTATTCTATACTCTTATCGTTTCTTTCCTTTAATTGTAACGTAAATACACGTGGGATCCGAAGCATACTTTAACGGTCTGGACGCAGTTTAATTTGGTGGCTAGAACGTTATTCAGATCCCAGATACGTGCTCTCAAGAGGATATGGGCGAGTGGTGGCAATAAACCCGAGATGCTGACTTGCATAGTTTGGAATGATTTGGTCGATATGTTTGAAGAATTTGGCCCAGATGACGTCGGTTTCAAAAAGTGATGATTTTGTGTCGTCTTCTACATGAACTAATGAACTATGAACTACGAACTATGATTTTGTGTTTTTTATTTTTCCGTTTATGTTATACTTTCATATTAATATAAATCAGTCGTTATTACGATATCTCAGCCATCAAAGAATGATAAATCAATCATAAAGTTCAATAGTCAACCACAATATAGCATAACTCAACCATCACTTTAACGTAACACTTTGAATAATAATTTCAAATTGTCGGACAAATACTTTTACAAAAAATAAAAATGCGTGAAAGGTTTTAATAATATCGAGAGACTTTTCTTAATACTTTAAGAAAAATAAAATTCTAAATTCGAATAATAATTATTAAATTATTTGCAATAATATATTGTGATAAAAAGCTCACTTTATGAATTTATTATGCGTGTGGATTTGAGCAGGCAAAGAATTAGTGATTTTTCGCGCTTCCCTAACAACACTTTTTGTAATATCGAGAGACGTTTTAATACTTATTAGGAAACTGACAGAACAAAAGACCCAAGAAAGAAAGAAGAATATGTTTTCATATCTTCATAATATTGAGAAGACCATAAACGATAACTCAGCCATAACTTAACCATAACTCAGCTAACCCCCAAATTAGAATGACTAAATAACCGACCAAACCGAACCAAACCAGAAACTATTTTTTCCATTATTTTTGGTCAATTACGGTTATATTCGGCTTGCTATCGGTTATATTAAGTTAATCGACCTAATTTGGATAACATTTGGGTTATTTATGGTTATATATTCGTCTAACCGACACATAACTGGAAATAACCGAAAAGTAATTTCAAAAATTATAAAAATTTGAAAAATGGTTATCATATTAGCATATCCAAATTACCACCTTAAACCAAACACAATATAACCAAAACCAAACTGTTATATTAAAACCCTTAATGATGGAAATATGAACCCTACACCTCAAACCCTAACCCTAACCCCTAAATGTCATGTTTTGAATGTTTTACACTTTGATGAGAATGTGTAAAAATAAATCTTTGTCTATAATTATTACTTTTTATTGCTTATTATGATTGTAATATTCATTTTGTCATTCTATATTTTAATTTTGAGTTATAATAATTCTAATTTACAAATATTTCATAAGTCAGCCGTGTGAAGTATGTAAATCAGCCGTAACATAACCGTAAACCAGCCATAATTTTGAAAATAGACAAATCAAAGTTTTAATAATCCAAGTACAATTCCAAAAGAAACGAAACGAAGGACATAATGCATTATTTAATCTGAATCCAAAAAATCAGATGCCTCATCGTAGATTTCTGCTGCCATTTTAACCCGTATAGCCTGGATATTTTGATCATTGATTCCATCGAACGACACACCAAGCGCTAGACATTCAATAAACTTTAAAGCGTACACGCCACAGTCACCAACCTGTACGTTTTGAGGGATCTTGGAGGCACTCTTCCTCCTGAAACCGAACTGACTGGCAGTAGGTGTACGAATTTCATGAGGAACGTTCTCGTTCATCATTTCTGGAATCATCCGCTTCAACGCCCTACAATCATTCAGCATTCTAAGATCACTGTCATTGGTTACTTGTCCCACGATGCTATCATAGCAATCAATATGCCTTCTGTTGAGATCCACGTGCAGCGCCACCCAGTGATTGTCTCCAGTTCGTGGAGTAATATACAGGTGATCCACATCTTCAATCCACTTCAAATTAGTCGGTTCATCTAGTGGTAACAAACCTTTAACTAAACGTTCATAATTATTGCCAGTCATTTTAAAAAACTTGGGTTTCATATCGAACATCGGATAATCACGAATCATCGTTCTGGTGGACCACGGGTCTATAAACGCAATGCATTTGTTGTGGAATGGGAAGGGATCTTGTTTGTACCTAATACTGAGGAGTCTCATAAACGCGCCTATGTGCTGTAAAACAGAAAACTGATTAGTAAACAACAACTCAGCCATAATGTAATATAAGTCAGTCATAAACAATAACAAATCATACCACTGCCACCTACTGTCATTATGTATTATAACACAGCCGTAAACATAATACCTCAGCCACTATGTATTATATCTCAGCCGTAAACATAATCACTAAGCCATTATGTATAATATCTCAGCTGTAAACATAATAACTCAGCCATTATGTATAATATCTCAGCCGTAAACATAATAACTCAGACATCAAGTTAAACTTACTTTATCAGACAGCCACCCAAATGTACCAGACAGCTAGTTCTTTCTTTTGGTGATGAGAGTCCTATAGAATTCAATATTTGGTGTTGACTTGCCTAATGGTGTACCCCTAAGAAAAAAATAAGAACAGGTTAATATAATTTTAACAAGATGTGATTAACAAGGGTCTAAAGGGTCATACTCGGCTGTCTTTAGGTATTCCAAAAGTTTCTGCAACTTGACCGGATCTACAGGTGCCAGAGGATCATATATTCCAGGTCCAGGTGAACAGTTCTTCCTCATGCACGTCAGTCCGTTGTCCCCAATATAAGGAAAAATCTTCGCATGTGTAGCTTGTAATTTATTCAATGAACATCCATCCGGGGACAGCTTAACATTCTCCAGCCTTAAAGTTTTGATTCTATCAAGCCTAATCTTTTCCTCCTCATCATCCTCAAATTCAGGTTCAAGTGAGTTGACTTCAGCCATAATCTTGGCTGTCATATCACATATACTGCTGTCAGGTTCTTCAGGTTCAATGACTTGTTTAGGATTAGTAGTCTTTCTACATCTTCTATTTGGCGGATTATTTCCATCCTTCTTTTCCGCCAACTCTTTGACCTTCTTTGCAGCCGCCGCCTCATCTTTTGCCTTCTTTTCCGCCAACTCTTTGACCTTCTTCGCAGCCGCCGCCTCATCTTTGGCCTTCTTTGCAGCCGCCGCCTCATCTTTGGCCTTCTTTGCCGACAAATCTTTGGTCTTCTTCGCAGCGGCCGCCTCAACTTTGGCCTTCTTTGCATCTAATTCTTCATCCTTCTTTCCATCATTGGCATTTTTCCTCGTGTTAGTCCGTTAAATTGGTTTCGTAGCAGCTGGAGGCTTCTCAATGAAATTAAGAGGATGATCTTTATCAAACTCATCCTTATCAAACTCTTTATTCAGATTCCTACTGACCCCAGCCAAACCACTGCCAACTACCTGTATAACATAGCAAAGACAATTAAAGATAATGATAACTTAACCTAAACAATCTGGAAACTCAGCCATAAGATTAACATAATTCAGACATTACCGGAGGACTGTTGAGTTATAATTAAAGATAATGATAACTCAACCTAAACAATCTGGAAACTCAGCCATAAGATTAACATAATTCAGACATTACCGGAGGACTGTTGACAGAGTAGTTTTGGTGCATTTTTCCTGGAACTGCTGGTACTGGTGGACTTTTTGGTGACAACAGTTCATCCATAAGGTTCTTTATTTTGAAATTTTTACAAGTGTTTTGTGACAACAGTTCATCCCCAAGGTCTTCAAAATTGTTTTGGCCAGTTTGCCCAACACCCAAGGAAAGCACGTGCTCTTTCATCTGCTTGAGATCACTCTCAACAGAACGAAACCTGGTTTCAAACCTTTCATTCATCCTCTCTTCTATTCTATCTCCAATGTTTTTTTCCAAGGTGTCCAACCTTGAGGTTAAATTAAACACCAACTCAATGAGAGTTCCAACCGGTCCACCACCCTGACTGTTGGAAACTACCACCTTCTATTCAGCTCCTTCACCAGATCCACCACCCTGACTGTTGGAAACTACCACCTTCTTGACTTTCTGCTTCTTTGCGGGAGGAGAGTCAGAATCAACTTTCTGCTTCTTTGCGGGAGGAGAGTCAGAATCAACATCCCAAAAACCTTTAACAAACTTATCCTCATGTATGTCTTGGATAAGGCGATCAACTGCTGGGTCGTTGTCTTTTTGATCTGGCCACGTATGAAATAGCTCCCATACATCATCCTTCATAACCATTTTAGTCACATGCAGCTGTAACATAAGAGAATATGAGACCCATCAGTGAATAATAACTCAGCCAACACTAAAGCATAAATCAGCCATTACTAAAACATAACTCAGCCGTTACTAAACAATAACTCAGCCATAACTAAATCATAACTCATCCATTACTAAACAATCACTCAACCAGATATAAACCTTACCTCACCAAGCACTTTGATCTATTCAGCAATTGCGGTTTCCAGCGATGAACGTGTACGGTTTCCACCCCATTGAAGCATCGGTATGCCACCATCTTCAGCTGATGCATTCCCAAACCGTTCTCCAAAGAATTTGATGGACTCATACGCCCAAGCCTGTAACACGGGTGTAAACCCACTGAGGGTGTACGACTTTCCCGTAGGGTTCAACATCTTTATGGAATCAACAAGAGCTTCAAATGCGGACTGACCCCACGGATACGTCTTCATTGCTTCATCATCAAAAACTCTTTTGGCACTTTCATATGGAATTCTAGAGTTATTATGCAAACCATAAAGCCCAATGTGTTGAAGAAGCAACAGCCCCAACCATTTAAGATGATCAAGGTTAACCCATCCCCGGCACACTTTTAATGCTTCCCTGAGTTCAAGTAGCGTTGGACCTGCCCCACCAGGCACTTCCAAAAGTCTAAAGAAATCTTTGTGTTCATCTTCAAGTTCAAACCGTTCAGTAGGCATTGGGTCTATGTTTAACCCCATCAGATAATGAAACTCATTCAACCCAAACCTGATAGGTTGACCGCCGACCACAAACCAAAGCTCCTTCTTATGTACCCTTAACTGGTTACATATTAGGAAATGAACAACCTTACCAGACCAGACGAATTGGCTATCAACTAGCTTAGAGATTATTCCAATTGGTACATCCTTCATTTTTTCCCACGCATCCAGTCCTATTGATTCCCTAATCTGGGGTAATTCTAACATCGTGAAATTGGTATTAATTTGTTTAGTATGTAGAATAGACTTCATTTCTGGCCAAAGTCTTGGTGGGTAATCCCTTGCTTGTTCTTCAGAAATATCCTTAGCCATCTGATAGTAAAGCATAAAATAAATCAACCATAACATATGGCAAACGCAAGGCATATAATAACTCCGCCATAATACATAACTTAGTCGTAAAGCATAAGATAACTCAGTCCAAACTCAGCCATCCAAGACGGCGACAATCACCCGTAACTCAAAAATAAATAGGAAGACACATACCGGAACTAAAAGACGAGACGGCTTAGACGGAAATGAACAAGACCAGCGACGACGAAGAGAAGAAAGAGCTAATGAGGATATCGAGCGAAGACGGCGAGAGATGACGGCGGGAGAGTAGAAAAAGACAGATTATCGCTGGCGGAATTAGGGTTAGATTTCGCCGACGATAAGGACAGAGAGTTTTTTTTCCGCGGTTTAAAAACCGTTCACTTTCCCTCTCATTGTAACTGTCGATGCTGGAAAGATAACTCAGCAGTCATAACGGTATCTCAGCCAACCCTCAAATTAGAATGATTAAATAACCGACTAAACCGAACCAAACCGAAAAAATAATTTTTCCCAATTTGGTATTTTTGTATTGGTATGTTTGCCTAGTTTTCTTATATTCGGCTTATTTCGCTTATATTATGCTAATCTACCTAATTACAATATATTTTGGGTTATTTATTGTTAGATATTCATCTAACCGACCCATAACCGAAAATAACCAAAAATTAATTTCAAAATTTTAAAAAAAAATTTAAAAAATTAATTTCAAAATGGTACTCATATTAGTATATCCATATTACCACCTTAATCCAAACACATTATAGCCAAAACCAAACTGTTATATTAAAACAAATAATGTTACCTCATCTAACCCTAAACCCTAAACCCTAACCCTAACCCTAACCCCTAAACAACATGTTTTGGTATGTTTGACACATTTTGATCAGAATATGTAAAAATCACTCTTTTTGTCTATAATTATTATTTTTATTGGTTATAATAATAGTAATATTCATTTTGCCATTCTAAATTTTTATTTTGAGTTATAATAACCTTATTTTATAAATATCTCATAACTCAGCCGTTTAAGTCAATAACCCAACCACTACTTAGTCAAATTACTGGCCCCTTCTTTTCTTTTTTTTTTTTTTTTTTGTGCACCCAAACTCTTAATTCAATCAGAAAGATACAGATGATATGGCAAATTCGGACAAACCCGAGTCGCAAAAGTGAACAGCAAAAGTACATGAGCAAGAAGGAATTAAACATAGAGACACAAGCTGTAGGGAGCTTGATATGGCACCAGGAGAAGTGATGAAGCAACCTATCAGAATCAAATCCAAGATAGAGTACGCAAACAACACAGAGTCATCAACTGGAACGGAGATAGTCACAATGTATGGTGACGTTAAAACGAAAAACAAACCAAAAGAGGTTGTTTTCTTCTGGAAACATCCTAGACCTGCTTCAGACGCGAGCAGGGAGGGTTCGGAGAAATATCCGATAAACAAACTTCGCCGGATAAGGGCGGAATCCGAGCCAGAAGAGGCGGATCTAGATTGGAAGAAAACAGGGCCTACCTCAGGCGCGAGCAGGGCGATACCAAGGGAGAAGTTGACAGACAAGCCGGAGGAGTATCCGGTGAAGCGACCGGAGAAGTGTCCGATGGAACCTAGCTCAAAGGATAAGCCGGCGGAAGACCGTCGAGTTTGAAGATGAGCGCAACGGTTAAAAGGCCATACCAAATAAAAGATCCAAATGGGCCTGATGATAGGAGGGTCCAAGAAGGAAATAGAACCAATCCTTAGAGACGACTTCATGGGCCTGGCCCAACAAGAAAGCAACCACTGCTTCAGGAAAGAAAACCCTAGATCGAACAGCGGAACACCATGGCGGCGGTTGACGGCGGAGAAGTATCCACGAGAAGCAGCCATGACCTTCAGATCTAACAATGGAACACCGTAGCGGCGGTTGACGGAGGAGAAGTTTCCCCGCGAAATAGCAGGATCCGGTCTAAGTGCCTTGACCTTCGAAGGAGAATCCACACAGCACGACGGCGGGAGGTTGCGAGACCAATAGCTCACAGGAGAAAGGAGTCGCAGATGACAACACGAACTTCTGAGAAACACCGACAAAAGAACAGCAACGGAGACAAACAAAGAGACCCCAAAAACAATTCTGGTGAACCGTCTCTGCTATCCCTGAGCAAAGCACGAAAAAGAGAAGGAGGTTCTGTCCTTAAACAGCGCGAGATCTACAAAGCAAAGAACGGGGAGGAAACACACGAGAGGAAGATTCCAACGTCGGCGAGCCATGGCTCGCCGACGTCGGAGCAAGCTAAAAAGACGAGTGCTTCGGGAATGCCGCCTGAGAGAGAAATTGAAAATGATCTATGTGAGTGACCACACATACTGGCCCTTCTTTAATAATAAATAAAAATACATAAAAAATTTGAATTCAAATTTTTAAATTTATTTTTAATAATAAATCGTTTAAAATATTTTTATTAAGCGTATGAATGATAACAAGAAACATAATTATTGTTTGCGTCTTCCCAACAACCCTTTTTGCATTCCCAGCGGGTATATAATAAATTAATAGGGTGGCCGTCGGATAACTCAGCCGTAATACCATTATTATGGCCGTTGCATAAGTCAGCCATAACAAAGTTGTTAATTTAACTGACTATCCTAAGTCAGTCGTGTAAAGAACACAACTCAGCCTTCAAGTATATTACTGTCAAACGACGTCGTTCGATATATTGTTTTAGTATAAATTAAGGGATTTGTTGTGATTTATTGCTTCAGTAATCGAGATCGAGTCAAGATGATGGCAAATAGAGATATCTACGGCGGCAACTCCAGGGCTGATGAGAAAACTGCTTCTGAAGCACTAGCTGAGGTTGATCTCTGGACTATCTGAAATCTCAAAGCATTATCTTAATATTGTGTTTGTGGAACTGTAGGAGCTGAATCGTAATGAAATAAATATGAAAATGAGGTACGGCAAAATCCGGAGGCGAGACAAGGGCGTTCCAATCGGGTGTAATTGCGGTACGGTGCTTCTCGTTGCCACTTCTAATGATACTACCACGAGAGGAGAACGTTATTTAAGTTGTCCGTATGACATCATAGATGTAAAGATTTTTGTACTCTTATTTTTGAGTTTTGTGTTCTGTTTCTGACTTTTTTTTAGTCTAATATGAATTATGTACTATTTGTAAGGGTCCCGGTCAAGGCTGCGGTTTCAGGAAGTGGTGGACTGATGCAGTGCGCGAAGAGTTTAGGGTTATTCAGGAGGAGAAGAATGAGATGAAGCAGGACTTGGATCATCCAAGAAGCGCATCGAGATTCAAGAAGAAATGATCTTGTATTTGGAAAAGAAATATGACGCGCTGGAGAAGAAGTTTGAGAGCTTGAACAAGTATCTGTGAGATTAGTCAAGCTCCGTTGTTTTTTTTTTTTTTTTTGGAATTGATATGAACTTTCTATGTTGTGATGTTTTATCAATCTATTTTAATAACTCAGTCATGATTAATTATAACTCAGTCATGATTAATTATAACTCAGCCGTCATAAACGATATCTCAGCCAACCCTCAAATTAGAATGACTAAATAACCGACTAAACCGAACCGACCGATAAAATAAATTTTCCAATTTGATATTTTTGAATTGGTATGTTTAATTAACTAAACCGAACCGAGCGTTAAAATAAAACACCTAAGATGACTAAGGGTCCTAGATGAGAAAAAGAAAAAACCGTCCAAATTCTAAGTCCGGAACGGTCGGGGTTTCACCATCACCGTCTGGGTTGGTCCTGTAGACGAAGTGGAGGCCGTGGACCTGATAGATCATCTGCCAGCGGTTCCTCCACCGTTACCTTGTCCAGTTCGGTTCGCCAGAACTAACGAGCTAGCCTTAGGGTCTCCAGTCTCTCCCTCGGAACTTCGATGCCTCTTGACGCCAAGTTTTCCAAAAAGGAACACGGGCCCTCGACCAAGTGCCTCTCACGGAAAATTGGGCCGGCCGACTCCAGGAAATTGGCGTACCACCTTAATCTCTCTATGGAAGCCCGGTAGGCCCAGATATCCACAGTAAACGGGTGCGCGGTATCTTCGAGAGGTTGACAGTCGGCCTCAAAAAGGACAGGCACCTCCATACTCGCCACCAGCTCTTGGCACGCCGCATGCGCGGCGAGCAGCCCGGTCATACGCCACTTCTCCAAGAAGAAACTTTCGGCGAATATTTCGTTCAGGACCCGAATAGTCCCGTCCAAACGATAAAGCCGACAGACTTTGGCCAATCTACGGCGTCTCGCCATAAGGTGAGCCCCCAGCCTATAGCGGCGAGCTCGATACCTTCGGAGTTCCTGACATACGAGGCTCCCTTCTGCACCCGTCATATCGACATGCAGAACAGGTGCGCGAACGCGGAACGTTTCCACGCCCTCTTGGGCAGAGGGATTTTTCGACGTTTCAGTTCGGCTGGAACCGCTCGCCAAAGCGGCTATCCTTTCCCGAGCCCGTCTCAGCCTCGCAGATCGAGTTGTCACCATCTCTTTTTCTCTATATCTTGGAAAGTTGTGGAGGTTGGAATATTTCAATCTCTCAGGCTCTCAAACCTATTTATACGGGATTATGGGAAGTAACCGCCGCTGAATCCACCAATCAGAGTGCAGCGAGATTTTCACTGCGTCCCGAGAATCTCGCTGATTAATTATAACTCAGCCGTCAATAGACGATATCTCAGCCAACCCTCAAATTAGAATGACTAAATAACCGACTAAACCGAACCGACCGATAAAATAAATTTTCCAATTTGATATTTTTGAATTGGTATGTTTGGTTTATTTCGGATATATTCGGCTTAATTTCGGTTATATTAGGCTAATCTACTTAATTACAATATATTTTGGATTATTTATTGTTAGATATTAATATAACCGACCCATAACCGGAAATAACCAAAATTTTTTTGATTTTTTGATTTTTTAAAAAAATATTCAAATGGTAATAATATTATTATATCCATATTACCACCTTAAACCATACACATTAAAACACATTAGAACCAAATCCAAAAATCAAATAATCTGAACCCTACATCTCAAACCCTAAACCCCAACCCTAACCCTAACCCTAACCCCTATACGTCATGTTTTAGACATCCTTGGTGAGAGTGTGTAAAAATCAATCTTTCTCTATAAATATTATTTTTTATTGGTTATAATAATTGTAATATTCATAAGTCAATTTAACATTTAAATGTTGATTTATAATAATGTAAATTTACGAATATTTTATAAGTCAGCCGTGTAAGTCAATAACTCAGCCATCACTTAGTCACTTTGTCGGAATTTTAAGATTTTTTATTCGAATTTTGAGTTCAATTTTTTAATTATTTTGTATAATATATTGTGAGAAAGCTAACTTTATAAATTGATTACGCGTGTGGATCTGAGCAGGCATAGAATTATTGTTTGGGCTTCCCAACAACACTTTTAGTAATATCGAGGCACGGCACGAAAGACTAAACGAAGCCGTACCAAGTACATAACTCAGCCATAACTCACTCATCCGTACGAAGTAGATAACTCAGCCTTTCGAAATATATAACTCAGCCATAACATATATGTTTATTTAATATTTAATTATAACTCAGCCGTGTGAAGTACATAACTCAGCCGTAACATTGAAAAGATACTAAACAAAGGACTTTCTTATCCAAGTACAATTCCTACCAAAAGAAATCCAATTTTTTCCAATATCCAAGTACAATTCCTACCAAAAGAAATCCAAATGTTTTTTTACATATCCAAGTACAAGTCATACCTACCAAAAGAAATACAAATGTTTTTTACGTGAACTGATTCATAAAATCAGGTGACTCATCGTAGATTTCTGCTGCCATTATAACACATATACCCTGGATGTTTTGATCACAGATTCCATCGAAAGACACACCAAGCGCTAGACATTCTATAAACTTTAAAGCGTACACGCCACAGTCACCAATCTGTATGTTTTGCAGGACCTTGGAGACTGTCCTCCTCCTTAAGGTAAACTGTTTGAAAGTAGGTTTAAGAATTTCGTGAGGAACGTTCGCGTTCATCATTGCTGGAATCATCCGCGTAAGCGCCCTACAAGCATTCAGCATTCTAAGCTCACTGTCATTGGTTACTTGTCCCACGATGCTATCATAGCAATCAATATGCCTTCTGTTGAGATCCACGTGCAGCGCCACCCAGTGATCGCCTCCAGTTTGTGGAGCAATATACAGGTGATCCACATCTTCTATCCACTTCAAATTAGTTTATTCATCTGATGGAATCAAACTTGGGTTCGGACTTGAACATCGGATAATGACGGTGAACATCGGATAATGACGGTGAACCATGTATATTGAAGTGGATAGAAGATGTGGATCACCTGTATATTGAACATCGGATAATGACGGTGAACCATTTCACTGGTGAACCACGGGTCTATAAACGCAATGCGTTTGTTGTGGAATGGGAAGGGATCTTGTTTGTACCTACACCTAAGGACTCTCATAAACGCACCCAAGTGCTGTACAACAGAAAACTGAGTAGTAAACGACAACGCAGCCATAATGTAATATAAGCCAGACAACGACAACAATAACTAAGACATTAAGATAAACTTACTTCATTAGTAAGCCACCCATATTTACCATATTCTTCTGGCCTCACTGGCCAGTCCTTTCGTTCGGTGATTAGCACCCTATAGAATTCAATTTCCATTCCGCCTTTGCCTAACAGGATATTCCTAACAAACAAATAAACACAAGTTAATATAATGTTAACAAGCTGTTATTAACTTGTTAAGCAAAAGGGTCTAAAGGGTCATACTCGGCTTTCTTTAGGTACTCCAAAAGTTTCTGCAACTTGACCGGATCAACAGGTGCCAGAGGATCATATATTCCAGGTCCAGGTGAACAGTTCTTCCTCATGCACGTCAGTCCGTTGTCTCCAATATTAGGGAAAATCCAGCTTGGATGATCTTTGTTGTGTATTCAATGCACTCCCATCCGCTGACAGCTTAACACTCTCCAGCCTTAAAGCTTTAATTCTATCAAGCCTAATCTTTTCCTCCTCATCATCCTCAGATTCAGGTTCAAGTGAGTTGGCTTCAGCAAAATACTCGTTTGTAATATCTTCTACACCAGCTTCTGAACCAGCTTCTCCAGGTAGTACAAATTTCAACGGCTTAACACCAGCAGCAACAACAGCAGCAGTAGGATTTTTAGGCACCCTACCTCTACCTCTACCTCTACCTCTACCTCTACCTCTACCTCCACCTCTACCTCCAGCCTCAGCTACTTCTTTGGCCTGCTTTGCCGCAGCTACTTCTTTGGGCTTCTTTAACGCAGCTACTTCTTTGGCCTTCTCTGCCGCCTCTAACTCTTTGGCCTTCTCTGCCGCCTCTAACTCTTTAACATTTCTCCTCGTGGAAGGCCGTGTTTTCGTATCAGCTGGTCTCTTAGTAGCTGGAGACTTCTTAGCATCTGGAGAAGTCAAATAGTTCTTTTCCTGTATATTAAAATTATAATAACTCAGCCTAAACATTCTGAAAAATCAGCCATAAAACAAAGATAAATCATACATTATGATAACTCAGCCTAAACATTCTAAAAATCAGCCATAAAACAAAGATAAATCAGACATTACCTTCTTTGCCGCCTCTAACTCTTTGGCCTTCTCTGACGCCTCTAACTCTTTGGCATTTCTCCTCGTGGAAGGCCCTGTTTTCGTATCAGCTAGTTTCTTAGCAGCTGGAGACTTCTTAGCATCTGGAGACTTCTTAGGAGAAGTCAAAGAGTTCTTTTCCTGTTTATCATAGTGAAGCCAATTAAAATTATAATAACTCAGCCTAAACATTCTAAAAAATCAGCCATAAAACAAATATAAATCAGACATTACCGGAACTTTTGGTGGACCTTTTGATGTCTGAAGTTCCTGTCCATGTCCCAGGTTATTTAGTTCCTGTCCCAAAATTAAAGTCTGGTCACTCGTGCTCTTTGGAAGCACGAGCTCTTTCATCTGTTTGAGGTCCGTCACAAAAGATCCAAGCCTGGTTTCAATCCTTTCATCCATCTTCTTCTCCAGATTCGCCGATACATTTTCAATGTTCCTATCAACGGTGTCAAACCTTGTGTATAACTTAGAGATCAATTCGTAGATAGTACTAACCGACTCATCTTCGATAGTTCTAACCGACCCATCTTCCCCAACATCTTCCTCCTCACTTACCTTTATTCCTTTCTTCTTCCTCCCCTGTGCAACTCCTTCACTAGTTTCCTGACTGTTGGAAACTTTCATCTTCTGGACTTTCCGCTTCTTTGCTGGAGGAGATTCAGACTCAACAACTGCTTCAGCTTTCTTTTTCTTATTCTTCTTATCACTCCCCTTAACATCCCAAAAACCTTTAACAAACGTATTCATATGTATGTCTTCGATCAGGCGATCGATTGCTGGGTCGTCTTCTTGTTCTGGCCACGAATGAAATAGCTCGCAGCCATTTTCCTTCATAACCATATTAATCACACGCAGCTGTAATATAAGAGATTATGAAACCCATCAGTAAGTTTTAACTCAGTCATTACTAATGAAAGCATAAATCAGTCATTACTAAAACATAACTCAGCCAACACTAAAGCATAAATCAGCCATTACTAAAACATAACTCAGCCATTACTAAACAGTAACTCAGCCATAACTAAATCATAACTCATCCATTACTAAACAATCACTCAACCAGATATAAACCTTACCTCACCAAGCGCTTTGATCTCTTCAGCAATTGCGGTTTCCAGCGATGAACGTGTACGGTTTCCACCCCATTGAAGCATCGGTATGCCACCATCTTCAGCTGATGCATTCCCAAACCGTTCTCCAAAGCATTTGATGGACTCATACGCCCAAACCTGTAACACGGGTGTAAACCCACTGAGGGTGTACGACTTTCCCGTAGGGTTCAACATCTTTATGGAATCAACAAGAGCTTCAAATGCTGACCGACCCCACGGATACGTCTTCATTGCTTCATCATCAAAAACTCTTTTGGCACTTTCATATGGAATTCTAGAGTTATGATGCAAACCATAGAGTCCAATGTGTTGAAAAAGCAACAGCCCCAACCATTTACGATGATCAAGGTTAACCCATCCCCGGCACACTCTTAATGCTTCCCTGAGTTCAAGTAGCGTTGGACCTGCCCCACCAGGCACTTTCAAAAGTCTGAAGAAATCTTTGTGTTCCTCTTCAAGTTCAAACCGTTCAGTAGGCATTGGGTCTATGTTTAACCCCGTCAGATAATGAAACTCATTCAACCCAAACCTGATAGGTTGACCGCCGACCACAAACCAAAGCTCCTTCTTATGTACCCTTAACTGGTTACATAGTAGGAAATGAACAACCTTACCATATCAGACGAATTGGCTATCAACTAGCTTAGAGATTATTCCAATAGGTACTTTCTTCGTTTCTTCCCACGCATCCAGTCCTATTGATTCCCTAATTGGAGGGAATTCTTTCATCCTGAAATTTGTGTTTATATCTCTAGACTCTATTTTAGCGTATAGTCTTGGGGGGTAATCCCTTGCTTGTTCTTCAGAAGAAATAATCACCATCGACATCTGTTATAGTTCATAAGTAAATCATAAAATAAATCAGCCATAACATAAAACAAACTCATACACAAAGCATAACATAACTCAGCTACAAACACATAACTCAGATCTAAAGCACAAAATATCTCAGTCACAACTCATCCGTCCGCAAAATAAAACAAACAGTAAATCAGCCATCGAATTGAATAAATCTAACAAATCAGCCATAAACCCTAAAATAACTGAGCCGCAACATAAAACAAAAAGTAAATCAGCCATCAAATCGAATAGATCTAACAAATCAGCCGTCATTAACAACGGCGACTCCAGCGGTAAATCATCGAAAAAACCCACATTCAGCCGGAAAACTCGAAACTAAACAGTCAACACATACCGGATAGACGAAGACAAAGAAGACGAAGAGAAAGAGAGAGCGACGACGAAGAAAGAGAGTGCGAAGACAAAGATAGAGAGAACGAGTAAAGACGGTGAGAGATGACGGCGAGAGATGACGGCGGGAGATTGATGGCAAGAGAGTAGACAACAACAGAGTATCGCCGGCGACAAGAGACAACGAGAGTTTCGATATTTTTTTTTTTCGCGGTTTGTGAACAGTTAAAACCTATTCACTTTCCCTCTCTTTGATATAAACAAGAAAACAAAACTGTGGATCTAAAAATAAAACTGCGATCTAAAAAAAAATGCTTAATGACTGTGTTAAATCATATCTAATGTGTATTTTAATTTGCTGATATGTATTTTTTTTTTAATTTTTTACTCAAATTCGAGAAATAAAATCCAAGGGGTAAATTGTAATTACACCCAGGGCACTAAACATTCTAGTAATTTTCAAAAGATTTATAGATATGAGTAATAAACCAACTTTTGGATAACATTTGAGTAATTCTTTCTCTTTTTATTGTTGAAGCTGATACCTATACAAAGGAGATAGGTTCCATTATACTGTAGGCTAATCTAGGTTACAATAGTTGTGGATGATGGATCACAAGAATACTATAACGCGACTGAATTTGCTACATGTTCTCTTTAATTTCAAGGATTCTTTGAAAATTCATGAAGGATTATATGAAGTTCAGGAAGGATACTTTGAACTTCATGATGACCTTTATAAAGAGTTTGGATTTCATGATGACATTCATAAAAGTCTAGATATTGGTAAAATACCTTGATATGGCACAATACCCCTTAGTAATGGAGTAATCTTTGACATATTGAGGTAAAACATCAAAAATAGAGTTAAAAATATATTTATTTAAATTTAGGAAGGATTCTGTAATATTTAGGAATGACACTTTAAAATTCAGGATAGTCTTCATAAAAATTTAGAAAGATACAAAATCAAATTATTACTCATATATATATATATATATATATATATATATAATTTCATGATGAACACAAAATAATATCAATATTCCTCACTAAATGGAGTAATATGTGTTATACTGAAGCAAAATATTAATAAAAGATGGGTCAAATCTCATTTCTTTAAATTTAGGAAGGATTTCATATTGTTTAGGAAGACAGTCTCTGTGATTTATGAAGGTATTCCTAAATGTCTTAAACCAACACACCTATGTAGCCAACTTTGGATTTGCAGTTTGTATGTATTTGAATAATTGTATCAAACTCATGAATATAACTATTAGCTTGTAGATTCTACAAGTTGCAAATATGATTGACACCTTAAACTGAGATCCAAGATCACAATGAAGTAGGATGAACATATAAAAAAAACACAAATCAGAAGCAAACGGAGGCATAGCTGAACCCACAAACGATGAAGATTACCCATGTTTTCAATTTCATTCACTGTACAGATTCCAATACCAAAAAATGCAAGCCACCACTCATAAGACTTGGCTAAGCTCAGCAAGTCAAATTCAAACCAATATACTCCAGATTTAAACATGATAAAAAAGGGGTAAGCCTCAAGTACCAATCCAAATCTGAAAGGGGTACTTCCATAGCTAAATCAACCTTAGAGGCAACTTCTTGACAGCTATGACCGATGAAATCATGAACGGCATCTGTAACGGAGCAAGAATTGAGGAAACCTAGAAGATGAATCACAAGGATCTGAGCAGAAGAGAAATCAGAAATCTTCAAGAGCATCGACTGGAGAAGCTTGAAGTTCTTGTTTACCTCCTTCATCCAGCACAACGTCTCTGTTTGTACTTCCTCCTTCACCTTGAGAAGCTCCAATGGTGGTCTCAGCAACAGAGAAGAAAAGGTGACTAACGCTCCCCCCCCCCCCATTATAATCCTTCCTGAAGCTTCGTCAGCCGCTGCAAGCTTTGCCGGAACCTTCGCCGTCCGTAAGCTTCACCTGAAACTATGAAAATTGTAAGTATACTAAACGATAAGTTGATGAATAAAAACTATAATTGATTTTTTTTTAATCACAAATGCTAATTTTGAAAAATTTGAGAATATGTGCTAGGTTTGGAAAAAAAACTTAGATTAGTGCTATTTAAGGGTATTTCTCTAAAAAAAATCAGAAGTAGAAAATATGTGTTTATAATTAAAACAAGATCTTAAGAAAAAAAAGTCAAACGAAATGTCACAATAAGTAACACAATCTTTCCTTTTAAACATTATAATATTTTTTTTTCTTATAAATAGTTAATTATGATCAAGAGACTCAACGTTTGTTGACAAAAAAAAAACGACTCAACGTTTATAAACGTTAGTAAGGCCTATGATAGAGTAGAATGGAACTTTTTGGAAGTCACGATGCATTTGTTTGGTTTTTCTGAAAATTGGATCAACTGGATAATGGCAGCAGTTCGATCGGTTAGTTACTCTGTCCTTATCAATGGTGCACCACACGGAATGATCATTCCTGAAAGGGGAATACGGTTAGTTACTCTTTCGCCGTATTTATTCATCCTTTGTGCGGACATCATGAGTCATTTGATCAAAACAAGTGATGTGAGCACGGGATCGATCACTCGGCCATGAACACTCACATCTCTCGGACGTCTCTCGGACAGATCTCGGCCACTCGTACCACTCGCAGGACAACTTGAGACCAGACTTCTTAGTGATGTGCGGCACCAACGAGTCCCCAAGGATCATCAAGGAGGAGCAAGACAAGACACCTAACGGACATTTCAAGCCAAGCTCCAACCTTCACACGAATGGCTCATGGCTAGCATCACCATCGAAGAACCTTGAGTCACGACCAGCTTTGGGAAGCTTGATTCGCGTGTCTTCACAATCACACTAGTGTGAAGACACCCCTAAGTCATTAGAAGGAGCTGTATTCTTTTCCTACTTTGGGTTTGTCCCGATGGGTTTACCAAAGAGGTTTTAACGAGGCAGCGAGCTCTAGTGCATCTCCACTTTGTTCCCGCTTGGCTCATGACTTGGAAACATTCATTGAAATGCTTAGGAGCCAAGGAAGTGAAGATCCTATCACCGCGTCCAGCCAATGACGTGGCAATCCTATCTCTTTCCCTTCCTTCCTTTGAATTTCTTCTTGAACCCTCTTATGACCGTTGGATGGTCTTTGCCTTTGAATTACTTTTGCTTTTGCTTTTTGTCCATGTGTGTGGTTTAGATCATGGCCATTTTTTCTAGGGTTAAGTGTCTCCTTATGTAAGCCTCCCTATATAAAGGCCTAAACCCTCATTGTAAAACGGATACTTGAAGATTGAATTAAATTTCCAAAGAGAGAATCTTTGTTCCTTGTCTCGCCTCTCTCCTTAGCCCAAGTCCGGGACTTGGCTCTTGAGAAACCCTAGGAGATTCACGAACCGGGTTCGTAATCCCCTAGTTCGACCGTATCACGAGCTGAGCCATCTCTCTTGTGTCGTTGCATCGATCCCCCTCGTTCCACCTCGTGAAATCACTCTCGTCCCACAAGTCGCTCCCCGTGTCGTATCGGTCCATCCGCATCGATTCGTCCAAGCGAACAAGACCGAGGCTACCGTGCAACTCACGAATCCCTCATCCGTTCGTCCTCAAATCTCGTCTCCGCAACTCATCCGCACTCTACTCTCATCCCACCACCTTTGTCCGAGAAAAGTACTTGCCTTTCCGTCCGTCACGCGAAGTAGAACTCCGTCCGAGGCTTTAGGCCGTCCGGTGCTCACATCAGTTGGTATCACAGCTCAAAGCTCCTAGCTTGAAGGTTGTGTCTTTCTAACCTAGAAACTCATCTCTTTTGGTCAAAGTTTGGATCTTGAGCATTTGTGTTAGTCGTGTAAGCTTTATCTCGTTTCCACATGTTTTGTTGGTCTTTTACTTTAATTTGGTGCATGTGTTGTGTTGTTAGGCATTTGTTTAGGTTGTTTAGCGTTCATATTATTTATCTTGTTTCTGAGTTTGTTAATCGTCGTTCTTGCTTAGGAATTGATAGATCCATAAAGTAGAGTGTTGCTTTTCATTTTGTGTTTGTGGTCCCAAAAAGTTTGTCTTGTAGTGTTCTTTTGCTTTTGCTTTTACTTTTGATTAGTCATAAGATTTTTTTGCCTTGCTGTCCTCAATCTTTGTCTTGTCCAAAGAAATATCTTATCTGCCAGCTTTAGACGCGTTACACTAACGAATATTCATTTTTGTTTTGACGAGGTACCATTTGCACGTCACGACCGATCCACCGATCGAGCCATCGGTCGTACCGTTCGCGTGACGTCCGATCGTCCAGCCACATTTGCGTATCACTGTCTAGCGCACGTATCATCTTCCGTGTATCATCGTCCAACGCTCGCATCACCGGCCATCCGTACCAGCCGTCCTTATCAGTCGTCTGTACCGTTTCTGACCACCGGTAGACGCCCGTACCAAGTTCCCGAGCACGGGATCGATCACTCGGCCATGAACACTCGCATCTCTTGGACGTCTCTCGGACAGATCTCGGCCACTTGTACCACTCATGGGATAACTTGAGACCGGACTTCCTAGTGATGTGAGGCACCAACGAGTCCCCAAGGATTATCAAGGAGGAGCAAGACAAGACACCTAACAGACATTTCAAGCCAAGCTCCAACCTTCACACCAATGGCTCATGGCTAGCATCACCATCGAAGAGCCTTGAGTCGCAACCAGCTTTGGGAAGCTTGATTCGCGTGTCTTCACCATCACGCTAGTGTGAAGACGCCCCTCCAAGGCCTGTTAGAGCTCTCTTCAACCTGCTCATGGCTAGATCGATCGGTTTCGGGTCAAATTGGAAGAACTAGAAGATTCCACCTAAGTAATTAGAAGGAGCTGTACTCTTTTTCCTACTTTGGGTTTGTCCCAATGGGTTTACCAAAGAGGTTTTAACGAGGCAGCGAGCTCTAGTGCATCAACAAGAGTCCAATCCGGTGATATATGTGGAATTAAGATTGGAAATGGAGTCCCTGCAGTTACTCATCTACAATTTGCAGAGAATTCTTTGACAAGCAAACTCACGGAATTGTAAAGCAATCAAAGAAGCTTTTGATGTATATGAATACTACTCTGGACAAAAAATCAACACATCAAAATCTGTAATCACTTTCGGGTCACGAGTTCATGGCCAAACACAGAACATATTAAAAATGATTATGGAGATACCAAACAACGGTGGAGGAGGAAAATATATGGGGCTACCAGAACAGTTTGGAAGGAAAAAGAAAGAAATGTTCTCCTACATTATAGACCGAGTAAAGCAAAGAACTGCATCATGGAGCACAAAAAAAATTGTCATCAGCAGGAAAAGAAATAATGTTGAAATCGGTAGCTTTAGCAATGCATGTCTATTCAATGACATGCTTTAAACTACCTATAGGGATTATATCAGAAATTGATTCAGTTTTACAAAGATTTTGGTGGGAAAAAGGAAATGCAGAAAGAGGAATACCTTGGATAGCATGGGAGCGCTTGCAGTTTTCAAAGAAAGAAGGTGGTCTAGGATTCAAAAACTTATCTAAGTTCAATGATGCTTTACTTGCCAAACAAGTATGGCGTTTAATCCGCTATCGTGACAGCCTTTTTGCAAAATTCATGAAAGCTAGATACTATAGAGTTTGTTCAATCTTAGATGCAAAAAAACGACTCAATCAATCTTATGGTTGGGCTTCTATTCTGGAAGGATTAGAGTTAATAAAAAAGGTTCAAGATTCATCATTGGAGATGGAAACACAGCTTGAGTGAACATTGATAATGTTATCTCAGCACATCCTCCAAGACCTGTAACAAGCATACACCAAGACAATATTCTGAACATGTCACAGTTGATTTTTGATACGGGATCCTACTGTATTAGGTCACCAGAAAAGTTATCCGAACACATTACTTTCTCTGATCACCAAGAGATCCACAAAATATATTTGGCAAAATCAATTTCCCAAGACAAACTTATTTGGCATTATAATAAATCAGGGGAATACTCTGTTCGTTCTGGATATTGGCTTAATATGCATCATCATGATAATTAGCACAACCAGACATCCCTCATGGCTCAGTGACTCTCAAAACAAAGATTTGGAAACTGAAGATTCTGCCAAAAAGATAACATTTTCTCTTGCGTATTATTTCTCAATCTCTCCCATCTATCACCAAATTGAATACTCGAGGCATGAATTTGGATCCCATTTGTCCAAGATGTTTCAAAGCAGATGAGACAATAGATCACATCCTCTTCCAGTGTACATATGCTAAAGAAATCTGGGAACTCTCAAATATCCCAATTCATTTATTGCTTCCTCCAACGTTCACCAGTGAACAGTTCATTGCCGCTTTCTTGGATTCAGCTTACTTGAGTGATCCCCTGACAAGAACAAAACATCTACCTTTTTGGTTACTTTGGCACATTTGGAAGTTTTATACAAGACAAACCAATTATAGTACTATTACGAGCCAAAAGTGACGTTGCAGACTGGAACATTCATAATACTCTTTCAAATCATCATCAACCACAATCACCTCACAATTCAAATCACACATGGAACCGTCCTATTACAACTTCGTTAAAATGTAACTACGATGCAGCATATGATCATATTACTTCAAAGGCAAAAGCAGGGTGGATCCTTCGAGACAAGAATGGAACAAGTAATGGGTGGGGTGCTATGGTTCTTGGGATAACATCATCACCTCTAGAAGCTGAAGCAAAGGCGTTCTTAACGGCAATACAACAAATATGGATAAGAGAAATTACTTCAGTTTATTTTGATGGAGATTCTGAGATACTGACAAGAATTTTAACCAACAAAGATGGCGATATCTCCCTGGAGAACATTTTACAAGACATTCGAGAATGGGCCAAGAAATTTAAGGAAATCCAGTTTACTTTCACAAAAAAATGTTGTAATAATGTAGCTCATTTGCTTGCCAAATTTGGTTGTATTTCTTCTAACTTTTACTTAACTTGTTTTTCACCGTCTATATGGCTTCAAAACCAATTGGCTTCATTCAATCATCAATATAACAACATCATTTTTTGACGAAAAAATAGATTTTATTACTAATGTTTTTTTTAAAAAATATATAGATAATATATATATATATATATATATTTTTAAAACTTTTCTATTAATATTAATAATGAAAATGGGCCTCCCACTAATGGGCTCGGCCTTGGAACTAATTACAAAGGTCCAGCAGTTACAAAAAGGAGAAAACGGTGGTCGATGCCTTCGCCGGAAAAACGATCGGATCCTGCTGAATGACCTGAAATAGAAGCTTGAACAGGAACGCCGGTGGTTGCAGGATCCACGGCTTTGCGGCGGATACACCAAATCGAAACCCTTGACATCCGCAACCAAACTCTGTCTCAGGTTCTTCTCCGGAGTACCGCTTGACCCGCTACAGATCCTCCGACAAGCTCAAACCACCAATGACAGGCTCCGCGAAGACAGGTCCCGTGCCTAGCAACCCGCTCACTCAGATCTAACACGCCTCTTCCAGCTCCGGCAACCACCGCAACCTCCAGGTAGGTTTGCTTCAATCCGGTCTGGTGGACACAAAGTCATGGCGATTTACAGAGGATGATGGCTCAATCCATCTTCCATAAACCGGATCCCATGATAGCCCCTAAGGATGTCAAACATCTAGGTTAACCACCGCAACAATGCAACAATACCCTCCTGCCCTCCTCCGACTTCCGCCGCAACCGCAGCTTCTGGCGGATGGGTGAACCAAGGGAAAAGCTCCACCGCGACCAAACGCGGCTTGATCTAGAAGCTTCCCGACCATCCAAACCGAAGCCACAGTTGCATCAGAGGAAGACAAACCACGCCTCTGTTGCCGGAGATGCAAACCACCCACCACTGCCTTCCCATTGTAGATCCAAGACCCACAATGAAGAACCGTCCAATCTTACCTGTCAAAGAAGCCAACCCCAACTGAGAAGTAACGCCTCGACTGAACGGAGAGAAGTCAAGATCCAGTGAGAGAAACACCAGATCTAACCACCGGAGCTCACCGAAGAGAAGCCGCGGCTCTCACTTCTCACCAAAGCCAACAAACCCTTCGGCGAGTCCCAACACACAAAGTCTTCCACCCAGATCTGCCAAATCCAGCCACGAACAAACGCTGCCGTCCTCAAGCAAGTCCGTCGAGCCTTCACTAGAAGACACCTCCCAAAGAAGACTCCGCTTCACGCGCCGAGACATCGCCGGAAACCACCAACAAGAGAACCAGAACGGAGACGAAGGACCACCTCACAGAGGGCGACGATGACAGTAGAAGCAGCTAAGAAAAGAGGGGAACAAAAGCTCTCTCCGGTGCCGGGAGGGCAACCGGAGAGGCGGCAGCTAAAAACTAGGTTTAGGTTTTTAGAGAGTAGGTGGAGAGTATATATAGATAATATGAATTATATCAAACTTAACATGATGTATCATCAGAAATACTTTTGAAAGTAACTTTAATTATATCATTCATATTTTAATAACCAATGCTATTTTAATTGTTGTGTCGGCTGACCTCGTACTCGGTTTATTTGAGCTACCTAGACCTCTCGAAACTGATCACGTTAGTGAGTCTTTGAAAATAATACTTTCAGCTTTATTGATACTATGTGTATGTTATACGTAATATATTTTAAAATACTTCTTTTGTGTTTAATTAAAGACTTAACGCAATAGATTGTAATTGGTCTTAGTTTAAACGATTTTATAATAGCGCCAAAACAAGAAGCGTTGAATAATTCCAGTTTGTTAATTTAGTCCAATTAATAAATCAAAAAGTCATTAGAAGGCAAAAGACCTCACCTACCTATGGTACGCGTCCTAGCTATCTCCCTCTATATAAGACGAAATGGATGCATTAAAATTTCTCACAATTCTCTACATGTCTTCAGTCTGAAATAAAAGTAAAAAACAAAATTTTATTTAACTAAGTATCGTCCACGATAATGGAATTTAAACTAATTGCAACTAGTAATCACGCTATGTATTGCATCATGGGATTCTGCAGAGGTGTAACACCCGCAAACCAAAACTGTGCGTTTTGGGGGAGGGTGACAATCGTCACCATGGTAGTGCCGGTCGATACCAATTCTGTCTGGTTCGACCAGATTATTTTAATTGGCAATTTTGGACGGTTTGGTTTAAGGAAAACCACATAACCGGACTATTAAGTGAGAAAAACGATCTAGGGTCGTGTTTTGTTGTTGTGTCGCCGCTGAAAACAAAGAGAAAAGAAGAGAAAAGTTTGTTCTTGAGTTATTGTGAGTTTTTGTGAGATTTCAAGGCTTTCTGGGAGAGATCTTGTTGTGGGAGTGAGGATCCAAGGCTAGGAACGTGTGGGAAGCTTGCTAGGAGTGTGAGATTCATCATTGTTGGTCAGAAACTTCCTGCAAAGAGGTGAGTTCTTGACCATGGCTGATCTAAGTCTATGATTCCTTGTTCTTGCTTGTTTGTTGCTGTGTTTGTGTGTTTTTCTTGCTGGGATTGATTGCTACAGGTTCCTACGGATGTATATGGCTTGGGTTTTGAGTATTGGACGATTTGGTGGAGTTTGAGAGTGAGATTCGACTCTCGGCTTCGTGAGGATTGCGGTTACAGAGGTAGTGTCGATCGACACCAGTGAAGCGGCATCGATCGACACTGTGGGGTAGTGTCAGTCGAGACCAAGAGCCAGTGTCGCTCAACACTTGGCTGGTGTCGGTCGACACCTCCCTTCCAGCGAGACGGTGTTTGTTTTCCTGGTTTGTATGCTTTGTTTGTTGATTGTTTGGAACATTGGAATTACAGTTGCTTGTGTGTATAGCCCAGTAGATTGGAGGATTGCCTCACTGGATTTTTATAAAATACTCATGCATCTCAATTTGTGTTTGTGGTGCAGGTAAAGACAAAGTGTGATCGTGGAATCAAGAAAATGAAGAGGAGGATGTTCTAGGGACTTGATTGGATGTTGTCTGGCATTGCTAGATTGCTAGAGTTGGGTCATTAGAAACATTGCTAGGATGTTGGTTCTGTGATTCCTGTTGGTTGAATTTTGGATATTGTTATGTTATAATTATTGGATTATTATTAGAGGTTATTTCCACTGTTGTTTGTGATTGTGGTTAGGAGGCTAGTGGGTATGAGACCACTAGTTGTAGTTTATTTATTATTATTATTATTATTATTATTATTATTATTATTACTATTATTATTATTATTATTATTATTATTATTATTATTATTATTATTATATTTATTATTATTATTATTATTATTATTATTATTATTATTATTATTATTATTATTTATTATTTAAAAAAAAAGCGGTTCGGGTCATTTCAGTTTGGTATCAGAGCCCTTACGGTTCTAGGTTTGGGTTCACTAGGCTTTTTGCTGTAGATGTTTGAGATTTGCATGCTTTGATTGATTATGTGAGTTAGTCAATTGTGTGTGGCATGGAGTCCTAGAACATCCACTTCGAGCCTACAGTGTGATTCCACAGTGAGTTTGTGTTTTTGTGTTATGTTAAGATTACTTGTTAGCCTCTGTTCTTGGAAGTGCATTGGTTAAAGGTGTTTGAGTTGTTGGTCATGGACGGGGACGTGGTCGTGGTCATGGTCGGGCGGGTCTCGAGGCCAGCAAGTGGGTGGTCCAGAGTTTCACGAGGAGGTACGTTAGAGGGTTGCAAGCATATCAGGAGGGACAAGAGAGGGTTAGCCGGTGAGCGTGCCGTGGGTGCTGGGAACCCAGGTGTGGGGTTGAAGCAGGTAGAGCCCAGGGTCGAGATGATCGCTTGGCGGATCTGTTGGCGTGCTGTTGGAGCGGTTACCGAGAGGGGTACCAGTGCAGGCTCCAGTTGTACCGCATGTGGCGGGGTGCAGCCGAGGGCTGCGAATGTTGAGGAGTTTTCATCTTATCTTAAGAGGATGGAGCAGTTGTAGATGACCGGTATGAGATTATTCTCAAGAGGTATCGGGCCTAGAGAGGCAGATAGGTGGACATATGCAGTTGGAGCATATATTTCTTGTTTTGGTGGTTAACCCAGTTGGATATTAGAAGTTGAGTGGGCAGGTGTAACATTGCAATGTTATACTCGGACCACGGGAGGTACTTTTTGTAGAGAGATGTTTATAGTCGTTAGGGATATTGATGATGTTTCCCTGAGAGGATGAGTAGTTCCTCTGATACCGAGATCTTGAGGATTGTGGTCCAAGAGTGAGACGGTATAACTTGAAGACGCGAGTCTGAGAGTGAGATCGGTAGGGCCCGAAGGTTGCGACCTAAGGGTGGAGGAGTTTGGAGCAAGCAATGCCTAGGACGTGAGTATAAACATAACAATGGAATGTAGACCTCGAGAATTGATGGTGGTCTAATCTTGGATTTTAGTTGTTTGGCCGATGTGCTTACTGGTATTGCTGGAGGTCCAGCGGGTGCTGTGAGTGTGGTGACAGGTTTTGCTCAGACCGAGATGACCGTATTGCAGATTTACTGACAATGTTGTTGGAGAAGAATTAATAAGATGATTAGTTCTTATGAACTTGATGTGGAATAGGTTAAGGGATTATGTGATTTTAAATATGGAAAGTGTTGAGGGAGTTAGAGTTTTGCTATTTATGGAAAGTGTCGTTGCAAAGAAAAAATAGAAAGTTCCAGAAAAGGAAAGTTTCCATAAATAGAAAGTTCGGTGAATAGTTAGGACTTGTCTATTTTTGGAAGGGGGATGTGAATTGCCGGAGAGGCGAAAAGTTTAATGGATGACCTTAAGAGTGGTCACAGATGAGATGATCAGTTCTCAAGGATCTTTGATTGGTGATTTTCAGGTGGCGGCGAGTTGATGTTGGCATATTTGATTATTAGTTTAGTAGAGCTGAGGAAGTAACCATAGGATTTGTTGAGCATGGGATTCTTTGTCCTATAACTTCACCGTGGGGAGCGTCGGTGTTGTAAGAGTAGAAGAAGGACGAGGTATGGGTTTTATGAGTTCCTTGGTTTGGCAGGTTACTACAGGAGATTTGTGCAGGGCTTTGCGAGTAGGACACGCCCGATGACTTAGTTGACAGGGAAGGATGTTCCTTTTTTTTTGTCACAGGAGTGTGAGGAGGGCTTTGCAAGCCTTAAGGAGATGTTGACTACTACGCTAGTGTTGGCTTTGCCAGAGCAGGAAGAGCCCTATGTGGTTTATACTAATGCATTTAGAGTTGGTTTGGGGGTGTGTGTTGATGCAGCATGGGAAGGTGATTGCCTACGCTTTGCGGCAGTTGCGGAAGCATGAGGGCAATTATCCTACTCATGATTTGGAGATGGCTGCTGTAGTTTTTGCCTGAAGATTTAGAGATCTTATCTTTATGGTGCAAAGGTGTAGGTATTTACAGATCATAAGGGCCTGAAGTATATATTCACTCAGCCTGAAGTATATATTCACTCAGCTTGAGCTGAATGTAAGACAAAGGTGGTGGATGGAGCTTGTGGCAGATTATGATTTGGAGATAGATTATCACCCAGTTATGGCTAACACGGTTGCAGATGCTCTGAATCGGAAGAGGGTAGCTTCGGCTCAGGAGCAGGAGATGGAGTCTCTAGTAGGAGAGATCAGTGCATTGAGGTTGTGTGCTGCTTCTCAGGAACCGTTGGGTTTGGAGGTGGTTAATAGAGCAGATCTTCTAAGCAGGGTGCGGTTGCCTCAGGAGAAGGATTTAGGGCTGGTGAATGCCTCTAACGATGTTGATTCAGAGTATCAGGTCTCAGCTAATGGTACTATTTTGGTGCACGGTCGGATTTTGTGCCCAAGGATGAGGAGTTGAGGCAGGAGATCCTGAGAGAGGCTCATGCGAGCAAGTTTTCTATTCATCCAGGAGCGACTAAGATGTACCATGATCTCAAGAGGTACTATCACTGGGTCGGGATGAAGAAGGATGTAGCTAGTTGGGTCGCTGATGTTCATATATTTTACCTGGTTTTCCCTTAGTTTATTCACATCTTTTGCATCTTTTGCTATCCATTTAGGCCATTATTGTGTAGCTTTAGCACTAATAATGCATTATAGTTTAGATGCATTGCATTTGCATCCTTTCATGCATATTCAGGTGATTTTGGAGCTTAAGAAGCTTGGAAGCAATGCTGAGGAGAAGTGAAGCAACCATGAAGGGAAAGCAAGAGAGTTAAGGCTGAAACAACAAGGTCCAGAGTCTAACTCGACCGCACACTCGACCAGACACTCGACCGTGTGCTGAGGAGGACTTGACCGAGTGGAGAATGCACGAGAGAAGCCAGCTTGACCTGCCACTCGACCGAGCACAGGTCGAGTTGACCGAGCCGTTGACTATTTTGTCTTTTAGTATTTTTAGGGCTTCCACCCCCTCTCCTATATAAAGCCTTGTACCTGCAGCCACCAAAAGAGTCCAGCTTTTAGATATTCTCTAAACCTAGTTTTTACCCTTTTGGGAATTATTCTTTTTGCACTTTTTATTTTTCCTTAGATTTTGTACTTGTTTGAGAGAGAGAAAAGATTAGATTCTTGTATTTTGTTGGTTTCATAACTTTCAAGATATAAAGATTTCGAGTTTTATTTCTTCATCAATATTGTAGATCTCTGTGTTATCTTTCATTTGATGCAAGTTTCAATATTTTTTGGGTTTATGATTTTTGTGTTCATCATGTGTTCTTGTGAGTAGTCCTTTAGGATCTTGAGGATGGGTTAGGCTGGATTGATCTTGTGGTTTGTGTGATTTGGTCAAGCTTGATTGTTGTAGATCTCTTCTAGGCTAGATGTTCTTAATGCTGATCCTGAACTGAGAGGTTAGGGTTTGATTTGAAGCATCTTAGCATCACACCAATGTTTAAGGAGCATAGATAAGGCTAGATCTAGAGCTTACCATTAGGCTTGCTAAGAGATTAGAGGTCTTGTTTGGTATGAGATGTATTGCTTAATGCCTGCTTGTGTAGATTCTTTACTGTGTGAGAACAAGTCTAGAATTGCAAGGGTTTGATTGTTTCTTGCCATGAGAGTGGAAGAAACTTGTCTTAGATTTATATGTCTAGAGATTAGCTCAAAGTTTGCTTGAGATTTGTTGACCAAGTTAGATAACCACAATGATTAGTTCAGCCCATGAATCCCTCCTCAAGGCCTTCTTTGTTTATTGATTTTTAAGTCTTAATCCTGCTGCTTGCTTGTTGTTTGATTCGTATTTGCATTGCTCTGTTTTTATTGTGTTGCTCTGTTTCCCGGATTTATCCAGCTCGACCCTGCACTCGACCTACACTCGGTCGAGTGCTTGCTCGAGTTCATCCCTAGAACTCTTGTTTATGATTTCTGATTGTTCTGTTTCATTCCTATTTGCATTTCTGTTTCATCTACTCATTGTCCTGTTCATTATTGTCTTGCATTAGTTCATCATAGTAGTTTCTATTTCTGTTCTAGCTTCATATAGTCATAATCATTCTGTTCCATTCACTTTTAGTTCTTAGTTCTTGTAGTTTTACTTTCTGCATCTTTACATTTTCATCTTAGGATTGTAGTGACAAACAATCTTTGCATTTGGCTTAACTTAGATTCATATACATATCTTAATTGTTCACAAACACTCATTTAGGATTGATACCTCTTATACTGCAACAGCATAAGGGGAATTGAAACACCCATCCATCTATCCATTCACATCTCACCATTGCATACATTCATCATCATTCATCATTCACCACACCAAAAAGATCTTGTTTCAGTCGCGAGGTGCGATGTATGTCAGCTAGTGAAGGCTGATCATCAGGTTCTAGGCGGGTTACTAAAGAGTCTACCCATTTGATAGACTAGTTTTCACCAAGGGTATCAATTCCCTATGCAGTTGTAGTATAAAGGGTTATCAATCCAAATGGTTGTGTTTTGCTAGCAGATAGGATGCAGTCAGAATCAAGCAAGTCAAGCCAAGCAATAAGGGGTTTGGTTCTAAAAGTCGTAATATAAACAGGGTAAAAGAATATAGACAAATAAACCACACGACCTAAGAACTCGATGCAAGCAATCGAGTACAGGATCGAGTGGGGTGATCGAGTATGCAAGTGAACTATGAACAGCTCGAGGTATTACTCGATGCAGGTTATCGTGTACCTGATCGGGTAAGTGGTCGAGTAAGTAAGGAAAATGCAAGAAATGAAATACGAAAGTTCCTAAGGATGGGGGTAATCGAATACTAAGTGTTCTTTCTATTTCCTCCTCCTCAGCGTGTTGATCTTCTTCAACCACTACTCTCTCAACCACCTTCTCAGCTTTCTCCGAAGCCGGTCTTTTCCCCCTTGCATTTGCGGCTCTACTCCTTGATCGAGAGGTTTGGATCTCACCTTGTTCTTCTCCTCCAGCATCAGAATCGACCTCCATAGGGTCGGTAAGTGATGAGGACATCAATAGTAAACTTCCGGAAGAACCCGTTCTGCCATTTCCCGAAGAACCCATTCTATCATTTCCTGAAGAACCAGTTCTACCAATCTTGAAGAACCCATTCTGCCAACAATGATACACAAACCTATGACAAGGCTGGGAGCAAGGACCTTAAGGGAACAATTCAACAAGTCCATTGCAAGTCTGATTACTCTCATTGAACAAGAAGATTCCAAAGAGAAGACTCCACAAGCATCATTTTTGCCAGTTCTACAAGGAATTAAAGAACCCGTTCTTTTCATCATTTCCGAAGCAATCAATGAAGGGCTGGAGCGTACATGAGAGCTATTATCAAGGTAAGTGTTTGAATTCAAATAATAAATGTTGGTTCTTTCTTGTTTTGCAGGAATCGACCGTTGGGTCTTTATGAGTCTTTTTTATTTATTTAAGTCCTAAAATCGAGTCTGTTGTTTTTTTGCAAGTTTAGTCCTTTTATTTGTAATAAATTTCGACCCTAGATGGTCCCCCGCTGCTGGACCATTATATAAGGTCCCTTCTCAGCATTGTAACCTTTCAAGTTTTTATGAAATAAAATGAGAGTTTTCTTAGGTTTTCTTCTGAGATAGAAGCAACCACCCTTTTCTCCTTCTTCTTGTGTGTGAATCCTTGAAGACTGAGATTTGACTTATCATAGATCCTTTCACAGATCTGTGTGGCGTCCTTCACTCCACCATCTATCTCTTCATCTTCCACTGCTACCGAATAGACAGAACAGTGTTATCAACCATTTGTCTATTCACCATCTTTTCACTGCCCTCCATCTATCACCCACCGAATAGGCAGAACAGTGTTATCAACCATTTGCCTATTTCCATCTATCCACTTGGGTTCCCTCATCTGGGTTCCTATATCATCTGGTATCAGAGCTAAACGCTCCAAATCAGGTTTTATCTATCCTTTTGTTTCAGTTTGTTTCCCTTAGTTTGCTTCAGTTTGTGTCTATTTCAGTTTGTGTTTGTTTCAGTTCGTTTTTGTACTTTTATATCTGTTATTTTCGTGAGTTTTGCTCTATTTGACTGTTTGTCTTCTTAGAAAAAAAAAAAAAAAAAAAAAATTCAGATCTGTTTATTTGATTGTCCCAAAACCCTCCCAAATCCTAGATCTGTCATTTATTTGGACTTTTCGACTTCCTGTGCACTTGATCTCTTTTCTTACTCTTTAAAGAAACGATTTGAACTATGGGAGAACAAGGAGGAGAGGTGAACATGGCTGAGATGCTTGCAGCTATTCAAACCCAACTCCAAACGCTTGGTGATCGCATGACACAAATTGAACAACCCACACCTGCACCAAGAGCACCAGTTCGTAACTTGCCAAGAGGAAATCATGAGGTTGATAATGGAGATCAGTCTGATTCAGAGGAAGAATATCAAGATCTTAATCAACACCAAAGGCCAAGGAGACACTACCAACAAGGTAGAGGACGAGATGAAGGCAACATAAGAGAAGGAGGCTATGATCTTAAACTCAATCCGCCAACATTTGCTGGAAAGGTTAATCCTGAAGCTTACATTGACTGGGAAAGACGTATGGAGCATATCTTTGGCTACTACAACTATTCTGAACAGAGAAAGGTATCCCTAGCTGCAGCTCAACTTACAGATAATGCCTTAGCTTGGTGGGACAGAGATGTATCTGAAAGGAGGAGGCATAGACATATACCAATCACTACTTGGGATGATATGAGGTTTCAGCTAAGAAAGAGATATGTCCCAGCTTATTACCACCGGGAGCTACAAAAGAAGTTCCGCAAGCTCTCACAAGGAAGCAAATCTATTGAGGAATACTTTGAAGAGTTTGAATCTCTTAAAAACAGATTGGAGGTAGAAGAGTCTGAGGAGAACTTGATGGCGCAGTTTCTAGATGGTCTTCATGATCGGATTGCTAGAAAGGTGGAAAGACAAACATATCATGATCTTGAAGAGCTGTTGCATCTAGCAGTCCAAGCTGAACAACACATCAATAGGAAGACAACTTCTACTAACCGCAGTAAGACTCCATGGACACCACCACCTCAAAAACCTTTAGACAAGGGAAAATCTCTTGATGTGGACCAGAGATTTAAAAGAGCTGCACCTGAGGCATCAAAAGTAACCAAACCAGAGCAAGGTAAGCCTACTAACCAAAGAGCTCGTGATATTACTTGTTTTAAATGTCAGGGAAAAGGACACTATGCAAGGGAGTGCCCAAACCAGCGAGTAATGATCCTTAAAGCCAATGGAGAGTATGAATCACAAGATGAGGAAGAAGAACATGTTGAATCTGAGGAGGATATTGTGGACTATCCAGAGATGGGAGAGCTTCTAGTCATAAGGAGGGCTCTTAGCACTCTTTTTGATCCTGAAACAATTCAAAGAGAAAATATCTTCCACTCTCGCTGCTCCATAAACTCCAAGGTATGTAGCTTAATCATTGATGGTGGTTCATGTACTAATGTAGCCAGCAAGTATTTGGTTGATAAGCTAGGTCTCCAAAAGACAAAGCATCCCCATCCATATCAACTTAAGTGGCTCAATGATGAGGCTGAACTAAGGATCTCCGAGCAAGTCACCATACCATTCACAATTGGCAAATATTCAGATCAAGTTGTGTGTGATGTGGTTCCTATGCAAGCTGGACACCTTCTTCTAGGACGGCCATGGCAGTTTGATAAGGAGACTTTACACAATGGCCGAACCAACTACTACACCTTCTCACACAACAACAAGAAGCATACTCTAGCTCCACTCACCCCTCAAGAAGTGCATGAAATGCAACAAACAATGTCAAAGGGAGCTAAGTCAAACAAAACCAATCTTTACATAACACCTTCTACTGTTTTGAAATCAATTAATTCACAGGACAAGGTGCTACTAATGATCTTTAAGGAAGGTTTGTTTTCAGTTCAAGAGGAGAATGATTTACCACCAGAAGTGCTTGAATTACAAGGAAGGTTTAAAGAGGTCTTTCCTGAGGAGATACCATATGGACTACCGCCTATAAGAGGAATCAAACATCAAATTGATCTAGTTCCGGGAGCAGCATTGCCTAACAGACCAGCCTACTGCGTAAACCCTGAAGAAGCAAAGGAGCTAGAAAAGCAAGTTCGTGATCTAATGTCAAAAGGCTACATTCGTGAAAGCCTAAGCCCTTGTGTTGTACCGGTTCTTCTAGTGCCTAAGAAAGATGGAACTTGGAGAATGTGTGTAGACTGCAGAGCAATCAACAACATCACTGTCAAATATAGACATCCTATTACAAGGCTTGATGACATGCTAGATGAGCTTAATGGAGCTACTATCTTTTCTAAAATTGATCTAAGGAGTGGTTATCATCAAGTCAGAATGAAAGAAGGTGATGAATGAAAAACGGCTTTCAAGACAAAACAAGGATTATATGAGTGGTTAGTCATGCCATTTGGACTCACCAATGCTCCAAGCACCTTCATGAGGTTAATGAACCAGGTCCTAAGGGAGTACATCTGTAAGTTTGTGGTTGTTTATTTTGATGATATCTTGATTTATAGCACAAGTTTTGCAGATCACGTAAAGCATCTTGAAATGGTGATAAAAGCGCTAAAGGCTGAACATCTCTATGCTAATCTTAAGAAATGCACGTTTTGCACTGATCAAGTTGTGTTTCTAGGATTTGTTGTGAGTTCTCAGGGACTAAAGGTCGATGAGGAAAAGATCAAAGCTAGACAAGACTGGCCAACTCCAACAACCATTGGACATGTTAGGAGCTTCCATGGGCTGGCTAGCTTCTATAGGAGATTTGTGAAAAATTTCAGTACCATTGCTGCACCCTTGACATTAGTGATTAAAAAGAATGTGGAATTCAAATGGGTTCAAGCACAAGAGGATGCATTCAAACTGCTCAAAGATAGCCTAACAAATGCACCTATTTTGGTACTTCCTAACTTTGATAAAATGTTTGAAATTGAATGTGATGCTTCTGGTACAGGAATAGGTGCTGTTCTAACTCAAGGAGGAAAACCAGTAGCATACTTCAGTGAGAAACTCAGTGGAGCTGCACTTAATTATCTAACATATGATAAAGAACTCTACGCTTTGGTAAGATCTCTAGAAACTTGGCAACATTATTTGTTATCCAAAGAGTTTGTTATTCATACAGATCATGAGACACTCAAGCACCTAAGAGGACAAACTACACTTAAGAAGAGACATGCAAGGTGGCTTGAATTTGTGGAGACATTTCTATATGTGATTAAGTACAAGAAGGGCAAAGAGAACATTGTAGCTGATGCTTTATCAAGGAGACATGCTCTGATCACTACAATGGAGGCTAAAGTCATGGAATTTGATCATAACAAAGGTCTATATGAGGAGGATCCAGATTTCAAAGAAGCCTTTGAGGAAACAAGCAAAGCCGCTTATGGGTCATACTACCAACATGATGGATTTCTCTTTAAGGACAAAAGACTGTGCATTCCTCAAGGATCCATGAGAGAGCTGCTAATAGGAGAAGCACATGGAGGAGGACTTATGGGACATTTTGGGCGTGATAAAACTCTAAGTGTTCTTATGGAACATTTCTTTTGGCCGCATTTGAAAAGAGATGTGGAAAGGTTCTGCGCAAAGTGCATCACTTGTTTGAAAGCAAAATCCAGGTCACATCCTTATGGTTTATATATGCCTTTGCCTATTCCTAACCTACCATGGATAGATATTTCTATGGATTTTGTTTTAGGGCTACCTAAGATCAACAACCGAGATTCTATCTTTGTTGTGGTGGACCGGTTCTCTAAAATGGTGCATTTCATTCCATGTAACAAGACAAATGATGCTACTCAAACTGCTGAGCTCTTTTTCAAAGAAGTTGTGTGTTTACATGGAATCCTAAGGACCATTGTTTCAGATCGAGACACCAAATTTCTCAGCCACTTTTTGGAAGACTTTGTGGAAAAAGCAAGGAACTAAGCTACTCTTCTCCACCACTTGTCATCCTCAAACTGATGGCCAAACTGAGGTAGTTAATCGTACTCTCTCCACTCTTTTGAGAGCTACGGTGGGTAAGAATCTCCAAAACTGGTTATCCTGTTTACCCTATATTGAATTTGCTTATAATCATGCTAAGCATTCTAGTACCAAATTCTCTCCAGTTGAAGTTGTCTATGGTTTTAATCCTCTAACCCCATTAGACATCACACCTCTGCCCCAAGCTGTTTATTATAGTGCAGAAGCAGTCACCAAAGCTGATTTTGTAAAGAAACTCCACCAAAAGGTTAAAGAGAATCTTGAGAAGAAGAGTGCAAAGAACAAAGAGCATGCGGATAAGCACCGCAAAGAGCTGACGTTCGAACCTGGAGATTGGGTCTGGTTACACATGAGAAAAGAGAGATTTCCCAAGGAGAGGAAGTCCAAGCTGTCACCAAGAGGAGATGGACCATTTCGGGTCTTAGAGAAAATCAATGACAATGCCTACAAATTGAGCTACTAGGTGAGTTGAACATTTCTCCTACCTTTAATGTTGCTGATTTATCTCCTTTACATGCAGATGAAATAGTTCTGCAGACAGAACTTTCTCAAGAGAGAGGGAATGAAGAGGACATCAATAGTAAACTTCCGGAAGAACCCGTTCTGCCATTTCCCGAAGAACCCATTCTATCATTTCCTGAAGAACCCGTTCTACCAATTCCTGAAGAACCCATTCTGCCAACAATGATACACAAACCTATGACAAGGCTGGGAGCAAGGACCTTAAGGGAACAATTCAACAAGTCCATTGCAAGTCTGATTACTCTCATTGAACAAGAAGATTCCAAAGAGAAGACTCCACAAGCATCATTTTTTCCAGTTCTACAAGGAATTAAAGAACCCGTTCTTTTCATCATTTCCGAAGCAATCAATGAAGGGCTGGAGCGTGCATGAGAGCTATTATCAAGGTAAGTGTTTGAATTCAAATAATAAATGTTGGTTCTTTCTTGTTTTGCAGGAATCGACCGTTGGGTCTTTATGAGTCTTTTTTATTTATTTAAGTTCTAAAATCGAGTCTGTTGTTTTTTAGCAAGTTTAGTCCTTTTATTTGTAATAAATTTCGACCCTAGAAGGTCCCCCGCTGCTGGACCATTATATAAGTTCCCTTCTCAGCAGTGTAACCTTTCAAGTTTTTATGAAATAAAATGAGAGTTTTCTTAGGTTTTCTTCTGAGATAGAAGCAACCACCCTTTTCTCCTTCTTCTTGTGTGTGAATCCTTGAAGACTGAGATTTGACTTATCATAGATCCTTTCACAGATCTGTGTGGCGTCCTTCACTCCACCATCTATCTTTTCATCTTCCACTGCTACCGAATAGACAGAACAGTGTTATCAACCATTTGTCTATTCACCATCTTTTCACTGCCCTCCATCTATCACCCACCTAATAGGCAGAACAGTGTTATCAACCATTTGCCTATTTCCATCTATCCACTTGGGTTTCCTCATCTGGGTTCCTATATAAGTAAGTGTCTTTTTGGACGTAGACAGGTCCCTACGTCGAGGAGAACGGCGGACAGTACTCGCCATTGGACTCGGTGAGCGAACTCGGGGGCTTACTCGATCGGTTACTCGAGCATCTGGTCGGGTGGTGGATCGAGTTGTGCATCGGGTTAGAGAGGCTAAACGTCCACCAGGTCGGAAATGTGGAACATTTCCTCTTCCTTGGGGTTGTTGAACATCGGCGGCGTCTCTGCCGGTTGTAGCAGCGCGGAGGTGGATCTTCTTCCTTTCCTTTGGTAGGTTCTAGCGGTTGGCTCCATATCGATTACTTGAGAAGAGAAAGAAAAACTAGTTCTTGGGATTAATAGGGTTAGTCTCCAAAGAAAATCGAGTAAGACTTGAGGTTGAGAGATGATAGAAACTATGAAACACAAAAGCTTTAGGGTTGAGAGAAACTTATCGGTGATGCTTGGGGAGAGAAAGTCGAGACCCTTAAATAAGCTAGGGTTTGGTTGGTGGGCTTCGCCGAGAGTGGGCTTGGCTTGTGGAATTTGGACTCCACTCGCTACCCGAGCAGGGACACGATCAAGCGCGTCGAGTACGGTGTCGGGTTGACCCTCGGGTTTACCAATTTCCTCTTCCCAATTTTCCATTTTTTTTTTTATAAAATTACAAAAATAAAAAAAATTGAATAAAAGAAAATAAAGCAAATAGACTAAAATTAAAAGATACCTTTGGGACTTCCTCCCAAGTGAGCTTGTTTAAAGTCACTAAGCTTGACTCTTCATGCTTCTTAAGCATGGGATCCATGTGGAAGAGGTTCTGGAATCCTCTCCACTACAGTAGGTTGGTTCAAAAGATCTCCCAGATTTTGTCCAGGTTCCATTGCAAATGTGGTGTTAACCTCTTCAAGATGTAGCATTTTTCTTTGTTTGGTCCTGGTGGAAAAAGCTTGACCATCTATGGTTGGCCTCTTAACCCCTTTCTTCACCTCAAACTCCATCTTGAGGTGTTCACCATGTTATATCCTGATCTTGCCTCGTTTCACTTCGATCACCGCACCAACTGTTGCCAAGAATGGTCTTCCTAGAATCAGTGGATCATCCGGTTCCTTATCCATATCCAGGATCATGAAGTCGGTAGGCACTTCCAGTCTCCCAATCCTTAGAGGCAGATTCTCTAAAATGCCAGTCGGATGTCTTACCGTTGTATCAGCTAGAACCAGATACTGCTTACTTGGTTTGAAGTCGGTGAATCCCAGCTTGTTAGCAACTGAAAGCGGCAAAATGCTGACCGAAGCTCCAAGATCACACAAACAGCTCTTGAAAATCTGAAATCCTATTGAACACGGCAATGTGAAAGAGCCAGGATCTTCAAGTTTTTCCTCAATTCTTACCTAGGGATCCAAACAAATTCCACTTCTCAGAATTTCAAATCCGATCTCCTTGACAGCCTCCTTAACCTCATTCTCCAATCTAGCTGCTTCCTTTGCAGCTTCCTGCTGAAGCTCATGTGGGGTCAAAAGCTTAGGTGGTGGAGCTTTGCGCTTAGCCATTCGCTCTGCAAGCGCCTTCAACTGGATGTCAAGTGCAGCATTGAACCTTTCCTCCAACTCCCCTCCTACCAGTGCAGGTGGTTGAGGCTGATCTCTTTTCTCAATATCTACTCGATGCATCATCCGATCAACACCATCGTGTAGGTCATCGGGTTCCACTTCGAGTTGTTCGTCAGTTTGTGATTCTCGAACTAGTGCTCGATCATCAACTCGATCAGTCTCTTTGGGTGTAAGCTTGGGTTCATACTCGGATATATAGTATTTGGCCTCATTCTTCATTGATTCATCCACATCCTCCCCATCTTGATCATCACTGTCCCCAGTGAGGTAGTCCTCATAGTCATCATCCAGGAAAATGGCTTGAGCAGTCGCATAATCCTTGGGGTTTTGAACAGCTTTACCCGGCAGTTGATTGATCTTTGGTGCGGGTTGGTTGTTTTGGTGGCCTTCCAGGTATCAAACCTTTATGTTGAGTGATTCATACTTGGCATTTAGGTCATTGTATCCTAAGTCGATCTTGTTGCTCATTTCGGCGAATCGTTTCGTGATGTCCATAGAAGCTGTAGCCTGTTGCTGAATCATTTGCTGAATAAGACTACGTAACTCGGCTTCTTGGGACTTTTTCGGTGGACCATGGTGTTGTGGGAACCCTGGTGGTTGGTTGTAGGTCCCTTGGTATTGTTGTTTAGGCGCATAGCCTTGGTTGTACTGGGCAAAAGGCTTCTGTTGGGTCTGGTTCCCTTGAACTGCAGATGGGTAGGTTTGATCTTGAGGATTCGCAACATTCGGGTTCCGATAAGACAGATTCGGATTCGACTTGAAGTTGTTGTACCCTCTATTGTAACCCCCTTGGTTGTTGATGTAGTTAACATCCTCTAGCTGCATAATCTCCCCATCTTGTTGTTGAAACTGCTCTTCCTCTGATATAGCATGTACATGCTTTTGCTGGTTGAGGAGCTGATCGAGCTTGTCATTGAGGGCTTTCATGTCCCTCTTGTACTTGGCATCTTCCTCTCCTGTAGATCGCACAGAGCGATCATATTCCTCATTGTAGTTGCCATCAGACTGAGCCAAGTTCTCAACTAGGTCCCAACCTTCATCAACATCCTTGTTGAGGAAGTTACCATTGCTTGCGGTGTCCAGCAACATCCGTATCTTGGGGACCACTCCTCGGTATAGTGTGCTCAGCAATGAAGCATTACTGAATCCGTGATGTGGACATCGAGTTGTGTACCCCTTGAAACGTTCCCAAGCTTCATTGAATGTTTCGTTGTTCTTCTGTACAAAGCTGGAAATTGCATTTCGCAGCCTTGCGGTTCTGGAGTTTGAGAAGAATTTGGCCAGGAATGCCTTCTTGCACGCTTCCCAAGTGGTGATGGACTCCTTAGGGAGCGATTTCTCCCAGATGTGTGCTTTATCTCCCAAAGAGAATGGGAAAAGCCTGAGCTTGAATCCATCTTCACGGACTCCATTTATCTTAGTTAGGCTACAGAGCCTATCAAATTCATCCAGATGATCCAATGGATCCTCCATTGTCAGTCCATGAAACTTGTTACTTTGTATCATCTGGATGAGACTACTCTTGATCTCAAAATTGTTGTTCTGCACAGCTGGTGGCACAATGCCATTCCTCTGAGTGTGAGTAGTCGGAGCATCTCCTGCTCCTATGTTGGTCCTTGCTTGAGGAGCTGGTGGACCGTTCTCACTATTCATCGTCTCCTTAATGGTTGCTAGTTCCGGTTGAACTTGTTGTTGTCTGAGTAGCCAAGGTCTGTTGATGTTGTCGATGAAAGGACTCAGGTTCTGGCTACCTCTGGATCGCGTTTGCATGCACAGGCAAGTATCCGAGTGTGTACTCGAGGATCAACTCGATCCATGTGATCGAGTGACGGGTCGGGTGGATGCTCGGGTTGTACCTGAGAGTGAAAATAAACAAAGGCGAAAGCAAACAAGTCAGTATCCGAAACAAATATAAACAAACGAACTTGATCTAGCAAGTCCTGAAATCCTAAACGTAGCAAAATAAAACAACCAAATGGCAACGGCGCCAAATTGATAGACTAGTTTTCACCAAGAGTATCAATTCCCTATGCAGTTGTAGTACAAAGGGTTATCAATCCAAATGGTTGTGTTTTGCTAGCAGATAGGATGCAATCAGAATCAAGCAAGTCAAGCCAAGCAATAGGGGGTTTGGTTCTAATAGTCCTAATATAAAAAGGGTAAAAGAATATAGACAAGTAAACCACACGACCTAAGCACTCGATGTAAGCAATCGAGTACAGGATCGAGTGGGGTGATCGAGTAAACAAGTGAACTATGAACAGCTCGAGGTATTACTCGATGCAGGTTATCGTGTACCTGATCGGGTAAGTGGTCGAGTAAGTAAGGAAAATGCAAGAAATGAAATACGAAAGTTCCTAAGGATGGGGGTAATCGAATCCTAAGTGTTCTAGACCAATACGGATGCCTTACATGCCTCAAGCAATTATTTCCTAGACAATGAACCTCTAAAACCTTGTCACCACACTGTCGCACTAGTAACAATCAACCTTGAACATACTACCACACTGTCGCACTAGCAATATGAACAAGCAGGCATTAAGAACAATTCATTTTTGTCAGTACACTTAGACTTATCTGATTTTGTCAATCAAAGTTAAGTATACCTCTAGCATTTACCTAATCAAGCATTTTATCTACTCCTTTCGGCCTGTAGCATTGTAAACGCCCTAGATCTAATCTCAACATGTCGGTCTGTTGAGCGCATTAAAAACATCAACCTAGAAGGAAATTTATCTATCATAACAATCAACTAAAGCATCCTAACCGATCAAGAACACCTAATCATCTATCCCATCCCAAGAAACTTTGCTACACTACTCGGACATAGAAACGAATGATAAAGCCATAGAAATAAACGAAAATGACATTATTTTAAAAGATAGAGTAGAGTAGAAAAGAGTAGGGATAAAAGATCTATGAAAAACTACAAATTAAAAGTACAAAAAACAAGAAAAAATGTTGAGTCGCTCAGTTCTCTCACAGAAGCTCTCGCTCTCTGGTTTGAGGGTCTGCGGCGTGCTCGTTTGCGAGCTAGGGAAAGAGGGGTTTATATATGGAAACCCATTTGACCTAGCTTCCCAGACCTGCCCGATGGTCTACTCGATGGGGTACACGAGGCTTGAGTCGGGTAACTCCTCGGGTGAATCTTTGGTTTTCTTCACGCTCTTCGATCCTCTTCGATCGTGTTGGGGTTCGGACTTGTTCTTGTAGCTCGATGGCTCCTTCGGGTACATGCTCAAGTTGTCCTTGTTTTTCCCCATTTTTGGCTCTTTAGCACCTGTTTTCATCCAATATATGCAAATGCAGAAATGCGACACCCTAAATGCTCTAAAACTTGATTCCTACAGTAAATGGTCTAAAAATGCTAAGTTAAAGGTATGAACAATGCAAAATATGGACAAAAAAAGGATGCTAAAAACATGTAAATCAGAGTGTTATCACAATTCCTGAGTGGAAGTGAGATATGATCACGATGGATTTCGTGGTAGGATTGCCAATGTCTCGGACTTTTGATGCTATCTAGGTCATTGTGGACCGGTTGACTAAGTCAGCATATTTTCTGGCCAATAAGAAGACTGATGGAGCAGCGGTCTTGGCTAAGAAGTATGTGAAGGAGATAGTTAGATTGCATGGGGTGCCAGTGAGTATCGTGTCTGATAGGGATTCTAAGTTCACTTCAGTGTTCTGGAAGGCATTTCAGGCAGAGATGGGCACTAAGGTGCATATGAGTACAGCTTATCATCCCCAGACAGATGGACAGTCAGAGAGGACGATCCAGACGCTGGAGGATTTGTTGAGGATGTGTGTGTTGGATTGGGGTGGCCATTTGGCAGATCACCTGAACCTGGTAGAGTTTGCTTACAACAACAGTTATCAGGCGAGTATTTAATGGCTCCTTATGAGGCTTTGTATGGGAGACCATGCCGTACACCGCTATGCTGGACTCAGGTGGGGGAGAGGAGCATGTTTGGGGCAGATCTTGTTCAGGAGACCTCAGAGAAGATTCGGGTTCTCAAGCTGAACATGAAGGAGGCTCAGGATAGGTAGAGGAGTTATGCGGATAGGAGGAGGAGAGATCTTGAGTTTCAGGTAGGAGACAGGGTGTACCTCAAGATGGCTATGTTGCGGGGTCCAAACAGATCATTGACAGACTAAGTTGAGTTCGAGGTTTATGGGTCCGTTCAGAGTGATTAAGCAGGTGGGACCGGTAGCATATAAGCTGGAGTTGCCTGAGGTTATGCGTGCGTTCCACAAGGTTTTCCATATTTCTATGTTGCGGAAGTGTCTCCGTGAGGATTATCAGTTGTTGGCTAAGATTCCTAAAGATCTTCAGCCTAACATGACTTTGGAGGCGAGACCAGTGAATGTTCTCGGGAGGAGGATCAAGGAACTTCGGAAGAAGAAGATTTATTTGATTAGAGTCCTTTGGGACTGTGATGGTGTTGAGGAGCAGATTTGGGAGCCTGAGGCGAGGATGAAGGCAAGGTTTAAGAAGTGGTATGAGAAGCAAGCCGCGACTTGAGCTTGTCTAGCCTGGTCCCATCTGTAATCCGTGGCTGGAGCGGGAATGGAGTATTACAGCCCATCTCTCTTGTTTACTTGGTCGCTTAGGGGTGGTTGGTTGTGCGACTAAGTGTAACACCCGCAAACCAATTTTTGGTAATTTGGTAAGGGTGTCGATCGACACCTTCTCGTGAGGCATCGATCGACACCAGTTGTGGCCGGTTTGGTCGGTTCGTTTTTATTTGTCCGGTTTGCGTGGTTGGTTTAGGGAATCCCTAAATTGAGTGTAAAAGAGGGAAAACGACCCAAGGTCGTGTTTTTGTCAGTATTCGCCGTTTTTGAGAGAAAAACAAAAGAGAGAGTGTTCTTGAGCTTGTGAGAGAGATTGGTGAGATTCCTTGCAGTTCTTGGGAGATCTAAGGCTGGGAAGGAGCTAGAAGCTTGCTAGGAGTGAGGGAATTCGTTCTTGTTGGTCAGAATCTTCTTGTAAGAGGTGAGTGCATGACCATGGCTTACCTAAGCTAAGATCTCTAGATTTTATGTGATTTGGTGCTGATGTGGTTGTTTCTTTGAGTTCTCTATGATATTTCGTCGCTGTTTTGGCTAGGTTTGGCCTCTGGAAGTGTAAGGAGCGGATTGGAGAAGATTGGAGGCGAGATTCGGAGTTTTTGATCGAAGGAAATCGCTGCTTGGCAACGGTGTCGGTCGACACCAGTTGGGGTGCCGGTCGACACCAACGCGAGGACGGCTCGAGACTTTGGCGAGTGTCGATTGATGCCATGTGGAGGTGTCGGTCGACACAAACTAGAGTTTTCGGGAGTGTCGGGCAGGGTGTCGGTCGACACCAGTATGGTGTCGGTCGACACCAGATTGTCAGTGTCGATCGACACCATCTAGTGTTGGTCGACACCCTTCTTTCAGCTACGACGGATTGCTGTGTGCTTTGTATAATGCCTGGTTTGTTTTATTGATTGTTGTTTGTGGCATGTAGAGATCTTATTGCTTGTGTGTATAGCCCAGTAGATGGGAGGACTGCCTCACTGAGTGTTTATCAAATACTCATGCATCTCAATTTGTGTTTGTGGTGCAGGTAAAGGCAAAGTGTGATCGTGGAATCAAGGTAATGAAGAGGAGGATGTTCTAGGGACTCGATTGGATGTTGTCTGGCATTGCTAGGTTGCTAGAGTTGGGTCATTAGAAACATTGCTAGGTTGCTGCTTCCTTGTTTTCTTGTTGTTTGGTATTGGGATATTGCCTTTGCTATAATATTGGGTTGTTATTGATTATGTTATTCCGCTGTTGAATGTGTTGGTGGTTAGGTGGCTAGTGGATATGGGACCACTAGCTGTAGTTTATTTTATTATGTTATATTTATTATTTATTATTAAAAAAAAAAAAAAAGGTCGGTCGTTTCACTAAGTAACAAGATGAGGTGGTGTTAGGGGTACGAAATTTCCGTGAAGCGGGGTTTGGAGGAAAGTTTCCTGAAATAGAGGTTTCCAAAAGTGGAAAGTGCTAAAATTGAAAAGTTTTATTTGAGTTAGAATTTGTCCATTTTTAGTGGTTGTGAGCCTTAAAGGGGCTTGTGTGGCCTTAGTGGCGGACTTTTGAGTCATTGTGCCCATGTGTGGCGGTATTTTGAGACATTGTGTGGCATTTGTGGCGGCTGTTTAGCCAGTTTTGTGGCTTTCGTGGCGGGCTGTTTAGCCAATTGTGTGGCCTTTGTGGTGAGCTGTTTAGCCAGATGTGTTGCCTTTGTGGCGAACTGTTTAGCCAATGTTGCCTGTTTAGGCGGTCCTTCGGGACAAGTGGTCTTTGTGACGGTCCTTCGGGACGAGTGGCCTTGGTGGCGGTCCTGTTTAGGAAATTTGTTTGGCCCTTGTGGCATGTATATGATCCTTGTGCGGTCATGAGGTATTCCAGTGAGGGGATATGTGGTTGGTAGGACATTGGGATGTTTTACGCGAGCCATGGGAAGGAAACCTGGATAGGGATATGACTCAGACGTGTTCAGAATTGTTTGCTCGCGACTCTTGGGGGACGTTGGTTCTCCTAGTACTGCCATTTTCTGAGACTTTGTGGCTTGGGAGTATAGTTGGAATATCGACTTCGGATGACGATCCAGGGGCGCGCTGTAGGGTGGTAACCCAAGAGACGAATATTGGACTTCCTTTTATATATGGCATGCAGGCTTAGGCCCGATGAGGAGCCAACATTATGGCATGCAGACTTAGGTCTGATGAGGAGCCAATAAAAACTCAAGGTTTAGACCTATGGGTAAAGGAAAGTCCAAAAGTCGAGAGCAAATAATGCCTGGAGCGTGAGTCTATCACCTAGAGGTGACCTTCCGTAGATCTATAACATCCGCAAACCGATATCCCGGTTTAGGGGATTGCATCGGTCGATGCAGATGGTGCATCGGTCGATGCAGGTTCAACTTTTTGCGTTTTGACTTAAGTTAAACGCTGCGTTTTGGGTTAGGAAACCCTTAAGTTGTGTTTTTGTCTCATTCGACGGATTTGGCCATTTTTGAGAGAAAACAAAAGAGAGAAAAGTTCCCTAAGTGTTCTTGAGTGTTCTTGGTGATTTCTGGAGATTTGAGGCTGTTCGTGTAGAGATCAGTAGCTAGGATCGTTGTAGGAGCTTCCTAGGAGTGTTGTTTTGCTTGTTTAAGGTTCAAAATCTTCTTGGCAAAGGTAAGTGCATGACCATTTCTTATCTAAGCTAGAGATCTCTCTGATTTGCTTGTTATGTGTTGTTAGGATTGTTAGATTGATAATTGGGACGTTAGGAAGCTTTCTTGTGGCTTGGGATCGAGTTTTGTGGTTGTAGGAACGAAGATCCGGTGAGAAGCTTCGGGGAAAACACGATGCTCGGCATTGCATCGGTCAATGCACTTTGTGCGTCGGTCGATGCAAGTGCGAGGACGGCGCGTAAAACCTAGGGTTTTCGTGTTATGTCGAGCATGCGTCGGTCGATGCAGTGCGAGTGTCGATCGATGCATGTGCATCTAGCATCGGTCGATGCAACCTTGTGTCGGTCGATGCATGTTGGTGTCGGTCGATGCAGAGTCCTGGTTTGTTATTGTTGATTGTTGATTTTTGGTTGATGGTTAGAGATGTCTCTATTGCTTGTGTGTATAGCCCAGTAGATGGGAGGATTGCCTTACTGAGTGTTTATAAAATACTCATGCATTGCAAGTTGTGTTTGTGGTGCAGGTAAAGGCAAAGTGTGACTGTGGAATCAAGGCAATGAAGAGGAGGTTGTTCTAGTGGTTCGCTTGGTTGTCTGGCTTCTGTTAGGTTGCTAGAGTTGAGTCCTAGAATATTGTTTAGGATTGATGGTTCTCTAGTTTATGTTGATTGGATTATTAGTTTATGATTTGGAATGAATGTTTGTTATTGGATTATTATTGGTTATTCTATTGGATATTGATACTGGTTATTTCTACTGTTGAATGTGATTGTGGTTAGGTGGCTAGTGGGTATCTGACCACAAGTTGTAGTTTATTTATTATATTATATTTATTTTATATATTTTTTATTTATTATTTTTTAAGAAAGTTGGGTCCTTTCAGTTTGGTATCAGAGTCCTTACATTTCTAGGTTTGGGTTCACTAGGCTTTGTGCTGTAGATGTTTGGGATTTGCATGCTTTGATTGATTATGTGAGTTAGTCAATTATGTGTGGCATGGAGTCCTAGAACATCCTCTTCGAGCCTACTTTGGTATTCCATGGTGAGTTTATGTTTCTGTGTAATAATATAATTGTTTGCTTAGTCTTCTGTCCATGGTAGTGCAGATGGCTAGAGATGGTGCAGTTGCTGGTCGTGCTCGTGGACGCGGACGTGGTCGTGGACGCGGAGGTGGTCGTGGTAGGGGCAGAGGCCTAGCAGTGAGTGAGACTGCGGACGAGAGTGTGACAGCTGAGGGTGTTGGCGAGTCGCAGGGTGTCCAGGAGGATTCCATGAGTGTGGCCGGAAGGGGCGGAGTTGATACTCCAGTGGCCGGTGATGATAGGGTCCCGGGTGTGAGATTCCCAGCAGGTGGAGTCCCTAGTGTTGACTTTGCGGCTATTGATGTCTGTGGTTTTTCACTTCAAATCTTTTACCTTAAAAGACCACACAATTGCTGAAAGTGCACAGCTAATCAGTAGTAGTATTTAAGGATCGATCCCACAGAGAGAGAGTTGATGTTTAGAGAATCCGACAGAGGTAAGTAAGGCTAGGACTCAATAAAAAGGGGGGGTTTTGTTGTCACGGAAAGCAAGCAAATAAACGATGATAAAAATGCAAGTAAAATAAATGAGACAAACGTAGGGTATCAAGGGGAAATCGCAGGGGTTCAATGATCTATCTATCTAGGAAATTTTAGGGTTGGTTTGTTTATCTAAAACTCGGACTACAAAACACTAATAAACCGTTAACTTAAAGTTCTCAAGCTAACCGTCTAAGATCACTACACCCCGTAACTCAACTGTCGCAGGCTACAACGCATAGATCAAAGCATTTAAAACAGGTTCGACTAACATCCATGGAATTCCATAGGTAAGGTGTATGTGCTTCCTATGTCTCCCCACACATCTAAGCTAAGTCAAGCACACATGCAAGCTTTTGGCAAAGCACACACACTTTAGATCATAGTTAGTTGATGAGGCTAACTTAAAGCATTAAGCAAAGACTTAGAATTAAAGCATAGAATAAACAGAATTTAAATCTAACAAACCCTAAAAATTGTCACCTAAACTAAGATCATCTCCCCCCTTTGATTTATCCCTTTAAACCCAACTAGAAAACTACTCTAGAATGTTTAAGGGAATCCTCAAAGCAAGGTTTAATAAACTCATAAACATAAATAAATAAAAAGTAAGAATAAGGTTTAGAGATTACTTCTTAGAATCAAGTACAAGATGTAAAGACTTCTCATTAAGAAAACTAGTGTATCAAACGAACAAGAGAAAGAGAAAGAGTTTGGTGGATCTCAAAGCTTCAAAGAGAGTGACAAGGGAGAGGTCTGGACGTCGGCTGCTCCTCTGGTCGTGTCTCTTGGCTTCTCCTATGATTGCACACTCTAAACCCTAAGGTTTAGAAGAGTATTTATAGGCAACTGTCTAGGTTTGGGGTTTTGTAAGGGTAGAAACGTCTTCTCTTGATAAGTGCATGGCAAGGGCGGCGTAGGAAGCTTCTAGAACGGTGGTGAAGATTTGGACTGGGCCGCCGTGGTGGTCGGTGATCAGGCCTTCAAATTAAAGCCCATGGGCTTGATGGTTCTTCTTAGGTCGGTTTAAGGTACGTCTAGGTAAATCGGGCATATCATCCGGATAGTTGTATGGATCGACTTTATTCCACTTCGAAGAGAAAGATGACTCTTTCAGCTTTCCATAGACACCAAGTACGTCGAAATATGAGTTTTGGAAGTTCTTCAAACGTTGCTCGTACTGTAAAGCTCTGAAACTTTCCTAAAACGTATTTTCCTTGCCTTTTGGTCCTTTTTGCTATAAAACCTGTAAAACCTTCTTGAAACCCAAAATACTTGATAATAGACATTAAATCCTTGAAGTCATATCAAACTCATCCTAAATGCATAATAAAACTATAGCTAAAATGGGTAAAATAATGATGTTATCAGCTATGCTAGCACAGTTGTTGGAGCGGTTGCCAGCAGTGGTACCGACTCAGGTTCAGGGAGTGCCACTAGTGGTGGTGGAGGAGCGCCAGCCAGTGGCTGCGGATGCAGGAGCACATGGACGTTATTTTTCCATGCTCAAGGAGATGAAGGGCATCGAGACTACGCGGTTTTCGGGTGGTACAGATCCTACTGCAGCAGATGCGTGGAGGACGAGTGTGGAACGTAACTTCCATACTCTGAGATGTCCTTAGGAGTTTTTGGTGGACATAGGGGTCCATCATCTGGTTGGTGATGCTCAGGTGTGGTGGATATCAGTGGCTGCTAGGAGAGTGCAGAGGTAGATGACTTGGGCTGACTTCGTCTTGGAGTTCAACCGCAAGTATTTTCCTAGAGAGGCATTGGACCGGTTGGAGGTGCAATTCCTTCAGTTGTCCCAAGGGACACGGTCAGTACGGGAGCTGGACTTGGAGTTCAGTCGGCTTCTATGTTATGGGGGTCGGGTTATGGAGCCTGAGGAGGCCCAGATCATGTGGTTTATGAGGGCTCTTTGTGATGACTTGAGGGTCCATTGTAGAGGACGTAGTTATGCTACGCGTACAGAGCTGGTTGAGACTGCAGCAGAGATTGAGGAGGATATCCGGGCACAGTTAGTGCCGGTTAGTCCAGCAGTTCAGCCTAGTAAGGCTCAACATCATGGAGGTTCTAGCAGGGGCGGCAAGCCTATGCAGGGAACCAAGAGGAGGTGGGAGACTATGTAGACGTCGAGTGGTGCGAGTTGCTTCAAGTGTGGGAGCAAGAATCACAAGTTTGCTAGCTGTCCCAGGAGGAGTGCTCTGACGGCAGGGGTTCGTGTATGCTATCATTGTAGGGAGCAAGGGCACATCAGGCCTTTGTGCCCAAAGTTGCAGCCGGCAGTAGTGGCAGTGTTGCAGCAGGTGCAGCCTGGAGGTCAGCAGGTGGCACGGATTGAGCAAGCGCCACGGGTTTACACGACTGCAAAGACTGGTGGAACCAGTGCCGGGGCGATCACAGGTATAATTTCTGGTAACTAAGCTTTGTGAATTTTTAGTAGGTTCAGATTTTATGTTTTCCTGTGATAAAGTGTTAGGTTCTCAACACATGAGGTTTATGTAGGGACTTTGTTGGTGGGCGGGTTTAAGTCCCACGTTATGTTTGATTCTGGAGCTTCTCATAGCTTCATTACTCCAGAGTGTGCAGAGAGTGCGGGAATCAGAGGAGATCCCGAGGAGCGTACAGGAGTTGTCAGAGTTGCGGGAGGCAAGTTCCTAAGAGTTGTTGGACGAGTTAGAGGAGTTGATATTCAGATCGCATGAGAGTCGTGGCCAGCGGATTTACTTATCAGTCCAGTGGAGTTGTATGATGTTATTATCAGGATGGATAGGTTGCATCGGCATATGGTGCATTTGGATTGCCATCGGGGTAGAGTGGAGTTTGAACATCCAGGAGGGATGTTGGTTTTTCAGGGTATTAGACCGACTTCAGGGAGTCTCGTGATCACAGCCATTCAGGCTTAGAAGATGAGCGAGAAGGGTCGTGAGGCTTATCTGGTTACTATATCTATGCCAGATTCAGTGAGGAAGTCTACGGTTAGCGGTATTCCAGTAGTGGAGGAGTTTGAGGATGTGTTTCAGTCATTGCAGGGATAACCACCATCTCGGTCGGATCTTTTTACTATTGAACTGGAACCGGGGACAACACCGTTATCCAAGGCTCCTTACCGAATGGCTCCAGCAGAGATGGCAGAGCTGGAGAAGCAGCTCGAGGATTTGTTGAGTAAGGAATTCATCCGTCCTAGTGTATCACCGTGGGGAGAGCCGGTGTTGTTTGTGAAGAAGAAGGATGGGAGTTTCCAGTTGTGTATGGATTATCGAGGTTTGAACTGGGTCACTGTGAAGAACAAGTACCCTCTTCCTAGGATCGATGAGTTATTGGATCAGTTGAGGGGTGCTACTTGGTTCTCCAAGGTAGATCTGGCGTCGGGTTATCATCAAATACCGATAGATGAGGTAGATGTGAGGAAGACGGCTTTCAGGACGAGGTATGGGCATTATGAGTCTGTGGTGATGCCTTTCGGGTTTACTAATGTGCCAGCAGCGTTTATGAGATTGATGAACAGCGTGTTTCAGGAGTTTCTGGATGTGTCTATCATCATTTTCATCGATGATATCCTGGTTTATTCTAAGAGTCCTAACGAGCATGCAGAGCATTTGATGGCAGTTCTTGAGAAGCTACGGGAGCAGAAGTTGTTTGCGAAGCTGAGCAAGTGTAGTTTTTGGCAGTGTGAGATGGGTTTTCTAGGCCACATTGTTTCTGCAGAGGGGGTTTCTGTAGATCCGGAGAAGATTCAGGCTATCAGAGGTTGGCCTAGACCGCAGAATGCCACAGAGATCAGGAGTTTTCTTGGTTTGGCAGGATATTATAGGAGGTTTGTACAGGGTTTTGCAAGTAGAGCACTCCCTATGACTAAGTTGACAGGGAAGGATGTTCCTTTTGTGTGGTCACAGGAGTGTGAGGAGGGCTCCGAAAGCCTTATGGAGATGTTGACTACTACGCCAGTGTTGGCTTTGCCTGAGCAGGGAGAACCCTATGTAGTTTATACTGATGCATCCAGAGTTGGTTTGGGGTGTGTGTTGATGCAGCATAGGATGGTGATTGCCTACGCTTCGCGGCAGTTGCGGAAGCATGAGGGAAACTATCCTACTCATGATTTGGAGATGGCTGCTGTAGTTTTTGCCCTGAAGATTTGGAGATCTTATCTTTATGGTGCAAAGGTATAGGTGTTTACAGATCATAAGAGCCTAAAGTATATATTCACTCAGCCCGAGCTGAACTTGAGGCAGAGGCAGTGGATGGAGCTGGTGGCGGATTATGATTTAGAGATAGTCTATCATCCTGGTAAGGCTAACACAGTTGCAGATGCTCTGAGTGGGAAGAGGGTAGCTTCGTCTCAGGAGCAGGAGATGGAGTTTGTGGTAGGAGAGATCAGTGCGTTGAGGTTGTGTGCTGTTTCACAGGAACCGTTGGGCTTGGAGGCGGTTGATAGAGCAGATCTTCTGAGTAGGGTGCGGTTGGCTCAGAAGAAGGATTTGGGGCTGGTTAATGCCTCAAAGGATGTGGATTCAGAGTATCAGGTCTCGGATAATGGTACTATCTTGGTGCACGGTCGGATTTGTGTGCCCAAGGAAGAGGAGTTGAGGCAGGAGATCCTGAGAGAGGCTCATGCGAGCAGATTTTCTATTAATCCAGGAACGACTAAGATGTATCGTGATCTCAAGAGGTACTATCACTGGGTCGGGATGAAGAATGATGTAACTAGTTGGATCGCGAGGTGCGATGTGTGTCAGCTAGTGAAGGCTGAGCATCAGGTTCCAGGCGGGTTACTGAAGAGTCTACCCATTCCTGAGTGGAATTGGGATATGATTACTATGGACTTCATGGTGGGTTTGCCAGTGTCCAGGATGTTTGAGGCTATTTGGGTCATTGTGGACCGGTTGACTAAGTCAGCACATTTTCTGGCCATTAAGAAGACTAATGGAGTAGCGGTTTTGGCTAAGAAGTATGTGAGGGAGATAGTTAGGTTGCACGGGGTGCCAGCGAGTATTGTGTCTGATAGGGATTCTAAGTTTACTTCGGTTTTCTGGAAGGCATTTCAGGCAGAGATGGGCACTAAGGTGCATATGAGTACAGCTTATCATCCCCAGACATATGGACAGTCAGGGAGGATGACCCAGACGTTGGAGGATTTGCTGAGGATGTGTGTTTTGGATTGGGGTGGCCATTGGGCAGATCACCTGAACCTGGTAGAGTTTGCTTACAACAACAGTTATCAGGTGAGTATTGGGATGGCTCCTTATGAGGCTTTGTATGGGAGGCCGTGTCGTACACCGTTATGCTGGACTCAGGTGCGGGAGAGGAGCATGTTCGGGGCAGACTTTGTTCACCAGACCTCGGAGAAGATTCGGGTTCTCAAGCTGAACATGAAGAAGGCTCTGGATAGGCAGATGAGTTATGCTGATAGGAGGAGGAGAGATCTTGAGTTTCAGGTAGGAGACAGAGTGTACCTCAAGATGGCCATGTTGCAGGATCCGAACAGGTCATTGACTGAGACTAAGTTGAGTCCAAGGTACATGGGTCCATTCAGAGTGATTGAGTGGGTTGGACCAGTGGCATATAGACTGGAGTTACCTGAGGTGATGTGTGTATTCCACAAAGTTTTTCATGTGTCTATGTTGCGGAAGTGTCTTCGTGAGGATGATCAGTTGTTGGCTAAGATTCTTGAAGATCTTCAGTCTAACATGACTTTCGAGGCGAGACCAGTAAGGGTTCTCCTTTGATGAGAGTCCTTTGGGACTGTGATGGTGTGGAGGAGCAGACTTGGGAGCCTAAGGCGAGGATGAAGGCAAGGTTTAAGAAGTGGTATGAGAAGCAAGCCGCGACTTAAACTTATTTAGCCTAGTCCCATCTATAATCCGTGGCTGGAGCGGGAATGGAGTATTCCAACCCATCTCTCTTGTTTACTCGGTCGCTTGGGGTGGTTTGTTGTCCGACTCAGTAACAAGATGAGGTGGTGCTCGGGGTACAAAGTTTCTGTGAGGCGGGGTTTTGGGAAAAGTTTCCTGAAATAAAAGTTTCCAAAAGTGAAAAGTGCTGAAAATGGAAAGTTATATGCGAGTTAGAATTTGTCCATTTTAGTGGTGGAGAAGCCTTGGAGAGGCTTTTGTGGCCTTAGTGGCGGACTTATGATTTATTGTGCCCATGTGTGGCAGTCTTTTGAGACATTGTGTGGCCCTTGTGGCGGGCTGTTTAGTCAGATGTGTGGTCTTTGTGGCGGGCTGTTTAGCAGAATTGTAGCCTGTGTGGCGGGCTGTTTAGCTAGAGTGCTTGTGTAGGCGGTCCTTCGGGACAGATGGTCTTTGTGACGGTCCATCGGGACAGATTGTCTTTGTGACGGTCCTTCGGGATAGATGATCTTTGTGATGATCCTTCAGGAAAGATGGTCTTTGTGATGGTCTTGTTTAGGATAGATTGTTTGGTCTTTGTGATGGTCCTATTTAGGACAGATTGTTTGGTCTTTTTAACGGTCCTGTTTAGGATAGATTGTTTGGCCTTGGTGGCGGTCCTGAAATCTCGGTTTAGGAGAATTGTAACATCTGCGAACCGGAATCTCGGTTTAGGAGATTGCATCGGTCGATGCAGATGGTGCATCGGTCGATGCAGGTTCAGTTTTCTGCGTTTTGACTTAAGTTAAACGCTGCGTTTTGGGTTAGGAAACCCTTAAGTCGTGTTTTTGTCTCATTCGACGGATTTGGCCGTTTTTGAGAGAAAACAAAAGAGAAAAAAGTTCCCTAAGTGTTCTTGAGTGTTCTTGGTGATTTCTGGAGATTTGAGGCTGTTCCTGTAGAGATCTGTAGCTGTGATCGTTGTAGGAGCTTCCTAGGAGCATTGTTTTGCTTGTTTAAGGTTCAGAATCTTCTTGGCAAAGGTAAGTGCATGACCATGGCTTATCTAAGCTAGAGATCTCTCTGATTTGCTTGTTATGTGTTGTTAGGCTTGTTAGATTGATAATTGTGACGTTAGGAAGCTTTCTTGTGGCATGGGATCGAGTTTTGTGGTTGTAGGAACGAAGATCTGGCGAGAAGGTTGGGGGAAAACACGATGCTCGTCATTGCATCGGTCGATGCACTTTGTGCGTCGGTCGATGCAACAAGGACGGCACGTAAAACCTAGGGTTTTCTTGTTATGTCGAGCATGTGTCGGTCGATGCAGTGTGAGTGTCGATCGATGCAAGTGCATCTTGCATCGGTCGATGCATCCTTGTGTCGGTCGATGCATCCCCATCTGGTGTCGGTCGATGCATGTTGGTGTCGGTCGATGCAGAGTCCATTGTTGATTGTTGATTGTTGGTTGATGGTTAGAGATGTCTCTATTCTTGTGTGTATAGCCCAGTAGATGGGAGGATTGCCTTACTGAGTGTTTATAAAATACTTATGCATTGCAATTTATGTTTGTGGTGCAGGTAAAGGCAAAGTGTGACTGTGGAATCAAGGCAATGAAGAGGAGGATGTTCTAGTGGTTCGCTTGGTTGTCTAGCTTCTGTTAGGTTGCTAGAGTTGAGTCCTAGAATGTTGTTTAGGATTGCTGGTTCTCTGGTTTATGTTGTTTGGATCATTAGTTTTGATTTGGAATTAATGTTAGTTATTGGATTATTATTGGTTATTCTATTGGATATTGATATTGGTTATTTCCGATGTTGAATGTGATTGTGGTTAGGTGGCTAGTGGATATGGGACCACTAGTTGTAGTTTATTTATTATATTATATTTATTTTATATATTTATTTATTTATTTATTTATTATTCTAAAAAAAAGTTGGGTCCTTTCAGTTCAAGGAAGGTTGTTAAAGAGTGGGGACCAGGGTTCGAGGAATGTCTGGCGCACCAATAACATACTGGTAGATTTGGATATCCACAGTGATGACAACCTGTCCTGCGGACCCCACTAGCCAACCGCTAGCTGCCCCAACGGACCGTCCGTGGACCCTGCTAGCCCCCCGCTAGCCATCCCAACGGACCCCAAGCTGGCCCTGCAGAGCATCGATCCTAACCCCTCACCATCGAATGGAACTCACATCCAAATCCACGAGTAGGTTATTGGTGCGTCAGGCGTTCCTCGAACCCTGGTCCCCACCCTTTAACAACTTTTCCACAGGACAAGCTGTCATCAATTGATCTGCAGGTCATTGTGTTGGTCATTGTGTTGTCCTAATAAATTAGTAATAAAACTATATTAGTACACAATAAAATACCAGATGTACCTTTAGGAATATCAACCAATTTTTTAGTTACACATGTTATACCAATTATGGCAGTTATACTCAGTTTCCTAGTTATACTATGTTTGCAACCAAATGGATTTTCGAACCAAAAAAGCTAATCTACATATGTTTTACTACGATTCAGCCACTACAGTCCATTCATATTTCTTAATCGACCCATAATAGTTGGTTATCAACCCAATATCCATTAATTATCAACACAAAATTCAAATCTAATTGAAATCTCTAAATTTAAATACAATAACCCAGAATCGATTGAGTACTTATAGATTTAAGAGGGTTTAAGCTGAAAGTAGTAGAAAAAATAAAGAAATCTGATTCAGAAATTAAAGCTTGAGCTTCATCAATGATGGAAAATGGATGAACCCGATAATGGAGAAGAAGAAGTGATAGAACATATCTGATTTTTGTTTTTTTTTTAATTATTGTTAATCAATTCAATTAAAAACTAGTTCAATGTAGTGGTTTGAATCGGTTTGGTAAGGGCAAGTTTGGAGATTGCAATTTTCATTAAAAGTATGAGAGTAGAGGAGATTAATGGAGAGTACTGAGAATTTTTGTTGGAGAGTAGAAAGCTTTCCAGATTTTAACCCAATAGTGATATGTGAAGAGATATTAAAAGATACAAAAATAATAGAGTACCACCAAAAGCATCTTCAACAACTCCAGAAAGCGATCACGTAAGAGATTTTCACTATATATGGATAAAAACTGATCTTTATATAACTATATAATAAAATCATGGGATAATTAATTCATCAAGAGTATGGATACAAATATGCAGTGAGGATGGGTGTGATGTGAAAGGATATTTCACATGGTCGTTGCTGGATAATTTCGAATGGGAACATGGATATGCAGTGAGATTCGGATTGTACTACGTTGACTATTCAGATGGTCTAAAAAGATATGCTAAAAGCTCAGCCACATGGTTCAAGCATTTTCTTCGAAATTCCGAAAAGCCAATGCTGTTTAAGTGTGTCAAGAATTGGTGGTCTGCATTACACATGATCTAAACTATACTCTATCGATCCCCTCCTTTTCAATGGCAATACTTGACGACTGGTCCTTCGCTTTGTTTATTTGTTGGTTATCTATATTTCTCTCTCAGCTTTCTATTTATACTAGAATTTTATTAGTCTTCAAGTCCTTGGATAACACAGGAGTATTGTTATCGCAAGAAACTAACAGAAATAAGAATATGGAATTTAACGCGAGATGTTGCAACTTGCAATTTTATTATATTATAAAATTACCAAAAAAATATGGGGAATTTTTTTATATTGACAAAGAGATATGGGAATATAGAACAGTTTAATCATTCCAGTTTAAGCTTGTTTAGTCAAGCCGATCATCCAATTACAATTAGTAAAGCAAAGTCATTAAAAAGCAACCGGTTTCGGTCAAGACATGATTATATATGTCCGTAGGGGTGGGACTCAGAAGACAAAAAACCGTCGTGGACAAACCACTAACTGCTTTTATATACAAATAGATTTGGTCTATGGCAGTTTATTGTCCACTCTAAATCAAAAATGAACTAAACTGTTGATGGATTTGTCCACTCTAATTGTCGTAACTATTGACACTAAGAATTTAGGCTTAAACTTTTTAAAATCTAAGAAACATCTAAGAAAATGGAAACTAAGCGTTCGAATAATTGCATGATTGGAATGGACAAATCCGTATGTGGATTCGAACGTTTTTGTTTATCAAGTATAGTCTATAGGTGTGGTCCAAAAAAATAGAAAGTAAACCGTACGTTTCATACCAACTACAGACAATTTTTACATACAAATATTTTTTATCTGCAGCGGTTTATTATCCGCTCCAAAAACAGAGTGAACTAAACCACTAACGGATTAGTCTACTTTGACTAACACCCATTCGAACCCTAAGCTAATTGCACTAGTAATCACACTATTCATAGCATCCCATGGGATGCTGCATAGAGAAGATCTTTAGAAGTTTCTAAGACTCCTTAGAATCATTATAGCTTTCCTCGTTTCAATTTTAGCGTTGCTTCTTCCGCTTATCTGGTTTGTTATTTAATTACTAGTTATAAAATTAAGTTTCACAATTGTGACTCAATTTTAAACACAACTTAAGGTCATGATTTAGTTAGTTTAAACGGAAATTTTTTAAAAGTGTTCACTTTTAGATATCACTTTTCAAAAATATCTCATTCAAAAAAAATTCAAAAATGTTTTTAAAAATTTAAGATCTAGCGTAAATACATGTGTAATCTTATAAACATATACAAGTTACATTTATACATATGTGAAATCTTAGAAATACTGTAAAAATTCCTTACCAACACCTTATTAATATCTTGTAAATGTTTTCTATCATCATTTCTATTTAGTATAAAATATAAATATGAATTGTTAAGTAAATTGCAAGACTGTATTATATTGTAATTAATAAATATATAAAACTAAGATTTATAACGTTATGACACATCTGAGTTGATAAAAATATAACTGATGTTCTATTTTGTTTTGTTTAGTAGCTAAGATTTCTAGTGGAACCAACTACATCTTAATATCTTATGTTATCGGGCGGGAATCTAGGATTTCATAAAAATAATGAAAGAGACTTTAGTTTATCAAAAATATATATAAATCATCAATACTCACCAATTTTGAAAATAAAGTCAAAATTGAACATTGTATTAATTTAAAAATATAATTATGTACGAGAATCCAAAGGTCGGACATAACCAGTTTCACCATGATTGTTTCGCTTGTGACTGTTGTGGTCAGCATAAAGCAAACCCGTTAGCCATGCCATGTTTTTATTTTATTTCTTCGTATCAAACATCCGTAAAAAATTTCGTATCCGCAAAACCACAGTCATAAGATAAGGAAGGTGACGAAAAAATGCATGTTAGCATAAAATGGAGTCGATTAACCCGATTTAACACATTCTTAAACAGAATTTTCTAAAATATATTTAATATTCTAAAATATTTAACATGGTAAATAATAATAATACAGATTATTAGATAATAAAAGTGATTTAAAAAAAAATCTAAAATACTGTACATATATTTTTTCAATTTTCTAGAATATTGAACATGTTAGGAGATAATATAGATTATTAGCTAATACGAGAAGTTTTTTCTTTTATATGGATCACATTATTTGATAAAGTGAATGATATATAACAGAAAATTCAGCAATTCATTTCATTAGTCTTTTTGTTTTGTTTTTTGTTAACTGATATCACAAAGTGCAACCCATTTCTTAATTTCACATGTGCCATTTACAGCGATGACTAACGCTAATGCACATGCACGGTCGTCGTATAAATTAAAACAAAGTAGTTAGTCAATACTGGATAATCATATATGATTAGTTGATTACGGTGATTGTTGGATCAAGTATCCCATTTTTCATACACGGTCGTCGCATAGCATAAAGGAATAAGTCAACATTATAAACAGTTGTGATATACAACATTGCTATATTGAATTTATTATTTATATTGGAAAAATGGAATGTGTAAAAGATATATAGAATCAAAAAGTGCTTTACAAATAATTAGGAAAGTTTAAATGCAAAATTAATATAACATCATGTCAATTATTACAAATAAGGTTAGTATTTGTAACGGTTCTAACAATTAATGTCATAATTATAAAATATGTTTATATAATTTTTGTTACAATGGCATCACTTGTAAAGAATTAAGTAGATAACAATTCGCACTATGAGTGAAATAATATAATTATTAAATAATTTCACTGTAATTTTTATTTACAAAATCTATTATATTTATCGGAATACACTCGATCCACGATTCACGATACGATGGGAGTTTCTCTTTCCTGTTCTCGTAGACTCATCCCCACGTTTGAAATCTTTTGTGATGAGGTACACTTTTGAGCTAACAGTTCACAGTTTATGCATCGAACGTAACCGACCACAGCATGGAGTCTCTCCAACTCCAGCCCCTATCATCATCGGTAAGATCGATAAGAATGCTTAGAACCACCTAAACTCCTTGACAATGTCACCGACTTACGAAGGCGGGCTTCGCTAGTGGTTCCACACCCATGCTCCTAGCTCCTAGTTAATTTTTCCAGTATATAGAAAAAAAATTAAACTTCAAATTTTTTTGGTAAGATGTTGTATTTATTGTAAAACAGTTTTTTGTTGAATATAATTTTACATTCATACAAAAAATCTATTATTTGGAATCTAAAAACTGTTTGTGTAGTATATATTTTCAATATTATTTGAATATGTAGAATTTTTGTATAATAATTAAGAATTAACCAATATAGATTATTATAATATCAATTTTATATTACATACCATATGAACCAAGAGTTTTTAAAATTCATTTTAAAGATTTTATGAAAATTCAGTTAGAACAAAATTCAGTTAAAAATATAATATAAAAATTCAATTTTAGGTGTTATTTACGTTTTTTTTTTTGGAAAATACAATTGTATGTAAATGTAAATATTATAAAAATATGAGAATAAATTAAAAAATAGTGTCTCAAACTCTCTTGCGACGACATGTCAGTTTTTTCAGAAAGTGCTCTCTATTAATATTGGTTTTGCAGATGATGTTAGTAAAATTGGTTTTGCAGAAAACACATTGTCAATATATTTAATATTTCTTCATGAATATATTTATTTTAATGACAGTAAGAAGTAGTCATTGTTAATGTATTTAGATACTATTATGTAAAATTATTTTATGCAAATAAAAATCTTCAGTTCGTTCAATTTTGTAACGTTAAATTATCATCAAAAGACGATGTAAATCAATCATACGAACAAAATAAAAATAAAACAAAATATAACCTTTTGTGTATTTTCTACACATTTCTATGGTCATATACATTAATAACTATAAATTCTATAAGTAGAGTCTTATAGCCTGCAGGAAGAGAAAGAGGAAGAGCGTTCTCGCCCGATCAAAACGTAAAATGTCAAAAGATTATAGTTCATATTTCTAAATGCATTTGTCATTACATTCCAATCTTAGTTAACTGTATTGTTTTTGCAGTCCACCTAATTCAGTTTAGAGCTAATATATTAATGATCTTATTATTATTTTTTTCTTCAAAATTCAGGAGAAACATATATATGTTTGGATTGAGCTTCAAATATATATATATATATATTCGGAGTCAAGAATTTGTTTTGTTTATGATTCATTATTTCCTATTTCTTATTATATGAATCTATTACTGAATTTCAATTTTATTGATATTTACATTTCTGAGCTTATTTTTGTTATAATCTAGTTTTCGTTCTAATACTTTTCATTTTTCTTTAACGTTTCAAAACAGTTATAAACTTCAAGAATATAGTTTTGCTTATGGATCTCTTCCACGTTTTCTAATTTGAGCGACCGAGACCTTCGAAACGCACAACAATATTGGTATAGCCTTCGAAAAATATATATTCGTTTTGATTGATGTTGTGTGTGTATTAGATAAAGTATTTCAAAAATACTTGTTTCGTGTTTAGTTACAGACTTAACGCGATATGTTGTAATTTGTCTTCTTCTTCTTTTTTTTTGGTGCAAAGGTGTTGTAATTCGTCTTATCTTATAAAAGCGTCATTACAATATAGGAATAACCATTTGAATCATTCTTGTCTAAATGTTTGTTGAGTCACAATTAATAAAACAAAGTCATTAAAAGGCAACCCGTTTCGGTCAGAATATGATTATTTAATACTTACAAAAATCAATTCCTAAGATTCCTTAGTTAACAAAATACGGTACATCTCTCCATATAAGAGGAGATGTATGCATGCATTAACATTTCTCACAGTCCTCTCCAGATATATATCCTCAGCCTCAAATAAAAATTATATAGTTTCTAAAAATTTGTTTGAGCAAATTAACATCCAAGAAAATGATAATTAAGCTAATTGCACTCGTAATCACACTATGTGTAGCATCATGGGATGCTGCAGAGGGAAGATCTTTTAGATTTTCGACAACTCCACTAAATCGCTATAGCTTTCCTCCTAATTTTAGTTTTGGCGTTGCTTCTTCTGCTTACCAGGTTCGTTTGTAATGTACTGACGTTGCAAATTATATAGTGTACTACAAAGTAACCATACTGAGTTATATATGGATGCCATGCAGTATGAAGGTGCAGTAGAAGAAGGAGGGAGGAGTCCGAGCATATGGGACAATTTTACACATGCATTCCCAGGTTCACTTTCTAATTTGTTAATATTTTTGTTTCTATTACTATTATATATTCTGAAATGTTTCTATACGAGATCAATTATAAATAGTAAAAGTAGTAAAGTAACAGGTTAACACTTTTACAGAAAGGACGAACATGGACAATGGGGATATTGCTGTAGACTTTTATCATCGTTATAAGGTTTGTGCATGCATAACCTCCTTAATGTTTATACTTTTGCTGTATTAGTATGTACAGTGGAACAAAATTTCTTAATGTAACAACTTATATTAATTATGTAATTTGAAAAATTGAGCAGGACGACATCAAACTAATAAAAGAAATGAATATGGATAGTTTCAGATTCTCCCTGTCCTGGTCAAGAATATTACCAAGTAAGTAATATTCCTAGAAACTGTAACACAAATGCTTTTTGAATATTTGATAATTCTTTTTTTAGCCTCTTTCGAATATGAAATTTTCAGGTGGAAAGCTAAGTGATGGGGTCAATAAAGAAGGGGTTCAATTCTACAAGAATCTAATCACTGAACTTATCGAGAACGGTTAGAGTCATATGCTTAATTTAGAACTATTTAATTTGGATATAAAATGAATAGCTTTGTGTTCGGAGTTTTTCTCATCAGACTATTGATATTAACATACATGCAGGTATAAAACCTTTTATAACAATTTATCATTGGGATATACCTCAAGCACTTGACGATGAGTATGGTAGCTTTTTAAGTCCTCGAATCATGTAAGTTAAAATCTTAGATCCTTTTTATCAAAAAAAAAAAAAAAAAAAAAAAAAAATCTTAGATCCATACATACTAATTATACCATATATAATTTTTAAAAATTGTTCTTTGACATATTTTTTGTTGTGCTGTTTAATACAGAGATGATTTTCGAAACTATGCCAGATTCTGTTTCCAGGAGTTTGGAGACAAAGTCAATATGTGGACAACCTTCAACGAGCCATATGTCTATAGCGTTGCGGGTTATGATGCAGGGAATAAGGCAATGGGTCGATGTTCAAAATGGGTAAACAGTTTGTGTACAGCTGGTGATTCAGGCAGAGAGCCTTATTTAGTCTCTCACCATCTTCTTCTTGCTCATGCTGCTGCCGTTGAAGAGTTCAGGAAATGTGACAAGGTATATAAGATGACGCAATGTTTTCTAAGATATAGATGCTTCTAATTTCATGACTTTTAATTTGATCTGAAAAAAGTGGTTTGGTCATGTCACTTAATATACGAAAATAGGAATTAAACGGAAAAAGAAATAACATTTTTATTGATTAATTGTATTTGTGAAACAGATTTCACAAGATGCTAAGATAGGCATAGTGTTGTCTCCCTATTGGTTCGAACCATATGACATTGATTCCAATGCTGATAAAGAAGCAGTTGAGCGAGCTCTTGCTTTCAATACCGGTTGGTAAGTGGTCATCTATGTAACTCATTTCATGTTATCAGTTCATTATCTTAAGTCAAAAATATATAGATTTCTAATCTTGTTTTTCTTACTACTATATTTAGGCATCTCAGCCCTTTAGTTTTTGGAGACTATCCAGAGTCGATTAAGACAAATGCTGGAAGTAGATTGCCTTCTTTCACCAAAGAGCAATCTATCATGGTTAAAAATTCATTTGACTTTATCGGAGTAAATTACTACACAGCACGGTTCGTTGCTCATGATCTTCACGTCGATCTTTCACGGCCTCGGTTCATGACCGATCAACACCTCCAATACAAAAGTTAGTTCTCATAAAACAGATTTATTTGGTTTTCTAATTTTCTTACCAAGAAATACTAATGAACCTACAACTAATGACTTTACATTACATTTATCACTTTTTTCTATTAGTGACAAATCTTAGCGGCGACAACATCTCATCAGAATCGGTACGAACTTCTTTTTTTTTTTTTTCTTGTAGTAACGATACCATTTTATAAACATGATAACTGAAAATTACAGAGGAGCCAAACAGCATTTGTGATACCATCGCATCACATATCAAAAGAGATCATTCTTCCTAGTTCCAATTTAATTCTAAAGTCTGAACATCTTTTCTTCAATTTCAGGATGGATCCAAAATTCTCTGGTCATATCCGGAAGGCTTTCGAAAGATTCTCAATTATATTAAAAACAAATATAATAATCCAACTATTTACATTACTGAAAACGGTAAGAACGCTATAAACATATCAACATTTCCATAAATATTCATATATTCTTTTTGGTTAAAAAAAAAAAAGTAATTAACCACGTGAAAATATAGGTTTCGATGACTATGAAAATGGAATAGTGACACGTGAAGAGATATTAGAAGATACAAAGAGAATAAAGTACCACCACAAACATCTTCAACAACTCCAAAAAGCGATCACGTAAGAATTTTTCACTATTTAAGAATAAAAACTGATTACTATATGATTAATTATTAAAGTCCTGGAATAATCAGAGAGTTAACTTGATGTATGCAAATATGCAGAGATGACGGGTGCGACGTGAGAGGCTATTTTACATGGTCGTTGTTGGATAATTTCGAATGGGAACATGGTTATGAAGTGAGGTTCGGTCTTTACTACGTTGACTATGCAGATGGTCTAAAACGACATGCTAAAAACTCAGCCAAATGGTTCAAACATTTTCTTCAAAGATCTGAAAAGCCAATGCCGTTGGATTTGTTTAAGAGTGTCAAGAATTGGTGGTCTGCATTACAGATGACTTAAGCTCGGTTGGTGGGGAAACAATATTCAATTGTGAAAAGTAATTTAACTGATTCTTTATTTTATTTTTTTTGATAATTTATTGTAATAAGAATATGTTATTATTCAGTTATGTATATTTTTGTATGGTTAAGTTTCCAAATTCTTGTAGTATCAAATACAGTATCAATTTCTTTTGATTTTAACTTATGGTTCGAGACTCATAATTTAAGGCTTATTATCATTCGATTTTTCTCAATTACAGGAACGATATATTAAAATACACTAATTACCTTTTTAACGTTTTTATTGTTTCTGAAATACTGACAACATTTAGCTGGTTATTTTTTTCTCGTTCTCTAATCAATCTATTTTTAATGCTTTTTATTCATGGTAAGAAATCATATTATATTTTAATTATATATGTATATTTTTGTTATTTAATTTTTTTCTAAAGTCTAAACCAATAATATTCAATTATTTTCTTAAAATTTACATATCATAATCTAATAATTGTTAAAATGAATTAAAAACTTTAAAAGAAGAATTTTTACTACATGTTAGATTAATTAGGCACATGAAGAAAAAAAATTAATAAACCATGAGAAACATTTGTTCAATGATACAACATTTTATTAACTGAAAGTTTAAGATACTCCCTTCACAAATAGGGTCATTTGACATATTTTACATAAATTAAGGAAAATGATACATTATATATGTATGTTCGGATGTTCCTATTTAATAAGTTATTAATGACTTCATTTTCAGTTATTAATTTTGAGTTAAGGGAAAAATAGAAAATACTTTTAAAAATCATTTAATATATATAACATACTTTTTTGAAAACAAAATAAAATTAACAATCTCATATAAATATATTATATAAGGAACTTCCTTATCTCATAAGTACAAGTTTCTTTGTTCCTGTACAGAAGTTCATTTTCATGCAAACAAATTTTAAAAGAATAGGGTAGTCGTGACTCCTGAAATAGTTGGAGGATTATTCACCTAATCACCTTCTTCTGTTCTAGTGAAAATAATATGAATTCCTAATTATAAAATTCTATTTTTACAAGAAAATATATTTGTGTTTTAATCATATTTTTGGTTTTATAAAGTAATTAACTACTGTGAAAACGTGTTAATTGATGCATATAACACCAAGATAATATAATTATTAGTAAAGTTCCGTAGGCCATTAAAAATCATTCATATATTTTTGGATTTTTTAAATTGGATTTATCACATACTCTTTTTCTTCTTAAGAAAGCTCCTGGCAAGTGGTAGTCAGTGCGTTTCAGTTTTTCTCGGGTGATCTTCTATTGTGGTTCATTTTGTCTCTTTTTCTCCTGGGAAAACTTATCTTTCACCGGCCAATTCATAGAAGCATGTTTCAGGACGCATGATGTAAAATATCATTCTTAACTAATGATGTGTCTGTATTTTATAGGTTTTAACCATAGTTTTTAGGTTTGTTTTGAGTCTTTTATTGAGTCAAAGTGTGTTTTTAGAGTCTTTTTGATTTTTTGAGAATTTGTACAGATTCTAGGTTACTTTGGAAGGAAACTGAGTGTTTTGGAGATGAAAACAAGCATCTGAAGCCAATTTGGTGAAGACTGATCGGGCTAGCAAGCAGATGGAGTGAGAGCAGAAAAACATTCCGGATCGACTAATCCTCGCTCGAGATTGACCAGTCCTGTCCCCGAAGCAATTTTTCTTTTTATGTTTTAAACCGACTTTTAGGGTTTTATTTTACTATTTAAGCACGAGGCTCGACCTCTAGAAAGAAAAATTTTATTCTATGCAGCTTTTGAGTACTTGTAAGCTTGGGAGAAGATCTCTTATCCTTTCTAACTCTTTGGAGAAGAATTCTGAACCCTTTTATTTCTCTTTGCAATTCGATTATGATTTCTTCATCTTCGATTTGCTGTTCTTTGATGTCCATGTCTGAGTAGTTTTATGTTGGGTTTCGGGTTTCAAAAGGGGTTTCATGATTCTCTGAACTTAGGTTGCTAGATTTGGGATTGATCTATTGTGTTCTTCATCTACTGTTGATCTTAATGCTTAAACTAGATTAGCTACCTAGTTTATGATTGTAGGTTTAATTCATCTAGGCATCAAAAGTATTGTTGAATTGCTTGAAAAGAACATAGGTGAGCAAGGTGATCCTTAGCCAACGAAAGTTGAAGTTAAGGCACCTTGTGAACAGAATCAAACTTGAACTTATTGCTTGCTAGGATTGTTTAGATTCAAATGACGGTTTAGGGTTTTATCAATTCTTTGCATAGATAACTAATGCTGCGACAGTAGGTTAGTTTTACATTCGAGATTTGAGTTCAAGAATGGTATCTAATGCTTTCCCAATTTATCATCTAATTTCGTGGTTATGTTCCCTAACTGATTCCCTGCGCCCAATACTTTTTCTTGATTTCACAAACTTCTATTTATTTCCTGTTTTTAATCGGTTACTTAAAACACAATCTTTCTCATTGCCTTAGCTATATTTGATCTATACAATTTCATAGTGCATTGATTGGTCCCTGTGGATTCGATCATGAAGTGTTACAACGATACCACTAGATCGTGGTGGAGTACACATTGGGTTTAATTGACATGTTGATCAATTTGGCGCCGTTGTCGGGGACCAAATCGTTGCCTTTGAAATTTTAGATTCACGTTTAGTCTAAGGTTTAATTTATTTCAGTTACTAACAAGTTCTTGCAATCTTATTTCTTTGTTTCAGGTATATGCATACAAGGAGCAACAAGAAAGCTGACTTGCATATACTAGGAAACAAGGAGTTAGCACAGCTGGAACGCGAAAACCAGAAAGCAAGAGCCCAGACCAACCCTATGGCTGGCGGAGAAGATACAGGGGCTAATCCACCCAACCCTCAGCTGGGTATCATCCAACAACAGCAGAGGCGGAACCAGCAAGAGCAAGTTGTACTGAATCTGCCAGCAAGGCAAGCCACCTTGAGGGATGAAGATGCTCAAAACAGGCTGTTTGCAAATCGATCCGCGATTCAACCCCTCGCTCCTGCGAGGCAAGACTATGAGATTAAGCATAGTCTAATCAATCTAGTTCAGAATCGTGTGTTCCACGGGTTGCCATCGGAAAGTCCTCTAGATCATATTGAGGCTTTTGAAAGATTGACTAGTACGACGAGATCCAATGGTGTCCCCTACGACTACCTAATGCTGACTCTGTTCCAGTTTTCTTTGGCGGACAAGGCACTTAGATGACTGAACCTACTGGATCATTGATCGCTCACCACTTGGGCACAATGTAGAGCAGCTTTCCTGAACCACTTCTACACCAAGTCGCACTCAGCCAAACTGCGAATCAAGATCACTACATTCTCTCAAGGAGGCATGGAGTCATTTTGTGAAGCATGGGAGAGGTTCAAGGAGTATCTTAGAGACTGTCCTCACCACGGTTACACCCAAGAAAACCTGATGAACATCTTCTATGGGAGCATCGAGCAGAAGTACCAGATGGCGTTAGACACAGCCAGAAAAGGAGATTTCTCCACCAACACCGCAAACGAGGCCAATGCACTGATAAAAAATCTTGCAGCAAGCAATAGCAATCACGGCACAGACTATGATCGTACGGTTTGGGTCAATGCTGTCGAGACTGATGCTATTAAGGATCTCACAGCCAAGGTGAATCTCCTACTGAAAAGGGATCACCAAAGAGTTAACTTGTGCGAGGAACAGGCTGGGGGATATGCAGATTTTGGAGCTGAGACATACATTGAGAATACGGAGGAGATGAATTACATTGGGGGACAAGGAAATTTTCAGAATCAGAGCTTTAACCAGAATTTTAGGAATCATCCTAATCTATCCTATAGGAGCAACAATGTCGAGAATCCCCAAGATATGGTCTGTCCACCGCGACCTCAGCAGAGCAATTTCGCACAGGGCTTCCAGAACAAGGGAACAGGCTTTAGAGGATCGAATTTTCAGCAGAAACCTCAAGTCAACAACTTCTCATAAGGTTATCAAGCAACTGCACCGCAGGCCGCAGGCCCGCAAGAGAGCAAATTGGAATAGATGATGCATTCTTTGATGGAGAATCAAAAGAAAAACGCCACTGAGGTGAATGTGAAGATCAACAGCATGTATTCTGAGCTGAATGGGAGAATAGAGTCGTTAAACTCTCACATGAGAGTGTTGGAAAACCAAGTGGCACAGTCTGTAGCGAGAGTCAAGGCACCTCCAGGAACACTTCCAGGGAAAAACGAGGCTAATCCAAAAGAATTCGTGAATGTCATCACCCTTCGAAGCGGCAGGGAGCTTACAGAACCACATCAAACAGGAGGGACTGACCGATCCAATAACAAGACTGGCCAATCCAAAACACAGAAGCAGGAAAACAACCCTGATGAAGTTCCCAACCAAGCTTCTAATGATATTGAGATCCTTTGTTCAGCTATTGTTGGAGGAGAGCAACCATGCAGACCCAACAGCCTTACGTACCCAAACTACCTTTCCCTACGTGTCGCAAGTCCGAGAGTATCAGAAGCTGAAATCAATGGTAGGAGAGCTTCAAGTTAGACTACCTTTCATCGAAGCAGTGAGGATGGTTCCATCTCTCAAGAAGTACATGAAGGAGATCCTCACCGATAAGCTCAGTTTGGAGAAAGGAATAATGTATCTCACGCAGGAATGCAGTTCAGTGCTCCAAAATCGAATGCCAGAAAAATGTTGAGATCCAGGACCGTTTACTCTGCCTTGCACAATAGGAGATTTCAAGTTCAACAAATACCTCTGCGATTTAGGAGCAAGCGTGAGCCTGATGCCACTCAGCGTTGCAACGCGACTTGGTCTCTACACCTTCAAACCGATCCAATTCACCCTAGTCCTTGCTGATCACTCTACCCGACGTCCAGAAGGGGTGTTGGAAAACCTACCGGTGCAGATTGGGAACTGATACATACCCACGGACCTCATCGTTTTGAAACTCGATGAGGAATCCCAAGAACCCAGTCTACTTGGAAGGCCCTTCTTAGCCACAGCTGGTGCAATGATAAACGTCCGAGAGGGAAAAATTGATTTGCACATGGATGATTTGGTCTTGAGATTCAACCTGGAGAAAGTAGCTAAGAAACCCACAATCGATGGCCAAACCTTCTGGGTTGACACAATAGGGGAAATAGCCGACAAGATATATGAAGAAGTATGTACAAGTGATCACCTGGCAGTGGCATTGACAAAGAAGGAACCAGAGCTGGGATACCTGTCTGAGGAAACTGCGAAAATGGCAAGGACACTCAATGCTGCAGCAGTTTTGGAACATGAAGTCATTTTCGTCAATTTGCAAACTGGACTGACTGATCCAGAAACTGGACTGACTGATCCAGCTCCTCCTGTGGAAATAACCGATAAAAGCGATGGATTGACCATTCCAAGCGACGGATCAACCGATCCCGAGACCTACTCTGGGATCAAGGTGAATCAGGAGGACTGTAGCGAACTCAATGCTCCAAAGTTGGACTTGAAACCACTCCCTGAAGGGCTAAGGTACGCTTATCTTGGACCTAACTCCACATATCCTGTTATTATTAATTCTAACCTGAACAATGTTGAAACCGCACTCTTGCTCTGCGAGTTAAGAAAATATAGGAAGGCTTTGGGCTATTCCTTAGATGACATTTCAGGTATATCACCGGAGTTATGCTCACATTGGATTCACCTTGAAGACCCTTCTAAGTCGTCCATTGAACACCAAAGGAGGCTAAATCCAAACCTCAAGGAAGTGGTCAAGAAGGAGATCCTTAAGCTATTGGGAGCCGGAGTTATTTTTCCAATCTCTCACAGCACTTGGGTGAGTCCAGTCCATATAGTGCCAAAGAAAGGAGGGGTGACAGTAGTTGCAAATGAGAAGAACGATTTGATCCCCACCAGGATGGTAACAGGGCATCAAATGTGCATAGACTACCGCAAGCTCAATGCAGCTACCAGGAAGGACCATTTTCCCCTTCCATTCATTGACCAAATGCTTAAGCGTTTAGCAAACCACCCTTATTACTGCTTCCTGGATGGTTACTCCGGCTTCTTTCAGATTCCGATTCACCTAAATGATCAGGAGAAAATTACCTTCACCTGCCCTTATGGCACATTCGCTTATCGACGGATGCCTTTTGGGTTATGTAATGCCCCGGCCACTTTTCAGCGCTGCATGATGTCAATCTTCTCCGATTTGATAGAGGATATTATGGAGGTGTTTATGGATGATTTTTTGGTGTATGGCTCATCTTTCTCCTTGTGTTTGTCTAACTTATTCAAGGTTCTTCAACGTTGTGTGGATAAACACCTTGTTCTGAATTGGGAGATATTCCACTTCATGGTCACCGATGGGATTGTTCTTGGACATCGAATTTCTGAGAAAGGGATAGAAATCGACAAGGCAAAGATTGAGGTAATGTCCAGTCTACAACCGCCAAAAACCGTGAAAGATATACGCACCTTCCTTGGTCACGCTGGATTTTATCGACGATTTATAAAGGATTTCTCCAAAATAGCTAGGCTACTCACCCAACTGCTATGCAAGGACATCTCCTTTGAGTTTACTGCAGATTGCTTGGAGGATTTCCTAACAATCAAGCAGGCTCTGATATCAGCCCCAATAGTCCAGCCACCCGATTGGAACCTGCCATTCGAAGTTAGGTGCGATGCAAGCGATTTTTCTGTTGGGGCAGTTTTGGGACAGCGCAAGGATAATGATATATCATGGTATAAAAACCATGATATAAGGAGTCTTTTAGTATCTTTTCATTTGTTTCTAGATTGTTTTTGAGTCTTTACAGGTTTTTAGCATGAAAGGAGCAAAATGGAGCAATTTGGATGTTTTGGAGCATAAATCTTGAAGAATCAATTTGGTCTCGGATCAAAGCAGGAGCATCGACCCACACCAAGATAGGAGGCATCGATCGACACTCATCTCTGCCGACTCAAGACCCAAGTTTTGGAAAATTTACAAAAGTTGCCCAAAGTCTTCCAAAATTGCAACATAAGTCCCTGACGTGTTTTAGGATATATATATATAGTTTTTAGGTTTTTGCAAATCCTGAAGTTTTTATTCTACCAAGTTTTATTTTTCCTGCAACCCTGTGAGATTTGGTGAGCTTTGGAGAGAGAGAGATCAGATCTGCTTTGTAGAGAAGAATTCTTGAACTCCTTCTTACTCTTTATAATCTCAATTGCTTATTATTCAGAAAGATGTCTTGTTCTTCATTGATTATGTCTGAGTAGTTTGCTTGTTAGGTTTAGGGTTTTTCACAGGGGTTTTATGAATTATTAGATCTAATTATTTAGGATTCATTATCTATCTAGATCTTCATCTTAGGTTGTTCTTCATATTAATCCTTGATTGGCCATCTAGAATTAATACTTTAGGAAAATAAATTGATATGAGAATTAATTTTTTTCCTGATAAAACCTTTTGATGAGCAAAATTATTTCTTGCAAAGAGATTTGATTTAATAATTTTGTGAACAATCTAAACCTGATTTTATTGCTGATTTTTAACCTAGAATTTTACAAAGAGATTTGGATTTTTTGGTTTTAAATTTAGATATTACTTGCAGTGAGAACTGATTTAATTTACAAAAGTGTTTAGAGTTCTAGATCTGTTCTTAATTGCTTGAATCCTAATTTATTGATTGATTTAATATTTCATAATTTCCTGAGAAATTCCCTAGGCCTAGCTTTTTGATCTTCTGAATTTACAACAAGTTTTATTTAATATTTTGCATTGCTTTTTTTTTTTAATTCAATTTAATCTGTTTAGCATAATTGAAAAACTCTATAATTTATTGTGTAGACTTGAGTCCTTGTGGAATTCGACTCATAAGTACTACATTGACCTCTTAATTTGAGAGAGTAGCTCTAGGGTTAATTTGAGCATATCAAACTTTGGCGCCGTTGCCGGGGACTCTTTAATCTACCATTAGATTTGAGTTTTTGATTTTGTCTAAATTTTTTCTTTTTATTTTCAAACTAACACGCTTTTGTTTTCTTCTCTCTTTTGTGTTTCAGGTGTATGCCTAATAAGCCTAACACAAGGAGCAACAAGATTGGTCCAATTTTGAAGCTTTCAAACTAAGAGTTGGGAAACCTTGAGCGTGAGAACAGAAAAGCAGCCAAATCTCTGAAGATGGTTAATACGATCATTCTAATGCGTGATGAGGCTGGTGTTTTGAGGGATCAAGAAGGCCACTTGCGCAATGAGCAGGGCCAAAAGCTTGATGCGGAAGGAAACGTGATTGCTGAATCTGTTGTCAACGAGCAGGCTGTCGTGAACCAGCAAGCTGGTGTAGGTTATATCCAAACCTTGGTGTCGATCGACACCAACCAGGTGGCATCGATCGACACCCACCTGCAGACGTGCGTGGAGCTGCCAACCACGTACAGAACCCAGTTCGACGACAGGAGCAAAACAAGGACTTGATCAGGACCATTGCTGACTACAACCGGGCTGATCTGGTGTATGAGAACCGGTCTGCTATGTCCCTCCTCCATTCCAGAGGAACGATTTTGAGTTGAAACCTGCGTACTTTCAACTAGTTGTGCAGAGACCTTTCTCTGTTTTGCCCAATGAGAAGCCTCTGGACCATATTGAGCATTTTGAGGATCTTGTGACCAGTATCATGGCTAATGGAGTGACTGAGGACTTCATATTCTGCAAGCTCTTCCCATACTCGCTTGCAGGAGAGGCATCTCAGTGGTTGAAGCAGTTGCCAGCTAGATCTTTGACATCTTGGCAACAAGTCAAAGTGGCTTTCCTCAACCATTTCTATGATGATGCAATATCAGATTAGTTGAGAGTCAAGCTATTCACTTTCATGCAAAGACCAGATGAAGCTTTCAAGGCAGCTTAGGTGAGATTCAAAGCTTATCAGAGGGATTGTCCACACCATGGTTTTTCAAGGGTACAATTGCTGAGTATCTTTTTCAGAGGGTGTGAGTGGAAGTATCAGTTAGCTTTGGATGCTGCAAGTCATGGGAATTTCAAAACAAGATTTCCAGAAGATGCTGAAGTTTTGATTGAGAATTTGGCTTCTAGCAATAGCACTAAGGGAGCAGATGCTGAAAAGAAGAGATTGCATGGAGGATTTGATTCAAACCAGTTAGCTTCTGTTAATGCTAAGCTGGATTGAGTGCATAATCTCCTTATGGGTAAGAAATCTGTTCATTTTGCTGCTGAGGTTGAGACATATGAGCCAGAACCTGATCAAGGACACCAAGAGGAAGATGTGAACTATGTGTATGGGAATCAGGGACAGCGGTTTGGAAATCAGCAAGGCAATAGGCCTTACAGTGGGAACTCTTCAGGCTACACTTCCAAGCCAGAGTATCAGCAGCAACGACAGAGCAATGGCTATACAAGGACATATGGGAACTCATCTTATCAGTCTCCACCTCCTAGGAATTCTTCAGAGAGTAGAATGGAAGCCATGCTTGAGCAGCTTTTGCAAGGACAGGAGCAATTGAAAGTGACATTCAATGGGAAGATTGACAATGTCTACACTGAGCTGAATGGGCAGATTGATGCATTGAATGTTCATGTTAAGAAGCTGGAAATTCAAGTTGCACAGACTGCTGGGTCTGTTAAACGACAAGAGAGTGTTCTTCCAGCAAGAACTGAGTCAAACCCCAGACATGCTTGCAATGCCATATCAGTGCGAGATGAAGATGATGGTGAAATTGCTTCTGCAGAAAAAGAGGAGAAATCGACCAATCTCTCGGTTTCAGATGATGGTGTCGATCGACACCACCTGGGTGTCGGTCGACACTCCTCTCAGACGAACCCAGAAACTGCAAAATCCCAGGTTCCAGCTGCTGAAAGGGTCTATAAGCCTAAGGTTTCTTTTCCCAAGCCAAGAAAGTCTAAGCAAGAGATGGAGGAAGATAGATGCAAAGCAATGAAGGACAAGGTGACGATTGAGATGCCTTTAATTGATGCAGTAAAGCTTTCACCACCTCTTAAGCGGTATGTGAAGAGAATGGTATCCAATGGTTTGAGCCCTGAAGAAGGAGCACTTCTTACAAAAGATGTCAGTGCAATTATGTTGAACCAGCCTGTTCAGAGGAAGAAGGAGAGAAAGCAGGAAGTGGTTGTCTCTAAGGAAGTGAGTGCAATCATTCAATGTAGGACTGCTAAGAAGTTACCAGATCCTGGAAGCTTTGTACTTGATTGCTCAATCTCAGCAGGAAGGTTTTCTCACTCACTTTGTGACCTTGGCTCTAGCATAAACTTGATGCCACATTCTGTTGCTGTAAGACTTGGGATGACAGAATTCAAGCCAACTCAGATTTCTCTTATCTTGGCTGATCGCTCCCAAAGAACTCCTGAAGGTGTTTTAGAGGATATTCCAGTTAAGGTTGGAAACTTCATGATTCCCACTGGCTTTGTGGTGCTGAAGTATGATCAAGAGCCTAAAGATCTTCTCATCTTAGGAAGATCTTTCTTGGCTACAGCTGGTGCCATCATTGATGTGAAGAAGGGACACATAGCACTGAATGTGGATGGTTTGAGTTTGAATTTCGAGATGGATAAGCTGAGGAGGGCTCCTACTATTGATGGACAGACTTTTTTTGTTGAAAAAGTTTCTGCAACACGAGCATCAGGCTCAGTGTCGATCGATGCCACCAAGAGGGTATCGATCGACACTCCTCCACGACCGCGACAAAGCTTGTCCAAAACTGATACTCCAAGTCAGAAACCTGTTCCCAAACAGAAGAGTCATCAATCCACACTCCAGAGCCCTCAGGTAAGGCCAAGGTATGCATCTTCTTCTCCTAAACTTCCTTCTATCATCAACAAGAATTTCAAAGAGATAAAAACTGTTTTGCAGTTAACCAAGCCACGAGATTATCGTAGAGCGCTTGTTTCTTCTGTTGATGATTTTGCAGGACAGAAAAGATACCCTTCCATACCTAAGTCCCGCCCTGGTCCTGTTCCTAACATCCTTGGCAAGCCTCATGCACCTAAAGCTTATACACCACCTTGGATGAAGAGGACTTCAATGCCATGTTCTGCTCCTCCGGATGCCTGAGCTCCAACACAGTCAAGCTAATGACTGAAAACAAGCGCTTAGTGGGAGGCAACCCACTGGTAGGTTTTTCTTTTTCTTTTGATTTTGATTTTTATTTATTTTATTTTCGCTTTCCTCTTGCTTGATAACACTGGGGACAGTGTTGTTTAAGTCTGGGGGAGGTTAGTTACTAACTATGATTTCTGTTTTTGAGTTTCAGTTGTGTCAGTCAAAACCATAAAGTTTGAGTCAAATTTTTCAAAATTTTTCTTTTTATCCTTGGGAATTATGATCTTGATTAATGATTACTCTTATTTGGCTAACACTCTAATGATTATTTGTTTATGCTTGATCTTAGAACTGAAGCTTAGAAAGATTATGAGCCTTATCAACAATCCTGAAAGCCCTTATTCAATGGATATTTGATTGATCTAACGTTGTGTCAACTTTTATCAGGATTTTAACTGGACTTAATCTCTTACTTTGGGGTTGGAAATCAGTGGACTAGACTTCTTCTTCAGGCCATACAAGACAGTGCAATTTTTCAAAGTATGTCTCCCCTTTCTCTTCCCTTTAGTGCTTTAAAAAAAAAGAGAATAAAAGATGAGATGATTTTGATCAGTTTAGAGAGGTAGGTAAATTACCATTGACCTCATTATTCTACTCTTGAGTCAAATGATCACACAAAGCTTGGAAGCGAGGGGTAGGTAAATTACCGATGACCCCGGTATTCGCTTACACCTTTGATTTAGAAAAAAAAAAAAAAAGAAGAAAAAAAATAATGGAAGTGAGAAAAGGGAGAGGAAAGGAGATGTAAGAAGAAAGTCTTGGCCTGAAGAGAGTCCATATGCCACTGTTCGATACACCCAAGGTAAGAACTCACATGTACTTGCTTTAATTTATATAATGAGATGACAATGGAGATTTCAGAGATTCCAGAGGATTGCGGGATTTGAGTAAGGAATGTTGATGCTAATCATGGTTGAGTATAAGAAGTAAGTTCTTGAGTCAGGTAAATGAAGAGTGTGAATAAGAATAATCTGCAATTGAGTGAGTTCCCTGTTTTCAAACCTCTTTCACAGGTCTAAGCTTATGTTATGCTTGAGGGCAAGCAAAGGCTAAGTCTAGGGGAGTTGATATATCATGGTTTTTATAGTTTTTAACCATGATATAAGGAGTCTTTTAGTGTCTTTTCATTTGTTTCTAAATTATTTTTGAGTCTTTACAGGTTTTTAGCATGAAAGGAGCAAAATGGAGCAATTTGGATGTTTTGGAGCATAAATCTTGAAGAATCAATTTGGTCTCAGATCAAAGCAGGAGCATCGACCGACACCAAGATAGGAGGCATCGATCGACACTCATCTCTTCCAAAATTGCAACATAAGTCCTTGACGTGTTTTAGTACATATATATATAGTTTTTAGGTTTTTGCAAACCCTGAAGTTTTTATTCTACCAAGTTTTATTTTTCCTGCAATCCTGTGAGATTTGGAGAGCTTTGGAGAGAGAGAGATCAGATCTGCTTTGTAGAGAAGAATTCTTGAAGTCCTTCTTACTCTTTATAATCTCAATTGCTTATTATTCAGAAAGATGTCTTTTTCTTCATTGATTATGTCTGAGTAGTTTGCTTGTTAGGTTTAGGGTTTTTCACAGGGATTTTATGAATTATTAGATCTGATTATTTAGGATTCATTATCTATCTAGATCTTCATCTTAGGTTGTTCTTCATATTAATCCTTGATTGGCCATCTAGAATTAATACTTTAGGAAAATAAATTGATATGAGAATATAATTGTTTTCCTGATAAAACCTTTTGATGAGCAAAATTATTTCTTGCAAAGAGATTTGATTTAATAATTTTGTGAACAATCTAAACCTGATTTTATTGCTGATTTTTAACCTAGAATTTTACAAAGAGATTTGGATTTTTTGGTTTTAAATTTAGATATTACTTGCAGTGAGAACTGATTTAATTTACAAAAGTGTTTAGAGTTCTAGATCTGTTCTTAATTGCTTGAATCCTAATTTATTGATTGATTTAATATTTCATAATTTCCTGAGAAATTCCCTAGGCCTAGCTTTTTAATCTTCTGAATTTACAACAAGTTTTATTTAATATTTTGCATTGCTTTTATTTTAATTCAATTTAATATGTTTAGCATAATTGAAAAACTCTATAATTTATTGTGTAGACTTGAGTCCTTGTGGAATTCAACCCCTAAGTACTACATTGACCTCTTAATTTGAGAGAGTAGCTCTAGGGTTAATTTGAGCATATCAAACTTTGGCGCCTTTGTCGGGGACTCTTTGATCTACCATTAGATTTGAGTTTTTGATTTTGTCTAAATTTTTTCTTTTTATTTTCAAACTAACACGCTTTTGTTTTCTTCTCTCTTGTGTGTTTCAGGTGTATGCCTAATAAGCCTAACACAAGGAGCAACAAGATTGGTCCAATTCTGAAGCTTTCAAACCAAGATTGGTCCAATTCTGAAGCCTAATAAGCCTAACTATGCAGGACACTTCGCTACATTCAAAACCGCGACAAAAGTGCTCCAAGCCGGCCTCTGGTGGCCCACTTTATTCCGTAATGCACATGATTTTGTCTCTCGATGTGATTCCTGCCAGCGACGTGCAAACATAAGTAAGCGGAACGAGATGCCACAAAACTTTATTTTGGAAATTGAGGTGTTTGACTGTTGGGGAATCGACTTCATGGGGCCTTTCCCACCTTCTTATGGAAACCTCTACATACTTGTGGCAGTAGATTACGTTTCCAAATGGGTTGAGGCTGTAGCAAGTCCCACCAATGATTCGAAAGTGGGCCTCAAGATGTTCAAGCACATAATCTTCCCACCGTTTGGTGGTCCTAAAGTGGTTATAAGCGATGGGGGACTCACTTTATCAACAAGCTCTTTGCAAACCTTTTGAGAAAACATGGCGTGACACACAAGGTTGCCACCCCTTACCATCCGTAGACCAGTGGGCAGGTCGAGATTTCAAATCGGAAAATCAAAAGCATCCTAGAGAAGACGGTCAACTCAACCAGGAAGGACTGGTCCGTGAAGCTTGATGATGCATTATGGGTGTATCGGATTGCTTATAAAACGCCTATCGTAACTACCCCTTTCAGGCTGGTTTATGGGAAGTCATGCCACTTACCTGTCGAGTTCGAATATAATTCCTTATGGGCGACTAAGCAGATGAACTTCAACGTCAAGACAGCAGCAGAGAGACGCCTTATTCAGCTGAATGAGCTTGATGAAATTTGCATGGATGCTTATGAGAATGCCAAAATATACAAGGAGCGGACCAAGACCTTACACGACAAGAAAATTATTCCTAGGGACTTTGCTGCAAATGATTTGGTTCTTCTCTTCAATTCAAGACTGAAAATTTTACCTGGGAAATTGCGTTCTCGTTGTTCTGGAACTTTTCGAATCAAGGAAATCATGCCATATGGTGCTGTTGTACTTTGGGACCAAGAGGGAAAATAATTTACTGTTAATAGTCAACGCCTAAAGCCGTATCTAGCGGATTATGATTCGATAGAGACCTCCCTCCCTCTGGAGGAACCCCAAGCTGCTTAGGCAGCAAGAACAGTCAGGCTCGAGACTCTAAACAAGCGCTACTGGGAGGCAACTCAGAGGGTTTGCATTTGCTTACCCTTCTCTTTGGTTTGATTTTTCTTTAGGAAATTTGTTATTTTTGTTTATTTTACAAAACACTCGAGAATCACATTTAGTAGTGAGCTTTATTTTCAGGAACAGGTTCGAAACGCAGAAGATACGAATCCCTTTCAAGGAATGTTCCGCCGCATTCAGGATCAGTCAGTCCAATTTTAGATTGGCCGATCCCCATTCCAGGTAAGTAAATCGAAAAGCAAAAAAAACAAAAGAGGGCAAGGAGAAAGGAAGGAAGGGAATCAATATTCCGGTTTTTGGACTTAAATTGAACCGGGTTAAGGCCGGTTTCGTGTCCAATTTCCCAGTCATAAACCTAATAGATTTTTACCTCTTCCTTCTTTCTTCCTCGCCGTCCCCGACTCCGATCTGTTTCTCCTCACGATTTCTCCCTTGTTTGATTAAATTCTGGGTTTCTACCATTCGGATTTTCATCCTTTGTCCAACCCATTTGCTGTATCGATCATTCGAACAAGGTAAGTTTTTTCCTCTCCCGATTTATGTTTGATTTTTGGCGATTTCCAGGTTTAAACTTGCAATCTTCGCGATTCTCTCTTCTTCTTTCCAATTGATGAGCGAATTAGTGGGATTAACTGTCCTAAGTGAACCTTGGAACTAGATTTAGGCTGTTGTGGCTTGAATTTAGCAAAGGCTTTTAATACATGTTGATTAGTTGGGGAATTTTCGATTACATTTTTTTTTCTCACATGTTGAATTTTTCCTCTCTTGCAGAGAATGCCTAAACGACGCCGCAGTGGTAAGGAGACTGTCACTCCTTCCGAGGAGCCACCAACAAGGGTTTGGAATGATGAGGATGCTAAGTGGTTGAAGCTACTCGCTCAATGCAAGATGGAGCCAACTCGTTTTGTTGATCGAGAGCTTTTTGAGAAGATGGGTATGTTAGCAGATTTTGATGAGTTGGTAAGAAACATGGGGTTTGGTACGTTTGCTGAAAAGGCTTGGGACTTGCATGAGCAGCTAGCACGAGAGTTTCTCGCCACTATACAAGTGGATTTGCCAGGCGGTTTTAACGCGGTGGCTGAGCATTGTTCGATCAGTTTCTTCCTGCTCAAAAAGCACCATGTTCAATCTCTGCGACATCTTTGGTTTCCCTAAAAACAAGCTTTGCAAAATAGAGAAGCTCGACAGTAGGACTGACGTTTGGAAGCTAATTGGCACTGGACATTATGTTTCTCGAGGAGCTAGGTAGCCTTGGCTACAAAGCGGAAGTTGCTTGACCTCAAGTATATGTTTACCAGTGAGATTCTAGTGCGTCACAACTTCTGCTACCGCTTTCAGGACAAGGCTGGTCACCTTCACTATATGATGATCCCTAGGCCTTTCTACACTTCACTTCGCAAAACACAGAACATCGACTTTGATCCTCCTGCTGACGTCCTTTGCGATATCGACGAAGTTCTTTTGGAAGGGAAACGTGAACCTGCTTCCACCAGATCCTATAGCAGCACATTTCCTGCAGTTGCCTCTACATCTTCACAACCATCTCGATCACTTCCACCGTTCTTTCCTTTCGATGAGTCCCAGTTTGTTGCTGACGCACCTAAGGAGGCGCCTCACTCTAAGTTTGAGAGATGGGTCTACGACACCCAGAGGAAGAACAACCTGCTACTTACGCGACTGGCTTCTTGGCTTCAGACCCTCGCACCTTCTTGTTTCGCCCCGCCACCGTCAGATCCAGCTCCCGCGGGCAGTGAGGATGACGCAGCTACCGAGAATCTCCACGCTACTCATTCCGCAACAGCCTCTCCTTCCAGCGATTTGGATGCTTCGACATGATGGCCACCTTTGAACTTTTTCTCGGGTTGTTTCTGGTTTCTTTTTGAACTATTTCTTTTGTTTTGTTTTATTTGCTTATCCGGGTCGCCTTTCTCTTGTTTTGCTTTCACACCGGGACGGTGTGAAGTAAGTTCGGGGGAGGGATTATCCCAAGTTACTAACTGTGTTTTCTTTGGTTGTCTCTCTTTTGGTTTTCTTTTATTTGAGTCATTTTATCGAGTCTTCATAAAAAAAAAAAGAAAAAAAAAACTTGGAAATTATGAGCTTTTCTAGGAATTTCTGCTTTGATCTAACACTCTTATGATTACTTTTGTACCTCTGATTTGGAATGAAGCTTGGAATGAACATAAGCAGGCTCAACACGCCCCAAAAGACACTCGCCAAGGAGAGCAATAAGTTGAACCAGAAGTTGCCTCTAGCTTTTACAAGACTTAACCTATGACAACCCGTCCCGTTGACCCCACTAGCCCACTGCTAGCTTGCCCCCATAGGCCTGAAGCTGGCCCTACAGGGCATCGATCCTAACCCCTCACCGTGGACAGGAACGATTCATTCAAATCCACCAGTAGGTTATTGGTGCGCCAGGCGTTCCTCGAACCCTGGTCCCCACCCTTTAACAACCTTCCCACAGGAAAAGCTGTCACCAATTGAGATTTTTATGTGACAACCCGTCCCGCGGACCCCACTAGCCCAGCGCTAGCTGCCCCAACGGACCCCAAGCTAGCCCTGCAGAGCATCGATCCTAACCCCTCACTGGGCAAATGGAACTATTCATCCAAATTCACAGTAGGTTATTGGTGCACCAGGCGTTCCTCGAACCATGGTCCTCACCCTTTAACAACCTTCCCACAAGACAAGCTGTCACCAATTGACCTGCAAATCAATTGGTGACAGCTTATCCTGTGGGAAGGTTGTTAAAGGGTGGGGACCAGGATTCGAGGACCGCCTGGCGCACCAATAACCTACTGGTGGATTTGGATGAATAGTTCCAATCCACAGTGATGGGTTAGGATCGATGCCCTGCAGGGCCAGCTTGGAGTCCGTTGGGACAGCTAGCGGGAGGCTAGCAGGGTCCACGGATGGTCCGTTGGGGCAGCTAGCAGTGGGCTAGTGGGGTCCGCGGGACGGGTTGTCACATAACCGGATTTAACTTCTTACCTCGGGGCTTGGTATAAATCGGACAAGACTCCTCCCTTAAGCTTTACAAGACATGCATCTCCTCACAAAGTATGCTTCCCCTCTCTCTTCCCTTCAATACTCAATAAAAAAAAAAAAGAGGAAGAAAAAAAGAAGAAGAAGAGGATATAGGTAATAAAAGAAGTGAGCCAAGGGATGTGCGTAGACCCGTGCATCTTTCGAAATTCATGGAAACTTGTCCCAAAAGAAAAAGAGCAAAGGATTGATAAAAAAAAAATGATACCCTAGACAATTAGGGAGAAATCAATCCTTTGGAAGTGAGAAAAGAAAGAGGAAAGGGAGCATATGAGGAGGTCTTGGGCGATAAGAGGTTGAAGGAGTCAAAAAGTTCAATGATCGATACTCCCATGGTAAGACCGCACCTTTTTAATAATCTGATGTAGAGAGACAATGATGGGGAGACTGAAGGTTCTCTAAGGTCGTGGAATTCAGAGTAGGGAGTGTTGATCCTAATCATGGGCAGAGTACAAAAAGTAGTTCTTAATTTGATGTGATGAAGAGTGCAAGGCAGCGGTTCCCAAGAATTTGTGAGTTTCCACATTCAAACCTTCTCTGTTCTTGAGTTTTTGTCTGCTCTTGATTGAGGACAAGCAAAGATTCAAGTCCGGGAGAATTGATGTGTCTGTATTTTATAGGTTTTAACCATAGTTTTTGGGTTTGTTTTGAGTCTTTTGTTGAGTCAAAGTGTGCTTTTAGAGTCTTTTTGGTCTTTTGAGAGTTTGTACAGGTTCTAAGTTACTTTGGAAGGAAACTGAGTGTTTTGGGGATGAAAACAAGCATCTGAAGCCAATTTGGTGAAAAATGATCGGGTTAGCAAGCAGATGGAGTGAGAGCAGAAAAACATTCCGGATCGACTGACCCTCGCTCGAGATCGACCAGTCCCGTCCCTGAAGCAACTTTTCCTTTCATGTTTTAAACCGACTTTTAGGGTTTTATTTTACTATTTAAGCACGAGGCTCGACCTCTAGAAAGACAAGTTTTATTCTACGCAGCTTTTGAGTACTTGTAAGCTTGGGAGAAGATCTCTTATCCTTTCTAACTCTTTGGAGAAGAATTCTGAACCCTTTTATTTCTCTTTGCAATTCGATTATGATTTCTTCATCTTTGATTTGTTGTTCTTTGATTTCCATGTCTGAGTAGTTTTACTGTTGGGTTTCGGGTTTCAAAAGGGGTTTCATGATTCTCTGAACTTAGGTTGCTAGCTTTGGAATTGATCTATTGTACATGTTCTTCATCTACTGTTGATCTTAATGCTTAAACTAGATTAGCTACCTAGTTTATGATTGTAGGTTTAATTCATCTAGGCATCAAAAATGTTGTTGAATTGCTTGAAAAGAACATAGGTGAGCAAGGTGATCCTTAGCCAATGAAAGTTGAAGTTAAGGCACCTTGTGAACAGAATCAAACTTGAACTTATTGCTTGCTAGGATTGTTTAGATTCAAACGACGGTTTAGAGTTTTATCAATTCCTTGGATAGATAACTAATGCTGCGACAATAGGTTAGTTTTACATTCGAGATTTGAGTTCAAGAACGGTATCTAATACTTTCCCAATTTATCATCTAATTTTGTGGTTATGTTTCTTAACTGGTTTCTTGCGCTCAATACTTTCTCTTGATTTCACAAACTTCTATTTATTTCCTGTTTTTAATCGGTTATTTAAAACACAATCTTTCTCATTGCCTTAGCTATATTTGATCTATATAATTTCATAGTGCATTGCTTGATCCATGTGGATTCGATCCTGAAGTGTTACAACGATACCACTAGATCGTGTGGAGTACACATTGGGTTTAATTAACCTGTTGATCAATTAATTAAACAATTAATTAAAGCAATAATGTCAGTCGAATAGTATGAAAAAATTAAGATGTGCCGTCAGCCAATCATAATATATTGACTATTCTACTTGACGACCTTGCTTGGAAAGTGGAAGACTTGTGCCCTCATTTATCCAGTTATCCTAATCAAAATATGATTACTTTATAGTATTGACTACCTATTGTATCATATTTGACGACTTTGTATATGCAACATGACCGCTGCTAACAACTGCAAAAACATATATGATTTTTCTATTATTATTTTTTTTTTCTGGAGGCGCCTAAGAAACGATTTACATGGAACGTTATCGATTGGCATCAATATGGCGGAAAGGTACTTTAATTTGGATTAACTCTTCTAGTCATTCGAAGTCAAACTCTTGTTGTGTTAAAATACCTACGTTTTTTTGTTTAAAAGGTTTCAACCACTAACTCAACGCCACATTGATTTTAATTTATTATTAACTTCATGATAATAATTTACAATTCAAATCACGTCCTTAATTTCATTATAGTTTTTGTTTGTTTTGTTTTTAGCTATTCGTCATTTACTTACAAGAACTTAGAAAATTCTCATTTAATCATTAAAAACTACAATAGACCCAATGAACATGTGATACATAATATGGTCACGGGTAAATAAGTATTAGAAATGGCGTCCTCCTTTACACATCATCTTTACCTTTTCCTTTACCTCTATTTTATATCAAAGTTGTTGTGCAATAAAATATTCCTTCCGTCTCTTCATAGAAATTGATTTATTTGCACGATTCTACAAACAACATATTATTTTACTTGTTGCATATAGTTTGGTTTGATTTTCTATTGTAACGAACACAAATAATCAAAAAAAATAGTTATATGATTCTGAGGGAGTGCACGTCCTTCTATTAAAAAAACAAAACTATTGGAAAATGAATTGTAAATCCATATAGAACTATAAAATTATAAAAACTAAAACACATAGATTTTAAAATGACATATTTTATCCATAATTTGCATTTTTCTATTTTTTTCAAATACATTCAAATCTATTAAAAAAATGTATATTTTGAAATCCAATAACAAATCGCTAAACAAATAACATGAGATTTTAACAAGTATTTATAAATCATAGAACTAATAATATATAATTTTGATAAATATGTTAAAATCAATGAATGAATAACACATAATTTTTGTTTGAATTTTCAAATTCATTAAAATTATAGAACCAATAACCCCTAAATGTTATTTAGTAATTAATATGATTATTTTTAATAGTTAAAAGATTTTGACCCCAGGAACATATTTTTAAGCCAAAGACTATAACATTTAGTATATGGTACTCTCCTAAATGCTATAACATGTTAGCAATTGCAAAACCTTTACCCAAAAACAAAACCATAACATGCTAGTTAGTCTATTAATAAAGCATAGAGACGATTTTTTTCTTTTTAAATTGCCCGCATATATAACATGTAATTTTATTTATGTAACAAAGAATAGATGATATCTTATGTTATTGATAAATATATAACAAATATTATTTCATTACATGTTTTATTATTTAATTAGAATGATGTGCTCTCACTTGATATTTTCAAGTTTGTTTTAATATTAAAATGTTTTGACCAGTGACTTTGAAACGTACGTAACTTTGTTTATGATTCATTGGTTCTTTGTTCAAAAGGAAAAAAAAATGATTCATTGGTTTGATCTCTTAACAAATGTATCATTTATAAGATATTATTATAGTTTTTCTATTTTATTAACATTTTCATTTCTGATTTCTTTTTCGTTATTATTTAATTCTCATTCTACTACTTTGTCTCTTTTTTTTAGCTTCTTAGCTAGTTTTTTTTTTTTTTTGGTCAAAAGCTTCTTAGCTAGTTATAAACTACAAGAATGTTGTTTTGTTGACAAGTCTCATAGACGCTTAACTAATATGGGCGACCCACATTGCTAAGTCTTCTTCAAAATTAACACTTTCCACTTATTGATGCTGTGTATACGTTAAATAAAATATTCCAAAATACCTTAACACGGTATGTTAATTAGTTTGTTCTTAGTCTGTTCTTAGAAAGTGCCAAAACAAGATGAAATAGACTTTTTGATTAATTCCACTCAAATTTCGTTTAGTCATTAAAAGGCAACTGGTTTAGTCAAAATATTGATTATTTAATAATTAACTAAATCTATTCTTAAGATTTACGCGTGTGCCCTAGCGACCTCTCTCTATATAAGAGTAGACGCATGCATCAATATTTCTCAAACTCTCTCTAAATATCATCAGTCTCAAATTCAAGTACAATCTAAAATAAATAATAATAACGAACTAACTAACGTCCAAGCAAATGGAAATTAAGGTTATTGCACTAGTATTCACACTATGTGTAGCATCATGGGATACTGTAGAGGGAAGATCTTTTAGATTTTCTACGACTCCACTAAATCGTTATAGCTTTCCTCCTCATTTTGATTTTGGTGTTGCTTCTTCTGCTTATCAGGTTCGTTATTTTATGTACTGTAGCTACCGATGGTATTGCTTATAGATGAGTTAGAACTCGTATTGAATTTGTTTATGTACGTGGATGGAATCCAGTATGAAGGTGCTGCAAAAGAAGGAGGGAGAACTCAAAGCATATGGGACAATTTCACACATGCATTTCCAGGTTCACATTCTATATCACCCATTCAAAAAGTTTTATATATAGATATATATACGAGGTCATATATAAATAGAAGTAAATTTTTTTGCAGAAAGGACAAGCATGGACAATGGAGATGTTGCCGTTGACTTTTATCATCGTTATAAGGTCCGTGCATATGCCCATCTTTACTTTTTATATGTTATATAAAAATGCATGCATAATATCAGAATAATTAAGCTTTAAGGTAATTTTTTCTCTTGACGCAAAAACTTATATTACATGTAAATGAGCAGGAAGACGTCCAACTAATGAAGGGAATGAATATAGATAGTTTCAGATTTTCCCTGTCCTGGTCAAGAATATTACCAAGTAAGTACCCTTTTCTATTTGTTTCTACTTTTTTAGAATGGACTTATATTCTTAGATCTCCTATCCTTTTACTATTTAGAAAAACAAATATTTTACCTTTTTCGAATTTTTCAATTTCAGGTGGAAAACTAAGTGATGGGGTCAATAAAGAAGGGGTTCAATTCTACAAGAATCTTATTGATGAGCTTATCAAAAACGGTCAGAATCATATGCTTAATTAATTATATTAGTTGGTTGTTCAAAAAAAAAAATTATTATTATATTAGTTTGCAGATCAACTGCTCGATTTAAATTTAAAGTGAATAGTTAAGTTTTGTACATGTTTGGAATGTTATTCTTTCACTCTTATTTAAAATACTTAAACATACATGCAGGTATCAAACCTTTTATAACAATTTATCATTGGGATATACCGCAAGCTCTTGACGATGAGTATGGTAGCTTTTTAAGTCCTCGAATCATGTAAGTTAATAATCCAAGATCCATCCATGGTGTTTACCATGAACACATCTAAAAATATGTTGTTTGACATTTTTGTTGTTGTTTCATACAGAGATGATTTTAGAAACTATGCCAGATTTTGTTTCCAAGAGTTTGGGGACAAGGTTAGTATGTGGACAACGTTCAACGAGCCATATGTGTACAGCGTTTCGGGTTATGATGCGGGCAACAAGGCAATGGGTCGATGTTCCAAATGGGTAAATAGTTTGTGTGTAGCTGGTGATTCGGGCACGGAGCCTTATTTAGTATCTCACCACCTTCTTCTTGCTCACGCTGCTGCCGTTGAAGAATTCAGAAAATGTGACAAGGTACACAATAATAACTTTCAAATAATAGTAGTCTTCATATTTTAGGAATTTTTAACTCAATAATGAGTTGATGGATTCATATCACTTAATCTAAGAAAAAGGATTTAATGCAAAAAAAAATGACATTCTAATTGAATGTATTTGTGAAACAGATTTCAAAAGATGCTAAGATAGGCATAGTGTTGTCTCCTTATTGGTTCGAGCCATATGACATTGCTTCTGATGCTGACAAAGAAGCAGTTGAAAGAGCTCTTGCTTTCAATCTTGGTTGGTAAGTTGTCATCTATTTCTTCTCTTGCCTCATTCTGTGCTATTGTTTAATAATCTATCAGAGGAAGGAAAAAAAAAAAAAAGAGTGCTTCTCTAATCTTGTTTATCTTACATTTTTGTCTAGGCATCTCAGCCCTCTCGTTTTCGGAGACTATCCAAAGACGATAAAGGCAAACGCTGGAAATAGACTGCCATCTTTCACCAAGGAGCAATCTATGATGGTTAAAAATTCATTTGATTTTATCGGAGTAAATTACTACACTGCCCGGTTTGTCGCTCACGATCTTCACGTCGATATATCTCGGCCTCGCTTCATGAATGACCAACACCTCCAATACAAAAGTTAGTTCGGTCTCATAAAACAGATTTATTTGGCTTTCAAATTGTCTTACCAAGAAAATACTAATGTTACAACAACTAACGATATTACATTTATCATATTCTTATTAGTGACAAATCGTAGTGGCGACAACATCTCATCAGAATCGGTACGTACGAACTTTAATATATATCGCAACAACTTATTCTTCCAACTTTATAATCATGAATTTTAGTATGTTTAACAATACTTAATTCTTACCATTCTTTCCGTTTCTTTTTTCCTTAAATTCAGGATGGGTCCAAAATTCTCTGGTCATATCCGGAAGGGTTTCGAAAGATTCTTAAGCATATCAAAAATACATACAACAATCCAACTATTTATATAACTGAAAACGGTAAGAACGTTAGAAACATGATCAATATAGTCTCCATATCTATTTCTCTGTGTTTAATATCAGTAACCACATGAAATGTATAGGTTTCGATGACTACGAAAATGGAACAGTGACACGTGAAGAGATACTAGAAGATACAAAGAGAATAAAGTACCACCAAGAACATCTCCAAGAACTCCAGAAAGCGATCACGTAAGAAAATTTCACTATCTATGAATAAAACTGATTTGTATATCTGTATATAGTTAATTAGTAGAGTTCTGGAATTATATAACTAACTTAATGTATACAAACATGCAGTGAGGATGGGTGTGACGTAAGAGGCTATTTTACATGGTCGTTGTTGGATAATTTCGAATGGGAACATGGTTATGCAGTGAGGTTCGGTCTTTACTACGTTGACTATGCAGATGGTCTAAAACGACATGCTAAAAACTCAGCCAAATGGTTCAAACATTTTCTTCAAAGATCTGAAAAGCCAATGCCGATGGATCTGTTTAAGAGTGTCAAGAATTGGTGGTCTGCATTACAAATGATTTAATCTCATTCTGAGGAAGAAAACTTAATGATGAAAAGTAACTGATTCTTTAGTCTAGTTATTGGTAGAATTATGCGATATAAGTAGGTTAATACTAAGATATACAAACTATATATTTTTTTTTTTACGTTTTCTAATTTATTCATAAAGGTTCTTTTGAGATCACTCGTGTACATATGGTTCGTACTTTCCATGAATAAAGATCGTCATTCATTTTGGCGTGGTATGAGAGACTTAAAGGTATATTTCCCGATGCTTGCGTTTCCGAGAGTTATCTTCTCGAATATATATTTTTATTTCTGCGAGTCAGTTTTGTTTCTCTCGTGATTGCATAGAGGTTTTGTAGCCGTTATCATGGACTCTATACATATATAAATATGATCTAATATGGGACAAGGGCAAGTTGAGAAGAAAGTCTTTCAACTCGGGAGAAAAAGAGGAGAAACTTAATGAATGAACGAATGATAATTGAGTGTTTTTCTTATTACTGAATGATCCAGCAATTTCAAAATAATTTTTCTTTTCATATTCCATTCAATTATTTATGGTGATTTTATGATTGACCTAGAAAAAAAATGTTTTCATTATTAACAAGACTTGGTCTCCAACAGATTCTTCACAGTTGACCCACGGGCCATGGTAGAGGCGGATGTCGGCCAATATAAATAGATAGGCTCATTTTGGACCATGATATTTTGTTGGGCCTTAAAGTAGTCTAATCTCTAACCAAGATGTTTTGGAATATATTATTGCCATCGAAGAACAAAACGTTCTCTAAAGTTATTACGAAGATATTTTACCAGTCTAGCTAGACTAGAAGTTTGGAATCGATAAATTATTGTTTTTATTACCTTAAACATAATATATGTGGGAGTGTACAATCGAACATCAGTGCTGCTACATAGATTTATAATATATATGCCTACTAGACAAACACAAAGGCGAGAGACATATATGTATAATAATAGTATCTTAGTTGTTCCGAAAGTTCTCGAGGCAATGTTCTTGGTCCAGATTCCTACTCCAAAACTTCTTGTAGTACTCTGCGTAAGTGAAGTCTCTGTAGACTGGCTTCGCTTCGTCGTTCTCGTCTTCCCACAAAGGTTTGGCCGGGCTCATGACAGCACAGTCAGCTGGGCAAAGAAACGACGCGACAGAGAGTCTTGGGTTTTCGGTGTTTGTTACAGCTCGATGCCAAACACTTTTGTATACTCCGTTACTCAATGCCTGAAAACACACATTTAGTTCAGATTTTAGTACTAGACAAACATTAGAGAAATCTTGTGAGAAAAAAAAAAAAAAGTAACACTTTAAATCAATGTTCATTAATATTGAAATGTTGTTTTTAATATCTCAATTTAGTGGGGTAAATGAGTGGAGAAACTATTGCATAAATGATTAGTAATTCTTTTTTTTCATTATTTTGTAATTGAAACCGAATCCTTAATATATACTGTATGTTTATGAGGTCGGAACTAGACGATTGATATGATAGAACCAACTATAAATGTTAAATCACCACAAGTCCTTTAGTAATGAGTGATGATACCTACTTTTTTGTTTAGACTCTTTTATAATTTAACAAGTACTTGTAATTGGTCACCAATGTTGATGACAAAAGCATCAGGATGTGGGTTAACGGCGAACCATTGACCGTCGATCAAGATCTGGAGACCGCAAACGGTTGTGTCTTGGAGAAGGATGGTGAGTGCGTTTGGGTCAGTGTGAGCAGGTAAACCATAAGTGAGCTCAGGCTCAGGACATGGAGGATAATAGTTAACTGCCATGTGTTGACCTTGTTCACCAAGCACTTTCTTCATGTAATCTTTTTCTAAACCTAAGCTCTCTGATATCAATTCCTCTATTTTAAATCCCACTTCTCTTACTTCTCTACTGTATTTACTCACTATTTCCCTGCAACAACACAATACACAATTATTAGTTACTCAAAGTTTTTAACTTGTCATACATAAAGACACCTACCAAATGACTTTTAGTTTAGTGCGCCGTTTTCTAAGACATTCTAACAGGGTGATTGATTTGAACGTTAAGGGGTCTAGTTTTATTTTAAAGTTCTTAAAGCTACAACTTTATTAGGCCATAACAGGGTGATTGATTTGAACGTTAAGGGGTTTAGTTTTATTTTAAAGTTCTTAAAGCTACATATACTTTTTTTATTTAGTCAATTATACTTTTACTAACAATTCTGTTTTTTCCAAAGTTTATTTTAGTTTACATTTCTATTTTAAAAAATCAATATATCAAAAGTGGTGAAAAATATCATGAACTTTACTTAATTATAGTGAATTAAATACATAACTTTAATTAATTTTCTAAAAAAAAGTACAAACTTTCGCTGATTTTGTTAGGAAAAAAAAGTTTGAATTATATGAGGTAACAATTTAACAATGTAATTATTCGTTTACAGATTTATTTTTTTCTGAATTACTAAAAAATTTTGGATCTAGATCCGTAAATCTTTTCATGTCAAAGATGAGAACATTTTATATGGTTCTAACATAAGCTCTAGGTTTTATTTGAGAATCTTTACCGGTTAAGCTATTGATACTTAATATTCATTTACATATTCTATTAATAATAAAAGAAAAAATTCAATAATTTCTAAAAAATTGATATTAGCATTTTATATTCGTTTTATTTTCTAAAAGCTTATCGATGTATATGATATTTCAATAATTTTAATATTTGTAGTATCTTTTATATTATTTAAGTAAGGGCCCTCAATCCTCATATACCTGGAAAGATCTGCAGTATTATTAACACTACCAGTTTTAAAATGAATAGTGGAACACGTAACTCACGTTGTAGCTTCTAAGTTCGAACAAACCCGAGGAATTGTGGCAAAAAAAATACGAAAGATATTAAAAAAGACCAAGTCAATGAAAATGACAATAGAACCGATTAAAACAGATTGGCATGATATCACGACGCTGACGCCAACGCGGTTAACAGTGACGTCTCGTCCCCGTAAGTCACACAACTCATCTATATTTTATTTTACGTCTATCGTATATTTTTTTCGCGTCGTGATTTTTAACCATGTTCACCTTCTAAAAATATGATGGAAAACTTAAGTTTATCACAATAATGTATATCATTATTTTATATGGATGTTTATCAAATTGGAACTTTTAGCTTATGCAAATAACTTATAGGTTTAAATATACATATCAACATTGTTACATAATACTATATTTACATGAGAAAATTATGTGGTGTGCAACAATAAACGACAAAAATAAAGTAATTACTAATTAGATGTCTATATTCGTAGTAGTCACTAGTCAGAGACACAAAAAAATCATTTATAATAAATTGTTGTCACATCATTATTGATATCCTAATTTATGTTAATTGTCATTTAGCTAACTAACCCTTGAATTAAAATATCAAGCACTTTTGATGCCGGGTCTTGGCCGGTGTTGACTCTTAACTTTTTGTACCAATTCAGATGGAGATTTGTCGGAAATCGGAATGACTCAGTTTTAAAGAGTTTGGATGTTTTTGATCGTGTGGTTGTGCTTCAATATCTCTACTTGTCTATTTCCACCAACATATCTTTAATTATCGAATCTTATATTTCAAATGTAAATGTGTCTATATATATTCTTAACTTATCTATAAATCCCTTTATAATAAAACAGAAGTATACAACATTATTTAGTATATATAATTTTAATAATTTGGTTACAAATAGATTATAGATTTATTGATTACAAGTTAAATAGTAGTTGCAACCTTAATTTATTTTCTAAAGAGAATATTCTAAAAAATCATTTGATATCATCTAACTTACTATATTAATTTTTTATTAAATTATTCATCAAATAAAATCCTTTGGTATCTAACTTAACATATTAATTTGTTAATTTACATTATACTTCACCTCTCATTTTTATATATGAGTTTATTTTGTGAAACAAATAAATTATCATATTAATTATTATAATTAAAATATAGTTTCATTTCCGGATACACCATAAGTTGAATTTTAAAAACAAATATAAATTGTTCAATCTATAAAATATTCAAGCTTTAGTAATATTATTCTTTAAAAATAATATTCATTGAATTAAAAATTTTACTGAGTAGCCGGTCAAAATTTAAATATTTAAATTTAATTTCATATTTTTTGTTGAATTTTATAATTTTAATATAATATAATAAACTTTAAATAATTTATTTTGAAATATTTTAAAAATATTAAAACTTAATATAAAAATTAGAAACTATAAACACTCTAAATTGATTTGTTATAGCAATATCAATAATATGTCACTATAATATGAAAGAATTTCAAGAAACAAAATATATTAAAACAAAAAGTATAACAATATATTAAATTACTCATAATATAATAACTCACTTTTTAAAAACCAAATTTACAAAATTATGTCTTATAATGACATTCAAGTCATGGTGTAAAATATACATTGTTGAAATAACTTCACATCAATTGTTTCACATACATAAACTAATACAACATATTAAAATTTTATTTTAAAATATAAATATACAAACTTTTGTATAACCGGTGCTATAATACGGGTAATTATTAAGAATCATTAACAATATAAAACTTACAAAATATGTGTCTTTTTCAAGCCATCATAATATTTTATCAAAAAAACTTTTAAAAATAATCACATAAATTATATTTTATAGAAAAACTACAATATAAATGAAATGAATTTGAATATGTGCTCTAGCACGAGTACATGTACTAGTACATAGCACACACACGTTACTGTTCATAATCAGTTCTCTCCTATGGTCTACCGAACAAGTCGGTTAATGTAATTCACACCACACACGGTTTAAATTTTTTTTGAACACATCTCATTCCCAATTATTATAATAAGGCCGACCAACAACTACAAGTACATATGTAGTTTATGTGCATAGTGTATATATATGCATGTAAAGATTTCATAAATCTTAGCAACCATGTGATCACATGGTGAACCAAATCGGAAAAGCATGAACCAAGAAATGGGACCACGAGTTTTTTACCATTAAAAAATATATATTTAAAGAGTCGGTTTCAAGAAAAAAAAAAAAAAAAAAAAAAAAAATGGTTGACTCGAATTAGGCGAATTTTCCTCTTATCAAATCTGAATCGACTTCTGTGTATTTTATAATTACATTTGCTATTTTGAACTAAATATATTTCATACGAATATGCCATTCTTGTTATTAAAAAAGGAAAAACAAGCCACGACAAATAGTCTAATCATTTGTAGCAGTAACGTGTTTCGAATCAAATTCTTAGAATGATAACTTAGTGATAGGAAAACTACATTAAAAAATGATATGCTATTTTTTGTCTTTCCATTCAAAATTTTAATTGTTTCCGGTGCTTTTTTTTTGTTGGACAAATTGTTTTTGGTGCTAAAGTCGTGTTTCTATGTTTTATAAATTATAATGTAGTAGACGATATAAAAAATGCATCACATTGAGTTTTTATCTGCTGCAGATACATCTAAAGAGAAGGGGTGCTAGCTCTAGTTTTGTTTTGTTCTGTTTTTTGATGAATCATTGCGCATAGAAAATGTTTAGAAGGTATACACCTCACCTTATATTCTTATTTTATATCTAGCCTAGACGCTTCCGAAGCATTTGGTTCACTAATAATTTATGGTATAAATGTAACTATATATAGTGGTCACGATAGAATCTAAATCTATTCAGATAAAGATAGTCTAAAAATAGCTAATAATATGCCTATTTTCGGCAATTCTGACACATCAAAAGTTACCATTAAAAAAAAACATGACATACAATATTAGTATACCATAATAAAATCAATAGAATAGTTACTAAAAATATTTGAGAAAGAGAATGCAAAGTAAACTTTGAATTTATCAAAAAAAAAAAATATATATATATATATAAATAGAAGTAAGTTTTAAGTGCTTACTTGAATGAAGAAGGGTTTGAAGGCCACTCATTGACGTACTTGTGGATAGGATAGCAATGGAGTCTAAGATAGTCTCTCCAATTGTTAACTTCTTCTTTCTTCACATTGAAGCTCGTCGATAATCTTGTTGTCCTCGTTGGATCGTCTGAATATAGCTTCATTTTTTCTTCCATAGACATGCTAAAGAACTCATGCGCAACACTCACCATATCATCTATTAGTTTTTTGTTAATTCCGTGATTTATAACCTATGTATAAATATATCCATCCAAAATATTAGCCGTGAAAAAATAAAATAACTATAAACTTTTTGGATATAAGTTCCAAATGACAAGAAAACAAAATTGTTTCTTGATATTTTGAATATTCTTTAATTGATGCAAAAAGCTTATAAGCGATCCTACTAATAAGTAGGTGTACCTGGAAGAAACCAAACCGGGCGCAAGCTTGGTGGAGTTGTTGGATAAGAAGAGATCGATCTGAGGAAGAGAGATCGATGAGAGGGAAATCTTCCAGTTGAGATACTTCAGAGAGACGTGGACGGTCGGAGAGTGGCCGGACATAGTTTTCCGGCAAAGTAGTGTGACGACCGGTGGATATCAGCTTTGCCGCCATCTGATGTCAGAAAATTGAAGAAGAAGCAAAAAGGGTATAAGAGATAAATGAAGACTTGACTTTGAGTATGTGTATGCGATGTGCAGTTGTTCACCGATCATATAATATATAAACAAAAACAATGCAGTATACTCGGTCCTACTTTAAAAAATTTGTTTGCAAATGTGTATATATTACTCGAGTTTACTAATTATTAATCCACCGAATATAAATATTGAGAGTGGTGTTTGAGGAATTTTCGAAAAGGACAACTGTTTTCAATCATAAGATTTGTGATCGAAAATTTGTATGCCTGAATTCTTTATTTTTTTTAGTACAACTCCTCTTGTAAGAGCAACTCCGATTGAACACTAAAACATTAAATGTGGTGTTTAACTCACTCCAACCAAACGGCAAAACGGCAAACATATGTTTTAAGTGTTTTATTAACAGTATCATATTTGATATTAAAGAATATTATTATAAATTTTTATTTGGGTTCTAAATCTTCAGTTTTACACCATGTGTTTTATATAAGAAACTGAATAATGATTAATCATTCAAAATACATTTGATTAAATTTCAGTAAATTTTTTATTTTTTTAGTGTTTAAGATTGCTTTTGTGTTAGAAGATTTCGTTTAGACGTGTTTTTTTAGTTATTTAAATTATGACACTTAAAAATAAAAATGTATTGTGTGTTGCAATGCTTTATTATGTATTAGTGTGCCTTAATTTTTGTCCAATTTGATTTAGTTAATCTTCCTTTTTAAGCCATAAATTTTGAAAATAAATAGTTATATACATTTTTATATTTATCATTCATTTTACCATATTACAAATTTAGGTCGTGACAAAACAAACGTACAAATTAGTAGACTCTGATGTGGTCAATAGTAAAAAACAGAAAATATACCTATTGCCCTATTGTTATTATTCTTTTACAAATTTTCTTTTGTTTCCATCAATATTTTTTTAAATAGTCTTAATCTTTTAATATATGGTTCTAGAGTTTTTATTAGATCCTCAAAAAGTTTTAACCTTCAAATTAATCTAAATTTATAATTTCTTTCAACAAATGTCATGAAAAAAAAAAATATCTATCTTTAGTTCAGTAAAAGAACCTTTCAGCTGTAAAGTGATCTTAGTGCAGTGGCAGGAGGTAAGTCCATTTGTAGAAGGCACCATCACACCAGAGATTAAGTCCCGCTTTCTATAAATGTTGGAATTTGGCTAATGTACCGGCCAGTTGTGGCCCAATGGTTGACAAAAAAAAAACCTTTCAGCTCGACAGACATACTAACCAATTGATGCAATGCATTTTTTATGCAACCTATGGACTCCATGTATTCGAAAACACACATTAATTGCTAGGTCAACAGGAGCATCAACTCTACTGAAGATGATAAGAGATATAGATTGTTAAATCAAGAAGACGACAAGTATTGGCTGTATTGTTAAAGGCAAGGTTCTACCCCCATTATAGCCAGTCCAGCGAGAACAATTCGGGATAGAACTATGAATATTATTAGTGAGATGAAAAACTTACTTTTTTAAGATTTTTTGTAAACTTTTATTTTGAAAATAAAAATAATTAACTAAAACATTTTTCAAATTTTTTCACATGAAACTAAAAGGTAATGCTGAATATTTATAATTAATTAAGAAGATGAGAGTAATTGAGAGGTAAGATTATATTTAATTTTATTTTTATTATGAGATCGTGAATATAAAAATAACAATATTTATTTATATTAAATTAATTTTTTAATCAGTATGTGTATTTTCTTTGGGATATTAAACATTCAAATAAAAAATAATGATTTTTTTTTAGATTTTTATCAAAATCAAAATTCGGTAAATGTTAAACTTTAATGTTTTTTTAAAAATTAGACAACAGACTTGATTATTTGTGGCTTTAGAATCTTTCCACAACCATATTTAATTTGGTTTATATCTCTATATCTACATCAGTCATCTTTTAGAGCCTTTGAATTTCTTTTTTATAATAACATTCAAAATATTTCTAAATCAACTTTTGTTATACAAATTTTTTTTCTAAAACACATAATTTTATGATTCCCTATATATTGATTTCTATAGGTAAAATATTATAGTAATAAAATCTACAGTCACAGAGAAAATTTTAAAACTTGAAATTTACAGTAAAAAAACCTAAAGGTACACTCGTTACTAATCATACTCACCATTACTAATTTTAGAAAAACATCTTAACATGTTAATGATTTTTTTATTATTAAAGGTATGATTGGTTGTATACTTGTATATGTAAAAAAAAAAAAAGATCCACTAATTAGCAAGATTACAGTGACAAGACATGGTAGGTACTAACCACCTATGACACCTGTGACGTATCTTGATTCTGGATCTCAAACCGTTCTTCTGATTGGAAAGGTCTCTTTTTTTTCTTTCTTTTTTTTGGTAGAAGAGAAAAGGTCATGTTTGTACAACTAAAAGTTAAATAAAAAAGGTTAATTTGAGAAGAATTTGTGATATTACTATATTAAGAATTTGTGATATTACTATGTTATTTTATAGCATAAATTTCACTTTTGGTTATTTATTTAAAAGGATTTAGATTTGTATCCACATGTGCATATTATAAATTTCATTAGATATTCGGAGCTCAAGACTGATATCTGGATCCAGCTACAGTTCACGTTAAAAGAAAATAACCAATCTTTTTTTTTCTTTTTAGACATGAAAAAGAAATTCTATATACCTAAAGTATATACTATTGTTGTTGATAATATTAATGTCATCACAGCGTCATAGTAGTGACGTCATAATGGTTGTTGTCGAAGGCGTAGGATTACTATATTACTATGTCATCCCTGCGTCATATCATACTTTCGAGTAACGAAGAGTGTAAAATATGATAATTCTTTTTAGTAGAAAAGTAATTGCAAATGCTGCATAGAAGACACGATGACAAAATAATTTAAATAATTTTTCTCTTAATAAAATTACAACAGACTTTTTAAAAACGATAAGAGATTGATTAACCTCTTTGGATAAGAAGATAAACCTCTTTCTTAAAACAAGAAAAAAAATCATTTTTTCTTTGACCTCTTCAAATTTTGTTTACAAGGACAAAAAAAGAAGAATTATTATAAGAAGATAAAACCTTTTGTTTTGGGAGGCATGTGACCCCTTTACTTTTAAAGTTTATTAACATTTTATAAATATTGTATCTTCTATATAATAAAACAGAAATACACAATTTTTTTTAGACTAAATAACTTTTATAAATTAGTTACAAAATATGTTATAGATTAAATATAGATTGGTACAAAAAGATTAGATTAATTGGTCAATCTGTAGGCTATATAAATATATTCAAAATATTCCAAAAAATCTTTTTAAAGAGAATATTTTAATGATTTAAACAATTTCCAAAATAAAATCTTTAGTATTGTATGTATTGTTACAAAATATATACTGTTAGACATAAAAATATAGTGTTAAGCGTAAAAATGAATAAAATCTTGGCAATTTATCACACTTAATTGTCATTTCCAAGATCTTAAACACGGATCATATTAAAAAAATTGCACCAAACATATTCAAAAATTAAAATAAAAACAAACAACAAACATAACCATTTCTCATACATAAAACTATAAAATGAACAATAGAAAACTTACAAAATAGGTGTTTTTTCAAGCCATCATATTTAGCATATTATTTTATTGCATAATATTTTATCCACAAAAACTTTTAAAAATAATCATTTAGGGTTTTCTCTCCTCTATCTCGCCCTCCCCTTCTCCTATTTAAAGACCATGTAACTCTTCTTTGTTTTCCATCAAACATTTTAATCAAAAACCTTTCTTTTACTTGTTTGATCTGAGAAGTGTGTAATATCTTCTCAACTTGTTTTCTTCTTAGTGTGTAATATCTAAGTTGAACTCGAGCTTGAAGTCTAAGAGATTTTCATCTCTCTTGGAAGTTCACTTCAATCCCCCTTTCTATCCGCTGCATCATTTCACCATTCCATCTCTTTCAATCCGCTGCATAAACCACCCTTTCACCTTCCATTTCGTGGATCCATTGCATCTTCGGTCTCTTAATCTTCATCAGTCCGATCCATCTCCTTCAAAAGCTTGCGAGTGTGTTCTTGGGAGCAGATTCCTCTTCAGGAGTCTATCATGTGGTATCAGAGCAACCGCTCTGCAAACAGGTTTTGAATTCCAATCGTCACTTTTCTTTTATTTTCAGATCTGTCGTTCATCTTGCGAGAGTTTTATAAAAAGTTTTACTCGTAAAAAAATTATAAACTCAACTGTTTTAGAACCAGAACGAGTCTAGTATTTTTGAAAATTGATTTGAGAATTTTTGAATTCGTTTTCATAATTTTCACAGATCTGTTTTCATTTACGTGTTTTTAGAACTATTTACTGGTGGATCTTTGTTTTTCTTTTCAGGTACCATGGTGACGTCGGAAGAGGAAGAGTCATCTACATCCAGTCTTGAAAGGAGGATTCTTAAGTCTGCCACCGCAGCTATGACAACCATACTTGATGCAAGACTTGGTGCTCTACACTTGAATCAACCCAACCCGGGAGCAAATCAGCGTCAAAGGCAACACCAGGATCTTAAACCCAAGCCACCAGATGACACATCTAGATCAACATGGAGCAGCCTACAGAAAACCTCTCATACTCCTAAATCTAAATCTGTGTTTCATTCTAAAATCTCTTTAGCTCATACACTCTATAAATTTGCAGGAAAAGGAGATTACCTTGAATGGGAGAAACACATGGAGGATTGGTTCTACTACAAGGATATCCCAAGAAATGAGAGATTAGCTTTTGCACTTACCCAACTCACAGGAGACGCTTACAAATGGTGGTTGCAAGAAGTTGATGACTGTTGGTATTACAAGGAGCCAAATATCACATTGTGGAGAGATCTTAAGAAGCTTCTAAGGAAAAAGTATGCTCCACAAGCGCTACACTGTGTTCCCCAAGCCAATGGCACAATCCATCCAGTTCTTGAAAAGAAACCAGTCAAAGTACCAGACCAAAAGAAAAACCCAACATCTGTGGAGGCTAAGGCGCAATCAGATCTTTTTGAGGAATTGACCAAGTACTTTAAAATCGAGAAGATGAAGGCTAAGTCATCATCTCAGCCAAACAAGGTCCCTCACCAGATTGATGTTCACAAGCAAAGTCTAAATTCGTCACTTGAATCATGTGGAGAACCAAAGCAATGTAAGTCTTCTACACTTTCAAAATCCAAGGAAGTAATTGATCAAGCTTTAGAAAATTCCAATTTTTCTATGATGCACTTGTCTTTTCCCAAAAGTGTTGAGATAGGTACAGATTCTAATGGAGGACAATGGAAGCAAGCAGATCAAGAAAAGGAGAATAAGGAATTTGAAAGAAAGGATCAGCCCAGACCCAAGGAGAAACAGCTTGGAGAAGAAGCCAAGGAGAGACAGTTCAATGCTAAGGATGATGTTGTTATACCAACTGAACCTATGACTCTATCTCAAGCTAAGTGTGATCTTTCTTTTATTCAATCTGATTTTGTGCTTGAAAAACTAACCCATTTTGAACCGGAGCAACCGAGTAGTATTATTTCCTTTTTACAGGTTCAGGAAGAAAAATCACTAGAAACAAAACAAATGAGTTTGCCATTGATTAGTGATTTGGAGCAAATCAGCATTATGCCAAACCTAGTCCATGTGCCATATCTTTGCGACTACCCAAGAAAGCACTGTAAGGAAATTGATTTGGTTATGACAGATCCTAATTATTTTGTGTTGATTTCTGCTCAAGATGAAAAACGTTTTGGTTTAGAAAATGTAAAAGAATTTTGTGTTTCAAAATCTTTCTTTAACAAAATGATTCTAAGTTTTGAAACATTTGCTTTTAAAAAGTTCTTTAAGCCAAAAGGGTTGTTATTTGATAAGTTTCTTGAATTTAACTCTTCTTTTAGAGTTTCTTTGAGTAGCATTGTGATTGAGCCGTTTGGAACTAGAACTGAGCATGTAATGGTAAAACCTTTTTCTGACATAAGACATTTGCTTGACAAAGAGTTGTGTGCTTTTAAACCATTCATTGAGCTTTGCAAACCAATTTTGAAAGATCATGTTTTTAATTTCTCTATTTCAAGTATAATGCACTTGCTCTTTCCCATGATTGCTAAGAAAGGAACAAGTTACATGAAGAAGCAAAATTACTTTGGAGAAGAAAGATGTTCTGTTCAAATCAAGGAGAAACCACCAGATATATGCCAACAAATGATTTCTCATTTTGGAGTTAGAAGCTGGAAGTATTTCAGAAAAACAATTATGATCACCAAAGGATGCTCCATTCTAAAACTCTATTTTGATAACAACTACATTATTATTTGTTTGATCTTTTCCTATGTGCCTAAACTGTTTCCTTTTGATGTAGGAGATCTTGCGGAGCATAGAAAAGTAGTGAAAGCTTCCTCAATGCTCAAAGATCAACCACCTGATGCAACACTTGTGCTCATATCCAACAATCATAAGATAAGTGTTTTTATTCTCAAGGATTCTCTTATCCAAGATCACACAGATATGATTCGCTTGTCTTTGTCAAAAGAGCCAAATACAGATTTTAGAGCAGTCATGACGCGCATAAGAAAAACTGAAAAGAATGTGGGAAACAAAAGATTTAAGCCACCTGATTTGGATCAAGATGAGCACCAAGATGTCAGCAGCTTCATACTGATCCAAGAAGAACCCCCAGATTCACTTCCATTAATCATGACGAGCATTGATCATAGCCAAGGCATTATTCAGCTAAGTACTTCCTTAACCCAATCTTATTCTCATAATTTTAGAGCTTTGATTATCAGTCTGTTACATTCAGAAAATCTTGGGAAAAGATTAGGTTCATTCGAAGGAAATTTAGAAAATTACAAGGATAATGATTTGTACCAAGCTCAGATTTTTACCATGACTATAATGACACACTTGATCTTTGCCAAAGGTATTGACAACTTTGCAGGTACAAAAGAGGAGCCCCCAGATTTAACAGTTCATTCGTCCAAAATCTTTGTGAGAACCAGCATTGGAGATGTTTTGAAGCATGATCATAAATCCGATGGTTATTTTAGGATGATCTTTGAGGTTGGAGAACAACTAATGGGTCACTTTGGAGTTGCTAAGACTTATAAGGTGATGCAAGAACATTTCCACTGGCCGCACATGAAAAGAGATGTTGAACGACTATGTGAACGGTGTGCGACTTGTAAACAAGCTAAGGCTAAGCTTCAATCCCACGGTTTGTATATCCCTTTACCTATTCCTTTGCATCCTTGGACTGATATATCTATGGATTTTGTGGTTGGATTGCCTAGGACTAGGGCAGGTAAGGATTCTATTTTTGTGGTGGTTGATCGCTTTTCTAAAATGGCGCATTTTATTCCTTGTCATAAAACTGATGATGCATCTCATGTTGCTAGCTTGTTCTTTAAGGAAGTTGTTCGTTTGCATGGCATTCCTAAGACCATAGTTTCTGACCGTGATACTAAGTTCCTTAGTTATTTTTGGAAAACTTTGTGGTCTAAGTTAGGAACTAGATTGCTTTTCTCTACTACATGTCATCCGCAAACAGATGGTCAAACTGAAGTTGTCAATAGAACTTTATCCACATTGTTGCGTGTGCTTATCAAGAAGAACCTTAAGACTTGGGAGAATTGCTTGCCGCATGTAGAATTTGCTTATAATCATTCTATGCATTCTGCGACTAAGTTTTCTCCATTTGAAATTGTTTATGGGTTCAACCCCACTTCTCCTTTGGATCTAATACCTTTACCTTTGAGTGTGAGAACAAGTCTTGATGGCAAGAAAAAGGCCGATTTAGTTAAACAGGTTCACAAAAAGGCTAAGGAGAATCTGGAGGCCCGGACGAAGCTGTATGAGAAGTATGCGAACAAAGGGCGTAGAGAAGTCATCTTCAATGAGGGTGATCAAGTGTGGGTTAATCTTCGGAAGGAGCGTTTCCCGGAGGAGCGAGCATCCAAGCTAATGCCGAGGATTGATGGACCATTCACCGTGCTCAAAAGAATCAACAACAATGCCTACCAACTCGACCTCCAAGGTAAGTACAAAGTTAGTGGAAGCTTCAACGTTTCTGATCTTCTTCCTTATTGTGCAGATAATTCGGATTTGAGGTCAAATCCTTTTCAAGTGGGAGAGGATGATGAGATCCTGGCCAGCTCAACCAAAGACCATGGACGTGAGGACCAGCTTGAACCAGAGGAAGCAATGGAGGAGCAGCTTGTACCAGAGGAAGCACTGGAGGAGCAGCTTGTACCAGCGGAAGCAGCGGAGGAAGCACTAATCTTTCCGGCAGGTCCTATAACAAGGTCACGGTCCAAGAGGTTCAACCAATCAATCCAAGGTCTACTCAAGGAGCTGGACAAGAAGCTAGAAGACGTGACTCAAACCACTTGGACGTTGCTCACAGCTCAAGGTGTTCGGTAAAGGGTAAAGTGTTACTTTGGTGCTCTTTTTCCCTTGGTCAAGTTTTGTCCCATTGGGTTTTCTTGACAAGGTTTTTAATGAGGCCTAAGTAACATTTTCAAGCCCCCTTTGCCAGCCCAATTCGTGGTCCAAGGTTCCCCACAAAGGCCTTGGCCCATTTTCTATCTCTTTCTCATTCAAACTTTGCATTTATTGCTTTTGTAATTTCCTAGACATCTTGCATGAGCTTGAACTTGAACTTGCAAGTTGTCTAGGGTTTTCTCTCCTCTATCTCGTCCTCCCCTTCTCCTATTTAAAGACCATGTAACTCTTCTTTGTTTTCCATCAAACATTTTAATCAAAAACCTTTCTTTTACTTGTTTGATCTGAGAAGTGTGTAATATCTTCTCAACTTGTTTTCTTCTTAGTGTGTAATATCTAAGTTGAACTCGAGCTTGAAGTCTAAGAGATTTTCATCTCTCTTGGAAGTTCACTTCAATCCCCCTTTCTATCCGCTGCATCATTTCACCATTCCATCTCTTTCAATCCGCTGCATAAACCACCCTTTCACCTTCCATTTCGTGGATCCATTGCATCTTCGGTCTCTTGATCTTCATCAGTCCGATCCATCTCCTTCAAAACCTTGCGAGTGTGTTCTTGGGAGCAGATTCCTCTTCAGGAGTCTATCATGTGGTATCAGAGCAACCGCTCTGCAAACAGGTTTTGAATTCCAATCGTCACTTTTCTTTTATTTTCAGATCTGTCGTTCATCTTGCGAGAGTTTTATAAAAAGTTTTACTCGTAAAAAAATTATAAACTCAACTGTTTTAGAACCAGGAACGAGTCTAGTATTTTTGAAAATTGATTTGAGAATTTTTGAATTCGTTTTCATAATTTTCACAGATCTGTTTTCATTTACGTGTTTTTAGAACTATTTACTGGTGGATCTTTGTTTTTCTTTTCAGGTACCATGGTGATGTCGGAAGAGGAAGAGTCATCTACATCCAGTCTTGAAAGGAGGATTCTTAAGTCTGCCACCGCAGCTATGACAACCATACTTGATGCAAGACTTGGTGCTCTACACTTGAATCAACCCAACCCGGGAGCAAATCAGCGTCAAAGGCAACACCAGGATCTTAAACCCAAGCCACCAGATGACACATCTAGATCAACATGGAGCAGCCTACAGAAAACCTCTCATACTCCTAAATCTAAATCTGTGTTTCATTCTAAAATCTCTTTAGCTCATACACTCTATAAATTTGCAGGAAAAGGAGATTACCTTGAATGGGAGAAACACATGGAGGATTGGTTCTACTACAAGGATATCCCAAGAAATGAGAGATTAGCTTTTGCACTTACCCAACTCACAGGAGACGCTTACAAATGGTGGTTGCAAGAAGTTGATGACCGTTGGTATTACAAGGAGCCAAATATCACATTGTGGAGAGATCTTAAGAAGCTTCTAAGGAAAAAGTATGCTCCACAAGCGCTACACTGTGTTCCCCAAGCCAATGGCACAATCCATCCAGTTCTTGAAAAGAAACCAGTCAAAGTACCAGACCAAAAGAAAAACCCAACATCTGTGGAGGCTAAGGCGCAATCAGATCTTTTTGAGGAATTGACCAAGTACTTTAAAATCGAGAAGATGAAGGCTAAGTCATCATCTCAGCCAAACAAGGTCCCTCACCAGATTGATGTTCACAAGCAAAGTCTAAATTCGTCACTTGAATCATGTGGAGAACCAAAGCAATGTAAGTCTTCTACACTTTCAAAATCCAAGGAAGTAATTGATCAAGCTTTAGAAAATTCCAATTTTTCTATGATGCACTTGTCTTTTCCCAAAAGTGTTGAGATAGGTACAGATTCTAATGGAGGACAATGGAAGCAAGCAGATCAAGAAAAGGAGAATAAGGAATTTGAAAGAAAGGATCAGCCCAGACCCAAGGAGAAACAGCTTGGAGAAGAAGCCAAGGAGAGACAGTTCAATGCTAAGGATGATGTTGTTATACCAACTGAACCTATGACTCTATCTCAAGCTAAGTGTGATCTTTCTTTTATTCAATCTGATTTTATGCTTGAAAAACTAACCCATTTTGAACCGGAGCAACCGAGTAGTATTATTTCCTTTTTACAGGTTCAGGAAGAAAAATCACTAGAAACAAAACAATGTGATATTTGTGATCTTGGCTCTAGCATCAACTTGATGCCATATTCTGTTGCTGTGAGACTTGGGATGACAGAATTTAAGCCAACTTAGATTTCTCTTATCCTAGCTGATCGATCCCGAAGAATTCCTGAAGGTGTTTTAGAGGATATTCCAATTAAGGTTGGAAACTTCATGATTCCCACTGACTTTGTGGTGCTGAAGTATGATACAGAGCCTAAAGATCCTCTCATCTTAGGAAGATCTTTCTTGGCTACAGCTGGTGCCATCATTGATGTGAAGAAGGGACACATAGCACTGAATGTGGATGGTTTGAGTATGAATTTTGAGATGGATAAGCTGAAGAGAGCTCCTACCATTGATGGACAAACTTTTTCTGTTGAGGAAGTTACTGCATCACGAGCATCAGACTCAGTGTCGATCGACACTCCATTAGTGTCGGTCGACACCCCTCCACGACCGAGACAGAACAGCTCCAAGACTGATGCTCCAAGTCAGAAACCTGTTCCCAAACAGAAAATCTCCCACTCCACACTCCTGAGTCCTCAGGTAAGGCAAAGGTACACCTCTTCTGCACCTAATCCTCCTCAAATCACTAACAAGAACTTCAAAGGTACAAAGACTGTTTTACAGTTAACCAAGCCACGAGATTATGGTAGAGCGCTTGTATCTTCTGTTGATGATTTTGCAGGACATAAAAGAAGCAAACCCATCCCACTTTTCCGCCCTGGTCTTGTTCCTCACATCCTTGGCAGACCTCATTTATCTACTGCTTATACACCACCTTGGATGATGAGACATTCCTCTCAGAAGCATTCACTGCCACGTTCTGATCCACCGGATGCCTGAGCTTCAGCAAAGTCAAGCTAATGACTGAAAACAAGCGCTAAGTGGGAGGCAACCCACTGGTAGGATTTTCTTTTTCTTTTGCTTTTCATTTATATTTATTTTATTTTTCTTTTACCAATCTTAGGCTTGATAACACTGGGGACAGTGTTGTTTAAGTCTTGGGGAGGTTATCTAATAACTATGTTTTTGTTTTTGAGTTTCAGTTGTGTCAGTCAAAACCATAAAGTTTGAGTCAAATTTTTCAAAAAATTTCTTTTTGTCTTTGGGAATTATGGTCTTGATTAATGATTTCTCTTATTTGGCTAACACTCTAATGATTATTTGTTTATGCTTGATCTCAGAACTGAAGCTTAGAAACACTATGAGCCTTATCAACAATCCTGAAAGCCCTTATTCAATTGATATCTGATTGATCTAATGTTGTCTCAACTTTTATCAGGATTTTAACCGGACTTAATCTCTTACTTTGGGGTTGGAAATCAGTGGACTAGACTTCTTCTTCGGGCCATACAAGACAGTGCAATTTTTCAAAGTATGTCTCCTTTCTCTCTTCCCTTCAGTGCTTTAGAAAAAAAAAGAATAAAAGATGAGATGATTTTGATCAGTTTAGAGAGGTAGGTAAATTACATGTGACCTCATTATTCTACTCTTGAGTCAAATGATCACACAAAGATTGGAAACGAGGGGTAGGTAAATTACCAATGACCCCGGTATTCACTTACACCTTTGATTTAAAAATTGGAAGTGAGAAAAGGGAGAGGAAAGGAGATGTAAGAAGAATGTCTTGGCCTGAAGAGAGTCCATATGCCACTGATCGATACACCCAAGGTAAGAATTCACCTTATTTGTGCTTTAATATTGACTAATGAGATGACAATGGAGATTTCAGAGATTCCAAAGGATTGTGGGATTTGAGTAAGGAATGTCGATGCTTATCATGGTTAAGTATAAGAAGTAAGTTCTTGAGTCAGGTAAATGAAGAGTGCGAATAAGAATCATCATGCAGTTGAGTGAGTTCCCTGTTTTCAAACCTCTTTCACAGGTCTAAGTTTATGTTTTGCTTGAGGGCAAGCAAAGGCTAAGTCTGGGGGAGTTGATATATTTTGGTTTTTATGGTTTTTAACCATGATATAAGGAGTCTTTTAGAGTCTTTTGATGTGTTTTCTAGGATGTTTTTGAGTCTTTACAGGTTTTCTAGGATTTTGGCATGAAAGGAGAAAAATGGAGCAATTTGGATCATTTTGGAGCATCAATTCAGAAGAAACGAACTTGGAGTCAGAACAGAGAGGGAGTGTCGATCGACACTGCCTTAGCATCGATCGACACCATGTTTAGCCGATGAAGAATCAAAAATTTGGAAGTTTTACAAATTTGCCCGAAGTTTTCCATATTTGTAACACAAGTCTCTGATGTGTTTTAGGACATATAAATAGTATTTTTAGGTTTTACAAACCCTTAAGTTGTATTCTAGCAAGTTTTATTTTTCTGCAACCCTGTGAAATTTTGAGAGCTTTTGGGAGAGAGAGATCTGCTTTGTAGAGAAGAATTCTTGAACTCCTTTTTACTCTTTTTAATTTCAATTGCTTATTATTTAGAAAGATGTTTTGTTCTTCATTGATTATGTCTGAGTAGTTTGCTTGTTAGGTTTAGGGTTTTTCACAGGAATTTTATGAATTATTAGATCTGTTTATTTAGGATTCTTTATCTTTCTAGATCTTCATCATAGGTTGTTCTTCATATTAGTCCTTGATTGGCCATCTAGAATTAATACCTTAGGAAAATAAATTGATATGAGAATATAATTGATTTTCCTGATAAAACCTTTTGATGAACAAAATTATTTCTTGCAAAGAGATTTGATTTAATAATTTTGTGAACAATCTAAACCTGATTTTATTGCTGATTTTTAACCTAGAATTTTACAAAGAGATTTGGATTTTATGGTTTTAAATTTAGATATTATTTGCAGTGAGAACTGATTTATTTTACAAAAGTGTTTAGAGTTCCAGATTTGATATTAATTGCTTGAATCATAATTTATTGATTGATTTAATATTTCATAATTCCTTAGAAATTCCCTAGGTCTAGCTTTTTGATTTTCTGAATTTACAACAGTTTTATTTAATATTTTGCATTGCTTTTATTTTAATTCAAATTAATCTGTTTAGCTTAATTATAAAACTCTATAATTTATTGTGTAGTCTTGAGTCCTTGTGGAATTCGACCCCTAAATACTGCATTGATCTCTTAATTTGAGAGAGTAGCTCTAGGGTAAATTTGAGCATATCAATGATATTATTGAAGTCACCAGTAAGGAACCAAGGGTCAGACCGTGAGTTTGCTTGCACTTTGAGCTTTTCCCAGACTTCCATTCGTTTTGTTCTATCCGGCTCTCCATAAACAAAGGTAGCAAAGAAGTATCTTTTGTTTGCTTTAATTCTAGTATCAATTAAGTTTTGACAAGAATGTAGGATTTCAACCTCTAAACTCTGTTTCCAGAACAAAGCAAGACCACCTGCCCCTGGAGATAGGGGAGGAACCAGGTGGTGCGAAGGGTAATCTAGCCATTTGAGGGTCTGCATAACCATATCATTCTGATTCTTCATTTCCATAAGGAAGATAAGGTCTAACACACATGTTTCTTGATGTCCTTCATTCTCTGGACTCTTATGGGGTTCCCCAACCCACAACAATTCCAGCTCACCATTCTTAAGGAAGAGGGGTTGGTGAATTCTGAAAATCCACCTTTTTCTTCCTGCTTGGTGGGATGAGGGACATGCGAGGGGTGATAGTCAGATTAGGCTGTGGGGGCTCAGAGTCCGTGTGATTTTGGTGTCTATCCTAGTTTGGTAATAGACTTTGTGTTTGAGTTCTATTACTTGCACTGGGACCTTCAGTAGGAGTTTTGATTGATTTTGTCTGCTTTACTCTTGATGTACCAGTTTTATTTCCTCCTTTTGGTTCCACAACCTTTCTTGGGGAGGCTCGGGTGAGGTTTCTTTTTTGTGTTTTGGCTCCCAGTAGGCACTGATTACTTTTACTCGCTTGTTTTTGTGCAGGTGGTCGGCCTCGTCCCCTTTTACTTGTACCTCCTGTCTCTTGAACACGAGAAGGGGGAACCGCATTTGGTAGCATATGTGGGATGGGCTCTGGCAGTGTGTTAGTCTCCTGGACCTGTTTGTAATTCACAACCGCAAGGTTAGATGCCATTATGGAATTTGCTGTTTGTTCCATTAGATTTTCTGAATCACTCTGGAGCACCCTCATTCGTCTAACCGCACTTTCTGTTGGATCAGGACATGTCATATACTGTATTGTAACTTCTCGGAGCTCATTGAGGACCTGCTCTCTTGAAGGGAGCTCATCAGTTACTATTCGGTTTGCAAGAGTTAGCCCAGGTTGCAAGGTTATACGGTCTGTTTGTGGTGGTGGGATCTGGGGGTCGATACTCGACTGGTTTCTCTCCAGAGGTGGTCTCCTAGCCCGTGAAGATACCGAAGGTTCACCCTGAGGTTCCAATGATGAATTTGATTTTTCTCGCCACTGTAGGTTGCGCTTGGAGAGAACAAATGTCTGGGAGGTTCTTTGGCGGTACTGTGGGGGTGCTTCTCTTCTAGAGTAAGATCGTGATAGGGCTCGGGAGTTTGATCTTCTAGCAACATCGTACCTCTGTTCACGGTGGAAGGGTTGAGAATCGGAGAGGAGGTGAGATCGTTGATCCATGTGTTCATATGTTCTTTTCATATGGTGGGATCGTTCTAGTTCTTGTGTAGTTGTTTGGTGCCTTGGTGGTAGGAAATTGTCCTGAGGGGTATAGTAGTTTCTTGGGGTTGAAGAGAGGGTAATTAGGGATCCCTGTTGAGTTTGTTTCAATGGAACTTCCTTTTGGGTCTCCTTCAAGCCTGGGCAGTGGTACCTATCATGGGACAATCGTAGGCAATATGTGCAGTGGTTTTTGAGGTTTTTGTACTCTAGGTGGATAAGAGCTTCACTCTCATCAGAGAACTCGATAACGGTTTCCTTTGTTAGTGGTTCCAGCCCATTGATGAGAACCTTTAGTTGTACATATGAGGTGGAGATCTCCTAGTCTAATATTTCCCCTAGTGCTTCTCCAATGGTTTGAACCATTTCAATATTCCAGTAGTGCTTTGGTAGTCCCTGGATTTCTAGCCAGAATGGGATCTTGGAGGGGAAGGAGGGAAAGATAATCGGTTCCCATCTTTGAAGAATCACCATCCATTGGTCAAAGTGGTAAGGGCGGTTGTTTAGGACTTGATGTAAGTCTTCTTCAAGCTCAAACTTAAACTGATTTACACCTTATCCTAGATCTGCGCCAGTTGCTTTCCCCTTTAGGTTCCAGCGGTTAAGAAGGGACGGGAAGATTGCCCACATTCTTTGGCCAGCAGGGTTTGTGAGTCTTCCCAGTAAGGTAAGAGAGTTTTCCTGTATAAGGTCAGTTGTGTCGAGTTCTGGTGCTTTGATTCGCTTTCGTGGGGGGAGGTGAGTACTCCTTTGCTAAACTTTTGCCTTTCAGGTGGTAGGGTATTCGGTTCGACATGGTGGATGAAAGCTCAGGAGGCGCTTTCAGGTTTAAACGGTTAAGCTCAGGGTAAGAGACGAGAAGGAGTTTCAAAATGGAGGCTTAAAAGCAGATCCGCTTAAAACAGTTGCAGTAAATGCTGAGATAGAGTTTAAGTTAATACCAGATTAGCAGTAGATTGAAAATTTGCGAAGATTCTAGCTTTGTGGTATTGGATATTGCTTGGGATATTGAAGAACAGTCAACCAAAGAAGGGGAGACTAGTGGATAAAGATAGAGTCTATTGGTGGATATGGGTGGATGAGATCTAGACAATAGGCTTCATTCTTGCCTCGGTTGCAGTGCCTGGAAAATTTTAAAAAGTTGTACGATTACAAGACGATTCGCTTTCCTATATATTTTTTGTTTTTCGCTTTCCTATTCCTAGAGCTCTTTTCAATTAATTTTATCTTTGATCTAATCACTATCATCATTTCAAACTTTCTTTTTCAATAGTTTCTGTTCAGTTGCCCCGAAAACTATAGTCGATATGTTAGAAAATTAATGGGAAAATGATCATATTTAAATGTATTGTTTGTGAATAAAGGTATTCGTGTTACCGTGTAGTTTGGTACCAAAAAACATGAGGTTGGGAGAACGCAGAACATGTACCAAGGTGAGAGATAACGCAGAACACGTATCAAAGTGAGATAACGTAGAATACGTGTCCGAGTTCTATCCAAAAGATGGGCACAACAATCGTAAATGGAAGTTGATTCATGGGTTGACTTCAGAGTCAATCTTGATAAGTACACTAAAGTGACTCATGTGCCGCGTCAAAAACTTCTGATTAATAGTACTATAGACCAGTGGCGGATCCAGCCTAAGTTTGGATCAGGTGCAAAGAGAGCAATAATTAGCCATTGGGGAGATTTGAACCCTTCACCTCTTGAATTATGGGGTGCATTCATTACCACTAGACCACAAATATCAACAATGTTAGTATAAAATCAAACATTATTTATATTTTATCTGGTGCAGTTGCACCCCCTCCCACCTATGTGGATCCGCCCCTGCTATAGACTGTAGTAGCAATATTAGGGAGTTTTGATTTGTAATCTTATATGCAGTATGACATACATCGCTTTAATAGTTATTTTCAGTTATTAGTAATTATTTATTGCTACCAAATACAAATCATAAACATATTTTTATAATAAGAATGATATCAAAAATACATTTTAATCATTTTTTACTATTATCTTGTATATTTTTTTAATTGTTTAGATATATCGTAGACAATTTTCCATACGATTATATATAGCTGCTAAAAAAAATTATATAATTTTACACCAAATCAGCAAAGCCTTTACACATAATAATAAACGGGAAAAATGCCATAAAAATCCCCAAGTTTCAAAAATGGGACAAAATAATCCTCAACTTTTGAGATGTCATTTTAATCCCCAACTTTGGGTTGATTTAACCAAAAAATATGAAACTTTCTTTGACCTTGCCGTTTTAGGCACGGGTTTAAGTCTCCGTCAGAAGCTAATAAACGGGGTTAACAAACCGTTAACGGCTTCCGTTTACCCAAAACGTCGACGTCTTATTATCGAGAAAACACTGAAGGAAATAAGAATCCCCAAATCGATTTCTAGGTTTTAGTTTTCAAATCCCCAAATCGATTTCTCAACCTCTCTCTTTTCCGATGAGTTCAAGTTCTATCACATCCGGTGGCGTAGGTGAACGTGGTCTACCGTCGAAGTGTGTGTGTGGCTTAGATGTCAAGATATTTACCTCTAAAACTCAAGAGAACCCGTGACGACCATTCTTTCGTTGTGTAAGCAAACGTGATGTCAATACTTGGACAAGCAAAAGAGATGTAAGTATTTGTCAATTCGTGCAGTTTAAATTTGGCTTCATAATCATGGTAAACTAACTATATTTCATTTAAATTGTATGTTAGAATCATTTGTTCAAGTGGGTGGAGGATGCCGTGTTTGAAGAAGTAGAAGATGCCTTACCAAGACTATCCATCATTGCCAATGAGATTAGCAAAATCAAAACAGAGGTCAATGAGATAGATGCTATGTTGAAAGAATTAAAGGAAGAAGACATGGCCAACAAAAAAGAACTACGCAAGTTTATGCTGTGCTTCAAAGTCGGTTTTGTTTGGCTTTGTCTTATGACCATTTTGTGTAGTTTTGTATTGTTTAGGCAAGGAAATCAGAAGACTTTTATGTTAGGTTATTAAAAAGAGCTTAATGTAACTCTTTGTAATATTTCTTGTTGGATGATTTCTTTGATCTCAAAAGTAATGGATATCTCTTGTTTGAATTGTGTCTCAATCATGGTAGAACATGTTTTGATACAAACAAAAGGCCAAAAAGCAATCCAAACAAACAAAAGAAAACAGAGTATCCAAACGAAACTGACCCTGAAGTTTAGCGTGAACATTCAAACCATGGTGCCTAGCCTCCTCGCTGTGAACTTCCCTGTGATCCGCCCAAATGAGTTCTTGATCTGACTGAGGTTGTTGGATGAGATCTTCCTCTGACCGAGGTGGTTGGATGAGATCTTCCTCTGACCAAGGTTGTTGGATGAGATCTCTCTTGTGATGGTTGAGATGGATGAGATCTCCCTTGTGATGGTTGAGTTGGTGCTCCTTGTGATGGCTGAGCTGGTGGTCCTTGAGATGGCTGAGCTGGTGGTCCTTGAGATGGCTGAGAAGGTGGTCCTTGAGATGGTTGAGAAGGTGGTCCTTGAGATGGTTGAGAAGGATCTCCTTGCAATGGTTGACCTTGTCCAAACAGTATAACCCTCGGCTCCTGATTTCAATCAAAAATGTTACAATCAATCTTGCTCATATATTCTAATGTCCAATGTTCAAAATAGAAAATAGAAAATCTTACTTGTCCTTTTCTTGGTCGACCCCTTCTTCTTTTTGGTGGTGTTGCAACTCTTGGATTCTTACATCCTTGTCGGTTGTGTCCTTCTTGTTTGCAATTTGAGCAGGTCATGACTCGATTGCCTCTTAGCTGGGTTTTGTTGGAGTTAGAGGCAGTTTCAAACAATGATTTCCTCCTAGCATGATTATTTGGCCTCCCTGGATTACCTCTTCTCCATGGTGGTGGCAACACTCCTATCCTGTTCACTCTTGGCCATAGCAGCTTGCCTTGAACAGGCCCAATACCATCCATGTAAGTCAACTGCCACATTCTAGCCGTGTACCACTCAGCTACATAATCTTCCACCTTCTCCTTCTTTCCTATGATGACGGATGCAGCATGAATACATGGTATACCAGTCATCTGCCATTTCCTGCATCCACAAGTGTCTTCAGGAGCGAATCATAGGCACTAGGATTGTAACTCTGCAAAGCTCGCATATGAGCACCAAATTCTCCTTTTGTGTAGCTCCTTGCAATCTTCCAGAAGAGTCTTTGTAGCTCCATATCATGGCTACTCCTCTTCCAATTGTCCATAATGTGCCTAGCACATTGCCTATGCTCAGCTTCTGGAATAACAGTGTGAATTGCTTTAACTAAACCCTGAAAATATGTGCAAAATGTAGAAAATTAGCATTATCCGAAATGTAGAAAATCATTTACTATTATCCGAAATGTAAACTAAAGATTGAAAAACACTAACCGATTATTTATCTGATATGATGGTCACATTTTTTCCATCTTGAAGATCCAACTTGGCAGATAACATCCTAAGAAACCAATCCCAATTATCATCATTCTCAATCTCCACTACAGCCCATGCAATATGAACAATCCTATTGTCTCCATCTCTCCCAACAGCTGCTAAAAGATGACCCTTTACGTCCCATTTGAGAAAGGCACCATCTATGCCTATTATAGGCCTACATGTATTCTTCCAAGCGTCTCTCTGTGACTTAAAGCAAATGAATAGACGATAAAACCTTGGTAAGCTGCCAATAGTTGTACCAGGTATAGTCTCAATCTCAAAGGCAGTCTCCGGATTAGATCGGAAGATCTCAGCTTGATAATCCCATATTCGAGCAAAATGTTCTTCATGAGTCACTTTTTTTTCTTTCATAACTATTGTCTTCGCCTTGGAGCATTGGTCTTCTGTGACTTCGAAGTTGTACTCTCTCTTGATCTCTGCAACCATCTGTTGCTTGGTAATTTTCGGATCCTTTCTCAACCTCTCCCTAAACAACCAAGCAATTGTCCCTCGCTTCAACATCTTTGAGAATGCGGACCTCACACATGCATGTTCACCATCGTATATCTTCACTTGCATCTTGTGTTTCTTCTTAGAATAAGAACAATAGCATCTCCATGGACACTTAACATCAGTCGCCGAGCACTTAGCACCAATTTTCATACTCTATGACCTATACAACTTAATATCGTATCTAGTCTTCAGAGAATACCTTAGCACAGCAATCTTGAACTCATCTGGACCATTGAATGTTCTACCCAGACTCAGAATCTCTTCCGGATCTTCAGCTTGTGGAGCATCACCTTCGTCATTGCAATCTTCATCATCATCATCACTGTATGAAAGAGGATCAGGAATCCTCTCCTCATCCCATATATCATCTCCACTATCATCATCACTCTCGTCTCCATCGTCCTCTCTCGCAGCCGGTCCAAATTCAGCTTCAAAATCATCACAATTCTCTTCCTCTACACCAATATTACCGTCATCATGATCTTCTACAGAATCTACATTTGGCTCGCAATTTCGTTCTACATTTGAATCTACAATGTTCCATCTATGATCTTCCTGATCTTCTTCACGGTTACCTTCGTCACGGTTGCCTTCGTCTGCATATCTAACCTCATCACAGTCTTCATCACCAACTACCTCACAATCATCTCCACTCACGGCCTCACGATCATCTTCGATATCTTCAGCAATCTTCTTCCTTTTTTGTTTACGTTTAGGTTTAGTAAATGCCTTACTGTTTTGATCCGCACCATCCTTCTCGTTCTCCTCTACGAGTCGCTCAGCCTCAGGACCATCCTTTTCAGTCTCCACCTCGATTCGCTCCACCTCATGTCCATCGTTCTCATTGTCCTCCTCGATTCGATCCGCATCACGTCCATCCTTCTCGTTCTCCTCTACGAGTCGCTCAGCCTCAGGAACTTCTTTTTCAGTCTCCACTTCGATTCGCTCCGCCTCAGGTCCATCGTTCTCATTCTCCTCCTCAATTCGATCCGCATCACGTCCATCGTTCTCATTCTCCTCCTCGATTTGATCCGCCTCAGGTCCATCGTTCTCATTCTCCTCCTCGATTCGATCCACCTCATGTCCATCCTTCTCATTCATCTCGTCAATTCGATCCGCCTCAGTATCAGACAGAATCTCAACCGTCTCGACTTCAGATCTTTTTTGAATAGATTCTTTCAATTGCAACGACCGCCGCGGTGGAACAAAAGTGTTTTTTCCTCCATGGGTCCTCGCCATGAAGAGAGAATTTTGAGAGAATTTGAGAGAATTTGAGAAAATTTGAGAGAATTTGGGAATTTTTTTTTTTTAGGGTTAGGGATTATGATATCGATTTGAGATTTGGGGATTTTTTTAGTTACAAACGATGTTGTTTTCTCGATAATAAGATGTCGACGTTTTGGGTAAACGGAAGCCGTTAACGGTTTGTTAACCCCGTCTATTAGCTTCTGACGGAGACTTAACCCCGTGCCTAAAACGGCAAGGTCAAAGAAAGTTTCATATTTTTTGGTTAAGTCACCCCAAAGTTGGGGATTAAAATGACATCTCAAAAGTTGAGGATTATTTGTCCCATTTTTGAAACTTGGGGATTTTTATGACATTTTTCCCAATAATAAACACACATAGTTTGATAAATTACAAATAATTTTGTATATTTTTATATGATAAACACACATAGTTTGATAAATGTCAAATTTTTAGTGGTATTTTAAATAAAATTTGAGAGATTAGATATTTTTGAAAAATAATTTTAGAAAAAGGATATTTTTAAAATTTTCACATAAGTTATGCCCACCAGCCACTACTTAAGAGAGTAACATTATTATGGAAGTCAAAAATTTTAGAATATAACAATTATCGAAAGAAAAAAAAAAATCTACAATATAACAAGGGAAAAGGATAAAAAAACTACAGCTATAGTATATTTTATTAGTTTAATTATTACATTATACTTCATGCTTCACAAAATGTGTAATTTTATGATTTATTTTTGGTTTAAAAAAAGTGTTGTTTTGTATTTTTTCATGTAAACCTGAAGTACAATGTAATATCATGTTCTCAGGGCGAGGCAGCTTAGAGTCATAAGGGTCCATTGATCTTGGTGAATTTGTAAAATTAGGTAAAATATTAGAAAAAAAATTAAAATGATTCTGGTAAAACAGCACAATTGACTACTATAAAAATTTTTAATAATATAATTGACCCCTTAAATTTTTTTTTTATCCTGATAAACTGATTTCCTAGCTCCCCACTGAACTAGATATAAAAAAGGTTATAGTCTTATAGGGATCGGTCGAAAACCGTGTTTTCCATAATCAATCACCAATAATTCGAAGATGCATGAATGTTCCATCCCATATTAGTAGTGTACTAGTGTATTATTTCATTGGTTTTCTGTATATACTACGTGATTCATGTGTTTAACTTTTTCTTTCTCATGTTATATAAGATTTTATCTTATCGATTTTAATAAATTATATGTTGGAATAGCCTTATATTATACAATCATACCAAAAGATCACCAAATTGTGATCCACTATAGAAAAATATACTTTTCATTAAGTACAATTTTTTTTTTTTGAACACCATTTCATTAAGTATACAATAGGTTTCATACATGACATCATTTCAACTGGATAGAGTGACATGTATCCACAACTCAACTCCTCCTCAAATGTAAACAACTACAACATCACAAAGAAAATAATCAATATCAAAACAAAAGTTTCATTTTCAACTATAAAATCGATAATCTCTGTCTTCAACATCTAGCATCTATCATAATCATCTTTCTATCTTTCTATGAATAAATCCAACCAAATTAAATTCTTCTATGATCGAGACTATATATAAGTTGATATAACTCACGGGTATTCAAGATTCATGACTTTAATTTTTATTATTATAGATAAATAATATTAGACGTAAACGTGGGTTTCGGGGTTGAATATAGTACTAGACATCTCACTGTCTCGAGATTGTCTTTCTTTGCCTATAACTTTCGCTATGTCCCTAACTTCTAACTTGTACCAGTCATTGTTTTAAGAAAGAGGTAAATTACCCATAATAACATCATTTCAACACATACTGCATAAGTCCTATGAGATATTTTTAAAAAAATACTATATGGTATACCGCTTATGTACGTTAGAAATGTAGTTTTATATCTTTTTATCACTTAAAATAGGTTGACGTAATTTACTCTTCCGTAGTTGTTGTTTTCTAAATTTTCTTACATGAACTTTTTTTGCTTTCTTAAAAATCTTTCCAAGCCAAAGACGAGTTCTAATTTAGAACTTCTTGATTATGGTTTGATTTCGAACAATTTGTTTCGTCTCTCGATTGACGTTGTGCCTCAAATAGATATTTAAATGTTCATAATTTTGAAAGTTTTAAAAAAATTTTACGCAATATTTTCCGTAAATAAATTATATTTTCCAACAGAGAGAAATAAATGTTTTTTTAAAGGAAAAAAAGACGATGAAAAGGGCGATTTGATTTCTTCTTTGGTGGTTGAATTTTGTCTCCACGGAGACGGTTACCGACGGTTTTGTCGACGTTGAAGGGTGTTACCCACTCTGTGATCGTGCGGCGGTTATCTCCACGAAGTGGATCTTTCTTCGTGATGCTCATTTGGCGGTTGGAATGAAGGATTTGTTCTATAAATACCGATCTCGGGATCTGCGGTTTCTCCATCTTCGGTTTTTGATTTCTCCATTCATACTTCTCTTCCAATATCTTCATTTCAAGTCTCTCTCAATGGCTGATAATCTCCGACAAAGAGTACAAGATATCAACCTGGGTGCCGATGATGCTCCGCTTGCAATCCCGGAGGTTGTGGTGGCTAATGCCGCCGCAGAGAACCGTTTTATTCTCATTGGTCGTCCTGTCATGCCGCGTCGCCAGAATGTGCGCTCCATCATTGCGTCTATGCCACGAATTTGGGGACAGGCTGGTGTTGTTCATGGTCGTATGGTGGGTGGTAATCACTTTCAGTTCATCTTCCCTACGGAAGGAGAGATGGAATTGGTTCTTCGTCATGGACCTTGGGCTTTCAATGACCGGATGCTGATCCTCCAACGCTGGTATCCCAATGACAATCCTCCTCTTATCGATTTCATCCCATTCTGGATTCAGATTCGTGGTATCCCGTTCCAATTCCTCAACCTCGAAGTCATCTCTTACATTGGTCGATCGATTGGAAACCTCCTAGATGTTGATTATGATGCGGAGGCTGCTGCTAGAGTTGAGTTTGTTCGCGTCCAAGTCCATTGGGACATTACCCTTCCACTTCGCTTTCAACGTCATATCCAATTTCAACAAGGCGTCAACACACTACTCCGTTTCCGTTTTGAACGCCTCAGGGGTTTTTGTGAGGTATGTGGCATGTTAACACATGACACAGGTGCATGCATACTACAAATGGTGGTGAAGAACACTTTGACAACAATGATGGTGCTGATGATGAAGACTACGGACCTGCAGAACCTGGTAATCATGGTGTGGTTATCCGTGAGATTGTTGAGGAAGACCCACTCCCTGAAGCTGCACAAGAGATACCTGCCCCATGCTCCTGCTGGACAACCGGAGGATGAGACTGTTGTTAACCATGCTGCCAACGGTTCTACAAACCATGAGGACACTGATTTCATTATGGACGCCAGAGGTAAACGCAAGCGAGATGATTCAACTGAACATGCGGAGAGGTTGGACAGCACCAAAGCTAAGATCTTTGAGGCTGGAGAAAGTAGCTGCTCAGGGGATGATAGCTCTCCCCTTGATCTTGACAGAGGCGCGGTGGGCCCAGTACCACCACTTCCCCCATGAGGACAGCCGCTTTGAATTGTAGAGGCTTAGGCAATGACCTCGCAGTTCGACGTCTAAAGGAGATAAAGAAGATTTACTCTCAAGACATCATTTGCCTCTTTGAGACAAAACAAGGAGATGACACTGTTTGAGACATAGTTGCAGAGTTAGGATATGATCGAGTTGTAACAGTCCCTCCTGTAGGATTAAGTGGTGGTATAGCACTTATTTGGAATAGCCGTATCTCAGTTTCAGTTATTAGTCATTCCCCAAATCTTGTAGATACGCATGTTCAGGTTAATGGAGTTGGTTTTTACTTGTCGTGTGTTTATGGGAATCCAAACCCAGCTCTAAGACATTTGGTTTGGGAACGGCTACAATGACTTGCGGTGAATAGAAATGGTCCCTGGATCTCCATTGGAGATTTTAATGAGATCAAGAACAACAGTGAGAAACGTGGAGGCCCTCTCCGACCTGAAAGCTCCTTTTTAGACTTCCTCAGAATGATTCAAGTATGTGATTTTCAGGATCTCAAGTACAATGGGAATCCTTTTTCATGGGTAGGTAAGCGGTATAGTCATGATGTTACATGTTGTCTAGATCGTACCATGGTTAACTCTGAGTGGTTAGCTCAATACCCTGTGTCCCATGTAGAATTTTTAGAGCTTCTAAAATCAGATCATAGACCGGTTATCACTACCATCTCAAATGACTTTAAACCCCGACGAGGTCAGTTCTATTTTGACTCAAGAATGGTCAATAAAGAAGGATTCAACGATGCTGTGGATAAAGGATGGACTTCTATGAGACCCGGGTAGTCAATGTGCTTGCACTCTCGCCTTAAAGAATGTAGACGTACCATATCAATTTGGAAGAGAGGAAACAGAACAAACTCCCAGGAAGAGATAGGCATTTTGAAGAAACGTCTGGACCAAGCTCATACGAATGGCTCTCCCACACAACATATTCGGGATCTCTGAATGAAGCTGAGTTGTGCGTATAAAGAAGAAGAAGAATTTTGGAGAATAAAAAGCAGGAAAACATGGCTTGCAAGTGGTGACCGCAACACCAAATATTTCTTCGCCACTGCCAAAAACCACACTGCACGCAATAAACTATACTCGATACTCGATGATGAACGGTTTGAGTACTGTGGTGATAGTCAGATTGGTAAGGTCGCAGAAGCTTATTTCACAAAGCTCTTCAAAAGTGAGTTAACACCACAGAACAATCATTATCACATTTTCAGAGACTTCAAGCAAAGAGTTACACCATCAATCAATCGGGATTTAACAAAACCAGTTACTGAGGAGGAAATAAAGGCTGCAGTGTTTGACATTGGTGCTACAAAAGCTCTAGGACCTGACGGTTTTACTGGAGCTTTCTATCAGAATTTTTGGAGCACAACAAAGGAAGCAATTATACAAGAGGTTCATGAGTTCTTTGACCAAGGGGTCTTTGACAAGTCATTAAATCATACCAACATCTGTTTAATCCCTAAGACACCTGAAGCAAAGCATATGAGCGAGTTCCGGCCTATTGCATTATGCAATGTCAGCTACAAGATAATCTCCAAGGTTCTGGTTGGCAGATTAAAACATCATTTGCACGGTATCATCTCTGAAGAACAGGCTGCCTTTATCCCTGGTATCATCTCAGATAATGTGCTTAGTGCACATGAGCTTATCCATGCACTCAAGGTTAAACGGCGATGTGCAAATTCATATATGGCAATAAAAACGGACATCACCAAGGCTTATGATCGCCTTGAATGGGATTTTTTACAAGAAGCTATGTTTCGGTTTGGTTTTGATGTCAGATGGATTCAATGGGTCATGACTTGTGTCAGAACACCAACCTTTTCAGTTAACATAAACGGTAATCCCCAAGGCTTTATCCAACCAGAACGGGGCATTAGGCAAGGTGATCCACTTTCCCCCTATTTATTCATTCTCTGTGCTGAAGTTTTAAGTCATATGATGAAGAGGGCTGAGTCTCAAGGTTTGATTAAGGGAATGAAGATTAGCAACGCTAGTCCGTCAGTGAGTCATCTTCTTTTTGCAGATGACTCTTTATTTTTCTGTCAAGCAAATATTAGATCTTGTATTGCTATCAAAGACATTCTTTCATAATATGAGCAAGCCTCAGGACAACAAATCAACACGAGAAAGTCTGCATTAACGTTTGGTAAAAGGGTCTTGGAAGCTACCAAGACCCAGACACGACATCGTCTACAGATTTTCAATGATGGTGGGTGTGGTAAGTATTTGGGACTGCCAGAGCAGTTTGGTCGTAAAAAGAAAGAGCTCTTCCAGTATATCGTGGAGAAGGTTCAAAACAGAACAAAAGGATGGAATAATAAATTCCTATCTCAAGGTGGGAAGGAGATTTTGCTAAAGGCAATAGCACTTGCTATGCCGGTTTATACGATGAATTGTTTTAAGATTCCTAAAGGGATTTGTGAGGAAATAGAAAGAATCATAGCAAATTTCTGGTGCAATACTCAGCAAAATGGTAATGCAGTGCATTGGTTAGCATGGTATCGCTTAAAGTATATGAAGAAAGAAGGAGGGCTTGGTTTTCGAGATATAGAACGGTTCAATGAAGCTCTGCTTGGCAAACAAGCCTGGAGAATACTACAAAATCCAAACAGTCTCATGGCACGTATACTTAAAGGTCGTTACTTTGTTGATTCTAATATTTTGGAGGCTACGAGAGGAACACAGCCTTCTTTTGGATGGCAATCGCTATTATGTGGTCGTGATCTTCTTAAACAAGGTTTGCGTTTTACTATTAGCGACGGATTACGTATTAAGACATGGACTGATCCTTGGTTACCAGTACACCCACCTCGACCACCACGGTTAGCTCCAAATACACAGGATGACTTTTCCACAGTAAACACCCTCTTTATGCCAAACCGTAGCGGATGGAATGAGAGGTTAATCCGAGAGAAGATTCACCCGGATGATGTCAATCACGTTATTCGGATAAAGAAAAGTCCCTGGCAAAACCAAGACTATCTAGGTTGGCACTATACGGAAAATGGTCTCTACACAGTCAAGTCCGGCTATTGGCTCGCTACACATCTCCCAGAACAAGAATTTCATATAAGACCACCGTTTGGAAATCCACAGTTAAAATCAGAGATCTGGAAAACAAAGCTCCCTCCAAAATTCAAACACTTCCTCTGGCGTATGACTTCTCGTGCACTTGCTACAGGTGATGAACTAGTGCGAAGAACATCTCTTCTAACCCATATTGTAAACGGTGTGATCAGTTTGAAACTACTGAGCATCTCTTCTTCACATGCCCCCATGCTATGCAAATCTGGCGTTGCTCTAATATTCCTATCAGGAGTCTACTAAGTCCAGTTGAGCCGTTGGAAGACAAACTTAAGGGGATTCTAGAGTTTCATAAACAGAGAAGTCACTATGATCGACTCTCTCTTCTCCCATTTTGGATTATGTGGAATATATGGACATGTCGCAATAAGCTTATCTTCCAGAGGAAAAATCTTAGTTGGCAGAACTTGTTGAAAACAGCTCAACAAGAAACAGATGAATGGTTAGCTATCACCCCTTCAAGCCCACGAGATAATACCCAGGTCCCAAGTTCTATCCGCAGGGCTCGACGAGATAACTCTCCCTAGCAAAAACCACCATTTGGATGGGTTAAGTGCAATTATGATGGTAGCTTTTTAAATATAAACAGACAAGCAACAGCGGGTTGGATTGTGCGTGATGATCAAGGTCAGTTTATGGAGGCAGGTCAAGCCAGAGGGTCTAGAGTTATGTCAGCCTTTGAAGCAGAGTGTCAAAGCCTCATATTTGCTATGCAACAAGCGTGGAGCAATGGGTATAAGAATGTTATTTTTGAAGGTGATTGTCAAAGGTTGGTCAAGGCAATTAACTCTCCCTCTCTGCACTTTGATGTCTACAATTGGTTGCAAGAAATAAAAGGTTGATCGTCGAGATTTGATAATGTTATTTTCCGATGGACATCAAGGCAATCAAACTTGTTGGCGGACAAACTAGCTAAAGTCCAGCGTGAAAGGCCTATTGATCTCTCTTTATATTACTCAATTCCCCCTTGTATTTTGTCTGATTTTAACTCTGTATTTGCTAGTTCTTAATCAATGCAATTGAAGGGTTAAAAAAAATATATATATATTTTCCAAAACTAAAAATTCCATCCAATAATTAGGGCCCGTTCTATAAGTTCTCCAAGTGTTAAAAGAAAATTCCCACTATCTGAAGACCTAAAGCCCAAATACGCATATAAAAAAGCCCATTATCTTCATAGACCAAAGATACTAATTTAACCAGAGTGTTTGTAACTTGATCCACGCCGTCTCCATTGATTTTTTCTCTCCGTCTCTTCAAAAAAAATAACAAAATCCGACTGACACTGACCGTGAAACTTTCTCTCACTATCGTCGCGAAGAAGCACCATCATCGAATCGAATCGAATTCAGATCACACATCTTCGCCATGGATAACTCAGCTCCAGATTCGTTATCCAGATCGGAAACCGCCGTAACCTACGATTCACCTTATCCACTCTACGCCATGGCTTTCTCATCTCTCCGCGCCGCCAACACTTCCTCCGGCCACAGAATCGCCGTCGGAAGCTTCCTCGAAGATTACAACAACCGCATCGACATCCTCTCATTCGATTCCGATTCCATGACCGTGAAGCCTCTCCCGAATCTCTCCTTCGAGCATCCTTATCCTCCTACGAAGCTTATGTTCAGTCCTCCTTCTCTCCGTCGTCCTTCATCCGGAGATCTGCTCGCTTCTTCCGGCGATTTCCTCCGTCTCTGGGAGATTAACGAAGATTCTTCCACCGTTGAGCCTATCTCTGTTCTCAACAACAGCAAAACGAGTGAGTTCTGTGCGCCGTTGACCTCTTTTGATTGGAACGATGTTGAGCCGAAACGGCTCGGGACTTGTAGTATTGATACGACTTGTACGATTTGGGATATTGAGAAGTGTGTTGTTGAGACTCAGCTCATAGCTCATGATAAAGAGGTTCATGACATTGCTTGGGGAGAAGCTAGGGTTTTCGCATCCGTCTCCGCTGATGGATCCGTTAGGATCTTCGATTTACGCGATAAGGAACATTCTACGATCATCTACGAGAGTCCTCAGCCTGATACGCCTCTGTTAAGACTCGCTTGGAACAAGCAAGATCTTAGATACATGGCCACGATTTTGATGGATTCTAATAAGGTTGTGATACTTGATATTCGTTCGCCTACGATGCCTGTTGCGGAGCTTGAACGTCACCAGGCTAGTGTTAATGCTATAGCTTGGGCGCCACAGAGCTGTAAGCACATTTGCTCTGGTGGTGATGATACGCAGGCTCTTATTTGGGAGCTTCCGACTGTAGCTGGACCTAATGGGATTGATCCCATGTCTGTTTACTCGGCTGGTTCGGAGATTAACCAATTGCAGTGGTCCTCTTCGCAGCCTGATTGGATTGGCATTGCTTTCGCTAACAAAATGCAGCTCCTTAGAGTTTGAGGTTCGAGTTTCTGATTCGCTACATAACTGTGAAATAGATGAGTAATGGTTTATGTCGTGTTCTGCATTTGCCATTATAGATAGTCGTGTAGCTTAATTTGGTTCTAGTGATTCTTGATTGCAACACTAATTTGACACAAATAGGGTTTTAGGCTGACTATTATCCATTTCTTTGTTAATCACACTTTGTAGTACAAAACTATGGTGTCCAATAGATCTTGTTAGCAACAGGTTCCACAATTGCTGTAATGGGTGATAGTGTACTTGTCATGCATTGTCTCCTACCTAAGTTAATGTATGATATGATGAATTACTTACTGGTAACAAATACAATGCCGGTTAGGGTTTACCAAGGATCTGAGAATTGTTTCCGGATAACTCTCTTGTATATGTGCTTATACATATATACGTTTAGATTGCACAATAACATTGCATATTTATGTACACACATATGCAACCTACATTTGCTAATTATTACTATCCAATTCATTTGATTTGTCAGGTGCAGATGTGAAGTGATTTAGCATAGACCTGTATAATCGTCAGGTTCGTAAGATAATAGGTTTGGTGCATGCCCACGCTCGCTTCTTGCTCCGCAATGCCTCTGTATTTATTCTGGTTTTAACTAAAAACTGAATTCATTTGATGAACCAAATGCTACTATTATGATGTTATTATCTCTGTTTGTGTATAAACCCGACCAGAATATTATATTTGCGGTCTCTGGTGTTTAGATTCGGTAATTGGAGCTTAGTGGTGCAATGCGTTTTACTCTGTTGGACATTTCTAAGTTAAAGCGGTTCTTCTAAACAAAGCTATTGTGGTTTGTTTTGCCGGAATTAAAACTATTGTTTTTCTAAACAAAGCTATTGTGTTTGTTTTGTCGGAATTAAAACTATTGTTTAAGCTGTATATTATACATATCCGAACCCAAAAATTTAATCCGAACCCGATTCAAAATACCCGATCCGAACCTGAACCCAAACTTAAAAAAATCTAATTAGATGCTAATCTCTAAGAGATAATAGCAGAAGTCACCTCCTTGACAATCTGAGCCTTGAGCAAAAAGCACTTGTTCTTCTCAGCTTCCAACAAGTTGAAAAGCTTCTTAAGTCTCTTCCTAGTCTTGGAAGAAACAGACCTCAACTTGGCTTTTACAACTTCTTCATCACCTCCTAAACTGGTAAGCACCCCAAACACAAAAGATTGTTCCAACCAATCTCCATCATCATCAACCATCATCTCATCTTCCTTCTTCTCCTTCCCCCAAATACTCTCAGCAATTCCCAAACACCTTCGGTCATGCTCATCACCGTTCTTCTTGAGCTTGATATACTTGTTCTTCAGATTCCAAATTTTGGTTCTGACCTGATTGAAATCCGTGACCACGAAGCTGAATGAGCTTTTAACACTATCGTAAAAAGCCCTCAAGTCTTTAGGAAGTACTTCTCCCTCACAAGAGCTCTTGTAGTCCACCAATGCTTGAAGGCAAAGAATCTCATCTTCCTCCAACCAAATTCTAGTGAACGCGGCTTTCTTGGCGGTCTTTGCTCTTTTGGATGATGGAATCTCCTCAGCTGAATCAGAAAAGGCAGGAGTTGTCTCTGAGCTCACCACAACCACAACCGGAGCAGAAGCAGACTCTGTTTCGTGTTCTTCTTCTCCTTCAGACAAATCCTTCGCCGGAGCCGGATTCCTCGAACAAATACTTAAAACCATCCAAAGTTATATATTCCTAACAATATATTGAGTTAATTTACAAGTTTTGTAAGTAATTTTATAATCACTATTACAAGATATATTAGTTCATTTTTATATGTTATTTTGGATAGATTATATGATTCTAATTTTGAATTTGATGTCATTTTATGTTTTAGGAAGTCAAGAACTATCTGATTGTGAATTTGGTGGTTTGGTATTTAGAATTGTTTTTTTTTTTTTATGAATTCAATTTGGTTTGATAACTTTGGTTATTTGGATATATACTAAACTTCGTAAGCAATTCAGACAACTATTGCAAATATCAACTCATGCAAGTTTGAACGAATATATCACGCTATTTGGATATATACTAAATTTTTCATTTTTCATAATCTTAAGTGAAATATGATTTATATCTACATATACAAATGTATTATTTTCTAGTCATTGTATGTCACTAATTGTCAATTCTTATATCATTTATATTACACTATTTTCCTTATCATATTTGACTTTAATTAAATTTTTCTTTATATTATAACTTTTGACGTTTTTAAAAATATTTTTATTACAGTTGACTTCAATTTCTATATAATTATATGTTTAAAATGTATTACAATCTTTTTTATAAAGTATATTATTTACAGTAATAGACATTTGAGTAATGAGATATTTTAAAGAAATTATTAACTATAACCCTACAAGCATTGTTGTAGTATGCTTCCAAATTTTTGCATGACATTACAATTCATTCATGGACTTCTTAACTAACATTATCATATTTATTTTTTACAAAAATCTTCTATAATACTATTTCAACACGTAGTTGCACTATAAAATAAAAACGATAACAAAATTTTAGATTGGTAATTAATACATTCCCCCACATCACAAAATACCATTCGTTTGTAAATCATAAAAATAAAACACAAATTAAGATACGTCAAATTAATAAGTCTGGGCTCGATTAAGTTTACTTATTGTCTTATTATTGGAAAATACACTAATAATGATTACTAATTTTGAATTTTCTAAACAAATAAATAAACAAGAAAGTTTTATTCCTTTCGAAAATCTTTAAATCTCAAACACTATGCGTCACAACTGAGGTGTCTAAAGATTCTCCAAAACAGGTTGATATTAATTGTAGATAGTGCAACGAGGTAAGCCTTGTTATGCGCCACAGTGTTGGAAACAAGTGCAGCAAATGTGGTTTGTACAACACTATCGAATCTTAGCGTAATGTGCCTCAACAACGGGATTGCAGGCCTTTCCCATCAGCTGCTGATTTACCATTGAGCGAGTGGATTTCACCTGTCGAGCAATTATGTTTGTCTTTTTCTTTGTTCATTTTTCTTATGTTTGCTTTTTACTGTGTTTTATGTCAACCAAAACAGAGATAAAAAACATTTTCTTGTTTACTGCGTTTTATGTCAACCAATCGGATTCCAAAAACATTAAAATCAAAGCGAAAGCCCTCTTTCCATTCAAAAAAAAAAAAAAAAAAATCTCAAACACTATGCATAAGCTCATAAATTAAATATTTTAGTCTGAGAGAGGTTGATTTATGTTGTAAAAAGAATTACAATGTGAGTTTGAATTAAATTTGCATATTTCAACACAAAGCTTTGAACTGAATTTCAATGGAGACTTCTTTGTATATTAGACACAAAGATTTGAAATAAATAATGATAACTCGGTTTGCTTTTTTAAAAAAATTCCTTTAATAAGAATACGACTTTATATTATATTAAAAAAAATATAATAAGAAGACGACGCGTAGTTGGTCTCCAAATTTGCAATTGTAGTTTTCCTGTAATCCAAACGGCGCACTGTTTTAAAATTCGCAGCAGAGACAAAGAAAAAAAAAAAAAAGGTCCGAAATAAAAAAGACGAGCCAAGATTTGTATCTTCGTCGTCTCCGATGCTCAGCTCCATCACCGACGACAAGCCCGTCGCTTCAACTTGGCTCACCCGTCTCCGTTTAAACAGAGGACTAACCACCACCGAAGATGACGATGCTTCCGGTAATCCACTTACACTCGACGACTTCCTCCGCCGCAACCACCACACCGAAATCACCGGCACTAGTTCCGCCTCCGATTCACCTCCATCTGCTCCAATTCGTTCAGATCCAGAATTAGCTGAGAGTCCATCGGAAGATCCAAATCCCGGAGAATGGTACGGAGTGATGACCGATGTTCTCTCCGAGCTATTCAATTTCGACGGCGGTGGCGGCTCATCTAAATCCTCCACGATTCAAGGGAAGAAGAAGAAGCTACCTCGGAAACAATCAAACCCTAGGCATTGCTCTTTAGAGACTCCAGAAGAAGACGTTGTTGTTCCTTTGGCAAATCATCAGAAGATCACAGACGCGAATTGCGTCCCTAGCGTTCGTGAATTCGCGACTTCGTCGTCGCGTAGCTCATACAACAAGAAACCTCCGGCGAAAGAGATTAAGGAAAGGAGAAGAAGCGTTGTGGCGGAGGAGGAAGTTGAGGGAGTGGAAGAGGAAGAAGAAGAGAAAGGAGAGAAGGATTTAGTTGGGTTCTCGAGGAGTGAAGTGACGGTGATTGATACGAGCTTTAAGGTTTGGAAATCTGAGAAACTTGTGTTCAGGAGGAGGAATGTGTGGAAAGTGAGGGACAAGAAAGGTAAATCAAAGGTCGTTTCCAAGACTAAGAAGATGATGATGAAGAAGAAGAAGAAGAAGAAGAAGATGAAGAAGAAAAAGAGGAAATGTGATGATGATGATGATGGTGAGATTGCTAAGAAAAGCAAGAAGATGAAGAGTTCATCATCAGTTCCAGACAATGTGAGTGATTCCAATGGCTTTGATGCTGTATTGGATTAGGTCTCTGTAGTGTACATAGATTCAGAAGCCATGTAGCTTAGCTAAATCTGATATTTGTTGCTTGTTCGTTGCTTATAACATGATATGCCTCATCTTCGTTGCAGCATCTGCACCGTAGCGTCGAGGAGATATATGATGAACCAGAAAGCAGTAATGCCAGCCGACGGCAAGTTCATTTTAGCTGTATCAGGCTTTAATCTATGGCTTCTACTGTATATTATAGCTAATGGCATATCGTCTTTTCTTAACCAGGTTGCCCTCTAAGCCTAGAAAAGAAGGTTCTTTTGGTATACTACATACAAGCAAGAAGAATAGTGAAGCAGAGGCTCGAGGTTATCGGTCCTTGGCCTAACGGAGCCAGTAAACCAAACCAAGTTTTCTCATTTATGTATATGATGATAACTGTTGTATGATTATTATGTAACATTCTTGTTCATGAAAAAATGTATTGCTTTTATCTGATTTAAAGAGAATTAAGATCTTATTTCAGATTCGATTTCTTTTTATTGCAAAAGTATACAAAGAGTGGTTGGCCTTTTTTTTTTTTTTTATATACACTGACTTCCACAATCTTTGTTTCATTGTTATCTCAAGAACCCTAACTCCTCCACAGGCAACTGTAAGGAGAAAAGAGCTGATCGGTATCGCAGAGGCAATCTACTCTGCGAAAGAGTGTTCATTCAATTGCTCTGTTGGAAGCGGCTCAACCTTTTCCGCCTTCCCGTCTTTCTTTGGGATAATCAGACCGTACCCTCCTTCTTTTCTCTTGTACACTATGTTGATCTCACCTGCCAACCAAACCGATATCAAAATGTAAGTATTTTCTACTTTGTGGTTTAAGCAATCGTGGAAGAAACCAAAATATGTCACATGCATACCAGTTTCTTCGTTTTGGAAGCCATAGAAGTCATGCGCGACTAATTCCAGCTGCTCAACAGCCTCAGAGACAGTCAATGGTGGCATCTCAAAAGTCTTGGTACGGACAATCTATAGAAACCCACAGGAAAAGTTAAAACATCATCATCATAAGATCAGCAAATACCAAAGATAAGGTAAGTCTGAACCAACCTCCTTGATTAAATCATCCTCTTCTTCTCCTACGCTCGAGTCAGTACTGTCCTCAACATCATCCACAACCGGCTCAATCACTGGTTCTCTTACCTTCAATCTGTTGAAACCTTTCATGTGCCTTCCATGGTCAGAGTCCTTCTCCTTGATCTTCCTCAGCTTCCTCTGTATTATCGTTGATACCAAGTCGATACAAGCGTACACCGTCTCAGCATCTTCCTCAGCACGCACAACACCATGCTTCTTTGTAAACAGTGTCACCTGTAAAATACATTAACAACTGTGTCAGCTCCTACTATAACAGTTTATGGATTTGGACAGACATATGTCTCCTACACATAGTTGCCTCATCATCAAAACACCTTGCGTGAAAGAAATGAATTTCAACTTATCAAGACTCAACAAGTCGATTAGAATGACATGTATTTACCTCGCATCTACGGATCCTAGGTCCTTTCCCAAACTCTCCGCCCCGAACAGAGAGTCTAACATCAACTTCTCTGACGAGATGACTGTGTTTCTGAACAGATTTCCCTACTTTCTCCTCAACATGCTGCTTGATTGGCTCTGATAACTGTCACAACAATCTCACAATTAACCAAAATGATTGAAGTCAACAATCATTTTGGAGGTTGAACACATAATATCTACTTGACTAAGAGTCTCAAGAGTCACTATCTAAAAACCCAAAGTTCAAAACTGTCACAATTTCTCTTGTTAGATCTATCATAACCTAACACCAAAATCCTAACATCTCCCCTAAAGTTCAAAACTTTTCTAACAACCAATTCTCAAGAATCAAAATCCACTAAAATTAAACATTTTTTACTCGAAAATCCAATCAAATTTTAAAGCTTGTAGCAGCAGAATCCAAACCTCGAGGTTTTTGCCTTGGATGATCAACTTGACGGAAGCGAGAGGACCGTCCCACGACATTTTCACTGCTAATGAGCTTTTACAGGAACTGATTTTTACTTGTTTCCGATCATCGTAACCCATATGGCCGAGGAAATCTGACCGGAGCTTTTTCGAATCAGTCCGGCTCGAGCCAACCATTGAGACCACATTGGAAGAAGATGAGCACGTTGGCGTAGAGATGGAGACGGGGCAGTTGTGAAACTTAGTTTGAGAGAAACCTAAGAGTGTCGCCATTTGAGAGTGAGAGAGAGATTCACAGGACAGATCCTTATGTTTCCCTTTTGTGAGAGAAGTGAAAGAAGAGTGAACTAGTGAGGAAGGGAAGAGGGAAATATTTGGATAAGGTGAAAAAAATGGATAAGGATGCTGAGTTATGCAAAACGACAAGAGAGCAGTATTAGTAGATGACTATGGATTTAAAAAGATTAGAGAGAATAAACTTGTGTCAGAATTTATTGGTAAATAACGTTTTGTGAAGTGGCAAAAATACAAAAATATTCCTGTGTTATTTTGATTTTACAAAATGGAACATTTATCACTTAGGTGATCTAGTGTTATAAAACTTGATCTTCAAAAACATGATATATTAACATAATACATGTGATAGTTGTGTAAAATTAGTAAAATTCATGTGATTCTGTGATATAACATGATATATGAACAAATTATGTTAAAACTCATGTGATTATGTGAAATTAAATGATATATGGAAAAAAAACATCATGTGATTCTGTTTCATAACACGAAATTTTTATATGTGTTTTGAAAATCATATCTAATTTTAAATTTTACGTTGGCGAGTGGCAGAGAAATCCGACAAGAGGAGTAAACAAAGAATGGATTAGGATGAGAGAATAATATACTTCCAAAGAGAAAGAAAGAGGAAATTGGTGGTAAAGAGATTTCGATAATGGGAAAGGAAAAAAAAATATTACATTTGAGAGTGGTAGTAACAATATGAAAAATTAAGAGAAACTGAAGAGATTATGGATATAGTGATGGTGGCTGGTGGCTGGCCGCTGGCGTGAGGGAGGTGGGTATGGAAGAGAGAAGATGGCTGTGATTTTAGAAAAAGAGGAGAAAAAAAGAGAAAGAAAGAGAGAAAGGAGAGAAAGAAAGAGAAGAAGGAGAACTACGTAATTTCAAGACACATGGCAGACAGTCACACATGCCTCATAGTTAGTTTATGAATTATTTCTAAAAGTATAGTCATCTAGTATATATGCTCTTTACTAGATGAAAATGTGAAAAATTACAAACCCAAATATAAAATCAAATACTCTGATTTTCCTATAACATAGTTGCGATAGTTTTTCGAATGTTCGCCATGTGTTGTCCATCTGCATTCTCTGCTTCATCAAGCTCATAAGATGTATTGTCTTGATCTTCAATTTGAGTCTCTGTAAAATCTTCCACAAAATCTGCATTTGTAAAATTTGAAACTCTAATAAAATTACGAAGACCCATTGTTGCAATAATTACTCTATTTTGGATATCCATATCATATCTCAGAAAATCGGTTAAAATTCTCTCTTTCTTCTTCCACACTCCGAAAGTGCGTCCAATGATAGATCGAAGAGATGCATGAGACCTATTAAACAATTCTTTCTTATTTTTTGAAAGGGGACCAGTATAACTATGACATGTAATATCTCACAACTCTATTTCGTGTTTATCTATAAGGAGTTAAAAATTCTTGCTTATTAGGATACCAAGAGTCAACTACATAATACTTGTCTGTAGATGGTAATGGAAATTCAGAATCGCCATTTTGTGCAAGTGAAAGGACAGTTGTATCGTGACATGAACTCGATGCTCCATTCCATACGTATGTGAATAGCATATTCATATCACAAATTGCCATTATGTTGATGCTTGCATAGTCGTGTCTGTTCCAATACATGGCTTGTAGCTCAGGTTTTACTTTAACAAACACACATGAGTTTCGTCTATAGCTCCAACAAAACCACTAAAATATTGCCAATACCATCTATCGGCTTGTAGACGCTGTGGAATCTGGTGTAATTGTTGTGTTGTTGGTGTCTTGATGTAATCTGCAGCTAGAAGTTCTATAGCTTGCAAAAATTCACCAAATTATTTATTCACGGTTTCTTGGTTTCGTCCAAATCGTAAGCCAACATCTCGTTGAACTTCATTTTGTTTGCACACTCGTAGAAACATAGTGATACTCTCTTCAACACTTACATTCAGCGGATGCTGTAATCCATAATTTTCTCTTAAAATAGTGCACAGTCATGTGAAGGCAGCAAACGACATTCTCAATAATTGTAGACATGCAACTTGGTCATTTTGAGTATGATTCCAAAGATTTTGCCACCCTATGTTTGGTATGGCCCTTTGTGAAAATGTTGTTCATAATAATCCAATGATGGATTTATTAAAAGATCTTCTATTTGCTCGTTTTCCAAAGTCCATAACTTAAACCGTTCTACAAAAGATAAATTGTGGAGTCCTTTTGAATGTAGTTCACAAATTCGAAAAGTTTGAAATAACATTGAAATCACATAAGTTACCACATTTTTTATTATTATTATCACAAATATCATATCCAAAAAAACAACATATCAATAAAACAAAAGTGTTTCATCAAACTGAGATAAATATCATAATTTTTATTTCAAACATAATTGTCACATAAATAAATAAACTACTCCTCATCATTTTCGCTCATGTCATTAGGTTTGTCGAGGAAGAGGTTGAGATGTCGATGCGTTGTTTTGTCTAAAAGTGTTAAATAGTCTCATTGCTCCTGGTGTCTGAAACATTTGTCCGTTTGGAAAATTATTGAGAAATCCTAGGTCGGAGATCCTACTCGTGGTCTAGGTGTATAACGTGTAAAGCCTAACCTTGGAAATCCAAAATTTGATCCTGGAGAATATCAACAATCCCTATGCTCAGAGATCCTACTTGTGATCTTGGGGATAATCGTTTCTCAACATTTATTGGTGCCAATAACTATCGAAAACCAGTAGTATGTGGATCAATTGATATATTTTGAGTTATTTGGCTTGTATGCGTAGAAATACTGCCTGCAGACGATGGATCAGATGATCGAGGTGTAGACGATCCACTCAGTGGGCGAGTGGTTCCTTTATGTTCACCATGTCTTGTAAATCCTATTAGAGACTCCATTAAAAATATCCTATCCTCATTGGTCTGAAACCGAGTCGATGACATCCAATAATTACGCCAAAAGAGATCAGTTTTCAGAAGTTGAAGGCATTGAATGTAGAAATCTTTGTATATTGGAATATCTAATGACTCAAGAATCTTGACCGCCTTTTCAAACTCGGTATAATCTTCGCGGTCAAAGGCACCAAGGCGTATTCGTTTGTAGGTTTCCCTTCTCTAATGGACGACATTGTCTCTTGGATGGTCAATTCCAAATTTTGCTTTCTACGCGGTGCTCGTGTTTCGCTAGGTCCCCTTGACCGAGTTCTTCGACTAAATGATGGGTCAGCTCTTGAATGTTGTTGCCCACTACGATCAGGTATTTGAATTGGTGACTATGATTCGGTAGCCTCACGTGAGATTTCATATGACGGTTGTGAATCATCATAAATGTTCATACGATACGTCTCCTAGTTTTGTTGAGTTTCTGGAACCTCATTTGGCTCCGAACCATCGTTGTTATCATCGTTATGTGGCTGTTCATTTCTTATTTCAGCTCTTCTTTGTCGCATAGAATACTGATGATGTGAACCCACATCTAAGACAACAAAACAACGAGACTTGGTATCCCAATCTTTTGGTGGTTCTCGGTTCAGACATGCAAGTTTGCTATACTCCTAAAATCAAAAATTTGTATAAGAAAATTTTCTATAAATTTGTAATCTTAATAATTATTGGAAAAAAAATAAGGACATGTTCACGATGATTCCACCATCCATCTTCTGCCAAAATCTTTCCCGTAATATTATCAACTGAAATTCTAGTATAACGTTGTAGTTGCTTCCAAAGCTTGAACTATTTCTTCCACTGATCAAATTTATTTTTCATCGTGTCTCATACTAAAATTTCACTGTAGATTTTGTTGACTTACGAACTATAAATGCTCTATCCGGTTGTCCAGGATCTTTAAACCTATATTGATTCCATCCAAATGCTTCATTGTATAGGTTAAGTAGTGTTTTCTCTTCATCAGGAGACCACCGACGTTCAGCTCTCTGCATATATATATCATTAATTCTAATTGTTGATTTTTAGTATTAGATATGTCATATTTTGAAAATTTTTAACTCTAGTTTTTCATTTTAGCAATATTAACTTAAAATTTTATTAGACATATACATCAATTATTTAATATTATGTTATCAATATTTTAATTTATGAAATTGTAAACTAATTAAAGATGAAAATTCACAATAATTAACTCATTTAAATTTCCAAACATACATTATTTTTTTTTTTTAATATTGAGGCTAGATATGTCATATTTTTAATAAAAAGTGAAAAAAATTTAATCTGTGTTAGTTATATTTATTAAAATATATTTTTTGAACCATTAATCAAATATTTGACAATATTTTTAATTTCTGAACTTATAAACTATTGATACAAAAATATTCACAATAGGCTACTCATTGGTAAATTTTATACTTAAATAGTTTAAAGCATTTATGTATCATAAAATAAGCTAACGAACTTTAAGTTTTCTGAAAAAATTATCAAACAATATTTTTATAGATATTTTCCCGTGTTTGTGTAGAAGGTTGAGAATCATTGTTTGTATTTTTCTCCTAAAAGACATCACTATAATGAAGCAAAAAAAAAACAGTTAATCAATAAGTGAATATATAAGATAAACTTACATGATCTGAATAGATATTATTTACCTTGATTAATGCTAGAACTTTTTATTTGTAATAAACAAGCTAAACAAACAATAAAAATGTTGAGAAGATTTTTTTGTGTGTTTTCCAGTTTGTAGTGAAATTTTGTAGCAAAATATGAGAGTAAATGGTGAAAGCAGTTTGGTTCTTCCCGATTATAGAGAGAAAATATAAGACAAAAATAAATTCAAAAGAAAAAATATTTGAATGGTTAGTCAAAAGCAGACCACTTTTCTGTGGACTTGTCCGCTCCTCTTGTGTACATGTACTGTTCCCAACTGCGGTTCTTCTGTTTATCTGTCTATTTTTGCTTTTTCAAAAAAATTTCATATTTCTTTTAGTCCACTTTTCTAAGGACAAAAGCTGAATGGTAAACAAAGTGTGGACATAACAATAAACGGAAAAAATCACTCGGTCTGTGGTAACCATTCACGACCTAAATGTTGTCCGCAGTGGTGCGGTCTAAAGGAAACATAGACAAAACTGCAGCGGACCAACTTTTGCTTACAAATAAAATTTGACCGCAGCGGTTTGTTGTCCACACTTAAAACAGAGCGGTCTGATCCGAAGATGAATTTGTCTGCTCTGACCGCGGTTACCATTCAGACCCATAATATACTAATAAAATTTGGCGGTTTGAATTTTGATTAAATTGATAAAATTGATGAATAATAATGTAAAATATTATCTTGTGTAAATTGAGCAAATGTAAAAATTTCTAAATTTTGTAATACATCATTGAATAAAACTAATATATTATTAGTTTTGTGATAAAAGAATGAATAAGACTGACATTTTTAATTGATTAACTGTCTTGTATGGCAAAAATATCACTTTTTGTGACAAGTAAATTTTTGTCTGCCGGAAACATAAAATTTTTTTCCCAGCCTAGACAAATCCTATTTCCTTCTTTTCTTATAAATGTCACAATATTCTTCACTCTATCTAAAGGAACACCTTGAAAAGTCTAAGCCACGATTATTCGACCAATGCCACAGCAGGAATTGTTGATGACAACATTTACCACTGGGAGGCTACACTTATCGGACCGGTGAATACCACATATCAAGGAGGGATGTTTAAAATGAGTATTCGTTTTCCATGTGATTACCCATATAAGTCCCCAAAGAATAGTTTCGCCACAAAAATTTACCACCCAAACATAGCAGATGAAAGAGGCATTTACCTAAAAGTGTTGACACCCACATATTGGCAACCAATACTGACTACTTGCTTTTACAAGAGAATAGTGCAGAAGTTGATTGAACCAGAAGTGGATGATAAGGAAAAAGTCAATAAAAATCTTGCCAACCTCTACAAAACCAATAAGGCAAGGTTTGAAGCAACGACAAACGAGATGACAAAGATATACACCGGGAGAGGAAACTGATATATGAACTTTAACTTGTGAACAAAAAATTTTGTTGTCATTGAAGTACTGCAAATTCTATTTAGAAAATCACAAATTGTTGGTCTTTGGTTATTGGATTTTCATTAGAAATATCCAATTTTGTGTAATTTGGTCCACTTTTGGGTTTTCTAGAAGCTATAAACTTGAAATTTGTTCTAGTTTTGTTTTGAACTTTAGTGTCTTTTAATGTTTGGGAACTTTAGTATATTTCAATATTTTTATATATGTTAGATGTTCTTAGCGTCAAAAAAACCACTTTTGTGAATAGTGGAAACTACGAACAAATGACAAACATCAAATTCATAATTTGGATAATAGCGGTGAAATTAGGTTGACCTCTAGTCATATCAAATGGAGAATACTCTAACGTTTAATTACATACTTTGAGTACTCCAAAAAGACAAATAGGCAAGAATAGTTTTTTCCAAAAACTTTCTTAAATAAATGTTATATATGAGAAACTCAATGAATTTGTAAATGAACCCTATAATTGCAAAAAAAAAAAAAAAAAAAAACCAAATTTACTATTACAAATCTCAACTCACGCAAGTTTGAACGAAGATGTCACGCTATTTGGATATATACTAAAATTTTAATTTTTCATAAACCTTAAGTGAAATATAATTTATATCCACAAGATTCTACATATACAAATGTATTTAATTTATAGTCATTGTATGCAACTAATTTTCAAATATTATACTATTCTTATTACACGATTCTCCTTCTCATACTTGATTTTAATTAAAATTTTCCTTATATTATCACTTTTAACGTTTTAAAAAATATTTTTATTACATTTGACTTCAATTTCTATATAATTATGTGTTTAAAATGTATTACAATTTTTTTATAAAGTATATTATTTACAGTAGTAGAGATTTGAATAATGCGATATTTTAAAGAAATTATTAACTATAACCCTACATAACTTGTTTGTAGTGTGCTTTCAAATTTTTGCAAGACACTACATTAATTCATGTACTTCTCCTTTAAAACATCTTTTTGATAACCAAAATTATCATGTTTATTTTTTACAAGAATCTTCTAGAGTAATATCTTTCAATACGTAGTTGCACTATAAAATAAAAACCATAAAAAAATTACGGATTTGTATTTAATACATTCTCTCACATGACAAAATATCATTCATTTGTAAATAATAAAAATAAAAAAGCGAAGTAGACTTAACCACTTGACTAAAAATACATCTCCATATAATTATATATATTTCATTGTAGCCTTTTCTAATTTTCTGTTCTCTACGTTTCTAATTTTACTAATGTTTAGTAAATAGGTTTATTGAGTAAGTAAGTTTATTAGGTGAAATACAAATATAGTACGATACTAATGATTTATTGTATATTTATTGGGTATTGCCTATGCAGCTATGTTCAATGTGATAGAACTAGATATGTTGTAATCTTAGAAAGAAGAAGAAAAATCTGATGGCTGTTTATAGGCTGAGAAGCGAGAAAGATTGATGGAAGCAGAGATTGTTTCTAAGGAGAAGGTGTCAAAACTTCAGAACAAAATTGCAAGCCTGAGAGAAGAAATCGTTGTTAAAACGTAAATGTTCTATTGTGCATCTTTTTACCCGTGGACACGCACACATACATGTTCATTCCTTAAATTGACATAATGTAATTGTTTAAATAACCATCACAGCAAAGAGAGATTAGCAGAAATTAAATTCGCAATCACCTGAACTCTATGTAAGTGAAGACTCTTTGTCCACTTTTTTTTGTAGTCATATTGTGTTGAATTCATCATTTTGGAAGGGGATAACCTTACCGGGATTTTCCCTGGTACAACCTTGGATTGGCTTGGGATCCATATTGACTCTAAACATTTATTTCCCTGCCAACTGTTTGGTTTAAACTCTCTGGTCTCACTTTCTCTTTCCGTTTTCTATTTCTACTTCTTGTTTGAAATTCTCATTTTCTCTCAATTACAGATAGGATTTATAGAGAAGATTGCAAAACTATCGATTTGTATGAAGCTATTGTTGATTTTCTCTCAATTACAGCTATTATACTGGGGCGCATTGATCAGGTTACTCACTCACTTTCTATTGTTGATTTTTTGCTCTGTATTTACATATGAAAGTCTTCTTTTTTTCATGGTTGTACTAGGTTGGTTTTCGACAATCTACAATTGTTTATTGAATATTTTGGCTTGAGATAGAGCTGATAACTATGATTATACGAGGTAACTAAGGTGTCTTCTTTACAAAGTACAAGTACAAGAAGCTGATGATGTCTTTAGGTTCTTGAGTGTGTGTTGTCATTGTTTTGTGGTTTGGAAAACAACAACTTTTGAAGCTTGGTGATAGAATTGGGTATGTGAACACTGGACTTAATGAAAAACAGATCAAAAGCTGTCTACGGAATACCCCAGCTGAAGACAGAAAGTGCATCATCTGCCAAGTAAGTCTAGCTTTGGTTTCATTGCTCTTAGTTCAAGTCAGTTATTTGTAGAACAAACAAACAAATTTCTTTCATAAGCAGTAGTAAATGTTCATGTGTTTGGTTTGTTTGACAGGACGAGTATGATGTTAAGGACGAGGTAGGGAAATAACAATGTGGGCACAAGTTCTATCTTAAATTTTTAAATAGTCCAAATCAATGCTTTTGAGTTATATTTGGTTAGGCTGAAGGAAGAGAAGGGAAAGAAGAAGGAGAAGATGATGAAGTTGAAGAATCAGAGGGAGAAGAATCTGATTACAAATAACTCAAAGTTGTTCAGGTTGTTGATGCTAATCCGATCAAAGTTGGTTCTCCTCCACCTCTTTCTGGTGGTCTTTGTAAGTTAACTTATTAATCTTTCAAAAAGATTACCATTCTCATTTTTATTATGAAACGTAAATTAGGTTAAGATATCTAGATACATTGTTGTAAGATTACAATGTGGCTGCTTAATCATTTTTTATATAAGAATTGATTGAGTTCATAATAATCAAGCATGTGTTCTGTGTGGGAATGAAGAAGAAGAATGTTTAATCTGGATTTGAGATTGGTTTGGTACTTATAGCTTACACAGAGTCATTAGACAGTAAATAACACTAATTAAAATTGTTTTATTTTCTATGGTGACAACATTGTGTATTGTTATGTTGAGCAGCTGGGACAGATAACTCAGACCAAACAAGAGACTTTTCATTGGCATTGAAAATCAGATCAAAAGTTTGTTTATGGTCGATTCTCTTGGCAGCTGGATTATGCGGCGAAGATAAAAAGTTTCACGATGCTGAGACTGTCTCTGCTTTGAATGAAGTTCTTGCCAAAGTTGGTTAATTAAACATTTTAATGTTGTATTTTTCTTGTAAATTATCATCTCATAATTTTTGTTCTTGATGAGTTCTTTTTTGTAAAATATATATATATATATATATATATATTTATGTAATATAAGTAATTGAAATAACTGTTTTGTTATTTTTGTTTATTTAATAATTTATTACAATTTGATAATTAATAAACAATTGTTTTAATTTTAATAATTGAGCAATCTTGATAAGAGTTCTCTAGTGAAAGAATGATTTTGGTTTAAGTTGTTAGTGGGTTGCTTTGATTAGTTTAATATTAATTAAATGATTAGTTGATTTTTAAGCAATTTAGATGGGTTACTCCATTAGACATGGTCTAATAAGCCTTATAAGATTCTTAGTGGAAAAGACAGTGATTTATTCAATCTGATGCCGAAGAAAAGCACAAATCTCATTCTTCATAGATGGTTTCCATACTCCGACTAAGGATTTGTTTATTTATTGATTGAGGGATTCACAAATCACAACATATCCTAAAGTTTTGAGATTCTCTCCAATTGTGGTTTTGAAGCTCTTTTTGTCATTAACATTCTGTTTTTGCTCCAAGCTAGTTTACCCAAATAATAGTTGTCGTTAAAACCGCTTTTGATCTTTTGTCTTGCAACATTTGTTTCAAAGCAATATAAACCAAAAATAATTATTGTAAGCTTGTAAATGTTTTGAAGCTCATTAATATCAACTAGCTTAGCTTTTTTCAGAAAATAAATTGACAAGTCATTAGCCACATGATTATATACAAATATCTTTAAAGTGGCCTAATTAAAATGAAGAAAAATATCCTACACACTACACAGACTGTAAAGAACGAAAAAGAAATAAAAAATATCAAAGTTGGCCACACAAAAAAGGAGAGGACGAAAATATCATTGCAGACAAAAAATAAATATCTGTTTCAAAAAAAAGGATATCGCATGTTTAGTGTAAGTTAGGCCAAAATATCTTTAGATTTTTATTCCTTAAACCAAAAGTCATTAGCTCCACTACTACACACTGGCGCGTAGAGATTTATGTCATCCAACTAAATCGAACATTTTCTTTTTTTTCTTATACCTGTGACTTGTGAGAAAAAAAAAAAACCATATATGCTGCTGATATAGTAGAAGTCAATTGTGGTTATCTGCCTGTCTGAATATCATAGGTTCGAGTTAAAGTAGTTTTTAAGCTTTTGTCTCAAGATCATCATGTGCATATATAGTTTATAAATTCAAATTCACCCCACATTTTATATCTTTATGATTATTAAACTAAAAAGTATTTTCAAAATAGTTGCAGTTTGTCAAATAAGTAAAGTATTGATAATAGAATCAAAAGCCGGTGGTTATGAGTTCAAGTGCAGCTTTGAACTTGCGACTTCAGAAAACCTTTTATACATTTTGCTGAGTAAGAAATTTTGTAAAAACGTGTTTTATCACATTTAAGGGTTGATAAATAATGGGATTGTGACTTCGAATCTTATTCTCATACCTTAAATTTTCAAAAATTAAAAATAAACTAAATTTAATCTTTGGTCAGTATTAACTATTAAGTATTAACACACCGGCCAAAACATAATGACAATAACTTGATACTAATATATTAGAATCATTCGTAGCTCTTTGGGCCCTTGGCTATATTATAACCATTTTCTTGATTTGATTTGTTAATCTATGATCCTTAGTGTCAGCCTGTCAGGCATTACACTAATTGTTCTTTTCTATTAACCTAGTATTCTACTAATAAGTTTTGGTCAATAACAAAGAAAGTCAAAAAAAAAAAAAAAAATATAATCCTGAATGGAATAATTATAACGGACGTGAGTGGAATGACTGAACGAGAGAGCGAGTAGAAGCTATCTGTCACACTCGCGGGCGGGTGAGGAGACAAAGAAAAAGAAGATATTTAGTAGTCTTTCGGACAGCTACCATTAACAGTGTTAGATTACAACCAAACACGTGTCTTATTCCTATCCACCGAGAACACGAAGTTTAAACAAGTGTCCCTTTGTTGTTGTGTTGTGCCTTATCTCACACTAGAAAATATCTAGCCGCGGAAAAATAAAAATAAACTTCTAAAAACTCTAATCACCTTGTCCCTACCCTTGACCCGTCGTATACTCGTGTGTTTGTTCTTTCATTTGATTTTTAATCCACTCACGCAAACAAAACAATAAGCAACGAGGAAAAAAACCAAAAATGCTGATAAAATTTGGTAAACTATTGGTCGATAATCATTATTTAAATAAATTAAATATCTAAAAAACAATTTACAAAAGTGAATGATCGGAAAAGGTGGCTCCGATACATGGGCGATGTTAAAAAAATGACCGGAAAAACTGGAAGAATTCACTAAAACAGTTTAAATCAATAGAGTAGAGATGATATAATAATTATTAGTTTGGTCGTCCAAATTATTTTTACAAAACTAAAATTAAACCTTCAATGACATTTTCAGATTTTGCAATAATTGACCTATAAGAAAACTCTGGTTTGATAAATTTGATGTTTTACCAATAAATTGATTTTTTTTATAGAAATAATGGAATATTGTTATTATTTAGTTAGAAAATAAATTAATGTTTTCAGATAACAAAATTTATAATCCATCCATGTGCCCTTGATTTCTTTTGTGAGAAGGAAAAAAAGCTAAAATATTTGTATTATATTTAAAAATAAATAATAAAACTGTTATATAAAATAATTGAATTGCAAAACTATGTACCAAAACAATAAACCATTTACTTTTTTTTTTAATAGATAAATTGAATATTTAGATACTTTTTTCGCCACTTGCATTAGATATATATTTTTTTATTGGGATTGATTTTTTTCGATTTTATCCTAAAAGTCACGAGCAAGATTTTTATAGACCAATTTGTTCACAACAAACTTGAATGTTGAAATCTAATTAAATAAAATAATTTCAAACATTTGTAATTAATTACGTAAAGAGATAGCTTCATTAAATTGATAAAAACAAGCAATTCAGTACATATTTCTTCTCACATCGATAAATAAAAATATTCCTAACTTTAAATATGAACCACAGAGCCAAAAAAAAAAAACCAAAGACTTATAGCCACCACAGACCACACCTCCTCCTATTATAAGAAGAAGAAAAAAAAAAAAAGGTTATTTGGCGTATTGGATGATCTCTTTGGAACTAGTATATATAATAGTACAGTATTTTGCTGATGTGGCAAACGTGGCCACGTCAGCCAACTATACTAGATATTTTGTTTCGAATCGGTTCACCGTTAGATCATGGTCGGTTCACCACCCGCTTTAAATCTCAACCGTTAAAAGATTCGCTAGATTTTTTCTAGATATTTTCATTTTCTCCACACAAATATAATATTATTACTATAAAAGAATAATATTTTTATTTTTCTTCTTCTGCTCTCTCTCTCTGTCTCTTTTATTATCTCTCCCACTCAACAAATATTTTTGATTTGTTTTGTAACTGTTTCTTCTCTCTTCTCTTCTCTTCTCTTGAGAGAACTTTGCTTATTCAATCGACGACGATTTAGGTTTTTTTTTTTAAGTGGAGATGAGTAGTAGCGTGGAAGTAGTTGAAGTGACGATGGAGAAAGCAGTTGAGGCTGGCGGCGGCGGCGGAGGAAAGTTATCACGGAGGAAGATGCGGAAGAGAGACGGCGAAGGCGGAGGAGGTGATGGTTTGGTGAAGTGGGAGAGGTTTCTTCCTAAAATCGCGTTGAGAGTTCTTCTCGTCGAAGCTGATGATTCGACTAGACAGATTATCTCTGCTCTTCTCAGGAAATGTAGTTACAGAGGTCAGTTTCTGTGTTTCTGAGGATTCGATATTGAGCAGTGAATCTGATTTCGACAAATGAATGATTTGGAATGTTACAATTTAGGAGTCAAAATTAGAAAGTCAACGATTTTGTTGTGTCGGTTTTTGCAATCTTTTAGTTTCGGACACAAACATAGATGCTTGTCTAAGAAACTAGATTGACCTAGAGTGTATATAATTGGAGTTGCTACAACAAGCTTCAAAAGGTTTGATTTTAATGAGGTTGGTTTATTTTGTGTGTATGATCTATCAGTTGCTGCTGTACCTGATGGCTTAAAGGCATGGGAGATGTTAAAAGGAAAGCCTGAGAGTGTTGATTTGATATTAACAGAGGTTGATCTTCCTTCAATATCTGGATATGCTCTTCTCACACTCATCATGGAGCATGATGTTTGCAAGAACATCCCTGTTATAAGTACGTTGACATTTTTACAACTCTTGCTTTCAGTCCTTTCTTTAAATCCATTGGGATGATTTCGTTCTTATTGTGGTGTTGTTGTTTATTTCAGTGATGTCGACACAGGACTCTGTGAATACTGTGTATAAGTGTATGTTGAGAGGTGCGGCGGATTATCTTGTTAAGCCGTTGAGGAGGAATGAGTTGAGAAATCTTTGGCAACATGTTTGGAGACGACAAACTGTATGTTTTCATATCCATCTTCTTATTATGTTTAAAGCTTATGTCTTCTGAGTAATCTATACAACTTAAACCCGTTCTTATATAAGTTCTGGGAAATTTCGTTGTCTTAAAAGATAATTGAGTTCTCAGATTTGTTTTCTCTGTTTGTTTCTTTGATCATCTTGACAGTCACTAGCTCCTGATTGCTTTCCAATGGATGAGAGTGTTGGACAACAGAAACCCGAGGGTGCCTCTGCAAACAATTCAAACGGAAAGAGAGATGAGCATCTTGTAATTGGGAATGGTGGTGATGCTCAGGTTAGTCTGCTGATCCATGTGTGAATTTGGTTCTGTTCCTTGGTGTTTGTTTCTAAACCCTTTTGCCTAATCTTTGTACTTGTAGAGCTCGTGTACAAGACCTGAGATGGAAGGTGAGAGTGCAGACGTGGAGGTCAACGCGAGAGACTCATTACAGATGGAGTGCGCAAAGTCTCAGTTTAGGGAGACAGTTCTAGCGAATGAGATGCAGAGTAAGCGAGTGCTTTCATCTTTTATGCGAGCTAGCCAAAAAAGTTCCATCAGTATCATTAGTTAACCCTTCATGTTTCTGTTGATTCTACAGACTCATCTAAAGAAGCTATCGACTTCATGGGAGCATCCTTTAGAAGAACTGGACAACGTAACAAAGAAGAAACTGTTGCACAATACGAATCTCGGATAGAGCTTGATCTCTCTCTAAGAAGACCTAACGCTTCTTCCGAGAACCAATCTTCTGGAGACCGACCCTCTCTTCATCCTTCTAGTGCCTCGGCTTTCTCACGGTTAGTAGTCTAGTTTTCTGATTTCGTCCTTCTGTCAGTCTCTCGATAGCTGCTCGTTCTTTCTACTTACTATGTCGCTATGTTCTTGTTACAGGTACGTACACAGACCACTGCAGACACAATGCTCAGCCTCTCCGGTGGTTCCTGATCAAAGAAAGAACGTCGCGCCAAGTCAAGATGATAATATTGTGATATTCAACCAATACAATTCATCTGAACCGCTTCCAACTGCTCCAAGAAGAAACGATGCCTGCTTTCACACTGGAGAAGACTCACCAGGTCCACCATTTAGCAATCAGATGAATTCTTGGCCTGGACAAAGCTCTTACCCAACACCAATGCCCATCAATAACATACAGTTCAGGGGTCCTAACACAGCGTATGCATCTGCAATGGCTCCTGCTTCAGTCTCCCCAAGTCCTAGTTCCGTTAGCCCGCATGAATACAGTTCCATGTTTCACCCTTTCAACGGTAGACCCGAGGGTTTGCTAGAGCGGGATGGTTCCATGGACCTAGATGAGAGAAGATACGTCTCTTCTGCAACCGAACATAGTGCAATAGGCAATCACATTGAGAAGAAGAACGAAGACGGATACTCGTCGTCAGTTGGGAAACTTCAGCAATCTCTTCAACGGGAAGCTGCTTTAACCAAATTCCGGATGAAGCGTAAAGATAGATGTTTTGAGAAAAAGGTATAAATAAACTAACTCTGATGTTTCATCACATAGATGATAAACTCATAACGGCTTTGTTGAGAAGAGTGATACTAACGGCTTTTGAATTACGTTACAGGTCCGTTACGAGAGCCGGAAGAAATTGGCAGAGCAACGTCCCCGAATCAAAGGGCAATTCGTTCGTCAAGTCCAATCCACAGAGGCTCCTCAGTGATCAAACAAATTGATATACATTATTAATACAGTTCAATTTTGTATCAACTAGGGGAATTTTGTTTTCTCCGATACAGGTGCTGTTCTTGTACACTAATTCCACGTAGATAGTGGGGTGTTAGATTTGGTGACACTCTTGTGTGTACTTTGCAGCTTTTGAGTTTGTTGTTGAGTTTAGTTAGGATCTACCCTTAGATTTGTAATTACTACATACGTTTGGATTGTAGTTGTGTAAACTTGCTTGCAAGAAGAGTTAAATAATATGGACAAAGCTCAGCCTTACCAACTAAACAAGTCAAGATACAATAGTTGATAGCCTCGTGCCTTACCAACTCTTGATTACAACACACGTCTACGAATCTGGAAGTGGATGTTGAACCACTGATATTGGTGACCAATCACATGATTCTCTCAAGACCAAATAAATCTCCCTTTTAGGCTTAAACCGGTTTGGTTATTAAATCTCTCTCGTATCTGGTCTGAGTCTGACACAACCACATTTAACACTCTACTCAATGGCTTATGTCTCGAGGGTCGAGTTCCCGAAGCTGTTGAGCTAGTTGATCGAATGATAGAAATGGGACACAGACCCAATCTCATAACGATCAACACTTTGGTCAATGGACTTTGTCTCAATGGTAAAGTGTCTGAAGCTGTGGTTTTGATCGATCGAATGGTTGTCAACCCGATGAAGTTGTTTTAAGTGTAATGTGCAAGTCAGGGAAAACTGCCTTGGCCATGGAGCTCAATGTAGCTAAATACAATATCATCATTGATGGGCTTTGCAAAGACGAAAACCTCGACGATGCACTCAACCTATTCAATGAAATGGAAGTGAAAGGGATCAAATCAAATATTTTTACCTACAACACTCTCATAAGAGGCTTTTGTAATGATGGTAGATGGGATGATGGTGCGCAGTTGCTTAGGGATATGATCACAAGGAATATCACCCCTGACGTTGTCACATTCAACGCGTTGATTGATAGTTTTGCGAAAGAGGGAAAACTTGTAGATGCCGAAGCACTGCACGAGGAGATGATCATAAGAGGTATAGCTCCTAATATTATTACATACAATTCTTTGATAGATGGGTTTTGCAAGGAGAAACGCCTAGACGAGGCCAACCAGATGTTGGAACTCATGGTTGGCAAAGGGTGTGATCCTAATATTGTGACGTTTAATATCCTCATAAATGGATATTGTAAGGCTAAGCGGGTCGATGATGGTCTTGAACTTTTCCACAAAATGTCTATGAGAGGGGTGGTTGCTGATACAGTCACTTATAACACACTTGTCCAAGGGTTTTGTCAATCCGGAAAAGTTAAGGTCGCCAAAGAACTCTTCCAAGAGATGTTTTCTTGTCGTGTTGTATTGTGACTTACAAAATTTTGCTGGATGGGTTGTGTGACAATGGGGAACTCAAAAAAGCAATGGAAATTTTTGAAAAAATACAGAAGAGTAAGATGGACCTCGATATTGGTATCTATAACATCATCATTCGCGGGATGTGCAATGATAGTAAGGTAGATTCTGCTTGGGATTTATTCTCTAGTCTACCTCTTAAAGGAGTGTGAAGCCCGACGTTAAGACATATAACATAATGATTTTAGGACTGTGTAAGAAAGGCTCACTGTCTGAAGCAAATATGTTACTTAGGAAAATGAAGGAGGAAGGGTGTGCGCCAAACGACTGTACAGACAACACTCTAATCCGAGCACATCTCCGAGGTAGTGACGTAATGACTTCAGCTGAACTCATCGAAGAAATGAAGAGGTGCAGGTTCGCTGCTGATGCCTCCACTATAAAGATGGTTATGGATATGTTATGGGATGGTAGATTAAAGAAAAGCTTTTTGGATAGGCTATCGTGAATGTTTGATTTTATATAAGTGCCAAAAGTCTAAGATTAGTGTTTATGTGGTTTTGTGGGTTTATTAATTCAAGCCAGCTTTTATCTTTTTGTCACGTCTGATTGTCTCTTTTTCTCTTCTCAAAACTCAGTTTTTCTTGTTAGGTTCGTTTTTTTGTCCAATTAGGGAATGTATTGGTGGTTTGTTTCTTCTTTCAAATCCCTGTTGGACTGGAGAGAGTGAGCATTGGAAAATATCAATCTTCTTGTGTTGTTGCTATGATTTGTTCTGTTTTCAGACATCAAGCAAGTCCAGTCTATAATTAAACACCCCAACAATAAGAACAAAAAGCAAATACAATTTTTCGTGGTCGCAGCGTAATGGGATTTTTTTTGTTTTTACAATAAGAAGGGCTCAATACTGGAGCATAGCAATAATAATGCTCTCAAAGCCGAAGGCAAATAATAATGCCTACTTAACGCCTTCCAAAATCTATGGATTAGAGAGGCTTCCATCGCCAACTAGATTATTTAACCAGTGGTCATAAGAGTGGACACACACACACATGAGTAACCAAAGATGCTATCATATTCGATCATCGGATAACCAAAGATCACAGGGTCTTAAGCGATTCATACGAACACAACACTCTCAATGTCTAATCTACAATTTCCCCTCCTACTGTATGTGTATTCCATGAAACTCCAATTTTAGTGATCAAACTTTCTAAAATCAATAAAGCAAAGAAGTTACAGTTATCTATCAAAACTTCTGAAAAGCAACTTAGAACAATAGCCATAGCCATTTGCATAAACGAAGAAGTAGAAGAAGATTCTATAAATATATATAAAAATGTGTATGTGTGAGAGTATACATATCATCCCTTTACATAAGCTCTGATTCTTCAATTCTAGATTTGATCAAACACAGTGTAGAGAGGTTTTATTAAGGTCGAATCAAATCAGGACTAACCCATTTCCAGTAATGCCGCTTCACAGTTACAGCTTTCCCGGCGGCGCGTGTCTCAACCGAATCTTCCGTCGAGTCTCCGCCTCCATACTCCTTCTCCTCCGTGGTGAAATCTTCCTCCGGTAATCCCTCCACCGTCGCGTCCACCGAGTGCAGAGCGTAACGCGCCGGTAATCCAGGATACGACAACGAGTTCCTCTCCTCCACTCTTCTGCTGTAACTCCCGGGAATAACCCTAATCCTCTTTCCAACGTCGTCGTCGCCGCCATCGAAGATAGATCCGAGCTCTTCTTTTATGGCGCGAATCACAGCTTCGTCGGGAGTTTCTTCAGGCTTCATCTTCTCCGATAACGGACGAGACCTCTCTCTGATACTCCCGTCGGATAATTCCTGATGAGATTCCACTAGAATCCGTCCGTTTTTTCCGATTACTTTAACGGTGACGACGTTGACGGTTCGTACCGGAGGTGTTGAATCGGCGAGAGAAGTTTCTCCGTCGGAGAGTTCAAGCCAGAGGTTATGAACGTTTTTGGTTCCTGGTTTGACTCCCCAGGCGGCGAATGAGTCAGAAGGTAATCTCGATTCGAGCCAATCGGAGAGAGATTGAGGATTAGCGAAGCGTTGAGAAGGAGGAGGAGGAGATCGGCGAGACATGGTGGTGGTCGTGGATCGACGGCGAGGATTTAGAGGGAAAGAGAATCTGTTAGGAGGAAGAGATAGCAAAGGTTTCGGAGATGACCAGAGGAAGAGGAGAGAAACCGCCGCGAGAAACAGATCAGGTATGGCGGAGGTGACGGTCGCGTTACGAGGCCAGTGGTTGTTGTTGCTGCGGCGGTTTACGAGTGGTTTGTGCGGCGGAGATGGGCCAACGAACATGTCAATTGACCAAAACGCACCTAACGAACTTATTAACTCAAATCGTCGTGGCTCATACTCGGTTCTCAAGATTCAGAGAGGGTATAATAAAATACTAATTAATAAGAGGACCAGGGATAAATAATAAAAATATGAGGAAGAGATTTGTGACGTTTATTCGCATATCTAATCTTTCAATATTACTAGATTCTCTTTAATTGCACAATACATCTTTATGTTTTTATATTTTGAACTTTACAACCCACTAACTTTTCTTTTTTACTACATTTTCCTTAATTGCACAATCAATCTTACATTTGAAAATACATTTCACCCTTAGATTGTCTCTTTACATTAGCTACACACAAAATACACACTACATATATGCAAAGTTCTTCACTCGTCATCGTCGTCGTCATCATTATCATCATCATCATCATCGTCATCATCCAAAGCGTTGGATTCTTGTTCGTAAATCGGATACTCTCCGTCGCTACCATCATCACCAGCACCATATAGAGCTGGTGCGCTGCTTGGAAAACTATTGAACAAACCTTGCAGATAGGTTCTGGAGTTGTACTCCATGTCGTCATCTTATCATTGTTTAAGGAAAAACGTATACCAAACCAGATCAATCTCTCTAACTTGTCTCCTGAAACCTAGAATCTGTATGTATGCACTAAAGATTAATTGGGTGCTTATGTTATGAAAGTTTATGCTTTTTAAGGATACATCCATGAGAACTTAATGATATGTCATCATCATTTGCACCCTGCAAAAGAACAACAACATAAGAGTAACAGAGAAACGATGAAATGGCCTTTCCGAAAAATGAATAGGTGAAGTAAACAAGAAAAAGTTTGTAAGCACAGTCACCACATTGAGTTCCTCGTATTCATCATCCATGTCTTCCGAATCTTCATCCGCATTAACATCACCATCTTTCTTTTCGTTTGTGTTTTTACACCTTTTCATATCTGCGAATTATTTTACATCAATGTTAATCCATTTTTATCAACGAGAATAAGCATAGCACAATATGTATGACAACATAATGCCTTCTTCATTCGATTTAGGCACTTACATAGTTATATACTCATATATAGCAACATTTCCACCAAGTTTATTCAGTCAATTTCACAAAACTTTAACACAATGTTGAGACCATTGAGAGAGAAGAACTGCCTTCATTGCATATTAACAATCACTATATAAACTGCCTAAAACGTAAAGGAGATAAAACCTGAAATTTCTTTGCCGATCTTACCTTTAGTTGTTTCGTGGTGACTCCGTTGACCTGGTTTCATTGCATCTTTCTGAATTCGTGTCTTTTCTGACCTCTCAAACTCTTCTTGAATAGATTTAAAAACATCTTCGAAACCTGGCTCAGGAAACACAGATACAAATCTCACAGCTACACGGAGTCTCAAATTATCAAGCAGTGCTTCTGAGAACCATCCTGTTTTATACTGGCACCAAAAACATCAAATCAGAGAAAGCAATCTCCCAATTCATAAACTTTAACGGCTGGTCAAAGATAACTGCTACACGACTTTGTGGGTGATTGGTGAGGCAGGTTTTAGCAACATTGCAAGTGCATATAAAGGCAGAGTAACATATCATATCTACCCGTCATTGTTAACACTAAGGCAGAGTCTAATTTTATTGATATCTACTTCATAAACAAAAGCTTAGCTTAAAACTCACATTACAAGTAGTCTGCTTGGGAGGCTTTCTTATTTCTCGTTGAATGTACTCGTCGTCAAGTTCAAATAACTGTAGAAATGTTTGGCATTTGAAAGGAAATACTTTAAAAGCACAAATGTCATCCCAGCTTGGCTTTGACCTGCCACAAATAAGACGGAAAGAATAAATCACCTTATTAATTGCAAATTTTTCCAAACATAAATCCACATATACTTGCAAAATTTTTTATAATGTTTTCCGTTTTTCTGGCATACATACTAGCAAATTGAGAATCTTGAGTAGAGAAAAAAATTGAGTTAACTAGGAAATAGGAAAAACTTACTTGTTAGTTGCATTAGCATCACAATAACCCCTTAATTCAGGTGGAACCCTGAATTCCATTCTCTGATACCTGAAAAGATAAAATACACAAAGAGGATGGATGTGAAGAGCTTTAACATATACATCAACAGACTAAATGGAAGAGAAATATATGTTTTATTTTGAGGTGCAAAAAATGACAATCGTACATTTAACATGTCACAGGCCATGCGTTTGTAATATGAGTGAATTAATAGATATATAACTTACACACGAGACTCAGGATCTTTCCGTGGATCATAGCCTCTTCTAATCCAGAACCTAAGAAACGGACCACCCGAGAAATAATATGCAGATCTAAGAAGAAACCTGCAGAGAAAACTCCAAAAAGTTGGTTATTTCAGTACTAGGAAAACTAATACACATAAGACACGCACAAAATCTGTTCACCTGTTTAGCATATGATGTGTGCATTTAAGATCTTTATCAAGTAGTCGTTGGACTATGGAATCTCTTGTCCACACAGGTCGCTCTTCAAAGAGTGCAGACACTGCCACCTGCCATTTCCACTGGTTGGAGCTGGGAACAATTACGTCTTCCCAATTTAATATCTTTGGGATCTGTATTAATGCTAAGGAACGATCAAAGATATCTAACAAAAAAATCACCAAAAAAACATGGCTTAATACTCATCAATAATAAGATTTGGAGGATTAATAAAACGGAGAAAAGGATATCTTTAACACCGAAATCAATTGCAAATACTGGGCCAATATCTATCTGCATCATCAGAAAATCAATTAGCAAAAATGAAGAACTAGAAACCACAAGTAAACTTTCATGACATCTTTAACTTTCATGATGTTTAGTAAGTGTGAAACTGCGAGCTTTTACAGGCTTCAGAATATTTGACTCTGAATTTGTAGGCTTTAGAAAAAAACAGTTACAATCTAACGACTATCCTGAAAAATACTTAAGCGAATCCAACTCTTCCAAGCACCCAAAATCCAAAATCAGGTCTGCCTAAGAAAGGCCAATCCGTCAACAAAGTCTCAAAGCTTACCATTATAGTAATTAAGAATTCGCAGCCGGTCTACTAGTTGCGTAAGACAATATAGTTTATCATATCAGATGATTAAATGTTTCAGTCATTTTTTCTTCAACAACAGTATGTTTATCCAGAAACGTCAAATGGTTTCATTTCTTCTTTTACCTCATAAAGAGTCTGAGTTGGTTCCTCCTCTTTCTTTTTTGGTGACGTTACTGGAAGTCTCAGCCTGTGAACAAACAACGTAAGTGGAATTAGTAATAGAACTTAAAACACTTAAATCAACTATGTTCTCCGTCATCGTTCGCCTGTAACTAAAATACTTTGGAATATACATCCTATGCAATAAACATCGGGTATTCCGAACTAAGATTCTGATGAAACAGATAACTTCACTTGGACAAAATTTCTGTTACCAGGTATTAATGATAAAATTGTTGGGAATAATAAAGACAGTGTAATCTTACACCAAATTATCTGGCATATCTTTGGGTGCAAAGAACTGTGGCAATAACATCATTACATCTTCATCAGCCATGTCCATTAGATCATTGTTTCCTGCATGATATCAGAGAGGATTTATAAAACATCATAGTTCACCTACATCACCAGCAGATTTGCAATATAATAAAAACAACAAATGAATAGAGACAAATTACCTGCAAGCGGCTTCACCTCCATCCATTTTCTCTTCTTTTGCTGTGCAGTATCCGCGTGAATAGGAATCACATGCTGATAGTCAGCCATGCCTTCACAATATCCACAAGAATAAGAGTAAAAAAATAAAAAATAAACTCTATATAAGAGAAGCTTAGATGCACAAAACCCCATAAATTGGTGACCTAGGTACTTACCATCGAAGCAATACGATTCAGACACACGAGCTACAATATCAGCACAAAGCGGTGGGCAAGCTTCTGGTAAGCAAGCATCTTTAGTAGCAAGAACAGGTTGACTTTCAGGCAGAGAATCTTTCTTAACGTCCTCCTTAGAAATTTTCAACAGAAAACCATTACAAGGACGTTGGACTCCCCAAGCAGGATGTGCATAAGGGTCTTCAGGGCGGAAATGCAGCTCAAGCTTGTTTGACATTGATTCTCTAGCCTACCAAAAAAAATAAAAATCAAAGTGACTAAATCGTACAGTACTTGTGTACAAGTTGCTACTTAATCTTTTTCTTGTAGAACATTTTTTGAATGTACAACTAAAACACCACTTCCTTCACCAATTTTGCTAAAATAGTGAAATAGATCAAGCCAACGAAATCGAGGAATGCTATGAAATAGTTCTATGGATGAAATCAGTACCACAACAGGGGTACCAAGTAATATGTAGCATGCAAAGAAACAAAAAAAAAAAAAAAAAAAATCTACGGAAAACGCGAAAATTACAGTAGTGATCCCTTGGATTCCCCCAAGAGTCTCGAGAGCTCGGGGAATAGATGATGGGTACCCAGGATAGTGAACCACAAACGCCTCCTTGCTCGGCAAGTTACCCGAGATTGTTCCGTTTTCGATGATTCCCATTGTTGTTTTTCCCAAATTCACCTTACTGTGAATCCAAGAAACAAAAGAGATACATGAGATGAGTAACGAAGACTCTAGTTAATACGATTCATATAAATTTAACAAGGAATTGAATAATAGAGGTAGAACTAGTTCCGAAGCCATGGAAGAGAGGGAGCGATGCAAGTGTAACGACGACGACTCTAGTCAATACGATTTAAATACGCAGAGGTTACAGAGGGAGAGAGGGAACGATGGTAATACCAGAAGTAAATTTTAGACAGAGGATCGGAATAGATCTCGAACTAGAGCCGGTCCAGAAGGCCGTCTGGTGCGCCGGAAGAACATACGGCGGTCGGAGAAGAATCACCGGAGCTTTTGCACGGGATCTGTTTCCTCCCCGTAGTGGCGGAATTCTAAACGGCAACGTTTAGGATAACTGATCTCCTCAGTCTTGAGTGACACTTAACCGGACCGGTTCTGACTAAATTAACACGTGGGTATAACTGAAAAAAAAAAAATATAGAGTGCGATTTATGTCAAAATAAATAACTTCCGTATAAATAAATAAATTGTTAAACTATATAATACCTAAATAATTTTTACAAAGATCAGCACTAATTATAAAATTAAAAATTAGAAATCTAAAATACTACAAGAAACCATTGACAAAAGAAACTAATAATAAAATATTAACTATAATCATGAACCATATTTATTATTTTTAAAGAAAACGCGTATAAATATAGTAAATATTTATTTCCGCATTTATATATTCACCTTGTGGACATAAGAAATGGTTAATATATGTTGCCAAAGGAAAAAAGAAAAGAACCAGATTGTCCCAAAAAAGTAATGAAGAAAATTATCAAAAAGAAAAAGAAAAGTTAAAAAACTGTAAAATATGTTGCCAAAAAAGAAATATTATAAGTAAATATAAAGAAATAAGAGAGAGAAAATAATATTATGAGAATCCTATTAATAAAATCACTTTAAATGTAGGAAGACAAATGAAGAAAATGAAAAATAAAATAATAACTATAATTTATTGTATATGCTTATTTTCTTGACTAATGTCAAAAAAAAGTGAAAGAAAAATCTTGACTAGAAAGTATTGTTTTAGCTATAAAGATCATAATGATGTGATCCCTCTATTATGATCATTTCCTTAACTCTTCAAACGTTTCTTCAGTTCATGAGTTGATCCATCTTTTGGTTTGATCATGGCTGTTGTTGAGAATGCTGATGTGAAAGTGGACTCTTCTGATCATGATTCAGACAAAAATACTGATTCCTTAAAAGACACAATACTACCATGTCCTGATGATCAGAAACCTAAATCCGATACCTCTGTCGAAATTCCAAATCCCACAAACCAATCGACACAAAGAACCAGTGATGAAGTGAATTTCAAGAGTCATTTGAATCCAATGGCTAAGGAATATGTTCCTTCTCCGCTTGCTCTAAACCACTCCGAGTTCTTAAGAAATAGATTATGCTTTGCTAACTATTTTCCAATGCAAGTTATTTCTATTGAGGAGACCGGCCATTTTGCTACAAGGGTATATATCATATTTTATTTTTTTCTCTCAATTATGATCTCTTTGTGTTGGATTTATTATGTTTCATGAAATCTCTGCTCAATATTTGATCCAAAATGGTTTTGACTCTTTTTGCATGTTATTTTACATATTTGTTCATAACACCCAATTTTCTCCGTCTTTTTTTTTTTTTTTTTTCTCTATTTTATGTTAGCATTTTCGAGATTTTGGTAATGAAGTAACCCTTTTAAGTTTTGAGTAGTGATTGAAAGCTTTGAACCTATGTGCATATTGATTTAGATTATTGTTATTCTTCTTAATGCATGCTTGTTCTTTAAGTCTTGTCAATTAAACACAGAGAATGAACTTTGACCAAGGGAGGCGATGGATAAAGAAAAGAACAAACTTTAGTCAGACCAGGAGAACTGTATATGTCTCAGACATCGATCAACAAGTATAAAACAGTAGATATATATATATTGTCTCAGTTAGAAACCATTTTTCTCATAAAGAGTCTGATATATACAACCAAAAGCTCTACTTTTTTTTTTTTTTTTTTTTGTCAAATTAATCAACCAAAAGCTCTCTTTATCCTTTTTTTTTATATATATAGGTTACTGAGGAGCAGCTTGCAAGTCTATTTTTATCTTGTGGCCAGGTACTTACGTAATGACTTTTAAACCAGTTTTGTGTCTTGGTGTTCACTCAATTCTTATACATTTGTTCTCTTTTTGGGTTTAAAGGTTGTTGATTGCCGTATATGCGGTGACCCTAAGTCTATTCGCCGTTTCGCCTTCATTGAGTTCACTAATTCAGAGGGAGCTAGGTCTGCTTTAGGAAAATCGGGTACTATGGTTGGTTCTCATCCTATTAGGGTTCTTATTTCCAAAACAGCGATCACGCCTGTTAACCCATATTTCCTTCCAAAGGTAAGTTGATTTAATATAATCAATCTTGAGCTTGACGACTATAGATAACTCTGATTCAATGATCTCACAACTACGTGTTCGCATAACGTTGTTCTCTTTCCTTTAGTCTGAGGACGAGCGAGAGAAGTGTGCAAGGACTGTTTATTGTACTAACATTGGCAAGATGGTAAAACTTATTATGTTCATTTTTGTCAAATCCTCTGTTACACTCAGTACCTATTTGCATATCAGACTAATCAACGTTTACCATCTTATATACGTTTAAAAAAAAAATGTAGGTCACTCAAACGGAATTGGAAGATTTCTTTAAAACAGCTTGTGGTGAGGTATAGATAATTTGGTTTTGTCTGTGCTATTAAAGATGTTGTGTGTTTATCATTTAACACCATCTCTGTTTTTTTTCTTTTTAGGTTCACCATCTGAGGTTGCTTGGAGACTGGTACCACCAAACCAGCATTGCTTTTGTCGAATTTAGTCTGGTGATTTTCTAATCGCTTGTTTCCATTCATGAATTACGATTATAGTATTTATCCCTCGGTTATGAACATTATTTGTATGCTATGACTCTTTGCGTGTATTTTCAGGCAGAAAGTGCAGTTTCTGCTCTTAATTGCAGTGGTATTGTCTTGGGAGGGCTTCCAATAAGCTGAGCTTACAAAAAAACAAAATAAGGTTAGTTAATAATACTTACTTATCACTGTGAGATTAATATTTGCTTTGTCTATGTACGTGTGTGAAGGGTAAGCCCGTCAAAGACGCCAGTAAGGCCACACCGCTCTGATGATGTTAACTAAAAGCTAATCACTCTGAGATTCTGTTGTTCGGCAGGCTGCTCGGGTATCTTTGAACTATGAACTATCAGTAACTTAGGCTAATCTTTCTTCTTCTTCTTCTATAAATTTAGAACCAAACTGATCTGTTTTTTTTCTTTTTTCTTTTTCAATTATTTTAATCTCTGGGAACATCTTTTTGGTTATCTTTATATATGGATCATTTTAAGACCTTATTGTACAAATCCTCTCTTTCTCTTGCTCTTCACGCATTTATGTTTGGTATGATTTATTCAATGTTTTTTTTTTTTTGATGAAAGTGAAAGTTGTTGGATTTTTTAATATTTGATCTTTTTGATATTGTTTCTGTTAGATTTTAGGAGAGTTTTGCTTTGTGAATGAAGATTTAGTTTCTCTGTTTTTTTTAATTTTTGTTTTGCTAATCTTTTTCCTTGAGTTTTAATTGCATCTTTGTTTGAAATGGGCTATTTTAGTTCGCTTCTCTATGATATTAAACGACTTTTTTCTATATGAATGTAAAATTTCTTCACCGAAAAACGTTGGTTCGATATAATTGACAAAATATTAAACGATATTTGATTGAATTGTTTGGTTTGTTTTATATGATTTAGCAAACTTACACTCAAATGTGAACCAACAACAGAAAAATTAAGGACATATAGAAGTTTTAGTTGACTTTATGTTTGTAATTTAAAATACAAACCATGTTTAAAAGATTATAAACTTGACCTAGTCCTCCTGTGTAACCGGAAGAACTTTGTCAAAATTTGGGACATTAACTTGTTATATACTTATATATAAACGTATACAAAGGTTGAAAGAAAAGGAGAAACCAAATATATATATAGAAATTGGAATGAAAATGTCAACTGATGAGACTATCGTCGGCTAACCAACCGGTCAAGATGGTTGGAGAATGAAGATTACGTATACGAAAAAAGTTACGACCAGACAGACCCAACGTAAGATATTTCGTGCGACACAAGTCAACAATCAAACCGGACCATACGGTTAAGAGACAATTGATTGATTCTCCTACTGAGAAGTGAGAAGGCAGCAAGTTCTGGTTCATTTGACCGGCGACCATCTAATGGTTTGGACCAAACCGGCGATATGTTGAATGAGATTTGGTTACTAATTTGTATCAAGGCCGTTTCAACCGGTTTATATTAAAAGATGTAAAAAGTGGCCTTTTGTTGTCTTTTTCAGTGCTTGACGGTGGAGGGAGTAGTAGTAGGTGACTGTATTAAACTCGTTTTCGCGTTTCTCATGCATATATGGACATATGGTGACAGATCAGAGTCCGTTTCTTCAAAAATTATTATATTATTACTTCCCTTATTTTATTTATTTTCTGTAACCAACGAGCGTTTTTATTATTATTTTGAAATCTTTATTTTTTAAAAATGGAAACAAAAAAATTGTTGAATCATTTGGTAGGTAGATGTTTCATGGATTCTTTTTTGTACATAGGGTTGAGTTGCCCACAGGATAGGTCTTCTACAAACATGTTAAATTTGAGAAAACATGTTAAATTTGAGAAAACATGATAGATACTATGATAAAAGGCCTCTTCAGTCTCTCAATTTTAAAAACACAAATTAATTCATTAATTTTAAAACATAATCTAGTTATCAACTACATTTCAACATTAACATTTTAAAATTGATTATTTAATTAATTTATTATTTAATAAGTAGAAATCTAAAAACGGATAACAACAATCATCCCAAATTAACAGAGAAGTTCTAAATCTACCTAATTATTCCTTCGATTTTGTAGTGGACCGTCCAACATAATTTTTGTTCGAATGTAATTTTGATGCGAAATGCAATCCTGAAAACACAAAAAAGAATCACTGGTGGGATTGTACGTGATTATGATAGGATTGCTAAAAATGTTGGGGAACTTCATCCCTTAACTATGCTAACTCAATTTCAGAAGACACTACAGCTTTACTAGCTTTAATATAATGCAACATACATAATCCAAGGATTCAGAATGGTTTGCTTTGAAAGAGATTGTCAAGTGCGTATAGATATGTCTATTGCTGGTTTAGTTCAAAATATCCATTACTGGACTAGCCGATTCCAGAAAATGGTGTTTCAACACACTAAACAAATTTGTAATATATAAGGTAGTCAATCTTCTAGTAAAATATGGATGCCTTCATTCTACTTTTTATTTTGATAAAATGTTATTTCCTTTCTTGGATAATAATACAGATGTATCTGGATTTTTGACTCGTAAAGTTCAATTTCGACGGAAAATATATTGTAAACAATTGAAATTATATAAGAAATGTAATAGTAAAGTATTTAATTAACTTTAGGTATAATTGTTTTCTAAGATAACACTTTTTTAATATATAATGTATACATATAGCTATAAAAATGTGTGTAGATATTGTAATTCTATTTATATTTACAAACATACTATTGATTCTACAATATTGTAGTTAGTAAGCCATTGTAAAGTTAATGTAGTTATTAGATTATTTTTTAAAGAGCTAAGAGACTAAAGCTGAAAGTTATTTTTTGTCGATATCGTTATATGAAAATATTGGATTATGTAAGTCAAACCGATAGAACATTGTTGTAATTATATGTAACGGTTAGTTATAACTAGAAAACTTTTTTAATTTAAATGACGCGGGAATCCTTTTAGTTACTACCGTTAGAAGTTAAACAGTTTTTCTCTTAACAAAACATTGCCGCCTAATAGTTTCTTACTTTGCACGATAACTTTTCCGTTTTAAAAAAATTAAGTGTAAGCTAAAACCAATCTTTTAATATTACAAAAATAAAAGAAATACCAATCCTCCACAAAACAGTATTTTTTTTGAATCATTTACAAAAATAAAATTATGCTCAACATACAAAAAATAGAATTCTTAGCAAGTTCATAAGAAAATAATTAAATTGAAGAAGGAAATGTTCAATTATTTTTCACCATATTTAGGCAAAATTATTTTTTCAAAATCCAAGCTACCTATAAAATATTGGTATTTTTCGTCGTTACTTTTTCAAATTCAACAATTAACATCAGAAGATGTGTCATTAAATGAAATTGAACCAACAATTAAACCAAAAGGTGATTAAATGTCACACTACGCGCTCTTCCCTCTTGTTGTTTAGTGGGTTCTCTTCTTTTAAACAAATAACGCCTTCTCTCCCTTTTTTTTTTTTTTTTTTTTTTTTCTGCTTTAAATCTCTGAGCTCTTTTTCTCTTTATTTATTGAAATCTTCATTTTTTTTTTTCCCTTTACAAAAAAAACATTTTTTTTACTTCGCTATTCAAACTTCGTCTCCTCACCGTCCGATGTATTGACTCTGACCGATCAGTCAATTGTGAGCTCAACATCCAACGGTCATGGGTCATTGTTACAGCCGGAACATCTCCGCCGTCAAGGACGACGAGATCCCCGCCGAAAGCGGCGAGGTTACGAATCAACCTTCTCAACCGACGGAAAATAACCGGCGTGGTTCGGTTCCTCAGTCTCCGGCTGCTTCCGAAGTCAACAACTCCTACAACATTAGCCCTTTCCAGAGTCCTTTGCCGGCGGGAGTAGCTCCATCTCCATCTCCGGCGAGAACTCCCGGGAGAAAGTTCAAATGGCCGTTTCCTCCACCGTCGCCTGCGAAACCGATTATGGCGGCTTTGAGACGGCGACGTGGCGCTCCGCCGCAGCCTCGGGATGAGCCGATCCCGGAGGATAGCGAAGAAGTGGCGGATCACGGTGGTGAAAGCGGCGGAGAGAGGCTGGATAAGAATTTCGGGTTTGGGAAGAACTTCGAAGGGAAGTATGAGTTGGGGAAGGAGGTAGGGCGAGGGCATTTTGGTCATACTTGTTGGGCTAAGGCCAAGAAAGGAAAGATGAAGAACCAAACCGTTGCCGTCAAAATCATCTCCAAAGCTAAGGTTTGTCTAGTTTGAGACAATGTGATACCTAACCATCAGAGATGTAGGGACTCTTGGTTCTTACTGTTCACAACATAATTCACTATTTCAGAATAGAGAGAGTACAAGATTCTTAAAATTGATGGAATGTAGAATGTTTAAAGCTAGGTTTTGAGATCACTTGTTTTTTTGGTTTTCAGATGACATCGGCTTTGTCTATTGAAGATGTTCGTCGAGAAGTGAAGTTGCTGAAAGCTTTGTCCGGGCATAGGCAAATGGTTAAGTTCTATGATGTATATGAGGATGCTGATAACGTCTTTGTTGTTATGGAGTAAGTGTAGTTTACTTAACTCTATATGGTTCATTCTTAATTATCTCATTGTGTTTGGATTTGGAAGATTCATCATGGTGTTTTAAGTAGATTTACTAAGTTTATTAAATGAGTCGACTTTAGATATTCAATCTTTCTCTCTTATATGCTTCTAGGTTATGCGAAGGTGGAGAGCTATTGGATAGAATTTTGGCGAGGTAAATCCAAAGTTACCTTTCTTTTAGTCTTACTTTCGTATGAGTGCTTTGATTCCGGCCTACTACGTGTTAGTTAGCTTTGCAGTAGATATGGGTTCCAACCTTGTATTATTATCTTGTATGTTACTGCAGAGGTGGACGATACCCTGAAGTCGATGCCAAACGTATTCTTGTGCAGATTTTGTCTGCAACTGCATTTTTTCATCTTCAAGGTGTTGTGCACCGTGATCTGAAGCCAGAGGTACGCATTCTTTCTATAAGTTGCTGATATTTCAGTTAATGCCACCTATTTCCTCGTTTTTGCTAGTTATGGTTGCTTAAACACATGGTACAACTGTGTATCCAGAATTTTCTCTTCACCAGCAGAAACGAGGATGCAATACTCAAGGTCATAGATTTTGGCTTGTCTGATTTCATTAGATACGGTAATGATCTATTTCTTTGTTCCCCATTCTTGTTACAAGCTTTGACAAGTTTTCTGATGAGTTTTGCTGCAATGTGATATTCAGTATCATTATTACAACTGTTATATATTATGTCTCCTTGGCATTATTAGTCTTGCAAATCTCATATGTATAAGATTATAATTCACGTTTAATTTTTTACTTGTATCTTTTACACTTGCAGATCAGCGCCTCAATGATGTTGTAGGAAGTGCATACTATGTTGCACCCGAAGTACTCCATAGGTCTTACAGCACTGAAGCGGATATGTGGAGCATTGGAGTCATAAGTTACATACTACTCTGTGGAAGCAGACCATTCTATGGAAGAACTGAGTCTGCGATATTCCGATGTGTGCTTAGAGCTAACCCTAATTTTGAGGATATGCCATGGCCTTCAATATCTCCTACTGGCAAAGACTTCGTGAAAAGGCTTCTTAACAAGGACCATAGGAAACGAATGACAGCTGCTCAAGCTCTAGGTAAGTTCTTTTTTGTGATTTAATATGGGACACTGATCTTGAAAAAGAAACAAGAGTATGGCTTTAAGTACTATGAGTTGGGAGTTTTTTTGCTTTCCATAAGCGGTATATTATATGATATTTTTTGCAGCTCATCCGTGGTTACGTGATGAAAACCCTGGTTTACTTCTTGATTTCTCCGTCTACAAGTTGGTCAGGTCCTATATCCGTGCCTCACCTTTCAGACGATCAGCACTTAAGGTAAGTTTTGGATACCCTCATATTATAATCGAGCGCATTTATCTTTTCCCTTTCTACTTGTATATACATAGCAGATCTACTCATCAAAATTGTCAGACGATTAATGCTTCAAACAGAATGTTACTCATCTTTTCTTTGGCACTTAGTGAATAATATCCTGATACAACATTCATTTGATAACATTTGTCTTATGGTTGTCTGTGTTTTTATCTTGATCGGTTTTTTTTATGTTTTAATCTCTTAAATAGGCTCTCTCCAAAGCTATACCCGATGAAGAACTTGTATTCCTTAAGGCACAGTTCATGCTCCTGGACCCTAAAGACGGAGGCCTATCTCTTAACTGTTTCACCACGGTCAGTGTGTCTATTCCTGATTTTGCTATAGCAATTTCACTCGGTCTTTGATTTGTGAATGTATTATATCCACTATATGTATCCCTTATTGTCTCGAGATCCCATTTTCTGAATGGAGATATTTTAGAGCTTAAAATCACAAAGAGAAACAAATCAGAACTAAAACACCAAAATGGTTTCCTTCAGCTTTTCCATGATAAATCTTTCAAAGTTATATCTAGCTTGCATGACCTAAAAGCTTCCTGAGAAAAAGAAATGAAGGAATAGAAATACGAAATAGTTTCCTATTGAAACAAATAGAATATTGATTTATAAAGAACATTAAACTTATGCATATCAATTAATATAATCGTTTGAATGTAACTGCAGGCTTTAACGAGATATGCTACTGATGCTATGATGGAATCAAGGCTTCCTGACATTTTAAACACGGTAACGTATCTGTTGTTATATATTGTCTTTTGCTTTGAAGTTTATGGGTGAACCAAGTATGAATGCAGATATGGTTCATGGTGGTGCTAGTCGAAAATATTGTAGATTTTCTCTAGGGTGGGAAACATTGAGAAAAAGATTCTGACTCGTTGAGCTTTAGTGGTTACTGTTTTCATCATAATTCCTCAATTTAAATTCGAGTTTCACTTTGTTTGCCATTGTGCTTGTAACAGCAAATCATTATCATTGGTTTTAGATTTAGAGCATGCTGGAGTCATCATAATATCGCTAGAGTTTTCTCCCGTTATTGAGATTGATGTTTCTTTACTGCTTTTCATACTCTTACAATTGTAGCACTGGGCTTTGAATTTTCGCTATTTTCTTACCTTTTTTTTTCCTTTCTATGAAGATGCAACCGCTGGCGCAAAAGAAGCTCGACTTTGATGAGTTCTGTGCGGCTGCAGTCAGTGTTTACCAACTGGAGGCTCTTGAAGAATGGGAACAGGTTGTAACTTCAGCATTTGAGCACTTCGAACAGGAAGGAAACCGAATCATATCCGTCCAAGAACTTGCTGGGGTACAGTGCTACTTTAAACTTCTATGAGATCGCGTATATCACCATATATTTCTTCAGATTTAAAAACATTGTTCTAATTTTGTGGAGTGTGTGACTGCAGGAGATGAGCCTGGGACCGAGTGCGTATCCTCTGCTCAAGGATTGGATCCGGAGTTCAGACGGAAAGCTGAGTTTCTTGGGCTACGCTAAGTTCTTGCATGGTGTGACCGTACGAAGCTCGAGCTCGAGACCTAGGTGACATATTGTAATGTAAAGTCTTCTAACATGTGAATTGAGTTTCAAGAAACATCCAAAAATGACGTCGTCATCAGAGACCTGAAGTGGAAGTGAAGTCAAGTAGGTATTTATTTCCTTTGTAAATGATTCGTGGAGCATTTTGTTTTCAGAGGAACCGAAACCAAAAAAAAGGAAACATATTTATATATTATAGGAATTGGGGAGGTGTTGTTCTGATCTTGTTTCTCAGCTTCCAGTTTCGTTAGTATGATATGACATCGGCATAGTTAGAGCTCTAATGGAATAAAATAAAGCTAGTGAAAAATGACGACGTACAAAAAGTAGATAATAGTTCTAACTTTACTCGAATTGGTAACATCTCTAAAAATTGTGAGTTGTAGTTGTCCTATCCTATGAATCTGGTTTTTCCGTTCGCGCCAAACTTCAGATACTGTGTAGTGCCATACTAGTGTTTAGTGAGAGCCGAGGGTAGCTGTCGTTGTGGCTTTGGCAAACCCGGGTAATATATGAAATCAGGTGAAAACATCACACCAATCCATTGGGACGGGAATTGTCTAAAGAGAAGCGAGTGACACAGGTGTTCCAAGCAGTTTAATTCAAAGAAGGAACAAGCAAAGAAGGTTGTGGTTTCTTGAATCTTTTCAAGATTAGCATACATAGGGATTTACTTGTCATCCTGCCCCATGATGAAATTAACGCAATATAGCAATTAACCGTCAATCATTTTCGCTTTTCGTAAACTATAAATCGATGAGAATGATTTGTTCTTGCAAGTGTAGTACTAGCAGGTAGTGTAAAACATATATTTCTCAAACATGTTAAGTGAGTGTAACAAAACATGCGGAGGTTCGTAGGGAACAAAAAAAAAAGTATGGTAGAGAAAAATTGAAGTGCGTGGTTGGTTAGAACAAGCTTTTCATATGAATCAGTCTGTCTCTCTACTCGGAAATTATTGATTCTGTGGGTCTTGTCTAATTTAGCATTCATACCATTTAAATTAGTTGTAAGTTGTAACCACTTTTTCTTCGACAGTGTTGGTTACACTCGTTTTACCTGTGTTTAATGAAGAGACATTGGGCCTGTTCGTTTGCCTGTCGCTAGCGACAGAAAGGAGCGACAGCGACAGAAAGTTGTTCGTTTACCTGTTGCTAGTTTAGCGACCAGTCGCAGCGACTGTCGCCAGCGATCAGCGATCATAATTTTCAGTCGCTAAAATTTTCAGCGACTATCGCCAACGATCAGCGATCAGTCGCTGAAACTAGTCGCTGGATCCAGCGACAGACAAACGAACAACATAGCGACCAAGAAAAATAAAAAAATAAAAATTGATAAATTAAATATGATCAAAATTAAAATTAATTAAATAAAAATATAACTACATATAGTTATTAAAATTAAACTAAATCTAAGTAAATAAAATAAAAAATTAATTTGAACATATTTAAATAAAATTCTAAAAAAACAGTTATAAACAAATTAAATTTAACAATATTAAAATGAATAAATTAAAAATAAAATTCAAATTAATTATTTAAAAATATGTAAATATGTTTTTAATTTATTTTCATGGCTATATGTATTTTTTTTTTTTGAAATAAAAATATAAATTATCAAAAATTAAGTTTTATTAATTTTTTTAAAAAAATATATGGTATTTAATCGCAGCGACAGGCAAACGAACAATTTAGCGACAGTTTCTAGTGACAGTCGCTACAGTCGCTAGCGACAGACAAACGAACAACATATGCTGTCGCTGAAGTCTGTCGCTGGTCGCTGTTGCTGGATCCAGCGACAAGAAAATGAACAGGGCCATTGTTTGTATCTGACTATCTGATATATTTTGATTTCTGATACACTCATTCTCATAAGAAAAAAAAATAAGGGAATAAATCCTTTATGTAAGACATTTTGGAAAACTAATTTGTACTAACAAATATATTAGCTTTCCCTCGGATAAGAATGAACAAATCTAGAAAAATATATAAAACAAACACACAATGGATATATATGCTTATATTTGATTATAAAATTATTATAACTTAAGTATGTGGTTTTCAATATAGACAGTAATTTGACCACATTAAATTTACATATTAATAATTAGAAAAAATTACATATTTATAAAAGGTTTAAAATATGTAAATGTTTATTGTTATTAATATGTAAAAATTAAAATGTATATATATAAAATTAAGTTTACTGAAACCTTACATAAATTTACAAATTAATGACAAACACTCATATTTATACTTATAATTTTACTGATAAATTAGTGGAAAGAAAACAATTAGATATTACATAAATCACGTGTCTCTTCTAAGTCCTACCTAATTGCTAATATTAAAGTCACGAACTCCTTTATTCACGGGGTCTCTTTCACTATAAAAAGCAAGAAACCCCAAAACACTTGTAACACCACTGACCACCCAACAATATCCACACTCTTCTTCTTCTTTGATCCATCACATTCTCTCTCTCTCTCTCTTTTTTCTCTTGTAGACAACACAATGGCACAGAGGAAGATGATTGTGTTTCCGACCAAGAATGAATTGTCAGAAGCAATGGCTGCGTACACTGCCAAGCTCTCCGCAAAGTTCATCAAGGAGAAAGGTATTTTCACCGTTGTTCTCTCCGGCGGTGACCTCATCGATTGGCTCTGGTCTCTAAATCTCTCACTCTCCTCTGTTTTATTTTTCTTCTTTAAAGAAACACAAAGAATCCAATAATTAACGGTTTCAATTAATCGAATGTTGCAGCAAGTTGGTGCAACCTCCTTTTGGGTCGACGAGAGGGTTTGTGCATGGGAAGATCCAGACAGCAACTACAAACTCGCCATGGATGGCTTTCTCTCCAAGGTTTCATAACTTAACCTTAATTACACAAGACTTATCCCTTGTCTTGTGTCTTTTTATAAATAATAATCTATTTTTGGTAATAACATCTTAGATTCCGATTCCGGATAAGAACATCTACGCAATCGACAAACACTCGGCAGCTGATGGTAATGCCGAGCACTGCGCAGCGCTCTACGAGGATTGTCTGAAGCATCTGGTGAAGGAAAAGATCATCCCAATATCCAAAAAGACAGGGTACCCTGAGTTCGATCTACAACTTCTAGGGATGGGTCCTGATGGTCACATGGCGTCTCTCTTCCCAAACCATCCTCAGATCAATGAGAAGCAGAAATGGGTCACTCACATTACCGACTCTCCAAAACCACCACCAAAGAGAATCACATTCACTTTACCTGTCATCAACTCTGCTTTGTACAACCTTATGGCCATTTGTGACAAACCACAGGCCAAATCCGTGGCTGAGATCATGAAGCATAACAACGTCTCCTTACCTTCTGCTCATCTTAGTGCACAAGTCGAAAATGTTTGGTACCTTGACCAAGCAGCTGCCTCCGAGCTCTAGAGTGCTCAAACACATTGATAACGGTGTTTCTTTTTTTTTTTTTTTTTTTTTAAATCTCTAAGTTGCGTATTGTAAAATAACCGGCTAATGCAGACTCCGTACCAGATGTGTTTCTTGTAGTTTTGTGTGCGAGTCACTAGCTATGACTATGGATTATAATAATAACAATAATTGCTTATGTTATGCCGAGGACAAACGAACAAAACAAATATACTCTTCCAAATGTGAGTAGGTGATAACCAAACAAATACTTTTGACCTGGACCAATTACTATCATTCTTCAACAACTCCATGCATGTAGATTTTAAGTCTTGAAACTTCTTTGGTCCCAAAAAAAAAAAATAATAAATAATAATAAAAAAATCTTGAAACTTCTTAATTTAATTAAGGGATGGAACTTTAGCTCATTTCTGGTGTTGGTAAAAAAAAAAAAAAAATTATGTGGATGCATAATAATCCCGAAGATCATCTACAAACAAATGAACAATCATTTTTGTTTTAAATAGTTTCATGGCGAACTAACAATGACATAACAAGTGTTCAAACTTTTCCGTAAGAGCTAGAAAAACCATAACCAAACTCCTTGTAATAGGAGTAATCGAAACAAATATTATAAACGTTAGAAAGAATCCCAAACTAACCTTAAATAAAAACTACATTTTAAACTAAAACTCTAACTTATAATAGAAAATAATTAATATAACAAAAGAGAAAACAGGTAAATTTATTATCTTAGAGGGCTTTGTTTTCTGTTTTCAGGTGAGATGGATTTGCTCAATGCTTTTCAACTATGAACCAAAAGAGAGAAAAAGTAGATTGAGATTCTAAATATGGTTGTTGAACAATTAAGAAAAGAGAGCCCATTCTTCAAGAGACTGGTAGTTTCTGCTCAATATCTTCTGTCGTAGTCAATAGTTTAATTTTAGACTAGGAGTTGTTCACTGTAGACTTGTAGTCATGTTCTTGCGTGTTGGAGATAAATTTTTGTCCATTGAGCTAATTTTCAAAGAAACAAAATAAATATCAAAATAAGTGTACTCCTAATTTTCTTGCCTAAGAGAATATATATATGATCTCGTTTTTGTCCAGTGTCGAACCATGTGAAAGCAAGCTATGCATGCGTGGAATGGAGACAAAATAATATTATACTTGTAAACTTTATTTAGTGTATTCATCTGATTTACCTCCTGGAGATACTAAATAATTTATCTAAGTGTGTACTAGATAATAATGATTATATATTTTCTCAAAAGTAATTAAAGAAAGACGAACGTTCCAACGACGATTCTGGACAGCGCTAGCTTACATATTATGTAATTTGGTAGTTAGGTTTTTGTTTGAATTACTCTTGCAGAATATTTGGTTTGGTTTGGTTTGAAAATACTCTTGATGGCGATTTTAGAGCTTGTAAAAATCGTTTACATATAGAAGACTTAACTTGCGTTGCCTCTATAAGCAATTAATTACGTTTACCATTGCCTCGTGACATGCAGAGCGGAATCTTGAAGCTTCTAAAGATATTATTAGGGATCATAGTAAAATACGGTTGATTCTGAAAATTTTGGAAAACTAAGGATTGCTTTGATGGTAATTAAGGAATTAAACTAATTTGAATGAATTAAAGTTTCCATATAATTATAGCGTCCAATTCTATATTTTATAGATTCTATTAAATACTACAGTGTTATACAATATTAAGATTGCTACTAGATTAGGATCCGTGGTAGAACACGAGTTGAAATTCTTTTTATTTATATTATAATTTAGTATAATATATAATTTATATGATTGTTTTTTAAAGTTTTTTTAGATAAAACATTATGCAATAAAATCATATGCTAAATATGATGGCTTGAAAAAATACATATTTTGTAAGTTTATATGGTTAATTTTGTAATTTTATGTATGAGAAATAGTTTTGTTTGTTTGTTTTTATTTTAATTTTGAACATGTTTGGTAAAATTTTTTTAGTATGATCCGTGTTTAGGTAAGATTTTATTTTCAATTGCACAATAAAATCTCAGAAATCACGATTAAATGTGATAAATTTACCATGATTTTATTCATTTTTACGCTTAACAGTATATTTTTATGCCTAACAGTATATATTTTGTAACAATACATGGTATACTAAAGATTTTATTTTGAAAATTGTATAAATCATTTGAATATTCTCTTTAAGAAGATTTTTTAGAATATTCTTAAGTGTATTCATATAGCCCACGGATTGACCAATTAATCTATAACTTTTTTTGTAACTAACATATATTTAATTTATAACCTATTTTGTAACCAACTTATAAAATTATATAGTTTACGAAAAAAGTTTGTGTATTTCCGTTTTATTATATAGGAGATAATGGTAATGTTATTTTAAAGAAATTTAATAAAAATTTCACTCAAAAATGTTAGAAACAATTCTTAGGGTTTATGCAATGATCTGGCTAGAATTAATTCAATTCTTTAAAAATACTTTAATATATACTATTTTTTCTGCATTGAGTTCTTTAAAATTCCTTAATTGAATACCCCTCATAAAAGTAAATTCACAACTCTTAAAACTTTATGTGTGTTTAATATGAGAATCTTCGAATAAATCAAAGCCTTTTTAAAGCTCGTAAAGTTTTTGACAAAACTAACAAAAAACAAGTAAAACAAGGTAATAGAAAATACTCCTTTCAAGCTCGTTTACTAATAGCAGAAAACATGCATTAATAATATACGTTACTTACGTAAGTAAATTAAACTAAAAATTAATACATGTATTTCCAAATTGTACACGTTCATCACCACATCGTCAAGAGTCAACACCACTTGTTCCTTCTTTCTTTTTCTTTGGTCAACTCACCACTTGTTTTTTCTTCTTTAAATATCACATCTCATCTAATTTGATCAGACTCTCTTTACAGAGAACCATAATGGCATCTGTTTTGGGGAAACAGGAGAGGAAGAAGATTGTGTTTCCCTCAAAGAATGAATTATCAGAGGCTATGGCCAAGTACACGGCCAATCTCTCGGCTAAGTTCTGCAAGGAGAGAGGCTATTTCACCCTTGTTCTTTCCGGTGGTGACCTCATCTCTTGGCTCAGGTGTATATATCTATAATAAAATCTTTAAATCTTTTTTTTTCTATCACCAATTAATCGTTGAATCTTATGCACCTAATTTATATTCTGATATTGTAAAAAAGATTTAAAATCCAATGTTAATTAGTTAACTTTTTGCAGTGAATTGTTGAAACCAGTGTACCAAGAAAGCATCGAATGGTCAAAGTGGCACATTTTTTGGGTGGACGAGAGAGTTGTTCCATTGGACCATAAGGACAGCAACTACAAACTCGCCTTTGATGGTTTTCTCTCCAAGGTCCTTATTTTTTCTTGTCACACCTCATCAAGAACAAGTTTTTATTGATGCCTTGAGACAAATCTTGTTTATATCAAACAAATATACATATATGATGGTAAAGTTAATGAGTTCAAAAAAAAAAAAAAAACAGTTGTCATTAACTAAAATGATTGTGTCATTTATTCTTGTGTACTCCTCTCAAATTCAACTCTACGTATAGGTATCGATTCCAATTGCGAACATATATGCAATTGACCAAGACTGTGCAGCCCTCGGTGATGCCAAAGGCGCAGCATTACTCTACGAGGAATGCATCAAAAGACTAGTGAACCGAAACATCATCCGGACATACAAATCCTCTGGCTTCCCACAGTTCGACCTCCAGCTCTTAGGAATGGGTCCAGACGGTCACATGGCGTCTTTGTTCCCGGGGCACTATCTGATCAAAGAGAAGGCAAACTTGGTAACTTACATCACCGATTCCCCAAAACCGCCACCGAAGAGAATCACCTTTACTTTACCTGTCATTAACTGCGCTTCCTACAACCTCATGGCTGTTTGTGATGAGGCTCAGGCCGATGCGGTCGCTAAGGTTTTCGAAGATGACTTTGACTTGCCTTCAGCTTGGCTCACAGCTGACGTAGAAGCCATATGGTTTCTCGACCAAGCCGCTGCCTCTAAGATCCCTAAATGACATTGAAGGAAGCTGTGTGTTACTGTACATTTCATTTGTATCTTATGTCTAATAAAAGTTGTCAACAATTTGGTTCTTGCATGTGTTTGTTTCTTTTTTTTTTCTTTTTGCATGTGTTTGTTTCAAAAATAATGAATTTGAACATTACGAAGCTCAATGAAAAATTGTACACACTGAAAATCTTGTAGCGCGCGACAGATAGAGAACCAATTTTTGATCTCAAGTCTGACGAATTTAGTAAGGACATAGATAATTGTAAATGTGACAGTGACTCGCAAGCAAACCAATGAAACAGAAATAACTGAAAGTAGGAACAAAGAACAAATAGTGAAGAGAAATCTTTATTTAATATTTCTAATTAAAAGGATACAATGACTATTACAGAGCTTATATAGGGTGGCTACAAAGTAGGAGATTAGGGCACACATCAACACACACACGTCAACATCGGAGAACCAAGGGCATCAAATCTGTTATGGAGAGCGACATGTTCAGCTGTGCACGCTGTGCGTTTAAGAGTAGGTGTCATACGGTTTGACTGTGTCAGCGCCTTGTTACCGTTGCAAGATATAGAGGTGGACTTGGTAATGGGCTCGGTAATGTGTTTGATGCCCATCTCAGTTGAGGCCTTAAGAGATTCAAAAGCAGAAGAGGAGATACCTTCTGTTTGAACTGTAGGGTCTTGGTTAATACACCCCCTCAAACTTAGAGTGGGAGGTAAGACAACGTCAAGTTTGTATCACAGATCAAAGTATGGCTGCTGAGGAAGAGATTTCTTGAAGATGTCAGCAAGTTGATATTCAGCAGGAACATGATTGACCACCAAAGCTCCCAAGGCCACTCGTTCTCTAACAAAGTGAAAGTCGACATCAAAAGACTTGGAGCAATTGTGCATTGCAGGATTTGTAGTCAAGTAAACAACAGATAAATTGTTAGCGCCTTGTTACCGTTGCAAGATATAGAGGTGGACTTGGTAATGGGCTCGGTAATGTGTTTGATGCCCATCTCAGTTGAGGCCTTAAGAGATTCAAAAGCAGAAGAGGAGATACCTTCTGTTTGAACTGTAGGGTCTTGGTTAATACACCCCCTCAAACTTGGAGTAGGAGGTAAGACAACGCCAAGTTTGTATCGCAGATCAAAGTATGGCTGCTGAGGAAGAGATTTCTTGAAGATGTCAGCAAGTTGATATTCAGCAGGAACATGCTTGACCACCAAAGCTCCCAAGGCCACTCGTTCTCTAACAAAGTGAAAGTCAACATCAAAAGACTTGGAGCAATTGTGCATTGCAGGATTTGTAGTCAAGTAAACAGCAGATAAATTATCACAATATAGTTCTGGTGTGATTGGTTGAGAGACACCAGTTTCTCGAAGAAGCAGAGATATCCACTTTAGTTCAGATGCAGCGATAGAGAGAGTCTTGTATTCAGCTTCAGTCGAGGATCTAGATACAGTGGGGTAGCGCTTGGCAGACCAACTAATGATGTTTGAGCCAAGGAAGGTGCAGAAACCACCGACAGACCGTCTTGTTTCTTTACAATTAGCCCAGTCACTGTCACTATACACTCGAAGTGTGGAATCAGTGTCAGAGTAAATGTTGAGTCCCATACTGACTGTGCCTTTGAGATATCGCATGACCCTCTTAAGGAGATAAATATCAGCCATTGAAGGCGAGTGCATTTTCTGGCATACAAGATTCACAGCAAATTGCATATCGGGTCTTGTTAAGGTGAGATACTGAAGCTTGCCAGCTAGGCTTCGAAAATAAGTCGGATCAGTGAAAGGGACTTCCTTTCCACGCACTTTGTCAAGTTGCAGAGGTAAAGGAGTAGGCATTGGAGTGCAATCAGCCATGCCTGCAGCGACCAACAAATCCATAGCATACTTTTCCTGATGAAGAAAGAGTCCTTCAGAGTGATAATGAGCTTGTATGCCCAAAAAATATTGCAGGCCTCTCAAATCTTTCATTCTGAATTCCTTGTTGAGATGAGCAAGCAGAGTACTGACGAGTATAAGATTGTTACCAGTCAGAAGCATATCATCAACATAAAGAAGAAGGAACATCATGTCATTTCCTTTGAGATAGGTGAACAAGGAAGCATCAGCTTAGGTGCATGTAAACCCAAAATCAAGAAGGAAAGTGCTGAACTTATCAAACCAAGCTCGAGGAGCTTGTTTTAGGCCGTAGATTGCCTTGTTGAGCTTACAAATGTAGTATGGCTTGTCTTTGTCCTCAAAACCAGGGGGTTGGTGCATATAAACTGTTTCCTTTAAGTCTCCATGTAAGAAGGCATTCTTAACATCAAGTTGTTTGATGGTCCATTTGTGAGCAGTTGTTGTATGCAAGATTGAACGCACCATAGCAGTTCTTATCACTGGACTATAAGTTTCCATATAATCAACACATTCCTCTTGTTCATAACCTTTAGCCACTAATCTCGTTTTTAATCTATCAAGAGATCCATCTGCCTTTAGTTTTGTTTTAAAAACCCATTTGCAACCAAGAGGATTTGGACAGACTTCAGGAGGAACTAAATCAAATGTACCAGTCTCATGAAAAGATTCGACTTCCTCCCCCATGGCATTAGTCCAACCTTCATCCTTGAGAGCGGTTTTCATAGTTTTTGGCTCTGGATAGCTGCTTTTAACTGTGAACAGAGCATATCTGGGATTCAACTTGACAACACCAGACTTAGCTCTTGTAACCATAGGATGAACATAATCAGTGGTTGGCACAGGGACTGTAGATGTAACCATAGGCTCAGCAAGTACAGCTTCTGTAACCACAGGGACTTCAATATCGCAGTCATCATCATCATTGTCAGAGTCGTGAGACGAAGAATTTGAGGAGATATCTGTAGCGGTTGTTTGTAATGGTGAAGAGGAGTTGTTTACTGTAGGAGGTATGTCAAGCTCCTCAGTAGACTCCAAAACACTCTCCCCACTAACATTACAAGACTCATGATTCTCTGGACAGACAGTAGACCTTTGTGGAACTGAAGCTGTTATTGGGGCTGCAATAGAGTTTTGAACTGTAGAGTCTTGTGAAGTGAAGCTTCCCTGCCAGGCTGAAAGCAAAGGAGTATCATGTGGAGATAATTTCCTGCTCAAGACATCGACAAAAGGGAATTTAGACTCATCAAACAGTACATGTCTGTTGATAAAAACTTTTCCTGATGGTGGATGATAGCAGCGATAACCTTTGTACTTTTCATTATAACCAATGAAAACACACAGAAGCGATTTAGGATCAAACTTATTGCGAGAGTAGGGAAGAAGATATGGGTAGCATGCACAACCAAAGACCCGAAGCGATGTATAAATTGGTGGTTTTCCCGTAAGCATCTCATAAGGACTCTTCTTATCAGGCAAAACCGAAGATGGAAGAAGATTTCCAAGAAACGTCGAGGTAAAGAAAGCTTCGACCCATAAATGATGTGGAAGTTTTCCTTGAAACAACATGGATAGACCGAGTTCGGTAATATGGCGATGCTTCCTCTCTGCAAGACCGTTTTGCTGCGGAGTGTAAGGACACGAAACTAGTTGTTGAATGCCACAATTACTTAAGTGTGCAATGAACTGATTATTCATAAATTCACACCCTCCATCACACTGAAACGTAACAATTTTCTGCTGAAACTGATTTTCGACCATCTTTTGAAATTGTAAAAACACAGGAAAGCAATCAGATTTAAGACGCAGAGGATAGAACCATGTAAACCTTGAATAGTTGTCAATGAAGATTACATAGTAACGAAAACCCTGAGTCAAAACCACTGGAGAAGGTCCCCATAAGTCACAGTGGAAACGCTCTAAAGGTCTACTAGAAACAAAAGCAGAGGAAGTAAAAGGAAGTAAAAGGGAGTTTCCAATCTGACAAGCATCACATAACCGATGACTCATATTATTAATAACTATGGCCTTATTTCGTGAAAGTTGTTGAAGAACATCTTGATGAGGATGACCTAGCCTCAGGTGCCACACCTCATCACTTGTAGCCTGTTGTCTCACAGAGTAACACGCCATGAACCGAAGATTCTTCAACAGATACAGATCCTTACGTCTGGGACCGCTGGTGAGGAGCTACCTTGTCTGTTTGTCCTTAATAATCACAGCATCAGAATCAAACTCAATTGCACAAGGATAATCACAAGTGAGTTTTGAAACAAACAATAGTGATTTTGTGATACCAGGACAAACTAAGACATCTCGTAAGGGCAAGTTACCTTGACGACTTGGCAACACAGATGAACCGATGTGAGTAATAGGCAAAAAATCACTGTTACCAACAATGACAGAGTCCTCACCACTGTATGGTTGAGCTGTCTGCAGCTGAGTAGTGGATTTGGTGATATGAGCTGTAGCTGAAGAGTCAGGATACCACTCAGTTCCAGTTTGAGTGTTAGGACCAGAAACGTGCATTGCAGTGAGTGCTTGTGTCAAGTCTTCAGCCTGATAGGAGTGATCAAAACGTTTGTAACACTTAGCAGCAGAGTGACCATATTTGTTGCAGATCTGACAAGTAGGACGTGTGTCAGAGTTAGAGGAAGAGCCGTGAGAAATCTGTTGATGGAAACCTCTTCCTCGGGTTGAATAACTTCCATGACCTCGATATCCACCAGACCGACCATGAGACTGACCACGACCACGAGTTGAGTATCCCCTATCAGTAGTGAAAGCCAGATGAGGAGATACTGATGAACCAGCATAGCGTTGAATCTTATCATCAAAGTTAGTCAGTTTTATCACAACATCATCGTACGTAAATGGAAAGGTATCCATTTGACTTTCAATAACAGTAGCTATAGACTCATATTCCTGACCTAACCCATGAAGAACTCCAAAAAAATTTATTTTCAAGAACAAAGTAGCCAATAGAATGTAGTTGAACACATATCTTCTTAATAGAGTCGAGATACTCAGCTAAATGTTTTTCAGCCTTCTCAATAGAGTAAAGACGACGCTGAAGGTCACTTTTCCTAGAGGCCGAGATGTAGTTGTATTTCTTGGCTAGAGAGAACCATACCTCTCCAGAAGTTTGAAGACCATACACAGATATGAGAGCTTCTTCCGAGAGAGAACCAATCAGCCATCCCATAATCTTCTGGTCATTGTGTATCCAAGTGAGGAAATCCGGATTTGGAGCTTCAGTCTGCGCATCTCCATTTTTGACTGTTCTGGTTGCAGGGGGACACGGAGAACTGCCAGGGACATGACCCAACAACCTCTGATTGTTAAGCCAATTTCGAGCTGGATTTTCTATAAAAGATAGTTTGAGGAGAGTTTTAAAGTAACACAATGAGAAAAACATAAAGCGGAAGAATCAGAATTATCAGCCATTGGCGACTGAACTCTGATACCATGAAAGTAGGAACAAAGAACAAATAGTGAAGAGAAATCTTTATTCAATATTTCTGCTTAAAGGGATACAATATGACTATTACAGAGCTTATATAGGGTGGCTACAAAATAGGAGATTAGGGCACACATCAACACACACACGTCAACAATAACGAAGTGAAACAATTAATATATAAAGGAAAGAGTCCTAAACAGCAAGAACGTACGTACACTCTCAGTGAGGTAGCAATTAATTTGGTTCTAGACTTCTAGTGATGTTGAGACTTTAGTCAAAAGATCATAAATTAAGTTTAACATAGTACAGCTCAATGCGTAATAAGCACTCAATAAAACCAGTAGAGAAACAAGCTTAGAAGCATGTCGAAAAAGCAGAATTCTCTAACAAAATCCAATAACAAATTAAAGAGATGAAGAAGCAACTGTAGAATAGGAGGCCTTTTCGAACTTCCTTCCCTTAGCACGAACGTATCGCTTGGAGTGAATGTGTGGCACACCAGGAGCAGGAACGAAATGCTTGACTGCTTCATGTGAGTTATTAGGTCCTCAAAGAAGTATCTAGACACAAGAAACACCCAACCATCAGTTTTAATTATCAAGTTGAAAATGCACAAGTACAGATAGGAGGTTAAGAGAATTACAGTGTTCTGGCCCGTTGGAGCTCTGAGAGCGAACTGGTCAAAGGTTAAGCATTCACCACCAGCTTTCTCAATGGGAGCTCTAGCCTCAAGGCAGTGACTTTCATAGCGTGTTACCACAAAAGAAAAAAAGAAATGGTAAGAAAAAGTAGACAAGTGAACCGAACCGGAGTTAATCAAGAAGAAAATTTCGATTTTTTGGGTTTTTGATAAAATTTACTCGTCAAAACTTTTCAAACATCTTTCAGTTTGTTGTCACTCCCAATGTTGTCCAAATTGAAGAAGATAAGACCAGATTCGTCACCTTAATTTTCGTTCGTTGTAGTCTGCTGTTTTCGGTATATATTTTTTTCTTTTTCTCTTTTTTCATTGTCATAATTCTAGCAAACAGAGTAAATTTTGCTCGTTGTTGTTGTTGTTTGTAACGTATACGAAAGTGGATTTTGTTTAATGGGTATCTCAAAGTATCATGCTTTTTCTTTCCAGATTCATTTCACTGTTTGTATCTCTACTGGGCTTGTGTTCTTGTACCCCAATTAGCTGATTTTGAAGTGTTTTAGTAACTTAGATCTTACTGCTACACACATCAAGAATCTCTACTTTTTGGTATAGATCACATATGTTTTCCTCTTGTCCCACTGATTCGAACAATGTATAGTCTTTTTAGTTGCCAAATCAAAATTTTGATTCGAGATTCCGAAACTTTAACAACATCTTTTAGTCTTTTAGTTCCTAATTTTATAGTTTCAGTTGAATGATATGTTTTTTTTTTTTTTTTGGTATGGGTGTTATGTAGATTTCTCTTGATTTGATTATTCTTTTCTTTGGCCTTTCATCTTTCATAGTGTATATCTTTCTTGTTTGTTTGAACTGGGTTTATTAATGTGGTGGATTCATTTGACATATCAATGGGCAGATAATTCGAAAAGGCATAGAAGATGGCCAGTGTGTCGTGGCAGGCCATGGCTGTGGCAATAGTGCTGTTGCTGCTGTCAGTGCAAGGGTACCCGGAAGAAGATTTGGTGGTGAGGCTACCAGGTCAACCAACAGTTGGGTTCAAACAATACGCAGGTTATGTCGATGTCGACGTGAAAGCTGGTCGGAGTCTCTTCTATTACTACGTGGAGGCTGTCAAACAACCAGATACAAAACCATTAACCCTTTGGCTCAATGGAGGTCCGCTCAGCTTTTTTCTACATACAGTAGTTCATATGTTTTAAAGAATGTGTGAATTAAATTTCATGTTTGAGCGTTTGTAGTGCAGGTCCAGGTTGTTCTTCGATTGGTGGAGGAGCTTTCACTGAGTTAGGTCCATTTTACCCCACAGGCGATGGCCGTGGCCTCCGTGTTAACTCCATGTCTTGGAACAAAGGTTTGTTTGTTCTTGACAATTTTATGCATGAGCTCTCTCTGATTCTACATTTGATGTGTTGTAATATATATGTGTAGCCTCGAACTTGCTATTTGTGGAGTCACCGGCTGGAGTAGGATGGTCTTACTCCAACCGAACCTCTGATTACAACGCTGGAGACAGATCTACTGGTACAATCTAAATTCCACTCTTTAAACTAGATTAGTAGATAGATTGTTGTTTCTTTAAAATGTGTTATGTTGTTGGAACAGCTAGCGATATGCTCGTCTTCTTGTTGAGATGGTTGGACAAGTTCCCAAATTTGAAGTCTCGCGACCTCTTTCTCACTGGCGAAAGCTATGCAGGTGTGTCTTCGATATCGATGACGGAAACTGAATGTTGACCTTAAAAAACATCAATATTCTCATATTTTTTGCAGGACATTACATACCTCAACTGGCTGATGCGATTCTCAGCTACAATTCACGGTCAAGTGGTTTCAAGTTCAACATCAAAGGCATTGCAGTAAGCAAAAGAACCCTTCTTGACGTTTCATGAGCTCTTTTGGTTCTCTTCTGAATCCTTTCTGTTTTTTTTTTTTTTTTGATCAGATTGGCAATCCACTTCTGAAGCTTGAGAGGGACAGTCCAGCTATGTACGAGTTCTTCTGGTCTCATGGGATGATCTCTGATGAACTCAAACTCACAATCACGAGCCAATGTGACTTTGAAGATTACACATTTGCCAGCCCCCATAACGTAAGCACGGCCTGCAATGAGGCTATCGGTGAAACCGAAAGCATCATCACTGAGTACGTCAACAACTATGATGTTCTCCTTGACGTATGCTATCCATCTATCGTTCAGCAAGAGCTGAGGCTCAAGAAAATTGTCAGCCCTTTTTCACCTTTTGGTCCTACCAACAAAAAAAAACCTTTTAATTGTTGGAATTGTCTGTCAATTTTTTTTTTAAATGGTTTCAGGCAACTAAGATGAGCTTGGGAGTGGATGTTTGTATGACATACGAAAGACGCTTCTATTTTAACCTTCCAGAGGTACAGATAGCGCTTCATGCGAACCGCACTCACCTGCCTTATGAATGGTCAATGTGCAGCAGGTAAATTAGCTTACCCTCTCTCTCTCTCTCAGTTTCATTGATCACAAAATTAAAAAAGCTGTTTATAAGTAAAGTTGATATATCTCTATACGTATTGCTATTGGCTTTTTACTTTGCCTGTCACAGCGTGTTAAACTACTCTGGCATAGATGGGAACATTGACATGCTTCCGGTTCTGAAGAGAATTCTACAGAACAAAATTCCTGTTTGGATCTTTAGGTAATAATTCTATTGAAAATCTCTTTTTATCTCCTTCTTCTCCTGTCTTTTTTAGCTTAACACCCAGCTTGTCGAAATTGCAGTGGAGATCAAGATTCCGTAGTTCCATTCCTGGGTTCTAGAACTCTCGTAAGAGAACTTGCTCAAGATCTCAACTTCGAGACCACAGTTCCATATGGAGCCTGGTTTCACAAAAGACAAGTAGGTTCTGAGACGGTGAAACAATGTTAAAGTTAGTAAAAGCCAAGTTTGCTCCCTGCAAAAATTTCTCAAACGGATTGCAAACCTTTTCAATGTAACTAGGTTGGAGGCTGGGCCATCGAGTATGGAAAGCTACTGACTTTTGCAACAGTGAGAGGAGCGGCTCATATGGTGCCTTATGCGCAGCCCTCTCGAGCTCTGCATTTGTTCAGTAGCTTTGCCCAACCAAACACATTCTTCTACAGATGAATGAAAGACCAGAGATATCTTTTGTAAGACACTCTAGTTTGTATTTAATTCATCTTTCTCAGGCCTTAGATTGAGTAGAGATATAGAAAACACCCAAGGGCTTCTGTTGTGGTTTGGTTAGATCTTCAAGTGCATTTGTTTTAGTTATCTTAATTTTCATTTGATTATTAGGAACATAACTTAGTCTCTTGATAATGATAAATTATATGTGATGTATGATGACATTTCATAATGTATTACCCAAACGAAGAGTAGTAATATCAATAATTTTATCACCATATTATTTGTTTTACATAATTATGTCAATATGTTTTAGCAGGAGTACTCGCATGTGCACATCCTATAACCAAGATAGTCGACACAACCCCCACGTCCATTTTTGTACTTTATTGCGCATAGTCTATCACAGCAAGTCAGAGGACACTTGTCAGTGCACATATCAATCGCGCCGAGGCACACTTTGGCTGGTAAAAGTGGCACACATTCGTAGGTGCACATGCACATCCCATCCCCACCGTTACATTTGCTTACGCTCAGTGGCCCGTGTTTGGCCTTGCATCTTTCGTCGCAATTTTTACAAGGGCCAAGGCTGTTGTCCACGCATGTATGAGCTTGATTCAGAACTGAAACATTATTGTTTTAGTAAACTTAACATAATAAAAAAAAAATGTATTTGTACCATATAGAAAGAACAAGTAAACTAAGAAATTAACAATGAAAATATATATATTTAAATTGTGAAGAAATATGTGATTGTTTTCGTAACTATGTTATTTTTATTTGGACATCTAATTTATTAAATTTAGATTACATTTTAGGATTTGAAATTTTTGTTTTGACATATAGAGCATCCATTTTGATAAACTAGTTGTACACATAACAAAATAGCTTGTTACATAAAGAAAAAAATACGCATTTCATTAAATGAAATTTAAAATTCGGAAAATTTTGAAAAAAAAAACTCTGGAAGATATATAATACCTGAGGCAAATATGATAAGTAAGCTAACAAGAAATACAAGTGAGGTTGTCCTCTCCATACTTTCACCTTTTCTAGTTTTCTTCTAAACTTTTCTTTCTATGAGAATTGTATGTTCTTGGGGTAACTAGTTAATCTATATATATAGAGACTCTATTAGATAAAAATAATAATTAAAAGTTGAACATGATGAGGAAATTAATTATCTGCCCTTTAATAAGTAAATCATGTACATAAAATTTTACCTAATATTGTTATGGCCAATAAAGTTCATTGTGTAAATAATTTTCTTTTAATAACAATGTTCCTCAAAATTGGTTAATTTGAGTCAATCAATTAAAGTTGTTGACAAAAAAAAAGTTCTTTCAGTTTTTTTTTATAACTCATTTCAAGTTCTTTCAGTTACAAAATCTATTTATTTCTTAAATGAATAACTTTCCATTAAATCTAAATCAATTATATAAGTCACCCATATGCTTATCTTATATTTCCATGAAATCTAAGGCCTTGAATGGTAACTAGTTTTTAACTGGATTTTGGTTTTTGATTTTTAAAAAATCTATTATTTTACCATTCAAGATTTTTTAAAATTGGATTCTCTAAAGATTAGGGAAACTAGTTTCTAAGTGGTTTTTCCAAATTTCAAAGAGAAACTAAAAAACCATAATTTTGAGATTTTGTGGAAAACCTTTTTTCAGCGTAAGTTTTTATTTTTGATTTTTTGATTTATTAATTTTTAAATATACAGCAAAAACCAAAAACCAAAAATGTGAAAACCAAAATCTAAAAACTAAAAACCAATGAAAAACTTATTGCCCATTCATAGCCTAAATATCTCAAAATTAGTTATTAAAAAATTATGTTACTACATTGAACCTAGTACATTGAAACTTGTAAACTTAGGGGGTGTATTGAAACAATGATTTTGGAGGATTTGATGGGATTTAGGAAATTTGGAATTTTTGTAGATTTTAGGGAAGTTGATATGAATTATATGAAAATTCTTTCAAATCCCACCTAAAACCATGAGATTTAGATTTCTATATTTTTAACTAAACAAATCCTCTCTAATCCTCCAGAATCCCTAAAACTTATTAAAATCCAAATCCACAAACTGTTTTGAATAACAGTGGATTTTAAAGTAGATTTTTAAATCATCAGTTCAATAATAGTGGATTTCATGAGACTTTTTAAAATCCATAATTGAATAACATAGGATTTGTAACTTTTACACAAATCATTTAAAATGTCAACGCGATGCTTCAGGTTCATGAAAACAATTTTGAACCTAATTACAATTAACGGGCCTTGGCCCATATGCAACAAGATTCATCTGAAGCGAAACGGTGGTCGTGTCGTGGTCCTTTAGCATAATCTCTGTTTGGCACTTGTTTGGTCGGACGGAGAAGGCTCTTTAATCCACTTGTACTACTAACTCCACGAAGTCAAAGTTGCACACTTTCACTACAAAGTCGAGACCTTTTTTATTTGTTTACGATGGCTACTTCGTCTTGTTGTTCCCTTCGCTCGATTCTATTCTCATCGCCCACCAACCTCCGTTCTAATTATTCTCTCCCCAAGTATCATCTCACTTGCTCTCCTTTTTCTTCTTCTACCGCGTCTCGTTTCGAATCGTACTCTGTTTCATCGATCGGAACTGGATCTACTAGCCGGAAATTATCTCATACTCGGAGAAAGGTACTGGAGGTGAGAAGCATGGCTACGACGACGGCGGAGGAGAAGAAAAGAGTTGAGATTTATGATCTCGAGGAGAATTTGGCGGTTGATTTGGCAAAATTCACAGCTGATCTCTCCGATAAGTTTTGTAAAGAGAGAGGCGCTTTCACTGTCGTTGTCTCTGGTGGCTCTCTCATCAAATCGCTCAGGTGTGTGTTCTTTATCTTTCTTTCGATTTGAAAACCATGATAATTTTTTTGGCTTGTGAAGATTTGATTTGGGATTTAGGGTGTTGTAAAGTCTTTAATTTTTAGGGTTTAAACATCTGCAAATTTTGAATTTGAATGGGGCTTGTGAATGGGATTCCAAGTAACTAGGTTTTGTTTGATCTCAGTCTCATGGATACTACTATGAATGTTCGATTAATGAACCTAATGTTTTATTTGTATCGTTTGAGTATTGGTGTTTATCATCATTCATTCATTATTGGTGTTGAAGATGATGTATGACTGTTCTTGGTTTGTTTTGCAATTTGTGATTCTCTTAGTTTTCTATTGAGTTATGGTTCTATTCAATTCATGGTTGATCAAGAACATAGCTTTTCATATCTTTGACTTACTTTCTTGATAGTGTTTTGTTTTATCTAATGAAAATGCTTTGCTCAAACTTTCCAGGAAATTAGTTGAATCTCCTTATGCTGATTCGATCGATTGGGCGAGGTGGCATTTCTTCTGGGTTGACGAGAGGGTTGTGCCAAAGGATCACGACGACAGCAACTACAAGCTAGCTTATGATGGTTTTCTATCCAAGGTATTTGAACTTTCTCTGTCCCCTTCATTGTTGGTCTCACATGTTCATTAAAGGTTTCTCGATACATCCTTGTAACTCGCATAGTTATCTTCATTTCTTTTTTCTATAGAATTGTTGTAGTGGTTGTTGAGACTCAGTGTGTATAGAGTGCACGTTGAATCACATAACTCTTGATTCAAACGTTTTAAATGACTGAAACATATATGATTATAGTAACTTTTTCAACGAACTGATGATAAGAGCTCTTCAGGTTCCAATTCCAGCTGGAAACGTATATGCAATCAACGAATCACTATCCGCCGAGGCTGCAGCGGATGATTACGAGACCTGTCTCAAACATTTGGTGAAGACTAATATCCTCCGCGTATCTGAAACAACCGGCTTCCCCGAATTTGATCTCATGCTTCTCGGTATGGGACCTGATGGCCACGTAGCATCCTTATTCCCTGGACATGGTCTCTGCAACGAGAACAAGAAATGGGTAGTTTCAATCACCGATTCTCCAAAACCTCCGTCTGAAAGAATCACCTTCACATTCCCCGTGATCAACTCCTCTGCACATGTAGCTCTAGTCGTTTGCGGTTCTGGCAAAGCTGAAGCCGTGCAGGCAGCTCTGAAAAAGACTGGGACTGTCCCACCTGCGGGTTCTGTCTCTGCTGAAGAGGAGCTGGTTTGGTTTCTTGATAAACCAGCATCTTCCAAGCTCTAAGTCGTAATGTTTTCCATTTCATTTCACTTACCAATGTGACTACTCCTCCAGTTTGGTTTTTTGGATTGTTAGGTCGAGTGGTTTAACTCGCGGACTCTCTCTATCTGGGAAGAGATTGTTGTAATAAAAGTGTACTTTTGACATTGTGAAATAATGAATCAAATCAAAATATATCAGAACCAACATTCTCTATCCAATGGTTGTTTTGAGACCGTTGAGTCATTTTGGTATAGTGCAGCCCGAGATATGAGTGTGTTAACTTAAAACAAGATAGTAATTGTGGACCTTGTGGTGAGTGAGTAAGATATTTATTTCCTAAATTGAAGCATGTATTAATATTAATTTACAGAAACTAGAAAACACGTTGGGCATTAAAAGAGATGAGATTCTGGTTCATCTATTCTTAATGTAGGGAATATAAAAGGTATGTGATTCATATGAGATTTTTGATTGTTGACTGAAAAGGACTTATAGTTGGAAACATATATGGGTATAGGTTGACATATTTACTAAGAAATTTAATTTAGTTGGACTATATAATTACTAAAACCAAATCATCTTTAGATACATTTATTACTGTGACTGTGAATATAATTAAAGAGGAAAGAAATAAATAAAGAAAAAGGACTAAATGTGTAATAAAAATTGAGCATTTCACTCCCTCTACGTAGTGGTGGTGGTGGTGGTAACGAACTTTGTATATAAAAAAGCCAAAGGAATAGGCTTTAAGGCTTCCAACATTGATTGAGAGTATATGACCTTCTCTTTACTCCCCCCATTTTGACTTCCCCCCTCTCTTTCAGATTCTAGAGAGAGAGAGAGAGAGAGAGAGCGCAAAAGAAAATAAAAATCCAAACTTTATACAGAGAAGGAGGCGGAAGCTAGTTCTTCTTCTTCAACGACGCGGCTGACAAGGAGGAGGAGGAGGTCGTATGGTTTTCGCCGGAGTTTTGGGATCAAATCTGTTGCTGATTCGTACGGGGCATTTTCTGATCTTTGAACCCTTGAATTGAGGAAGAGGAAGATAGAGAGAGAGAGAGAGAGGAGTCTGGGTTCGATGAAAGCACTTAGAAGAATTCAAACGAAGTCTTCGTTTCCTATTCCTTCTTCCCCGTCTTCTCCGTGGACTCATTTGCGTTCTGCTTTCGTCCTTGTTACTTCTTCTTCTTCTCCTGCTTCTTGTTCTTCTTCTTCTTCTTCTTCTTCTGATCCGTGAGTCTCCTTTTCATCTCTCTCTCTCTCTCTCTATATATATATATATATATCTATCATTCTGAGTTTGATTTGATTGGGAATGTGTTTCTTTGAATGCTGAGATTTTTGTTAGTTCTTTCGCAGTGGTTTAGATGATATTTTTGATTGCTTGTTGATAGAGAAAAGAATCTTATCTAGAATTTAGTACATTGCTTCTAAGTGTTGTTGTCTTTATTACAGGATCAATGGTTGGATTTGTTTTTTTTTACTTTTGTCCTAATGAACCCATTCAGTTATTTTCCACATATAGGATCTCAACACTATCTTGCTCCTTATCTATGTTTGTGAGCTTTTGAAAGTGTAGTGTTGTTCTATATATCAACATGTCTTTATTTATGTTCCATGGTTTATATTGTATCAGAACAAGCAGGCATTTTTCTGAAACTATTTCATTTTCTGTTTTCAGGCACCGACTCAAATCGCCCTGGTCTCGAAGAAAACGAAAGAAACCTCTCACACTTCGCCGGTGGAAAAAACTTTTCACCCCTGAGGGTAGACTTCGGAATGGGGGAGTAGATCTGTTGAAGAAAGTCCGGAGTAGAGTGAGTCAAAGCTTTGTCAGTATAGTGAAGTTTTTCAGTGATTTACAAATGTTTTTGGAGTTATTCATTTTCTTATATCTTCTTGTAGGGCATTGATCCTAGCATTCGGTCGGAAGTGTGGCCGTTCCTTCTTGGAGTGTAAGTATATATATATTCAAACTCTATTAGTTGTCGCACTTGTGGTAGTTTATTTGTTTATACTCTACTTGTGTTGCTTGTGATGTGTTGAAATCAAAGGACATTGTCTCATTGTCTGGTTATAACGTGAAATTTGGGTGGCAAATATTGCACATTTTGACTGATTTGTTAAGAAAGCATCATCACTTATGTCACGACGACACACTTATATATATACTCACAGAACCATTTTTCTCTTGCTTCACATCCCTCACCATTGTTTATTTTCTTCTCTACAAAACAGGTGTGATTTGAATAGTTCCGAAGAAGAGAGAGGTGCTACAAGAACTTGGAGAAGGTGAGAAACAGATGACTCATCGTTGGAAGATCTTTTCATATCTTTTGTTAATTTTTGACTTGATTTTGCTTAACCTTACTACAATTGCAGAAAAGTATATGAGAGACTACGCAGACAGTGCAAAAGGCTTCAAAGACAAAACAGTGGGACTTTTAAGTTAAACAAGATCAAGAAAACTACTCAAGACGGGCGTGATAGTTGTTGGTCACTGGCGCAAGACTCTGACAGTTCATGTTCTGATGATGATGCTTGCAGCGACCACAAGTCTCTCTCTAGCGACAAAGACAATACGGAAGATAATGGTTACATGAGTGATGTCTCATGTAAGCTTGATAGAGACTACACTGGCTCGAGACAACTGAATTCTGAGTCCTCAGACTCAGATTCTTCAGATGAGAATGAGTCTATTCAGCTTGTTCCCTCTTCTGAAGGGAAGGATGAAAATCATACTTCTTCATCCAGCATATTCATTTCTCGTACCAAAGAGGATTTTGTGACTTGGCAGCGTATTATTCGTCTTGACGCTCTTCGTGCTGATACAGAGTGGACTCCATATTCCTCATCCCAAGCTATGGTATCAGAGAATAGGGCACGTCGAGCTGCTGACGCAGTTGTTTTAAAGGACTACAATCATTTGGAACCTTCAAAAATATTTCACGCTGCAAGACTTGTTGCTGTCCTTGAAGCCTATGCTTTATATGACCCTGAAATTGGATATTGCCAAGGAATGAGTGACCTTCTTTCCCCTATACTCTCTGTCATACCTGATGACTACGAAGCATTTTGGTGTTTCGTTGGGTTCATGAAGAAGGCTCGTCAGAATTTCAGACTTGATGAGGTTGGGATCACAAGGCAACTCAACATAGTCTCAAAGATTATCAAATCCAAAGACTCACAGCTATACAAGCATCTTGAGAAAGTCAAGGCTGAAGACTGTTTCTTTGTTTACAGAATGGTTCTTGTGATGTTTAGAAGGGAGCTGACTCTGGACCAAACGCTGCATCTCTGGGAAGTGATTTGGGCAGACCAAGCTGCAATAAGAGCTGGCATGGGGAAATCTTCCTGGAGTCGTCGCATAAAGCATCGAGCCCCTCCTACAGACGATTTGTTGCTATATGCAGTAGCGGCTTCAGTTCTGCAGAGGAGGAAACTCATAATAGAAAAGTACAGTAGCATGGAGGAGATTCTCCGGGAGTGCCACAATATGGTAGGGAAACTAGACGTGTGGAAGCTCTTAGACGATGCACATGACCTTATTGCTACCCTCCATACCAAGATTGAACACTCCATCCCATAATCCTTTACCCTGTGTACTGGCTTATCACTCCCTGGTGCTTGGGACGCAACTGTGATATACTTGTTCATGGCAAGCCGTAAAAGAATAGACTCAGGGATTTGATTTACCGCTATGTAGCTATCTAAATCCATGTTTAACATATCAAGACCAGAATCAATGTAGTCATGATTTGTGTGGTGTGTTGTGAAACTTTCAGAAGTGAGTTTCTCTGACTCCATTTTCAGTTTTGTATATGAAACAATTTTTTTTGTGCCGGGAAAGAGAATCTTCCGCCGGTAAAAGAATAAACCAACTCTCTCATTCTGTTCATTCTTATTCAAAAATTATTAATTATATTGTTGTATTAAGACATATGTATATATGAGGTTTAGTTCCTCTTTTAACTGTCTACTCCTAATCTAACCATATCTAGAATACATTTCTCCGGCAATGAGTTCGGGTTTTTGTCTGTAAAAATCTCAGATGCCTTAATGAGCTGCAGTGAAGTTCATACACATAGGTGGTTTAACCTTAGCCAGAGCCAGCAAAGAAGAAGGCAGAATCCAGAGACCATCACCACATATCAAACCTGATGCAACAGCCGGAACCATCACATCTGCCTTCTTACGGTTCACCTTATTCCAAACATATACCACTAAGCTCCCAATACACATATCGATTGCGAACGACCCGCCCACCAGGAACGGTACAGCCATTGCCATCGGGAGTGGGATCCATTTCCCTGGCCTCTCTGGCAAGAAGTCTCTTGCCAGGTTGGCAACAACCGCAAATGCAAAGAACCCGTAGCAAAGCTCAAGGCAATGGTCGGGGAGAGCCGAGAGACCTTGAACACCGAGGATTGCCATGTTTCTGTATATGATAGCATAAGGAGCCTTGTACTCACCGTCCGGGTTTCCAACGTCAAAGGCCTTGTAGAAGAGAAAGAAGGTAAGCGGCGCAACCACGCAACCTATGGCTGTCCCGATGGCTTGCGCAACAAGCATCGAGCGTGGCGAAGTTTGCGTTAGATGTCCTGTCTTGAAATCGTGCATCAGGTCAGCCGAGACAGAAACAATTGATTTGATGAGACCACAAGCAACCATTCCAGCCACCACGCCGTCGTGTTTCCCAGCCAATGCCGCCATCACAAAGAGTGCCGCTTTACCGTAGTTGTAAGCCATGTTCATATCGGTTAAGCCAGCACCATATGCGTTACAGAAGCTGAGAGACGGAGCAAGAAGGTAAGCTACGAGAACGAAGTACCATTTCAACTGAGGGAACATCAGAGGGATGGCAATGATGGAGACAATGGAGAAGAATAAGTATCCAGCACAAGCCATCCATAGTGGGATACTCTCTCGAACGAATACTTCATTCTCTCGTTTCAGGTTATCAGATTCTTTTGTACCATCTTCTGGAACTTCTACCGCTGCAACTGCAATCAATCTTGGTTATATATACTTTTAACATTGAAACAAATACAAAACAGAGTTAGGTAGGATCTTTCCACAGTTAAACTTACATGTGTTGACGCTGTTGGTTTTAGAGAGTCTAGAGTGAAAGCTTCTCCCAGTGAAGAAAAGAATCTTGAGAAAGTTATAAAGCCCATCTCCTAATATCAATGCAATGCATATAAACACCTAATAACAACACAACAAAAAAAACAAAACTTATCACATCTTTTTGCTACCACAGCTCGCAAAGTATATAAAACTAGTATGACAAAATCAGACCTTATAGCCATTTAAGCTCTTCATGCTACTCTCTGGCAGTGTTGCAGGGAACCATTCACCTTTAAGCCGGGCTATGAGAGGCCACATTATTCCCCACGAAAGGATCGCTCCAAAGAGCAACGATAGATTCACCAAATGTGAACAAATCATCCCAGCTCCAACATACGTCATACTGAAGTCAAAGAAGAATCTGTATCCCCCCAAAAAAGATAAAAGCACTCGTCAATCAAACTTGTTTTAAACTAAAGCTTGAAAAGGTTATAACAAAAACAGAGGAAACTCACGATTTTTTCCAAGCTTGTAAACCAAATGTAGGGAACTGAGAGAATCCACATCCGTCACCACCTGAATAGAACCATCCAAAGAATGCCCAAAAGAAACTCAATCCAAACGAATTGATAAACCCACGAATCTGTTTCCTGTATCAAAAACGACTAAGATATCAATATATACATATCCAATCCAATCCATGAACAAGTAAAGAAAAACCAAGATTCAAACATACTTGGCTGTCTTGTCTCCTTTGTTAGTATGAAACCCATTAATAAGAACAGCTGTTGCTGTTCCACTCGGATACGTTAGCTTGTAGTCTATAATCATCACCTGTTATTCACATCAATTTCATCCTCAGTAATCACACCACTGAATTCAAAATTTTACTCTGTTTCATAATTTTCTAAAAATCATTACCTTACGAAGAGGGACTAATACAACAAGTCCAATGAAGCTAGTAACAAAAAGGAACGAAGTCATCCATCCAACACCAGGCTCTTTTATACCACGAGGATTGTTTCCTTCTGTATTTGCTCCCGTAAGCTCATACGTTCGTCTATTTAAACCAAGCAGGTACGATGCAAACCCACCTATGTGATATATGGAAACTTAGTTACGTCACATTATTCCAATATGTGCAGACTCTTATTGTGTGTGTGAATTTATACCTGCAAGAGAGATGCTGTAACATGCAACGGCACAAGTCTGAGCAATAGTGTTCTCTTGACGTGTGAATGGAGTAGTAACGATTCCTGCTTTTTGGAGAACTTTGGTCCAGGATTTGAGAAAGACAAAAGCCAAGAGAGCTGATGAGATGTTGAGATTTGGGACGAGTCCTGTCGTTAGGTTCAGCTTCAGACAGATCACGCTGTAGACAATCCCTATCAACAAACTCGCGACGATGGATCGAACCGTGATCTGTTTCCTCCATGGCGGTGGTTTTCTCGAATCTATCGATACGTCTTCTTCAAATTGACTCTGTTCTCTCTCAACAACCCTCTCGTTCTCCATTTGAAGAAATTAACACGAATCTGAAAAAATAACCTAAATCTGATTATTGGTTACTTCTTTTACAAGGAAACAAGGCTTTGATCCGGCGATTGGTGGAAAATATGCGAATCTCGTCGAGAATCGAATGATTCGTAGAGTCAAGATCGAAGAAGAAGGAAGAAGAAGAAGAAGAGAGGATCGCATATTAGTGATGTTGGATTGAGAAATTTTTATAGAAGAGAAATGAATGAAGAGAGAGAGAGAGAGAGAGAGAGAGAGAGAGAGAGAGAGAGAGAGAGAGAAGTGTACTGCAAAGAAGTACAAATTAGGGTTTCTATATTTATTATGGAAGTACAGATTTTGTAATTCAGATTCAAAGTTTCTTAAAAAACAAAACCAAATGGCAAATACTATGAAAGGAACACGCGTTTTGCAGTTAAAAGACAGAGCGGGAGATACATACAAGGTTGTTGGTCTGAAAACTCACTAACCCTGCATTTTTTTTTTTAATTTTATGTAAAAAAGAGAAGAATAGAAGAATAAGAAGAGATGGTGGTAGTACAACAAATCTTGTAAAGTTGGTTTTAGTTTTGTTATATAAAAATAGGTAAAAAATTGGAGTCCCTTGAAAGTGTCGCCAAGTGTTGTCACAAAGAGCACTGACTTTTATGAAAAGAGTGGATTGGGTTGCGTTAGGTGGTGTTGCATATGTTTGACTTCCGACTTCAGGTTACTACTACCTGATGTCCTGATATGTCCCTCCCAATGTTGATGTGTTGTCAGCTTCTATTCCCATCTATATTAAAAAATTTCAACCATATGCCGTTAAGTTATTCCAATTCCCATCAATTTGTTAAATAAATAAAAAGAGACGCTATCTATCATATTTTCTTTTGATTCGGACAAGAAATGATGAATTCAATTACAATTTAAAGTTGTAGAACAGCACTCTTACTACTTCTGAGATTATTATTGTTATAATAGAATTGTTGTTTACAGATTAGAGATTTTCTGTTTGTCTAGTTAATTAATTCATATCGATTACGTATTAAACTTTTAAAAGTATTAAATTTATTTTGGGATGTATAAGTTTAGGATTACGATTACGTACAAATGAGATTCAGTTTGAGATGTATAACTGTATAAGTTAGGAGTGAAACCAAATTATGACTTGCACACTTCACTTTCCAGTTACTTAATTACTAACCAACTTCCATTATCTGTATCATCCGAATGAGTAATTGTAACAAATAATGTCATAAATTAAAGTTTTACTTTAAGCATCAACATACGTATAAAGTATAAACCATTCCACTTTTTTTAGATATGATACTGTATCTTATTATATAAAGTTGAGTTTTGAAAGTTAGTCATTAACAAGATTTTGATATGTGTCAAGTTATCAATCTCAGATTTTGACATGTGTAAAAGTTAATATTTAATAGAAGAAATTTGATTACAATAAAAATAAAATATTTTGTTTAAGAAAATATTAATAATATAAAAAGATAAAACATTAATATTGTAAAAAGATAATTATCAAAATTACAGAATTTATTAAAAATACTAAGTTTTTTAATAATTATTATAAGGAGATTATATATATATATATAGTTCATAAAATTCAAAATTATAAATTATGTACTTATTTTTAATTTTAAGTTATTAGTTCTACAAAAAAATAGAAAAAGGATTAAGGAAAATATACAATTAATTATTAATTCTAAATTTTGTCAGTATTCACTTCTATATAAACATAGATTGTTTCATATTTAAATAATTTATTCAAAAACACGCTTTCAACTTTGTTTAATTGAAAATTTTTTTTAATGGGAAGGTAAATTTTTCTTATTTTTTTTATACCAAACTTTTCTCCTATTTTTTTCATTTTTCAGTTGGGAATAGGTAAGATTAATAAGTTGACCCAAAAAAAACAAATTAATATATGCGTCTTCTTTTCCTTATAATGTATTTCAAAATTTATTGTAGTATATTTAGATTGTTTTATTTAATTTATATTTTCATCTTTGAATAATTTTCTATTGTTTCTTTAATTATGTCAAATTATTCTTTATCCAAAATTTTCAACCTTGATTGGTTGATCACAAACCCTTTTTTTTTTTTGCAAACATAATTGTTACCATTATTCATTCAATCCCAAAGGAGATAATGAGTAGAAGTTCATCAACCTAATAGATAGATAAAATAGGCTAATCAAACACAAGCTTACAACAAACATAGATAAATAGATTAAAAAAACATAATTTGTTGTTGATATATCCATAGGAGCTCAAAAACATTGACACCCTGGTTTGCAGAAAGGTGTAAAAGAATTGATTTGGACACATATGTCACCAAAATGCACTTATTTTTCGCTCATGGGTCCTGAGAGAACTTCATAATGGGTGACTTTCCCGATTGTCGGAACTGTGCGAGTGAAAACAAAACGCATGAAAAGATCATCTGTTGATTTGTAGGGTCGGTAAACAAGTTTTTAAAGCCTCCTAGACGTAACAAACCGATCATCGAATATGAATGGGTTCATGGGCTGGGAATAGATGTAGGACCCACTTAGGAAGGTGGACCCATGGACTGAGAGTGCACATGAACTCACTAAGCAAGGTGGCGGTTGAGGCGTTACAGAGACAGAGGCTACATCATAGTGTGTCAAAGAAACTTCCATGAATACATTGGGAAATTTAACATTAGTTACAATCAAAAGATTTTTTGTGACGTTAGAAAAAGGTTTTTACTTTAATTGGCTGTCGGAGCAAGCCATTTTGAGATAGCAAAAAAACGTGAACATGTTCTCTCTACACAGGAAGAGGGCAGAGCCGAGGTTCTCTCTGTGGTGGAGAAGGTTGGACACACAAGATTATCTCCCCAAGAGACGAAGGTGGAGGAGGTTGGACGCAAGATTATCTCCCTAAGGAAGGAAAGCGGAGCCAAGGTTCTCTCCATGGTGGAGTAGGTTGGACGCAAGGTTCTCTCCATAAGGGATGAGTGTCATACATTATTGTGATGATACATGATTAGTATATTATGTAATATATTTTTTATTCAAAATATTTTTTGAGCCAACAATTTTAGTAATTAAAAAACTATGCAGAAGTGAAAATAAAAAAGTTGGCTAAATGTGTTCATATAGACATTTTCAAGATGGTGATAAAGAATATATTTGTAACATAAAATATATTTAAGTATAAAAAAATACACTTTTAATAGTAACATACATAAAATATTTGTAAATGGATATAAATCAATGTATTATAACAAAAATAAAATTTATAGATAACTTACAACAAATTTTAATATATTTATAAAATTTTAATTTAATTTATAAAATTTTAAACCCGCACATTGAGCGGATACTCATCTAGTGTATATATAGTCTATATCGTATTGCAGACTTGCAGTCTATAATAAATTAATAAATGATTTGATTTTTTTTCACAACGTTTTTCTTGCTCACTCGATTCAACCACTTTTGTCCTCTTCATTTTCATGATAAGCAACCCTCAAACCAATTCCTTACAACATACCATATAAAGAACTAATTAAGCCCCTATTGCTGGATTAAAACTAAAATATTGATAAAATATAGACATCGAAAATTAAAGAATATTATGTTTGAAATTTTTAAACAAAAAAATAATAGAAGTTTCTCTATCTAATGTTTTCGTTTGTTAATATACTTAGAAAGTCCAAAACGATGATACGTTTAAAATTAAAACTATTAAACATTCTAAATATTTCGATTTTTTTCCCAAATAAATTACTTGTAGTCGACGTTAATGGTATAGCTAACGTTTGTTCATTTTGGTCTTGTACACAATAAAATTTAATGGAATGTGCAATTGTTTCTATCAAAAGATATAAAAAAAGTTATCTGTTGGTAAAGTCCCAATCAGAGTGCAAAGAACAACGACACAAGAGATTTGTTTGGTAGTTAAGACTACCTATTTTTTGGCTTTTCATTAATTTATATAGGAAAGGAAATAACAACTCGGGATTATCCAATCTCTAAACAAAAGGAATGGAAAATTACAAAATATGCGAGACATATCACAGAGAGATAAATGAAAAGTGGATTCTCCTCTAATTGGAGGACACCAATTCGTAACGACTCAAACAACATACTTCGGATTGGGCCTTTCTACTCGCACAGGCCTTGGCTCACGCTCCATGAAACCTGGCCTATCATCTGTAAAATTAAAATCAAAACGGGATTTTTCTAACAGGGGTCGCGGTTGTAGGAAGAGCAAAGGATCTGGCCTGAAATGGAGGCAGTCATCGCCATCAACCTCGCATAATAGTTGGCTGCTACAAACGGAGTCCGCCGAAAGAAGTTAGTCCTCTTAACACACACCTCAATATACCTAAGTGCTTGTTTCTGCTGTGCCTTCATTGCCACGTAATCACGTTCATACATGGACGCATAAGCACTCTGAAGACGAGAAACCACGGCGTTGTACGCGATCTTGCAAGCGGAGAAAACAGCTTTGTCCCGAGAATCTGTTGTATTTGGGAGAAGATAGTCTTGGATATGAGAAACCGTCTCCATAGCATAGGTCAGAGCTCTTTTTGTCGTTACTTTCGTTATGGTCTCGATATCTGTATGGGACGAGTCGAGCTGTGACGTGACAATCGATTCACACTCATTGAAGTTGACTGTTTGGCTACAGATTATGTCGATTACAGACTTTGTTGGCCGCTCAGGATCCACTGTTGAGGAAGAAGGTAAATGTGAAATCAAGATCGTCACAAGAGTAGTAATGATCAGATTCGTATTCATATTGAGAGCCATTTTGGTGTGTGGTATATATATGTGCTTAAGAAACCATACAAAAAGCTTGTAAATTTATACTCAGATTACTTTACATTTTGAGTGTGATAACTTAAATTGAAATCAGTAATACTAACGTTCAAGTTATACTTTATTAATTTTCTTATCTATAGAAACAATTTGCATAAATTTGAAACAATAAATTACGGTCAATGGTACTTGACCAAAAAAAAAAGAGTTATGGTCAATGTTATTATACCAAAACCAAAAGATTCGGTCAACGATTAACTGAATCGGATTAATGTTATAAAATCCATAATTTTATTTATGATCATTTTTTATTTATGATCATTTTTTATTTATGATTTTGTGAAAAAATATGTGGTGTATCATCCCCTTTTAATAAAAGGGAAGTACACAACTTAAGTTTTGTAGACTTTTTAAAAAATATAAATGGTTACAAATGCATACTAATAGGTTATATATAAGATATACATTAATCTTGTACTCTTCATAAGATAACTCTTTATATATAGATAATAAATAATAAATCCATAAATCGTGGAGTATATAGATAATAAATAATAAATCCATAAATCGTGGAGCAAATATATCATGAAGATCATAACATAGTTATTTCAAATGATCTTCTTTTTAATAAAAGAAAAGTACATAACATAGTTTATATTATTTATATTATAATATAAAATAAAGAGAAGTACACAATATAGTTTATATTATAGTGATTAAATTATATTATTTAATTTAAAATTATAATCGCGGAGTTATTTCAAATGATCTCCTTTTTAATAAAAAGAAGTACACAACATAGTTTTTGTAGACTTTATATTTTTAATTAACTATAAATGATTACAAATAGGTTATAGATAGGTTATAGATTAATTCATATATTAATGGTTACACCTAAATATTGGGTGCAACCTTAATTGGAGATATTCCAAATTGATATATTAATGGTAATAAATAAAATCATGGATCTTTCAAACTGTATTTTTAGAAGATTTTAGTCATATATCAAGTTGTTTCCAAAGAACACAATATTAGAATTTACTTTCCACATATTTTATTGATAAACCATAACGTTCAATAAAAATTAGGACCATGCTAGAGCACAAATTGAATTTTGTTTTTATATTATAATTTTAAGACTTACAAACTCAAGCACGAGTTAAATGTTTATATACTCTAGCACGGAAGCTGCTGGACACACTCTAGCACGGAAGCTGCTGGACACACTCTAGCACGGATTAATAAATTTATATGCTCTAACACGGGTTAAAATTAACAATATAAGACTTACATAATACATTTACATTTCATGAATAATATTTACAATAAAAATTATTTGCATGAGTTGCATCCAAATAATATTATATACAATTACATATATAATATTTTAAAAATAATAAAATGTATTTCAATCCGTGCTGTAGCACGGGTCCAAATCTAGTTTATATCTAAATGCCCACACCTATTTTAAATGGTTGTTAGCTTTTAGTAGCACGACATTGTTTGCTTAATAAACTAAAATACAAATATTCGATTAAAAAGTTTAAAAAAAAAAAAACATAAATATGTGGTATTCTTAATGGCTGAAACATTATACTGTAAGTATCTAAATTACAGTAAAATTATATTTAGGAGTTACATAACGTAGCAGCAACATATTTTTACTTGATGAGATCAGGTATAACTTTATTAGTAAAAGTCTTTATCATACAAGAAGTCCTAGAATACAGTGGTCTTAGAGTACTTCAAAAAGAACTCTTCATTGTTACAGTAATTAAGTAAAACTGTATAAACCTGAATCAACAGTTTTGGGAACCTGCTTGAGAAGTAACTCTCAAACCCGTCAGGTACACTCCCCAGTAGTTCTTGTAATTCTTTAGGAAGCTCTCTATAGTGATTCAGTTTGTTCCGTATGACCCTTAACAAATCTCGGATGCTGTCAAACTTGTACCGCCTGTAACGCCCGATATTGTCTAAGAATATGCTATCCAATTTTTCGTCCCACCGCCCGTTTAATGTAACTGCTGCTGTGCTTTCGAGTGCAGCCAGGAGCTGTGAGCCTTCTTCTCGGTTTTCCAGTTCGACCCTATCGCTTGCATCCCGGAGGAAAGACAGTCTCGTGTCTGAGTTCCAGAACAATGGGTGATGCAGCACTTCTTGTGCTCTAGGTCTGCATTTTCAAATATTGAACATATAAATGCTAGTTTTGATAACAACGGTATCAACCAAAAGTGCCATTCGTACCTCAAGTTTGGATCAGGGTGCAGGAGACCAGAGAGAAGATGAACAGCTTCTGGAAGACTCTCGATCAAGAAAAGATCTTTTCGATCATTAACAACGTTTACGTCCCTCTCATAATTGTCTCCATAAGGATGCTTACCTGCAGTCATACAGAAAAAAAGAACACACCCTAAACTGAAGAGATCAACGGCTCTTGTTTGCCGTTCATTGCGAAGTTGTTCAGGTGCTTGCCACCCAGAACTTCCAGAACCTATCATTCAAAACAACAATCAAATATGAGAAGAATATATCATTTTATGTTACCATCATTACATTGTATCATCTAAGTATTCAAGTTTCTTACCAGTTGAATTTCTAGTCAGGGCACTATTGTCGGCTGGCAAGTGCTTGCTAATACCCATATCTGATAACTTTGCACATAAAGATGAGTTCTGAACAATCAATACATTTTGAGGCTTTAGATCTCGATGTACAATCCCAATATCATGCAAATGAACTAGACCAGCAATTATATCACTGTAACACAAACATACAAAGATCAGAAAGATGTGTGCAACCTTTGATTATAAGTGTCAAAGATGAGAAACTAAACAAACCTCATTAACTTCAACAAAACAGTAGATGGATATCCGTTTTCCTTCCATAGCTCAACTCCTTTGCCATTCTCGAGGATTGGGATGATCTGACTCGAATGCATACTACTTGAAGATGTTGGACTCTCAAGCAGTCCAGAGGATGCGTGGATGAGATCGTTTAAGCTACAAGCACACCGTTCTAATGAAATATAGATAAAATGTTCATCCTGGTCAACCCCATACCACCGGACAATATTTGGATGTTTGTCTGAAGCCATGAGGTTCAAAATCTCCTTCTGAGCAACTTCATGATGCGTTTGTACTAGACGCTTAACCGCTACAAGACGACCCTCATAGGATCCCTCAAGCACAACAGTCCCATTGCTCCCTTTAGCAATTTCCTTGTTGGATACACACAATTTACCAACCCTATATCCTTCGGCCAGACTATTATTGAGGCCAGGGAAAGCAGTAAGAAACCTCTTCTCATTATCTTCATTACAGGGATCTTTGTTCTCTTTCTTGTGAGCAGCCTTTATAGTCCCATTTTTCTTGGCCTTTTTCTTCTTTGGTATCACGACTGGGACTTCAGAAATTTCCTTGATCCGCATGCTCTTTCTTAACCGGCAAAAGAAAATGCCGCAAACAGAAAGCATAGTAACACAGAGGCCGAAAAGTAGGACAACCAAACCAGAAAATTTGCTAGCAAAGCCTGCCTGTTTAGTGCTTCCATCAATAACATCAGTGATCTGAGATATTACAGTCTCAGGCAAGGGAAGGGAAAGGACTTCTTCAGCCTCTTTATTGCTCGGAAGTGCTAATTGATTCCCATCTCCAGGAGCCAACTGATTAGGTTTTCTATCTTGAAATGGAAGATACAACGCCTCGTCTAGAAAACCAAGTCTCGGAAACAGTGTTTCATAGTTAACATTACGTAACTGGACCACAGGAACACTTGTAGTATACGATACCGGTAACTGGTTTTTGCCCCAAGAAGTTCTAATAGGAATACCATCTGATGAAGATAACCCACCCAGAAGTTGTACACTCTCATGATTCTGTAGTTTAGCTTCCATCTTAGCATAAGAAACACTCCACAAAACATCTCCAAACTTTGATATACATTGGATTTTAAAATCTTTCCTCTCAATATAAACCAGCTCAGGAAGATCTTCTGATTCCTTTAACCCCGGTCCAAATAGTAACGGAGCTTCTTTTGACAAAACAATAGCCTTTTCTTTATCATTTTCAACGAATGTATCAGAATATAACTCGTCCATTCTATACCTCTTAACCAATTTACCAGTCTTCCAATCTAAGAGAAACACAGATGTGTCTTTCTTACCTAAAACAATCCTATCCGTCGAAGTATACGGCAACGTTCCAATGAACTCCGAAGCATCCACTATCTAAAACAGAAAAAGATACACACTTCGTTATGATACAACTTCAGTGAGAAACTCTAATTAAAAAATGAGGTTAAGAAACATCATACGAAAAGACAGACACCTTAGTTATGCGTTTGCCTTTACGCATAGAGGAATTGTAAAGTTGCCAATTCTTATCACAATCCATGTAAAAGTCATCACCAAGAGCCGAGGCACGTTCCTCATCAGTAGTGTAATGATAATGAGGAGCTTGGTATGATGAGTATATAGGCTCATTGGTATGAAATGTCCAATCCAGTTTCTGAGAGGACATATCCACCAAAGATATAGACCCATCTACCGTAGAAAGCAATACATAATCAGATTCTCTGTAGGAAAAAAAAAACAATCTTTAGCTTTTTAAGAACAACATAGTCCAAGAAACCTAAAAATACAATCTTTAGCTTGTTAAGAACAACATAGTCCAAGAAACCTAAAAACACGGACTTTGGAAAAATAAAAATGTCAACTTTAAGACCAATTCAAATAGATGTTGACGTTCCCAAATAGATAAGGTGTAATCAAATCAAACCCATCAAATTGAAATTAGAGAGAAGAGAATGAAAGCAGCAAATGGATCGATCAATTAAAAGTTCAAACCGAAGAATCGAAAGAAGACACTAACCCATCAGGCTGAGAGATTTGATTGGAAAGGGATTTGTCATAGAACTTGGAGATTTCAGATCCCTTGAGACTGTTAGCTAATGGAGATACGAGCAGGAACAATATCAAATCAAGTAGTGCTGATCCTCTCATCGCCCTTCTTTTTTATTAGAATACCATGAAATGTTTCTTCTTGATCGAATGAATTTTTCAGCTGCACCTTGCGGGGGTTAGGGGGGTTTATGCAGATCTCAATCTACGAGAAATCGAGGATTCTCAATATTTCGGAAACGGAACAAAATCTGATATATTTTTGGGGTTTGATTGAGTTCGCAAACTGCTGTCGGAAATGTTACAAATGTCGACGGGTCTTCTAAGATTTCTTCATCTTCAAGCTCGAATATGGGATAATAACAAACGTTAACCGCTCCGGTTTAAATTTTTATTCTCGGTTCAAACTGGATATGTCAATTTAGTAATTTTGGTTCGGTACCATTCCAAATTAGCTTATCCGCTACACAGTCCGACAAACATTTAGACCAATTCTTGCTGTCTGATACTTACATTTATAACGCTGGATATGTCTGATACTCACATGTACTATATGACTCAATTGTTGTGTTACCGCTGGAGAAGATTGTCTTCAAGGTCCTTATGTGTATTATCTATACATCACTTATGGTTTTGGAAAAGGAGTTTGGGCAGTTGCTGAGTTTGGTTCATTGATGTTGTTTGGAACCATTGTTGGGGATTTAGCTAATAAAGAGTGACAACATTTTCTATAAACTTCATCATGTTTGTTTGATCGGATGAGAACTTTGTTATGTGAATACTAATGTCTTTGTGTTATTTGGTGATTCAGAGGTCGAAAAAGGGTATGCGGTAGTTTAGAATCATGGTTGTTGCAGAGCACAACAAGGTTAGCTTTAGATTCTATGGAGAGAATCAAGAAGAGGGCTTGTTGCAGAATGGGACTTGTTGATGTCCAAATCGGTCACAATTAGATATGTTTAACTCGGTGAATGGAGGGTCGAAGTTCTCTTTTATTGATTAATGCCGAAGCAAAAGGACGGGTTACAATACAATTTAGACAAGGTGAAATGACTAGATTTAAGACGAGCTGCGAGCTCGACAACTCAAGACGACGGGTTACGTGCTTGATATCTGTCCTTTTTCCCTTTTTGTGATCCCCTTTCTCGAAGGCCGTACGCCTGTACTTATAGGGAATCGTGTCGGTTCGTCCTCTAAAAAGACCAAAATACCCCTTCTTCCTAGGAGGTTTATTTTGGGCTTTTCCTGGACCGGCTTTCTTGTTGGGGTGACGATCTACCCCTAACAGTAGTCTCCCCCTAAGATCTTCAGTTCGTAGTCTTCAGGCGAAGGACTGCTTGTAGTGATAACTTAATTTACCCAAAGGATTTTAGGTCATCGCTTCCGATCATAGGGATGGTAAACTCTGGACAAGGCCTGGGGAAGTGAAAGGTCGCGCGTGGGTTCCCCCAATTTTCGATGTTTGAGGTCGAATCACGTTGTGCGGTTCCTGACGCGCGTGAGATCCGAAAGTAGTACCGTCGCCAAAACGCAGTGTTATAATGATTGCGCCTCTTGAATCCTCCGTCCCTCTCTACAAATACTTTCCCTTCTACTTCATTTCCGTCACCCTGTCTACGAGTTATCTTCTGCTCTCGAGTTTTCAGGTATACCTCCTCCTCTTCTTTTTAAGTCGTCTATTTCCTCTTTTCTCTCTTTTTGTTTATTTGTCTTCGATAGCGTCCCCCGGATCCGTTTCTTACGATTCTGCTGAGAGTCACCTTTGCCGAGCGACCTCTTTGGATTCTGATGGCAGCGACAGGCTGGGTCGCGACATGCGGGGGTCGTCGCCGAGCCCTCATTCTGATTCGTCTTCCGACTCTACTCTCTTTGCTGAGCTTCAATGCCGGGCTTTCTCTCACGCGGCGACAACGAGTTCATCCCAACTTCCTTGCGAGATCCCCTCTCTGATCGAGGAGGATTTGGACGATTCTTGCGTTCCCGAGGATCGCATCGTTGTTCGTGGGTCGTTGCCAGTTATTCCTCGCGTCGTTGGGGTTAAGAGACATGTTTTATCACATGTTCCCATGACGACCATCAAGCTTGACTCGGCTCAAGATGCGTTAAGGCTCGGCGGACTTTCTTCTCCTCTCCCCCCTATGATTATTCCGTCTCCGAATCAACGTCCTTGGGATGCTCCGGATGGTTACATTTATAACTTACCCCGCACCTTACTACATTCCACCTCAATCCTCCTCCTATTAATAAGCTGCTACTACGCTCTCTGCTTCAGAGTATTTGGTTTCATTTTCTTTAAGGACAGTGGAAATTGAAACACTCTTGAATTCTCATCATGTACTCTACTTGCGCTTCAAAGGGAAAAAAAAAACTTTACTATGATGTTCTGTTTTGAGATTAAGATGTTGATAAGATCATAACCGAACCAAACCAGAGAAGATGCTTAGTGGTTTCCTTAGTTTTAGGATATCAAGTCCACGATTCCATATTCCCATTTCATTAATCATGTTCCTTGTTTCTAGGGTTGGTTATCAATCTGTTTTGTTTCGTTTGTGTATTTAAAGACTTCAATGTCACGTTAATGGAGGAGACTTGAAATTTGAAAAAACAGAGTTTATCTCTTTGGTTACTTGTTCATGTGTTAGACATAACACATCTCTTTGGCTTAGAAGAGGGACCATTCTATCAGATGTTAGCTTACAGTTCCAGATGATCCATCAAGTAAGCATGGTGAGAAAATCGAAACACTAATTGGCTGGCTGGTGCAGTCCTCCCTCTAGTTAATTATAGTTAATGATCTGCTGGGGTTAGGGGGTTTATGCAGATCTCAATCTACGAGAAATCGAGAATTCTCATAATTTCGGAAACGAAACGTAACTGATATATGTAAGGATTTGAGTTCGCAAACTGCTGGCGGAAATGAAACAATGTCGACGACGGCTCTCTCTAGATTTCTTCGTCTAGAAGCTCTCGAATATGGATAATATCAAACGCTAACCGGACCGGTTTAAGATTTTCTTTTCATTTTCGGTTTAAAACGGATATTTCAATTTGGTAATTTTGGTTCGGTACAATCCCATATTACACTCAATTTTGCTGAACATAAACGTATGTATATATATGACTCAATTTTGTGTTGCAGCTGGAGACTGGTTTCAAGGTCCCTTATATGAGATATGTGTGTATGTATTATATCGCTTATCTATTCATTGCTGGGTTTGGTACTTTGGTTCATTGATGTTGTTTGGAACCATTGTTGGGGATTTAGCTAATAATAAACAGTGACAACATTTTCTATAAATTTCATCATGTCTGTTTAGATCAGATGCCAATTTTATGTGGATACTAATATCTTTGTGAAATTGGATTCAGACGTCGAAAAAAGGCATGATTCTAAACACTCTCCACGGTACAGACTACATAGTTTAGAATCATGGTTGTTAAAGAGCACAACAGAGTTAGCTTTAGATTCTACGAGTTAACATTCGTAACTCTGGCTGCATTCAACTTCTAATATTCTGCGTTTTCTGAGGCATGCTATGAAATCACAAAACAATTTTTTAAAACGTGCACTTGGATTATTATTAAAACTTGACACATTAAGAGCCCAACCGGAAAGGTTTACGACAAAAGTACATATAACGAAAACATAACAGGCGATAGAGAAAAGTCTTTTTTATCTTTTGCAGAAATCACCTTCCAAGTGCACGAGTCTCTCAATAAACAACACCAGTTTTGACTACTGACCATAAGCTCAGAAGTATCCACCACCACGGAGACGAAGAACCAAGTGAAGAGTAGACTCCTTCTGGATGTTGTAATCCGCAAGAGTCCGACCATCCTCCAGCTGTTTCCCAGCGAAGATGAGTCTCTGTTGGTCCGGAGGGATCCCTTCCTTATCCTGAATCTTGGCCTTGACGTTATCGATTGTGTCTGAGCTCTCTACCTCCAAGGTGATCGTCTTACCAGTCAAAGTCTTGACAAAGATTTGCATACCCCCACGAAGACGAAGCACAAGATGGAGAGTCGACTCCTTTTGGATGTTGTAATCTGCAAGAGTCCGACCATCCTCAAGCTGTTTTCCAGCGAAGATGAGTCTCTGTTGGTCTGGTGGAATCCCTTCCTTGTCCTGAATCTTGGCCTTGACATTGTCAATAGTGTCGGAGCTCTCAACCTCCAACGTGATAGTCTTCCCTGTCAAAGTTTTCACAAAGATTTGCATACCACCACGGAGACGCAACACAAGGTGAAGGGTTGATTCCTTCTGGATGTTGTAATCGGCAAGGGTGCGTCCATCTTCAAGCTGTTTACCTGCAAAGATGAGTCTCTGCTGGTCTGGTGGGATCCCTTCCTTATCCTGAATCTTAGCCTTGACATTATCGATAGTGTCCGAGCTCTCAACCTCCAAAGTAATGGTCTTTCCAGTAAGGGTCTTCACAAAAATCTGCATACCACCACGAAGACGAAGCACCAAGTGGAGAGTGGACTCTTTCTGGATATTGTAGTCAGCGAGTGTATGACCATCCTCAAGCTGCTTACCGGCAAAGATAAGCCTCTGCTGATCCGGTGGGATCCCCTCTTTATCCTGGATCTTAGCTTTAACATTGTCAATAGTATCCGAACTCTCAACCTCGAGAGTGATGGTTTTACCAGTCAACGTCTTCACAAAGATCTGCATACCACCTCTTAAACGAAGAACCAAGTGAAGTGTTGATTCTTTCTGGATGTTGTAATCTGCCAAGGTACGACCATCCTCTAGCTGTTTACCAGCAAAGATCAATCTTTGCTGATCCGGAGGAATCCCTTCCTTGTCCTGGATCTTTGCCTTAACATTGTCGATGGTGTCAGAGCTCTCAACCTCGAGAGTAATGGTCTTGCCAGTGAGTGTTTTCACGAAAATTTGCATCTGGAGAAACAAACAAAACAAGTAATCGATCAGCAAAACATACACCAAACTTAAACAAAAGAAACCCTAATAAGAAATCAAAACAACACCCGAAGAGAACGGATCTACATAAACCAAGAAAACCCAAAGCTTAACTTCGAATAGCAAAATCAAGCATTAGATTGAACAGATCTAAACGATATAGTTCTCAACCAACAGCTAAATAACGAACGTACAAAAATCACCAAAAAAATTGAACAAACATGACAAATCTGACGAACTAGGAATAGAGAGATCTTAGAATTAATCGAGGTTCAGATCGAGAAGCATAGAGACATGGTAAAGTACCTTGAAAGAGAGAATTGCAAGAGATTTGCAGAGCGTTGCGATTTTAGGGTTGTGGGGAGAAGAGACGATAGAATCAGAGTTGATCCGAAGAGATCGTAATAATGAGAAAGAGATCATGAAGGTCTTCTTTTTATAAGCCATCACAAGGCCCAGAGCAATGTTCTAAAACGCGGGCGTCTCGTACGTTTAGGCGCCGCCTATTCTCTACTCGGTGTACTAACGTTTCGAATACACCATATTCGGCTTATTCTGCGTTTTCTTATAAAACGGGCGCCTGGACACCGCATAGACCGCGTATACGATCACCGCCGAGATGTCCGTATATTTTCTTAAGTGGGCAAAACCCTAGTTTCATAATACTTAATGAATACAATCCCAAAATCTATTAGTATTATCGATATCTCTGTGGCTTTACCTCTCGTTTTCATAACTCTCTGTTTTCATAACTCTCTGTTATTCCATATTTGGTTTGTCTCTCTCTCTATTCTGATTGCCTTCTTCCCAAGGTGAGCTGCTTCACTTTCGTGTATCGTAGTCTTTGTGGTACAGTTCTTTCTTTCTAATTTAATATTACTAAGTAATAGTTTAATAGCTTAACTTTCAGTTTTATTATGTCTCTGATTTACTTTGTTGATGTCTCTGTTTTCGGACCTTTGTTTTATTGTTCGTGGCTGTGCCTTGTGAAGTGTGTATATAATATTATAACATCTTTTGTTGAAGAACATCATATACAATCATGTTCGATCTGTTGTCATGATTTGATTATTTAATTACTAGATTTTTAGTTGAATTTGTTTTTTCTAATTAAAATTGCAGGGGATTATCATTCTGCTGCTAGCAGAAACATCAGCTTTAAGAAGAAATTCAAAAGATGTTGCTTGGGAATATGGGATGTTGTGTAATCCCAAAAATCCTGATAAGGTGAAGTGTAAGTTATGTGGGAAAGAATTTTCAGGTGGGGCATATAGGATGAAAGAGCACATTGCAAAGATTCAAGGAAATGTTTCTGCTTGTCCATTATCATCAAAAGAGGATCAAGAAAAGTGTAAAACTGCTATTGATGAAGCAAAGAAGAAAAGAAAAAACAAAATGATGTCAGATGTTGACTTGAGAAATTCTGTAAAGATATGTGATGATGGGGAAGAGGATGTCGAACTTGGAGAGATGGGAACAAAAAAGAAGCCACGAACACTTGGTCCAATGGACAAGTTTGCATCAGATATTAACCCACGACTTTCTTCCATTCCAACAAAGCAACAAAATATAAGTGATGCACTTTGGAAAGATAGACTTCATAAAGTTCATCAATATGTTGCAAGATGGGTTTATGTAGCTGGTGTCTCTTTTAATTCTACTGGAATTGATGAGTTTAAGTTGATGCTTGAAGCTGCAGGACAATTTGGTCCAGGAGTTACACCACCAAGTCAATACCTTTTACGTGAGCCTTTATTGAAAGAAGAAGTTGGTAGAGTGAAAGGTTTGTTAAAGACCCAAGAAGAAGAGTGGAAGGAGAATGGTTGTTCAGTAATGACTGATGCTTGGTCTGATAGAAAAAGAAGAAGTATTATGAATTTGTGCATCAATTGTAGAGGAGGAACTATGTTTCGTTCTTCTAGGGAGTGTTCCGAGGATGCTCATACAGGTCAATTTATTTTCGAGTTTGTTAAAGGATGCATTGAGGATGTTGGGGTAGAGAATGTGGTTCAAGTGGTAACCGACAATGCACCAAACAATATGGCTGCAGCTAAGATCTTAAAAGAGAAATTTCCAAGCATTTTTTGGACATCATGTGCTGCTCATACAGTGAACTTAATGCTAGAGAGCATTGGGAAACTCCACAACTTTAAGACGGTCATTGACAGAGCTAAAGGGTTCACCATCTTTGTTTATGCTCACCATAAGACTTTGGCAATGATGAGGAAATTCACACAAAATAAAGATATTGTGAGACCGGGAGTCACTAGGTTTGCGTCATGCTTCTTAACACTACAAAGTTTAATGGATAAACAAGATAAGTTAGAAGCAATGTTTATTAGTACTGATTGGAAAAGCTGTAAATGGGCAAAGCATCCTAAAGGAGTAGAAGCCTATAAAACAGTGAGAAGTACGCAATTTTGGAATGGAGTGAAAATGTGTTTGAAGGTTTTTGGACCCTTGGTCAGAATACTTCGGCTAGTTGATGGGGACAAGAAGCCGACAATGGGTTACTTGCATGGGGAGTTAACACAAGCAAAAGTTGAGGTGCGTGGTGGGTTGAACAATGTTGAAAAAAACATACAACCAATCATGAATATCATTGACCAAAGGATAAAGGGTCGGCTTGACAATCCTCTGCATTTGACTGCTTATTTTTTGAATCCTTACTACTTCTACAAGGATTCAACCATCCCATTAAAGGATAATGTACTTACTAGTTTTCTCAAGTGTGTGGATGCTTTTTTCCCGGATGACCTTACCACACAGTGCAATGTCATCAATGCTGAAATTACTAAGTACAAAAAGAAAGAAGATAACTTTGGAACAGTATGGGCCATCAAAGGTTGTGAAGATAACAAAGATGATTATGATCCAGGTATTTCACTATACTTGTTTGCTTTCAGCCTTTCACACATTATTTGAAATTAATTAATAGAATTATGGCTTATTTTTCCAGTTGAGTGGTGGAGTACTTACGGAACTTCAGTTCCTAACTTACAAAGAATGGCTAAAAGGATATTGTCTTTAACGACTAGTTCATCGGGATGTGAAAGGAGTTGGAGCTCATTTGAAGGGGTACAGATTTATTATTTAATTTCATTTGACTCTAAAGTGCTTTGAATATTTTAGTCTTGATGGTTTTGTTTGATATATGTAGATTCACACAAAGAAGCGGAATCGGCTTGATACAAGTCGGTTGAATAATCTGGTTTTTGTCCAATTCAACACTAGAATTATGAACAAAAGAAAAAAGGTACAAAAGGAGAAGGATATTGATATATTAGTTGCTGATCACGCTATTTATGCTCAAGAATGGATTATTGAGGGTGAAAATGGAGAAGAGGACTTGGATGTGGATTTAGGACTTGGCAATGGCAAGAGAGCTGGAGAGGGAGCTGGAGAGGGAGCTGGAGAGACATCAATGGCGGGTAATGTGGGTGATGTTAGAGAATTGGATGATGAAGTTGTCATTTCAGATGATGATGAAGATGAAGAACATGTTGATATTGACTTCGAATCAGATGGAGATGAAGTTCAAGACATATACGGAGTATAAGAAAATGATGGTTTGCACTTCTTCTTTCTTTCTTTACGGTTTAATTTTATATTTCTTTGAAATTGGTTTTTATTTTTATTTTTTTAGCTTGGATTTGTCTTATATCAAGTTGTAGAACTGAAATATTTTTTCTATTTGGCATTTGACTTTATTTATTTATTTACTGATAATTATTTTATAATTTGTTTAATATATATATATATATATATATATAATTTTATAGTATATATAAATATCCGCCTAAACTCCCGCGTATACAACTAGGCGCTAGGCGTTCATCTATCGCCTAGAGAACGCCTAGCGCGTTTTAGAACACTGGCCCAGAGGCCTAAACCGACTTAATCTTTTATTAATTTAATGTTGCAATTTCCCAATTTGCCAAGTTGCAATTAACAAGAAAACATAATTTTATTTTTTTCAGAAATTGATAATGGGAATTTGTCATTTTTTATAAATGTATTTAAAATTTGTTTCTACTAGGAAAAGTGTTTTTTTTTTTAAATTAAAAAAAATAGAAACTAGATTGGTAATGAATGGGTAATGAATGATATTCAAATAAAAGAAAAAGAAAAATTAAATATCATTTATTACCATAATCCAAATTTGATTAAGAACTCAAAAGATATACCCAAAAAGGATGATTTTTAAAGATTTTTCACATAAATATTTTTCAGATTTTAATGATTAATTATAAATGCATTATTTATTCATAATAACCATAAAATAGTGTTTTTAATTCTTTTTGTCTTCAACCATAAATAGTTTTAAGTATCATAAATGTATAGAGAGACGTGGCTAAATCTCTTTATAACTAGATCGGCCCATATAGTTAAAAAAATGCTTTGGTTATGCAGCATATAAATATAAAGATTTGATTATGTGAATTGCAACAAAACGTATTAACCTCCTAGATCACAAGACTAAATGGCAAACAACATGACTGATGTCGATGATGTCGTTGTTGGGGACAACAGCATCGAGATTGAAAGCGAACGGACCATATTTCTAACGTTTGCTCGTGGGGTTCCTGTGTCGGAGGCAGAGGTGAAGCAGTTTTTCACAGAAACGTATGGTGAAAATTGTGTTAAAGGCGTTGACATGCAATATAGCGATGGCCAACAACAATCACTATTTGCTCGGTTGGTCTTGGACTCGGTCGCTACCATGAATCGCATACTCGATGGCAAACGCGAACGCATTAAAAAGTTGTGGATCAACGAGAAGCTCATTTGGGCTCGTAAGCACGAGAGAAGGGATGTATCGATATAACTACATCCCAAATGGATATTTATATATCTTGTTTCTCGTTTTGTTGTTACTCTTCTGATGCAAAAAGTCTTTCTCTTATCTGCTGTAGTCTAATAACTAGAAAACATATGTAACTCCCCGACCACATTGGGTTTCTTCACTCTGAATGAAATATGTTTTCACATAAGTTTGACGTTGGAGGTCAATGTTCTTAATTAAACAAGAGTTAATATAGTTATGTGTGGCTGCTGAACTAATTAAACAAGAGTTAACATAGTTAAACAAGAGGTTAATATAGTAATTAGGATACCTCTATTATTTTATACCTGAACTTTGAGATGAATAGTAGTTATGTGTGGCTCAGATGAAATATGGTACTAGCCGAGGGAAACACGAAGAGGGCTGGCTGCAGAGAATGGGATTATGGGAACTTGATATTTTAATTAGTTGAAATTGCATTTCATTTAGGTCAATGTCTTCTAATTTCCAGCTTTTCTTTGAATTATATAAAAATTGAAAATGGAGGTATCATATTAGGATGGACAATTTATATGGATACCTCAAAAACAGTTTTCCTGTCGAAAAATAAAGTTAGAAACTATATTAACTATATATAAAAACCGCATAAACAGATTTACGCTCTCCTAATTACTCATTTTTTGTTACCATTTCACCTCAGAAGAAGCCTCCATCATCTACTGTTTGTACAAGTAGAAAGAGACGCTAACGCAGATCGTATAACTTCCTTTAAAGTGCCTCTTAAGCTTGAGATTGTATTCTTCAGCGTTGCAAGTTCTGAGCTCTCACCAAACGAATCATCCAAATGCTCCAAAGACTCGAGCTGCTTCTCCAAGTATCTCCTCAGACTTGCCTCTGCAACATTAATCAGACTAAGAGATGGGTTACTGTGCATGAACTTGGTTACCAGAAACCCAGCTAATATCTGCTGGTTGGCCTTCACAAGCTCCGCGACAAAACATGGGAACATGAGTTTCCCAAAACATGACATAAACCGTCTCTCGGAACTTGCATCTGATTGTCTGTTGTCCGCTTGTCTTATCCGCTCTTCTTGGAACTCTCGAGATAGCTTTCCAATCAGATAGCAAAGGAAGGAGAAGACTGAGCCGTAGCAAGAATCGGAGATGATCGTTGAGAGAGTCCCAGAATATATAACCAGGAGAAGAACTTCATGATGGCTCTGACTCGATAACTCCGGAATGCCTTCTTGTTTCAATTTTTCTTCAACAACACTGAGACACTGAGATCTGATTCGTTCGTAGGGCAACAAAAGAGATATCTTTAGACCGAGAAATGGGTCAGTGCTGGCCAAGATCCCAGCCAGGCTTTCTGCTTCATTTTCTTCAAGCAGGACCTCTTCAGGTTTCTGAAGCGATCCATCTATAAGTCGTAGAACATTTTCGGGCATGCTCAAGGCAATGTACTTTCTCAAAATATCCAGCCAGCACGAATGTAAAGGATGAGCCGAGACTATATATTCCTTTTTTTCTTTCTCCATGGGTTCTGGTTCCTGAAATGTTTCCCATCCATCATTCCAATCATCATTGCCCCAGTCGTTTCCTTGGTCGGTTGCCTCATTAGACGGCAATAGTTCGGCTTTCTTAGCTTCAAACAGCTCTTCCCATCCTTCTAAAATTGCCAGAAGAGCTTCAGCTTGTGAAGCTGTAGTAACAGCAGAAGAGAGTTTAGAGAAGCAAGAAACAGATGTCTCAACACTCGATAGATCCTCAGGGGTGATCTCTAAGCCTGGAGCGATGGACACCACAGCAATCTGAGATGATTTGAGTGCGACCAAAGTATTTGTGAGCCTGCTAGAACCATCAGCCTGGTCTGGCAACGCTTGGTTAAGCGTGGCTTCAGTCTTTTGCATAGACGATAATAGCTCAGCCGAACCATCCCATGGCATAACGTTTGACTGTAGCTCAGATGATGAGCCCTTGATATTCTTACCCGAGATGAACTGCATAAGCTCTAAGGAGTACACGCGAACTTGACTTGGCAACTCCAGGTTCTCAGAAAATATTACGAGTTGTTCCCAGACTACAAGCCTAACACGCTTCAGTTCTTCCAGGTTGCCTTCCAAGTTACTGAGAGAGGAGAGCAACCGGTAAAGATTCTGTGTTTCATGAGCCCCAGATACCAAATTTTGTAAAATGGGTTCAAGTATTCTCAAGTAAAGGTGTGGAAGATCCTGCATAGCTGTCGGATACCGAGAGGACAAATCTGAGAAGACATCAGAAATGGGTCCAAATCCACAGCCAGAGAAGACCATGGCTCTGCAGAAGTTGAAGATTTCAGTCGCGCAATCACCTGCCAAACCAGATTTAATGTAGACAAGTATTGCAGCCCAAGCCTGACTTGGGGACAGACTGTCATCCATTACTAGTTTTATGAGAACAGTAAGACAGCTGCTAATGCATTCAGGGCTTAAGATAAGATTCTCCACAAGACTTGGAGTAGATGATTTTACTTCTTGCATCTCATCAGCTAATCTTATCCAAAAGTTAATCAGTAATATAAGACATTCTTGCCATGTAGAACTATCAGGGATATGCACGTAGAAGTCATTTGGCGGAAGAACTAATGTGAAATGCCGTTTCAGGATTTCCACAGCTTGCAAAGGTTCCAAGATCCTGACATATACTCTACTGTGGTCATATGTCTGCTCAAGTTGACCGAGGAACCCCTGGAAACTCTCTGCACTTCCAAAATCAAGATCTCTTCTACTCTCCAGTGTATCTAACAAATTCATAATATATTGTTTGTAAACATTTTGCCAGGAAATGAGACGGTCGGACGAATTCTCCATGAAGAAGCCAGTGAGAGTTTCTACCATTTTGGCCAAAGCTTCCAAGTTCATCTCATTGATGTGCGCATGGACTTCATTGTTGAAGCTGTCAAAGTTCAAACCTCCCAATTCTGCAATATTTTTGAAATCCAAATCTGTGATAAACGACACTCTACTGCATTCTTGCTTAAGGACGTTATACATATTCGATAACCCAGCAAAGGAACCATGCGGTTGAAGCAACAATGATGCTTCCTTGCTTAATTCCAAATGGCTATAGCATTCAGAAAGGAGGCTATATATGTAAGCAAGGCGTTGTTTGTTAAGACCACTAACTGCTGGGTACACGATTGTGCTTATGGTTTGTATGGTGTCTGAAGCAAAGAGAAGTATTTCTTCCTTGACTTGTATAATTTCAGCCGTGATGTCCTCATTTGTCCAAATCTCAGAGCAAAGGATAGAGCTTAAATACCTTAATATCACCTGGCAAGAAGACAAAGAAAGGTATATATTAGTTGCAGTTGAGGACAGTATGTGCAGTATAAGGTATATATAAAGTGAAATGTACCTCTGATTGGTTCAAGCCATATGTATCAGCCAATGTTAGTACATCTTTCAAAATCAGCTTCTTCTCCAATTTCACAGATTCAATGAGAGAGAAAACAGCAACCTTAATGTATTCAATATCATGGGATAAAAACCTTTCAGTCTCAACCCCGGGGATAATTCTCTCCAGAATTCTAGAACGGTCAGCATCATACATTTTTTCCTCTAATTTATGTTTCCATTCCTTCCAAAAAGTTGACTGAAGTTTGTCGATCCTCCTCATATCATCTGTATAAAACAGCACCTAGAGGTCAAAAGAAGTTGGCAAAAAAAGGTATATTTAAAAAATAATAGACCGAGAAACCCTTACCAGAGAGACTTTCTGTTTGATTTCTCTCAAAGTTCTTCCGAAGCAGTTCTCTCCTCTGGATGGGAGCCGTACACTCTACTCCAGAGTCATGTAGCAAACTATATATCATGCCTAGACTCATGATACTCCGAATTTCTTGGTAGTTCCCCCTTATTCTCAACTGCTTTTCTATAACTTCTACTGCATTAGATGCATCTACTAGATTCAACAGAAACGAGCATCCTATAATGTCTTCCTCTTTTGTTACCGGAAGATCAATTATCGAGTCTGTAATCATGGCTATCAGCTCATCTTTTGGTGCAAAACCATTCTTTGCCAGCCAGGATAGAATGGTAACAAGAGCAGTTGCCTTTACGCTGACAAACTGCTTTCCAGGAATAGAATCAAGCATTAGCCTTTTATCCAACTTCCTATTCCTACCCAGCTTAAGTAACCAGGGAAGATGTGACGCAGCAAACGAGAGAAGCTTCCCATTTTCCTTTAGAAGAGATTCCAAGTCCATGCTATTATCAACCGGCAAGTCCTTAGCAACACAAGAAAGTGTATCTTTGACTCTGTCGAAATCTAGTTGTTGATCACTGCTTAGCCCATCAAGCATCTGAGGGAAATCTCTCAGACAAGAAACACCACCCATCTTGTGAAATTCAGGAGAATCCGTCTCTGATAACATTCCCAAAGTCTCGCATTGGCCTTGGAGGTCAAGATCTTTCCATGCGTGCAATAACTCACTGATCGATTCATCATCGCAGTGACCCAAAGCAAAGCCAAGTAACTGCTTTCTAGAACTTATATCCATGTGTTCAAGTGCAGGACCTCTTGCTATTGCAGCACCTAAATCCCAAATGGGACCATGCCCTTTTTTGGTTAGAACAATGCATAGATCAAACGCCACCTGCAGATCGCCTGCAACTGCAGCTTCTCTAGCAATAGCTTCTTCAACAGATGCTATCTCTTCTGAAGAATTCAACCCAAGAAGTTTAGCAACCTCAATAAGTTCTTCAACATGTAGATAGGCCCCAGGATGCCCCGTGATTGCCATCTTAATAATCTCCATTGGATCGTTTACTTGTTTGAACTGCACTGGTAGGAGACTAACCCCAAGATCTGGAAGCCTAACAGTAACTGCATCAATGATATCCGCCTCGGCTTTAACAGTCCGGCTACTAGAAAATATATTGAGACACTCCCTTGCTTTCCATATCTGGAAATATAATTTTCAAAACTGTAATTTCCATATCCAAGCACAAAAAGAATTGTCGCTAACACTGAACTTTGTGAAAAGAAAACAAAAAACTCTACAGCACCAGAAGCAAGAATTGAAAGGATGGAAGGTTGCGTAACTATATTTAGTAGAGAAAAAAAGCTTTATACATAAATAAAGAAACACCACTTACTTCTTCAGAAGCAAGGCTCGGAGCAGAGAAGAAGTATTCCTTTGCCGCATTTATAACAAGACTCTCTGCCTTCTCTGATGGCAGAGCAACTGAGCCTGTACCCTTGAGATAATTTCTAGCCAGGGAAAACTTTCCAGCTTTTAGAAGTCCTCTACAGAACTCTGTCAGCACAAACTCAAGATCAAGGAAAGAAAAGGCTTTCTCTTGCAACTGTCGCAGATCACGCCACATGCATGCCCAGTCATTATCAGATCGCCCAGGTTGACGACGAACAAATTTTGAAAGCATGAGTCGAAGGATCTGCTTTACACCCTTTTCATCCAAATGAACCTCGAGGAAATAATTAATTGGTTTCGGGACCTGTGTAGAATAAAAGGCAGAATTATAACTTCCAAAAAATTTCAAACATAAAATCTGTTGGTACCTCCTACACAGGCAGAGAACCAGTCGAGTGCACAAGATTCTATACTTAAGATAGTTCATTTCAAATATGAGCACACAGAACAAGGCTACATATTTTTTGCTATGAGATACCAACTTAAGTAATTCAAGATACAGACAAATTTTGAAACCTGATAAATTTCCAAAAGCCTCCCTGCTTCTATATGACCTTCAGCCAGTTTGAGCCTTTTCTGAATGTCTTCACCAACAATATCTGCATTTGCATGGATTTCAGTTTGGTTTAGCAATAACTCAATAAGGACATCTGATTATTTAGTTACATAGACTTTGCGTTGGGATACATTGGATCTGGACTACTAACCATTTATCTTCGGTAGCTTTGATAGCATTGTTGCCATGACATTCCACTTATCTGTAACTTTGCACAGATACAGACATTGCAGAGCACAATCAACAACTTGAACCTCATCCTTAAAAAAACAAACAGTATACAAATCCATACACCCTTCCTCAATAACTTTCGAGCATAAATCAATCTCATTTTTTGCTGCCATCTCCTTCAGCCATTTAACTAGAAAGGACTCCTCATTACGATTGTTTGCCCCCAAAAACCTTTTCTGCATAAATGGAATTGCCTTGTCATGCAATCTTCTAACCACAGTTTCAGTTTTAATCCCTTCAAGCATCATTTTAAATTTCTCATAATCAGATAAATGCTCCCACCCAACAAGGCTTAAGCTGAAGCAGATTTCCCCTCCAATTTCATCAGAATAAATGATCTGGTGCAAGTATGATAGATCCTCATGGAACTGTTCCAATTCAGATATGCCTTTTTTCCATGCGATATCAATCAAACAAGTACAGTTGTCTAACAGCCCAGTGGAAGAATCAATATCTCTAGCTCTATTTTTATACCATGTGGCAAGTTCTTCTGATGATGGCCAATTATACCCCAAACACCTTCTAACAATTGGCTCAGTTTGAATCTGATAATCATTCTTGCTATTCTCCGGCAATTTATTAATAAATTTAACCATCTTCTCACATTCAACCCAGTCTTCTTCTCTCACTGCCATACTAGTTGGAGGAGATTTTCCCGGAAGAAGATGTGCATACGTTTCAACGGAAACTGTTTCAGGAATAGCTGCCAAAATTTGCAGCATGAAAGATGCAAGTGAATAAGGATGCCGCTTAAAGAGCAGGTTTAAGGCCCCTATCCTCCCGCTCTCAGCGAGTGCAATAGCAGCCTGATTGATAGGATTGCTCCGAAATTTTCTGTAATCCTGCACCGAATATCTGTGGAGACAATGTCATTAACCCTTTCTAAAAGTAACTGGATAGTTAAGTTTAAAAGTAGATTGAAAGTAACCGGAAATTCTGAAATGCAGAACCTAATGCAAAGAGCTTGGATATATCGGATGGAAACTGTCTGCGTGGGTATTTAAGGGTGGCAAAAGAGGGTTGTAAGTTTTTCAAGTAGCAATAAAACCCACGAAATTACCTAACTCTAGAATCGATGTCAAATTCTAACCAAATTCTAAAGGACACTCATTCTGTGTTGGATAACCATAGACCCAAAACAAACCTGGATATGCCAGACCTAAATAGTACTATATGGCATACCTGCTTACCTATCTGCAGAAAGGAAAAGAAGATGCAAGTGTAAAGATATATACCTGCCCATGCTTATTCCCAAATATGTGTCGAGCCTTTCACTAAACTGCAATAGTCGAAGCCTAGCCAAACGAAATTCCCAAAGTGGTTGGGATTCTTGATCTTCAGATTTAGCGAATACATAGTGATTAGTTAGATTAACTCCATGCGCAAGTATGGCCTTCATGGAATCTTCTGTTGGCCCAATTCTATCTAAGCATTCGGAGAGCACAAAAGCTTTATCTTTTATCTTTGATAGAATCATGCTCACATCTCTTACCCCTTTTTCTGAGTTCAACCATCTTGACTTGAATACTTCATCTCTATCCAACCCATGGCTATCAGCAAAATCTAACGCCTCTTGGTAGTGGCTTTTCTCAACTAAGATTTTATACATTTCAGGAATTGTTTTCTCAGTAAAAGATATTAGCCTCCATAACATACTATGCTCACTAGTATGATGCAATTCACTTGGGTCCTTGTCAACCTTGGCCAAAGCTGATTTTGCTTCCTGCGTTGAACTTTCTAAAAGAAAAATGTGTCCTTCCAATCTCCTAACTCTTTCCACGACAGGCATAGAATAATTTGTAGCATCCTCTTGAACTATAACACACCTACTGATGTCACATATACTAATGCTACCGCTCCTTTTCAAAATTGTAAGGGCGTGATCAGACCACCAAGTAAAATCTACGACATTTCTTAAACTTTCTTTCCAACTTTGTAGCGACTTATCTGGCTTAAGTGAATCAGAACTGTCTTCAGAAGGACAGTACGTAAGTGTCAATCTTGCTTTATCTAACTGGAAAAGATGCATACACCCATTGCTATCAAGACTTGCAACATGTGACCCCTGAGGTGAGATTAAAATCTTTGGATATGCCAACTGATCATCTTTGGTCTCAGAATACACGCCTTCAAACTTTGTGGTGGACAACAGTTCCAGACCCAAATTCTGACACTTACGCCAAAGTGAAACACACGAGGAACCTGAAGTGTAAGTAAATAAAATATTAATAATACCAAAATCAGAAACCTACATCTCTGTTCATAGGAAATTTTTCAACAACCACATTATTCATTAAACGACCACAAACATTGATAAATTATAGGTAGCTTTCCTATATAAGAGTATGCAGCTGTGGCTTGCTAAATTGATTGATTTCGAGCGACTGTGTAGCTTTCAATTCTTAACAATAAGTACTACGATTTTAAAACTTCCATAACTAAAATAAGTTGTATAAAACCTACCAGAACTCACTGTCGATGATATGCCTGCAGTACTACCAACAATGAGAAGGAAAGAAAGGTCTGGATGGTAATCAAAGCAAAAAACATGGTTGGGGAATTGCTTTCTCAAAGCTGGGACATTATTTAAAGCATGTTTGGAAATGGCAGAAGCACTTGGCTCCCTACTGATCTCGACATGATGAACATGTCCATCTGATGTAAGTACACTGAACGAACACCTACAGGCAAATTGTCATTGGGACAGACCACCAGTCAAAATTTCATATCAGAGGTAGACCTTCAGCAAACAAGTATATTGTAATGCACAAGGGCACATCAGGATCCCAGTACTCTTTAAATCTTAATCAATAAGAAATAGGGACGGAAGGAAACGTACAAGCATGATGGTTGCAAATCAGAGTCGTCCTTAATCAATCCTAATACTGATGCAGAAACCTTCAAGTTTCTTTTTGTGACTTGACTTATTTCTTCACCATTAGTTTTGATGAAAAAGAGGGTCTCGCTATCATCCACAAGACCAAGAACATCATGTTTTTCGGACCACACTCCGGAAGTAAATGATCCTGATATGTTGGCTGATGCAGAGAACAGTAAGTCAAGAGGACCATAGAATGGACATGGAATAGACCATGAATTAAGAAAACAGAGAGACAGAAAAAAGTATTGCGATGAGAGGATACTTTCGAAAATTAACAGAATAAGAGACAAAGTTTCCACATACCATCCTTGGTGGAAAAGAGAAAAAGAAAAGTAAATGCACTTTTTTAGGCGTTTGTTATCACAGTAAATCAAGTAGATAGTTTTTGGAAAGATAAATGCAGTATTCTACAAATACTTGTATTGGAGTGTGCTATGGCAAATTGGCAATGATCCCCAAAAACCATTATCAGGCAAAAAATATGTGAAACCAAGGGAAGATATGCCAGATTTCTTACATGTAAAACTGCCACATGGTTTCCTGTAATCATCGTCCTTTCGCAAGATTGTAACATGATTTCCGGAAGTGACGGCAACAAGTTCTCCTCTAGGCGAAATAAATAATGACACCGGTTTATTAGTCTTTCTCGGATTCCAGTATTCACTCCACTTTTCCTTGAGCTGACTAACACCTTAATACCAGAAAATAAATAATGAAGAAGCTTGTATCAACCAATGGGCTATAATGCTAATTTAACGAAAAGAGATGTGCACAAACATGATTCCTACAAGCTCATAAAACAAAAGATTCAAAATCACAGATCTCTGAGTTTGTGTATGGACTTTGCTAAACGGCATAATAAATAATAAGGCAGAGAAATTCCCCTCTGTAGTCTACTACATATCCCGGCATTTTGATAAAACACTTCAATGTATAGAACAGTTTACACATTCTCCAGAAATTATAACGAGCAAATAAGAAAACAACCTTGTAAAACATGTGAAAAAAAGAAATCAGCTTTTAAAATCGCGTACACGCCAGAACACAGTAATTAACCCAATACTTTCTAGAAAACTAACAGAAACTAGAGAACATATAAAGCTCCCTACTTTATTCACCAGCAGGTCAAACAACTAAAGAATCAACCATCTGCAACTGACCTCTAATGGAGACAAGAGACCGAAGCCCTCCTTTCGAATCAGTTCCATCTGCCTAAACTTCGACAAGCAGATCAAAGCGCAATGTAAGATATATAAAATAAACACTATACTCACAGCGATTAGTTAAAACTCTATAAGCATGATGAACATTGTACCTGAGGAAGAGGAGGATATCTAGGAACATAAGGCAATGAAGCATGATGACGTATCTCATACAAAACTTTTCTTCCAGGAGTTTCCATGATCAATCGCTTAAGGAGAGTGTGAGATCGATGATCCTTCACACCAGATTCTAGGAGCTGAACAATCAAATTATAAGATTATTGTATATGCACTGAATCGATCAAATCTGAAGTTGTAATCTGAGTCGGAGATCTAATTAGCAGGGTTATAGAATCAAAAGAAGGTTTAATTAAATTTTGACACCTTAACCCCAAAACATCAAGCATTCTCATCGTCTGAACCACAAAGTTTTAAATGATTCAAGAAAACCCTTGACAAATTACCAAATTAAACCAAGAGTCGATTAGCATACCTAAGCAATATTTGGTGATTATGCTCGGCGAGAGAGAGAGAGAGACCAGTGGCGAATTGAACAGAGAAAACGATGTAGTATTTGCTGGCGAGGCGAAGATCCGGGGATGCGACCTCCGATGGTGGAGACAGAAGAGATCCTGAGGAGGAGGAAGAAGACTCCAAACGAAATCTCACCGTCGAGGTACTACTGGTGAATGTGAACTTCGCCGATGAGAAGAGAAAGTGACGATGACGACGACTCCGTGAGAAAAAGAACACAAAAAAAAATTACAATACTTGTCCGACTAAAATCAATTGGAATGTATCAAAACCGGTCCGGTTCAACCGTCATAATAATGTTTTCTTTTCTTATGCAGATTGACAATCAAAACCGGTCGGTTCAAATTAAAAATCGAACAAACCGAATAGTTGTATCCTTTGTGAAAGGAATCACAATTTTGATTCATTCCTCTGCTCTTCTCTACAGCCATTAGAAGAGCTCTTTTGGAAAAGGTTTTTCAAAAGCATATGACACCACACGGCACCACTGAGAGAAAAAGGAGAACTGGGACAAGTGAAGAGTTTTGGAGATAATCTAGTTTGTTCCAGTTAATCGTTGTCGACGTCGATTCTCAAGAAACGGTTTTCAATTGTAATGAATGATTTATTTATTCATAAAAAAAAAAAAAGTAAAAACTAAAAGACATTTGTACACGGTTCATAACCTCTGGAACACGTGTGCATATGACAAGCTACAAACACATCTTGTTTGCTCAAAGAAATGATAAAACACATTTGAGGAACTGAGATCAAGAAAGAGTGGCCCTGAAACACTTCACCAAAAAAATAAGTGAATCACTCACTCAACTTGCATACTTCCATGAACTTCTGGACTGCGTTATGATACTGAGTTCCCTGAAACCAACCACACAACAAACGTTAAGCATCTCGATACTGACTATTAGAGATAGGACAGATCATAGAGGTCAATGGTTTCTGCTCTAACACATAAAACACATGAAGATGTTCTAAAGAAATCAAGATTAAGTTCACCAATTATGTATCTTCATACAATAATTAATTGGATAACTGATCTGATAAATATCCTTAGGCAACTGAAAATGGTTTAGGCTGAATTGACTGTTCAATCAGCAAAACAAACAATTTATTCCGCATGTCAAATACATACATGGACCAGACGATATTGACACACAGTATACTCCTTCGGGAACTAGAATGGAGAACGGAAACAGATGAGGTAGGCGACTTACCTCCCAATATAGCTGATGGCAGTTCATGCATTGCCAAAATTCTAAGTTTTTATTAAATAAGCAGTTGGGTATTCTTTGGAAACCCTTGGCTGCTTCAATGGCTTCTTCAATGCTTAGAGGTTTCTGAATAAATTTCCCATTGCATTTTGTACATCTTGACATCAGCTGATCTCCGCTGATCTTTAGCTGGAAAGTCTCTATCACCTGTGCAGCTTATTGTTTCATTAACCCTGTAGGAACCCATAATCATTCTACTTAATGTAAATAAAGTGGTTGCACAATGAGTATATGAGGTTATTTCGAAATGCTCCACCCAGAAAGATTTTATTTAAACATAAACTCATTCGCTTAAATATTTATCTTCAAGAGAGCCTATTTCTTGAAGTCAAAATTTCCAGTTTAGGTGTCCCATTTCAAATCATGCCTCATCACAGATCTTACAGAACAGCTCATACGTTGAGAATTAATTTCGTTTGTACCTCAAGTAGCTGCTCATTTTTAAGAAGACTCTTTACTCGATATATCTGATGTTTTGCCATATCCTGGTGTCTCAGCAATTTTGTATCTCTTGTCAATAGAATTCTGTTCTCTTTAAATGCTTGATCAAGCAACTCCCTGACATTTGTATCAACAGATCAACAGAAAAATTCAGGAAACCTAAATAGATAGTGTGATCAACCCCATAGTCACGAAAATATTACAGTATCAGCTTTGGAAAAAATACCTTGAATCTGGCTTTTTTGAGTGTGGAATTGCAGCATCAATACCCACACAACGTAGATGTTTCGCCAAACCTTCAACCTAGAGAGTAATTTTATAAGCAATCGATGTGAAAAAATGGTTACATTCAAGAAACAAAGATACTAACTAGGTGAAGTCATATAATAGAATTTTTTCAAGTACATAAAACAAAGTCATTTCAAAATATTACCATCACATCCAAAAGAAATTTAGGGCAGCCATCACCGCCTAAAGATGGGTCCCATGGCGGTGGACCTTGCCATTCCGCAGAACAGACCAACTGCTTATTTGTGTTCACAGTGCTTGAGGGGACACGTCTTCTTGTTTTCTTCTTGAGTTTCTTCGGTAGAAGATCAGACTCCTTCAACAGGATCCTTTCTCCATACTTCCTGACAATCCTTAACAGACTCTCGTCCATCGGCATTGTGTTTAGAGTTGTTTTTCTAGAAACCATTCCATTGGTAATGTTTTGACCATTTTCTGACATTGATCTGATTACATCTGCAGCCTTGCAAAGTTTGAGCGTGACAATCTTACTGGTAGATTCCGATCCAGTCAGAAGTTCTTTTAAGCCAACATTTATCTCTCCAGGATCTGGCGCTTTGATTCCTTCAAGAAGATGTGCCTTGAATACATCGAATAGTTGGAGCAAGCAGTGAGCATCTGTGGCAGCATATAGTTTCTGTTCTTCTGTAAGAGGACGATGTGACCAATCACTACATTGAAGTTCCTAAAAGCATAAAAAACTGTTAAAAAAGACTTAGTAACAGTATGCTTCTCTACCTACCAGCAACCTTAGAAAAGCTAACTAAATGTCAAAAGACTACCTTGAAGTAATATGATACAACTAAAGAGACCGAGATTCTCCAGGGTGTTTAGATCTACACTGAACAATCAAATTAAATGTCTAAACAGCATATAGCATAAGGTAAAAAGACTAATCCATCCATCAAGTTAACATTACTAAGACAGCCTAAACCGTTAACACATATCTAATAGAAGTATCAAGCTAGTCTATTTTAACCAAAAGTCAAGTTATTTCGGGAATGATTGACAAACCTTTGAGAGAGAGATGTCCAGCATTTCCTTGCATATAGCTGCCAAGCTCTTAATATCCTTTGGGGGCTTTCTCCCAAACCGCTTATGCTGCAGATGATTGTATATGCTTGTGATATCCAAGTACTGTTTCACCTATTCACATTAACAATCACATACGAGAGTTTTAGAGAAGCAAAAACTAAAAGGAAAACAAACACACAAATCAAAGACTCTACTTTGATCTTACTTACCTAATCTATAAACACCAGACGTGATCCAAACACAAGAAAACTAAAACCTTGAAGAGGTAACAGAGCTAAAGGTAAAAACTTTGGTAGCAATTCGATTACACTTATCTTGAATGCAATCCTAACTACCAAGAACAGTCTCAACAAAACGTTAACTAAAACTTTTCACAGCTTTAACTAAAAAACAAAGAAGTAAACTTCAAAATCTTCATCAAGCAATTCACCTCTTGGAATCCACCTTCACATCCATGTTGTATAAATGTCGAAGACAAGTAAACCAAATCCTGTTTAAACCGAAACCCTAATTTCAACACATCCGGAGAAACAAACATGTCATTCAACAGCTCCCACACCGACGGGAGATTAATCGAAGTCAAATCAATGAGAAACACATCGGAGACACGATCATCATTATCATCATTCGTGGCTTGACTGAGTCGGCACGCGACTTGGAGAAGAGTTACTGTAGGAAACGAAGAGGAGCTGGAATGTTGTGGCTTCCACTCGGCGTCTAAGGCGATGATCGTAGAACGAGTGAAACACCATTTCAGGCGAGTGAACTCGGTCGAGTCGGTGGACGAAACTAGATAGGTCTTTAGATTGCTTTCCATCGTTACAGAGCGACAACGAAAACAAAATTAACTGAAAATTACATTAAAGTAGACTTGAGACTTGAGACACTCTTATGTCGGTTTTGGTTGATCCAATTAATGGTTAGGTGAAAACCGAATCGAATCAACTAAGCCGAACCAAAATCTAGCGATAGAAACTAAAACCATTTTATTATCTTAAAATATTTTTCTTGTCAATATCAAATTATTAATTATCTGAACCGACTTGAAATTAATTTCTATATTATAAAAATCAAACTAAATTTTTTAAAATTATAAAAAATAGATATCTTTTTTATTATTTTCTTTATAAAACTTGATTTTTAAAGTTATCTACTAACAAGATCGTGACAGGTCAATTTTATCGATTATATGTTAACATGTGTCAATTCAAAATTTACTAAAATATGTAAAAATTCTAAATCTATCAAGAAATATATATATATATATATATATATAAGTAAAAAGAAAACAAATTTGTTTGTATTTTTGAAAACTTATTTTATTGAAAATATTTTTTTTAATTTATTAAATTATTAACCTAATCTTATTTTGAATTTTTTATTTATTAATATACACTAATTCAAAAAGGGATAAAAGTTTTTTTTCCTGTTGAAAAATTGAAATCGAAATTTTTTTAATCTTATTAATAAAGTATGAATCCTTCTTACCAAATCACAAGACATCTCAAAACTAGAAAGTGGCATGTTCAATAAATTGGATATATTTTAACACATAATTTATATATTTTATTTTTGTAACTTAGATTACATATATTTTATTTTTGTAACTTAGATTACGTATATTTTTTTCTTCTTAAATAGAAAACGTGAAAAAGATAAGTAGATCACATATCTATCTACATGGTATCATATACATATCTATATTAGAAAGAATTCCAAAAATTTATGATAATTTGAGTTAGATTTTTGTTGGTCACTTTGTGTTGTTCTTGGCATAGGAATTAAATAATAATTATGGGGTTATTAGGTTATTAAAAAATGGGGTCTTTACAAACTCAAATTTTTTTTAATCTTTTGAATATATTCTCATATGTATAAATATTTATATGGAATATTTTAATCGATATGTTAAGATTTTTATATTAATTAGATATAAGATGTAAGTTTTCTCATATACTTTTGATTAAAATATTATATTATGATTTTTTCTTCTATTTGTGTTATCCTCAATGGTGTACTTGTACCTAAAATCATAGAACTAAATCCAATAGGTAGATAACAAAATTTTTAAATTGTAGCTAAATTTTATGGATGTTCCTTATTAACAATTGTCATATGTGATATTAATTATAATATATTTTGGGAAATTACCTAGAATATTACATAAAAGTAGGTTTATTACTAGACTAACACGTTGAGATTTCTGTCTTACTAGAATAACACAAAAAAGTTTGCAAATTACTTCTCTATCTGAGTTGTGTGTTTTATTACGTTTTATGCCATTTATAATTAAATTTGATCTAAAAAAACCTTGAGATTTTATGCTCTTGCTCTTGAGATCTTATGCTCTTACATTTAAATTTACTGTGATTTTGAAGAGAAAGAAACACAAAAAACTTGAACGATCGATTCCTGTTTTTTGGATTCTCTTAAATTTGGGTGGACAAAAAACATTGATTCCTTCTAATTTGATTCACTTTCTCTCTCTAACAAAGTTTCAGATCTAGTTTTTATTTTGCCTGAGTTATCGGAGAAGATATTATCGGTGAGTTTACCGGAGAAGAAATTATCGGTGAGTTCGATAATCGTAACTAGCGGTAGATTGAAAAGCCCTGCCGGTACAGTTCCGTTGAGAAGATTCTTGACGATTCTGATTTTGTTTAAGGACTTGCATTTACCAAGCTCTTCTGGGATTGGACCGAAGAAGAAGTTGTTAGAGAGTATCAACATCTCTAGCTTCTCGCCTCTGCATAAATCTATGAGGATAAGTCCGGTGAGGTGGTTGTAAGAGACATCAAGCTTTTTCAGATTCCCGTTCCGGCCAAGATTTGTCTCTGTTCTTGAACTGCTCAAGTCTTCTGCTATTGACCATACGTTATCTCTCTCTTCAAGTCCCAAATTTGGAGTTTTTTTCTTTTCCTTGGCTGCCAATTTCTAAATTTTGATGGGATTTGATAAGCTATTCAACATTTTGCCGCTTGGATTCGAATAGTTTACTCGTATACTTTGATGTAAAAGCAATCATCTTTACGATATATTGATCTCCTAGCTGATCTCCTTAATTACTCTTGATTTTGATTTTTTTGGAGGAGATTGAATTGTATATTTCTTTGAAGCTAAAAAGTGTCAGTTTTTACTGAACTCCCATTGTTTTCATGGTTTTCAGGATACACAAAGGAAAGAAGTAGTATTGTGGTGATTGGGCTTAGTATTCACACAGCTCCTGTTGAGATGCGTGAGAAGCTTGCTATTCCTGAAGCTGAATGGCCACGAGCTATCGCTGAGTTATGCGGTTTGAATCATATCGAAGAAGCTGTTGTTCTCAGTACTTGCAACCGCATGGAGATTTATGTCTTGGCTCTCTCTCAGCAGCGTGGTGTCAAAGAAGTTACTGAGTGGATGTCTAAGGTCTTTGCCTTTTATTACAATGCTTAAATCTCACTCGGTCTGATGATTTCTCTGTCATATGTTCTCATCACTATATTACAATCTCAATAGCAAATGCTGACGTTTGTTATGTTTTTTGCAAGACGAGTGGGATCCCAGTTTCGGAGATCTGTCAGCACCGTTTTCTATTGTATAACAAGGACGTCACACAACATATATTCGAAGTCTCAGCTGGTTTGGACTCTCTTGTACTAGGAGAGGGTCTGATACTTGCACAGGTTAACCAAGTTGTTAAAATAGGTTGCTCTTGCACAAATGGAATACCAATTACCACGATTAACTAGAATGTGGACTCACCTTGATAAACGTATCTTGCGTACTCAAGTAAGTAAAATATATACTTCTGCAGTTCTAAGTCTCTTTTGCCTCTGCTCCTTGTGTCATTTGTCAAAAATGGTGTGTGGCATGGTTTGTGATGAGTTGATTTCTTAGGTTCTGTCTTTGTCTTTGTTTAGGTTTTTCTGTATTGATACTTTGCCCCTGCTACAAAGTCTTTTTTGTTTGTTAACGAACCTCATCAATGAAATCAAAAACTTCAAGTCTCATTCTTGGCTTTCCAATATGTAAATCTAAATTTGTGTGTTTTGTGGTTCTGTGTTGTGACTAGCAGCCAAGAGATGTCAGCATACGACAATGTTATTGGTGGGAAGCTGAAGTTAAAAGGGAAGGCTTTGGATGTGAAAGCCGGTGGAGTAAAGAAGAAGAAGAAGAAGCATAAGAAACAGGAAGAACAAGCTCTTAAAATTACTGATGATCTCATAGAAGGTAAGACTTGACCACTTTCTTCTCATAACATGACTTTTAACTGTTCCTTAACATTCATGGACTATGGAAAATTGATATGTTGTTGTTTGGCTATTAGGAGAAAGCACAGAAGCACTGGGTAATTTGATTGAAGGAGAAGAAGAAGGTGAAGAAGCGGGCAGGATTGAGGATGTGAACTTGCAGCACGATGATGATGAACTCTTAACGCCTGCAGAAAGAAGGTACATAGAGCAGAAACAGAGATTGGATGTGCAGAAGCTAGCTAAGGAAGCCAACAAGTCTCACCGTAACAGGATTGAGGATTTCAATCAGTATCTGGCTAACATGAGTGAGCACTACGATATCCCCAAAGTCGGACCTGGTTAATATAAGATTTTCCTTGGCTTTGTTTTTACTCTGCTTCTCTATTTGTCATCGTTAAACAAACTACTGTTGGATGTCTGTTATGTTTATTCCTACAACATTTCAATTATGTAATCTCCAGTTCTCTAATGCCAAAAAACACATGTTCTTGCAAAAATTTCTTCTGCATTCCTCAATTTGTAAAACTTTAGCGAGAATGTCAACCTTTTGAACCACATGTCGTACGAACTTTACCTTTGTGGAAGATCAATCAACTGTATAACTAGTGGACAAAAGTGTAAACAATACTAAAGGACCAATATTGCAACTTAGAGAACAAATGGAATGATGATCCCTGGAGGGTATCTCTTATTGAGTTTGAGTACAAAATCCTACATTCTTTTCGTCTGTACCAACAAACATATGAAATAATGAAGAGAGTCAGAGAGAAAGAGAGACCAATATATTAGTCTACACAAGAGCCAGACTCAAGTTTCGCATCCAAGTGAAGGAAGACCTCAGCAAAGTAACGTTGTGCGGTAAAACATAATACCAAATTTATTTGGCTGGAGCTACTAAGGACAATCTTGGTCAAGAGCTGGAACAGACAAACCCGCGAGAGATGTATACATCACCAGATAGTTTTGCAATAGTCTTCAAGTTCAAAGCCTCTGTAATATTAACAGATTGATGATATCCAGCAACAGTTAGAAGCTAGAATCTCTAACTGGTAACGTTATCTCCAATCTAAATTTTTTAAGTTTCCAACTTCCATCAAAGATATTTCTCAATATTCCTGGTCCAAGCTCTACTGAGAGTGGCTGTAAACTTAAGCAGAAATACAAATTAGCTGCAACTGAACCATCTCAAAGACAACATAAAGACCACAAAACTTTGTGTGTTCTAAGAAAAATACCAAGATGCAAGTTCAGAGATCCTATGCCTAACAGACAACCATCTGAAATGTATCAAAATGAGATGATTGACTTCAAACGAGTTATACCAAAAGAAGCAGATGAGAGCAAACCTTGGATTGTCGCCTTCCAGCCTAATAATTTCACCAATTAAGTTATTTTACTAAGTACTAAGCACTAAACTCATCCATAGCCGCACCAGCCATTGACCATACAGTCGGCAACAACAAGAGAACCTGAAACCTACATTGGTGACATACTCATATAATACCAATCTGATTTGTAAAATATAATTGACTCCACCGGAGAAAAAAAAATGTCAACCCAGTGAGAATCAACAGTTAATTTGATAAACGAATGACAAGAAGAGCTTGTAGAAGTTTGATTCTAAGAATTACAGAGGCGGGTAGTAATATTGTACACGCGTCCACATCCTACTTTCTAGTACGCCATTAGTTTAGTTTAAAGTCCCACATCGGTGAGTGAGGAAACTCTCGCTCTAACACGAGTGGTATAAATAAAACGTCGGATCCAACTTACAAGTCATACCTTTCTCGGCCTTTTGGCTAAGATCAAGTGTAGTATCTGTTCTTATCAGTTTAATATCTGATATGTGGGCCATCGGTCCACACGATATTAACTCTATTTTTTAAGGGAGAAAGCCCGTTAAGATAGCTTGCTATCTGGGCTTTCGCGAGTCGCCCATGCGTTGCACTACTGCACGGGCCTGGCTCATCCCACCAACATCAGTCTAAAATAATTTATGAATTTAAACTAATAAATAATTTGGAAAGAACTGAACCGACTTCAACCACAATTAATTGCAAAATTGGTGAATTTCCTCTTAACACGAATTACATAGGTTGTTCTAGTAACATCTCTTACTTTTTCTATAACAGTAACTATAACGACAATATAAGCTAGGGTTATAGAAGAAGATATGTTGAAGATGACTATAAAATTACAATAATATTGTTCATTAAAACGGATTTATGGACCTACACTAAGCAAAAGAACGTTATGTACGTACTCTAATCTCAAGAACATTATGTACTTATGCGTTCATATGTACGTACACATTTATATGTACGTACACGTTCGATTTTAGGTTTAATGAACCCGAAATTACCAGAATATCCTCGTCTTCTACCTCTAACATACGACTGAAAACCCTAATTTTCCCTGCCTCACTTTATTTTTTCACAACTTATGTCTATTTTTTTGGTTTCACTTGTGGGTTTTTTACTCAACTATTATAGATTTTCATCTCAACATCTGATTTCTAAATTAAAAACCTATCAAAAGTGAGTTATATAGATTTTCGAACAGATATCTAGCTCTTCCATGGATGAACCCAGAGGAAAGATTAACGAAACAGAGTAGGAAAAAGACGTTTGCTCCGGCCGACAAACAGAATACGATTGATGAATCTGCTACAAACGTTATTACATGAACACCATAGATCGGAAGAACAGCAAACGTGTTTAGATCTACCTCCAATAAGTCTATCGCAATGCTAGACTGTCTTTGACAGCTCAAACAAATTCGTGTTATTCTGGTAAGACTTTACAACTGTCAAAAATGCTTACTAAATCTACCACGGACAAGAAACCTACCATCACACTCCGAAAACTATTTCAAAAAAACAAACAAGTATACCAAAAATATCTGTAAGGAGAGAAGGCTGTCGCAAAAATCTGTCGCAACAAGCCATTAGTCTACCATAAATATCTTCCCACCCTTTTACGTTTGCCGCTACACGCGCTAAAAACAAAAGTCTATCATCAAAGGGAAATTCCTCTACCAACTTAATCTATCAAATCGATTTCATGTACGTCCACCGATAAGTGTACCAACACTACAACTAAGTGTACCATCTACAGTGACCGATAAGTGTACCAAGACTACAACTAAGTGTACCAAAAATATCTGACGTACACCTTTAATCAGTCCACGTGTATAAATCTACCATCAAAGGATCGGTAGACTTAGTCCCAACTTCCAATGTTTTTTTTTTTTCTAATGGCATTAGCCGTAATTACGTTTTTTCCCAACACTAGTTTCAGGGGTAGTATAGGTACAATGGGTTAGTCTAGTAATAACAAACAATTGTATGTTACTTTTGTAATAAGGAAGCTTTTATGCAATATTCTAGTAACTCACCCATATATTTTTCCACAAAAATATTTTTCAAACTATATTTCGACTTATCTCTACTAATTGTGTCCATAATTTCCAATTTTTAGTAAATCTTTAAAGCATATTTTGAGATTTCAAATCTTAACTTTTTATGCTTAAATTTATGATTGGTTTGGTTAATTTTAACATAGTATTTACATATGATTACACTAAAATCTACTAAGTTTGTAATAAAAAAATACATATATGATTTAATCTATAATATATAATATTAATATAGGAATCATTTATTATGTGGAAATGGTCAAAAGCCTCTTGAAAAACCCTCACATTCATTGCAATTAATTTTCTATCAAAATTTAATAAAGGATCTCCAAAACTACCCTGATATTAAAAGCAGACCAAACAGTTACAAAATACCATTTGTTTTTGAGTATAAATGTCATAAAAAAAATAACAAACAGAATCCGTCAGTTGAGTTGGTGATTCACAAGTATGATTTTGTTTACGACAAAAATGTCAACATTGGATGTTATTACTTACCATATCTATACTATTAAAAGGGAAGCATTTTTAATAAGTAGAAATAGATTAAGGGGGTGTTATTGGAGAGATGATTTCTAAATCCATATGGAATTGTAAATTTTAGAAATCAAAACAGATGGATTTTGAAATAACATGTTTTATCCTTGGATTTCAATCATTCTATTTTACACTATCAAATCCATTCAAATCCATATAAAACATAATGTGGATTTTGAAATCCAAAAACAAATCATTAAATGAATAACAGAGGATTTTAAAAAGTATTTGTAAATCATGGAACCAATAACACATGATTTTGATAAGTATTTTAAAATCAATGATTGAATAACACATGATTTTTGTTTGGATTTCCAAATCCATCAAAATCATACATCCAATAACCCCCCCTAAGAGATTATTACATGAAATGCCACTGAAAACAGAATAAGAATATATATAAATCATGTATCCAAACAGATTGATATTTATTAGGAGCCAAACAGATTGATATTAGTGGTATTAGCTGAACCGAAATTAAAAGATATAACCCTAAAAAATCGGGTGCAATTAAGATGGGTTCTAAATCGGTTTCCAAACAGATCACAGTCTAATAATAAAAATTACCTAACATTTATGAAAATTAAATTTATTACCATAAAAATCAGACACTTAAATTCAGAATTATATATATGTAAACATATTTAACTTGATAATATATTTAGATATATTTCTGGAAACAACAATTTATTATATAAGGAATTGAATTGGTCAAACCTAATTTGATATTATAAATGACGTGGTTAATTAAAGAAAGTAAATATAGAATTATCAAAAATGGAAATAGATAACATTAGATTTTCAAATTTCTTTAAAAACTTAACAATATTTTTTATGAAAATAAAAAAATAATTAATAATAAGAAAATAAATAATGTAACAACTAAAAAAGAAGTATGCTCTTTTATATTGATTTCAAACTGATTAATAAGAAGAAAATATTTAAATTATAGGTAATATATATATATATATATATCCAAAAATTATTATTTTAAAACTTATGAAAGTTTTTAATGTTCTTAAATAACAGAGCTACTAAATTTAAATTTTGTCTAAAATCTATTTTTACAAAATTATTATATTTAATTAAAATAAATAACGATTAATAGTATAAATTAAAATCTATAATAAAATTTCATCGATTATGGTGTGAATTAATTGAAGATAATTGAAGTAATTAGTTATTTTGAGTTATGAAACAAATATTCAAACAAAATATAGGCGATATGATGGCGAATTTTGTGGAAACTATCAACGAACAATTACGAAATTTAAGCAATATATTTGGCAAACAATATTTTAATAATAAATGAAAAATCATAGACAGATATTGAACTTTTTCTATACCATTTTCCTATGTATAACGAAATTTTTTGTTTAAGCCTATAATATATTATTTCGTTTTTCAATTTTAATAGCACATAATTTTTTTGTTCTTTTTGCTAATTGAAGATCTAATTTGAGTTTTATATTCTTGATTTCAGCGTTCGAATAGAGCATGGAAATGATTGTTTCTCCACCTTGTGTGTCACTGTTTCTTCAAACCAATGGTACTTTGATCTATTTATTCTTTAAATTTACTTAGTTAATTGACTTTGTAGATGTTATATTATGTTAAAGTTTGATCTTTCTTTTTTATGACACACCCTTGATTGAAAAATCATAAATATCGAGTTCTTATTAAATACTAATTAGGATATGGATAAGAGAAGGAAGAGCCGTTGGTAGAACATGGATCCTCAAATCAAGTAATCGAGCTAGATGGTATGAAGCATGACTACATCATTCTGGCTTTTTCATTTTGTTTAAAGGTTAGATTTTCAAATTTGTTTTAAAATTTAATCATATTTTTTTATGAAAATGAAACAATAATTAATAATAATAAAATGACTAATGAAACAACTATAAGAGGAATATGCTCTTTTATATTGATTTCAAACTGATTAAAAAGAATATATTTAAATTATAGGTAATATATATATCCGAAAATTATTGTTATGAAAATATTTTATTGTTCTTAAATAATAGAGCTACTAAATTCTAATTTTGTCTAAAATCTATTTTTATAAAAAATATTATATTTAATTAAAATAAATAACGAATAATAGTATAATTTAAAATCTTTAATAAAATTTCATCAATTATGGTTTGAATTAATTGTAGTAAAGGTTATTTTTAATGTATCATTAATTTGTGTGTTTTGTTTTTGAAGATTTGTTTTTGAGGATGGCAAACTTTGGTTTGATATTTTGGACTTGGGAATTAAACACATTAAGAAATTTATTGTTTGGTATTTAAATTAGCTAATAATTAGGGTGTGTTTATGAAGAGTTTTAGCCAAGGAGAATGTTGGATCACACAAGAAACAAGTACAAAACCATTTTACCAGGGAGTAGTACAATTAAGAGACTTTAATTGTGACGTGAAGACTATACTACTTGTGATTGATTTTATTGTGTTTAGACTTTTAAATGGGAAAACATGTAATCGTATTAAGGAGCAAGTGCATCCATCCACACATATTAAACTATTTGAAATAAACTTTTTGTATATCAATAATTTCATACCCAATATTTATGAAAATTATATTTAAGAAGTTTCCATAACCATTTCTATTAACAACAACATAACTATATGTTCAGAACCGTGCCATAGTTAGGAAAAAAGAAACATTCACTTAGGGCATCAAATTTTGGAGAAAATATTAGGAGCATATATTATTTAGACTTTAGTCCTAATAAACTTATGTTTATATGAGACTTAATGGTTATGCTAAAATAATGTGTTAATAATATAGATAAATACGAAACAAATATTGGGCTTTTGATATGGGCTTAATTAAGTGACTAGAAAACAATTACTTCAACAATTAAGGTTTTTTAAAAAGTTAATAAATATTTAGGGTAAGCAAAGAAATATATATCCCTTTCTCCTCTTTTCTGAACAGAACTCAGTAAACAAAGTTTTCCTCTTGGCACAACTATGTATATGTTACAAGAAATCAAATATTACTTATGAAAACAACACCGCACGTACGTGCGGGTCCATATTTAGGCACGTACGTGCATGTTTGAATCTCTTACATATTCCTTATTCGTTGGACTAAAATATACAATATCAAATAGTTAAATAAAAACTTAACATATAATGGGCGTGACATATTTACTGTCCCAAAATAACATACCACATTTCTCTTACTATTTTTTTTAATGTGATTATCTTTGTTGATAATAGAAACAAATCCGATCACTCTTTTGTCTAAACCGAATTAAAAACAAATCAAAATTGGTAGTATATGGATATTGAATGTATCTAACATTTCTAAAAAAAAATACATTTACAAACATAACTTCATATATATGTAATATATTATAAAGCAAACATAGTTTTTGAAATCAACCCCGCACATATGTGCGGGTCCGAATCTAGTGGATAGATAAATCAAGTTAACATTGTTATCGTAATGTTATGTTTGATTAATTGGAATATAAAATTATAATGAAGAATTAATTTAACCAAAATAATTGTTTTAAAAAGGAAAATTACATTTGAACATATGGTGTACAAGCTTTACGCATAAGGGAAAAAAGGATACAAATTGATAAAGTTGACGGTTTTCTAGACCTGCATGAATTACAAAATTTATTGGTGTTAGTTGAACATATAGATTTTGTGGATAATACGGTAAGATCATCTTTAATAATTTTTATTTGATGTCAATTAATTGATAAGATCATAACCAGAGTAAACCGAGATTGAGATTTTTTAGATTGGCTCGATAATTGGCTCTATCTGAACCGAACCGATAAGAATGACCAAAATTGATGTCAAGTAATTTATTTGGTCATTCTTATCCTTGATATCTGAACCGGACCGATAAGAATGACCAAAAAAACTAGTCCTGATTCCATAAAACCGGGTTAGAGAAAACCAAACTAAAACCGAACTGTAAAATCGAGAAAACCGGAACAGGGGCGCCAAATCAAAAATTCCCCCGCGAAAGACCGGTGAAATCAGAGCGCCAACTCTTCAACTCACCTCTCTCAAATCTCACGTTTATAATCACTCTCTCTTACTCTTTCTCTGGTAAATCGAAAAAGGCGTAACAATGGTGGCAGTGAGGAGAAGAAGAACCCAGGCGTCAAACCCTAGATCCGAACCTCCTCAGGCGGATGATTTCGATTCCGATTCAGATTCAGATTCAGATTGGGATACGGTCTGCGAAGAATGCAACTCCGGGAAACAACCTGCGAAGCTTCTTCTCTGCGACAAATGCGATAAAGGGTTTCATCTCTTTTGTCTCAGACCAATCCTCGTTTCAGTTCCCAAAGGCTCCTGGTTCTGCCCTTCTTGTTCCAAACACCAGATCCCCAGATGTAAGCTTTTTTTTTTTTCGCTAAAACCCATATTTCTCTAATCTCAAAGCTTCCTCCTTTTTGATTCGCCTATGTCATTGTTGAGCTGTAGATTTTAGTATTCTGGGTTTCTTGATCTCTATCTTTGATTTGATATTGCGAATTTGATTTACATTTGAACTTATAAATCACTTGAAACTGTTTTAGGTTATGTGTATCACATTTTGATTCAATCATTACATATCTGAATTCTATAAAATTTCAATTTTTTAGATAATAAATTAACGAAAAGTTTTGTAAATCTGCAGCTTTCCCTCTTGTCCAGACTAAAATTATAGATTTTTTCCGGATTAAGAGGTCTACAGATTCATCTCAATTCTCAACTTCTTCAGGTATGTAAATTATTATGTCAAAATCCACAAATGTGTGTGTTGTTGTGTTAGGATGTATTTAATCTGAAGAGTGGAAATGTTTGTAGATAGTGTTGGGAAGAAACGGAAAAAGACTAGCTTGGTGATGTCAAAGAAGAAGAGAAAGCTTCTTCCTTACATTCCTACCAATGATTCTCAAAGGAGGCTCGAGCAAATGGCGTCTCTCGCTACTGCGTTGAGAGCCTCCAACACCAGGTTTAGCAATGAGCTTACTTATGTATCTGACAAGGCTCCAAGATCTGCTAACCAAGCTGCTTTTGAGAAACAAGGCATGCAGGTATATATCTTTTGTGTTGGTTCTTCTAGATCTAGTGGTAAATGGTGATTCTTGGTCTTCTTGAAAGTATTCATTTGAGTTTGTTTTCAATTCCATACAGGTTCTATCTAAAGATGGTGTAGAGACCTTAGCCTTGTGCAAGAGTATGATGGACCGTGGTGAATGCCCGCCTCTTATGGTCGTCTTTGATCCTTATGAAGGGTACTTAACCTTCTTATTAGCTTCCTTTTCACCTTTATAAGCAAATAGAGAGTATGGCAGGAGAAGAAATGTATTTATCAATCTAGAAGTATATTGAATTCTGATTTTATTGAAAACCTGAACAGGTTTGCGGTAGAAGCGGACAGGTTTATAAAAGACTGGACCATAATCACAGAGTATGTTGGAGATGTTGATTATCTGAGCAACAGAGAAGATGACTATGATGGTGACAGCATGATGACTCTACTTCATGCCTCTGATCCTACTCAATGTCTCGTTATTTGCCCTGACAAACGTAGTAACATCGCACGGTTCATCAGCGGCATCAACAATCACTCACCGTGCGTGTCTCTCCTCTTCTAATTTGGTTACATTCTAGTATTGCTGCTTGTACTCATTTGTGTGTTTTGAACATTTTGTGAAAATTGCAGAGAAGGGAGGAAGAAGCAGAACCTGAAGTGTGTGAGGTTCAACATCAACGGAGAAGCTAGGGTTCTACTTGTAGCTAACAGAGACATATCCAAAGGAGAGAGATTATATTATGATTACAACGGATATGAACATGAGTATCCAACTGAACATTTTGTATAACCCTGTGATATACACAAGAATATTCATTTAACCTATTCAAGGTTGCTTGTTCACTACAAACAAAAACACAAAAACACCAAAAAAAAAATTTCAAAAAACTAAAAGATAAAGTCTTATTTCATGTTGGGCCAAAATTTGAAGCCTTGTTGTAATGATTTGTGTACTATTTTTTGGTAATTAAAGAATAGTGAAGAAAAATAAAATTTGTTGTTGTTAAGGGAAGAGAAAGAGACAGACTAGTAGGAACAAGAGAATAGAATGGTCCAAAGAGCTAAAGACTAGAGAGAGGAGTCTGTCTGACAGTGTGGTTGGTACCTTCAAGCTACTTTGAAAGTTAGCATCAAAAACTCTTTCTGATTTCTTCAGATCACTGTGTGACCACACAACACTTACATACTGTATTTTTCCAATTTGTTTTTTATACATTCTACAACAAAAAATATATTAAATTTTGATGGATTGTACATAAAACAATTTGATAATCATTTTAGAGAAAATACTCCAAAAAGACACTCAAATTTCATATTTTAATGCTTCATAAAACTTAAAACAAATAACAAGGGTTAGGATTAGTACATATATTAACTAGCTTAGTCGTGTGTTCAAGTAGCTACCAACTATATATAGTCGAAATCATATCTATCCACCAAACTTTTTTTGATAGATCATTATCAAAGATTTTGTCTACATCGAACAACCAATTTGTACACTCTAAAATTATATACAACTTGCAAGATTGATGAGATCTGATTCTGTCACTTAAGTTCCATCGTAATTAATCATCTTTCTTTTTTATATCACTTATAATGGTAGTATAATCGAAGTCCTTGATTAGGCATTAAAAAATTATAGGGGGCTACTGTTGATTGTACGTTAAAGAGAGGGTGGAATTTTAATGTTTTTAAGAGTTAAGTGCCTTTAACACTAACAACAAAAGAGACCCATATTTGCATGCTTAGACCCGGAGATACAAATGATTTATTATTATTTGCAAAAGCTTCTTTTCACCCCCACCATTTTTTGTCTCCTTAATATTAGACACTCATAAGTTAACTACTAATATTTTTTTTGTCAAATTAATGTACACACCATTGTGAAATTTATAAATCCAATAATTTTGAGAAAAAAATAAACAAAACCATCACTAAGTGGAGTTATTGATTTGAGATTTGAATAGAGTTTTAAAGATTTTAAATGTTATGTAGAATATGTTGTTATTAGATCAAGATTTTGTTAAACTCTGTTAAAATTTAGTGTTATTAGTTTATGATTTGTAAAAAAAGTCATTTAAAATCTTAACAAATTTGGGTTATTGAATTCAGAATTTTATAAAATCACTAAAAAATTTGTGTTATTCAATTAAAGCAAAAGAATCTAGGATTGTTAATGAGTTAAATTATTATATTATTGGTTCATGATTTTAGACACTTTCTTTACAAAATAAAGTCATGGAAAGTATTACAAAAATACAGGGATTTTTTGGAGCATTTGACAAGATTTTAGAAAACTAATCATCAAAACTCTCTAGCAATCTTTAACAATCTTTCACTTATTCATTTTTAATGATTTTGTTGAACTCTTCAAAAATTTCATAAATTAGAATCCAATACCACCCCTTAAGAGTGTAATATTTTCAGCTCTTTCAATTTTCTCAATTTCTATTGCAGTTTGAGGTTGAAGATTATATGAAAGCTGCACATATGCATTGATCTCGTAAACGCCATAACCTCCTCCCAACAGTGAGCTTTGGATATTCTTGAAAAAGTTTTCAGGTTTAACCTTTAATGGGAACCTAACAGTCATAACATCCCAAATTACCATAGCACAAGTATAGTAGTTCCAAATTAGTACAATATAGTAGTTCGATAAATCATTATATTTTTTAACAGAAGTTTTAGATATTAAGAAGACATAAAATTAAACATAGACATAAATAACAAAACGAATTTGCGCCTTAAAAAACCAGCCCCATCAAAAAATAAAAAAGGCAGAGTTATCAGCAATGTGAGGGATTACCACGACGTGAGGATATCTAAAGACCTCTACAACTAGGCCCTAACCCGGTCTCCCCCTGCCCCACTCTTTGTAATCACAGGGGATCCCCGTCTAAGCTCGGATATTGCTGCTCTTACAAAAGCCGGTTTCCACGTTCATTTAGTATATCTCAACCGTTTTTGTGACAAATTAAAAAACAGCGCTTATAATTCTATTTCGTGGTATGATATTTCTAGGGATTTGTGGCCAGAGGAAACTTAGTATATTTATTTATTTGCTCTGGAATATTCTGACATGAAAAAAACTAATATTTTGTATGAAACTAATATTTTGTTAACTTTGAATATGCTTTCGCATATGTCTTATATATAGTTACCTATCTTATAGTTAATAATAATAAATAAATAAAAACTAATTTGGAAGCCATCACAAAGATTTAGAAATCCAATAATTTTGTAAAAAAATTATCCTTATTTGTTATGGAATTACAAATCATTATTCTTTAACCATGTATTTTTAATTTTTTTGGAGGCCAAGGAGAAAGAAAAAGGGTAAATCATATATATGAAAGTTGGATAATTCTCTCCATATGAGTGTCACATCATTATTCCAGCATCTGCCACATGTTCATAATTAATGTTAACTTTAAAACATATAACCTCTTTTCATATTCCATTCCAAAAGTTAATGATTCATTCATCATTGTCTATATTTAATTGTAAAAATCATTATTAACTAAAGTTGAACTTTTTCATCTTAGATGTTCTGATGAAGGGGAAGGGTTGGGCTCTAAAGGAGAAGATCACTCACTTAAGATTAATGCATACATTTTAAAAAAATTCAAATAAAATTAACATTGCTAAGTAAGCTAATTGTGTGGCAAATTACTTTGTTTGTGAGTTTTGTATTATTAAAAGTTTATGTCTCTATAAGATCTAACAAAGTTTCTCTCTTTTCCAGCGAAACAAGATCATAAACGAATCTTATGATGTACTTTTTGTGTGAGTGATATTATTGAAAAAATTACTAGCTAGAAAAATACTTCAATGTAAAGAGTAGTTGTTCATACGTCGATTTCAATTGCATTAGTGAATGATAAGAAAATTAGAAATTACAATGATCAAATCATGACATTTAAAATGATAAAAAGAACAAAAAAAAAAAACAAAAACCCGCGGCGTAGCACGGGTAATCAGCTAGTAATAATAATATCTAAAAGGCTAGAACAACAAGTTCCTATCTCAAGACGCGAAAGAGATTTTATTGAAAGCAATTGTTCTGGTGATGCCTGTTTATACAATGAACTGCTTCAAGTTACCGATAGGAATCTGTGAGGATATAGAAAGGATTATTGCAAACTACTTGTGGAATTCTCAACAAAATGGCAATGCAGTCCACTAGGTAGCATGGGACCGAATGAAGTATATGAAGAAAGAGGATTGGCTTTAGAGACATAGAACAATTTAATAAAGCGATACTAGCCAAACAAGCATTGAAAATCCTTCAAAATCCAAATAGCCTTCTATCTCGTACACTTAGGAGAACATATTTTTCTAGATCAAAATCCTCGATGCTTCTAGGGAAACACAACCTTCATTTGGCTGGCAATCAATTCTTGTTGGTCGGGACCTCTTAAAAAAAGGCTTGCATTTTACAGTAGGGGATGGCCGATGCATACAAACTTAGACAGATACTTGGCTCCCTGTACACCCCCTCGCCCCCCTCGAAAAGTATTTGAATATCAACTAGATATACCCACTGTAGATAGCTTCTTTCTACCAAACAAAAGTGGCTGGAATGAGAGGTTGATAAGGGAGAGAGTCCACCCAGATGATGTCACCCACATTCTATCAATCAAGCTCAACATCTGGCAGAAACATGACTATCTTGGTTGGCATTATACAGAAAATGGTATCTACTCAGTCAAATCAGGCTATTGGCTTGCAACTCACCACCCAGATCAAGAATTCCAAGCCAGACCCCCATATGGAGATCCACAAATAAAAAACGATATCTGGAAAACAAAAATCCCTCCAAAATTTAAGCATTTCCTATGGCGGTTATTGTCACGAGCAATGGCTACAGGAGCCGAGCTGGAGCGACGTCATATTTCTACAAATATTTTCTGCAAACGGTGTGTCTCTGAGGTAGAAACAACTGAACATATGTTCTTCACTTGTCCTCATGCATTGCAGTTTTGGCGAGGATCCAACATCCCAATCAGATGTCTCTTAAATCCAAGTGTGACTCTTGAATCCAAAATAAAAGTGATTCTGAAATTTCACAAACACAGGAAGAACTATGACAGGCTATCTCTACTACCATTCAGGATATTATGGAAGATTTGGACAAGTCGCAACAAGCTCACCTTCCAGAAACTAAATCATAGTTGGCAAAGGGATTTAAGAGAAGCAAAACAAGAAACATATGAATGGCTTGCGGTTGTGATATCAAGCACAAAATATTCTCATCAACTACCAACTAACACCATGAGTTCCAGAATAGAAATTCACAATTGGCAGAAACCACCCTCTCGGTGGGTTAAATGCAATTATGATGGCAGCTTCATCAATGGAGAAAGACAATCCACATTAGCCTGGTTAATTCGTAATGATCAAGGTCATTTCAAAGAAGTGGGTCAAGCAACAAGTAATGTAGTGAAGTCTACTTTTGAAGTCGAATTTAGAGCCTAATCTATGCTATGCAACAATCATGGAATAGCGGATACACAAGCATCATCTTTGAAGGTGATTGTCTAACTTTGATCTTTGCAATCAATAGTAATAATCGAAGATTTGATATCTTCAATTGGATACAAGACATACAAGGATGGGCAACAAGATTTGACATTATCGTTTTCAGATGGACATCAAGGCGATCGAACCTCCTAGCTGATAAATTAGCTAAGTCACAAAGATTTATGGTTTCAGATTTCATTATCCATCACTCTATTCCTCTGTGTATTCAATCTGAGTTCAACTCTGTATTTGTCAATTTTTAATAATTAATACAGTTCAAAGGTAAAGAAAATATATATATAACTAGGATTTCACCCGCGGTACACCGCGGGACTAAGTTATAAAGTATTATATTTTAAATAATTATTTTTTAATTTATTTAGTTTTTAAATTTTCAATTAATTAACTTTTTGTCTAATTAATTTAGAATTTTGTTTAGAATTTTTTTTTTTACTTTTTATGTTTTATAAAGTTTATAACCTAATTACATTAAATTTGTTATTAGATAGAATATAAAATTCAATATTTGTTTTGTTCTCTAGAATTAAACAGAGGTATATGCATATATAGTATGTTAGTGTATATTTTTATGTGTATTTTTTTTTTGAATATTAAGAATGTGTTATAGTATGTATAATATTTTGTAGTTCATATACTAAATAATTTATAAGTTAATTTTCAAAACTATGATTACAAATCTATAGTATATATGAGATAAACTAATAGTTTTAGTATTGGTTCTATATTCTAAACCCGCCATGCTAGACGGGCCAGACAACATATTCAAAGATTTTTAATCCACAAAAACTCATCATATGAAACGCGTGAAAGTAAAAATTATTTTAAATACTTAATACAAAATAAACATAAATCTGTGAGCAAGCAATATTTTTTATATTTTATTATTATTCTTTGAATAAGATATCAAATTGAATGGTAAATATGTTTGTTACCTTTTAAAATCATACCGTTAGTTTTTTAATGATATATTTTATGTTTGATTTTGAATATTTATTTTAGGGGGAAATCAATGCGTTGAGATCAAAAATCTCGACCACAGATCTTCCTCCAAGATCGAAAATCAATTTGTTTCTTGGTTAGACCGATTGTTTAGGAAATTTATGTATGTAGAAAATATTCTTTTTGTAAAATTAGATACTTAATATTAATTAAATCAATTATAAAATTAATATTAATGTTAAAGGAAGTGGTTCCATTTGTTTTGGAAATTTATTTAGGTTGGGAAATCTTGTTTTCAAAAATAGAAACTTAATATTAATTAATTAAATGAAAAATAAATTAATAATTAATGATAATGGCAATCTTGTAAATAGGTGACAACTTCAGGATTTATTTGCCAAATATACTTGAAAAAAATATATATAGATATCTAAAAGGCTTGTTGGCTAATTTTATTGGATAATCGTTTTCACGTGATTTACGCCACTCTTTCTCCTTTTGTTTATTTTCATTGTAGTTTTTCTTTTGTACTTAATTATGAGTTTTTTTTCCATTGCAACGACCTATAAATTCACTTTCTTTTTGGGTAATTAGAATACAAATATTTGTCTATCAATATGTTGTAAGTTTGCTTAGACACTTTTTCGTCGTGGAAAATAGTATGCACACGGATATTTATTTACATTCAATAAGTATATTTTGAATTATAAACATATTCCCTCAGAATTATTTATTTTAATACTCTTTTGAATTAAAAACTACCATATATATATGTCCGGAAACCTATTCACAAAACAAATATTGAGTTGCTTCTATTTGATCACTTATTTAGTACTAGTGAATTTTCCTAACATCGATCTTACTTTTGTTTGCAACGAACATATTGAATTAAGTTAATAGTAATAGCTAAGAAAAAGTTGAACATTTCGTTCATTATCTCGACTAATACAACTGTACAACCACAGAAGTGAAGACAAATTGCCAACATATTGGTTTCAAAATCGTAAAGTAAAGCAAAGTGTAAATAGAGAAATTTGTCGTTAGGACTTAGGTTATCAGACTAACCAACTATTACCGACATCATTATTATCTCTTGTTCCCTTAACAAAAAGCCAAATATCATTAGCACATTGAAAACTATATCTATCCGTGCAAACTTTGATTATTAAATAATTAATGTCGGGCTGTCTTTTAATTAGGGTTATAATAGCTAATCAGTGTCTCCCCCTCTTTGTCCCTACGTTAGGGTTTCTAATTGGGATCATAATCATTTCTTTCTCTTTAGAAAAGTAAAAGCTTTGCTACATACGACACCACTTTTTTGGACGACTTAACGATCCGAAATATTGAACAAAAACTTTAACCTTACAAGTCGATACATACACTCAGAAAAACACATAAAATAGTTAACGTCATAACATTAGGCTAGTGACGTTATATTACTCGACTAATCCACATTATAGGTTTTACTACTAATCCACATACTGTATATATTATATATATGGTTTGTGTTTTACTAATGCATTTTTGGTTTAAACTGATATACAAAAATTTTGTCCGAAAATGTTCAAACTTTACCATTGTACGTAATATATTTGTTGCAGAGAACTTAGACTTAGATAATTAAATATGCATGTTCTTATAAGTTAACTCGTTATTTTTTTACATTAAATTCAATACTTTGAGAAATATATATATATATATATATTATATATATATATAATTTAAAGATATAGTCACCAAGAAAAAAGTATATATTTCCAAATTAACTCAAGTAGTGAAAAAGAAAGATAAAATATCCAAATTATAATTTCTCAAGCTTATGCCACAAAAAAAAAAAAGATGAATTATCATCAATATGCTTTTGTTTTAGTGAGTCATGTAAAATGGTGCGCATAATACTCAATAATTCTATCCTTTTTACTGTTTTTCGAAATTTCATTTTTGCTTTTAATTCACTCACCCTTTTGATTCTTTGTGTGTAATTGTCGTTGATTAAGGTTAAAATGATGACAATTATGTTGGCACGGGTGGGAGTTGGTCCCATATGGTTACCGACGTTTACTATTTCTCTACTTTCAAAATAATCTTTAAACCGTTTGATCAAAGAGACTTGTCAGAGTTTGATCTTTGAATTGAATCGCCAACGTTGGTTTCGTAATCATATTTCAAAAAGCATTATAATTGTGTTTGAAATGTAGACAATTTGTTTAATGGATTTCGGCCAAATTGATAGGAAGGTTACTTAGAAATAGTTTAATATATTTTTGACACAATTGACAGTACTGGTTCTGACTTTTTTAAGCTAGAAACAAAAATTTGAGTTAGCCAGATAATTTTCATAGGGAACCACTTTTCATAAAGTATCGGAACACTACTATACCATGATCCTATGTACATTTAAATTTTATTTTCTTTTTTTCTCTTTACGTATATTACAAACATTTGGAGTTCTTTTTATATTACTTACAAGTTACAAACTTTAAGTTTTTTTTTTTACATCATTACGACTTTGGAGTATAGGAAGTCTACACTACGTCTTATATGTATATCTGGATTGATATACTATCGAGTTGGTAACAAGAAGGTTGGAAAAATACGATCACTCTCATTTGTTTGCCTTTTGAGTCTACAACTACTACAGTAGTAATAGTTTTATCTACATTTATTACCATAATTACCCAAACAAAAACGTAAAGAAACTTGTTAGAATTTTCTTTTTTTGAAGAACAAAAGTTCTGAAGGAGTTGTGTGAGTGTCGGGCTCCAATATATGGAGACAAAAGATAATTTTACTAATTTAGTAAAAATGGACAGAACTTGTGAGCTCATCTTGTATCATCAATTAATAATTGGCTCTGTTTCGCTCCCAATGCTCATATTTTGTCTCTTACCTAATATGTAAAATAGACATTAGACACAAACACACACACGCAACGGCGTATATTACTGTATATGTATAAATTAATCAGTTCAAGTAGTGATTTTCAAAGACTTTAGAACTAGTAATTATAGTAAGAATTTTTTTTTGTCTTGGGCTTTAAAGTTATTTCTTTATAAAAAGACGAATCCGAGGCTGCTATATAATGCATGCATGTTGTCGTAAGACACATAATCTGAATTAAGCTTCGGTACAAATTTAATTATAATCCAACAGACGTGTTCTTATATATTGGTATTTCAATCTAACAACATGTTTTTTTTTTGAATTTTATAAAATGACAATTTTTGTAAAGCATATACAAAATTTCATTATTTATAATAAAAAGTATTAAAAAAATTAGTAGGTAAAAGTAATTTAGAAATTTGTTAACTATTGTATACATATACCGTTATACAGAACTTCTTTAAATTACATCGAAGTTAGCTATTACGCTATACATTAAAGGAAGAAAAACAAACTAAAATTAGATTTATGAGATCAGAGAATTATGTTTCGATACTTTAAGAATAAAGTGGTGTGTGTCCTATGAAAATTATTTGGCTAACTCAAGTTTTTGTTTCTAGTCTTTTATGTTATAGTAAAATAGAAGAGAGATTCCACACCACTCGATCTTAATATAATTTTATGGTTTAATAAATTAAGAAATATTCATTACCGACAGAAAAAAATGTTTTACTAAGAAGAGTATACGTGAAAGAAAATGGCATTTGATTCCCTGCCCTCATCACTCTCCTCCATCATATCCGATATGATTCCTATGTTATCTCTTTTATTATCAACTTGAATAATTAGTACATCAAATTTCATTACTCGGGTATATATATTCAAATTTTTTAACAGTCGTATACAAGAATTTTTCTGTCAATATGGTAAATACAGTACTCGGTTTCTAAATTTAGTAAGCACCATGTTCTGTTTTCTTATTTCTCTTGTGAAATTATAAAGCTTGGAAAAAAATGCATTACCCTTCTTGTTTCTTATCAATATTATTATTATTTAATATAAGCTTAGAAAAAACGCATTACAAATAAATTGTATATGCAAGCATGAAGCACCTAACCCACCATGCTTACTTTTTTTTGCACTTTTCTTATAATTAAAACTTAGAATTTCTTTTTAATTTCCCTTTAATTTATTGGTCTATTATATTTTCCAATAAACACCATAGATGTTATATTGACCGTGCACGAATACTCATTATAGTAGATTAATATATATTAACTTATTAACTCTATCTCTAATATTTTTTTCCAAAACTTAACGATCGTATATTCTATCATCTAATATATGATAAAAAGTCATTTATCTCGTAATTACATACTGATATTTAAAACAAAAAAAAATATATTTATAAATCATATACTCCATAATAGTTAGAATATTTGGAGATATCTCTTGGTGGTATGATATTACTTTCGGATCTTTCGGTATTTTTACTATCCGAGTGTTAGCGTTCGATATTTCATCGGAGACACTGGCATCATACATGTTGGATATCAGCATCTCTCTCTATAAGATTATTTGATTAAATACTCTACATTTTTTTAGGTTGAAACTACACTAATCAACTGTCACTACCGGTATATAAACAAAGTTATCATATTTTTTTTTTGTTTTCCCGAATCTTTTGGCAATCTGTGGGTAGTTATAGGGGGTTTTCGCAAAATTATTGCAAGATGAAATCATCCATGTGAGCAACGAGAATGAGAAAGAGAGTTGGTTAGAGATTATTATTACCAATCCTTTTATGGAGCTTGCTAACGAGTAACGAATTAAATGAAGCATGATACAAACCAAATTGGAGAAATGAATGTTGCGGTTTATGTCAAAGTTCTCTTTTACTATTTGTTCTGTCATTTTACCTCTATCTAGAATTCCAGATTATAACCAAATATTTTAATTACATATATCAGAGTTTCTGGCTTTTATAATTCTTTATCAAAATATTAAACTATTATTTTTTCTTCTATTTATTACGATGACAATGCCTTAATTTATTTGGTAACTAAATACATTTTCCAATTATGTATAAGAATATGATGTGAGATGTATAGCAAAAACACTTATTACAATTTTTTGTTAGTTTATCTATTTAATACCATTGAAACCCGATTCTATAAACAATGCATTCCATAATTATGTTTTTAGTGTTAGCTAATGGTTCAAAAGCATGGTTTATAAAATAGACTCGAAATATCGGTAGATGTAAACGGATCACTAACTCAACAAGTGATGGTATGTATAATAGAGGTTTTGGAGGAGACCACGTTTTTTTTGGACAAAAAAAATCATTGTTGAAAGGTACATTTAAAAAGGGGAGGAAAAACAAAATTCTATGAAGTTCAGATAAACACATTAAAAGAGATATAATCGTGTTAGAACAAAGCAAATCAACAGTAACAAGCCAAGTTGACTACTTTAGATTTCGGATTTGAGAGTAGTCTAAACTACGGTGAACTATCTATTTATTTTAAAACATGATAAGAGAGCAATGTGTGAGAAATAGAGGCAAGTTTGTTAGGGTTCAGAGCTGCGTCTCCTGTCCCTGTAGTGTCATCGGGTCGAGATATTTCAACTTCACTCCCGCCCGTATTCTCGGACAACCGTTGTTCTATAGATGGCTCCTGGAAAGCAGGAGACTAATTTGCAGGTGCTGGATGGTGTTGTACCTCGTTCCAGGCTGTGTCACCGCTGATGGGCGCTAGGAGTTTTCGTCGAAGTCTATCACCACTACATGCCAAAGTTGAAGCTTTTCTCTGGGCGATGAGGTGTATGATTGGACATGATTTCCGAGACGTGGCCTTCTATACGGACTGCTCCGATTTGGTGAAGATGGTGTCTTCTCCTTCTGACTGGCCAGCATTCGCGACTTACCTAGAGGACATCAAGATTGATAGAGAAGAGTTTTCATCATTTTCATTATCTTTAATTTCAAGAAACGCTAATGTTCGTGCGGATTCTTTGGCACGCCAAGCGCGTACCTCCCCGCATCATGTCTTGTTTGTAAACAACTTCCCTTCACATATCTTTTGTTGACAAAAAAAAAAAAAAAAACTATAACTTACAATCTTATCAAAATATCTCATATATATATATATTTTTGATCATTTTTTCCAAATTAGCATCTTTGGTAATAATAATATATTTTTAATAGTATCATTTTTGTGTTACCGCAATTCTTATGAGGTATAGATTTTTTTTTTTTTGGTCAAACATGAGGTATATAGATTAGGTGTCTATTTTTGGAAGTCTCAATTTTAATGTTATATAATATATATATATATATATATATAATTGGATATTGTATTTAACACACAACTGACAAATACTGCACATAATTTGTCTTTCTCAAAGTTTGTAAAAATATGTATAAGGATTATCATCAAACCGGGGTGATAGATTATCTCCAAAAATAGGTATATAGTATTAGAAATCAATCTCGCATCATAATGTGGCAGGGAAAACAATAATTCTAGTCAAAAGAATGAGTTCGTCAATGTTTTCCATCATATCTAGAAAATGGTATAATAAACTTAGAAGCAAGAAAACTAAAATAAATATAGAAAAGTAAATAACTTACATGTAGAACGACTAATCATCTTCATTTATTTTTGTTTATGCGTGCAACAAACGATTAAATTATCTAATAATCAACAAAAAAAAAACAACAAATATATACAATGACTCATCTTAAAATTCATAAATACAAAACTCAAAAAATAGTTTAAATTATAGTAGTAATAATCATCTTGAAATACATCTTGAGCTGATTTTCAAATCATTTATAGTGATTTTAAAATATTAAACTAATTCAACCTAACTATTTCTAACATTCTGATGATATATCTACTTTACATACTTAATGCTTTCCTTATATCCTTTCAAAGATAAGATATTATTAGTTTGGCTGTTTTTATTAGGAAACAAGTAAAACAAAACTCATTATAGTAAGTATATATATTGAGAGAGAGAGATAATTCAAGAGTATTGTGTGCTTAATAGTAGTTGTTTGGTTCTCCTTGGTTGACTTGTTAATTAATTCCACATTTTCTTCTAACTCTGTATTGGGAAAGTGATTAAGTAGAATTAAAATAAACTACTAGTAATATAAATAAAATTAGAAAATGACGGTAGAGAGAAAGGATAAAAATTTAAAATTAGGAGAAAGAAAAAATAAAATAAAAAAGGGGGGCAGATAATATAATTAATGTGTCCGCACAATGAATATTTATTAATATGAAGAGAATTTAATGTCCCCCAAAAATCAGATTCGGACAATCTTCATTCTTCTTCTTCTCCTTCTTCTTCTTCCCCAAAACTAAAATATTAAATTTTCCTTCCTTCTTCTTCCTCTGTCCCATAGATTCTTCTCTCTCTTTCCTTCAATCTACGCTTCTTCTTCTGAATTGTTTTTTTTTTCTTTTGTTGTTTATTTAAAAATCTGAAAAAGAGAGTTAAGAAAAAAAAAAGAACAACTTGGTGGTGTTCTAGATGTTGTTGTCTTCTCATGGGTTCTTCTTCTTCGTTTTCTGAGCTCTCCAACATATAAAAATCTCCACATGTAAGAAAAATTACCTAAAATTTTAATAATAATGAAAAAAGAAAAAAAACCCTTTTATTCATTTCGAAATTTGCATGTGTTGTTTGATTCATATGTTGTTGTTGTTTTTTTTTTTTTTTTATAAAAATTTCTATGATTTTTGATTCTTTTAAAGCTTTGGTTTTTGTATATTCATGGCTTCGATTTTGGAATCAATAACTCGATTTTTCGATCCAGATTTCGTTTTTTTTTGTTTCCCTTCTCGATTCTATAACATTTTTGTGATCGGGATCTATGTTTTGTTCGATTGATTCTAGGTATATATATTTTTCTGTTTTCCCATTTCTCAATGTTCTTATCTTCTTCCTCTGTTTTTTATTACTAGTATTTTACTAATTTTTCTCCTTCTTCATCTACTTTTTCTCGGGAAAATTGAATTTTTTAATTTTCTTTTTGTTTCTCCTCTCCAGGCAGCTTTAAGAATTAACAAGGAGGAGAAGAAGAAGAAATGGAATCTCTACTCGAAGAAGAAGAAGAATCTCGATTTTTCGATGCTCACGAAGACATCACGACGTCCTGTTCCAGTGTCGACTACGATGGATCTCAACCGTTGGTTTCTGGTGGGTTTCAGTACGATGTTTGGATCAAAAGCCCTGGTAACCCTGTCGAGCGTCGTCAGAAGTTTTTGAACTGGATGGGTTTGACTACTACTACTACTACTTCTACTACTGTTGTGAGCGAAACAGAGAGATCAGGTAATAATAATGTGGATCGTTTCTCGACCTCTGTTAACGGATCATCAGCGGTTTTGAGGACTTTGAAATCTTCTTCTGATGATGATGAGTTTAGCTCTTGTCGTTGTGATTCCTCTCTGCTTAGTTCCAGTGAGAGTGTAGATAGAGTTGTGAATGAGACTTTGTGTAAAGCGGAAGATGAACAAGAAGAAGTAGATAGTGGAATGGTTTTGAGGAATTTGGATGTTGACGATAATGATATTAGCTCTAGTCTTTGTTCTGGATCATCTGGTGTAACGGACAAGGTTGTGAAGGTTAATGGTGAAGTTATTGAATCCAAGTTGTTACCAAACCCGATGGTTTCGTCTGAGGTTGTTCGGGATGTAGGTGGGATTATGAAGAGGGTTAAGGAGAAATGGTTAGGTCGGCTGTATAGAGTGCGGAATAAGCAAAGAGAAGGAGATGTTCACGGTGGTGAAGTTGCGGTTTACGGGAGTAGGGTCGAGAGGGTCAAGGTGAAAGAGTATAAGAAAGAGGCTAAAGAGCTTTCTGCTCTTTTTAAAGGTCAAGAGATACAAGCTCATCGAGGACCTATTCTTGCTATGAAGTTTAGTCCTGATGGGAGGTACCTTGCAAGTGCTGGTGAAGACGGGGTTTTACGGGTTTGGAGTGTTGTTGAAGATGAAAGATGTGAAGAACAAGATGTACCTAAGATTGATCCTTCTTGTATATACTTTGAAGTGAGCAAACTCTCTGAGTTGAGACCTGTGGCTATAGAAAAAGAGGGCATTACTGGTTCGTTGATGAGTCCAAGGAAGACAACAGAGTCCGCTTGTGTTATTATTCCCCCAAGGATTTTCCGGGTTCTTGATAAACCAGTTCACGAGTTTTTCGGTCACATTGGTGATATCCTTGATATCTCATGGTCCAAGAACAATGTGAGTTTACTTTCTTGAATCTCCCTTTACTTTTACATTAATGCTTAGTACCTAAGTCTAGGTTGACCTTTTCATGAATTGTCTTAGACTTTTGATTCAAGAATTATAAGGAGCCTGTTTTTTGAACTACTTAGACACCTTTTTAAATGTCTGTTTCGTTATGTTTTTGAGATCTGTAACACACAAGAACGTAGATTCAGTCCCTGTATGTGTAATCTTGAACAGAAAACTAGACCGAGTTGCTCATTCTGTGATATTGGTGGCAGCGTCTGTTGTCAGCTTCAGTAGACAATAGTGTGCGGCTTTGGCAGATTGGTCATGAGGACTGTCTTGGAATCTTCTCTCACAATAACTATGGTAATGTTCTTCTCCTTTTGTACAATGGACTAGCTGTGTTTTTATATTTCTCCTCCCTTGTAGTGATCTTATAGATAAAAGGCCATTCTAATTGTTTCTGCAATATTACAGTGACATCAGTTCAGTTCAACCCGGTTGATGATGATCACTTCATCAGCGGTTCAATAGATGGAAAAGTTCGTATCTGGTCAGCTTCTCAGTGCCAAGTTGTAGATTGGGCAGACGCTAGAGGCATTGTCACCGCAGTTTGTTATCGCCCAGACGGACAGGTCTGACTCAGAACCCAAAATTCATTCTTTTATTGATTCGACTCAGATTTGTTTTCTAAAACAAGAATACTTTTTATCTATTTCAGGGAGTGATTGTCGGAACTTTGACTAGCGATTGTCGATTCTACAATGTATCAGGTAATGCTCTTGAATTACACACAACACGCATGAGATTGCCTTAGAAACCTGGTTTCTTACATTGTTACCTCTCTTTCTGTTTCAGGCAACTGCCTTCAGCTCGATGGTCATATATGTCTGCATAACAAAAAGAAATCGTCAAATAAACGAATAATCGGGTTTCAGGTACATATCTCTTCTCAAAACATTGAATTCGTCACACTAAGATTGAATATATCTTTTCATAATACTCAACTAAGTTCTTCGACAGTTTGATTCAACTGATCCAAGCAGAGTCATGGTGGCGTCCGCAGATTCACAAGTCAGGATCATTAGCGGACGCAACGTTGTCCATAAATACAAAGGTAATACTTCTAAAGACACACACATTAGTCGAATAAAAGTGTATGCAAATTCTGATATGTTGTTTTATCTTGTAGGATCTCGAAACACCGGAAACCAGATATCGGCATCTTTTACAGCAGACGGGAAGCATATCGTATCAGCGTGTGACGATTCATCAGTCTACGTATGGAACTGCGTTGGAAAGGATCCCCAACAGCCGTCTACTGGTTTCTTCTCCTACACGAAACGACTAAAGATCAGATCCTTTGAGAAATTCTCTGCAGATGTTTCAGTAGCTATCCCGTGGTGCGGTTTTGCCCCTGTAATCTCGGGTGGATCCGAGCTATCACCATCACTGTTCTCGTTAGGGCGCGAGTACGTTCTAGATTCTCCTAAAGGATCTGCTACTTGGCCTGAGGAGAAGCTAGCGAGCTCGTTTTCTCCGGTCAAGGCCATCCGAAGATCGCATTACAAATTCCTAAGATCGTCGTGCAGAAGAACCTCGGAGTCATCTCATCTCTGGGGATTGGTTATAGTCACGGGCGGGTGGGATGGACGAATCAGATTGTTTCATAACTATGGTTTGCCTGTTCCCGTTTGAAATCCCAACGGCTAACGAAACCCTCCTTGTCAAAACATTGCCGTATAAACTCGGCAGCCATCTGTTTTTTGGAGTTTTCTACGGGCCTAAGTTTGACCCTATACCACGTTGGACCCGGTGGTTTGTAGCTGAGTGTCACCTGGTTCGGACCTAGCCAGGAGCTGAAGAAGGTTCGAAATTGCTTCTTCAGGCGTAGGGAAACGAAAAGAGAAAAAAGGGTTTACTCAGATTTTTTGCCTTTTTTTTTAATCGTAAAAATTATTAGTATTATAGTTATACTTGTTTTTTTGTTCCTGTAAGTAATAATAATATATAGGGAAATGTAACTGAGTCCTGTTTTTCGTGTAAATGCCATGGTTTTTTCTCCACTACAATATTTTTTTGGTAAATGATAAGACTTGTAGTTGTTGTAGAAAACTTGACACTTGGAATTAGAGTTTAAAACTTCAACTCTCTCATATAAATATGAGTTTGCTGAGAACAGTCTTGTGATCGTTATATTTCATATCATGTTGTTTGTATGTATGTATTAGTTTGGTTTTACTTGTAGAGTAGGTTAGGCTTATGCATGACTCTTTTCTTTAAGATTTCTCTCTGTTACTATATGTTTTTTTTTTTTTTTTTGTTTCCAGTTTGAGCAAGAAACTTGAATAGTGTTCTTTACTTCCACTCAAAGAAATTAGTATTCCTCTCTACTGGCTTATAGACTCAATAGTGTGAATTATATTTTAAAACATTAAAAAGGTAAAATTGGAGCCGAAAAGACAAAACTGTAATTCTCTAGACACAAAAAAAAGAATGTAAATGATCTTTTGATCAAGAAGACTGACTCATTCGACCTCTAGCGATCTCCCAAAGACAAAGCAAAGCATATTATGGTGAGCACAAAACAAAACAAAACAAAACAATATACCTACATAGTTATACCAACATTGATCCTTTCTTTCTCCATTTCGATTTTTGATTCTAGAACTTACAAATGAATTATGTGCTACCATTTCTCTATTTTTCTTCCTTTACTTCTTCTGTTAGTATGTTCAATTTGGTTGGCCTTCTTATAATCTGTTTAACAGGTATTTTTCATTTCTTCATTTTACCATTTTAATTCTATTTACTTCACATGAAACACAACAAGTAGAGCTAATCCATTACTTCCTCTAGAAAAGAATTGATTCTGTAACAGTGAAATTATTTATCTTGTGTACAACAACCAAATATGTTTTTAAAATTTTCTTTTAGGTTAATATATATATATATAAATGTTAATATTTGAAATCTAACGGTTTAGTTGTGTCATGATCAGGAGGAGCTGATGCGAGCATTGGTGTAAACTACGGCACACTTGCTAACAACCTCCCTCCACCGCATCAAGTAGCGGAGTTCCTCCTCCATTCAACCGTCATTAACCGCGTCCGCCTTTTCGACGCGGATCCACAAATCCTCCAAGCATTCGCTAACACCGGTATCGCCGTCACCGTAACCGTCCCCAACGACCAAATCCCACACTTAACCAACCTCACCTCCGCCCAAAAATGGATCTCCGATCAAATCCAACCTCACTTCCCATCCACAAACATCATCCGAATCCTCGTCGGAAACGAAGTCATCTCCACCGCCAACCACCTCCTCATCAGAACCTTAGTCCCGGCGATGCAATCCTTACACACCGCCCTCGTCTCCGTCTCTCTCCACCGTCGAATCCAAATCTCCACACCTCATTCTTTAGGAATCCTCTCCGGTTCAACCCCACCGTCTTCCGCTAAGTTCCGGCGAGGATACAACACACAAGTCTTCAAACCTCTCCTCAGCTTCCTCCGCGCTACCTCTTCGCCGTTCGTCGTGAATCCGTACCCGTTCTTCGGATACTCAACCGAAACACTCGATTTCGCTCTGGCTAGACCAAATCCAGGATTAATCGATCGACACACGAAGCTTCTCTACACAAACATGCTCGATGCTCAGCTCGATTCGGTTTACTCCGCCATGGATAAGCTAGGGTTTTCAGATGTTGAGATCGTCATAGGCGAGATCGGGTGGCCGTCGGAAGGAGATAGAGATCAGATCGGCGTTGATGTTTCTACGGCGGCCGAGTTTAACAAAAACGTGGTGGCGCGTGTGGATTCCGGTACCGGAACACCGTTAATGCCAAATCGGTCTTTCGAGACTTACATTTTCGCGCTCTTCAATGAAAACCTCAAATCAGGACCAACGTCGGAGCGCAACTTCGGCATACTCCGGTCTGATTTGACGCCGTTCTACGACATCGGAATCCTCCGGCCGAAGGTTAGATCATCGAATCCGGAGAACAATCCGGGATCGCTGTGGTGCGTTGCAAAGTCCGGTGCGGAGACGGTGGCGTTACAAAGGAACATAGACTACGTTTGTGGGCTAGGTTTGGATTGTAGGCCCATTATTGAAGGTGGGCTTTGTTACTTGCCGAACACAGTGAAAGCTCACTCGGAGTACGCGATGAACTTGTTTTATCAAACTATGGGAAAATACAAATTTGATTGTGATTTCGAAAATACTGGAGAGATAACTACGATGGATCCAAGTAAGTTTCGTTTTGTAGTTTACAAAATTGTATTTTTGGTAACTAATTTTTAATTAATATTGAAAATTTTGATTTGTGCAGGCTATGGAAATTGTGAATATCAAGTTTAGTGTCTTTGTTTATTTTGTATCTCACAAGATTGGTTGTGTACTCAACTTAAACTCGTATACTGTAATGTCGTAGTAATATTCGGGACATTCTAATAATCACTTGTATGATTACAATTTCTTATGAGTAATTAGTCTCTTATAAATATTATCATTTTTGGTCTGTTATTTCATAAAATATTATGGAACAAGCTGTCGTTTCTAGTGAAACAAGATTCAAACAATTTTATAATATCTGATTAATTAATAGTTTGATGAAATTATCGACGATATTTTCTTTTGCTGAACAATAAATATGTATTGAAAGTTACATGCCCGACAACAATTTAGACTATGAATTAGACTTTAATTAGATTATCAAACTATTTTCTTAGTTTAAATATTTTCAGGCATGTCTTCTTATGGGCATTGGTTGGGACAAAAATTTGGTCCCTCAAATATATTAATCTTATTTTCAGAGTTTCTTAATTTTGGTATGAGCATTGGTGTCACTCACAGTTGGTTCCCTGAAAAAATTAATATTATTTTAAATTTAAAAAATTAATTATTTAAATTAATAAGTAAAATCATATTAAAGTTTTAATTCAAATAAAACACATAACATTCTCAGTATTTGGTTTATTGCAAAAAAAAAGATGTTTCTCAGTTTTGATCATTCAATTACAAGGAATCAAGAAACCAGATGTAAACTCAAGACTTGATATTACTGCTACTAATAAACAAGATTAGGCTCTAACTCGGCGAAATCAACAGAGCCAGATTCAACAGGAGGCATGAGATAGGCAGCCAAGATCTCATAGGCTAAAGAAGCAACCAAAGGAATCCGCTTGAGGGTCTTGATGAAAGAAGGATCATCGGTTTGTCCTACAGCCAGCAGCTTCTCATAGCTTACAATCATTCTATCCAATTTCCTCTTGAACTCAGGGTTCTCAACATCCAGCACCGCCGGGAACATCCAGCACATCCAACATCACGGTTCTCATCTTGACACCAGTTCTCAAAGTACTTGAAGATTGGGTAACACTGGAACTCAGGGTTCTTGTTGTTAAGAGATTTTTACCCGACATGTCTTGCTTCATCTCTAGACATAAGAGAAAAGATCTCAGTCACAACAGGGTTTGTTTTCTGCAATGTAATCACACATTAAACCAATATAATGAACCAATGAAACAACATCATATCAAGTCTCATATGTGCTCTAACTTCCATCTAATCAGCATAACGTAGACAAGAAACAACAAACCAAGAGCAACTCTAGAAAACTCATAACAATTTAAACATATATATATACCTTGAGTCTTCTACCAAACTCCTTGTAAAGAAGGAAACCAGAGAACTCAGCAGTACAAGACCGTTCAAGGAACTCAACAAAGATCTGTCGGAGAGGTCCCTAATCTATCGAATCCCCCAAACAATTTCCCTTAACCCTAAATCGAGAATACATCATAAAAACCCTAAATCGAGAATACATCAAAATCGGATTGACGGCAGATTGACGGATAATACATCAAAAAAAGAAAATCATCCAAGGAAACGAGGGAAGAACACAAACCTCTTCCTATTGCAACCGATTGACGCCAGATTTGCCTTTGCTTCAGCCAATTTTCAGAGAAATCCCCCTTCTGAATCAAATCGCCTTCGAGAGAGAGAGAGCGTAAAGAAAGAGAGACGGAGATAAAAAAAGTCTCGACCCAACAATTTTTTTTGGTTCACCCTCGCCCTAATGACACGAACCAATAAGACCGCGCCACGTGTCTTGAAGGACGGACGAAAAAATGTCCCGTGTGTAGATACGTTTCTTTGAAATTAAATTCATTTCGATTTAAATTTAAATGTTTAATTATGAAGGACGGACCAAGGACGGACCGATGCACATGCTCTTAGGTCTTCCAAAATTCAGGATAAACATTGATCTCTAGTTTCATGAAATTAGATAATTTTTTTTTATTTGTATTTTTACACACGAGTATTTTTTTAGCATGCTCTTATTCAATAAATATGTGGTAGTTATTTTATTGTATTAACTTTTCACTCTAATTAATAATAATACATGTGTTCAAAAACTTAAATACAAATTTTAGATTAAAATACTGAAAAATATTTTTTCAAATAAATATTAATGGATGGAAATATAGAATACGCCCGAATAAATAAAGGAATATGGTCACGAAATAGAAATAAATAATATTTCATCGTTAAGTGGGAAATATTTTATGCTCTGACAATTTTGCACCTCATGACACATGTGACCACCCACTTGTTGACTCTGATATTTTTATTACTATAATTTCCATTTAACAAACTGGAATCTTATATATACTTAGTACAAAATCAAAACCTTACTATAAAATACTTATCCTATACATTTGATCTTTGGAAAACTTCCAAGAGTGGAAAGAACAATGGTATACATATTAAGAATAATTGGTACGTATTCGTTTCTGCTTTGACTATTTTTACATGGTGATAGGATTTCCCTAGGACTAGAACTCTGATGAAGGCTGATAACCGAGTGATAGGTGATGTGGACGGAAGGTGATGATGAACAGATGATTTGGGCGATGATGTGTGAAGATCGAAGGAAGAAAACAATGGTTTGATGGAGATAGATGTTTAGGTGGTTGTATGGAACGAAACAAGTGAAGAGTTTCTGTATCACAAAGTGTTTAGAAACCCAGAATTCAAGAACGCATTCAAGAAATCAAATTGAGGAAGAAAGGTCAACAATTCGTGTTACAACATCATTCTTTGCTAAAGAACAAAGGAGGCGTGGCTATGGGTTTTATAATTAACCCTAGGCTCGACACTCCAAACAGCAGGAAGTTAAAAATAAGACAACAAAACGTTTTAAGGAAATAAGAAAACAGCAAAACGTCTAAGTGACCTGTAGTGGTACAGAAGTCACTTGAACTAGTACAGAAGTACATTATTCCCCATTGGTAATGACTTCTAGATAACTCGACGTAGTGATCCATTTGCCTCATTAAAAACCATGCTGAGAAAACCCACTGGGACAACACTCAGCTATGGGAAAAAGAGTACAAACTTCTCACCTAAGTTACCTAGTCATCATTATCGGGTGAAGTCTTCAGGTTGGATATGTTGAAGACTTGGATCCTTGGTAGGTTGAATGACCCGTCACTATGAGTGCATGAGCTTCCTTGGCCCTCTCCTTAGCTCTTGAACAAGTGATCCTTCCCACCACCTTCGGTTGCTCTGCAGCCTCTGGCTCCTTGCTTGCCACGATCATATCATTCTCCCCCTCTTCAAAAGGATTTGACCTCAAATCGGAATCTGCATAATAAGGGAGCAAGTCAGAAACATTGAATGTTGATGATATGGTGTACTTACCCTGAAGATCAATCTGATATGCGTTGTCATTGATCCTCCTTATGACTTCCCTGAAAAACAAGTTAGCTACAAACATAGCATCACCCGTCTTGTGACTTGCAATGACGTGAACCATCTTGCTAAACCTGTCAACCACAACAAAAATATAATCTCTACCATTTCTGGTTCGAGGTAAGCCAAGAACAAAATGCATAGAAATTTGAGTCCAAGGTTGAGAAGGATTCGGTAGAAGAGTGTACAAGCCGTGAGGTTGTACCTTACCCTTCGCCATTTTACAGATATGGCACCTAGAACAAACCTTCTCAATGTCTTTCTTCATTTGAGACCAATAGAAGTATTCTTGCAGTCCAAGTAGAGTTTTTGACACCCCAAAATGTCCAGCTAGTCCACCTCCGTGAGCTTCTCTGATCAGCATCTCTCTCATGGATCCTCTTGGTATGCACAATCTATCCTTAAAGAACAGATATCCATTCTGCCTATAGTAGTTTTCAAAAGCAAACTTATGGCATTTGCCATAGCTCTCAGCAAAATCGAGGTCAGTCTCATAAAGTCCTACTAGCTTAGAAGACAAAGTAGAAATGAGAGTGTACCTCCTGGATAATGCATCTGTGACTACATTATCCTTACCTGCACTTGGACTGAGGTTCTCTTTAATGTGTCCCTTGCTCATCAGCTCTTCTACTTGCTTCTGAAGCTCTTTAGTTTCTACTGGATTGGTTTTGTAAGCTGGTCTGTTCGATAGAGCTGAAACTGGTACCAATTCGATCTGATGCTTTATCCCACATAGTGGCGGTAAACCTGGAGATATCTCTTCAGGAAACTCATACTTGTACTCCTCTTTAATCTCTATGATTTCGCGTGGAAGCTCTTCTGCTGGCTTAGTGCTGGTGAGTGTTTCTTTATACTCAAACATGAATGTGGTCATCTCTGGATCAAAAAGATTGTTGAACTCGCTGTGGTTGATGTACAGGCTGTGAGACACTTTCTCTGTATCCTTGCGGTTCATGTGAAGCTGGTCCTTGTAGATTTCGCTGGGTGTAAGTGGTAGAAGAGTGATCTTGCGTCCTTTGAACTCAAATGACTGCTTGTTGGTGTAGCCATCTTGAAACACTCTTCTGTCGAACTGCCATGGTCTTCCCAACAGAATATGACTTGAGTTCATCGGAATCACATCACATAACAGCTCATCCTCATACTTCCCAATCGCTAGTTTCACCATCACTTGCTGCGTGACTGTCAAAGCTCCCTTGTTGTTCAACCATTGTAGCTGATAAGGCCTTGGATGTGAAGTGGTTTTGAGATTAAGCTTCTGTACCATCTCTTCACTAGCTGCATTAGTACAGCTACCACCATCTACGATCAAGGTGCAGACCTTGTCTTGAACCATACACCTGGTGTGAAATAGGTTCTCACGCTGACCTCTATCATCTGGATGCATCTGAACACTTAAAGCTCTGCGTGCTACTAACATCTCTCCCATGACTGCTGGTTCACCTTCTTCACAGAGTCCAGACTCTGATTCACTCTCTGAACTGTCTACTGGCACAATCTCTCCTCCTTCTTGAAGAAGAAACATCTTCTTGTTTGGACAGTCTCTGGAATAATGCCCCATTCCTTGGCATTTGAAACACCTAATATGACTTGTAGAGGTACTACTCTTGGGCTTGAAATCGATCTTAACCTCCTCTTTGACTGTGGCTGTCACGGGTTTGCTGGCCTTGGTGAAGGCGGGTTTACTGAACTCTCTCGGCTTGGACATGTCAGGCGTAAACGTAGACCTCACTCCCTTTCTCTTAATCTGCGATTCAATCAACTCTGCCTTATGTACCATTTCTTGCACATCTTCATAGTTCTGCAGCTCTATCTTGTCTTGAATCTCTCTGTTCAAACCTCCAAGAAACCTAGACATAACCATGTCTTCACTTTCCCTTAGGTCAGCCCTGATCATAAGCGTTTCCAGCTCTTGATAGTAGTCTCTAACAGACTTAGTGCCTTGAATGAGACGCCTAAGCTAGTTAAGAATCTCCCTCTGATAGTGTGTAGGCACAAACTTCTTTCTCATCTGCGTGAGTAGTTGTTCCCATGTAGTGATAGCAGGCTCTCTCTGTCGATGTCTAGTAAGCCCCAACTGCTCCCACCACAACAAAGCATAGCCATTGAATTCAGATATGGCTATCTTCACCTTGTTCAACTCAAAAGTACCTTGAACCTGAAAGTTGGACTCCATCTTCCTTTCCCAGTCTAGATAAGTTTCTGGATCATTGGTTCCATGGAAAGAAGGATACCAAATTTTAAGGTGCTTCAGCTGCTGCCTCAAAGGATCATAATCCCTGCCATGATCTCTGTTTCGGTTTCTCCTCATTGTTTCTTGACTATGATCTGAAGCTTCTTCTTCTTCAGAATACTCTCTATCTGACTCAATGTATATTCGATGCCCAGCTACTTGTTCAGCTCGTTGTGGGCGTCTATGATCTTTGCCGGTTCTGCGTTGTTCTCTTTCTGTACTCTGAGTGCTTCTCCTCTGATTGAAACAAGTCTCTCTTCCCCCAGTAGGTGACTTAGCTGTTCTGATCCGTGTATGCTTGGAAGAGGTTCCTAAGTGAGCCTTTCCTTTAGCTAAACGAAGGGCCTCATTAGGACTAGGCGGTTCTGTAGAACTCTGTTCTGAAGCACTAGATGCTTGAGCTATATCTTTGAACTGTTTCTCAAACTTGTTACTGAGCTGCTCCATCAGTTGCTGAAACTGAGTAGACATTAACTTGTTTGCTTCTGCTATTTGCTTGGACATGGCTTGGTTGAAAGCTTCCATAGCCTCTGGAGAAAGCTCCATTGTACCTGCAAATTAAAGAAGAAAACTCGCAGTAAAACGTTCCTTAAGTGAAAGAAATAAGATAAACTCTAAGACTCGGAATCTAAACAAGGAATACACGATTACAGACCTAGTGTCGAGCGACACCACAAGAGAATCGGTCGACACCCAACCCTATAACGAGCAAACTTCGACAGAAACCAACCCTAACACAATCAAAACTCGAACAAAACACAGAAACTGAATCCTAAACTCACAGAACTCGATCTAGACACAAACGAACAACAAAAACAAACCCTAAAACTAAACAAACGAAATAGATCTAAAACCACAAACAAGATTAGGGTTTAGAATCGCTCAGCCTTTGGCACATAGTTGGCTCTGATACCACATGATAGGATTTCCCTAGGACTAGAACTCTGATGAAGGCTGATAACCGAGTGATAGGTGATGTGGACGGAAGGTGATGATGAACGGATGATTTGGGCGATGATGTGTGAAGATCGAAGGAAGAAAACAATGGTTTGATGGAGATAGATGTTAAGGTGGTTGTATGGAACAAAACAAGTGAAGAGTTTCTGTATCACAAAGTGTTTAGAAACCCAGAATTCAAGAACACATTCAAGAAATCAAATTGAGGAAGAAAGGTCAACAATTCGTGTTACAACATCATTCTTCGCTAAAGAACAAAGGAGGCGTGGCTGTGGGTTTTATAATTAACCCTAGGCTCGACACTCCAAACAGTAGGAAGTTAAAAATAAGATAACAAAACGTTTTAAGGAAATAAGAAAACAGCAAAACATCTAAGTGACCTGTTGATGTGACCCGCGGACGCGGCTATGGATCGATGGAGGAGTGTGTCTTCGGTCAAGTCAGAATCGGTGGGACTTTCCTCGGCCAAGCATCAAGGGTTCGAATCCAGAGAGGATTCAAACGACAGAAACGAGAGTTGAGGAGGTTTCAACGAACGGTTTGTGAAAACGGTCGTGAAGCCTTCTCGGAACGTATGGACGCGGCTGAGCGGATACGGCTAATGGCAGGACTCGGTGGGAAACGGAGGTGGAAACGACGCGAGATGGTACTGGGAAGTCTCGAGGACTGATGGTAAAGAACTCGAGGCTGGCGAAGTGGAATCGATGATAGACTCGAGAGCTGGCGGAAGAGAACTCGAGGTTGGGACGGTGGGACGAAAGAGATGGGCGATGGAATAGAGGTGGTTTGATGTGACGACACAAGAGGGTTGGCTCTCCTCTTGATACGGTCAACTAAGAGATTACAAACCCGGTTTGTGAATCTCTTAGGGTTTCTCAAGAGCCAAGTCCCGGACTTAGGCTAAGGAGAGAGGTGAGACAAGAACAAAGAATCTCTCTTTGTGAAAATTTCTATTTCTTTCAAGTCTGATTTTTACAATGAGGGTTGATGCCTTTATATAGTGAGGCTTACATAAGGAGACTCTAAAACCCTAGAGAGGTGGCCATGATCTAAACCATACACATGGCCAAAAAGCAAAAGCAAAGATAAAGCAAAGCAAAGACCAATCTAACGGTCATAGAGGGATCTAGAAGAAATTCAAAAGAAAAGAAGGGAAGGGGATAGGGTGGCCACGTCATTGGCTGAACGTGGATAGGATCTTCACTTCCTTGGCTCCCAAGCATGTCAATAAGTGTTTCCAAGTCATGAACCAAGTGGGAATGAAGTGGAGATGCACTAGAGTCGCTGCCTCGTTAAAACCTCTTCGGTAAACCCAATGGGACAAACCCGAAGTAGGAAAAAGAGTACAGCTCCTTCTAATGGCTTAGGGATGTCTTCACACTGGGGTGATGGTGAAGACACTCAATTCAAGCTTCCCAAAGCTGGTCGCGGCTCAATGTGCCTAAGTGGTGATGCTATCCTCGGGTCTTTTGTGTGTAGGTTGAAGCTCGGCCTTGAAATACTCAAGAGGTGAAATGTTTTGCTCCTCCAAGTTGATTCTTCGTTTGGTCGCTTTGCTGGAGCTCCCTTGGTCGCGTTGAGGCTCCTGGAGGGTCGCCGGTGCCTTGGCCACGTTCGAGATAGGCGTTCTGTCCGTGTCCGATGCTTCTCGGTCATGCGTCTCGGAGCCGTCCGAGACGTCTTGGGCGTCTTGGTCAAGGGGTCGAACCCGTGATCACATCATTCCCTCCCTCTTCTAGAAGTTTTGACCTCAAAACTTTGCTTTTCACCTGATTCAACATAAGAAGGCCCAAATCAGTAGCATCACAAGTTCATTCGCGGCTTAATACCGGGATCAAAGGAAAATAGTAGAGCCTTAAGAGTAAAGGATAGGACTCCCCTGATAAGGCTAGCGGTGAACAGTGTTTTGATCCCTTCGTAGGCCGCGGTAGGTTGTAGACGCTCTCCAGGATGCCACACATAGTTTTGGTCCGCACCAAAGTTGATCAAATGCATCGCCATATGACCTTGTGCGGTAAAGGTCTTGGCGCTAAAAATGGAGAGAGATAGCTCGGTCTTGGCGATTCCCAGCTGGAGCGTACTACTCGAAGTAGTCAAAAATATCACTGGATGGACAGACCTCTAAGTGGCCATCTTTGGTGGTTCAGCTTGCTTGAAACTCTCCATTATCAAGCAATCGTCGGTTATGGCGTTAAACACACGGCCTGACTCCTCTTTGGCCTCGCCCAGAGACTTGTCACACTTCCCGAAAGAGGACTCTTGCTCCACGCCTTGCTCTGAAGGTGGTGGTTGAGCGTCAAGTCGGCCTTGGTCTGTGTGATGTTCGATGCTCGTTCTTGGCGCTTCCGGTTTTGGCTTATCCTCGGCCTGAACTCCTCCTTTGGCCGGTCCCTTGCACAGTGTGGGCAGCTCACGGTGCTGAACTGGTGGCACATAGCTCCTTGGACTTGGTATGGTCGCGGCGCCGACTACTTCCTGGAATGGTTCCTTGTATCGTGCTGGCGGCTCGCGGAACGGCACTAGGAGCGCATAAGTCCTTGAACTCTCGGCAGGGGCCGAGTTACGGCTTGTTCACGGGGCCGGCATTGGAACTGGTGCACGGTATTGAGCGGAACGCGCATACGTCCTACTTGGCTGCTCAACATGGGCCGAATGATGCCTTGATCGCGGAGCCGGTGTAGGAAGTGGTTCATAGTGCTGGCGCCGTGGAGTCTGTTTTTGCGTGGGAGCACTTGGAGACCAGGTAGGGATGCCTAGGTCACGGCCTCGGTGATCACGCGGCCTTCTCTCGGCCCGTTGACGAGTTGTTGCCGACTCAATCCGGTCGAGCCTGTCATTGAGACCTCGAAGCGTGTGTTGGAGGGAGATCAGAGCGTCCGCTGTGCTGGGTGGTTTGGGGATAGGCTCCTTTCCTCTTACGGATCGGTGCCTCGGTTTCTTGGTGTACACAACCCAGTCATCACTATCAGAGTCTTCGTAGAGGCTCTCCCTTGGCTCTTCAATGCGAGTGGCTCGTGACAAGGACGGCCAATAACAGTCTGGTGATCCACGTTCGAGCTCTCCTTGATCTAACTCCTCGCCATAGGCCTCTTCGGGCCAATATTCGTCGTTGGTGGCCTCTTGCTCCGGTTCCAGGCCAAGTTCTTCATCACACCACGATTCCACTTCGGATTCGCTTTCAACAAACTCCATGCTAGATCAGTGTAGGACCAAGCATTGCAAGTTGTTCGCGTCTTGGGAATGGCTTTGGAACGAGGTGCGGACGATGGTACGGACGGCTGTCGGAAGTCGTCGGTGTTACGGTCAGATTGGTCGGACGGCTAACGATGGCACGGCAGAGAGACGAACGACCAACGGTGGTTGGGTGAAGACTTGCTGACGCGGCTACACGACCAAAGGTTGATCCTCGGTTGTTGACGCGTCTTGGTCCGTACGTGATGTTGATGTGCTGGCTGAGCAAGTGGTGTACCTCGTCAAAACAAAAGAATATTCGTGAGTATCTTTAAGTTCAAATGGACCACAAGGAGATATTTATCTCACCAAAGCAATGATTGAGGACAGCTCACGAAAATTCAAACCTAAGACCAAACAAAAGCAAAAGAGAAAGCAAAAAGAAAAAGAAAAAAAGCACAAAAAGACAAGAAATGCTTTATGACAAAAGGAAAACACAAATCCTAGAACAAAACTCTAGCAAAATCGACCTAGATGCAAACAAGATGAACAATGATGCAACAAAGATGAACAATGATGCAAGCTAACAACCTAGATAAAAGATGAACAATGCCACAAATGCACAATTTAAACCAAAGGACGAAAAGGAACAAGCTAAACAAGATGATGCAAACGAATGGAATATTATGCAAGACAAACAAAGTTATCTACTAAAGCCAAAAGCAAAAGTAAAAGCAAGTTACTAAAAGCCAAGAAGATAACTCTCCCATGGACCACAAGGTTCAAGGGAAGCTATCCACGTCCACATTTTTTTTGTGGTCTTGACCAAAAGCACTTTAGAGATGGCTAACCTCTCACCACACAAAAGAAACTAATCCTAAACCACACAAGAAATTCAACACGGCTTTGACCATTTTGAAATTTCAAAACGCTTGGTTGAGGTTTAAAGAGTAAAAAGCAAGTGGTATGGACCAAATGACTTTCACCCTTCATATTTACCAAACGACAAAGTAAAAAAACACAAAAAGCAACAAAAGAAACAAAGCACACGAATCTAACACCCTATAACAACAAAACAAAAAGCAAAACAGCCTTTAAAAGATCTAGACAAACAAACTAAGAACACACAAGAACAAAACAAGAAAAGCAAGAACAAACTAGAGCGAACAAGAACAAGCTAGAAACGAAAAGGAAAACTAACAACCTAGAACACAAACGAACTAACAACCTAAAGATTCAAGCTTTATACAAAAGAGAAGAGTTTTAGATCGACACAACCTTGTAGGAGCGTTTGAAGCTCTGATACCAACTGATGTGACCCGCGGACGCGACTATGGATCGATGGAGGAGTGTGTCTTCGGTCAAGTCAGAATCGGTGGGACTTTCCTCGGCCAAGCATCAAGGGTTCGAATCCAGAGAGGATTCAAACGACAGAAACGAGAGTTGAGGAGGTTCCAACGAACGGTTTGTGAAAACGGTCGTGAAGCCTTCTCGGAACGTACGGACGCGGCTGAGCGGATACGGCTAATGGCAGGACTCGGTGGGAAACGGAGGTGGAAACGACGCGAGATGGTACTGGGAAGTCTCGAGGACTGATGGTAAAGAACTCGAGGCTGGCGAAGTGGAATCGATGATAGACTCGAGAGCTGGCGGAAGAGAACTCAAGGTTGGGACGGTGGGACGAAAGAGATGGGCGATGGAATAGAGGTGGTTTGATGCGACGACACAAGAGGGTTGGCTCTCCTCTTGATACGGTCAACTAAGAGATTACAAACCCGGTTTGTGAATCTCTTAGGGTTTCTCAAGAGCCAAGTCCCGGACTTAGGCTAAGGAGAGAGGTGAGACAAGAACAAAGAATCTCTCTTTGTGAAAATTTCTATTTCTTTCAAGTCTGATTTTTACAATGAGGGTTGATGCCTTTATATAGTGAGGCTTACATAAGGAGACTCTAAAACCCTAGAGACGTGGCCATGATCTAAACCATACACATGGCCAAAAAGCAAAAGCAAAGATAAAGCAAAGCAAAGACCAATCTAACGGTCATAGAGGGATCTAGAAGAAATTCAAAAGAAAAGAAGGGAAGGGGATAGGGTGGCCACGTCATTGGCTGAACGTGGATAGGATCTTCACTTCCTTGGCTCCCAAGCATGTCAATAAGTGTTTCCAAGTCATGAACCAAGTGGGAATGAAGTGGAGATGCACTAGAGTCACTGCCTCGAAAAACCTCTTCGGTAAACCCAATGGGACAAACCCGAAGTAGGAAAAAGAGTACAACTCCTTCTAATAGCTTAGGGATGTCATCACACTGGGGTGATGGTGAAGACACTCAATTCAAGCTTCCCAAAGCTGGTCGCGGCTCAATGTGCCTAAGTGGTGATGCTATCCTCGGGTCTTTTGTGTGTAGGTTGAAGCTCAGCCTTGAAATACTCAAGAGGTGAAATGTTTTGCTCCTCCAAGTTGATTCTTCGTTTGGTCGCTTTGCTGGAGCTCCCTTGGTCGCGTTGAGGCTCCTGGGAGGGTCGCTGGTGCCTTGGCCACGTTCGAGATAGGCGTTCTGTCCGTGTCCGATGCTTCTCGGTCATGCGTCTCGGAGCCGTCCGAGACGTCTTGGGCGTCTTGGTCAAGGGGTCGAACCCGTGATCACATCACCTGTAGTAGTACAGAAGTCACTTGAACTAGTACAAAAGTACATTATTCCCCATTGGTAATGACTTCTAGATAACTCGACATAGTGATCCATTTGCCTCATTAAAAACCATGCTGAGAAAACCCACTGGGACAAAACTCAGCTATGGGAAAAAGAGTACAAACTTCTCACCTAAGTTACCTAGTCATCATTACCGGGTGAAGTCTTCAGGTTGGATATGTTGAAGACTTGGATCCTTGGTAGGTTGAATAACCCGTCACTATGAGTGCATGAGCTTCCTTGACCCTCTCCTTAGCTCTTGAACGAGTGATCCTTCCCACCACCTCCGGTTGCTCTGCAGCCTCTGACTCCTTGCTTGCCACGATCATATCACATGGGAGATTCACCATTCTTAAAATGTTGTCAAACTAATAGAACATTCATTTTGTGTTGATCTGTTACCTTATATACGCGTCTACATGCATGTTTATTAGTGTATCCAACAAAGCCAAAGAAATTATAAAATCAATTCACATATCACCAAGACACCAACCACATAAAAATTGGAAAATCTGACTCAAAGATGAAGCTGGTGATCCTATTATCCTTCTTGCTCGTTCTCCCAATGTTTTCTTCAGGTACATATTAACAATGTTCTAATTACTAATGCTTTATTTCAAAACTAGGTGCTTCCCCACGCAACGCGTGGGTTGTGGTGTAGTTGGCACTTTCTTGTTTTTTTTTTGTCTTTTTCGTTTTTTCTTTTGTATTATTTCGTTTTAATTAGGTATATACGGGCTTTGCCGTCACTTTTATTTATACACTATATATTTATACCATTTCGTTCAGATGTGTATAATTGTGGCGTTTACTTTTTATGAATTATGAAGATGTTGTTTCTTGCTTTTGAGGATCCAATCTTATCATTGACTGATATTGTTTCCAATACATTTATTGTATTATATATTTTTTAATTAACTGCTTATGTAAACCCTTCATACGTTGATGTTGCAATAATAAGTTATTTTTTAAAAATATCTTCCGTGTAAGTGATTATGTTTGTATGCCCATGTTTTGGTCTAATATCAATAAGATCGTTTCTGTTTTTCTTTAGTTGGCTTTGAAACCAATATTGAGTTAAGCAAATAATGGGTCAAATTATGGTGTTAATAAGTAATATAAATTCTTATGTATATATATTGTATATATGTGACTATAAATTTAGCTAACTAAAAAATTATGTAATATATAAATACAATCTTGAACATATATATATATTTATTTATTTGTGGGAGGAATGTATGTAATTATTGGATAGAAGTTATTTTTGAGTTAAATGACCTTTAATGTCTTTAAAGTGAGTTAAATATTAATAAATTTTTATATGTGTCTTGACTTTTTTAAAAAGGAATACCAAGTGTTTCCTTCAATATTTGAAGTGATATAATATTTTAGTTTTCTTATATGATTTTATGAACTTCAATGTAAAAGTTTTTCAAAGTAATAAGTACACTCACTGATTGAATTATAAAATTTGGAGAAATGTTTATTTCGTTTAATCATCTGCTCTTTTAAATAAATTAAATAAGTATGTTGTTATTACTACAAATAGGACAACATATATTATAGTTTAACCATGGAGTTAAGCAATGGAAATAGAACTTGTGATTGCAAGACAAAATGCTTATATGTTACACATTGATCGTTTAAAAATGAATAGGAACATCTAATTCTCAAATAAAGTTGATTGTTTTGTTAAAACCAACATATGTGAATTTAAATTTAACTATGCAAATTTAAAAAATAAATATGAATAGATTAGAAAGGCAAGAAATATAAAAGAAATATTTATTTATATAAATAAAATAAAAATTGAAAACAATGTTAAATATATATAATACTTTCTACATTAAAATATAGAATCAAACTCTTACAAGTTACAACACATATGAGATATAACAACATTTGATATTGGTAGGAGAGGAAGAGAGAATGTTTACTATAAGATGGTAATCCAAATTAGATAATGGAGATGAATCTTTAAAAAATAGAACAATGTAATATCTATATATATATAATACTTTCTAAATTAAAATATAAAATCAAACTCTTACAACACATATGAGATATAACAACATTTGATATTGGTGGGAGAGGAATAGAGAATGATTACTTATAAGATAATAATCCAAATTAGATAAAGGAGATAAATCTTTTAAAATAAGAACAATGTAAAATATATATCATGTAGTCTCTAAAATTAAAATTTAGCATTAACAATTTACAATGACATTTCATTTTTTTTTACAACCCATACAACAAAAATAAGAAATCAAAAATAACAAAAAAAAATGAAAAATGATTTGAGGTATTAGAAGAGAATGAGAGAATGTGAAAATGAGATAGTAAAAAAATGTCAATATGAGAGAATGATAGATTGAGAGAATGCTTATTTATATGATAAGAAATGATGGAAGTTACATTTAGAACTATGGAGTTACAATAGTAATTTATTGTGTTTGAATAGAATTGAGTGGTAGAATATGATTAATGTATAATTTATTTTATTTTCAGTTATAATTTTATTTTAATGTGTGAGTTAAATGTATTGTGTTTATTGGATCTTAAATATTGTTTAAAGCAATTAGAAAGCAAATAAAAAAATAAAAAAATTAGAAAACATTAAATGAAAATCAACCAATAAGGAGAGACCAAAACCCTACTTTTATATATATGATATATTACTTTAAACTTTGAAATGAGAAATATATTATAAACAATAATTTTACATGAGAAATATATTAATTTAGCCAACCAAAATATGAATATAAGTTTAGCCAACCAAAATAAATAAAAAAGTATTAAAATTTAACCAAAAATAATTTCCCTTGAAAGATAATAAGTTAGTAGGAGGAATGAATTAATGTACAATTATTGGATAGGAGTTACATTTGAGTTAAATGGAGTTACATGTCTTTAATTATAAATAAATATTTTAATTTTTTATAACCTAAAATAAAAGGAATACCAAGTGGCTGAATCAAAATTCACATGATTTGGTTGTTTGTTGATATAAACTCAACACTTACACATAATATTTCAAAATAAAAAATATTACTTTTTAAGTGACAAACTAAATTAGTTTTCTTATAAAATTATATGAATTCTTCAATCTCAATAATTTTTTAAATCCCAAGGATAACTTATATTTTTTTGGTTTTCACTCATCAATTTAATTTATAGTGCTAGATTTCATACAAATGGTTTCATCTTTAGAGAATTTAGTGAAATGATATTTTTAAAATTATATTTTATTTTTATATTTAAGTTCCAGTTGAATATGTTTTGTTTTTTGGATCATTTTTTATTTTGATTAAAGACACAAAAAACCAATTGTTTAATTATGTTCTTTTTGTTTTCAAAAACCTCAAATCATAAATATATATATATATATATATATATATTATATTGATCTCTGCAGATTTAACAATTGGATCACAAAACAAAATAGTCTTTATAAATGGATAAATGGATAATTATATTGATCTTTAAATATTATATTGATCTTTATAAATTATTTAAAATGATACATGAATATGTGAGATAACCAGAGACATAATAGATAATTATATATGGATCATTTCAACTTTATGATCTTATTGTTTGGTGAATATTGTAAGGAAGTATGAAAATAATGACTTATAAGATGTTAATATAAAATAGAAAATGGAGATAAACATTTTAAAAGATTAAAATAAATATATAAGATATACATATCATACAAACTCTAAAACTAAGCTTTTACAATGATATTTGATTTGATTTTTTTATAACCCATACAACAACAATAACAAAAAAAAAAAAAAAAAAAAAAGATTTGAGAGTAGTGGAAGAAGATGAGAGAATGAAAGAGTGATAGACTAAGAGAATAAGATAATGAATATTTATAGAAAGAGAAATGATGAAAAATTACATTTAGAAAAATGAGAGTTACAATTCTAATTTATTGTTTTGTTTTAATACAATTGATTAATACAATTTAGTGGAGAAATAAAGTTAATGCATAATTTATAGGGAGAAGCTATAAAGATTTCAGTTTTATATTATGTGAGTTAAATGTGAAAATTAATTGTTTTAAATTTGTGTTTTAATATAATTTTTTTTTGTTAAAATTGCATTGCCAAGTGGACCAATAAGGAGAGACTGAAACTCTACTTTTATATATATGATTTTAGTAACTGATCCATTATTATGTAACTAAGCCTTTACGTATCAAATCCATGTTATTCTAGTGTGTAGCCAAACTATTGTACATGAGTTTTTTTGACGAGTTCAAAATACATACTATTTTGACTCAATTTTCTCTACTTAAAATGTTTTTGAAATACATATATATATACATATATATATAAATTCTACTTAAATTTTTACTATATATATATATATATATTTGTTTTTACGACTTTGTATATTCTACTTAAAATTCTTTGGTATTGTTAATGTTATGACTGTTTTGAAATATGGATGTTAAATATTTTGCCAGGAATTGAGACTTCGCATCTTGACAACGTCCACCACAAGGTATCAACAACAGTGATTTAAATATGTTATAAACCGGTTAGAAATATGCATATCGAAAGTAATATTTATAAATATTATTTTCATTATTTGTTGATTTAATAGAGTAAAGAGAAGGTGGTGATGAATGCAAGAAGAATTGATCTAGAGACTGACTACACTGGTCCGCATTTGAGACCACCTGTTCCATCACGTCCTCCAAAAGCACTACTACATGTCGGTAACGTCCACCACAAGGTAACAGTAACATCGATAAAGTCTTATATGATTACGAATATATCATATATTAATTATATATATATATATGAATATATGATAAGTCATAAGACTATAGTTTATCTATATTATTAATTTTTACCAAAATATATACTATTTTAATTTGTTGAGTTAAAAGGTTAAAGAGGAGGTAGCGATGAATGGAAGAAGAATTGATTTCGAAATGGACTACACCGGCCCGCATCCAAGGCCGCCCGGCCCTCCAAACGCACCCGTACAAGTCCGTGTATTATACAAATGAAAATATCATGTTAAGTTGAAAATGTCACATATATAAAAATTATATTTTCGCTAAAATATATTATAAAAAAGCGTGTCCTTTTTTTATTATTATACAGATTTATTTAAAATGTTGTGTAATAAAAAAATAAGTCTGTATTCAAAAGGTTGATAAAGTTATGAGATATGGAACAAATCTGGGTACAAAGACAACGGAAAAATCACATTTTAAACTTTCAAAGTATCATTGGGTAACAATATAAATTTAAATTATATTGGTTTAATTTAAATTTATATTTGTTTCATTTTTTTTATAAAATGAAACAAAGAAAAATATATATTTTTAAAAATCATCGTTTTCGATCCGCTTACTGTCCGATCACAAAATTTCAAAATTTTTTATTCAGTTTATTGTTTTCATTCATTCTTCTTGAAACAAAATTTTTACAACATCACTCTTCACATTAATCTTTTTGATATATGAATTTGCACTAGATTCTGATTTAAACCGATTTGTTTCTCATTGGAAACCAATGAATCCTCTATATATATATATATATTGTCGATTTCAATTTCACGTTTCTTAATTTTTTTTTATCATGAACAACTTACCTCTGATTCAATATTTAGTGTGGCACCCTTGTTTGCGGAAATGTTTAAAAGAATTGATTTTGTCACCTATGATGTGACCCGGGGACGCAGATGCGGAACGGTGGAGCGAGATGTCTTCGGACAAAATGAGATCGGGGAAACTTTCCTCGGTCAAGCTTTGAAGGATCGAAACTATGAAAGAAACAAACGGAGGAAACGAAGTTTGAAGCGATTCAAACGAGCCGATCGAGAGAACGGTCGTTTGGCCACGAATGGTACGAACGGATGCCGTAAGGATGGAACAGATGCAGAAACGACTAAGTGTGGATTCGGGAAGGAAGCGATAAGAGATGGAACAATGAGAAAGAAGATGGATCGATTGACGACACAAGAGGTTTGGCTCTCCTCTTGATACAGTCCCTAACAAGGTCGAACCCGGTTCGAAGCTTGTTAGGTTTTTCTCGATGTTCAATCCCGGATTGAAGAAAGAGAAGAGTGAGACAAGTCAAGAATCTCTCTTGAGAAAAGTTTTATTTTCATTCAAGTCTTAAGGAGAACAAAGGCTAAGAGAGGGTTTAAATACATTAGGTCAAGTGAGGGCATAGGGACATGCGGATTCGTTATGATCCGCACAATAGTCCTTAGACGTGTTTCCCTTGTAAATGGAACACATCGCCCTTAAAGACTTTCAACTTAAACTCTCAACGTTCAAAAGAAGGAATCAAAAGAAGGAATATTCCAAGTTCAAATTTAAACCAAATACTAAGGAACGAAAGAACCGCCTTAGGCTTAGACGCGGGAAATGACTTAACCTTTGGGCGTTGTGCACTTAGCTCCATGCCTCGTTAAAACCTTCTCCGGTAAACCCATTGGGAAAAACCCGGAGTAAGGAAAAAGAGTACACTTCCTTGCTTAAGTGACTTGATCGTCTTCACTCTTGGGTAAGAGTGAAGACTAAGCGAACTAAGCCTTCGGAGTCTTCATGGAACGGCTGGCATTGGGTGAATGACCGGACGAACAGGTTGAGCCGTTGCTTGGCCGCCTTTGCTGAACTCTTTGAGCGTGTGGTGGCTCCCGGGGTGATCGTTGGTGCTTTGGCCGCGTCCGAAGCGTCTTGGCCAGGCGTCTCGGTCGCGTCTGGCGTGTCTTGGTCGTCTTGACCGAGCTCACGTCCTGCGATCACATCATTCCCTCCCCCTTGAAAAGGTTTTGTCCCCAAAACATCTCCGTCTTCACCTACATCAAACAGAACGAGGTCAGTGGCATTGAAAGAGGTAGATGTACCAAACTCACCTGGAAGCTCGAGTCGGTAGGCATTGTCGTTGATCTTCTCAACGACTCGGAAGGGACCATTTCCACGCGGGCTGAGCTTATCCTTTCGCTTTTGCTGGAACCTCTCTGGCCTTAAGTGCAACCAGACCCAGTCGCCAGGCTTGAACAGCATCGGTTTACGTCCGCGGTTGAGGAAACGCGCATACTGCTCATTTCTTTGCTCTATGTTCGATCGAACCTCCTCGTGCAATGACTTGACGAACTCTGCTCTTGCGGCCCTGTCCTGGTTCTCAGCTTTGTTTGGTGGTAGCGGTAGAAGGTCCAATGGAGTGAGTGGCTTGAAGCCATAGGCGACTTCAAAAGAAGACTTCTTTGTAGGCAAATGCACCACCTGATTGTACGCGAACTCGATGATGGGAATGCATTCGAGCCAAGAACCCTTGTTGCTTGCGATTGCGGTTCTGAGCAGCGCACCTATTGATTGGTTGACAACCTCTGTTTGGCCGTCGGTCTGCGGGTGAGCGGCGGTGGAGTAGAGGAGCTTTGTTCCAAGCTTTCTCCAAATGGTGCGCCAAAAGTGACCAAGAAACTTGGGATCTCGATCGGATATGATGGTGCGGGGCATGTCATGTAGCCTGATCACTTGACTAAAGAACTGATTCGCCAGTTGCACGGCGTCATAGTTCTTGTTGCACGGGATAAAATGAGCCATCTTCGAGAACCTGTCCACAACAACTATAATGTTGTCTCTATGCGCCAAGAGGGGTAGGCCGAGGATGAAATCCATTGATAGATCGATCCAGGGCGCGGTTGAGACTGGTAAAGGCATGTAGAGGCCATGAGGGTGTGTTGTCGACTTGGAGGTTCGACACACAATGCAACGACCGCAATGCTTCTCCACCATACTGCGCATCTTCAGCCAATAGAAATGCTCTTGAAGCACGGCCAACGTCTTAGTGATGCCGAAGTGACCTGACAAGCCTCCGCTATGAGCTTCACAAACAAGCAACTCTCGGATAGAACCATTTGGTATGCGATAGGGGCGAGGGTGGATCACAGTTTTATCGTTTAACCATTTCAAGCGATAGGGGCGAGGGTGGATCACAGTTTTATCGTTTAACCATTTCAAGCGATAGGGGCGAGGGTGGTTTGTGGTTTCAAGAGAAAATTTCTTGACAAGACTGGAACTTGTCACATAATGCAAGAACCTCCGTCTATAATCAAGCCACAAATGCGACCACTTACAGTGTACCTCTTGTGGAAGATATTATCGCGTTGATTGGCATCATTGGTGGCTACGTTTGCGTTCAGGATGCGACGAACCATCAACAGTTCTCCGACTTCAGGTTCAGCTACGGCTTCCTCCAGTTCAGCCTCTGCTCGAACGTTCTCCTTGGTGGCTTCATCGTCGGACACGAACTCGCCGGCTTCGGTAAGGATCATTGTGCGTGCGTTCGGGCACTCTCGAACGTAGTGGCCTCACCCTTGACACTTAAAACACACAATGTCGCGGCTCCGGACGTCGGTGGCCAGCTCCCTTGGTTTAAATCTGGAGTCCGCACATGTCGCCTTTGGTTTCTCTGGTAAACGGTCCGAAGGCGACGCATTAGGAGACCAAGTTGGAGCTCCTTGAGTTCGGGTGCGAGTCGCGGAGGCGCTCTGCTTCTTGATTTGGTTCTCGATCTGTACTGAGAGATGCAACAACTCTTCAAAAGTTTGATAGGGTTGGCGCTCGACCTTGCGTGCAATGCGTTCTTGCAACCCGTCCAAGAACTGAGCCATGAGTGACTCTTCAGAGTCATCAACTTGCAATCAGTTGCACAAGTGCTCAAACTCCTCGTAATACTCCTCCACGGTTCGCGCGCCTTGCGTGAGTCTCCGAAACTTCTTCTGGAGCTCGCGGTGGTAGTATGGAGGCACGTAACGCCTTCGCATTTCCGCTTTCAAGACCTCCCAAATGGTGATAGGTTGGTCGCGGTTGCGTTGCTGCTCAGCTTCAAGTCGATCCCACCAGGTAAAGGCGTGATCGGTGAATTTAGCCACCGCATATTGGACCTTTCGCAGCTTCAAATAGGCATGGCACGAATATAAGTGCTCCATACGGCTTTCCCATTCAAGATAGGCCTCGGGTCTAACTTTCCCGCGAACGTGGGTGCGATCATCTTGTGGTTCGGCTCGTGATGTACTGGTCATCATAACGATGTTGTCGTCTAGGCCTCGGTTCAAAGTCCTCATCGGACTGGTCGCTCACCGGCTCTCGTCGTGGTCACCTTGCGGGTAAAGGATCTTCACGGGGAGGGTTTAACAGTTTGATTCTTGTTAAACGCTCCGCGAGCTGTTCTAGGCCGGTTCGTAACGCGGCAAGGGTGACTCCTATCTCGGGTGGTGATGGTGGAACTTCTTCGGCCATCGTACGGACTACAGTGACGTGTCGCTTGGCTCGCGTTTTGAATTTAAACCTCGCAAGATAAACACAAAAACACACACGCGTGAGTATCACACGTTCAAGAAGACCACACAAGATATTTTATTTCGTCACCAATGATTGAGGACAGCTCACTCAATTTAAACCTATGACCAAAACAAAAAGCTAAAGCAAAAGTGCTAAACGACAAGGTTTGCTTTATGTTCAAGAACAAAAACGCAGAAACAAAATGCAATCCTAACTTTATCGATCTAAAAGTAAACAAGCAAGAACACAGATGAACACTAGAACAAACAGGATGAACAAACCAGAACGCTAACAACCTAGAAAAACAAAGAACAACACCAAACATGCATCAAATTAAACCAAATGACAAAACTAAGCATGCGAAGCAAGATTAAGCTAGCTAGACTACCAAACACCCTAAAGATCGAAACTTTAAACAAAAGGAAAGAGTTTTAGATCGACACAACCTTGTAGGAGCTTTTGAAGCTCTGATACCAAGCTGATGTGACCCGGGGATGCGGATGCGGAACGGTGGAGCGAGACGTCTTCGGACAAAACGAGATCGTGGAAACTTTCCTCGGTCAAGCTTTGAAGGATCGAAACTATGGAAGAAACAAACGGATGAAACGAAGTTTGAAGCGATTCAAATGAGCCGATTGAGAGAACGGTCGTTTGGCCACGAACGGTACGAACGAACACGGTAAGGATGGAACGGATGCGGAAACGACTAAGTGTGGATTCGGGAAGGAAGCGAAGATGGAAGCGATAAGAGATGGAACGATGAGAAAGAAGATGGATCGATTGACGATACAAGAGGTTTGGCTCTCCTCTTGATACGGTCACTAAGAAGGTCGAACCCGGTTTGAAGCTTGTTAGGTTTTTCTTGATGTTCAATCCCGGATTGAAGAAAGAGAAGAGTGAGACAAGTCAAGAATCTCTCTTGAGAAAAGTTTTATTTTCATTCAAGTCTAAAGGAGAACAAAGGCTAAGAGAGGGTTTAAATACATTAGGTCAAGTGAGGGCTTAGGGACACGCGGATTCATTATGATCCGCACAATAGTCCTTAGATGTGTTTCCCTTGTAAATGGAACACGTCGCCCTCAAAGACTTTCAACTTAAACTCTCAACGTTCAAAAGAAGGAATATTCCAAGTTCAAATTTAAACCAAATACTAAGGAAAGAAAGGACCGCCTTAGGCTTAGACACGGGAAACGATTTAACCTTTGGGCGTTGTGCATTTAGCTGCATGCCTCGTTAAAATCTTCTCCCGTAAACCCATTGGAAAAAACCCGGAGTAAGGAAAAAGAGTACACTTCCTTGCTTAAGCGACTTGATCGTCTTCACTCTTAGGTAAGAGTGAAGACTAAGCGAACTGAGCCTTTGGAGTCTTCATGGAATGGCTGGCGTTGGGTGAATGACCGGACGAACAGGTTGAGCCGTTGCTTGGCCGCCTTTGCTAAACTCTTGGAGCATGTGGGGGCTCCCGGGGTGATCGTTGGTGCTTTGGCCGCGTCCGAAGTGTCTTGGCCAGGCGTCTCGGTCGCGTCCGGCGTGTCTTGGTCGTCTTGGCCGAGCTCACGTCCTGCAATCACATCAACCTATGTCTTCAAACTGCACATATCTTTACGGTCAAGGGTCCTGAGACAACTACAGAGTTAAGCGTGCTTGAGCTGGAGTAGTTTCAGGACGGGTGACCTTCCAGGAAGTGATTGTCGGAACAGTGCGAGTGATGACAAAACAAAAGGAAAGATCATGTGGTGATTTGTAGACGGTAAACAAGTCTTTAAAACTTCCCGGACGTAGCAAACCGACTGTCAGATATGGATGAGCTCATGGGACTAGTAAGACGATGTGAGGCCCATTAAGGAAGGTGGACCCATGGATTAGGATTGGACATGGGGTCCACTGAGAAGTTAGCGGTCGGGACGTTACAAATAGTGTCAGAACCGAACCCAGACAAGTGTTGAGTGATTTGTAGGGTCGGTAAACAAGTCTTTAAAACTTCCAGACTTAGCAAACCGACTGTCGGATATAGATGGCCTCACGAGCCTAGTGAGAGGACGTGAGACCCATTAAGGAAGGTGGGCCCATGGACTGGGATTAGACATGGGGTCCACTAAGAAGTTGGCGGTCGGGGTGTTACAAGTGGTATCAGAGGCGAATCCATACAAGTGTGGAGTCGAGTGGGCTCACATTGTTGGGCGTGACGATCTTGTGGCGAAAAGAGGACGTTGCGATCTCTTAATGTGAGTGAATTGTGGCACCCCGGTTTGTAGAGAGGTTTAGAAGAATTGATTTGGCCACCTATGTCATCAAACTGCACTTATTTTTTCGGTCAAGGGTCCTGAGAGAACTCCAGATTTTAGCGTGCTTGAGCTGGAATAGTTTCAGGATGGATGACCTTCCGAAAAGTAATTGTCGGAGCTATGCAAGTGAGAACAAAATACAGGAAAAGATCATGCGTTGATTTGTAGGGACGGTAAACAAGTCTTTAAAACTTCTCGGACGTAGCAAACCGACCGTCGGATATGGGTGAACTCAAGGGCCTAGTGAAAGGATGTGAAACCCATTAAAGAAAGTGGACTCATGGATTGAAATTGGACATAGGGCCCACTTAAATGTTGGTGGTCGGAGTGTTACATATAGTTATAGAGTTTTAATAAAGTGAGAATAAACATGATTATTAAAAAGAAGATGATTATTTTTTTAATATCTTTTTCTCTTCTTTCTTTTTATAGAAAAATAAAACTAATTAAAATTTCAGTCAAACCAACATATATTTCACATTGACAGATATTGTTGTTCTGTCATCTTTTATGGCAGTGCAAACATAAAACTTATTCTTAAGATTTAAAGTGTTTGCAAATCATTTTAAAAAAGTTTATAATGTTAGTGAAATTCTCTCGAAGTTTTTATTGTTAACCAGTGACATTTGAAAATTTAAAATGTGATTTTCCCCAAAGACAATTATATGGTTCCGGATCTAATTCCACTCCTACGACATTTGAAAGCACCACATGAGATGAGAGGCCACCTCGTCCTCTTCCTTAGACCATTAATTTTAAATTATAATTTTTATCATTAGACATTCGTCCTAGTTGATGTAGTAATTATAAATAAGTATAAGAAACTTGGCAGAAACTTATAGAAAAAATGCCATGTAAATATTCAAAATATTCAAAATAAGTTCTGTAAAATATTCAAAATGCCATGTAAAAATGCCATGTAAACATATCAAAAATATGGAATTTTTATTTATAATATATAAAAATTTATAAATTTGTATTATGAATATTTTACAGAACAGATTATAATATTGTAAAAGCCCATTCGAAGTATGCGATGAACTTGTTTTACCTAACTATGGGGAAATACAAATTTGATTTGTGATTTCGACAATACTGGAGAGATAACTACGGTGGATCCAAGTACGTTTCGTGTTATAAACTATAAAATTATATTGTGGCAACTAATTTTTAATTAATATTGAATTTTGATTTGTGCAGGCTATGAAAATTGTGAATATCAGGTTTAGTGCCTTTGTTTAGTGCGTAACTACTCAAACTTAAACTCGTACATTGTAAGTAATATTCGGGACATTCTAATAATCACTTGTATGATTACAATTTCTTATGAGTAATTAGTCTCTTATAAATATTATCATTTTTGGTCTGTTATTTCATAAAATATTATGGAACAAGCTGTTGTTTCTAGTGAAACAAGATTCAAACAATTTTATAATATCTGATTAATAGTTTGATGAAATTATCAACGATATTTTCTTTTGCTGAACAATAAATATGTATTGAAAGTTACATGCCCGACAACAATTTAGACTATGCATCAGACTTTAATTAGATTATCAAACTATTTTCTTAGTTTAAATATTTTCAGGTATGCCTTCTTAGGTCTTCCAAAATTCAGGATAAACATTGACCTCTAGTTTCATGAAATTAGATAATTTTTTTTATTTGTATTTACATACAAGTATTTTTAGCATGCTTTTACTCAATAATTCTGGGGTAGTGATTTTATTGTATGAACTTTTCACTCTAATTAATAATAATACATGTGTTTAAAAACTTAAATACAAATTTTGGACTAAAAATCCTGAAAAAATAATTTTTGAAATAAATATTAATGGATGGAAGTATAGAATACGCTCGGATAAATAAAGGAATACTTAACAATCCGCACTATGTGCGGGATAAATCAATTTAAAGAAAATTATTATTTTAAAACCAATATTTGTTTGTGTCAAACATAATATGTAACTAAATGTTTTTATTTATTTATTCAAAGCTGCATTTTTCGTGTAAAAAATATGTTTCACCCGTGAAATCTTTAAATGTGTAAAAGAAAATATTGATAAAATGTTACTTTTTATTACAACATGTCTTTTGTGTGGTTTAAAAATCAAATTCATATCTCTTATGTTTTATTTTGTAATCATAACAATTTTGCATGTTTCTTATGTAACCAAAACAACATATACTAAATTACTCGGTAGTTTAATTAATTAATTTTATTATATGTTAGTGAAATTTTAAACTAAATTTTCTGAAGATAATCTAATTTATTGATTTAATATTTGTGATTAGACTATTTAAATCTTTTGAGTTAGTCGGTTTGTTAATATTTTCTATAAATAACGGATTATTACCTAAAAAACCATTATGAAAATAAATAATGAAATTTCAAATCAACGTATTCGTGTAAGAATACATTTCACCTGTGAATTATGTGAACGTGGTAAATAAATATTTATAAAATGTTACAATTTATGGAAATATATATATTTTTGTGTGCTTTAAAAATCAAATTTTTATATTTATGGTTAATTGAGTAACTATAACAAATTTTCATAATCTAATAATCATTCATTTTAAATATATTATGAGTTTTTTTTGGGTAGTAAAGTTTATTTATAATGATAAGGGTTATTGTCTCATTCTTTTTTTAATAGCACATAGATTAATTTACAATTAAAGCATATATTCCTATTTGGTTATCAATATTTCCATTTTTTAATGAATAATCACACTAAATGTTGAGATTAATTAGTTTACATACTTAGATATATATAAATAATCACACATTATGATATCCTATAAGTTTTATCATTTTTATATTTATTTATGAATATATATAAATCTATATTTATTGAGAATTTAAATTCCTTTAATGAGTTGGAGATAATTCAGGGCTAATATATTTCTTCTTATAATCAATTATAATAACTATTGAAAGCTTGTTATTTAAAATATTATGGTAATAATACTAACATAAAAATACTTTTTTATATGATTTTGTTAAAAGTTATATGTTTAATAAGTTATATGTTCTTTATTTTTATTAACTTTATATGTTTTTATAGCCTTTTTAGAATATTTTACTTATATTGATTTCTTAAAAATAATATAACTTTGACTTGTATATTTGTAAATAAATTTTAGTGAAATTTTAACTTAAAATAGTATATAATGATTTAATTAGTTTTAATATGTGATATTTAAATTTGTGTGAAAATTGATGACATATCTAATTATTATTCAGTTAATAACATTTTTTGAAAATATAATGGCATGCTAATGTAATTAAGTAGAAAATTTAAGGGTTTTTTTGCTAAATGTATCTCGAGCTCTCTGGCGGCGACACATCAGCTTTTTCAAGAAAGTGTTTCTCTATTAATATATAGGAGATGGTCACTAAATAGAAATAAATAATATTTTATCATCAGGTGGGAAATATTTTATGCTCTGTCAGTTCTGCTCTCATGACACATGTGACCACCCACTTGTTGACTCTGATATTTTTTTACTAAAATATCCATTTAACAAACTGGAATCTTATATATACTTAGTACAAAATCAAAACCTTACTATAAAATACTTATCCTATACATTTGATCTTTGATAAATTTCCAAGAGCGGAAAGATACCACTTATTAAGAATAATTGGTACGTATTCGTTTCTGCTTTGACTATTTTTACATGGGAGATTCACCATTCTTAATATGTTGTCAAACTAATAGAACATTCATTTTGTGTTGATCTGTTACCTTATATACGCGTCTACATGCATGTTTATTAGTGTATCCAACAAAGCCAAAGAAATTATAAAATCAATTCACATATCACCAAGACACCAACCACATAAAAATTGGAAAATCTGACTCAAAGATGAAGCTGGTGATCCTATTATCCTTCTTGCTCGTTCTCCCAATGTTTTCTTCAGGTACATATTAACAATGTTCTAATTACTAATGCTTTATTTCAAAATTTTAGTAACTGATCCATTATTATGTAACTAAGCCTTTACGTATCAAATCCATGTTATTCTAGTGTGTAGCCAAACTATTGTACATGAGTTTTTTTGACGAGTTCAAAATACATACTATTTTGACTCAATTTTCTCTACTTAAAATGTTTTTGAAATACATATATATCTATATATATAAAGTTACATTTTACTCATTTCTGGTGCTGCCACGTCAGTCACTCCCTCTATTTAATGAGGTCAAATTTTCGACAATGTCCATTAAACAGTTCCTATTTGTTTCTTAATTTTCGACATAACCCACTAAACACTTCTTATTTGTTTGGCTCATATCTCTTTAAAAGCCCAATCTAGATTTTTTTGTTTGCCAGCTAAATTAAAACTCTCTCCACGTAACTCAACTCTCCGCAGCCCCCATTGGGCGACCTGAAGCGTCTCCACACCCTTTCACTGTCATCCCTGTCTTTCTCTACCTGTGTTTTTTTTGATGAGATTATACAGTTAATGGTAACTGACATTGAAAATTTATTTCACTGAAACAGTGAGACTGTGAAGTTTGGCCATGTCACCTTCTTTTGGAATGGCAACCGCTCTGGATATATTAGTGAAAAGTTAGAAGAGTACGTTGAGATTCCAAGTGATATTGGAATATCATTCAATGTCCAGCCAAAGATGAAAGCGATGGATATTGCCGAGAAAGCAAGGGATGCTATCCTTAGTGGTAAGTTTGACCAGGTAAGGTGTATTCTCTTGTCATATTGTCTCAACCCACTAAAAATTTCGGCTTCTGAATTTGTTGTGAGTGAATTTTTAGGTGCGTGTTAACCTGTCAAATGGAGACATGGTGGGTCATACTGGTGATATTGACGCAGCTATTTTTGCCTGTGAAGCTGCTGATTTTGCTGTGAGGGTATGGTTTCAATCAAATTTGTGGCATAGGAATGTTTAAAAACCGTTCTTAGTAGGTATGACTCAACTGAGTTTTTGATCTCTGGTTTACAGACAATCCTTGATGCCATAGAACAGGTAGGAGGGATATATGTTATTACTGCTGATCACGGAAATGCTGAGGACATGGTCAAAAGAGACAAATCCGGCAAGCCTGCTCTTGATAAGGAAGGGAAGCTTCAGATTCTCACCTCTCCCACCCTGAAACCAGTAAGTTCTAGCAATACTGAAACAATTTGGGCTATGACCAGAATGTGGAAGTTGCTACTGAGTATAAATATTAAGCATGAGAAGTTTTGTTACCAGAAGTGGTGAAATTTGTACATGATGTGTGTGTGCAGGTGCCAATTGCCATTGGAGGTCATGGCTTGTCAGCAGGAGTTAGGTTCAGACAGGATATCGAGACACTTGGGCTTGCGAATATAGCAGCGACAGTGATGAACCTCCATGGCTTTGTAAAGAGTTCTATGCAAAGAGGTCTTTACCTTGAGGGACAACTACATCATAGAAAAACTCGGCTATACAAAATCAAAAAAGAATAACCAAATCAAAGCAGGGCAACACAAGCAACACTTACAGAGGATCAATTAAACAGCTAAGCAGTTGGTATACAACATAAAAAATAAGTGTGCAACGTGCAGTCTCAACATGCCTTTCTCCACTTGTGCTATCAAAGCAGGTGTGTTTCCTACAAATTTTGAGATCTTACCTAAACATTTTTTGCTATACCTAATGGCTTTGGCATGGGTAGTATTTCATTCTGTTTTCGTTAATCTCTGATGCTTTGTTAGGAGGATGCCCCTGCCCTTTTTTCAAGGCTCTTGGATAAGCTAATGAAGAGTGATAAATATGGTGAGCGTAGAGGGTCAGCTTTTGGTCTTGCGGGAGTAATTATGGGCTTTGAAATTTCTAGCTTGAAGAAATATGGTCTTATAGTCACTTTGCAAGAGGCACTTATTGACAGGTATTTCTTATGCATTCTTTTAACTATATATTTATATGGTATCGGTGTTTTAGGAGTGCATGTTTGCTTGTGATGCCGTTCAAGCTTGTGTTTTGGTATTTTAATTTATATTTTTCTGAGGTTATGTAGCTGTTCACTATAATATTGAGGGACCAAACATCCTCTGCATATAGTCCGTCCATTTTGATTCATTAGCTCTTCTGTTTATTCTCTTTAGTAATACACTGTTGACATAATCGATTTATATTCAAATAGAAAGGCTGCCTTGCAAGTCAATATTCCAATGAAGTGGGCTAATTAGTTGCTGGTTATTTCTTATGTCATTGATGCTTTGTCTTTTTGTATAACATCTATAATATGTAGAAGTTCACTATTACCCTTACTTCACTTATGCTGTGTTGTTTGTGTTTTGGCTGCAGAAATTCTGCGAAACGGCGTGAAGGAGCACTTCTTGCATTTGAATGTCTCTGCGAGAAGCTTGGAAAATTATTTGAATCGTAAGAGAACTTTCTAATGATAAATATTCCAAAAGTAAATATTGCAACTTGGTAATATACATTCTTTTAGTTTAGGTATGTGATAAAGATGTTACCCTTACTTCTGGTGTTGTTCTCTGACCAAGCTGGAGCAGTTCGTGAAGCAGCAGAATGTGCTGCTCGAGCTATGATGTCTCAACTATCTGCATATGGTGTGAAACTTGTCCTTCCTTTTCTCCTCAAGGTGATTATTTACTAAATTCTTAAGATTTTTAAGCTCAGTGTTCCATAACTAAGGTTTTGTGCAGTACCAAGTGCCCACCTCATGATCATCTTTTTTATTTGGTTAACCATGCAATGCTATTTTCTTTTTCATTGTTGTAATTATTTGCCCTTGCCAGGAAAGACGGAAAATTTATGGATGCTTTTAAAATTGTTTTTCTTTATCACCCCTTTTTCTGCTAGAACTCAATTAACATTATTTGGCAGCAGTTGACACAACCATCACCAAAGACAAAAGAAGGTAAGAGATGCACAAACCTTTAGTAAACTACGAGTGCCTCAATTAGATAACCATAACACTAAATTTTATGAAAATGAAAACCGAGCCAAAAAACAACAATCCGGACTGTATAAAATAACATCAACATAAACACAAAAAATAATTTATCCCAAAACACAATTCTAGGGACAAATGGAAAAAAAATTACAATTAAGAACACAAAACAACTCACAACTTAATTAGGAAATCAAAGGAAGACAACACATTTTCATATAAACAAATTTGCACACCAGTTAATACTTACATTTAACAAAATCAACAAGGGGATAACCAAATATTCCCTACAGATGCGAAGCGAGCAGGAAATCACCCAAATACGCAAACAGAAAAAAAAACAAATTATGGATCGATGAAAGGGATGACTGAAAAAAGGATTATGAGCGTCAAAGTAATAGGTTTAATACTCATACTGTCCTCTAGATCGCAAACATTGCTCATCTGCTACCCGTTCAGGAGGACATCATATTTTCAAAGAGAACTAATCCATTCTTAACTCAATAACATACCAATTATGATCCAATAGACCAACACATTTTAAGCCTTACAAAGAATTTGGACCCAATGGCTGAAACACAAAATAATAGCAAAAAAACAAAAATGTAAGTTATTGATTTTATTTACTTTTTTTAGTAAAACCCACAACCTTTTTCACTCCAAACACTAAAACATTGACAAAAAACTACTCCCACAGTTTACTAAATACATATGAAAATAATTAAAACTCTAACCCATAACCACATATAAAAAAACCAAATAACAATCCAACCACAAAATGACAAATAATTAGAATTTAAGCAAAACTAACAACTACAGCCAAATAATAACTTTTACTACACAATGTTAACTTCTCATTATAATTTTTTTAAAAAACATTAAAAATACACACATGATGATCCCAATTTTTGAAAGATAAACAGCACACACATGATGATCCCAATTTTTGAAAAATAAACAGCGCACTAAATTATACTTAATGCAAAACCTATTTTAAAAAAATATCCAACTAAACAACATAAGCAAACAAATCAACTATAAAAACAGATGCAAAGATGAATTTACATAACCAAGAAATAATATACACAAAAAATCCTAAATAGACTTTAATCTAACTCCCGCGCGTAGCGCGGGCCAAATGCTAGTATATATATAAATTCTACTTAAATTTTTACTATATATATATATATATATATATATATATATTTGTTTTTACGACTTTGTATATTCTACTTAAAATTCTTTGGTATTGTTAATGTTATGACTGTTTTGAAATATGGATGTTAAATATTTTGCCAGGAATTGAGACTTCGCATCTTGACAACGTCCACCACAAGGTATCAACAACAGTGATTTAAATATGTTATAAACCGGTTAGAAATATGCATATCGAAAGTAAAATTTATAAATATTATTTTCATTAATTGTTGATTTAATAGATTAAAGAGAAGGTGGTGATGAATGCAAGAAGAATTGATCTAGAGATTGACTATACTGGTCCGCATTTGAGACCACCTGTTCCATCACGTCCTCCAAAAGCACTACTACATGTCGGTAACGTCCACCACAAGGTATCAGTAACATCGATAAAGTCTTATATGATTACAAATATATCATATATTAATTATATATATATATGTGATAAGACTATAGTTATCTTTTATTTTTTTTTGATCAAACAGACTATAGTTATCTATATTATTAATTTTTACCAAAATATATACTATTTTAATTTGTTGAGTTAAAACTTAAGGTTAAAGAGGAGGTAGCGATGAATGGAAGAAGAATCGATTTTGAAATGGACTACACCGGCCCGCATCCAAGGCCGCCCGGCCCTCCACACGCACCAGTACATGCCTAAAATAAGAAAAAGTAGTTGTCCGTCTATTACACAAATGAAAATATCACAAACCATTTTATTTAAAAACATGAAGTTAAGTTGAAAATGTCACATATATATATATATATATATAAATCATATTTTCTCTAAAATATATTATATTATACAGATTTCTTTTAAATGTTGTGTTATAAAAAAATAAGTCTGTATTCAAAAAGGTTAATAAAGTTATGATATAGGGAACAAATATGGGTACACAGACAATGGAAAAATCACATTTTAAACTTTTAAAGTATCTCTGGGTAACAATATAAATTTAAATTATGTTGGTTTAATTTAATTTCTTTTTTCATTTTTTTCATAAAAAAAAGCAGAGAAAAATATTTTAATTTTAAAAATCATCTTTTTCTATCTAGTTACCGTCTGATCATAAAATTTCAAATTTTTTTATTCAGTTCATTTTTTTCGTTCATTCTCCTTTTAAACAAAATTTTTACAATGTTCCTTGTCACATTAATCTTTTTGATATATGCATTTGCACTAGATTCTGATTTAAACCGATTTAATTCTCATTAGAAAACAATGAATCCTCTCTCTATATATATATATATATATATATATTGTCAACTTCAATTTCATGTTTCTCAAATTTTTTTATCACGAACATCTTACTTCTGATTCAATATCAAGTTTTAGAGGTTTATTAAAGTGAGAATAAACATGCATGGTGTATACTATCTTTTTTCTCTTCTTCCTTTTTATAGAAAAACAAAACTAATTAAAATTTAAACTAAACCAACATATATTTCACATTGACATATATTATGGTTCTGTCATCTTTTGTGATAGTGCAAACAAAAAACTTACTTTTAAAGTTTAAAATGTTTGCAAAATCATTTTAAAAATTTGTAATGTTAGTAAAATTCTCTCGAGATTTTAATTGCTGCGACATTTTGAAAATTTTAAATGTGATTTTCCCCAAAGACAAATATGTGGATCTGGATCCAATTCCACACCTACCACATTTGAAGCCACCACATGAGATGGGAGGCCACCTCGTCCTCTTTCTTAGACCATAAATCACTAGACCATTAATTTTAAACTAAAATTGTTATCATGTAGTAATTATATTCTTCTTAATCGATGTAGTAATTATAAATAAGTATAAGAAACTTGGCAGAAACTTATAGAAAAAATATCATTTAAATATAGACTAATGATCATTTCTTCCCAAACGTGATTTATCTGCAACTCTTTTTCGACAACTATAAAAAAATACAACTATAGATTCATGATCCATATTTTATGATAGTACTTTCTGAAAATACAGATTTCTTATGAACATTTTCTTAAACATCAAAAATATGGACCTTTTGTTTATAATATATATAAATTTATAAATTTGTATTATAAATGTTTTACATAACAGATTATAATATTGTTAACGTTTGATTAAAATTTAATTGAAAGTTAAACAGACGAACCATGTCACTTTTTATTACAGCCATTTGGATAGAAATTATTATTATTTTTTTTTTTTGACAGCAAACCAAGTTCATCCATTTAAGCTAGAAACAGACGGTTTTCCAAAAAGGAGAATCAGTCCAGGGTAGAGGAGCTTACATGGGAAAAGATAGAACCACGTGATCGTGCCTTTTTAGCAAGGCAGTCAGCACGGGTGTTATGACAGCGTGAAATAAAAGACAAAGAAAAAGAAGAACGAGAGTTTCAGCATACTAATATATTCTAACTCCAAAGAAAAAGCAGGCCACTCATCCGGAGTGTCTAGTAGCTGTGATAGCTCCAAAGAATCCGTCTGAAAGTCAACGTGGAACAAGGATAAAGAGATAAGGGACCGCATTGCCCAAAGAAGCGCCTCAAATTCTGCGTGAAGGGGTAATTGACAACTTCTAAAACCCTTTAAACCAAGGTGAATGATGTCCTGACCAGAATTAGCAACCCAACCAATTCCCGATAAAGTGCTCGACAAAGCCCAAGATCCATCAACTTGACAAACAATAGAACCTGGTACGGGGACCGGAACCTCCAAGGGAACAAGAGGTGGTGCAGACTCCAGAAACGAGTCTTTCACTCTAGCCGTACGGAAGGAGTCTGCTTCTTTCATTGCAAGCTGGAGAGTGTCGGCTGGATGGACGTCTTTATTCTCGAAGACTTTAGAGTTCCTAGCCTTCCAGATGAACCACAAGATCCATGGGAAAATCTTGATGGATTCCTCTCTTCCTCCAAGTTCTCTTGCTCTCCAGAAAAGATGATCGATATTCACAAAAAGTGAAGAGGAGGGGAACACTCCCTGAATAAAAGGGATCTGGGAGAGGGACCAGACTTGAAATGCAGGAGGGCATTCAAAAAGAACATGATTAATAGATTCCTCTTCCATCCCACAACGGGGGCACAAACGATCAGTAGCCAAATGACGGTTCACTAAACGTTGGCAGGTCACCAAGCAACCTGAAACAGATTGCCAGAGAAAATGTTTAATCTTTTTCGAGGTTGGGATCTTCCATGACTGTGCCTGGAGTGCAGAAACACTCGGCCCCTGAAAAGGGAGGCCACAATCCCCTCGACGGCTTGCAGAAGCAGCCAAATATCCTGATTTAACAGAGTAGTTACCAGATTTTGTGTGAGTCCAAACATAAGCATCTCTCGAGAATTTCGAACTCGGATGTAGCCCTAGGATGCGGGGTATATCTTCGGGCTGGATCAGCTCATGAAGTAACTCAACCTTCCAAGATTTGGAGACAGGATCGATTAGAGCGTTCACAAAGAGGTTTGGATCCGTATTATCAAGCTTACTCAGAGCTGGGCGCGCCGGGATAGACGATATCCAAGGGTCACTCCAAACACGAGTGTCAAAACCTGAGCCAATGTTCTTCCGTGATCCAGACAAGAGTAGAGGTCTAGCAGCGAGCATGCTCTGCCACCCGTACGAGGGCAGGTAGGATGGCTTGACATGGATGGGACTAGAGTATCTAAAGTACCGTCCACGAAGCACTCTCGCCAGTAAGGAATTCGGGAAACGCACCAGACGCCACAATTGCTTTGCTAAGAGAGCTAGTTTGAAATCTTCAAGGATCCTAAATCCCAGTCCTCCTTCGGATAAAGGAAGGCAGAACTTGTCCCATGCTATCCAGTGCAGACCCTTGCTCTCCTGGGAGGAGTTCCACCAGAAGTTTGAGATAGCGCTGGTCAGTTTGGACCGAACATTCTTAGGGAGGAGGATATAAATTATCTAAAACTATAAAATACTTTAAAATATTTCAGTTTTTAATTATGTATAACTTTTTCTAAATTCAGTTATTGATTACCCTCTCTTACATTGAAACAGATTGAGTTTCTGAATAGAAGAAGAAGAATGGTAATAATAACTAAATTATAGAGAATAACTTACTCATTGTTTTATATATCTAAACTAATTGACAATTTAGTCAGCGTAGATTGCGTTATCTTCATAATTGCGATTGATATATGTGTGTGTATCTACAATCAGAGAAATTACAAAATTAATTCACAAATCACCAAAAAAACTTAACAAAAGAATAAAAGATTGTTCCAAAAAAAAAAAAAAAAATCTGACTTGAAGATGAAGCTGGTGATCCTAGTATCTTTTTTGCTCCTTCTCCCGATGTTTTCCTCAGGTAACTTTATGGTTAGAAACACATTCGATAGATTGTTTTACTGTTTTTCGAGGTCGTGGAGACTTTGCATCTTGACAACGTCAACCACGAGGTATTTTATTAACAACCACGGGTATACAATCTGGATTAGGATTATCAATACGCATCGAATTTTTTAATAAATATATATCATTACTTAATTTGTTTGATTTAGAAAATGGTTAAGAAGGAGGTGGTTATGAATGGAAAAATAATCGATCTTGAGATAGACTACGCTGGTCCACAGCTAAGACCATCTGATCCATCCGATCCTTCGAAAAATCAAGTACGTGCCTATAAATATGATGACAAAAACATATAGCTAAACTAGTCCATTACAAAATAAAAAGTATTAAGATGAATGAATTCTGTTACCTTGAACGAAAATTATTATTAAATTTTCCAAGAAAATGTATATGATAACAAATGCCGTCTACGTACTTTATTAAATAATATTTTCATTTTTTAATAGTATATAATTTTTGATGGTAAAAACAATGAGAGTTTGATTTTTTAAGGGAAAAATGTTTGTCAACTATTTGAAGTATACGCCAACACATAACCATACATATAAACAATATAAATATCTTGTTAACTACGTCAACTATTGTCATTACATAAAGACATTCATAAACAAACATAGGTTATGTATACAACATCATAAACATTCAATTCCGGTGGTTGGTTAGCCAGAATCTAGCGTTGACCAGTGTTGACCGTCGTTGACCAAAATTTTTTTTTTTTTTTTTTTTCTTTTTTTTTTTGTTTTCATGTATTTTTGATAAATAAATTAAAAGATAAATGATTTGTATAATTTACAACAAAATATAACAACAAAAGTGATACAACAAACAAAAACAAGACAATTATATACCCAAAGAAAAAAAAAATTTGACAAACAAAATTTATGGTTTATCTAGTAACTAATTTTGTTAATACAGAAAATATACCAAAAATGATATAATAAAACTATACCACCAAAATTTTATGTGTAGCAGATTTCTTCATAAAACTATAACAAATATATACCTTTTCCTTTCAAAAATCATTTTTTATTTTGTATTTTCAAAGGTGGGAATTTTTTTTTTTTACTTATAAGATTATGTAATTTGAAATATATCCAAGACATTGCCAACTATTTTTTTTTTTAATAAGAAAAAGAAAGGAAGAAAATAATGAAAATTCTATTTATTTACATGAAAGACATATATCTAGAAGATAATTAAAAAAACAAAAGTTGATTTTGTAAAATCAAAGGTTGGTCTTGTAAAATCAAAGAAATAGTTGGCAGTGCCTTGGATATATTTCAAATGACATAATCTTATAAATGAATAATAAGAAAAAAAAATATTAAAAATCTCCACCTTTGAAAATACAAAACAAAAAATGATGGTTAAAAGGAAAAGGTATGTATTTGTTATAGTTTTATGAAAAAATCTCCTAGACATAAACTTTTGTTCTATAACTTTTTGTTGTTATATTTTGTTTTTGTAAATTATACAAATCATTTTTTTTTTATATTTTTTTATCAAAAATACATGAAAAAATATTATTATTTTTAGGAAAAAAGAATATATATATTTTTTTGAAATTTTTTTTCTGGTCAACGCCGGTCAACACTGTTCAACGCCGGTTAACACTGGTCAACGCCGGATTCCGGCCAACTAACCACCAGAGTTGAATGTTTATGATGTTGTACACATAACCTATATTTATTTATGGATGTCCTTATGTGGATAATAGTTGACGTAGTTAACAAAACATTTATATTGTTTGTATGTGTGGCTATATGTTAGCGTATATTTCAAATAGTGACGTATACTTCAAGTAGCGGACAAACATTTTTCCTTTTTTAAAAGGTAGATGAGGTTGTGACAAAGGAACCACCGCTGTATATCAAAGACGACTATAAGGATCCGGCTCTACTTCCAGCTATACGACATTCGTGCCATACCTACCTCATCGTCGTCCTCCTCCTCACCATAAATCGGTACACAATTAATTTTAGTGAACAAATTGTTGTCATAATGTCATTAGACGTTCTGTCTTATAAGTAATGTAGTAATTTTAAGTTTTTTTTTTTTTCTTCTTTTTTCATTATAACCCTTCAAGAGAAGTTTAATACAATAGGAGTCAAGATAAAAATAAGCTCAAAAAGTGCAACACATGATCAAAGACTGGAGCTACTAATAGGCATTACGGAGGTTGGAAATGGGTAAACCATAGACCAAGATGAGTGTCCTGAGTCGAAATCGTTAAGGGTTGAGCAGCTCTTGAGGTCCGATCCAGCGACAACAGCTTTCGACGAAATGTTAGCTGGATTTCCCTCTGCAGTTGGAGCTCTGTTCGAGAGGAAGTGGTATGAATTCTTGAGTTGCGTTCTCGCCAAATATAATAGATAAGGGCTTGGAAAACCAATTTGCAGATTGAATTGAGTCTCCTGTTTGTGGTGGGGGACTTAATCCAATTGAGGACTCCATCAAAGGTTATTGTTGTTGATGTGTGCAAGGAGGAGAAGAGTGCCGTCCAAAGATTCCTGGAATAAGGACATTGAAAGAATATGTGATCCCTTGTTTCCATACCTGTCAAACAGAGAAGACAATAAGGAGGAACGGGTAAGCTCCAGCGAATTAGTCTGTCTCTCGTTGTAAGGCGGTCCTGAACAGTAAGCCAAGTCATAAAAGCCATCTTTGGGATTCTTTCCTTAAACCAAACTTGCGAAGACCAGGGAACTGAAGGTCCAGGAGGATGAAGGTGCTTCCAGGTTCTCATTGAGGAGAAGGTACCATTCGATTGATCTTGGGAGAGTTTCCAATGGTAAGTATCACAGCCAGCAGCTGGATCAGGAGGAGTATGGTCGTGTAAGCAGGCTCTAAGTAGCTGGATAATAGGATGTCGTCCTCTTGGCAAGGACCATTCCCCATTTGAAGCTGCTTGGCTAACTCGAGCAAGGAGAGTGATTCCGGATACCCGCGATCCTGAGTCACCAAGGATGTCAATGAGAGGTCCAAGACCAGTCCAGTTGTCGTGCCAGAAGAGGCAATCATTACCCGAGAAGACACTGCAGTGGATGAAAGGTCTTGCAAGAGGTCTTAGTTTACACAAACGTCGCCCTATCCAACTTCCAGAATTTCGAAAATCAACATCCCAGAAGCATTTATCCCTTATAAGCTTATGATGAACCCAGGAAACCCAAAGAGAACCAGCCTGAGAGTAGAGTAGCCATATCAACTTGAGCCCGAAGATCTTATTCCAATCAACTAGCCTTTTAAGTCCTAGCCCCCCAGCAGACTTTGGACTACAAACCGTTTCCCAAGCGACCTTTGCTCCCCGAGCTGTGTCCGCAGTACCATTCCACAAAAATGCACCACAGATTTGCTCGAGCTTAGTCATGCAAGCATTAGGTAGCAAGAATATCGAAGCCCAGAAGTTTATTGTGCTATTGATTACTGATTGAAGTAACTGAAGCCTGCCAGCGAAGGATAGATGTCTGTTTGTCCAGGAGTTTATCCTACTTTTCACCTTGTCTAGAAGCGGCTGATAATCAGAAGGAGAAAGCTTACGAGTGATGAGAGGAACTCCCAAATAACGCATTGGCAACGAGCCATGAGAAAGGCTATGACGATTTGCAATTTGACTGAGAGTGTCACTGTTATTTCCATCCAAGAACAAGCAGGTTTTCTGTAAGTTGATACCCAGTCCTGAAGCTGATTTAAACTGAGAAATGATATTCAGAATTTCAACCAGGGATTCTTCACTTCCATCAAAAAATACTAGTATGTCATCTGCGAAGCTAAGATGGGTGATAAGAGGAGTGACACCAAGAGGATGAAGTTGAAATCTTCCCGAGTTGGCCGCTTTGTCTAGTTGTTTTGACAATATATCCATGACAAGCGTAAACAAAGGTGCCGAGATAGAGTCACCTTGCCTTAAACCTTTTCTCCCGGGAAAGTAGCCAATCAACTCCCCATTGAAGCTTACCGAGTAAGAAGGAGAGGTGTAGCAGGCCTTCAACCAGTTAATAAAAATCGGAGGGAGATTATAAGCCGACAGGATATTGGTGAGGAAACCCCAATCCACATTGTCAAAAGCCTTAGTCAGGTCTATTTGAAGGCAGCCTCTAGTCACAGGGCCTTCTTTGTTGAAATCCGCTACAAGCTCAGTTGCGAGGGATTTCTTTGGACTGCCTGACTGGTGATTAACTTTAGACGCTTGGCAAGAATACGAGAGATGATCTTGTAGATGGTAGAGCAGCAAGATATGGGCCTGAAATCGGAAAGCTTCTCTGCAGAGACTGTCATAGGGATTAGAGCAAGTATTGTGGCATTGATCTGTTTCAAAAGCTTTCCAGTCCTGAAAAACTCCAGAACAGCCTCAATAAAAGTGGGACCAACGAGAGCCAATGAGTCAATGAAGAAATTTACTGTGAAACCATCGGGACCCGGTGCTTTATTCCTTGGAAGTGAAAAAAGGGTGGAGGTGATTAGCTCAGGGGTAGGGATAATGGTTAGTGAGGCTGAGAGTTCTTCAGAGCATCTGAAAGAGTGCAGCTCACTAATCATATCCACTGAAAGGGAAACTACTGAAGGATTTGATTTTACCAGCAAGCCTTGATAATAGTCCAATATCATTGACTTTAGAGCCTCCTTGTCTGAAAGGCGAGCTCCATTAACATCGATGAGGGATCTAATTAAGTTTCTCGCTTGACGATCCTTCACCGAGTTATGAAAAAAACGAGTATTTGAGTCTCCTTCAGTGCACCAACGAACCCTTGACTTCTCCCGAAGGAATGTCTCCTCTGCTGTAGACATAACTAGCCAGTGGCTACGAGCCAGTCTTTCTTCCTCAAACAGTGATTGACTTGGGGTGCTTAGTAACTGATTTTGGATAGACGTCAAAGCTTCCAAGGCTTCCGATGACCTAGCCTGTATATTGCTGAAGTGAGTTCGATTTAAGAGTTTGCAAGCCATCTTAACAACTTTGAGCTTCTGGCATATGGAGAACATATGATTTCCATGCATGATTGGCGAGTTCCACGCTTCCTCAACAAGTCTTGGGAAGTCTGGATGAGTAGCAAAGAAAGAGTAGTACTTGAAGGGGACCTTCCTCCTTTCCTCTGCTTGTGAAGTCTTAACTAAGATAGGAGAATGGTCTGAGCCTCATGGAGCGTCAAAGAGTGCATTAGAGTTGGGGAAAGCTGTCAGCCACAGTTCATTAACAAGGACTCGATCGAGCTTCCTAGTGATGGGATTGAGATGCTGACTGTTGAACCAGGTGTGTTCCGCACCCCTACTAGCCAGCTCCAGAAATTCACAACTGTCAATGCATTGCTGGAATTCAGCCATACCTTGGATTGGAAGAGGGTAAGGAAGGAGAGAATAATGCTCATCTGCTCTGAGAATCTGATTGAAATCCCCCAGAGTCATCCAAGGGTGGTTTCGTTGAAGAGTGTAGCTGTTAAGTTCCTGCAGAGACTGCCATAGCTCCCTTCTCGCTATCATACAATTGCGAGCATAAACAAAGGTTGCAGAAAAAGATAGGTTGGTAGATGTATCAAAAACTCCACAAGAGATGAGCTGATCAGTTTTCTTGTAAATGATTACGTTGACAACAGGGTCCCAAACTAGCCAAATTCTACCATTCTGAGCGGAAGAGCAGTAATTGTAGTCATAACACCAACCAGGAAAGGTGCGATTCAAGATAGTAGCCGAGTTCTCCACTTGAACATGTGTTTCCAAAATTCCTCCTATAATAGGTCTAGAAGCTTGAACCCATCTCTTGAGTTCTACTTACCAGAGGGAAGTATTCAATCCCCTAATATTATAACAAAAGATCTTCGTCATCATCAAAAAGGTGGGCAAAAGGCTGAAAGCAAAGCTTTCAAGCATGATGAAGGTGGGAAGCCCCTGGACAGAGAGGCGTCCTCTGGCAGTCTTAGATGGCTTAGCACTTGTGTTTTTAGGAAATGTGGGATTGACAACAATTTTAGGTTGATCTACTGATGCCCTGTTGGGAGCAGGGTCTGAAGACGCCTGAGCCTTGTCCTGCTTCAAAACTAACACTTCATCAGGAATCCTGACTGGTGAACTTGAACCTTGAGTTTTTATGGTGCCTACATACGAGCCCTTTGGAGATTTAGCTCGACGCTGAACAAGCTGCCAATCATTCGGAGAGTCCGCTGATGGGGAGTCCAGGTATTTATGAGTGGCAGTTAGAGGGGGAGGGGGTAAAACGGAAGCAGCTGAAGTCGATGGGATACTAGGAGTGGTTTCTGGCAATTTCTTTGCTGAAGGATCATCTACCGGAGTGTCAGGAATAGGGATACCAGCAACGAGATGCCCTTTAACTTGCCATATTGACTGAGCTCCTTTTTTGACAGGAGGAGGAAATTGAGCTGAGGGTATGTCAGCTGGGGCTGCAATCTTATCCTTCGCTGGAGCTACAGGGCATCTGTGGTAGAGATGACCATATTCTCCACAGTAATCGCATTTAGGCGGTAAGCGAGGATACTCAACCCATACTCTTAACTCGTTACCATCGTCATCCTCAACTAGAACAGACTGGGGGAATGGCTTACTGAGAAGAACCTCAACCTTTATTCTTGTATCAGTAGCTAATGGTGGGAGCTGATGTTTCTCTGTGTGGAGTGGTTCACCAATACTAGAGGCTATGGTGCTGAGTCCCGGGAGCGAGTATAACTGAGGGGGCACATTCTTTAGTATAACTCATATTGGAAGTGATACAAGTTTGAGAGGAGTGAGGGTAGCTGTTGGTGACCAGGGAGTTACCGTGAATAGACAATTGCCTGCTTGCCAGCATCCCACCTCAAGAACTCATTTGCGAGTGAGCTCCGAAGGGATGTAGATGAGTACCAAACCATTAGGGAGACTTCTAATGCTTATCCTGCCATTATTGCCCCAAATTGGATTGAGATCTACAAAGATTTTTCAAGGAGGAGGAGGATTACCATGAAAGTGAGCGACCAAATGATCCTTCCATGTCTCTGTCGATTTTAGGATAACTGATGCTGGAGCACGAACCCGAGGTGTACCATCCTCGGTAAATCTGGGTTTAGCTACTTTTTTGAGATTTCGGAGACTCGGATTGAAACGCTCAGCCCAGGGGAGCTTTGTGTCTGCAATAACCGGCGATACATCTTCTTGAGGCAGCAAGATAGGTAGATTAGAGCCTGATTCTACCGTATCCGCAGGAAGAGGAGCTGTTCCTACGGGAAGAGACGGGAGAGGAAGAGTAGATGAATCAATAGTCTGAACGGGAGGTGGATCGGGAGGGGGAGGGATCGAGACCGCTGTAGCCATGGGAGAAATGAAAGAGGAGGGAGAAAGAAGAAGATTCTCGACGGCGGCGTGAGGCCTCACCGTCGGTCGTAGATCTGAGATTTCGCCTTTTTAATCGCCCTTTTTCAGAGAGAGAAAAAAGTCAGCACTTGCAAACAACACTCGCCCTTTCATTTTTAGTTTCTAACTAAATAAAAGTATTTTATTTTTCTAACTAAATAAAAGTATTTTATTTTTCTTGGCTCGAAAAACATACTTAAAAAAAGATGAGTTGCATTGATTTAGAGATCTTATTACAACCAGCTTATGTATTTCACTTTACTACAATCTATGTGTAGTACTCCAACAAATAGCCAGGACCAGGTTTATAAGGATCAGCTTCTACATAACTACATAAGCCTCAGGGGGATCAAACCCCGAGATCGTTCACACGGTTACTCAGGACGTGAAAGATGGCTTTTTTGGAACCTCCGTATTCGTCTCTGTTCTTTTCCACGTACTCTGTCCCTTCAGCTGCTACGCCGTTGACAAATTCAAAGCGATTGTCTTCCCTCAAAGGAAGCGGCTCTATGTCCATTGTGATTACCTTCCCAACTTCTCTTATATTCCTTACTTGCTCTTCCACTAATATAACTCTTTGCATTTTGTAACGCAACATGTCATCCTTCTTTCGTCTACAGACAAAACTAGATATCGGATCGGATTACAATCTACACACATGTTCAGAGCCGTTGCTAACTTTTTGGAGGCCACAATCAAAGGAAAAAAATGGGCTGAAAATAAAAGAAAATAAGCTTGTACGGGGGTTCGAACTCATGATTGGTGAGACACATTAGCACTCCTAACGCCACTAGACCTTCATCGGGAAAAGAATGTGTTTGCACTCCTAACTCTTTTCCCGACGTTAGGAGTGCTAATGTGTGATTCAGATATAGAATAGCTTCAAAATACAACAGAATGTGTGATTAAATATATGATAGTTTCTATTTCCATATTGATTACTGTTATTTATTTAGTTGGAATGAAATGTGAAATATTCAAGAAACAAAATATATAGTAATGCTAGTTTTGAAAATTTTTTAGGGGTTAATGTTGTAAATAAATTTTTAAATAAACAAAAGTAAAAAGGCATAATACAAAATATATTTTAAAAATGTTAATATAGATTTTTGAAGCAAAAAAAAAAAAAAAACCTACTACTACTACAAAAAAAAAATTACAGATAATTTAATCTCTTAACAATTTTTTTTTTTTTTGATATAATCTTTTAACAAGTTCCAAAAAAGGAAAGAATTGATTGTACTATACGTATTCAATTTGACTAATTATTATGGGATTCATCATTCTTAAATTTTTCAAACTAATAGAACACTTGTATTAAAGTTGTTGATCCGTTACCTTGATATCTATAGTTGACTCTACTTTCTATTTATCTATATATATATATATGTCTACATGCATATGTCTTCTAAGTTCTAAGCCAAAAGAATTATAAACTCGAATCATTCACATATCACCAAACACAGAAAAATTAGAAAATATTTCTAAAAGATGAAGCTGGTTATGATTCTTGTAGCCTTCTTGCTCGTTCCCCCGATGTTCTCTTCAGGTACTGAACATTTAAACACTGTTCTAACTTATGGTTTACTTCGTGGCTCCAATATACAAACTAAGCCTTAAAAGTACTTATAAAATCTAGATTGTAGAAACGTAAATTAACTAGCTGAGTCATGTTTTTACGATCTGTTTCCTTTGCAAATAAGTAAAGTAACCTATTACTGTTTGTCGAATTAACTAAGCATAGATAAAATTAGAGTGTAACTATAATACTATTGTAGATTGGTTTTTTCAAGGAGTTCAAAAATATATATATTGATGATATAAATGTTTTGTGTATATGCTTCGTATTTTCTTAGGGATCGTTGAGACTTCGTATCTTAACAACGTCAACGATGAGGTATCAACAACAACGATTTTTAAAGTGTTATATATTGATTACAAATATGCACATCGAAACTAAACAATATATATACTACTTAAATTTGTTGTTTTAAAAGGTTAAAGAGGAGATGGTGATGAATAGAAGAAGAGTCGATCTTGAGATGGATTACACTGGTCCGCATCCAAGGCCGCCCACACCTCCAAAAGAGCAAAAAAGAGTTCAACTCAGAAACTCATACAAACCATAAAACTCATAATTATTGACTGTCACAGTGTATTTACTACCAGTTATTTGACATTTATTAGATAGAGTTTAAACCAATAAAAAAATGACTGGCCGGATCAAATGGTCATAAGTCATAACATATTAAATACACATGAAGTATGCATAGAGAGTTCTGATTACAAGTTTACAACACAACTGTTGCATTGAAATTTAGTAGTATATGATTTTGATTTAAAAAGACATAAACGCCAGAACAAATTAAACAGATTTAAAGATTTTGTTCTACCAATATTAACTACAAAACAATAAAGCTGTGAATGCATAGAGATTTGGTTTTGGTAATACAACAACAAAGCTGTGAGAATATATATATATATATATATATATTGGTATCTTATGTGTAGTACTCCAACAAATAGCCAGGACCGGGTTTGTAAGGATCAGCTTCTACATAAGCCTCAGGGCGATCAAACCCGAGATCGTTCACACGATTACTCAGAACATGAAAGATGGCCTTTTTGGAACCTCCGTATTCGTCTCTGTTCTTTTCCACGTACTCTGTCGCTTCAGCTGCTACGCTGTTGACAAATTCAAACCGATTGTCTTCCCTCAAAAGAAGCTGCTCTATGTCCATTGTCATTACCTTGCCAACTTCTCTTATCTTCCTTACTTGCTCTTCGACAAACGGAACTCTTTGCATTTTGTAACGCAACATATCATCCTTCTTCGTCTACAGACAAAAAAAACAGCAGAACGACATAGGAGAGGTTGTTAGTTTATGAAGCAATCGATGGCTGTTTTAACACAACTTGCAAAACATACACACTAGTTTGACATCTGACCTTAAAATTAAGGGATTGGACAATGTATATCCTTTTGAGTCATATGGTCAATGCAAAATAAAAGGTTTGAGGAAGTAAGAATCTAGACAATGGTTTAAGAAACTTTGGAGCTACACATATAACAAAGACAATGCACTGTTCTGGCTATGGAGTAGTTGTGAATACTCAAAACCAACCGTCAAGACCTTAATACGATCAAACAACAAACACAGATAGTTCACAAGATGTACAATAAGAACAATGATAGAAATGGTCCCTCTTCAAAGCTAAAGAGATGTGTTATGTCTAACACATGAACAAGTAACCAAAGAGATAAACTCTGTTTTGTCAAATTTCAAGTCTACCCATTCATTAGATGCTAAGGCCTATAAATACAAGAAGGAGACAATATCTAAATCAAACACGATCCTACATGACGTGAAATGGAAACATGGGAATAAGGTTCCTATATCTAAGGAAAGACTAGGTCTTAACTAATTTGAACACATGAAAGAGTTCTTCCTATCTTCATAACCGAGTCTCTCCGGTTTTATAAGTGTGTTGTTGTGGGTTGGTTCGCATCAAACAAAGATCCAGAGTGTTTTTACAACGATGTCCTAAAAACTGAGATAAAGACAATCTCCATCTCCTTCTATGCATTATATCGATTACACTAAGACCACTGTGACTTAAATAAAGACTAACTAGTAGTAAGAAAGCCTTGTTGTTTTCTAAAATTCATATACAAGTTTACACAGAAATGAGCAAAAGTTCATCCTCAGTGTGTAAAAACCTAAATTGGAGTCAAGAGGACAATGCTTTCTTCTGTGGTCTCTAAGCAAAGCTAAACCCTAATCTTGATTCCTGATTCCAATTTAGGTCATTTACATTTGAACTGTGGAAACTGAGCGAAATCTCTCAGAGATTCATCTTACCAATGTTCTCCTCCGCCAAACACGGCGCCCGTTATCATCTCTTCGAATCCCACAAGAGACCTGAAAACGAAATTAACCAGATTCACACTCAATATCTACCAGAATCAACTCCGAAAACATCGTATAGATATCAAAACCATACGAACCTGAGACTGAAATGTGCAGCGCAAGTTCACGCTTCCCGTATCAGCAATCTGAATAATACAAAAAAAATCGAATATATATGAGAAAATCAATCCCATCGAACAATCAAAGGATGATGCTATGTTGTTTGATAGATTACGCGAGAAGCAATTAGGGATTTTATTTACAGATAAAATCGAAGAGCAGGTGAAGGAAGACGAAGCCATGGTTTCACCACTGTACAGTAGAATAGATAGAACCGGAACCTGTTTTTATATCTAGCCTAGGACTCCGGTTCGGTTTAATAGTTTATCTTTGATCGGTTCTTTTTTGAACAAAATTATCCCTAACCGAACCGGATATAAAATGTGGAACGGTTCTTTTCTTCTGATATCATAAAATTTTAACTTAAAACACACTACAAAACAAATTAATAATTTACTTGGTTGAAATCTTAGAAGAATTCACTCTAATTAATAATAGTAGTTAGTGGGAACCCTCTATTTGTGACATAAACGACATTACACGATGGAACCTCACATTATAGTTAGTTGAATGAGCAAAGAAATTTAACTATATCTCGATCATCACCGGATTTAAGAAAAAAAATGGCATCTAGCATTAATCTCTTAAGATGTTGTATTCTGCTAGCTATAATCATGATGGGGCATGCTCAAACAGACCGGAATCTTGTTGATGAGGATAATGCTGCAGCAGCATCCTTTTATATACCATCGATTGCATCTAGAAGTCATCCTTTTTCTCACCACCGTTCACTTGGTGCTGAGCATTACGAGAGATCATCGCCTCCTCCACCACCTAAAAAATCCTCAGAAGTCGAACCCCTTACTACCGGTACCTAGACCATATTGAGTGATGGTGAGCATCGGTCGAAGAAGGAAGACTCGTAAGTTTGTTTGTTTTGTTTTGTTTTTTTTCTTTGGGACAAAAAAAAAAAAGACTCGTAATCAAGTTGATGTCATGTCTGGGAAGAGCAATGGTTTGTGTTTTTAAGATCTACGCTATTTTTGAAGGCTTTGATTTGATTTTGTTTTCGGAAGTTATATCGTGAATAAGACGAGGAAAATAATATCTCTCTTCTTCTTTATTTATTGTTTTTACTATATACATATCTGATATCTCTATTTTAGCGTTACACGTACGGAATCAAATATTCAATTATGTGTATGTTGTAATACATTATAGTCTTGGTTTTTGGATTTGGTTTTAGTCACGATTATGTGTTTGTTGTAGTGATATAATTTGAAGAAAAGAAAAACTTGGGTATAGTAAATTTGTGAAAAACAGAACGAATATCTAATAGTATTGTGTGTATCTGTTATTTTTTATTTTTATGTGTACTTGTGTAGCCTCTCTCGGGTACGGTTTAAATATAAAATATCCCTAACTGAACCAAACATCAAACTATCATGTGGAATGGTTCTTTTTGTTCTTCATCAATATTGGAGAATGAATATTTGTGTTCTATTGTTCCCCATTCGATGTGGAGGAGGAATGATATGTAATAAAAATTATTTTTCGTGGTAAAAAAGTTGGAGGATAAAGAGAATTGTCACAATTAAAAGAAATTAAAGATGGAACCTCACAAATTCTTTTGTGAATATAAAGAAAACAATATCTTGAATATGACATGAGCAAAATCGTTGTCTCTATATAATGCACATTTCGCTAATTGTACACAATGTCATAAGCCATCTCAGTTACTTGAAGTGTCTCAAAAAGTTCTAGCATCATCTTCAACTCTCCATTAGCACATCGTGCATTGAGGAAAATACAATTGGGTTGGTTGTCCAGGACTATACTATAGGAGATCATTTCAGCATAGATCTCTCTTGCTTTGACTACTATTTCTCTCTACTATTTTAGAATAGAAGATTAATTTATTTGGTGTAAATATAAAAGATATATTAGAAATTTATATAACTTTATTAACATAGACTTTTTTTTGTTTTACTAAATGCTTTTGTAAAGAAAATAATTATTAATTTTTTGGTAGATGAAGAAGTTATTGGCAAAGGTTTCAGTGTCACTGAGTTTCAAAAATTTTACATCTAAAAAAATTAATGGTCAAGTTAATGTTTGCGATAAACCTATTACTATTTTTTTTCTTTTAATTTTTACCATATGATGTCTCTTAAAAGGGGTGTTTATGTGTAGAATTTTTGTGAGACAAAACACTATATTTTTTAATTAGATCATTGTATTACTTACTTTTATTTTTAGTGACAATAAATGGTATTGTTTCAAGTTATGTAATGTAGTATTTGTATCTGGTACTTTAATAAAACAAAAACGTCGGACTTGTAGGGTTGTCGCAATGCATCATGAGTTGGGCCACGATCTTGGAGCTCATTTACGGTGTAGGGGACTCTTCAAACAACTTAAGTCTGTTAAGTGCATGCGCTATGTCAAAAAAAATTGAATCGTTGATTTAACAATATAATGTTCCAAATTTAATGGCTAGTGTAGGATGATATATACTCTATCCTTTCAAATAGGTTGATTCACTCAACAATTATTATTACTAAAAAATACAAGGAAAATAATCTAAACATTAGTAATCAACTTTAATAAAATGAATAAAATCCAAAGATTGAAAAAGCTTATTTATCCTTGCAATTAACACCAAAATGTAAATTAAATGTATTTTTGGTAATTTATAAGCTGACTAAACAATTTTAAACTTGCCATGTTTTTTTATGTTCTCTTTTTCACTTCTCATTCATATGATTCAAGTAAACAATTCTACTAGTGCAAACGTTGAACATGAATTTACACTATTATTTATTAGTATTTTATTGTATATAATATATACAATAAAACTTCTATAAATAAATACTCGATAAATTAATAATTACTGTAATTTAACAAATTTCTCCGGTCTCAATTTGGATTACCTAATATTATGATTAAATAATACGATAATACTTTTTTTGAAAATCATTTATAATATATATGGTCTCATAATTACTACTTATATAAAATTATCAATATATATATTATAAAGAACATTTATTGAAATGTGACTCTTTTGTTTGTTGTTGTTTCTTTAAACTACATTAAGTTGTAGTTGGAATTCATTTATAGTATTTTTACGGTAACAAATTTTTTTGATGTTTTCTTCAACACATCATACAGTAAATGTTAATTTCCTTGTAATTAATTATAGAAAAGTATTGATTATAACGACTGAATATTATATTAAATATATATATATATATATATATATATATATATATATTTAAAAAGGATTACCAAATAATGAAATTTTATTTACAAATTTATAATAAATTAATTTATATTATCATTTTTAAAGTACAGTTGGCAGTCTACCTTTTTAGTTATACTTAATTACATGAAAGATCTTTGAAAAAAAATATTTCCAATTTTTATTTAATTTCCAGAAATCGCTCTACCTAATTCAAACATAAATATATGATTATCCTTTCACTTTTATTTGATCTTATATTTAAATTATTTTGATTATTATATTATGTTGGTGTACTGAACTCTCTACAAGAGGATGGTTTTCAAACTTGTCTGGTATACAAAGACTCTGATGATACGAATGACGCCCTATTCAAGTTACCTAAATGGAAGTCGGTGAGAAGTCTCCAGGACGTCTTCGCTGATTACTACAAAGCCAAACCACCTCCATCTTTTGATCTTGATGATGAATTGTTTCCAGAATTAACTGGTGATGTTCCAACCAGAAGTGCGCAGAGGACAGCCCATATGATCCCTACTGAATCCAAGCAGATCCTACTGAATCCAAGCAGATCCCTACTGAATCTAAGCATCCTCAGAATCCAGTTTCATTAAGGATCCGATCCTTGGAGGGGTTGATGAATGCTGATCACATCAAGACTCTATTGCCAGAGGTATGTATAATTGAAAATTATTGGCTATGAAAATTTTCTAAAGTTAGTGAGGTTTGGTTTTTTGGTTTTTTGGTTTGTGGTTCCAGGCTATAATAGAGCTTGATTTATTAGGCATTCAAATTTATAATTTTTATTTGGTTTATTCCGCTTATTGTTTTAAAGAATTTCAACTTTTAAAAAGTTAAAATATCATTAACTCGATGCTACACGGTAGGTAAAAAATCATTTCATTATTTTGTTCACACGTAACACTATCAATATTACAGTAATATATATATATATATATATATATATATATATATATATATATATCTAATTAAGTTGATTAAACTAATATTATGTATAAAAAAAATCAAATTCTCTCGCGGTACACCGAGGGTTAAATCATAAAATTGAAAATCAAAATACAATTATACGATCTTAAATACTAAACAAAATTAATAAAACATATACTTTGAATTTAGATTTTTTAGAACTTGTTTCGCGGTATACCGCGAGTTACAATCATGTACTAAAAATTAATAAAAATTTACTCAATCTCGACATAATCAATTTGTAGAAGTTTTTCTATAAGTAACAAGTTTCAAAATTGTTTTTACTTTCTCAAACAGGGTTGAGTATAGGAAGATAAACTAATAAGTATATTAGATGTTAATTGATACTTTTAGTTGTTCAAATTCCTCTACGTCTCGTGAAAAAGAAAAGATTTCTCCTGAAACTTTCATTTTTTCTCTAGCATTTCACTTAGCAACCATACCAAATCTCTCATATTATCCTTTTCTCTAGCACGAATATATAATTGTTTAGACTCTTTATACTGATTACTGAATCTATATTGTTGAAATCGTCGTTATTTTTTTAAGATTTCATAACATATATCAACGACAACTCGAGGACATTTTATATTTATTAATAATTTGTATTATGTAGATTTAACTTTTGATGATGTTGTTACGACGATTCATTTCTTTCCTTTTTGTGAAGTTTTACATGGTTCTAAAAGGGTTCACATGCAATGACAATACTAGCATAAATCACCTTATTCATATCTTAAAAGGCCTTGATATCTCTTTCTTGTGAAGATCTATTATATATTTTAGGATATTTCAATATAATTACTTTTTCGATCAAATTAAGTGAGACGAAAGATTATATGGAAGTGCTAGTCGACTGCTTGTAAGGAAGAGCTTCGAGTTAGCTTGCCTTGTTTGGCTGAGGGTTTTCTTGTACCCGCCAGCCTTGACTCCGAAAGGATTTCAATCCTTTTCGGCTTTGTATAACTCAACCGAATTCAATCAATGAAAAAAAACAAAAAAAAAGCAAAAAGTTTCAGACTTGACACATAATATTTGACGCTCATTTATTTTCCCCTTCTTTTGTGTCATCCCATGGTTTTTAAACAATGATAATTGTTAGTGTTGAGTTTCGCGAATTAGAGGTCTAAGGGAAAAGCCCGCTAAGGAGTAAACGTCAACCCAACAATTGGGTCCGACATGAGCCCAAGAAGAAAGTTCGGGTTGAAGGGCGAAGTCAATCCAGAGATGAAGTTGGGAGATCGAGATCAAGATCACGGGCAAGATTACAAGAGGAGATTCAGGAAGAATTGGGTTCGTTGTTGAGCTTAAATATTCAACATTTGTAAACAGAAAACGTATGTAACTTTTAACAAATCAATACAGCAAATCAATACAAAAATCTAGTTCGTTTGTTCTTCATTGTTCTTATCGATTTATACCGAAAGTCTGCCCAGCTCCTATTTCTCAATTAAATCTTTCTAGTTGTTATTTCTAATATCAACAATTTGGCGCCGTCTATGGGGACTTAGGTCTTTCTATTCTAAAAAATCGATTGCTCTGAAGAAATCTAAGCGAAATGGATCCATCCGCAGCTAATACGACCATGCCAGAAACTGCATCACCAGTGACACACCACAGGTCCATCACCAACAATGCCCCTTCTCAGGATGCGCAGATTCCAGCCCAGTCCGATCACGAGGTCACGAATCCAGTCAGACACGGGACAGGCTCGTCGCTTGACGACGCTCACAAACCGGACCAAAGCACCTCGGGTGGCTCGGATCTCACCCGTCACGGATCCGTTTCAGCTCAGGATCCCGGTAGCTCGAACCCAGGGATCTCCGTCGGGGTTATTCCCACGGTCCCCACGATCCCAATGGGAAATAGGAACCATTCTCGGGTGTGGACTCGCTCCAAAAATAATGGAACGAACCGACCCGGGCAGCACCTAACGCCGTTGTCCTCCTCCGGGACTTCCGGCGGAACCAATCTCTCTGAGATACAAGGAATGCTCGCTGTCTTGATCGACAAGACTCAAAGCCAAGACGCGACAAATCGAGCCCTTATGAGCGGAACCGAGCAACATGAGAAGGAGCTCTCGTCTCGCGCAACTGCCGATCTCAATCGGGGCGCCACGTACCCTCCTGGGATAATCTCAACTGACTCCGCAGAAAGGGCGCTGCCGCGGACACGTCTCGATTTCAAGTCCACGTTACTCCGCCCGGGATCTGGACGCTAGCCGTGTTTGCGTCCTCAGAAAACAACGGAGCTCCGAACTCGTTGGTCTTAAATGGTAACACGAGCTCACGACCTGCCGATCATCCCTCGATCGGATATGTCGGATCAGCCGAACAGGGCATCAGTACCCCCGGTGCTCCCCAGAACTCCTCGGCGAGAATAAATCCGGCTTTGACCGAAGAATTCGGGAGCGGGGCGCCATGGACGTTGTCGACCGGCAGTCTAAGTCTCCCCGGACCTCCAAGGAACGACGCGATAAACGCTTAATTCCTCACCGAGTACATGAATAAGGCAAGCACCGAGATGGCCCAAATCCGGTCCATCTAGCCACAAGCGCGGCTCCGGATATCGATCGTGCGATCGCTGAAACGAGGTGCACCCTGTTTACTGACCGGATCGCGAAAGTTCGCCTTCGGGACTTTGTTTGCCTGAATACGCGGGTGCATCGGACCTGGAGCACACCTCCGGGCATTCAGACTTGTAATAACCAAGGCCTACCTCACCGAACACGAGTGTGAGGCCGGTTACTGCCGCTATTTCACCGATAATCTAGTTGGACTGGCGTTGGAATGGTTCGCTTCTTTGGAATCTAATTCCATCGATAGCTTCGACCAACTCGCCTCGGCATTTCTGAAACAGTATTCGGTCTTCTTCCAAACGAAGGTGACCGAATCAGACCTTTGGCTCCTAGTCCAGGGAAAGGTATCGCTTCAAGTCGACTAAGGCCAGGATAGCCAATTTAAACGACGAGGTTGCCGTAGCGGCCCTCCGGCATGGCCTATGGTACACTTCGAAATTTCGAGAAGAGCTCACCGTCTGACAACCCCGTCGCTCGATGAGGCGCTCCACAGGTCAATTAACTTTGCCAGAGCCGAAGAAGAGCGAGCCGCTATGGCCAAGCTCCATAAGTCGGCAAACGCATCGTTCAACCCTCCCAAAAAGACTTTCTGAAAGGAATCATTCGAGTCTGGTCTTCACGCCTTCTCGGTCGACTCTGCACCGAGGACCAAGAACCCAAACTTCGACCCCGAGAAGTTCTGCAAGTATCAGAAAATACGAGGTCACTCAACCGAAGAGTGCAGAACTGTGGGGCGCCTCCTCGCGCGAAAGCACGAAGCAGGAGAGCTCGGCAAAATCGACCTCGAAAAAGAGGGAGAGAAGGCTAGGGAAGCCAATGCTAACACCAAGGACACCGCCGCGAAACGCGAAAAAAACGTATTGACCTAGTCTTCAGAGGGCTCACCCATTGCCGCACCTCTCCCAGGTCGGTCTTTACACCACCTCTGGCTCCTCGAAAGCTCGTGAGCTGCCGCCCGCACATCTCCCGGTGTTTCGGAAACACCGACCGGGTCCACAGGGTTGATTACATCACGGGAGGATCTTTTTTGTGTTGTAACTCAGTTAACTCGATCAAAGCGTATCAATGCAGGGTCGAGAGTTACCACCGAGAGCGGAAACCCCGCTCCGATCAAGATTACAAGATCACCTTCTGGGAAAGCGAGACCGCTGACCTGGATAAACCACACGACGACGCTCTAATAGTGAGACTAGACGTCGGAGGATGCGAGCTTTCTCGAATAATTATAGATACGGGGAGCTCGGTTGATCTCTTGTTTTACAATGCTTTTAAACGGATGGGATACCCTGATTCCAAACTGAAAGGGGCCAAAACCCCACTCACCAGATTTGCTGGTGATACAACCCTAGCCAAGGGTACCGTTCAGCTCATAGTAGAAGACCAGGGGGTACGGCATTTAGTCGACTTTGTGGTCGTCGACCATCCCGCGCCCTTCAATGCCATCCTCGGTAGACCATGGTTTTACGGGATGAAGGCGGTTCCATCAACGTACCACAGTGCGTTAAATTCCTATCTCGGGCAGAATCGCAACCATCTACGGTAGTCAACGCACCTCAAGACAATGTTATAGAGGCGGCTACGACTTAATTAAGAAATCCGCTCAATAGCAATTAATGATCGCTGACAAACTCGAGGCTCGTCAGCTCGCTAGCCACAAAGACCCCATCGCGCGCGGACCAATAATGACCAAGGTCGACCAAGTTCCAATTGCGGAAGGTCATCCGGAGCAATGCGTCGGGATCAGGGCCGACCTGAACGCCAATACAAGAAACGACCTGATCCAATTCTTGGGTCAGAACTGCGATACATTCGCTTGGTCCTCGTCGGACATGAAGGGAATCGACATTAGCGTTACATCTCGTCAGCTTAACGTCGACTCCACCTACAAACCGATAAAACAAAAGCGTCGCAAGCTCGGCCCCGAAAGGGCTAAAGCAGTGAACGACGAGGTGGACCGTCTGCTGAAAATAGGATCTATCCGCGAGGTCCAGTATGTTGAATGGTTGGCCAACCCCGTGGTGGTCAGAAAGAAAAATGGGAAATGGCGGATCTGCATCGACTTCAAAGACCTCAACAAAGCTTGTCCGAAAGACAATTATCCTCTTCCTCATATCGACTGATTGGTCGAAGCAACCGCCGGTCACGAGATTTTGTCCTTCATGGACGCTTTCTCGGGGTATAATCAGATTCTGATGGACCCCGTCAACCAAGAAAAAACCGGTTTCATTACTGATCGAGGTACTTACTGCTACAAAGTAATGCCTTTCGGACTTAAAAACGTTGGAGCAACCTACCAGAGGTTAATCAATAAGATGTTCGCCGAACACCTTGGAAAAACCATGGAGGTTTATATTGACAACATGCTCGTCAAGTCAATGCGCGAGCAAGATCACGTCTCCCAGCTCAAAGAAAGTTTCAAAATACTAAACCAACTAGGTATCAACCCGCATTATGTGCTGAATAAATATATACAGATAAAATTAGAGTTATGTGTAAATTTATTTTCTAAGATCTAAAATTTGTTTTAAATATATATATATATATATATATCTATAAACCGTGAAAATATTTTTAGATCAAAATATTATGTATCAACTAAATATATTTATAACCCGCTCTTTTGTTAATCTATGTAAGATTTTTTATTTATTAAAATTTTTTATTTATATTGTGTAAAAATATATTTCACCCGTGAAATATTATACCAATGATATTAAATAAGTCAATTCCCTATAATAATGATTATTGTTATAATTTTATTTAGAAACTTTAAATATGTGAATAGTAATCAATTTTTTAATATGTGAATAATTTCTAATTTTGAAAATGTTTTAGATCTAATGATTTTATATTTTAATAATTAAATATGTTATAAAATGATTAAAATAATTTTTAAATTTGAATGTTTGAATTTTTTAATTAATTGTAAAGGAATATTCTTTAATCATTAAAAAACAATTATGTGTAAATACTAAATATCCATAAAAATGAAGGCAATAAATTCATTGATGTCCTCAGCTCTCTAACGACGACAAATCAGCATTTTCTTGAAAATGTTTCTCTTTTAATATATAGAAGATACGGAATGAAACTCAATCCGACTAAATGCACATTTGGCGTCGCGTCCGGCGAATACCTAGGATACCTGGTCACGGAACGCGGGATCAAAGCAAATCCAAAATAGATCGCAACCTTCCTCGAGATGCCTTCGCCAAAGACAACTTGGGAGGTGCAAAGAATGACGGGACGGATAGCCGCCCTGATATGATCTACGGACCGTTGCCTTCCATTTTATTAGTTGCTGAAAGGTTACCGAAAATTCGAGTGGGATGACATGTGTGAGGAAGCATTCCAAGAATTGAAAAAGTATCTCACCGAGCCTCCCGTCCTCTAGAAGCCAGCGGATGGGGAACACCTCTTCTTCTACATTGCCGTTTCTGACTCCGCGGTAAGCGGAGTACTGGTGCGGGAATATGAGGGAGAGCAAAAACCGGTTTACTACGTTAGTAAAACCCTAGTCGACGCCGAAACACGGTACCCCACTATGGAAAAACTAGCCCTAGCGGTCGTGATGTCAGCCCGCAAGCTACGCCCTTATTTCCAGTCACACACAATCGTGGTGATGACGTCTCAACCTATCTGGACTATCCTACATAGTCCCATCCAATCCGGCAGACTAGCCAAATGGGCTATAGAACTCAGCGAGTATGATATCGATTACTGACCAAGGACTTGCGCCAAAGCACAAGTCCTCGCTGATTTCGTAGTTGAACTCACCGCGGCCAACAAGTATACCAAAAACCACTCCAAGAGGTGGTCGCTGTACGCGGACGGAGCATCATCCAGGCAGGGAGGCAGGATCGGAATTCGACTCGTATCCCCGACCAATGAAATCATGGAACGGTCCTTCCGGCTCGGGTTCGCAGCCTCAAATAATGAAGCCGAGTACGAAGCCCTAATAGTCGGACTCCGGCTGGCACTAGGTGTAGGAGTTAAAGAGCTCGCTGCATTCAGCGACTCGCAGCTCGTCACCAGTCAATACCCACAGAAATTACGACACAAACTGTGAATGGATGGTCGCTTACCTCCGAATCGTTTGGTCGATGGCAGAGCAATTCTCATCGTTCGAACTCACCAAAATTCCCTGGGGAGAGAGCCCTCGCCGCACTGGCTTCAACCTCTGATCCCTCGGTCAAACGAATCATACCCGTCAAAGGCATAGATGAGCCTAGCATCTCTATCCCCGTCAAAGCCCAAAGCGTCCACTAAGTCGAGGTCGAAACCGGCCCAGACGAGGAAGGACCCGAGCAGGCATCCAACCGGGATGATGAGCTCCTAGATGACCTTGTCTCCGGAGACGAGCAGGAAACAGAACTGGAAACGGATTGGCGGGTCCCGATTCGTGATTACATCGCAAACGGAACAACCCCCAAGGACCGATGGCAAGCGCGTAAGCTCAAAGCTCAAAGCACAAGGTTCTGCATCATCAGCGAAGAGCTGTATAAGAGTTGCATCTCCGGACCATACCTGATGTGCGTATACGGGAATGAAACCCACATCATCATGAAAGAAGCTCACGAGGGTGCCTGTGGGAATCATTCCGGAGGGCGATCATTGGCCCTCAGAATAAAACGGCAAGGATATTTCTGGCCAACCATGCTCGCGGATTGCGACGAGCACGCCAAAAAGTGTAACCCTTGCCAACGTCATGCACCCATGATTAACCAGTCCGCTGAGCTGATGAGCTCGGTTCCGCTCCTTACCCCTACATGCCGTGGTCAATGGGTGCTATTGGACCTCTCGAGCAATCGGGAAAGCGACGCGTTACCAACCTATTGGTTGTAACCGATTACTTTACTAAATGGATCGAGGCTGAATCCTACCAGTCTATTAAAGGGGAGCACGTGAAAGATTTCCTCTGGAAAAACGTGGTATGCCGACACGGAATCCCCTACGAAATCGTAACCGATAACGGAACGAACCTAATGTCCTCCGCGGTTCAAAATTTTTGCGATGACTAGGGTATACGGCTAACCCCATCTACTCCCTGGTATCCCCAAGGAAACGGACAGGCCGAGGCAGCCAACAAACTGATCTTACACATCCTCAAGCGCCGTTTGGCCGCCGCAAAGTCCGGTTGGGACGCTCAGCTCCACGGGGTCCTTTGGGCCATCCGGACCACGCCACGTGGTAGCAAAGGCGAGACCGTCTTGGCTTGATCCCTTTAATGGGTACGTAGGCAGCTGGACTCCCCGGGCGCAGCCACCTCTTCAATATAATTCTCTCCGCATTTACGATCACTGCCCCCAATAAAATGCAAACTTTTCACTGCGACCAGATTTGCTCATCCTTGTTACGTTACTTCAATGTCCAATAACTCTTGCCAACCGCAAGACTAAAAACAAAACAAACAAACAATAAATGCCCTTGGGCATCACATACGAGTTTAAAATAACCTCGCTACCCGACTTAGGTCACTTCATACCCCTCGAACACCTCCTCGACAATAATGATTCTAACGCAACCTCACTAAAACAAACAGCGCCCGGCTGTTTCACAAAGTCACGCGGAAATAAAGACTATCCCGCTACCCAACTCGAAACACTTCAGAATCCTCCGAAGGTCGCCATGCTCGAGCGGCAAGCTCGATTATGAGCTTTTTAAAGCTAACACGAAGGACCTTCGGTAAAGGTTCCCTGGAACCTACCATTCGCATGTCCGCCCCAATAAACTCATATTTGATCGGACAGACAAAGAAAATAAAATAAAATCGATGATGAAACTTACGCGTTCTAAGTAAATCCGAAAACAAAATGAAACAAAAAGAAAGAGGATTTAAATGCCTTCCTAGGCAAGCAAGTCAAGTGTCGGATAAAAGCCCTCCCCGGCAAACAATTCAAAGTTTAAAGACAAAACAAAATAAAGACGTCGGGAACAGCAATCAAACGTCCTCCCCCCCCCCGTTCTGACCTCTAGATCTGCTGCAGCGCTCGCGTTACTCCCATGCTCATTCAGACCAAGCGGGACCCTGGTTCTGGCATCGACCTCCATAGGCGCAACCGAATCCTCTAAAATCTGTGGAAGATCAAGTTTGCTCACCGAGAAGTCCAAAACCATCAAGGAATCAAACCTAACCGCAAGGACCGCCCGCTGAGTCTCGAGGACTTGCATTTCTTCCGCGATTGATGTCCTCCCCTTGTCCATCTGTTTGATCAAGAGACGGTTGGACTCAATCTCAGCAAGGTCGCTCTCGACCACAGTCTGCTCCTTCTTCCTTTCCTATTTGCTCTTCACCGAGTCTAGAACGGCCCGGTAGTCTTGGGAAATCCATTCTTTGGCATCCCGAACTGCCTGACGGGTCGCCTCTGTGTGCCGCTGATCAGCCCTTGTCGCCTTTTCCTTCAGCCATCGGTTCTCTTTTAGCAAGAGGTCCCGGTCTCTTGTCGCTTGGGTTTGAGCATCCCTGGCGGAGAAAAGGTCGGCTTCGGCAGCGAGCAGCTTTTCTTGAACGCTCCTCAAGGAAACGATCTCACTCTCCAGGGACCCGACCTTGTCCTTTGCAGCTCCCTCCCTTTCTTGCGCAGCCTTAAGTGCCGTCGTAAGCTCGTGAATCACCCTCGTCGTGTTCTCCAGCTCGGCAGCCTGCGAGGTGTCCTTCAACCTCCGCTCATAGAGCGCCACCAATTTGTTGCCAGCGGCCATGGAATGCAAGCAAACAAAAAAAAAAACGAACAACAATGAACACAGTACTTGTGTCAAACGAAAAGACGAAGCAGAACTAGGCCTAATCAGCGCTTCCTCAATTCAGCTTACCTTTGCGTGAGCCGCCATCGCTTCGATGTAAGCCTCCCTCTCGGCTAGGTCCTTCACCAGCGGGACCTCGCAGTTGGCGGTCTTTAAGTGCCGGAAGAAGGTGGCCATCCCAAGGTGGTCTTCTACCGCGGGGGAATCTCGAGAGTGGGCAAACCTCCAATGGAACGGACGGCTCGATGACGAGCCATTCCCAGAGGCAACAGGGTCTCCAGCGGGGCCTTCGGGGCTACCTCCTGCGGGGTGGCTTCCTCGGCTCTCACGGCTCCTCGCCTTGGGGACCCGGGGGTTGTCTGTGCAAGCTCTTTTCGATAGCGGGGATGGCTTACCGTGAGTCGACTGCAAGCTAACAAGCATTATCTCCTTGGTTGGACCAGAAGGACCAGCCAGGGTCGCGGGGGTTTGGTTGACCTCCTCGCTGCCTACCCGAGATGGGGCAGGCTGAACGGCGCGAAGGGCAGAGGCCAACGCCGCGTCAACGTCACCGGTGCGGACCCTCCGAGATGGCTGCGACTGCTCTCTGAGTTTGCGGAGTCATGGTTTCCTTACCATGGCGAGTAGGGGGTTGAGGTCGAAGCCAAACTCAAAATATCTGATCACGTAAAAAAAAAAAGGGTGGTTTAAACTATCTCCTTCTTTTGAAATCTTGTGGTTATGAGTAATCATGATTAATAAAGAAGGATTTGTTACCTCTATGAACGGGAGAATTATCTGCACCTTCGCTCCTAGCCTGTTCAGCAAGGGGCGGCAGGTTCGGATGTACAGTGGAAATAGTTGGGACCGGAGCAGGGACGGCTCAAACTAGCGGGGCGTTGAGAGCTGCAATGATGCGAGCTCGCGTAAACAAACTCCACCTGACTTCTCCTCCTCGCAACCTCTCTGTTAGTGCTCGGGTCGCCGAAGTGAATGGGTGCTCTCCAGAATTTGTCATACGGAAAATTTCGATATGTTAGTACGGTAGCATAAACATTACAGTCATTGCAATGACGGAGGACTACAAGTGACCAAAGGGGTCATCCTGACCAACGCAAACGGCCCATTGGGTCAGGAGACGGGCAAAATTTAAATCTCCCACCGACGCCGGAGTAACGCGGAAGTAGAAATACTTCTCTCTCCATCGCTCCGGGGAGCGCCTGGATTATCTCTGGGCCACGACGGCGACATGTATAAAACGTCCCGGGGAAACCGGAATTGTGCTTGATCTGGTACAACCGGAGGACGTCGTCCACCCCGTATATTCCCATGACGTGTCGCACGAAGTTTGGACACATCTGGGGAAACGCCATCCGAAGGAGTTGGAGGATCTGTAAAATAATCTTCGGATGGGGAACACGAGCCCGCATCGTTCGAAGTACATGGTGTATGTGCAGCAATAGTCCGGAGGAACAGTCTCTAGGGTGAACGGATCGCCGGAACGTAACATCATCTCTACGTTCGGAGGTACTCCGTGTTTTTGACAGAGATCGGTTAAGTGTTTGATTGACGTAATCGGCGGGATGTGATTTCCCCAGAGTTCAAGAGGAGCCATAATAACGCAAACAAAAGGCAAAATAATTGCGAAATCAACTAGCCTAGGCGGAAAAAGATAAACTTAGCAAGAAAGACGAGATAAGGGAACTAACGAGCAGAGAGTAAGTCTCAGAAATTATTAAGCGAAGAAGAGGAGAGGAAAAAAGAAAATTACCTTGAAGTAGTGGACGAGTGCGCGGTTATGACAAGACGTGTGATTCATGACTTATAAGTCATAATGGTGTTGGTTTTCGTAATCCCACGAATCTCTCTCCCTTAATCTGAGCCGTTAAAACCTTTCACCTCCACCGTTGGATTTTAGGAGAGAGGACATAATCATCACGGAGATCTCGGAAGCCAAGATTCAGTGTGCCTTCCCCGAGGAGGATCGCGAAACCAAAACGACGAAAGAGATTCTTTGGATATTTGCCTTTCAACTTTTCGAGATTAGGTTAAAAGGCTGGGGGGCAATTGTTGGTGTTGGGTTTCGCGAGTTAGAGGCCCAAGGGAAAAGCCCGCTAAGGAGTAAACGTCAACCCAGCAATTGACCCCGACACGAGCCCAGGAAGAGAGCTCGGGCTGAAGGGCGAAGTCAATCCAGAGATGAGGTTGGGAGGTGGAGGTCAAGATCACGGGCGAGATTACAGGAGGAGATTCAGGAGGAGTTGGGTTCGTTGTTGAGCTTAAATATTCAACATTTGTAAACAGAAAACGTATGTAACTTTTAACAAATCAATACAAAAATCCAGTTCGTTTGTTCTTCATTGTTCTTGTCGATTTATACCGAAAGTCTGCCCAGATCCTATTTCTCAATTAAATCTTTCTAGTTGTTGTTTCTAATATCAACAGTAATGAATGGTGACTTCTTTAGGTGCGGTATTCAAACAAAAAACACAAATCCATTAATAAGTCACCCTTCACGATTCTGTTTATTAATTTGCGTTTTCTTTTATTAAAAAAATAATACAAGGTGCGTTATTCAAAACCATTGTAATTATACCTAAAACATGAAACGCACTTTGATTTTCAAGGTGGACAATATCCAGCGGTTTTAACAAATCCGCATCTAATAGTTGACAATACCATTTGATAATAATAAAACATATGTATAAAATTAAACTTAAAACACAAAATATTATTATATACAATTTATCTCTTGTCACTTAGAATAAAGTTGGTTTTTTGTTTTTTACAAATACCTCTTTTCTTCTTTCAAATATCTATTATTATTTAAAACTAATTTTTTATGGTTAACTTATTATTATTAGATCAAAAGGTTATGAGTTTGAATGTGCAGTTATGTAATTTAGTTATATGTTAGCAAATAACTTTTTAAAACACTTTCATAATAGTTTTGTTTAATATATTTTCAAATAATATGAAATCCGTACTGTATACTGTTTTTCACCAATCAAACATTATCTTTTACCACTTATTTTAGAATAATCGCACTTGTCCCGCAAATATATTTGTCCCGCACATACCGCAGTTGAACCGTACCGCATTATTAAATTTTTTGTCCCGTACTACTAAATCCGCGGTTATTATTTGGACCCAATATGTTTTCAATAAAAAAAACTAATGGATAATATCACATAACTACTACCATGTACGAGCCACATATTTTGATTTTTTCGTTCTTCATTTTGTGTACATCACGTTACTTTTTTCCCCCTGTTTGCCATATACTGTACATCAAATTTATTTTGGTCTGTTTGTTAAAAAGTCTTAAAGACTAGTTGATTTTTTTTCTACCAAAAATTGTAAAAGGGGGGCCACATTTGTTTTCTTACTTTGGACCGGCCCTGAGTTCTCTCCTAAATTAAACAAAAAAACACAGGTTGATCTTTAATTATTGACAAATAATCTAAAAACAAATCTAATTAATAAGTTAGTGGGAACCCTCTAATTATTGTTTGTTACCATACATATATAGTAGACATTACAATATCGAGCTCTCATCGTTGGTGTGCTCTCTAATCTATATCACTGGAAAAAATGTTTTCACGGAACCAGCTCTTAGCATGTTGTATCCTCCTAGTTACAGTAGTGATCGCACAGGCTCAATACACTCATGATGGCGATAATGCACCATCCTCTTATTTCACTCCTCCATCGATGGGTTCTCGTGAAGCTTCTCTTCCTTCTTCTCGCCGATCACTTGGTGCTGCCTATTACAAGAGATCACCGCCTCCACCACCACCAAAAAAGGCTGTATAGACGAATCGAAAACTGAAACCGGAATCTAATTATAAATCATTTGACGTTGAGAAGACTCGTAAGTTGGTGTCATGTTTTAAGGCTCTCTAGTCGGTTTTATCTTCCATGTCGATCAACTTTGTATTTCTTTTCTATAAACTAATCTGTGTTTGTACTACCTTCATCCTTCTTGACAATAAAGAAATGATTGTTTCAAAGTTTAAGTGTAATGTTTGCATTTGGTAAACAAATCAAAACACAAAATTTAATTTCTATCACAGTTTAACGAAAATTCGGATGCGAGTATTTCAGGAAACGGTATCGTCACGTTCCTTTTTTTTTGCGTTTGTGCTTTAGTCTTACATTTGAGTATAAAATGATCATATTGTATGTTTTTATATACATAGAAACACAACCTTAGTGGTTGATCGGCGATTTACATGGACATAAAAATTTGATTAGAAAAGCTTTTAAAAAACTCCATTTTTGTTAAAGCATAATTATAAATAAATATAAAGATCACTACCAAAAAAAAAAAAAAGATCACTACCAAAAAAAAAGATTAGTAAGAAAAAGTGAATTTGGTTGTTGGAACTTGGAAATAAAAGTGTAAACAACTAAACAATTTTGGTAAGTATAAACATCATCAAGTGTAATATTCAAGAATAAAATTGTGGTTTTTGTTCTTGGAAGTAAAATTTGTAGTGTATTTTATTAAATCGGTGAATTCTTTTTCAATACGATTGTAAGAAATATTGCATTCACATAAAAAATGTAACAAAAACGTATATATTGACATTATTATATTACACAAAAATGCAATAAAAATTGGAATGTAATTTCCGGTTTACCAGTCGAAACCCAAAACCACCTTTCGGTTCAATATTCGTCCAAGTAAGTGTAGAGTGTATCGTCCTTCTTGGTTTTGCGTCGGCTAAGCAATGCCTTAAGCAGCCGCTTGCTCTTGCTCGGTTGTTGTTGATGCTCTGGTTCTTTATGGGCTTCTTTCTCAAACGCAACCCGAACCGAAGCCGATCTCCTCGGTTCTGACGGATACTGAACCGTAAAGAAAACAAGAATCATAACCCGTAAAGCACAAGACCGGTAAAGATAGAGCCTGAGTGAGTGCATGAAATAATGTAACTGAAGCTTACCCGTTTAGGAGTTGGAGATACCGCTCTACTCTTGCTAGGGGTCGTTGGCCGGCTAACTGAGGACGGTCGGATAGCAACTGAACCAGATCTTAGAAGTGGAAACCGATGCGGTGATACTGCTCTCTTATCTGGTTTTCCAAGCAACACAGCAGTTAGAGGGTTTGTATTCACATTAATCCCAAAACAGCAGTTTCAAGCTAAAGCTGTTTTTTTACCTTGTTCTTTCTTTGGTGCTGTGGCGATAGACGAGAACGAAAAAGTTGCTGAACGTTGAGGTTTCCTAAGAGACGGAGACTGAACTATTTGTTTCCTGCAAAAAAAGCAATAAACCAACCCATCAATGATTAAAACATTCCAGTCAGCTAACAAAGGGAACTCACTAGGAGGAATAAGGGAGTTTACCTTACGGGTGGTGGAGGCGTTTCACGAATTGTAGCACGAACAGCTTTAGGAAACAAGAAACAGATCAAATCAAGAATCAGGTTTTGGAACAAATATAAAATCTTGGACATGTAGATGTAAGGGAAATTTATACCATTTCTGAATTGGTTCAAGCCCTCTTCTCCATCAAAACTACCTTCAACATTCTTCAGCTCTGCGAGGTTGGCACCTCTTTTGATTTCCCCCGCTGATAGAGAATGTAGTTTTTTTTACGTAGTGAGTCTCAAAAACAACAAGAAAGAGGATGAGACTTGATGGTTACAAATAAGAGAGAAACTTACAAGGCAAGATGTATCGTTTGTGGAACTTTGGAGTGTCAATCACAAGTGACTGCTGTGAACGACCTTCATGATCCATGTACTCTTGGCACATCCGTAGCCTCTATACATATACAAGAACACTCAGTAACGTAAACGAAATCAATCTAAGGTGCCTTTTAGAACACCATTATCAGCAAAAGTTTACTAAGGAGTAATTATAGTACCTGTTCAATGCAAGACACTCGTAGTTCGGTTCCTGCAACTTCATCAACTTTTTCATCAACAAAGTCATTGACTTTATAGGTAACAGAGCCCAAATGGTCAACTGTATTCACCAGAGCCTTTAACGCGTAATCTTTCAGTGTCTCCACGACTCTACATATACACATAAGCAACTTATAAGACCCCAAAACAAGAAAGTCTAACGAAAAATATTCAGAGTTGTAAACTAAGATCACTGAGAAATAGAACAAAGAGTACCGAGAGGAATAAACTCACTCACATCTGTTTTTGTTCATCATTCGTGTAGGATAATTCGAAATACTCAGCTGCTGAATACAACTGTGTTCTCAGATTTTTAAGATCCTGTAAAACAAAGATATCGTATCACAAAAACGTCTACTAGAATCCTTATCTTGCTAATAATCAGACTGGTTCGTCAAACATGGGAAATTTTTCGGAAAACTTTTAGCGATGATCCCAAGACTTAGTAAAGATTAGTCAACTTCAAAAGTTTAGAATCTACCTTAAGACTATCAGAGAAGAGCATGCTCTGTTGCATAGAGATCTCATCGTAATTAGACGCTTCTCGGGGCATAGGCATTGTAGCCGCTGCACTCATTTTGATTCAAAGATTAGCAATGCAATCCCAACTTCAGTTCTCTCTTTCACTGTGGAAATGAAATGATATAAATAAGAATGAAGAGAACAAAATAGTCAATCTTCAGTCATACGAATACTTCAAAGCCACATTTCCTATAACATGTGAGCAGAAAAAAAAGACAACTGACTCAAACTTACACAATCAGAAGATAAAGACAATATCTAAGCAAGTAATGTCAGACAATGACAAACAAACAAATGGGTATTGCAGTAAACATGAGAGACTACTACATCATTGATCCGAAACACTCAGAAAGACTTGGTATTAAGCTGCTAGCAAAAGTTGAAACTAAAGTACCTAATAATATATATATATATAGATCCATATGAAAGCATGAGTTTTGTAACTTTAAGTCCAAAAAGAACAAACAAATTAGGGGATTCTGATTCCCACAAGAAGGTCGTGAATGTTTTGGATCACAGATCTCAACCATTTAAAAGGAATTTTAAAACAAAAGATAACATGATTCTGTGGATGTTTAAGGTAACAAGAACACGCTAACTAAATCATAATAAAAGAATAACAAACAGACAAGAAGTAGAATCCACAGCTCTAAAGCAAACCAAACAATTTAATCTGAAACAAAAACAGATTTTGTCTGAATCTTTTATAACACGACTTGTTTTTTCAGAAGTCTATAAGATATTAACAAAATCTCCCAGAGAAAAGGTGGCATTTGTTTACTATTCAAAACCAAAGAACTAGAAAATATAAACCAACTCAGATCAATACAATTAGCTTTACTCATCAAGAACTGCGACTTATGTTCCAAAGCAAATGAAAAGACCAGTGCACGTGATTAATCTAAAACACTAAAACAAGGAATCGTCATCCAAAAATCAAAACCCCATTATAACATTCACCCTAAAACCCTTAATCAAGAACATTGAAAAATTCCAAATTTTTTACCATATGAACAAAGACCCAATTCAAATTTTACCAATCATGTCCTAAAAATGGTTTTTAAAGAGAACTCAGTCGTCTAAAGTCTCAACCTTGTTTTGACATATCGAAACTGAATGTTTGTCGAATAAAACAGATAATGAGAACAACAGATAGGCGAAAGAATACAAGAAATTCACCTGAGATTCTTCTTCTCACTACGACAAGAAGCCTCTTGCCTTTTTTGTTTCGTTCCTCCTCTCGCTAGTGAAGCTCGAGAAACAGATTGACAAAAATTTAAACACCAAAAAGACTCTCTTTTTTCTTTTTTTTTTTTGTCAAGGTTTACACATTACAAGTAGGACGAAAGAGGAAAGGGGACGACGACAAAGACAAGAGAGTGATTAGAGGGAAGAAAAGTGAAGAAAAAAGGGTTTGTGTTTGGTATCAGAGACCTCTATTCCCACTGACTTACCCACTTTTGTCCATCATTACCGGAGAGATTGCTCTTCTTGCTCTGTTTTATTTCTTTCTTTTATTGAAATTAAATTCAATTCAAGGAAAAGAAAATTTATTTTAGTTTATTAAAAAATAAGTAGCCCATGTATAAATTCAACTTTTCAACTATAAACATAAATGAATGTGTGACAAAATTTTAGAAAAACACTTCTTTGTTTTCATCTAACAAAAATTTGAATACTTAAAAATTTTAATCGTATTTTTTATTATTCTAAGTTTATGAATAAAAACGTATCGGTGAAATAACATTTAAATTTTTTAATCTTCTCCTATACATCTATGTGGTTAAATATTTTTTGGTATATCTAATTCTAAATTTTTGTGATTTAAAACATTGTCAATCTCTTTAAGTATATCTCGGTATATGTCATGTTACCATAAAAAAAAAGAATTTATTTCGTGTATATTACACATTTTATTATTTTCTACTTAAATAAAAAATAAAATAAAAATTATAGCATAATTACATAATTATTTTTGTGTATGGCTGATTTTTTTTTTTTTGTTTTGTCCACTAATATCGGTATTTAGGATTTCAAAGTTTCAAATGGTTGATGATGTATTAAGCACCGAAAAAGAAAACACAGGCTACACTATCAATATATATTTTATGAGTCACTATTAGACATTTAATATGTTTAACGTACGAGTACTGTTTTTTCATGGAAACTAATTATTATGCGTTAGGTATTGTTTTCAATTCCAAATTTAATTTTATTGAGAAATATCTTCATTACGTTTTGTTGTAACAGGAAGAAAGAAAAATAAAAAAACAGAAAAACAAAACAATCATTATCATATACACTTTTCAGTGTTAACTGGTTGGTCAACTTTAGGAAATGTTTTTTTGAATGTGAACTACACAAATATGGCATTCTTCAACGAATTAGAGGATAACAATATTAATAATTGCAATAATAGAGAATTTTAGGATCGTGCGTGCTCGAACGATAGCATTTTCATTTCAACGAAACATTATAACAACTAAATAATTAAGAGACCTTATTTTGAACTCTTTCCTAACCCCATTAACCCATTTACTTGTTATCAGAATAATAGATCAAACATGAGATGATCGACCGATCTGTCAATAAATGTTGAACATCTAATGCCTATACTATAACGAAATGATGATCTCTTTAATAGTCGTCATCGTTTGGTTGATCAAAATTACTGGTCCTTCTTTCTAATTAGTATCATGTTATAAAGTCGTTGATACTTCACTTCATGTTTTGTAATATTTGGTGTTTGATTGTTTTAAGGTAAGCACGTCTAATGAGAAACTCAATTATATTTTACGTTTTCGATCATTTGTGTGTTACTGCTCTCCTACTCATTCTCATCTATATCATTAATTAAAACTTGGTCAAATTATTTGTTTTAACGAATAGAGCCCACTAATTTGTTATGAAATCATCATTATTAAACTTAACAATCATCATTGGAAAAGTACATATCATAACCAACAGAAGAAACATATATTATAGCCTCGTAACTAATCTACTATACCTCCCCAAAACAAAAGTCATACGATGCAATAACATACACACGGCTTATTGTGGAACTGGAAACGTTGAAAACCATTCATAGATTTTCGATAACCGGAATAGAAGGTTCCACAATAGCCCTATATTCCATCTGATTGGTCAGGTCTGGTCAGGTCCGATCCGGTCCAACTCGGTTTGTTTCGATTTGTGTTGGGTCTAGCTGACGTAGGGAGGGTCCATGAAAACCCACTGGAAAACTTGCTCATACTGAACGGCAGCGTTTTCCCAAGAATAGTTTTGGGTCATTCCTCTTCTCATCAATCCTTCCCATGACTCTCTATACTCCCTGTACGTTGCTGCAGCCAACCTCAAGGCCTGAATTATGTAACACAATAGGGTCATTTCACCCACAAATCCCTCCTAACCAAAAACGTATATCGCAAATCCTAAAGAGAAATAGAGAGTGTGATAAGACTTACTGACACCATGCTGTCTTTCGATAAGGGAGTGAACACCCACCTGAAACATTAAAACCACAAAAGAAAGATTCATAAAAATACAATTCATAGGACTTTGATCTGTCACATTCATTTGTCAATACAGAGGAATATATTACCCTGTACCAGCACCAGCTCCACCTTCTGCGTAAGGGTTGAAGTTCTCAACCGTATCCTGACAACAATTATGATCCAATTATACTATCAAACAATTCTCTGATTTTGTATTTTATCCGGTTTTTGAAGATTTTAAGAAACTCACTCTGAGTCCTCCAGTGCCATGAACGACTGGAATGGTTCCGTATCTCATTGCGTATAATTGATTTAAACCGCAAGGCTCGAATCTTGACGGCATCAGAAGGATGTCACATCTGGTTATAGATTTCAAAACAAAAGCCAGTGAGATGTTTGTGACAATCTTAAGGTTTTCTACAACAGCTCCTTCACATGACACATGTGAAAATTTAATGAATCGATCTACCTAGATAAGTAGAGTCTTTTGGAATTTGACAAAAGTCTAAGTTAGAAAGACATTCTTATTTTCTTACCCGGCTGTGATTCGATGAGAGATTGGAACATTGAAGCCAACCCAACCACGGAATTTGTCTCTGTATGTTTCCTCCATACTTCTCATCCAGCTTTCATATTTTGGGTCACCTGACCCAAGCATGACCTGAAAGAAACCAAATCACATTAAATAGGTCAATAAGAAAGAAACATGTCTTTCACTGAAAAAAGGTATATCAGTATACAGAAAAGTGCTACACAAGCCAAACAAATTTCTGCCTCGGGCTTAAGAAACATGTGAAAAACACACCAGCCACTTGCACTGTGTGCTTTTCAGTCAATCTGTTCAAAAGACTCACTTACGAATTGAATGTCATCCACCATGAGATCAGGACCAGCGGTTTGGATCAGATCAATGCCCTTCTGGTAATCAAGTCTTCCAATAAACCCAATCTGAGAAAAGTTTCAAGCCACGCCAGGCTACATGAGTTTGATTTAAGACAAAACTGAATCTGAAAAATTGAAAAGTTTGGCTTTTGAAATCACACCATAGGACATTCAGGCCTAATGGGAAGACCCAATTCCTTTTGTAGTGCCATCTTGCATTTGACCTGCAATGCCCAAAGCAGACACAGAAAGTCAATTCACCATATCAATGCCCAAAGCAGAGAATTCATTCACCATAATAATGCACTGGATTTGCTAGATTATGGAGCATTTACTCAAGAAAACTTCACATCACCTTCTCGGAGATATCATCAGCAGAATAATGGAAAGGAATGTGTTCATCTGTGGACGGATTCCACTCATCAATATTAATTCCATTTGTTATCCCTGATAATCATCGCAAGAATATCAGCTTGGAAAAATGTCTAAGTAATAAGAGACAGGGTTTTAGGATCAGTGAACAGTACCATTTATAACACTCTTCCGACTAGAAAGCAAGTCTTGCAGACCATATCCACCTTCAACAGTAGTGATTTCCCATGCATAGCCCTGAAAAAGCGGAAAGCAAGTTCCAATCAGAATACCAACTCATCCAACTTATAGTTTACAATAATTAGTATTAGTGATTGTGGTCACTAACAATTAGGGGTTATGTTTACAAAGATCCATCACCTGGCTCACAGTAATGATACGGTCAGAGGTAACAATAGCACCCTTGAGAACATTAACTGCTTCACCAGTGTCAAGAGCATGAGTTCTTGCCCATGTTGGAAACACCCACCCGACAGCTCCATACCATTCTGAAGGCAGTCCTAAGTTGGTGTAAGTAGCTGCTGGCTCCACTCCCTTTCAGTAATAGAACCAAATTATGAAATGCAAAATAACTTACGACCATATATAAATCACAAAGAGAATAGATATTCGAGTCTAGAGAAATGCTTTAAGATTTTTACCTGGTGAGCAAGGTTATGTATAATGAGAATGCTTCTTGCATCCTTATAAACTCCGTATGGGCGATACTTTGCAGCCAAAAGTCTGGAATCAAAGGGGATACACATGAGTGTTAAAATACACAACATAAAGTCCATCAAATGAAACTGCAATCCTGCACATCTGTTAGTTGAACCCAATAGTAAGGTAATGTGAGTAAGAAAAGGTTACATGGGAACAAGTCCGGCATGCCAGTCATTGACAAGGAAAAGGGATTTCTCTCCGTAAGTGAACCCTCCAAGAGGAAGCACAAGAGGGGCTTCACACGCGGCATGGCAAAGTAACGTGAACCGAAACTGTAATAATAAAATGTGAGAGACGAGGCATTTTTGTCATTTTTGGTAGAGCACACGATTTAAACACACAACATTCACACAATAAAAGGAAAGTTACAATATAGAAAAATAAATCTTTCTTTGGACAAGTATTTCGATCAACAGTAGTAGTACCTGATTATCACCAAAGGCTCCTTTACTATCTCCATATGGATTTCCTGGTCGATGGTAGGATTTATGATCAACAAAAACCTAAAAACAGTTAACAAAGACAAAAACAACTTGTCAATGAATGGAGATTGTCAAAAATCCACAAAAGATTTACGCAAGACGAGATTAGTGGTTACCCAGTCAACACCATCTCTATATTCATGATAAAAGGAAACTTCTTGAGAACCTCCAAAGCAATTTACATTAATACGGACCCCCAAATCCTTAGCCCTGGCATAGTTCTTGTCACCAGCGGTTCCATTGAGGTACCGAGGAGAAACAACCATAACACGATGCCCACGACCAGCAAGAGCTATAGGCAAAGAACCACAAACATCTCCTAACCCTCCTGTTTTAGAGTAAGGAGCAGCCTCGGAGGTAACGAAAACGAGGTTATTGACAACTTCAGCTTTGCCACTGGGAACTCCAACTTCTGCAGCTCCTTCTTCAACAACAGCTCTATTCCCAGGTACACCAAAATCAGCCATTACTGTTTCATCAATAACCTCTTTCTTCTCTCCTTGATGTGTAATGTCGTTAGTGCTAGTGCCAAAGAGTTTCTGATCACCTGTAGAACCAAAAAAAATCAAAATCAAAATTCTGAACCCCAAATTGTACTACTACTCTATATCAGAAATGAAAATCAAAGATTATAAAACCTAAACAACCACCAAATCCCTAAATTCACAAACGCAGCGGGTGAATAAAATCAATATTTCTAAACAAGCCGTTGATGAAAGAAACACTAAGAAGAAACTCAATCCAAGAAATTTTTACCAGGAGGACTGAGCTGAAATCCAAGAACGGAGCCAGAGCCATCTCTCTCTGCGTCAGCGATAAATCCTTTATCATCACCACCACCGGAGAAGGAAGAAGAAGAAGAACGACGGAGCAACAACGGACGTTTGATACTAAATCTCCGGCGAAAACGAGGGAAACCGAGACTCCCGATCGGACGGGAATAACCGGTTCGGTTTAACCCGAGGAGCGGCTCGAACCTAACCGAGGAGCCACTGATCTGAAGAGACGACGCCATTGATCAAATCGAAGAGAGGAGTGATGAGTAGTGAAGGTTTCTGATTTTTATTTTTATTTCTTTTGATATTTTGAAATTCGAAATATATTTTTGTCGATTTGGAGGAAATGGGGTACTTTGGGGAAAGATTGAAACCACCTGTGGCCTATCTACTACGTAAAGAATCCTTTTTACGATACGAACTTCGCCGACATGCTTCCAAATCTTGTTGTAACCCACACACACAGAGAGTGGTACACTATTATTATAAACCTCTTTATTCTTGACTTAAAACAAAATTTTGGATCTTTTAGGTAACATAATCAAAATTTAATTTTATTCCTTCTCCAACCCCCAATAAAAAAAAAAAAAAAAAACTGATAGATCCAACAGTTATAACTCGATTTTTTTTTTAGTTCCCTTACTGTTTTGCAACATACATTTTTCAGATCTTTGGATATGATTTTGTATGTTATTTTTAATGGTTGTTTAGTTGTTCCAAAGGGATCTATCAGAAAAGCGCGAAATTAAGAACCGAGTTTACGAGTAAAAAAAGGATCACTCACACACTTCTTGCCGAAATTGAAGCCTCACATTTTGCCACGTGGTATTTAGTGGGGTACCTCCACTTTTTGGTGATTGTTGGCATGGGCTGAAGATTTTTATTGTATTGGGCCTATTTTGTGTAAATTACAAAAGTTATACAGGCCTTGCGAGAAACAATGTTTAATGGGATTCGTAATTAACAGTTATCTAATATATTAAAGGAGAAGTCGAGAGAGCTCACAGCCAATCTCACAAAAATTGATCTCCTTTGCCCTTAATGAAAAATACCCTTATAAATATTTCGAACAAGCTTTTACTCTCTATTTAGGTTGCTGAAACGCACCACATTCATCCTCAGACTTAAGATTACTAATTTGCCATTAATGAGATTCAAAACTGGACAATTATACCCTTTTTCTAAGTTTTAATTTTTTTAAAAAAAATTAAAAAACGAAAATTAAAAAAAAAAACAAAATTTGTTTACAGAATCGGAAATCTAATATATTTATGCAATATCTCTCTTTAAAAAAATAGAAGATAAATATTACAATATATTACGAATATTTGTTTAAAGAAAATTTCTATTTTTTAAAATATTAAAATGGTAAAGATAATTATGACGATTTTCCTTCTAAGCTATATATATAGACGCTCAGCCAAAACAGTAGAAGTCGGATTCAATAAGCTAAACATATAGTTTTGAGAGTATAATTTTTCTTTTGTATTATTTTGGTTCTAATGAATCAACTTTACTATTGTATGATTTTGTTTTTTTTTTTTTCATGTTGATGTACTATCCATATGCTTTGGTGCTTTGCATAATTAAATTTTATGCTGCTATAATTTTTAATTATTATGTTGAATCATATCAAAAATTTTACTCATTTTGTTCTGTTTGATTGTGTTTTAGGTGTACTTGCCATGGACCATGGATGTTTTTTTGTATATCAAAAACAAGATTGGACGAACAAGTTGATGAAGCAAGCAAAAATAATCAATTCAGTAACTTATTATTAATAATTGTGTGTTTTTTAAGTGGTGATTGTTATTCAATTTTATTCTCTTGGCTAAACATGATCATATTTTTATTCGATGATTTTTTATTCTACAAGCAAATGAGCAAATACAACTTTTCACAATTTTATATGATTCATCAGATTCTAATTTTTATGTTTTTTTTTTGTAGTGGTTGTTTGGAAAGCAAGATCAAGCAATCATAGACTTTGTATGTGGTTTCTCCATCTGTTTAACATATATATTGTATTATTTTCTATATTTTTTTTTGTAGTTTAGTAATTTGAAAAACTTTTATATGTAACCTAATACATTTTTTTTTTTGTTTCAGTTGAATTTATGGATGATCATTGATCATAATTGTGGATCTACAAAACTGAATATAATAAAATTCATATATTAATTTTTGCTAATCTGAATCTTTAATTTTTTAAAATAATATTGTTGCTAATGTTTTTTTTGTAATGATTATAGTTGCAGAAAATTATGATGGATTCTGTTTATAACAAATATATGGTAATTTTCTAAGAACTTGGATTTCGTTCTGTTTACAAATACATTTAAACTAGAATTCTATTTATATGTAACCTATTACATAATTTTTTTTGTTTCAGTTGAATTCATGGATGATCATTGATCATAATTGTGGATCTACAAAATTGAATATAATGAAATTCAGGTATTAATTTTTGATAACCCGAATCCTTAATTTTTAAAAATAATATTGTTGCTAATATTTTTTGTAATGATTATAGTTGGACAAAAACTATTGTGGATTCTATTCATAAAAAAATATGGGGGAAAAGCAAAAATGCCCCTTTTTTCTTTCCACTTTTTAAAAATGCCATTGGGAAGGGTCCATTTTTAAGGGTACCCATTTTTTTGGTGAAAAAGACTTTTTTACCCTTAATGAAGGAAACCTAATTTTCTCTCCACTTCGCCGTGCTTCTCTCCTTCCTCAACCGACGATCTTCTCTCCTTCGTTCATCGGCGATTCTTCGCGGCGATTCTTGATCCTTCTTCGCGGCGATTCTGCGCTTTCGTCTCTCGTACACGTAATTCCCGACATTGATTCTGGTTCTATCGCAGGCAGGTTCATTCTTTCTTTGTTTCTTTCTGGGTTTATCAATTTGGACTATCGCTTTTTTAAATTTAGGGCTTTTAGATTTCTTTGATATCAATTTGGAATAGTAAACTCTTTTAAATTTGGATTTATGTTCTTTTAAAACAGTTTTTAATAGCCCCTTCAGTTTCTTTGATATCGATCCAGATTCAGATCTGATGCATTCAGATCGATAATTGTGTTTGATATGGATTTGAAATTAGTAAAGTCTTGTAAATTTGGATTTTTGTTATCTCTTGGATTTTAGAAAGTCCCTGTTAAACTATTTGATATCAATTTTTAGATCGGTCGTAGTTGAATTATGTTGATAAAGTGTGTTGATAAGATGACTTCAGATCGATAACGTGTGATGTTGATTTTTAAAAACCCTTTTAAAACTCTTGTTAATCCGTTGAAAAGTCTAATTAAGTGTGTTTCTTTAACAGATGGCATCAAGTGATTTTGAACCCCTTGCACTACCAGAACCAACATATGGTATGGGTTTAGAACCAATTGTTGGAGCAAACATATGTCAACATTCGGACTTAAGCCTAGTTGCCAAAGTTAAACATGCATTAGGAAAAGCATCTTTCACGAAGCTTCAATCTTCCTTCCTTGGGCACATCATCGAACTTTCGGCCAGAGACATCAGATTTTCTGGGAAAATATTCCACTACTTGATGCTGAGAAGGCTGAAGACAAGAGGGAGAAACTTATGGTTTACAGTGGACATGCAACCTCTTCGGTTCTCCTTGAGAGAGTTCTTCCTTACAACAGGTAATTATAAAGTGTTTGCAATGGTTTTAAAACCCTTTTAAAAACCCTTTTAAAACCTTTTAAAACCCCTTTAAACTTTAAAATTGTTAAAAGCCCGTTAAAACCCTTTTAAAACTCTTTTAAACTCTTTTAAACACTTTTAAAACTCTATTGTAAAAGGGTTCTTCCCGTTTTAAAAGTTTTAAAAGTTTTAAAACCTTTTGAAAACCTTTTAAACTATTGTAAAAGGGTTTTAAAAGGGTTTTAAAACCTTTTTAAAACTATTGTAAAAGGGGTTTTCCCGTTTTAGAAGTTTTAAAACCCTTTTAAAACTCTTTTAAAAGGGATTTAAAAGGGTTTTAGAAACAGTTTATATTAGGCAAGTTTGAACAAACTAACATCATTGTTTTATTAAACATAGGGATTCAATGCGAACCTATTCATAGAGAACCAAGGAATAACGGCAAATATCCAATTAGTGAACCATATTCTTGGGCGGTGAGAGGAGATTACACTTTAACTCAACTTCAATATCGACTATTTAATGAACCAGAAGAGGGTGAAGAACCTTTAGATGACAAGGAAAAGGAATGCCTCGCTGCAGTGGTATTAACAGAAGCTATTTTGATGACACCAAATTCAACAGAGAAGATACCTCTGTCTAGGCTTAAGCATGCATCGGATTTCGAGATGTATACAGCCCAACCATGGGGCAAGGAAGCGTATAACATTCTCGCCACATGCATTCAGAAATTCGATAAAAATACTTGGTCAAAAGGTCAGTATAGTGTCAAGGGATTTCCCATGGCGTTATATATATGGGCCTTGAGTGCTGTTCCAATTTTTGGTGATACATTTGCGAGAAGATGTAATTTTTCCAGAACATTCTATCCACTGATTCTCAACTGGCAATCAAGTCGTTTTGCAAGGTTTGATGATATTGTTGAAGCTATTAAGACAGCAACTTGTGTAAGTTTTGAATTCTATTAAAAGTGTAGTTTTGATTATTCATTGGTTATCTATATTTGATGAGTTTTGTTTTGATGGATTTTGATTATTTTTGTAGGTTGAAGTCAAAACAATAATTGGAGATCCACAAGAATATAAGCATTTGGTTGATAAAGATGACAATGATTTTGAAGAAGTTATTGGCTTGGTTATGAAAGGCTATAGGTTGAAGAAAGAAGAATGGTCTTCTAGATTAGTTGATAAAATGGGGGAAAAATTGCCAGTCTTTGAGAAACAAGAGAAAATGGAGAAAAATTTGTCAGATTCAGAAAAACTTGACATAATCCTCTTTATGTTAGATGACTTCAACAAAAGACTAGAAGCCATTGAAGAAGCTGTCAAAACCACATCAGGGGAAGATAAGGATAAAGGAGTAAGATTACAAGATCGCACCTTTTCGCATATATTGGACACTAAACTCTTTAAACTGAGGTCCTTTTTTTTCTTTTCCCTTTGCAGTCTCACGAAGATGAAGATGGACAGAATAGAAATGAAGAGGTTATAAATGAAGAGGTCAGTATCTATTTTAAAAGTTATTCTGTTTAAAAAGTGTTTTTAACGGATTTACAGCATAACACTGATTAAAGGGCAACCATAGTGACTTAAACCTTTTAAAACCCTTTTGAAACAAAATGTAAAACCTTAAAAATGATGTTGTTATATGTTCTTTTGTTTTGTGGCAGGCTGGCAAACAAAATGTTGATGGAGATATTGCTAGAGAAGATTTCGTAGAAAGCCAGTCTGCAGATTTTGTCCGTCCGTCAAACACACAAGATGGGAGCTACGCTGCAGATGATGAAAACACTCAAAAAACTGGTGGTGATGATGGTAATTACTTTGAAGAAACACCAAAGGTACATATATCTAGTATTTTTATAAGTTCTCAAATATCCTTTTAAAAGCCTGTTGTAAACCACAATTGTTATCATCTTTGAAGGATAAATCTCCTTCTCCACGCCCTTCTACACCAAAATTTGATCTTCTTTCTGAAGAAGATGAGGTTAGTGAAAAAGATAAAAGCATGGATAAAGAGAAGGGAGCAAGCAGTAAGAAGAGAGTTTTGAGAGAGAGAAAACAGGTAAATCATTAATTTTTTATATAGTTGTTATGAGTATTTTAAAAGATTTCATCAAGTAAACCAAGAAAATGATGAACTGCAGAGAAAGTGTAAGCAAAGCAATGATGGTGATGATTATGTTATGAACAGAAAAGAGGTTAGTAACTAGTTGTAGAAATTGTTATACATTTTATTAAATGTTTTACAAAAAATTGTGATTATCTTGAGGCACTACAGAGGAAGAAGCGTAAACCAAGTGACAATCCAGATGCTGATATTCAAGCTAGAGAAGGGGTATGTATCTAACTTAATTATTTCTATGAGATATTTAAAATGTTTTCCAGTGTATCGATATAAAGTGCGAAATTTTTTTGTTTTGTAAAGCCACAGAAAAAGAAGAGTAAATCTGATGATGTTGGTGGTGTGCAAAGAAAAAGTGAACGAAATACAATTCCTTCTATTCACACTCAGCCGCCTTACACGGCCGAGAAGAAGAAGGACCCAATACTTTATCCTTTTTCCAAAGTTGATAAGACCCGATTAGAAGTATTTAGTGAATGGAAGAATTCAAGGAAAACAATGTAAGTTTTAGTTTCTAGCAACAAAAGTAAAAGTTCAAATTAGTCTTTTAACAGATGTATTCATGGTTTTGTAAGTATTCATGGTTATTCTGTTTATTTTTGGATGTAGGCAACTAACAATTCTGGGTAAAAAAGTTGATGCCAAGTGGTTCACAACACTAGAGACGCCAGGGAAGTCGTTAACAACAATGGTATGATTACAAAGCTTAAGGTTTTACAAATGTGTTGTTAACGTTTCATGGGGTTTTAAAAAGGTTTTAAAAATGTTTTAAAGAGTTTTAAAAGGGTTTAAAAGGTTTTAAAAGGGTTTAAAAGGTTTTAAAAGGGTTTAAAAGGTTTTAAAAGGAATTAAAATATGTCTTCTAAGCGTTTTAAAAGATTTACAATGTGTTTAAATTGGTTTACAAGATGATGTGTGACCGGGTCTGAACTTATTTATATGAAATATTTGAAAACAAGACTTGTTCTAATCTGTTTTTTGTTGTTGTTTAGCATGTTGATACAGTTGTGAAGTTGTTAAGCAGAAGAGAAGAAAGTCATCCGCACTTCTTTAAAAGCAAAGCATTGACATTGGCTGAAACTTCTTTTTTGAGAGAGATTGATGAATATTACTCAATATTCGTTGACAACAAAGACGAATATAAGTTCCCTGAAGAAGGATTCAGTCAACTCTTCAAGGAAGCACCTACAAACAAAATACTGGCGCCAATGTTGGTTAAGGAAAGGCTTTGGATGCCATTGATGATCAATTTGGAGAAGAAGGAGTTGATTATCTACGACTTAGGCAAGCATTTCTACACCAACAAAATTAAAGACAAACAGGTGGGTGCATATGCTGTTGCAATGCCTTATATTGCCCAGAAGAAGTTTGGGATGAAAAATGATACAGAGAAATCTCCATTCAGAATCAGTATTATAAATTGCATACCTCAGGTAAATACTGTTGAGCTTGTTTTCTAGTTTTTTGATATGGTCTCTGTAAATACTTTGGACTCTTCACTTTGTTTTTTCTTGATAGGTTTATAAGATTGAAGATAGTGGTGTCTTCATGCTGAAGACAATCGAATGTTTGGCTATGAGCATAACAACACATGGCAATCTTAAAAATGAGTCAATTGGTGATTTACGGAAGAAAATGGCGGTTGATATCTTTGCAGGTCAGTGTAGGTTTTTACATGGTTATTTAAACTGGTTTTAGATGGGTTAACAACTTTTGTATTGTAATGTATTTTAAATGGTTCTAACATCAATTATATTATATTTGCAGAAATATAATATACATTAGAAAGAGTTACTAAATATTCTTCAGAGCAAACTGTTTTGGCGACTGTAAAGAATGCATTAAAAAGAAAAGAGTTCCAGAAGTTAGAGAAGTCTTTCTTGGGTCCAATTATAGAATTTGTTAATCGGGAAAATATCAACTTCTCGAGTCAACTGGTCCACCACTTACTGCAGAGGAGGATTTTGTCTGCGAAAAACGAGCTCTGGTTTGCATTTGATGATCAACCTATGCGATTTTCGCTAAGGGAATTCGTCATTACAACAGGCCTTCCCGTAGGCACTGTTCCATCAGGTACTGTTACATCGAAAAAAGATTTGTGGATGAATGATAAAATGACCTGCAAACGTCTTCTTGGTACTTTGAAAGTTAAAGGAAAAGACATGAAAGCTGAGGAAAGAATTAGATTAGGTGCTTTGATACTAGTGGAGGGGATATTGATAGCTCAAAATCCAGCAGTTCAAATTCCCTTAAAGAATTTGCTGAGAGCCAGTAGTTTTGAGAATTTCTGTAAGTATCCTTGGGGTGAAATTGCTTACGAATCATTAGTGAGAGATGTGAAACAAATGACTGTGGGAACGTTGGCAAAGAAACAGTATGGAATGGCTGGCTTTCCATTTGCAATCCAAATCTGGTTGTTATCTTCAGTTCGACAGCTAGGGGAACATTTTGGTGTTAGGGAAAGCATTTCAAGCCAAAATCAACATCTCCCACTGATCTTGCAATGGCAAAAGACATCTTCCCCAAAATTCAATGAAATAAAATTTGTTTTCGAGTCTTGCAAGGTACCATTACTTCTATAGAACTATTTTTTTTTGTTTTCCAACAGTTTTAAAACACATTGTAAACCCTTTTAAAAAAATGTTAGTAATATAATTTAGATTTACAATGTGTTTTAAACTGGTTTACAAGACTTTACAACGGATTTACAAGGGATTTCTAGAGTTATAAAAGAGTTTTAAAAGGTTTTACAATATCTATATAAGACTTTTGATATATAATATGAATCGATTTTTCTTTGCAGTTTGAAATGAAAACAATTGTTGGTGATCCCGATGAATATAGCCATTTGGTTATGCCACCGAATGATGAAGACAAGGATTTTGACGAAGTTGTTAAACTTGTAATCCAAGGCTATAGGATGACTAAGGAGGAATGGATTCAAGGATTTATTCAAGTTGAAAAGGGAGAACAAAATCAAAAAAAGCGTGTGAGAGAAGCTGCAGGGCCATTCTTGAATCAAACTAACAAAAAAAAAAGAATATCTTTTAGTGAGAAAATTGACATGATTTTAAAAACATGTCAACTTACTCACAAAAGATTAGTGAGACTGGAGAATCATGTGGGGATCACTACTGCTGCTGCAACACCACAATGGGAATCAAGGGCATTTCAAGAAGAGGAAGTACCAACCTCGGCAGAGGAAGTACCAGCCTCTACAACTGCATTTGAAGAAGAGGAAGTACCAGCTTCTGCAACTGCTTTCCAAGAAGAGGAAGTACCAGCCTCTGCAACTGCTTTCCAAGAAGAGGAAGTACCAGCCTCTGGAACTGCTTTCCAAGAAGAGGAAGTACAAGCCTCTGCCACTTCATTTCAAGAAGAGGAAGTACGAGCCTCTGCCCCCGATTTTGAAGAAGAGGAAGTACCAGCTTCTCAAAGTGAATTTGTAAGTGAAATAAAAACTTAATTCCTTTTAAAATCATTTTAAAAAGTATTTTAAAGAGCTTTTAACAAAATCATATAAACGTTTTCAAAGGTTTTGCTAGTGTTTTAAATAGTATTAAACAAAATTTACAACATTTCTAGGTATCTAAAGAAGATAATCAACATGAGAAACAAACTGACTTGAGAGGGGACCCAAGTGTTATTCTTGAAGAAAATACCCAGGATACTAATGAAAATGATCCACAAGAAGAGGATATGAATAATGATAAGGTATGTGTTACTTGAATATGATCGACAAATTTTAAATACCTTGTAAAAACATATTTGAAAATAATTTACATATGGTTAAAAAAAATATCATTATTTATGCAGGATGAGAAGCCTAACAGTGCTGATAATGTATACTCAAGCCAAGAAGAAGCGTACACTATTATATCGGATGACGAAGAGTGTATTAATATTTCAGATACTGATGAAGGCCCAAGCCAAGAAGAAGCTCCCACTCAACAAGAAGACCCAAGCCAAGAAGAAGCTCCCACTCAACAAGAAGACCCAAGCCAAGAAGAAGCTCCCACTCAACAAGAAGACCCAAGCCAACAAGAAGCTCCCACTCAACAAGAAGTCCCAAGCCAACAACAATATCACACCAGCCAGGAAATGGGCAGTTGTAAGTTGTTGAAGTCTTTATTATAAATGATTTTCCCTGTTGAAAAATGACATATAATATTTTGTTTCTTTTGTTTGTATTAGTCCAAACACCTACTACGCAGGAGAACAATTTAAGTTACGAAGAAATAAAACAAATCGAGGAAGTTATAACTTCTTGGACGAAGAGCAAGGACATCAGAACTATGCTTTCGTCAATTGATAACGTAAGTTTGAAAAAATCATATACTTGTTATCATAGGTGTTAAACATTAATAAAATTTGGATGTTCTACATTGTAGTATCTTTGGCAAGGGAATAAGTGGGAAAAAGTCTATGCCATGGATTTGATTACTAAAGAAGATATAAAAAAAGTAACAAGGAAGGCAATATTACTTCTTCATCCTGACAAAATTCCTAAAGATGTTACTCCACAAATGAGATACCTTGGTACCAGAATGTTTTCAAAATTAAAGATCAGTGAACCTTGACTTTTGTTAGATTTTATGCATATTTTACTGTAATTTAAATATTAACTTATATTTTTGTTTTCTTTTGCAGGAGTACAAGGACAAATACGTAGGTTAAGGAATTTGGCATCTTGCTGGTCGCATCAAGAAGAATAATGAATGGCAAAGTATTTCAATGTTTAGTTTGCAAGTAGATTTTTAAAAATTGTCTTTTTAATGTTATGTTATTTCTTTTCGCTTGTAAAACTTTTAAAATGGTGTTAATCCTATAAACAGTTTAGTTAAACATGAGTAGTTTGTTCAAACTTGCCTAATATACGAGGTTATTGCTTAAAAACCTGTTTTCTAAAAGGTTAAATCTTCTAAAACGGGTTAATATTCTTTTTAGTTTTAAGGGTTTAAAAGGTTTTAAAAGAGCTTTAAAAGATGAAAAACCTTTTAAAACCTTGTATAACCTTTTAAAAGAGGTTTTAGAAATTTTTGAAAACTTTTTAAACATCTTTTAAAACCTTTTAAAAAACCTTTTAAAACCATTGAAACTTAAAAACCATTAAAAATTATTGCTGGTATATAAACGTGATCACATCAAGAAGAATATTGAATAGAATAGTTTTTCAATGTTTAGTTTGCAAGTATATTTAAAAAAATAGTCCTTTTAATGTTAAGTTATTTCTTTATGCTTGTAAAACCTTTTAAATGGTGTTAAACTGTTTATAGGTTTTAAAAGGTTTTAATAACCTTTTAAAATCTTTTAAAAGGTTAAATCTTCTAAAACGGGTTAATATTATTTTATGCTTTAAAAGGTTTTAAAAGGTTTTTAACACTTTTAAAAACCTTTTAAAACCTTTAAAAACTTTTATTATTTTATGCTTTAAAAACTTTTAAAGCTCTCTTAAAACCTTTTAAAACCTTTTTAATTGGTTTTAAAACCTTTTAAACGGGCATATAAATCTTTTAATTCTTTTAAACCTTTAAGATTATATCTTGTTTTTAGAAATTTTAAAAGGTTTTACAAATAGTTTATAATGATATATATCTTTTCGGTTTGCTTTTTTAAAAGCTTTACAAGTTGTTTCTAATATTAAAACAGTAACCTCTGAATAAATCTTTTTTAAAATAGAGTTTACAAGAGCAGAGACTGAAATGTTTAATTAAAAAGAACCAAAACAAGATAAATTATTCAAGAGTTCTTAAAAAATAGATATGAACTATCTCAGTTTCCTCTCCCAGCATATTGATTAGTCATCTCTCTAGCCATGGCTTCAAACCTTCTCCTATCAGATTTGTAGAGGTTGGCAAGATATTCAATGGTCTGTCCCTCATCATTGACCTCTGGTTCAATCAACTTCTCCACTAATTGCTTGAAAAGCTTAACAATGGACATGGGAGTCCAACAGTCGGTCCTCAAAACTTTTAGGTGAATGCCTCCCCTATCTGCTACATTTGGGTGGCAAATTCTTGTGATGAAAACAACCTGCATAATCAAGATATTTTATTTAAAAAACTATTGAGTTGCTGCAAAAAAGGAGTCCTAATAATCATGCTTGCTAAAATAAAAAAGGAGTATAATCAAAAATAGATACCTTGGGGGGGGACTTCTTGGATAATCAGGTGGAAATGTAATCCTAAGTTTAAACACTCCCCCTTCATAAGGAGTATTCACCGGTCCGATTAGAGTAGCCTCCCAACGGAAAATGTCGTCATCAACAGTTACTAAAAAAAAGGCAAACACTCAATCTCTTTTATCCTTAAAAGTAAAACAAATCTACTCTGAAGATGTATGTGTTTACCTGCTGTGATGTTTGGCGAAAGATCCCTGTTCAGACATCTCATATCAGTCCTTACAAGGCTTGAAGGAGAACGACGGTCCATTACTGACGGATTGAAGGAAGAATATAAATAGATTTTTCGAATCTGGGAGATGATTTAGGAGACAAAGGTTTGATTTTTCGAATCTGAGAGATGATTGAGGAGTTATCGTGAGACAAAAAGTATATATAATAGGCGAAGCGTCGCTTTGGTTTACAAAAAGTACCCCTTCAACGCTTAATTAAAAACGAACCAAAGCGACGCTTCGCGTAATACCCCTTCAATAAGTTAACTCTTCGAAATCTTATCCATTAAAATCTTACCCCTTCAAAACTTACCCCTTCGCTGTTTCCAAGTGACTCTTCGCATATTACCCCTTCAATCGTCTTCCACAAAAAAAACTTAAGCGATTCGAAATCAAAATTCGAAACGTCTCTATCTCTTCAAATCATCTAAAATCGTTGGAGGGTTTTGCTTGGTGTTTGATTACGAAGCAGTGAAGGAGACTGAAGATGGTGAAATCAGAAGAAATTTAGGGTTTTTGCAGTGAGAGAGAAGAGAGAGAGATGAAGAAGAGTAAGAGGAAGGGGAAGGGGAAGAGAGAGAGAGTGTGGCGACTTGCTTTTTACAAGAGTTTATATATATGGTTTTAAATCGTTGTAGGGTTTTACAAGAGTATATATTGTTTTCAACATGTTTTAAAAGGTTTTACAAGTTGTTTTAAAAGGTTTTACAAGTTGTTTTAAAGGTATATATATATGGTTTTTAATCGGTGTAGGGTTTTACAAGAGTATATATGGTTTTTAACATGTTTTAAAAGATTTTACAAGTTGTTTGTAAATGATTTTAAAACAGTACGACTTGCTATTTTAAAAGGCATTACAAGTTGTTTATAATGATTTAAAACTGTAAAATCTGAAAAAAAATTCTGAGAAAATGGAGTTTACAACACCACAGACTGAAAATATTTTATTAAAAAAAACAAATTCAAGTTGAATTAAAGAGAGAGAGAGAGAGAGTTAGATAGCTGCAACACAACTAGATTTGTTGTGTCCACACTGACCGCACCTACTGCATTTGTATTGTTTTGAATTTGTCTTAGCCTTTCCATACTCCCATGAACTAGCTATTCTCTTTTTCTTTCGCCTGCCACTAGGTATACGAGTACAAGGTGGCCGAATAGAAGTACTAACACTCTCTGGAATCTCCCAATACTCCATATCACCTACTGGGTGAATGCTCTCTGAATATGCTAAACGCCATCTGTAAAATAAAAAAGAGGAAGATAAGACTAATATAACTTTGATAAACCTTTGAAAAACCTTGTAAAACCTTGTAAAACCTTTTTTAAACTGTTTATAAACCTTTTAAATAACTTGTAAAACCTTTTAAAACCTTTTAAAACATTGTAAAAACCTGTCGGATCCGTTACTTTAGCAACCTTTTAAAGACCTTATTAAAAAAGAGAGTTATAACCTTTCAGTGGAATGATAATCATCAACAAACATGTTTTCATTGAGATTGACATGTTTGGCAGCAGCAATTCCATGTGCACAAGGGAATTTGTCAATATCAAACATACAGCATGTGCATTTCCTTGTGTCCAAATTCACCATATATGTCTTCAAAGCTGCTTTAACCTCGAAAATATTTTCATTTACTTGACTAACTTCAAGCCAGCGGGTAGTATTATTATAAGATTCATTCATCTTATTCCCAACTTTTGTAGTAACAGCATATGGATGTCGACAGCTCTCCTCACGTCGTTCATTAAACCACCTAGTCAAAATAGACCTGATTGTATCAAACAGGCAGACAATTGGATACTCACGAGTCTCTTTTAACCTGGAGTTAATGGACTCGGCACAATTAGATGTCATAATGTTGTACCGGTTTGAAGGAGAATATGCACGTGACCATTTCCTAATATCAGCTTGCCAAAGATATTCTCCAAGATCCGAATCACCATTGGAAGTGAACAAATAATCAAAATCATACTGAGTGTAAGCTCTTGAAGCATCATTAACAACTGGAAGAAGAGAAGCCGAAGCTCTAAATCGTGTTTCCAGGTTCTTTTGCAAGTGGAAAGTGCAGATCCCGTGATGAGCATGTACATAATTTACTGATAGCGCAGTTGCAATTGAAGAAGCCCGATCAGACACAAAAACTAGATCCTCTTCATCAGGAATAATAGTCTTCAAACACCGCAAAAACCAATCCCATGATGCATCATTCTCAGAATCAACAACAGCAAAAGCAATAGGATACAACTGAAAATTACCATCCTGAGCTGATGCAGCAAGCAAAGTCCCTTTATATTTTGATTTCAAATGGGCGCCATCAATAGAAATAACTTTTCTCATCAACTTAAAACCTCTAATTGATGCACCAAAAGCCAGAAAACCATATCTAAACTTATTATCAGAATCAGCTTTGATGTAAGTGATAGTACCTGGATTCTTCTTTTCTATCATGTGAAACCAACTCGGTAAAACCTCATAACTATCAGCAGGTATACCCCTAGCAAGTTCTGATGCATGTTCTTGAGCTCTCCAAGCTTTTGAGTAAGAGACACCAACTCCATGGTCATTCCTAAAAATTTCCATGAGCTGTTTGGGTCTGAGAGGAAGCTTTCCTCCTGCAAAATGGTTACTAACCAAACCAGCCAAAGTCCTTGCAGATGCTTGGCGATGACTAACATTCCTTAAAGCAGAGTCACAGCTGTGCTGACTATATACTTTCGAACAACAAAGCTATCTGATGCTTTAGCCTTAGTTGCACGTAGCCTCCAACTACATTTTTCATCAATACATTTAAGAACATACCTCTTGTTGTCTGACTTAAAAGTATGAAACTCAAAACTATGCTTGACTGCATACATCCGCATCTGACTTCTCATTTCTGTTTTGTCTTTGAATAACTTTCCACAAAACAGTGAATCAACATCGATTAGACCAGTTGAGTGTGAAGAACCAGATGGATACCCAACAGAGGTTGTCATGTTACGAGGAACACCCTCGACATATGGATTTGGTATTGGTTGATCCTGAAAGTACAAATCAATGGTTATTTAAAAGGTTTTACAAGTTATTTAAAAGGTTTTACAAGTTATTTAAAAGGTTTTACAAGTTATTTAAAAGGTTTTACAAGTTATTTCAAAGGATTTAATAAGGTTTACAACCGTTTTCAAAAGGTTTTTTTAAGTGTTTAAATGTAAGTTACCTGAGTATGAGTAGAAGTAAAATCATCAGAATTGCCAGAATATTGACTTGAAGAAGCAACAGGAGAACAATAAAAACGAGGAACACCCTCGACATATGGATTTGGTATTGGTTGACCCTGAAAGTACAAATCAATGGTTTTTTAAAAGGTTTTACAAGTTATTTAAAAGGTTTTACAAGTTATTTCAAAGGATTTAATAAGGTTTACAACCGTTTTCAAAAGGTTTTTTAAAGTGTTTAAATGTAAGTTACCTGAGAATGAGTAGCAGTAAAATCAACAGAAGTGCCAGTATGTTGACTTGAAGAAGCAGGAGGAGGATCACTCTCGACATATGGATTTGGTATTGGTTGACCCTGAAAGTACAAATCAATGGTTTTTTAAAAGATTTTACAAGTGATTTCAGAGGATTTAATAAGGTTTACAACTGTTTTCAAAGGTTTTTAAAACGGGTTGAAAAGGCAGTAAATTACCTGAGTATGAGTATAAACATCAATAGCATTCCCAACTAACAAATTTGAGCTTGTTTGATCCTGAAAGGATTTGTAAAGTATTTAAAACGTTTTACAAGTGTTTTCAAAGATTTTTATAAGGTTTTGTAAGCAATAAATAATTTAAAATTCTAAAGTAGAAAGTTACCTGAGTAACAGCAGTAACACTCTCAATAAAAGGAGTAGAGCTAGGTTGACCCTGATAAAGAAACATTCCTCAAATCAGTTACTTTTCTAAAACAATATTAGAAAGAACAAGAGAATGAGTTTACTAAAACTACCTGCTCTACAATCTCACAAAAATCCTCAACAGTAACACATAGATGAAGAACTCCTCCACTTTGTGCATATTTGAGTTTAAAAGCTTCAAGCTGCCTATCATTTCTAATAAAGATAGGAATACTACATATAGTAGAAGACTTAGCAGGCAATGAATAACTAAGCTTTAAACATTGTGCCTGAATATCAATGTCAAAATCTTCTAATAGAATTTTTACCAACTCACTAAATCTAGTATTCTCATCAATGTTAATCAAAGAAGCTCCCCTTTCATTATCCATCTCAAATTCCCAATGAATGTTGTTGTTCAACTTCCACAAACCACATACTGAATACAATTCAATCATTTGTATACCCAAACAAATCCTGAGAAAACAAACCAATAAAACTACATTAAAAGAAGAGAGATCCGAACAACTATATCAAAGAATAACAGTAGATGTCCAAAGATCTAATAAAGGACATTATTATCACGAACAGATCTAAAAGAGCAAGTGTTAAGACCTAAAAAAATTATGACATCTAATTTAAAATCGAAACAACAATCTAATAGCTAACACAAAATTGAAATTGAAATCAAAACAAAAATACAGAAACAAGCTTACACGATGGGAGAAAAAGATTTTATTATCACGAACAGATCTAAAAGAGCAAGTGATTAAGACCTAAAAAAATTCAATTTATAATGGCGGAGGAGAGATTTGTTTTATAAGACCTAAAAATTCAATTGCTCAATACGATGGGAGAAGAAGAGACGAAGACGAAGACGATGGGAGAAACAATGATAACGGTGGAGGAGAGATCCGACCGGAGAAGGAGAGAAGAAGAGACGAAGACGAAGACGAAGTAGGTCGACGGCAAAGGTATAATTATAAAACAAGGGCAAAAATGTCTTTAAAAAATAATGGAAGGGTATAATTAAAAATGATCATGAAAGGGGGTATTATTAAAAAGGGGTATCAAAGAAAGGGCATTAGTAACAAATTCTCAAAAAATATGGTAATTTCTTAAAAAAATGATTTCTTTCCATTTACAAATAGATTAAATATTTCTTCATAAATATTTGTGATTAATATTTATTCTTCCTCTTAAAAATAGAAAGAAGAAGGAAGAAATATTAATTGGATTTAGGACTTTATATCTTCAGGTTTTTCAAGAAAGAAAGAGATTAAGGAAGATTAGAAAAAGCTTTTTTAACAATTTACAATTATTATTTATTTGAAATTGCTTTAGATGGATAAATAATCTATATTACAAATTGTAAATTTCGCATTTAGGTTAATAAAAAAAATCTAAAATCTAAATTTTATATCTTATTTAAAATTTAAAAGTAATAGAAAATAAATACTAGAATATATTGCAAATATTTCTCTGAGAATATTCCTGTTTTTAAAATTATTAAATTTCTAAAGATCTTTTGTTTCACTTATAAAATTATTTTTCATTTAAACACGAAAAATACAGTGTTTCCTGTTAAAGTTTTAGTTAATGTTTGTGTCCTTCGATTGGTTATGTTATATGTGTGTCGGAGCACCATTTTGGTTAATGGTTTTTTTATTCGACTATACATACAAGGGCATACAATTACAAGTTAACCAATTGAAGCAAACTACTCTGCAAGTTTTGTATGAACAAAAAAAAAGTTAGAAGAATTAGTAATTTTAGAAATATCACCATTTATGTAAATATTTGCTAACGTCTGTATATTTTTATTATTTTACATTTGTAATTTGGAAAATAAAACTTGAAAGTTGACAAATTTTAACAAAATATTATTTAAGATAGAACCTATATAAAGTAACATTTATTACATATATGTATATAAATATATATTTATAGAAATATCACCATTTATGTAAATATTTACTAACGCCTGTATATTTTTATTATTTTACATTCGTAATTTAGAAAATAAAACTTGAAAGTTGACAAATTTTAACAAAATATTATTTAAGATAGAACCTATATAAAGTAACATTTATTACGTATATGTATATAAATATATATTTATATATATATATAAAGTACATTCATTACAATATCACCAAGCAATCAAAATTTCAATGCGTAACTGATTTAACGAGGAACAAACAAGTTCCAAATTAAATGGGATTTTTAATACGTATGGTTGAAGTTGATAAAAGAAACACAAATCAAGCTAAGTTGCGGTTTTGACCCAAAATAAAAATAAAATCAAGCTAAGTTGCGGTCATATTATAAATATGTTGAAATGTGGTGGATACGGATTACAAATTTCGTTCCTATATATATCGGAAAAAAAGGCATAGTCACATGTGCACAGCAAATTAATGTATTATACTAAAGTAAAAGAAAATAAATACTGTACAAAATATTGCAAATATTTCTTTGAGAATATTTCTGTTTTTAAAATTATTAAATTTCTACAGACCTTTTATTTTTTACTCTAATTTTTTTTAAACAAAAATTAAAAAAGTAGAAATCAAATATTCAATAATAAAATCTTTTGTAAATATTTGTTTCAAGAAAATTTATATTTTCTAAAATGTTAAACTTCTATAGATAACTATAACGGTTTGATTTGGATTGAAGGAACTGAAAATCTCGTGAGGATATACCACAAACATCCATTTAATTTGAAGATATGACACATTTTTGTGATCTCGACAAAATCTCATAGGGTTGCTGTAAATCTCTAGAAAAACCATGTTATTCCGGCTGAATATTCTATCACCAAAAGGAATAACAAAGATTCTAAATAAGACAAAAGTTCATGACAATTAATATGTATATGAGTAATTTTAACAAATTATTTTCTTTCACTTTTAAAAATAAAATGTTTAAAAAAACGGATTATTATTTTTTAAACTAAAATTAGAAAATCTTAGAAATAAAATAATCTTATCCCATTTTAAATTATTAAAAAATGGAAAATAAATGGAGGGTTTTCAAAAATACCCCTTTTTCTATGTCACTTTTAAAAATTACCATTTGATGGTGTCCATTTTCAAAAATACCCCATTTTAGTATATAAAATGTCAAAATTATAAACCCTAAACTCCAAATACTAAACCCTATCCCTTAAAAACTATACCCTAAATGTGTAAATTGGGAACCCAAACAAAAAAACAAATTCTATAAATTAATTTAACATAGGGAAATTGTGTAAAAGATGACAAAAGTGAAAATATTCAAAAAAAGTGACATTTTTGAAAATGGTATGCCAAAAAGGGCATTTCTAACAAATTCTCAAAATGAATACTATTTTTGAAGATTAAACTATAGCTTCTCTTTTAGTTAATTCTTTTCTATTTACATTTTTGTTGGAATCCTTTTTAGCCCTATAATTAATTTACTTTTTATTTTGTTAAGTTGAACTATTATTTAAAAATATATTTGCCTACACAAATTTATAAAAGAATTGAATTAGTGTTATATTTGACCACAAAAAGTTTAGCCAATAATTGTTTTTAAAATGTTTTTGCCCGCACAAGTCAAATTGTTATTTTGTTAATTGAATGTAATTTATTTTTTCGCAAACAAAACTATAAAGAAGTGTTTAACTTTACTGTTGTAGGTCTAATGTTGACACAAGTTCAGATAAAAAATATATGTTTAACTGAAATAGAACTGATGTTGCGATCGAATAGGACGTCTCTTACGGCCGTTGAGAAAATTCCTAAACCAGATAATAGTATGATGAACACATGTGTAAATAGGCTTATCGCAGATGAGAGAATATATAAGCCTCATAAACAACAAGAATTGTACAATGAGTTGTTACCTATGCTAATTGAGGAGCAAAGACGTGTTTATGAAGAAATCATTCACTCTGTGAATCACGACAAAGGTGGTATGTTTGTTGTTCATGGATTTGGTGGTAGTAGGAAAACTTTCTTGTGGACTATTCTTGGTGCTGATATAAGGTCTAAAGGTAATATTGTTCTGAATGTTGCTTTAAGTGGTATAGCTGCTTTACTTTTGGAAGGTGGTAGAACGGCTCATTCATTATTTGGTATTCCAATCAATCTTAATGAATATTCTGTGTGTACGATCGATGCCGAATCTGATCTTGCTGACTTAATTAGAGAAGCAAAGCTCATAATATGGGACGAGGCTCCAATGATGAACAAGCTTTGTTACGAAACTTTGGATAGGAGTTTGCGAGATATCATGAGGTGTGTGACAGATTCTACATGTTATTACAGAAGGAGGAAGAGTAGCGACAATTTTAGCATCTATCAACTCATCTGTTCTTTGGAATAGTTGTAAGGTTCTTAAACTTACCGAAAATTTGAGACTTGGCAAGGCACATAATAGTATGGATGCGGGTGCTCTCGCCACTTTTTCAAAGTGGCTTTTTGATATCGGGGATGGCAAAATCAACGAAACAAATAGTAGAGATGTGGAGATAGAAATTCCGGATGATTTATTAATGAATACAAGTGGAAATTCTATTCAAGCAATAGTTACAAAAATCTAAGGTGAAAATTTTTGCAAGCAGAACTGATCCAAAGTTCTTTAGGGAAAGAGCTATTCTAAGTCCAAGAAATGGTGATGTTGATAAGATAAATCAATTTATGCTTAGCAAGCTACCAGGTATGCAAATTAAATAGGATATGGAATATGGATATTGAAGTAATAATTTTTAAAAATACTAATATTAAATACATATTGATGTAGTATTTTTCTATCAATTAAATTATCAATCTACAATTTGCATTAATCAACTCACTAAGAATATACAAAGATGCTTAATCTATTCTTAAACAGGAAAATGTTCTTTTGTAACAATCATAACTAACAAACTGATTCAAAGAAAGAAAACAAGACAATTCAAACAATGCAAACTCAAAGAAACATAACACAACTAGCAACAAACTTTAAATCAAGATTAAACAAGTGAACCTTAGGCAATGTAATTGACTTGAGAGATAGCTAACCAATCCTAGATGTCTAAGCAACAATCAAGAACAATCCTATGGCTAAGAACACTTATGCAAATCAATTCATTTCCATGATAGAGATTCCTATGCTAATCAAGTGATAATCAACTATTTCTAAAGGCAATCACAAGGCAAGCATGCATTAAGAACAAGTCTAAATACCACTAAGCACCCTAATCATCAATTTCCATTGGCTAGGAATACAAAGCTCTTGATTAATTTGGTTCGGGAATTTCATCAAACACCTTATGGGCATGAAAATCCTAATGTCTAGATTCAAGCATGATCAAGGCTATCTACAATTATTAACACTAATCAAGATAGGAAACACATAAATAAAGCCTTAGACATCAAAGATCAATCATCTATCTCCTTAATCTACCTAGCCCAAAGTTTTAAGAATCTACTCACTCATCATCATGATCACACAAAGGAAAGAGTTTGATCTTTGTGAAATCATAATAAGAGATTTAAAGGAGAAATTGCTATTAAAAACTTAGAAGTACTCAATCATTCAACAAACCAAGAGTAGATAAGCTTAAGAACCCTAAGTGGCTGCTAAACAGAATATAAGATAAAGGATAAAAGGGAGCCGGGTCAATCCAGTTCAAACCGGTTTAAATCCGGATCAAAACTAAAACAAGTGAGGAGCCTGGCGGATCCGCGCGGGCAGGGTTTGGCCGATGGGAGGTGGCCGATGGCTTCACGCGGGCAAGGTTTGGCCGATGGGGGTGGCCAATGGGAGGTGGCCGATGGCTTCACGCGGGCATGGTTTGGCCATGGGAGGTGGCCGCTGGCTTCACGTGGAAAAGGTTTGGCCGCGGGAGGTGGCTGCTGATGGTGGCGATCAAGTGCGTCTCCTGTTCCATCAGCTTTTGTTTGGCTGTTGGTCGTGACCGCTTTCTTCACGCGGGCAAGGTTTGGCTGATGGGAGGTGGCCGATGGCTTCACGCAGGCATGGTTTGGCCGCGGGAGGTGGCTGCTGGCTTCACGCGGAAAAGGTTTGGCCGCGGGAGGTGGCCGCTGATGGTGGCGATCAAGTGCGTCTCCTTCGGCTTTTGTATTGCTGCTGGTCTTGACCGCTTGCTTCGTGCGGGCAAGGTTTGGCTGATGGGAGGTGGCCGATGGCTTCACGCAGGCATGGTTTGGCCGCGGGAGGTGGCCGCTGGCTTCACGCGGGCAAGGTTTAGCCGATGGGGGGTGGCCGATGGGAGGTAGCCGATGGCTTCATGCGGGCATGGTTTGGCCGCGGGAGGTGGCCGCTGGCTTCACGTGGAAAAGGTTTGGCCGCGGGAGGTGGCCGCTGATGGTGGCGATCAAGTGCGTCTCCTGTTCCATCAGATTTTGTTTGGCTGCTGGTCTTGACCGCTTGCTTCACGCGGGCAAGGTTTGGCTGATGGGAGGTGGCCGATGGCTTCACGCTGGCATGGTTTGGCCGCGGGAGGTGGCCACTGGCTTCACGCGGAAAAGGTTTGGCCGCGGGAGGGCCGCTGATGGTGGCGATCAAGTGCATCTCCTTTGGCTTTTGTTTGGCTGCTGGTCTTGACCGCTTGCTTCATACAGGCAAGGTTTGGCTGATGGGAGGTGGCCGATGGCTTCACGCAGGCATGGTTTTGCCGCGGGAGGTGGCCGCTGGCTTCACGCGGAAAAGGTTTGGCCGCGAGAGGTGGCTGCTGATGGTGGCGATCAAGTGCGTCTCCTTCGGCTTTTGTCTTGCTTCATGCGGGCAAGGTTTGGCTGATGGGAGGTGGCCGATGGCTTCACGCAGGCATGGTTTGGCCGCGGGAGGTGGCCGCTGGCTTCACGCGGGCAAGGTTTAATTTGGCCTATGGGGGGTGGCTGATGGGAGGTGGCCGATGGCTTCACGCGGGCATAGTTTGGCCGCGGGAGGTGGCCGCTGGCTTCACGTGGAAAAGGTTTGGCCGCGGGAGGTGGCCACTGATGGTGGCGATCAAGTGCGTCTCCTGTTCCATCAGCTTTTGTTTGGCTGCTGGTCTTGACCGCTTGTGATGTGACCCGAGGACACGGTCACGGTACGATCGCGGTACGGACGCGGCTTGAGCTCTCGGCCAACTTTCAGTCGGTGAAGCTGTTCACGGCCGAGGTTCTGGGCTTCGGATCTAGGAGAGAATCAAACGAGGGAAACGGAGTTTGAAGGAATTCAAACGAGCCGTTCGGGATATACTTCGGGAAGCCGCGAACGGTTCAATCGGACAGTACGGATGCGGGACGAGCGGGTGGACGTCTTCGAGGGAAACGATAGCGGGAATGACTTGAGGTGATTCGAGGGGACTCGAGAAAGATGAAAGAGGACAGATGGAAACGTGGTGAGGGAAAATACGGATGGATCGATTGACGACACAAGAGGTTTGGCTCTCCTCTTGATACGGTCGCTAACAAGGGCGAACCCGGTTCGCGACTTGTTAGGGTTTTCTCTAGGTTCAATCCCGGATTGAAGAAAGAGAAGAGTGAGACAAGTTTCAAGAATCTCTCTTGAGGAAAAAGTTTTATTTTCATACAAGTCTAAGGAGGAACAAGGGCTTAAGGAGAGTTTAAATAGCTAGGTCTAGATAGGAGCTTAAGGACACGCGGATTCATCTTGATCCGCACATCGTCCTTTTGACGTGTCCCCTTTACAAAGAGAACACATCGCCACCTTTTGACTAACACGCTTAGCCACAAACACTCTCCAACGTTCACAAACATAGGATCAAAAGAGAATATTCTCAAGTTCAAAATTAAACCAAAAATAAGAGGGAAAGAGAGATAACCGCCTTGGCCTTGCGCGTGAAGCAACTTAGCCTTTAGGCGTTTTGCGTTTAGCTCCATGCCTCGTTAAAACCTCCTCCGGTAAACCCATTGGCACAAACCCGGAGTGAGGAAAAAGAGTACACTTCCTCGCTTAACGACTTGACCGTCTTCACTCTTGGGTAAGAGTGAAGACTAAGCGGACTGAGCCTTCGGAGTCTTCGTTGGGTGGCTGGTGTCGGACGTAGGTTCGGACAAATAGGTTGAGCCGCTGTTTGGCCGCCTTTGCTAAGCTCTTGGAACGTGTGGTGGCTCCGGGAAGGATCGTTGGAGCCTTGGCCACGTCTGAAAAGGTTGCCCTAGCCGCGTCCGATGCGTCTTGGTCAGGCATCTCGGTCGCGTCCGGCGTGTTTTGGTCTTCTTGGCTGAGGTCGCGTCCTGCGATCACATCATTCCCTCCCCCTTGAAAAGGTTTTGTCCCCAAAACATCTTCGTCTTCACCTACATCAAACGGAACGAGGTCAGTGACATTGAATGAGATGGATGTACCAAACTCACCTGGAAGCTCAAGTCGGTAGGCGTTATCGTTGATCTTCTCGATGACTCGGAATGGGCCATCTCCTCGCGGGCTGAGCTTGTCCTTGCGTTTCTGCTGGAACCTCTCCGGCCTTAAGTGTAACCAGACCCAATCACCAGGTTTGAACAGCATCGGTTTACGTCCTCGGTTGAGGAAGCGTGCATACTGCTCGTTCCTTCGCTCTATGTTGGCTCGGACCTCCTCGTGCAAAGCCTTGACCATTTCTGCTCGTGCGACTCCGTCTTGATTCTCGGCTTCATTCGGTGGTATAGGGAGGAGATCCAGGGGCGTCAAAGGCTTGAATCCGTATGCGACCTCGAATGGCGACCTTTTCGTAGCTGAATGCACCGCTTGGTTGTATGCAAACTCGATGATCGGAATGCACTCGAGCCAGGAGCCTTTGTTGCTGGCGATAGCTGTGCGAAGTAAGGCGCCTACTGATCTGTTGACGACTTCCGTTTGGCCGTCGGTCTGAGGGTGAGCCGCGGTGGAGTATAGTAACTTCGTCCCGAGCTTGCGCCAAATAGTTCGCCAGAAGTGACCAAGAAACTTAGGATCCCGATCAGATATGATGGTGCGCGGAACGCCATGAAGCCTTACGACCTGACTAAAGAACAAGTTCGCCAATTGCACAGCATCATTGTTCTTATTGCATGGAATGAAGTGAGCCATCTTCGAGAACCTATCAACAACCACCATGATACTATCTTTATGCGCCAAGAAGGGTAGGCCGAGGATGAAATCCATGGAGAGATCAATCCATGGTGCGGTGGACACGGGCAAAGGCATGTAGAGGCCATGCGGGTGAGTTGTCGACTTGGAGGTGCGACAAACTATGCAACGGCCGACGTGCTTCTCTACCATACTTCGCATCTTTGGCCAGTAAAAATGCTCCTTGAGCACGGCCAAGGTCTTGGTGATGCCAAAATGACCCGCTAAACCTCCACTATGGGCTTCCCGCACTAGCAACTCCCGGATAGAACCATTTGGTATACACAGCCTTCGACCTCTGAACAGAAAACCCTCGTGAATGTAGAAGTCGGTGTAGATTCCTTTCCCATGGTTCTGGAAGCAATCTCCAAACTCAGCATCTCCAGCATAAGCATCTTTGATGCTTTCAAAACCCAATACGCGCGCGTCCATTGTGGTGATTAGTGCATGCCGTCTCGACAAGGCGTCGGCGACTACGTTCTCCTTGCCCTTCTTGTACTTAATGACGTATGGGAACGACTCAATGAACTCCAACCATTTCGCATGACGTCTCTTGAGGTTGGTCTGGCCGCGGAGGTGCTTGAGGGTTTCGTGATCAGTGTGAATCACAAACTCTCTCGCCAATAGATAATGTTGCCAAACCTCCATGGCACGAACGAGGGCGTATAACTCCTTGTCATACGTAGGGTAATTAAGCGTAGCTCCACTAAGCTTCTCACTAAAGTACGCCATCGGTTTGCCTCCTTGAGTCAGGACAGCTCCGACTCCAACTCCCGACGCATCGCACTCAACCTCAAAAGTTTTGTTGAAGTCGGGCAATGTAAGCAAGGGTCCTTGCGTGAGGCGTTTCTTGAGCACGGTGAACGCCTTGTCTTGTTCCTCTCCCCATCGAAACTCGCTGTTCTTCTTGATCACGGAGGTGAGAGGCGCGGCGATCGTACTGAAATCTCGCACAAACCTCCGGTAAAAACTGGCTAGGCCGTGGAACGACCGGACTTGAGTGATGCTCGTTGGTGTGGGCCACTCCTCTATTGCGCGTATCTTCTCTCCATCGACCTTGAGGCTCTGCGAACTCACAACAAAGCCTAAAAAGACCAATTCATCAGCAGCAAACACGCACTTTTTCAAGTTTGCGTAGAGTTGCTCTTCGCGGAGGGTAAACAAGACAGCCTCTAGGTGTTTTACATGATCAGTCAAACTAGAGCTATATACCAATATATCATCAAAATAAACCACTACGAATTTATTGATAAACGATCTCAAAACGTGGTTCATAAGACGCATAAAGCTAGAGGGGGCGTTAGAAAGACCGAATGGCATTACCAGCCATTCGTACAAACCCTGTTTTGTCTTGAAGGCCGTTTTCCACTCGTCACCCTCCTTCATCCGAACTTGATGGTAGCCGCTCTTCAGATCGATCTTTGAGAAGACACTGGCGCCGCTAAGCTCGTCTAGCATGTCATCGAGGCGTGGAATGGGGTGGCGGTATTTGATAGTGATGTTGTTGACGGCTCGACAGTCAACGCACATCCTCCATGATCCGTCTTTCTTCGGGACTAGTAGCACTGGTACAGCACACGGACTCAAACTCTCTCGGACGTAACCTTGCGCCATGAGCTCTTTGACTTGTCGCTCAAGCTCCTTCGCCTCTTTGGGGTTGACACGGTAGGCTGGCCGGTTGGGAAGCTGCGGTCCTGGGACTAGATCGATCTGATGTTCGATGCCTCTGCTCGGTGGTAGGCCTTCGGGGAGTTCTTCGGGGAACACATCGACGAATCGCTTGAGGACGCCGCGTATGACCTCCGGTAAGGCTTCTAGTGAACCATCAAGACCTGAAAGCAATGCATCTCGAAACAACATCAAAATCACTTGGGCTGAGTCCTTAAGGGACTTTCTAACATCACCATATTGAATCAGGAAATTCTTTTTATCGTTCGAGTCTTTAGACAACTTGTCTTGCATTTCATGTACTTGCGTGGGGCTCAAGGGTTTCAAGCAAATACGTTTGTTGTCATGAACGAAAAAGTATTGGTTAGTATGGCCGCAGTGTGTGGTGCGCTTATCAAACTGCCATGGGCGCCCCAATAAGAGGTGGCTAGCTTGCATAGGCACCACATCACAAAGAACTTGATCCTTATACGGACCGATACTGAATGGGACCGTGACTTGTTCCTTTACTTGGATCACGGTCTTATCATTTAACCATCTCAAGCGATAAGGGCGAGGGTGGTTTGTGGTTTCAAGAGAAAGTTTCTTGACAAGACTGGAACTTGCCACATTAGTGCAAGAACCTCCATCTATGATCAAGCCACAAACGCCACCACTTACAGTGCATCTCGTGTGGAAAATGTTGTCACGTTGGTTGGCGTCATCCGTGGCTACACCGGCGTTCAGGATGCAGCGTATCATGAGCAGTTCTCCGACCTCGGGTTCCGCAACAGCTTCTTCCAGCTCGGTTTCTCCTCGCACCATTTCTTCAGTGGCCTCATCGTCGGACTCGATCTCGCCAGCCTTAGTCAGTATCATCGTCCGTGCGTTCGGACAATCACGAGCGTAATGGCCTCTCCCTTGACACTTGAAACATACAATGTCGCGGCTCCGGACGTCGGTGGTGTTGCGTCGCGGATCTTGGCGCTCATTGGTGGCCGGCTCCCTAGGTTTGAATCTTGAGTCCGCGCTGGTCGCCTTTGGTTTTTCCGGCAATCGGTTTGATGGCGACGCGTTAGGAGTCCAATTGGTAGCTCCTTGAGTTCGGCCACGAGGCGCAGAGGCGCTCTTCTTCTTGATTTGAGTCTCAATTTGCACCGAGAGATGCAATAACTCCTCAAAGGTTTGATAGGGTTGGCGCTCGACCTTGCGTGCAATGCGTTCTTGCAATCCGTCCAAGAACTGAGCCATGAGTGACTCTTCAGAGTCATCGACTTGCAACCGATTGCGCCAGTGTTCAAATTCTTCGTAATACTCCTCCATGTTCCATGCGCCTTGCGTTAGTCGCCGAAACTTCTTCTGGAGCTCGCGGTGGTAGTAGGGAGGCACGTAGCGCCTTCGCATCTCTGCTTTCAAGACCTCCCAAACAGTGATAGGTCGGTCGCGGTTGCATCGTTGTTCAGCTTCCAGTCGATCCCACCAGGTAAGGGAGTGATCGGTGAATTGTGCCACCGCATATTGGACCTTTCGTAGCTCCGGATAGGCATGGCACGAGTATAAGTGGTCCATGCGACTTTCCCATTCAAGATAGGCCTCGGGGTCTGACTTGCCTGCGAACGTTGGTGGGACCATCTTGTGGTTTGGCTCATAACGTCTCGGACCTTCGTCGTCTTGATCATCATAGCGGTGTCGTCGTCTAGGCCTCGGTTCAAAGTCCTCATCGGACTGATCACTCGCCGGCTCGCGTCGTGGTCGCCTCGCGGGTAACGGATCTTCGCGAGGAGGATTCATAAGTTCAATCCTCGTGAGGCGATCAGCTAGTTGCTCTAGGCCGGTTCGTAATGCGGCGAGGGTGACACCAATCTCTGGTGGCGCTGGTGGAATTTCTTCGGCCATCGTACGGACTGGTTGTTGGTGACGTGGCGTGGCTCCGCGGTATAGGTTTGAATTTAAACCTCGCAAAAAGAATACCACACGTGAGTCTCACACGCTCAAGAGGACCACACAAAGATTCGTTTCACTAACAATGATTGAGGACAGCTATGACACATGCAATCCTATGACTAAAACAAATAAAGCAAAAGCAAAAGTAAAAGTGCTACGCGACAAGAATTGCTTTATGCCTAAGACCGGAAACACAAAAACTAATCGCGAAACTAGCTTTATGGATCTAAAAGTGAGCTCGCAAGAACACAAAGGAACAGAGATATGAACACGAAGAACAAATGCGAATTCTAACAACCTAAGCGGACGAAAGACAATCCTAAGCATGCACCAAATTAAACCAAAAAGAACAAGCGAGTCCCATGGAGCTAAAAGATGCAAGCTTTAAACTCAAAGATTGAAACTTTAAAGGAACAGAGAGTTCTGGAAAGAAACAACCTCGTAGGAGCTTTGAAGCTCTGATACCAAGCTGATGTGACCCGAGGACACGGTCACGGTACGATCGCGGTACGGACGCGGCTTGAGCTCTCGGCCAACTTTCAGTCGGTGAAGCTGTTCACGGCCGAGGTTCTGGGCTTCGGATCTAGGAGAGAATCAAACGAGGGAAATGGAGTTTGAAGGAATTCAAACGAGCCGTTCGGGAGATACTTCGGGAAGCCGCGAACGGTTCAATCGGACAGTACGGATGCGGGACGAGCGGGTGGACGTCTTCGAGGGAAATGATAGCGGGAATGACTTGAGGTGATTCGAGGGGACTCGAGAAAGATGAAAGAGGACAGATAGAAACGTGGTGAGGGAAAATACGGATGGATCGATTGACGACACAAGAGGTTTGGCTCTCCTCTTGATACGGTCGCTAACAAGGGCGAACCCGGTTCGCGACTTGTTAGGGTTTTCTCTAGGTTCAATCCCGGATTGAAGAAAGAGAAGAGTGAGACAAGTTTCAAGAATCTCTCTTGAGGAAAAAGTTTTATTTTCATACAAGTCTAAGGAGGAACAAGGGCTTAAGGAGAGTTTAAATAGCTAGGTCTAGATAGGATCTTAAGGACACGCGGATTCATCTTGATCCGCACATCGTCCTTTTGACGTGTCCCCTTTACAAAGAGAACACATCGCCACCTTTTGACTAACACGCTTAGCCACAAACACTCTTCAACGTTCACAAACATAGGATCAAAAGAGAATATTCTCAAGTTCAAAATTAAACCAAAAATAAGAGGGAAAGAGAGATAACCGCCTTGGCCTTGCGCGTGAAGCAACTTAGCCTTTAGGCGTTTTGCGTTTAGCTCCATGCCTCGTTAAAACCTCCTCCGGTAAACCCATTGGGACAAACCCGGAGTGAGGAAAAAGAGTACACTTCCTCGCTTAACGACTTGACCGTCTTCACTCTTGGGTAAGAGTGAAGACTAAGCGGACTGAGCCTTCGGAGTCTTCGTTGGGTGGCTGGTGTCGGACGTAGGTTCGGACAAATAGGTTGAGCCGCTGTTTGGCCGCCTTTGCTGAGCTCTTGGAACGTGTGGTGGCTCCGGGAAGGATCGTTGGAGCCTTGGCCACGTCTGAAGAGGTTGCCCTGGCCGCGTCCGATGCGTCTTGGTCAGGCGTCTCGGTCGCGTCCAGCGTGTCTTGGTCTTCTTGGCTGAGGTCGCGTAATGCGATCACATCAGCTTGCTTCACGCGGGCAAGGTTTGGCTGATGGGAGGTGGCCGATGGCTTCACGCAAGCATGGTTTGGCCGCGGGAGGTGGCCGCTGGCTTCACGCGGAAAAGGTTTGGCCGCGGGAGGGCCGCTGATGGTGGCGATCAAGTGCGTCTCCTTCGGCTTTTGTTTGGCTGCTGGTCTTGACCGCTTGCTTCATGCGGGCAAGGTTTGGCTGATGGGAGGTGGCCGATGGCTTCACGCAGGCATGGTTTGGCCGCGGGAGGTGGCCGCTGGCTTCACGCGGAAAAGGTTTGGCCGCGGGAGGTGGCCGCTGATGGTGGCGATCAAGTGCGTCTCCTGTTCCATCGGCTTGTGTTTGGCTGCTGGTCTTGACCGCTTGCTTCACTCGGCCACCGTTTGGCCGATGGTCATGGCCGCTGATGGTGGTGATCAAGTGCCTCTTCTCCAGTTCACTCTTCTTTGCTTCTTTGCATCAAAAGAAGTCCAAATGCTCCAAATGTGATGATATTACTCTAAGAACCTGAGAGGTAGCACACTATATGCATATGCTCCTAAAACAACCTAGAAATGACAAGATTATGCAACAAAACTAACCAAAAACAAGGCTTAAAACCCAACAAAAAACAAGATATCACATATCTAAAATTCCTTCTTTATTTTTTTATTTACAGGTGAGGAGAGACGATATCTTAACTTTGATAGTATTGAAACGTCAGATAAAAGTGCTCATGATAATATGATCTACACTTAGGATTTCCTAAACAATATACAAGTTTCTGGATTGTCAAGCCATGCTTTAACGTTGAAAATAGGAGCACATGTCATGTTGCTAAGGAATATAGACCCTAAGGGAGGTTTGAGTAACGGTACGAGGTTAATTATTACTCAGATGACCAATCATATAATCGAAGCAAGAGTCGTGACAGGAAAAAAGGTTGGTGATAAAGTACTTATCTCTAGGATGTATGTTAGTCCACCTGATGCAAAGTTTCCCTTTCGTATGAGGTGACGAAAGTTTTCTGTTACCGTGGAGTTTGCAATTACTATAAACAAAAGTCAAGGTCAGACGCTAGAACATGTTGGATTGTTTCTACCGAAACCGGTTTTCACACATGGACAGCTTTATGTTGCCTTCTCTCGAGTCACAACCAGAAAATGCTTAAAGGTATTAATTACAGATAAATATGGGAAATGCCAGAATAAAACACTTAATGTTGTTTTCAAAGAGGTATTTGAGACTGTATAATTATGGTTTGTAGTTGGATAATTGTTTTGGATATTTAGACTTGAATTATATTTCTTCTCTTAAATAAAGTAATTTTTAATATCTTTAACACTACCTCTATTTAATAGTCAGATATAGACTTTCACATTGGAAAAAACCATTTTCTAATTTTGACTTATTTTATATTATAAAATAAAAGATAAATACATTGTAGATGGTCTAAGAACATTTTATTAAAAAAATTCACATGATTATATTTTATTTGGTTTCAACAATGTTGTTTATAAACATATAATTGTTAGCTGTGTCATAAAATGTATATATAATTTTACATCATAACTATTAACTACAAACTTTATCTTTAATCTGTAATTATATATATAATAATAAATATTAAAAAATATTTAATAGTCAAACAAAAGGTGAGACACTAAAACGATTAAGAGGCAACGTTTAATCGTGACTGTTTGTATTCTTACAAATCTGGAATCCCCTTTTCGTTTTCGATAACAGAGAAGAAACAGGAAAAACCCTAATTGGAGAAAATCATGAGATTCGATTAGCGCCAAGGTCAAGGTCTAATTGATCTTCTTCCCGAAAGAACTAATTGGCGTATACACGCCAAGGTCTTACATTCTTGGAGTATCAGCGAGTTCTTTACAAAAAGAGTACTGCTTCTTGTGGATGTAGAGGTTAGTATCGTTAATTGAACATCATTCTTACTTAAAGTTCATTTTTTAACAATTCTTATATATACGACTTCCTACACAATTGTTATTAAACTGTGAAGAGTAACACAATCAAAACTACTTTTTTACCAAATACACTCGCTAAACTCCAGATGTATATCGACGATGTTGAATGGTATGATATTAGAAATTTTAAAGTAATCAATCCAACCATGAATGAGAGGAATACTCATCATCCTTATCAAATTAAATTCACGGACGATACCACTATGACGCTGGTCCAACAATTGAGTCCAAAGAATTACTTTTAATTCGAGTATTTGGATGATATATATCATGGAAAAATAAATCATCCCATCTCTTTCGGTAAATGTTTCGTTAATTAATTTAATATTGATATGGTACAATATGTGAGTATAGTTAATTGTAACTTTGTGTTCGGGAATCTAGAATCTTTATAGGATTTTTTGTAACTTTGCGTATTGGTCCCTCCCTTAGAAAAGTATGAATTAAACTTTTACCAAATATAGATTTGCAACACTTTGGAAAGCTAAATTCTGTCTTTTTTCCCAAATTAGTTGTCTGTGAGTGTATAGTAGATGTGGAAGATAAAAGAAGACCTGAGAGTGCCAATAATAGTAATGATGTTCTCACGTTGTTGAATGGCAGGTAAAAGACATTTACTCTACCTTTAGGACAGTTACGTTTTAAAGTTGTCTCTATTAAGATTTTTTATTAATTTGATAAACATGTAGGAATGAAACTGTGAAATGTCGTGTCAAAAACAACTACACTTCTGAATTCATGTCTAGATGACAATCAAACGGGTGCCATCTCATATACAAATCCAAACCTTTTTTTGTGTAATGCGGTTTGTGAAACTCGGAGAATATGAAGGTGTGTAACATAAAATAGTTCTGATATAATCATCATAAGGTAACCAATATATTAATTTTAAACTGCAAATGTTTATAAAACCACAGTTCGAAGGACTGGAGAATCACCAGGCTATGTAAGATTTGATTATGTAAAAATAACTTTATACACTTTATATATGATTATGTATGATGTTAAAATAATTTTGTTTCATACACTTTATATATTTACAAGTCTGAGTTTGCTGGACGTTATTACATAAACCATGTGATGGAGCATCAAAGTGAGAGCCCAAGGACTCAGTCATAAAGAATGGACTCAGAAATAAAGATAATGTGGCGTAATTAACTTTTTGTATATGCAAACTTTAGTATAATTTTGAATGTTTATAGTACCAAATACAATGGTCTAAATAGAAGTACATTTATGGGTTGCTTAAAATATTATTTTAATAGTCTAAACGAAATTACATATTATATTATCCCAAATTATTATATCAAGGTAATTAAAATTGACCGTAACAATTGTATTTGGCTCATTTAAAATTGACCGTAACAATTGTATTTGGGCTTAAACTTTGAAAATAGCCTTTAAATTTTCAATTAAACTTTAAAAATAGACTTTAAAATTTCAATTTATATTTTGCATATGTAGAGTAATACTATAAACATTTTATTAACTATTCATTTTATTATTTTAAAAAGTGAAAATAATAATATTTAATATGAAACTTTTAAAAATATATATATTTGAACATACGAACTACTATAAAAATTAAAAAAAATTAAACAGGTTTTTAAAATATAAGAAAAATTTGATTCAACATTATGAAGAATTAAATTAGTTTTTCTTTTCTATTTAGTTCTTGCCCGCACAAGCGTGCGGGTAACTCTCCTAGTTTTATTTTATTTCCCAACTAACTTGTAATGTTTTCTTGTCATAATGAGTTGTATTATCTATGATTTTCTTAATCCCCTATATAATAAAACGGAAATACACAACTTTTTTGGTAGACTATATAATTTTTATAAGTTGGTTACAAAAAAGGTTATAGATTAAATATACGTTAGTTACAAAAAAAGTTAGAGATTAATTTGGTCAAATTGTGGGCTATATGAATACACTTAAAAATATCCCAAAAAAAAATTTTAAAGAGAATATTCCAATGATTTATACAATTTCCAAAATAAAATCTTTAGTATTCTATATATTTTACAAAATATATACTATTAGGCATAAAAATATATTGTTAAGCGTAAAAAGGAATAAATTTTTGGCAATTTATCACACTTAATCGTAATTTCTGAGATCTTATTATGCAGTTGAAAATAAAATCTTACCTAAGCACGGATCATATTAAACCACTTTCACCAAACATGTTCAAAAATTAAAATTAAAACAAACAACAAACATAACCATTTCTCATAAATAAAATTACAAAATTAACAATATAAAACTTACTCCCTCTGTTTCACAAAGAGTGTCATTCTGACACATTTCACACAAATTAAGAAAAGTTTGAATTATACATATTTGCCCCTATTTAATAAGTGATTAATGATCTAAATTCAATGAAAATAGCTTTGGGTTTAGGGGTAAAAAAGAGAATTTCGCATTAAAACACTCATTGGAAATGTAAAATGACATTCTTTGTAAAACAAAAATTTTTCTCCAAAATGACACTCTTTGTGAAACGGAGTGAGTACAAAATAAGTGTTTTTTCAAGGTATCATATTTAGCATATGATTTTATTGCATAATATTTTATGTAGAAAAACTTTTAAAAACAATCATATAAATTATATTTTATTCTAAAACTATAATATAAATAAAAGAAATTTCAAGTTTTCTTTTATGGGGTGTTATTGAATGAAGGATTTTAATAGATTTCAATTACTAGTGGATTTTAGAATTCAAAAGTTTTCTAATTCATTTAACGTGTGTTTTCATTATTAGTGGATTTGAATGACATTACTAATGGATTTGAAAGTCATTACTAGTGGATTTATTTTTGAAGTTAAATAAAAATAAAATAAATTACCCATAATTATATCAAATGAAACAAAAACATGTCCTGGCAATATTTTTTGGTATTTGTCGATCTGAGTTGGAGATCTGATTAGGGTTTCTTCTTGATTTATGGTGGTGGATCTCCGCTGGAGATTCTTGTTGTTTGATTCAGTTGTTATGAGTTTTGATTTTTTGGATCTGAGATGGAATATCAATCTTTTAGGGTTTCCTTTTTATGTGATTTCTCCCTTGTTCTTCAATCAGATGAAACAAAAACAAGAGAAACTAACATCTTCAATCAAAATGAAACCAGAGATAGAAGAGTTTTTAATCCTGAACTTTATTCAGAAAAAAAAAACCAAAAAAGGAAGAAAAACTAATAAAATTGTGTAAACAGTGAATTTGATAGGCAGAATCAGATCTGAGGATCTGCAAACTGTGTCAAGTCCCAAAATGAAAGATCACAGTGGTGTTTTGGCCAGAGCTATATTTTATTTCTTAATTCTTAGATTAATCTCCTGAATCAATTTTGAAAAAAGAGAGAAAGATAGAGAGATTGAAATACTTGAGAAATATGTGGGATTGTGTTTGTTCATCTTTTTGGAGTGAAATATGTTGAAATCTAAAATGACACCAAATCCAATGGACATTGAATAACAGTGTTTAGAATTCTAAAATCCATCAAATAAATACATAATCTAATAACATTAGATTTTAACGTACTTTTTCAAATACCTAATTGAATAACGCTGGATTCCAAAATACATCAAATTCTTTTAAAATCCATTATTCAATAACAACCCCTTATTGTGTAAGAATCAACTTGTGTGACTCGTGTATTAAATGATTAGGTAATGAAATGTTGTGGAACTCTATTTATTGTTGGTTGACTAATTACTTTTCAGTGAAACGAAGAAATAAGTTAACTTAGTACAAACACTATCATTTTCATAAAGAAACTATGTAAGCTTTTAAAGTGATTCGTAGTATTACTGCTAATACTTATTACTCATATGGAGTATTAAAAGGTTGCAAAATAGAGTGCTACTTAAGTAACTTAACTACAGTATTAGTCTATGACAATTGACACCTTCCCTTATTACCAAAAATCCAATTGTAATGTGGAGCAATTTTTGAAGTTAATCGTTAGAAATTACGAAAAAATAATTTAACACCTCGTGCTTCCCTCGTGGGTATTATTTATATGTCATACATGTAAAGATAATATGATTCTAGAGAATAAAAAGGCACAACTCTGTTTTCTTTTTGAAAGAGAGTCACAAATCTGTAATCTCCTTCATATCTCGAAATCTTTGGCAACGCCTTTTGATTACAATTGGTGTTGAAATGCAAAAGCCAAACCGACCACCAGTCAATGCAAGCTGGTTTGGATTGAAGGACGGAGAGAGTGAAATTATAAATGCAGAATTATTGGTGGATCTTCTTGAGACTTATAGATTTGGTAAAGATAATGTTCTCCCCGGAGAATTTCGATTCAAGGCGGTAGCAACGGCGCCAGTCAAGATTACCGCCGAGATAGAGGTGGAAGTCGAAGAGGAAGATGATAGATCTCAAGGTACATACAATTATTAGTCAACTTGTCACTTACATGTTTTTATTTTTCTTGATCTTTTATGTCCAATTCTTTAACCGGACTCATTCTTTCATAACCGGTAGATCAATCTCTAGTTTACTTTTCTCTTAATTGCTCTCGTAGGAAACAAGTCTGTTCGTGAAAGCACATCATCAGTATGTTCCAGTTCAGATCCAATAGTACTTGAGACTACTGTCAGCGAAACCGGTTCAAATAATGAAACCGAGTCAAACGAAGATTCCGGTTCAAACGAAGAATCAGGTTCAAATGAAGAAAACGGTTTAGATTGGTTAAAGTCGAGCTCCATAAACTTAGCAAATGTAGAGAACGAAATGCAACAGAACAGAGAAAATGCTGAGATAGAAGGACAAGAAGAAGAAAAGAGCGAGATATCATCATCGGATTCAGAAGAAAAGTCAAACCTAGACAACTTGCTTGCGACACAAGAAAACTATGAGCTTTACTGTCCATGTTGTAGCTCATGTATCACTAGAAAAGTGATTCTCAAGAAAAGGAAACGTGGGAAGCACGTTGATTTGTCGACGGATCTAAAACTCAATGTACCGGTTGATGAAACTGACGAACCAAGCGACGTTGAAGTGATGGAGCCACCGGTTAAAGTTCATGTCCTCCCTGAGACTCGTATTGAAGATGATGTTCAAGATGCTAAAGAGGAGGGAATCATCTTCACTTGCTTGGCTTGTCTTAAGTACTTCATCCGGTTAGGTGAATTAAACTTTTTCTAAACCGGTTCTAAATCACTTTTTTGGGGGTTTGCTTGGTTTTATCAATTTGATGACCCCGGTTTTTTTTAATCCAATTTCAGGAACAAGGTTCTTACAATTTGATTATATCAGGGCAAAACCGGTTGAGGAACCAGGTAATGTTATCGTTAAATTATTAATAAATTAACTTCGTCCTCTCAACTAAACCGGACTAGACAAGTTGATTCCAATTTGGGAAATCAAGAACGGTCTAATGAAAAAAACATTGAGTATTGATTAATCCAGCAATACATATTTGTCTTGTATCCTAAGAAAATTTGCAAATATATGCAGTTGAAGTAAATTTAGAGGTGAGAAATAGTATTAACACAACACAATCACTGCCACAAACTCAACCGGACGGAGAAAGATTCGCCGTTGAGTTGTTAAAGAGCACTATCTACGGCGGTCTCACTGAGACCATCACCAGCCTCGGCGTTGTATCCTCGGCCGCTGCCTCTGGTTCCTCCACCAGTAAGTCACCATTCTTCGTTTACTTTTTAATTAGCAAATAAATGCAAATTTAGTTTATCAACTAATCATACGACTAGTTCTGTTTATAACAAACAAATAATGATTTAAAGTTCTATTGTTTCAGTCAATATATTGGCTCTTGCTGTCGCAAATTTGGCTGGTGGGCTCATCGTCCTCGCTCAAAACGTAAGTATTTACTCGAACCCCTTAAAAACGTTTTCGAATGCAAAAAAAAATGCTTATACGGTTTCTTGATCTAACCGGTTCTGGTTTTTATTGCAGCTTCAAGATTTAAGGAACAGTTCAGATCAAGAGAAAGATCGTTACAAGGAATTGTTAGGGAGACGTGATAATTTCCGGATACATATCTTAGTAGCGGTCATGTCTTACATTTTCTTCGGCATAATTCCACCATTAGTTTATGCATTCTCCTTCTACGAAACCGGAATCAAGAACTACAAGCTCATCTCGGTTTTCTCGGTTTCTCTGGTTTGCGTGATTTTGCTCGGTTTAATCAAGGTCTATGTCCGAAAACCGCCAAACTCACGTGAATCGATTAAAGCTTATCTCAAATCTGCGGTTTATTATACGTCTGTTGTGGTTGCCTCTTCCGGAATATCATACGTTGTTGGAGATATTATGGGACAATATATCGGAAAGCTCAGTTGGATTAGTTTAGACCAGGTCAATATAACTTCACCATTTGATGGAATTAAACCGGAAGGGTACCGGTTTACTTCCTTTTAAAGACCGGTCAGACTACTATCGTATATTTTTGTTCTAAACACTTACTAAAATCTCTTTTCCTTTCTTTTGGTTCATGCAAAGTGAACTTTTTTTTGGTAGGAGGAAGGAGACTCCCCCATATGCAAAGTGAACTTTGTAAAGAGTTAAATGTTAAAACCAATTAATTAATGCTTTATTGGAATAAACGTGCTTTGAGTTTTTTTTTCTTTGATATTGGATTATCTCTTTTGAGTTTAGTTACAGAATATATTATTTTAGTAACCGAGAGATTTGACAAGTTATATTGTTAGCCATATTGAATAGTATAAAAATCATTGACCTGCCGGTTTCAACTTCCCCCTTAATAGACTGATAAAAGTTGTAAATGTAAACCATATAGCACAACTTTGAAATACTTGTTTGGAACCAGCTAGTTATATACTTGAACCTTTTGGTTCCATTAAAAACTTCGGTTAACAACTAGATTCCCTTAATGCATGTTTTGTGGTGTATACAAAAATAAAAAGGTAAAGATATTATTTTGATCCCAAACCACATTACAAACAGTCCACATATATCAATCATGTCAGTAATAAAGAACGATTACACTCCCAATATTTACTCAAAAACAAATACTCCAATTGAATGCTAAAGACTAAGATATAAATGTACTACAAATGTTTTGGGTAATTTGATGTGACGACAAAAAAAAAAAAAAGAAAGAAAAAGTACTATAATGCTGGCGTGATAAAGGAACTACTTGCGCCCGAAGCTTTCACACACTCTCTATTTTTCTCTCTCTCTACACACACACACACACATTGACACACAGTCTCTTCTTCTTCTCTACACTGTCTCTTCTTCTTTCTTCTCTCTGTCGTTTCTTCCAAAAAAAGAACACTTTTTTTTTTTTGGTTTCCCCTTCTTCTTCTGGGTTTTGATAACAGAGAGAGAGAGTCACTCAAAGGTAAAGTATTTCATCACCCTTCCTCCATCACTTCCATTGTTTCTTCTCAAAAGAGTTGATTTTTTTCTCCTTGGTTACATTTTTTTTCCTTATTTCTCCGCTTGACTTAGAGAAATGTGTTCTGATTCTTCTTATTGTTAAAAAAAATCCTAACTTTTCTCGTTTCTCTTAAGAAAAAATTGAACTTTTTTATTTTTGGGTAAGTTAATCACTTTACCAAGTTATCAAATTTGTTTAGTTATTTACACTTTCTCGGCTCTGTGATCTCTATTAACTACAAACAACTGGCAGGATCCGCTTCTTCGTTCTGATCCACACTTATCCTTCTTCTCTCAGATTTTTGTTTCCTGGGTTTTGTCTGAGAGGAATCAGTCGGCGAACCTACGGTACTCTCTTTCTCTCTCTCTCTCTCTCTCTCTCTCTCTCTCTCTCTCTCTCTCTCTCTCTCTCTCTCTCTCTTTGGCTCTTTGTGTGTTGTTGCTGCTGGGTTTTAACTTTTTCTCAAAAATCGAAGCTTGATCGAGAATTGATTGACTACTAAACCCTAAAAATTGGTTGAAATAAAGTCTCTGTTTTGCAAAATACCCAATTTTTTTTTACCCTGTCTTCTTCAATATCTTTGCAGTGTTGTCTTTTTCTTCTTCCTTTTCGAGACTCTCTTACTTAATTTGCTGCTTTTCTTTTTTTAAGAAGCCAATGCGTTTCCAGATTTGGCCCGTTACATTTATATGTTCTGTGCAAGATTGTGTGTACATGTGTTTATGTTTAGTAGAAGTGTAGAACAAGTATTAGACTGATATTGAGATTCACAACTTAAATCGGTGAATGCCTTCCGCAATGAAGAAAGAGTTTTTTCTTTTGATGCAGTAGTCTTTCTTGTGATTCGTGTAGGTTCTTTATAGTAAGTCGTTCAATGATGATCTAAAAACCACTCTTTAGCCATCTTTCATACAATACCATTCGATAGCTGTGTCACTGATTCCATTAATGTTCTTTGTAATCAATGATTTCCATGTTTAGCTTCCACTGTAATCCTGATTTCAATTTAAAGTTATTCAGTTTCATGTTGTTTCTGTCTTTGCATTTCAGATGAGTAGCAGGCGAACAGTGAAGAGATCATTGATTTTATCTGACGATGAAGATGAAGATATCTTTTACAGCTTCAAGGTTCTTCTACCTAACGGTACTAGTGTGAAACTCACACTTAGTAACCCAGATCCAAAGATGTCTATGCAAAACTTTGTCAACCTCGTGAAGATGGAGTACGAAAATGCTAGGAAAGACTGTGTTTTGCTGTCTAAGAGGACGAGGGTTGATTGGAACTCAGGCGGAAAGTTTTCTCTTGAGTCAAATGGCGAGAAGATGAATGGCATTGTTCGTTTTGCTGCCTTTAAGCCGAACATTTGTCATATAATACGCCTTGATGTGAGTTGTTCTCTTTTCGTTCCAGTCTTTTACAAAATGATTTCAAATTTGTTTTGCGATATTTTCTGACTCAATTTCTATGTCTGGATCAGGACGGTTCTGGTATAGCTTCCACCATGTATGAGGTCAGTATTACTATTCTGAAACATATATGCTTGCTATCTCACTGTCTCCTTAGGTTGGTTTGTGATGGTTCACACTTGTTTTTGCAGAACTTGTGGGACCTGACACCTGATACTGATCTGCTTAAAGAACTACCTGAAAATTATAGCTTTGAGACAGCTCTCGCGGATCTGATAGTAAGTGTTTTAGTAAAATTACCTAAATGGAAAAGTGGATATTGTGCGTTATTGTAAACCGATGCACATTACTTTATCCTTATTGTGTAGACTGGCACACATTGTTTGACTTCGATTTTAGTTCTTTTGGATGTGGTCTAGCTCTTTGGATAGTGCCCAAAGAAACAAAAAATATAATTATTTCCTCCTCTTCCTGTTTGCAACCAAAATTTATGGTTTCTAGGGATTCACATTGTGTTTCCAAATAGATTAACTTATTCTCAATTACTCACATGATTTTGACATTAATTCTCTGGATCTGTTGATGAGATTGGGGTTTGTATCTGTTAAGTTTCTCCTTTATTTCAGATATGGAATCCTAATTTTTCTGTTGCTAAATTAACAGGACAACTCCTTGCAAGCTGTGTGGCCTTATCGTGAAGGAGCTCGGAAACTGATTAGGTATGTTCTTATATTAGGAAGTTTGATGACAACCATTGAGTGTAATCCTTCAACTCATGTGATTATTTTCCAGTGTGGATATTTCTGCTGACCGGATTACAGTCTTTGATACCGGGAAAGGAATGGACAGTAGTGAGGAAAATTCTATTGACAAATGGTGAGATTGTTTCTTCAATTATATTCAAATGCTCACAGAACGTGGATTATGATTATGAACTGAGAAAATTGTTCTATAGAACAGACAACTTAACATATTTTACGTATTAAGCTTGATATTGCAGTCAAATGTTCTTTACTCAAATTTGTTTCAAATTGTGCAGGGGTAAGATTGGGGCGTCATTACATAGATCTCAAAAAACCGATGCTATTGGAGGCGACCCACCATACCTTAAGGTAATTCATTAGTCGCATAGATTCATTTTTTCCTCTTTTATGTTTCTCTTTGGACTGTTCATTCTGTATCAACACCTGTCTGTTATTTTACTGTTTTTGAAGAGAGATTCATTCTTTTTCTATGTAGCCATACTTTGGGATGTTCGGATATGGAGGTCCTTATGCTTCTATGTTCTTGGGAAGGTGCGATTTCAGCTTCTATTTACCCAAAACTGTTAAGGTCAACCTATGGTTGTCTGCAATCTCTTGTTGTGTCTAACTCTCTTCTCTGTCAGGCGTACTTTGGTGTCTTCTAAGACAAAAGAGTCCAAGAAAGTATTCACTTTTCAGTTTAAGAAAGAAGCCTTGATTGACAATCGGTCTATTTTGGGAAAAAACTGGAAGGTAATATAATTCATCATCTTTCTGTTTAGCTCATAATTCTTTTTCTTGTTGTCATCAATGTTTCATAAACAATGAATTCTGAATTTCTTGTATAGACTGATGGTGGCATGAGGGACCCATCGGAGGAGGAAATTAAGTTATCGCCTCATGGAAGCTTTACAAAGGTACCCCCTTGTTCAACAATTTCTTCCTTTGTTCCCCCATATGACGTGAAAAATAATCTCCTATGTACTGTCAGAGATGCAGAACAAAGTATAGTTGAACATATTTTCTATTGTCAGAAATGCTGTGAAAATTGAGTATCTTTTGTTTTCCTGTGAGGAGTTAACTTTCTGTGGGAAAACTTTCTTGTTTCTGAACGAGTTTGATATCTTGAGTTTTATCGCTTTAAATTGAGGTGGTGTTGTTAATTTGTTTACTCATCTAGTTCAATGGTAGTCATTTATCAAATTATAATGTTCATCGTGGATTATAGTGGAAGACTGGAAGTATTATGTGTGTTCTAGAATCTAGAGATTGTGCGGAAACCGCATGGTGTTGTTCTCAACTCCAATGACAGTTTGAACTTCATAATTTCAAATTTCTTCTCATAAACCTTAGCTATGATATGTTATCAACTGTTTATCTGAGACTGCTGGTCTTTGTTCTTTCTAGGTTGAGATATTTGAATCAGAATTTGACATCTCCAAAATATATCAACTCCAGTGCAGGCTTAAGGATATCTACTTTCCTTACATCCAGGTATTCTTTGTCTATTGATTATACAATAGGTCATAATCCATGTTTATTGCTTGGAGTTTTGTTGATGGCTTTAATAGTTCTTAAAGCATGCTAACCTTCACCAGAGTACGTTATTGTCTACTAGGGTCAAGTGATGCCTGAAAATGGGATATAAATATGGAAAAATGCATGAGTTTCTGATTGCTAATATATGTTTTCTGTTAGTTCTGCCTATTGACTGTTTTTTTGTTGAGTCTTTTTTTAGCTCTGATAAAATGTGACTGTTTTAATTTTCTTTATCAACCTGTAGTGTGATGAACTCTCCAAAACTGGGAGAACTGAAAGGCCTGTAGAGTTTCAGGTTTGTTATTATCATCATTAGCTAATCAGTTTTTGAATCTCGTTTAATGTTTACTAAGATTATCATTATGTTTCAGGTTTGTTATTACTATTCCAATTTCCAAGATATATTACTGAAAGTGTTCTTGGCTATACTCTTTTCCGGGTCCTCTATGATTTTTTCAGGTCAATGGGGAAGATTTAGCTGAGATAACAGGTGGAGAGGTTGCCATTACCAACCTACACTCCACGGGTCAAGTATATTCATTTGAGATTCGATTCACTCTCTCCGGTGGGAAAAGAAAAGGTAAAAAACCCCTCTTCTGATCACGATGTTTCCTATGAGTTAAGCTCCTGGCTGCTTTTGCCTCAGTATCTGGTAGCAAGTTATTTGAAAGTAATGTCATGAAAATGAAGATGTATTTTTGTTTTGGGTGAATTTGAGAAATTGCTCAAGCTCCCTATATTAAAAATGCAGTGATGGTTGTTTTGTGGTTAGCCAACACATATTTAATCTTCTTAAACTGGAATTCTTAGAGAGTCCAAATCATTTTTGTATGGAGAACGTTGAAATAGCAATAGCAATCCCAAGAATTATCTCTTTATTTGGCTTCTGACTGTATATTTGTTTTTCCAGGGACAACCCAAAAGGCAAACGCTCGCCTGAAGTTTGTTTATTTTCCAATCGTCCAGGTATAACATTCCTTCCTAAAGAAGCAAACATTACCTTTGGTTACCGTCCAGAACTGAACACTTTAGAAGTTTTGCAGGGAAAAGAAAGCTTTGAGAAAATTTTGGAGAGTTTAGAAGAGGAAGGATGCAAAGTTTCTGAAAGCTTCCAAACTTTTGGTCGTGTTTCAGTAAGAAGGCTTGGTCGTCTACTTCCAGAAGTCCGTTGGGTTAGTCTTATCTTGTCACCATTATCATACAAATTATGGTGTGCAGTACTTTGAAAGTTCGCTGAATATGCTTGTAAACAAGAATTTAACTTTTTGTTTTATCAATAAATACGTGTAGGATTCAATACCGTTTATGGTGAGAGGAAATAGAGCGTCTACTTTGCAGAAAGGCTCCCGAAGAGTAAAATGCTTTGTTGGTATAAAGTGCTTACATTTTCAGTTGTGTTATTTTTCTTTTAATTAATTTATTTATTTATGAATGTGCACTCTTTGTGGTTGCAGATTTGGATGCTGGTTTTAGCCCTACGCCGTCCAAAGTGAGTAAACACTAATTTATAGTATTATTTTAACATATCTATTATCATCTGATCACTGAATAAGCTTTGTACAGACCGACCTTGCGAGCCAAAATCCTTTCTCAGTAGCTCTAAGAAACTTTGGTAATAAACCGACGGAGAAAGAGAAGGATGATGGTCAGTTTAAAATCCTTTTGCAATCATGGATTTCCCCTCATATTTTGTGGTTATATCATAACGAATTCTTGTTTTTACAGATGTCAGCTTTGAGATTTTTAAAGAAGGAAAGAATGTCAGCTACGCGCAAGTTGACGATAATTTTAGAGATTGGGTTCTGAAGATGCATGATACCCATGATGAAGAAGCTGCATCGGGTGAAGATGAAGCTGTCCTCATTGTTGGATCACTGGATAAAAAGGCCCTTGTCATTTCGCGTGATGGTATGTATTAGCTTTTCATGGAAGTTAAATGAACTTTGTTTGAAAAGCTATTGCCTTACAATGCATGTTTTCTATTTTTTCCATATATCCAAATTTTTTTACTAACGTTGATGTTGTAGTAGAAAGACACTAGAGGATTTCGCTAGATGCATTTTTCCATATATTTCATCTTTATCTCCTTCTATGAATTGGGTGCTCATACCTCCAATGCTTTTGAGCTGTAGCTGTGAGGGTGCACAAGGTAGTTACGAGAAAAGGAATGTCATGGAAACGTGGTCAGAATATAAAGATTCTGAGAGGAGCTTGTGCTGGGGTTCACAATAACAATGTGTATGCCACCATTGACTATTTTCTAATAGAAGGGTTTGAGGACGAAGCAGGCGGTTAGTACCCATCTACACCATCTTTTAAACTACAAACTGAATAGTCTTCTGTAGTCGCTGCAGCTGAGCTGTCGTTTTTATGTGTCTTCTGCGCAGGGGATACTCGGATTTTATGCAGGTGATTTGTTTTTATCATTTGACTAGTTCTGTATATTCAAGGCTAGTTCTGTATCATATAGCGTTAATGTTAGGCTTATCGATCGCCCTGAGAGTGAGGGATGCAAGCTGTCAATCATCGATGGAATTTCGAAACTGGAAATTGGGAGGTCTTTATCTTTACCAGTCACTATAATCGACTCTGGAAAGGTAAAATCACTAAACTATTACCCATGTTCTTAACTTTTTAATGTGTATATTTTTATTCTCCTCTTCTGCATACAGCAAATAATTTTCAATCTGAATGTTTTTGTACAGTGCCTACCTGTAGATGCAAACGAATGGAATAGAAAACTTGAGAAGCAACAGGAAAAGGCACCGTCAAAAATTGATTTGCTGGATGAGAGAGATTGCAGAGAATTGGGCATTGATGGGGTATGAACGTTTCATTATTTAGTATAAACTAAAGTCAGTTCTAGTAATAGAGTTTGATGCCAACTGCCTTAGCGTGCAAAAATGTATAAATGAGAAATAAGCACTTTTGTCTCCATTTTTTTTTCCCACAAAACTAAGCACCTTTTCCTTTCGTACAAGCTTATCACGTAGAGTAACATTTTATGTATCAATATGTTACAGGAATTACCAGTTGGTGATTCCGTGCGTGCTGGGCGAGCTCCCCCAAAACAGATTGTAGCAGTTGTCCGACCTGCATGCTTCACGTCTTCAACACCGTCCAAGAAGTTGGACCAGTTGAAGTTGGAACAGAAACATATTGTTAAGATGGATGAAGAAATGGTCATGGTAGTAAAATTGCTAGACACAAATATGAAACCGAGTGATAAGAATGTCAAACCTGTGTATTCGCAGCGCTTGTGTCCTACATCTCGTAAAGGGATTAGTGGTCTCTACATTTTTTCACTTGGGTCCAAGTTACCGAACCTTTTCAAGAAAGCTGGCACTTACAAATTTTCTTTCTCCATTGTAAGTAACTTTTGACACTCTTCTTTTTGTATCTGAAATTATATATAAAAGGATTGTTTGATAAATTTAAACTGATAGACTTCTACCTTGCAGTTTTATCTGCCAGTTTATTTTCAAGTAATCATATAATGTAATTGCCCAAACGCTTTACCTTCAGGGAAATTCGATTAAGTGCAACAAAACGGTGGTTGTTAGGCCTTCTTCAAAGGTAGCAAGGTGGGAACTTGACGATAATTTGGAATCCCTTCCATGCAATGTTCAGTAAGACTCCTAATCATTTTAAAAAAAGGCATATATATATATATATATATATATATATATATATATATCTCAAACCGTTCTCATTTTCCCTCACTTTAAATCTTGGATTGTCAAATTTCATCAATATAATGGTGTTTCTACAGGGTGGGTTCTTCTCTTCCACCATTCCGTATCACTTGCTTTGATGAGTACAAAAACCGGATCCCGTTCACTACTGTTCCAAGCCTGGAAGTTGAACTGGAAGCTAACCCTAGATTCCTACTCAAGATTGATCAAATTGAGGCCGACCTGATAGATAGTGGATCAATTCTTAAAATTGAGGTATCTTGCTTCTTCCATGCTTTAAGCACTGATGGTATGATCATAGTTTGGTTAATGTTAACTGAGGACACAGATAATAATGAAATACAGTCCATAGTGTAGGCAGTTTAGCGTTTCACAGTGGTTATCTTTTTGGGTAGTCTAGATCATTTCGTGATTTTCTGAGTCTAATGCAGAATATGCTCGTTGAGACTGGTGAGTTAGACCAGATCAGGCCAACTTACGAAGCAACCTTAGAGATACGCGCAATGGACAAGCCTTTTTCTGTCTCGGTTGCTTGTAAAGGTAAGCTTTAGTATTGGTCTATCTATATGTGTCTATTTGCAGAAGCTCATATCTAAAATTACAAAAGGCTCGTCGAAGTTGTACTTGCGCACCCAAAACAAACTCAGAGCCGGAGCCTGAGTGTATCGTTCAGTTGTTACTTTAAGTTAGGGAGCTTTCTGTAATTTCTTCACTCTTTATAGAACTCCAAAAAATTGAAGATCTCTGATGGTTATGTAATTAGGGAGTATACTCGATGATTTGTATCTATTTATCAAACTGACATTATAAGGACATGCAAAATGAACCAATAGTATTTCTAATATGTATAAATTGTTTTCCTTAACGAAACTTTCTTATTTCAGTTAATCCCGGGCCTCCGGAACGAGTTGCTGTGAATAATTCCAAGGCTTTGGATAATTTGCTTCCCGGTTCTACTGTTGAAGATTTTATCCTTGAGGTATATAATATAGGCCTATGCACGTTGTTCTGCAGTAATTAGTTTTTCCTTCTAATCAAGTTGACCATAATTTTCATGCAGATGTTCGATGGATATAATAACCATGTTGCAGAGGGGACCGATGTTCTGATACATATTGATGGGTACCGTATCGAAGACTGGATGGGCGTCAACCGTAAGGTGTGAGAAGTTTATTCTAGTAAAGCAAAGGAGTCTTTGTATGACTTGTTGAGTGAATTTTTGTAGTATACCATGCTCTCACCATTGTAACACTATATGGATGACGCAGTTTGGTTTGCGTTTTGGTTTTAATTTACTCTTCTTTGATCATCTGATAGGTTGATGGCCGTGGCTGCATTGATCTCTCTGGCCTTCTTAAAGTCACAGAAGGCTATGGGAAATCTGGTTACGTGGTCTCTTCAAGTTAATATTTTTCTGGTGTCATTCTTTTCTTTTGATGATTTGCTGATTGTCAAGTGTCTTTGTTTCTCTACAGTATCACTGTCCGTAATATATGGTAATGAAGTTATCTTCAGGAAAGAGTCTCAAATTGAGGAACGAGAGCTAAGACTTGTAAAAGAGGTAAATATTCTTTTGGCACAATTTGGTTTTGTTCCTTGCCAACAAGCTTTTGTCTCTTTACTAACTCTATTCCTGAAATTGTTTGTTTTGATCAGCTGCCCGAATGCTGTGCTGCTGGTTCAAATCTCGTGAACCTCATCTTCCAAGTGACGGATTCAGAGGGTTCTTTGGATGCTAGCATCCATCATGACGAAAAATCTGGGTGGTTCCATACAATGAGCATTGAATCTGATTCAAGTAGCGTTGAGAGCGAAATCAGATATGCCTTTGTCCATGGATCCTGCAGAGTTCCTTCTCTTTCCCTCCCAGAGAACGAGGGTGTCTTTGCTTTCAGGGTGTTCCATTCGCGATACCCTGAGCTGCATTTGAGCTTAAAGGTACTAACTAGTAACTGGTGAATTTTGTATATATTGCAATATGTTTCTACTATGGGTATAATTTTCAGTTCATGTTTATGTTAAATCGCTTTTTCATATTGATTTTCCTGTATTTGATTTTCAGACTCAGGTAACATCTGCTTCCTCATATGAAAGAGAAGGGACTGGGTATTCAACACCTTATCCAAGGACGACTACACCACCTGAATCAGGAATCCCTTTAATCACAAATCCAGGGCTGACTCCATGTTCACAGATTGGAGTGTTGGCCATTAGGTCATCTTCATTGGCTCTCAGTAGCCAAACTAGCCTGATGGATATGGCACAGTACGCTGAGGTATGGTCATCACTATTTAAGTGGGAAAATATTGATATTTCTCTTTCATTTATGCCTTAGTGAAAGACAAACAATATCTAGAATGATCTAGCTTTTGTATTCCTAGTTTATCTCAGCCACATTGAAAATATTCCTTTCTTCCTGTAGAGCTTAAAAGAAAAAATCAATACATACGAAGAATACCGATTTGAAGTAGATAAGCACCTAGAAAGTTTGCAGGCTGAACATGAACATGCTGAGCAAGAGTTGAGTGCGCTGCAAGGTAACTAGTATCTTGATTTGCCGATGTTTTGATAACTCTGACGGGGTTTAAAGCTGCATTGCTGCTATTTTATTTTATTTTGCATTCTTTTTATGAACTATCCATGTTCATGTGAATTTCTTCTCAGCTTCTCTGGAACCTCTTGGTGCATCGTTCCCAGAATGCCTATCCACAAAAGAATCTATGATGAAACAAATCGAAGAGAAGCATCATGACACTGCAGCATCGGTTTTCTGCTGTCTGTACAGAGAGGCTCCACCTCCACAGTCTTTTTTTCTGTCAAACAAAGGAATGTTTGGCGTTGTAGCGCTTCTCGGTTCAGTTGCCTCCACCTCCCTTAGCAGGTACAGATTTTTTCTGATCATATTCATAGTGTCTACGCTTGGGGAAAATCTTCAATTTCGTAACTTATTTGGTATGACTGACAGGGTTTTGTCTGAATATTTGGGGAAAGACACAATGCTTTCATTGGTGTGCAAATCATCACAATTTGGACAGAAAAGCGATGAGTATCGCAAGCTTCAATCTGAAGCAGCTAGCCACGGACGAACTATCACCAATCGGTTTCTTGTTATTTGTCTTGATGCAACCAGGTACATATTTTTGTACTCTCCGTTTGAATTTTGGATTTCTTGTTAATCTATAGCTTAGTCAAATGTTTTCCGGCTCAAAACATGCAGACCTTGGAGGAATGGAGTTGTGAAGAATGATCCTCAGAAGAGATTAGCCATGGATAGCCCTTACCTGCCGAATGGAGATCCTATTCCCGGTTTCAAAGGCTACGGTGTGAACATGATACACTTAAATTCAGAGGAGCTGGATATACAATCAAACTCGGGTCATGGGCTTAGGGAGACGCTATTCTATGGGATTTTTGGAGAGTTGCAGGTATATGAGACCGCAGAGGATCTTGAAGCAGCTCTTCCTCACATCAATGGAGACGCTGTGTCTCTAGATGGTGTGATCGCCAGAGAAAACGGTTTCATATACTCTGGTTGCTGGTACATGCACTTTCTTTTTTATCCTTTAAACCTTGCAGATCTTTGCTTTCTTTTGTTATTTGTCTTTGGTTATTGGGAGTGTTGGTGATCTTTGGTTTATTTTGTGTCTTGTGCTGTGTCAGTACACCGGAAGTTCATTTTCCAATAACCGTAACGGAGAAGCAAGAGAAGGCATTGGTGCGAATGGAAATAGCAAGAGGCAAAAAGAGAAAGGCTGAGAAGGAGATCGCCGAGGAGAATAGTAAGAAGCGTAGGTTGGTGAAAAAGTTGAAGAAGGCAACGGAGAAGTACGAATGTTTAACAGCTACGGCAGACTCTTAGGGTTTTTTTTACTTTTAAAAAGTTTTCTTAATGTCGTACTTTTGTAAATACTAGCAAATGACTGGAACAATTCGGTAGTTTACTTAAACGTTCTTGATATTTTGGTAATATAAAAAAGGTTTGATGTTTTTTGCCGAAAATATCAAAAGCTATGCGTACTTCTGTGAGTAGAGAAAAGTATAAATCCCCTAATGATGATGATAAAGTACCTAAACACGTATATAATTCATCTTCCGTCTTGGGTAATGGAGCCCCAAATAAAATAACCAATAGTATTTTATTGTAAACATATTCATTATAAAATTTGCCGACTCTTCATTTCTCATCTCACTCCTTGACTCTTCCCCTTCCCAACACTCTTCTTCTTCTTCTTCGTCTTCTCATCTGTCTCTCTCTAGCGTTTGGAGGGTTACTCAAAGCTAATTCAGTCTGCAAAATCTAAGGTATCTGAAGTTGATTTCACTGCCAAAACTTAAGAGTTGTTCATCTCAAGGTTGTAATAAAGTCTATAAACAGTTGTCTCTCCGGTTTTGGCTTGTTATATGCAAATCGATCTACATAGATTTTTTTACTAAGTGTGGTGTTTACATGCACTTGTATTAGTAGATGTATATGTTGTAGCTTTAGGTACTTGCTTTCTAAAGTTACCAAACCACAAAACTTTTTTAAAAAATTTACAATAAAATGTAAAAAAAACCTCGAATCCATGCATGCTTCGTATCCATGTTTTTTTTTTTTAATGGGTATCTTCTCTTCTGAATCATGTGCTTTGAATTTCAGATGAGTAAGAAGAGACCGACCGAGAGAAGATTGTTTCCAGATGATGATGATGGTGGAGGAGATAAGTTTTACAGGCTCAAGGTTCTTTTGCCAAACAGCACTAGTGTGACACTCACACTTACTAACCCTGAGCCTAAAAAGAATTTTGTTAACCTGGTGAAAGATGAATATGACAAAACCCGGAAAAACTGTGTTTTGTCCGGTAAGAAGAGGAAGCGGGTTGATTGGAATATGGCTGCTAAATCTTATCTCGAGTTTAACGGTGAAAAGATTAAAGAGACCGTTCGATTTTCAAAGTTTAAGCCCGATTTGTGCAATATCATACGTCTAGATGTGGGTTACTTTTTAATATTTTCATTATGCTACTTTCTCTGTTTTTTTAGTGTGTTGATTTTGCTAATTATGATATAACTATGTGCCTTGATTGATCTCTGGATCAGGATGGGTCTGGAGAGGGGTCTAATATGTATGAGGTTAGTTTTTACTACATAGTTTTTGCTATGTATAATTGTCTCCTTAAGCTTTGTTTAGTGATGTTCCTGTTCTTTGTTTTTTTGCAGAACATGTGGGATTTAACACCTGATACTGATTTGCTTAAAGAACTACCACAAACTTATAGCTTTGAGACAGCTCTTGCGGATCTAATTGTAAGTTTCTCAGTCAAATTGCATGTAATATATTGTTACAATTTTATGTGTTCTGTGAAAAAATTTGCTCTTATTGACTTAATACAAAGTTCTTTAAAGACTTTTTTAAGTGAGTCTTTTATAGGTCTAGTGCAGGATCACTGTAGTTAGGGTAAAGGGTTTTGTAGTAGATTGTAGCTAGTTTGACAACTCAGCAACAATCTGGTAAGTTCGTTAGATGAGAGCTGACGGTTTAATAGGAAATTACCGTAATTTGGTATTCTAGACGTGGTTTAGCGTTATTCTTTCGTTAACCGGCTTGGGGTCTTTCTAAAATCGGTCTTGGAGTTCGTCTTTCTCCGTCAAGGATCTCGGAGGAGTTGGTGCGTACTGATTCGGAGTTTCAAAAGAAGATTTCGAATCTCAGCACGAGAAATGGAGCAGTCTTTGAAACTCGTGTGGGAAGATAGTGCCTGAGAAGGTTGAAAACTTGAAGACATGTGTCAAGATGAAAGACACCCTCCAGGTGCTCGATGAAATGACTCTCAAAATAGCCTTTTTGAGTTACTATGTGTTCGAGAATGGATGAGAATAAGCCAAGAGGTGAAGACTTATTCCGTTGTCATTAGCGGCAGCTTTTAATGCACTTAGGAGGTACTGATTACTAATTGGCAGGGGAGGGTTTGTTACAAGTATAAATTTGTATACTGTGGCTGCTCCAAAGACGAATCTCAAGAAGCCACCTCATTCTCAGCATGAGGACAATCTCATATTCAGGCTGGCAGTATTGTATGAGTCTTTCTTGTGTTAGTCTGGTGCAGGATCACTCCTATGGAGTTTGTAGTAGTCTGAAGTTGTGTTAACAGCTTGGGTTTAGATCTGAGATTCTCTCGTTAATCAAATTCTCTTTATGGTGTAGTTGTTTGGTGAACTGAATAAAAGTAGTTTGCTGGTTTAGTTATTTCATTGTTGTGATCTTTGCTTGGCTTCTTTGTGAAATGTAACTCCACGTCGTCTGGATCATCCTGTGATATAAGAGTTTGATTGACATTTTTAGGATCATATGATTGGGTTTGACTGTGTTAGTTTTCTTGTTTATGAACTCCAATTTTCATGTTGCTGGCTTATATCACAGGATAATTCTCTGCAAGCTGTGTGGTCTTGTTCGCCCGGAGATCGAAGACTGATTAGGTTTGTTCTTGTCGTAAAAGGTCATATACTTCAAATGAACTTTATCTTTTGATTTCATGTAATTGCTTTTGCAGTGTCGATGTTCTCGGTGATCGAATTTCAATCTTTGATTCTGGTCCTGGAATGGACAGTAGCGACGCAAATTCTATTGATAAATGGTGAGAACATCGAGTTCAATATAAGTAACTTCACAGTTCAATCAAATTTTCCTTACTCAAGTTCATACCGCGAGTTTGATCTTGAAGTAGTCTTCATTTTCTTAACACTGCGCAGGGGGAAAATAGGGGCTTCATTACATAGGTCACAAAAATCCAAAGCTGTTGGAGGCAAACCACCATACCTTATGGTACTTAACACCGCCTCAAGAATCTTAGAAGAGTTTTTGCTCGCAGTTTATAAATTATCATGAGTCTTTCTATTTTGCTATGTAGCCATTCTTTGGGATGTTTGGATATGGAGGTCCTTATGCTTGTATGCATTTAGGAAGGTGAGTATTTTACTAATCTGAGGAATGATTGTCTGCCTTCCTTGGGTGCATTTAACTCTCTTCTATGGTTAGGCGTACTTTGGTGTCTTCAAAGACGAAACAGTCTAAGAAAGTATTCACCTTGCAACTCAATCGAGAAGCTTTGATTGACAATCGTTCTATCTTGGGAAAAAACTGGAAGGTGATAATACATTCATAATATATCATCGTTTACTGCTTGTCATAGTCTATGTCATTAAATGGTGGATTTTAAAAATGTGAAAGGTTGATGGTGGAATGAGGGATCCTCTAGAGGAGGAATTCAAGTTATCACCTCATGGAAGCTTCACAAAGGTACACGACTTATGTTATGTTGCTACTTGGATTTCTTGAGTTTATCTCTGTTCACAAATATATTCTCCATGTTTGTTTATTCATATCCTGCAGTGATACCTTTTTATTAAAGAATTATGCTGTAATGACAAGATTGTGCATAAGTTAAAGTTTTTTGTGCTGTTCTAGAATCCTATAACAATCTGTCCACTTTGTGACCTTAATCTATGCTCCTCTGGTTTCATGAATCAGCAAGTTGTATTATGTATCTGTTTATCTAAAACTGCTATTCTGTTTTATTTACAGGTTGAGATATTTGAATCCGAATGTAAAATGCCAGAAATAGATCAACTTCAGTGCAGACTTAAGGATATATACTTTCCTTACATTCAGGTTTTCGTTGGCTAATATTAATACAAGATGTGGTGATCCTTTTATGGTGTTTCTTTGTCGGAAGTTTCATTTTTTTTTGTCAACCTGTAGTGTGATGAAATCTCTAAAACTGGGAGGACTGAAAGGCCTGTAGAGTTTCAGGTGTGTCATTATTTCTAAAGATGTTTGGGGTTAGGCAGTATTAGTGCTCTTAGTTTCAACCTTTTTCTAATTTCCTTGGTCGTTGTCCAGGTCAATGGATATGATTTAGCTGAGACAGTAGGTGGAGAGGTTGCCACTACCAACCTAAACTCCAAGGGTCGAGAATTTTGGTTTCAGATTCGATTCGTTCACGGTGAAAAAACAAAAGGTATCAACCCTTTAACAGTTCAAGATGCTTCATTTCAGTTAAGGGTCTGGCTGCTTTTGCTCCAGTATTTGGTAGCAAACAGCCAGAGCTATCTATCTGAAAATATGATTAGATATTTTCAAAAGAACAGATATGATTGGATTTACAAAAGTTTATGCCCTCGTAAACAAAATTGCAGTTGTGAGTCTAACTTACATAGAGATATAGAAACAGATGAGTAACATACTTTATATCGGAATTCTCAAAGCTAATGTAACTTACATGGAGATATTGAAACTAGGGTTTAATATACTTTTCTGTAGAACGCTGAATTAGAATCCAGAATATTGATCATATCGTTTGGAGTCTTGACAATATTTTTTTTCATACAGGGTCATTCCAGGAGGCAAACGCTCGCCTCAAGTTTGCTTATCTTCCAATCATACGGGTATGACGATCCTTTCCTAAGAAGCGAACTTGACCATCGGTTTACCTTTCTTGAAACTGAACACTTCAAGTTCTGAACTATGTATGTGACAGGAAAAAGAGAGTATTTACAAAGAGAGCAGTACTATTATTCTGGAAAGCTTCAAAACTTTAAGTCGTCTTTATGTACGAAGACTTGGTCGTCTACTCCCAGAAGTATCTTGGGTTGGTCTTCTTTGTTCACCATTAGTTTTTCTTCCTGGAGTATTCACAGTTCTGTTACCAGAGAATGTTTTGAATGATGTTTGACTATTTTTAGTGCGTCAAGGATTTAAAAAGGTTATGACTGTGGGTGAATCCTTGCTTCTGTTTCCAATAACTATGTAGGCATCAATTCCGTTTATGGAAAAGGGGGACAGAGCCACTACTTTGCAGAAATCGTGTCAAAGAGTGATATGCTTCGTCGGTATGATGCCTCGCACTAGTCAATTGTATATTTATCTGTTTGAAATTGTTCTATCCGAGCATGTTTCATGTGCACTCTTTGGTGGTTACAGATTTGGATGCTGGTTTTAGCCCAACGCCTTCAAAAGTGAGCTAACATTAACCTTGATTCGTTAATCTTATTAGTACAATTTTACATGATTATTAAACATGTTTTTGCAGACCGATCTTGCAAGTCAAAGCCCCTTCACTTTGGCTCTGAAAAACTTTGGTAGTAAATCAAAGGAGAAGGATAACGGTTAGTTTAAACCCATTTGAAATCTTAGTTTGCTCTTTTTCTTGTATCTCAAATACATTTAATTCTATGTTTTTACAGATGTCAGTTTTGTGCTACATAGAGAAGGAAAATCTTTAGTACTTGGGCAAGTGGACCAGGATTATAAGACTTGGGTTCTTGAGATGCATAAGACTTATGATGAAGAAGAGGCGTCAGGGGAAGACGACGCAGTCGTTATTTTTGATTCCTTGAATAACAAAGCTCTTCGCATTTCGCCTGATTGTGAAGGTATGCAGCTGCAAACGACCATGCATGCCTAATGCCTTCATTAAGATAAAAAATAATTGTTTGGTATAACCATTTTCAAATATTTCCAATGAATAGCCAGAAATCTGCTGTAAAAGCTTCATGATATCTGTAGTGATAATATTGTCATCTTTTCTTTATTCCTTATATAAAATTATTTGTAACTGCAATGCTTTTGAATTCTAGCTGTGAGGGTGCACAGTATTATGAAGAGAAAAGGGATGTCATGGAAGCGTGGACAGAAGATCAGGATTCTGAAAGGTGCATGTGGAGGGGTTCACAAGAATGATGTCTATGCGACAATTGACTATTTTCTCGTTGAAGGTTTCGACGACGAAGCAGGCGGTAAGTACCTTCTCAACTATAATTTTAACTACATACTAGAACAATGTTGAATTGATCTGTCTCTATGTGGTTTATGAGCAGGTGATGCCCGGATTATATGCAGGTGATTTTTTTTTTTTTTCAATTTAACTAGTTCTGAATACTAGAAGAGTTCACTATCTCCAATTCTTGTATTCTGAATCTGAATATTTGATCTAGGCAAATCAATTACTCTGAAGATGAGGGATGCATTCTTTCAATGACTAAAGAAGTTTCAAGATTGGAACTACGAAGTTCTTCATCTTTTCCAATCAGTATTATTGACTCTGGAATGGTCAAACTGCTGAACCCTTAAATCATATTCTTTTTCTTTGCATACTCTCTTAACTTCACTCTAAAGGATGTTTTTGAACAGTGTCTACCTTTAGATGAAATTGAGTGGAATAGGAAAATTGGGAAGCAACGGGAAAAGGATCCATCGAGAATTGATTTGCTGGATGAGAAAGATTGCAGAGCATTGAACATTGATGGGGTAGGAACGTTTCTTTTCTTACTAAAAATGAGTCTGATATAGTAATAGGGTTTGCTGTTATAGTATCATTAACTTCCAGATAACGTTTTATTTATGAACATGCCATAGGAATCATCATTTGGTGATTCAGTGCGTGCTGGAGAAACTCCCCCGAAACAGATTGTTGCAGTTGTTCGACCTGCTAGCTTCACATCTTCAAAAGTGTCGAAAAGGTTGGATCAGAAACATATTGTGAAGATGGATGGAGACATGCTCATGGAAGTAGAATTTCAAGATACGAATATAAAATCAAGGGATATGAATACCAAAATTTTGTATTCAGATCACTGTTTTCCTACATCCTTTAAGGGGTTTCAAGGTCTCTACATCTTTCCACTTGAGTCAAAGCACCCCGACATGTTCAATAAAGCTGGCATTTACAACTTTTGTTTCTCTATTGTAAGTGATGCTATAATCTTTATCTGCCATTTAAGTTTCTCGAACCAAATTTTCGAACACTTTCCTTTCAGGGAAAATCGATTACTGCTAAGAAAAAGGTGGTTGTTGAACCGTCTTCGAAGGTGGGAAGTTGGAAACTTGCTTCTAATCTTGAGTTCACGGAGCAGTATAATGTTCAGTAAGACTTTTATATTCTTCAGAACGGAACACACATGTGACCTTTCTCTTATTCCTGCACTTACGATCTCAAATTTAATCAATATAATGGTGTGTCTACAGGGTGGGTTCTTCACTTCCTCCTTGCTCTATCGCTTGCTTTGATGAATATGAAAATCAGATACCATTCACTTCTGTTCCAACTCTGGAAGTTGAACTGAAAGCCAGCCCCGGATTCGAAAGAAAGATTGAAATGATTGAGGCCAACCTGGTAGATGATGGAATTCTCAAAGTCGAGGTATTTAACATCTTCAAGCACTAATGTTATGACTATTTTTGTTATCGAGAGAGGGTTAGATACCAAATTAGGCTCCTAGTGGCTGCTGAAGAAGACCTTTGATGGCTGTTGAATTTCTGGCAAAGTCTAATTTTCTGAAACTAATGCAGAATATGCTCGTTGAGACTAATGGGTTAGATCAGATCAGGCCAGATTATGATGCAACCTTAATGATATGCTCAAAGGACGAACCATTTTCCGTCTCAGTTGCTTGTAAAAGTAAGCCTAATGCTCTAATTTTGTATTGTAGCAGTCTTTATATGTCTGTGCTACAAAATCTTGTAGTAAGATACGGGAAGGAGTATCAATATACACTTAAACGTGGAACAAAATAAGATCTGGGAGTGTATCGATCAGTAATGTTACTCCAACTAAATGACCTTTTTGTAAATTTGACTTTGTTTATGGAACTGAGAAAATTGACAACAGTAGGAAGTGTTTTGAGATACAAACTAACCTGATTTAGTAAGAGTACTTTTGTGTAGAATGATTATTTAGTTCACAATCTTTTCATATTCCAGTTAAACCTGGGCCTATGAAGCGTGTTGTTGAGATGTATCCAGAGGCTTTGGAAAATTTGCTTCCAGATTCTACTGTTCAAAATTATATCTTGGAGGTATATGTAATAAAAGTTCTATACATTTTAAGTGTTACGTAGTGAATCATTCCACTGAGTACAATTATTTTTCATGCAGGTGTTTGATGGATACAATAACCATGTTGCAGAAGGGACTAATGTTCAGATTTGTACTGAGGGCTATTGCATCAAAGACTCGATGGGCTTAAACCAAAAGGTGCGAGTAGCTTATTTTCTTAGAATAACCAACACTCTAGGATACCATATTATAAGCGTAGTTTCTAGTTCATTGGTCTGTTTGGTGACTGTGTATTGACAAATGTTCTATTCACTCTTTAAGCTCATTGATCATGTCATAGGTTGATAGTTTTGGCTGCGTTGATCTGTCAGGAATTCTCCAAGTAACGGCCGGCTATGGGAAATCTAGTAACATCTGCCCACCATTCTTTTGTAAGATGTAACAAAAAATATCTTCTAATTGTCTAATGTATTTTTTTTGCTTTTTCTGTGTAGTATCACTCTCGGTTATGTCTGGTATTGATGAGATCTTCAAGAAAGAGTCTATAATTGAGAAACGAGAGCTCAGGCTCTTAACAAAGGTAAGTATCCGTAAAATAGGTTGATTGTTTCAATGCGTTTCTCCTGTTCTGAGTTCTGTCTTTCATCTTCAGTCCCTACACATTTCTCATGTTTTTTAATCCTTTCTCATTCTGAAATTGATTGTTTTGATCAGCTGCCCGACTGCTGTACTGCTGGTACAAATCTTACAAACCTCAAGTTCAAAGTGACGGATTCAGATGGTGTTATTGATACTAGTATCCATCATGATGAAAATTCTGGATATTTTCATACCATGAGCACTGAATCTGATTCAAGCAGTGTTGAGAGTGAAGTCAAATATGCATTTGTTCACGGGTTCTGCAAAGTTCCTACACTTCCCCTACCTGAGAGCGAGGGTGACTTTTCTCTTAGGGTTTTCCATTCTCGATTTCGCGAGATTCATATGAGCTTAAAGGTAGAAATTTGTGGACTGGGTTATCTTACAATATGTTTTTACCATGAGTAGAAAATGCAGGTTGTTGAGAACATGTCCTCTTAATTTACAGATTCAGCTAACGCCTGCTCAAACATTTGAAAGAGATGAGATTGGGTGTTCTACACCTTATCCAAGGATGAGTTTCACACCTCAATCAAAGATGGCTTCAACCACAAATTCATCGGTGGCTCCAACTGCACAAACTCCATGTTCACAGTTTAGAGTTTTGAACATTAAGGCATCGTCATCGACTCTCGGTAGCCAAACTGGCCTGATGGATATGGCACAGTTCACTGAGGTATGGCCATCACCATTTGAGCCACAAATATTGATCTTTACGTTTCATTTATGCCTTAGTAAAAGCAAAAAAAAATCTAGAATGATCTAACTTTTGTATTCCGAGTTAACATCTCAATTTGAAAATACTCCCCTTTTCCTGCAGAGCTTAAAAGAAAAACTCATTAGATACAGTGAACACAGAGTGGAAGTAGATGAGCGTCTAAAATGTTTGGAAGCTGAAGTAAACCAGGCTAAGGAAGAGTTTAATACCTTGCAAGGTAACTATTATCTTGGTTTAGATCAGACTGAAGTTGCAAAAGTTTGATAACTATGATCGGGGGATTCAAGTTGCATTGATGTTTACTGAACTGCCCTCATCTTTTTATTCTGAAAACACTTAAAGCTTAATTTAAGAGTTTCACAAAATCGTTATTAGAATTTCAATAATTTTCTGAGACAAAAGAATGGCAAATGGTAGCACAAACCGACAATTCTTACCTGTTCATGTTGCCTTTATCACAGCTTCTCTGGAACATCTCGGTGCTACGTTCCCAGAATGCCTATCCACAAAAGAATCAATGATGAAACAAATCGAAGAGAAGCATCCTGACACTGCAGCATCGGTTTTCTGTTATTTGTACAGAAAGGGTGCCCCTCCGCAGTCACTGCTTCTGTCAAAGAAAGGATTGTTTGGCCTTGTAGCTATTCTTGGTTCAGTTGCCTCCACCTCCCTTAGCAGGTGAAATCAATTTATCGCCATAGTTTACTGATCATAGTGTCTACACTCTACACTTGGGTCAAAACTTTTGTATCTGAAGTTATATGGTATGACAGGGTGTTGTCTGAATATTTGGGAGAAGACTTGATGCTCTCTTTTAGGCCTGGGCATTCGGTTAACCATTCGGTTTCGGTTCGGTTGTATTCGGTTTCGGTTATTTTGGATATAGTAATATAGTAACCATTTGGATATTTATGAAATTTCGGTTTAGTTCGGTTCGGTTTCTTTCGGTTCGGTTTCGGTTTGTTTATTTAAATAAATAACCATAACTAACATAAATTATATTAACATTAACCAAATAAACCAAATATAACCAAAACTAACCGAATATAACCAAAATTAACCAAATATACAATAACAAAAATACAAAAAAGGGAAAAATATTGATTCAATTTTACAAAATAGTATTTAACTTTGTAAATTCAAAATAATAACATTTACATATATTGATTATTTAAAATATTTAATTGTTTTGAATCTAGAAATAATTTATATTTTAAGTTTATTTTATAGTTTTGCATAATATTAAGTATATAATATTTGATATCTTCTAGGTTTTCGGATATTTCGGTTAACCATTTAATTGTCGGTTCGGTTCGGTTCGGTTTCGGTTAGTTTGGATATAGATTTTTACTAACCATTCGGGTATTTGAAGAATTTCGGTTCGGTTCGATTTAGTTTTTTCGGTTCGGTTTCGGTCGGTTATTTGGTTATCGGTTATTTTGCCCAGCCCTACTCTCTTTGGTATGCAAATCGGCACAATGTGGCTCGAGTAGTGCTGAGTATCGCAGGCTTCAATCTGAAGCTGTTAGACTTGGAAGATCTATAACCAATCATCGGTTTCATGTTCTATGTCTTGATGCAATTAGGTATTCTTTCAACTTTTGGATAGCTGCTTAAAATCGTTTCTGAATGAATCATAAAAGTTTTTTGGTGATCTTTTCAACTTTTGGATACCAACCATGCAGACCTTGGAAGGATGGGCTTTTGGAAAACGATCCTCAGAAGAAATTAGCCATGGATGACCCGAAGCTGTCCGATGGAGATCCCATACCGGGTTTCAAAGGCTATGCCGTGAACATGATTGATTTGGATCCAGTGGAGCTCTGTATACAAACATACTCAGGATACGGGCTTAGAGAGACGTTGTTCTACCATCTCTTTGGGAATTTACAGGTATATGAGACTCAAAAGCAAGTTGAAGCAGCTCTTCCACACATCAATGGTGGTGGTGCAGTTTCTTTAGATGGTTTTATCGCAAAAGGAAACGGATTCATATATTCCGGGTGCAGGTACATGACTTTCTCTTGATCCTTATATCCATTTCAGTTTTTGCATTTAAACTGTAATGCTCAAAACTTGACAGGGAGCTTATAAATTTCCAAATTTATCTTCGTTTCTTCTTTTTGTCTAGCTTTTGAGTTTTATTCTAAGCCTTGATATGTAACTGCTGTTGATATGATCTTTGGTTTTTGGATCAGCAAACCGGAAATTCATTTCCCGATCACAGTAACAGAGAATGAAGAAGAGAAGCTGAGAAAATTGGAAGCAGCAAGAGACAGAGTGAGAATGGCAGCGAAGAAGATAGAGGAGGAGAAGTGCTCATTGAGTAAGTTAGACAAAAAAATGAAGAAAACAAATGAAGCTTATCACAATGCAACGAACTCTTTAGAGCTAATCCAGACTCTGCCCCATGAGTTATGAGTTAAACTGAACCTAAAACGATTCAAACAGTGATGTTACCTGTTGGTTAATCGGTTTTTTTTTTGGTGATTATAATAAGTAGTCACTTTTGTTCTGAAGATTTATTTATGTTCACCAATTCTTTTTCAAAATTATTTTCTGATTTTGTTTTATAATATTTTGCTGCTATGATCTTTTTAATATACAGATATTCAGAACCGAAACAAACGTATGTATAAGAAAATAGCCACATAGATAGAATATTTCTTTTATAACCATGATGATAGCAAAACCATGTTAAAAAAAAGAAACGATCATTATAGCAAACCCAACTTTGTATTGCTCGGTTTTACATCATAACAAACCCATCAATCCAACCGACAAGAAAAGAAAGATTGATGGTAAATAAAAAAGGGAAGAGACGTATATATGAAATAGGGGACGATTTATCAATTTTACAACGTGATTTTTTCTTTTTTTGATTAGTGAAAAGATGGGTCGACTTTAAATGATATATATAGGATGAATGGTGATATTGGTTAGGACGGACAAATCTGTATGTAGATTAGACTATTTTTTATTTACCACATCAAGTACAATTTGCAATGGTACAGTCCAAAGAAAATAAAAAAAAACTACCGTGAATCAACTGCTAATCGTTTTATGTATAAATAAAGTTATTCTGCACGATTTATTGTTCGCCTTATTTTTAAAGTAGATAGATTAAACCTCTGACGGATTTTGTTCGTTCTGACCGGCACCATTCAAACAATATTCTCTACTTAAACTGAGACAAAAAATAAAACTATATGGTTAAGAAAAACAAAGAAAAGTCGACCATGAAAAAAGCTATAAAGGTTAGGCACATGTAGTTTAATCAGAAATGTTAGGCAAGAGTAGGGATGTGAATTCGAGCCAAAGCTCTCATTGTAGGACGGGTATGAGTTGACAAGTTTATAAAAGCTGTGTCTATTGTAGAATGTGGTTACTATAAGTCTATAATAGTAGACTCATAGCAAATTCAAAATCCTCTAAATTATTTTATTGATGTTTTGATTGTTATGAAACGATTTAAGTCGAAGAATGTAAGACATCTGAATTTACATATTATAGTTCACAAAGTTATTTTAATTTTCCTACCATTGGTTACATAAACATATTAGTTATTTTCTATAATTCAAAAACATAATAACTATTACAAAAAGACATGTATAAAGTAATTATCAATCATTTGTAAAGCTTTTTGATATTATATATATATATATATCTTATTATATAAAGTTGGGTTTTGAAAATTAGTCATTAAAAGGATTTTGACATGTGTCAAGTTATCCATCTCAGATTTTGACATGTGTAAAAGTTAATATTTAATAAGAAGAATTTAATTATCATAAAAATAAAATATTTTGTTTAAAAAATATTAATAATGTAAAAAGATAATTATCTTACAGAATTTATAAAAAAATACAAAGTTTTATTAAATAATTATAAGAAGATTATATAAATATATATTATAATATTATTTAATTATTTTTAGTTTTAAGTTATTCAAAAACACTGCTTTCAACTTTGTTTAGTTGAGATTTTTTTTTAATGAGAAGGTAAATTTTTGTTATATTTTTAAACCAAAATTTTCTCTTACTTTCTCCTTTTTCAGTTGGAAATAAGTAAGATTAATATGCTGACCCAAAAAATAGGCTAATCAAACACAAGCTTACAATAAATAGATAAATAGATTGAAAAAACATAAATCATTGTTGATAGATCCATAGGAGCTCAAAGACTGTGACACCCTGATTTGTGGAAAGGTTTATAAGAAATTGATTTTGGCTACATATGTCACCAAAATGCACTTATTTTTTTGGTCAAGGGTCCTGAGAAAATTTCATGATAGGTGACCTTCCTGGAAATGATTGTCGGAACTGTGCAAGTGAGGACAAACCACATGAATAAATGGATGACCTCCCAGACGTAACAAACCGGCCATCAAATATGGGTGGGTCCACGAGCCAGAAATAGGTGTAGGGCTCACTTAGGAAGGTGAGCCCATAGACTGAGAGTGGACATGGGCTCACTAAGCAAGGTGGCGGTTGAGGCGTTACAGAGACAGAGACTACATCATAGTGTGTTAAAGACACTTCCACGAATACATTGGGAAATTTAACATTAGTTACTATCAAAAAAATTTTGTCACGTTAGAAAAAGATTTTTACTTTCATTGGTTGTCGGAGCAAGCCATTTTGAGATAACAAAAAGACGTGAACATGTTCTCTTTACACAGGAGGAGGGCAGAGCCGAGGTTCTATCTATGGTGTAGAAGGTTGAAAACAAGGTTATCTCCCCAATGGAGGAAGGTGGAGGAGGTTTGACGCAAGGTTATCTCCCCAGGTGAGGAAGGCAGAGCCAAGGTTCTCTCCATGGTGGAGGAGGTTGGATGTAAGGTTCTCTACATAAAAGATAGGGGCAGAGTCGAAGTTTTCTCTGTAGTGGTCATACACTATTGTGATAATACATAATTGATTAGTATATTATGTAATATATTTTTTTTTCAAAACATTTTTTGAGCTAACAATTTTAGTAATTAAAAAACTATGCAGAAGTGAAAATAAAATAGTTGGCTTAATGTGTTCATACAGACATTTTATAGGTATGTGAATATATTTGAAACATAGAGTATATTTAGCTGTAAAAAAAATATACTTTTAATGGTAACATATAAAAAAAATTTGTAAATGGATATAAATCAGTTTATTGTAACAAAAATAAAATTTATAAATAACGTACAACAAATTTTAATATAATTTATTAAATTTTAAGCCCGCACATCGGGCGGCTCCTCATCTAGTATATTATAATAACAATATATAATAACAATATAATAACAATATGGTGCTTCAGAAAATTATTAAAACTTCAGATGACATATTTTAAAATAACAACATTTCTGTTTATGTTATAAAAAAAATTGTTTCTGTAAAATAAGAAAATTGTTTCTGTCATCTGATTATCTGTCAATAAGAAAATAAAAAGTGTGGTAAGGAGGACTCGTGGGGCTTCAAAAATAGTTAAATTTTTTGTCATAAACGGAAAGGTTGAGGAAACAATAATTTATAATTCACAACAACAATAATTTATATTCGTACTACAACAATAACAACATTATACTATACTAGTTATAGAAAAAAAAATTACTAAAAAAACAAAATATAGAGAAACCGACATAACATCGCGATCCATCTGCGTATCAGCGCATGGATGGACACAAAACCAAACCGATGTTGGGAAGCTCGTCTTCTCTATTTAATAAGCTCTCATTTTGCCCCTTTTCAATTTCATCATCCTTCCTACCCCCACACACATAACTATTATTATTATTATTCAAGATTTGAGAGAAGTGAAGAGGCGTATACAATCAAGAACAGAGACAGAGACCGAGAGATTCACACATTTCTCAGGTTAGTCCTGCTTTTTTTTTATTTATTCTATTTTTATCTTTGTTTCTTCGATCCCCACCCTCTGCCCAAATGCAGCTTTCTTGCTATATCTTGCCAAATTGCTGGGACAATCTTTCTTATCTTTCCAATGGCTTTTTGTTTGGTGACATAATAAAAGATTATCCCCTCTTGAGTTTTTCTTCAATAAAAGGTTCAAAATATGTCCTGTTCTTAAGGAATCTAGTTACAACAACTTACAAGATTTAGCGTAATTCGGTTAAATGTTTTTTTTATTTAAAAAACAACCAAACCAAACCGGCTATATTGAGTGTCTAGTTTCCATTTATATTCCAAATGGAAGTGGTTTTATTTTGGTTTCAGTTCGTTTCAGATTACCAAATTGGGATCATATTCGGTTTAGTTAGTACAATCATTTTAAAGAGGGTAGAACTATGCGGTCAAGCTTTTGTACCACAGGATATCTTCTTATTAGCTTTGGTGGGTGGGTGTATAAAACTAGTCGGAAGATTTTTGCCATTTTAACATGCTTTGAGTTTTGCGTTTGGGATTTGATAAACACTTTTGTGTTTTACGGTCAAAGGAGTTAAGGAGATGACAAAATTGGTTTTCAAGTCAATACTTGCAAGTTGCAAGTTGTTTATCATTGACTATTTAAAATACTTGAGAATCCTATAATTAATTAATCCCCAAATGTCATTTTTTTTGTTGCATGGCCGGTTTGGTTTAAGCAATAAAATCTTGAACCTTTTTGTAAACAACGAGATGAAAACCGGTCATGATCATTTGGTGGCTCCACAGCAAGGAAAACAAAATTTGGCCCACAAAATTGTCCGAATTTTTTCTTTTTAATTAATTATTTACATTAAAAAAATTGTGATAGAAAATCTCTTACACAGTCTACAGTCTACACCACCACCTCCATTTAGGCATATATAGTTATATACTGTATGTTACTAATGGATGGTTCTTTTGTTATTTTAGCCTTGAAAATAATTACTAGATTTGAGGTTCCAGGTCCAAGCTTTGCTTGCATATGGATCGCGGACCGGCTTTTGTGTATATGGTTATATATAAAAAAAACGACTTCACTTGGATAAATCATAAATCTACTCTAAAAAGAAAAAAAAAATCATAAATATACTTTAAAAAGAAAAAAAAATCATAAATATACTCTAAACCTCTGTTTTAGTCGGGTGGTTGAGGTAGGCCTAGCGCATAGCAAGAAAATCGAAGATTAAATAGGGATTAATCGGGAACCAGTTTTAAGATTATTTTATATAATTAATTAAATATATATATAAGACTAAATATATATATAATTCTATTTACGTTAAAAGAAAAAATCAAATAAAATATAAAACTATAGTATTATCTTTAATATTACGGTAAACACATAAAAACATAATTTTAAAATAAAATTTTATGATTTTTATTAAAAATTTGTGCATTGGTTATTGTAAAACATCACAAATTCTTAATTTAAATGTCTCAATAACAGAAAAAAGGTTGATCTATATTTGGCTCCAAAACTAATTAGTATATTCATCAAGTGGGAAGTATTCGGAGTAGACGGATTATAATTAAATTACACAAGTATAATTAGATAATCAATGATAGGTGTGAATTAGTCATTAATCGAAACGGTAAGGATGGACCTAGCGATTTTTAAAACAAGGCTCTAAGCCACTTTCGTTTTAACATTTTGATGAAACGCATACAATTTCCTACAATTATTGAATAAAGCAACAAAAAGTTGTCTCATACTCGTGATTTTCAATAAAGTATCACTTTGTATTATTGCATAAACGGGGTCCGCTCAGATTGGAACTCTTCTCTATTCATATTCGTCAAAAATCCATTTTGCTACCTCTAGAGATCTTTAAACGCTTTTGGTCGCTTGAATGTGTTCTTGTGATCGTGTTGGACAAATATAGGTGCAGATTTATTTAAAAAATAGCTATTTACTAGAACAACATTGACTGATTCATGCACACGTATACGTGGAGCAACATCGATTAAGATTTGATCCGGTATTTGGATTTATGCGTTATCTATACATATACATATATCATAGTAGACTTTGATAAGTTATCTCTGTTATTAGGAATATAATAAGTAGGACTAAACAAATCTCTCTCTTATCTGTACACCTTAGACATACGTCATTGATTATCTTGGCTATTACGGCGAGTTGCCTAGCATCTTCTACGACTTATATAGTTATATGACTTTTGGTTATCATTTTGTTTATTTGAATCATTACTAAATTATAGATTAAACAAGGCAAAGGCTGTTTTCGTTCTAGTTTTTGGCTATTTCGGTGAATGAATAATGTATGGGGAGAGCCTAATGTAGCTGTTGTGAAAGCTACAGTACAACTATCTTTATTATAATGGGTAACTTGGCCAACTACATCTTGTGCATTTTATTACTTTTTAAACTATAAACCAATGACATAATCGTCCGTATATAGCCGTCGACTTCTTTTGTATATTACTAAAATAAATTTGCACAAACGTCTTTATCAAACCTTTAAATATCAGTTTTTTTTGTCAGACTCTAAAAAGTTTTCAGATTTGATAAATTCTGCTAGATATTATCACGAATTCACGATGGTTTTAATGATATTCTAATAATACATATACACAGACATACATAAACTTGGGCATACGCTAGTGTTTACTATGGCGTGTACATGTAAACCCCGTGATATATTCTTTATTTCGTTTTCGACGTAAATTCTGAATTTCGTTACGAACGGTAACCTCGTGTTGAGTTTGTCAAAAAAAAAAAAAAAAAAAAAAAAAAGAACCAATTCGTGTAGAGTCTGCCAAGAAAAGTCAATAACGTGGCAAAATAAGCCATTTACACTATAGTTAATTGCACTCAGTTTTAATTGGTTTGTTCTTGGACTTTTTGTTTTTGTTTTTTTTTTTTTTGGTAGAAGAACCAGCGAAAATGAAAGTATAACTATATCGATTATTTATGTGTGGCTGTAGAGTGAGAAAAGCAAAGACTACTATACTAACAGTTGAGAGAAGGAAGGTGTGGTTGTATGGGCTGCTCTGTCTCGAAGAAGAAGAAGAAGAATGCAATGCGCCCGCCGGGATATGAGGATCCCGACCTTCTTGCCTCCGTTACACCATGTCAGTTTTTTTAATCTTTAAAGCTTCTTAGTATCATAATTTCAAAAATGTTATAAAAAGTGTTCTAGAATTTGGAAAAACAAAACTCTAATTGTATTTTACTTTTAATATTGGGAGGGACAATAGTTACGGTAGCAGAAGTGGAAGCTTTGTATGAACTGTTCAAGAAGCTAAGCAGCTCAATTATCGATGACGGTCTTATTCATAAGGTTTAATTATTCTTTCGTTCTAAAAGTGATCATACATAAACTGCAATTAGGCAATCTATATGGCTTAATTAAAGTTTAAAAGTGTGATGTTGCAGGAAGAGTTTCAGCTGGCTTTGTTCAGAAATAGGAACCGGAGGAATCTCTTCGCTGATCGGGTATGTTGTACATTACGTTATTTATCTACCTAGACTATAGAAAACATATGTGTATATTTTATATAAAGTTCTGTTTTACAATATGTTATATATACGCAGATATTTGATGTATTTGATGTGAAGCGAAATGGAGTGATCGAGTTCGGGGAATTTGTCCGGTCTTTAGGTGTTTTTCATCCAAGCGCACCGGTCCATGAAAAAATCAAATGTAATTCTTCTAACCCCAAGAATAGTTCTTCACATTCATTCTATGTTTTAAGTACTCTATTATTTTCTTATTAAGTTATCTGAAACTGAATTTTATCATGAATTTTCAGTTGCTTTTAAATTATACGATTTACGACAAACTGGATTCATCGAGCGAGAAGAAGTGAGTCCATTTATTTTTCGGTACCCGCCAGCTTAAACAGTTTTGACCCCATACTAACTTTGTGTGTCGTCTTGATCTAACATGTATACCATAATGACCAAAATTGTGTTTTGTTTAGTTGAAAGAGATGGTTATTGCGCTACTTCATGAATCTGAGCTAGTTGTTTCCGAAGATATGATCGAAGTAATGGTGGATAAGGTAACCCATCACTTCCACACCGTTGCAAATATGTTTATAATCATCTTAGATTCTAAATATAATATTGAAAAATATAATCTTGAATGATAAATAATCTATAAGGAAATGGTGGTATATGTTTTGCAGGCTTTTGTTCAAGCAGACAGTAAAAACGACGGAAGAATTGATATAGATGAATGGACAGATTTTGTATCCTTGAATCCGTCGCTCATCAAGAACATGACTTTGCCATATCTAAAGTGAGTTTATATTAACTCTTACTAATTTATAATGGTTAAGAGTCTAATCTCATATGTTTCAACGATCATGACCAACGTTGAACCAAACCGACCTATTTGATGAAAATCAAAATGATTGATCATATACAATTCTTGGTAAAAACTGTAGGGACATAAAGGGAACTTTTCCAAGTTTTGTTTCATCTTGTGAAGACGAAGAATTGGAGTTGCAAAACCTATATTTCTAAGATAATCCATGCAAGGAAGATAAAAGGCCATCCTTGTCTCCTTCGTCACTGTTTTTTCATTTTACATTTCACATTTTTGTACAAAATCTTAGATAAGATGATAAGATATATATAAGCTAGAATTTGAAAATGGCTGTTTAGGCAGGTCTTGGTAAGGATCTTGGACTTGCCTTGTGTATATGCATACTATGCTAGATTTAGTACTACCGACTACGTTTTATGTGGAACAAGTGATTCTTCCAATTCACATATAGAATTGCTCCAAGTGATTCTTCCAGTTCACATTTGAAGTAAAGTTTTATACATTTAGTATAAAATACTCTTCAAAACCCCCGACATACCGATCTAAGCCAAAGGCAAACCGGTTAGGTAAATTGGGAATTCGCTTAGAACAGCGAGATGGGCCTTCGAGTGAGGGCCTGATGAAGTCGACCGGCCCAACAAGAGCAATCAGCCGACTTCCAGGTCGTCTTGCGAGACCGACCTGACATCAGAAAAATAAATTTTCCTAATTTCAATTTAAATCATTAAGAAAGTAGATATATTTTGTAATCTAGGCCAGCATATAAATAGAGGGGTATCCCCCTCCTTGTAAGGCATCCATCAATTAATACAATAACATTAGTTTTTCATAGCTCTTGAGTAAAATCGTAACTTGTTTCCCAAGAGATTTCAATTCCCTTTTCCTTTCCAGATTTAATCCGATTTTGAGAGAGAGTTCTTTATTAAATTTGTTTCCCCCTTCAAACAAATTCATTGTGAGAAACCTAATTTCTACACCACCCCAACTTCAACTCTCTAATCTACTTCTTCCTCCTTCACCTCTCACTTATCTCTATCTCAAATTGTCAATTGGAAAGATTATATTCTCCGTTCATTCGGCATGTATTTGATCGTTTGGTGCTGAATGATCAAGATGGAGTTTGACTCTTTGATTTATTTCAATTTGATTTATAGAACCATATATTATCATTGCGTAGGTTTATTATGTGACGGTAAACCTTGAAGATGGTTTGGGGAATATGAGAGATTACAAATTCTGGAGGATGATATTCATGAGTCCAGAACTTCTTTACGTCCTATTTTTGTGTGTTTTTTTTAAAGACACTTATTTTCTTTATCTTTATACAACTGTAACTCTTGAAAGTAATTTTTGTTATATTAAATATATAATAGCCTTAGTTTTTTTTTTTCTATTTCTAGTCTTTTACAAATATTTACTCAATTATTATATGTTATGATATAAATATCTAATTCTATATTATGTAATGTCTATTCATATTTTATTTTGATATTATTATTGGTTGTATTTTTTTCATTTAGTTTTTGGTTTATATTTAGTTTAAATTATTCGTTCTTAATAATAATAAAAATATTATAAAAACGAGTGAATTAATTGATGCATTAACTTTAGATTTTATTTTACTTTGATGATGTGGATTCATTTGTTAAAATTGAAAATAAGAAGTGATGAGGTGGAGGAATGAGAAGAGAAAAAAACCAATTTTACATATATAGATTCTATTACTTGCATCGCCAAAAAAATATCATTCTCCGCAAACTTTAAGTTTTTCTTGTTTGATTCTGTTCTCATGTAAAGGTCAAAAGTCAAAACCAAACCAATGGAGTCGCATGCGGACCATGCGATTAGTTAAAGAGGTCAGTACAGGTTAAACTTTTTGACTTTAAATACCAAGTGGATTTTTTTGCGAGCAAAAAACCAGAGTCACAAAAAAAAAAACCAAAAGTCAGTTTTGCGCCTACTTAAAAAAAACTAAGAGTCTGTTCTGGGCCTACTTAAAAAAAAAAAACCAAGAGTCAGTTTTGGGCCTATATTGGTCAGCACACTACACAACAAACAGTGTTGCTCGTTTTGTTCACGCTAAAATCTCATTCTTTGATTGATCTCTCTTCTGAGCGATTCTCTTTTCAAGGTAGATTACTTTTTCTTCTACAGGTTCATTTGTTTTGGTTTTTGGATGGACCATGTGACGCACAAGTAATTGGAGTGTATGTCTGTAACACCCATACCGTCATAGAAGACGGGACAACGTGTAATCCATCCGGTTTGGCCAAAAATGTTTCTTTCTTTAAAATTCACCAACGAACAAACTTCAGACTGCAACACCCTTGAACTTACTAACCTGGGAAAAAGGGAAATAAGGGGGTGAGTAAATAAGTTTACTCAGTGAGGAGATCAAACTCTGCCCATTGGACATACAATAAACACGTTCCGAATATAATCATCAACCATTACGTAGCATAGATTCAGAATGTTTATCAAACAAACAACAAACAAACATCTTATTTCTCCTCAATAATTTTTATCTTATTTTATGCACTTTTGTGGCAACTACCACATTTAAACATTTATATTTCTTTACATTACTTAATAAGTTTTACTTTCCTTATAGGTTTGGCCATTATCACTTTTTCTGGCTTACAAACCCCATTCCTGGAAAATCACGGCCCATAGCTCGATTCTTGCCGTACTGCTCGTCAGCGGTTTATGAGCTGCAATGAACCCATCGGTCCATTACAGTCCAACATCCTCAAGTATCTTTTCCTTTCTCATTCTCATGTATGTTCATAATTGTATTTATAATATAATATATAAGTTAATCCATAACACCATATCATGTAGCTAATGTGCTTCACATATATCATGTTACTAACAACCTACTTTATCATGCATACAAATCCACACAAACACATTCAATTAACAAACAATTCTTGAGTCTATATTCAGCAACTATCAAAGAGTACATAAGGAAAGAGGTTACTGCATATCCGCAAATACCACCCTCACCTTAGCCATTGAATTTAATCCTTGGTTTAGAAATAGCAACAACAGGATCCTGCTTTAGCAACACTCTCGCTCTGCAATGATTCAGATGACAACAATCCATTAAATAACCCATGATTATTCAATTAAACCAAATACAAACACATACCCCGGTATAACATTTCTATGCTTGACTTTGTGCTCCTTAATTAAATCGATCAACCGCAGTTTAATAATTAAACCAAACCAATATAATTATCCCCAATTATACATGATCGCACAACACCACGCTTTCCACGTACTCACATAATTGAGTTCGGTAATGGACCTTAGTTACACAAACTATTTCCGGTTTAGTTGGTTTATGCTCCCGGTTCAATAATCAACACAACAACATGCACGAGTGTTAGCTTAGCCGCTTACCTCTCATGCCGTTCACTCTCAGCAATTCTCCTCGACGGTTCGACGTGACAGTTCAAGCTCACTGTGATGTGCAATCCTCATGGCTCAATAATATTCAACAAAACCAAGCAACAATCATAAGATAAAGCCAGCAATCTTCTTGCACAAGTTACAAAGGAGATCTAGGTTTCCCTACCTCTAATGGCTTCGGCAATGGCTGCCACTGCTCCGATAATAGTGACTGACGTCTCCAGTGACAGCGGCTAATACATGGTAACAAATCCAGTGATATACGATGGCTTGCTCCCCAACGGTGGTGATGGACGGTGGCTAACGACAAGTCTATCGTGACCTCTTCCTCTCTCTCTCAACAATGACAACAAACCTGAGGGGTATTTTTTTGGGGAGGTTTAGAGGAACATTATTTTGCTCTGCTGACGTGGCAAGGGCGAAAAAACAGGCGATTAGGGTTTTATTGCTTTTTGGCCAAGAATGCTGCCGTCGGCGGCTTCTCCAGGCCGTGATGAGGTGGTTCTGGTGAGGATCAAGGGATCTGATGTAGGGGAGAAGGGGATAACGGAGAAGGGAGGATCTGGGGAGGTTTTGGGAGAGGTTTCGTCGGGGGAAAGTCCTTCTCAGGAGGGTTTAAAAGAGGTTTCATCGTCGGTCCCTGCATTGATGGTGAAGCGATCATTCCTGCAAGTTGCTCAGAAAAGGGTTTTTACACAACATAAGTTCCTGGTCTCGGAGGTGGATGGTCAAGCGAAATTCATTGTCCCGAGAGAGGTTTTTGAGGGTGCTAAACCTCTTTGGGAAGATTTTGCTATTGGGAAGTTTCTCAATTTGAAGGCTTCGCATGTTGGAAAGATTCACATGATGTGAATAAGATTTGGCGTTTGGGGGACCGGTCGAATTTGATTGATGTTTTCGCGGTTAACGAATCCACTGTCAAGTTTCGTATTCGCCATGGAGGTATGCGGCAAAGGGTTCTCAACAGAGGGATGTGGAATATCATGGATATTCCCATGATGGTATCTCAGTGGACTCCATTTGCAGAGCAGGCTCAGCCGGCTCTGAAGTCTGTACCCCTGTGGGTTAAGATGACTAACATTCCGCCTACTATGTTCACAGACAAGGGATTGGAGTTCTTGTCCAATACAGTAGGTAAGCCTGTTCGGTTGCACCCGGCCACAGAAGCGTGCGATAGCTTTGTCAAAGCTCAGATGTTGATCAAAGTGGACCTGACAAAGGATTTGCCAAAGGAGTTTCGGTTGGCAGGGGAGGAAGATGGGGAGTTGGATACTGTGGTTAGGTACAGCTATCCGCGGCTTCCTCCAAGGTGTGGTTGCTGTCTAAAATGGGGTCACCTTAGTGCAACATGCTTATCAGCTGAGAAGGCGACGGTGGGTGAGGAAGCACCAGTCGCTACTGTTTTGAACGTGGACCAACGTAGTGAGCCTCCTGTTACTGATCCAGGGGTTGATGTGGAGTAGAAACATCGATGCAGGTTCAGGAAGGGCGTGTCTCTCAGGGAGATGCTGCTTCGGAGGAGGTTTTGAAACAGGGGGAAGCCTGGATCACTCCTAAGTCGACTCGTGGAAGTCCTGGCAAGTCAAACGCAGCTCCCATGTCAGGGGGAGGCTCACTTCTAAAAAGTTATTTCTCGGCTTTAGGGGCTGTTCAGGAGGAAAATTCTGAGCTACCTGTGGTTGATGACATTGTGTCGAATTGTTCGGGGGATCCACCTCCTCCAGTGATTCGGGGGAACGTTGCTAAGCAACAAGGCTCGCAGGAGGAGGTTCCTTTGCGCACTTACCTTCCTCGAGGCACCAAATCGACTCATAAAATAGTTTCTACTCGTCCTGCTCCTTCGACTAAAGATCCGCCTAGGAATCAGAGTCGGAAGAACTCATCAAGAAATTAATGCCCGGGTTCTCATGGTTAGTTCGTGGTTTAAATAAGAAGTCTAAACATTCCGTTATCAAAGAGTGGGTTGCAGTGAGTCAGTTTCAGTTTGGTTGTCTCTTGGAGACAAGAGTTAGGGAGGTTAATGCGAGGAGGTTAGGGAGAAGGTTGTTCCCAGGTTGGTCAGTTATGACGAATTATGAATATAATAGTAGGGGGCGCATTTGGGTGCTCTGGAGGGATAATGTCAGGGTTGATCCTTTTTTTAAAAGCGAGCAGCTCATTACATGTTCTGTTAAGTTGGAAAACCAGGAGGAGGAGTTTTTCTGTTCCTTTGTATATGCTTTGCACACGGTGGAGGCTCGTAAACAGCTATGGCAGGAGATACGTGACCATTATGCATCCCCTTTGTTTCGTAATAAACCGTGGGTTCTGCTGGGGGATTTTAATGAAACACTAGATATTGCTGAACATTCTCGTGTGGATGATAGTCCAATGGTTACGGTGGGGATGCGGGATTTCCAGGCAGTGGTTAATTCTTGTTCGTTAGTTGATCTGACTTCTCACGGGCCTCTTTTTACCTGGTGTAATAACAGGGAAAATAATCTCATACTTAAAACATTGGATCGAGTGATGGTGAACGTTGCGTGGGGAAATGTTTTCTCGTAGAGTTATAATGTATTTGAAGCCGGGGGATGTTCGGATCACCTGCACTGTCGGCTTATGGTACATGGTGATGCTCGGCCTGTCCCTAAGCGTCGCCCTTTTAAATTTGTGAATGTGTTGACAGAAATGGAGGAGTTTATGCCATCAGTGGGGGACTATTGGGCTGAAACAGAACCTATGTTTTTATCTACTTCCACTTTATTCAGATTTTCTAAGAAACTCAAAGGGCTTAAGCCTCGCCTCCGCAGCCTGGCTAAGTCGCGTATGGGGAATCTCGTTTGGAAGACTAAAGAGGCGTTGAGTGTATTATGCCAAAAGCAGCAAGCAAACCTATTACAGCCTTCGTCACAAGCCATGGAGGAGGAGCATGTGGCTTATAGAAGATGGGATTTCTTGGCAAGTCTGGAGGAAAAGTTTCTTAAGCAAACATCAAAACTGCATTGGTTGCAGGTGGGGGATAGGAATAATAAAACTTTTCATAAAGCTGCCAAAGTGAGGGAAGCGCAGAACAATATTAGAGAAATACAATGTCCCGATGGTCAGGTAGTGATGGGGGACGACATTAAAGCAGAGGCTGAGCGTCACTTTCGGGAGTTTTTACAGTTTATTCCTCATGACTTTGAGGGCGTCATGGTGGATGAGTTGGAGCGTCTGATGCCTTACCGTTGCTCTGTTTCAGAACAAACTGCTCTCACTCGCGAAGTCTCGCGGGAGGAAATCATGAAAGTTTTGTTTTCTATGCCTTCTGTTGAGTCTCCTGGTCCGGATGGATACACAATGGAATTCTACAAGGCTACATGGTCGATAATTGGCAGGGAATTTGTCTTAGCGGTTCAATCTTTTTTTGCAAAAGGATTCTTACCAAAGGGCATTAATGCTACAATTCTTGCTCTCATTCCCAAATATTTGGATGCAAGGCAAATGAAGGATTACAGGCCCATCTCTTGTTGTAATGTCATTTATAAGGTGATCTCCAAAGTTCTCGCTAATAGGCTGAAGCGTATCCTTCCAAATTTTATCTCTGGTAACCAGTCTGCGTTTGTTCAAGATCGATTGCTGATTGAAAATGTGTTGTTGGCCACGGAATTGGTTAAGGATTATCATAAGGAGTCCATCTCAAGTCGTTGTGCAATAAAAATTGACATCTCCAAAGCCTTTGATTCTGTTCAGTGGTCCTTCTTGTCGAAAGTCCTCTCAGCTATGCAGTTCCCGCCGTTATTCATTCACTGGTTACTGTTATGTGTCACTACAACTTCTTTTTCAGTGCAAGTAAATTGTGAACTGGCTGGTTTTTTCCAAAGCTCTCGAGGTCTTCGCCAAGGTTGCTCCTTGTCGCCATACCTCTTTGTTATTTGTATGGATGTCCTATACAAAATGCTTGATAAGGCTGCGGGGGAGAGGTTGTTTGGTTACCACCCATGGTGTCGACAACTTGGGCTTACTCACTTGAGTTTTGCGGATGATCTCATGGTGCTTACGGATGGTAAGGTGAGGTCTATCAAGGGCATTATTGATGTGTTTACCGACTTTGCTAAGATTTCAGGCCTGAAGATAAGTATGGAGAAGTCCACAGTTTATTTGGCTGGAGTTTTGGTTCCACAACCACATACTCTCCCGTTTGAGGTTGGTCGCTTACCGGTTTGATATTTGGGTCTACCTCTCGTTACAAAGCAGCTTTCACTCGCAGACTGTTCTCCTCTTATTGAGCAACTTCGCAAGCGCATAGGGTCCTGGACAGCACGTCATCTCTCCTATGCAGGTCGTTTCAACATGATTTCCTCTGTTCTTTGGAGTGTGTGCAACTTTTGGTTAGGCGCCTTTTGTCAGCCTAAAAAATGCCTTGAGGTGATTGATTCAATGTGTTCGGGATTTCTCTGGTCGGGACCAGACATGAATCCTCAAAGGGCTAAAGTTTCGTGGGATGCGGTTTGTAAACCTAAGACAGAAGGGGGTCTCGGGCTATGATCTCTCCATGAAACAAATGTTGTAAGCTATCTGAAGTTAATATGGAGAGTGGTCTCTAAAGGCAACTCTTTGTGGGTGCTTTGGGTGCAGAATAACTTGTTGAAGCAAAACTCCTTTTGGTTGGTTCAAGAGACTACGAGTGTGGGGTCGTGGGTCTGGAAAAAGTTGCTGAAATATCGTGGGTGGCGAGAGATTTCTGTAAGGTGGAAGTGGGCAATGGCGAAACCACATATTTCTGGTATGATCGGTGGTCGAATATTGGTCGACTCTTGGAGGTTGTGGGTGAAAGAGGGATAATTGATATGGGGATACCTCGGCAGTGTACTTTGGCGTTCGCATGGGATCAACTAGCCCTGGGCATATTACCCGGACCCGAAACCCGAACCCGAACCCGACCCGAAGTGGATGGTTCGGTTCGGGTTCGGGTATTGTATAAAACCCGATCGGGTTCAATACCTCTGAGGTTCGGATACCCGATCGGGTTCGGGTATTACCCGAACCCGAATGCCCACCCGAACTAACTCGAATTAAATGTAAAAATATGTATTTTAGGGGATTTGAACCCACAACCTTGAACATTTACAGGTACATCATTAACCATTTTGCCACTTCAGTTTCTCTGTCTCAAAAAGAAATGTTAAATATTTATATATATACAAGTTTTCTAAAATTTATAAAAAAGTAAAATTTAGTTTTTTTTTTTTTTTTTTTTTTTTGTTCATGGTTCGATTGAGTTCGGGTATACCCGAATAACCCGAACCCGAACAGGTATTACCCGAACCCGAAAGTATAGAAAACCCGAACGGGTTCTATATGTCTAAACCCAAAAACCCGAAAACCCGAAAACCCGAACCCGAATGCCCAGGGCTAGGATCAACGTCGTCGAAGGCGGCACCGTGGAGACCAGCTAAACGAAGTGGAACATGCCCTGTTCTCAATGCGAGAGGGTCGTTCGGGAGTGGGAGATAAGAGCTTATGGAGAGGGAAGCATGATGAATTTCGAGCAAAGTTTTCCACTAAGGATACATGGAACCACATTCGAACCATAGCTAGTACGGTAACATGGCATAAGGGGGTTTGGTTTCCTCATTGCACACTAAAATTCTCCTTTTGTGTATGGCTCGCTGTCCAAGATCGTCTTTCAACGGGTGCTCGCATGGTGGTGTGGAATGTGGGTGCTGCAGGGACATGTCTGTTCTGCAGCTCTGCACTAGAAACTCGTGATCATCTATTTTTCTCCTGTTCTTTCGTATCGGCTGTGTGGTCTGATCTGGCGAAGGGGGTGTTCAAGTCTGCCTACACTACTGTCTGGTCTGATTTAATTGCTCATATCTCTCAATCTCATCTCTCTCGTGGCGAGGGGTTCCTTGTTCGCTATGTGTTTCAAGCTATGGTGTATACGATCTGGTGAGAACGAAATGGGAGGAGGCATGGCGATCCACCAAAAACTGTGACAAACTTGGTTGGCTGGATGGACAGACAGATTCGTGATCAGTTCTTAGCCATTGGTCGACTGAGTGATAGAAGATACGAGGAGGCTTTTCAAATTTGGCTGCAGTCTCGTCTTTAATTTTTTTTTAAAGTTGGTTTTTGATCTACTATCTAATTTCAATCAAGAATTTTTTGCAAACGATGCACTAGTTATAACAAAGTATTTTTTTTTTTTTAATATAATTTAACATTAAATTCAAAAAAAAAAAAGATAACAACCTAGAGGAAGACGGTGATGATGGTGAGCTCTGACGTTGAGAGAGGCTTAGGGTTTACAAATTCCCTTCTCTCGCCAAACAAAGACGGTGATGCATGTGAGTATACACATGTACACAAACATATCAACGTGATGCGAAACCCTTGTCGTTTTGTCAGTTTGCTCTTTTTGGGCCTTAATTGGCTGAAATTTTAAAATGGCCTACACTCTAATATTGGGGTGTTACAATGTCAATGAACGAGGATGTGCAAATGGTGTTCAAAATCTTGATATGGTGGATTGGGGGGGGAGCTGTTTATTGATACAGATTCTGATGGCGGATCTCGAATGATTGCAGAGGTTTATTCTCGAATAATTGGAGTGTATTTCTAGTCTTTTACAAATATTTACATAATTATTATATGTTATGATATAAATATCTAATTCTATATTTATGTAATCTCTATTTATATTTTATTTTGATATTCTTATTGGTTGTATTTGTTTTCATTTAGTTTTTGGTTTATTTTTAGTTTAAATTATTATTTCTAATAATAATAAAATATTACATAAATGAGTAAATTAATTGATGCATTAATAAATAATACTTTTTAAAATATATAGATGAAGCGACATTTTTGAAAAGAAATATATCAAAAGAGATTTCTCGAAAATTCTCAGTAAAAACTTTTCATTCTATATATGAGAAAATACCTTATCTTATTTGGAACTAGATTAGAATTCACACTATGTGAAAGTTTTAGTAGTAACATATATGCAAATTTACCTGGATCCTGGATTGCAATGTGTTGGAAGTTAACCATTTTCGAACGCCTGAGCAGAGAGAGCGAGATCGGAAGTTGATGTCGGAGAAGACGAGCCGAAGAAGATGAGCCGAAGGTTGTAAAGCGTAGCGTTTTAAGGTTTGTGATTTTTACAACATTTCTTTTCCTTTTATAGTAGGCTATTTTCTTTTTTTGGGCCTTGTGAGCTCATTTATCTTTATTTTTGCATATTAAACTCTTTACTTAGCACCAAACCTTAATGACCATTGTAACAACAAAACATTATTTGAAAAAAAATAATGCATTGTAACAACAAAGCATTGTAAAAATTATGGTTCTGTATAAATATATATATATATATATATATATATATGCAAATTTACATAAATTTGTGGTCATAGTTAATATTCAAATGTTAGATAGTTTTTTGTTTTTAGATTTTGGATTTTGGTTTTTAGTTTTTAGATTTTGTAGGTGGAAAAAAAACTAAAAAAAAAATGCTTGAGAAAAGGAAAAAAACTCAAAATTTTGGTTATGGATTCTTAGAGAAAATTGATTAGAAACTCCAAAAACCAGATTCTCTATTTTTAAGGGAATCTAATTTCTCAAAAATCTTGATTGGGTAAAATATGAGTTTTTGAAAAACTAAATCAAAAATCTAATTTTAAAAACTGGAACAATCAAGGCCTAAATCTTAAAATGTAAAATCTACACCTGATGATTAATAATTAGTTTTTTTTCATCGATCTATAATTAGCAACTGAATAAACTAATAAAAATAAACTTTATTAAATTTTTATTGAATAACAACAAGTAATAATCGTAGGGAAAAAAAAAAAAAAATACAAATCAAAACCTTGCTGAATTTGTGAGTCATCCATCCTCCCTCACCGAACATAAAACCTTCTCTCTATGACACGGCCAGATAGCTGAATCAGTTCCTTTCGATTTGTCTAAGTTTATACCCTTATCCGCACTCACTTCATCATCTCTCGCAATCTCTCTGAGAATGTAAGCCCACCTCAACTTCAACTCTCTAATCTCCTTCTTCCTCCTTCAGCTTTCACTTATCTCTATCTCAAATTGTCAATCGAAGATTATATATTTATATTCTCCGTTCATGCGGCATGTATTTGATCGTTTGGTGCAGATTGATCATTATAGTACCCATTGATGTCTTTGTGTATTTCGATTTGATTTGCAGAACCATATATTAGCATCGGTATACAGTTGACTCTTTTTTTGTTTGTTTGTTTGTTTATGTATCAAAATGTAGTGCAACGGTTTGGTATACATTGTCAGATTTTGTTTTGTGATTCAAGAAAGCTCTTGAAGCTTTGTGTTTTGAAATTTCTCAATCTGTTCTGAAGATTTTTCATGGTTATATTTTGCAGACTGTTGACGTAGATCGAATCAAAAGATTCTCCCTTTATGGCGGATATGTCTGATAAGGACGTTCCTTTCGCGGTTGAAGATATTGTTCAGTCACCTTTACCTGGCTATGTAGCACCAACTGGTGTCAGCTTTAGTCCTGATGACTCTTTGATCACTTACTTGTTTAGCCCTGAAGAGAATTTGAATAGGAGGCTGTATGGTTTTGATGTGAGTAGGGGTGAATCTTGTTTGGTGTTTAGTCCTCCTGATGGTGGTGTTGATGAGAGCAATATTTCACCGGAAGAGAAACTCAGAAGGGAGAGGTTAAGGGAGCGTGGATTAGGTGTAACTCGGTATGAATGGGTCAAGACTAACTCAAAGATGAGATTCATTATGGTTCCTTTACCTGCTGGGGTTTGTTCTGTTCATCCCTTGCTTCTGTAATCAATCTTACCTTTTTTCGTTAGGAATCCTGAAACATTTCAATAATTTTATTGGAATTGTGTGTCACTTTTTAGTAAAGAGATGGATTTAGCTAGCTTTAGATAGGCAGTAGAATGTGATGGAAGATATAATAGGTGGGGATGGGATGGAGAACATATTAGAGGTCTCTGGCCCTTTGGCTTTTAGGAGAGTTAGAAAATCTTTTCAACAAATCTCTAAACTATGTGGGGCTCTTGGTTAGGCTTTAGTCATTGATTCTTGATTGCAATCTGTTAGAAAATCTTTTCAACAAATCTCCAAACTATGTGGGGCTCTTGGTTAAGCTTAAGTCATTGATTCTTGGTTGCAATCGTTGATACAAAGATATGCAAGAGGGTTTGTTCCTGATCTTCATAACTCATAGTCTGAATCTTATCAGCTGCATTAGTGATCTTTCTTACGTGTAACATTCTCTTTTGTAAAATCTTGAGATAACCTAACTCAGTTTGCTTTACTTTTGCTGTTTTGTTTTGTGTTGTAATCATGGTTAGGTGTATATGAAGGACCTTTCTTCATCACCAGACCCGGAGCTCATAGTTCCAAGCTCTCCCAGTTCTCCAGTCATCGATCCTCGTCTATCTCCCAATGGCTTATTTCTTGCATATGTAAGAGACTCAGAGTTGCATGTCCTCAGTCTGTTAAAAAACCAGACACAACAGCTAACAAATGGTGCCAATGGAAGTACTCTGGTAAGTAAATTTTTGTTTCATGACTGCTATGGTTGGTCTTATTATTAACATTCTCGGGAGAATAACTGTGATTTCTTTTGTTGCTGCAGACTCATGGTCTTGCTGAGTACATAGCTCAGGTGAGTTAAATTTCTCTTCAAACTGCTCATTTTGTTTGTATTCCAGAAGAAATCGGCAGTTTATGTTGCAAATTGTGTGTTATCTCTGAAACTTTTCCTATTACAGGAGGAGATGGATCGGAGGAATGGGTATTGGTGGTCATTAGATAGCCAGTTTATCGCATATACAGAAGTTGACTCCTCACAGATTCCTTTGTTCAGAATAATGCATCAGGGAAAAGGCTCGGTTGGTTTAGAGGCGCAAGAAGATCATGCTTATCCTTTTGCAGGAGCTCTCAATTCCACTGTCCGTCTCGGGGTAGTTTCTTCAGCTGGCGGCGGGAAGACGACTTGGATGGATCTTGTGTGTGGAGGAAAAGCAAACACTGAGGAAGAGTATCTTGGTAGAGTCAGTTGGATGCCTGGAAACGTTCTCACAGCTCAGGTTCTGAATAGGTCCCAGAGTAGACTTAAAATCATCAGGTTTGACATAAACACTGGTCAAGGAAATATACTGTTGGTTGAAGAATCTGACGCATGGGTGACTTTACACGACTGTTTTACCCCTTTGGAGAATGTCCCTTCGTTGAGAGGTTCAGGAGGATTCATTTGGGCCAGCGAGAGGACTGGTTTCAGACATTTTTATCTTTATGATTCTGATGGGACATGCCTTGGAGCTATTACTAGTGGTGAATGGATGGTTGAGCAAATCGCAGGTGTAAATGAGCCGATGAGTCTGCTGTATTTCACAGGGACCCTTGATGGACCACATGAGACTAATCTTTACTGCACAAAACTGGAAGCTGGAGATGCATCTCAGTGTCAACCGACGAGGCTTACACATGGGAAAGGAAAACATATAGTTGTGCTCGATCATCAGATGAAGAACTTCGTTGACATTCATGATTCAGTTGATTCGCCTCCGCGGGTTACTCTTTGCTCTTTGAGCGACGGCACCGTACTCAAGATTCTCTACGAGCAGACATCTCCTAAACTACTGAAAAACCTTAAACTTGAGCCTCCAGAGTTTGTTCAAATACAAGCGAATGATGGAAAGACAATGCTGTACGGTGCGGTTTACAAACCGGACAGTTCGAAATTTGGTCCTCCTCCATATAAAACAATGATCAGCGTTTACGGAGGTCCTAGCGTTCAGCTGGTCCATGATTCTTGGATTAATACAGTCGACATGAGGACACAGTACCTGAGAAGCAGAGGCATCTTAGTTTGGAAGGTTCTTAAAATTCTTGTATCTTGAATAAGAAGGTTCGCTCTAAAGATTGAGGCTTTAGAATTGATATATTTATCTCTAATCTTTGCAGCTTGATAACAGAGGAACTGCAAGACGTGGGCTAAAGTTTGAATCTTGGATCAAGAATAACTGCGGATATGTTGATGCAGAAGATCAAGTAACCGGAGCCAAATGGCTAATCGACCAAGGCCTAGCTAAACCAGACCACATTGGGGTGTACGGTTGGAGTTACGGTGGTTACCTATCAGCTACACTCTTGACACGATACCCTGAGATCTTCAACTGCGCTGTCTCGGGTGCTCCTGTTACATCATGGGATGGCTATGACTCGTTCTACACCGAAAAGTACATGGGACTTCCCACGGAGGAGGAAGAGGGATACCTGAAAAGCGCGGTAATGCATCATGTCGAGAACCTGACTGATAAGCAGAAGCTGATGTTAGTACATGGAATGATCGATGAGAATGTGCATTTCAGACACACTGCTAGGCTTGTAAACGCGCTTGTTGAAGCTGGTAAGCGGTATGAGTTGTTAATATTTCCTGATGAACGGCATATGCCACGGAGGAGAAAGGACCGGGTATATATGGAACAGAGGATTTGGGAGTTTATAGAGAGGAACTTGTGAAAAGATACTTTCACAAACATTGTTGCTTTAATTTATTTTTTTCACATTCTTTTTTTTTTTTTAAATTCTTTATTACGTGAATAAATGGTATTATCTCCCCATGAATAAGGTTATAACTAAAATTTAATTTGTTTCTAATTTGGGTTAATGTTTCTTGTTGAATTTGTTTGGACATTTTTGAAATTTTGTGACATTTTTGAGGATGAACATTTAAATCGTATACCTTTTTATTTTTTTTGAGAACTCTACCAATTTATTTCATATTCAAAAGATAATGAAAATATATTTTAATGTTCTTTTCGATAAATTGATATATATATATATATATATATATATATATATATATATATATGTTAATTATCTTTTCAATAAATTGAAAATCGCCTAATTCTTTACTTCCTTAATCTTTTGGATAGGAGATTGATGTCACTCATACATTTTTTAATCAACTTTGTATGATACTTTTTCTTTTAACTTTTTAGGAATTATATAAATATTTTGTTCTTCAGAATTTAATTTGATAAATAATTTTTCTCTTTAAATGTTGGAAGAAATAAAGTAGAAACAAATACACCCCAAAGGCAAAAAGAGAGTCTTTGATTGAAAATCTGTAGAGTCGGTCTGAAACGGTAAACATATGCGTCCGTTACGGAAACGGTATTCTGCCTTGGGGAAGAGTTCACGGCGTTAATAGTCGGATAAAAACCTCCGTTAAAAGTCAGCGAGGTCAAACCCTATAAATAGATCCCCACAAACTTCGCCGCTGTTCAAAGAAGACTTACCACTGTTTCTCTCTCTCTCTCTCTCTTCTTCGTCCTTTCTTTTTCTGGGAAACGCTAAAAAAAATTCTCGGGAAAAAAAAATATATATTGGAGAGAGGGTTTTTGGATTCGCAGAAACTTGGCGAGTAAGTTTAATTGCACACCAGTTCCGATTTCACCGAGAAGAATCGCTCAGTTGATTCATCGCTTCGCGGATTTTGATTCCTTTAGGTATGACAACTTTTTTTTTTTTTTTTTTGGAATTTTCGATCTCTCTGTAGAATAGGTTGATTTCGATTTATATTTCCGATATCTTCTCCGATCATGAGTAATCGTGAAATGTAAGTTAAGAATTCGAAATCTGTTGTGAGTTATAGAGATTTCTGTAGCGGTTCAAAATTGGAGATGCTCGTTAAGATGATCTGAGGCTTCTCTTTAGTGTTTATGGATTGAAACTGTAGGTTTTGAGTATTGTGCTGGATTTAGTGTTTAGATTCAATTTTTAGTTCCTTTTTTATCAGACCTAAAAATAAGATTAGTCAAATCGGATAAAGTTTGAAAACTTAGGCAACCAGCATTGTTTTTTGGGTTTTAGATGATAAAAATCCGATTAAGACGTTGACTTGAAACTAAATTTGTGGCCGTTGTTTGGTTATGCTTTCAAAAGCTATATTTAGATATCAAGATTTTCTAATTTTATTTATAGATGAGAATGTAAGGTTTTAGAGTTTATATAGTTCGCTTAGATCAAACTTTGAGGTATGTTCATCATCACAAATCATCATCCATTCAAAGAGGTTGGCGTTTTTTTATTGTTTTTTTTTTATAAATGTTTTTGTGTTTGATCTGAATATTTGACATCTGTGATAATCTCTTGTGAATTAGAAAATGGTGATTGATGTTCTTGAATTACTGAATTATGAATTCCCCTTAGGATATCAATTAAGTTATTGCTGTTCCATGTCTAATCCTTGTGATCATTGTTCTTATTCAGGTTCGTTGCAATTGATGCGAGTAGAAAGATACTTTTCAGCTTCCACGAGTTGAATGAGAGCCTAATCCTAGGTGGTTTTGGGATTGTTTTAGCTTCAATATGAATACTTGGAAAATATTGCTCGGCAAGATGTGAGTTACAAGGCCTTTCTGTTCCAGAGTTCCTGAATCCGTGCAGGAACTTGGTCTTTTCAAAAGCTCACGGGAGAAGATAAGGGTTGATTCCTGGGATTTCACCCTTTATTCCTGTTGAGCTCTCTTCATTCCCAGGAATCCGGTTCTTCAGGATTTAGGAATAGTAGTGTACAGTTGGAATGTCAGTTGCTAGTGTAGCGTTGAGTCCAGCCCTGGAGGAACTTATCAACTTTCCAGGTATTATTGGACGGTTTGGTTCGAACTTAGACGACCCAATCTTGGTTTTCCTGACTATTGCTGGATCTGTGATCCCGAAGCGGGTCATGGAGTCAGATTCAATAGCATCTGTGAAGCTAAGGATTCAGAGTATCAAGGGGTTTTTCGTGAAGAAGCAGAGGCTTCTGTATGATGGTAGAGAGCTATCTCGAAATGATTCCCAAATTCGAGATTATAGTCTTGCTGATGGGAAGTTGTTGCATTTGGTTGTTAAAATTTCAGATCTCCAAGCCATTTCTGTAAGAACTGTTGGTGGGAAGGAGTTTGAGCTCGTTGTTGAGAGGAGTAGAAATGTTGGTTATGTGAAGCAGCAAATTGCTTTAAAAGAAAACGATCTCGGAATCCCCAGGGATCATGAACTCACATTAGATGGTGAGGAGCTAGATGACCAGAGACTCATCACTGATCTCTGTAAAAAGGGAGAGAATGTGATTCACTTGCTAATTAGAAAATCTGTTAAAGTCAGAGCAAAACCAGTCGGGAAGGATTTTGAGGTGTTTATTGAAGATGTAAATCAAAAGCACAATGTGGATGGTAGCAGAGGAAACATATCACCACAAGCAAAGCCTAAAGAGTTCTTCGTGGAGCCTGTTATTGTTAATCCTGAAATTAAGCTGCCTCTATTGCTCAAAGAGCTTATCAGCTCCACTTTAGAAGGCTTGGAGAAGGGAAATGGCCCGATTCAATCATCTGATGGATCCGGAGGAGCTTATTTTATGCAAGATCCATCTGGCCACAAGTATGTCTCTGTCTTCAAGCCCATTGATGAGGAACCAATGGCTGTGAACAATCCGCACGGACAGCCTGTTTCAGTTGATGGCGAGGGACTAAAGAAAGGCACACAGGTCGGTGAAGGAGCTATCAGAGAAGTAGCAGCCTACATTTTGGACTATCCCATGAATGGACCACGAACTTTTCCTCATGACGAAACTGGTTTCGCTGGAGTTCCGCCGACAGCAATGGTCAAATGTTTGCACAAAGATTTCAACCATCCCAATGGTTACAATTTCTCTCCCGAGAACACGAAGATTGGTTCACTGCAGATGTTTGTGAGCAATGTGGGAAGTTGTGAAGATATGGGATACGGAGTATTTCCTGTCGATCAGGTTCACAAGATATCGGTTCTAGACATAAGGCTGGCTAATGCAGATCGCCACGCTGGCAACATTTTGGTTAGCCGAGACGAAAATGATGGACAGATGGTGCTTACTCCAATCGACCATGGTTATTGCTTTCCCAATAAGGTAAACAATTCTACTTTACTCAAACAAGGATATTGATATTCACTCTTTGTTTTCCAAATTTTTAAACTAAACAAGCTGTGAATATTTCAGCTAAAAACATCTTATTTGTCCTTGTGCAGTTTGAAGATTGCACATTCGAATGGCTATACTGGCCTCAAGCAAAACAGCCATACTCTTCACAAACATTGGAATACATCAAATCTTTGGACTCTGAGCAAGACATTGAACTTCTGAGATTCCATGGTTGGGAGATTCCGCCTTCATGCGCTCGTGTCCTTCGCATTTCAACCATGCTTCTCAAGAAAGGTTCTGCAAAAGGTCTCACCCCTTTTACCATCGGAAGCATAATGTGCAGAGAAACACTCAAGAAAGAATCTGTGATCGAACAAATCATACACGATGCAGAAGCCATAGGTTCCCCAGAGACAACAGAAGAGGAGTTTATCAGCACCGTCTCTGCCATTATGGACAACCGGCTCGAGCAGTATTAGTGGAACTGAAGCTATCTCTATCGCTCCTTTGCTCCAATCTATGTTTTGTGATTGTTCAACAGGTGTATATCCAGTGTCCATAACAATAAATAAGTGCCACTGTCTTTGAACTAATCTAACCCTTAGCTTTTGGAAACAGTGGGTTTGGTAATGAATATGATGATTTGGTTATTATATAGAATCCTAGTCTTGTTGAGTTAGGGAACGTTATGATTCTGAAATCTCTGTTCTGTACGAAGGCAAGTCAGGGAAATCTAAATATGATAATAGTTGCATACTCGCATGATTAAAGTGATCATCATCGAGACTATTATTGACGTGGTAAAATACTTGATTCGACAAAAACATGCAAGCTATAAAATAAATGTATATAGTTCTGACTCTGGTTACAAAAGCATTTGTAGAAGTCAGTGATTAAAATTGATGCAAAACATATTCACCATTAAACATCGGATCCCACCATTGATGAATCCCATGAGCTCTCTTAAAATTAGGCGAGTGGCTAGTGTTTATAGTCATATACGCCGATGGTAAAAGATGAAGAGGCTCTGATGAACAAGAATCCGAAGACGAACCTCCTCCTCCGCCTGACAACAGACTCCTAAGTGAGTTCCTGGTAGCAATTCTTTCGATTTTACCGGCTCCAATCTCAAACATTTTGTTTCTATGCTTGAAGTAACTAATGTATTCTGAGCATATTGGATCTGACGGGTTCACATACAAATATGGTATCCATGATGCTAACTTCATAAACGAATCATCTTCTTGACCCTGTAAATAATACACATCATTAATTATCTATTGATAGAGATTAGAACCTCAAAAGATAAAGTAAAGAAACAGTTAATCTTTTCATTTCATTTTAATTGTGTCGTTTTTGTATTTTTTTTTTAATAGTAATTTATAGTTATGCACGATGCTTTGGAAGTTTATTTTGCTTCATTTTATGTTTATATTCGAAATGTTATACCAATTTGAATTTATTAAAAATGTGATCATATATAATTTCTACTGTAATACTTATTGTTAGTTGAATTGATTTTTTTTTTATGTAGATCCACTATTAGATACTATATTTTTTTAGATACAAAATCTAAAAGTCAATTATATATTTTCCAGATTTTTTACCAAAAACATCATACCAAAAAAGCAGACATGTATGATGGATATTATACCAAAAAGTTTTTAATATGAGTGTAGAACTAATAATCTTATTAGTCTAGACCCAAAAATATTGTTTAAAAATCTTAGTTAATAGTTTTACAAAATAAAATCTTTGTGAAACTACTAAAAAGAGAAATATACGTTACCTTGTTATGGTGGCGACCCTTGACGGCGATTGCTACTCCGGCTTTGACAAGACTTCCGGCGAATCGAACTCCATGTTTAAGCTTCTCACTCTTCACTAGCTTCTCAATCGGAATCGACGAGAACGGAGGATTAAATAAGTAACTCTCAAGAGGGAAACCAGACCTAGTCATGATCTTCCCGGCAAGCAACGCCACAGCTGCTCCAAGAGAATGTCCGGCTAGCCACACGGCTGCATTACCAGTTTTTGCCACCGCACTTTGAATCACCTGAATCGCATGCACGAACCTAGTGCTGTCTTGGAGGCAGTCCCGGACGCAGCGCAGGTCAAGCTTAAGGTCACGTGACCGAGAGTGCCGTTTCATGATCGTGCCACGGAATGCGATCACGTGACGAGGAGGTGGTTTCGAATGATGGGTGTTATGGTAATTGTAAGAGAAGAAGTGTTTGTATTCGAAAACGGCCCCGTATATGGATCCATCTGAGTCGTCGATTAGGGTTTCGGCTAAAGTGAAGTTGAAAAACTCCCACCAGTGGTTGGCTTGTGACTTTAGACCAATCCTGTTTTGTTGTCTGTCTCGTTCCAGTGTGTACACTGCTTGTACCAAACATGATGCCACCGAGGTTCTATGGTAAGAATTATTCCTATCAAAATACACACGTTGACTTTTTTTTGGGTTTGAATGTAATATTTTAATACAACTTGTTCTAGAAGAAATGAAAAATTAGAGAATTATAATAGAGTTGACTATGGCTAAACCGTTGAATTAGCAAAAAAAAAAGCTGATTAGTGATGATGAGTTTGTTGAGGAAGATGATTATGTGGTTGGAAATGAAAGAGATGAAAAAGAAAATATAATACCAATCAATGGAAGTTAAATGGATTGGACCAGAAATGCTGAAGATCTCTCTTTGAGAAGCCATTAGCCCCTCTTTCACCATAACCTCGTCTTCTTCTTCTTCCATGTTTTATCTAAAACAAATTGTGAAGATTTATCAATTGTTCTTGAATTGATCATCATCAATCATTTTCTTTGACGAATGCAAGAAAAAATAGGACCAACAATAATGGTAAAAATTGGTGTAGCAATGCTAAAAAGGAATTAGACAACGGAAAATCAATTAAGAGAGAAAAAATACCCGTTTTTTTGTATTCTCAGAAGGATCTATCAGAATAAAGAAGATATGAATTTGATGAAAGAAGTACTATAATTATAAAGGTTTTGTAGAGAAGAGATGGCCATCTTCTAATTTGTGGGTATTATTTATTGTTTTTTTTTGAGGATCTGAAGACATTAATGGGACCATCTCTTAAACATTGAAACGTGCAAAAGTGTATCAACAATTACTTTATTTACATATTCTCAATTACCGCTAAATGATATTTTTTTCTTTAAAAATATTATTATTATATTTATTTTCTAAAACTATAAGATATTTTTCTAAAATAATACAAAATCTCCTGTATATTAATAGAGAAACACACTCTTGAAAAATTAAAAGCTGATGTGTCGCCGAGATACATTTAGCTATTTAGTCTCATTTAAATTTATTATTTATAACTATATTTCATTAGTGGAAGCCTCCTTGACCCAGTGGTTGGTCTAGGATTCATTAATGCTTCTATACCAGGAAGTCTGAGTTCGAGTCTCGGATAATGCGATTTATTAATTATGCAGATTAATAGAGGCAAATTTACAAACAATCTCCAGTGATGCGCAATTATTGCCGTTTGCTGTGAATCTAATAGAGTCGGAAGGAATTTGCCCATGGTAGAATCATATGTAATTGTTCTCATAATTTGCAATCAATAATAAATGTAGACAATAAAAAAAACTATATTCCATTATGTTTTTGAAAAAAAAGCCAAATGTGTTATTCTTAAATATTTCATTTTATTTATTTCAATCGAATCCCATTAAACCGAAACGTTGGGGGCATTTATATAAATACCCTTAACGAAATTGGGAAATAACAAAGCCATTCAAACCCCTAACCACTGCTCTTTCACCAAACCTCTCTCCGTCTCTATTTCTCTGCTTCTCTCTCAACGCCGTTGATTCGCCATCGTCGCTACCGGTGAGTTTTCTCTTCTGTTTTCTTCCGTAAATTCTTATCCTTTACATATGGGTTTGTTCTTATTCTTTATTAAGTTATCTACTTCTTCTGGAGTCAGAATTGTTCAAGACTAAGGTTATGATGAATCCTTAAATTGATATGCTTATTGAAACTTGAACTTGTATTTGTTTCTACGATTCAGAATCAGGAATAGACTTATTATGTTGTTTGTGTTCACTCGCAATGATTAATATCTACTGTGTTATTGCTGCAGTTTGTCTTGAGGTTTACGACTTTTTGGCTAATCTCCTCTGTGGAGAGCAATGACTAATACTCGTGGGACTGATGTAAGTTTTGATCCCCACCCAACTGTTGTCATTTTTCTTAAAGGGCATTTAAAAAAAAAAAATCTGATTGTGATTGATCTTGGCAATTGTTATAGATGGCAAAGAAAAAGGAGAATCTTGATTGTGAAACGGATTTCAAGACTCATGAATATACTAGATTTTTTGATAAGCTGATAGAGTTCATCCCTGCAAGATTCTACTTAGCAGATGAGACAGAAAGGAAATGGTTTCCAGGTCTTAGCAAGGGTCAAAAAGCTAGAGCGAAGAAAATAACAAACTCCAACCTAAAGAAGGCGAGGAGAGATAGGTTGGACCCATACAAGTCTGCTTTGACCACTGTCGATCTGCTGAAGCGAAAGCTAGAGAAGGAAAAAAAGGATTTCATTAAAGCAGAAGCTAAAGAAGAAAAAAGATGATTTACGAAGGCAGAAGCTAGAGATGGAAAAAGCAGGTATTGAGGTTCCTGAAGATGACAGTGAGGAGGAAAAAACAAATGTGTTATTCTTAAATACTTTATCACATAAATTTATTAATATTCATTAAATCAATATTCTCAAAAATGCCCCTTTTTCCATACCTTTTTTTAAAATACCCTTCCATGTTGACCATTTTAAAAGAGAAATTACTTAGAATATTACATAAAAGTAGGTTTATTACTATACTAACACGTTGAGATTGTCGATTTACTAAAATAACACATAAAAGTTTGCAAATTACTTCTAAGCCAGAGTTGTGTATTTTATTACGGTTTATGCCATTTACATTTAAAACTGTCTTTGATTTTTAAGAATAAAAAACACAAAAATCTTGAAGGATCCATTCCTAATTTTTTTTGGATTCTTTTAAATTTGGGTTGGCAAAAGAATATAAGATTGATTCCTTCTAATTTGATTCATCTTTTTCGACTAAAATCATGGCAAAAGAAAGAAATTTATCAGAGCTAGACAATTATTCTCTGAGCTCAATGTTCACTTTCTCTCTAAAGAACAATTTGTAGATCTAGTTTTTATTTGGCGTGAATTTCGTTTTCTTATGGTTGATTGTTACTGTTTTCTTATGGTTGATCGTTTTCTTCTAAAGTTGCTCTTATTTTTATTTTTATTTTTTTGGTTTAGATCCACCGGCAAAATCACTGAGAACAAAAAAAAAAAGCTTCTATTTGTTATTCTCTCAATTGTTTCTATTTTTCATTTCTCTTCTTTCTTCTTCTTCTTCTTCTTCATCAGCTCTTTGATTTTTTTGAATCTTGATCTGTGAGGAAAGACTCTTTGAATCTCTCTATCTCTCTGCTCAAGACGTGAATTTGAGGCAAACCCATTACGAATGGATCAACTCCTTCTACTTCATTGGCTATCACAAGACCAGCATCCTCAGCTGCTGATCAGGGTTTGATGATTCTCCAATCTCCAAAAGTAAGAGACCCACACAACATAAACGCAATATATCAGAGCTTTCATTGGAAGCTATTTCTCCGTTAAAAATGAAAAAAGGAGATGTGAGTTTCAATCAGAAAGTTGTCCCCAATCTAAATGGTGTGGTAATGCGCAGGTAGCGTTCTACAGGAGATCCAAAACTATAAAGGGTAAACGCATGCCTTCGTCATGTAAAGAGGTACCAATCTTCTTGAACAAAAGAGAGTGTTTTGATTTTATGGGGTAAAAAAAACCACTGATTACTACTCTCTTGTTTGCTTTTGTTTAATCTGACAGAAAGACCAAGTGAAAGAAGGTCAAATTCTGTGCTACATTGAACAACTCGGTGGCCAATTCCAAGTCTTCTTCGTGTAATGATTTTTTATTTTCTCGTTTACTCATATGGAACAGAGCCTGTAGGATACAATGATGCTCTCATCTCGATACTTCCCTCTTTCCCTGGGATTAAGAAGCTTCAGTAAAAACCAAAATTCGAGCTGGTTTTTGAGTTATGATGATACTGTGCCTTGTGTATGCTTTTTTAGACAAATAAATTTCATTCATAATTTGTGTTCTGTTTTTCTTTTGCTTGTATGGCTCCTCGGAAGAGAAGAAAAAAATGGTCATCTGAGGAGGATGAGGAGATCATTACTGCTGTGAAGCGACATGGTGAAGGCAGCTGGGCCCTTATTGCTAAGGAAGAATTTGAAGGAGAGCGAACACCCTCACAACTCTCACAGGTTTTAATTTCACTGGGCTGATCTTGTTTCCTCGTTTTCCTCATATCTTTGAATTATCTTTTCAAGAACATTATGCAATCTTTCCTGTTTATTGCTTTGTGTCACATGCACGGTCTTTCTTTGCCATCACACGCAGAGAGCTATTTTCGTAGTCACAGAATTATGGTAAATGAATTTGAGCTTCAAAGTAGTGTCTCGATCATCTTCTTCTTCTTCTTCTTCAGTTGCTTCAGTTGCTTCCAATTTAATTAATTTTAATAAATTTTCCCAACCAGTAGGTATGGTAGCGAGATTGTTGCTATCAAAGTTGTCCACCGCGGCACCAAACCTGATGAGAAATCTTCCCTCGACAGCCATTTCATCCGCGAAGTCAATATGATGTCCCGAGTTCAACACCCTAATCTTGTCAAGGTCTCTCTCTCTGTTTCTTCTATTTCTTTCTTTCTTTCTAAACGCAAAAAGAAATGGGAATTTCTGGCAGTTTATTGGAGCCTGCAAAGACCCTCTCATGGTGATAGTGACTGAGCTGCTCCCAAGGTTGTCCCTCCGTAAATATCTTGCCACCATCCGTCCTCAGGTGCTCCATCTCCCTCTTGCTTTTGTCCTTTGCCCTTGACATTTCCCGCGCCTTGGACTGCTTACACGCCAATGGTATCATTAACCGAGGACATTCGAAGCTCGACTAGGTGTCCAAGAAATTCGTTGGCTTGAAAAGCATTGTACCCCTCTTTTTTTACCATATTGTGAATTAACATGGTATGTACTCTTTATGAGAATAAATATGGTTATATCCTTTTGCAGATTTAATAATTTATATTTCTTAGTATACAGAGTTTGTGTACCCCTTAATATTTTTCATAAATATATATTAAAAAGCTTTATATATTAAAAAAAAAATAAAGAAAACAAAACTATGTACACTGAATATCGTAAGGATGCCTTCGTCTTTTGTGGTTTCGGAATCCTCGATTTCGTAAACCTCGTCGCCTTCCTTTTGAATAGCTGAAGAAAGGTTCATTACTGGACACACACGAGCTCTCGTTACACGGTATTCATTTCGCTTGCTATTGGTAAATGAGACACCGCTTTGGTGGTTGTAATTAATACTCCCTCTGTATCATAATACTTGATGTTCTAGAATTTTTACATGAATGTAATTTTTACATGTTTAGCAATAAATGTATTCTTCATTTATAATAACATATTTTTATAATTATTAACTAATAGTATTTTATCAAAATTTTAAATTCTCATTTAATGATTTTTGAAATTTATAATTTCTTAATATTAATTGATAAAAGTATACAGAAAATCATCCTTTGTGATACAAGAAAAAATTCTAGAACATCAAGTATTCTGATACAGAGGGAGTAGAATTTTAGGGTAAATGTACAACTAGATCACTTAGGTACAACTGAGAAAATTTGAGTTGAACTACTTGGTGCAACTGTACTAGAGCTATTAAAATAAGTTTAAATATGGATCATGTGAAAAAACAAAAAATAGATTTTTTGGCGGCGGATATTCATTTAAAATCATCACATGTGTGGTAAAATGAACCAAAGACAACAGAATATTAGTAAAAAATTATTTGGTATACACATAACTATACATATTTGTCCAGTTGTACTCTCATATTCATAGTTGAACTTTTGCATTTTTTCGTATTTTCATTTGGACTATAATATAAATTATTAATTAGCAGTTGGCCACAAAATTTATCAGTATTAATTAGCATATACAAGGCTTTCATAACACAATGTTCATAAAAACTTGGGTTTCACCTCTTTTGCTTCATTTGAGATGATCACTTACTAAGTCTTCCTTATACTATAAAGAGTGTTTTATGTGAAAACGATAGTATGTATTAGAAAGTGATTAATTCTTGTATTGTTGATTAAACATAGTTCTTTAATAGTTCAATATGTAAAGAAATTCGTATAAACCTTAATTATCATTTTCATATTTTAAATATAAATGCAAATCTAAATATATATTTAGTTGTACCTAGTTGAACTGAGTATTATATATTTATGTTATCTAAATATTACCCTCTATAGTTAAAATGTAATTTTGTGTGGTTATTGTTCATTACCTCTCGAAAATATAATAAATAAATAAACAATTACGAATTACATAGGTTGTTCTAGTAACATCTATTACTTTTTCTAGTAACATCTCTTACTTGTTCCATTTCCGGTGAACAACAACGACAATATTAGCTAGGGTTGTAGAAGAAGATATGTTGAAGATGACTACAAAATTACAATAATATCGTTCATTAAAACGGATTTATGGACACTAAGCAAAAGAACGTTATGTATGTACACTAATCTCAAGAACGTTATGTACGTATGCGTTCATATGTACGTACACGTTTATATGTACGTACACGTTCGATTTTAGGTTTAATGAACCCGAAATTACCAGAATATCCTCGTCTTCTATCTCTAACATACGACTGAAAACCCTAATTTTCCCTGCCTCACTTTATTTTTTCACGACTTATGTCTATTTTTTTTGTTTCACTTGTGGGTTTTTAACTCAACTATTATAGATTTTCATCTCAACATCTGATTTCTAAATTAAAAACCTATAAAAAGTGAGTTATATAGATTTCCGAAACGATATATAGCTCTTCCATGGATGAACCCAGAGGAAAGATTAACGAAACAGAGTAGGAAAAAGACGTTTGCTCCGGCCGACAAACAGAATACGATTGATGAATCTGCTACAAACGTTATTACATGAACACCATAGATCGGAAGAACAGCAAACATGTTTAGATCTACCTCCAATAAGTCTATCGCAACGCTAGACTGTCTTTGACAGCTCAAACAAATTCGTGTTATTCTGGTAAGACTTTACAGCTGTCAAAAATGCTTACTAAATCTACCACGGACAAGAAACCTACCATCACACTCTGAAAACTATTTCAAAAAAACAAACAAGTATACCAAAAATATCTGAAACGAGAGAAGGCTGTCGAATAAATCTGTCGCAACAGGCCATTAGTCTATCATAAATATCTTTTGGGTCATATTGACTGTTGAAGGTGTACGTCAGATATTTTTGGTACACTTAGTTTTTGATACACATATACGTCCACCGATAAGTGTACCAATACTACAACTAAGTGTACCATCTACGTCGACGGCAAAGTGTACCAGCACTACAACTAAGTGTACCAAAAATATCTGACGTACACCTTTAATCAGTCCACGTGTATAAATCTACCATCAAAGGATCGGTATACTTAGTCCCAACTTCTAATGTTTTTTTTTTTTCTAATGGCATTAGCCGTAATTACGTTTTTTCCCAACACTAGTTTCAGGGGTAGTATAGGTACAATGTGTTAGTCTAGTAATTACAAACAATTGTATGTTACTTTTGTAATAAGGAAGCTTTTATGCATTATTCTAGTAACTCACCCTTTTTAAAACTACCCCTCTTTATATACAAAATGACCAAATTACTCTTTTTTGAGTGACAGCAAGAATGTACAGTCATCAAAATCAAAAATATTTTCCCGCCAAAAAAATTTCCCGCCAAAATTTTTTTTTTCCCGCCAAAATCGAAAATTTTCCCGCCAAAAATATTGAAATTTATACATTTTAAAAACATCGTAAACGCTTTTAAAAACCTTGTAAATATTTTTAAAAAGCTTGTAAATGCTTTTAAAAGGTTTTTAAACATCCTTTTAAAAATCTTATAAAAACTTTTACAAAGTTTTTAAAAACATTGTAAAAGCGTTTACAAGATGTTTAAAAACCTTTTAAAAACCATTTGAAAACCTTTTAAAAACCTTTTAAAACCTTTTAAAATTTTTAAAAATCTTGTAAAAGCGTTTACAAGTTGTTTAAAAAACCTTTTAAAACTCTTTAAAAAATCTTGTAAAAGCCTTTACAAGGTGTTTATAAGGCTTTTATAAGGTAGAAACCTTATAAAACCTTTTAAAAACCTTGTAAATTGTTTTTGGCGGGAAAATTTTTTTGTCGAATTTTTTTATCAAAATTTTTTTGTCAAAAAAATTTTTGGCCGGAAAATTTTTGGCGGGAAAATATGTCGGAAATTTTTTGGCGGGAAAATTTTGTTTTTCTTTTTATTGAAGAAAATAATTTTCATCTAAGGGTAAAATGGTCATTAAAAATTAAAAGAGGACAAAAATTAAAATGGCCAGAAAAGAGGGTATTTTTGAAAAGAGGTATATCAAAAGGGCCATTTTTAACAAATTCTCTTTATTGAAATGCATATGTAATTCATGTGAATCTCACAAATTCAAGCGAGACGGATGTAAAGACATTTTGCGGCTCAAAATATTTAAACTTGTTGCGGGATGGCTTAGCGGACGGGTTTGACCGGGTTAACAATTTTATTTAAATGATCCGGTTCATGTAATTTTAGTTTTTTGCGATTTTTATCTGATTTGATAGTTCAACATTTTGATAAAAATCTAACGATCACTAATTCGGTTCACATTCTATCTAGATCCGCCATCATGTCAATCTAAAATTTATGGTGAAACGATTACTATTTTAAACTTTCATAAACTTGATGAATTTAAACCAATATAAGTTTAAATTTTAGACTAAATAAATATATTTACAAATGTAATAACTCAAACAAATATTTCACTCCGTGCAACCGCACGGTTTATTACCTAGTTTAACCTAAACTTTAAACCTCCAAAACTAAACATTAAACCTTATACTTTTAAAACTATATCTTAAATTTTAAAAAACAAAAGAACAAAAGAAAAATGAGGTGAACCAACAACGTATTCAAAAATAGGAGTATGAAAATGGGTAATCCGATCCGACGCGACTCATATCCACATGGGTTCAAAATTTCATGGACGGGTTCAACCTGAATTATTTATTATATTAAAATAGAAAAAGCATCCAATAATTCTAAAGCCAAAAAATCCATAAAACCAAAATAATAAGCCATTCTTAATTTAAAAATAAAATCTATTATTAATTTAAAATTTAAAATACATGAATCTTGTTTAGATGATCCAGTTCGATTTTTTTTTTTTTTTTTTAATGATTGTAAAATTTATTCAACGCAAGAAAAACCTGTTTACATTAAATGCATCCTCCTCTTAGACATTTGAAAAAAAAAATCAGAAAAAAACAGAGGTATTGGAAAACAGAGCAGTTGTCGCTTAAGAGCATGAACCAAAACCACAGACACAAACCGTCAGGGTGCTTTGAGCCATGTAGCTGCAGCAGGAGTAACTTGCTTCGCACAGTTCCATCGATGTCTTTGATGAGTTTAGCTGGAGGGGTTGCAAGCTCACCATGTCGTCGTCGGTTGCGTTCTTGCCAGAGAGTACGGATTGCAGCCTAGAAAGCATATTTCAGAATGAATCAAAGCGTATTGGATAGAGTTGGGCTAGTGAGAAGAGTGAGAAGATCACTAAATTTTGTCGTGTAGGAAGTCTGCTATAGTCCCCCAACCAGCTTCTTCCATAACTGGAGATGTTGCAGTCAAAAAACAAATGATTTCTGGTTTCCATTGGGTCATTACAGAGAGCACAAGAAGAGTCTATTCCCGCATTCCATGAGAGCATTATGTCCCCCGTGGCCAAACGATCCAACGTTGCTAACCAAACCATAAATGAGTATTTTGGAGTGGCGTTTGAAAACGGTACTCCTTTATACAATTCTTTGATTCCGAATTTGATTCCATGTATCGTTTGTTGAGAACTTCTCCTTGAATTTAAGACCCTTGCTCCTCCACAAAGCTACATCAGCTGTTGCTACTTGCTCTCTTCCTCGTAATTTGTCCAGTTTATCTACGATTTGGTTAAGAACAGCCAAACGATGTCGACGTCGTCTGTAGGAACCAACTGGCTCAGCAACAGACGCCGTGGAGGAAATTCCCATGTCAATAAATCCTCTATCGCCTACAATCTGGTGAATACATCCAAGAGAACACATGGTGTTCCGATTCTTTAACTTCATAGTTTTCATTTTACATATTAGTATATACATATATATTAGATTAGATATATATTATTTTACATATTAGTTATTTTACACTAATTAGGGATAACCATAACCCTAATGAGTTTACCCTGATAAACTCACGAACCCATTGACGAACCCATTGACGAACCCATCAAAACTTATTTATTTATATGAATTTAAAAACATAACTATCTCCATTATAATAATAGACAAACAGAATAAACTCATGGGTTTCTATCCATTTTAACACCCCTATTCAAAGATATGTTGTGTACAATCAGCTTGCTTTAATTCTTAACCTATTCGTATCAATCCTTGACAAGGTTATTTTCAGAGATTATCTTAAATTTGATTATATTTGCAGGTATCACAACAACAGAGGTATGAGGGGAAGATCGTACGAGATGGAAATTGCCAGTTTCGGGTAATATCTCACCAAATGTATAGACATAGAATGATCATGCGAAATAGGAAACAAGTTAGTTAAGAGGTTAGATACCATTTATAATGAAATTATTGACTCATTTTTTGAAAAAGATTAAAATCAGTCTCTTGTCGTTTCTTGTTGCAGCTTGTAGCTCACATGGCTAGTTACATTTGGTTTGTTCCAGGTGATTACGACCATTATGTGACGAATATGTTAAAATATGATACTACATATTCATTTTTTAATTAGTGTTGTTAAATTATACCTAAAAATATATGGGAAGGACGCAAACAAGACTATTCGACCAGCGAGGGAAATAAACCGAAGGAGAGGAAGATTGGTTAAAAACCAAAGGAATAACGATGACTAAAGCTCAGTAGAAGGGATCCAGAAAACTTGTCTCAGGATATTATTACTCAGAAAAATAATCCGAAGACAAAAGATGCAATAAGATAGCCGAACGACCTAGCCGAGAAGAAATCATTGTAAAAGAGAATTTCCAAGAAAGACTAGAGTCAGTCAGTGGCCAAGAGGACTGACAACAAAAAGCTCAGCAAATATTATTTAAGGATCGACGCTAAAGTTCAATAGGAGCCGATAGCTATTTAGCGAGAGATGCTATTTTTGGTAATTAGTCCAGCAACTAAGAATCAGTTGGGAAGGTAGAAAATGAAGCATTCAGTAGGCTAAGGCATATGATTAAATCAGATAAGAAGCTTGAAAGGTTTTAGCCAAAAAAAATTGAGTCAGTTTCCAGAGTTTTGAAAGAATTGACCCAGAAGCTACTCAAAAGAGTGCTAAGGAGCAGAATTGGAATTTTGTACTAAGAACAAGCATGAAATAAATTAAGAGGACCTTGAAAAAGTTGAGGATGCTGTAACAAGAATTAAAAACCAAGTTAAAGCTCAGAATAATTCTCTTATAGCAAATCAAGTCGCGAGAGACTCTTTAACCGATCACCGTAAGGAAAAGTGATACGGTTAATTTTATTTGAGCTTGAAGATTTTAGGGAGGCTAAAAGAAGATAAGATAGAGAATTTTATCTTGAAAAATCAGATTTTTCATAGAAGAATTATTTTTGGGACAATGGCACATAAAATTGGTCTAAACGAGATATTTTTGGTGAGAAACAGTTAACGGTTTGTGAGAGTTAGACTTAGAATCAATTAGAAGAGCTTTGATCGGTCAAGAGGAGACCAAGTGGCTTATTCTTATCCAAGAGAACAGGATAAGGACGTTGGTGAGCTGTAATGCCATGTGTAGGCATAAAAAGTGGATAAGCATGGCTGAGTTAGAATGGCAAGTTGTGATTGGTGGAGAACTGAACGTGAGACACTTGTTTAGGTGACTAATAAGCTGTAGCACCGACCTTAGAGGACTATAAATACCCAGCCTTCATTCTTTATCTTTAGTAATCCAAAAATCAACCTTAAACCTTAGTTAAAGTTTTAGTTTGTTATCGGAGATATCGAAAGTCTCCGAGCAGCTCAAGGAAATTTTTGAGGAAGTTAGCAAGTTGGTAGGTAAGTAGCTTAGTCTTAGTTCAGTTTTCCTTCTAGCTTTTTCTTTTTAGATCCCAGCCTAAACGGATCTTGATGATGCGAAATCCAGAGCTTTCGAGTTCGCGTGGATCTAGCTAGTCGGAGACGTGAAACCAAGCCGAATTCCAGCCAAACCTTGTGAGTACCGAACACATGTGAAGTAGCACATGTCTAGGTTTTATTTCTTTATTTGCGTGTGAGGTTAAGTTTCATAGTTGACTGATTTGTTTGGTTGTTGTGTTTATTATCGTAATTTCTTGTGGTAATCGTTGCATGTTAGGTTCATGTTCTATTTTGTTATAGCTCATGATCATTGTTGTGTGCTTTGTTTGATGTGATTATTATTGTGTGATTTATTTGTTGTGAGTAGTATAGATGTTAGTATAATTGGTTATGCTATCTTTATAGCCGTTATGCTGCCCGTTTATTTGCAAGTAAATAATTGGTAGTTATTGACGTGATTGAGAAGCCTTGTTTGATAATTTGTTTGATTGATGGATTGTTAGTTTATGTTGCAAGTATTCTTAGTCATTAGATGAACTTGTATTTTGGTTGAGTCATTAGTCTGGTTAAGACTTGGTAAGGCGATAACGTAATTGTTCCAATGGCTCGGAGTAGTTAGCTACCAACAAGCACTATTTGAAGAAGTTGTAGATTTGTCATAAAGGAATAGGTCCCTAGCCTATGTGGCTAAGGGTCAAGGAAGCATTTTCTGGTGGGAAATCCATATAGCAGAAGATCAAAGACCTTAAGGTGAAGTTTATTAGTATGTACACGTGGATCTTACCTTTCCTAACACCGTGTATAAAGATCACATCCATGCTCACACTACAACTTGTACGATACTAATAAATTTCACCTTAAGGTCTTTGATCTTCTGCGATACGGATTTCCCACCAGGCAATGCTTCCCCGACCCTTAGCCACAAAGGCTAGAAGGATCACATCCCTTTCCTAAAACTGTTTATAAGGGACCTATTCCCTTACTTCAAATTTACTACATCCTCAAGTAATGCTCGTTGGTAGCTAATCACTCCGAGCCATTGGGACAATCACGTTATCGGCTTATCAAGTCTTAACAACCAATAATGACTCAACCAAAATACAAGTATATTTAATGACTAAGAATACTTGCAACATAAACTAACAATCAATCAATCAAACAAATAATAAACAACATTAAACAAGGCATCTCAAACTCGTCAAAAACTACCAATTATTGACTTACAAATAAACGAGCAGCATAACGGCTATAATGATAGCATAACCAATTATACTAACATCTATACTACTCACAAAAAACAAATCACAATATAATAATCACATCAAACAAACCACACAACAATGATCATGAGCTATAAAAAAATAGAACATAAACCTAACATGCAACAATTACAATAAGAACTTACGATAATAAACACAACAACCAAACAAATCAATCAACTACGAAACTTAACCTCACACACAAATAAAGAAATAAAACCGAAACATGTGTTACTTCACATGTGTTCGGTACTCACAAGGTTTGGCTGGAAGCGTGGAACTTGGCTTGGTTTCATGTCTCCGACTAGCTAGATCCACGGAAACTCGAAAGCTCTGGATTTCGAATCAATAAGATCCACTTAAGCTGGGATCTAAAAAGAAAAAGCTAAAAAGGAAACTGAACTAAGACTAAGCTACTTACTTAACAATTTGCTAACTCCTAGGAAACCTGCTTGAGCTGCTCGGAGACTTCCGCTATCTCCAAGAACAAACTAGGACTTTTAACTAAGGTTTAAGGTTGATTTTTGGTTTACTAAAGCCAATGAACGAAGGCTGGATATTTATAGTCCTCTAAGGTCGGTGCTGAGCTGATTAGTCACCTAAACAAGTGTCTCACGCTCAGTTCTCCACCAACCACAACTTGTCATTCTAAAACAGCCATGCTTATCCACTTTTCATGCCTACACATGGCATTACAGCTCACCAACGTCCTTATCATGTTCTCTTGGCTGAGAATGAGCCACTTGGTCTCTTCTTGATCAATCAAAACTCTCCTAACTGATTCTAAGTCTAACTCTCACAAACAGTTAACCGTTTTTTGCCGGAAAATATCTCGTAGACCAGTTTTATGTGCCATTGCCCCAAAAATAATTCTTCCATGAAAAATATAATTTTTCAAGATAAAATACCCTATTTACTTTAGCCTCCGTAAAATCTTCAAGCTCAAATAAAATTAACCGTCACTTTTACTTTCAATGATTTCGGCTTAAAGAGTCTATGACGACTTGATTTTCAAAAAAAATTATTCTGAGTTTCAACTTGGTTTTTACTTCTTGTTATAGCATCCCTAAATTCCTCAAGGTCTTCTTAATTTATTTCATGCTTGTCTTTGCACAAAATTTCAATTATGCTCCTTAACGCTCTTATGAGTAGCTTTTGGGTCAATTCTCTTAAAACTCTGGAAACAGACTAATTCTTTTTGGCTAAAAACTTTCAAGCGTCTTATCTGATTTAATAATATTCCTTAGCCCACTGAATGCTTCATTTTCTACCTTCCCAACTGATTCTTAGTTGCTGGACTAATTAACGAAAATAGCGTCTCTTGCTAAACGGCTATCGGTTCCTATTGAATCTTAACGTTGATCCATAAATAATCTTTTCAGAGCTTTTTGATGTCAGTCCTCTTGGCTACTGAATAACTCTAGTCTTTCTTAGAAATTCTCTTCTTTAACGATTTCTTCTCGGTTAGGTCGTTCAGCTATCTTACTGCGTCTTTTGTCTTTCGTCTTTGAATTATTTTTCTGAGTAATAATCTCTCAAGACAAGTGCTCTGGATCCCTTCTACTGAGCTTTAGTCGTCGTTGTTCCTTTGGTTTTAACCAATCTTCCTCTCCTTTGGTTTATTTCCCTCGCTGGTCGAATAGTCTTGTTCGCATCTTTCCCGTATATTTTTAGGTGTAGTACGGGTATTACATAATACGGAATCATATTCATTTTGTATGGTTTTGTTTTTTACCATAAATTCATTCCCTCTCTTTGTCCAGCTTCATGTAGATATATACACGTGATATCACCAAGAACATCATATTTTATCTATCTAATTAATGAAGATGCTCTCATGAAGAAGACGACGACCAATTTTCTCCTCCTCCGAACAATATACGCCTAGCTGAGTTTATCCAGTAGCCAACCTCGCGATTTCACACCTAGTCGACCTCATCAAGGTCTAGGATTTTGGCAATGCTGGCTTTGAAGAAATCCGTGGTGAGTCAAGACACACATTTAAGATTGTTACTCTCAACGAGCTGCTCTAGAGGAATCAAGGGGATAAGTGGGTTGACGATGTAAGCCTAGAAAAATCGAGGAAGTGGTCCGAGTGAGACGAGAATTGCCGGAGGGAACGTCGAAGGTGTCGGATAAAGGATCGAATATTTTGGGAAAATTAGTGTTTCCTCAAAAGCTCGACCAATGAGAATTGAGGAAAGTGGGAGATTAAATTAATCAAGGTGGAGTTAGTGGGAAGAATTAAAAATTCAAGGAGATTAAGGGAGATAGTGGAGGATTAACTTAATCAAGAGGATTAAGGGAAGATGGCTGAATTCTATTGGCCAAAGATTAAACACAATTAAGTGTTAATCAACATGCACTAATAGAGAGCCTTACATGCACTAATACAAAGATTGATGGCGAGCAGCTATTGGGGGTGAGATTCACGCCTCACATGCAAGGAGGGAGAGAGCCACTTGTCAAGAAGCACTAAGGGAAGAGAGGAGAGTTTGAGCTTATAAATAGAGGGTGGGGGATCTCATTCTCTCATTTTCTCTCATTTCCCAAATTTTCTTAAGTCCTTAAGCTCTCTTTCTCACCTAAAAATCGAGAGAAACAAGAGAGAAAGTTAAGAGAGAAATCAAGAGAGTTGTCGAAAGAAAGATCAAGAGTGATCGAGAGAGAGATCGAAGAAGAGTTGGTGGTGGTACGAGAACGGTCAAGAAGCGGGAAGCTGTTGACGCAAGGATTGTCTGATCGGGTGGTGCAGTGAAGTCCGGGTAATCATCATCGACGCGTAAAGGTGAGTCTGTGGTAAGGCATGTAGAGTAGATGCATGTCGTTTTGGTTTGAGTTTTTGGTGCATGCAAAGATGGTAGCATTCATGTTTGAATCACCATGCGAAAATGAGTTAGTTGCATGCTAGATAATTTAGACTCACTCAATAACTGGTTAAAGGAGAACTTGGGTGCATTTGGAGTATGAGCGGATCATTTAAAATTTGGATAAAGGGTTGCATGCATGATCGAACCAAGTGGATTTGCGAGTAGTAATTCTTGCTTAAAATCGGTTCTTTGCATGATTAATTGGGTGAAGTATTTTGCATTTTATTGCATAATATTGAGTGAGGTTAGGGCATGCTTAAGTGAGCCTAAGGATTTAAAGAATTAAATCAAATGGCCTTGCATGCATAAATTGGACTTGAGGATTTAAATGTTTAAATCAAATTGGTCGCATGCATAAATAAACTTGTTGCATGATTTGCTTAAGTTGAATGAATTGGTTGCATGCATGTGAGTTTAATCATAAGTACTTGAATTATCATTCTCGCTACTTGTTGATTTATGGCGTGTACTCTTGCTTGAAGTTTCTTGCCTGTGATGCTCGATTTTCTTGCTTGAGTGGTGGTAAGTGTTTAGCAAGGTCTCTTGAATGTGTTTCCTGAGCCTTGGCTAGTGTATGTGTCGATCTTCTATTCCAATTGCGGTTGTCACGCGTGAGTTCCCGACGACCACTCACGCGGGACACTGTCACGGCTAGCTAGCTACTAGCGTGACCGCTACATGACGATGTAGCTTATTTGTGGGTGCATGTTGGTGACCTTTGTGGTCTCAGCATGGGGAGGTGTTGGAACGGAACAGATTATCAAAGGGCCCTAGGTGTAAAGAGTCTAGAGTATTCAAGCGTCCCTTGTTTATGTCTAGTCGTCTTTACATGTTGTGTGTTGTCTAAGAGATTGGTGGATTTCAAGTATCCTTGTATTTGTTTAGACGTCTTAGCAAGTCGTGAAGGAGGTAAGAGTCTAAGGTGTTCAAGTAGTTCCTTGTTCCCTTAGGCCGTCTTTCTCATGGAGTAGCAGGTGTAGATCGTTCGAGCTAAGTCGAAGTGATCTAACCTCTTGTGCGTGTGTGTTGTTTGATTGCTTCCGCTAAGCTTTTGTTGCGTTGCTTTGATGTTATTGCTAGCTTTGTGGCTTGCTAGCTTTCTTTGTTTGCCGGGGTAGTCGGCTTGGGGGGGGGGGAAATAGTATCCTGTTTAGGATAGAGGGGTACCCAGATTCACTGAGTAATCTTAGATTACTCACGACTCTGTTTTTGGTCTTGTAGGGAAGCTTAAGTGAGTCTAGAGCCGGAGCAAACGTTAGGGTACCGGATAGGGTTTTCTTGTATTTCTTGTAAAACCCTATATTTTCTTAAACAAATAAGTGTAAAGTTTTCCGACTATCTTTATATATTGCTTTAATAATTTATTTTTGATGAATTATTTTATTAAAGTAATATATATTCGGTTTTCAGGAAAGCATGGCAAGTTGCAAATGATACTCGGCCTAGTCCGGGCTAACACAACGCACCAGGCCGCGAGGGTTGCAAAGCCTAAGTAACCTCGGTTGCGGGTGGAATTGTGCTAGGGAGGACCGGTCGGGAAGTCTGCAGCTTCCGTCCCTCGGCCGGATTACCTCGGCGCAATTCTACAAGTGGCGTCCCGTGGCTATCCGACGACCTTCGTGGTCATAGGACGGTTCGGGGGCGTTACAGTCGTTCCTAAGAAATATTCCACTTTCATTATCAGAAAAAAAAAAAAAAGATCCACTCTCGAATTGGGTGTAAACTGTAAAGTTTTCTCAAATTGGTATGAAAATCGAATTTAAACATAACATATCTAGTAAAATTTTAATAAAAAATTTAGAACAAGGTTTACAAATAGTTTGAGACGGTGGTGAAACTCAACATTTCCATCTGCTGCCACTTGTATGATCAGTAAAACTAATACCGAGTAAAATTCTAGGGTCAACTGTCCATCATGGTAAGGCCTAATGCAGCAGCTTTCCCAGTTTTCCCTCATGGCCGTGTCTTTCTCCCACCACTGGTGAAGCGCATGAGCTGTGGTAGACTTAGTTGGTTTGTTCTTGTTCACAGTCATATCTGCTGATAGAAGAAGGTGAAGAGGTTCTTTTGACAAATCCGAGGGTGATCTTCTTATTATTCCGACCAATAGACTTCTAACTGAGTTTCTAGCACCAAATCTCTCTATTTGGCCTGCACCAATCTCAGACATGAAGTCTCTGCGTCTGAAATAATCAATATATCCTGCACAGATTGGATCTTTTGGGTTCACATATAAATTAGGTATCCACGATGCTGTTTTTGTATTGTACTCTTCTTGACCCTGTAATAATTTAAGACATACGGTTTCTTGTAAGAAAATCAACTCTAAAATGAATGAAACTGTGACTAATAATGAATGAACTGCCATAGTTAATTGAACCATTTATCTTGACTCTTACAGATGATTTCAATTTACCTGCAGTAGATGGGTTAAGGTCATGGCTATGGTGCCTTTGACGACACTCTTGGCGGTTTGAAACACATCTTTAAGATATTTTCCTCCAGGTATCTGCTCTAGAGGAATAGACGAGATGGGTGGGTTGAATATGTAACTTTCGAGGAAGAATCCAGCACTAGTCATGGTCTTTCCAGCCAGCAACACTAGTGCAGCTCCCAAAGAGTGTCCAGCGAGCCATATATCTTTTTGGCTATGTTTGTCCACCATACTACGAACTGCTTGAACCGCGTGCCTAGACCTGCCACCTTGATGAAGGGTGTTAAAGATACATTGGAGGTCAAGTTTCAAATCAAACTCCCAAGTCCGTTTTTTTAGAACCGTGCCGCGGAAGGCCATAACGTAATGTGGAACTTTCACATGTGGGCTATTTTGGTTAACGATGTAGCTCTTGTATTCGAATATGGCACCGTAAATGGAGCCGTCATCGTCGGTCAAGGTTTTCATCAATTCGAAATTGAAAAACTCCCACCAAGGCTCTGCTAGTGGTTTCAGAACATGGCGCAAGCCAAGCTTGTACCTGAACCTTTTTTTTCTGCTGAGAAGCCTGTCCCTTTCTAATGTGTACACTCCATTTACCAAACTTGATACCACTGAGGTTCGGTGGTGGGAATTGCTCCTATTTACAATGAAATAAGAAACAATCAGTTATACTAGAATCTGCATAGATACTGACATTAAAAAATAAGCAAGTATCATCGATATTGATTATAGAAACTGTTCTATGATTTGTTTTCTACATCAATTTATTTTAAAAGGAATACTAAATAAATAAATAAAAAATAAAAATGTTACCAATCAATAGCTGTAAGATGGCATGGGCCAGAAGTGTAGAAATCATCTGTATCTGAAGCCATCGGTCCTCGCCCCATTTTTTTCTTTATCGTAAAGGCTCGTACAGGTCAATCAGAATCGAATGGTACTACAAGTAAGAAGACATTTATATTTATAACTCTTATATTGGTACAAACTGAAGAGTTCTTCTTCTTTTATATATATTGGTACTACAAGTATATTGCTACTAATGAGGAGTTTATATTGGTACTACAAGTAAGGAACTAATGAGGAGTTTATATTGGTACTACAAGTAAGGAACTAATGAGGAGTTTATATTGATACTACAAGTAAGAAGACATTTTGGGTCCGGAGACTTTGAGACTGTAGAGACGTACCAGTCTGATCAAATGGGATCCACTTTTCAATTGGGTGAATGGTGATAACGTTATAAGGAAATATTTCAATTTTTATAGAACATCTTTATTGCACTTGTTTTAGTAGTTTTAAAAGTCGTCGTTGGTGGATTATATGTTATACTTTACTTGTCTTACTAGTTCGAGGAACTGTCGAGGAAATTAAAAGGATAGTTTTTGGAATTTTCTTTTGTTCATATCATTTGCTCAAATCAACTTCGTTAAAGAAAAGAAAAAGAAAGTTTTTTAGTTAATTATTCTTTAACATCAGAAAACATAGTACTGATAATATATTTTACCTTTTTAGCTATTCTGAAAAAAAAAACCTTCAAGTAGCCATTTTTTATAACTTTATCTTCCATTTTTTAAAAATACATGTCATTTTTGTGAAGTCAAATTTCTCGTTCTTGAAATTTTCATAAGTTGCTTTTGTAAACTTATTTCCTCCTGATTAGACTTAATGTGTGGTTCACAAAAATAAATTCATATCGACTGTCGAGGAAATTAAAAGTTGCTTTTGTAATTTTCATAAGTTGCTTTTGTAAATTTATTTCCTCCTGATTAGACTGTCGAGGAAATTAAAAGGATAGTTTTTGGAATTTTCTTTTGTTCATATCATTTACTCAAATCAACTTCGTTAAAGAAAAGAAGAAGATTTTTTTTTAGTTAATTATTCTTTAACATCAGAAAACATAGTACTGATAATATATTTTACCTTTTTAGCTATTCTGAAAAAAAAAACTCCAAGTAGCCATTTTTTATAACTTTATCTTCCATTTTTTAAAAATATATGTCAATTTCGTGAAGTCAAATTTTTCGTTTTTGTAATTTTCATAAGTTGCTTTTGTAAACTTATTTCTCCTGATTAGACTTAATGTATGGTTCACAAAAAAAAAAATTCATCTTTATCACCATCAAGTTTGTAAAATTTTTTTAAATAAAATATCAAATCGAAGCCGTTGAAGAGTTCAAATCCAATTTTTAAATTTTAGAAGTATAATGTAAGTGATATTAAAAAATTTAGAAAATATGTATAAGGGTTAAGTTTCGTATTATTTTTTATTTCATAAAATAATCTGCATTGCCGACAAAAAAAAAATGCATTTTTTGGGGATAAAGGATAAAGTTACGAAAAAGCGAATTGGAGATATTTTGCAAAAACCATAATTTAATATTACACTATCAAGTGTTTGACATGAGTTCAAGGTTTGTAAGATGATTTTCAAATATTTATGGCGTCAAACAGTCATTACAAATTTTTTTGGTAAAAATATATCAATGACCACGTTTCAAAACAGTTATGAAACATTCAAAGTTTGATGATTTTAAAATTGTTGGAAAGCTAGAGCAGTCACTTTTCACCTCCAAGTGAAATCAAACTAAATAATCAACCTGATTGGAAGGTAGCGTCGATACACTAAAGACATGTTTCGTAGGTTCGAGGAGAAGCACCATAAAAGTGAAAAAGACTACCAAGTACCAAGCAATGAATACCTTCGGTCGTAGAGCCTGTGACCGAGATGAACAACACCAAGAACCCTGGTCAAATGACATGTGATGATGTTAGTGTGGAAACCAAGCTTTCTCTTTTCTTTACCCAGATTGATATATCCCAACTGCTGAAATTACTGACGTTAATACCAAATTAAATTTCAAATTTATTAGCTGATAAAAATAATATATAGAATTTTGTATTTTTTTTTATGGGATCACATGGGTTGGTTTGCATTATTTATATTTTTGGTTACATAATATGGTTGTTTGTAGAAGGATATATATTATCATTAGCAAGTTGCAGCACTACAAGGACCATATTCTTTTTCACTTCACCATCTTGTATTATCTGTATTATTGTACTACGAGGGTCCGCATGTCGAATAGAGACAGAATTTTGGGATGTGAGATCCAGAAGTGAAGATTGAACTTTCTTCATTTTATTAAGGTCTGATCTTTTTATTTTTTTTTGCGATGACTTTTCTCTAGTCAAGTCATGTGTAACAGTTTAATTATCAATACAAACCAGTTGACCAAAAAAAATAGAACCGTCAGTATGGTTGTCTGAACTTCTATACTATGAGACTGTTTTCATTCAATATAAATATTGATTTTTTTTATATTGTCTTTTTTTAAGTTAACCGTTTTTATTCATTTCATATAAAGTGTTCATTAACATGAATTAAAGTAACTGTGGTAAATCTTCTTTTTATCATATGTCGTTTGATTAATTATTACGTCGAAAAGAATATTTGATTATTTTAAAAGGTGGATATGTAACATCTTAAAAAGGCAGATGGCTCGGAGGGTCTCTTTAATTACACGGGCATGTGCTTCTTCCTTGACTTCTCATGCTTACTGGTTCCCGTAATTACACGGTCATGCATGCGTGCTTTACTCCTTGATATTGTTTACGTGAAAGTTCCATCCAGAGGTTTTTATCTGAAAGATGATGATCATCATCATCATTGGTATAAATTTGTCAAAATTTTCCATTCCGTCTAGAACCGAAGTGTTTCATAGCATTTCTTCATGATTACTGCAGCTGAAACTGCGTTATATTACTTTCTTTTGACATATACGACTTTCTTTTGGCAAGAACCTAATGATATTGTCTTACATCTAACAAAATATTTTGCCATTTCTGCTTCCACATTAATTGTTGTTCTTTAAAAACTACAAGAAGAGACGACCAATGTTTCGTTGGCAGCACAATATTCCTCATGATACCTGAACAACAACAGATGAATACATATGATGTTGGACCCTGTTCTTGTTTACGTTAACTATTAATATCGGATGTGTCGTTGTTACACTCATTTTGGCTCTCTTGGTATGTTATTGCTCCTTCATTCAACAACCAATGACTGTTTTTTAGTTCCAAATCAAATTAGACAACTTCAAGATTCAATATGAGTAATGTCCAAAATCTGCAATTTGTCTGAAAGGACATACATTTTCACTCTCTAGAATGGCTCTTTTTGTCACCCGAAGTAGTTCAAGTAGATCTCTCCTTTTTAAAGTTTCAATTTAAAAATTTTCGGTTTTTAGTTCTATATATAAGTTAACACACATGCGTTACACTTTCATATGATATATTATATATTTAGATGCACCCTATTATTTTCTCCATAAAAACGATTTTTATTTTGAAACATTGTTGTTTTACAAATACCCATTTCCAGTATAACATATTATTTAGTTCTAGAATTTGGTTATTTAGCTAACTAATAGATTACTTATAACTTAACCAGACGACTCTGAGAAACTAACATAAATAATATTAGAAATTTAATTTGATTGGCATATACATTTGACAAACTAAATCGCAGGAAACCACAAATAAAAGAAATTTAATGTATTGTTTAGGTACTTAATTCAAATAAATGTTTATTTATTTATGTTCTAAAAGAAATAAATTGGTGCTATTTTATTGATATTATTTATTTATTATCAATTTGGTTTATTCACCAAATTCTTAAAAACAAGAAAAAAAAAATGAAACACTTCTATCAAAAGTGAACGTTTATTAAAAACATATTTTAGGTTTCAATTGATATTTTTATTTTAAAAGATGTGAACCTTAATTTATATTAACTTATTTCTTCCTTCTGTCAGAAATTTTATAAATAAATTTAGAAAATATCATATGGACAATTATAACATCTAATTCACAAACCTAAAAAAATAACACTATTTGATATAATTATAAAATTTTAGTTATTTTCTAGATCTTTTAAAAATTTAGATTGACTATAATGTTATTTATGAGAATTGTTTATTTTATAGTTAGGGTAAAATTTTTAGAGGATAAGATTTAGTGTTTAGAGTTTAAAATAACATAATGCTATTTTTAGAACTTTAGAGATAGTGTGCTAAATTTGGAAACAAATTTTTTTTTGTTATACTTGTAATTTTTCACGTGTGTACATAAAATAACTTTATTTTGTAAGTACAAACAGTACCTGACCATATTTTTATCAAAGAAAAAGAAACATTTTAAAATATACAATTTAACAAATTATTCAGTTTACAAGAAATAGAAAAGACTGAAGCGTTGAAAGCCATGAATGAATTATCAGTATGAATAACTCACTTTAAACTGTTGATGATTCCACCATTGCTGAATCCCATGAGTATTATAAATGTTCGACAATTTAGTCTTGTTTACAATCATAATGTACGATGGAAGAAAATGAAGATGATCTGGTGAAGTTTCTTCTCCTCCGAAACACTTACGCCTAACTGAGTATCCAGCAGCCAACCTCGCGATCTTTCCGAGTCCCGCCTCAGTCATATTGACTATGTGATCGAAATTACCAATATATTCCGAGCATATTGGATCTGATTCGTTCACAAACAAATGAGGTCTCCACGAAGCTAAATTCGTAGATTGTTGACCTTCTTGATCCTGTAACAATTGGCGGTAAGAATTGAGAATAACATTTTAAATATCGTTAAAGGATTATTTATATAAAGCTTTTCATGTTATGGGAAAGATTATATGTGAAGTACCACAAGTATAATGATAAGTTTGTTATGGACTATAAATACCATTGGGAAATTTCTGGAATTTCCAAAAAAGAAAACTTTATAGATCATACCTCATCAAAGGATAGGACTTTCGCAATGCCAGCTTTGAAGATATCCCTGGTGAGTCGGTACGCAGAATTAAGTGTGTCATTGTAACCGAACTGTTTTAGAGGAATCAAGGAGATAGGTGGGTTGAAGATGTAAGCATCAACGGGGAGTCTAGACATGGCCATGGTCTTTCCCGCGAGTAGTGCCAGGCCAGCTCCTAGAGAGTGTCCGGTGATCCAAACAGTTGTGTTTCCGTGTTTGGACACGAAAGAGCGGATTTCTCCAATGACATGCTTAGTCTTCTCCCCGTCATAAAGGGTCTCGAATGGTAAATTGACGATATAGTTCAAATCGTTTAAAGTAGATATACTTATGACAGTTCCGCGTAACGCAACCACGTAACGCGGAGGTACTATCGAGTTGGGGGTAATCTCATAATTGATCACGTTTTGGAAGACAGCACCGTATATGGAGCCGTCAACTGCGTCCCTAAATTCTTTGATTAAAGTGAAGTTGAAACTCTCCCACCAAGGTGTGGCTAATGACTCGGAACCACTCCGGTTGTTTTGCCTGTCTCGTTCCATTGCGTAAACTCCTTGCACCAAACTCGACACCAATGAGGTTCGGTGGTACAAACAGTCCCTATTAGAAACAGAACCAATTCAGACCATAGAAACGATCCGAGTAAATGTCGTCCCTAGGAAATGACAGGTATCGAAAACATCGGGGATTGAGGTAAAGATTTTTTGTTTGATCAATGACGTAAACTATTTTTTTCTTTCCAAAAACAATACGTATTAGAGTTTCATTTTTTATTTACATTGGTTATAATTAATAATATTTCATAATCATAGTACTAATTTTGAAGGGGAATGTATTAGATGAAACGAAATTTACCACTCAAAAGATGGAATTTGAGGGGGACCATCACGGCTTAAATCGTCACTGCGCGATGAGCCAAAGAAGATTCCCATCAGCTTGGATCCACACTTTCGTCGTCTTCAAATTCTTCTTATCACTTATATGTAAGAATTGTAATCCCCCCGCGTACTGCATACGAGAAAAATAGGATGTAACTAACAGATATATATATATATATATATTAATATTACCTAAAGCATATTTACAAATAATTTTTAAGTGTAGAGTAGAATTGGTGAAATTTATAACTGAATTGAATCTAATGAAAGCATAGGTACCTTTTTGATTTGGTTTGGATTCTGGAAAGTCGAATTTAATCGAATTTAACCGGATATGATGAAGTACACTAAAAATACATTTCTATATATCAAACAAGAAATAGAGAGTTTATGTTCATTTGTGCGAAACAAACCTAGGTATATATAGAGGAATAGCAAATAGGTAACGCGGCGTAGGCATAAAAGTGATGTCATAAATCTATAGTACTAGTTTGACTGTTTTAGGAGTGGTCGAGGAAGTTTAATTTGTGGACTTTTCTTTGCTCACACATTTATCGAGTCAACAGTTCTTAGAAAACAAAAGACATAATATTGCTGAAATTGGTTTGGTTAGTAATTTTTTTTAATGAATTTTGTTTTATACAAAATAGGATTATAAAATCTTATTAAATCTTACAAAAACCTTATAAGATGATGTTCTAGGACTACATGCCACACACAATTGACTAATTCACATAATCAATCAAGACATGCAATTTCAAACATTTACTGCATAAAGCCTAGTGACACTACAAGAAATATGAGTATTGATAGCAGAAAACATAGCGCAGTTTTCGTAAATGCTATAATAAATAAAGTTCTAGAAACAAGACAATATGATAACATTTTTAAAACGCTAAGAATAAAATTATATAAGCGAAAATCTAAAATCACTTTTTTCCCCTAATTTCACTTAGAAACTCAAAAGTCAGAAAGCTAATTTAACTTTTCGAACCCAAAAACAACAAAGTAGCGCTTAAGTCATTTTATCACAAATAAAGAATGAAAAAATATCTAGCCTCCCCTCTATTTTGACCTAGGTTTTCTTCGACATCCTTCCATAGTTCCTTTTAGGTCTTAGTACTTCCGTTTCTTGGTTTGAAGGTGTAACTTATCTTCATCCCTTCGCTGGTGATGGGCCAAGCGTCGTCATCTACGGCGAATCGAACGGACGAGAGATTGATTTTGAGGTTATGGTCTCTGGTGATGATTGCTGGAGGAGAATCAATGGTTTTGGGAACTTTTGTTGCGATTAGAGATCGGGATTTCACTGGAGATCTGCCGGATGAGTGTTTAGGTCTATGTGTTTCAGTTTGTCGGAGCTTTGTGGTTGTCGCGAAATCACAGATCTGGGAATGGAAGAGTTTTCTTGGAAGTCCAAGGGGTCTTCTCTCATGGCGGCTTCATTCTCTTCCACTGCTCCCACAACATCCGCCCTTAGATTCAGAGCGAGTTACTCCAAGTTTCTCCTCTATCTCCTAGGTAAACAGCATCTTATGCCTTGGATTTCGTTTCTTCACTGTCCTTTCTCATCTATTTGGCTCGTAATCGCTGTTCGTTAATGTTCTTTGTAACCTTGTTAGATTCGTGTGTGAGGATAATCGCTTCAGCTAGATCTCCCTCTGCACGCTTAATTGTGTTTTAATTACAATCCCTGTAATGTATGTATGTTCTTGTTTGGGAATTCTAGATTGGTGATAAGATCTGCAACTATTGAAGAAATAGAAGCGGAGAAGTCTGCAACGGAGAATGATGTTGTATGTATTTTCACATTCTTTTGGTTATTCTTTAGTTAGTATGATAAAGAAAACTTCACAATCAACAATTTGTAACCGTAACCATCAAATCAATGTTCATGAAACACATAATTGATCAAACGCTAGCTCTCAAGATGAGAGAAACCTAGCAAACTAACATAACTATTTTTAGAGTTTTACAAGTTTTTCAAGTTTCACATTTTTGCATAATGAAGATGATGATGAATAGTTCCCTCTTAAAGCCTGCTTGCTCTGATCACTTCGCTCCACGTATTTTTTCTCACTTCCACCAACCACTAAACTCCACGTGTCACCCTTTCTTCCACATGAGCCATTCATCTCATTTCCTGTATCAAATCTCCCCCTTTCAAGAAACCTTGACCTCAAGGTTTGTAGAGAAGAAACTAACTAAGTTGCAAGGAAATCGCCATTGTTGACTCCATTTGTGCTTTATTTTGAAGCTCTCATCATTAAGTAGGAACTGTTTTATTAGCGGTGTGTCTCTAGCTTGACTGTGAGCAGTAGGACCCTGCACTCTATCTAAGAGAACCACCATACCAAAAGAATTCAGAAACAGTCCCTTCTTGAGTGATGTTTTGTACTTGATCGATGGCAAGAGTTTAAATCGCCATTTGTGTTTGATTTGGAACCTCTCAACATTAGGAGCCACTTTTCCCACAATCTTCTGTACAGCCCAGGTTGCTGCATAATGTGTGAAACATCTTGTCTGTAATCCAAGAGAAAGACCATGATTCCTCTTTCGTCTAGCTAAAACATGTTCTACACAATCAAAACTCAAGTGTAAATGTCTCCTCAAGATAAAACAGATGACAACAGACACTTCTTGAGTCCAATCCTCTGCACAATCTCCCCATTCCAGCTGTTGGATCAATACCTTATCACGGAATGAACGTTCATTTCCATTCAACAGCAATAATACACTCATCACAATGAACATCTCATCTTGGTTGTCCATATCCTTCTCTGTTGGTAAACTGGGTTTCTGCAAATTCCTGTTCAAGAATTTGAACTTCCAGAACTTGAATCTGATAAGTGCCCAAATTGGAAGTGGTTCATGATACACAAGATCATCTTCCTTGAAACAATCCCTAAGGAGCATGGACCAGGTCTTATGTCTCCTCCGTTGTAGCACATTTTCTCCCATGAGTTCTTGAATGATCAAACCCGTTTGCATCAGCTGCTCCATCACCAGTATTATCCAATCATACACAGATTGTTTTCCATGACCTGCACCACTCTTCTTTTTTCTGAATTTGAACATCCAAGATTTAACCCGTCTTGTTGTCTTCTTTGTTCCCATTTTTTCCTTATGTCGAAACGTCTTGACGATCAATGATGCTTCAGGAACTGCTCCAACAACAAAGAAGCTCACAAGTTTTCTGTTACGCTTCTCATCAGTCTCTCTTTCTCCAATCCTCTGCACAGCCCAGGTTATCTTGAAAGGTTCCACGATCGCAAAAGGCTGCATAAACTGTGCTCTGTTTAGTGGTGCTTTATGAGCTTCTCCAATAACAATTGTTCCAAATATTCTGTCATCAAGTCCACCAAACAACTTTCTCCTCCTTGTTGTTCCAAGCCTATCAATCATATTGTCACACAAACTTAAGAAGGAGAACACCCTATTGTGTAACCTCCACAGTCTCTCACTCCCTTGTTTATATTTAAACCTCCAAGACTTCAAGCCTTTTCTCTTTTTCTTCACTTTCAGTCTTTCTTTAGCCTGAGACCTTTTACCAAACAGTTGGTGTGTAACCTGATTGTCTGTGATACTTGTTGATTTCTGAATTAACATATCCCTTGTTTTGGCATATGAAGCTTTTAGTATCGTTTCTTGATGATTAAACAAACCAGCACAGCCAAAAACAGATTGGGAATCCTCACAAACAACCGTTGATGCATTTAATTGAAGGCTAGGTTCCAATGTAGAAATTGATACCTGAGATGGTGGAATTAGTTCTTCCTCCGAGATCGCTACTGGAGACATGTGCTCAGTCGATTTTGTCTCCGGCTCAGTATCAATATCCACAATCGAAACTGTGTCTTGAACCAACTCTTGTTGTGGAGTCACTTGAACCTCTGGAAACTGTGAAGCAATTACAGAATCTGAGAACGATTCTTTCTCAACATCAACCTCAATGTTCACCAATTCTTCACTATCCCCTTCGCCGATGTGTAATCGAAGCATTTTGAGCATCGCAACACCAATGACTTTTCACGATCCATAGCTTCATTCACCTTCGTCTCAGCTCGCGTTTCCTCCATATATTCCGAGGATGACACAGCTCTGATACCTTTGATAAAGAAAACTTCACAATCAACAATTTGTAACCGTAACCATCAAATCAATGTTCATGAAACACAGAATTGATCAAACGCTAGCTCTCAAGATGAGAGAAACCTAGCAAACTAACATAACTATTTTTAGAGTTTTACAAGTTTTTCAAGTTTCACATTTTTGCATAATGAAGATGATGATGAATAGTTCCCTCTTAAAGCCTGCTTGCTCTGATCACTTTGCTCCACGTATTTTTTCTCACTTCCACCAACCACTAAACTCCACGTGTCACCCTTTCTTCCACATGAGCCATTCATCTCATTTCCTGTATCATAGTAGTGGAGCCGAGGAATCTCTTTGGATATGATTCTGGTTTTTGCTTTTTGGTGTAATCCAGAAATCAAAGATGGAGAAGACCATTGATACGCTTCTTACCAGTTTCAATTCCATAAGAACAGGGAGATCCAATGCAGCAATGCTAGACAATATTTAGCTATAAAGAAGGTTATGGATCCTTTTTACAGCCAAATTTTAGTTCCATATATATAACGTAACTTGATGTTTTGTCTTATCTCATGTATGTCTGCATGAATTGTCTTAAAATCTTATCTTTTGGTTGGTGTTGCAGAGATTATTTCGGTGATGACAAATGATGGACGCAACATTGTGGTATGTTATTTTCTCTTAAAGGTTTTGACCATGCTACAAATATAATCCTTAATAAATCTCATGAATGTGTGTTTTCCACAAAGGTTAGCTTCTGATTTCTGTTTCTAGTTACTAAAAAGGATCATCCACAAAGGTTAGTTTCATCATTTTCTTTTTCTCTTTATGTCTGTTAGGAGTGAGCTAAATTTGGACCTGAAGAACATGAAGCATGAGCAAGCTAAGTTTTGGAAACATCATCTTCGCTTCCTTGAGGAGTTATTGAAGGTATAGAAGAGCCTCTAGGTTTATGTTTTTGTTGATTGTGGCACTTGTAATGTTAGATTAAGACTTGGTTTGAGACTTGTAAATGTATGTAGTGTATTGTTGTTGAAATGTTTAAGATGATATGTATTGTATATTGGGGCTGTTATAAAGTTTTTCTTATATATTGATTTTTTTGCAAAAGTTGTATATATATATATATATATATATATATATATAATTTATAAATCATAGATGTTGAGCATAATCAAGCTGCTTGAAAAATATATTATAGCAATAATATATAGCTACAGTTGATAAAACTATAATACAAATATTTCGCTACTATTAGTTATATTATGGCAAATAAAAAACGTTACTAATAATCTTAATCTAGCGATAAAATAACGCTATTATAAAGAGACAATTAATAGCATAGAGAAAAAACGCTATTGTATGTGTCCCCTCTAAGATGGCACCAGCAAAGACAGCGTTTACGAAATCGCTATCAAAACGATATTATAGCGTTTTTCGTGTGCTAATAATACGCATATTTCTTGTAGTGTGAACCTAAACTTAAAACCGTAAGGACTCTGATACCAAACTGAAACGATCTGACCCATTTTTTTAAATAATAAATAATAAATATAATAATAATAGTAAACCAGACTAGTGGTCCCGTACCCACTAGCCACCTAACCACAATCAAACCAAGAACGAAAATAAATAATATCATTAAACTAATAACCAATATTAATTCATAATAAATAAACCAATAATCCAATCAACATAAAACATATAACCAGCAATCCTAAGCAACACTCTCGGACTCAACTCTAGCAACCTAACAGAAGCCAGAAAGCAACCAAGCGAGCCACTCGAACATCCTCCTCTTCATTGCCTTGATTCCACGATCACACTTTGCCTTTATCTTCACCACAAACACAAATTGAGATGGATGAGTATTTGATAAACACTCAGTGAGGCAATCCTTCCATCTACTAGGCTATACACACAAGCGATTGAGATACTCTAACCATCAAACAACAACCAACAAACAAACCAGGAACTGCATCGACCGACACCAACCTTGCATCGACCGACGCCATAAGGGGTTGCATCGATCGACGTTTGATTTGCATTGACCGATGCAAGGTTCACTTGCATCGACCGACACTCACATTGCATCAACAGACGCATGCTCGACATTTCACGAAAAACCCTAGTTGCATCGACCGACGCCTCCACATGGCATTGACCGACGCTCCTAGGTCAAATCGCGCCGTCCTCGCATTGCATCGATCGACGCACAAAGTGCATCGACCGATGCACATGCCGAGCATCGTTTTTCCCCAAAGCTTCTCGCCGGGTTTTCGTTCCTACAACCATCAAACTTGATCCCAAACCACAAGAAAGCTTCACAAAGCCTCAAATAACGTTCTAACAAGCCAAACAACACATAAACAAGCAGATCAGAGAAATCTCAACCTTAGATAAGCCATGGTCATGCACTCACCTTTGCCAAGAAGATTTTGAACCTTAAACAAGCAAAACAACGCTCCTAGGAAGCTCCTACAACGATCCCAACTACAGATCTGTACAGGAACAAACTCAAATCTCTCAAAATCTGCAAGAACACTCAAGAGCTTTTTCTCTCTTTTCTTTTCTCTCAAAAACGGCCAAACTCGTCTAATGACGACAAAACTCGACTTAAGGGTTTTTCCTAACCCAAAAACGCAGCGTTTAACTTAAGACGAACCGCACAAAACCGACGTTGCATTGACCGATGCATCCCCTAAACCGGGATTCCGGTTTGCGGATGTTACACGATACAAACTAAAGACGAGAGATGTCCACGTCCCATTTTATGGGATCATATATATGAGTTGGTTTGTGTTATATTTTGTAATTTATAGGTTGGGATCATATATATGAGTTGGTTTGTGTTACATTTCTTAATTTATAGGTTAGGATCATATATATGAGTTGGTTTGTGTTATATTTCTTAATTCTATATATATTACTCCCAAGTGGGCAATGAATTCGACTACAGAAAACCCGATTACGTACAAAAGGGGGAATATATATATATATATATATATATATATATATATATATATATATATATATGTTCGAATGGGTAGATAGATAAAAGAAACGAAACTCTATAAATATATGGTCGTGCTTTTTTTGTAGAAGGATATATAGATTATCGTTAGAAATAATTCAAAATTGCAACAAAAGGTCCGGTTTGGCAGTGCATGCATATTTACTAGGAGGGTCCGTATGTCGAATAATAGAGACATATTTTTGGGAAGTACGTAGTAATATCCACAAGTGAAGATATAAATTTCTTCCTAACTCTCTCTTTCCTATGGCCATGACTCTTGCTAGTTAGTACGTAGTAATAACACACTTGTAAGATGCCATCGACGTGACGAGGATTTATAGTTAGTCCGAAGACTAGTCCAAATCATCATTTGCTTTTGTTTTCAACATTACATAGCTATATTCCTAATTGCGTTACCAAATTTGTTTGTACACCAAATTCTCAAAGAAAGAAAATCATACAAGGAATATTTCATCAGTTTCAAAATATTACATATTTTAGCTAAAAACACGCATAATAAGAAATGTCTACTTTTAAAAAATTTAACCAATCATAAACAAAACTACATAAAATAAATAATAGGAAAATATGAAATTAATCTAAAAATTGCCTGAAAGTTAAAACAAAACAAAATATCTGAAACATCATATATTATAAAACAGAGAAAATGTATATTTTAAAACATGATATTTTTATATGCAGCCTATTTTTTAGATCATCTATTACTCTTGATAGGGTTTCCATGATAAAAAATATTAAATATAATAAAAAAAATAGGAAAGAAATTGAGAGACTTTTCTCACAGTTTAAGATACTGTTTACGATGTGTCTATATTTGATTGGTTTAAAATTTTTATTGATTTAAAATTAATAAATAATCAAAATTAAGAAAATATTATATTGAAGAAACCCAATGAAATTCATATGCTCTTAGAATCACATGGAAGTTTATTAATTTGGTTATAGAATTAGTTATTTAGCTAATTAAACCTTTAATTGATTACTTATTACTTTAACCAGACAACACTTAATATAAAATTTAAAGTAGTTTTAAGAAAATAATCATCAACAATTACATTAAATGAATCTAAAAATTGGGAAAGAGAGAAGGCGTAAAGCCATTACATGAAATACAAGAAAAAAAAAAGTAGAAGAAATGGAAAAGGGGTATAAATTAAGGGTTTGGAACTAAAAGATTACCTGAACAAGATATAGAAGGCGTAAAGCCATTATGTGACCGGTGACTCTCACTGTTAATGTTAATTTATTGTAGGGTTAATTGCTCCAACTTGCCTTCAGGGTAAGGGCCTTATGCAGCAGCTTTCCCAATTTGCAAGCAAGGTCGAGTCTCACTCCCACCATTGGTGAAGCCCATGAGCTGTCGTAGACTTAGTCGGTTTGTTACTGTTTACAGTCATATTTGCTGATGGAAGAAGGTGAAGAGGTTCCGTTGACAAATCTCACGTTCATGATTTTCTCTAATTCTTCCGACCAATAGACTCCTAATTGATTTTTTTGCACCGGTTCTTTCGATTTCGCGTGCACCGATCTCAGACATGTAGGTTTTATTTATAGATGAGAATGTAAGGTTTTAGAGTTTATATAGTTCGCTTAGATCAAACTTTGAGGTATGTTCATCATCACAAATCATCATCCATTCAAAGAGGTTGGCGTTTTTTTAGTGTTTTTTTGATAAATGTTTTTGTGTTTGATCTGAATATTTGACATCTGTGATAATCTCTTGTGAATTAGAAAATGGTGATTGATGTTCTTGAATTACTGAATTATGAATTCCCCTTGGGATATCAATTAAGTTATTGCTGTTCCATGTCTAATCCTTGTGATCAATGTTCTTATTCAGGTTCGTTGCAATTGATGCGAGTAGAAAGATACTTTTCAGCTTCCACGATTTGAATGAGAGCCTAATCCTAGGTGGTTTTGGGATTGTTTTAGCTTCAATATGAATACTTGGAAAATATTGCTCGGCAAGATGTGAGTTACAAGGCCTTTCTGTTCCAGAGTTCCTGAATCCGTGCAGGAACTTGGTCTTTTCAAAAAGCTCACGGGAGAAGATAAGGGTTGATTCCTGGGATTTCACCCTTTATTCCTGTTGAGCTCTCTCTCAAAAAGCACTGTCTCTGCCATTATGGACAACCGGCTCGACCAGTATTAGTGGAACTGAAATTATCTCTATCGCTCCTTTGCTCAAATCTATGTTTGTGATTGTTCAACAGGTGTATATCCAGTGTCCATAACAATAATAAGTGTCACTGTCTTTGAACTAATCTAATCCTTAGCTTTTGGAAACAGGGGGTTTGGTAATGAATATGATGATTTGGTTACTATATAGTATCCTAAGTCTCTTTGAGTTATGGAACGTTCATGATTCTGAAATCTCTGTTCTGTACGAAGGCAATCAGGGAAATCTAAATATGTTAATAGTTGCATACTCGCATGATTGATCATCATCGAGACTATTATTGACGCGGTAAAATACTTGATTCGACAAACATACAACTATTAATAAATTTATATAGTCTGGTTACAAAAGCATTTGTAGAAGTCAGTGATTAAAACTGATGCAAAACATATTCACCATTAAACATAGGATCCCACCATTGATGAATCCCATGAGCTCTCTTAAAATTAGGCGAGTGGCTAGTGTTTATAGTCATATACGCCGATGGTAAAAGATGAAGAGGCTCTGATGAACGAGAATCCGAAGACGAACCTCCTCCTCCTCCTCCTCCGCCTGACAACAGATTCCTAAGTGAGTTCCTCGTAGCTATTCTTTCGATTTTACCGGCTCCAATCTCAAACATTTTGTTTCTATGCTTGAAGTAACCAATGTATTCTGAGCATATTGGACCTGACGGGTTCACATACAATTACAAATATGGTATCCATGATGCTAACTTCATACACGAATCATCTTCTTGACCCTGTAAATAATACACATCATTAATTATATATTGATAGAGATTGGAACCTCAAAAGATAAAGTAGAGAAACAATTACTCTTTTCATTTCATTTTAAGGGGGGTGTATTCAAACCATGATTTTGGAGAATTTGATGGGATTTAGGAAATTTAGAATTTTGATAGATTTTAGGGAAGTTCATATGATTTTCTGTAAAATTCTTTCAAAATCCCACCTAAAACCATGAGATTTGGATTTCTGTATTTTTAACTAAACAAATCCTCCAGAATCCTAAAAATTATGAAAATCCTAATCCACAAAACTGTTTTGAATAACAGTGGATTTTAAAGTAGATTTTTAAATCATCAGTTCAATAACAAGGGATTTTAATGGATTTTAAAGTAGTTTTTTAAATCATCAGTTCAATAACAGTGAATTTTAATAGACTTTTTAAAATCCATGATTGAATAACATAGAATTTGTAAATTTCACACAAATCACTTAAAATGTCAAGTTTAAATTATATATGATCACCCCCCAATGTGTCGTTTTTGTATTTTTTTTTTTGTAATTTTTAATTATGCACGATGCTTTGGAAATTTATTTTGCTTCATTTTATGTTTATATTCGAAATTTTATACCAATTTAAATTTACTAAAAAATGTGATCATATATAATTTCTACTGTAATTTTTACTGTTAGTTGAATTGATTTTCTTTTCTTTTTTTGTAGATCCACTATTAAATATATTTTTTTAGATACAAAATCTAAAAGTTAATTATATATTTTCCAGATTTTTTACCAAAAACATCATACCAAAAAAGCAGACATGTATGATGGATATTATACCAAAAAGTTTTTAATATGAGTCTAGAACTAATAATCTTATCTAGAACCAAAAATATTGTTTAGAAATCTTAGTTAATAGATTTTTACGAAATAAAATCTTTGTGAAACTATTAAAAAGAAAAATATACGTTACCTTGTTATGGTGGCGACCTTTGACGGGGATTGCTACTCCGGCTTTGACAAGACTTCCGGCGAATCGAACTCCATGTTTAAGCTTCTCACTCTTCATTAGCTTCTCAATCGGAATAGACGAGAACGGAGGATTAAATAAGTAACTCTTAAGAGGGAAACCAGACCTAGTCATGATCTTCCCGGCAAGCAACGCCACGGCTGCTCCAAGAGAATGTCCGGCTAGCCACACGGCTGCATTACCAGTTTTAGCCACCGCACTTTGAATCACCTGAATCGCATGCACGAACCTAGTGCTGTCTTGGAGGCAGTCCCGGACGCAGCGTAGGTCGAGCTTAAGGTCGCGTGACCGAGAGTGCCGTTTCATGATCGTGCCACGGAACGCGATCACGTGACGAGGAGGTGGTTTCGAATGATGGGTGTTATGGTAATTGTAAGAGAAGAAGTGTTTGTATTCGAAAACGGCGCCGTATATGGATCCATCTGAGTCGTCGATTAGGGTTTCGGCTAAAGTGAAGTTGAAAAACTCCCACCAGTGGTTGGCTTGTGACTTTAGACCAATCCTGTTTTGTTGTCTGTCTCGTTCCAGTGTGTACACTGCTTGTACCAAACATGATGCCACCGAGGTTCTATGGTAAGAATTATTCCTATAAAAAATATCCACGTTGACTTATTGTGTTTGAATGTTATATTTTAATACAACTTGTTCTAGAAGAGATGAACAATTAGAGAATTATAATAGAGTTGACTATGGCTAAACCATTGAATTAGCAAAAAAAGCTAATTAGTGATGGTGAGTTTGTTGTAGAAGATGATTATGTGGTTGGAAATGAAAGAGATGAAAATAGAAAATATAATACCAATCAATGGAAGTTAAATGGATTGGACCAGAAATGCTGAAGATCTCTCTTTGAGAAGCCATTAGCCCCTCTTTCACAATAACATCGTCTTCTTCTTCCATCAATTAACCATTTTCTTTGACGAATGCAAGAAAAATAGGACCAACAATAATTATACTAAATAAAAGCAAGCTCTTAAGGCTGTCCACGTAGGATTTAAAACAAGCTATCAGGATTCGACACGTCACTCATTAACATTTTATACAATTTCCAGAATTTTTATATTAAGAATTATTTTAAACAACTTCTCATGATTTGACAGGTCATTCATTAACATTTTTTAATTTTCCAGAAATTTTTAGAGAAAAGAAAATTTTAAAATTTATAGAAATAAAAGAACTATGTACAATATCCCACATCGGGTAGAAAATTTTTAGACAATGGTTCAGAACCAGTATAAATAAGATTGATATGCTTCCAACAACGAATGGGCAGGAAAACTTGATTTATCATGCGTCCAAGTTTAAAAGTTTTATTCGGTTTGATCCGGTTTTTTATTTGATCAAATTAAAACTTTAAAAAGTTTCAAAAAAATTATACTAAATAAAAGTAGGAGCTATAAGCTCCTAAGGCTGTCCACATAGGATTTAAAACAAGCTATCAGGATTCGACACGTCACTCATTAACATTTTATACAATTTCCAGAATTTTTTATATTAAGAATTATTTTAAACAATCTATCATGATTTGACATGTCATTCATTAACATTTTTTAATTTTCTAAAATTTTTTAGAAAGGAGAATTTAAAAATTTATAGAAATAAAAGAACTATGTACAATATCCCACATTGGGTAGAAAATTTTTAGACAATGGTTCAGAACCAGTATAAATAAGATTGATATGCTTCCAACAACGAATGAGCAGGAAAACTTGATTTATCAGGCGTCCAAGTTTAAAAGTTTTATTCGGTTTGATCCGGTTTTTTATTTGATCAAATTAAAACTTTAAAAAGTTTCAAAAAATATTATAATATTTAAAATTTTTAAAAGTTTAAATATTATAAATATTGATACTTTTAAAAGTTCTTAACGGAAAATCAATTAATACCCGTTTTTTTTAGTATTCTCAGAAGTATCAAAAATACAGCTAGAGGATATACATTTGATGAAAGAAGTACTAATTATAAAGGTTTTGTAGAGAAGAGATGGCTATCTTCTAATTTGTGGGTATTATTTATTGTCTTTTAGGATCTGAAGCCTTTAATGGGACCATCTCTTAAACATTGAAACGTGCAAAAGTGTATCAACAATTACTTTATTTGCACATTCTCAATTACCACTAATGAATTTTTTTTCCTTAAAAATATCATTAGTAGATTTATTTTCCAAAACTACAACATATTTTTCGAAAATAATACAAAATTGGACAATACTTGGATTCATTTCTAGGGGATGAATCTCTTTATTCATCCTAGGAAATAAATCTCTTTATTCACCTCATTATAAAATAAGAAAAGAAAATTTGTATACATCATTGTAAAATAAAAAACCCAAACCATTCTTTTATAAACCAAATCGATATATAATTTCATTCTAATTGTAAAATCTAAACCGTAATCACTTTATTTGTAAACTTAAACCGACATATAATTTCGTTCTAATTGTAAAATTTAAACCTTAACCTTTTTAGTGGTCACCTCATTTGTAAACTCAAACCGATATCAAATATTGTTATAATTGTAAAATCTAAACTCTAACCACCTCATTTGTAAATCCAAACCGACATTTAATTTTGTTTTAATTGTAAAATCTAAACCATAATAAACTCATTTGTAAATCCAAACCGATATATAATTTTGTTCTAATTGTAAAACTTAAACTATAATTCTCATTTATAAATCCAAACCGATATATAACCTTGTTTAATTGTGAAAATCTAAACCAAGCCAATAATTAACTTTCTTTAATCAAAAATATACAAAATTTGTTTATTTAATTTGTTTTGCTTTTTAATTTAATTTTGATTTATTTTAAGATTTTGATTGGTTGAGAGGGGAGAATGTGAATACAAGGGTTCACCGTAGTGGTGTGAATCTAAGGAGGGTGTATTCAACTAAACATTTTAAGTAGTTTGTGTAAAATTTATAAATCATATGTTATTCAATCATGAATTTTAAAAAGTTCATTAAAGTCTACTGTTACTGAACTAATAATTTAGAAATCTATTTTAAAATCCATTGTTATTCAAAACAGTTTGTGGATTTATATTTAATTAGTTTTAGGGATTCTAAAAGATTTGAGAGGATTTGTTTAATTAAAATACATAAATCCAAATCTCATAGTTTTAAGTGCGATTTGAAAGAATTTTACCATAAATCATATCAAATTTCCTAAAATCTATCAAAATTCTAAATTTCCTAAATACTATAAAATCCTCCAAAATCATGGTTTCAAACTTTCAATACAACCCCTAAGTATTTTTCTACAAAATTTAAACTAAACTTTAAACATTAAATTTTAAACACTAATAAATCTTATCCTTTTAATATTATATCCTAAATTATAAAAAATAACCAAAAAACCAAAAGAAGAAGGAGGCGAACCAACAACGTATTCAAAGGTATATTGTATACAATCATCTGACTATAATTCTTAACCTACTTGTATCAATCCTTGACAAGGTTGTTTTTAGAGATTATCTTAAATTTGATTATATTTGTATAAGTATCACAGCAACAAAGGTATGAGGTGGAGATAGTAGGAGATGGAAATTGCCAGTTTCGGGCAATATCTCACCAAATGTACTAACATAGAACAATCATGCACAAATTAGGAAACAAGTTGTTGAAGAGGTTAGATACCATGAAATTATTGACTCAGTTTTTGAGAAAGATTAAAATCAGTCTCTTGTTGTTTCTTGTTGCAGCTTGTAGCTCACATGGATAGATACATTTGGTTTGCTCGAGGTGATTACTAACAATATGTTAAAGTGATAACTACATATAAGGTGATTTTCAGTTTCAGGTGATAACTACTTTTTTTAATAGAAGAAGTGGAAAAGGGTAGATAGAGGATTTGGAACTGAAAATCACCTGATGTGTGACCACTAAAAAGGTTAGTTATATTAATTAAATATTATTTTAAAATTTTCTTTTGAAAAAATTACCAAATTAGGAAAATCTCTATACAAATTCATAATTATTAATTATTGATAAATTAAAACCTCTTTAAATTAATAAATTTTCATAGTCCCAACTTTATTAATTTATAGAGGTTTTACTGTATAGCTGATTGCTTGTGTTTGTCCACTATATCTATAGCTGATTGATTGTGTTTGTCCACTATATCTATAGCTGATTGCTTGTGTTTGTTTCTTTAATTTGTTTTTTTTTCTTATTTTTTATATATAAAATGACATGTCATATTGTTATATTTTTATTGATTAACTAAGGGGAGTGAATAATAAGGGTTGAACCAAATATTTTTCTTCTTGGAAATATCTATTGTGCTTAAGTGATTTCTAACTTGCACAGAAAAATCAATAATATAATCCCCTTATTATTAAAACGGAAGTACATTTGCTATATAACATTCTATTTGTAAGATTTACATAATAAACCCTTACCATAAACATATTTTCATGACATCTAATAAAATTAACAATATAGAACTTACTCTCTCCGTTTATTTTTATTTGTCATTCTAGAGTTAATTTTTTGTTTTCTATTACTTGTCGTTTTGTATTTACGATGCAATTTTATAAATCAAATTTTCAGTTTTACCCCTAATTTTTAGCTTATTAATTATTCATATCAAATGAAATAATGTATTAATGAAGGGTAAAATAAAATTTGATTGTTTTTTTAATATATGTGAAATTGTCTAAAATGACAAGTAATATAAATCGGAGGAAATATAACATATATGTTATATTTATTTAAACTTTTTAAAAATACAATAAGAATATCTACCTGTACTCCTATTCTAATATTTATCTATGTAACGATGTGAGGGATGAGATTTTAGTTGTTGCAGAATCTGTGGCACGTGAGACAGCCGAATATGTATTGCCTTGATATTAATATTAAATTAAGACTTAGGACTCCACTTAACGCGGAGGTATTCGATAAATTGATCACGTTTTGGAAATTGGAACACAGCGCCGTTTCATGGAGCCTTCTGATGCGTCAATTAGGGTTTCATATATATAGTGAAGTCGAAACACTCCCACCAAGGCTGTGGCTAATGAGACGGAACCCTAACTACACCGATTGCTTTGATTATCTCATTCCATTGTATAAACTTTTTGAATCAAACATGCATACATAACACCAATGAGGTTGGGTGGTATATAATATTGTTCCTATCAAAAAAAAAAACCAAATTTAGACCATAGAACCGATCGAGATGTGGATATTATCTCTTATTTTTATTTGTATCATATTAATTATGAAATGTTATTTATATGTAAATCCGAAAAGCACATGCAAATATATGTTGAAGTCAAAAGAACAAACAAAAAACAGTACAATAGTGGAAATGTCGTTCCTCTGAAATGGCTGGAATTAAAAACATCGGATGAAATGGGACCACTCCACTTTATTATCCAGAAAAAAAAAAAAAAAATCCATTCTCGAAATGGATGTAGACTGTAAAGTTTTCTCAAATTGGTAAAATCGAATTTATAAAAACATATCGTTAAAAAGATTTCAATTTATAAACATATATTTCTGGAATAGACCCATACAGTTATCCCTTAAGGCCCAGACCAATTACACCAAACCAAACCAGATCACAAAAACCAAAATTGACCCAGATATAAACTAATCTAAACCAGTAGCTAACCGGTATAAACTAGAAACTCTAATCTGCAATGGAGAACCCTATCGCAGCCGCCTTCCCATGAAGCTGCGGATACTCGCCGGACCAGGACCACCGGTGAGCTAGAAAGATGGGAGTCAAACAGAGAAGGTGACACATGACGATCACCATCCCGCCACCGTAGAGTTGTGAAGAGGAGGAAGAAGAAACCGATCTAGCAATCCGGAAGCCATAGTTCAGTCTGATAGAGATAGAGCAGTAGGGAGTAGATCTAAAAAGCCATCAACGGTGGCTTAGCCTTGCCTTTCCGGCGGTAGACCTCCCTCGTCAAACCACCAGTTGTGACAAAACCTCCTGCGTCTCCAGCCGTTCAGATCTAACCGCCGTATCTTTCTCATTCCTCGCCGATTCCTTCTTCTAACCGCATAGCCACGCCGCCGGTAGAGCTCTTACCGGAACTGTCATGCGGAAGCTTCTCCTCGCCACAAACTCTCTTGATTTCGATCTGGTGACCTCGCCGGTAGGTGCAATGGACTGCAGATGAAGCGCCATGGACCAGTAGTTCCTCTTCAACGCCGGAATCGCCGGAGGAACCCTTCACTCGGTGCACGGAATCGTGATCAAAAAAAGAGAAAGGAGGAGAGAGGAGAGAGCCGCGAGTAGATCTCACGCGCTCACCTCTCTAAAAAAAGGTTTATAAAAACTAAAAATTTGAAACAAGGTTTACAAGTAGTTTGAGACGGTTGGGAAACTAAACGTATATCATATTTAATAAGGTGTTGACTGGTTCTCCCGCTACCTCCCGCAAATGCTGCGTTTGCGGATGGTAGCGGTTACTAGCGATAGGAACCAATCACACAAATCGCTTCCAATCGCTCCTAATCGCTCCCAACCGCTCCAAACCACTGAATTCCAAAAGCTGCTTTCCGCAAGCGTTTGCGGTTGCGGGCGCTTACGGTTGGAAATTTTTTTTTATTTTTTATTTTTGTTAAAAAACTTTAAAAAAAATCAATGATAATGAAAATTTTTTTGTTATATTTTCTATCTAACTATTTTACTTATTAAGGATGGGAGAAAATGAAGTACGAATATGATTGCAGAGATTATAAAATAAACAATTAGAAGAAAATAATATTCCAATTAACAATAACCCAGAAAACTTGATGTAGATTTAATGGCACATCGCACATAAGTTCAAAAAAATCTAAATAAATATAATATTTCATGAGAAATTTAAGAAAATAAGATTATTTGTAAAAAATATTAAAACAAATCACCAGTGACTCTTCTCAACTCTCACTTGACAATTCCTACCGATGCAACTACTGACCCATGATCTAAGAGAAAAGAGAAAAGATCTACGATCTAAAGCATATGTTTTGTCATTTATCAAATTACTTGATTAAATTTTTGGTGAAAAGCCAAATGCATAAAGGAATAAGTATTTCAATATGAAACTTATTTGTTTTTTGAATAATTATTTTAGAATTTTTTAATAAATTTTAATTAGAAATCAAGTTTAATAAAATTTTTGGTGTTTTTAAACATTTATATATTATATATCACATTTATTATGTTTCAACCACTATTGCACCCGCTGGTCAACCAGTCGTAAACCTCCCGCAAATGCGCCAATTTTAAACCGCTAAACCAGTCGTTCAAAACGCTTAATAACACTTAAAACAGCAATCACCCGCTCCCGCAACCGCAACCGCAATCGCAACCGCAACCGCAGCGTTTGAACCAGTCAGGCCCTAAGTTATGCAATTGATAGCAAAATAATTGAATACAAAACATGCTCACGTAAATTAAACGTAGGAACCAACAAAGACGTACCGGATTAGTAAACGAGAGGCCTAAAACCAATTATGTTTAAACATGGTATACATGGTTTTAATAATCACTTATAACGTCTTTGTTAATTATAGTATAGTTTTTAATTAATTAATCATACGGTATAAGGTATAACATTATATTTTTAATTCATTTATACATTTATTTTTGTGAAAAGCAGTTTAAACAATTACATGGAAATTCAAACAAAAAGAAATTTGAAAGAACGAAGAAAATTAAAATAATTGTGGCATCATTTTTGTTATTTACTATAGTGTCAATTGCTTTAGCCGGTAAGACCTAATGCAACAGCTTTCCCAATTTTCCCTCACGGCCGGGTCTCGCTCCCACCACTGGTGAAGCGCATGAGCTGGCGTACACTTAGTCGGTTTGCTATTGTTTACAGTCATGTCTGCTGATGGAAGAACGTAAAGAGGTTCTTTTGACAAATCCGACGGTGATGATCCTATGAATTTTCCGACCAATTCACTTGCATATGAGATGCTAGCAGCCAGTTTCTCGATTCCGTCTGCACCAATCCTAGAGAAGGCGCTTCTGCGTTCTAAGTAATGCATATATCCTGAACAGATTGGATCTTTTGGGTTCACATATAGATGATGTATCCACGATGCTGCTTTTGATTTGTCTTCTCGATTCTGTTATAAGATAATCAACTTCAAAAACTCAGTCACTATAGTATCGCAAGTGGATGAAACTCTGATTCTATATGACTCAACTATCATAGTTAATTAAACCAGTTATCTTGATTCTTACAGATGATTTAAAGTTTACCTGTGGTAAATTTACGATCGCACCTATGGTGCCTTTGACGACACTCTTGGCGGTTTGAAACACATGTTTAAATAAGCTTCCTCCAGGTATCTGCTCTATAGGAATAGACGAGAATGGTGGGTTGAATATGTGACTTTCGAGGAAGTGTTGATGATGGGATCAGTCACAATTAATATGTTTAGTTCGGTCAAGAGAGGGTCGAAGTTCTCTTATATTATATTGAAGTCGAGACACAAAAGACGGGCTTTAACACGACTTAGATGAGTTACAAAAGTAGGCGAGGATAATAGGCGAGCTGTTCTCTCGTCGATTCTCCGAGTGGTTGGTTCCGGAACCGTTGACTTCTGTTTGGACGAGCTGAGGCTTTCGTTCTTACTGTACTGCTTCTCTTCCTTTTTCCCCCGATCCCCTTTTTACGCAGGCCGTACGTCTGTATTTATAGGGAATCGTGTCGGTTCGTCTATGTAAAAGACCATAATACCCTCCCTTCCCTTAGGGGCTTATTATGGGCTTTTCCTGAGCTGGGCCTTTTGTTTGGGGTGTGGATCCACCCCCAACAGTAGTCCCCCCCCGGCCTTTAGTTCGTAGTCTTTAGGCGAAGAACAACCGTGAAGGAGCGAAGAGTCGCGCGTGAAGGAACGGTTCCCAACTTTTGAGGTCGAATCGTTGTGTGCGGTGATCGACGCGCGTGAGATCCGGAAATCGTACCGTTATGGGGCGCGTGTCGTAATGATGACGCTTCCAGATCCTTCGTCCTTCTCCTATAAATATCACTTCTCCATTTCTCTCATTATCTTCTTCTCGTATTTTTCGGTGCTCATCGCTCAGGTATTCTCCCTTCTTCTTATCTCGTCGTTATTTTGCTTTTAGTGTGTCATACTTTTACTATGAACTCCCCTCGATCCCACTCGTCCGATCCATCCGTCGAGAGCCACCTTCGACGAGCGTCGACTTCCGAATCTGATGGCTCTAGTAGGTCTGTTCGCCGGGAGGGGCGTTCTCGGAGTCCCTCTGATTCGTCTTCGGCGGGTTCGGACATGGCTCGATTTGAAGAGTTGAGACGTCGTCTCATTCTCGGGTCGGCAGTTCCAAGCTCGTCGGGTCTGCCTTGCAGGATTCCTTCCCTGATCGACGAGCCTTCGATCAACGATCCATCCTTTCCCGAGTTGGACAACGTTCCTTTGCCGACTGCGAACCTTTTCTCTCACATGCCTCCGTCGACGTTGAAACCGGACGCGGTGGCTGATGCGGTTCCCATTGGGAAATTAAACACCAAGCCGAGAATTCCAATCCCAAAACCGTTTCAGCGTCCCTAGGATGCTCCTTCCGGGTTTATTTGCCTCTCGGAGAAGTACTTCACCGAGTGCGGGCTTACCTTCCCTTTGCCGTCTTTCCTGATGACATACTTTGCTCGTCAAGAGGTGGCCATTTCTCAATTTTCCCCGGCGACCTTTCGAAACGCTGTTGGTCTTTCTATTATGGCCGAAGCTGCGGGGGTTAAACTCACTTGTGATCATTTGGAAGAGTTGACATGTCTGAACCCGTCGAGCCGAAGCAAAACTCCTGGAATTTACTATGTAGCGTCGGGAAAGAAGACGACGCTCGTCGAAGGTGCCAAGGGCAAAACATATAATTGGAAGGGCTCATACTTCTTTCTTGAAGTCGGTGAGGGGGTTTTGGAGGATCCGTCGATTCCTTGGTTTTCTGGGTGGAACCCTTCACCCGGTAGCCGACCCTTCTTGCCTAGTTATCTTTATTCGCACTGTTCTCTTGTTGTGTCTAACCTTTCCCCTTTCTTTCTTTTTTTTTTTTTTTAGTTGTTGTTCCAAGGTGTTTGCTGCCATACCCTTCTTCATTTCAGGCCGAGATATACGCAATCAAGGTTTTCTGCCCTTATGTTTGGCCAGGTACCGAGCCGAAAAAAGGTCGTTCAAGGAAGACATCTGATCCTCGAAGAAAAACAGGTACACCCTAGCATAGTTGAACCCGTTTTTTGCTGCTCCTTGAGTTTGAAATTAATTTCGTCGCATTGTGTTGTAGCCGGAACGATGGGTAAGATGAACTTGAGTGTTCCCAATGCGTCTGCTCGTTATCGCCGAGCTCCAGAGCCGTTGCCTCATTCCGCTCTTCGTCATGATGCTCGTCCAGGTGCTAATCCTCCAAGCTCTGGTTCGTCAAAAAGGGTTTCTCCTTCCTCTCGTCAGGTTGTGGACGACCCTTCGAGAACGCGTCCAAGATTCCTTCCCCCAAATCGTCACGTTGGTCCAGAGGAGACACTTCCAAGGAAGAAGGTGGACGGGACTCCTGGTCGCGTCGCCGAGGTGCCGAAAGATTCTCAGAAAAGGAAGGATGGTCCTGAACAAGAGCGGTCTGCCCCACCAAAGAAGTCTAAGTCGGTAGACTTTAGCTGGAATTTTACGCATTCCTCTGGGGCTCGTCCTTTTCCAGATGATTCGCAGTCATGTGCCGAGTTATTTCGGAAGATCCATTTTGGTGAAGGTCGTCTTCCTGCAGTTGAGAAGATGAAAGAGGTTGATGCGGTTACCGAAGTTGCTCAGGCGTCCTTTGAGGTTTGTCAGTTAAACCAACTTGCTATGAATGTTCCTTTACTCATTTTTCTTATGATTGTCTTTTCCTTTCTTTATCATAGTTTATTGCGCGTATCAATCGTTTGGCGTCTCGCTACGAGCGTCGTGTTCGGCACTTGGAAGGGGAGCGTTCTGGGGCGTCGAGTGAGAGGATCGAGCGCCTTGAGGCGCAACTGGGGGAGGCGGTGCGGTCTAACAAGAGATTCAGCGACCTTGTGGCCAAGCTCGAACATCACCGGAGCGGGTTGATCACGGAACGAGACTCCCTTTCGACGAAACTTGAGGAGTCTGAAGTTGCTTGTAACGGTCTGAAGCTCACCCTTAACTCGGAGACGAGGAGGCTTAGGGATCGGCGTGACGAGTATGGGCACCACGAGCGAATCAACGCTTTTCACGAGGTGGCTGGTCGCGTGTAGAGGCTCTTATCGAAGCACAAAAGTTACGCCGAAGCGGTTGAAGCGTCGCGGGAGAAGTTCCTCGAGTATAACCAAGCTGTTGGGAATGTTCAGATGCTCGAAACACTCGTTGCCGAGGGTCGGATTTCTTTACTTGATGAGGGGATTATGGACCAAGTTACGCCCGTGATGAGCCAACTGAAGAGCGAGGTTGAAAAGGTCGATCTGCCGGACATTACCGAGGCTGACTTCGACATGTCTCAGATCTTTGCCGGGCCTCTTCCCCCAATTCCGACTTGGATCGCCTCCCCAATCAGCGGGAATACCGAGGTTTGCAATGACGAGGGGGGAGATGACGGGTCGGAGAGTGGGGAGATTGGGGGTGAAGAACTGGACGAGCAGGAGAAGGTTGACGATCGTTCTTTTGATGGAGTTGAGGTGCAGGCCAACGACCACCCTTCTGATGGAGTCGAGGAGCAGGGTACGGACCTTCCTGCCGAAGGACTGCCACGTCCGTCAACTCCCGGGCATAAGTCGCCGGTTGTTGGCTTAGTTTCGTGATTCTTCTATTGTCGCCGTGTCGAGGGGTCGGCTCCCTCGTATTATCTTTTGTTTGCCGTATTTTTGGGGTTGGCTCCCACGTACTTTTATGCGCCGTGTTTAGGGGTCGGCTCCCTTGAAAAACTTATGCTCGTCCTTGGGGTATTTATTGAGTTTCATTTAATCCCCCCTTGTTTTAAACGCTCTTTTTTTTGTTTTAAAGTTTCGCCGAGCTCCGGCTTCGCTATGATCCCTGTCGTTATGTCTTTTCCCTTTTTTTTTTGTCGTAAAGGGGTCGGCGCCCGCACCAGACTGTTGCACCCCCCTTTCTTTTTAATATAGCGAAATTTTATGTTATTATTTTTTGAAAGTGCGACTCATGATGGTCGGCTTATCCTCTTTTTCCTCTCTCTTTTTTTTATATCTTTTTTTTGCGAGTTGGACTCGGCTTACATAACCAGGAGCGACCGTTAATAGTCGGCCTACCCTTTTGTGCGAGTGCGACTCGGCTTAAAATAACCAGGGGCGACCGTTAATAGTCGGCTTACACTAGTAAAAAAAATTCTTATAGCTACGATCTAGTCATGAAATTTCGTGGCTTATTTCATAACATTCACGAATTAGTCACTCACTCGAAACATGACTGTTTTCGTGACTTTTTGTAGCTTTTTCGTGACAAGTTTAGTCACGAATTTATTAGTGGCTATATCGTGACTATATCTTATCTACGTATCAAATTCATAACTAAATCGTGACTATTAACTATCAAAAACTATGTCGTATTAGTGTGGCTAATGGAATTATAAATAAAAGTTAAGGTTTTTATATAATAGCCACGAATTTGCCACGGATAATTCATGACTATATGAAACTCCAAGTAAGCATAAATTCTAAAACTATAAAATCTAAAAAAAAGTCTAATTACAACATTCCCAAAAGCTAAAATCTAACAATTGTAAAAAGATTGTAGTTTTTCAAATCTAATATTTTTCAGACCTAACCACAAATTTAAACCTTTACTCCAAACCCTATACCCCAAACCTTAACTCCAAACCCTATACTCCATCATAAACATAGAACAAAAATATAAATATTATATATTCATATTTAAACCATATATATATATATTAAATAAAATCAATCTTTGAAATTATATTTATAAAATTTTGAAATATTTATTTTAAAAGTTTTTAAAATCTAATCATATTCTTAATTTACCTTGAGTTATATTTAGTGTATGTACTTTTAATATATCACTCCACACTTAGAAAAAACAATCATATAATTGTTACTCAAAATTTTTAAAATAATAAAATTGTTATGTAAAACAGTTATAAGTTGTTATTCAAAATGAAATAATTAAATTAAATATAAAACCAAAATTTGGCAAAAAAAATTCCCACCATCCCACTAATTTTTTTTGGTTAAAGTGAAAATATTTGGTACAAGGTTAAAGACCTAGATTCTTCTTCTTTCGTCGACATAATAAACACTTAGAAAAAAAAGCCGTAAACTCCATCTCTGCCGCATAGACACTCAGATCTATTCCTCTTCGATACTAGCTCTGATCTCTTCGACTTTGACTCGCCATGACTCTCCCCGACCGACAGCACCACCTAACATCGCGCTCGACCCTCTGTTTCTGGCCTGACAGGTACTCGTTCTGTCTCCTTCTCCTTCTCGTGATTTGTTGAGTTGAGAAATTAAAGCTCTCACTGCTTCTTTCTCCCTTTGTATTAGGTTGTTTAGAGATTTTGTTCCTATTGGCTGTTGCTGTTAGGGTTCAATTTGTTCTTGTTGCTGTTTTTTATTTATTTAATCTTAGTTTCAACTTAGATGATGTTTATATTTGTTTGACTTAATCTTCCTTGTTTTTGTTTCTTGTTCAATTTTCATAGTTACAGATTAGAAGCGTTGAACTCAACCTAGTCAACTGCTCTTCTTTCTCCGCCTCTGTTTCCCTTCCGTCTCTCCGATTTCAGGGTAAAGCTTTCAATCGTGAATCGTGAATTTCAGATATTACTACTCTGGCTGAAAATATATTGATGCAAGTCACTTCTATGTGTGCTAATTTAATTGTGTATTTACTTTACTTGCCAGTTTAGGCTACACAAACGATATATAGGAGAGGTCAATCCAAGAAACAAGTAAGCACAGCTTTCCTACTTGTTATATATGAACGAAAATACTTTTTCATATATATGATAAGGAAAAATATTTCAATGGATCTTTATTGGAAGTTTTAAGTAACTTAATTTGTGTTTGTTTGTTCTGTTAATTTTCTATAATTTTCTGTCTTTGAAACTGATGTTACTTTCTCTTATCTCAGGTTTTGGTGTTGAGCTGTGGCTGTCTACAAATTCATCCGAACAACATGGCAAAGCAATATCTTGGGACCATGGAGGTGCTGGACATTTTGTTCCTCATAAGAGGGTAGATACTTAGTGGCATACTTCCGTGGTTAGTTTTTTTTTCCTCTAAGTTAACTCATTTTTCTAACTTACTTACAACTACTATTTTTTTTTTGTAGCAACACTACTACTGCAGTCGTTTGCAGAGGATGATTCTTCCAATAGTATCGGCCAAAATGCCTCTTCACGTGCCATTTCTTCTCGCATTGTTAGATGCATGGTGTGCATAGTTTTTGTAATTTCAGTTTCAGGTTTGTTTGTGAAACATCTAGGTATCTAGTTAAGATATTTTGTATGACTATGTGAGTCTTTTAGAAATGTAAGATTAGAGTGCTTGTTGTAATTGAAAATATTGGTATTTGGATTTCATGGTTTTAAATTTGGAATTTCATTTCAGATTTCTGATTTTTACAATTTAAATTAATTTTTTTTTGGACAAATACACAATTAGCCACAAAATAATTAGACACAAATTCGTAGCTAGGCTAGCCACCAAGTAGCTACAGATACTTCATGGCAGAAAATATGGTCCTTCGTGACTAAATTTGCCACGAAACGTGGGTGATAATTACGTAGCTAAACAGACACGAAAAAGCCACGAATTAAATTAGCTACGAGGCTATAGACACGATTTTTTTTCGTGACTAATCGTGGCTATGTAATGAAATAGTCACGAATTTTATGGTTCAGCCATGAAAATTTTAGTAGCTATACGTGTTTTTTTTACTAGTGTTACCCTTTTGTGCGAGTTGCGACTCGGCTTAAAATAATACGTCGGAACGTCGGGTCGTTACCGGGCCAGGATAACGATTATAATAACTTGCAAACGATGACTCATTCTTATGAAAAAGAAGTTTTATATTTTTGGCGGCTGTGTCTCGTAAAACAGGACTGCCTACGTACCCTCCGATCAGGAGGGATCAAGCCGATCGTAGTTCACATTTACATGATTATTCGAATTGCAAAAAGGACGAGCTGGACATAGCCAAGCTTCCTCGATGGTTCTAGTAATAGTAGCGCTTGAGATGCATCGAATTCCAAGACCTCGGTACTGGTTCACCGCCCATTGTTAAGAGTTCGTATACGCCGGGATGGACGACCTTGGATACTAGATATGGACCCTCCCAATTGGCTCCCATTTTTCCGGCATCTGGTTCGGCAGTATTTTCAAAGACTTTGCGGAGGACGAGATCCCCTTCGTCGAAATGCCGATTGTGAACTTTCTTGTTGTAGTACTTGGCTGCGGCAAGCTGGTAGTTTTGGATTCGTAGGAGTGCTTTGTCTCGTTCTTCTTCCAACTCGTCGAGTCTATCCATCTGCATCTGACTATTGAGTGCGGTGTTTTGGACGAGCATTGTTCGTCGGAGGCTGGAACTGCCGACCTGAGCGGGTGCCATTGCTTCCATCCCGTAGGCTAAGGAGAATGGGGTTTGGTTAGTGGATGTCCTTGGGGTCGTTCGGTAGGACCAAAGTACTCCGTCAAGCTCGTCGGCCCAGGCACCCTTCTTGGCGTCTAGTCTTTTCTTTAGGCCATCGAGTATAGTCTTGTTGGTAGCTTCGGCTTGGCCGTTTCCTTGCGGATACCTCGGCGTCGACTTGCTTAGTTTGATTCGCCATCGTGCACAAAAATTTTCGAATTGCAGGGAGATAAACTGCGACCCGTTGTCAGTGACTATCTCATACGGGAGACCGTGGCGACAGATTACATATTTCCAGACGAAGAGTTGGACGTCCCTCGCTTTGATATTTGCATAAGACTCGGCCTCGACCCATTTGGTGAAATAATCGGTGAGGACGAGTATATATCGCTTTTGTCTAGAAGTTGGTAGCGGGCCAATGATGTCCATCGCCCAGCGCATAAAAGGGTAAGGAGCTACTCCGGCTCGTAGGAGTTCAGTCGGCTGATGAATAATGGGGGCGTGTCGCTGGCATTTTTCACACTTGGCGACGAACTTTTCGCAATCAGATATCATCGTTGGCCAGTAATGACCATGCTTCCTGATTCGCAGTGCCAAGGCTCGGCCACCTGAGTGATTTCCTCCAGCTCCTTCGTGCATTTCCATCATGACGCGCTCGGTGTCATCGCCGTGTATGCAGAGCAAAAGGGCTCCTGACGCCGTCCATCGCAACAAATGATCTTTCATTAAGGTGTAGTGGGCGGCCTTGGCTTTTAATCTTCGTTTAGCCCATTTGTCTGCTGGCACGTCGCCATCGGCCAAGTATGCTCGGATTTCGACTCGCCAATCTGTCACGTCGCTATCTGATGCGAGGCAAGTCTCGGGATATGTTTCGCTTATGCTCGGCGTATCTATGCTTTCTACCGGGATGATTCGCCGAAGGTCGGGATCCGATGTTGAAGCGAGTGCTGCCAAAGCGTCGGCCGGGGCATTGTCTCCTCTGGGAATTTTGATGAGCTCGAATTCGTCGAAGCGTTTTGACAAAATCCTAACGACATCAAGGTAGGCGGCCATAGGTTCGCTTTTGGTGTCATATTCTCCACTGAACTGATTGGCGACGAGCTGAGAGTCGCAGAAGGCTCTTATCCGCTTGATCTGCATTCTGTTGGCGAGCTTTAGACCGGCGATGAGTGCTTCATACTCGGCGACGTTGTTGGTTGCTTGGAATCGGAGACGGAAGGATTGCTCCAAAATTTCACCAGTCGGCGAGGTTAGTCGAATCCCTACTCCTGATCCAAGATGAGAGGATGCTCCGTCCACATGCAGGGTCCACCGGTCGTCTGACGGGTCAATGAGTGTTGGTTCGGCTTCCCCAAACGGAAGTTCGATCAAAAAGTCGGCGAGTACTTGGGACTTCGCAGCCAGACGAGTTCGATACTCGATGTCGTACTCACTAAGTTCGATTGCCCATTTCGTTAATCGACCCGATTGGTTCGGGCTGTGCAGTATAGACCGTAAAGGATGGTTGGACAGGACAGCGTCAATATGTGACTGAAAATACGGTCGGAGCTTCCTTGCGGACGTGACGACTGCTAGGGCAACCTTCTCGACTGTCGGGTGGCGAGTTTCTGCGTCGTCGAGTGATTTGCTTATGTAAAAGACGGGTCGTTGCTCTCCTCGATCGTCTTTAACGAGTACACCACTGACAGCCGACTCTGAGACCGCAATATAAAGAAATAAGATTTCGCCGAGCTCCGGCTTCGCTAAGATCGGTGGGGTCGATAAATAGCTCTTTAGCTCATTGAACGCGCTGTGACAGGCTTCGGCCCACTCGAACTTGCCCTTGGTTTTGAGAAGCTGGTAAAATGGTAGACACTTGTCGGTCGATCTGGATATAAAACGATTTAGGGCGGCGATCCGTCCGGTTAGTCGTTGAACTTCTCTGGCATTCTTTGGTAGTGGCAAGTCGATGATTGCCTTAATTTGCTTTGGGTTCGCCTCGATGCCCCTTCTGGTTACCAGGTACCCAAGGAATTCGCCAGACTTAACTGCAAAGGTGCATTTGGCTGGGTTCAGCTTCATCCCATATTTGTTTAGGGTGTCGAAACATTGTCGGAGATGAGTGATATGGTCCTTTGCACGTTGAGATTTGACGAGCATGTCGTCGATATAAACCTCCATAGTCCGGCCAAGTTGCTCGGCGAACATTTTGTTGACTAGCCGTTGGTACGTCGCTCCTGCATTTTTCAGGCCAAAGGGCATAACTTTATAACAGTAGGTCCCTCTATCCGTGATGAACGACGTTTTTTCTTGATCGTCCTTGTGCATTAGAATCTGGTTGTAACCAGAGAAGGCGTCCATAAAAGTTAATAGTTCGTTGCCGGCGGTTGCCTCGACGAGTTGATCAATTCTTGGCAATGGGAAACTATCTTTTGGACAGGCTTTGTTAAGGTCGGTAAAATCGACGCAGACTCGCCACTTTCCATTCTTCTTCTTGACGACCACCGGTTTAGGTAACCACTCGGGATATTTCACTTCTATAATTGACCCGGTGCCAAGAAGTTTGTCAACTTCGTCGTTCACTGCTTGTGACCGTTCGGGACCTAACTTGCGCCGTTTTTGTTTGACCGGCTTATGCGTTGGGTCGGCATTGAGTTCATGGGTTGTGACACTTGGATCGATCCCCTTCATATCGGTCACGCTCCATGCAAACGTCGAGATATTGGTTTTGAGGAAAAGTATCAACTCGTTTCGCATGGCGTCTGTTATCTCTGTACCGATATTCACGCATCGTTTCTTGTCGTTTTCGTCAAGGTTCACCTCCTCGACCGCGGCAACGCCCTGCTGGACGGCAGTCGGCTTTCCGTCTGTTGGTGATGCGCTATCGTCGCCGACCCGCTGCTTTGATTGCTATAATTTCTTTCCGGTGCGAAGCTTATGCTCGATCAGGAAACAGGCCCGTGCGGTTTGCTGATTGCCATGCAGTGTGTATATTCCTTTCGAAGTTGGGAACTTAACGCACTGATGATATGTTGACGGGACGGCTTTCATCTTGTGGAGCCATGGGGTTCCAAGGATGACGTTGTAGATCGTTGGCTTGTCGATAACCGCGAACCGGAAGTATCTGGCTATCCCCCCAACGAAGATTGGTAAGGTGATGGTGCCGACGGACATAAGATGATCCCCGTCGAAGCCCGTTAAAGAGTGACATTCTTGCATAATGTCCCATTCGCTGACTTCCATTTTGGCCAATACGTCTCTGAAGATGACGTTGACTGAGCTTCCAGTGTCGATCAATATTCTCGTCACCTTGCTTTCGCCGATCAAGAGTTCGACGACCAATGGATCGTTATGCGGTAAATCCAAACCTTCTAGATCTTTTCCGTCGAAAGTGATTGGCATGCCTTCAGCCTCGAACCTTGACGGCCAAGATTTCGTCATCTCAGCTTTCTTAGTATAATCTCTAATCGCTCTGACCGAATCGTTGCATCCGGCTAGCCCGCCCATTATCATGTGGATTCGTCGTATCGTCGGAGGGCGTTGGTCGGGCTTGCGGTCTGTATGCGGTCGTTTTTCATTACCGCTGTCTTCGCGCCATTCGGCGAGTAGGTTTTGAATTTCCATCTCGTCTTCGCTTTGGTCGGCTAGTACCTTTGAATCCTTGACGAATTTTCGAGCGATATATTCGGCGCGCTTGGCGTCGCTTCGTCCAGGTCGGGCTGTCTTGCTTCTGTCGGGCTCGACGACTATTGCCCCTTTCTTGTATCGCTCCATCAAGACCTTCTGGAGGTAATGACACTCGTCAGTTGCGTGGGTGGTACTCTGATGGTAGTCGCAGTACGGGGTTGCACTATTTTCACCTCCCTCTTTCCGTATATACTTGTTTTCGCCGATCGCAAAGGTTCGGCGAGTTTGATCTTGGTTTTTGATGAAGTGTTGTCGAGGCTTGACGTAATCAACTTTTGGAGCTACGGCTACAGGCTGTTTGGGTGTCGCACTTGCCTCCGAAGAAAGCTTCTTAGCATTGATAGCTTTCTCTTCCTCGAGCCCAATGTGTTTTGCAGCTCGGAGTAATGCCTCGGCTACGGTCTCGACATGCGTTAAAGACAGCTCTTCCTTGAACCGAGATTCATACCAGAGCGCATTTCGAAGTGCGACAATTGTGGCAGCGTCCGGAATTGAAATGTTGACGTAGATTTCCTTGAATCGCCCTATAAAGGACCGAAGCGATTCTCCCCTGTGCTGAGTTAAGGCATATAAGTCGGCATGGGAATTCTTATCCTCGATCAAAACAGAAAACTGCTTCAAAAATTCGGTTATCAGCTCCCTGATACTATCGATTGATCCGGGTGGGAGTCTCGAGAACCAGCTCAATGCGGTTCCTGTTAGATGCTCGGCGAAAACTTGGCAAGCTCCAGCGTCATATTCCGCCTGGCTGAACTGTAAAGGACCGAGGGCTACGCCAAAGGTGAGTAAGAAGTCTCGTGGGTCGACCGTTCCGTCATAGTGACCCAACCGTGGCTTGACTGCTCTTCTGACCGTCGTTGTAGCGAGTCTTCGAGAGAACGGAGTTCACTGTGTTGCTTCGAGCATAAGTCCGACTTCGGGTGCCTTGTCCGTTGCTTTTTGAATCATTGCGGCCATTTCTTTCATCTGCTCTTTGATTTCTTTTAGCTCGGCATCCTTCGTTAGATCAGTTACGTCGTTATTTCGCTCGATAGGGTGCTGGGCAGGATTACGTCCTAATCCGCTGGTTTGCACATACGACCCTGGCATTGTTCTTACCGAGGTGAAGTTCATTGGGTTGAGCCGAGCGTTGTTGAGATGGTTGATTTCATCTTGTGAGTTAAACTGTGTCGCGGTGAGTGCATCCAATCGGCTGTTGGTTCGCTCTTCTTGCTGGTCAAGGCGTGTTAAGATTCCGCGGAACAGCTCGTCAATACTTGAGACGGGCTGATTGCTGAGCAAAGTAAGCTGCGTTGGGACCTGTGTTGGTTCTACGGTCACCGGGGTCGTCAGGTTTGTAGCTATGACAAAAGTCTCCGGGCTGTCTACCGTCACGACCTTTCTTGGAGCGTCTGGCGTGGGGAGGACTGCCTGGTCCGGTTGTTCCATTGCCGAGCTGTTCTCTCGTCGATTCTCCGAGTGGTTGGTTCCGGAACCGTTGACTTCTGTTTGGACGAGCTGAGGCTTTCGTTCTTACTGTACTGCTTCTCTTCCTTTTTCCCCCGATCCCCTCTTTACGCAGGCCGTACGTCTGTATTTATAGGGAATCGTGTCGGTTCGTCTATGTAAAAGACCATAATACCCTCCCTTCCCTTAGGGGCTTATTATGGGCTTTTCCTGAGCTGGGCCTTTTGTTGGGGGTGTGGATCCACCCCCAACAGGAAGCATCCAGAACGCATCATGGTCTTTCCAGCAATCAAAGCTAGGGCGGCTCCCGAAGAGTGTCCAGCAAGCCAGATAACTGAGTCGCTATGTTTGTCTACCATATGACGGATTTCTTCAAAGGCGTGCTTAGGCCTGCCACCTCGATGAAGGGTGTTCAACATACATTGGAGGACAAGTCCGAAATCACATATCAAAGTTTTACTATTCAGAACCGTGTCGCGGAAGGCCATCACATACTGTGGAACTTTCACATGTGGGTTATTTTGGCAAACGCTGTAGCTCTTGTATTCGAAAACCGCACCGTAAATGGAGCTGTCATCGTCGGTCAATTGTTTCATCAATTCGAAATTGAAAAACTCCCACCAAGGATCGGCTTGTGGTTCCGGACACTTCCGCAAGCCAAGCCTGTACCTTTTTTTTTGCTTAAGACGCCTGTCCCTTTCCAATGTGTACACTCCATTTACCAAACTTGATAACACTCCGGTTTGGTAGTGCGGGTTGGTCCTATTTTAAAAAAAAACCAATAATAAGAACCAATCAATTATACTTTAAAACTCATGAACGGCACAAGAATTCATATAGTTCTAATTAATAAAAAAATTCCATCGTCTATCATAAAAATCTTTATAACACCATAAAGTTATACACACTGTTCTATAATAAAAAAATTCTTCGTCAATTTATTTTTAACGGAAGTATACAAAAAAAAAAGGTTTAGAATGTTACCAATCAGGAGATTTAAGATGGGACGGGCCGTAAGTGTTGAAATCGGATGTATCTGATGAGGTCAACGATCCTATCCCCATATTTTTTTTTCTCTAGTAAGCCACGCCCTTTTTGTTCTTTTTTTTCTTTGAATAGTAGAAAATGCAGAGATTTCTTTTTAAAGGGAAAGAAAATAACAGAAAATGGTGAAAATAAGAAAGAAAAGAAAAGTGAAGATAAAAGTATAAGCGAACTTAAGCGAATCTGATGAAGTAAAGCTTAAGAATTCTTGTATAGAAAACAAACTTTTCTGTGTGTGTGTGTTTTTTCTTAACTGTGATTAACAATGCTAGCTATATGGGCTATTTATAGCCGGGGAGTCTGTGATACTACATAGCCACCTAGAAAACTTCCTACAACTACTTAGAAACATCCAGGAAGTCTTGTTTAAGCGACTGGACGACAGCGACCAAATAACATTTTTATTAATATTTTAAAAATAGTTTGTGGACTTTCTATTGGTTATAGTGATATAAGTAGAATAATCTAATTTGAAAGTTTTAACTAGACTAACCCATCTTTTTTCTTTAAATATATTTTAGCCATTTTTAATACATTATTAAAGATGTCATTTTGATTTTGTTTTTTACTACAAATTAGAAAAAATTACTTAAAAAAAAAAATACAAAACTTGTTTTTCAAAACTTAAAAAAAGAAATATATAAAAAAATTTTAATGGTTGAGAAAGTTTCATATTGTGGATTTTTCTTTTGCTCGCATTTTATTTAGTCAAATGAAATTTGAAGAGCTTATACGTCAACAATTCTTAGAAAACAAAATACATAATATTGATGAAAATGGCTTGATTTGTAAATAAAATTAATAAATAAATTTTGTTTATGTAAATTTATTTTCAGTATTAGTATGTAGAAAGGATTATTCAAATATCTTGTTTCGTATTTGACATCTTTATGTCCAATATGATAATTTAATATATAAACTATGAATATCCTAATTTTAATACAAACCTGAACAATTATTCCAAAGATGTTACGATAGCAAGTTTTAAGATAATTTTTGAAGCATTTGAAGTTTCACATCGGTTTAGGAACTTTATTATGCACCAAATTTGATGATTGTTGAGTTGTTGGGAACTGGCCGGGAAGACAGAAAAGTCACATTTCACCTCCAAGCTAAGTAGAACTAGACTAAACAATCAATCCTGAATCCTATCGGAAGTCATTACCGACATACCGAAGAGAAGTTCACATCTCATTTTATGGGATCACATGAGTTGGTTTGCATAATATTATATTTTGCTTTGCATAATATGATTTTTATAAATTATTAACTTAAGATATAGAACTTTCTTCCTTTTTCTTCGATGCAGTTCTTCTTTCCTAACACTTGTATATGAATATGACGTGACGTCATGATTTGTGACGTCCAAAGACAAATCCAAATCATTATTTGCTTCTGTTTTCAGCATTACATAGATAATTGTTTTACAGATATCCAAAAGAGATAGAAAAAAGAAAAAAAGAAACATTTTTATCAATACACTAGTATAATCTATATATATAAAATTGACTTTTCTCTTTTTTCCTTCATCCACTTCATTACTTCTAAAATTAATGTATCAATTAATTAACACATTTTTATAATATTTTATTATTATTAAAAACAATAAACTAGAATATAAACTAAAAACAACCAAAAAATATCAAAGTAAAATGAGGGAATTTCAAAAATACCTCTTTTACAATACCATTTTCCAAAAATTTCCACTTTTTCAAACTTTACCAAAAAACTACTAAAAATTTGTGTGTAAGCTTATAAATATATACACAAACTACTAACAGGGCGTGTATTATGGTTTGTGTGTTGCTTGGGAGAGATGGAACTCGCGGGTGGAGCTGGAGGTGGACTCCGAGGTGGTGGTGGGCATTTTAACGACAAGGATTAATGATTCACATTCGCTGTCCTTTCTAGTACGTTTGTGCTATGACTTCTTGTCGCGTGACTGGATTGTCCGAGTTTATCATGTGTATAGGGAGGCGAACCGTCTTGCAGACAGTTTAGCCAATTATGCGTTTACATTACCTTTGGGTTTTTATTTATTTGAGTCTAGAGTTTATGTGGTTACTTCTATTGTGTTCGAGGATGTTATCGGGAATGCGCGCCCATGGTTGATTCCGGTGTAATTTTTACTTTCTTTTATTAATAAACTAGGGGTGTTCAATCCCTTTCTCGACCAAAAAAAAGAAAGTTATCGATTAAAAGTTGATGTATACTACTAGTTTCAATTATAATATAATATAATTACTATATATATATATATAAGTATTTTAAAATTGAGACTATATTTGTTAGTGTTAAGTTATAAATTCATGTTACCAATTAAACCAGAAGGATTTGGTGCATATTGTAACATCCGCGAACCAAATAATAAGATTTGGGATGGGTGTCGATCGACACCAGGGGTGTGTCGATCGACACCAGGGGTGTGTCGATCGACACCAGCTTTTTCTGGTTCGACCAGATAGTTTTAATTGTTGATTTTGGGTTGGTTTGATTTAATTGGGTTCCCAAACCGACGTATTTAAAGGGAAGACGAGTAAGGGTTTTGGGAAAGAGCTTGTTTGGTCGCCGTTGAGAGACCAAAAGAGAGAAAAAGAGAGAAAAGGAGAGAAAAAGGAGAGAAACCTTTGAGAGTGTTCTTGGGAGGTTTTGGGATTGTTCTTGGTGGTTTTTGGTGAGATCTGTTGCTGTGGAAGGGAGTGCTGTTGCTGGGAACGAAGGAGAAGCTTCTTAAGGTATTGATTCCATCGTTTTTGAGCCAAATCGTCCTGCAAAAGAGGTGAGTGCTTGACCATGGCTGATCTAAGCCTGAGATCTCTTTTGTTTTGCTTGTTCTTTGTTATTTGTGGTGTTTGCTTGCTTGGGTTTGTTGTTTTCATGTTTCCCATAGATTCCTTAAGCGTTTGGGAGAGTTTGGGATGGATTTTAGATGGTTTGGAATGGAGGTTCGACGTTCGGCTTCGAGCAGATCACGTATGCGAAGTCGGTGTCGGTCGACACCATGGAGTTGTGTCGATCGACACTAATGGTTAGTGTCGGTCGACACTAATGGTTAGTGTCGGTCGACACCAGCAGTCAGTGTCGATTGACACCAACCTAGCGTCGGTCGACACCAATCTTATCCGACACTTGATTTTTCCTGTTTTGATGTGTTGTTTGTGTTTTATTGTTTAGCTTAACAATGGAATCTCAGTTGCTTGTGTGTATAGCCCTGTAGATGGGAGGATTACCTCACTGAGTGTTTATGACAATACTCATGCATCTCAATTTGTGTTTGTGGTGCAGGTAAAGGCAAAGTATGATCCTGGAATCAAGGCGATGAGGAGGAAGATGTTCTAGAGGTTTGATTGATTGGTCTAGCTATTGTTAGGTTGCTAAAGTTGACTTGATAGAACATTGTAGGATGTTGGAACTTGTTGTTTACTTGTTTGGTCATTGGATTATTTCATTGTTGGATTTTTTTATTGGTTAATGGAATTGCTTGGTTATCTGCTGTTGATGATTGTTGTTAGGTTGCTAGTGGGTATGAGACCACTAGAGAATTGTTATTATTAAAAAAAAATGGGAAGGGTTGTTTCATTTTGGTATCAGAGCCCTTACGGTTCTAGATCTAGGGTTCACTGTAGCTTTTGCTGTCGGTGTTTAGGATTTCATGCTAGAGTTGATTATGTGAGTTAGTCAATTGTGTGTGGAATGAGGTCCTAGAACATCCTCTTCGAGCCTGCTTGGTGATTCCACGGTGAGATGTGTTCTTGTGTTGTTAAAGTCGTTTGTTTTTGCTTAGCCTTCTGTTCTTGGTGATACAGATGGTTAGAGGTGAGGATGCTGTTGGTCGCGGGCGTGGTCGTGGTCGTGGTCATGGTCGTGGTCGTGATCGTGGTCGTGGACGGGGTCAGGTTCCCGAGTCCAGTGAGAGTGTGACCCAGAGCATGGCCAATGAGGAGGTGGCAGAGTCACAGTTTCATCCTAGAGTGTTTGGAGACCAGGCTGGTTTGGGTGTCGGCAGGGCTGATGGGCCCGGTGTCGGTCATGGTGTTGCCCCGGGAAAGGGGATTGCAGCGGAGGGTGCTCTAGGTAGGGATGATGTCCTGATGGGCTTGCTAGCTCAGGTTTTGACACGGCTTCTAGTAGCAGTGCCGCCAGTGGTTGGTGGGCAGGTTCCAGAGGTGCCGCCAGTGGTTGGTGGACAGGTTCTAGTGGTGCCGCTAATGTTTGGTGGACAGGGTCCAGGGGTGCAGCCTGTGGCTGGAGTGCAGGCAAGCGTGCAGCCGGGGGCCCGGGTAATGGATGCACAGTATGTTCAGATGCTGGTGTAACTACGGCAGGTGGCTATGGGATCTTTCTCGGGAGGCACGGATCCGAGTGTGGTGGATGAGTGGAGAGAGTGGATGATAACAGGATTTTCACCCAGGGCACTAATTCCTTATGTAGTTGTAGTACAAAGGGTTATCAGTCCAAATGGTTGTTATGCTAGCAGATAGGATGCAACAGAAGCAAGCAAGTCAAGCCAAGCAATAGTGGGCTTTGTCTAACAATCCAAAAATAATAAAAGAAAAGAATATAAACAAGAAACCACACAACCTAAGCACTCGATGCAAGCATTCAAGTACATGATCGGGTGGGGTGATCGAGTAAACAAGGAAGGTATGAACAACTCGAGGGGTTACTCGAAGCAGGTGATCGTGTACCTATTCGGGTAAGGGATCAAGTGATGAATAAAAATGCAAACAATTAAAATACGAAAGCTTCTAAGGATGGGGTAATCGACTCCTAAGTGTTCCTGACCAATACAGATGTCTTACATGCCTCAAGCAAATATTCTCTAGACAATGAATCTCTAAAATCTTGTTAAAACACTCTCGTGATAGAAACAGTCAACCTTGATCACTCCCCTACCCAACTCTCGTTGGAGAAACATGACCAAGCAGGCAATAAGAACCGATTCATTATTGTAAATAAACTCCTTACTCATCTAATCTCTTAGTCTAAGTGAATAAATCTCTAGCATTGGTTGATTCAAGCATTTCATCTACACCTCTCGGTGGTAAAACACCCTAGATCTAATCTCACCCTCTCGGTTTGTTGACAGCATTAAGAACACCAATCTAGAAGGGAAATTATAAATCATAAACAATCAAATTAAGACATCCTAACCGATCAAGAACACAAAATCATCTATCCCATCCCTAGAAACTTTACTACACTACTCGGAACTCATTGCAAAAGACATAGAAATAAAGATGAACAAAAATTGCATTGTATTAAAAGATAAAGTAGAAGATAAAGAGTACAAGGTAGAAATCTAAAGAAATAACAAAAAGATATAAAATAAATCCTAACAAAAGTGAAAAGAAGTTTGAGTCGCTCTAGATCTCTCTCAGAAGCTCTCGCTCTCTGGTTTGAGGGTCTGCGGCGTGCTCGTTTGCGAGGAAGAAGAGGGGGGGAGGTTTATATATGGAAACCCCTTTGACCTAGCTTCCCAGTCCTGCCCGAGGGTCTACTCGATGGGGTGCACGAGGATAAGGTCGGGTTATTCCTCGGGTAGATCTTCGGGTTGTTCTTCATACCCTTGGATCCTCCTCGATCGTGTTGGGGTTCAGACTGTTCTTCCAGCTCGATGGCTCCTTCGGGTACATGCTCGGATTTGTCCTTGTTTCTCCCCATTTTAGGTTCTAAAGCACATGTTTTCATCCAAAGTATGCAAATGCAAGAATGCAACACCCTAAATGGCCTAAATGTTAATTCCTACAGTTAATGACCTAAAAATGCTAAGGTAAGGGTAAAAACATGTAAATTAGAGAGTTATCAGACCCCAAACTTAAATCTTGCTAGTCCTCTAGAAAGGAAGTAGGAGGGTGCGGTTTGAAAATGGGGACTCATAACCTTTATATGCTAAGCGAAAGATTCAAGCTATAGTCCTTAAAGATAGTTTAACGGTGCTAAGATCAATCAACATACTTACAAAAAAATTTTCTATGCTTATTACCATGCATCGATCTAGTTCAACCTCTAACTAAAAGTAAAGAACATCTCTTTCACATTCAATTAAGTGTTTGGCGAATTCTTGCAAATGGAAGGTGAATCAAACTCAATCAGTTTCAAGGGTAAGATTTTTTTGGTAAGGTGGTTTCAAACAAATTCTTTGGGTGGTTTTCTCTCAAAAAAAAGAATGCTAGACAGTAGTGAAAACTATCTAAGATCGAGAACAATTTGGGCATACAAAGCTTAACTCTTGATAATCTACCATTTTCTCATTCACTTTCTCCTTTTTTTTTTTTTTTTTTTATTTAAACCCCCTAGAATTAAACTACCCACAACCTTGATTTTAACTTTTTTTTTTTCTTTTTGTAATACCTAAGATCTAAACTTTAAACATCTAGCTTTTTTTTTTTCTTTCTTTGCTAAACTCCTAATATGTATACATCTTTCTAGGAGACTATAGCAAGATCTTTTTCTCTTTTTTTTTTTACTTAGAGATTTAGAGCTAATTGATTCTAATCATAGGAACTTCTTTTTTTTTTCTTTATTCCTCAACCCAACCCAAATAAACATGCTAACCACCTATCTTTCAAAACCGATTCACAACAAGGATTGTGAGCATGCCTCACTCAACAATTCACAACAAGGTTTTAAAGAAAGGTTTGGGTTCATGGGTAGGAAAAACAAATCGGGTTAAACAAAAAGATTGGTAAAAATGGAGTGCTAACCCGAGTTTAGAGTTACCATGAGCAAGTATTCAAATTTCATAAGCAAGACAATTTAAGTTCAAATTAAGTCCAATAATATAGAGATGTTCCAATGTTCAAGCAAGTGGAGGAAGCATTCAAAAGACACAAGTTCTAAGCAAAGATTTTTCATTTTTTTCCAAAGATTGATCTAGCAACAATGAACTGTGATTAAGGGCTATAGCTTCAATCCTAAGGTTTGACTTTAAACAAGGTGGTTTTAATCATTGTCCCCTAAGATGCAAATGCAACAATCCTATATGAAGTAAACTAGACTCAATCCTAATATGTAAATGCAACTACATGAACACTCTTTTTTTTTTTTGTAAATTTTTTTTTCAAAGTTTTTGGTTTTTTTCAATGCACATAGATGCAGACTCAAATGAATAAAACTAGCATGCAAAAATTTGAAATAAGAAAATAAGAAAATAGAACACAATGTTAAATACATTCTAGGACTCTCTCCAAACTTAAATTATACAGTCTCTGTGTAAATAAAAGTCTGAAAAAAATCAAAGAATCACACAAAATGAAATGAAACTAAATGTAATACTATTTACAAAGGTTGGATGAATTTGGTACCTCAAGGGTTGGTGAAGAAGGAGGTTGTAGCAGCCTCCATACTCGCCAACGTGTAGCCAGGGTCGTCACCGGCTTCAGCAGGTGCTGGGATTTGCTCGTCAGAGAGCTCGGTGATGTGCACGGACGACTTGCTCGGACCAGCATCCAAGGGGTTGATCGGGTATGGCATCGCGTAGCTCATCGGGTAGGGCATCAGGTAGTATGACGGGTATGGCGGGAGAGGTCCGGAGTGATCACCCGTATAGCCACTCGCAGGGTGCATCGAATACGGCATTTGATACGTCAGAGGGAAAGGACCTGATTGCTCACCAGAATATGTGCTCGGTGGGTGCATCAGGTAAGGTATTGTGTACCCCATCGTGTTAGGCGTCGGATAGGCGTCTGAGTGGCTTCTCCGCAATCTGTCGGGTCTTGTGATATCCCCCTCCGGTTGAGGCTTGTAGGACGATGCTCTGTGAGGCTCTAGAGGTGTCAGTCCTCGAATTCCTCCTAGTGGTCCGCTTCTCCCCATCCATGTGGGTGCATATGCCGAGGTGGGAGCTGAGGCACAGCTTGCCTTGTCTTGTAGCTCCTTTATCTGACCTTCCATCACCTTCACTGAGCCGGTAAGATCCTTCACCTTTCTAACCAGAAACTTGTTCATCCTCTTCAGCCATCCGATCCTCTTGTGAGCTTCCCTCACCCAAACAGGCTGATTTTGTGAGCAGACATACTCCTCAAAGTCGCAATCCTCCGAGTTGTCTCATTGTTCTCGCCCAGTAGGCTCTCTCTCTCTTCAGCTTCGGATTCCTCCTCCGGGTTATACAGCTCCTTTAGAGGCGGTGCAAAGTTGATGTTGTCCCCAAGCCGGACCTTGGTGCACACTACATTGGGCAGGAGTATTTGGGCGGCTCCGGCAGTCGGATGGACTAACTTGAAGAGCAGCATGTCGTTTGGCTTCTCATAAGCCAAGTATCTCGCTAGTGTGAGGTAGTCGATGTCCAGCCATCTCGGATCGTGTACTACTCCTTTCAAAGGTACATCGCAAGCCACCAAAATTGGTGTGACCAATCCTCCTATGGAGATCTCTCCAGCTCCCTCTCTTCTCTCAGTTTTCATCGCCCAAGACTTATGGTAGAGGAACTGATCGAGCAGCACAAAGACCATGCTAGTATTAGCAACATCTCCTACTAGCGGTGTACCATCCCTAGAATTGTCTAACACTCCACAGAAGGAAATGTCTAGCAGCTGGAGCTCATGATCATTCACATTCCCAGTCTCCTTTCTAGAAAAAAGAGTGCAGGCTAGGGACTTGTGAAAATACCTCAAAACAGGGCTCCTTATTTGAGCAGACTTTAAGCCTGTAGACTTGTAGGGGAGCTTGTCTCCTATTGTCAGCCATACGGACTTCATCTCCTCCTTGCTCACCTCCATGCCTTCTCCACTCCCAGCCTTGAAACCATACAGCTTCTCCATCTCTTTTAAAGTAAGCCGGTACTCCTTGTTTCGCATGGAGAAGGTGATGAACCCGATCCCCCCATAGGGTAGTAGGGTCAGGTGGTCCTCAAAGTAGTGCAACATTAGTGTTGAGAGAAAGTGGACCGTTTCCTCCTCATAAGCTTCAAGTTGGGCTCGCATCATATGGCCCAGATGGCACATGTCGAACAGGAACCCGACATCTCTAACGATGCCCAACTGCTTCATCGTCTCTCGGTGAGGGTAGCGGGTACTAACGAAACTCATCTTGCGGAAAACCTTGAAGAGCTTTGCCGGAGTCTCCACTTCTTTCTGCTTCAGCCTCCGCGAGGCTTGGCGTGTGCATTCTCTCTGCTCCTCCTCTCGCTCACGGTTCTCCTCCTCTTTGTCCCGATCCTCTTCCTCAGCTGCTCTCTCAGCCACCTTCTCAGCCTTTTCAGAGGCTGGTCTCTTCCCTCTTGCAACCGCAGCTCTGCTTCTTAACCGCGACGTTTGGATCTCCTCTGGCTCCCCCCCACCAGCATCAGAATCAACCTCCATAGGGTCGGTAACAGTTCTCTCAGACATACACAGGTCCCTACGTCGAGGAGATCGGCGAACAGCACTCGCCACCGGGCTTGGTGAGCGAACTCGGTGGTCTACACGATCGGTTGCTCGAGCACCGGATCGGGCGACGGATCGGGTTGAGCATCGGGTTGGAGAAACGAAACGTCCAGCCAGCGGTTGGGAATGCAGAGCGTCTCCTCTTCCTTGGGATACGTGAGGTTTGCGGCATCACCTCCGGTTCTAGCAGCGGCGGAGGTTGATCTTCTTCCCTTCCTTTGATAGGTGTTCACCTTTGGTGTCATTATCGAATCCTTGAGAAGAAAGAAAAGCTAAACTTCGAGATTAATAGGGTTAGTTCCCGAAAAATCAAAGAGCACTCAAGTTTGAGAGAGAAAGAATAAGAAGACAAAGAGTTTTTAGGGTTTAGAGAACTTATGGAGTTGTGAGGGTTAGACTTGTTAAATAGGGAGGGTTGACTTCTTGGGCTTTCCGAGAATGGGCTAAGGTTTGTAGAATTCGGACTCCACTCGCTACCCGAGCAGAGACACGATCAGTCGCGTCGAGTACGGTGTCGGGTTGAGCCTCGGGTTCCTCAAATTTTTCTTTTTCACTTTTTTTTTAATGTAAATGTGCAAAAACAGAAAATAAGTTGAAACAAATAAATCATAATTAAAATAAAATTAAAAATTCCTTTGAGACTTCCTCCCAAGTGAGCTTGTTTTAAGTCACTAAGCTTGACTCTTCATGCTCTTTAAGCATGGGATTTAGGAGGGAGAGGTTCTGGAATCCTCTTCACTGTAGCAGGCTGATTCAATTGATTCTCCATGTCTTGTCCAGGTTCCGCATAAAATGTGGTGTTGACTTCTTCAAGATGTTTGACTTTTCTCTGCTTTGTCTTAGTGGAAAAAGCTTGACCATCAATGGTTAGCCTCTTAATTCTCTTCTTGACATCAAACTCCAATTTGAAGTGCTCCCCATGCTCAATTCTGATCTTGCCTTGCTTCACTTCAATCACTGCACCTACTGTTGCCAAGAATGGTCTCCCTAGGATCAGTGGATCGTCTGGTTCCTTATCCATATCAAAGATCATAAAATCAGTGGGGACTTCCACTCTTCCAATCCTGAGTGGCAAATTTTCTAGGATCCCAATCGGATGTCTGATTGTTCTATCAGCTAGAACCAAATACAGACTACTCGGTTTAAAACTGGTGAAACCCATCTTGTTGGCAACTGACAGTGGCATGATGCTGACTGAAGCTCCCAGATCGCACAAGCAATTTTTGAAAATCCGAAGTCCTATTGAGCATGGCAAAGTAAAAGAGCCAGGATCCTCCAATTTCTCCTCGATTTGCAGCTCAAGATCTAAGCATACTCCACTCCTGAGATTCTCATACCCAATCTCCTTGACAGCTTCCTTAACCTCAATCTCCAGCTGAGCTGCCTCCTTGGTGATTTCCTCTTGAAGTTCGTGTGGTGGCAAAAGCTTAGGAGGTGGAGCTTTACACTTGGCCATACGCTCTGCAAGCGCCTCCAGTTGGATGTCAAGAGCAGCATTAAACTTTTCCTCTAGTTCCCCTTTGCTGATACAGGCAGTTGAGGTTGATCTCTCATCTCAACATCTACTCGATGTATCATCCGATCACCATCATCGGGTGAGTCATCGGGTTCTGCCTCGGATGGTTCTTCGGTTTGTGATTCTTGAACCAGTGCTCGATCATCAACTCGATCAGTCTCCTCGAGTGAAGGCTCGGGTTCATACTCGGATATGTAGTACTTGACCTCATTTATCCCATAGTAATCCATATCCTCCCCATCTTGAACATCACTGTCCTCAGTGAGGTAATTCTCATAGTCATCATCAAGTAAGATGGCTTGGTCAGTGGCATAATCCTTTGGGTTCTGAACAGCTTTACCTGGAAGCTGGTTGATCTTTGGAGCTGGTTGATCTCTAGCTGAATATTCTCCCCATCTTGTTGTAAAAACTGCTCTTCCTCTGAGATCGCATGAACATGCTGCTGCTGGCTGAGGAGTTTATGGATCTTGTCATTGAGGGCTTTCATATCCCTCTTGTACTTGGCATCTTCCTCTCTAGTAGATCGCACAGTGCGATCGTACTCCTCGTTGTAATGCCCATCAGATTGAGCCAAGTTCTCCACTAGGTCCCAAGCTTCATCAACATCCTTGTTGAGGAAGTTACCATGGGGACCACTCCTCTGTAAAGTGTGCTTAGCAATGAAGCATTGCTAAAGCCATGATGAGGACAGCTGGTAGTGTATCCCTTGAAACGTTCCCAAGCTTCACTGAACGTCTCATTGTTCTTCTGAATAAAGCTGGAAATGTCATTTCGCAGCCTTGTGGTTCTGGTGTTGGAGAAGAATTTGGCCAGAAATGCCTTCTTGCACGCTTCCTAAGTGGTGATGGACTCTTTGGGGAGTGATTTCTCCCAGATATGTGCTTTGTCTCCCAAAGAGAATGGGAAAAGCCGGAGTTTGAATCCATCCTCACTAACTCCATTTATCTTGGTGAGGCTACAACGCCTATCAAATTCATCCATATGATCCAATGGGTCCTCCATTGGCAATCCATGAAACTTGTTGCTTTGTATCATCTGGATGAGACTACTCTTTATCTCAAAATTGCTGGACAGCAGGTGGCACAATGCCATTCCTTTGAGTATGAGTAGAAGGAGCATCCCCTGCTCCTATGTTGGTCCTTGCTTGAGGAGCTGGTGGACGTTCTGGTTGTTCATTGTCTCCTCAATTGTTGCTGGTTGCGGTTGTTGAACTTGTTGTTGTCTGAGTAACCTTGGTCTGTCGATGTTGTCGATGAAATGACTCAAGCTTTGGCTACCTTTGGATCGTGTTTGCATGCACAGGTAGGTGACCGAGTGAGTACACGAAGGTCAACCCGATCCAGGTGATCGAGTGACGGGTCGGGTGGGTGCTCTGGTTGTACCTGAGATTCAAAACAAACAAAAACAAAAGCAAACAAGTCAGATACCGAACCAATATAGATAAAAGAACTTGATCTAGCAAGTGCTGAAATCCTAAACATAGCAAAATAAAATTCAACCAAATGGCAACGACGCCAAATTGATAACAGGATTTTCACCCAAGGTATCAATTCCCTATGCAGTTGTAGTACAAAGGGTTATCAATCCAAATGGTTGTTATGCTAGCAGGTAGGATGCAATCAGAAGCAAGCAAGTCAAGCCAAGCAATAGTGGGTTTTGTCTAACAATCCTAAAATAATAAAAGAAAAGAATATTAACAAGAAACCACATGACCGAAGCACTCGATGCAAGCATTTGAGTACAGGATCGAATGGGGTGATCGATAAAACAAGGAAGGTGATCGTGTACCTGTTCGGGTAAGGGATCGAGTGATGAATAAAAATGCAAACAATTAAAATACGAAAGCTTCTAAGGATGGGGTAATCGACTCCTAAGTGTTCCTGACCAATACAGATGTCTTACATGCCTCAAGCAAATATTCCCTAGACAATGAATCTCTAAAATCTTGTTAAAACACTCTCGTGATAGAAACAATCAACCTTGATCACTCCCCTACCCAACTCTCGTTGGAGAAACATGACCAAGCAGGCAATAAGAACCGATTCATTATTGTCAATAAACCCCTTACTCATCTAATCTCTTAGGCTAAGTGAATAAATCTCTAGGATTGGTTGATTCAAGCATTTCATCTACACCTCTCGGTGGTAAAACACCCTAGATCTAATCTCACCCTCTCGGTTTGTTGACAGTATTAAGAACACCAATCTAGAAGGGAAATTATAAATCATAAACAATCAAACTAAGACATCCTAACCGATCAAGTACACAAAATCATCTATCCCATCCCTAGAAACTTTACTACACTACTCGAAAATCATTGCAAAAGACATAGTAACAAAGATGAACGAAAATTGCATTGTATTAAAAGATAGAGTAAAAGATAAAGAGTACAAGGTAGAAATCTAAAGAAATAACAAAAAGATATAAAATAAATCCTAACAAAAGTGAAAAGAAGTTTGAGTCTCTCTAGATCTCTCTCAGAAGCTCTCGCTCTCTGGTTGGAGGGTCTGCGGCGTGCTCGTTTGCGAGGAAGAAGAGGGGGGTGGTATATATATGGTAACTCCTTTGACCTAGCTTCTCAGTCCTGCCCGAGGGTCTACTCGATGGGGTGCACGAGGATAAGGTCGGGTTACTCCTCAGGTAGATCTTCGGGTCGTTCTTCCTACCCTTGGATCCTCTTCGATCGTGTTGGGGTTCAGACTGTTCTTCCAGCTCGATGGCTCCTTCGAGTACATGCTCGGATTTGTCTTTGTTTCTATCCATTTTAGGCTCTAAAGCACCTGTTTTCATCCAAAGTATGCAAATGCAAGAATGCAACACCCTAAATGATCTAAATGTGAATTCCTACAGTTAATGACCTAAAAATGCTAAGGTAATGGTATAAACAATGTAAAATATGGACAAAAAATGATGCTAAAAACATGTAAATTAGAGAGTTATCAGCGGATGGAGGATATTTTCCAGCCGCTTCGGTGTCCCAACCAGTATAAGGTGGATTTGGCAGTGCACTACCTAACAGGAGATACACGTGTGTGGTGGAGATCGGTGACAGCACAGAGGGTGAAGCGGGAGATGACTTGGATGGATTTTGTGAGGGAGTTCCACTCTAAGTATTTTCAACAGGAGGCGCGCTTGATCGCATGGAGGCGCGGTTCTTGGGGTTGACCCAAGGGAACCGTACGGTACGGGAGCTGGATGCAAAGTTCAGTCGGCTTGTGGTGCGAAGGGTTTTGTTGGCTTTGCGTGATGATCTGAGGACTCGATGCAGGTAGAGGAGCTATTCTTTGAGAGCGGAGCTAGTAGAGGTTACAGCCGGGATAGAGGATGACCTGAGGTCACTGGTGGTGGTGATCAGTCCTCCAGTGCAGCCGAAGCAGACCCAGCCGCATTCTGTTTCTAGCAAGGGCGGTAAGCCTGCACAGGGGCAGAAGCGGAACTATGATGATACGCAGAGATCGGGGTCTGGTAGTGCAGGATGTTTTGGGTGTGGTAGCATGGACCACAAGGTGGCCAACTGTCTGCAGAGGGTTGAGCAACGGGCAGTGACAGAGCAGCGGGCAGATACCCGATTGTGTTACCACTGCAGGGAGACGGGGGATATCAAGCCTCGTTGTCCCAAGTTACAGCAGATGGCAGTAGCAGCGGTGCAGGCTGGAGGCCAGCCAGGAGTGCAGCTGGGTGTGCAGCCGGTGGGATGGATTGACCCGATGCTGCGGGTGAACTCGACTGTGTATAACTTCTGAGACTCGAACCTAACAGGTATAACTTCTGAGACTCGAACTTGGTCAATTCAATAGTTCAGATTTATGTTTGTTCTGCTTGTGATAGAATGTTAGGTTCTCAGCACATGAGGTTTGTGTGGAGACCTTGTTGGTGGGCGGGTATACGTCCCTCGTTCTGTTTGACTCTGGAGCAATCCATTGCTTCATTACTCTGGAGTACACTGAGAGCGCTAGTATCAGAGGAGATCCCAGTGAAAGAGCGGATGTTGTCAGAGTTGCGGGAGGCAAGTTCCTGATAGCCTTTGGCCGAGTGAGGGATGTGGATATCCAGATTGCAGGGGAGTCGAGGCCTGTGGATTTGATTATTAGTCCGGTAGAGTTGTATGACGTGATTCTGGGGATGGATTGGTTGCATCGTCACAGAGTACATCTGGACTGTTACAGGGGCAGAGTGGTCTTTGAGCATCCCGAAGGGAAGTTGGTTTTTGAGGGGGTGAGACTGACTTCAGGGAGTCTCGTGATCTCGGCCGTACAGGCCAGGAAGATGATCGAGAAGGGACGTGAGGCATACTTGGTTACGATTTCGATGCCGGAGTCAGTAGGGCAGTCTTCTGTTTTATGTATTTAGGTCGTGGAGGAGTTTGAGGATGTGTTCCAGTTGTTGCAGGGGTTACCACAATCTCGGTCGGATCCCTTTACGATTGAGTTAGAACCAGGACAACGGTGTCGTCTAAGGGTTTCGGGAAAGAGCTTGTTTGGTCGCCGTTGAGAGAGAAAAAGAGAGAAAAAGAGGGAAAAAGGAGAGAAACGTTTGAGAGTGTTCTTGGGAGGTTTTGGGATACTTCTTGGTGATTTTTGGTGAGATCTGTTACTGTTGAAGGGAGTGCTGTTGCTGGGAACGAAGGAGAAGCTTCTTAAGGTGTTGATTCCATCGTCTTTGAAACAAATCTTCCTGCAAAAGAGGTGAGTGCTTGACCATGGACGATCTAAGCCTGAGATCTCTTTTGTTTTGCTTGTTCTTTGTTGTTTGTGGTGTTTGCTTGCTTGGGTTGGTTGTTTTCATGTTTCCCATAGGTTCCTGAAGCGTTTGGGACGAATTTTAGATGGTTTGGAACAAAGGTTCGACGTTCGGCTTCGAGCAGATCTTGTCTGCGAAGTCGGTGTCGATCAACACCATATAGGTGTCGGTCGAGACCATGGAGTTGTGTTGATCGACACTAATGGTTAGTGTTGGTCGACACCAGCAGTCAGTGTCGGTCGACATCAACCTAGCGTTGGTCGACACCAATCTTATCCGACACTTGATTTTTCCTGGTTTGATGTGTTGTTTATGTTTGATTGTTTAGCTTAACAATGGAATCTCAGTTTCTTGTGTGTATAGCCCAGTAGATGGGAGGATTGTCTCACTGAGTGTTTATGACAATACTCATGCATCTCAATTTGTGTTTGTGGTGCAGGTAAAGGCAAAGCATGATCGTGGAATCAAGGCGATGAGGAGGTGGATGTAATAAAGGTTTAATTGATTGTGGTCTAACTATTGTTAGGTTGCTAAAGTTGAGTTAATAGAACATTGTAGGATGTTGGAACTTGTAGTTTACTTGTTTGGTCATTGGATTATTTCATTGTTGGATTTTTTTTATTGGTTAATGGAATTGTTTGGTTATCCACTGTTGATGATTGTTGTTAGGTTGCTAGTGGATATGAGACCATCAGAGAATTATTATTATTAAAAAAAAAACGGGAATGGTTGTTTCACATATTATTATTTAAAATTCTAAATAATATAAATAATTAAAATAGTTTGAGTGATATACGTTATTTATCGTTTTAAAATTGAAAACGGTGAAATTTGTTTTAAAAAAAAGTATATCCAAAAAAAGAGAAAACATTAATCAAACGCTCAAAATTAAAATAATGTATATATTTAAGAGAAATGTATAAGGTTACTTGAAATAAAACATATTACAGAAAACTTATTCTAAACATCACACATACCAAAAAGAAAAAAATAGTGAAAAATACTAAGAAGAAATATAATAAAACTATTTATAAGAAAAACAATTATAATAGTAGTGCTAGATTGTAGAATTTTAATTAAAATTTAAAAAGAATTCAATTTTTTGGATAAATACACATATTAAAAAGTTTGAGTAATTTTATGAGTTTGTAGATTTAGGAAAATCGAAATAAAAGAACACTATATAGAAACATAGTAGACTATACATATTTTAAAGTAGAAAAAAATTATATATGTGAACATAGTTTTTCTTTTGTTAAACAGTTGAAATAAAGTATAATATTTGATGTCATAATATGATGTTTATGGATAGAAACGAGTCTAATTATGAGATTCATTACTAGAAAACAAAATGTATGTGTAGTGGAACACCGTCAAAGAAACTTCACGACAAATGGTGAGTAATGACCATATTCTTTTTCACTTCAAGTTGATATTATTTATCATTTGCAAGTTGCACACTACAAGGACCATATTCTTTTTCACTTCACCATCTTGTATTATCTGTATTATTGTACTACGAGGGTCCGTATGTCGAATAGAGACAGAATTTTGGGATGTAAGATCCAGAAGTGAAGACTGAACTTTCTTCATTCTATCCAGGTCTGATTTTTGTTTTGATGACTTTTCTCTAGTCAAGTCATGTGTAACAGTTTAACTATTAATACAAAACAAGTTGACCAAAAATAATAGAACCGCCACTATGGTTGTCTGAACTTCTATGTTATACTACTATACTTGTTTTACTAGTTCGAGGAATTGTCGAGGAAATGTAAAAGATAGTTTTTAGAATTTTCTTTTGTTCATATCATTTACTCAAATGAAAATTTGAGAAACTTAGTCAATTTCGTTATAGAAAAGAAGAAAAAAAAATATAGTCAATTATTTTTTAACATCCAAAAACAAAGTACTGATATATCATTTTACCCTTTTAGCTATTCTGAGAAAAAAAAATTTCCAAGTAGCCATATTTTTATAACTTTATCTTCCATTTTTGAAAAATACATGTCAGTTCCACAAAGTCAAAAATAATACAAAATATAATCCGGCTTAATCACCGTCAATTTTGTAAAAAATTTATTAACAAAATATCAAACCGAAGTCTTCGTTCCAAGTTTTTAAAATTTAAAATAAAATGTATGTCTTCAACCGCCGAATTGGATATCCAATACGTATTGAAAAGATTGATCGGTCGGAAATTGACTCCTGATCAGAAAATTGATCGGAGAAATAAAACGGTATGGTGGTTGAAGACGATCGCCAAAACAATGCCCAGAGAGAAAAACATCGTCAAATATATATATCGAAATCTTTGGAATTATTACTATCGACGATAATCTTCATTTTATTTTATTTTCGGTTTTTTGCTCTTTTTTTTGGTAGGAAAAGGGGGCTAGCCCCCTAAATTTATTCAAAAAACATTAAAATTACAATCTAACTTGTCTCGGGAACATAGTTCCACCAACATCCTCAAGCAAAATAGTATTGACACAATCTGGGACAAACTCTAACAGATGAAAACCTAATGACAATGAAAAAGCATAGTTCGTCAATCCGTCCGCGACGATTAGCTTCCCTATAAACATGTGATATACGGACTATCCAGTCCCGTGATAATAAGCCATGGCACAAACGTACCAGGAAAAACAAAGGATGAGCATCACTGATCCCTGTCTTGAGAAATCCGACCACCATCTTTGAATCCAGCTCAAGTTCTAACCTTGTAACCCGCCTTTCCCAAGCAATGTGTAAACCGTAATACACACCCCACAATTCAACTAAAGGTGCAGAGCAAATCCCAATATTAAGAGCAAACCCCCTAACCCAGCTCCCAGTCTCATCCCGCAAAACTCCACCCGCAGTAGCCTGTCCAGGGTTTCCTCTAGACGCACCATTAGTACTCAATTTCATCCACCCTTCACAAGGACGCTTCCATCATATCATTCTCTCAACCCTTCCCCTTTGGTCACTCTGCTCAGCCATCTTCCTGTAACCTGCCCTAATTACTCCCGCCAGACCCTTGAGGAACTGCACTCGGTCTCGACACTTACCATTAGTTCCAAAGATATTGCCACAACGCCATTTCCACCCCCACCAAACCTTAAGTGCAAACAGTGTAGCCCAAGGACTATCTCCTAGCATCTCAGTCTCCCCTAGGTTGCCATATAACCAGTCAATTAAAGATTGCTCAAAAAACACCCTTCGTCGCCGAGGCAGAAGTAACATGTTCCAAACCCCTGACGTAGCAGGGCAGTCACGCAGGATATGAATAATAGTCTCCTCAGCCCCCTTACAGACAGGACAAATCCCGGAAGCACATAAGTGTCGTATGTGCCTCTCTGTATTCGTCATAAGCACCTGGTTCATGCCTAACCACAAGAAGATCCGGACTCGCTCCGGTACACGGACCCTCCAAACTCGTGAGAATAGGCTACTAAGATCTGGTCGAGGATGTCTCTCTCTTGTCAACAAGGAGTATGCAGACTTGACCGAAAATTTCCCATCACCCTGACCTCCCCATGATAAACGATCCCTTGCACATGTAACATTATCAATAACCACCGAGCTCAGCTGTAGCACCCTCTCTGCAAAAACATATGGTTCAATCTGATCCCATCGCCAACCCCTACCATTCTGCCATACATCACAAACTGGGATGAGCTCCGCCCCAAAGGAAGATTCACTTCACTTACTGATAGGAGTATAGACCTGAAACCCACTTGTCAGCCCAGAACTTGACATTCCTGCCATCTCCAACAACCCACCTGACATTTGGTGCAACCACCTCTCTGAGACCAGTAATTACGCTTCTCCACGTTGAGGACCAAGTGCCCTTAGGCACCAACCAAGTGCAATCACGAATGTCCTTTACCTTATATTTACCCCGTAGCACTTTAGTCCAGAGACTAGAATGATCGTGTAACAAACGCCAACCCAAATTTGCGAGCAGTGCTTTATTCATATTCTGCGAGGACCGTATCCCCAACCCACCCTCACACTTAGGACGACAAACCCGATCCCAATAGACTAGGTGTTGACGCTTCTTAGCCTCCGTACTACCCCACAAAAAAGACCTTGACACTTTATCTAGGCTGTCCAGGGTCGACTTTGGTAAGGATATGGTGCTCATGGTATGAACCGGAATCGATGACAGAACAGCTCTCGTCAATGTCAATCTGCCTGCAAAACTCAAACATTGGCTTCTCCAGCCTGATAACTTTGATGAAACTCTCTCGAGAATCTCACCAAACGTCTCTTTATTCAGCCGCTTTTGTAGAACTGGCATTCCAAGATACTTGCCCAGGTCCTTAGTTGCTTTAATGCCACTTTCAACACTTATCAGTTGCTCCAAATCTCGACTCACATTACCTGAAAAGTAAATCTTCGACTTCTCCAAACTAACCTTCTGGCCTGAAGCCATACAAAATCTCTCTGACACTCACCTTATCACACATATTTGTGCTACAGATGATTCAGCAAACAAGATCAAGTCGTCAACAAAGCAAATGTGAGATAGTTTAGGACCCCCTCGAGATAACGTGATAGGCTTCCACTCCCCCGCGTTAATAGACCCGTCAATCAGGTGACACAATCTCTCAAGACAGAGCACGAACAGATACAGTGACAAGGGATCCCCTTGTCGCAGTCCCCTCAACGGTTTAAACGATTCAGACTTCTCACCATTCCACAGAAGACTCATTGACGGACCAGTGACACAGGCCATAATCCAATCCACCCATCTATCTGAAAACCTTGCTGCCTTGAGTGTATCTGCTAGGAAATCCCATCGAATCCTGTCATCAGCCTTCTCCAAATCCAGCTTCAATAGCATCCACCCTTTACGACCCTTTTTGCGATGCACCGAGTGTACCGCCTCCTGGACTACTACAATATTATCGAGGCTTAACCTCCTTGGCATATGTAACATCCGCAAACCAATTTTTGTAATTTTGGTGTGGGTGTCGATCGACACCCTTGGTGGCATCGATCGACACCATGTGTTCCGGTTTGGTCGGGTTCGTTTTAATTGTCGATTGGTTCGGTTTGGTTCAATTAAAATCCCTAAAATCGTGTGTAAAAGGGGAAAACGACCCTAGGTCATGTTATTTTGTTGGAGTCGCCGCTTTTGAGAGAAAGAGAAAGAGAGAAAAGAGAGAAAACGTTTCTGTGACTTTCTGGGTTTGTTCTTGGAGTTTTTGGAGAGATCTGAGGCTGTAGGAGGGTTAGCTGTTGCTAGAAACGAAGGGGAAGCTTCTGGAGGTGTTGTCTTCCACGTTTCTCAATCCAATCTTCCTGTTCTTGAGGTGAGTGCTTGACCATGGTTGATCTAAGCATGAGATCTCTCTTGTTTGTGTGTTTTCTTTGCTGTTTGTGTTGTTTTGTTGCTTGGGTTCGTTGTTTTTGTGTTTCCCAGTGATTTCTGAGGTAATTGGGTGAGTTTGAGACGGATTCGAGATGATTAGGAAGGAGAGTTCGATGTTCGGTTTCGCGGAGATCGTGTCTGCAGAGGAGGCATCGATCGACACTAGGAAGCATCGGTCGACACCATTGTTTGTAGCATCGATCGACACCGTGAGGCATCGGTCGACACTGGTCTCAGTCGAGACTTGATTTCCTGGTTTGATGTATTGTTGTGTGTTGTTTGTTTCGCTTAAACTTGAGGGTCTCATATGCTTGTGTGTATAACCCAGTAGATGGGAGGACGGCCTCACTAAGTATTTATGATAATACTTACGCATCTCAATTGTTGTTTGTGGTGTGCAGGTAAAGGCATAGTGTGATCGTGGAATCAAAGGCGATGAGGAGGAGGATGTTCTAGGGACTTGATTGTATGGTTATCTGGCATTGTTAGGTTGCTAGAATTGAGTCTTAGAGCATTGTTAGGATTGCTGGTTGTTTGATTTATGCTGTTTAGGATTAATGCTGGATATTACTTATTTGGTTATTGGATATTGTTTTATTGGTTATTTATTGGTATGTGGTTCCGCTGTTGGATTGTGAATGTGGTTAGGTGGCTAGTGGGTATGGGACCACTAGTTGTAGTTATTTAATTATATTATTATTTATTATTTATTTATTAAAAAAAAAAACGGGAAGGGTTGTTTCATTTTGGTATCAGAGCCCTTACGGTTCTAGGACTAGGGTTCATTGTGCTTTTGCTGTTGATGTTTAGGATTCCATGCTATGATTGATTGTGTGAGTCGGTCAATTGAGTGTGGCATGAAGTCCTAGAACATCCTCTTCGAGCCTGTGTTGTGATTCCACGGTAAGTTGTGTTTCTTGTGTATTAGAATTATTGTTTGCTTAGCCTTCTGTTCTTGGATGATACAGATGGTTAGGGGTGAGGATGCTGTTGGTCGCGGTCGTGGTCGTGGGCGTGGTCGTGGTCGGGGTCGGGGACGAGGTCAGGTTCCTGAGGCCAGTGTGAGTGTGACCCAGAGCATGGCCAGTGAGGAGGTGGCGGAGTCACAGGTTCATCCTAGTGTGTCTGGAGACCAGGCTGGTTTGGGTGACGGCAGGGCGGATGGGCCCGGTGTCGGTCACGGTGTTGCCCCGGGTGTGGGGGTTGCAGCGGGAGGTGCTCCAGGCAGGGAGGATGTCTTGATGGACTTGCTAGCTCAGGTTCTGCAGCGACTTCCAGCAGTTGTGCCGCCAGTGGTTGGTGGGCAGGATCCAGTAGTGCCGCCAGTGGTTGGTGGGCAGGATCCGGTAGTGCCGCCCGTGGGTGGTGGGCAGGGTCCAGCGGTGCAGCCTGTGGCGGGTTTGCAGGCAGGTGTGCAGCCGGGGGCCGAGGTTGTGGATGCTCAGCATGTGCAGATGATGGAGCAGCTGCGGCATGTGGGAGCAGGGTATTTCTCAGGAGGTACCGATCCGAGTGTAGCGGATGAGTGGAGAGAGCGGATGGAGGATATTTTCCTTTCGCTTAGGTGTCCCGACCGGTACAGGGTGGATCTGGCAATGTTCTACTTGTCAGGAGATGCTCGTGTGTGGTGGAGGTCGGTGACAGCACGGAGGGTGCAGAGGGGTATGTCTTGGGGAGATTTTGTGGGGGAGTTTAACTCCAAGTATTTTCCTCAGGAGGCTCTTGATCGTATGGAGGCACGGTTCTTGGGTTTGACTCAGGGGGACCGTACAGTGCGGGAGCTAGATGCAGAGTTCAGTCGGCTTGTGGGGTATGCAGGCAGGGCATGGGAGCCAGAGGCGGCTCAGGTGCGGAGGTTTTTGTTGGCTCTGCGGGATGATTTGAGGACTCGGTGCAGAGTGAGGAGCTATGCTACGAGAGCAGAGCTGGTTGAGGTTGCAGCTGGGATAGAGGATGACTTGAGGTCACAGGTGGTTGGGGTCAGTTCTTCGGTGCAGCCACAGCAGTCTCAGCCGCTTTCTGTTCCTAGCAAGGGCGGCAAGCCTGCGCAGGGGTAGAAGAGGAAGTTTGATGTTATGCAGAGATCAAGGCACGGGGGTGCGAAATGCTTTGGGTGTGGTAGTAGGGACCACAAGGTGTCTAGCTGTCCACAGAGAGGTGAGCAGCGGGCAGTGACAGAGCAGCGGGCGGTGACGGAGCCGCGGACAGATACTCGGGTGTGTTACTACTGCAGAGAGACGGGGCATATCAAGCCTCGTTGTCCCAAGTTGCAGCAGAGGGCAGTAGCAGTGTTGCAGGCTGGAGCTCAGCCAGGGGTGCAGCAGGGTGTGCAGCACGGTGTGCAGCCGGTGGGTTGGATTGAGCCGACGACTCAGGTGTACTCGACCCAGGAGCCCGGTGGCACTAGTGCAGGAGCGATCACAGGTATAACTTCTGAGATTCGAACTTAGTCAATTCAATAGTTCAGATTATATTTGTTTTTGTTTGTGGTCAAGTGTTAGGTTCTCAACACATGAGGTTTGTGTAGGGACCTTGTTGGTGGGCGGGTTTAAGTCCCATGTTATGTTTGATTCTGGAGCTTCTCATAGCTTCATTACTCCGGAGTGTGCCGTGAGTGCGGGGATCAGTGGGGATTCTGGAGAGCGTTCAGGAGTTGTCAGAGTTGCTGGAGGCAGGTTTCTGAGGGTTATTGGACGAGCTGGAGGAGTTGATATTCAGATCGCAGGAGAGTCGTGGCCAGCGGATTTGCTTATCAGTCCAGTGGAGTTGTATGACGTCATTCTTGGTATGGATTGGTTGCATCGGTATAAGGTGCATTTGGATTGCTATTGGGGTAGAGTGGAGTTTGAGCGTCCAGGAGGGAAGTTGGTTTTTCAGGGTATTAGACCGACTTCGGGGAGTCTCGTGATCTCAGCCGTTCAGGCAGGGAAGATGATCGAGAAGGGCCGTGAGGCCTATCTGGTTACTATATCTATGCCAGAGTCAGTGGGGAAGTCTACGGTTAGCGGTATTCCGGTTGTGGAGGACTTTGAGGATGTGTTCCAGTCATTGCAGGGATTACCACCATCTCGGTCGGATCCTTTTACCATTGAGCTGGAACCGGGGACGATGCCGTTATCCAAGGCTCCTTACAGGATGGCTCCAGCAGAGATGGCAGAGCTGAAGAAGCAGCTGGAGGATTTGTTGGGCAAGGGTTTTATCCGTCCTAGTTGTTCACCGTGGGGAGCTCCGGTGTTGTTTGTTAAGAAGAAGGATGGGAGTTTTCGGTTGTGTATTGACTACCGGGGTTTGAACCGAGTTACTGTGAAGAACAAGTACCCTCTCCCGAGGATTGATGAGTTGTTGGATCAGTTGAGGGGTGCTACTTGGTTCTCCAAGATCGACTTGGCTTCAGGTTATCATCAGATCCCTATTCATGAGGCAGATGTGAGGAAGACAGCCTTCAGGACGAGATATGGGCACTATGAGTTTGTGGTGATGCCGTTTGGGTTGACAAACGCGCCAGCTGCGTTTATGAGATTGATGAACAGCGTGTTCCAGGAGTTTCTGGACGTGTCAGTCATCATTTTCATCGACGACATCCTGGTATATTCTAAGAGTCCTGAGGAGCATGCAGTACATCTGAGAGCAGTGTTGGAGAAGCTGCGGGAGCAGAAGTTGTTTGCTAAGCTGAGTAAGTGCAGTTTCTGGCAGCGTGAGATGGGGTTCTTGGGTCATATTGTTTCAGCTGAGGGAGTTTCAGTGGATCCAGAGAAGATTCAGTCCATCAGGGAGTGGCCGAGGCTGCAGAGTGCCACTGAGATTCGGAGTTTCCTAGGGTTAGCAGGTTACTACAGGAGGTTTGTTCGGGGTTTTGCGAGTATGGCTCAGCCGATGACTAAGCTTACAGGGAAGGATGTCCCGTTTGTGTGGTCACCAGAGTGTGAGGCAAGTTTTGCAAGTCTCAAGCAGATGTTGACTACCACGCCGGTGTTAGCATTGCCTGAGCAGGACGAGCCTTATGTTGTGTATACAGATGCTTCTAGAGTGGGGTTGGGTTGTGTACTTATGCAGCAGGGGAAGGTTATAGCTTATGCTTCGCGGCAGTTGCGGAAGCATGAAGCTAATTATCCTACTCATGATTTGGAGATGGCAGCAGTGATCTTTGCTCTTAAGATTTGGAGATCCTATCTGTATGGTGGGAAGGTACAGGTATTTACAGATCACAAGAGTCTGAAGTACATTTTTACTCAGCCTGAGCTGAATTTGAGGCAGAGGCGTTGGATGGAGTTAGTAGCGGATTATGATTTGGACATAGCTTACCATCCTGGTAAAGCTAATCTGGTTGCAGATGCCTTGAGTCGGAAGCGGGTGGCTTCGGCTCAGGAGCAGGATATGGAGGTGTTGGTAGGTGAGATTAGTGCATTGAGTTTGTGTGCTATCTCACAAGAACCTTTGGGTTTGGAGGCAGTTGATAGAGCAGATTTGTTGAGCAGAGTGAGGTTAGCTCAGGAGAGTGATGAGGGGCTGGTGAATGCCTCTAAGGCTGCGGGTGCAGAGTATCAGGTTTCTGCTAATGGTATTATCCTTGTGCATGGTCGGATCTGTGTGCCCAAGGGTGAGGATTTGAGGCAGGAAATACTGAGAGAGGCTCATTCGAGCAAGTTCTCTATTCATCCAGGAGCGACCAAGATGTACCGTGACCTCAAGCGGTATTATCACTGGGTCGGGATGAAGAAGGACGTAGCTGACTGGGTGGCAGAGTGTGATACTTGCCAGCTGGTGAAGGCGGAACATCAGGTTCCTGGTGGTTTATTACAGAGTTTACCCATTCCAGAGTGGAAGTGGGATTTGATCACGATGGACTTCGTGGTAGGTTTACCTGTGTCGAGGACGTTTGATGCTATTTGGGTCATTGTGGACCGTTTGACTAAGTCTGCGCATTTTCTGGCCATCAAGAAAACTGATGGAGCAGCGGTTTTGGCCAAGAAGTACGTGAGGGAGATAGTCAGATTGCACGGTGTGCCTGCTAGTATTGTGTCTGATAGAGATTCCAAGTTCACCTCGGTGTTCTGGAAGGCATTTCAGGCGGAGATGGGCACGAAGGTGCATATGAGTACAGCCTATCATCCTCAGACTGATGGTCAGTCAGAGAGGACGATCCAGATTTTGGAGGATTTATTGAGGATGTTGTGCTGGATTGGGGTGGTCATTGGGCAGATCACTTGAGCTTGGTGGAGTTTGCTTATAACAACAGCTACCAGGCTAGTATTGGGATGGCCCCTTATGAGGCCCTGTATGGGAGGCCGTGTCGTACACCTTTATGTTGGACTCAGGTGGGGGAGAGGAGCATATTTGGTGCAGATTTTGTTCAGGAGACCTCGGAGAAGATTCAGGTTTTGAGGCTGAACATGAAGGAGGCTCAGGATCGGCAGAAGAGCTATGCTGATAAGAGGAGAAAGGATCTTGAGTTTCAGGTTGGTGATAGAGTGTACCTCAAGATGGCCATGTTGCGGGGTCCGAACGTCATTGACAGAGACTAAGTTGAGTCCGAGGTACATGGGTCCGTTCAGAGTGGTTGAGCGGGTGGGACCAGTGGCATACCGGTTGGAGTTGCCTGAGGTTATGCGTGCGTTCCACAAGGTATTTCATGTGTCGATGCTGAGGAAGTGTCTTCATGAGGGTGATCAGTTGTTGGCTAAGATTCCTGAGGATCTTCAGCCTAACATGACTTTAGAGGCGAGACCAGTGAGGGTGCTCGAGAGGAGAGTCAAGGAACTTCGGAAAAAGAAGATTCCTTTGATGAGAGTCCTGTGGGACTGTGACGGAGTAGAGGAGCAGACTTGGGAGCCCGAGGCGAGGATGAAGGCAAGGTTTAAGAAGTGGTTTGAGAAGCAGACCGCGACTTGAGCTTGTCTAGCCGGGTCCGAGTTGTAGTCCGTGGCTGGAGCGGGTACGGAGTATTCCAGCCCATCTCTCTTGATATTTGGTCGCTTAGGGGTGGTTGGTTGTGCGACTAAGTATCAAGATGAGGTGGTGCTCGGGATGCGGGTTGTTTGCTCCGGTTGTTGTATTTTTGGTTTTTTTCTGATGTAATTTCGTTGAGATTGTAACGATTATGACATTTTTTTTAGATTAATAAGATGAGTATTTTTCTTTATGTATGACTGTTGTTGTCATGGGAAAAGAGAAATAGCTCGGGTTTCTATTTTTGGAAAGTTTCCATAAATAGAAAGTTTCCACAAAAGGAAGGTTTCCATAAATAGAAAGTTTCTAAAAAGGGAAAGTTTTGTGGAAATGTTGAGGTAGATCTAGCCGGGAGATACTCGTTGGCATCAGTGTTTGTTTTTGCTCAAGGCCGTGCGGGCCCAACTCACGTGATACCGATAGCTCGATGGACTTTGTGGCCAGAGAGTGGGAGTGGTATGTTGCTTCGGATGACGATCCGAGAGCGCGCTTGAGGGTGACGACCCAAGAGCGGGATATGTGAGACTCCCTGGATACCGTAGCTGTGAGCCGCGGCTCGGCAGTGAGCCGGTATGTCTCGAGGGTTGCGACCCGAGAGCGGGGGGAGTGGGCGTGTGAGACTCCCTGGATACCGTAGCTGCAGGCTGTGGCCTGGCAGTGAGCCGGTATGACTCGAAGGTTGCGACCTGAGAGCGGGGGGAGTGTGTGTGTGAGTGACTTCTTGGATGCCGTAACTTAAGGCGGTTGGCCTGGTAGCGAGCCGGCATGATTCGTTGGTTGCGACCACGGACGGGGGAAGCACTGAGTTGTGAGCAAATAGTGTTTATGATGCGAGTATATTGGCTAGAGGGAGACCTCGAAGGTCAGTCGGAGGTGTGCGGGCTGTTGCGACAGTGGCACGGGAAACCTTGGCTGACGGTGTTTAGTCCGGTCTGGCGACGTGCGGGCCGTGCTGACGGTGGCACGGAGGTCCTTGGCAGATGGACGGTATTGCGGGATTCGGGGACGAATCCATATTGGTGGGGGAGAATTGTAACATCCGCGAACCAATTTTTGTAATTTTGGTGTGGGTGTCGATCGAGACCCTTGGTGGCATCGATCGACACCATGTGTTCCGGTTTGGTCGGGTTTGTTTTAATTGTCGATTGGTTCGGTTTGGTTCAATTAAAATCCCTAAAATCGTGTGTAAAAGGGGAAAACGACCCTAGGTTGTGTTATTTTGTTGGAGTCGCCGCTTTTGAGAGAAAGAGAAAGAGAGAAAAGAGAGAAAACGTTTCTGTGACTTTCTGGGTTTGTTCTTGGAGTTTTTGGAGAGATCTGAGGCTGTAGGAGGGTTAGCTGTTGCTAGAAACGAAGGGGAAGCTTCTGGAGGTGTTGTCTTCCACGTTTCTCAATCCAATCTTCCTGTTCTTGAGGTGAGTGCTTGACCATGGTTGATCTAAGCATGAGATCTCTCTTGTTTGTGTGTTTTCTTTGCTGTTTGTGTTGTTTTGTTGCTTGGGTTCGTTGTTTTTGTGTTTCCCAGTGATTTCTGAGGTAATTGGGTGAGTTTGAGACGGATTCGAGATGATTAGGAAGGAGAGTTCGATGTTCGGTTTCGCGCAGATCGTGTCTGCAGAGGAGGCATCGATCGACACTAGGAAGCATCGGTCGACACCATTGTTTGTAGCATCGATCGACACCGTGAGGCATCGGTCGACACTGGTCTCAGTCGAGACTTGATTTCCTGGTTTGATGTATTGTTGTGTGTTGTTTGTTTCGCTTAAACTTGAGGGTCTCATATGCTTGTGTGTATAACCCAGTAGATGGGAGGACGGCCTCACTAAGTATTTATGATAATACTTACGCATCTCAATTGTTGTTTGTGGTGTGCAGGTAAAGGCATAGTGTGATCGTGGAATCAAAGGCGATGAGGAGGAGGATGTTCTAGGGACTTGATTGTATGGTTATCTGGCATTGTTAGGTTGCTAGAATTGAGTCTTAGAGCATTGTTAGGATTGCTGGTTGTTTGATTTATGCTGTTTGGGATTAATGCTGGATATTACTTATTTGGTTATTGGATATTGTTTTATTGGTTATTTATTGGTATGTGGTTCCGCTGTTGGATTGTGAATGTGGTTAGGTGGCTAGTGGGTATGGGACCACTAGTTGTAGTTATTTAATTATATTATTATTTATTATTTATTTATTAAAAAAAAAACGGGAAGGGTTGTTTCAGCATAAAGCTGGATTGAGCCGGACCAATTAACTTAGGCATTACCTGTTTCAATCTTAATACCATGGCTTTCGTGATGACCTTGAAGAGCACATTGCATAGACTTATTGGTCGAAACTGCATTATCCTCTCCGGCTTGCCAACTTTGAGGATCAAAACAACAAGTGCGTCATTAAGCCTTTCTGGTAGATTTCCAGTTTCAAAAAAGTCGAGTACACACTTTTTTACTGAGCTTTCAACCGTCTCCCAACACTGTTGATAAAACACCGGTTTGAAACCATCCGGACCCGGTGCTTTAAACTTCCCCATACTATTTAGAGCACCCTCCAATACTCGCACTTCCTCATGATACAAACGCACAAAGCCTTCCTGTGGCAACTGATCAACAATCAGGTCAACATCATCTAAAGAATATAACCTTTTGAAGTAATCCAAAGCCAGCTGCTCTAGTTCTTTAGCATCCGTAACCCAGCGACCCTCTGCATCCTTCAACATCTCAATGCCATTCCTCCTTCTCCGAATCATTTTTGAAGTGTGGAAAAAGTTAGTATTCCGATCTCCCAGAACTATCCATTTTTCACGAGACTTTTGAAACCAAATGGTTTCCTCCTGCTCGAGTACCACATCAAACTCCTTGATGAGTTCTACCTCTTGTTGTAATAAAGCATATGTTTGTTGAATGTCCAACAAATCCTGAACCCGTTGGATCTCTCTCACCAACAAATCCTGAATACCTCTTTGTTCCAAGCTTTGAGCTTCTTCTGCAGTCGAGATAATGCTTGCGGAGTAGTAACCTGACTATCCCAAGAATTCCTCAACATCTCCTTGAAACTTTCATGTTGCAGCCAAGCTGCCTCGAAACAAAAAGGTCTTCTTCTCGGATCCACCTCCACCTCAGGGCTCAACTGAAGAAACAATGGAGCATGGTCCGAAGCAAGGAAGGGAAGATGCGAAACTGATGCATCCTGCCAGTCTCGCAGGAGCATTACAGAAGACATGATCTAACCTTTTTGCCACATAAGTACTCTCCACACACCCTCTTCTCCAGGTAAACTTACTTCCCTTAAATCTCATGTCAATAAGAGAAGATGCATTCACCCAGTCTCCAAACGCTAATGAGTCCAATGACAACTTCCTGTTACCGTCTGTCCTCTCATCTAAGCGCAGAATTGTGTTGAAGTCACCTCCAACCACCACCGGCTCCAAAATCCCTTGTAACATCTCCCTCAGTTTGTCCCACAGCCCACTTCGCCTACTAACCGTTGGAGCTGCGTATACCACCACCAGGTACAAAATATCAGTCCCCTTCCCCACTGTTGAGTATATAAACTGATCAGTAGCTTCCACGACCTTAACTGTACCAACACTGGAACGCCAAAGCAACCACAGTCCACCACTTTGACCCACTGCATCCACCCGAAAGGAATTGTCAAATCCCAATCCCTGACAGATTCTCCCTGCTCTATCACCTCCCGCATGCGTCTTGAACAAAGCTAAGATATCGGTCTTAAACTTCTTCAGCATATAACATATGGATCTTCAAAAATTGGGTTTATTTGCCCCTGGCAGTTCCACATCAAAATATTCATCATCACGATCACAAAAAGGAATAATCGAACCACCGGGTCAACCGTTACGCAACCCTCAACTCCACATCCCCGTCCGATGAAACCTGACGGTCAATAGAATCCCTTTGTCCCGGATTCGAACCCATCTCCAATTGAAGCAGCCTCTGAGCATCCGCTCCGTCGGGAGTCTCAAACGGAGTCGACTCATCAGACCTCCATTCCCGATATTAGGTGTTCCAACCTTCCGACCAGCACCATCATTCTCGAATCGGGGACGCTTACCCGAGGAAGACAAGCGGATCTCCTCCTAAACTGGGCCAAATATTAAACCCCTGGTGGGCCTATTGTTAACTCTAGATCCCGGCCCATTTACACCACTGGGCTTTCTAACTCCGACCCATTTATCTTTTAAACCTCCTCTCGCGCCATTACATGCCTTAACCATTCCCCTATTCAAATCCCCCTGCGTCACGCTAAATATTTTCTTGCCATTATGATGAGGCATCTCAACATATTCATTTTCCTTATTCTCCCCTCTGGATCCGACACCTTCCCTTATCAGTAGTGAAGGATTATCTTCCCCTATACTGTCAAAACTGTTTGACACCGCGATTCCCGCATTTTCCTTAACTGTCGAGATTTCCCGCAGATTCCTGCCAAAACCTCCTCCCGAATTACCTGCCGAAAAGGAAACTCGCTGATTTTTCTTCTCCGGCCGGTTTCCTAATCGACGCACCACCGTGAACCCATCCTCATCCTTATCTCCCCCACTAGACCGTCTTACCACCGAAGGGGGGACTGCAACCACCTTCTTCTCTGGTTCTCTCTGCGAACACCCATGGACACCCAGCCAGAGCAAATATTGGTTAAACCTTCATACATTACGTAGTACCGTTCACCGTTGATGACTACTGACCCTTTCAACGGATTTCTTAAGTCAACCTCCACACATATACGAGCAAATCATGCTCGCTCAACATTCAGGGTCATCGGATCTATCCTGATCGGTTTCCCCAGACTACCAGCTATTCCCAACAGGATGGCTCGATGATAGAGATTAAACGGAATATGAGACAACCTAATCCAAACCGGCGTGGTAACAATATCATCCGTTAGTGGATCAAAGGACGGCGACCATGCTTGCACCATAAGGTAACTACTAAACGCTTTCCATGGTCCCCCTGTGACAGCCGCCATATACTCCTCCTCAATTTCAAAACGAATCATGAAAAACTGTCTCGGAAGGTCGAGAACAGTCATCCCCCCTCTCGGTTTCCACAGTTCCCTCAACTTCCTGTTTAAAACTGGGAGTAGAACATTTCGACCCAGCACCTTAACAACCATGCACTGCTTCCACAATCCGTTCATGGCCTCCAAAACATCATTCTGAATGGTAATTACTGGTTCTCCATGCTGACCATCCGGAAACTCCACACGCAGCCTCTTTGTTACATATTCATCCGGTATAACCCCCTCCGGACAAGGTCTACCACCACTCAGACCCCCTGTCACCTTCCTTACCCATGTTCCGGGGATATCCGGTGGATCTCCCGGTGGAGGTCCCTTGTCTCCGATCTCCATCATCTCAGTTGCGTGGTCACCGGAAATCGCCTCACTCATCTCTCTTCTTTGTCCGACACTTCTTCAACGTCAGTGTCTTATTAAATAAAACCTACGCAAATTTTGGAGTTACAAGGATAAATAAAATGAGGCATTTAACGTTTTTGTTCTATAACACACGCATGTTACATTTTCATATGATATATTATATGTTTAAATGCAATATTTTTTTCCATCAAAATGATTTTTTTTTTTTGAAACATATCTTTTAACAAATAACACGTTATCCATATCCAGTAAGACATATTATTATACTAGACAACTCTTAACATTATAGTAGTTTTAAGAAAACTAGAATAATACCCGCGCTACATCGCCGGATTATATTTTATTTTTTGTTTTTTTTTAAATTTTTTTGGTTAATTTTGTATGGTGTTTGTAATTAAAAGTAATTATTCCTAAAAAACAAAAACAAAAAGTCATTTTTATTATAGTTTGTGACAATGTTCATTTAATTTGTAACATTTTTGTTTTTAGGTTTTTGTTATTAGTTTTCTTTATTTTTTTCTTCTATTTACAACGATTATTTATTATTGTAATGAAATTGTAGGTTAAAATGAATTTTCTGTCTGTTTTTTTTTTTAATTATGATGCATTGGAGAACCATTTTTATTGATAGTTGTGTTTTCGTGTTGGTTTCTTTCCCTGTTACACGGAAAAGGGGACAAGATCAAAACTCAAAAGTAAATGTAGAAGTAATTTTTGGGAAAACGAGTAAACTTGGATAAAGAAATAATGCATCTCATGGTGTCTAAAGTGAAGCTCCAAAACGATCTACAAAGCTTACTTTAAAAACTATGGTAAACTAAAATCTTGACTTATGAAAAAAACCTTCAATATCTACAAGCTTCAAAATCACATTCTTCTTTAATTACACACTACATCTTTTTTCATTAAAAATCAGACAAATCCTTATTTTTAGATCTTGAACATAAAAATGGCATACATGTTCAAAATTTCGTGAAACCAAACACACTAAAATAACATTTGAAAACCAATACTACAAATTAAAGAGGCCAGTAACTACGACTTAACTCTTCTTCTTAGCCACATTGGTCCACCAGTCTTCCAATCAAATTAAATGGTCAATATAGTCTCCTGTTTATGATCAACTATGTAATTTCCACTCTCATATACAGTAAAGGACACCTATCCCATACTCAACATCATCAGCTTCGTGCAACGTGTTCCCTTGTGGTGACATCACCTTCAAGCACAAAAGAGAACATTGAAAAAACTTCCACTTTGAAATATTCACGATTGAGATTGAGGTGAAATCCGTATATGATCTATTCACATAATGAACACAATTCCTAAGTTGCCATTGTTTTATACATCTACATCAATGATGGGCTCTTATATTGATACAATTCTGTCACTTGTTAGATCATCGATCCGACAACTTTATAAAACATAATCTTTGGCTGAACCCTCCATTCTTACATAATCTGATCATACTCTTCCATTTACTGACAACCTATAACATCACCACATATCACTAATTCTGACCCATAAAAATTCAAACTTCAGCTCAAGAAAGGCAAAGCCAACTATTTTGTGATCCCTCTTCTGCTAGAATTTCATGTCTGAGACTGACCCACTGGTTATTTTATAAATCTTGCAAATGTATTCTCTTTCTTCACCACAACCAATCTAAATAACATATTTTATGAATGTAACAGAGAGGAGATACATATGAACAGTAGCACTAACATTTGTGACCATGTTTCAGATTTGCTCTAGAGGGATATCTACAAGCCTGTTTCAGGTTTCAGATTTTACCATTGACCAACCGAAGTTACCTATGGTCTACTCATTGCAACTTCCAAGAGAAATGCTTAAAACTTATCTCCTCCCGTCTCTTACCTCTCTGTTATTGATCGTTGAGGCAGTTTGCCTTATAATAGTCGCTGCCACTCTTGAATGATCAAGATTTATCTATAATCGAACGGAAATAAATTAGGTTTTCAGATAATTTAGGGGAAAACGAAGATCAATTTACAGGAAGCTAATGATAGTCATCTTTCTAAAAACCCTTTCAAGATCCAAACCCAAACCAGCGAAATTGAAATGATATTATGGATTGAAACTCAAACCCTTTAAGATTGAAATCTTGGGGAGTACGGAATGCCACCGTGACGAAATCGCAGGACGGAGACATCAAGATTCGAGGGAGACATCGAGAGGCAACCTAGTGATAATATGAGTCACCAAATATTCTGCTTAGCTGTATTAATTGTTTTAATTTGATTAGGTATTCATTTTAACTGATGTGTCAGTCTTCAATACAAAAACTGAGGTGTCATGCTCTGGTGAGAAACATAGAAGTTTTATTGTATTGATTAGAATTATCAACAAAAAGACAACAAAAAAGACATACATGAAAAAAAAAATTATAAACGTGGGAAAAAGAGACATACATGAAAAGACAACAAAAAAAGTAGAAGAAATGCAAAAGGGTAGATAAAGAGTACCTAAAATATCACCAGAACGAGATAATAGAAAGCCTAAAGCCAGTTAACCAAACCAAACACTGCATGATCTGACCCTCATAGTCATTGTTATTGTTTATTGTAGGGTTAACTGCTCCAACTTGCCTTCAGGGTAAGGCCTAATGCAGCAACTTTCCCAATTTGCCAGCAGGGTAGAGTCTCGCTCCCACCATTGTTGAAGCCCATGAGCTGTCGTAGATTTAGTCGGCTTGTTATTGTTTACAGTCATATCTGCTGATGGAAGAAGGTGAAGAGGTTCTGTCGACAAACCCGACGTTGATGATTTTCCTCTAATCTTTCTGACCAATAGACTCCTAACTGATTTTCTTGCACCGGTTCTTTCGATTTCGCCTGCACCGATCTCACACATGTAGGTTTTGTGTCTAAAGTAATCAATATATCCTGCACATATTGGATCTGCTGGGTTTACATATAAGTAAGGTATCCACGATGCTGTTTTTGGATCGTCTTGATCTTGAACCTATAACAATATAAAACAAACAGTTTCTCGTAAGAAAACAGACTTTGAAAACTCTGACTAACATGATGACTAAACCACCATAGTTAATTAAACTAGTTATCTTTACACTTAAGATGATTTTAAGCTACCACTAGATCGGTTAAGGCCATGGCTACGGTGGCTTTGACAACACTCTTGGCGATTTGAAACACATTTTTGATCATATCTCCCCCAGGTAGCTGCTCTAGAGGAAGAGACGAGATGGGTGGATTGAATATGTAACTTTCAAGGAGGAATCCAACACTTGTCATGGTCTTTCCAGCCAGCAAAACTAGTGCGGCTCCCAAAGAGTGTCCAGCAAGCCATATAGCTGACTCGCTATATTTTTCCACCATATTGCGGATTGCTTTAACAGCATGCATAGGCCTGCCGCCTTGATGGAGGTTGTTGAAGCTTATTTTGAGGTTAAGTTTCATATCAGACTTCCAAGTTTTTCCTTTTAGCATCGTGCCACGGAAGGCAATAACATGGTGTGGAACTTTCACATATGGGGTATTCTGGTAAAGGTTGTAAAGCTTGTATTCGAAAACAGCACCGTATATGGAGCCGTCATCATCCATCAAGGTTTCGAGCAAAGTGAAGTTGAAAAACTCCCACCAAGGCTTGGCTAGTGACTCGGAACCAACCCGTTTCTCAAGCCTGTCCCCTTCCAGTGTGTACACTCCATTTACCAAACTTGATGCCACTGAGGTTCGGTAGTACGAACTGGTCCTATTAGCAAATAAAAAGGAAACCAAGAGAATCAGACTATACATATGGGATATTCCCAAAGGTCAACTTTTACTAAATAAACTTCTGCACGGCACATGAATTTATAGAGTTTCAATAAAAACTTCTATCGTATATTATAAAAAAAATCATATAAAATAACAAAACAAAACAAATATTTATTTTACCAGTCAATAGATGTAAGATGGAAGGGGCCAAAAATGCTGAAGTTATCGGTCTCTGACTCTGAGGCAATCGCTCCTCCTCCCAACATTTTTCTGAGAGAACCCCGTCCCATTTCTTTTTCTTCTTCTTGTTGTTTCCTATAATCTAAGATATTACGTACACTACCAAATTAGTAATCTAATTGATGTAATTTAACATGGTGAAGACAAATATATATATGCTAATGTACTACAACTCTACAAAAATGTAGGTCTACTATTATACATGTTACATATATTATCTTCACATATATATATTGTTTGCAACGTGAGGATAACGAGGGATATAATGACTACTAAAGTAAGAAATTAAATTGTTGCATGAGATTTAAAAACAAATGGAGAAAATGTAAAACTACAGAACAAAAACAGTTTTTGATGCACTATATATATGACAGTTCTTCTGCTGTATATATATATATATATATATATATATATATATATATATATTTTGAAATTTAAGAGTGCAACAAAAGAAGTAGTGAGTTAACACAGAAAAGCATCTTGCTATTTATATAGATGCTAAATATAGGAAGACTTTTTGGATCCGGAGACTTTGAGATTGTCCATTCAACACAGACACAAGCACACTCACACGAGCCAGACCATATCAACTATTTCTTTATTTACGAATTCACAAGATTTCTACAAATTAGCAATTAAAAATACACTTAGACGTGTGAATCAATTTTTTTTTTTTTTGGTCTTAATGCGAAGAGTGTGAATCAATTTTTGAGACCGCGTACCACTGTTTCAATTTATCAAATCGTATATAAAGGAAAACAAACCTTCTTTATCACAGTATAGGGATACGTGATCAAACCCAATTAAAATAGGCATATATACCCTAAACAAAATTTTGATTGTGGTGTACAACCAATTAAAATCAAAGTTATCATATATACTCCAATCCTGCTCACGCCAGCTTACATGATTTGTTATTAAAGATTAGAGTCACATACGACCCTCCATCTTGAAGAAGCAAGTTAGGATATACTGTATTTTGTGTACATCGATCTTTTATGGATTGATAAATATTTATATGTTCTACTTGCTAAGGGTAAGAGAACACACCACAAAGAAAAAGGACTTAAGCTTATTAAAATCAACAAACTGATTGATATATGTAAACTACACTTTCATGTATGCACATAAAAAGTGAAGATGAATATTATATACACACGTACAAGACAATGTCTTTACTCATCCTCTTTTTCATCTTGATTATGTATACACACGTACGGATAGATATAAAATATGAGTTAATTATGAGATAAGGATTTTTTTGAAGAGTATTGTCTGGTAAGGACTTTTTGTCCGTGATTACAGATTTAAGCATTTATTTGAGATTGGAAATACAGTTTTGCCCTCTTCTTTTTCTTAGTTTGGTGAACGGCGTTGATGAGATGGTGGTGATGATCCGGTGAACGAGGTGGTGGTGTCGATGATAAGATCCGGTGAACGAGGTGGTGGTGTCAATGGTGAGATCCGGTGAACGAGGTGGTGGCGGCGATGATGAGATCGGTGAAAGAGATGGTGGTGAAGATGACGAGATCCGGTGACAATGATGAGATGAATGATTTTTGATTAAAACCCTTGGGTTCCCAAGATAGTATCCTCTTAGGGTTTAGATTTTTTCATCCATTAGATTTGTGATAGTGTTTAAGTGACAGATCGTTGATGAAGGAGAACAAAGAAGAGGAAGAGGCGAGGGTTTTCATCGCCGGAGGAGAAGGAAGAAGAGAAGGAAGAAAAAAATAAAAGGCCAAAATTGTCTTTTGGTTTCACCAAAAAATGTCCAAATCCGATGTCACGGGTAGAAATACCCAATTTCAAAGTTTTTGACAAAAAAAGCCCATTTAGACAATAACCCCTATAAAATATTCATCTTGACTTTTATGTGGATAATAAAAGTATTGAGTTTGGTTACACGTTATTTTCTGAAATACATATTTTCAATTGTTTAGTGTTATTTGCATGGATACAAATGAAACACATCGAATTGAACTATTGATGAGACATGCATACATGCATATCTAATTTAGAAGGGACTGTTCACAACACCTTCAAAACTGTAAACGACAAAATAAAAAAAGAAAGATTGGGCTATAATTTAGTACTACAATTAGGTCTAAGCGAAACGTATGATAATGTTTTTCTTTTTTAAACATTGGTAATAGTTCTAATTAGTAATTAGTTTGATATGTTTTTGAAAATTAGACTAGTATTAGTTATTATATATTTTCTTATTTGATATAATAATTTTGTTTCGAATCCAGAACTTTCAAAATTTATTATTTTCTATATTCTTGATCGAAAATTTAAACTATGTTTAAAGTTCATGATATTGCCTGTAAATAAAGAGAAGAGTTTTCTAAGAATAAGGAATTATAACACAAATGGCCTTTCGGATTTAGGCAATCACCAAATGGTCTTCCAATTTATATCCAAATTTTATAACATTTATACATAGAGTAATAGTGTTATTCAAAAATATTGGAGTAAATGCGGAAAGTAATAATACGATTGAAAAGGAATTTTTTTTTTTTTTTAAGTCTGACGTGACATGCAACCAAAAATCCCTACAATGTTTTGTATAGAAGATTCAGCTGACAAGAACATAACTAAAGCAAGGAAAGCCCAAATCATACATTAAATTGGTATGAATAATGTCCGAGCATAGGATTCCACCATTGATGAATCCCATGATCTGTCTGAAAATCCGGTGATATGAATGTGTTCACCATCACAAAGGCCGACGGAAGAAAATGGAGATGCTCTTCTGAAGAATACGACGACGACGAACTTTGTCCTCCCCCTCCGAACAATATTTTCCTAATCGAGTATCTAGCCAGCCTCTCGATCCTGCCGAGTTGCAGCTCACCCATATCGTCTCTGTGATTGAAATAACCAATATATTCTGAGCAGATTGGATCTGATTGGTTCACAAACAAATGAGGTCTCCAGGAAGCTAAATTCATAAATAGATGGCTTCCTTGACCCTGTATATATTTCAAGATAAGTGTATCAAGATGAGATCAAGTCTAATATTCTCTAATATTTGATTTGAGAGTAACAATTTTAATATTTTTATTGATTATTTCATAGAACGCTCTATAGATACCTCATTTAGGTCTAAGACTCTGGCTATGCCGGCTTTGACAATATCTCTGATGAGTCTGACCGCACATTTAAGTTCCTCACTCTCAACTAGCTGCTCTAGAGGAATCAAGGAGATAGGCGGGTTAAAGATGTAAGATTCGACGGGGCATCCGTACATAGCCATGATCTTCCCCGCGAGTAGTGCCAGGCCAGCTCCTAGAGAGTGTCCAGCGATCCAGACAGCTTTGTTTCCATATGTGGTCACCAGATGTCGGATTGCTTGAATGGCTTGTCCAAACCTGCTTGTGAGAACTGAAAACGAGCTTCTCCTTCCGAAGTAATTTGAATGTGGAGGAGCTTATCCCCGTTAAATAGTTTCGAACTGAATTGAGAGAGAGTTTGAGAATTCGAATTTGTATTATTGCTTCTTGGAAAAAATGTTCGATCCCTTACAAGTGACATCCCCCTTACATATTTATACCGACCAATTTATTACCCAATTAATGCACAATTAATAGGACGCGATTCGCGTGGTCTAATTTATCCTCTTGAATGCGGGAATCTTTGACCGGGCCCGAGCTGCGAGCTGACGAGCACGAAGCATCTCCGCGCTCTCTTCCTTTCTCCGGGCCTGATGGGCCGATCAGTAATACGCTCTTGGCCCATTAGACAAGCCCGACCTAGGCCCTCTTGCCTATTGCCCGAGATGACAGATCGTGGGTACAACAGTTGCCCTCCAAGTCTCCCGAGCTGAACAGTTCGGGGGACTTTTAACCTTCAAGCGATCAATTTCGGGAAACTGAATATTCCCCATATCCCCACGATTTGATCGTGGTAATGATGGGATTTGCCTTCCCAAACAAGCCTCGGGGACCACTAGGTGGCGTGTTAACTATAAGAGAGAGAGAAAACGGTGCGAGACCTTTCACTTCCCCAGGTAATCATTGCTCCCTGGTTCCGTGTATAAAGGTAAACTCGACTTCTCTCTCTTTCACTCTTAATCCCCAATTGCGCTTGTGTTTTCCGTTCTCCGATTTTCTTTCTTTTCCTCTGTGAACTTCTTTACTTTTGCCGGAAAACCCTTCACTCTTCCTTTATTTCTTGCTACTTTTACCGGAAAAGCATGTCTCCGCCGAAATTCTCATCGGAAAAAACCGCAAAACCCTTGATTCCGGGCGTTTTTGGCCCCCACCAGCCGTCGATTCTCTCTGCGGAGAACATAGCCGAGATTAGAGGATCCACCGGGATTCCGTCGGAGGTCGAGATCAGATTCCCGGAGGCTCATGAATCTCCGGAGAACCCCCCCTCCAGGGTACTGCTGCGCGTTCGAGATTTTCTTCTCTGCGTGCGGTCTGTCATTCCCCCTTCCCGAACTCATCGTGAAGATGATGTTCGAACTGGGCTTCGCTCTTCCCCAGATGTGTCCCAACTTTGTTCGGACTGTCTTGTGCCTTCAAACTCTGGGGGAGGAGTTCAACTACCAACTGTCATTGGCCGACTTCCTCCAGGTGTACATGGTGAAGACTGGTCGTACCAAGGGCACGCTTTATGTAAGCCCGCTTGCCTGGCTAAAGGTCTTTGACGACCTGCCCGAGAAGGATGAAAAGTGGCGGAAGTCCTACTTCTTATTCCCGGTTAACGAGCTCACTTTCGGCCACCATGTGAGTTCGCACGTATCAAAGTGGACTTCAAAAATTGGTAGAATGGAGTTCCTTGCTAGGTCCAAGTTAAGTGTTGCTTGACTTTCCGTCTCACCTTTTTACTGTTTCTTTTTCAGATCACTTCGAGCGCGGATTGCTTTGCCCCACATTCGCAGAGTTCTTCTCGAGGTTCTGCAGCCAGGGACAGATTGCTTGGGACTCTTTTTCTTGCGAAAGGATCAGAGAGTCCACGGCGAGGCTCGGAAGGCGTTCTCTCGTCTGTTCCACTCCCTTGAGTGTTTCGGAGATGAATTACAGGGAAGAAAGGGCGTGCCGAGCTGCCGAAAAAGAGGCAAAGAAATAGATGGTGATGGCCCTCGCCGGAGGCAAAGCTCGCATTTCTAACAAGAATTCCTCCGGCTCCTCCGTTCCCGAGGTGAGCGGGACTTCCGCGCCTCCAACTGGCTCTTCTGAGCTTGGTACAGAATCAACCGGGGCTCCTGCTGGCCCGTTGACTCCTCCCGTGATTGTCATTGCTGATTCTAGCGATGAGCCACGGGAGATCGCTGCTCCCCCCCCCCCGGTGCCGAAGAAAACCTCTGCTGAGGCCTCCTCTCAGCAAACTGATTAATCAAAGAAGAGGAAGGAGCTTGAGACCGCCTCCTCTTCTCGTGAAAAGGGGCAAGCCCGGACTGGCCCATTAGGGGATGAGCGAAGTAGATCTAGCTCGAAAGACAGGGGTCCCTCCTCGGAGAGGAGATCTAAGGAGGCCCCACCGCCTAAAGACTCCGGAGACTCCTCTGGAAGAAATCCTCTGAAGGAACAACGTCCTTTCGCCCGAGGTAAAATTTTTTCTGAGATGCTCTTATTTTTATACCTTTGACTGTTCGATAGTTGATGACTGAAATGACTTGCTCAAAAATCTTTCAGTCCCCCCTGCATCCCCAGCCGATTTAATGAGGAGCTACATTTGGCCTGGAATTCGGATTCCGGCATTTGCTGACATGACTGAGGTCAATCGCGCAAACTTTTTTCGCTTCGCAGATAAAATCGGCGAGGTAAATATATATATTTTTTTTGTTTTTGTTTTTTTGTTTTTTGGTCAAACAGTCGCTTAATAAGCTCTCTTTTCAGCTAATGATCGAGTTTAACTCCTCGGTGGCATCCTATGAGGAGCAACTGTTCGCTTCCCCATTGTCTTCCGAAGTACATCTCCTTCAAGAAAGGGTTGCCGACCTAGAAGCTCAGGTAAAGGAGTATGCCCGACTGGAAGCCGAGAATGCTGACACCATGGTGAAAGCCGAGCGGATCCGAGCCCGGATGAAGAAGGCTGAGGTAGAGGTGCTCGACCTCGGGGTTGCTAATGAAGACCTTCGCGACAAGCTGAAGAAGGCGGGGGACCTTTACTTCGAGGCGGCGGAAGATGCCAAGGCAGCAAAAAACAGATTGCACGAGATCGAACTCCGCAATCAGTTACTCGAAGCTGGCAACAACTGTGAGATTGAAAGGGTACGAAGGGAGGAAAGGCAGGCGATGAGGCGAACTCTCCGCCCCTTGGTTGAGGAGGTGAAGGTCACCTTCGAAGAGAGGGAGAAGCTAGCCCCGCTCCAGATCCGAGCTGCCGAGATCAGGGCTAACCGAATGCTGGTCGAGGAGATCTCCAGGGGCGAGATCCAAGATATGGAGGCCGAGCTCGGGCTTCTGAAAACTGACGAGGAGGAAGCCGATGAAAAGGTTTCAAAGGTAACTCCCCGTGATCTTGACCTCGCTGCATTCTCAGACCTTTTGGTGGATACGCCCGATCTCTTGTGTAGCGAGCACCCGCTTAGCGTCACGATCGACGAGTCTGGTACTAACCTTGGGCAAATCTCGAATCAGGGGGTGGACGACTATCTAGCGAACACCAGGTCGGAAGGGGAGCTCGCAGAGATGGGCCTGGCCCTATCCGAAGTGGCGTCAGATCCCGCTCTCCCTGATCCTTAGTTTTTTTATTTTGGGGTTGTTTTGGCACGAGTTGCCCCCTGTTTGTAATATTTATTTTCAGACTTCTTTGGAGTGTTTTGGTCGTGGTGACCACTCCATAAAAAATTTTTGTTGTGCCATTCGAAATGCGAACTAAATTTCCACGACCTTTTGCTTTGAAAAGATGATGAGCAGAAATGAACACGAAGTGAGAACTTCGGTAAAATAGTTCGAAAAATGGCACCCCAACTCTAATAAGTAGAGCTGAGTACGAAGTGAATACTTCGGTTTAAAAAGAAATTTGCGAAACTAAGCTTTGATTTTAAAGCAGAATACGAAGTGAGAGCTTCGGTTTAGAGTTTTCGCAACGATAAGCTTTTAAAGTAAAGCTGAATACGAAGTGAGAACTTCGGTTTAGGTTTGCAAGGTTAAACCTCGGCTTTAGATGATAGATGCGAAGTCAGACTTGCTTTGGTTTAGATTTTTCGCAACGATAAGCTTTTAAAGTAAAGCTAAATACGAAGTGAGAACTTCGGTTTAGGTTTGCGAGGTTAAACCTCGGCTTTAGATGATAGATGCGAAGTCAGACTTCGGCTTTTTTTTTTTGAGAACCATTATTAACAAAAAAGTTTAAGAAAACTTTAAGTTTTATTAATATGGATAGCTGGACCCGAAGTGGGCTGCCTACGTACCCTTAACGGGATAAGCTAAATCGTAGTTCGATACAAAAGGATTAACTGTAAAAGAGTTTAAGATGTAAAGAATTCCAAGACCTCGGGACTGGTTTTCCCTCTGAATCCTCGAGCTGATAGACTCCATTTCGGACTTCGCGAGTAATTCTGTATGGTCCTTCCCAGTTAATTCCCAGCTTTCCTGCATTGAGCTCCTCGGTATTCTCATAGACTCTCCGGAGGACGAGGTCGCCCACTGCCAAAGGTCTGCCTCGGATTTTGGAGTTATAGTATCGAGCTACCGCGTTCTGGTAATTCTGGATCCGGACTAACGCCTGGTCCCGACGCTCGTTGATTGTATCGAGAGTATATTGTAGGAACTCCTCATTTTCCGCAGCTCGGAGTGGGTTCAGCGAGGTACGGACTCCAGGGACCTCTATGTCAGCTGGGACTACGGCATCGACTCCGTAGACCAGGGAGAAAGGTGTTTCACTAGTGGCCCGGCGAGGTGTTGTTCGAATTGCCCAAAGAACGCCTTGCAGCTCGTCTGGCCAGCGCCCTTTGTGAGAGTCGAGCCGTTTCTTCAAGTTAGCAAGAATAACCTTATTCATCGCCTCGGCCTGCCCATTACCTTGCGGGTAACGAGGAGTTGACTTATTGAGTCGAATCTTCCACTTCGCGCAGAACTCTTCGAACATCGAGGAGATGAACTGCGGACCATTGTCCGTGACGATTTCGTGGGGAACCCCGTAGCGATAGATTATACTTTTTAGTACGAACTGCTCTACTTCGTCACTTGTTACTTTCGCATAGGCTGCCGCTTCCAACCACTTGGAGAAATAGTCAGTAAGAGCGAGCACGTACTGGACTCCTCCTGGTCCTCGAAGTAATGGACCGATGATATCCATCGACCACCTCATGAATGGGTAAGGTGCGGACACTGAAGATAGGAGCTCGGTGGGTTGATGAATTGACGGGGCGTGCTTCTGACACTTCTCACAAGCCCGATAATATTTATCGCAGTCCGTGACCATGGTAGGCCAGAAGTAACCGTGCCGTTTGATTTTGAAAGCCAGAGTCCAACCTCCGTAGTGATTCCCATTGGGACCATCGTGGATAGCTCGCATTAGCATCGCGGGTTCTCTACCAGCCGCACAAGTTAGATAAGGACCAGCTACACTTCGGCGTAGAAGCATTCCGTTGTGAACGCAGTACCGCGCACTGACGACCTTGAGCTTCCTGGCTGCCCATTTGTCGGCTGGGAGTTCCCCTTTTTCCAGGTAAGCCCAGATCGGGCTCCGCCAGTCATCTGCCCCCCAGCTGTTAGAATTCGTGCCGCCCGGAGTAGCATGTGGGATAACAGCTTGATTGTCAACTGGTGAGCTCAATGATTCCGGAGTTGAACTCGCGTCTAGCTCAGCTTGAGGTGGGTGAACGTCCATCGGAGTAGGCATAACGGGAGCCGGATCTTCCGAGGGTAAAGAGTCCGCAGCCGCTTTACGAGCTGCCTCCTCAGCAGCCAACTGTTTTTTCATCGCCCGGGTGACAACGTTTGAGCTCTCTAGTCGAATACTTGGAAACTGAATATCTTCGACGGGGATAATTCTTGTCATCGCGGGATCCGAAGTGGATGCCAAAGATGGTAAAGCGTCCGCAGCGGAGTTCTCACTTCGTGGGATCTTAGTGATTTCGAACTCCTCGAACTTAGCGACTAACTCCCGAGCTGTGGACAGGTAAGCCTCCATACGACCATCCTTTGTCTCGTATTCCCCCAAAAACTGGTTGGTGACCAGCTGCGAATCGCAAAAAGCTCGAAGTTTGCGGATACCAATCCCCACTGCGAGGCGTAAGCCAGCAAGAAAGGATTCGTATTCGGCTTCATTGTTGGATGCACTGAAAGCCAAGCGAAATGACTGCTTAATCACTTCGCCGGTAGGAGAAGTAAGGCGGACCCCAATTCCCGCCCCCGATTTGGAAGAGGCGCCGTCAACATACAACATCCATGGGGCTGCAACATTATCGCTAACCGAAGAGGCTAGTGGGAGTTCGATCAAAAAATCAGCCAGCACTTGCGCCTTAGCACAGGTTCGAGTCCGGAACTCGATGTCGTATTCACTCAACTCGACAGACCATTTAGCTAGCCGCCAGGATTGGCTCGGACTATGTAATACCGTCCGAAGTGGCTGCGTTGTCAGGATTATGATTGTATGGGACTGGAAGTAAGGCCGAAGCTTTCTTGCCGAAGTGACCACTGCTAGGGCCAATTTCTCCATCATGGGATACCTGGACTCCGCCCAAGTAAATGACTTGCTGATATAGAAAATTGGTCGCTGCTCCCCCCTTTCCTCACGAACCAAGACTCCGCTGACCGCACTATCCGATACGGCTACGTAAAGAAAGAGCGGTTCACCGAACTCAGGCTTAGCCAAGACCGGCGGTTTAGATAGATATGCTTTGAGCTAAGCGAACGCTTCCTCGCACTTCGCATCCCATAGGAAGTTTTTTCCCCCTTTCCGTAACAGTTGGTAGAAAGGGAGGCATTTGTCCGTAGATCGAGAAATGAAGCGGTTGAGAGCTGCGATCCGTCCGTTAAGGCGTTGCACTTCGCGCAAGGTCCTAGGAGAACTCATAGACAGTAAAGCATTAATCTGCCTCGGGTTCGCTTCAATTCCTCTTTCTGTGACGATGTACCCCAGAAATTCCCCTGATGGGACTGCAAAGGTGCATTTCGTGAGGTTAAGCTTCATCCCGAACTAATTCAGGATGTCGAAGCAGACTTTCAGATCAGCGAGATGCGAGCTAGCTTCCATTGATTTTACCAGCATGTCATTGATGTAGACTTCCATGGTCTTTCCGAGTTGATGCTCGAACATTCGATTCACCAGTCTCTGGTAAGTTACTCCCGCATTCTTTAACCCAAAAGGCATCACCTTGTAGCAGTAAATCCCGCGGTCCGTAATGAATGCAGTCTTCTCCTGGTCATCCGGATTCATAAGGATTTGGTTGTAGCCAGAGAAAGCATCCATGAAAGACATCAGCTCGTGACCCGAAGTGGACTCAACTAGCCGGTCGATATGCGAAAGTGGAAAGCTGTCTTTGGGGCACGCCTTATTTAGGTCGGTAAAATCAACGCAGACTCGTGACTTTCCATTCTTCTTTTTGACTACCACTGTGTTTGCGAGCCACTCAGGGTACTTTACTTCGCGTATCTGCCCCGCCTTCAGTAAACGTTCGACCTCTTTGTTCACGATTTCAGCTCGCTCAGGACCCAGCTTCCTTTGCTTCTGCTTTACAGGTCGGAACGTAGGGTCCACATTCAGCTTGTGGGAGATAACTTCTGGACTGATGCCGGGCATCTCGTCTACGGACCACGCGAAGGTGGCCATTCTTTCTTTTAGGAAGGTTATCAGACTGGCGCGGAGCTCGCTATCCAATCCCACTCCGATCTTGATTTCCTGATCCGGAAACTTATCATTGATGAAAATGGACTCAGTGAGGTCACATCTTCGGGACCTCGAGCTGTGGTTGCTATTGGATCAGGAGCTTGTGACTTGCGAGGTAACAGCTCCTTGCCGTCCTTTGGCTTCCTAGAACCTCCCGGACTCCTTGCAGGGTCGGAAATTTGATGCACTGATGGTACGTCGAGGCCACTGCCTTCATCTGATAGAGCCAGGGAGTTCCCAAAATAACATTATAAGCCGCAGGTCGGTCGAAAACCGTGAACTCCACCATTTTAACCACTCCTTGAGTGGACACCGGTAATGTGATCGTGCCCAAAGACATTGACGTCTCGCTAGTGAACGAGACCAAAGGTGAGGGCGGTCCTACGATGTGCTCTTTCTTGATACCCATTCTGGTGAGCGTCTCAAGGAAAATCAAGTCTACCGAACTCCCAGTGTCAATTAGGATTCGGCAGACTTCGTGATTCGCCACGTCAAGCGAGATGACGAGCGCGTCATCGTGCGGAGTGTCCAACCCCTCAGTTTCCTTCTCGGAGAAAGAAATTTCAGGTAGATCACTTGCTACTACCTTAGCTCGCTTCGGCTGGGGGCTAGTGAGCTTCCGCTGATGGTCTTTGATCGCAGTGATGGAGTTCCAAAATAGACGCGATCCTCCCATTATCACGTCGATTCTTTTCTTGGGAGCTTCATTTCCATCGGACTGCTTCGGTTTCTTTGAAGGTGGAGCATCGTCATTCACTTCAGGAATCGCTTTTTGCTCCAATTCCTCGATTGTGACGTTTGGCATTTCTCCCGCCACATATTTTTCTGCGAGGAGGTGCATCAGCTTCTTACAGTCATGAGTAGAATGACTGTTGGTTTTGTGGAGCTCGCAGTACGTGTCCTCAACTCGGACCCACTTGTTACTTGGGAGTACACCACTCTTGGAGCACGGTGAGAATGGAGGTTTGGACGGTGAATTCTTTGGAGAATTCTTTTTGGGAGATTGAGTGACTGCGAACGTACTCGGCCCGGACTTCGGAGTCGTAGGCGGAGTCTTTTTGGCGGGCGCTTCGAACCGCGGTTTTCCTGTCGGCGGAGCGTTTTGTTTTTGTGCAGCGGCGATTTTGTCTTCCTCCGTGACAATCCAGTTCAAAGCCCAGTGTAATGCGTCCTGAATGGTTGGGAACCGATTCACGGACAGCTCTTCGCGGAAGCGAGATTCGTGCCAGAGGCCGTTCTTAAGCGCGGCCAGGGCTGTGGAATCCGAGAGTCCGTGAATCTTGACTTGGATCTCCTTGAACTTTGTTATGTAAGACCGGAGAGACTCTCCAGCCTTTTGGCTTAAGTTCCAAAGCTGAGCATCCGTCACCGCAGTTTCGATTAGGCTAGAATACTGCTTGACGAACGAGGTCGACAGCTCGGTAAAGTTTGTTATGGAGACAGCTGCTAAAGATGCGAACCAAAGCAGTACCGGTCCACTAAATGTTTTTGCGAACAGCTTGCAGTACCCAGCGTCTGCTTCGTGGGGCTCGAGGTCCACCCGGCTAGCTGTCAGCAAGAAAGTCTTGAGATGATTGGTCGGATCTCCTTTTCCTTCGTAGCTCGAGAATTTAATTTTGCCAGTATCTTTGATGTGGACTCGGGCTATTTGATCGGAAAAAGGAGTTCGCCTCGACTCCTCGATCACTTGAAATATGTCTGGAGCTGAAGTGGTTGCACTATGCATCACAGACCGCATGTCCCGGATTTCGCTCTGCATGCGGAAGATCTCGGGATTGGTAGCATACCCCGAAGCCGAAGTGTTTCCATCCACAGGGAGAGGAAGACGGACTGGGACCTCGGAAGATCGGACGACGCCGGGCTGAACCGGAGTGTGGCCATCGCCAACCAGCGGTGGCGCTGTTTGCGTGTTGGTTTGAGGCGGGAACGAATCTCCCGGAGTGACATTTGTTGCTGCCACCTGCGAGGTGGAAGGTGGAGTCACACCGGAGAAATCCAGAGCACGTCGACGTGGGTTTTGGTCAGAGGACAGGAGATCGACCCGATCGGCGTATGCGCGGTGGGAGGCTGAGAGGTCTGCTGCGGACGTCGTGACTTCCTCCAGACGAGCGGAGATCTGGCCCTCCAAGCTGTCGAAACGTTCAGTAAGAGCGGCGGAGGCGGCTTGCTGACGGTCGGACTTCTCGGACAAGTCCTGCAGGAGCTTCTGGATCACCTCCAAGGATACCTGATTGGGAGAGCTGGTTGCCATAGCGGTGGTTACGTGGAGTGTACTTGTGTATGAAGTCGGAACTAGCGAGAGTCAGGCGATAACCCCCCTCCTTCTAGCGCCAAATGTGAGAACTGAAAACGAGCTTCTCCTTCCGAAGTAATTTGAATGTGGAGGAGCTTATCGTCGTTAAATAGTTCCGAACTGAATTGAGAGAGAGTTTGAGAATTCGAATTTGTATTATTGCTTCTTGGAAAAAATGTTCGATCCCTTACAAGTGACACCCCTCTTACATATTTATACCGACCAATTTATTACTCAATTAATGCACAATTAATAGGACGCGATTCGCGTGGTCTAATTAATCCTCTTGAATGCGGGAATCTTTGACCGGGCCCGAGCTGCGAGCTGACGAGCACGAAGCATCTCCGCGCTCTCTTCCTTTCTCCGGGCCTGATGGGCCGATCAGTAATACGCTCTTGGCCCATTAGACAAGCCCGACCTAGATCCTCTTGCCTATTGCCCGAGATGACAGATCGTGGATACAACACTGCCCCGCGGTGGAGGTTCTCGAAGGCGAAATGGATGTTAAGTTTCACATCACAAGCCATAGTTTGTGGCGTTAGGATTGTTCCACGTAACGCAATCACGTAACGTGGAGGTACTATCGAGTTGGGGGTATTATGGTAAGTGATGTTCTGGAAAACGGCACCGTATATGGAGCCGTCAGATGAGTCCCTAAGTTGTTGGATTAACGTGAAACTGTAAAACATCCACCAAGGACTGGCTACTGAATTGGAACCATAACGGTTTTGTTGCCTGTCTCGTTCCATTGTGTAGACTCCTTGCACCAAACATGATATCAATGACGCTCGGTGGTACAAATTGTTCCTATTAAAAACAAACCAATGATACCATAAAACTGATCGAATATAAAGATATGGATATTTTCTTTTCTATTTGTATCCTCATAATTGTTAAATATTATTTATATTTAAATCTGAAACGCACATGCAAAAGTGTCGAAGTCAAAAGAAAAAATGAACACAGAGGCCTAAATATTACTTTACCATTCAAATACTGGAATTGGAGGGGGACCAGAAATGCTTAATATCTCTCTGCGTGAGGCCATCAGCGATCTTCCTTCACACTCGTCGATCTTCTTCTTCGTATCGCTTATACGTTAGAACTAACAGTAACCACCCAAACTACATACGAAAAAATGTAATGAAGCTAATGAATAAAAGTCCATTAAAAAAAATACTTTAGAAGTCAAAAGTACTGTCTACTGTCTTGTGTCTAGTAGATACAAAAAAACTTATTCCTTATCCAACGGTTTTATAGCTGTAGATACAAAATTATCACGTACCCCAGGTTTTGTAACTTGAAGAGATGGCTACTAAAGAAACCACCAAAAACATATACACAGTGATCCGCCTTAAAAGAAAGATATTTGAGCGAATATTAAAAAAGAAAAAAAGAAAAAAAAACACACAGTGAGTGGTCTAACTCAAGTCATTTATTAATTCAACTGAATATAACATAAAGAAAACTCTGTTATGAAAATTAGAGAAAAAGAGGAAGTGATATCTTTTTTTAGACAAAATAATTGTGACGATGTACAAAAAATAACTAGGGAAGATCAATATTTAAAGATGTCTTGTGTTGTGTCTCCCCATGGGGAATTTACCCACACTTTCCACAATAGTTTCCTTTTTATTTTGTTTTGTTGAAAAGAGAGTAGGAAAATAAACTGTTGTGGAAATTGTGGGTTCAATTTCACATGGAAATGGATATATCTTCAAAATAGTTTTGCAAAATCTAAAAATATCATTTATGTTTTATCATCTTACACCTATAATTATTTTCTATAAGATTTTCAACTATATATATTTTAAAAGACTTTTGAGGTGCCTTTCCTATATAAAACTAAATATCATATTTGGAAAACTACATAAAGTCTTGCAATTTGGAAATGGTTGAGGAAGTTTCAAAAAATAAAAATTGTGAAATTCTCTTTTGCTCACATTATTTCTAGAGAAATGAAAACTTAGTCTACAATTCTCAAAAAGTAAAAGATAAAATATTGATGAAATTGGTGTTTCTTCATAAATAAAATTATGAAACGAAATATGTTTTATGTAAGTTTATTTACAATATTAGTGGACAGGATAATTCAAATATCTTGTTTCGTAGTATTTGTCATGATTTGTGTCCATTGCAATTTAAAATATAAAACTACAAATATACACCTTTTTTGTCAACGACATTAGATTAGAATAAATATCCTGCTTTTAATACAAACCTAACCAGTTAGTCCAAACATGTTACTATAGCACATTTCGAATGAACATTTGTACTTTTTATGATATTCAATAGTAGAATTTATTAGTATAATTTTGTGAATAAGTAGTAAACATAAATTTTGGCTATTTAAAAAAAATCAACAATTAATACTTAATTTTAATAATCTAAGATTTTATATGATTATTATATTTGACAAATGATCGTATTTTACCCGGTTAAGGAATACTTTTCTAATATTACTACCAAGTGTTTCACATGAATTCAAAGATCTCATGAGGATTTTCAAGTAATTTTGGTGTCAAGCAGTCTATAGAAGATTTTGGGTAAAAAATATCAAAAAAGAAAAAACGAACTAACATGTTTCAAACCAATTTGTTGAACGATTTCGCATACATCAAATTTAGTGATTTAAAAATTGTTGGAAAGCCGGATGAGCCATCTTTCACCTCTAAGTTGAATTAAACTCAACAACCTACACAATCAAAAATTATTATTGATCGACATACTGAAGACATGTCTTGTAGGTCCAAGAAAAAGCAAGAGGAAAAGTGAAGAAACAACCAACCAATGAAGATCCCCGGGCATAGAGCCCATGGCCAGGGTGAACAACACCAAGAGCTAAAATGGCCTGGCCATGACCGTGGAAACCAAGCTTTCTCCTCTCCTTGCACAATATGTTAGAGTTCTGCTGATAAAAGCCTTAAGGCGCTTCTTGAACCACAAGGTCAAGGCCTATTAATACTTGTTTTAATTTAGGGTTTCGACAAAACGTGAAACAGCTTCGTAGAGTAGCCTCCAATGGACATCCACAGCCTCTCAAGTTTGTAAAAATACTTAGCTTTAATTTATTTTGTTTGATATTTTAGAGAGAAGATCTTAGCTCTTTGTACTCGATATTCAGAAGAAATCTTTGAACTTTTTTGATAAGGTTTGAGTTATGATTATGCATCTATTTACAGTTAGTTAAGTTTAAGGTTATTCGAATGAGATTTCATGATTGATAAGTTAAACGATTTGTAGGGTTTTATTTTGATATATCATGTTTTTTAGGTGTTTTTAGCCATGATATAAGTCTTATTCATAGAGTTTTTTTTGGTATTTTTAGAGTCTTTTGAGTCTTTATAGGATTTGACATGGATGAGAGCGTAATGGAGCTAAATAGGAAGATTTGGAGCTTAATCAAGCATTGAGGCTGAGCTATGAAGTTGAGAGACGAATTCAGAAGTAAGCATCGATCGATGCAACTAATGACATCGATCGACATAGAGCCAAAGACAAAATCGGAGGTTTTTCTCACAAATTTTGAAGATTTTACAGATCTGCCTCAAAGTTTTCCATATTTGCATCATTAGTCCCTCGACGTGTTTTAGGAATATAAATAGGATTTTTATGGTCATTGTTTAGACCTAAGCTTTATTTTTCTTGCAATTTTTGAGAGAGAAAATCCTGAGAGATTTTAGAGAGTTTTTGGAGAGAAGAATCAAGACTCCTTCCAGAGAAGATTCAGAACTCTTTTTCTACTTCTTTTAGTCTCTTAATGCAATTTATTCAGAATATGAGTTGTGTTTCATTGATTATGTCTGAGTAGATCTGATTGTTAGGTTTAGGATTTCTCATTAGGGATTTCATGGATTGTTAGATTGATTAATTGTTTGGATTCATTATCTTTCTTGTTCTTCACCATATGTTGTTTTTAATGCTAGATCTTTGATTAGTCATCTGGATTTAGATCTTAGGATTATTGATTGATATGAGAATATAATTGATTTTCCTGATAAAAACATTTGGTGAGCAAAATTACTTCTTGCAAAGAGATTTGATTTAGTAATTTTGTGAACTTATCTAAACTTGATTTTATTGCTGATTTTTAACTTGAATTTTGCAAAGAGATTTGGATTTTCGGGTTTTAAATTTAGATAATATTTGCAGTGAGAACTGATTTATTTTACAATTGTCTTTAGAGTTCAAGAACGGTGCTTAATTGTTGAATTCTGCTTGCTTAATTAATTGATCTGATTTTCCATGATTTCCTGAGAATTTTCCTAGGCCTAGCATTTCATCCATCTGAATTTACAACTCTTTTATTTTCTGTTTTATTTTGCAATTTAATTAAAATATTTCTGTTTAGCATAATTAAAAGATTATTAAATCTATTGTGTGAATCTAGAGTTCTTGTGGATACGATCCCTAAGTACTACAATTGATCTCTTAATTTGAGAGAGTAGCTCTAGGGTAAATTTGAGCATATCAAATTTTGGCGCCGTTGCCGGGGAACTCTTTTGATTCACCATTATATTAAAGTCTTTGATTTTGTCTAGATTTTTATTTTTTATTTTACTCACACGCTTTTGTTTCTTTTCTCTTGTGTGTTTCAGGTACATGCCTAAGCCTAGCACCAGGAAAAATCCTACGGGTCCAGTTGTGAAGCTTACAAACCAAGAGTTAGGACAACTAGAGCGTGAGAACACAAAAGCAGCCAAATCAGCAAAGATGGTCAACCCAATCATATTGAGACCAGATGCGGCTGGAGTTTTGAGGGATCAAGAGGATCATGTTCGCAACGAACAAGGCCAAAAACTTGATGTTGATGGACGGGTTATTCAGGAAGAACTCGTTGTGGTTGATGAGAATGCAGGTGGCGTCGATCGACGCAATGATGGCATCGATCGACGCAACCAAGAAGGCATCGATCGACGCAACCTTGGCGTCAATCAATGCAATGTCGGAGCTGGTGCGAATGGAGCCAATTTGGACCTTCAGCCTAGACGTGACAACTATGGAGAGCTTGTTAAGACTCTTGCGAACTTCAACAGGCCAGACTTATTCTATGAGAACCGCTATGCAATTGTCTCTCCTCCATTTCCAAGGAATGATTTTGAGCTGAAGCCTGCCTACTTTGCTGTTGTTGGACAAAGACCATTTCAGAACTTGCCACATGAGAAGCCTCTAGACCATATTGAGCACTTCAAGGATATAGTTACAAGCATCAAGGCTAATGGAGTCAGTGAGGACTATCTCTACTGCAAGCTTTTCCCCTACTCTCTTGCTGGGGAAGCTTCTCATTGGCTAAGACAACTCAAACCAGGATCTCTGACAACCTGGCATGACATCAAGGTGGCATTTTTGAACTACTTCTATGATGATGCGATGTATGATAAGCTGAGGATTAAGCTCTCCACCTTTAGACAAGGACCTGCTGAATCTTACAAAGCTGCTTGGATAAGGTTCAAAGCATACCAAAGAGACTGTCCACATCATGGATTCTCAGAGGTGTAGCTGATTAGTATCTTCTTCAGCGAGATTGACTGGAGGTATCAGATGGTTTTGGATGCTGCTAGTGATGGGAACTTCAAGACAAGATACCCAGATGATGCTGAAAAGTTGATAGAAAGGCTAGCATCCAGCAACAGTACTAAAAATGCAGACATAGAGCGGAAAAGAGCACATGAAGGCCATGATTCAAATCAGTTTGCTGCACTGAATGCTAAATTGGATACAGTGCACAATCTTCTTGTGGGAAATAAGTCTGTCCATTTTGCTGAAGATGTTGAGAATTTTGAGCCAAAGCTAGAGATTACAGAAGAAGATGTCAACTATGTGTATGGAGCTGGGTATCAAAATCCGAGATTTGGTCAGAAGAATTCCTTCACAGGAAATCCAAACAGCAACTTCATTAGAAACTATGATTCTTCTTCTTACCAACCCCTCCCTCCACCCAATTCAGAGAGCAAGATGGAATCAATGATTGGACAAATTTTGGAAGGTCAACATAAGTTATTAGTAGGCTTCAATGGGAAGATTGATTATGTATACACTGAGCTGAATGGGAAGTTTGATGCATTAAACACTCATGTTAAGAAGCTGAAGAATCAAGTTATTCAGACTGTTGGGTCTGTTAAAAGACAAGAGGAACTTCTTTCTAGAAGAACAGAGTCGAACCCCAAGCATGCTTGTAATGCGATTTTGGTGAAGGAAGAAGACAATGATACTACGGTTGCAGAGCTTGCATCGACCGATATACAGATTCATCGACCGACGCAATCACCACCAAGCGTCGATCGACACAATGTCAGCATCGATCGACACACCCCACGAACAGCTCCAGCTTCTCTTCGAGTTCCACCATCTGATTCAGAGCAAGTTTATAAACCGAAGGTTCCTTTTTCTAAGCCTAGGAGATCCAAACAGGAGATTGAAGAAGCTAGATGCAAGGCTATGATGGACAAGGTAATGATTGAGATGTCTTTGATTGATGCAGTCAAGTTTTCTCCTGGGATTAAGCGGTATGTCAAGAGAATGGTCACCAATGGTTTGAGTCCTGAGGAAGGAGCACTGCTTACAAAGGATGTCAGCTCAATTATGTTGAAGCAGCCTCCACATAGGAAGAAGGATAAGAAGCAGGAGGTGGTTGTCTCTAAGGAAGTAAGTGCAGTGATTCAGAGTAGGATTGCAGAGAAGTTACCAGATCCTGGAAGTTTTGTGTTAGATTGCTCTATCTCCACAGGAAGGTTTCCTCACTCACTTTGTGATCTTGGCTCTAGTATTAACTTGATGCCCCATTCTATTGCTGTGAGACTTGGGATGACGGATTTCAAGCCAACTAAGATCTCTCTTATCTTAGCTGATCAATCCAGAAGGATTCCTGAAGGTGTCTTGGAAGATATTCCAATTCAGATTGGAGATTGCATGATTCCTACTGACTTTGTGGTGTTGAAGTATGACAAAGAGCCTAGTGATCCTCTCATCTTAGGACGCTCTTTCTTGGCTACAGCTGGTACCATCATTGATGTTAAGAAGGGACACATAGCTCTGAATATAGATGATTTGGTTATGAACTTTGAGATGGACAAGCTGAGAAGGGTTTCCACTATTGATGGTCAGACATTTTCTGTGGAAATTGCTTCTGATGATGATCCGCTCATAGAGCTTCATGGAGACATTACTGATGGGTATGTCAAAGAGTTGGAGCCTATTGAGGAAGTGAGTAAGCAAGCTGTTAAGCTTGAAGATTGGAGTGGAGATCATCTAATCAGTACTAGAGACCATGATGAGGTTCTGATCCATGACAAGTCGCTGGTAGATGATGTTTTTGTAATGGAAACACGGATTGCTGAGAAAGTTGCAAAATCGTTGAAAAAACACAAGTTGCAGACCCTGCATCGATTGATGCAGCTATTGTATCGATCGACACACCTTCCAGAATCGGCTCGGACTTGTCCATAACCGAAGATTCTCGAGTTGATTCCTTAGCTGCAAGTCCTAGACCAATTATTAAGCTGAAATCTCACCATTCCACAGGTAAGGCCAAGGTATGCATCTCCTTCTCCCAAACCTTCTCCTATCATCCATAAGACTTTCAGAGGTACAAAAAATGTTGTGCAGTTAACCAAGCCACGAGATTACCGTAGAGCACTTGTTTCTTCTGTTGATAATTTTGCTGGACATAAAAGAAAGCCAACCATACCTCAGTCCCGCCCTGGTCTTGTTCCTCACATCCTTGGCAGATCTCATGCACATACTGCCTACACACCCCGTTGGATGAAGAGGAAATTCTCTCGGAAGCATTCACTACCATGTTCCGATCCACCGGATGCCTGAGATCCGACACATTCAAGCTAATGACTGAAAACAAGCGCTTAGTGGGAGGCAACCCACTAGTAGGATTTTCTTTTGAATTATTTTTATTTAATTTTATTTTATTCGCCAATCTCTTACTTGATAACACTGGGGACAGTGTTGTTTAAGTCTGGGGGAGGCAGTTACTAACTACGTTTTGTTTTTGAGCGTCAGTCCAGAAAAAAAAATGGTTTTATTGAGTCAAAATTTTGTTGGGAACTATGATTTTTCTTTTTAGTGTATTGCCTTGGTTGATTAATGCTGCAGATTGAATCCACAAATCCGACTAATGAAAAATCCAATGGCTGACCAGTGAACCAGAGACATCCAAATTTTTAACAGAATCCACAAAAACCTGAGGTAATTTCTGCGCTTTTCTTTTTATCTCATCAAGGAGATTGATCTTCATAGAGCTTGACTCCTTGTTCATACCTGACAAGTAAGGTTACAAAAGAAAATGGTATTCCTCTCCCTTATTCAAGTTAAAAAAAAAAAAAAATCCTGAGAGCTTTGTTAAAAAAAAAAAAGAGAGAATAAAAGATGAGATGATTTTGATCAGTTAAGAGAGGTAGGTAAATTACCTGTGACCTTATTATTCTACTCTTGAGTCAAATGATCATACAAAGCTTGGAAGCAAGGGGTAGGTAAATTACCGATGACCCCATTATTCGCCTACAACTTTGAGAAAAAAAAATAAACAAATCAAAGCTCTAAGTAAGGTAAAATAGAATAAGTCTGGGGGAGAGAAAGAGTACCACATGTGGTAAAAGATATGTCTAGCTTGTTATGGTATTGTACGGGAATAAGTCTAGAAGGTTCTTGATATTGATCAAATTGATGAGACCCACCGATGAAGGCTTAATGGAGGAAGTAGTAGAATTTGATTTGAATTTGGGATGCTATGAAAGTCAACGGAGAAGTACATGGTGGTTCGGTTTGGATTTATCAGCTAAGCATATGGATTATGGTTTGGATGATCATGGCATTACTTTAAAAAGAAAATGAGTTTCTGCGTTTTTAAACCTCTTTCACAGAGCTAAGTTTATGTTATGCTTGAGGACAAGCAAAGGCTAAGTCTGGGGGAGTTGATATATCATGGTTTTTAGGTGGTTTTAGCCATGATATAAGTCTTATTTATAGAGTCTTTTTGGTATTTTTAGAGTCTTTTGAGTCTTTATAGAATTTAGCATGGATGGGAGCATAATATAGCTAAATAGGAAGATTTAGAGCTTAATCAAGCATTGAGGCTGAGCTACGAAGTTGAGAGACGAATTCAGAAGTAAGCATCAATCGATGCAACTGATGACATCGATCGACACAGAGCCAAAGACGAAATCGGAGGTTTTTCTCACAAGTTTTGAAGATTTACATATCTGCCCTAAAGTTTTCCATATTTGCATCATTAGTCCCTGGACGTGTTTTAGGAATATAAATAGGATTTTTATGGTCATTGTTTAGACCTAAGCTTTATTTTTCTTGCAACTTTTGAGAGAGAAAACCCTGAGAGATTTTAGAGAGTTTTTGAAGAGAATAATCAAGACTCCTTCCAGAGAAGATTCAGAACTCCTTTTCTACTTCTTTTAGTCTCTTAATGCAATTTTTTCAGAATATGATCTGTGTTTCATTGATTATGTCTGAGTAGATCTGCTTGTTAGGTTTAGGGTTTCTCATTAGGGATTTCATGGATTGTTAGATTGATTAATTGTTTGGATTCATTATCTTTCTTGTTCTTCACCATATGTTGTTTTTAATGCTAGATCTTTGATTAGTCATCTGGATTTAGATCTTAGGATTATTGATTGATATGAGAATATAATTGATTTTCCTGATAAAAACATTTGGTGAGCAAAATTACTTCTTGCAAAGAGATTTGATTTAGTAAATTTGTGAACTTATCTAAACTTGATTTTATTGCTGATTTTTAACTTGAATTTTGCAAAGAGATTTGGATTTTTGGATTTTAAATTTAGATAATATTTGCAGTGAGAACTGATTTATTTTACAATTGTGTTTAGAGTTCAAGAACGGTGCTTAATTATTGAATCCTGCTTGCTGAATAAATTGATCTAATTTTTCATGATTTCCTGAGAATTTCCCTAGGCCTAGCGTTTCATCCATCTGAATTTACAACTCTTTTATTTTCTGTTTTATTTTGCAATTTAATTAAAATATTTCTGTTTAGCATAATTAAAAGATTATTAAATCTGTTGTGTGAATCTAGAGTTATTGTGGATATGATCCCTAAGTACTACAATTGATCTCTTAATTTGAGAGATTGGTTCTAGGGTAAATTTGAGCATATCATATTTGTTTACACGTTTTTTTATCTAAAATATGTATAATTTATGTTATACGCCGTATTATCTTTGTTTTAAACATTAAAGTAGTTTTAGAAAATATTATCAACAATTACATGGAAATAAAAAAATAGAAACATGGGAAAGAGAGACAAACATGAAATCGAAGACAACAAAAAAATAGTAGATATGGAAAAGGATTTGGAACTAAAAGATCAGTTAACCAAACCAAATACTGTATTATCTGACCTTCATTGTTATTGTTCATTGTAGGTTCGGTTGCTCCAACTTGCCTTCAAGGTAAGGCCTAATGCAGCAGCTTTCCCAGTTTGCCAGCAGGGTCGAGTCTCGCTCCCACCATTGGTGAAGCCCATGAGCTGTCGTAGACTTAGTCGGTTTGTTATTGTTTACAATCATATCTGCTGATGGAAGTAGGTGAAGAGGTTCTGTTGACAAATCTGACGTTGATGATTTTCCTCTAATTTTTCCGACCAATAGACTCCTAACTGATTTTCTTGCACCGGTTCTTTCAATTCCGCCTGCACCTATCTCAGACATGTAGGTTTTGTGTCTGAAGTAATCAATATATCCTGCACATATCGGATCTGCTGGGTTGACATATAAGTAAGGTATCCACGATGCTGTTTTTGGATCGTCTTGATCTTGAACCTATAATTATATAAGACAAACAGTTTCTTGTAAGAAAATCAATTGCAGCAACTCTAACTAATAAGATGAGTTCTTAATTACTAAACAACCATAGTTAAGTAAACTAGTTACCTTTAGATCGGTTAAGGCCATGGCTACGGTGGCTTTGACAACACTCTTGGCGATTTGAAACACATTTTTAATCATATCTCCTCCAGGTAGCTGCTCTAGAGGAAGAGAAGAGATGGGTGGGTTGAATATGTAACTTTCAAGGAGGAATCCAACACTTGTCATGGTCTTTCCAGCCAGCAAAACTAGTGCGGCTCCCAAAGAGTGTCCAGCAAGCCATATAGCTGACTCGCTATATTTTTCCACCATATTGCGGATTGCTTTAACAGCATGCATAGGCCTGCCGCCTTGATGGAGGTTGTTGAAACTTATTTTGAGGTTAAGTTTCATATCAGACTTCCAAGTCTTTCCTTTTAGCATCGTGCCACGAAAGGCAATCACATGGTGTGGAACTTTCACATGTGGGGTGTTTTGATATAGGTTGTAAAGCTTGTATTCGAAAACGGCACCGTATATGGAGCCGTCGTCATCCATCAAGGTTTCGAGCAAAGTGAAGTTGAAAAACTCCCACCAAGGCTTGGCTAGTGACTCGGAACCAACCCGTTTCTCAAGCCTGTCTCCTTCCAGTGTGTACACTCCATTTACCAAACTTGATGCCACTGAGGTTCGGTAGTACGAACTGGTCCTATGAGCAAAAAAAGGAAAGCAAATTATTTTGTGAATCTGACTATACATGGGATATTCCCAAAGGTCAACTTTTACTAAAGAAACTTCTGCACAGCACATGAATTATATAGTTTTCAATAAAAACATCTATCGTATATCATAAAAGAATTCTTATAAAAATAACAAACAAAACAAATATTTATATTACCAGTCAATAGATGTAAGATGGAAGGGGCCAAAAATGCTGAAATTATCGGTATCTGAGTCTGAGGCAATCGCTCCTCCTCCCATCAGTTTTCTGAGAGAACCTCGTCCCATTTCTTCTTCTTCTTCTTCTTGTTCCTATAATCCAAGATGTTATACATTGCTAAATTAGTAATCAAACTGATTTAAAGAAAGGTGAAAAAATATATACAAAAGTGCATGCATGTAAATTGTAATTTTTGGTAATCAGAAGTGGAAACATTCGCTGCAGCAAAAGTTTTATAAACAAAAGGAGAAAATTAAATTACTAAGCAAAATCATTTCATTAATGGATATATACACAGAATGTTTTTATTAAAGGAAAGAAAATAACAGAAACTGATGAAAAAGAGAAGAAAAAACAAAAAACAGTTTTAAAAGTACCTTTTCCGTGGTCTTATTGGTCAATCAGAATACAATTCAATCGAAAAATGATTAAGTAAAACTTAAGAGTTCTTCTGTTTTTTTCCTTCTTTCAAGAGTTCACCATAAGAACTAATGAGTTATTTACACAGATAAGGATCTTGCTATTTATAGATGCTAAAAATATGACGACTTTTTGGATCCGTGGACCTATCCTTTAATTTAACACTGACACCAACACGAGCCAGACTGTATGAACTACTTCTTTAGTTACAAATTGACAAATTTTCTACAAATTGGCAATTAAAAACATATTAAACAAGTATATATGAACCAGTCTCTGAGAGCGCATACAACTATACAAGATACAACGAATTCGATTATCAAATCATATATATTTAAGGAAAACAAGCGTTCGTTATCCATTTATAGTTCCAACATCATCAAACCAATATAACAAGAAAACCAATTATATGATTGAAAAAAATAGTTTTAAATAAAAAATGATTGTCAAGTACACTAACTATAATTTAATACATAATCTTATAACTATAAACGAAATTAATACTATATTAATATCTATACGAAAAATTTAATGTATATTAGTGGTTACATACATAAACAAACCTAAGTTATGTGATCGACATTATAAATCATAATCATCATCAATTTTTTGGTAACTCGGGTTCACTCACATTTTCTTATTTTCAACATTTATACCAATAGTTCGAAAAATTGGCGAAAAAATGTAAGACCTAACGAATCCAATTGCTTGCCATATAAACCTTGGCCACTCAAGTAAATTAAAGTTAGAAGAAAAAAGAAAGTAACGGTTAAGTAGGAAAAAGACATATGATGGGCTTGTTCGTTTGGTTGACGCATGCGACTGTGGCAATGGCAGCGGCTGCGGTTATATCTATGTTTTTAACCGCTGAATTGAAATAACGTTTAGAAATATCAGCCATAGGTTGCAGCGTTTGCCGCAGCGTCATGACGCAGATACCTGCGGTAACCAAACGAACAAAAATACTTGCGATTGCCGCAGCTGCAGGTACTTGCGGTGACAAAACGAACAACCTCGAGATATATGACGAATGATAGATCATATCTAGAGTCAACAAATTATGCTTATAGTGCTAGTTATATAGCTTATTTTTGCTTATGTTCAAATCATATCATCCTACATTAAAATATACATTGTTCAAAAATTACACACTCTAATTTACTAACATTGTATTAAAATCATAGACTATCATAAATTAACATTGGATGAGTCAAAATAAAGTTAAAAATATTCCTTTACTAATTCCTTTCGAAATTACCAAAATAATTTTGCGTTTGAGTATATTTATAAAGTTATTATATATTTTAGGTCCAGCAGTAGAACTCTACTCAAGTTGCACATACTCTAACTAGAAAGGATTATATAACAATGTTTTCTATTCAAGTTGTATTTAATCTCCACTCTCCACCACCATGGTTACTTAACACTATAATTCAATGCGAAAAAAATTTGCATTTGAATTTTATACTAGCTCAACGAGACTCGATTCGCTTATACTGCCAAAGGACGCCGAAGAATAAGGGACGGCAACTGATCGTCAAAAAAAAAAAATAAGGGACGGCAACTAAAAACTAGTATTAAAAAATGTCAAGCATCAAGACATTATATCTTCTTAAAATTCATGGTCAACACCTTTTTTATTGTTGCTTTATCGATTTCATTGGTTTCTTACAACATGGAATTCTAACTCTTAAGTGCCCGTATTATTATAATCATTTTGACTTAATCTATAGTTATAATAATTGAAGTTAAATTCCATTCATGATTTTTTTACATTTTAGTTTTTTCTTTCTTTTAAATCAAAGACCTATGGACCAAGTGGCAAGAAAATAAAGTTAAATACGCTATGCGGAATTTAATTTCTCTTTTCATGTGGAGGAGGTTAAAATGGCTCTTAATAATATTCATGGAGGTCAAAAAAAAAAAAAATATATTCATGTAAATTCAATGTTTATATGGGAAAAAAAACATCCGAACGAACACTTCAAAGTGAATTTTACTTTCACGATCTTGAATCTTCAACATACATGTCTGATTTAAAAAAATCTCATTTCCTCCATTCATGTATTTCACAAATTTTTTTTTGAAATTTCTGTCAATTTTTTTGAAAAATGGTATAAATAATTAAAATTGATAAAAATATATATATATATATATATAATCTATATCATACATTACATGATAATTAATAAAACGATTACTGTATATAATTATAATAAAAAAAGACAGTAAAATACAACATTACACATATCAGCAATTTGTAAATTTATTTTACCTATTGGACTTGGGCTTAACGTGGCCCAAGAGTTGAGATAATGATTGCAAATCATCATCATTGATCATGAGATGTGTGCGAGCAACTCTTTCATTATCAACGGTGAACTCTCCGATCATCAGCAAAAAATAAAAAAAACAGAGATGCAGAAGCTGAACGACTTCTTCTCCGGTGGCGGAGACGGCGACGATACAACAACTGATAATTTCCTTGAAGATGGATCGGAGGGTCTTTGTTCTCTCTCCCCTACCCAGGTTTCTTCCCCGATCGATATTTATCTTAGGGTACTCTTATCTGTGTTGTTAAACTTAATCAAATCGTATTCAATGTTTTTGCAGAGAATGTACGGATTCGCTGCATCTTTGGCCACTGGTTTGCTTCTTATGTTTCTGGTAAAGATCAACAATGCCTTTTTTTTTTTTGTTTTAGTAATCTCTTCCAGTTTTGCGATTAGATTAGAATCACCAAATCCGATTGTATTGTTCTTATAGTGATTGATCTGATGTTCTTGTTAATCAATCACGTTCTATTGATCGAATTGGAATGGTTCTGATCAGCATTTTGATCAGTAAGTTTTATATATATGTTTCTTCTTCTACAGTCCATGATTGTGTTTTCTATCCCAATCAAATTTGCACTGCTCTTCACATTTGGAAATGTTCTAGCTATTGGAAGGTATGTTTTTTTGCCTCAATGTTGTTGCGATGTGACTTACATTTTGGCGATTTCAGTTCTTTTAAACATTCAAAGATTGGAGGATGGTTCTTTCTTAGGATGAACCACAAGAGATCAATGTTTGTTATTCTGTTTTAAACCACAAGAGATGAATGTTTCTTTGGCAGCACAGCCTTCCTCATGGGACCTGAGCAACAGATGAATATGATGTTGGACCCTGTTCGCATCTACGCTACATCTATTTATATTGGATGTGTCGTTATAGCACTCATTTGTGCTCTCTTGGTATGTTTCTTACTCTCGATACAGCAAACCAATCATTATATGTAAGTTCCAACATTTGATGGTTAGAGTAACTGCAGGACCCTATATGAGTAATGGACAAAGTCTTTAATTTGTTTGTCTTTCGAAACATCACATTTTGAAATTTCAGTCTTTTTCTAAAAATATTATTTCATCTCGTGTAGATCCACAGCAAAATTTTAACTTTCCTTGCGATCATATGCGAGATTTGTGCACTGATATGGTAAGTTGAATGCTAAAAATTCAACCCGAAACAGGGTTTGTTTCTTCAAGAATCCGTATATTCATAAGCCTTGTTGGATTGAACATCTTTCTTATACACGTCTTGATGACAGGTACAGCCTCAGTTATATTCCATTTGCGCGGAGAATGGTCTCTGAAATAATGATTCGTCTTTGCGATACCGAGTTGTAGTCAGTGTCATCTGGCAGCAAACACAAAACACGTAAATTGTATTTTCTGGTCTCAAGAACTTGAGGTCTGATTCTCTGAAACGAATCTTGTTTGTTTTGTTGACCTGATCGGGGTGAATCAGAAGGAATGCATAGATTGAGTTTCGTTTATAGGGGTCTTGAAGCTCTTGTGTGTATTTTGTTGCTTCAAGTTCTTTTCTTTGCTGCTTCAGTCTTAACCACTGTTTGGCATTTTGTGTGATCAAATACTATGATTTCTTTTATTCAAATATTTGGCTGGAAGTTATGAATAATCTAACATGAATTATTTTGTTACTTACCTAATTTCGAATATTGCACATATCATTCTTTCAATTGTTTAACGCTCAATAATTGCTAACCTAGTGGCTTAATTAAAAAATTGTGAAGACAATAATGTAGAAACTCGAAAGAGGCATTTTTTAACTTAAATAATAATAACGAGAAAGAAAAGAGTATCATTCTTACAAAATCATCATCTCCTCTACATTATTAGTTATTTCTTTACAATTAAAAAACAACAGCATAATAAAAACTTCGCCAGCCGACAAGACAACAAGAACCCCCAAACTGGTCGATCGATCAAGTTTTCAAACATAGGAATATCAGATGCAACCACCCAACTGCAACATTTTCACAAGTAGAACAAAAAAATAATAATTCAGAACTGAGCTACTAAACTTGTCAAACAAAACTATATATATAATATAATATAAACTCACCATTATAGATTCGATTTCTTTGTCGGAGACAGGTGTACGTTTTGGCTGCAGAGATGCTTTTCCTCCATCAGCAGTGTTCTTCGGAGCCGCCGGAACGTCTGAACTCGCCGTCACATTTTTCTTGACGCCGGGAACAGATCCCGGAGCAGGTCCAGAACCTGAAAAAATAAAAAGGAGACGTCAAGAACAATAATAAAAGCTACTAAGTGATGATCTTTAATAAAGCAAGAAGTCAAGAAGAACCAAAGAAACATAAAAGACTAATAAGTGAGAGAAAAATGTAAACCAGATGAAATAGAGTGTCGCTGAGGAAATTTGATACGAGGGATTCTCTTCATCATCAGCTTCTTGATTCTTGAAATCGTAGTGATTGCTTTCTTTTTTTTTCTTCCCTCTGATTTTTTTATGTCCATAGAGAGATGAACGAAGCTCTTATCTTTATCCTGAATTTTAATGGGCTAATGGGCCGCATAATGTTCGCTTGATGGGCTTTCTGTAGTTTACAACTCGCCCGAACTCGGTTAGGGGTTATCTATCAACTTATAAAGATAAAGGAAAAAGTGAATTTTAAAAAGAAAACTTCAAGAGGATAAAGCCATGTGTAGTAGTATAGTCTAGATAACTAGATATCATATAGTTTGACTTTGTGACACCGATGAGATATTATATTGTCGTGTTCATAAAAAGCAAATCAATAATTGAATTCGTTATGCGGTGAGGATTTAGTTGCGTAATTATTTGACTTGTTCATAGAAAACAGCCAAAAAAATGAATTACCCTCTTCACAAAATCATGGAAACCGTAATGGTTAAATATATATTAGTGTTTTACTCATCTTTACTCAACTACCTCATAAACCTTATCGAGAACTACTAGATATGGATATGGCTTTTACGCACGTTTGTTTATGGACGCTACTCACCTTCGTGTTGACATGGACGGTCTTCTACGTCACAAACAGGACCAAGAAGGTCACGAAGCCTGCAGATGCGGTGCCGGAGGAGCGTGAAGACGGTGCTACGGACGTCATCATCGTCGGGGCTGGTGTCGGCGGCTCGGCTCTCGCATATGCTCTGGCTAAGGTATTTAACACAACATATGATTGTTGTTTGTTGTTTTGTATAGTATTTGTGCATGAATGGATAAGATAAAAACTATAAAAACAGTATATGATTGTTACTGTTTTGCATCATATATTTCTATTGCAATATTTTGGGTTGGGACGAACAACAACGCTATGCTAACTAAATTTTGATAATATATAGGACGGACATCGAGTACATGTGATAGAGAGGGACATGAGAGAACCTGAAAGAATGATGGGTGAGTTTATGCAGCCTGGTGGACGTCTCATGCTTTCTAAGCTTGGCCTTCAAGGTCTGTCTCTATTTCACATTCATTTATTTAATTGATTTTTTTTTTTTTAAAGTTATATTAATTATATTGTGTTTTAGTTTTATGATCAAATTTGTGGGTTTATATATGTATAGATTGTTTAGAGGGAATAGATGCACAGATTGCTACGGGCATGACAGTTTATAAGGATGGAAAAGAAGCTGTAGCACCTTTTCCGGTGGAAAATAACAACTTTTCTTATGAACCTTCTGCTCGATCTTTTCACAATGGCCGATTCGTCGGAAAACTGCGCCAAAAGGCTTCTTCTCATCCCAAGTACGTATCTATCTGTTCACTAAATTTTTACTCAATATATATACTACTGAACTTGGCAGTAGCAATGAGTTTGTTTGCACCAATCATTAATTGGCAGTGTGAGGCTGGAAGAAGGAACGGTGAAGTCTTTGATAGAAGAAAAAGGAGTGATCAAAGGAGTGACATACAAGAATAAAGCAGGAGAAGAAACAACAGCCTTTGCACCTCTCACTGTGGTATGCGACGGTTGCTACTCAAACCTTCGTCGGTCTCTTCACGACAACAATGTAAGTATACTCTCCTTTACACGTAAAGAGACTTTCAAACATTTCTTACTCAAATCTTTAAGATGTTACTCACTATAGTATACTGTTGAATTAATATGTATCAATGTGCTACAACTTGGTATAGGCGGAGGTTTTATCGTGCCTAGTTGGTTACATCTCAAAGAACTGTCAGCTTGAGGAACCCAAAAACTTACACTTGGTATTGTCTAAACCCTCGTTCGCCATGTTGTATCAAATAAGCACCACTGAGGTTCGTTGTGGGTTTGAGATTTTCCCCCACAATTTTCCTTCTATTGCAAATGGTGAAATGGAAACTTTCATAAAGAACACTATTGCTCCTCAGGTAAAACATTCGGATGATTATTCTTTGAACATATAAACATATAACTAAGTTGGTGTTACTTCATATTCATACATAGACACATTCTAACATTTGCAAGAGGTACGTTTAACATCTCTTTACACTAATTAATGTAGATACCACCAAAACTCCGCAAAATATATTTGAAAGGCATAGATGAGGGAGCACACATAAAAGTGACACAAGCAAAGCGCATGTCAGCTACTTTAAGCAAGAAGAAAGGAGTGATTGTACTGGGGGATGCATTCAACATGCGTCATCCAGCGATCGCATCTGGAATGATGGTTTTACTGTCTGACATTCTCATTCTACGAGGTCTTCTCCAGCCATTAAGCAATCTCGGGGATGCAAACAAAGTCTCACAAGTTATCAAGTCCTTTTATGATATACGCAAGGTGAGCATATGTCACATACTCATCTAAAACATAAACATTTGATCAAAACCGATTTACATCCAAAAATTATTTGGAAATAATACGTGATACTATTTTGTGGTGAAGCCAATGTCAGCGACGGTTAACACACTAGGAAGTGCGTTTTCTCATGTGCTTATTGGATCGACGGACGAAGCAAAAGAGGCAATGAGACAAAGTTGCTATGACTACCTCTCTAGTGGTGGGTCTCGCACGTCAGGGATGATGGCTCTGCTCGGCGGCATGAACCCTCGTCCGCTATCTCTAGTCTATCATCTTTGTGCTATCACTCTATCCTCCATTTCCAATCTACTATCTCCATTTCCCTCTCCCCTTCGCATTTGGCATAGCCTCAGGCTTTTTGGTGTAAGTCATTGTATCTTTCGTCATACTTCATCAAATTATTTCTATAGAATTTTTTTTTGTAAAATGACACTTTTTTTGGTTTACCATGACTTTTTGAAATTGATATTATTTTTGTTTATGTATGTCTTATTTGAATCACTAGTTGGCTATGAAAATGTTGGTTCCCCATCTCAAGGCGGAAGGAGTTAGCCAAATGTTGTTTCCAGCAAATGCAGCTGCGTATCGCAAGAGATATATGGCCGCAACTGCCCTCTAAACATTGATGCACCAATCTTTGAGATTGTGAATTTGTGATAATTGTATTGCAGTGATTACACTTATTAGTATGTACCGTGGAAAATTAATAATAAAACGAGTTTTCGTTTTGTTTTGTGTAGAAATGGCAGTGGTTGCTTTGATTTCCATACACAAAACCTTTAATTAATATATACTAACTAAAATAAAATTTATTAGAGAGGATTCATTTTAGGAAACAGAGAAGACCTTGATGCTTCGTGTTATCTTGATAGCGTGATGAATGCCATCAATTCCTAATTTCATGTCCATAACTAATTTCATGTCCATATAACACACCAATAGTGTGTTACTTCTATGAAGTATGACCCGAAATAGAAAATACGTTTTGTTTTGAAGTATGCTGAGGTTAATCTCTTTTTTTTTTTGAATTAAATGTTAAATTATATTAAAAAAAATAAACGGATTACAAAAAAATTGTGTTACATTTCTCTAAGCAATTCAATAAAATTTAATAAAATTTTACAGCAAACCAGACTTGTATGCTCGAGTCTTCTCCTCTCTTAATTGTACTTAAACGGTTTCGGATATTCTTGTCTATGATCTTAATCAACTGTTCCACCGGTGAAGAGTGTTCTCCATGGCGTTGCGCATTTCGTTCTCTCCAGATTGAGTAAATTATATTCTGCAGAACATACCTTAGAATGAACCTTGTTGTCTTGTCCAGATCGTTTCCTGCAAGCAGAATAAGGACATCTTGCCAGTGATTTGTGAACTGATTTTCGAGTAGCTTTTTGAATAACCCCTCCCACACCAGCTGTGAGTAAGGGCATTGGAAAAATAAGTGCTCTCTTCTCTCCATAGGGTGAATGCATAGGATACAACTTGTATTGGCGTTTGGATTCCATGATTATATCCCATGTTTTAAAAATCGCTAGGCATTAGTCGGGCGGTGAGTGAGGGCCTAGCGATTAATCGGAAAATCGGATTTAAATCGGAGATTAATCGGGGACTAGTTTTAGAGTTTTATTATTATTATATATAATAAATAATAAAATATCTAGCTTTCATGGTTATATAGATTACTTGCCGCATATTAACAAAAATATTTGACAGCTCAAGAGGTTTGAGACTCTCTAAGAATGGCTACGGTCGCGGGTTCGACTCCTCTCTTTATGTATTTTATCAATTTTTATAGTTTTTATAAGCGAGGGTAAAACGGTAATTTTACGGTCATCTTCTCCACCCCCGACCCTGCTACTGTAAAACCTAATCCATGGCCGCCAACTTTTTTTAAAGCTCAGTTTCTACCAATTTATTGTATTTTCAATTGGATATAACATAGAAATAGTAAGATCTCCGTATTTAATATCATATTTAGGTAGAAAATCAAATTAAAATCGATTTTTTTTTTTTTTTGCCGATTTTCTTCCCGATTTGAGTGTAATCGCGGCGGCTCCTTGCTGCCTAGCGATTCAACGCCGTATAATCGTTCGATTTGCCCGATTTTTAGAACAGGGATTGTATCCTTTCACCTGTTGCCACTCTGTTTTTTGCAACCAACCAAGTGATGAAAGCATACTTTGGTGTTGCATGTGGGAACCAGATTGCTTTGTAATCTGCCATTAATGGACGTTCCGGTAGCAATCATTCTTTCCTTTCCACAGCGGCACATCCAAAACACCAAGATTGTAACTAGGATGTCTCTGCTTTATCTCCTCCTCAACTGTATTAAGTAGAGGGTTTCGATGTGTTTTCCTTCTTGACATAGACAGAACATCAGCCATTGTGCTTGTTTTCGGAATTCCCAAATCAATAAATCCCCTCTCGCCAAGTTGGTCGTACAAACAGCCCAAAGGACACCAATTATCAAACCAAAACGATGTTGATTCACCATTGTGAACCTCCACCCTGTAAAACTGTTTTGTCAGGCTCCTGTATTTCAAGAGTTTTCTCCAAATCCAAGAGCCACAGGTTGTGTTGTCTTTCACATTCCAGAAAGAGCCCCTGCGAATGAGAGAACGTTGCACCCAGTCAACCCATAACGAGCCTGTAGCTGAGAGAATTCGCCAAATCAACTTTAGTACACTCACTTTATTCGCTTCCGTAATTGATCTTAGCCCCAAACCGCCTTCACTTTTTGGTAAACAAACCTCTGTCCACGCGACCTTAGCTTTCTTGGTATTTAAAGAAGGACCAGACCATAGAAACGCTGAGAATAAGTGATCAATCTCTTGGATACATGATTTAGGTAGTCTAAAAGCTGCTATCCAAAAATTCGTTAAACTGAATATAACGAAACTGATGACCTGAAGTCTTCCAGCGAAAGAGAGCATACGAGCTGTCCAGGAGGTTATTCTTGAGCGGATTTTCTCAATGAGAGGGAGGTAATCTCCAGAAGTCATTCGCCTCGGCAGAAGCGGCAATCCAAGATACCGAACTGGCAGGGAACCATATTCAAACGGGAATTGTTGAAGAATCTCATCTTTGTGTGCCAAAGGAACACCAACAGTGTATATTGTAGATTTTTCGAGACTAACATGCAGACCCGAATGCACCACGAAGTCATCAAAAACCTGCAGAGCACCAGATATAGACTGCTTGGTGCCTTCCACAAAGACCATTAGGTCGTCAGCAAAGCATAGGTGGGTGAGTTTCAACTGTTTACGTTTGGGATGGTATCCAAATCTCCTGTTTGAAGCAGCGATGTCTAATTTGCAGGATAGGACATTCATACAAATGGCAAATAAATAGGGGCTGAGGGAACAACCTTGCCGCAGACCACGCTTGCTCCCAAAGTAACCAGCCAGCTCACCATTCACTTGAACTGAGAAGGAGGCAGTTGTGATGCACGTTTGTATCCAGCGTACATACTGCTCAGGGAAAGCCATTGCTCTCAAAGTGGTAAGTAAGAAACTCCATTGAACTGAGTCTAATGCTTTAGAGATGTCAAACTTGAGAGCACAGCGAGGAGAAGCTGAATCCTTGTGGTAATCCTTGATTATTTCTGTAGCTAGGAGGACATTTTTCATAAGCAATCTGTCTTTCACAAAGGCGGATTGGTTCGGTGAGATGAACTTTGGCAATATGATCTTGAGACGGTTAGCGAGTATCTTTGAAATGACTTTATAAAGTACATTGTCGCAGGAAATCGGCGTGTAGTCCTTCATGATTCTCGCTTTCTTTTTTTTAGGGATGAGAGCCAAGATAGTAGAATTGACCCTTTTGGGCAAAAAACCAGTCCGGAAAAATTATTGGATAGCAACTGTGAAATCCTCTCCTAAAATAGCCCATGATGCTTTGAAAAATTCTATAGTGAAGCCATATGGTCTTGGAGATTTAGAGCCAGGCATCACAAATAATACCCTTCTGATCTCCTCCTTTGATACTTCATGTGTTAGAAGGCTCTTATCACTCTCTCCACATTTAAAACCCAGAACTATTTCCAATTCCTCTTGTGACCATGGAACATAATCAGTCGGCTGCATAGTAAGAAAAGTCTGAAAATATCTTTCAGCTTCAATCTTGATTTGATCTTGAGTGGTCACTACATGGCCATCATCGCATTGGACTTCCTTGATACCATTGCTAAACTCCCGGAGAGTAGCCGCAGTGTGAATCACTTTATTATTCTGATCGCCAACTTTCAGCCAGTGGAGCTTAGCCTTCTATTTCAGATAACTCTCCTCTATATCGGAGAGCTTTCGCCATTTGTCATATGCATCCGCCTTGTCATATACAGCCTGAGAGGTGGGGTTTATCATCGTCTTGGCCTGCAACTCACACAGAGTTTTATAAGCTGCTGATAACAGGATTTTCACCCAGGGTATCAATTCCCTATGCAGTTGTAGTACAAAGGGTTATCAATCCAAATGGTTGTTATGCTAGCAGATAAAATATGATCAGAACAGAGCAAGTCAAGCCAAACAATAATAGGGGTTTTCTATAACAACCTAGAAGAAACAAAAAGATAATAAAACAAGAACCACACGACCGAATCACTCGATGCAAGCATTCGAGTACCGGATTGAGTGGGTGATCAGATGACATAAATAATCAAGAACACAACGATGAATAGCTCGAAGGTATACACGAAGCTGATGATCGAGTACCAGTTCGGGTAAGGGGTCGAGTTATAAAATGAAACTAAACAATCAAGATAAGAAAGCTCCTAAGGATGGGGTAATTGACTCATAAGTGTTCCTGACCAATTTGAGATGCCCTACATGCCTCAAGCAAATATTCCCTAGACAATGAATCTCTTAAATCTTGCTAAAACACTCTCGTGATAGAAACAATCAACCTTGGTCATTCCCCTACCCAACTCTCGTTGGAGAAACATGACCAAACATGCATTACAAACAGATTCATAATTGTCAATAAACTCCTTACACATCTAATCTCTTAGGCTAAGTGAGTAAATCTCTAGCATTGATTGATTCAAGCATTTCAACAACATCTCTCGATGGCAAAACACCCTAGATCTAGCCTCAACCTCTCGTTCTGTAAATAGCATTAAGAACACCAATCTAGAAATGAATTTATATAAAATAAACAATCAAGCTAAGGCATCCTAACCGGTCAAGAACACATATTTGTCTATCCCCTCCCTAGAAACTTTCTTTCACTACTCAGATCTCATGGTAGAAAGCATAAAAATACAAATGAATGAAAATTGCATTGTATTGAAAACAAGATAAAAGTAGAAGTGTACAAAATCAAAAACTAGAAAGAATAGCAAAAGAAACAAAATCGAATCCTAACAAAGTGGAAAAAGTGTTTGAGTCGCTCAATCTCTCTCTCAGAAGCTCTCGCTCTCTGTTCTGAGTGTCTGCGGCATGCTAGGGTGAGTGGAGGAAGAGGGGGATATATATATGGAAACCCTTTTAACCTAGCTGCTCAGTCCTGCCCAAGGGTCTGCTCGATGCAGTGCACGAGGATCAAGGCGGGGAGTTCCTCAGATGAGTCTTCGGGTTGTTCTTCCTGCTCTTAGATCCTCTTTGACCGGGTTGAGGTTCGGACTGTTCTTCTTGCGCAATCGCTCCTTCGGGTACATGCTTGGGTTTGACCTCGTTTTTCCCCATTTTAGGCTCTAAAGCACATGTTTCCATCCAAAATGCACAAATGCAACAATGCAACACCCTAAATGGTCTAAATGCAAATTCCTACAGTTAAAGACCTAAAAATGCTAAGGTTAGGATATATATAATGTAAAATATGGACAAAAAAAGGTGTCTAAAACATATAAATTAGAGAGTTATCACACCTCCAAACTTATATCTTGCTAGTCCTCTAGCAAGGAAGTAGGAAGATGAGGTTTAAAAATGGGGACTCATAACCTTTTAGCATAAGCGAAGGATTCAAGTTATAGTCCTTAAAGATAGTTTAACGGTGCTAAGATCAATCAATATACTTACAAATATTTTTCTATGCTTATCACCATGCATCGATCTAGTTCATCCTCCAACTAACAGTAAAGACTTGCAATTCCAAAGAACATCTCTTTCACATTCATTAAAGTGCTTGGCAAAATCTTGCAAATGAAAAATGAATCAAGCTCAATCGGTTTCAAGGGTAAGGCTTTTTGGTAGGTAGGTTTCAAACAATATCTTTGGGTGGCTTACTCTCAAAAGAAGGAATGCTAGACAGTTGTGCAAACTATCTAAGACTAAGAACAATTGGGGCATACAAAGCTTAGCTCTTGATGATCTACCTTTTTTTCTCATTCACTTTCATTTTATCAAACACCCTAGAGTAAAACTGTCCACAACCTTGATTTTAACTTTTTTTTTTTTTTTTACAATCCCTAAGATTTTAACCTTAAACATCTAGCTCTCTTTTACAAATTTTTTTTTTTCTTTTTCTTTCTTTGCTAAACTCCTAAATACCTATAATTTTTTTTTTTTTTTTTAGGAGACTATAGCAAGATCTTTATCTCTTTTTTTTTTACTTAGAGACTTAGAGCTAATTAAACTGAACCTTAGGGACTTTCTTCTTTAGTTTCTTTTTATTCCTCAACCCAACCCCAAATAAACATGCTAACCACCTATCTTTCAAAACCGATTATATTAGCTAGTCCAAATGATTCTAAACTTAGCTAAAACAAGAGCCAGTTCTTTGTCGTTCTCAATACTCTCAAGGTTTCACAACCTATAGCACCATGAAAAGACCTCACTCGACAAATCACAACAAAGCTTGAAAGAAAAGGTTTGGGTTCAAGGGTAGGGAATAACAATTCGGGTTAAACGAAAAGATTGGTAAAAATGGAGTGCTAACCCGAGATTTAGAGTTACCATGAGCAAGCATTCAAGTTCCATAAGCAATATAATTTAAGTTCAGGGTAAGTCCAATAATATAGAGATGATGCAATGTTCAAGCAAGTTTCACACAAGTGGAAGAAGCTTTCAAAAGACACAAGGTTTTAAACAAAGATTTTTCATTTTTTTTTTCCAAAGATTGATCTAGCAACAATGAACTGTGATTAAAGGCTATAACTTCAATCCTAAGGTTGAACTTTAAACAAGGTGGTTTTAATCATTGTCCCCTAAAATGCATATGCAACAATCCTATATGAAGCAATCTAGACTCAATCCTAATTTGTAAATGCAACTACATGAACACTTTTTTTTTTTTAATAATTTTTCAAATTGTTTTGGGTTTTTTATGCAAATAGATGCAGACTCAAATGACTAAAACTAGTATGCAAAAATTTGAAATAAGAAAATAAAAAAATAAAACACAATGTTAAATACATTCTCAGACCCTCTCCCAAACTTAAATTACACAGTCCCTTGTGTAAATAAAAGTCTAAAAAAGAAGCCTGAGAATTACACAAAATGAAAAAAAAAATGCAATGGTATAAACAATGGTTTGGATGAACGTGGTACCTCATGGGTTAGTGAAGAATGAGGTTTTGGCAGCCTCCATGCTCGCCAAAGTGTACCCATGATCGTCACCGGCTTCAACAGGCGCCGGGATTCGCTCATCAGAGAGCTCGGTTATGTGCACAGACGACTTGCTTAGACCAGCATCCGAGGGGTTGATCGGGTAAGGCATCATGTAGGGCATCGGGTAGTATGACGGGTATGGTGGGAGAGGTCCGAAATGATCACCCGTGTAGATGCTCGCAGGGTGCCTCGAGTAGGGCATCTGATATGGCATTTGGTAGGTCTGAGGGAAAGGACCCAAGTGGTCACCCGAATGTGTGCTAGATGGAGGCATCGGGTAGGGCATCGTGTACCCCGCCGGGTGAGGCATCGGATAGGCATCCGAGTGGCTTCTCCGTGATCTATTGGATCAGGTGATACCTTCCTCTGCTTGGGGCTCGTAGGATGATGCCCTATGAGGCTCTAGATGTGTCAATCCTCAGATTCCTCCTATTGGTCCGCTCCTCCCCATCCATGTGGGTGCATATGCTGAAGTGGGAGCTGAGGTACAGCTTGCCTTGTCTTGAAACTCCCTGATCTGTCCTCCCATCACCTTCACTGTGCCGGTAAGGTCCTTCACTTTCCTCGCTAGGAACTTGTTCATCCTTTTCAACCATTTGATCCTCTTGTGAGCTTCTCTCACCCCAACTGGTTGCTTTTGAGAGCAACCATACTCCTCAAAATCATAGTCTTTAGAATCACCTCCCTGTCCTTGCCCTGCTGGTTCTCTCTCTTCATCTTCGGATTCCCCCTCAAGGTTGTTTAGCTCTTCCAATGGTGGCATGAAGTCTATGTTCGTCCCTAGCCGGATTTTTGTGCACACGACGTTGGGAAAAATCATTTGAGTAGCTCCGGCTGCTGGATGAACGAACTTGAAGAATAACCTATCATTTGGCTTCTCATACGCCAAGAATCTCGCCAATGTGAGGTAGTCGATATCTAGCCATCTCGGCTCATGTACCACCCCCTTCAGAGGCACATCGCAGGCCACCAAAATTGGTGTGACCAAACCTCCTATGGAGATCTCTCCAGATCCTTCCCGCCTCTCAGTTTTCATTGCCCAAGATTTTAGATACAAGAACTGATCAAGCAACAGAAAAACCAAGCTAGTGTCCGCAACATCTCCTACTAGCGGTCTACCATCCCTAGCATTATCCAAGATTCCACACAAGGCTATGTCTAGCAGTTGGAGCTCATGATCATTCACATTCCCATTTTCATTCCTAGCAAATAAAGTGCAGACTAGGGACTTGTGAAAATACCTCAGGACAGGGCTCCTTATTTGAGCAGATTTGGAGCTTGTGGATTTGTATAGAAGCTTATCTCTTATTATCAGCCATAGGGATTTCATCTCCTCTTTGCTCACTTCCATGTTTTCTCCACTACCAGCCTTGAAACCATACAGCTCCTCCATATCCTTGAAGGTAAGTCGGTATTCCTTGTTGCGCACAGAGAAGGTGATGAACCCGATCCACCCGTCGGGTAGCAGGGTCGGGTGGTCTTCAAAATGATGTAACCGCAGCATGTAAAGGAAGTGAACCGTCTCCTCATCGTAGGCTTCAAGGTTGGCTCGCATCATCTGGCCCAGGTGGCACATGTCGAAGAGGAACTCGACATCTCTAGCGATCCCCAACTGCTTCATCATCTCGCGGTGGGGGTAGCGGGTCCCAACGAATCTCATATTGCAGAGGACTTTGAAGAGCTTAGCCGGAGTCTCCACTTCTCTTTGCTTCAGGCTCCTTGACGCCAACCGGGTGTGTTCTCTCTGCTCCTCTTCATTGTCAGGGCTCTCACCCTCCGTGTCTTGATCTTCGTCTTCCGTCGCCCTCTCAGCTACCTCCTTAGCTTTTTCAGAAGCTGGCCTCTTCCCTCTTGCAGCCGCGGCTCTGCTTCTCAACCCTGAGGTTTGGTTTCTCTTCCGGTTCTCCTCCATCAGCGTCTGAATCAACCTCCATTGGGTCAGTGACGGTTCGCTCGGACGTAGACAGGTCCCTACGTCGAGGAGATCTACGGACAGCACTCGCCACCGGGCTTGGTGAGCGAATTCGGGGGTCTACACGATCGGTTGCTCGAGCACCTCCTCGGGTGGTGGATCGGGTTGAGCATCGGGTTGGGGATTGGAAACATTCACTCAGCGGTTGGGAATGTGAAGCGTCTCCTCCTCCTTGGGAATCGCGAGCATCCACGCCGTCACCTCCGGTTTTAGCAGCAGTGGAGGTAGACTTAGATCCCTTTTTTTGATATGTCCTCATCTTTGGAGCCATTGGTGAATCCTTGAAAAGAAGAAAGAGATACTAAACCGAGATCAATAGGGTTAGTCCACCAAGATCAAAAAATTCGATTTATAGGGAGAGAGAAGAAGTTTGGAAGACAAAGAGTTTTAGGGTTTAGAGAAAACTTATGGATTTATGAAGTTGTGGAATTGAGGCTCATTAAATAGAGAGGATTGGCTACTTGGGCTTCACCGAGAGTGGGCTAGGGTTTTGTGGAATTCGGACTCCACTCGCCACCCGAGTGGAATCACGATCAGGCGCCTCAGGTACGGATTCGGGTATAGCCTCGGTTTCCCCAAAATTTCCTTTTTCCCCTTTTTTATTTTTTATTTTTTATTTTATATCAAAACTTATAGAAACGTAAAAAATATTGTAAAATCCAAATTAAACAAAACAAAATAAAATTCAAGTGAGTTTGTTTTAAGTCATTAAGCTTGACTCTTCATGCTCTTCAAGCATGGGTTTTGGGAGGGAGAGGTTTTGGAATTCTCTCCACTAAAACAAACTGATTCAATTGTTTTCCGGATCTTGTCCTGGTTCCACAGCAAATGTAGTATGAACTTTTTTGTGATGCTTGATTTTTCTTGGTTTTGTCTGGGTGGAGAAAACTTGACCATCAATGGTTGGCCTTTTTATTCCTTTATTGATGTCGAATTCCATTTTGAAGTGCTCTCCATGCTCAATGCTGATCTGTTCTTTTTTTTTACATCAATCACTGCACCTACTGTTGCCAAGAATGGTCTTCCTAGGATCAGTGGATCGTTTGGTTCCTTATCCATGTCAAGGATCATGAAATTGGTAGGAACCTCCACTCTTCTAATCCTGAGAGGCAATTTTTCCAGGATACCAATGGGGTGTCTAATTTTTCTATCAGCTAAAACCAAATACAGGCTACTTGGTTTAAAACTGCTAAAACCCATTTTGTTGGCAACTGAAAGTGGCGTGATGCTTACCAATGCTCCCAAATCGCACAAGCAATTATTGAAGATCCGAAGGCCTATTGAACACGGCAAAGTAAAAGAACCGGGATCCTCCAATTTCTCATTAATTTGCAATTCAAGATCTAAACACACTCCACTCCTCAGAATTGCATTTCCAATCTCTTCAACAGCTTCCTTTACTTCAATCTCCAGCTGAGATTTCTCCTTGATGATTTTCTCTCGAAGAGCATGTGGTGGCAAGAGCTTAAGAGGTGGGGCCTTTCGTTTGGACATACGCTCTGCAAGCGCCTCTAATTGGATGTCAAGAGCTGCTCTGAATCTTTTCTCTAATTCCCTTTCCTCAGCTGCAGGAAATTGAGGTTGATTTGTCATCTGAACATCTACCCGATGGATCGTCCGATCACCATTGTCGGGTATGTCATCGGGTTCAGCCTCGAGTGGTGCATTGGTTTGCGATTCTCGAACCAGTGCTCGATCATCAGCTTGATCGGCCTCCTCGGGTGAAGGATCGGGTTCATACTCCGATACGTAGTACTGGTGCTCATACATCCCACTGTGATCCATATCCTCCCCATCTTGAACATCGCTATCCTCATTGAGGTAGTCATCAACATCTTCAAGAAAGATGGCCTGGGCAGTAGCATAGTCTTTAGGGTTCTGAACAGCTTTACCTGGAAGCTGGTTGAGTTTTGGAGTTGGTTGGGTGTTGTGTTGGCCCTTTAGGTATCTCAACTTAGTATTGAGAGAATCATACTTAGCATTCAGTTCATTGTACCCATAATCGATCTTGTTGCTCATCTCTGCGAATCGTTTTGTATTGTCCATTGCTGCCGATGCCTGACTTTGTATCATCTGCTGAATTAGTACACATAGGTCAGCCTTTTAAGATTGGTTCTGTGATCCTTGCTGTGGTGGGAATCCAGGTGGTGCAATTGGTTGGTGGTAGTTGCCAGTGTACTGCTGCTTAGGAGCATAGCCTTGATTGTATTGGACAAAAGGCTTTTGCTGGCTTTGGTTGCCTTGAACTGCGGATGGGTAGATTTGGTCTTTAGGATTTGCAACATTCGGGTTACGGTATGAGAGATTCGGGTTTGGTTTGTAGTTGTTTTACCCTTTATTGTAACCTTCTTGATTGTTAATGTAGTTCACATCCTCTAGCTGAGTACTCTCCCCATCTTGTTGCTGGAACTGGTTTTCCTCTGAGATGGAATGGACATGTTGCTGCTGGTTGAGAAGTTTGTCCAATTTGTCATTGAGTGCATTCATGTCGCGCTTGTACTTGGCATCGTCGTCTCCAGAAGATTGTATTGTGTGATCATAGTCCTCATTGTAGTGCCCATCAGATTGAGCTAACTTGTCCACGAGATCCCAACCTTCATCAACATCCTTGTTGAGAAAATTACCATTACTAGCAGTGTCCAGCAACATTCTTATCTTAGGGGCTACACCGCGGTAAAGTGTACTTAGCAACGAAGCATTGTTGAATCCATAATGTGGGCATCTGCTTGTGTATCCCTTGAAACGTTCTCAAGCTTCACTGAACGTCTCATTGATTTTCTGAACAAAGATGGAGATGTCATTTTGCAGCCTTGCAGTTCTGGAGTTGGAGAAGAATTTGGCAAGAAACGCCTTTTTGCATGCTTCCCATGTGGTAATAGACTCCTTAGGAAGTGATTTCTCTCAAATGTGCGCTTTGTTACCCAGAGAAAATGGGAAAAGCCAGAGTTTGAATCCATCTTTACTAACTCCATTTATCTTTGTGAGGCTACATAGCCTATCAAACTCATCTAGATGGTCCAATGGGTCCTCCATTGGCAGTCCATTAAACTTGTTGCTATGAATCATCTGGATGAGACTACTCTTGATCTCAAAGTTGTTGTTTTCAACAGCAGGTGGCACAATGCCATGTCTTTGAGTGTGAGTAGATGGAGCATCTCCTGCTCCAATATTGGTCCTCTCTTGAGGAGCTGGTGGTCCATTCTGATTATTCATGACCTCCTAAATTGTTGTTGGTTGCGGTACTTGTTGCTGACGGAGTAATTGTGGTCTGTAGATGTTGTCTATGAATGGACTCATGTGTTGGCTACCCTTTGATCATGTTTGCATGCACAATCAGTTGACCGAGTGAGTAAACAAAGGTCGACCCGATCCAGGTGATCGAGTGACGGGTCGGGCAGGTACTCGGGTTGTACCTGAAATGCAAAACAAACAAATATGAAAGTAAACAAGTCAGTTCCAAATAGATGTATAAAAAAGAACTTGATCTAGCAAGTGCTGAAATCTTAAACGTAGCAAACAAAATTCAACCAAATGGCAATGGCGCCAAATTGATAACAGGATTTTCACCCAGGGTATCAATTCCCTATGCAGTTGTAGTACAAAGGGTTATCAATCCAAATGGTTGTTATGCTAGCAGATAAGATATGATCAGAACAGAGCAAGTCAAGCCAAACAATAATAGGGGTTTTATATAACAACCTAGAAGAAAGAAAAAGACAATAAAACAAGAACCACACGACCTAAGCACTCGATGCAAGCATTCGAGTACCGGATCGAGTGGATGATCTGATGAAAGAAATAATCAAGAACACAACGATGAACAACTCGAAGGTATACACGAAGCTGGTGATCGAGTACCAGTTTGGGTAAGGGATCGAGTTATAAAATGAAACTAAACAATCAAGATAAGAAAGCTCCTAAGGATGGAGTAATTGACTCATAAGTGTTCCTGACCAATTTGAGATGCCCTACATGCCTCAAGCAAATATTCCCAACTCTCGTTGGAGAAACATGACCAAACATGCATTACAAACAGATTCATAATTGTCAATAAACTCCTTACACATCTAATCTCTTAGGCTAAGTGAGTAAATCACATGCATTGATTGATTTAAGCATTTCAACAACATCTCTCGGTGGCAAAACACCCTAGATCTAGCCTCAACCTCTCGGTCTGAAAATAGCATTAAGAACACCAATCTAGAAAGAAATTTATATAAAATAAACAATCAAGCTAAGGCATCCTAACCGGTCAAGAACACATATTTGTCTATCCCATCCCCAGAAACTTTATTTCACTACTCAGATCTCATGGTAGAAAGCATAAAAACACAAATGAATGAAAATTGCATTGTATTGAAAACAAGAAAAAAGTAGAAGAGTATAGAATCGAAAACTAGAAAGAATAGCTAAAGAAACAAAATCGAATCCTAACAAAGTGGAAAAAGTGTTTGAGTCGCTCAATCTCGCTCAGAAGCTCTCGCTCTCTGTTCTGAGTGTCTGCGGCATGCTAGGGCGAGTGGAGGAAGAGGGGGTTTATATATGGAAACCCTTATAACCTAGCTGCTCAGTCCTGCCCGAGGGTCTGCTCGATACGGTGCACGAGGATCAAGTCGGGTAGTTCCTCGGATGAGTCTTCGGGTTGTTCTTCCCGCTCTTAGATCCTCTTTGATCGGGTTAAGGTACGGACTGTTCCTCTTGCGCAATCTATAAAGCACCTGTTTTCATCTAAAATGCACAAATGCAACAATGCAGCACCCTAAATGGCCTAAATGCAAATTCCTACAGTTAAGGACCTAAAAATGCTACGGTTAGGGTATATATAATGCAAAATATAGACAAAAAGGGTGTCTAAAACATGTAAATTAGAGAGTTATCACACCCCCCAAACTTATATCTTGCTAGTCCTCTAGCAAGGAAGTAGGAAGATGAGGTTTAAAAATGGGGACTCATAACCTTTTAGCATATGCGAAGGATTCAAGCTATAGTCCTTAAAAAGAGTTTAACGGTGCTAAGATCAATCAACATCTTCCAAATATTTTTCTATGCTTATCACCATGCTTCTTAGAAAACCTATGCATTGCGGAAGTAGAATGAAACAATGATGGTGAGGTACGCCATTGCTATTCTAAGTCTTTGTGATAATCCGGATGAGTTGTTCTCGCGTTGATGAATTTAAAAGGTTTCTTTATATTTGACTCCACCGTAGAGAGATAAAACATGCATCTAAGGTGGTCCGAACATCTTCACGGCTCAAACACAGAGTAAGACCAAGCAAAATGCTGAAACCAATGCTTGTTAATAAGCACTCGATCTAATTTCTTGCAGATAACCCCATCCTGCCTCTTATTACACCATGTGAACCGCTGACCATGATAGGGCATATCAGAGAGGTCACAATATTGAGCCAAGGCCTAAAAATCCCTCATACCAGACGTCCAGAAAGGAGAAGAGGCATTCAAAGAATGATCATCACTATCCAAGATTTCATTAAAGTCACCGCAGAGGAGCCAAGCCTTGTCTTTGAACAAAGGAGAATCCTGATGGTGTCGTAAATCAGTCCAAAGCGATTGCCTCTCAGTTGAGAGGTTAGAAGCATAAATAAGAGAGACAAATAACTCCTCCATCCCCTCTATGTAGATAGAACATGTGATCAGTTGTGATGTTTTGTAAACCAGGGTCACCCTGACATTATTTCTCCATACGACCCAAAGTTGGCCTAATCGATGTTCATCATAGTTTGAAAGAATAGACCAGTCTGCAAAAACAGATCTCACTATTCTGTCAGCCCGTCGTTCTTTGACCTTCGTTTCAATCAAACAACCAAAATCAAACTTACACTGACTCATCCAATCTTTTACAACCCTCTGCTTTTCCTTCTTGTTGAAACCCCGAATGTTCTAAAAGAACCCAGACATTAAAATTGTTTTGGAGGGAGACGTGGCTTTAGAGTGCTAGGAGCCTGAATCCTACCACTCTGAGAATCCGTTGTTGATAAAAACTTGTGCACCTACTTATAAGCGCGTGGCAAAGATGGCCGGAGCGATAGACCAGAGTCAGAACGCTCAGTTGCATTACCCTCATGAATATTCTGCTCCTCTGTATGTTTAATGTCAGACTCGGGTAACCTGACATCCTCTACAGTCTCATTGTCTTCAGCAACAGAATCAGTGATCGCATTACTACTTGACTCCGCTCCTATGGTGTCCAAATCCTCCCGATTCTCCCCTTTATCACTAAGAAAGAGAAAGAATTGGAAATGCTTGAACACTCCACTGAACGTAAACTGATAACACTCTAATTTACATGTTTTTAGCATCCTTTTTTGTCCATATTTTGCATTGTTCATACCTCTAACTTAGCATTTTTAGACCATTTACTGTAGGAATCAAGTTTTAGAGCATTTAGGGTATTGCATTTCTGCATTTGCATATATTGGATAAAAACAGGTGCTAAAGAGCCAAAAATGGGGAAAAACAAGGACAACTTGAGCATGTACCCGAAGGAGCCATCGAGCTACAAGAACAAGTCCGAACCCCAACACGATCGAAGAGGGTCCAAGAGCGCTCAGAGCAACCCGAAGATCCACCCGAGGAGTTACCCGACTCAAGCCTCGTGTACCCCATCGAGTAGACCATCAGGCAGGTCTGGGAAGCTAGGTCAAATGGGTTTCCATATATAAACCCCCTCTTTCCCTAGCTCGCAAACGAGTACGCCGCAGACCCTCAAACCAGAGAGCGAGAGCTTCTTTGAGAGAACTGAGCGACTCAACATTTTTTCTTGTTTTTGTACTTTTAATTTGTAGTTTTTCATAGATCTTTTATCCCTACTCTTTTCTACTCTACTCTATCTTTTTAATAATGTCATTTTCGTTTATTTCTATGGCTTTATCATTCGTTTCTATGTCCGAGTAGTGTAGCAAAGTTTCTAGGGATGGGATAGATGATTAGGTGTTCTTGATCGGTTATGATGTTTTAGTTGATTGTTATGATAAGTAAATTTCCTTCTAGGTTGATGTTCTTAATGCGGTCAACAGACCGACAGGTTGAGACTAGATCTAGGGCGTTTATAATGCTACAGGCTGAAAGGAGTAGATAAAATGCTTGATTAGGTCAATGCTAGAGGTATACTTAACTTTGAGTGACAAAATCAGATAAGTCTAAGTATATTGACAAAAATGAATTGTTCTTAATGCCTGCTTGTTCATATTGCTAGTGCGACAGTGTGGTAGTATGTTCAAAGTTGATTGTTACTAGTGCGACAGTGTGGTGACAAGGTTTTAGAGGTTCATTGTCTAGGAAATAATTGCTTGAGGCATGTAAGGCATCCGTATTGGTCTAGTACACTTAGGATTCGATTACCCCCATCCTTAGGAACTTTCGTATTTCATTCTTTGCATTTTCCTTACTTATTCGACCACTTACCCGATCAGGTACACGATAACCTGCATCGAGTAATATCTCGAGCTGTTCATAGTTCATCTGCATACTCGATCACCCCACTCGATCTTGTACTCGATTGCTTGCATCGAGTGCTTAGGTCGTGTGGTTTACTTGTTTATATTCTTTTACTTTGTTTATATTAGGATTGTTAGAACCAAACCCCCTTATTGCTTGGCTTGACTTGCTTGATTCTGATTGCATCCTATATGTTAGCATAACAACCATTTGGATTGATAACCCTTTGTACTACAACTGCATAGGGAATTGATACCCAAGGTGAAAACCAGTCTATCAATTTGGCGCCGTTGCCATTTGGTTGTTTCTATTTGCTACGTTTAGGATTTCAGGACTTGCTAGATCAAGTTCGTTTGTTTATATCTGCTTCGGATACTGACTTGTTTGCTTCGCCTTTGTTTGTTTTGAATCTCAGGTACAACCCGAGGACCCACCCGACCCGTCACTCGATCAACTTATCGAGTTGATCCTCGAGTACACACTCGGATACTTGCCTGTGCATGCAAACGCAATCCAGAGGTAGCCAGAACCTGAGTCCTTTCATCGACAACATCGACAGACCTCGGCTCCTTAGAGTACAACAAGTTCAACCGGAACTAGAAACCATTGAGGAGACGATGAATAATGAGAACGGTCCACCAGCTCCTCAAGCAAGGACAACCATAGGAGCAGGAGATGCTCCGACTACTCACACTCAGAGGAATGGCATTGTGCCACCAGCTGTGTAGAACAACAATTTCGAGATCAAGAGTAGTCTCATCCAGATGATACATAGCAACAAATTTCATGGACTACCAATGGAGGACCCATTGGATCATCTGGATGAATTTGATAGGCTCTGTAGCCTAACTACGATAAATGGAGTCAGTGAAGATGGATTCAAGCTAAGGCTTTTCCCATTCTCTTTGGGAGATAAAGCACACATTTGGGAGAAATCGCTCCCTAAGGAGTCCATCACCACTTGGGAAGCGTGCAAGAAGGCATTCCTGGCCAAATTCTTCTCAAACTCCAGAACCGCAAGGCTGCGAAATGAAATTTCCAGCTTTGTACAGAAGAACAATGAAACGTTCAATGAAGCTTGGGAACGTTTCAAGGGGTACACAACTCGATGTCCACATCACGGCTTCAGTAATGCTTCATTGCTGAGCACACTATACCGAGGAGTGGTCCCCAAGATACGGATGTTGCTGGACACCGCAAGCAATGGTAACTTCCTCAACAAGGATGTTGATGAAGGTTGGGACCTAGTTGAGAACTTGGCTCAGTCTGATGGCAACTACAATGAGGAATATGATCGCTCTGTGCAATCTACAGGAGAGGAAGATGCCAAGTACAAGAGGGACATGAAAGCCCTCAATGACAAGCTCGATCAGCTCCTCAACCAGCAGAAGCATGTCCATGCTATATCAGAGGAAGAGCAGTTTCAACAGCAAGATGGGGAGACTATGCAGCTAGAGGATGTTAACTACATCAACAACCAAGGAGGGTACAACAGGGGGTACAACAACTTCAAGCCGAACCCAAATTTATCTTATCAAAACCCGAATGTTGCAAATCCTCAAGACCAAACTTACCCATCTGCAGTTCAAGGGAATCAGACCCAACATAAGCCTTTACAACCAAGGCTATGCGCCTAAGCAACCATACCAAGGAACCTACAACCAACCACCAGGATTCCAACAACACCAAGGTCCACAGAACCAGTCACAAGAAGCCGAGTTACAAGGTCTTATTCAGCAAATGATTTAGCAACAGGCTACAGCTTCTATGGACATCGCGAAACGATTCGCGGAAATGAGCAACAAGATCGACTCAGGATACAATGACCTCAATGCCAAGTACGAATCACTCAACACAAAAGTTCGATACTTGGAAGGCCACCACAACAACCAACCTGCACCAAAGATAAATCAACTGCCGGGTAAAGCTGTTCAAAACCCCAAAGATTATGCGACTGCTCAAGCCATTTTCGTGGATGATGACTACAAGGACTACCTCACTGGGGACAGTGATGATCAAGATGAGGAGGATGTGGATGACCCAATGAAGAATGAGGCGAAATACTCTATATCCGAGTATGAACCCGAGCCTTCACCCGAAGAGACTGATCGAGTTGATGATCGAGCACTGGTTCGAGAATCACAAACTGAAGAACAACCCGAAGTGGAACCCGATGACCTACACGATGGTGTTGATCGGATGATGCATCGAGTAGATGTTGAGAAAGGAGATCAGCCTCAACCACCTGCACTGGTAGGAGGGGAGTTAGAGGAAAGGTTCAGTGCTGCACTTGACATCTAGTTGGAGGCGCTTGCAGAGCGAATGGCTAAGCGCAAAGCTCCACCACCTAAGCTTTTGCTCCCACATGAGTTTCAGCAGGAAGCTGCAAAGGAAGCAGCTAGATTGGAGGATGAGGTTAAGGAGGCTGTCAAGGAGATCGGATTTGAAATTCTGAGAAGTGGAATTTGTTTGGATCCCGAGGTAAGAATTGAGGAAAAACTTGAAGATCCTGGCTCTTTCACATTGCCATGTTCAATAGGATTTCGGATTTTCAAGAGCTGCTTGTGTGATCTTGGAGCTTCAGTCAGCATTATGCCGCTTTCAGTTGCTAACAAGCTGGGATTCACCGACTTCAAACCAAGTAAGCAGTATCTGGTTCTAGCTGATAGAACGGTAAGACATCCGATAGGCATTTTGGAAAATATGCCCCTAAGGATTGGGAGACTGGAAGTGCCTACCGACTTCATGATCCTGGATATGGATAAGGAACCGGATGATCCACTGATTTTAGGAAGACCATTCTTGGCAACAGTTGGTGCGGTCATCGAAGTGAAACGAGGCAAGATCAGGATAGAACATGGTGAACACCTCAAGATGGAGTTTGAGGTAAAGAAAGGGTTTAAAAGGCCAACCATAAATGGTCAGGTTTTTTCCACCATGACCAAACAAAGAAAAATGCTACATCTTGAAGAGGTCAACACCACATTTGCCATGGAACCTGGACAAAATCTGGGAGATCTTTTGAACCAACCTACTGAAGTGGAGAGGATTCCAGAACCTCTTCCACATGGATCCCATGCTTAAGGAGCATGAAGAGTCAAGCTTAGTGACTTTAAACAAGCTCACTTGGGACGAAGTCCCAAAAGTATCTTTTAATTTTTTAGTCTACTAGCTTTATTTACTTTTATTTCATTTTCCTATTTTGCAATTTAAAAAAAAAAAAAAAAGAAGAAAAAAAAAATATAGAAAATTGGGAAGAGGGAATTGGTAAACCCGAGGGTCAACCCGATACCGTACTCGATGCGCCTGATCGTGTCTTCACTCGGGTAGAGAGTGGAGTCCGAATTTCGCAAGGAAGCCCACTCTCGGTGAAGCCCACCAACCGAAACCCTAGCCTATTTAAGGAGGTCGACCCCTTCTCCCTCTTCATCACCGATAAGTCTCCCTCATTCTCTTAAGCTTTTCAATTCACATAAGCTTCTATTCTTCTCTCTCGATTCCAAGCTCATTCGATTTTCTTTGGAGACTAACCCTATTAATCCCAAGAACTAGCTTTTCTTTTTCTTCTCAAGGAATCGACATGGAGCCAACCGCTAGAACCTACCAAAGGAAGGGAAGAAGATCTACCTCCGCCGCTGCTACAACCGGAGGAGACACCGCCAAAGTTCAACAACCCCAAGGAAGAGGAAACGTTCCACATTCCCGACCGTTAGGTGGGACGTTTAGCCTCCCCAACCCGATGCACAACTCGATCCACCACCCGACCTGATTCTCGAGTAACCGATTGAGTAAGCCCCCGAGTTCGCTCACCGTCCAATGGCGAGTGCTATCCGCCGTTCTCCTCGACGTAGGGACCTGTCTACGTCCGAAAAGACGCTTAGGCGACCCTATGGAGGTCGACTCTGATGCTGGAGGAGAAGAACAAGGTGAGATCCAAACCTCTCGATCAAGGAGTAGAGCCGAAATTGCAAGGGGTAAGAGACCGGCTTCGGAGAAGGCTGAGAAGGTGGTTGAGAGAGCAGTGGTTGAAGAAGATCAACACGCCGAGGAGGAGGAAAGAGAAAGAGAAGAGGAGCAGAGAGAGAGAACCCGCCAAGCCTCGCGGTGGCTGAAGCAAAAGGAAGTAGACACTCCGGCTAGATTATTCAAGGTCTTCCGGAAGATGAGCTTCGTTGGTACCTGATACCCTCACCGTGAGACAATGAAGCAATTGGGCATCGCTAGAAACGTTGAGTTTTTGTTCGATATGTGCCACCTGGGCAATATGATGCGATCCCATCTAGAAGCTTATGAAGAGGAGACGGTCCAATTCCTTTCAACCCTGAAGCTACACTATTTCGAGGATCACCCGACCCTACTACCCGATGGGGGGATCGGGTTCATCACCTTCTCCGTTCGGAATACGGAATACCGGCTGACTTTCAAGGAGATGGAGACGCTGTATGGCTTCAAGGCTGGTAGTGGGGATGGTATGGAGGTCAGCAAGGAATAGATGAGGTCCCTATGGCTGACAATAGGAGACAAGCACCCCTACAAGTCCACCAGCTCCAAATCTGCTCAAATAAGGAGCCCTGTTTTGAGGTATTTTCACAAGTCCCTCGCATGCACTCTTTTTGCTAGAAAAGAGACTGGGAATGTGAACGACCACGAGCTTCAGTTATTGGATGTCGCATTGTGTGGAGTTTTGGATAGTGCTAGGGATGGAACACCGCTAGTAGGAGACATAGCTGATACTAGTATGTTGTTCGTGCTACTCGATCAATTCCTGTACCTGAAATCGTGCGCTGTGAAAAGAAGAGAAGGAGGCAGAGAGATCTCTATTGGGGGACTAGTTACACCAATCTTAGTGGCATGCGATGTGCCCTTAAAAGGAATTGTCCACGAACCAAGGTGGCTGGATGCGGACTACCTCGTGCTGGCGAGATTCTTGGCCTATGAGAGGCCTAATGACATGGCATTGTTCAAGTTTGTCCATCCAACCGCCGGAGCTGCTCAAATGGTTTTACCCAATGTCGTGTACACCAAGGTTCGGTTAGGACACAACATTGACTTTGCACCACCGTTGGAAGAGCTGTACAACCCGGAGGAGGAGTCCGAGGCTGAGAAGAGAGAAGAGACCGGGCAGAGAAAAGGAGATAGCTCGGAGGAGTTTGATTTTGAGGAGTACGCATGCTCGGAGGAGTTTGATTTTGAGTGAGGGAAGCTCACAAGAGAATTGGCTGGCTGAAGAAGATGAACAAGTTCCTGGTGAAAAAGGTGAAGGATCTTGCCGGTTCAGTGAAGGTAATGGGAGGACAGATCAAGGAGTTGCAAGACAAGGCAAGCTGTGCCTCAGCTCCTACCTCGGCACAAGCACCTACATGGATGAGAAGAAGCGGACCACTAGGATGAACTCGAGGACTGCTACCTCCGAAACCTCAAAGAGCATCATCGTACGAGCCCTGAACTGAGAAAGACCTCACCCAACCAGAAGCATCGAGGAAAAGCCACTCTGACGCTTACCTGACACCCAATCCGATGGGGTACACGATGCACTATCCGATGCACCCATCGAGCACCCAATCGGGTGATTATGCTGGAATTTTTCCTCCTCCGTACCAAATGCCATATACGATGCCGTACTCGATGCACCCTGCGAGTGGATACACCGGTGATCATTCTAGGCCTCTTCCGCCATTTCCATCCTACTACCCGATGCCCTACCCGATGAGCTACGCGATCCCACCCTCGATCAACACCTATGCTGGTCCGAGCAAGTCGTCTGTACGCATATCTGAGCTCTCTGACGAGCAAACACCGGCACCTGCTGAAGCCGGAGACGACCCTGGCTATACGTTGGCAAGCATGGAGGCTGCTGCAACCTCCTTCTTCACCAACCCATGAGGTACCAATTTCATCCAACACTTGTATATAACATTGCATTTAGTTTCATCTTATTTTGTGTGCCTCTTGGATTCTTTTCCAACTTTTATTTACACAGGGACTGTGTAATTTAAGTTTGGGGGAGGGTCCTAGAATGTATTTAACATTGTGTTTTATTTTCTTATTTTTGTTATTTCAAATTTTTGCATGTTAGTTTTATTCATTTGAGTCTGCATCTATGTGCATTAAAAACCCCAAAAAATTTGAAAAATTTACAAAAAAAAAAAAAAAGAGTGTTCATGTAGTTGCATTTGCATATTAGGATTGAGTCTAGTGTGCTTCATATAGGATTGTTGCATATGCATCTTAGGGGACAATAATTAAAACCACCTTGTTTAAAATCAAACCTTAGGATTGAAGCTATAGCCCTTAGTCACAGTTCATTGTTGCTAGATCAATCTTTGGAAAAAAATGAAAAATCTTTGCTTAGACCCTTTGTGTCGATTGAATGCTTCCTCCACTTGCTTGAACATTAGAACATCTCTATATTATTGGATTTAATTTGAACTCTAATTGTCTTGCTTATGGAACTTGAATACTTGCTTATGGTAACTCTAAACTCGGGTTAGCACTCCACATTTTTACCAATCTTTTCGTTTAACCCAATTCATTTGTCCTACCCTTGAACCCAAACCTTTCTTTCAAACCTTGTTGTGAATTGTTGAGTGAGGCCTTTTTCATTGTGCTATAGGTTGTGAAACCTTGAGAGTATTGAGAACGACAAAGAACTGCCTCTTGATTTAGCTAAGTTAGATTTGAACTAGCTAATAGATTCGGTTTTGAAAGATAGGTGGTTAGAATGTTTATTTGGGGTTGGGTTGTGGAATAAAAAAAAGAGAAGAAAAGAAAGAAAAAAAAAAAAAGGTCCCTAAGGTTAGAATTAATTAGCTCTAAGTCTTTACGTATAAAAAAAAAGAGAAAAAGTTTTTTGCTATAGTCTCCTAGAAAGAAAGAAAATAATATATGAATATTAGGAGTTAGCAATGAAAAAAAAAAAAAAGAAAAAAGAAAAAAAAAAGAGTAAGAGCTAGAAGTTTAAAGTCTAAAAGTCTAAACCTTAGGGAGTAAAAAAAAAAAGAGTTAAAATCAAGGGTGTGGGTAGTTAAATTCTAGGAGGTTTAAATAAAAAAATATATGATGAATGTATGAGAAAAGGGTAGATCATCAAGAGTTAAGCTTTGTATGCCCAAATTGTTCTCAGTCTTAGATAGTTTTCACGACTGTCTAGCATTCCACTTTTTGAGAGAAAAACCATCTAAAGAATTTGTTTGAAACCACCTTACCAAAAAGCCTTACCCTTGAAACCGATTGAGCTTGATTCACCTTCCATTTGCAAGAATTCGCTAAACACTTAACTGAATGTGAAAGAGATGTTCTTTATCTTTAGTTGGAGGTTGAGCTAGATCGATGCATGGCAATAAGCATAGAAAAATATTTGTAAGTATGTTGATTGATCTTAGCACCATTAAACTATCTTTAAAGACTATAGCTTGCATCCTTCGGTTAGCATCTTAAGGTTATGAGTCTCCACTTTCAAACCGTACCTTCCTACTTACTTGCTAGAGGACTAGCAAGATTTAAGTTTGGGGGTCTGATAACACTCTAATTTACATGTTTTTAGCATCCTTTTTTGTCCATATTTTGCATTGTTCATACCTCTAACTTAGCATTTTTAGACCATTTACTGTAGGAATCAAGTTTTAGAGCATTTAGGGTATTGCATTTCTGCATTTGCATATATTGGATGAAAACAGGTGCTAAAGAGCCAAAAATGGGGAAAAACAAGGACAACTCGAGCATGTACCCGAAGGAGCCATCGAGCTACAAGAACAAGTCCGAACCCCAACACGATCGAAGAGGGTCCAAGAGCGCTCAGAGCAACCCGAAGATCCACCCGAGGAGTTACCCGACTCAAGCCTCGTGTACCCCATCGAGTAGACCATCGGGCAGGTCTGGGAAGCTAGGTCAAATGGGTTTCCATATATAAACCCCCTCTTTCCCTAGCTCGCAAACGAGCACGCCGCAGACCCTCAAACCAGAGAGCGAGAGCTTCTGTGAGAGAACTGAGCGACTCAACATTTTTTCTTGTTTTTGTACTTTTAATTTGTAGTTTTTAATAGATCTTTTATCCCTACTCTTTTCTACTGTACTCTATCTTTTTAATAATGTCATTTTCGTTTATTTCTATGGCTTTATCATTTGTTTCTATGTCCGAGTAGTGTAGCAAAGTTTCTAGGGATGGGATAGATGATTAGGTGTTCTTGATCGGTTAGGATGTTTTAGTTGATTGTTATGATAAATAAATTTCCTTCTAGGTTGATGTTCTTAATGCGGTCAACAGACCGACAGGTTGAGACTAGATCTAGGGCGTTTATAATGCTACAGGCCGAAAGGAGTAGATAAAATGCTTGATTAGGTCAATGCTAGAGTTATAGTTAACTTTGAGTGACAAAATCAGATAAGTCTAAGTATATTGACAAAAATGAATTGTTCTTAATGCCTGCTTGTTCATATTGCTAGTGCGACAGTGTGGTAGTATGTTCAAGGTTGATTGTTACTAGTGCGACAGTGTGGTGACAAGGTTTTAGAGGTTCATTGTCTAGGAAATAATTGCTTGAGGCATGTAAGGCATCCGTATTGGTCTAGAACACTTAGGATTCGATTACCCCCATCCTTAGGAACTTTCGTATTTCATTCTTTGCATTTTCCTTACTTACTCGACCACTTACCCGATCAGGTACACGATAACCTGCATCGAGTAATACCTCAAGCTGTTCATAGTTCATCTGCATACTCGATCACCCCACTCGATCCTGTACTCGATTGCTTGCATCGAGTGCTTAGGTCGTGTGGTTTACTTGTTTATATTCTTTTACTTTGTTTATATTAGGATTGTTAGAACCAAACCCCCTTATTGCTTGGCTTGACTTGCTTGATTCTGATTGTATCCTATCTGTTAGCATAACAACCATTTGGATTGATAATCCTTTGTACTACAACTGCATAGGGAATTGATACCCTAGGTGAAAACCAGTCTATCATAAACCCTGCTTCACTGGACTTAAAACTTCTTTCATTGGAGTAGTCCATCCAGGATCCTTATCATCCCCCTGTGTTGTTCCAAATGTGTCCTCTTCAGCCAAAGTAGCCACTATGGCATCCTTATTTGCTACAATCTCCAAAGTCGCTGGAGAATCAGACTCGAGTCCAACAGTTTCCTTTGTCTGTGTGGTTAGTATTGTTGTTGCAGTTTATGTGGTTCCAACGCTTGGAACGACCAGTGCGTTCTTCGTAATGTAGGCTGTGTGTAGATGACCCCACTTAGAGCAAAGAGTGCATTTCGCTGGTAGCCACGGGTAAACAAATTCCACGATTATGTCACCACCTCTTTCAGATTTAAAAGAAAATTTGCTTGGCAAACTCTTGGTTAAATCCACTTCTACTAGGACCTTTGCTTCATCAAACGATTTGCAGGACTCTGTGTCCAGATGTAACTTTTTTGGAGTACCTAGAGGACTCGTGATAGCACTCAGAACCTCCCAAGAAAAATATTTCGGCGGAACATTTTTAACTATGATCCAGAGAGGAATAGTTTTAAGCTCTTCCTGGTCCATCTCTGCAACAGGACTCCACTTAGATAAAACAACTGGAACACCGCAGAGATTCCACATACCTCTCCGCAAAACGCAAGATCTCGTACGCTCATCCGTGATTTGAAATCGCACCATCGTGTTATCTACCACAAAAACATCAATCTTCATCGCTTTGTCCCCAAGAGTCCAGATATTATTCACTAAAGCATGTATCCCCCCAACAACAGGAGCCTTAGCAAGGAATCTCCCTATAAGAAAATCTTCCCATAAAGGATGTGCCTCTTCAAAAACCTTATTTGCTAGTCGAATTGCCGGCATACCATCAATCTCCTCGATAGCCAGATCAACCTTAGACATTTCCCCAGGACTTTTAACCATGGAAACCCATGAACGCTTCGCCTCAGTGTGTGAAACAGCCTTCTCTATCCCAACTCCCGCTACAACCTCCCCTTCCTCAAGATCATTAACCCTCACCAGTCGATCCTCATTCAAACTACCAACCGCCCCCAGCGGAGAAACCCCCGGCGGAGAAACCCCCGGCGGCATCAGTACTTGCACAAGAAGCAAAAACCCTAAATCACCTTTTTGATCGCCACCAGAGTAAAACGCACTGTTTTAAAAGCCGTGATGTGGTGAGGTCATTCTCTCTACTGTGTGTTTTTTAAATCGGGTGCTGGCCGAAGTAATTGAACATATGCACATATGTTGAGCCAAACAATGTATTAGCTGTGCTGTATCCAGAAATATTTTTACCCGAAGCAAAATATAATGTAAAATTATTATTAAGGATTTTAGTGAGAAGAAAGTAAGGGCATCTCCATCCATGGATCTTGATATAAGTTTCTTAGAAATGAAAATCATAGAACTATTATTATTTAATTTGATGAGTTTCTTAAATAATGTACTAACTCTCTCCAAAATTTCTAAAACCTCTTATTTTTTTTTGGTATGGGAGAGGGGCAAGGCCCCTTTATTTATTCAACTTAAACTTCAAATACAAATTCGACGAGGAGCTGCAACCCCCCGGACATCGACCAAAAGAATTGAATCAACCCCACTTGGTACAGAATCAAACGAATGAAAACCCAACTGCAAAGAAAAGGCATAGTTTGCTAATCCATCAGCAAGACGATTAGCCTCCCTATACGTGTGAAAAACGCGGACAGTCCACTCCCGTGAGAGCAAGCCATGGCACAAGCGTACCAGGAATGACAGGGGATGAGCCTCGCTAATCCCTGTCACAAGAAAATCCACCACCGCTTTAGAATCCACTTCCAACTCCAGCCGTCTGATCTGCCTTGACCATGCAATCCACAAACCATAATACACGCCCCACAACTCCGCTAAGGTAGCTGAGCATATCCCAATGTTCAAAGCAAAACCACAAGTCCACCTACCATCCTCATCCCGCATAACTCCCCCAGCCGCAGCCAGTCCCGGGTTTCCCCGTGATGCACCGTCCGTGTTAAATTTCAACCAACCACCCCGTGGAGCAACCCAAGCAACCATACGTTCCACTCACTCAGTACCAACGCTTTGGTTCCTTGAAGTCGAGTTAGCCTCATCCACTTATTTATCTAGGTCCTTAAGAAATTGAACCCTATCTCGACACTTACCATTTGTACCAAACACATTACCACATCTCCATTTCCACCCCCACCAGACTGCTACTCCAAATAACGTCGACCAGGGCAGACCAAAAACACGAGACTCCCCATGTAAGTTCGCATATAACCACTCAAGCAGTGACTGCGTAAAGAACCTTGCATGATTCCTCGCAGGCACCAACCTACGCCAGACCCCCTCCATTGCCGGGCAATCCCTCAAGATATGGATAATATCCTCCATTCCTCCTTTGCACACCACACACATTGCTGAATCACAAAGATGGCTCCTAAAGCGTTCTACATTAGTCATGACAGCCTGATTACCCACTAACCACAAAAAGGTTCTGATTCTCTGCGGAACTACAACACTCCACACCCGCGACCAGAATGAACCCATGCTAACCCCCTCATACGCAGAACGGACGAGCATGTTATAGGCTGACGTAACAGTAAAACTCCCATCAGTCGTCTCTCCCCACGAGATTCTATCTCGAGCCCCCGTGACACCATCAAGAACCACTGAGCACAGTTTTAGGCACACGTCCTCCGAAACAAAGGGAGCAATACGATCTAGGCGCCATCCTCCACCATAAATCCACAAATCCTTAACACACTCATCTCTTCTTTCTTCCGGAAGCTCAGACACTAAATATTCCATCAGCGGCTTTTGTAGGAGCCACCTATCCCTCCAAAATCAAACTTCTCGCCCATCACCAACCACCCAACTCTGTCCCAACATGACAACCTCCCGCAGGCTTAGTCCCACACTTCTCCAAGTCGAAGACCAAGTACTCTTTGGGGTCAACCAGTTCAATTGTCGAAACCCTCCAACTTTATACTTGCTTCTCAACACTCGGGTCCAGAGATTCATCTCCCGTGTCCGTCGTATAGCAAGACCACCCTCAGACTTTGGTACACAGACACGATCCCAGGCGAGTAGGTGTTGTTTCTTCTTCTCCCGTGTGGTTCCCCAAAGAAACGATCTAGAAACCTTCTCCAACTCATTTAGTAACGACTTAGGCAAGGCAATGACACTCATCGTGTGAATCAGAATAGACGTTAATACTGCTTTCGTAAGTGTCATTCTGCCAGCAAAACTTAGACACTGACTTTTCCACCCAGCCAGCTTAGCGGAAACCCGTGCCAAAACCTCATTAAACGTATCCTTATTCATCCTCTTCTGCAAAATGGGCATTCCCAAGTACTTGCCTAAGTCTGTGGTCGAGCTGATACTACTTGCAGCACTAATGCTTCTACTCATTTGGCGGGATACATTTGCAGAGAAGAAGATTTTTAAGAAACTTTAAGAAACTTTAAGAAACTTTAAAACATATTTAAGAAACTCTAAAACCTCTTATTTAAGAAACTTTAAACATATTTAAGAAACTCAAACAATTTTTTATTAATAAATTTTCTCTTTATACTATAAAAAATTTATGTTAAAAAACCTCAATGGAAATGACCTAAAAGTGTATAAAAGTTTTCTTACTTAATTCATTCATGGGTACAGCCCTTATATACATACACGAGAATAAACCCTAAGTACTTTACATATATTGCACAAGGACATCTACACAATATAGAAATAACATACTAGATCCCTCAATATTTAGAAACAATAAATAAGAACAATTTTGTTTATAAAGAAAACAATAACGTAATTTCAGTATTTACGAGTCAAATACATAAAAGTCTGTAAAATCATGTAAGTAACGTAATGGAGTAATAACATAATGAAATTGAACAAAATTACGAAGTTTAAAAGCTTATAACAACACATGTTTGTAATTTTAGGAGGTCGAAAACAGACTATAACACAAATTTGGAATATTAGGCAGGTGAGCTGACCCCCCTCAGCTCTTACCGGGTCCGCCACAGTATGAGCACACAATAAACATGTGATCACTATTGGAGTCTCTTCTGGTTTTTATTACATAAGATACAAAGTTTGATTAACTCCCCATCCCACAATATAGTCACCAACTGGTTGATTTAAAAGCATTGCATGAAGAACTCATCCATTTTAACTATGAGAAGAAGAAAAAAATACAAATCTTTTTCCATATATTTAAAAAAAATACAAATCTTTTTCCATGTATGTTAAAAAAATACAAATCTTTTTCCATGTATGTTCGGGCCGACCGAAATATCTCAGCTTTCCCTGAATTGTTAAATTTGGTAGAAGTTTATTGTGATTTCTATTATTATCTCGCAGAGGAACTTAAATTATGAAAATATTAACTAAAAAATTCTTTTGTCAACAAGATTAGTTAAATAAATTAATAATATATTCAATTTTAAATTTGCTTTTAAAATAAAAACTATAACAGAATCTATGTTGCATGGAAACTCTTTTTAAGCTCCGTTTCTTGTTTTCGAAACGTTTTAAAAACAGAAGTTTGTGAAAACACGGAAACAAACCAGATAAACACGATTCCTATATCTGTTTGGAAACACGATGAAAATTTTTTTAATTTAGAAACTTAATAAATAAAATAATTTGAAAATATATATTCATAATACATATAAATATATAATATTATTAGTATTTTAATTCAACTTTTAATATTTCTATTTTGTATATGTGTTGTTTCAAATATTCTTTTTGATATAGTTTTGATATAGTTTTATGTTTGATGTTTTAGTATGTATATATATATATATAACGTTTCTAATTCTTAATTTATAAAAAAAATTATTTTCTATTTCCGAAACGTTTCGTTTTCGCTTATCCGTTTCTGTTTCCATGCAACCTAGGGTATAGATAAGGGAGCACACAAAAAGCGGTGCCAGCGAAGTGCATGTAAGCTACTTTAAGCAAGAAATTACAAGGGGTGATTGTGTGTTGGGAGATACGTTCAACATTCGTGGCTGGAATGATGGGTTTAACCATATCAGTCGCGGCTGGAATGATATGGTTATATTGTCTGATATTCTCATTCTACGTCGTCTTCTCCAGCCACTAAGCAACCTTGGTGATGCAAACAAAGTCTTAGACGTCATTAATTAAGTCCTTTAAATCTGCTAGGTGAGTTAATATCAGATATTAATTATTTAACATTAAAATTGAATAAATTTCTAAACTTGTTAACAACTTCAAGTAATTGTTTTTTTTTATGGTGAAAAGCCGTTGAACATATTCCGAAATGCATTTTCTCAAACGCTAATTGCATCAAGTGACGAAACAAAGAAGGCAATACATGATTTTTGGTCATTAGAATTGAGCTAAGCTGAGCTCATTTTGACAGCCATAGATAAACTAATGATACATCCAATTATGAACATCAATGAAATCTTACTGTAGCTGTACCAATAATTGATGAAGTAATTGTGGTCAGGTTTTTATGTTGGATATTCATGCATCTGTCTATAGAAAAAAAAACAAAGATAAGATGCAGCACTTAACGATGAAGACATTTTTCATTGGCCTTCAAATATCCTTGAAGTCGACCTGTGGGGTAATGCTGATAATGACCAATGCCCAGTAAATTAAAAATGTGATTAAGAAGTATGATGACTTTAGGCCATTTCCATTGGAAATTTCTTACCAAAGTTTTGAAAAAAAATAATTAAAAAGTGAAAAAATAGGAGAGATAAGAAATTGTGAGAAACGGTTTCTTAAAGAAGAGACCATGATAGCATGTTTATTGGTGATAGTATGAGTGTCTTAGTCATTTTTTTATAGTTAATTTTATTAATTCCTCTCTTTAATAAAGAATGTCACTTTAGAATTTTATTTTTGTTTCACAAAGAGTATTATTTTACATTTCCAATACATCATTTTATATTTCCAATGCATCTTTTACATTAAATTTCTTAGTTTTACCCTTAATTTATGACTAAATTAATCTATTAAACACTTCTTAAATAAGAACATATATGTATATTTTAGTGTTTTCTTAATTTGTGTGAAATATGTCTAAATGACATTATTTATGAAATAGAGAGAGTATTAGTTTATATGAGTGTCTTATAAAAACTATATGAGTGTTTTAAAACGATATTTGTTTTTCTAAACTTCCAACTCTCCAACAACTCACTAACGGAGGTGATCACAAAATCTCATCAGAGACCACAATGACACATGCATCATATTTTCAATGATCAGCTGAGTTTTTAAAAAATAAACTTTAAAAACATAACTATTAATACTGTCTTTTATTGATTAGATAAACATTCAAGTGATCTTCTTAATTAATTACAATTTTTACATTTTTCTAATACATATTTTTGTAGAGTGTGAACAAAAGATCACATTTTCAATATGTATTGGTTGATTGGTCGATAATGATGAAAACATTAGTGAGAGGTGTCATAGCAGCATCTTTCAAGAACTAAAAGCCCTCGCGATGTCACACCTTGGTGTCGATCGACACCGACCTCGCAGCCACGTTCTCCTTGAAGCTAAAGGTATGATCTCCACCTTCCACCGCATCCAATGCGGCCAAGGCCATCACAATCCATAAGAAGCACGAAATCACGCAAACATGCAAGGGTAATCAATCAAAAAACTCACAGAATCATAGAAACCTAGATCTTAGCTCATTTAACCCATGATCATGCACTCACCTTTGCAAATCAGATAGATTGACGAAACATACGACCAGAACCAACCCCTCAGAAAGCTTTCCACACGTCTCTAGACTTATATCTCCAAATACAGGGACATATATCTCAAGAACAGGCACAAATCCTCACTAGAAGTCACTGGAAAACTTTCTGGAAGTTTCTTCCTCTTTTGCACAAGGGAAAATGGCCAACCAAAACAAAGGAGGTCGAGTTTTATCCTAAAACTCAAGTCTTAGGGTTTCCCAACCCCAAACCACATTAAACCGACATTTTAAACCGAAAACGGTAAAACCAGAAATGTTGGTGTCAACCGACACCCCTATGGTGTCGATCGACATCCATCCAAAAGAACCCAACGGTTCGTGGATTTTACACTTTGGATTTTAAAGTCTTGGTTGAAACTACTACCAAATAAGATGCAATTCTTTTGGAGACCTGCAACTAACATATTTACTATTGAGAAAGCTGTCGGACAGATGATTGCAAGACATGCCTCTAAGTGTGTTCTCTTAGCCAAGAGACTCTAAATACAATACATTGCGCATAAAGTAAAATTCACTATCTAAAACATTAGCCTTATGACTTGGTCTTTAATAAGTACATGATGAATTATCTGACTCATTCTTTTGTGAATCTGTTTTGGTTGGACCTAAGAGGAAATTCTGTGAACAAATGAAAACTCCTTTATTTGTCTACATATAAAGTGATTGTTGCTGAAAGTCGTTGGCACAAGAACAATGTACATTGGTTAGTGAACAAGTATTTATGGATGTTGTGCTTCAACCATATACATTTATTCGGAGGCCTACCATAGATATATATGACATACCTTAAAGACTATTTGATGGATTTTGTATCATGGTTCGCCAATAAAGTTGTTTTTCAAAATTCTAGGGATATGAGTGATCACAAATCTCCTCTTAAGAATCATGCAGCAACTGACAAAGCATCAGGTTCTAAATCCGCAATAGGTATAGAAACAGATTTTGAATCTCCTATTAAGGATGCTATAGGTACAAGCTCTCCTATAAAGGAAACTCTACCATATATATTCACAACCTCCTCTTCAGAAATCTCAGGTATCTTTTTTTTTTTGAATATGTTATGCAGTTTCTTATGGTTAATATTTTGATTGTTGGTGGTGTAGTAATGTGTTTGGGAAGAAACGATTGTGTCGTGACAGGTTATGCTTTATAAAGATGGTGGTACTAGAGGTTGCTAAGGCACACTCAGGTTTGTTAGGAGGGTCGAACACGAGTGCAAGGGTGGAAAGACTTATTATGTGGTGTAAACCGACTGCGGGTTGGGTCACGATTAACATGGACGGAGCATCACACGAGAATCCAGGTGAAGCGACTGCGAGGGAACCATTAAAGATGTTGAGGGTATATGGCTAGTGGGTTTCGCCTTCAATATTGGTTCCTGTACCTCTCTAGTGGCCGAACTCTGGGGTGTTTACTATGTGTTGGTATTAGCTTGCGAAAGATGATGGAAAAGGGTGGTTTTGGGGGTTGATTCAAAGTTGGTTGTGAATTTTTCGAGGTCTGGGATTAATGACACTCATTCACTAGCTTTCCGAATACGATTTTTCTAAGGCTTTATTTCAAAGGACTGGTTAGTTCGGGTTACTCATGTATATAGGAAGTTTAATCGTCTTATAAACAAATTAGCTAACTATGCATTTTTCTTATCAATTGGTTTTCATTTATTAGAGGTATGACTGGATGGTTGTAATTCGGTGATGTTAGACGATGTAAGCGGGACCTCGTGTCCATGGAATGTCTGTATGTAAATTTTCTTAAGTTTTAATAAATAATAGGAGACTTTCTAGTATAAATAAAAAATCCTTTGACTCTTGGTTTATCTTGTAAACATGGCAGCATAACAATCAAACTGTTATCAAAAACAATAAGAGGTGCATGTTGTTGGAGGAGAGATGCTGGTTGTTGCATTAGGGCGATGAGATTCAAACGACCCAGAACAAAAGGTACATGCTACGAAATAGTATGAGCTCTTGCAACCCGGACTCCCTTGCGTGCAGTATGAGCTCTTGCAACCCGGACTCCCTTGAAATAGTATACCCCCTCTCGTTCTTCACCGGCGCCAATCAGGGTCCTCGTAAAACGGTCCTGTAAAACACATAGAGTGTTAGTAAATATGGCAATACAGCCCGTTTGTTTGAGAAGGCGTGCTACCGAGATGAACGTACAGTTGAAATTAGAAACATAGAGAACATTAGATAAAAAATAATCATCATTCAACTGCATTGTGCCAATCTTGGTAGCACGAGAGGCTGTGCCATAAGGAAAGGTCACCGCAGAGGGCATTATATCAAGAACATTCCGCAACAAGGACAAGTCGCTTGTCATATGATGAGAGGCACCAGTGTCTATAATAACATCAGTAAGTTTTGTTTTACTAGAGAGACGTTCAGTAGAAAGTTGACTCTGTTGGTTCTGAAGCAGGTTGATGAGTGCGGTAATCTGATCAGCAGGAACAGAGGGAGCGGAAGTGTTAGCAGAACCCGCATTCACGTTGACACGACCACGCCCACGGCCACCAGAAGAAAAAGTCTGACCACCACGACTCCGAGTGCTCTGCCCTGCAGAACGTTGTTGATCAAAGAACCAATCGGGATAGCCATGTAAGAGAAAGCACTTGGTAGCTTCATGTTCTTTTCGCTTGCAATGAGTAAACATGCGATTAGGATCACGAGTCCGAGCAGCAACAGCAGCAGCAGTGGCAGGAGTAGACATAGTAGAGGGAGAAAAATCGGTTTTGACTGCAAAACCAACAGCATCCTGTTTGGCTTCAGTGGAACGCATGTTGTTGAGATGTTGTTCAGCCCAAATGACACGCGAGTAGACAATATTCAAGTCAGGTAGTGGTTCCTCGTCAATAATCTGGGAACGTATGTGACTGAAGCGAGGCTCATCAAGACCGAAAAGAAATTTGTGAACCCTCCTATCTTCACGCTCTCTCTCAAGGTCAGCCGCAGCAGCACAAGTACATGTAGCAGTAGATCGAAAAGCCTGTAATTCTTCCCAAAGCTTAGAAAGACGGCCGTAGTACTCAAGAACAGATTGACCATTCTGTTTGCAGTTGGTAATTTCATCCACCAGGAGATGTTTGCGAACACCATTCGTGACGGAGAACCTCCGTTTGAGAGACTCCCAAAGCTTGAAGGCGTCCGGAACATGAGTGACGGTAGAACGAACTTGGGGATCGATAGCAGTGCGGATCCATCCCACAATCATAGAGTTAGTAGAAATCCATCGGGCAAGATCGGGATTAGCTTGTGGTTTGGGAATAGAACCATCAATAAATCCAATCTTTTGTTTCGCTTGGAGGGAGTTCCAAAGCTATGTAGCCCACTCTGAGTAGTTATCACCACGTAGCAAAACAGGGGTGATAAGAGAACCAGGGTTATCCGAAGGATGTAGAGTGTACAAAGTCTCCAAAGAGGTGGTCTCCGCCATAGTAGAGGTAGTAGTAGAGGAGGTAGAAGAGGAAGTAGCAGAAAAAGTAGACATAGTGATTTGAAAGAAAAAAACGAAAAATCAAAGCCACGAAAACAAAACAATGCTAGGTCAAAGATCGTTTGTTTAGGCCTGATACCATGCTACGAATAGAAGAATATGTGTGTTTGTATTGATAGAAGTAGAGAAGTATTTATACAGCAGAGATCCTAAATATACGAGATACGAACTAATCGTAAATATATAGATTACAACAATATAGTCTTAGCCTTATCTCTATAGTACACTTTGTTCGATTAGGATCTAATGCAATTAAAGTTTAGATAGACGTAGTGAGATGCATTAGTTTGAAGACCATCTGATAAAATTGAGCGTATGGAAGATGCCATTGATTCAACTATGCTTGGCCAGAAGATAAAGTTATCATGTGCTAAACTGATCAAGAGGTTTAGAATATATTGCGTCTAATTTGTCTGGATTATATATATATATATATATATATATATATATATCAAATTTATGTTAATGTAAGACTTGACACTTATGACTTATCTTATGTATTTTTTGTTTAGACTTGAGACTTGTATGTTGGATTGTGATCATTGATAACGCTATGGTTGAACTATTTATCGTAGCTTTGAGGATGAATAATTAAATAAATATTTCGAAAATAATAAAAACGTTATGACATATTATATTCCAACACAAGAGAACAGTTATAAGAAACTATATAAAAGCATTTATATGTAGTTATGGCAGTAGCACCTAGTGTAGCATTAATACAAAGTTACTAGATTAAGACTTGTACTAGAGCACAATTTGAAATTCATTTATTTATATTGTAATTTTTATATAAAATATAAGTTATGTGATTGCTTTTAAAAGCTTTTTTCGATAAAATATTATGCAATAAAATTATATGCTAAATATGATGGCTTGAAAAAAGACACATATTTTGTAAGATTTATATTGTTAATGATTCTAGATAAATACCCGTGCTATAACAAATCAATTTAGAGTGTTTATAGTTTCTAACTTTTATATCAAGTTTCAATATTTCAAAATAAATTATTTAAAGTTTATTATATTATATAAAATTAATAAATTCAACAAAAAGTATGAAATTGAATTTAAATTTCAAAGTTTGACCTGTTACTCAGTAAAATTTTTAATTCAATAGATATTATTTTTAAAGAATAATATTACTAAAACTTGAATATTTTATAGATTGAACCATTTAGATTTTTTTTAAAACTTTAACTTATGGTATATCCGGAAATAAAACAATTTTTAGTTAGAATAAATAATATAATAATTTATTTGTTTTACGAAATAGACTCATATATAAAAATGGGAGGTGAAATATAATGATAATTAACAAATTAATATGTTAAGTTAGATATCAAAATATTTTATTTGATGAATAATTTAATAAAGGAAGTTAATATGGTAAATTAGATGATATCAAATGATTCTTTATAATATTTTCATTAAGATTTTTGGAAACAACGTGCTCTAGTAACAAAATCATCCAAAAATAAATTAAGGTTGCACCCACTATTTAACTTATAACCTATTTGTAATCAACTTATTAAAATTATATAGTTTACAAAACAATATTGTGTACTTCCGTTTTATTAAATAAGGGATTACATCATTTAAAATAAATAAAAGTCTCAATATTAAAGCGATTTATTATTGGTGCGGTAGAAAACTCTATCATAACATACAAAAACAACGCTATCGTTTGTAGGAAGTTAATATGGTAAATTAGATGATATCAAATGATTCTTTATAATATTTTCATTAAGATTTTTGGAAACAACAAAATCATCCAAAAATAAATTAAGGTTGCACCCACTATTTAACTTATAACCTATTTGTAATCAACTTATTAAAATTATATAGTTTACAAAACAATATTGTGTACTTCCGTTTTATTAAATAAGGGATTACATCATTTAAAATAAAAAAAAGTCTCAATATTAAAGCGATTTATTATTGGTGCGGTAGAAAACTCTATCATAACATACAAAAACAACGCTATCGTTTGTAGGGATTTACTATAATTGGGATTTATATATCGTTTCTCTCGTTTGAATAATGTGGAATAATTGTAGTGGAAGTCGGATTGGACCACTTTGGATGTCGTTATAAAATCAGACCGAATGAACTCTTGGTAAAAGAGAAAAGCATCATCAGTTAATGAAAAATTGATTTGTGTCGCAGATAAATTGGTTGAACACGAAAATCTAAGTACTTTAGATAGTATATAAGAAACCAAATCAGTACGTTACTCCATAATCAAAATTAGTGGCCAGTTTAGCTTAACCCCTTGGCTAACTTAATTCATCATTTAAGAATTAAGAGCGTCAATAAATATTGTCAATAATTTGAGTGGTACCTTTTACTCTCTTGTTCTAAATAAAAATTCATCAACTAGGGTGGATAATATCTTCTGTATCTAACAAAAAATATCGTTCGTTTATGTCGCTTGTAATTAAATGATAACGAAATATGTGGACAACATACAAGATCAATTATATATTTATATTGCTTTCTAAATTACTAAAATAATTTAGCACGTGGTGATAACAAGTCCATTGACTATATCTTTGCACTATATATATGTTACTCATCTTTTCTTATTTTTCTCATGAACCACACACAGAGAACTAACTGATATGGATATGGCTTTTACACACGTTTGTGCATGGACGCTACTTGTCTTCGTGCTGACATGGACCGTATTCTACTTCACGAACAGGAAAAACAAAGGGAAGAAGTTGGTCGAGACGGTGGCGGACGAGCGTAAAGACGGTGCTACTGATGTTATCATCGTTGGGGCTGGAGTTGGCGGCTCGGCTCTCGCATATGCTCTTGCTAAGGTATTTAACTTGAGTATTGTTGTTTTGTATAAATTTGTGCATGGAATGATAAGATAAACGACTATATACAAAATATATGATTGTTATTGTTTTGCATCATATATTTCTATTGCAATATTTTGTGTTGGGACAAACAACAACGCTATGCTAACTAAATTTTGATAATATATAGGACGGACGTCGAGTACATGTGATAGAGAGGGACATGAGAGAACCTGAGAGAATGATGGGTGAGTTTATGCAGCCTGGTGGACGACTCATGCTTTCTAAGCTTGGCCTTCAAGGTCTGTCTCTGTTGCACTATATATAATTATTTATCTAATTGAACTTATTTGTTTTTAAAAGTCATATTTGTATACGTATAGATTGTTTAGAGGGAATAGATGCACAGATTGCTACGGGCATGACACTTTACAAGGATGGAAAACAAGCAGACGCATTTTTCCCGGTGGAAAACAACAACTTTCCTTATGAACCTTCTGGTCGATCATTTCACAATGGCCGATTTTGTCCAACGTCTGCGCCAAAAAGCTTCTTCTCTTCCCAAGTACGTATAACGTATCTTTATTTACTAGTTTTTAGTTACCAAGTATATATGTTATTTTTTACCAAAGAAAAAAAAAAGTATATATGTTATGAATTCTGCATCAAAGAGTGTAAAAGGATTTTATAGAACATCAAAGAGTGTATAAGGCAACTATTAACTTAATTCTATTAAATTTTTGCTGTTAATATATTCAAAAATAATTTTAAATTTTATATCCTATATACCGGAAAAAAATGAAATTTGTTAATGCTAGTTTATATAAAAAAAATTACTCCCTCCGTTTCAAAATATAAGATGTTTTGGAAAAGTTTTTTGTTTCGTAATATAAGATATTTTTAGGTTTCTATGTAACTTTTAGATTAGTTTAGTATTTTATATTATGCAGTATTGTTTCTGACTGGTTGAATTTTTTAAAAGTAAAAACTTCTTAATCTGCGTGCTTTTGTTAAAACATCCTATATTTTGAAACGGAGGGAGTAATATTCTTAGTAGAGCTTGACAGTGGCAATAATGTAATTCACGAAATCACGACGGATTACAATTAATTGATTATATTTTAATGCGTGTTGTAGTGTTTTTCAGTTTTCTAACTTAAATACGTCTATGGTGATTAAAACATTTAACATTATTTGAGTTTTTTAATAAATTTTAATAATAAATTAGTTTATTCAGATTATAAAAAAAAAGTAACTAACTCTACATACTTCAAAAAATAGAGAACATTTCCAGAAAAATAAATAATCTGTCCATTGGGTCATTATATAGTATATATATATTATGGAACAATCATCCGAAGAAAAAAAAAAATCCTTCAATTAACAACTGAAAAACTTTTGAACATTGAACAATAGCAATTAATGGTTAATCTATACACCAAAACATTAATTGGTAGTGTGCGGCTCGAAGAAGGAACGGTGAGGTCTTTGATAGAAGAAAAAGGAGTGATCAAAGGAGTAACATACAGAAATAGCGCAGGCGAAGAAACAACAGCCCTTGCACCTCTCACTGTGGTATGCGACGGTTGCTACTCAAACCTTCGTCGGTCTCTGAGCGACAACAATGTGAGTATGCTCTTTTAAACGTAAAAGTCATCAATCTTGTCCTATATATTCAGTATACACGTAGAAGTGATATTACTCACTTGAATGTAGTCAAATGTTAGTTAATAAGCATCAATGTATTAACTTGATGTAGGCGGAGGTTCTGTCATACCATGTTGGTTACATCTCGAAGAACTGTCAGCTTGAAGAACCCGGAAAGTTAAATTTGATAATGTCTAAACCATCCTTCACCATGTTGTTGCAAATCAGCAGCACCGACGTTCGTTGTGTTTTTGAGATTCTCCCCAACAATATTCCTTCTATTTCAAATGGGGAAATGGCTACCTTCGTGAAGAACACTATTGCTCCTCAGGTACACATTGGGCTGATTAATCTTTGATCAATAAAAAGCAAAACTCAATATATAAACCTATAACCAAGTTTGTGTACATAGATCAGTCATACATACATCAATTCTAACATTTGTAACAAGTCCATGCAGTTATGTATCTAACATCTTTTAACATTTATTTTCCAGGTACCTTCAAAACTCCACAAAATACTTTTTAAAGGAATTGATGAAGGAGCACCCATAAATGTGATGCCAACAAAGAGCATGTCCGCTACTTTGAGCGAGAAGAAAGGAGTGATTGTATTGGGAGATGCATTCAACATGCGTCATCCAGCAATCGCATCTGGAATGATGGTTGTACTGTCTGACATTCTCATTCTACGAGGTCTTCTCCAGCCATTAAGCAACCTCGGCGATGTGCACAAAGTCTCAGAATTTATCAAGTCATTTTATGATATCCGCAAGGTGAGTATATGTCAAATACTAATGTAAAAACTGAACATTTGAACAAAACATACTTACAACCTAAAAAGAAAATCATATTTACAACCTCAAACGTTAATACAAGAATTTTTTTTTATGGTGAAGCCAATGTCAGCGACGGTGAACACACTAGGAAATGCATTTTCTCATGTGCTAATTGGATCGACGGACGAAGCAAAAGAGGCAATGAGACAAGGTTGCTATGATTACCTCTCTAGTGGTGGGTCTCGCACGTCAGGGATGATGTCTCTGCTCGGCGGCATGAATCCTCGTCCGGTCTCTCTCATCTATCATTTTTGTGCTATCACTTTATCTTCTATTGGCCATCTGCTCTCTCCATTTCCCTCTCCCCTTCGCATTTGGCATAGCCTCAGGCTTTTTGGCGTAAGTCATTATATCCCTCTTGATTTCAAATTATTTATATTGATTTTATTTTTGTTTTACTAACACTCTTTCTGGTTTACCATTACTATTTGACATTGATATATATTTTTTGTTTATCTATGTTTTATGTGAATCACTAGTTGACTATGAAAATGTTGGTTCCCCATTTCAAGGCCGAAGGAGTTAGCCAAATGTTGTTTCCAGGAAATGCAGCCGCGTATCGCAAAAAATATATGGCCACAACTGCCCTCTAAACATTGATGCACCAATCTTTTTGATTGTGCAAATTGTTTCAAAAAAGTTAAGTAATAAAAAATGCAGGAGATATATATTTTAATATTTAATGCATGTTATCTCTCTTTCCACCATTATTGTGTTATTATGACATAAAAGAGTACTGTACTAGCTAAATAATCTCTCTACTGTGTGTGTTTTTTTCAATCTAGTGTCGGTCGAAATAATTGAAAATGTGCACATATGTTCAGCCAAACAGTATATTTAGACTAAATGGATGGTTTAGACTAAGAAGTTGAAATAGTTGAATAAACACGTTTTATAATTGTTTACCATTTGAGATAAATAAATCGGAAAAACGATTTAACTCATTCAATTTAAAGGTTAGAAAAATGAACAAATTATACAGGCAATCTGTTCAGCTCATTCATCTCCTATTTTGTAGAGAAATAAGTTGAATGTTATTCAACCTTTTTTTTTCAATTCAATTTGTTCTAATCATTCATTCACGCGCAACCTTATCCAGTTTAATTTCAACATAAGAATTAAGATACAAGTTTGTTCAACTCCCCAGCCCCTCGTATAGTCGTCCATTTTAATTATGAGAGAAAAGGTACAAAATTTGTTTCCATTTTTCCCTCAATATTGTTTTTGAAATAATGTATTTATAAATAGATATGCCATGATGAAATATGTTCGGGCCGACTGAAATATCTCAGATTTCCCTCAATTGTTGAATTCGGTATAATCTCACAGAAGAACTTAACTTATGAAAATATTAACTAAACAAACAAAGATTAGTTAAAAAATTAATAGTATATGGAAACTTAAATTTGTTCTTAGAGAAAAAACCATATCAAAGACGAAACTGAAAGATATGGCTTTGCCGTAAGAAAGCGGCAAACTTAGTGAATGCGGAGGTAAATGAAAGAGACGCGGCGATTCTGACGTCATTATCATCGGAGCTGGTGTTGACGGCTCGGCTTTCGCCTATGCACCTGCTAAATTTTGTTTTCGGACCTATATCTCGATCTGGTTTAGTATCTTTGAAGCATCACATTAATTGGTCCTTCCTAAAGATTCAACTTTCTTACATGGACGATGTTTTACCCCAAAGAAAGATATAAGATAACATGCAAGATGTAAAATATGCATGTTTGCATGGAAGACTATTGGAAGTATAGATAAGTATGTTACTTTATTTCCATTTATGTATGTTCGTGAATCGTGACATCGCGTACACAACACACATGCTATCATATCTCTCTCAACAGGTTAAAGAAACATTATCTGAAACAAAGATTGATTTGTGTCCGCCTATATAAACTGGAAGAAATATTGTGCAAAGTTATCTTAAAATTTATAAACTGTTATTTGTTTAAAAGTATGGACAAATTTTCTACTCTTTTATTTTGTTTAAAAATGATATTCATAAAAACTTACAACTTATTAAAAATTACTACGTTTAAACTTTAAAGGGTTTGTCTTTGGTTTTATATTTTGGTTTAACCACAACTCGAAAATCAAACAACACTACTATGTTTTTTTTTCAGAAAATCATACAACTAAACGCAACTTTGAAAACAACTCAGAATTTCAAAGTGGATTATCTTAAAGATTTCCCGGTCGAATTATATTGGTCTGAACATGGGATTTTTTTCTATTCCCAAAACACTCATCTTATATATGTTAATCAGGTCAATGACTTAATAACTTTTTAATTAAAAATTATATATATCGTACATATAATTCTATATAAACCTATATCATTTCAGTCAATTACCGAAGGCCGGTCCAATGTTTTCAGATTTTCAGCCTCAAATAAAAGATACTTCTTCAGTTTCATAGTACACAAGATGTTTAGAAAAGTATTTTTGTTTCATAATATGATATTTTAAGTTTTTATGCAATTTTTAGATTAATTTTATATTTTATATTATGCAATTTTGTTTATAACTGATTAAAAATTTAAAAATAAACTTTTTTAATATGCATTTTTTTATCTAAAACATTCTATATTTAAAAACAGAGGGAATAGAAGACAATTTCGGCGTGTATAAAAAAAATCTTTTGAAAAAAACTTTCTCAAAGCTCATTGACTTTTTTCGACGAGAGACAACTTTCAGATCCATTCTCTTTGCCTCTCCGGTTGCCCTTTCGGCGCCGGAGAGGGCTTCGTTTTTTTCAAATTTTCTCCTCTTTTGGTTCCCTTTTCTCTGTCATCTCTCGCTCCTCTGTGAAGCTGTCTTTTGCCGTCAGTTTGGGTGTCTCTCGATGGTGGTGGTTCCGGTGCTATTTCAGCGTGTGAAGCGAAGCTTCGTCGGGTGGTGGTTGCTGGTGAAGACTCTGGTGCAGACGTTTGACGATAACGTCGAATCCATGGCCCGATCTGGTGGATCTGGGTTGGCAACTTCGTTTGTCGTTTTTGTCTCCGGAGGGTTTGTTGGCTTCGGTGAGCAGTGAGGGTTCGGAGTTTCTCTTTGAAGAGCTTCAGTGGTCGAGTTTGGGTTTCTTCTTCAGATCTTACCTCTCTCATTCCAGCCACGGTGGTGCTTTGCAGTAAGGTGTGGTGTCGTTTGGTCTTAGTCCGGCTAAGAAGCGCGACAACAAGGCGGAAGCGATGTGGCCAATTTGGATTTGTACCGTGAGATGAAGATATGCTAATTTGTGCTCCAATCTCTTATCTTTAGGAGATTAACATTCTGGTTATTGTGTGGTTAGTTCGGAGAAGCCTCTATTCTTGCTGGTTTTGCTTCGCAATTCTTGGTCGGGTCAGTCGGATGTTTTGTCCGTTTTAGGTTTAGGACCGGAACAATGAAAGCTAGAGAAACCAGCTTTTCTGATGCTGCGCCTCTGGGTGTTGATGCTATTGGGACAAGTTCTACATGCCGATCATGAGGTTCTAATAGTTTGGAATTGCTATGTTCTTAAGTATAGGTTTGATCTTCTCTGAGTTAGTAGTTGTTTTCGTGTCATAGAGTCAATTTAGGTGGTTTAAGAGATGATTTTACACTGAGTCGTGGTGTGTTATCTATCTTGTTATGGTTAAAAAATGTAATATTTCTCGGTTAGATAGCGTTGGATCTGCCTAGTGATTCAGGTAATACTAGATCGGCCCATTGCATTTGGTCCAAGTCTATGGAGGTGAATGTTATATACTTTTGATAGGTTGTATTGTTTTGGATAACGAAAAGTTGATGTTGAGCAATATATATATATCTTTTAAACGATTGCTTTCTTTGCTTCGGTTGTGGACCGACAATATCTATTATCAAAAACATTAACTGCCACGTATAACGTTACTATTTTAATATTAATTCTTCAATTTCAAAAGATGTCAATAATATAGGTGGTTCCTTCAATTCGCTTACTCTACATACTGTACAAAATCATTAATTAGAGTGGTCAGGCCTTATGTTTGTATCTGAAACGTGAATATCTTTTGTTCATGTCGACGTCGACACAGCTCAGAAATAATTAAGAGAGTTACGTGGACAGGCAAAAAATTCAATTTATTGCTTTCGAAAAAAAAAAAAGATTTGATAATCTGCCATTTGTGTGATGCCACGTCCAAACTGACATATCTTTGCATTAGTATAATCTAAACCATATTGAGAACTAGCTCATAGATATGGATATGGCCTTTACGCACGTTTGTTTATGGACGCTACTCGCCTTCGCTCTGACGTGGACGGTGTTCTACGTTACCAACAGGAAGAACAAGGTGACGGAGTTGGCTGATGCGGCAGCAGAGGAGAGAAGAGACGGTGCTGCCGACGTCATTATCGTCGGGGCTGGTGTCGGCGGCTCGGCTCTCGCATATGTTCTTGCTAAGGTATCTCTAAAGTGGCTGTTCGAGTTCTGCGACCAAGTATTAAATTTATATCGCTCTTTTAGTAACTATTTTCATATACTACTGTTTGCGCAGGAATGATAGGATAAAAGTTTAGAACTATACACACTATAAAAGATTGCTTTTATATTTGCATAATAAAATTAAGTTGCACTATTTTTATTTTATTTGCATAATACAATCTTATGCTAATTTTTCCGTTACATAAAGGATGGGCGTCGGGTACATGTGATAGAGAGAGACATGAGAGAACCTGAGAGAATGATGGGTGAGTTTATGCAGCCTGGAGGACGTCTCATGCTTTCTAAGCTTGGGCTTCAAGGTCTGTCTCTATTTTACATTCATAAACACATTCACATATTTCTTTCTTGTTTTTTTTTTTAAATAGAGAATCTAAAACCAAATTCATACTAGTCTTCGAAACTTTTGAGAAACCATATATTATTGTTATTTAAGGTGTCCATGATTTTAATTGTAGTATAACTCGTACTATGGAGAATTCATTAACTACTGGATTTACATAAAGTGGTCTATATTATCGTTTATTAAAGAATATGAATCTAAAAGACATTTTGTATTTTAGTTTCATGACCAAACTTGTGTGCTTGTATATAGATTGTCTAGATGGTATAGATGCCCAAAAAGCCACGGGCCTGGCAGTTTATAAGGATGGAAAAGAAGCAATCGCATCTTTTCCGGTGGACAACAATTTTCCTTATGATCCTTCTGCTCGATCGTTTCACAATGGACGATTCGTCCAAAGACTGCGGCAAAAGGCTTCTTCTCTTCCTAAGTACGTATTTGTATCTCCCTGTTCACCAAATTGTATATATGTTAAAAGTCTTACATGAAAAAATGTTGAGATAATTCATAGAATATATATATAAGAAACATGAACCATAGTATTCCATGGAAAATCAGGACTGATATATACTATATATATAGTATTAGAATCAGGTTGAAATAAGATTTTTTGTGGAAGTGGCCTAATCTACTATACACAAGATATAACCTTCTAATTCATAGCTAATTAATTTGATACTAATGAACTTTTTTGATTACAGATCTTATAAGAATCGAACTGAGTTATAAGCGTTTTTATGTCAAGCGTTTTTATAAGGGGAAAAAACATTATACCTAATTAACGTTTTTATGTCAAGGTGGGTTAGACAAATGAAATGATTGATATATTTATACTGATTTTTAATTATAAATAAATAAATATGGAAAACTAAATATACTAAAAATATATCAACATCACTCTTATTATATATATTAACAAAAAAATAGAAAACGATAACACGAAACGAATTTCATATTAATGCTTATGTGATTTCCTGTCAATAATTAAGGGTAGATCCTCCAAACAGCGGGAACGGTGAGGTGTGATTTTGTTTACACCTACTAAACCTGACAATAGCAATGATTTTGTTTATAATTGGCAGTGTGAGGCTGGAAGAAGGAACGGTGAGGTCTTTAATAGAAGAAAAAGGAGTGATCAAAGGAGTTGCATACAAGAATAAAGCAGGCGAAGAAACAACAGCCTTGGCACCTCTCACTGTCGTATGTGACGGTTGCTATTCAAACCTTCGTCGGTCTCTTAACGATAACAATGTGAGTATATATAACTATATATGGTCATCAAAACTGAAACAACTTCAGTCTTTACGTATAAATGTTAATGACGTTTAACTGATGTTACTCAGGTTGATTTAGTTTAGTTAACAAGTCTCAATGTGTAATAACTTCATATAGGCGGCGGTTCTGTCTTACCAAGTTGGTTACATCTCAAAAATTGCCGGCTTGATGATCCCGAAAACCTTCACTTGATAATGTCTAAACCTTCCTCTACCATGTTGTACCAAATAAGCAGCACTGATGTCCGTTGTGGTTTTGAGCTATTCCCCGACAATTTTCCTTCTATTTCAAAAGGTGAAATGGCTACCTTTGCAAAGAACAATCTTGCTCCTCAGGTACGCATTGGAATGTTTAATAAAAAAAGGAACTAAACATATACTAGTAATTAAGTTGGTCTTACTGGTACACAAATAAGTCATACATATAAATATTCTAACATTTATAAATGGTCCATAGCTGTATGCACAATATATTAGTAACACCCCTATCTACTATATTTGTAAAGGTACCACCAAAACTTCGCAAAATATTTTTGAAAGGTTTAGATGAGGGAGAACATATAAAAGTGGTTCCAGCGAAGTGCATGTCAGCTACTTTAAGCAAGAAAAAAGGAGTGATTGTGTTGGGAGATGCATTCAACATGCGTCATCCATCAGTCGCGGCTGGAATGATGGTTTTATTGTCTGATATTCTCATTCTACGTGGTCTTCTCCAGCCACTAAGCAACCTTGCTGATGTAACCAAAGTCTCAAAAGTCATTAAGTCCTTTTATAGTATTCGCAAGGTGAGCCTACGTCACATACTAATTAATCATCGAAGGCTAAATACGAACGTTCACTTTTATTTTCTTAACAAGTTAACGGCTAGCTTTAAATAATTAAAAAACAAAAAACATGTTTTTGTATGGTGAAGCCAATGTCAGCGACGGTGAACATATTAGGAAATGCATTTTCTCAATCGCTTATTGCATCAACGGACGTAGCAAGAGAGGCAATGAGACAGGGTTGTTATGATTACCTCTGTAGTGGCGGTTTTCGGACGTCAGGCATGATGGCTCTACTTGGCGGCATGAACCCTCGTCCGCTCTCTCTCATCTATCATCTTTGCGCTATCACTCTACATTCCATTGGTCATCTTCTCTCTCCATTTCCTTATCCCCTTCGAATTTGGCATAGCCTCAGGCTTTTTGGTGTAAGTCATTATATCTATACTACGTATAAAATTATTTCAATAGAATTTTTAAACGTTTTTTGTGGTTTACTAATTATAATTTGACATTGATCTTTTTTTAATTGTATGTTTTATGTGAAACATTAGTTGTCTTTGAAAATGTTGGTTCCTCATCTCAAGGCTGAGGGAGTTAGCCCAATCTTATTTCCAGCAAACGCAGCCGCATATCGCAAAAGCTATATGGCAACCACCGCTCTTTAAATCTGATGCTCGAAAGTCTAAACCACAATCCGTAATATATATATGGAGCACGTTTGTGATTGTTAATTTGTTGAAATTTTATTGCAGTGTTTACAATTATTAGTTTTTTTTTTGTTTTTAACATCTAAAACACTTTATTGATATGAATCAGAGTATACAAGATTATCAATGAAATTACAAATACAACCAATGGTTTGTGTAACAAAAATGCGATAAAGAATATACTTAATCGTCATCGTCATTTTTGACAATCTAATGTGACTTTCTTGCTTAGCAATCATCTTTTTTATTTTGATAAAATACCGGTAATGTATTCGAAAATCATAGGTAGTGATCCATCTGTTAGGTTGTATAGCCTTCAGATTGATCGAAACTCTCTTGTACAAAGAGATATCATTGATCTTAGTTGTACTTAAAATCCATTTTTGTTGATATGGTATAAATCCCTGTTCTAAAAATCGGCCGATTTGCCCGATTACACGGCGTGGAATCGCTAGCCTGTGACCACCCACCGCGATTATACCCAAAACGGGAAAAAAAAAGTTTCGATTTTGAATTGATTTTCCAGATGATATTATGTGTAGAGATTTAGTATTTTTATGTCATTTCTAATTAAAATAATGATCAAATTGGTAGAAATTAAGTTAAAAAAACGTTGGCGGCTTAGCGATTAGGGTTTTACAGTGTTTAAGTTGTGTGTGGAGAAGATGACAGTTAAATTATCATTTTACCTTTTGTTAATAAAAATCACAAAAATGCACGAAACACACTAGTAGAGGATCGAGCCCGTAACAACACCACTTCTTAAGGCACCTGAAACCAGCTGAGCTATCATAGATTTTTGTAATATCACGGTAAAATATTTATATATCTATAATTATTTGATATTTTATTATTTGTTATATATATAATAATAATAAAAACCCTTAAACTAGTTCCAGATTAATTTCCGATTTAAATCCGATTTTCCGATTAATCGCTAGGCCTTCCTTCACCGCCCGACTTACGCCTAGTGATTTTTAAAACAGGGGCATAAACCATCTTCTGATTTTTCCTATAGTTGTGGCCTCCAAATCTTCCTTAACATATTGCTTGCATGGTGGTTTCCGCGTCGGTCGACGATTACCTATTTGTTTTAATTTCTCAGTACGCCAACGGTAAATTATATTGATGCCCGAGAACAATCACATAACTAACTTCAAATGTTAGTTTGAACAAATTCATGGCCATGGAGAAATCGTCGGGACATGGAGAAACAGCGGTTGATATGAAACCGCCGATAACCAGATTTGCATTCCAACAATAACAGGAACCAACATAAAAGGAGAGTGGTGGTTGACAACAGTGAAGCCAACGGCACAACATAACCGCATGGGAAGTGGTCTGACAGAGAAGCAGTGAGGGAAATCAATGACAGAGATGGTGGCCTGGGAAACATTGTGATGTAAACCGAATTGCCTCCGTCCTCCGTCTTCAATCTTCGTCTCTCTTGAAACAAAAACGACACAGATTGTGTCTGTCTATTTGGGGTAAAACTGAATAATTATCTAGATTAGTAAGTAGAAGAGTACAACCGACGTTGGAGCCGACGCCGGTCGATCGGAGAAGACACAGAAGAAACGGTTTTATTTGATCGCTAAAACAATCACCTCAGAGAGAAACGGTTTTTTGTGATTATTATTAGTTTATGAATGTCTTCCGGTTGTTTGAAAATAATTGGTATGAGTTAACTCATCTAACCCACACATTTTATGAGTTAGTTTAGTAATTAACCTCTTTATTTGGATCAATCTAGTTTTTTCCCTTTAAATTTTTATCCTATTTTAATTTGCATTTAATTTTTTTCTTGTCATCACAAATTTTATTAATATCCAAGAAATTCACGTATAAGAAACGTAAAAATCCACAAAAGAACAGGAAACCAAGACAAATCAAATTAAACTTTCCTCCCAAACTAGAGTATGAAGCCAAGAAGGCTCTCCAAGTGCTAAGTAGGAGTTAAAGTGTCCATCTCGATTAACACAACTCGCTTAGCTCTTGCAACCTTGTTTGTGGAACTAGGCACCACTTTAACATCATAAGATTCATACTTTCCCAGCAAACTTTAGGGATTAGTTTTTTTAATAAAAAATTAGTTCAATTTTGTGGTATTTTTTTTTAAAAAAAATATATTTTAGTGGTATTTTAAAAAAAGAAAAAAAAACTAAAAGTGGTATTTTTTGAAAAACTCATTTTAGTGATATTTATGAGAATTTTCTTATTCTTTAGATCGAGTAGACAGACCCTATTGTAATTCCAAATTATCTACGTATATATCTCATTGTTTATTTACATTTGTGTTCCCTTCATTTTTACATATAATATATGTTGTCTTAAGATTTTTTTTTTATACTTGAGATTACTTTTTATTTAATGAGATTGTATTTTTTTACTAATTCTATAAAAATAGATTAGCAACGGAAGGTATTGGTGTATGGGCTGACAGTTTATATTGAACTTTGTTTATGTCAGTTATTATAAATCATAATATTGTTGTAAATCCTAAGAGCTGGTGTTATATAAATCATTGTATCATCGATTAAGAAAGACAACACAATATACAATCTTATTCCACAATACTCCTCCTCGCGTTGGAGTGTGAAGATCCTGAGCGCGCAACTTGGATATTAGATAGAAAAACTGATCACGACCGTGAGCCCCTGTAAAAATATATGTGAGCTGCTCTGTCGTCCAAACATGTTGTGTAGAGATAATGCCATCACGAACCGCATAAAAATAATTTTCAATATGCTTAGTCCGCTCACGAAAAATAGGATTAGTGGCAATATAAATAGCAGCTTTACTATCACAATATAAGTGAGCTGGCGCAGCTTGCTCGATGCATAATTCTTGTAACAAATTACAAAGCCATTTGATTTCTTTAAGAGCATAAGACATTTCTCGATACTGAGAAGAGTGAGAAACAGTCTTTTGTTTCTTAATTTTCCATGAAATAGGCAAACCACCAAGCAATACAACGTAGGCACTAAGCAAACGACGAGTAACCGGACAAGAACTCTAGTCCGAATCATAACACACCTCAAGCGTCAACTCCAGAGACAAATTAACAAAATGCCCTGACCTGGCGAGCCTTTTAATTAAAGTACCACACGCAACGCTGCAACCATATGAACTTCCCGTGGAGTGTGCATAAACTGAACCAAAACATTGACCGAGTAACTCAGCTCTAGCCGTGTATGAAGCAAATATAACAAGCGACCAACAAGACGATGGTATGATTTGAGATCCTGAAGAAGAGGACCATCATCGGAAGCAAGATTATGATTTTGATCTGATGGAATGAAGGCAGGTCAAGCTCCAAGATTCCCACTATCAGCAATAAGATCAAAGAATACTTATGTTGCAAGAGAAAAATACCATCTTCGCACCAAGATGATGTTGTGTTTATCTTATGCTTGTAATAAGGACATGTAGTCCTATATTCGAAGCCATCTGTTCGTTTGCATGATTGTGTCCTTTATAATGATAATTACACACTACCGTCGTGACACGCTCTTCCCGACTCTGTCACAGTCATCAACACCGGTCCAAGGTACTTCTCTGTTTCCTTTAACAGATTATGTTTTTGATGAAAATTTTTCTCCTAGTCATCTTGTCTTTCTAGCGGCTATCACTGCTAATGTTGAACCTAAACATTTTAAAGAAGCTGTTAAGATAAAGGAGTGAAATAATGTGATGACTAAGGAGGTTGATGCTTTAGAAATTTATAAAACTGGAGAGTTGGTTGATTTGCCTCCTAATAAAGTGGCCATTTGGTTGCCAATGGATTTATAAGACGAAGTATAATGCTCATGGTATTGTGGAACTTTACAAAGCTCGACTTATTTCTCTTGGTAATAATCAGGTCGAGGGGGAGGATTACAAGGAGACGTTTTCTCCTGTTGTTTGGATGACTATTGTTTGTACGCTGCTTCGTCATGTTCGCTGCTTAGATGGATGTTCATAATGCTTTTGATGAGGGACACTATAACAAGAGAGATGGAGCGGTGTTTGGACGGAGAAGATGCAAGCTGAGCAAAGGTGGAGCGTTGCTCTGTTTTGGTGTGAGAAAAACAGAGTAACACGAGAGAGAAGACGACGGTGAAGATAAGACGCGGAGAAGAAAAGAGATAGAGTTGGGATCTCTTCCAGGAATTGATCTCAACAAGGGTGGTGCAAGTCCTCATTGCAGGGCTCTAAGACAAGCTCTTTTGGGTAATTAAGACTACCTCTTTTTGGTTTTTTTTTCTTTTATCAATATCAAAAGCAAGTTTTCCTACAATAGAGTCCACGATCTCTATTTATAGAGATGTAGATTAACATAAACGAAACCTAAGAGAATATTATTCTTCCATAAAGAAATAGAAAACTAACATAAAGCCTAATTGGAAAATAAGTAAACTCCAAAGCCGACACCACCATAACTTGTTGGGCAAGTAACTCAACACCGAAGCCCAACAAAAGTGTAAAATATGATGCATCAGGTCCCACTGGGTATGAGAATATTCGACTACGAATCTGAAGGCTCATTATCACCATGAAATGGAGAAAGATGTTTGACATTAAAAATGTCTGACGTCCGCATGTCCGGTGGAAGCTTCACCTTATAGGCATTAGCATTAATGCGTTGTAACACTTCAACAGGTCTGATCTTCCTAGACTTCAGCTTGTTATACTCCCGTGTTGGAAAAAGATCCTTAGTGAGGACAATCCAAACTAAATCACCTGGCTGAAACTCCAATGCTTGATGCTTAACATCCGCAGCCGCCTTATACATCAATGACACATGTTCCAAATTTTCTTTAGCTTTAAGGTGAACATCCTACAATTTCATCAACAAAATCAACAGCTTGGCCATGTAGACGAGAGCGATCTGGAAATGTTGTTAAATCCAATGAGCAACAAGGAACAATTCCATAAACCACACGAAATGGTGAATAGCCAAGACTTCTGTTTAATGCATGATTGCGAGCAAACTCAGCTTGGCACAACTTGGCACAACTTGGCATCCAAACTTTTGATATTATTACCCACTAAACAACGTAAAAGATCTCCAAGGGCTTGGTTAGTCACTTCGGTTTGACCGTCAGACTAAGGATGGTAAGCGGTGCTCATGTTTAAACTTGTTCGGAGTAGTTTTCACAAAGAGCGCCAAAAATGGCTCAAGAAACGAGTATCACAATCATAAACAATGGACAAAGGCAACCCGTGAAGGCGATAGATTTCCCAAAATAATAAAGTCGCCACACTAAGTGCATCAGTCTTCTTCTTGCAAGGAATAAAATGAGCCATTTTAGAAAAACGATCCACCACCACAAATATAGAATCGTTACCTTAGTGTGTTCACGGGAACCCCAAAACAAAATCCATACTATGATCAGTCCAAGGCTGTGTTGGAATGGGCAATGGAAGATATAACCCAACATTAGATGATTTACATTTTCCTTGTTGACATACACGACAACGTTCTACAAAACGTTCCACATCCCAACGTAAAGAAGGCCAAAAGTAAGAGGCTAACACTAAATGCAACGTACGATCCCGTCCAAAATGTCCCTCATTGTGTAAGGCTTGGATAATTTGAAGCTGTAAACTACAAACAGGAACACAAAGGCGCAAACCTTTGAAGAGGAACCCATCATGAACTACGTAGTCAGCGTATAGCCCCTGTTCTGTGGTGAGGAAAATCTTAGAAAAAAATGGATCTGTGGAATACAATTCCGCAAACGAAGCAAATCCTGGAACAGAAGTGTGAACAATCATGAGAAGGGAGTGTTGTCGGCTCAATGCGTCTGCTATACGATTTGTCGCACCGGATTGATGTCGAATCGAAAATGTAAATTGTTGGAGCAAAGCAATCCATGAAGCATGACGAGACGACACCATTGCTCTACTTTTTAAGTGGCGCAAGGCATCATGGTCAGTGAAGAGGAAAAAGTCAAGGTGGACTAAGTAATGACGCCAATGCTTGACAGCTTGCACAATGGCATAAAATTCAACATCATAAGTGATATAATGAACACGAACTCCAGATAACTTCTTACTATAATAAGCGATGGGCTTCCCTTGCTGGCTTAAAACTACGCTAATGCCTACTTTCGATGCATCACAATGAAGTTCAAAAGTCAATGAAAAATCCGGAATAACCAAAATCAGAGCAGAGGTGAGTTTAGTCTTGATCAGCTGGAACGCTTCGGTTGCTGCGGGAGTCCAGTCAAACTTGACTTTCTTCATACGATCAGTAATGGGAGCCATGATTGTACTGAAATTATGCACAAAACGTCGATAAAAAAATGCTAACCCGTGAAAGCTACGCACCTCCGTGATAGTGCGTGGAATAGGCCAGGAGCAGACCGCCTCTATTTTAGCCGGATCAACTGCTACCCCATGATTAGAGACCACATATCCCAAAAATAAGACCTCTGAAGTTCCAAACTCACACTTATGTTTAGCAGCAAATAATTTCTACTTGCGTAATACTTGAAGAACCTCACGAAGATGAACCACATGATCAGCAACGGAAGAGCTAAAAATGAGAATGTCGTCAAAGTAGACAACCACAAACTTGCCAATAAAAGGTCGAAGATCCTGATTCATCATACGCATAAATGTGCTTGGAGCCTTCACGTGTTTTAAGTGTCGTCTTCCATTCATCTCCCGGTTGAATACGAATTTTATGATACCCACTCTTCAAATCAATTTTGGTAAAAATCAAAGCTTTCCCAATTTGATCCAACAAACCATCCAAGCGTGGAATAGGAAACCGATACCGTATAGTGATCTTGTTGATAGCTCGACTATCAACACACATTCGCCATGTTCTACCTTTCTTTGGAATAAGTAAGGCGATAACAGCACACGAGCTAAGGCTCTCTCGGATATGACCTTTAGTGAGAAGGTCTTCCACTTGTCTTTGCAGTTCCTCATGTTCTTGTGGACTCATTCTGTAATGAGGTCTATTAGGCAGCTTTGCACCTAGAACAAGATCAATACGGTGCTGAATATCCCGTAACGGTGGCAGTCCAGTGGGGAGTTCACCCGGAAAAACGTCAACAAACTCAGCCAACAACGACTCAAAAATTAGAGAATGCAAAGAAGGCAACGATGCCAATGACGGGTTGGTAACAAATAAAGCCCATGCGGTGCAAAATTCTTCCTCAAAAGTAGCCAAAGAACAAAGTGAGGACTGTCTGTGCTTGATAGAAGTAGAAGACGTCTTACTCGAACTAGAGCAAGAGGGACCACTGGACCAGGTAGCGATGGAGTGAGTAACGGTTCTCAAAAAGGAAGCAATAAAATCTTATAGGCCTCCCAGATGAAGGCATATGTGTTATTAACACCATCATGCGTAATTTTGCGGTCGTATTCCCATGGTCTCCTAAGAATCAAGTGGCTAACATCAATTGGAGCAACATCAAAGTAAAATCGATCCTTATATAAAGGACCAATCGAGAACGGGACCAGTGCTCTTTCTGTTACTCGCATGTCTACGCCGTCTCACATCCATAACAAAGAGTACGGTGTTGGGTGAACCTCTACAGGCAGACAAAGCTTGGTAACTGCATATTCAGAAATAATATTGCGACAACAACCAAAATCAATGATGAAGGTGCAAATACGATCTTTAATCATACATGTAGAACGAAAAATATTCGTCTGTAGCCAATGCTCCTCACGCTGTTGTGGTGTAAGCCAAACATGGCGAGAAACCAATGCCATGCCATGATCGCCATGCGTTCGCTGAAAAAGATTGTCGGACTCCAAGTCGTCTCCGTCCGAAGAGGCATATTCTTCATCATTTTGAGCATCAACATCCTCTATGAGTCCACGTTTCTTCTGGTTGGGACAAGCGGTTTGACGAGGACCTCTTTCACCACAAGCATAGCACCTTAACACATTCAATCTAGGTGGAGGACACTTCAAGGTTGGATCGTCATCAAAATTTTTGCCATCTGAAGTAGCTCTAACGAGGTCAGTTTTTTCATGAGGAGAGGTGCTTATGGACGATGGTGTTGAGTCCATAAAATGGCTTTGCGACGATGTCGAGACAAAAGAAGAGGAACGAAGTTGCTGTTCAAAAGACGCAGCACGCCAATGTGCTTTAGAAACGGTAGTAGGGTCGAACTGAGCTATTGCATTCTTGATTTGAGGACGTAGCCCACCAATAAACCATGAGACAAGTTGGGTTGGAGTGTCGTATATGGACGTAGCCCACCAATAAACCGTGAGACAACTTTGTTGCAACGAGAGGCACTCTGCGGTCCTCAGGAACATCTTTGAACTCTAAGATTTCTTCAACAACAACAATCCAATCTAACAGAAAGTCACCACGAAGGCCACCATGGAATTCTTGGATGTCAACGCGAAAACTACCTTCCCAACGTGTGTCCTGGATTTGTTGGTCTTAACGGCAATAATGAACGAGGTCACCTTGTTGATGGTCTATGTTGACCAAAACATTACAAGCATCGTTGTCACCGGCTTGTTGTTGATGTGGTCGTGGAGTTGTTTGATTTGCTGTCAAAACATCACACAAGTTTTGAATGGAAGTAGCAATTAAAGTCTGGAAATTCTCCTGCATCGTGAGTAAGGCTTTGGATAATTCATCCCAGTTTTGAATCGAAGCTTGGTCCTCTGGTTTTGGAGCCATCGTGAAAGATGAAAAAATAACACCAGGATCGGTATATATCTGATACCAGATGATGAGGGGCGGAAGCTATAACAAGAGAGACAGAGCGGTGTTTTGGCGGAGAAAATGCAAGCTGAGCAAAGGTGGAGCGTTGCTCTGTTTTGGTGTGAGAAAAACAGAGTAACACGAGAGAGAAGACGACGGTGAAGATAAGACGTGGAGAAGAAAAGAGATAGAGTTGGGATCTCTTCCAGGAATTGATCTCAACAAAGGTGGTGCAAGTCCTCCTTGCAGGACTCTAAAACAAGAGCTTTTGGGTAGTTAAGACTACCTCTTTTTGGTTTTTTTTTTTTTATCAATATCAAAAGCAAGTTTTCCTACAATGGAGTCAACGATATCTATTTATAGAGATATAGATTAACATAAACAGAACCTAAAAGAATATTCTTCTCCCATAAAGAAATAGAAAACTAACATAAAGCCTAATTGGAAAATAAGTAAACACCAGAGCCGACACCACCGTAACTTGTTGGGCAAGTAACTCAACACCGAAGCCTAACAAGAGTGTAAAATATGCTGCATCAGCTTTTCTCCATGGTGGTCTTGATGAGGAGGTTTACATGAAGCTTCCTCCCGGGTTTCGTCATTGTCATCCATGCAAGGTTTGGCGTCTTTGCAAGTCATTGTATGGCTTGAAACAGGCTACTCGGTGTTGGTTTAAAAAGTTCTATCATTCTCTTTTTCATTTTGGTTTTTTCCAGTCCTATGATGATTATTCTCTTTTCTCCTATGTCCGGAACAACATTGAGCTGCATGTGTTTATCTCGGTTGATGATCTCATCATTTGTGGTAATGATGGGTATATGCTTAAGAAGTTTAAAGATTATTTAAGTCGATGTTTCTCTATGAGAGATTGGGGAAAGACTCGATTAAGCCCTTCGATGCTTGTTCTCTCTGCTTGAAGCCTTTTATCGATCTGATGTGTTGTCATCAGGATCATGTATTTTGTAGAGATACATCCTTGCTCATAAAAAATATATCCAAAGGAGGGTTGCTCCACATACAAAGCAAGACAAGGATGATGAAGAAGAGGCTAATGTTACAAAAGGCAAGAGAGCTCGACGATTTTGATCAGCAAAAGCATAGTGCAATGCCTCAAAATAGTGAAAAGAATCACAACCAAGACAAGAATGGTTTTCATGGGGCAAACAGTGTGAAGACAACTTTCTTTGAAGAACAAATTTGATATTTATGGTGTGGTTGGATACAGTAGTTTTGGTAGTATTGCTTGGTTTGTAATATTATAGTATATGAAATACCGGGGTTGATTTAATTAACTATTATCAAGTGGATAAAACAACTGAAAGCATTAATTACAGAGTGTACACGTAGGAATTATTATTATTTTGTAATTGGTTTGATGAGTAAACTTCGTATAGATATAACTTCACAAAGATACCGGTATTAAGCTCCTTGGCACTTGTTGTCGTTGCGCTGGTTGTTGTTGTTGACCTTATCCAGTGGCGTTAAGTAAAATAAGTATGAAGTTTATATAAATTAGTAAAATAAGTATGAAGTTTATATAGATATTTCTTTTAATTTTCAAATAATTATATTTATATTCAATAACTTTTATTGATAATATTTTTAAATAAAATTTAATGCAAACAGATATAATAAAGAAATATTATCTTTAACAATATATATATATATATTGTATATCACTTAGTAAACTAAATTTACTGTTTATATGATCTATACTCAAAAGTTGAAATGATTATATTTGAGCTTAACAATTTATATTGATAAAGAAAATTAAAATTAAAATCTTAAGCGTGTGCGGATGCAAATTATAGTGTTCTTATAAACAAAACCGAATATAAACTGTCGGTCTATACATCAATAGAAGGAAAAAAATATTTTACATATGATTTGTTTCTTTACATTGAAAAATTATGTTACAAACAAGTTAATATATATATATATATGTATATTTATATCATCTATATATATATATATATTTATATGTCAAAGTGAAATTTGTCTTTGAAAAAAAATATGTAACCACAAAAAGCAAATGCTGTGTTTGATGTCACATCTTCTTTATTTAATTTTCTTGCCAACCCAACCTAACCCAATCTTTTCTGTCTGATCACCACGTGGTTGTTTCGTGAATTAAGCGCTATAAATTTGACGATATAAATTTCTTCTATCCATATAATTTTTATAATTATATTATATACTTTTAAAAATAAAAAATATGAACAATTTTACTGCAGATACGAATATATTTAATTCGCAACAAAATTTATTGATAGCAATAGTATATAATTTTATTATTTTATTTGATATTGAGCATGTTTGCTAAGTTGCCGAAGCAACCACATCCTGTGACTAAAAAAGTAAAGGTTGCTGGAGTTTAAATTCTTTAAAGAGTCGCTGTTTCTGTTAAAACAAATCGCAACGACAGTTTTAACTATCGTCTGTTTCTTTATGGCGACACATGATACACTGACAATTTCTGTAAAAATAGCCGTATTGGCAGTTTTCACATTTATTTGGCTACATTGACATTTAAATTTTGGCTGCCAGAAGGAGACGCAACAGAAACGTAACGAACATGCTTATTATATAATTTAATTTTTTTGTTAAAATATAATTTATTTTATTTTATTTATTATATTTTCATTTGCATATTTTGTTTTTGTCTTCATTTTCGTTTACATATATATAACTAAATTTGTTGACAATTTTTTTTGGAGGAAACCGAAAATTTATTCAACCAAAACTTATGTATTACATTTTTATGTAAAATACATTTGAATTATAAGAATTGGAAGAAACTATGTTATGCTTTGTTAAACTACTATTATTATATTTTGTTAAAGGGCTTGATTTGTTTAACTTCATGTACCAAACCAGATGGGAAAGCCGTCTTCAAACTTTAACGAACCGGGCAGTTTGAGAGAGGAGATCCTATTACGAACTATATGATTTATAAATGTAATAAGATTTGGTGATTTTTTTCTGTCGAGTAGGACTTGTGTATTCTTATTTTTCTCTCTAAATTTTTGTTTCAAAGTGTATGACCCAAAAGTCATAACCATGTAAACCTTCGCATTTTAATTTGGTTAGCCTTTAACAAAAAAAAGAAAGAAAGAATGCAATAGTAAAACCCCCACGGTTTCCACGACCAAGACTTCCGCGTCCCCCAAATGTCATTTCATGGGCCTTTATTAAAAGTTTATCTAAGGCTATAGGAGCCCTGTTTTCTGTCAGACCTCTATTCAACCCTACTGTGAGCTACTCTTTCGATTTCAGAACTTTCAGTTCGTCACAAAGAAATCTCAGAATTGATGAGAGTCATCATATTCATCATGATAGACTCCAATTCTTAATCAGTGGAGGATGCATCCATTGCCGAGTATTCGAATGCAACAATACAACTATTACCAATACCATTCCAACCAAATTTGCAAATTTCATTAATTTACCAATATATATATATAATATTGTTTTTTTTTTACTGGTCACCTTTAATTGGTTGAATATATTGTGTAAAAGTAATATAAAATCTAAGTAGATTACATCGGTACGTTACTCCATTATCCAAATCAGTGGCCAGCATAGGTTAACGCCTTGACTAACTTATCTCATCATTTAAGAATTAAGAGTGTTAAAAAATGTTCCAGATCTGATTTGGCTTCCACATTCACGAACCGATGTGGACATCAAAACTGAAGATCCTCTACTTCATCAAGAGTCTCTTGAGCATGCTCCTAGCTACACCAACCCACACAAGATCATGCTAAGTCATTCAAGAGACGACTTTCCTTATTTGGACTCAATCGCATTAAAACGGTAACATCTTTTTACCAAACTTGTTGGGCACGAATTTGAGATTCTCTAAACCTTCAAGAGGCTTCCAAGAGTGCACAATTTCATGCCCAAGTTTTCTAGATACAAGGGACCTCCATACTTTCCTCATTTGGCCCTAATCGAGCATTTAAGACCATTTCAATCAAGAATTTGATTGATTTATCATAAGCTTGATTTATTTGTATTTATGTTGATTTAAATTCTTATTTATTTTCTTAGAATAGCTATACACGAGCCTATAAAAGCTCAGTTTATTCCATTGTAAAAATCACCCTTGAATTTGAAAAAAATAAGAAAAACCGAGAAGATTTCTCACATTAAAAGTTTAGGCTTTGTTTGCTTATCTTTTCTATTGTGTGTGATTCCTTTAGAAAACAAGTGGGATCTTTATCTTTGTGTGTGATTCACATAGATATAGATTCATGTTCTTATCACAAAGTAATTCCGCAACTTTGTGTGGCGAACTTCGATCCATTCAAGTTGTAGGCCTTGAAACCATGTGATCAATAAGTTTGGTGTGATTCCAATCTTATATCATTTGGTATCAGAGCTAAAAGCTCCTATCTAAGGTTGTGTTTATCCCACCTATTTCTATTTGTTCAATTCTGTTTTTCTTTTTCTATCATTCAAAAAAAAAAATCATTGTTTCTCTATTCTTCAATTCCTTTTGTTTCATAAAAAAAACAAACAAACCAGAAAACTTTTTGTTTCTTTTTTCTTTCTATTTCTAATTTTTCTGTTTATTACCACAAAAACAAAACCAATCCAAAATCCAAAAAAAAAAAAAAAAAAAAATCATAAAATGGAACCTTGGAGTCTTTTAAAACTAAAAGAATTCTATTTTGCAGGAACATCAGACTATGATGTGTACTACGAGTGGGAAAATAAGATGAACATATTTTTAATATATGCCATTGTCCAGAGTTTGAGAAGGTGTTAATTGCATCAGCCCAACTTATTGAGCAAGCTAATCATTGGTGGAGCCATGAAATGGATGAAGGAAGAAAACATTGTGGTTTTTTCCGATATCCAACTTGGGAGGAGATGAGAAATCTCATGCGGAAGCATTATGTCCCACGAGATCAATATCACGAAGTCCGAAAGCAGTTTCGATCACTTAACCAAGGTGATGGGGCAGTCATGGATTATCACATGCAATTCATGTTTTTTCGCATTCGTCTCAATCCAAGTGTAAAAGATGAGGACATCATGAACCAGTTTATAGATGGATTGAATGAAAAAATCAAGTTCCAGCTACAAAGGTACACATATAATGACTTGGACGAGCTGTTCCGACAAGCCATTCAAATTGAGAAGTTTGTCATATCAAAGAATATTCATGATGACAATAAACATTTGAGGACAAATCTTTTTCAAGAGGGAGAGTATGATGTGGACATCAAAACTGAAAATCCTCTACTTCATCAAGAGTCTCTTGAGCATGCCCCTGGCAACACCAACACACACAAGATCATGCTAAGTCATCCAAGAGACGACTTTCCTTATTTGGACTCAATCGCATTAAAACGGCAACATCTCTTTACCAAACTTGTTGGGCACGAATTTGAGATTCTCTAAACCTTCAAGAGGCTTCCAAGAGTGTACAATTTCATGCCCAAGTTTTCTAGATACAAGGGACCTCCATACTTTCCTCATTTGGCCCTAATCGAGCATTTAAGACCATTTCAATCAAGAATTTGATTGATTTATTATAAGCTTGATTTATTTGTATTTATGTTGATTTAAATTCTTATTTATTTTCTTAGAATAGCTATGCACGAGCCTATAAAAGCTCTGCTTATTCCATTGTAAAAATAACCCTTGAATTTGAAAGAAATAAGAAAAACCGAGAAGATTTCTCACATTAGAAGCTTAGGTTTTGTTTGCTTGTCTTTTCTATTGTGTGTGATTCCTTTAGAAAACAAGTGGGATCTTTATCTTTGTGTGTGATTCACATAGATATTGATTCATGTTCTTATCACAAAGTAATTCTGCAACTTTGTGTGGTGAACTTCGATCCATTCAAGTTGTAGGCCTTGAAACCGTGTGATCAATAAGTTTGGTGTGATTCCAATCTTATATCATTTGGTATCAAAGCTAAAAGCTCCTATCAAAGGTTGTGTTTATCCGACCTATTTCTATTTTTTCAATTCTGTTTTTCTTTTTCTATCATTCAAAAAAAAAAAAATCATTGTTTTTCTATTCTTCAATTCTTTTTGTTTCATTAAAAAAAAAAAAAAACCAGAAAACTTTTTGTTTCTTTTTTCTTTCTATTTCTAATTTTTCTGTTTATTACCACAAAAACAAAACAAAACAAAAATCCAAAAAAAAAAAAAACAATCATAAAATGGAACCTTGGAGTCTTTTAAAACTAAAAGAATTCTATTTTGCAGGAACATTAGACTATGATGTGTACTTCGAGTGGGAAAATAAGATGAATATATTTTTTAATATGTGCCATTGTCCAGAGTTTGAGAAGGTGTTCATTGCATCAGCCCAACTTATTGAGCAAGCTAATCATTGGTGGAGCCATGAAATGGATGAAGGAAGAAAACATTGTGGTTTTTTCCGATATGCAACTTGGGAGGAGATGAGAAATCTCATGCGGAAGCATTATGTCCCACGAGATCAATATCATGAAGTCCGAAAGCAGTTTCGATCACTTAACCAAGGTGATGGGGCAGTCATGGATTATCACATGCAATTCATGTTTCTTCACATTCGTCTCAATCCAAGTGTAAAAGATGAGGACATCATGAACCAGTTTATAGATAGATTGAATGAAAAAATCAAGTTCCAGCTACAAGGTACACATATAATGACTTGGACGAGCTGTTCTAACAAGCCATTCAAATTGAGAAGTTTGTCATATCAATAAGTGTTCATGATGACAATAAATATTTGAGGACAAATCCTTTTCAAGAGGGAGAGTATGATGTGGAAATCAAAACTGAAGATCCTCTACTTCATCAAGAGTCTCTTGAGCATGCCCCTAGCTACACCAACCCACACAAGATCATGCTAAGTCATCCAAGAGACGACTTTCCTTATTTGGACTCAATCGCATTAAAACGGCAACATCTCTTTACCAAACTGGTTGGGCACGAATTTGAGATTCTCTACACCTTCAAGAGGCTTCCAAGAGTGCACAATTTCATGCTCAAGTTGTCTACATACAAGGGACCTCCATACTTTCCTCATTTGGCCCTAATCGAGCATTTAAGACCATTTCAATCAAGAATTTGATTGATTTATCATAAGCTTGATTTATTTGTATTTATGTTGATTTAAATTCTTATTTATTTTCTTAGAATAGCTATGCACGAGCCTATAAAAGTTCAGTTTATTCCATTGTAAAAATCACCCTTGAATTTGAAAGAAATAAGAAAAACCGAGAAGATTTCTCACATTAGAAGCTTAGGCTTTGTTTGCTTATCTTTTCTATTGTGTGTGATTCCTTTAGAAAACAAGTGGGATCTTTATCTTTGTGTGTGATTCACATAGATATTGATTCATGTTCTTATCACAAAGTAATTCCGCAACTTTGTGTGGCGAACTTCGATCCATTCAAGTTGTAGGCCTTGAAATCGTGTGATCAATAAGTTTGGTGTGATTCCAATCTTATATCATTTGGTATCAGAGCTAAAAGCTCCTATCTAAGGTTGTGTTTATCCGACCTATTTCTATTTTTTCAATTCTGTTTTTCTTTTTCTATCATTCAAACTCTATTCTTCAATTCGTTTTGTTTCATAAAAAAAAAACAAACAAACCAGAAAACTTTTTGTTTCTTTTTTCTTTCTATTTCTAATTTTTCTGTTTATTACCACAAAAACAAAACCAATCCAAAATCCAAAAAAAAAAAAAAAAAAAAATCATAAAATGGAACCTTGGAGTCTTTTAAAACTAAAAGAATTCTATTTTGCAGGAACATCAGACTATGATGTGTACTACGAGTGGGAAAATAAGATGAACATATTTTTAATATATGCCATTGTCCAGAGTTTGAGAAGGTGTTAATTGCATCAGCCCAACTTATTGAGCAAGCTAATCATTGGTGGAGCCATGAAATGGATGAAGGAAGAAAACATTGTGGTTTTTTCCGATCTCCAACTTAGGAGGAGATGAGAAATCTCATGCGGAATCATTATGTACCACGAGATCAATATCACGAAGTCCGAAAGCAGTTTCGATCACTTAAAAAAGGTGATGGGGCAGTCATGGATTATCACATGCAATTCATGTTTCTTCGCATTCGTTGCAATCCAAGTGTAAAAGATGAGGACATCATGAGCCAGTTATAGGTGGATTGAATGAAAAAATCAAGTTCCAGCTACAAAGGTACACATATAATGACTTGGACGAGCTGTTCGAACAAGCCATTCAAATTGAGAAGTTTGTCATATCAAAGAGTGTTCATGATGACAATAAAGATTTGAGGACAAATCCTTTTCAAGAGGGAGAGTATGATGTGGACATCAAAACTGAAGATCCTCTACTTCATCAAGAGTCTCTTGAGCATGCCCCTAGCTACACCAACCCACACAAGATCATGCTACGTCATCCAAGAGACGACTTTCCTTATTTGGACTCAATCGCATTAAAACGGCAACATCTCTTTACCAAACTTGTTGGGCACGAATTTGAGATTCTTTACACCTACAAGAGGCTTCCAAGAGTGCACAATTTCATGCCCAAGTTGTCTAGATACAAGGGACCTCCATACTTTCCTCATTTGGCCCTAATCGAGCATTTAAGACCATTTCATCAAGAATTTGATTGATTTATCATAAGCTTGATTTATTTGTATTTATGTTGATTTAAATTCTTATTTAATTTCTTAGAATAGCTATGCACGAGCCTATAAAAGCTCAGCTTATTCCATTGTAAAAATCACCCTTGAATTTGAAAGAAATAAGAAAAACCGAGAAGATTTCTCACATTAGAAGCTTAGGCTTTGTTTTCTTGTCTTTTCTATTGTGTGTGATTCCTTTAGAAAACAAGTGGGGTCTTTATTTTTGTGTGTGATTCACATAGATATTGATTCATGTTCTTATCACAAAGTAATTCCGCAACTTTGTGTGGCGAACTTCGATCCATTCAAGGAGGGTTCGTGATATAAACCGTGTGATTCCAATCTTATATCACGAACCCTCCTTGAATGCTCTTGACTAATCTACCAATGGTCTTTATATGTCCGCCGTGAGTTCCCGAACCAGTATTGGAAGTCCATTATCACCAATCGCCAAGAGAAGCTCGGGTATGTTTTTTTTTTAGTGTCAAACCGACTAAATGCTTTGTGTGGAATTTCTTAACTTTTATTGCCAAGAGTTTCATGTGAGGGAGGATCCACCTGCTCTGTTACGGTTTTACATTCATCTTGTAGGATTCCCGATTATAGCTTGTTCTAGAGTCTTGAGATATGTTTTCGAAAAGATTGAAGAAATTGGTTCCAATGCTTTTGAACCTTCTCATGTTGGCAAAAAACCCAACCTATGTCTCTATCGTGGACACTCTTTCAAAAGCTAGCGTGCATTATTTAATCGAGCCATCTATGACCACCTGTTGGTCGAGGATATCCCCGTCTTTATGATCGTATCCGTTATGGTCTCAAAAGACTTTTCAAATATTGCAAATTTGTTAAAGTGGAGCATCTCTTTAGAAAACTCATGGAACCTTATCCCTATTGTACTATCTTTAGCTTTATGTTGTATGAACCTTGCTCTTTTGAGGGCTTAAATGAACGAAAATCCTTGTTTGTCAAAAAAAAAAAAAAAGTGATAAAACATGTCAATAATTTGAATGGTACCTTTTCTTCTCTTGTTCTAAATAGAAACATATTCACAATAACAAGGGTGGAAAATTTCTTCTGTCTGTATCTAATATAAAATATCGTGTGTTTATGATAACGAAATATGTGGACAACATAAAAGATCAAAATATTGCTTCGTACATTATTATAAATAAATTAACATGTGGGTGATACCATACCACGTCTAAACTAACACATCTTTGCACTACATATATGTGTTCTCTTCTTTTCTCAGTTTTCTCATAACTTACATCGAGAACTAAAAGATATGGATACGGCTTTTGCATACGTTTCTGTATGGACGCTACTCGCCTTCGTGCTAACATGGACAGTATTCTACTTCACAAACATGAAAAGCAAGGCGACGAAGTTGGCCGAGACGGTGGTGGAAGAACGTAAAGACGGTGCTACTGATGTTATCATCGTTGGGGCTGGAGTTGGCGGCTCGGCCCTCGCATATGCTCTTGCTAAGGTTCGTAAACTGGCGTTACAGATCTGCGTCCAAGTATTAACTTGATTGTTGTTGTTTTTGTAAAATTTTTGTTTTACCCCAGAAAAAGAAAGCAAAAAATAATATGTGCATTAATGATAGGGTAACAACCCGTAGACACAAATTCATGCTCCACAAGTTATCTCCAATATGTTGTTTTTGCATAATGATATAGCAATATTTTGGGTTGGGACGAACAACCCTATGCTAACTAAACCTTGATTATATATAATAGGACGGGCGTAGAGTACATGTGATAGAGAGGGACATGAGAGCACCAGAGAGAATGATGGGTGAGTTTATGCAGCCTGGTGGACGTCTCATGCTTTCTAAGCTTGGCCTTGAAGGTCGGTCTCTATTTCACATTCATTTATTTAATTGATTTTTTAAGTTATATTAATTATATTGTGTTTTAGTTTTATGATCAAATTAATTTGTGGGTTTTTATATGTATAGATTGTTTAGAGGGAATAGATGCACAGATTGCTACGGGCATGACAGTTTATAAGGATGGAAAAGAAGCAGACACACTTTTTCCGGTGGAGAACAACAACAACTTTCCTTATGAACCGTTTGGACGAACTTTTCACAATGGCCGATTCGTCCAACGTCTGCGCCAAAAAGGTTCTTCTCTTCCCAAGTACGTTTATCTTTATTTACTAATTTTTAATTACCACGTATATATATGATAAGAAATTTACATCAAAGAGTGTAAAAAGATTTTATATATAGAACATATATAACATGAACCACTCTATATTCATTGTTAACTATTAATTTGTTTGAGATGGGAGCTCGTAAATTTGATATAGGTGGAGATTAGATTCAGATTGCTAACTGATTATACAAAAGATAGTAACTTCTTGCTAATTAACTTCAAACGGAAGATTCAGGATAAAATACACATCTTTAAATAAATTTTTTGAAATTCAACTGAGTTGTTTAGGATTTAAAAAAAGAAATAATTTATCAAATATTTGCAAAGAAACGTCAACATTTGTGTCTAGCCCATCAATATCTTTATACAAAAAAACAAAATAAAATGGGAAATTTATTATTTAAACATATATTTACATCATAATTTTTATATGAAGCAATAATAAGAAGAGTATAAATATCCTTCAATTAACACCTAATAAATTTTTGAACATTGGACAATATATACTACTCCCTCCTTTTTTTATTACTTGTCATTCTAAAGTTTTTCACACAAATTAAGAAAATAGATAAATGTTCTATTATACTCTTTTTCGGTAAAAAAATGTTATATTATACCTTTGTTTGACTATTAGAATTTTAAAGAGTTTAGTTTTTTTTTTTAATAAAGAACAAATGAGATAATTTCTGCTAAAAATGTCCTTGGAAAACGAGAACGACAACTGAACTGAAACAAAAAAATTTAGGTCTATAATAACAACTATTTAAAAACGGAGAAAGTACGTACTAAGCTTTGCAATAACATTTAATGGGTTAATCTATACACCAAATATTAAATTGTAGCGTGCGGCTCGAAGAAGGAACGGTGAGGTCTTTGGTAGAAGAAAAAGGAGTGATCAAAGGAGTAACATACAAAAATAGCGCAGGCGAAGAAACAACAGCCCTTGCACCTCTCACTGTGGTATGCGATGGTTGCTACTCAAACCTTCGTCGGTCTCTTAGCGACAGCAATGTGAGTATGCTCTTTTAAATGGAAAAGTCATCAATCTTTTCCTATACACATAGAAGTGACGTCACTCACTTGGATGTATGTCAATTAGTAAATAAACACCAATGTACTAACTTGATATAGGCGGAGGTTTTATCATACCAAGTAGGTTATATCTCGAAGAACTGTCAGCTTGAAGAACCTGAAAAGTTAAAACTGATAATGGGTAAACCCTCCTATACCATGTTGTATCAAATCAGCAGCACCGACGTTCGTTGTGTTTTTGAGATTTTCCCCAACAATATTCCTTCTATTTCAAACGGGGAAATGGCAAATTTCTTGAAGAACACTATTGCTCCTCAGGTAAACATTAGGCTGATTAATCTTTGATTAATAAAAATAAAAACTCAATATACAAAATATATAACTAAGTTGTGTACATAGATAAGCCACACACATATAGATGTTAAAAAAAAAAGATAAGCCACAAAGACACCCGTTCTAACATTTGTAAGAAGTCCATGCAGATATGCATCTAAAGTCTTTCAACATTTATTTTCTAGGTACCTTTAAAACTCCGCAAAATATTTTTGAAAGGGATCGATGAAGGAGCACACATAAAAACGATGCCAGTGAAGAGCATGTCCGCTTCTTTGAGTGAGAGGAAAGGAGTGATTTTATTGGGAGATGCATTCAACATGCGTCATCCAGCAATCGCATCTGGAATGATGGTTGTACTGTCTGATATCCTCATTCTACGCCGGCTTCTCCAGCCATTAAGCAACCTCGGCGATGCGCACAGAGTCTCAGAAGTTATCAAGTCATTTTATGATATCCGCAAGGTGAGCATATGCCACATATATACTAGTCTAAAACAGGAACATTTGATCAAAACATATATACAACCACAAACGTTTTTTTAAATACATGATTTTTTTTTATGGTGAAGCCAATGTCAGCGACGGTTAACACACTAGGAAATGCATTTTCTCAAGTGCTTATCGCATCCACGGACGAAGCAAAAGAGGCAATGAGACAGGGTTGCTATGATTACCTTTGTAGTGGCGGGTTTCGCACGTCAGGGATGATGGCTCTGCTCGGCGGCATGAATCCTCGTCCGCTCTCTCTCATCTATCATCTTTGTGGTATAACCTTATCCTCCATTGGCCATCTTCTTTCTCCATTTCCTTCTCCCGTTCGCATTTGGCATAGTCTCCGACTTTTTGGTGTAAGTCATTTGTCTACATAACTGTTTTACATGTTTGTTAATCCTGATTTTGGTTTACCACTACTATTAGATTATTATTGACATTAATGTTTTTTTTGTTTATGGTTTTTCATGTGAATCTCTAGTTGTCTATGAAAATGTTGGTTCCCCATCTCAAGACCGAAGGAGTTGGCCAAATGTTGTTTCCTGTTAACGCAGCCGCATATCGCAAAAGCTATATGGCCGCAACCGCTCTCTAAGAGCACATATGTCTTAAACCGCAAAATATGAAGCACAACACTCTTTGTGCTTGTGCATTTATTGTCTTCTTACAATCATTAATATATATACATATGAATGGGAGTCATGCTACGCCAAAAAAAAATTTCCTATATAATAAAACGGAAGTACACAACTTTTTTTTAGACTATACTATATAATTTTTATTAGTTGGTTACAAAATAGATTATAGATTAAATATAGGTTGGTTACAAAAAAATATTATAGATTAATTAGTGAATTTGTGGGCTATATGAATACATTTAAGAATATCTCAAAGAATCCTCTTAAAAAGAATATTCCAATGATTTATACAGTTTCTAAAATAAAATTTTAGTATTCCATGTATGGTTACAAAATATATATTGTTAGGCATAAAAAGAAATAAAATCTTGACAATTTATCATATTTAATCGTGATTTCTGAGATCTTATTTTGCAGTTAAAAATTAAATTTTACATAAACACGGATTATATTAAAACATTTTCACCAAACATGTTCAAAAATTAAAATAAAAACAAACAACAAACATAATCATTTCTCATACATAAAATTACAAAATTAACAATATAAAACTTACAAAATAGGTGTTTTTTTAAGTCATCATATTTTGCATATGATTTTATTGCATAATATTTTATCCAAAAAGCATTTAAAAACAATCATATAAATTATATTTTATTCTAAAATTATCATATAAATAAAAAAAATTCAACTTGTGCTTTAGCACGAATCCTAATCTAGTTATGAAATAAAATTATATGCTAAATATAATGGCATGAAAAAGACACATATTTTGTAAGTTTTATATTGTTAATGATTCTAGATAAGTACCCGTGTTTTAACACTGGGTAAATTTTATTTATACAATTTTGTATATTTTATATTTTAAAATAAAATTTTAATATATTGTATTAGTTTATGTATGTGAATTTATTTCAACAATGTATATTCTACATCATGACTTGAATGTCATTATCTGACATAATTTTGTAAATTTGGTTTTTAAAAAGCGAGTTATTATATTATGAGTAATTTAATATATTTTTATACTATTTTTTTCAATTGGTTTCTTGAAATTGTTTAATATTATAGTGACATATTATTGACATTGCTATAACAAATCAATTTAGAGTGTTTATAGTTTCTAACTTTTATATCAAGTTTCAATATTTTAAAAATATTTCAAAATAAATTATTTAAAGTTTATTATATTATATAAAATTATAAAATTCAACAAAAAATATGAAATTGAATTTAAATATTCAAATTTTGACCCTATTTTTAATTCAATAGATATTATTTTTAAATAATAATATTACTAAAGCTTGAATATTTTATAGATTGAAAAATTTATATTTGTTTTTAAAAATTCATCTTATAGTATATGATAAATAATATGATAATTTATTTGTTGTTTCATAAAATAGATTCATATATAAAAATGAGAAGTGAAAATATGTTAAGTTAGATATAAAAAGATTTTAATATGAATGAATAATTTAATAAAAGAAATTAATATGGTAAGTTAGATGATATCAAATGATTCTTTGGAATATTTTTTATAAGATTTTTGGTAATAAATTAAAGTTGCACCCACTATTTTGTAACCAACTGATCTATCAATTAATCTATAATCTATTTGTAACGAACTTATTAAAATTATATAGTCTACAAAATAATGTTGTGTACTTCTATTTTATTATAATGGGGATAAATATCAAGTAAGACGAGACGACGGATCAAATTTTAACGAGAATTTTGGTTGAAATCAAATAGTGAAATAATCAAATATCAATCATTGGCTTCAAAACATCTTTGAAGTCGACCTTTAACGTTATGCATACTGCATACAAAAACAAATTTACCTTTGCTGGCATCGACGATGTGATTGATAAAGCCATTGTGCCCACGCCTTTAAATTTTAATTATGGCTTAATGCCACAATAGACATGAATAAAAGAAAGTTCCTCACACAAATTATCTCTTTCTCTAGTTTCTTTCTTTTGTTTTCTTTTTCTTCTTTTCTCCAAATCTTTTTTTTTTTTTTTCAATAAAAGATCAACTCAAGCCCAATGTCAATAGACATGAATAAAAGAAAGTTCCTCACACAAATTATCTCTTTCTCTAGTTTCTTTCTTTTGTTTTTTTTTTCTTCTTTTCTCCAAATCTTTTTTTTTTTTTTCAATAAAAGATCAACTCAAACCCAATGTCAAGGAAAATTGTTTACAAACAAAACATGATGTGGAGAGGTATACGCTTGGCGTGCCAAGGAATCCGCACTAACATTAGCTTTTCTTGAAATTAAAGATAAAGAAACAGATGAAAATTCTTCCCTATCAATCTTGATGTCTTCTAGGTACGTTGCGAAGACTGGCCAGTCAGAAGGAGAAGACACCAACTTCACCAAATCGGAGCAGTCCGTATAGAAAGCCACGTCTCGAAAATCATGACCAATCATACACTGCATCGCCCAAAGAAAAGCTTCAGCTTCGACATGTATTGGTGATAGACTTCGAAGAAAATTCCTAGCGCCCATCAGCGATGACACAGCCTGGTGCGAAGTACAACACCATCCAGCACCAGCAAATTGGTCTCCTGCTTTCCAGGAACCATCTATAAAGCAACGATAGCCCGAGAAAACGGATGGGAATGAAATAGTACCCACCAGACCCGATAAAACTACAGGGATAGGGTGAGAGATGTCTACATCATCCTCTAATCTTTTCTCCAAATCTTGAAAACATGATTTCTCGCAAATTTTTCATCAATATGATTTTAATTTTTAATCTAAAAAACAGTTTTGAGAATCTAACTAGATATATTTTGTTATTTTACAAATCTGTATCCTAATAGTTATCCTTTATTATTAATTATAATTAGGGTTGACATATGCGGCTAAGATGTTTGATTCGGTTATGAGGTTATCTCTGACATTTTCCCTTTTTTGCCAGCTAGATAGCCTAGATTTGATCATTTTCCTTATTTTGTACATGCTCATCACGCTTATCACTTATTTAATCAGTTTATGAATTTAAGATCTCAACCATTTTCTGCTTATCACTTAGTATTAATCAGTTTATCTGTTTATGAATTTAGGAACTCAACCATTTTCTGCTATTGATTAATTTAGTCAACGAGAGTAATCCAGATTTAGTTAAGCGTCATACGATAATTACTACTTATATCTTAAATACTACTAGTATTATACACAATCGAACAAACTGAAAACTGATGCAAGCTATTAATAACAACATGTCAGCAGATCTATGTAGTTACAGTTCTGATTGAAAAGCATTACAATACTTAATAGTATTTTGTTTTCAATTATTATATTATTCTTAGATATTTTATATATCTGTTTTATTATAATGGTGATATATCGACATTCCAACTAATTCATCTATATCATGATAAACAGTTTTGAGGAATCACTAGGTGAAGTTCAAACTTCTATTACGGAGGAGATGAATGTTTCTTTGACACGGGCTGTCACTGAAAAAGAGATTAAGGCGGCGCTGTTTATGATGTATCCGGATAAAGCTCCAGAGCTGGATAGCATGAAAGCTTTATTTTTCCAAAATGCATGGGATACTGTAAAAGCGGATTTGGTCCTTTTGGTGAATTCTTTTTTGGAACAGGGTGTTTTTGACAGACGGTTAAACATGAAAAATATCTGTCTTATTCCAAAGGAGGATAAACCGACTAAGATGACAGAATGGAGACCCATTAGCCTATGTAATGCTGGGTATAAAATTATTTCGAAAGTGTTATGTTAGCGATTACGGTCTTTTTTGCCATCCCTGGTATCGGAAATACAATCAGCTTTTGTGGAAGGCCGCTTGATCACCGACAACATCCTGATTGCACAGGAAATATTTCATGGTCTTCGAACCAACCCTTCTTGTAAGGGCAAGTTTATGGCGAGAAAAACGAATATGAGTAAAGCTTATGATCGGGTTGAGTGGTCTTTTGTGGAGCATTTGTTACGGAAATTTGGGTTCTGCGAAAAGTGGATTTCTTGGGTAATGTGGTGCGTGAAGTCAGTCCAATATAGAGTCTTGCTTAATGGTCAACCCCATGGATCCATAGTCCCTTCTAGAGGACTATGACAGGGAGATCCCTTGTCCCCTTATCTTTTTATTCTTTGTACGGAAGTGCTTATTGCAAATCTCCGAAAGGCAGAGCGGTCTAAACTTATTACGGGTAAGGTATCAACTGCGTGTCCTGCGATTTCCCAGTTGCTCTTCGCGGACGATAGTCTTTTTTTCTGTCGCGCCACGAAGGAATAATGTGGAGTTATTTTAGGAATTTTACAGCAGTATGGACGAGTGTCTGGTCAGTAAATTAATTTTCAAAAGTCTTCGGTTCAATTTGGAGATACAGTTAGTGTGGATTTACGGGCGGAATTACAAGGGGTGCTAGGGATCACCAACTTGGGTGGTATGAATTCTTATTTGGGCATACCAGAGAATCTGGGTGGGTCAAAAACAAAGATTTTTCTTACGTTCAGGATAGATTACAAAAACGGGCCATCGGATGGCCAGCGAGGCTGTTATCAAGGGGTGGAAAAGAAGTGATGATTAAGTCGGTGGCTACGGCTGTCCCTACTTTTGTCATGTCTTGCTTTCGACTCCCGAAGACGGTTACACAGAAGCTTCCTAGTGCGATATCTAATTTTTGGTGGAGCACGTCGGGGAATCAAGAGGTTTACATTGGGTCGCCTGGGATAAATTGTGTTCTAGTAAGATGGATGGGAAATTGGGCTTTCGATGTTTGGATGACTGTAATACTGCTTTGCTAGCTAAGCAACTCTGGCGGTTGATTACAGTTCCGGACTCACTTTTTGCTAAGGTTTTAAAAGGTTGTTATTATAAGCATTATGATCCTCTGGATCCAATTAAATCCTATTCACCATCTTACGGATGGTGGAGTATGGTTTTTGCTCGCTCTCTGGTAAACAAAAGACTCATTAAACGGGTAGGATCCGGTGATTTCATCTCGGTATGGTCTGATCCCTGGATTCCTGCTCAACTCCCGAGACCAGCACTACGCCCAGGGTCGGTTTTTGATCCTTCGCTTTGAGTTAATACCCTCATTTACAGGAGTTCAAACTCATGGAATATGGCTTTGCTTTTGGCTACTTTTGTACCGGAGGATGTTGTCATCATTTCGGCTATACCCTTCGGAAGTTATCCCTCACCGGATAGGTTGGGCTGACATCTTACAAAAAATGGAATTTATACGGTCATATCAGGGTATAATACTCTGCGGCAGCATAAGGTCAGTTCCACTGTTACGACAGTTTCAAGCCCCAATATTATTCCATTACAAGCCTTTGTTTGGCAGATTCGGTGTCCACCAAAAAATAGGCATTTTATGTGGCACTAGTTGTGTTGCTACATTAGCGAATCTTCGGAAACGTGGAATGGGTTGTGATATTGAGTGTGCTCTTTGTGGCTGTTCGGAAGAGACAATCAATTATGTTCTGTTTGAGTGTCCTCCGGCGAGACAGGTTTGGGCATTATCCTCGTTTCCGACAGGGCCGGGGTTTTTCCTTCATCGTCGATTTATGCAAATATGGATTTTTTTGTTTTGGAGATTTCAGCAGGTTCCCTCAAATTTATTTCCTTGGCTTTTATGGTATATTTGGAAGGCATGGAATGATAAAGTTTTTAGCAACTTGGACTCTAATCCACTTGCGATTTTGCGGCTAGTAGAGGATGAATTCAAGGTTTGGTCTTTGGTGCAGGCTGAAGTTTCGGGGGAATCCCAATATGGCGATATCCGGTCGAGTCCTGCGAGTGACAATATTTCAGGGGTGGATAGATATGTTACGAGTTATAGATGTTTTTTGGATGGGACCTAGAAAGATTCAGACCAATACGCTGGTCGCAGATGGTATTGTCTATCCCTTATAGGGGAGCCTCCAACTATGGGAGCAGCCAACCTCTGTCATAGTCTTTCACCCCTTCACGCTGAGGTTGAAGCCCTGGTATGGGCGATGAGGTGTATGATTGGCGCAGATAATCAGAATGTCGTCTTCCTAACGGATTGCGCTGACTTGGTGAAGATGATGTCTTCGCCTTCTGAGTGGCCTGCCTTCAAGATTTATCTGGATGAGATTGAAGCTGATAAAGATGAATTCACCACCTTTTCCTTGGTCTTGATCCCTCGTTTGCAGAATGGTAGAGCGGATAAGCTGGCGCGACATGCTCGTTCAATATCGCATTTGCACCTATGTAAACGATTTTCCTTCCAATTGGCTCGTTTGAGCTGATCTTGTACTATGTTGTCAAAAAAAAATATATATATACATTCACTTCTTTCTGCCATTTCTAATTGATAATTTTATGTGGACAAAAACATTAATTTCAAAGTAATATTATTTTTGTTCACTTATTTGTAGTCTTTTCAAATTTTAATATGGGACGAAAATAAAAACAATGATGTTCAGAAAAAAAAATTATGCCTCAAACATATTCGTTTTGACAAAAATATACATTTGGCGTGTTCGTTCTTAGTTGTTCAACTAGCGATAGCGATAAGTAAAATAGAAGGACAAGATACTTATGTACTCCACGTAATACTCAGAAACATGGAAAATATAAACGCAGTGACAGAAAATCTGGGGTTTCACAGTCGCTAAAAAATTCAGTGTCGACTTGATCGATAGTGCACAACATTATTCACCGATACGTTAGATGTTAAATGAGTCGCTGGAACTTTTATTTGTCGTCGTAATTGAAACGAGCCGACCCGTTTTTTTAATATAATAATAATAATAATAATAAAACTAGTGATTCATACTCACTAACCACCTAACCACATTCAAACCAAACAGCGAAAATAACCAAACATTAAACCAATAAATTAAATAACCAAAGAAATGATTTAATAACATCTAACCATCAATATCAATATCATAAACCAACGAACCAGCAATCCTAGACAACATTCTAAGGACTCAACTTTAGCAACTTAACAGAAGTCAGACAACAACCAATTGAACCACTAGAACATCCTCCTCTTCATTGCCTTGATTCCATGATCACACTTTGCCTTTACCTGCACCATAAATACAAATTGAGATGCATGAGTATCGTCATAAACATTCAGTAAGGCAATCCTCCCATCTACTGGGCTATACACACAAGTATTGAGAATCCAATGTCCAACAATCATCAAACTTACACTATCAAACCAGTAAAGCAAGTAACAATCGCCTGCTGAAGGTTGGTATCGACCGACACACACTCAGTGTCGATCGACACTGGCTCCTTTGAAGGTTGGTGTCGACCAACACAATACTAGTGTCGATCAACACTTACCACCTGGTGTCGACCGACACCCTCCTGGTATCGACTGACACCTGTTCGATATTTTCTGAAAACTCTAGTTGTGTCGACCGACACCTCCACATGGTGTCGATCGACACTCCTCAGTGCTGTCAAGCCGTTCTCGCACTGGTGTTGACCGACACACTTCTTGTGTCGATCGACACCGATGTCGAGCATTGTTTTCCTCGAAGCTCCATTACAGATCTCCGCCTCCAAACGTTTCCCAAGCATCCGAGACTCTCCCACCAGCCACATAGGGCCATAGAAACCACGATTTGACCACAAGCAAGAAAGAAATCGTTCACACAACTCAAAGAACACAAAAACATAGAATTCTCAAGCTTAGATCAGCCATGGTCATGCACTCACCTCTTTTGTAGGAAGTTTCTGACCCAAACTGATGAATCCAATACCTTATAAGACTTCTCATTTGTTCCTAGCACAAGATCTCCAACTCCACATCAACAGATCTCCCAAAAAAAGCCAAGAAACTCACAGAAACCTCTAAACTCACAAGCCCTCTCTTTTCTCCCTTTGTTTCTCTCTGAAATCGACAAAAAACGGCCTTCCCAAACCCTCAAGTCGATTTTTGCTTTATATACGTCAGTTAGGGATTTCCAATTGAACCAAACCAAACCAAATCTACAATTTAAATCAACCCGTTCAAACCGGAAAATGGTGGTTTTGACCGACATCCTCCTGAATGTCGATCGACACTCACTCCTAAAACATACATTTCGGTTCACGGATATTACAGTAATAGTGTATTTTTGTGTCGCCGTCGCTAGTCGCACGACTAGGAAAAGAAAACTCACATTATCAAAATCTTTACTCAATAGCCACTGCAAACAAACAAAAAATGTGATATTATTTATAGAAAAGTAAAACAAAACATTCCGAAAATAGAAGTTACAGTTACAAAGTTTGAAAATATACGGTGTATAATATACTTGTTATAAATAAAAAATAAATAAATAAAATTAAAAAATAATATACTTGTCAGTGTTTTCATGAACATAAATAAAACCAAAAAATATTCAAAGTATTGTAATAATTTTGGAAATGAGACAATATAGTTCTCAAACTGATCACCACGTCTGTATTTGAAACATAAAAATTTATAATATTATATTAATAATGAAACATACTATATCATATTATCATAATATAAAAGTTTATTATAGATGCAGACTCTCCAACAAAAAGTTTCCCTTTTTTGGGCTTAGTATACTCTTAGCATAATAGAGTCTTTTATCCATTCTGAAAAAATATCTTGTCGGAAAAACACCCTTATCCTGATCGATTTCCACCTGTTTACACCCTCGTTTGATTTATTCTAGGTTTCTAATTCTCATCCCCTCTGTTTCTCCAAGATCTTCCAAGATTTCTTTTTCTTCTAGATCTTTACTGTTATTAGCCTGTTTCCCCTGAAATCAACCAAAATTCCCAAGGTATGTCTGAATCGATTGATAGCATGATTAAGGCCATGTCACTAGAAGAAGCAGATGAACCCTTCTGTCTACCAGATCTGCCCCAGTTTTCTTCGAAGTCTACAAATTCGATGAGTCTTATGGGTAGAATTCTCAATCATGATTGCTAAAACGTCTCGAATATAGTTTTGGATATGCCAAGGAAGTGGTTAATCTACGACAGGGTTAGAGGAGTGGCTCTTTCAAAAGAAAATTTTCAATTCATCTTTAAGTACGAACATGATTTGGAAAAGATACTCAGCTTGGGCGTGCATACGTATAACTAGTGGACAATAGTCCTTGCTAAATGGGTTGAATCACCTACGCCTACTTACCTCCACTCTATTCCGATATGGGTACAAATTCGCAATATACCAGTTAACCATCACACGCGGGAAGCAATTAAGGTATTTGCAGAATTCGCAGGACCAGTTATTCAACTTGATTACGATCCATCAATTTCACAGAATCAGGATTTCGTTCGAGCGGAGATTATGTTTGATGTTTCAAAATCACTTCGAAGATCCAAAGTGATAATTCTTCCATCTGGGGAAGCTGTTACAATCTTATATGATTATGAAAGGATCCAGAAGAGATGCTATTTCTGTCAACGACTCACACATGAACGAGAGAAGTGCCCTTTGCATCTTCAAAAGCAAAAAGAATTTCAGGGCAAAGAGTTACAGCACTTAGTGCATGATAGAACCACGGTTTTGGATTCTTTTACTTCCCCGGATCCAACTTTTCAATTTGAGCAAGACTTAGCTCCTCCAATCCGGAAGATGAGCAACCCAGCTATACCTATGCTGTATGAAGATTCAACAGAAGCTCAAATTGGCACTCAAGAACAGACTTTGGAACCTAACAAGAACCTCCCTTCAATTTCTCCAAGGGATCCTGCAGACACAGCAAACCTTTATGATGTTCCGTTGAACTCTTCTTATGTTTATGATATTCTCAACTCGGATGCTAGCATTTCTGGGACAGCAAAAATAACTTCTTCACCCAGGAAGAATTCTCTTAAGCCAGCACGAAACAAAAAAGGTATTCCTTTACCCTGTTCTCCAATAAATTATGAATTATCCTTAGGTTCAGGATTAAATTTGCTGGGTAAAAGAAAAGGTTCAGTAGAAGCGAATAAGATTCACAAAGTAGCCAGAAACATAAATCAAAAGATGGTCCCAAAGGAGGGACCGTCTGCAATCTAATGAGCATTATGTGCTGGAATTGTCAAGGATTGGGACGGTTCCAAGACTTGACAATTCCTCGTCTCAAGGAAATAAGAAAAGAACATTTCCCTGAGATTTTGTTTTTGATGGAAACTATGAATAATAGTAATGTTTTGGTAGATATTCAGGAATGGTTAGGCTATGATAGAGTGTTTACTATTAACCCCATAGGAAAGAGAGGAGATTTAGCTTTATTTTGGAAAAACAGTGTGGATATCACCTTCCTTTATGTGGATAAGAATCTACTAGACCTTCATCTTAAGTTTGGTTCCTTAGATTTCTTTGTCTCGTGTGTATATGGGGATCCATCGTTTGCTTACCGACCATTAGTTTGGGATAAACTAATGCGTATTGGTTTAACAAGGAGAGATAGTTGGTGTATACTTGGAGACTTCAACGAAATTTTGAACAATGCTGAGAAAGTAGGAGGACCTAGAAGAAGCAAGGCTTCTTTCTTACCTTTTGCGGACATGCTCAGAACCTGCGAAATGACTGAACTTCCTTCTCATGGTAACAACTTCACTTGGGGAGGTAAAAGAAGTGACTTGTGGATTCAGAGCAAACTAGATAGATGTTTTGGGAATAAAAACTGGTTTAATTTATTTCCAGCCTCTAATCAGCAATTTTTAGACAAACGAGGATCTGATCATCGACCTGTTTTTGTCAAACTTTTATCCTCTAATAATCCTTGCAGAAGGAACTTTAGATTTGACAAACGGTTATTACATAAACCCATGGTTAAAGAAGCTATTTCCCTTGCTTGGTGTAATAATTCTCCTCTCTCCTCAGTCTCGGATAAGATACGAAGATGCAGGAAGGCTTTAAGTAATTGGAAAAAGGAAAATCAATCCAACTCCTTAGATAAAATTAATCACCTTCATAGTGCTTTAGAACAGGAACAATCTTCCTCCTTTCCTTCCTCCTCCCATGTTTATGTTCTTAAGAATCAATTGCTTCTATCCTATAGAGAAAAAGAGACCTATTGGAGTCAACAGAGTAGAGAAAAATGGCTACAGGAAGGAGACTGTAATACAAAAATTTTCCATGCCTCTGTGCAAGCAAATAGATCTAGAAATCGAATTCAAGCCTTAATGGATATCAATGGGAACATTCAAAAATCAGAGGCTTCAAAAGGAGAGGTTGCTATCACTTACTTCAACGACTTATTCCATTCATCTAATCCAAGCAGTTTCGATTGGTTATTCCATGATTTTCATCCTAGAGTTTCTGCCCAGATGAATGAAATTTTAATAAGCAAAGTCACTAGTGGAGAAATCAGAAAAGCGGTTTTTTCAATTAATCCTACTAAAGCCCCAAGAGCAGATGGAATGACAGGCCTGTTCTTTCAACAATACTGGGAAATCATAGGGCCTCAAGTTACAGAGGAAGTGCAGAGATTCTTTAGCACAGGAACCTTTCCATCTGAATGGAACTACTCACAGCTTTGTCTTATCCCTAAGATTAAGAATTCCAATCTAATGTCAGACCTTAGACCAATAAGCTTATGTTCAGTGCTTTATAAGATCATATCCAAGGTTATAGCCTCGAGACTACAACCCCTCTTACCCGAACTAGTGTCCCCAACTCAGTCGGCCTTTGTCTCCAAACGTCTAATATCTGACAATATTTCAATAGCTCATGAAATGGTACATGCGTTGAGAACTCAACCTTCCATTTCTTCAGAATATTTGGCCATAAAATCTGATATGTCCAAAGCCTTTGATCGATTGGAATGGAATTATCTCCGAAGTTTGTTATTGGCCCTAGGGTTTCATCATAAGTGGGTTCAATGGATCATGTTTTGTGTTACCACAGTCACATATTCTATTCTACTAAACGATCAGTCCTTTGGCATGTTCTCCCCCCCAAAGAGGCTTGAGGCAGGGAGATCCTATTTCTCCATTTCTCTTTGTTCTTTGCACTGAAGGTCTTACTCACATGTTGAACAGAGCTGAGACTGATGGGTCAATTCAAGGAATAAAGTTTTCTAATTCAGAGCCTTCTCTTCACCACCTCCTCTTTGCTGATGATAGTCTCTTTAGCTGTAAAGCTTCCCTCTACCAGGTTAACAACCTTCAAAGCATTTTGCGGTCTTATGGTGACATGTCGGGTCAACTGATTAATGTCAACAAATCTTCGATAACTTTTGGCTCAAAAGTAGATCAGCATACACGAAACTCTATAAAGACACTAACTGGATTCACAATGAAGGGGTGCAGGATCTTATTTAGGGCTTCCTGAATGCTTTAGTGGATCCAAAGTAGACATGCTTGATTATGTCTATGATAGACTGAAATCTAGACTCTCAGGTTGGTTTGATCGTACCCTATCATTAGGAGGGAAGGAAACCCTTCTGAAAGCAGTCGCTCTAGCTTTGCCTGTATATGCGATGACATGTTTTAAACTTCCTATCACAACTTGTCAAAAACTTACTTCCGCAATGTCTACTTTTTGGTGGAATTCAATGGAACATAAGAAGAAGATTCATTGGATAAGTTGGGATAAGCTCTGCTTAACGAAAGATCAAGGAGGATTAGATTTTAAGGATCTGCAGGCTTTCAATCAGGCATTATTAGCTAAGCAAGTTTGGAGAATTTTACAAAACCCAGACTGTTTGTACGCTAGGGTTATGAAGAGCAGATACTTTGATAACAATAATATACTAACAGCGGTAATGGGCTACCGACCTTCTTACATTTGGAGAAGTGTTCTTCATGGTTGCGAACTCCTGCTGAAAGGAATCAAAAGAATGATTGGCAATGGTCAAGCTACTTATGTGTGGACTGATCCGTGGCTCTTAGAAGATGAAAGAAAAAGAATTCCTTTAATGAAAAATATTTTCATTAATCTAGATTTGAAGGTGTCTACTTTAATTAACCTGTTCACGAGAACTTGGAATCAGAACTCACTAGAAGAATTATTTTATCCCAGAGATGTGTCTATTATTCTAGCGAATAAGCCAGTAATTTCAAAGTCAGACTTCTGGAGCTGGATACATACTAAGAATGGAGATTATTCAGTCAAAACAAGGTACACTTTAGCAAGCCATTTGAACAAACCGTATCAGATTCTTGAAGCAGAAATGAGACCCTCTCTTAACGATCTAAAGACCCAAGTGTGGTCTATGCATACATCTCCGAAAATTAAAAATTTCATTTGGAGGGCTTTAAGTGGAGCTCTTGCTGTTGCAGAAAGATTAGCAAGTAGAGGATTAAGCATAGATATGAGATGTCAATCTTGTGGACAGGAAAAAGAATCTATAAACCATGTTCTTTTTTCTTGTTCCATTGCCAGACAAGTATGGGCGCTGTCAGAGATTCCTACCCCTGAAGAAGGCTTTAATCAGATCTCTGAATATGATAACATCTCCTATTTGCTCTCTATAGATAAAAATCAGCAAATCCCCAATTATATTAGAAGAAGCATTCCATGGATACTTTGGTATCTATGGAAACACATAAATGCATTCTTCTTTGAAGGAAAAACAGAGGATATTCTAGTTTTGGTTCTAAAAATAAGAGAGGAAGCAACGCTATGGGTTAACGCTCAAGGGTTGGTAACTCGACAGGCCAGTTCCAAAGTTTATGATAGAGGGAAAGGATCAGTGGATTGGATTAGTCCTCCAATATCCTGGCTGAAATGTAATATCGGAATGGCATGGTGCAAAACTTCACAAACAGGGGGCTTCTCTTGGGTTTTAAGAGATTGGAATGGCAAAGTTAAGATGCATAGTCGACGTTCATTCTCTCACATTAACAGTTTGATGGAAGCCAAATTTCAAAGTATCATGTGGGCTATTGATAGTATGGTTAATCACCATATCCACCAGGTGATCTTTTCCTCGGAAGCCTATGAAATGAGAAATGCTATTAATTGTTCTCAAGAATGGCCTTCTTTCCAGTTTTATGCATCGGAAATTAAAAGAAGTTTCAGTTTCATAAAAGAGTGGAAAATGGAGAATGCACAATCACATTCCAACCAAGGAGCTTCTCTTATTGCCCGTAGTGCAATTCAAAAATCCTTCTTCCAATCGTATGTTGCTATGGGTCCTCCAAGTTGGCTTAACAACCTTTTTGATTTAGAAGAAATAAAAAATACATAAGTTCCTCTTGGTTGCTAAGTTTGACTTAGACATAAGACTAAAAAATTTTGAAGAGGTTTGATAGACGTTTTTTTCTCTTCCCAGTTTTTTCTTCTTTTAACGAGTTGACTTTATCTAATATACTTCACTTATCCTTCTTATCTCGCTCCTTTCGATTCTTTTGTTTCTACTGCAGTAGATATTTCCACCCTTGATCCTGCTGTTTGGATAATTTATGTAGTAAAATTATAATTTTATTACCTCTTCCTTTCCCTTCTCAACCCTTCTCTCACTTATATATAGCCTTTATTAGTGTTTTCAAACCTCATCGTTTTCCTTCTTCGAGAGACTAATGGAGAAAAATCTTTGGGATGAGATTCAAAATTTAGCACTAGGGAGAGAAGATCCAGAACTCCTAATCCCAAACTCAGACTATGAAGATGTCCTAGCAAGCAACAGGCTTAGCCTGATAGCCCGACCACTTAATCCGATTGATCAAAATCTGCTTGAAGTGGCGGCCAACCTCCCTACAGCCTGGGGTCTAGCATCTTCGGTTCATGGCAGAGTTCTCGATGACCGTTTCGTCCAGTTTCGATTCCAGTCTGAAAGAGATCTGATATCAGTACTACGAAGGGAACCATGGAGCTTTAATAGATGGTTTGTTGCCTTGCAAAGGTGGGATGACTTACCACGGTTGGATTTCTTAACCTCTTTAGATCTTTGGGTCCAAATTAGGGGTCTTCCTATCTCCTATGTTTCTGCTAAGTCTATCCGCAGGATAGCTAGATCCTTAGGGGAATTAGTGCAGGTGGACTTTGAAGATTCAGTCACCAATCAGATTTCATTCCTCCGAGTAAAAATCAGAGTCTCTATAACTGATCGCTTTAGGTTCTTTAGAAGGGTGAGATTTCAAACAGGTGACAGAGCTATGCTAGGATTTCAGTACGAGAGAATGGAAAAAATCTGTACTAATTGCTGTAGGATTATGCACCCTACCTCTCTATGTCCCTTTGAGCCTACCAATCCAAATCATTACAATAACCAAGAAAACCAAGCTCATCAAAGGAGAAATGATGGAATCAAGGACCCGGATTCAGCCCCTATCTCACAACAATCAAGCCCAGTCGCCCAAGTCCCTGTCTTCGCTCATGAAAACCAGCCTCCTCATCCTAAGAAACGAGCAGGTCCTTACTTTGCCTTAGCCTTTCCGCACTTTGAACTCTCGGGCAAAGACGAGTCTATCGGTTCAAACCTAGAAGGAAGCTCTCCTCCCAAGATACAGTCTAAGTATGAAGTAGAAGAATGCTCAAAACGAAGACTGAATGTTAACCCAAAGAAGGAACTCCCAATGAAGAAGAGAGCAAGTCTGCCGGACCATGATAGAGAAGACGATCACCAAACATCTTACCCTCCTTGATCACTCCTTTCAGTTCTGTCACGTTAACTTTTGATGTGAATATGTTCTCCCGTAAGTTAGGCATGATGGCCTATGGTTTAACGATACTAGTTATGCAGAGTGAAGCGAGATGGCACTTAAAGTTTTAGACTTTTGGATTCGAAGATAAAGTCATCCTAGCTCCTGTAATTTTGATGAAGCTGATTTTAATTGCTGGATATGGTAGTTAACTCGTAGTAGTATGGTTATGTTACTTAGTACTTTGTAATCTCTCTGTTGTACCTTGTAATCTCTCTGTTGTACCATGTAATCTCTCTGTAATACTATGTAATCAGTTTGGCTGTTGTAGACCTGAGAATCTTTGTCTTGGGCTTAATAAAAGTACTTCTTGTGTAAAAAAAAAAAGATGCAGACCCTCCATAACTTGAACAGCCAGCGAGTGTGTGGATTCATATCAATTTAGGGATATTCTAAATCGATAATGTTTGAAATTTTATTAAGAAAAATATACTTCTTATTAATACCGAATCAAAGATATATGTGATGCAAACGTGTAAGGAGTGAGTTCCCCCTTTAGATTGGATTTCGTGTGCTAATTAGATTTCTTGTTCGGTTGCTCAAATGTGTGCCTCTTTCTATAAACTGATGTGAAAAACACTATTTGAATCAAAATATGTCTCACATTGGTTAAGCTAAAAGATCTCTGAACAATATGTAACTGATGTGGCAAGCCTTGACTAATGAACTAGTTTTGGGGATGAGTTTGACCCCATTCCAAAAATGGTATCAAAGTCTATAGTTGATCCAACATACCATTTTTTATAAATATGGTTTTCCACCTATTTAACCTATAAGTGATATATCTTGTTGTGGTAGTTTCTAGATATTGGGTTTAGGCTGCTTTCATTAAACCGTTTTTCATCTATATCTCCAGAGGGATATAAAGTCCAAAAATGTTTCAAGCTGAATGGGATAAAGACTTTTGCACAATATATATATGGGATGTGACAAGCTTGAACTTAGGAGTTAGCTCTCGCAATGAGTTAGACCACATTCTAATAACAATCTCTTAACATTAATACATTTTCATTTTTTCAGGTGCTTTGGTGTCATTCAATTATCATGCGTCGAACTACTATGGATTGATTTTAAAGAACTAAAACCTATCTTCAACATTGTATAATTAATATTTTATTTTCTTCAAATTGAGAATTCATGTTTCAGTCCGTGACGTTCCTAACGGAAATCAAAATCTTATCCGTCATTGGAATGCATTTCCATGTAAAAATGAATTCAAGTACGGCCTGATTTTGTCCGGCCCTAATTATCATGAAAAGGACGGACTCACGGGACAGGACATGAATTTTGTCCGGCCTGATTCGCTGTTTTTTTTTTTTTCCTTTCTAAAGAAATATATATATTTTTTAAGTAACATTATTCGTTGTCAATTCTCTAAACAAAATTTTAGAATCGACAAATAATCATATATATATATATATATATATATATATATGTATTGTCAACGAAGGTAGGACAATTAATGAATTAGTAATTATTTTTTATTAAGACAGGTGGTTTACAAATACCATGTGAATGTGATGTGAATTCATGCCGGCCAATGACTAACTGTATATGAATTTTCCAAGCTGTGGAACTCTAGTTTATCGCAAATTGTTGTTTTTGTTTAAGGGTTTATTACATATTTTTATTTGTTTGACACTTTGGGTTTCTCCTATTTAAGGGTATCACTAATTAGGGACAAAGACAAAGATATCATTACTAAAAGTGGTATATAATGGCGACGACGTATGCGTGGTTATGGACGCTTTTCACTTTTGTTCTGACATGGATGGTTTTTCACCTCATCAAGACGAAGAAGGCGGCAATAGAGGAGGCAGAGGCAGAGGTAGAAGAGAGAAGAGATGGTGCCACTGATGTTATCATTGTTGGGGCGGGTATTGCAGGCGCTTCTCTTGCTTATGCTCTTGCCAAGGTATATATATTTTTGTAAGTGACGGTTTTGCATAAGTTGGTCGGTTTTCTTTTATAACTAAGATGTTTTAGAACCGCCGTGCATGTAATTGTGGCGATCATTATTGCTGCTTCTAGTTGTAAATATAACTCAATATTTTGAACCCCACATAAGCTATTATACTTTATGTTATTATTAGGTATAAGATTAAATATAGTAAATAATTTTCTGAGGGTTCAGTCAGTTTTAGTATATATTAGAAAAATGTCATTAATAATAACTTTTGAAAGATATATATATATATATATATATATATATATATATATAATCAGTCAGATTGTCAATTAATTAAGAAGGTTCTTTATGAAAACTAGTATTAACCCGAAAGCACAAAAATATGAAAATTAATGGACTTAAAGATAGGTATCCATGGTGAAAAGAAGAAAGATATATATACGGATGCAGAAATGTTATTTTGCAATTTCCATCGTAATTGTTGATTAATAATTTATTAATTTATGTTATTTGGTATTTTGTACCTAGTTATTAGCTACTCAGTATGTGTATTTAGTTATTTGAATGCGGACTCAGGATGGACGAAGAGTACATGTGATAGAGAGGGACTTGAAAGAGCCACAAAGATTCATGGGAGAGCTGATGCAAGCGGGAGGCCGCCTCATGTTAGCCCAGCTTGGCCTGGAAGGTCTCTCTAGCTATCTCTTCACTTCATCTTTACATTCATTACTACACATCGCTTGATCTAGTTGCCAAAAACGCATTATATGCATATACACATATGTAATGTGTGTCGTTTAATATGTGATTTTGGGGTTTTATATGTATTAGATTGTTTGGAGGAGATAGACGCTCAAGAAGCCAAGTCTTTGGCAATTTACAAGGATGGAGAACACGCGACATTGCCTTTCCCAAATGACAAGACGTTTCCTCTTGAACCAGTCGGTAGACTTTTACGTAATGGTCGTTTCGTACAACGTCTACGCCAAAAAGCAGCTTCTCTTACCAAGTACGTACTTCCATATTTTGTATCTAGGAGATTTCAAACCGAATCAAGACTACTTTTCATAACTTGTAGTCAATTCACCGCATGGAAATTGATCCCTAGTCTAGCCACCAGGCTTATGACTAGTGAACCACCATCATTTATGTACTAATATCATTTTCATCATACCAACGACTTCATTTATGTACTAGTGAACCACCATCATTTTATTTATTTTTTTGTTTTTTAAAGGAAAAAAAAAACTTCTTATCAGTACGTTACGTACGTAATATTTTGTAGGTCTAGCACATGCATGGCAATATATAGAATATGTTTAATGAAATTTGTTAATTAGCCATGGATGATGCAGACCATTAGTAGGAAAATATGTATATGCAAAAAATGTATAGTAGCAAAAAAAAAAAATGTATATGCTGGTTGTTACCCAGATATATAAAAAAAAAGGTTTCATGAGCTCTCATGTATTTCATTGATTTTTCAACTCAAAATTAATTAAAAATGAGTAAACTAATCTTGCAACTCTTATATATATATACAAGATTTCAGTGTCATCTTTTTAATGAAATGAAATTAATGAACTATGACAGTGTACAATTAGAAGAAGGAACGGTGAAGTCTTTGATAGAAGAAAAAGGAGTAGTAAAAGGAGTGACATACAAGAATAGCGCAGGCGAAGAAACAACGGCCTATGCACCTCTCACTGTGGTATGCGATGGTTGCTACTCAAACCTTCGTCGGTCACTCGTGGATAATACTGTGAGTACATACTTTTTTCAAGTATTGTACACTCTTATTTCCGCAATAAACTACAATGAAAGATTTGTCTCGTCGTTAACTGGAATTTGAGGATCATGATCATATATTTATGTATAGGAGGAAGTGCTCTCGTACATGGTGGGTTATGTCACGAAGAATAGCCGACTTGAAGATCCAAAAAGTCTACATTTGATATTTTCTAAACCTTTGGTCTGTGTTATATATCAAATAACCAGTGATGAAGTTCGCTGTGTTGCCGAAGTTCCCGCTGATAGTATTCCTTCTATTTCGAATGGCGAAATGTCTGCTTACCTCAAGAAAACTATGGCTCCTCAGGTATGAAACAAATTAAAGTATTGATAATAAAAGTAAAATTTTTAGAATATATAGCTAGGGATGTTTTAGTATTTGCAAGGTGTTCGTAAGGAATGTATTTGATTTCATTCAAGTATTGTAATTTAGTTTGTATAATTTATCACTTTCTTGTTGTAGATACCAGAACGTGGAAATCTCCGCGATATATTTTTGAAAGGGATAGAGGAGGGACTACCAGAGATCAAAACAACAGCGACTAAGAGTATGTCATCAAAATTGTGTGATAAGAGAGGAGTGATTGTGTTGGGAGATGCATTCAATATGCGTCATCCTATCATTGCGTCAGGGATGATGGTTGCACTCTCGGACATTTGCATTCTACGCAATCTTCTTAGGCCATTGCCTAACCTCGGCAATACTAAGAAGGTCTCAGATCTTGTCAAGTCCTTCTACATCATCCGTAAGGTGGGTTATGACATCCTTAGTTTTCACTAGAGAAGTACATATAAGTACATAACTTTGGTTTTGGTTTAATTAGTAAAAAGGTCAAAGATTTGTCTTTAAAAACAAATTGACTCGAATATTTCCTATAACAAAGTTGTGTTAGACTAGTGGTATGATACTTTAAGTTTATTTAATTGTGTTGATTTTTGATGGCAAAAGCCCATGTCAGCGACGGTGAACACGCTAGCGAGTATCTTTTCACAAGTGCTTGTTGCTACAACGGACGAAGCAAGAGAGGGAATGCGACAAGGCTGCTACAATTACCTATCTCGTGGTGATTTTAAAACAACCGGACTGATGACTATTCTCGGAGGCATGAACCCTCATCCTCTTACTCTAGTAATTCATCTTGTGGCCATCACCCTCACCTCCATGGGCCACTTGCTCTATCCCTTTCCTTCGCCTCGTCGCTTTTGGCATAGCCTCAGAATTTTGGCCGTATGACTCTCTATTTTCTTGTCTATTTTAACACACATATGTGTCTATACTTTTTATCGGATGTAAACTTTTTTTTTATAATGCGAGTCAACAGTGGGCGTTGCAAATGTTGGGTGCTCATTTGGTGGATGAAGGCTTCAAGGAGATGTTGATTCCAGCAAACGCAGCTGTATATCGAAGAACCTATATCGCCACAGGCCCACAGCCACTGTTTGACCGTTGATTGATTTACTCCCAGAAAAAAAAGAAATAAATACTTTTTAACTTTTTATTATTAAATAAGGGATTTGGTTTCTATCAAGTTTATGAAAATTTGTAACCAAACATGGAATGTTCCATGCTGATTTGTTATATTATATGTATTTGTTTATATCAAGTTTATGAAATCCTGTAACCAAACATGGAAATGTTCCATGCTGATTTGTGATATTTTTATGTATATATCTGTTAATTCTTGATTTATGCTATATATGAATTGTCTAATGCCTAAACTTGCTTCTCGACTGATTTTTAGGCACTGCATGCTTTGAGCAGGGCCTTTTGTTAAACTAATTTCAAACAGGTAACTGAACCAGTTTTCTCTGTTCCAGTTCAATGCATGGTATGTGCCTCTGCATCTCAACCTCTAGATTTAAAAGGCTTCATGTATTGTTAACCCATTTCAATATTCATAAAGGCGGAACCAAAAAAGGAAACTAATCGTAGCATTCGTTGAACGGTAAAATCTGTGGTCTCCGCAGATAAAAACGAATATGGAGTACAAAAACAACATTTAAACATGACTAATATTCCTCAGCTGTGTCGGACGAGAACATCCTTGTATGGTGTCGGAGAAGATGTCACTACGGTCTCAGCAGCTCCGGTTCCCTCTCCGACCTTGGAAATTAAATGGGTCCGTGGTTTAGCTCTATTAGCTTCGTCAGCTTCCATTTTCCTTATTCTTTCTTCTTCAGCAACAAGAGGGAGATATCCTTCTCTCTCTTCAAGAAGCCGGTCTTGTGCTCCGCCTCGTAGTTTCTCGAGGCGAAGGCCAGTGATCTGAACGAAGTTAAAAACCTTAACAACGTTCATCAATCCTCCCACAAAAAAACATATTGCCCCGGAAATCCCAAGCCAGATCCATCTTTCCCCCTGAAAATTTATTAATTACGGTAAGAAGCGGTTTTTCTAAAACCCATTTTAATGCGGTAAATTTTTTTTTTATGTGCTTACAAGAAGCTTCAAGCCACTATGTGATGAGCCGGATAGGTCGAGGCTATTCAGAACTGCGGAAACCAAGAATAGAAGGGATCCAACCAAGAAAGGGATGTGAACAGATTGCTGTAGAATTTGGACATGACTGTCTGCTCTCTCGTAGATCTGGCATGAGTTGTGAAGCGATCCTATCACCCAAAGCAACGGACCCGCTATAAGCATGTTTAACGTATGCTTCTCTTTTCCACTGTATCCAAGTTTTTTCTCAGCCTAAAATACTCCAGAGAAAAACAAATATATCACACGGGAACGTGACTAGTACTACGTGTTTTGTGACATGAACCACACAATGAGCAATTGAGCATAATTGAAAATGTCAGATTAATACGCCACAGGCACTCTTGAATATATACGTTTATGACCTATTCCATGCCTTTTGCAAATAGCAGCTATAATTGGCGCAAATGTGATCACCTATACTGGAATATAACCTATTCAGTTCTCTTCTCCCTAGTACTTCTTAAGATACGGAGGCACTCACGCACATATATGTGTAACTTTTCGTTAATAATCCAAACTTAATGTATCAAACGTAGGGGACAGACACATTAATTGTACACTGATATGATGAACCCTTAATTTTTTTTATGACAATGAAAGTGTTACCTGATGGAAAACGAACAGGATTCCCACGAAGAAGACTACGGAGCCTGCTATATTAACCAGAGGGACTGCAAATTCCACTAGACCCAATTGCAAATCATACTCCATTAACCTTAACCTGTTACGAAAAAAGAATATTGACTCATAACTAAAATGCTGTTCTTAATTCCCCACTATTTGTGAATACAAAAATATATATAAATCACAAATACACATGCATTGCAGCTTACAAATTCTGGTAAAAATTTAAATATTATAGGCGAGTTTATACCAATAATATAACAGTATTTTCCGGAAGCTATAATAGTCAAAAATAGCTAAATTAAGCAAGCTTTCATGCATTCAAATGGCATAAAACATACCGGTAATCAATTCCAGCTAGATGAGCCACAAGATCATGAACATTAACGGCGGCTATAAGAACGAGAGCCAAGAGGATAAGGACGAGGCCGGATCTTGGTTCCCATGAGAATCCTGTCGCCGTGAAACCACCTATGAGAACCACGGTGGCGAACAAGTATAAACCTGCGTTGATGTACTCGGCTCTGCTCCTTCCGAGCCTAGGGCCGTACGTTCTAATCTCACGCGCCGTCGCGAGTTTCACCATCTGGTTGGAGAATTTGCGTCTAGAGAGAGACTTGAGAGATAGAGAGATCTGTGAGAGAGAGAGGGAGGGAGGGAGAGAGAGAGAGAGAGAGAGAGAGCTTTACGTGGCTTTGTGCATGGAGTTCTGTTTCAGTGGAACGTGGCATATTGTGGAGAATGGTTGACTTTTACATGAACGGCGTCGTCCTTCTTCGAGATATACAAGTATAAATTTGGGGTTTTTTATTGGGCCAAGTTCGAAGGTAAACAAAATAAGGATATTATTGGTTTTTTTTTTTTTTTTCTCAATATCAGAATAACCAAATTAACTAAAAAACATTACAACCAAATCAGAAGAACATAAATTTCCCTCTATAGAATTGGATCAAATACAATGAGTCGATCTATTATCATTCTGAATCACTAGGCGGATCCACCGCTACCTAACCGAGAATCATTGCATTTTTTAACCACAACGAGATAGATAACATACCACGACTCGGTATGAAATCATCTCTTAAACCACCTAAATAAACCCTATGACACGAAAACAACTACCAACACAGAAAAAAATCCAAATCCTATACTGAAGAACAGATCATATCCAAGCTATTAGAACCTTATGATCTGCAAGTAGTACTTGTCCCAATAGCAGAAGAACTTGGTTTCTCCGGCTTTCATTGTTCCGGTCCAAAGCTAAAAACGGACAGAACGTCCCACTGACCCGACCAAGAGACGCGAAGCAAAACTAGCATGAACAGAGGCTTATCTGAACTAACCACACAACAACCATAATGCTAAACACCTAAAGATAAGAAATTGGAGCACAGATTAGCATAGCTTCACCTCACGATGCGTTTTCGGATTGACCGCATCGCTTCTGCCTTGTTGCTCCGCTTCTTGGCCGGACTGAAACCAGAAGGTTGAAGAAGCTCTCGAGTACCAACGCACAAGGAAAACTCGCCAACAACCGGTAAAATCTAAACCCCGACTCCACCATTAAACTCCGGTCAGCTAGGTCCTCCGGCAGAAGGTTAGAGAAGCAGGAGGACGCGACGCAAAACACCTAGATCTGACACCTTGAAACTGCAGAGAAGGCCGCTCGGAGCTGCTTCGAACCACCACCATTCTCCCGGAAAGGAAAGCGAGCCGAGATCTCACTCCGAATTGTCAGCCACTGCATCATCACGACGCAGCAGTCAGCAGTTGAACCCTCCTCAGCACGACCAGAGAGGTAGAGATCGAGTTTCCCATTACAAAAACTGGAAAGAAAATAAAAAGAAGAAAAACAGAGCCCTCTCACACTGCCGGCGAAGCCCCGGACGGCAGAGAGGCAAGCGAACCTCAGGCAGCGGCGACAGGCTTGTAGAACTAGGGTTTTGAGAGAAAAGGGAAACCTTTTTGGTATTTAAGGATATTATTGGTTTATGAGTTAAAAAAAAGGTATAACGAATATCACAAATAAAATTAAGAATATAGCATTATATTCAAAATAATTAGGATAATAGGATGATGATAGTGTAAAATTATCATTTTAGTGTGTTACAGTAGAGAAGGGTAGTGGTGGTTGATGGTCGGTGATAATAGCCGGTAGCGGTGGTCGGTGGCCAGAGGAGATGACCGGCGGTGATTGCCGGAAAAGATGACCAGCGGGTAGTAGCCAGAGAAAATGGCCAGCGGTGATGGCGGCAATGGTCGTTGGCCGGAAGAGATAGCCGGAGATGGTTGCCCGAAAAGATGACCGCCGGATAGTGGCCAAAGAATATGGCCGGCGGTGATGACTGGAGGAGATGGCCAGAGAAGATGGCCGGCGGTGATGACTGGCGGTGATGGTAGTAAAGGGGTAGGGTTGGTGATGGAAGGATAAAATGGTATATTGTATTTTATATAGGCTATATTATATTCTAATGGTTAGTGTAGTGAGTTTTTGAATTAATTTTTTTTTGTTGGTTATAAGGTGCAATTTCCCAAAAAAATCTAAACTTTTTTTTTAACATCTTAAAAACTTTATTGATATGAATCACAGTATACAATGTTATATTACAGATACAACCAATGAATTGTGTAACGAAGAAACGTAAAGCAAATTACGCTCCGCATTCCTAGTCAAAAACTTAATCGTATTCGTCTTTTCTGGCAATTTAGTGTGACTTTCTTGCTTGAGATTCATCTTCTTTTTACTGATAAAATACTGATAATGCATTCGAAAATCATATGTAGTGATCCATCTGTTACATCACAAAACCTTCTAATTTGTCGAAACTCTCATGTAAAAAGAGATGTCATTGATCTTGGTTGCACTTGAAACCCATTTTTGTTGATATAGTATAAACCATCTTCTAATGCTCCTTATATTGGCCTCCAACTCCTCTTCAACATATTGCTTCCATGGTGATTTACATGCCGGTCGGTGATTACATATCAAATCCGAAGAGATTTGTGTTAGTCTTTGGTACGCCCAGGGAAGAACATACTGACGCGCGGGAACAATCGTATAACTAACATATTGTGTTAGTATGAACAAACCCATGGCCAACAAGACCAGAAAACTCTCGGCGAAATCGCCGGACATGGAAACACAACGGTTGATTCGAATCCACCGGTGACAGAATATATATTTTGAGGACAGGAACCAATAAAGAAAAAGTGAACAACCGAAAGAAACTATCAGAGATCCACCGGTTAACAGTGAGATACCCCTCATGTTTGATGACAAAAATAATTTCATCATTATCGGTAGACGTTCTAGAATAAAAATCTAATCAACAATATTAGAAAAAAATAACAGGAAAGAAGGAAGAGAACCAACTGACGTCGGAGAGGCCAGCGTCGGCCGGAGATGCAGAACTGCAGGTGATTACTTTAAGAAAACGGTTATTGAGTATCGCCCCTTTTCATGAGAAAGAAAGAGTTTATGATTTTTTTTGGTAAATCTAAATTATTTTATTAGCTATGTGTTAAATAATTTTAAAGTTAGTACTATGCAATTAAGATATAAAATATTTTACAACCGAAGGAAATAAGAAATTTGAAAATTAAATTAAATATTTGGATGTCAAATGTTGACATATTGTTATCTAAAATACTAATGTAATTTAACATTTTTTTCAACAATTCACAAATCTTTGTTACTCCAACTCTTGCCTTACACCAAAAGCCGCAAATACATGATAAATACAAAAAAAAAAAAAAAAAAATTGTAGAAAGAGAATGGTATTGAATTAAACTAAAATTATTCAAACAATTGGAGTTTTTGGCCTAATATTGAATTATCATATTTGACTTTAAAAATTCAAAAAAAAAAATGGTAATCGGTTTATAATAAGCTACGTAAATGCTTCTCGAGCCACCACTTTTTAGTATGGGTCATACTGTTGCTGAGAAGACCATCCACGTGTGTATAACCAGAACCTGATACACAACCACAAAAGTTGACCCTTTAGGAAATATCTTCTACTCCACTATAAATTAGCCACGTCGTCTCTCTCTTGCCATCTCCGCTTGTGCATTCTCGCGACCGTTGGTTTTTTTTTAATTAAGCCTTATTGGCCGTTTGATCTTCCTGACATGCCATACTTTCAGTTTATTGCCATCTTTACTCTCTATCTTCGAGTTATTTGCACATATTGCTACATAGTTGTACATTTACATTTACGGAAACTATTTTAAAAATGAATTAATCCGCAGTTTCAATTGAAACTAACAAAGAGGCCATATTTTACAAAGATCAAACAGGAATATGTGAAACAAACAAAAATTAAATGGTTACAAAGCATTTTTCATCAATAATTATTACAGAAATGTTGATTAATTTTTTTAAAAAAATTACAAAATATTTCAAACATTAGAATTTCGTAAATATCATTCAGTATGATCTTAGATTTTTAGACTGAATGTTAGAACATATTCGATTCTCTATCAGTTAAATTTTTTTTTTATCATTTTAATAAGTTAACAAACAAGTTTTTTTAAAATGAAATATACAAAAAAAATTAAAATGAAATATACAAATAATTATTTTATTTAACTAAGTAATGATAACATATGAGTGGGAAAATTTAAATTTGTGAGCATAAACTCAAAAAAATTATGAATTTAATGACATTTGTAAACAACATTATTGTTTGATTAGGGCGTTGAATCTTTTAGGCTTGAATGATTCGCAAGTTTGCACATCATCGAATTGGCCGGATAAGTAACATTTTATTCGGAAACAAAAAATCTCTATAGCATAAGGGGGTTTAAATTGAATAAATAAACTATTTTGGGGTTTATTAATAAGAATATAGAAATATAAAGTACCATATTTGTCATTAATCTGTGGACACCGTAATTTACGTAGTTCATTTAGACAACACATACATTTTCGTGTTCCTCTCCAATTTTAATTTCTTTCTCCTCTTTTTATATAAAATTCGTGAACCAGAATCGAGAATCTAAAATCGAAACGAAGAATCTCTCGCTCGGCAAAAAAAAGTAGAAAATACAACATTTTTTCTCCGCGATATTGCAAAGGTATGATTAGAGCGATTTGCTTCGTCGATATCGAACACAACTTTTTTTTTTTTTAACAGTCGAAGAAGAGCTATTTTGTTGATCAGTGTTTGTGCCCACGCCAGATTTTGTCTTTTGCGTTTATTGAAAGAAACTGAATTTGGGTTTTTCCCGATCGCTCTTAAATTTTTCAGTTTCATGGTAGAATTTGAGATTTTTCCGAATCCTAGTTCATGGTAGAACAAGTTTTATTACATATCTGCATGTCCCAAATTAGATTCAGATCAGTAGTGTGTCCTGTAATCAAACTCTACGGTAGTTATTGTCAACATTATCTATAACTTATATGAGAGACATGTTTCTTCTGATGCAGAACAAGTGAGCTTTTCAGAAAAAAAAGATTTAAAGATTGTGATGGGAGTTGTGTTTATTTCAAGTTCAGCAGCAAGATCACCACTCGGTTTAAGCACCGATCTGTTGACAACACATCGGTCTTCCCTTAAAAAACCATCTATCGTCGCGTTCAAAGCCGATGATTCGACCAATTCAGCTTTGATCATTCCTCCTCGAGAACAAGTTTTAATCCCCGCTGAAAAGCTTAATGAGAAAAAGAGAGTAGTCACGAAGAGGAAACCCTGTAAAACCCCGAAAAAGCCGAGTTCTTTGGATGATCACAATGCAGCTCCTTCGTGTTCTTTAGGTGTTGATTATTACAACGAAGCTGCTGCTAGACTTGAGAACATATACAAGCTTAGTCCTGCAACAGTCGAGGATGATGTTGTTGATGGCGACTCCAAAGCGAAAGTTCCGCGGAGGAGAAAACGAAAACAGAGTGGTGAGGCAGAGAAGAAAGTAGTAGTGAGGAACAATGTGAAGAAAGATAAGCGTTTGAGTCTTGATAAACGGATCGCTTTGAAGAGAAACTGTGAAGAGAAACCATTTGTTGTTTCTTCTGCTGAGAAGAAAGTAACAAAGAGGCAGCAAGAAGAGGAGAAGATTGAGAGGCTTGTGCGGGACTATTCAGCTTCTAATGATATATTGAGCTTGGACTGGAAAAAAATGAAGATACCTCCTGTTCTTTCTTCTACTGAACATGCTTGGTTGTTTAAGTTGATGCAGCCTATGAAGGTATTCTTCATTTTCTTGAACATAACATGTAGTCTTATACATTGAAAGCTATGCTCAACAGTTTTGGGGGCTTATAACATTGCAGGCTCTACTTGAAGTGAAAGATGAATTGCAAAAGAGCTTGGGAAGAGAGCCGAGGGAAGCTGAAATAGCTAAAGAGATCAAAATGACCACTGGTGAAGTTAAAAAGAAAATTGAAATGGGTAGAGCTGCAAGAAACAAACTTATTAAGGTGAGTGTATTGGATACTAGCCCAAAAGAAGTATGGATATAACTATTTTAGCTTACTGTGTTTTGTTTCTATACATTGCAGCACAATCTCCGACTTGTCTTGTTTGTTATGAACAAATATTTTCAAGATTTCACCAATGGTCCGAAGTTTCAAGACCTTTGTCAAGCTGGTATGAAAGGGCTTATCACAGCAATTGACCGCTTTGAGCCGAAAAGGAAGTTTCGTCTATCGACTTATGGTTTGTTTTGGATAAGACATGCCATCATACGGTCTATGACAACCTCAAACTTTACTCGTGTTCCTTTTGGACTTGAATCGGTATATATGTTACCCTCTTTTTGGCTCTGTCTCAGAAACAGATTGTTCTGCAGGGATCTTTACATATATCCTCTTTGTTGAAACCAATTCAGGTTAGAGTTGAGATCTATAAAGCGAAGATGGAGCTATTGTTTGAGCTGGGGAGACTCCCTACAGAGGAAGAGGTAGTTGAGAAACTCAAGATAACACCTGAGAGATACCGTGAAGTATTGAGAGCCGCAAAACCGGTTTTCTCACTAAATTCAAAACATGCGGTTACTCAAGAAGAGTTCATCAACGGAATCACAGATGTTGATGGTGTTGGATCTGATAACCGGAGACAACCTGCTCTTCTCAGGCTTGCTCTCGATGACGTGGTAAGTTTCACTCTTTCATCTACTTACTTACACAATCATCAAGACTTATGTTAGTTTATTTGGCTCATCTTTCTTGGAAAACTGATTACATTTCGTTTTCAGCTCGATTCATTGAAGCCGAAAGAGAGTCTGGTTATTCGACAAAGGTACGGTCTTGATGGGAAAGGAGACAGGACTCTGGGAGAGATAGCTGGAAATCTCAACATCTCTAGAGAAATGGTGAGGAAACATGAAGTCAAGGCTTTGATGAAGCTCAAGCATCAGGCCCGAGTTGATTACCTTCGTCAATACATTGTCTGAAACCAAGCTGAACCACCCCCGCTCAACCATTTGTGTATACTTGGTATGACTTCCCGAGCTACCTCAAATCAAACCATCTTATCGCCGTTGTATAGTTGTGTATGTAATATCAGAGTTACTTATAGCTGCGTTAAGTGAATCACAATCGTTGTATTATATCATTAGTATACATACCCATACTGGAAAGTTATACATGTAAAGTTTCAAGTTTGAGACATGGTATGCATTATTTTCACAAAACTTAACCGGTTGTTTCCTAAGAAAGCAGAATCAATGGAACCAGTTTTGTATAGTAATTTTACTCAAAAAGTATTGCAGGAACACTGAACCGGTGAGAAATGATACAATTCTACTAGTTTTGACCCCGGTTTGATTGAACTTCGAATAGCTTAAACTTAAAACCGGTTAAGAATGGTGCTAAAGAGTCTTACAAGAGTTGACAATAGTGTTACACCGTTGATTCTCGCCTTCTTGAAGTCTATTTATTACACGGCAACGAACGAACCTTTTGGTCTTTGCTCTTGTCTAGTCATAATATTCCTGCCGTATATATAGACAATTCGAATTACAAAGTTAATTATCCGAGTCATGGTGAATGTGAAGTGAAACTTACATATTAAATGTGAAATTTACCTAAAAAATAAATTTAATATATATGTTTGTCCTTTTAACACGCAATTTTTGATACAAAGAATTTTCAGTAGCTAATTTTTTTTAGCAGAAGAGGGGAGACAATTGCCTCCCACTAATTTATTAAGAATTTTCAGTTGGTGACACTAGAGAATGGTCAAGCCATTATCATCGCAAAATCTTAGTCACACTTCCAATTAGCATTCTAATGATAATGATGTCATTGAATGGCCGTCATAACATGTAAATGTGACATCTATTTTTTAAGGTTAGCGTTTGTATTTTGATCAAAGGGTGTGATTGTGTTTGAAGATACTTTTTAAGTTAGTTTTTAGCTGTTGTGTCTAATGTTTTTGCTTAAAGTTAGCATTTGCATTTAGAGTAGAAACAGTTCAAAGAATAAGCTGTGTTCGGACCCAAGGCAAGGGCCATATATATCTAATTATTTTCATACTAAAAATTTGTATACCTAATTCTTTTTTTTAAAAACTAAGATTTATGTGCTTTTAGGTCTGGTTTATAGTTTGCGTTTGTATTTAGCATTATTTTAAATTTACTCTCTTCTCCCTTTTAAATTAGTTGTCGTTTTAATGTTTCTTCAAGCATATTAATAGAACATTTAATTTTTCTGTTTATCTGTAATTAATATATTGTTTTAGTTGGTATTATCAATTAATAAACTAAAAAAATAGGGATAAAAGTGACAAATTGTATTATACATAGAAAGACAACTAATTTGGAAAACAAAAATTCTTCTAAGACGACAATTAATTGGAAATGGAGGGAGTAGAAGATATGACTTTTCTTATTTATAAATTATTATATTTCATATGTTAGACTATATTTTATCTTATAAATTCTTAAACCATTCAAATTTATCTAGTTTTTTATTATGTGTTCTAGACACTAAGCTATGGATTATCATTCATATATAGTCTAGTGTTTTTTTTTTTTGACAAATAGTCTAGTGTTTTATTCTTCGGAAAATTGGATACAATATTCAATCTGTCCCTTTTTATTAGATTTTCTAGCTAAAAGCACATTGTTTAAGAAATCATAATGTTTTTTTACTTTTACATAAAAAATATTATTAAACATTCGTACAGAAAAATAACCAATAGAAAAAAAATATTGGAGAATACAAATGGTCATAACATACTAAATAAATATAAATGATGTAAAGAAATCGGAAAAAAAGATGTTGTAAAATGAAACAAGATAAAAAAGCTAAAAAAACCTATAATTTGGAACAGATGATTAAATTTAATTATATCATTGCCCTATTATTAATTCAGAAGTACATTTGGTAAAATAACATTTTCGTAAGATTTACATAATTAATCTCTTGCCATTTGAATAAAATATCAAAAATTGAAGTTATTATTTGTAATATTCAAAAACCATATTAAAAAAAATTCTAAAAGAAATTAGTATCAATAATTTAAATATCTACATACTTTTAACTTGCTAAAAAAAGTTTGTACGAATCATGTTATGAAATAGGTTAGAGTTTACATAAATATGTTCTTATAATTTGTATGAATTGGTCTACTAAAATACAAAAAATATTTTAGTCTGATATCAAATGAATTAACGAGAGGTATTACACCAATCCTAACCGGTACCAAACAAAAAAATATTATCCATCTAAAATTATATAATCTAAATTTTAATCGAAACATATGTTTTTCTTAATATTATTAGAAAATTATCTCGCGATTTACTGCAATTAAAATCTAATCTTATCTATATTACTAAGCTCAATCCAATTTAATTTAATAATCCAAGAAAATTAACCAACATATTAAATACGATTCTCATTCTGATTTTTTAAATTTCTAAACTCAATACTAATTTATAGCAAAACGTAAATCTACAATAGAAAACAATAGTATTTCCTAATTATAATGACAGCTATTAACAAAATAATTTTGCAAATATTGAATCTCTATATACTTATTTAACCAATGTTATTAAAATTTAACCCTACTATCATGTGGCATATTACAAAAAATATCATTATAATTTAATTAAATAACTAACAAAATAAAAACTTATATTGGTTTATAAAATAATAAAAAATATTTTCGAAATTATTTAATAAAATTATTTAATAGATTCGGTTTATTATTTCAGAAATTTTAGGAAATAATAACAAACTATTTAGAATAATTACAAAACTTAATTTTATTGATAAAACTAAGATTAAATGTTTAAATATCTAAATCGATTAATAATGACAGATATATTTTTTTTAAAACTAAGATACAACATTGCTTATATTTTTTTTAAAAATCTATATAATTATTTAAGCAATATTGTTAGAACTTTAACCAGATTTGATGTGTCGGTGCACCAAAAAAAAAAAAACCAGATTTGATGTGTCATATTATGAAAAATGCCATTGTATTTTAATTAATCTAATAACTAACAAAATAAAATTTTATATTTGTTTACAAAATAAGAAAACAATATTTTCAAAATTATTATAATAAAATTATTTAACAGATTTTATTTATTGTTTTAAAAATCTTAGGAAACAATAACAAATTATTTAATTGGCTAAAACTTATCTTTTTATACATAATATTCACTATATAAAAAATACTAAGTGTATAATGTTGAAAATATACATATACATAATCTATTTGTAATTTTCACATATAAAGTTAATATATACTAACATGTTATACCAATAATTGCAATCTGTAAATTTGGTATATTACATCAATTTGTAATACCAGATCACATGTTGTCTTGTTGGTTTTTTTTTTACTTGACCGGATGTATAATTAACGAATTTAATATTGTATCCAAACCAAAATAGTACTATCGACTAAGAGTCAAAATCAAAAATGAACTTAAGTAAATTCAAAATATAATTTTATAAAATATAGAATAAATAATTTTTTTGTTATTATTGTAAGAAGCATATCCAAATTTACTTCAATGATTATGAATGATTCCAAATCTTAAAAAAAAAAATCAGATCGTGTAAAACAAATTCCAAAAATATGAAAATTTAAAAACAGAGGATCGAGAAGCCAGGAAACCAGGAACTGGTCAACATGTTGGACTTTCCAAATTCATTGACCAAAGACCGGTCTCACTTCCCTCCACATCAGCTTTCTTCGTTTTTCAGTCAAAAAGTCAAACTCTCGCTCTCACACATAATCCTCTTTATATTCTCTTTCTTTCGCAGTTTCCAGAAGCCATGCAAAAAAAAAAAAAAAACAAAAACATAGTAACAACCAACAATACCTTAAACTACTTTAATAATCCATATTTTTTTTCTGTCTTTTTAGATCGTAATGGAGAAGAAGAGTAGTAATGGAGATTGGGAGAAGATGAAGAAAGAGATCAACGAGCTAATGACAGAAGGAAGAGACTATGCACACCAGTTCGGATCGGCTTCATCTCAAGAAACACGTGAACATTTAGCCAAGAAGATTCTTGAATCTTACCACAAGTCTCTCACCATTATGAACTACTCCGGCGAGCAAGATTCGCCGCATGCTCACGGTAATGGAGGAAGCCCCAAGAGCGATGATTCGGATCAAGAACCACTTGTCATTACCAAGAGGTACACACTGTTCCGTATCTATAAACTGTCACGTGACAACGTTTTTGTTTTTGTTTTGCATATAGACTCATATAATATTTAAAAATGTAAAATATAGTTCGAAGAAATCAATGCCAAAGTGGACTCGGAAAGTCATGATTACCCCTGGAGCTGGTATCGACAGAACACTTGACGATGGTTTTAGTTGGAGAAAGTACGGCCAGAAGGATATCCTCGGAGCCAAATTTCCAAGGTTATTCTCGTAATGTAAATTAATTAGGAAAATTAAATTACAATGTTCTCATTTCAGCCCTTCATTATGTATTTCTACTAAATATGTGTTTATTACTTAGTTTATTTTTATTATTTTGTATCTTAGATAGATTATTATTTTACCAATTTAATTTGCTTAACAAAAGGAAAAAAAATTATATGGAGATTTAATATAGATCTTATATGTAACTTTATATATATATATATATATATATATATATATATATGAAAAGTCATAAAATATACAATAAAAGAAAGTTAAACTAATGTTTTTTTGTTTTGTTGTTGTGTGGTATAGAGGATACTTTAGATGCACTTATAGAAAATCTCAAGGATGTGAAGCTACCAAATATGTCCAAAGATCTGATGAAAATCAGATGCTCTTTGAGATCAGTTACCGAGGAATACATTCTTGCTCTCAAGCTGCAAATGTCGGTTCAACCATCCCGGTGCAAAAGCCCGAACCGAACCAGACTCAAGAACACGAAAATCTTGACATTGTGAAGGACAGTCTAGACAACTATAATCATGAGGCACATTTGCATCACAATCTTCAATATCCTTTGTCCTCTGCTCCAAATTTTGAGAGTAACAACGCGTATATGCTTCAAATGAGAGATCAAAACATGGATTTTTTCGGATCTACGAGTTTCTCTAGTGATCTAGGAACTAATATCAACTACAATTTTCCGGCGTCTGGCTCGGCTTCTCACTCTACATCAAACTCTCCGTCCACCATCCCTTTGGAATCCCCGTTTGAAAGCTATGACCCTAATCATCCATACGGAGGAGGGTTTGGAGGATTCTATTAATTCTTAGTCATCCACTTAAAGGAGGGACTGGAGTTTTCATAATATCTAATCAACTTCCAATACAAATATCCTAATTACTTTTCTATTCACGTTTTTTTGGTTTTGCTTATTCAAGCCTTCTCTTCAGGTCTATGTTGAAATAAATGGATTTGTACTCCATATGATCCTTGTTATTTAGCTTATTTTTTTTACCATATGTTGTTGTAACACATTTTAATATTTTTATAGCAAATTTGAGTCTTCTTTTGGCTATTATATTTATCAGCCTATATTAGACATTGAATTTCAGCAAGTGGTGTTTTAACAGGCGTCGCAAATTTTACACTGGCATTGATAAAATACTTGGAGATATTATAGTTAAAAAAATTTTAACGTGGAAGAATATCATTTGATTAGTAGCATAGTGGTTTGTACTTTGTACTATTGTTATTGATATATCACACTCTGAATTTAAACTTGTACTATAATACATACAGTATGTTATTGATAAAAAAATATCATTTACGGTATTGAATCTTTGAATAAGAAAGATGTAATTAATCGATGAAATATATTTCCAACAATTGAATGCACATCGACTTTATACAAAAGAACTTCTTAACTGTATCCTCAAAAAATTAGAAAACCTCTTTGATGATCTCGACCACACATAAAAACTTTTCTGGTCTCTCTATTTAGTTATAATCAAAATGCAAAAATAAATAAATAATTAAACTAAATAGAGACCAAGATTAAATTGAAAAAGGATCATTAATGGATGAGATATGTGAGGACCAAAGCCACCAACATGAGGAAATATGCTATGCCTTGGTCTATCGTTGTTCCTGCAATATTTTGTTCGAAATTAAAATTAATCATCCGAAAGAAATTTTATAGTCACACATCTAACATTTAAGAAACCTTATTTAAATGTTAGTTTCACATTAGTCATGATCATCATATAAACCTCATTGGTCTGCATTAACATTGATTACGAAAGAATATGTTATAAACTACTCACCGTCGCTTGTTGGAGCCGGAGCAGGAGCCGCGGATTGAGCATGTGTCATTGGTAACAAAATGGTGAAAACTATCCATACGATTGTCGAAACGACGAAGAAAAGCCTAGAGACCGACATTTCAGTTTTTTTTCGTTTCCTCTCTCGATATATATCTTCAGTTCTTAACTTCTTTTGTTAAGGTTCTTCCCTCTCTTTAACTCCCTGATTTGTGGGAGAAGGATTTTAGAGAGGGAAGAACAAGGGAGAGAGGAAAATGCAAGAAAAAAAGAAAAAAACTAGGCAGAGCGATAGAAGAGGTAATGAGAATTATGAGAGTTTCTTTTGGGATTTTATTGAACAATTATTCTTTCCTTTGTCGACGACCCGCATCTCTAGGAACAACTCATGTTTGCCTCACAATTATTGATGCTTTTAGAAACGGGAAATGAAACTTGTGAATGTGATTGAATTCATCTCGTACTCACAAATTGTGGTTGGTCCACAAGAAAGATTAAGCTGTTTTCCAGCTTCTTATGTCCAGCTTGGTCACATGCAATAATATTCTCGCTATAATTGCCGTTAATCTATAATTTGTCGTTTCATATTTGTTTTTGTGGTAGTGTATACTTATTTTATCATTTATTACTGCCATTTAAAGCCGTAATGATATGATTCTGAAGTATGACTACTAAGTATTATATATGGTTGTTTTGATAAATGGATCATCTCAAGTAATTTCTTTTGTCAACACTAATATATAAAGATGAAAATCCAAATTGTAACAAAAAAACATTTTAAAATCCAAACATAACTTCATTATATTATGTTGAAGTTTAAATCTTCAAGATTATGAAAATTATGGAACTAAATTATTGATGGAGCAAGTCCTCCTAAGTTCCATCTAAATGTTAAACACCGTTTTAAATTTAAAATTATCTAAATGTAGAGAAGTGGAGCTAAATTTTTTTATATATCTGCCACTGATGATATATTATTATAAATCATAAATGCCAAAACCCCGTAAAATAAAAAAATTCTACAATTTCCTCTCAATCTCCTCCAAAGTCTCAACCACTTTCACCATCTCCGGTCTCTTTGCCGGAACCCTAGCGGTACAACTTGTCCCTAACTGCAACATCTGAAGCAACTTTGCTTCAACGTTAGGAGTCTTCACAAGCTCTAAATCAAACACTTCACCTGTCCATTGTTTTGCAATAACTTCATTCACCCATACCACCAGGTCTATCCCTTCCTTTACATCATCCATACTTGATCTTCCGGTTAGTGTTTCCAGCATCAAGATTCCAAAACCGTAAACGTCTGATTCAGCCGTCGACCTCCTCGTGTCGGTTGCTTCTGGGGCACGGTACCGTCTGGCTGATGCATTAGCCTTCGTAACCGGGTTGGTTAACACTGCTAAACCGGCTTCTGATATACATCCATATTCTTCCGAATTCATGAAGATGTTAGAAGATTTGATGTTGCCATGTGCGAGCTTGTGTGTGTGTATGTGAGCTAATCCTTTTGCTACTCCAATCATGAATCTTAGTCGTGTTTCCCAGTTCAAGGGAACATGTCCATCCTCGCCGTTCTTGCCTGCCGGAAAAAGAAAAAGAAAAAAAATCGTCCTTCATATGCAAGAAACTAACATTATCAAATAAAGTTTCAATTGTTTGTTTGCGTTCATATGTTATAAAAACTATTGTGTTTACCATTTTGCGTTTGAATATATCATAACAAACCAAATGAAAGTAGAACGTACCATGAAGAAGATGAGAGAGACTGCCTGCAGAGTAATAATCATAGACCATAAGCTTCTCTTCCTTGGAACACACGTAAGCCCTCAAAGGAGCAACGTTCTCATGCCTAATGTTTCCAACGATCTCCATTTGATGTTTGAAATCTTTCCGCGACACCACTACGTCCTTTAATCGCTTAACCGCGATGACCTTAGAGTCTTCTAAAACCGCTTTATACGTCATACCAAAAGTGCCCTTCCCTAGAAACTCTGCGGAAGCTATCAACAAGTCTTCCAAGTTAAAAGCTAGATTGCTTCCTTCAAAGAACACAACTCTGTTGATTTCGCTCTTATCCTCCATGTCTTCAATATTCTTCTCCTTTCCTAATTTAGAAACTTCCTTCTCACTTGGCATCTTCTGCGCTGGTTTCAACTTCTCTGGCGTTGTTTCTGTCTCTTGCCTCCTCTGCCTTTTCACATAGCAAACGATTATCACAACCGCGATTAGGAAGAATATGACGAAGCAAAGGCTTATCGCTATCGCGAGAATCGCAGGTTTCGAGATATAGATCCCCTTTTTCTCTTTCTCTTTCTCTATAGGAGGGATCACCGGAGGAGGAGAAGCATTTTCGTAAACCAAGTTGTTGCCGGAAAAAGCCGAGTTCCCGAATCTTCTCAGAGACTTTGGGATTGATCCAGTGAGATTGTTGTTGGAAAAGTTAAGTCTACGTAGACCGGGGAGATTAAGATCCGGAATCTCACCGGAAAACGAGTTTTGAGCTAAGTTAAGCGAGTCGAGTCCGGTCAGATTAGCAAATCCCGCGGGAACACTACCGTTAAACCGGTTACCGTAAAGATCAAGAACGGTGAGATTCGTCCACGTGGCGTAATCGGACGGTAATGGGCCGGAGAATCTGTTGTTGCTGAGACTAATTGCTTTGAGTTTCGTAAGCTGCAAGAAATCAACTGGGAACGGACCTCGTAGGCCGTTGGATCGGAGACTGAGGATCTGAAGCTCCGATAGACGGCTGATAGTTCCCGGAGGGATCACTCCTAGAAGACTCGCTCCGGGCAAGTGAAGGGCAGTGACACGTGTGCCGTCTTTGTCGCACGTGACGCCTGGCCATGTGGCACATACAGGGGTGCTTGCGTTCCACGTTAGAGACCGTGGGTGAGTGATGTTGTTGAGGAAGTCGAGAAGGGCTTGTCTGTCGCCGGCGAGGTCACCGGTGACCGGAGAAAACAGAGCCGATGATGCAAAGAAGAGCAATAAAACAAAATAGAAGATAGATAATCTTGTATTCATCTTCTTAATAATTTTCCTTAATTATTTGATTCAACCCTTGTGACGAAAATTTTCTCTGGTTTTATCTGCATTAAATAACTTCGAGAAGTTAAAGATGAAAAAATGTTAATTAATTATACTATTTAATGAGAAATGTAGATTTTAAACATTTTGCAAAAGAAACACAGATAAAAACATTTCTTAGTTTTCCCAATATTTTTTTCCCATCATTATGCTTATAACTAATTTCATGGCTAAAATGACATTTGAATAGAAACATTCCAAAAGTTCTACTTATCAAATATATGACCCAAGCAGACTTCAGACGTACGTAAAAAAAAACTTACCGGTCAAATGTGGAATCTCATTGACTAACTGAAACTTCCGGTTGTATTTAGTTTGAATTGAGAAAAGAGAATGTAAAAGATATATATGACTTATGACAATTTAGAAAGCAGAGAAGAGAGTAGAGAAGAAAAAAGAAGTTTGGTCTGCAAAACCATAGGCAATGGAAGCTATTGATTATTGAAGAAAGCCATAAAAGAGAACTATGGTTTAGAAAAGTCAAACTGGTTATCGAGACACAATAATTGGTTAATTACATACCGGGAATACACAAACGCTAATAGACGTTTGCTTTGGGAACATTTCTGGTTCAAGGAGCTTCGGTGTTTCAGATTAAAAGATTCGGAAGTTGGTTTATTGAAAACACAATTAGTTGGGGCGTGATGGTGACAAAATATTGGTAATGATAGAGGATTGTTACAACTTATAAATCATTAAAGGCAATATGAGCTGTTAATTCATTTTTCTGTAATTCACATAAAACCCCTCATATTTTTAAGTTTCTAAAACTTTTTACCCAAATCTAATATGAAGCCTAAACAATATTGTACATTGCGTAATTTGAGTTTCGTATGCATATTGCAATGCTTCACATTGTTTTTATGAAGATTTTAGAAGATAGAATTTTCGATTTGCATATATCATTTTTTTTTGGGGTCAAAATATCAAATTTTCTAAAATTGCAAAAAAAAAAATGAAAAAATGAAAAAAAATTACCGTAACAACATATATTTTGTGAGTTTGAATTCACTGTTCATCTTTTCAACTCAATATCATTTTTTTAATAAACCACTACGCTATGTCTTATTTAGTTTTAACCCTAGAACTGCAATGTTTTCCAAATTAAAATTAAGGGGAAACCAAAGTAGAAAACTTTCTAAGGTAAGGACCATTTCGCTATATGAGCCAATATAGATGAGTGTATTTAAAGTCTATACATGTACATGTACCGTACGCACATGCACCTGCATGAAACATTTGTATATCTAGTGATTAATATAACATATTGATAAATTAAATCATATCTTTAGCAATGTAACTTCACATGATCTGCGAGCATCTTATAATCATTGACGTAAAGTTTTTGCTTGATTAATAGTTGTTGATGTATATATTATTAAGATATGTTGTTTGTTTGTGCTTGTTTGTTGTGCATATATAATTATTAGTTACATGTGCGGCCAAGTAACGATGACGAACCATAATAAATGGAGAATTGTTTTTGCAGCTTTATTATTGTCTCCATTAGGAACTTTATAGTTTTTTTCGGTCCCCAATTGCTTAATACAGTCGTCGCACTATTTAAATAAGCAAAAACTTATCTCAAAATACAACATTAAACGTCGACGAGAAAGTGACAAGAGTTGCTACTAGTGTACGCGATTGAAGACCTATCTTTATTGGTAAGAGGCCACTTTGAACTCTTAATATTATTTTAACTATACATTTTGAAAAATTTGGAGATAAAAAGATTGTCAAGAGTTCTTAATTTTCCCCCCTCCAATGGTGGAATCCCAAATAGGTTCTTAACACAAAATTTGAAAGAAAATTTAGAGTTGCATAAACTTTGATATATCATGGTTTTTATGGTTTTTAACCATGATATAAGTGTGCTTTTTGAGTCTTTTGATTTGTTTTTTAGGATGTTTTTGAGTCTTTACAGGTTTTCTAGGATTTTGGCATGAAAGAAACAAAATTGAGCAATTATAGAGATTTTGGAGCAATTCATCAAGGAAGAGAAGTTGGATTCGATTCAGAGTGATGGTGTCATCGATCGACACCCCTGTTTTTTTACGAGAGAAGTCAGTTTTGGAAGTTTTACAAAAATTGCCCAAATTTTTCCATATTTGCAACACAAGTCCCTAACGTGTTTTAGGACATATAAATAGTATTTTTAGGTTTTGCAAACCATTAAGTTATTTTCTAGCAAGTTTTATTTTCTGCAACCCTGTGAGATTTTGAGACCTTTTGGGAGAGAGATCTGAACTGCTTTGTAGAGAAGAATTTCTAAACTCCCTTCATACTCTTTTAATATCTATTGCTTATTATTCAGAATTATGTCTTGTTCTTTATTGAATATGTCTGAGTAGTTTGCTTGTTAGATTCAGGATTTTTCATAGGGTTTTTATGAATTATTAGATCTGATTATTTAGGATTCAATATCTGTCTAGATCTTCATCTTAGGTTGTTCTTCACATTAATTCTTGATTGATCACCTAGAATTAATAACCTAGGAAAATAAATTTATGTGAGAATATAATTGATTTTCCTGATAGAACCTTTTGATGAGCAAAATTATTTCTTGCAAAGAGATTTGATTTAATAATTTTGTGAACAATCTAAACTTATTTTTAAAGCTGATTTTTAACCTTTAATTTTACAAAGAGATTTGGATTTTCTGGTTTTAAATTTATATATTATTTGCAGTGAGAACTGATTTAATTACAAAAGTGTTTAGAGTTCTAGCTCTGTTCTTAATTGCTTGAATCCTATTTATTTCCTGATTTAATAATTTGTAATTTCCTGAGAAATTCTCTAGGCCTAGCTTTTTGATTTATTGAATTTTTACAGCTTTTATTTAATATTTTGCATTGTTCTTTCAATTCTAATTAATTTGTTTAGCATAATTATAAAACTCTATAATTCATTGTGTAGACTTGAGTCCTTGTGGATATCGACCCCTAAGTACTGCAGTGATCTCTTAATTTGAGAGAGTAGCTCTAGAGATTAATTTGAGCATATCAAACTTCAAACCTCAATTAACGATTAAATGAAAGATTACAAAAACTCAATTTCTCTTAATAAAAACCATGAACTCTTTGATTACAAAAGAAGATGCAGAACAAAATGAAAGTTTAGATCAGGATCTTCATCATATCTTCAGATCCTTCTCTCACCATTAGTCTCAATACTCCCGCCCTCGAAATGAAGCTTGTCCCCAATTTCCATCAATTAAGCTTGGGGTTTGGACTCATGGAATGATCGGACAGCTCGTGATGTGAGCTCTTCATCCTCAAAATGTCTTGAATTTGGTTTATTTGAGTCTACATCACAAAAAGGATTCATGAGTGCGATTTTTATTTAATAGTGCATCTTTATGTTTCTCCTTTTTTCTGGTTCATATTGCCTCACAATCATAACCCAAACTATCGGTTTTTTTCTCATCTCATATATATATATACTAGGTTGGAGGCTGTGCCATCGAGTATGGAAAGCTACTGACTTTTGCAACAGTGAGAGGAGCGGCTCATATGGTGCCTTATGCGCAGCCCTCACGAGCTCTGCATTTGTTCAGTAGCTTTGTGAGTGGCCGGAGATTGCCCAACCAAACACATTCTTCTACAGTTGAATGAAAGACCAGAGATATCTTTTGTAAGACACTGTAGTTTGTATTTAATTCATCTTTCTCAGGCCTTAGATTGAGTAGATATATAGAAAACACACAAGGGCTTCTGTTGTGGTTTGGTTAGATCTTCAAGTGCATTTGTTTTAGTTATCTTAATTTTCATTTGATTATTAGGAACATAACTTAGTCTCTTGATAATGATATATGTGATGATTGATGACATTTCATAATGTATCACCCAAACGAAGAGTAGTAATATCAATAATTTTATCACCATATTATTTGTTTTACAAAATTATGTCAATATGTTTTAGCAGGAGTACTCGCATGTGCACATCCTATAACCAACATAGTCGACACAACCCCCACGTCCATTTTTGTACTTTATTGCGCATAGTCTATCACAGCAACTCAGAGGACAAGTGTCAGTGCACATATCAATCGCGCCGACGCACACTTTGTCTGGTAAAAGTGGCGCACATTCGTAGGTGCACATGCACATCCCATCCCCACCGTTACATTTGCTTACGCTCAATGGCCCGTGTTTGGCCTTGCATCTTTCGTCGCAATTTTTACAAGGGCCAAGGCTGTTGTCGTCGCATGTATGAGCTCTTATTTGATTCAGAACTGAAACATTATATGCTTTAGTAAACTTAACATTAAAAAAAAAGTATGTGTACCATATAGAAAGAACAAGTAAACAAAAACATAATAATGAAAATATATATTTAAATTGTGATGAAAGATGTGATTGTTTTCCGTAACTATGTTATTTTTATATGGACATCTAATTTATTAAATTTAGATTACAGTTTAGGATTTGAAAATTTTGTTTTGATATATAGAGCATCCATTTTGATAAACTAGTTGTACACATAACAAAATAGTTATAGAAAGAAAAAAAATACGCATTTCATTACATGAAAATTGAAATTCGGAAAATTTTAGAAAAAAAAAAAACTCTGAAAGATATATAATACCTGAGGCAAATATGATAAGTAAGCTAACAAGAAATACAAGTGAGGTTGTCCTCTCCATACTTTCACTTTTTCTAGTTTTCTTCTAAACTTTTGTTTCTATGAAAGTTGTATGTTCTTGGGGTAACTAGTTAATTTATATATAAGCAAGCTAAAGACACTCTACTAGATAAAAATAATAATTAAAAGTTGAACATGAGGATAATAAATAATATCTGCCCATTAATAAGTAATTCATGTACATAAAATTTTGCTTAATATATTGTTATGGCCAATAAAGTTCTTTGTGTTAATAATTTTCTTTTTATAACAATGTTCCTCAAAATTGGTTAATTTGTGTCAATCAATTAAAGTTGTTGAACAAAAAAAAAGTTCTTTCAGTTACAAAATCTATATACTATTTGTTACAAAAAAAAGTTATGAAAGAGAACTAGTCACCCATATGCTTATCTTTCCATGAAATCTAAATATCTCAAAATTAATTTTAGAAAAAGATCTCATACTATCTTTAGCAAGATTTTATCCAAGATTAACTAATCTTTTTTCCATTTACTTATTAGATATTGACCAAAAGAATATCTTTAAAGATGTATTTTCTAAATATTTAAAGATATACATTAAAGTCTGTTTTTGTTGATGTGTCACATGCATATTTTTCTTGTCCTTTTTTTCAACCTAAACATTAATTAAAATAGAACTCCTAAATTGGTTGCCCAAACTGGAGGAGAGTTGTTTACAAAAGTTGTTTACGACACTAGCAATCGAGAAGAACGAGCTAAACAATCAGTCTTCACATTTAACGTCCTTGAGATTTTGGAAAGGGTGAAAGGAGGCAATATTTTTCTTGTCCTTTCTTTTGTATTTTCTAAATATTTAAAGATATACATTGCATTTTTTTCTTGGTATTTAATGACACTATATTTTTGTCCGACATCAGTTAAATAACAAAAAAATGGATTCAAGCTCATATATATATACTGTATGCTTAGTCTTGCGCATTCCGTTTATTCAGGTTAAACATTTCGATTATGTTTGGTTTCCAATTTTTGAAAATTCCCAAACCCTACCAAATGAATCAAATAAAAATTTACTTTATAGTACATTTGTTATCCATTTATTTTGCAATATATGTATCCATATCCACATCCATTTTATTCGTAAATATTATTCGTATTCGTATCTAAAAATTCCAGCTATCCGTTAAAAATCTTTCTCTCATATCGTTTCATGTACACAAAATTTCCGGATTACTTACTTTTGCGGAAGGCTGAGATTAATGAGTAAGTAATCTTTGAAAATTTTTGCGGAAGGCTGAGATGAACGATTAACTTCTTTGTAAGCTCGCTGAACAAAAGAGGAACACGCTTACCCTTTATCGAATCTCAAAATTGGAGTTGCTTATCTCATATTTGAAGAACAATGAGCCTAGCTTAGCTGAGACCGTGGCGGAGTGGAGCTTTTCTAAGAGCTGGTACGTGAACTGAAGCCATAATATGTTCCCAATATGTAATTACAAAACCATCAAAAATTTGCGAACAGAAGACAATCCTAAAATTAGTCCTAAAATATATTTTACTTCTTATATCAAGAAACTCATAAATTATTACAGTTTGTATCGATAATTCCATTCGAATAAATCTTAAAAATTGTTTTTAATATATTCCAACATATTATGCAAAATTATATCATTAATAAGAAAAATATGATAGCCAAGAACTAAGTGACACATCTCAAGGTTGGTGTGTATGTATAAAAAAAGTTTCAAATACACCGAATGTAGATAATAAACACAATTACACAAGTACAGATATATAGTTTATAATAGTAAAAACGACAAATATACTACAGTAGTAATCTAAATTAGATATATATATAGTGAGAGTAATACACTAATAGAGAGAGAAGAACAAACCTGTGACTCTCATAATCAAAACACACACACCAAAAAAGAAAAAAAAAAAACAAGAACTTGAGATGGAAAACGGAAGCTCCTCCGGCGACAACAAGTCTTCACCAAAACCGATCCGATGCAAAGGTTAGTGGAGATGAAAGCTTTTCAAAATATGTTTTTAATTCGTTGACCGGTGGATGGTACTCACGACGTTGACTTCATGTTTTCTAATGGCAGCTGCGGTTTGTAGAAAGGCCGGAGAGCCGTTGGTGATGGAAGAGATAATGGTTGCGCCGCCGCAGGCTTACGAAGTTCGGATCCGAATCATCTGCACCGCGCTATGTCACAGTGACGTCACTTTCTGGAAACTCCAAGTAGTGTACTCTTCTCCTCTTCTTCTCTTCATCGCTTTAGGCATTTACAAATTAAACTGGTTTCAATATTTTACGTAAAAATCTATATTTTTCTTGTCGTATATGATATTTATTAGATAGATTCAATATTATTAATTTCTTTATCAAAGACAAAATATTGACTCAATACTAATCTGGGATTACCCAAAAACGTAACTTATGATTAATTGTTTATTTTCTACGTGGATTCAAAATGTTGAAAATATATTTACAATATAGTCCAATGTTCTTGGTAAAAGAAACGAAACAGCCTCCAATGTCCAATATTGCCAGGCATGTTTTGTTGTATTTTTGCCAATACGCTATGTCATATCGGAATTAGATATTTTTTATATTTGTGGTCGTTGATACTGAACACTCAGAGATTTATAAAAAAAGTTTGGTATAAGCATTTACACTTTACAAAACTGGTTTTAATAGCCGACGATTTTAGATAGATCCAACATTATTATATCTTAACGTGACACAACGATTGACCCAATTAGTTCACGGGTTGACCAAGAAAACAACTTAAACGAATGTTAACTTATGACTTGTTCTTTTTTCCTACACAAAGTTCTCGAATTCAAATATTTTATATAGCAAAAATGTATATATCAATGTTTTTAGTAAAAGAAACAAAAGACACCAAAAGGGTAGTGTCCCGTAGAGAGTTCTTTCTTTTGTGGCCAAGATTCAATATCTTCTTCGGTAGGAAAAAAATATCTTTAAAATCACAGTACATAAAATCTGATTTCTAGTATGGTGGAAAAAAAATCCAGTGTCCAATATTAATGCTAGTCATGTTTAGTTTTTTTCTTTTGGTTTTGAATTCTGACTGACATGGTTCAAGAACCAAGATAGATATTTTAGTTATATGACACCTCATTTACATATTTAGTAATTTGTGGTCGTTAATACTAAACGTAACATGTACAGTCAGATTTACAAATTTTTGTCATGTTTCTGCAGGTTCCTCCAGCCTGCTTTCCGAGGATTCTAGGCCATGAGGCAATAGGGTAAGTCTATAGCTACTACGTCTATTCAATTTTTCTCATCCTCTTAACATTTTCTTCTTTATAATTCTATTGAATATTTTGCTTAAATAGATAATGTCTTTAGCGTTAGCCTGACAAATAAACAGATTTTTTTACACAATGAAAAGATAAATTTCCGCTTTGGTGCTAATTTCTCCATTCATTCCAAACCTCAAGTGGAAAGAGCTTTGTTGGACTTTTTTTTAGTGGTCTAACGTTTTGAGACTTTCATAAGATTAAATGTATAGAGACATCCATTATCTTTGGTCAGTCAACGTAAACATTCATGAATTTTTATTGGGATCTTTTTGTTCAATAACTAATTAACTATAGATGTCCATGTAAATGTTATTGAGCAAGAGTAGAATGAATGTTTTTGAAAAGTTAATGAAAAAAAAAACACAAATCTGAAACCGAAACAAAACTACATGTAGGTTTTATACATGGCTTCAGTTTTTATAAAACTGACAAACCAAAACCTAAGAATATCACAACGAAGCAAACCAAAAACTGATGAACCAAAATCTAGCTTAAAAAAATAATTAAATCGAAAATAAACGGTAATACAGAATGTTCACAATTATGTTGTCTTATAATTAGAAGACAAAAGATAGTGGGCGTAAGAAAATGAGGGAAGGAGAGAAAGAAACTATAGTAAGATATGGTTGGATAAAGAGAGTAAATATCACCAAAACAATGTGTGAATTTGTATTTATAAAAAAAAAAAAAATTCACCCACACCCACTAATCCACATGATATCTCACAACTAGAAAATAATTAATCTATGTAATTTTCTTATTGAACATTTTGCATAAACCAATATATCTTGCTAGATTTCTAAATCAAGAAAAATGCATAGGAAACCCAAGAAAAACCCAAAGTTACACACTTCAAAGCGTTTTTTAAACAATTAGAAATATTGATGTAAGTGACTTTTGATTATGCAGAATAGTGGAAAGTGTTGGTGAAAACGTAAAGGAAGTGGTCGAAGGAGACACTGTACTACCAACGTTCATGTCTGACTGTGGTGAATGTGTTGACTGCAAATCTCACAAAAGCAACTTATGCAGCAAATTTCCCTTCAAAGTATCGCCATGGATGCCAAGATACGAAAATTCGAGCAGATTCACTGACCTCAATGGCCAAACTCTCTTTCATTTCTTGAACGTCTCTAGCTTTAGCGAATACACTGTTCTTGATGTTGCTAACGTTGTTAAGATCGATTCTTCGATTCCTCCTAGTCGTGCTTGTCTTCTCAGCTGCGGAATTTCCACTGGTACATCACTTTATTGGAAATATATTATATATATCTAAAATATGGTAGTCTTTGTTTAATTTGATGGAGTTACATTGATTATTCTTTAGGTGTTGGTGCTGCTTGGGAGACTGCCAAAGTTAAACAAGGATCAACAGTTGTGATTTCTGGACTTGGTTCTATCGGACTAGCGGTAAAATTACTATTAAGACTAATGATCATGTAGTTATAAGTCTTTCTTGATTATGAGTTGCTAAAATGGATAAATGTGTGGATTTTTCCAGGTTGCAGAGGGTGCAAGACTTTGTGGTGCCTCTAGAATCATTGGTGTGGATATAAACCCCGCCAAATTCCAAGTTGGTTAGTAATTTTCTTTACTCAATAGTTATATATATTGCTTAATTCTTTTTCCCTTTTTTCTTCTGTTTTTGAACAACTATTGCTGAAATCTCTATGTATTTTAAAATACACCATATCGTAATAGTTTTAACATCATGTTTTTACAGGGAAAAAATTTGGAGTTACCGAGTTTGTAAACTCTTTGACATGTGAAAACAAGCGTGTTAGCGAGGTAATGGCACATAGTATATAGATCAATCATCAATGGACATAAACTGATAAAACATATAACTTAAAATATTTTTGTGTTTAGGTGATCAACGAGATGACTGGTGGGGGAGCGGACTATTGCTTTGAGTGTGTTGGAAGTAGTTCTTTGGTTGAAGAAGCTTACGCTTGCTGTAGAAAGGTATTGTGGCATTGATCTCTACATAAAACCAACGTAGAACTAGATTTAGAATTACATCAAATAAGTCGAAGAAGGTTAGAGGATTTAACTTCTGCGTGGTACAATCAACATTTAGGGATGGGGAAAGACGATAACTCTAGGTGTGGACAAGCCGGGTTCACAGATATGCTTAAACTCGTCTGATGTTCTTCACCAAGGGAAGATTTTGATGGGTTCGTTGTTTGGAGGTTTGAAGGCTAAAACACACATTCCGCTTCTTCTGAAACGCTATTTGAACAATGAACTTGAATTGGATAAGTTTGTGACACATGAGATAAAATTCGAGGACAAGGGAACTTCACATTGGGGCCACACCAACGTGACCAACCAATACTCTTTTATTAATGATAATAAACGCCTTAGCTTGAAACATTTATCACCCACTCAGGTGAATGAAATGCAAGCCAAGTTGTCTAAGGATACCATCACTAAAATGAACTTTTTAATTAATTATAGTAATATTAGGAAGTCTCTTAGTGATTCTGCTTGTCATGTACTACTCATGGTGTTTAAAGATATTTAAAGTATAGGGACCAAGGAGAACTACTTGTTGGACGGAGTCAAGCCTCTTCTTAAGAAGTTTCAAGGCGTCTTCCCGAGGGAACAAACATGAGTATTACCACTTATCCAAGAGCTTAGGGTGGACAAAGAGGAGATCAAAGCCATTGAACGATGGTCGACCCCTACCAGCATCGCACCAGTCCGAAGCTTCCATAATCTAGTGAGTGTATTTCGTTGGTTTGTGAAGACTTGTAGCACCATAGCTGCACCTTTCACCACCATTATCCAGAAGGGTGTTGAGTTCGTCAAGAAGCTTCATGCCAAGATCAACGACAACGCCTACCACATCAAATTACCCGGTGAGTTCCAAACATCTACTTCATTCAACGTTATTGACTTAGCCCCTTTTGATGTAGGTGATGGGCAAGTTTTGTGGACTAAACCTTTACAAGGGGGAGGGGATGATTTAACCCAGATGACCGACCCTGATCTGAGACTAATGGATTAGGCCAAACTCCAAGACTAGTACCAGGAGCCAAGACACGAAGCAACAACACAACCAGGACCCTCCGGAATAAATGTAATCTGCTGGCCCCCAGGATTGTCCAAGAGAATGAGCTGCATGATCAAAGAATTGTCCGAGAGCGTGAGCTTCATGATCAAGAACAATGTCCAACACCAATAGCGTCTGAAGCCACCCAGACGGTCTTCACCATTACCCAATGGTGAAGACACCAAAGTCATTAGAAGGAGTCGTACTCTTTTTCCTACTTCGGATTTTTTTCCAATGCGTTTACCGAAGGGGTTTTAATGAGGCAACAAGCTCTAATACATCACCACGTCCTTCCCAATGATGAGGCGATGCTATCCTTTTTTTTTCCTTTCTTTTGAGCTTTCTAGTGATTGTTAGCTTTGCTTTATCTAAAGGCCATGTGTGTGCCTTAGCTTTGACCACATGTTAGGGTTATGTGTCTCCCTTTATGTAAGCTAGCCTATATAAAAACATAGAATCCTCACATGTAATTGAGACTTTTTTGAATAAACAAAATTTTTTGTTCATCTTGTCTCACTCTTCGTTTCTCTGACAGCGATTAACTAGAAATTTGAAAATTTTCGAAGACTTCGAATCCGGGATTTACTTCTTCTAGCAGCTGTATCACGAGTCCTTCCATAGCTTGTGTATCGCTACATCATTTCATCATTACCCACCAGAGCAGATTACCGAAAAGATCGTCTTTCGTTAAGCTAGCAACCCATCTCTTCTATCACAAGCCAACGAGGTAGATCACCAAGAGGGTTGTCTATCGTTAGCTTGAACCATTATCCACCAAAACAAACCACGACCAAGTCCTTATTTTCCGCATTTCTGCAGTTCGTGACCCGAAGCCATCTGTTCGTCCGTCCGTTCTATCATTTTTCCAACCCAGGGTCACATCAGATTGTCTTGTATGTTATATTGAAAAAGAGTTACTTGATTATGTTGATAAAGAGATTTAAGTCTATGAGTGAGAGTACACACAATATACTTGTAAACTATAGCTATTTTTTTTATGATCTTTATAATTATTAAATAAATATTTGTACCTGGTAAAAATAGTTTCTGGATCCGCTATTGCTACTGTGCTAGAATTTGTACACAATTTGACAAAGTTATAATTAAATAGAGCGTCTGAATTATGGTTTACATGATTCGTTTAATTACTCAAGTAAAAGTCTAAAACTAAATCAAGAGTATCAATATAATGAAACATTTTGTAGCCAGCAATGAATCAAAGCGATTTGAGATTGTGTAGCACACCAGTCCAAATGTTTTGCCTTTACCATCACTAGATTCTTAGTTTGAAAGTTTGAATATATGAGCTAGTGACACATATTTTAGTTTTAGAAAAAATTAAGATTATATTTAATCAACTTTCTAAATGGCTAAAATGTAGGTTTTCAAATGTAAAAATGATTTGAAACTATAAGTAAAAAAATAAAAATAATCTCACAAATTAAGATGTAAGTTTGGATTAAAAGATCATGTTTAGACATTATTTTGAAATGCATAAGATTTCAACTTATAAAATTAAAATAAATATTTCATTTAAAATACGCCTACAATGCGGTGTTTGGATATCCTCATTTACTTAATTGTCCACTGTGATATATAATGATCAGCCTTTACATAATACAAGATTAGAGTGTCTCACCACCGCATACCGTCAAGTTATTTTGGTGGCCAATTATGTAAAATCGAGGCACCCAAACACCGCATGGTAGGAACCTTATGTTCTTCGTTTATACATCCTTAGTTAGACACTTTATCCTACTGTAACACACGCTCCTACTTATTATTCTTTTAGATTTATGGGTTTAGTAGGAAATCAATCATAGATTTGCTAAATGCTTGATAAGATTGAAAGGCAGACTTGTAATCTGGCTCAATATTTCAAATGAAAGTAATAATAGTTCTATTGTAAACGATTTAGTTCAAATGTAAACGATTTAGTTCAAATGTAAAACGAAAAATTAGACAAAGAACAAAGAAAAAAATTATAACTATTTCTATTTTATAAAGTAAACTATTTTCTCTACATCATTGAGCTTTTCCCACAAAATCGAAAAAATAAGAAAACTGAAAGGTCGTCACATTAAGGATTCACCTGAAATTTGTAACAGAGTAAGAGACGTTTGACTCTTCTCTTTTAGAGAAAACAGAAATGAGAAATAAACTCTAATTAACTGGAACTTGTTATTTACATCAACTACAACACTGAGGTATATAGAAAACAATCAAACACTACTACATCATAATGAGTTGTGTCTCTTTGTACTTGTGATTCTTGGATGAAACGACACAAACCAAAACGTCACGACTTAAAAGTGTTTTGACTCTGGAAACTCAATTATCGACCAACAATAAAACTCAAATAGGAGAACCATGAAATTGAAAGCGACAAATTACCTGGAGACTAAAGAATACTTGGAATATCGTAGCTGACGGTAGTATCTCTACGGAATCAAAGGGGAAATCACAACTACGATAGCCGGAGCAATGAAGCAATCACTGGACTGATAAATGCAAAATGAAGTTTTTTAAAAGAAGAAAATAGGGTTTGTTAATTAGGAGGCTCTATATATGAGAGAACGAAGAAGTGTGATGCTTGAACGAAGCAGTTCACAATATATGAGACAGTAAAGGAGTGTGATGGTTGAACGAAGCAGTGTGAACGTGTGGACGCAATCCTTGGCTGCGAAGGGGTGAGAAGAAAAAACTATTTTCAACCGTAAGATCAATTTTCTTTTTATCTAAACCGTTAGATTTAGCAGACCTTTTAAAAATGGGTTTGCTATTATATATAGATATTTAGCTTCTTTGTTCCATCTCTGTAAATATAATATCCAGAATGATCCAGAGATAAAAAAAATTACAGTATCCTGCAGACTACAATGCTTTGATTTGTTAGTGCAAGTGAAACAGAGCTGCAAGCAATCGAATACAACAAAGTCTTTTTGTTTGAATCAAAAGTCAAAGCAGAGAATAAAACAAGAAATCACAAAGTTTAAATTGTTTGTTCAGTTGGAAAAAAAAAAAGAAAACCACAAGCAACTAGTAACAAACACAAAATCGCTCTCTCTCTCTTTAAATAAACAGAACACTCTCTACGTTATGCAAGAAAGTAAACACTTGATTAAAATCTCTAAACTTATGCTTGGGGTTTCCTTCAACGACAACTCTTCTAATCCGGTTGGTTTTGTGATCCAGAAAATAAACAACCAACTCTTCAAACCTGATGGGTGCAAATACAATCTCTCCCATATCAGAAACGCCCAAGATTTCAAGGTGGCGATGGAGATTCCCAGTAACATCTGTATGGAAAGATAGGTGTTCTTTGGACCACTCTTGTTTCTTGGCGTCCTGTAAAACCCACAAATAGAAATGGTAGACGTCTCCATTAATTTGAGTGACAAGAGCTACTTTCCCACGGTAGTTTATCAAATTTGTTTCGTTTGATGATCCAAGGCCCTCAGGAATAAGGGAAGCAACTTCCAAACTTTCAGACCTCAAATCAAACCCCACCAAGAATGGCTCCTCAAATCAAACCCCACCAAGAATGGCTCCTTCATGGTATAACTAGAGGAAGCATTGTAATATAAGATGCCGTCTATGCACACAGAATCATATCCAGGATAGTGAGGAGGAATGCAACAGTACTGGACCATTCTCCAGCTTTGAGCTCCTCCCAATGTGAGGACTTGATGTTCACAAAACCGAGTAACATTGGTCAAGCACAACACTTTGTATTGGGCATCGATTGGATCATATCCTAAAAAAGATCTGACGATCATTTCAATGGATTTGACAGTGGGTAAGGTTATGGACTTGCCTGTGACGGGGTTAGTTACGACTTGTTCTTCACCATATAAAAAACAGATCAACCCATGGACATAACTAGGCTTGTTGTACCGTAGTTTCTTCAAGTGACACACCGTACTTGATAGAAACTCAGGTGGTTCCTCCTCCACAACAACAACTTTATTTATTAGGTCAGCACCACCAGGCGCTTGTCTAAATCTGCCATTCCCGGCAGCCCTACGCAAAACCGGGCTCACGGGCTCACGCTCAACCGAGCACAGTGGAGTAGAAACATGAGTTGATTTGGAGAAGAAGTACCAGTTTTCTTGATAACCCTTTATTTCGTTATTGAAAGCGAAGAGGAGGCGAGGCTGTGGGGAAGTGTGAAGCGAGTAGGATTTGATGAATTCCCGACCGCCGATGATTGTTGCCCAAAACTTTGATACGCAAAGGAACCTAGCTACATATTTCGCAGGCAACCTCAAGAGGATCTCGAACAACACGTCCACGGAAATTGGCTCCCGAGATTGCTCATTCTTCTCCGACATGCCAGCCAACTCCGCTTTGTTTTTTTTTTCCATTAATAATTTTGACGCAAAAAGATTATTTATTAGAAACATCGCAGCGTTTTTTCCCAAAAAAAAAAAAAGGGAAAAGAAACGTCTTATTTCACCAACCAAAAATAAATAAAAGGAAACAAAGAAACCTAGCATGTTTTTAAAATTGGGCTATAGTTGGATTAGTTCAAATTATTATAATTGGCTTTAGCAGGTGACCAACAAAAACAATAAACGGCCAATTCTGCAGGTGAATACAAGGAAAGTCTCAAATTTTTTTATCGATATTAGTGTTTTATATTGAAAAAAGTCTACAGGTGAATAATTAGGCTATTCTGCTGCTGGCGACAAAATATGAGATACTTTTTTACATAAAGTTAATAAAACTCCATTAGTAAATTGGATAACCTGCGTTTACTTATATAAAATTTAAACTAGTAAAAAATATTGAATTTATAAATAAAAAAACCATAAAAACTGAACATAGAAAAAATAATATTTTTTACATAAAAAATTTAAAATTTAATGAATTTTGAAGTAAAAAAAGACTATTTATTAGAAAAAAATTGCAGCATTTTTTCCAAAAAAATAAACAAACAAACAAACAAAGCATGGATATTGGACCATAGTTGGATAAGATTAGGCTCATCGATTAATTCAAAATATTAGAATGGGCTTTTTAGCATGTGGCTGAATATGAAAATGTAATCATCACATTGACAATCATCTAGTTTCAATTGTACAAAATTTGTATCTAAGAATAATAATATTATACATATATTGGTAAGAAAATCGATAGTTGAATATACACAATATGTAGACTGAATAATATACAATATCTCATTCTTTATATAGTTTGTTCTGCTACTTTACATTTGTTATAAATAATAAATTAATTATATTGAGTAGCGCTTTCTTCAAATATTAATATTCAATTTCATATATTATGTTGTTGTTTGTATACACCATCGAGATCTTCTTCTACCGGGAAGATAAGGAAGTTGTCATCATCAGGTTTGTAGTGGACTACTTGCAAACTGTGTTTTCCATAATCTCTGATTGAAAAAATCAGGTTGTCCCCTCCACCTGTGCAACCTTCAAAACGAATCTCAAGAAACCATCTGTGCTTCTTGGTTAAGAACTGGTTAGTGTCGATCATGAGAGGCTTCCATATCATTTCTTTCTGATCAAAGGTCCAAAGAGTGAAGCTACCAACGGATGTTGTGAAACCAGCTGAGATGTTGCCTTTGAAGTCGGTGAGTTTAGACAACTCCCAGACAACATTGAAAGGGTCTTGTGAGACATGTACGGTACATGTCTAAATGCACCGTATAATATAATGCCATTGATGCACACACAATGATTCGACATTTGGTAATGTAGAACATCACATGTTATAGGTTTCCAAGTTTTGTCCTTCTCACCCACAGACCTCAAATAGCAATCAACCTAGTGCCACGAATAGTTACCTCTTTCCTCAACCTAGACACCATAGTTGTAAGACTCCCGTGAAGTCCCCAAAAAGGAGAAACTTTTTGTAACCTTTGGATCAAAGACAGTTTTGGGTTCGAAAGGAAGCAGGCATCCGAATTTTGCGGTTGTTGGGTTGAAGACCATCGAATCATAACAAACAAGGCCCTTGTGGTATGATGATTGCATCATCTTCCTCCTCTGCCCCATCATTACCCTAAAAGCAGAGAGCTTTTTGGGTTTACCCAAACACTCCGTCGACCAAATCTTGAACCCGCATTTGAAGTCAAAACCTTCTTTTTCCGTCCATGAGGAGAAAAGAATCTTATTGGGTTTCCTCGCCTGCTCCGCCAAAAACTCGTTTTGAAAACACTTCGAATCGATAACACGTCGAACATCCGTGGAGATCAATTTAAAGCGACCCACAAATTTAACCGATGATACCTTCATGAACATCTTCCTCAAAACGTCTTCGTGCTCCATCACTCTAATCAATCAAAAACCCTCTGCGTCTCTCGCTCTCTCTACTCAAAACCTACTAATCTCTTTCTCTCTCTCTCCCTCTCTCTCTAGCAAGCGCTTTGGTTTTTTCTTTTTCTTTCTTGGGTCTCACGAATTGTAACTCAAAGGCTATATTATATTATAACCCGATCAACGCAACGGCTATATTATAACCCGATCAACTCAACGGCTATATTTATAACCCTACGACGAGAGACCTATACGTTGTTTTAATTTATTACAATTCGTTAATTTGTTTGAATTCGCGTCTAAGGTTTGTTCCTTCATTAGTTTTTGTCATTTTCATTAAAAATTACAAAAGGAAAAAGGAAAAAAGTGTAGAAACTGAGGTTTCTCACAATGAATTTGTTTGGGAGAGAAACAAATTCAATAACAATCTCTTAAAAAACTTGGATCAAAGTAGACAAGAAAAGGAGAAATGAAATCTTTTGAGAAACAAGTTAGGTTTTGCTCAAGAACTAAGAAGAATTAGGGTTTTTGTATTAAGAATTTGATGATCTTTACAATGAGAGGATTGCCCTCTATTTATAGGTATTCAAAGATCTATGGAATATATTCGAATATATTAAATATATTGACTTTCCTAAAATCAGGCGAACTGATTAGGAAAGTCTTTTCCTTCTTACTAGGTCAGCCGCAGGGCGAATTGAAGTGTCGGTTCGTCACCTCGGCAGTGGGCCTCTCAGCGTCATTGGGCCTTCAGGAATGAAGTCCAAACCCAGGTCGAGCTCCCGGTTTAGATGATCGGTTCTCTTAACGGGTTTAGATTGGTATGTTGGGGGTACTAATTCCCGCACCAACAATTAGTCCCCCCTCAGTTCAGTACATTCAGAAGTTAATTCGAATGACCGGACTTTAAGAGAGAATATCCGATTTAATCTGTAAAGAGATCCGAATCTAATTTCCTTGATTATCGCGCCGCTTCGCCATCCTCTAGTCGGGTGACACGTGTCCGATACGTCGCGTCTATCAATTCGGAAACTGAAGCGTCGCATAGGGTAGATAAGCAATTATGACTCCGCGTAGGGTTGCTGCCCACTCCCTTCTATAAATATTCGATATCCATCGATTGTTTTCACTTTTCACCGTTTCGTCAAAAGGTAATTACTTCGATCTCCTTCTCTCTTCGCCCTTAATTACTTTGTTACTCGTTAATTTTTCTACACTCTTCGGCAATCTGCATTGTTCTTCACCTCGGCCATGGCTTCCTCGTCGGCTACCAGAAGTGAACCATTGATCCGCAAGAACTCCAGTAGGCAACCTCCGACTGCTATCAGATCGGTCCAAGGCGAGATGCCGAGTAGACCAGAGGAGGCCGAATGCTCCTCAAGGCACAGATCCAACGAGATTCCAATCCCCTCTTTGATCGATGAAGATGATCGCGAAGGTCACGGAAATGCTGCGCCAATCTCCGATCTCCCACCTGACAATTCAAATGGTGAAACAGTCCGACTTGCTCCTGACGACGCCATGATTGACTACCTCCTTCCTCTCCGAGATCACCGAGATGAAATTGGGGGCGAGAAGACGACGAGCACTGCTAAGTCGGTTGGCGATGTATTGAATTCATGTGGCCTGTCCAATTCTGGTGTTCATATTATTATCCCCGGAGATCACCAACGTCCATGGACTCCGCCTCTCGGGTACATCTGCTTATATGAGGGATTCTTCTCCCAATGCCGGTTGTTCTTCCCTCTTCCTAATTTGCTCACCCAATACGCCCATCATCGCAAAATTCCTATATGCCAACTTACCCCAGGGAGTATCTGCAACTTCGTCGCCGCCCTCACAATCGCGGCCGAAGCTGAGGTTTTTCTTGAAATAGAGTGCTTTGAGCAGCTGACAAACTTCAAGAATAGCCAGGGTAGCAAATTGTGGATGGTTAACGCGAAACCAGCTCATAACTTCCTTCCGGGGGAAAAAGTCAGTAACTTCAAGAAGTTGAGAGCTCGCTATTTCTTTGTCCGAGTTGACGACCGCTCCTTTGAAAATCCGAAATGCGGACGCCAAAGAGTGTGGAACGATTCGCCGGGTATCGTCTCATTCTTTATTTCGCTAAATCAGACAATCTCGTTCTGACCGGATTTTAAATTTCATGTGTTTTACAGCTCGCCCTTCTTCAACTCGGGGACTACCTTCCAGATTTGAACACGTCAAGGACTCTCTTCTCCGTGTAGCAGACCGTAGCTGGAGTCAAATCTCTCGACGTCGCGTGGAAGCAGCAATGGGCAAGGCAAGAATGCAGTTCGCCAGTTTCGCAAGCTCGTTGGGTCAAACTTCCGAGGTCCCACCGACCATAATAGTTGCCGCCGAGATGCTCCGATCTGTGAACCCACGCGTAGAACAGACTGCCGATCCCGAATTAGAGCAAACGGGAATGAATTCATTGACATTGAAGATGGTGACGAGATTGAAGATGGTGAAGAGCTCCCAGATCCTGCTTTAGAAGATGAAAACGGAGCTCCCAATGACTCATCTCTTCCTCCACCGACTGAGCCGATCATCGCAGTACAGATCGCCGCTGAATCGAGTGGCGGTTCAAAAAAGAAAAAGTCCAAGAAAGACAAAAACAAAGAGAAGGGCAAAGGAAAAGACCCCGCCCAGGAGACAGGTCTGAAACGCTCTGCGGAAGAGGCCGGCCTCGAATCATATGACCGCTTCTGAGTTGGACGTGCTGCTGGTCGAACTGACCAATTCTGCTTCGACTATTTTGGGGAAACGCCTCTTGTGTGAAACAAGGAAGCCGCTGGGGAGTTGTGCAGACAACTTTCGGTGTCTTCGGTCATGCTGCCGCCGCTTGACGAACTGGAATTCAGAGATCAGTACGTCTTAGCCGCTCAGTCCGCCCTCCAGGTTCGAATCGCATCGCCCTCCTTATATATATTCATATTGCACCTTTAGATTCTCACTTCGTTCCGGTTCGAAATGCAGACCGCCGCCTACATGTCTACACTCACTCTTATGTACGATAGGCGCGTCAAATCGATGACCTCGGCAGAAAACGAGTTCGATAAAGTAAAGGAGTGCTTGGAGAATCTCCGAGAGGCGGATAAATTAAAGAGCGAGAGGATCAAGGAGTTGAAAGGTCTTCTTGTGAATAAGGAGCAAGACTGCAAAAACCTGGAAAGGAGGGTTGCCGAGCTGGAATCGCAGGAGAAAGCTCTGGGGGAAGAGAAGGCCGAGCTGACGAGGTAGTTCGAGGATCTTGGGGCAAAGCTCGAGTCAGAGATGAGACGACTTCGCCTAGATCGCCAAGCCAAGGTTGAGGGCACCACGAAGAAAGCGCAGCGCCGACTTGACAAGGTAAAGGATTACCTGCGTGAGCAAGAGATGGTCCGTCCAAAAGAGGATGTTCTCAACCAAGCGTACGGGTTTGAGGAGATCATGGATTATCTTCTGAAGAATGGTGCATCCATTCCGGACAATCTGATTGCCAAGATCAAGGAGAAACAAGAGATCGCTCGGACTGAGGTGGAAGCGATCTCGACATGGCGTTTGGAGAAGGCGATCTCGACATGTCTCCAGACCAACTTGACTTTGGACAGCTTCAATCTGGAACTACGGCTCCTGACACCGTTCGACACCCATACGGCTCCAATGCCGGGCTTTTCCGGGCCGATCTGTCTGACAGCATCCCCTAGGAATGCCTTCTGTTCTCCTTTCTTTTTGTATTTTCCTTTTTAAGACTTTGTGATATTGCTGCCTATTTGGCGACCGACTTCTGTTTTTCTTTTGGAAATTTCCCTTTTGCGCTTATACGGAATATCGCCTTTTTGTCAGAAAATGAAAAGGGCAATTTTCCAATATTGAAATTGGAAATGTTTCGTCTAGGATTAGTATAAATATGGTTACCCCATGCTTGATTTTACCGTAACTTTGACGAAACAATTTCGAGATGCCGAGTTCTGTTGGCAGTACTGCTTCTTCAGTCGAGGTGAGGAGCGACGTCCCGACGTTCTCAAACTCGGAAGCCATTGAGCGAGGGATGCCCTTTTACCCGAACACCCGGGCTCCCTGGATGCTAATGTTTCATGTAAGTCCGGAGAAGAGGCTGGAATTAGAGACCTTCCTTTCTCGTGTCCAAGTACCGCGGGTGATTAGCCGCAATAGAGCAGTCGCAAAGTGAATTGCTTTTCAAACTTAAGCTGCTCGAATCCCATCCAAGGTTCTGGATCGAAAATGGTCTGGACAGGGTGGCGGACATGCCGCAGTGCTTGATCGACTACTGCAATGAGTGCTATCAGTCGGGGAACTCGATTCCCAGCGAACCAAGTTTTTCTTTGAGCGGCGAGTTCATGCCCTCCAAGGTGAAGACGTTTTACACGAGCAGACGTGCCAACAACATTGAAGCTGCTGCTGCTCATGCCTTCGTTCGCCAGGTAACAAACCCTAGTTTTATCTATGCGGATTTATCATAACAAATCTTTATTGATCGACGACCTTGTGCGCAGATCGAATCCGTGCATCGCGAACAATGCCACAAGCTGTATTATCACCGCATGAAGAAGAATGAAATCGATGACCGTCTGGCGGCATTGGACGCCGAGATCACCTCCTTAAGGGCGAAGAGAGGAAAAGCCGTTGCTCGTATGGACGAGGCCGAGCAAAAGGTCAGGGCACTAGAGTCGCATCATGCGGACTGGGAGAAAACGGGATTTCAACTCCTATGGCCCATGCCGAAGCGTCTTAAAGCTGATACCAGGAAGATTGCCGCCGGACTTGACCTGGATGGTTGACATGCTTTGGCGATCTGATCCTTTCGTTATAATTTATTTCCTAATTCTCTGTCGTATTTATCCTGTTCAAACAATTCATCCTTGCAATAAAGTTTCTTTTTTATTTTAATTGGAAATTCAAACGAGGCGAGACGTCTCCCGGCTTACACTGAATAATCCTTATTGAGGGTAATTTAACCCAAGCGTTAATGCGCTTTAGCGAAGGGCGAAGTATAGGACTTCGGCTTACCTTCTTTGCTCCAGTTCGGAAGTCGAAAGGCGAAATTTAAAACTCTGGGTTTGGCTTATATCCATCCGAACTGGAACTTACGAAACAATTCTAAAAGAATTCTCTGGGTTTGGCTTATCTCTCGTCAAGGAGTTATTGAGACAATTCTAGAAGAATTCTCTGGGCTTGATGTGCCTCGCGACGGAGGCTTATGATCGGAACAACTCCGAACGGAGTTCTCTTGGTCCGATTTATCTCCTGATGGAGAGTAGGTCGATCAACTGGCCGAGATGTCGAGTAGATCGGTTCCGAACTGAGTAGGTTTTTTTTTTTTTTTTTTTTTTTGCTCATTCCCGAGGCGTAACCGCTACATTAAATATAGACGCGGTTTCACAATGCAATTTAATTGGTGGAAGAGTCTCGGGACGCAGCGCGTATCTTCCCACGATCTGATTGGTGCGAGATTTTCGGGACGCAGCATTTATCTCCCCCTTTCCTCCTATAAATAGGTGAAGAGGGGGTTTGTTGAGCATCTCTCATCCAAACTTCAGAAAGATTAACTGCAAAGTATGCCTACAACAACACGATCTGCATGGTTGAGGCGAGCTCAAGAGCTGACTGCTGCCGGGGTCAGCGGATTCGACCCGGAAGCGTCGAATATCGCCCTTCCCATAGAAGAGGCGGTTTCGCCCCCATCCCACGAACTCGCCATGGACATTGAGGAGGACCCCGTGCAAAGAGAGATTCGCATCTATCTAGCCCGCTGTCAGCGGATGAGCTTGTATATCAAGGCGTTCCGTTTGAAATATAAATTCATCTACCAGCTCTGCCGCCTGGAAGGAACCATCTTGGTTCTTGACGAGCTCATCGCCAGAGGCTTCTATCTGGCGAGCTGGCGCATGACCCGACTACTTGCCGATCGTGATCGATGTGAGGGGGAGGTCGCCAGGACCTTATTGCCCGACCTGCCGGAAGGTGACTACGAGCCGTTAGGCGAATCGGAGAATCTGCATGTTGCGGAAATCTCGATCTATAGGGGTCGTATAGAGAAGTTACGCCAATACATCCTTCACCTGGAAGCCACGGATCATCATTATCGGGAGAGTCATACCGTGGAGGGTCCATGCGTGTTTTTGGAGGAAATGGCGGACAAGGGGGCAGAAGTGCCAGCAGGTCGGCTAGAAGAGCTGAGGCGGGAGCGTCGACACTGGCGAGCATATCTGGAAGGTATAGCCATCGAGGAGCCGTTGGAGTCTGACCTCTCGAGCTCTACGCCTGTGGATCGCCGAGGAGGTTGAGATCACAGGAGGGGGTTACACTTCGCATCTGCTTCCCGAGACTAGAAGACCTATTACTGCATTAGATCGTCATTTGTTCTTGCTTGTAGCTCTCCCCCTTTTTTTTTTTATGCACCGTCATTCTAGGGCGATATGCCAATGTCGAATACTCTTTGTATGTGGTGAAATGGCAGTCATGAATTGAAATAACAAGTCCTTTCAGGATAAAAGAAATCTTATTGTTTTCCTAGCTGTGCCCTCGAGATCTTGTAAAAGAAATCAAAGGCTGCCTACGTACCCGAAATTCGGGATCAAGCTAGTCGTAGTTCGTAGTATACATACTTTCAAAAACCGAGTTTAATCAAATGGTCTAGTAGTAGTATCGTTTGAGGTGAGCCGCGTTCCAAGAGTTTTTTATCCGCTTGCCTTCCATGGTGAGGAGCTCGTATACTCCAGGGCGAATTATCTTGGAGATGAGATACGGCCCTTCCCAGCGAGCACCGAGTTTCCCAGCGTTGGTCTCCTTTGTATTCTCGTACACCTCGCGCAACACCAGGTCGCCCTCATTAAATCTGCGCTGGCGAACAGCTTTGTTGTAATACTTAGCCGCGGCATTCTGGTAATTCTGGATCCGGACGAGAGCTTGATCGCGCAATTCCTCAGCGAAGTCAATGTTATTGAGCAGCATGCTGTCGTTGAGCTCGGAATCGTCGACCAGCATAGCGCGGCGTAATGTAGGCACTCCAGCTTCGGCTGGGGCCAGAGCCTCGATGCCGTATGCTAACAAAAATGGAGATTGCTCCGTAGCTCGTCGTGGGGTAGTCCGATAGGACCAAAGCACGCCGTCGAGTTGATCTGCCCACGCCCCTTTCTTGAGTCCGAGACGTTTCTTCAACCCGTCTATGATGGTTTTGTTGGTTGCCTTGGCCGTTTCCCAGAGGGTACCAAGGGGTCGAGGTACTCAAACGTATTCCCCACTTGCCTAAGAAGCGTATAGTGATAAGAGAGGTGAACTGTGTTCCATTGTCGGTGACGATCTCGTAAGGGAGCCCATGGCGGCAAATGATGTTCTTCCAGATGAAGTTGGTGACGTCCAGTGACTGTACTTTGTTGAACGAGTCTGCTTCCACCCACTTAGTGAAATAATCAGTCAGGACCAAGAGGAACTTCTTTGACCTTGATGGGGGTAGTGGGCCGACGAGATCCATCGCCCAACGCATGAAGGGATATGGCGCGGTGACGGTGTTTAGCAGCTCGGGAGTTGGCAAGGTTCGTGGCGTTGGCAAGGTTCGCATTTCGCCGAAAATGCCTCGCAATCAGCGACCATGGTAGGCCAGTAATGACCATCCTTCTTGATTTTCAACGCGAGTGCACGCCCTCCGGAATGGTTTCCATCGTCACCCTCATGGACCTCTGTCACTATTCGTTCCGCTTCCTCTCGATCGACGCAGGTGAGAAGGACTCCGGACGAACTGCGTCGGAAGAGGTTGCCGCCCATCATGGCGTAGTGTGCGCATCGGGCCTTCAACCGGCGAGCTTGCCAGCGATCCTCCGGGACGCTGCCGTCCTCGATGTACTTCTTTATTTCGAGCTGCCAATCGTCTGGCGGTTGTATTACTCCCACCGGCTCCTGGACAGGTGGATCGACATCCATTGGGTCTACGGCGTCGCTGATGGTGTACGCCACGTCGGCGTGGTCGATGCTGGGAGCTTCGCTACACTCGATTGGGATCGTTCGCCGCAGACTTGGGTCGGAACAATTTGCCAGGGTGGCGAGAGCGTCTGCTGTCGCGTTTTCGCTCCTCAGGACTTTGATTAGTTCAAACGAGGCGAACTGTGCGGAAAGAATCTGGAGTAACTGGCGATATGCCTCCATGCGCCCGTTCTTAGCGCCATACTCCCCACTAAACTGGCTAACCACTAACTGGGAGTCGCAGAAAACTTGGCTGCTAGTTACCCCAGACCTTGAGCTAACCGTAGTCCGGCTAGGACGGCCTCGTACTCGGTTTCATTGTTTGATGCCTTGAAGCCGAGTTTTATTGCTTGCTCGAGGACTTCGCCCGTTGGAGATCGGAGTATAATTCCAACGCCAGATCCTTGGTTGGAAGAGGAGCCGTCGGTGAACAGCGTCTAGGGTTCCTCCTTAGGTATGGTCTCTTCGAGGTCAGGGGATAGTTCAGTAATGAAATCCGCTAGGACCTGTGACTTTAAGCTCGGGCGAGAACGATATTCAATATCGTACTCGCTTAGCTCGATTGCACATTTCGCAATTTGCCCGGACTGAATGGGGCTGTGAAGGACCGTCCGGAGCGGCTGGTTGGTTAACACGACAATGGAGTGCGACTGGAAGTAAGGTCGTAGCTTCCGGGAGGCGACGATCAAGGCGAGAGCGAGTTTTTCCAAGGTTGGGTAGCGTGTCTCCGCATCGTTGAGAGCCTTGCTTGTGTAGAATATTGGTCGCTGGTCGCTGCGATCATCTCGGACTAGCACCCGGCTTACCGCCGAGCTGGAGACGGAGACGTAGAGGTATAGCGTTTCTCCTTCTTCAGGCTTTACGAGAACCGGCTGATTGGTCAGGTACTGCTTAAGCTGTCCGAAGGCAGCTTCATAGGCGTCGTCCCAATGAAAGTCTTTATTGCCCCGAAGAAGTTGATAAAATTGGAGACACTTGTCCGTCGATCGGGCGATGAAACGGTTTAGCGCGGCAACTCGACCTGTTAAGCGCTGTACCTCTCGTTTGTTGGTTGGCGATGGGAGTCCCAGCACCGCTTAGTTTGCCTCCATTCCGCGTTCTGTGACGATATATCCTAAGAATTCCCCCGAGGTAACCCCGAAAGTGCACTTAGTGGGATTTAACTTCATCCGGAATCAATCTAGGATGTCGAAGCATTCGGCGAGGTGCTGGACGTGTTGTTCTGCTATGAGGGATTTGACCAGCATATCGTCAATGTAGACTTCCATCGTTTTTCCTAACAGGTCGGCGAACATCGTGTTGACCAGGCGTTGGTAGGTCGCCCCTGCGTTTTTCAGGCCGAATGGCATCACCTTGTAGCAGTAGGTTCCTCTATCCGTGATGAACGCGGTTTTCTCGCGATCGGCTGGGCTCATCGCGATCTGATTGTATCCGGAGAACGCATCCATGAACGAGAGGAGTTGGTTACCTGCTGTGGCCTCCACGAGTCGGTCGATATGAGGGAACGGGAAGCAGTCTTTGGGACATGCCTTATTGAGGTCGGTGAAGTCAACGCAGACTCGCCATTTACCGTTCTTTTTCTTGACCACCACCGGATTGGCCAGCCAGTCGGGGTACTGTACTTCCATTATCTGATCGGCTTTCAGGAGTCGCTCGACTTCATCCTGCACCGCCTTTGCTCTCTTGGTACCGAGACGCCGTCGTTTCTGCCGAACTGGTTTGAAAGTGCGATCGATATTGAGTTTATGGCATGTGACTGACGGATCGATGCCTACCATATCTTTAGTGGACCAGGCGAACGTCGAGGATCGCGATCTCAGAAACGCTACCAGCTCGGTCTTGAGTCTTTCGTCGAGTTCGGCCCCAATTCCAACCGTCCGGGAGGGGTCTGTTCCGTCGATGTTAACTTGTATGATTCGGCATCCTGTGGCCTTCAGCCGATCTCGTTCTGGAACAGGTCCTAGACATCTTCTGGTCGCCATACAACGTATAAATTCCCGCAGCCGTTGGGAATTTTAGGCAGAGATGATAGGTGGAAGGAACTGCCTTCATGGAGTAGATCCAGGTGATCCTAAGATGGCGTTGTAGATTGGTGGGGCATCTATGACCACAAACTTGGTCTTGCCTGTTATGCCACCAGTTTTGACTTGCAGTTTTACGTCGCCCATCGAGGTTTTGGCTACGCCATCGCACCCGGTCAGCGTTCTGCCTCCTGGTTTGATTTGCTCCGGCGCGACACCCATTTTCCCCAGTGTTTGCGAGAACAGGACGTTAACCGTGCTACCGGTGTCTACTAAGACACGTTCTACGTCGAACTCGCCCATCCTGACTTCTACCACTAAAGGGTCGTTATGAGGATGATGGATCCTCTTGGCGTCCTCCGCTGTGAATGCGATGGGGTCAGTGCTTAGCGCTTCTTCTTCGGACATCGCCTGAATGTTATAGATCTGACGCGCTCGTTTTTTCAGCGCTCGGACAGAATCCGGGCATTCGTCGGTCTGGCCGATGATCATAGAGATACGACCCCGAGGTGCCGCCTGATCGCTCTGCTGTCCTTTTTTACGCTTGGATGGTGTTTGGAGGTGTCGCGCCGGCGTCTGCTGCTCGGCGAGAGGTGGCTGTTGCGGAGTGTTTGGTGTGCTATTGGGTTGGTTGGCGCCCTTCTGACCTCGGCCCAGGTTGGATCGCCCGAACCTTCCTCCTCGACCTCGTCCTCCGCGGCCGCCACGAGAAGCTTTAGGTTGATACACAGCTTTGATTTTGCCGGATAGGTACTTCTCATATAAGTAATTGGATAGGTGCTTGCACTCGGCTGTTGAGTGGCCGCCGAACATATGAAAATCGCAGTATAGCTCATCTTGTGTATCGGAAGAGGCGGTGTTCTGCCCTTCATCCTCAGATATCGCGTTGACCACTCCGCGCTTGGGGTCCCTCGGGTCGTGGTGCTTCCGAGGTTCCTGATAGGTTTCCCGACTCTTTTCTTTGGCCACGGCTGGGTGAGGAGGAGGGAGCTTATTGGCTCGTTTCTCCTCGTCTTCCTCAACGTAAGCGACACGAGATCCTCGATGAAGGGTTTCGTCCAGGTCAGTGGCTTCCATGATATTGAGATCCACGTGCAATCGGGAGCCGGGAATGAGTCCTTTCTTGAAGGCAGCGATTGCGACGTCCTCAGCGACCGTTATAGTGGCGTACTTTTCCTTGAATCGGGTGAGGTACTTCCGAAGGGGTTCGTCGGGCCCTTGGATTATCTCCCATAGTTCGGCACTGGAAGCGTCGCGTTGTATGAACACCCGATAATTCCGTAGGAAGGCTGTCGACAGTTGTTTGAAACAGTCGATTGTGCCTGGGGGGATATGGGAAAACTATATCAGTGCATTCTCTACCAGGCTGTCGACGAACAGTTGGCACTGGCCCGCATCTTTCTGCTCCTCGGTGAACCTAGCTTTGGAGATGGTTGCCATGAACGAGGTCAGATGCTTCATTGGATCCTTCGTTCCATCGTAAGTTGGGACTCTTATCTTTACGTTCGGAACGTAGGTCTCCAAGATGCGCTGGGTGAAAGGAGACTGCTGCGAGGCCTCAAACATTCTATCGATCTCAGGTGCTGAGCTGACAGCTCGGTGGAGGAGGGATCCCATAGCTTTGATCTTGAGGTGCATTTCTTCCAGCTCAGGGCAGGAAGGTGTGGCCGGATCTCTCTGAGAAGGTTGTCCCAACCGAGGCTGTCCCCCTGATGCGAGTGCTGATGGTACGTGCTGGTTCGGGAACCGGAAAGTTGAGGACGACGGGTCGCTGAACAGGCGGCGGATTAGAGGCTCGTTCCTCCGAACCTCCTGTGATGGTACCTCATTCTGTTGACGTGGTAGGGGTGCGCTGCGCCCCATCGTATCCAGCCGTTGATTCGTTGCAAAGATCGCCTGGAAGAGGTCCTTGGAGATCGTTCCGAACATGTGACGGAGATCGTTCCGAACATTTGACGGAGATCGTCCATGGTGACGAACTGGGTTCGTTGGGCGATTCACGCGGGCGATCCCTGTCTTTCGACAGTTCCGTTGACTGGTGGTACCTCGTCGGTCTCCTGATCCCCGTGATGGGGTATCTCGACCTCCTCCACTTCGTTGGAAGGTGCTGCGGACTCATCTGCAGGGTTAGCCGAAGTGCGGTGAATACTCGTCCGCGCGTAGACACGCGTGATGGGTGCAGCGACAGGTGGATCCGTGGCGACGTCCTGAGGGTTGGTTGCCCGGTTCGTTGGGTCGCCTTGCTGTGGGGCGGTTGCATTGGTGGCACCGTTGTTGGAGATTGACGACATAGTTTTGGCTCTTGCTTCTTTGTGATAAGATCTAGAAGAGAAGTGTTTTTAGAACTTAGGTCCCCCCTCCTTCTAGCGCCAATTGTAGAAACTGAGGTTTCTCTCAATGAATTTGTTTGGGAGAGAAACAAATTCAATAACAATCTCTTAAAGAACTTGGATCAAAGTAGACAAGAAAAGAGAAATGAAATCTCTTGAGAAACAAGTTAGGTTTTGCTCAAGAACTAAGAAGAATTAGGGTTTTTGTATTAAGAATTGGATGATCTTTACAATGAGAGAATTGCCCTCTATTTATAGGTATTCAAAGATCTATGGAATATATTCGAATATATTAAATATATTGACTTTCCTAAAATCAGGCGAACTGATTAGGAAAGTCTTTCCCTTCTTACTAGGTCAGCCGCAGGCGAATTGAAGTGTCGGTTCGTCACCTCGGCAGTGGGCCTCTCAGCGTCATTGGGCCTTCAGGGATGAAGTCCAAATCCAGGTCAAGCTCCCGGTTTAGATGATCGGTTCTCTTAACGGGTTTAGATCGGTATGTTTGAAACAACCCTTCCCGTTTTTTTTTTTTTTTTTTATATCTCATTTACTAGTGGTCCCATACCCACTAACATCCTAACAACAATCAATAACAGCGGATAACCAAATAAAACAATTCCAATAATATTCCAACATAAATAATCCAATAACATCATAATCCAAACAAAGAAATAACCAAAAGCTAACATCCTACAATGTTCCAATGACTTAATCTAGCAACCTAACATCAGCTAGACCACAATCAATCAAGCCTCTAGAACATCCTCCTCCTCATCGCCTTTGATTCCACGATCACACTTTTCCTTTACCTGCACACCACAAACAACAATTGAGATGCGTAAGTATTATCATAAATACTTAGTGAGGCCGTCCTCCCATCTACTGGGTTATACACACAAGCATATGAGACCCTCAAGTCAAGCAAGCAAACAAACACAAGCAATACAGCAAACCAGGAAAACAAGTCTCGGTTGAGACTAGTGTCGACCGATGCCACAAGAAAGTGTCGACCGATGCTGAACCAAAGGTGTCGACCGATGCTAAACAGTGTCGACCGATGCCACTCCAAATGGTGTCGACCGATGCTTCCAAGTGTCGATCGATGCCTCCTCTGCAGACACGATCTGCGCGAAACCGAACATCGAACTCTCCTTCCCAAACATCTCGAATCCGTCCCAATCTCACCCAATTGCCTCAGAAAACACTGGGAATCACAAAAGCAACGAACCCAAGCAACAAAACAACACAAACAGCAAAGAAAACACACAAACAAGAGAGATCTCATGCTTAGATCAACCATGGTCAAGCACTCACCTCAAGAACAAGAAGATTGGATTGAGAAACGTGGAAAACAACACCTCCAGAAGCTCCCCCTTCGTTTCCAGCAACAGACAACCCTCCTACAGCCTCAGATCTCTCCAAAATCTCCAAGAACAAGTCCAGAAAACTCAGAAACGTTTTCTCTCTTTTCTCTCTTTCTCTTTCTCTCAAAAGCGGCGACTACCAACAAAATAACACGACCTAGGGTCGTTTTCCCCCTTTTACACACGATTTTAGGGATTTTAATTGAACCAAACCGAACCAATCGACAATTAAAACGAACCCGACCAAACCGGAACACATTGTGTCGATCGATGCCACCAAGGGTGTCGATCGACACCCACACCAAAATTACAAAAATTGGTTCGCGGATGTTACAATTCTCCCCCACCAATATGGATTCGTCCCCGAATCCCGCAATACCGTCCATCTGCCAAGGACCTCCGTGCCACCGTCAGCACGGCCCGCACGTCCCCAGACCGGACTAAACACCGTCAGCCAAGGTTTCCCGTGCCACTGTCGCAACAGCCCGCACACCTCCGACTGACCCTCGAGGTCTCCCTCTAGCCAATATACTCGCATCATAAACACTATTTGCTCACAACTCAGTGCTTCCCCCGTCCGTGGTCGCAACCAACGAATCATGCCGGCTCGCTATCAGGCCAACCGCCTTAAGCTACGGCATCTAGGAAGTCACTCACACACACACTCCCCCCGCTCTCAGGTCGCAACCTTCGAGTCATACCGGCTCACTGCCAGGCCACAGCCTGCAGCTACGGTATCCAGGGAGTCTCACACACCCACTCCCCCCGCTCTCAGGTCGCAACCCTCGAGACATACCGGCTCACTACCGAGCCGCGGCTCACAGCTACGGTATCCAGGGAGCCTCACATATCCCGCTCTTGGGTCGTCACCCTCAAGCGCGCTCTCGGATCGTCATCCAGAGCAACATACCACTCCCACTCTCTGGCCACAAAGTCCATCGAGCTATCGGTATCACGTGAGTTGGGCCCGCACGGCCTTGAGCAAAAACAAACACTGATGCCAACGAATATCTCCCGGCTAGATCTACCTCAACATTTCCACAAAACTTTCCCTTTTTAGAAACTTTCTATTTATGGAAACCTTCCTTTTGTGGAACTTTTCTATTTATGGAAACTTTCCAAAAATAGAAACCCGAGCTATTTCCCTTTTCCCATGACAACAACAGTCAAACATAAAGAAAAAATACTCATCTTATTAATCTCAAAAAATGTCATAATCGTTACAATCTCAACGAAATTACATCAGAAAAACCAAAAATACAACAACCGGAGCCAACAACCCGCATCCCGAGCACCACCTCATCTTGATACTTAGTCGCACAACCAACCACCCCTAAGCGACCAAATATCAAGAGAGATGGGCTGGAATACTCCGTACCCGCTCCAGCCACGGACTACAACTCGGACCCGGCTAGACAAGCTCAAGTCGCGGTCTGCTTTTCAAACCACTTCTTAAACCTTGCCTTCATCCTCGCCTCGGGCTCCCAAGTCTGCTCCTCTACTCTGTCACAGTCCCACAGGACTCTCATCAAAGGAATCTTCTTCTTCCGAAGTTCCTTGACTCTCCTCTCGAGCACCCTCACTGGTCTCGCCTCTAAAGTCATGTTAGGCTGAAGATCCTCAGGAATCTTAGCCAACAACTGATCACCCTCGTGAAGACACTTCCTCAGCATCGACACATGAAATACCTTGTGGAACGCACGCATAACCTCAGGCAACTCCAACCGGTATGCCACTGGTCCCACCCGCTCAACCACTCTGAACGGACCCATGTACCTCGGACTCAACTTAGTCTCTGTCAATGACCTGTTCGGACCCCGCAACATGGCCATCTTGAGGTACACTCTATCACCAACCTGAAACTCAAGATCCTTTCTCCTCTTATCAGCATAGCTCTTCTGCCGATCCTGAGCCTCCTTCATGTTCAGCCTCAAAACCCAAATCTTCTCCGAGGTCTCCTGAACAAAATCTGCACCAAATATGCTCCTCTCCCCCACCTGAGTCCAACATAAAGGTGTACGACACGGCCTCCCATACAGGGCCTCATAAGGAGCCATCCCAATACTAGCCTGGTAGCTGTTGTTATAAGCAAACTCCACCAAGCTCAAGTGATCTGCCCAATGACCACCCCAATCCAGCACACACATCCTCAATAAATCCTCCAAAATCTGGATCGTCCTCTCTGACTGACCATCAGTCTGAGGATGATAGGCTGTACTCATATGCACCTTCGTGCCCATCTCCGCCTGAAATGCCTTCCAGAACACCGAGGTGAACTTGGAATCTCTATCAGACACAATACTAGCAGGCACACCGTGCAATCTGACTATCTCCCTCACGTACTTCTTGGCCAAAACCGCTGCTCCATCAGTTTTCTTGATAGCCAGAAAATGCGCAGACTTAGTCAAACGGTCCACAATGACCCAAATAGCATCAAACGTCCTCGACACAGGCAAACCTACCACGAAGTCCATCGTGATCAAATCCCACTTCCACTCTGGAATGGGTAAACTCTGTAATAAACCACCAGGAACCTGATGTTCCGCCTTCACCAGCTGGCAAGTATCACACTTTGCCACCCAGTCAGCTACGTCCTTCTTCATCCCGACCCAGTGATAATACCGCTTGAGGTCACGGTACATCTTGGTCGCTCCTGGATGAATAGAGAACTTGCTCGAATGAGCCTCTCTCAGTATTTCCTGCCTCAAATCCTCACCCTTGGGCACACAGATCCGACCGTGCACAAGGATAGTACCATTAGCAGAAACCTGATACTCTGCACCCGCAGCCTTAAAGGCATTCACCAGCCCCTCATCACTCTCCTGAGCTAACCTCACTCTGCTCAACAAATCTGCTCTATCAACTGCCTCCAAACCCAAAGGTTCCTGTGAGATAGCACACAAACTCAATGCACTAATCTCACCTACCAACACCTCCATATCCTGCTCCTGAGCCGAAGCCACCCGCTTCCGACTCAAGGCATCTGCAACCAGATTAGCTTTACCAGGATGGTAAGCTATGTCCAAATCATAATCCGCTATTAACTCCATCCAACGCCTCTGCCTCAAATTCAGCTCAGGCTGAGTAAAAATGTACTTCAGACTCTTGTGATCTGTAAATACCTGTACCTTCCCACCATACAGATAGGATCTCCAAATCTTAAGAGCAAAGATCACAGCTGCCATCTCCAAATCATGGGTAGGATAATTAGCTTCATGCTTCCGCAACTGCCGCGAAGCATAGGCTATAACCTTCCCCTGCTGCATAAGTACACATCCCAACCCCACTCTAGAAGCGTCTGTATACACAACATAAGGCTCGTCCTGCTCAGGCAATGCTAACACCGGCGTGGTAGTCAACATCTGCTTGAGACTTGCAAAACTTGCCTCACACTCTGGTGACCACACAAACGGGACATCCTTCCCTGTAAGCTTAGTCATCGGCTGAGCCATACTCGCAAAACCCCAAACAAACCTCCTGTAGTAACCTGCTAACCCCAGGAAACTCCGAATCTCAGTGGCACTCTGCGGCCTCGGCCACTCCCTGATGGACTGAATCTTCTCTGGATCCACTGAAACTCCCTCAGCTGAAACAATATGACCCAAGAACCCCATCTCACGCTGCCAGAAACTGCACTTACTCAGCTTAGCAAACAACTTCTGCTCCCGCAGCTTCTCCAACACTGCTCTCAAATGTACTGCATGCTCCTCAGGACTCTTAGAATATACTAGGATGTCGTCGATGAAAATGATGACTGACACGTCTAGAAACTCCTGGAACACGCTGTTCATCAATCTCATAAACGCAGCTGGCGCGGTTGTCAACCCAAACGGCATCACTACAAACTCATAGTGCCCATATCTCGTCCTGAAGGCTGTCTTCCTCACATCTGCCTCATGAATAGGAATCTGATGATAACCTGAAGCCAAGTCGATCTTGGAGAACCAAGTAGCACCCCTCAACTGATCCAACAACTCATCAATCCTCGGGAGAGGGTACTTGTTCTTCACAGTAACTCGGTTCAAACCCCGGTAGTCAATACAAAACCGAAAACTCCCATCCTTCTTCTTAACAAACAACACCGGAGCTCCCCACGGTGAACAACTAGGACGGATAAAACCCTTGCCCAACAAATCCTCCAGCTGCTTCTTCAGCTCTGCCATCTCTGCTGGAGCCATCCTGTAAGGAGCCTTGGATAACGGCATCGTCCCCGGTTCCAGCTCAATGGTAAAAGGATCCGACCGAGATGGTGGTAATCCCTGCAATGACTGGAACACATCCTCAAAGTCCTCCACAACCGGAATACCGCTAACCGTAGACTTCCCCACTGACTCTGGCATAGATATAGTAACCAGATAGGCCTCACGGCCCTTCTCGATCATCTTCCCTGCCTGAACGGCTGAGATCACGAGACTCCCCGAAGTCGGTCTAATACCCTGAAAAACCAACTTCCCTCCTGGACGCTCAAACTCCACTCTACCCCGATAGCAATCCAAATGCACCTTATACCGATGCAACCAATCCATACCAAGAATGACGTCATACAACTCCACTGGACTGATAAGCAAATCCGCTGGCCACGACTCTCCTGCGATCTGAATATCAACTCCTTCAGCTCGTCCAATAACCCTCAGGAACTTGCCTCCAGCAACTCTGACGACTCCTGAACGCTCTCCAGAATCCCCTCTGATCCCCGCACTCACGGGACACTCCGGAGTAATGAAGCTATGAGAAGCTCCAGAATCAAACATAACATGGGACTTAAACCCACCCACCAACAAGGTCCCTACACAAACCTCATGTGTTGAGAACCTAACACTTGACCACACACAAAAACAAAAATAATCTGAACTATTGAATTGACTAAGTTCGAATCTCAGAAGTTATACCTGCGATCGCTCCTGCACTAGTGCCACCGGGCTCCTGAGTCAAGTACACCTGAGTCGTCGGCTCAATCCAACCCACCGGCTGCACACCGTGCTGCACCCCTGGCTGAGCTCCAGCCTGCAACACTGCTACTGCCCTCTGCTGCAACTTGGGACAACGAGGCTTGATATGCCCCGTCTCTCTGCAGTAGTAACACACCCGAGTATCTGTCCGCGGCTCCGTCACCGCCCGCTGCTCTGTCACTGCCCGCTGCTCACCTCTCTGTGGACAGCTAGACACCTTGTGGTCCCTACTACCACACCCAAAGCGTTTCGCACCCCCGTGCCTCGATCTCTGCATAACATCAAACTTCCTCTTCTGCCCCTGCGCAGGCTTGCCGCCCTTGCTAGGTACAGAAAACGGCTGAGACTGCTGTGGCTGCACCGACGAACTGACCACAACCACCTGTGACCTCAAGTCATCCTCTATCCCAGCTGCAACCTCAACCAGCTCTGCTCTCGTAGCATAGCTCCTCACTCTGCACCGAGTCCTCAAATCATCCCGCAGAGCCAACAAAAACCTCCGCACCTGAGCCGCCTCTGGCTCCCATGTCCTGCCTGCATACCCCACAAGCCGACTGAACTCTGCATCCAGCTCCCGCACTGTACGGTCCCCCTGAGTCAAACCCAAGAACCGTGCCTCCATACGATCAAGAGCCTCCTGAGGAAAATACTTGGAGTTAAACTCCCCCACAAAATCTCCCCAAGACATACCCCTCTGCACCCTCCGTGCTGTCACCGACCTCCACCACACACGAGCATCTCCTGACAAGTAAAACACTGCCAGATCCACCCTGTACCGGTCGGGACACCTCAGCGAAAGGAAAATATCCTCCATCCGCTCTCTCCACTCATCCGCTACACTCGGATCGGTACCTCCCGAGAAATACCCTGCTCCCACATGCCGCAGCTGCTCCATCATCCGCACATACTGAGCATCCACTACCTCGGCCCCCGGCTGCACACCTGCCTGCAAACCCGCCACAGGCTGCACCGCTGGACCCTGCCCACCACCCACGGGCGGCACTGCCGGATCCTGCCCACCAACCACTGGCGGCACTACTGGATCCTGCCCACCAACCACTGGCGGCACAACTGCTGGAAGTCGCTGCAAAACCTGAGCTAGCAAGTCCATCAAGACATCCTCCCTGCCTGGAGCACCTCCCGCTGCAACCCCCACACCCGGGGTAACACCGTGACCGACACCGGGCCCATCCGCCCTGCCGTCACCCAAACCAGCCTGGTCTCCAGACACACTAGGATGAACTTGTGACTCCGCCACCTCCTCACTGGCCATGCTCTGGGTCACACTCACACTGGCCTCAGGAACCTGACCTCGTCCCCGACCCCGACCACGACCACGCCCACGACCACGCCCACGACCACGACCGCGACCAACAGCATCCTCACCCCTAACCATCTGTATCATCCAGGAACAGAAGGCTAAGCAAACAATAATTCTAATACACAAGAAACACAACTTACCGTGGAATCACAACACAGGCTCGAAGAGGATGTTCTAGGACTTCATGCCACACACAATTGACCAACCACACAATCAATCATAGCATGCAATCCTAAACATCAACAGCAAAAGCACAATGAACCCTAGTCCTAGAACCGTAAGGGCTCTGATACCAAAATGAAACAACCCTTCCCGTTTTTTTTTTTTTTTTTATACCTCATTTACTAGTGGTCCCATACCCACTAACATCCTAACAACAATCAATAACAGCGGATAACCAAATAAAACAATTCCAATAATATTCCAACATAAATAATCCAATAACATCATAATCCAAACAAAGAAATAACCAAAAGCTAACATCCTACAATGTTCCAATGACTTAATCTAGCAACCTAACATCAGCTAGACCACAATCAATCAAGCCTCTAGAACATCCTCCTCCTCATCGCCTTTGATTCCACGATCACACTTTTCCTTTACCTGCACACCACAAACAACAATTGAGATGCGTAAGTATTATCATAAATACTTAGTGAGGCCGTCCTCCCATCTACTGGGTTATACACACAAGCATATGAGACCCTCAAGTCAAGCAAGCAAACAAACACAAGCAATACAGCAAACCAGGAAAACAAGTCTCGGTTGAGACTAGTGTCGACCGATGCCACAAGAAAGTGTCGACCGATGCTGAACCAAAGGTGTCGACCGATGCTAAACAGTGTCGACCGATGCCACTCCAAATGGTGTCGACCGATGCTTCCAAGTGTCGATCGATGCCTCCTCTGCAGACACGATCTGCGCGAAACCGAACATCGAACTCTCCTTCCCAAACATCTCGAATCCGTCCCAATCTCACCCAATTGCCTCAGAAAACACTGGGAATCACAAAAGCAACGAACCTAAGCAACAAAACAACACAAACAGCAAAGAAAACACACAAACAAGAGAGATCTCATGCTTAGATCAACCATGGTCAAGCACTCACCTCAAGAACAGGAAGATTGGATTGAGAAACGTGGAAAACAACACCTCCAGAAGCTCCCCCTTCGTTTCCAGCAACAGACAACCCTCCTACAGCCTCAGATCTCTCCAAAATCTCCAAGAACAAGCCCAGAAAACTCAGAAACGTTTTCTCTCTTTTCTCTCTTTCTCTTTCTCTCAAAAGCGGCGACTACCAACAAAATAACACGACCTAGGGTCGTTTTCCCCCTTTTACACACGATTTTAGGGATTTTAATTGAACCAAACCGAACCAATCGACAATTAAAACGAACCCGACCAAACCGGAACACATGGTGTCGATCGATGCCACCAAGGGTGTCGATCGACACCCACACCAAAATTACAAAAATTGGTTCGCGGATGTTACAATGTTGGGGGTGCTAATTCCCGCACCAACAAAAAGATTAATAGAACGTACCTCCTGCATATAATAAATCCATGGACTTTAGCAATTCGAGCCTGTTCAAAGTGGTCGAGTCTCTCAGCTGAGAACGACTCCCACCAGGGTTACCCAAATTAAATTAATGGACTTTTTTTTGTTGTAGAAGGACCATCAACAAAATTATGTAATCTCGCATTATCAAAAGTTTATAATCTTTAAAATCTATTAACAAATGTAGTAAGTTGAAAACCATTTTGCGTCCAGTTGAATTAACAAAAACAAAAGAGAAACGAAATGGATAAATTAAAAAACAACTGAGAATTAAAAACGAAAACAAATTAAACCACTGTGCTTTGCGTTACGTAGATGAAATATTATGATACCATACAATAAATATAAATTTTTTAGATTCAATGATCTGAGAATTACATAGGCATGTTAAAAACGTATTTCATTAAGCTTTTTATAAATTCATATTTCTCCTCTGCTTCTTCTTAACTTGTGTTTCTTAAAGGCTGACATTAGAGTTTTCTTTTCCATGACTTTAAGGCTGACACCGCTTAGTATATTTACTTGTTGTTGTCGATCTAAGATCGTAAAGCCGTAGCTTCTCAAGCGAATATTAGCAAAGTAAACCCTGAAAACAGATGATAGAGAAAAATTGAGAGGGTTGCAGCAAGTCTTTATTAAGAGTCACCATCTGCCACTGAGAAAAATTCATATATGTATACACTTACTAAAACCTTTAAACTAAAATTACTATTCTACAAAGTTGGAAGATTACTTGCATAGGAAGTAACATGACCATGGCTACATATAGCTTAGCGATTAATTGATCATGCTTGCCGTTGATCGTCTCAACTAAATCTTGCACCCAAGCAACTTCCAAACTTTCAGACCTCAAATCAAACCCCACCAAGAATGGCTTCTTCATGGTAAAACTAGAGGAAGCACTGTAATATAAGATGCCGTCTATGCACACAGAATCATATCCAGGATAGTGAGGAGGAATGCAACACTGGACCATTCTCCAGCTTTGAGCTCCTCCCAATGTGAGGACTTGATGTTCACAAAACCGAGTAACATTGGTCAAGCACAACACTTTGTATTGGGCATCGGTTGGATCATATCCTAAAAAAGACCTGACGATCATTTCAGTGGATTTGACAGTGGGTAAGGTTATGGACTTGCCTGTGATGGGGTTAGTTACGAGTTGTTCTTCACCATATAAAAAACAGATCAACCCATGGACATAACTAGGCTTGTTGTACCGTAGTTTCTTCAAGTGACACACCGTACTTGATAGAAACTCAGGTGGTTCCTCCTCCACAACAACAACTTTATTTATTAGGTCAGCACCACCAGGCGCTTGTCTAAATCGGCCATTCCGGGCAGCCCTACGCAAAACCGGGCTCACGCTCACACGAGCAAAGTGGAGTAGAAACATGAGTTGATTTGGAGAAGAAGTACCAGTTTTCTTGATAACCCTTTATTTCGTTATTGAAAGCGAAGAGGAGGCGAGGCTGTTGGGAAGTCTGAAGCGAGTAGGATCTGATGAATTCCCGACCGCCGATGATTGTTGCCCAAAACTTCGATACGCAAAGGAACCTGGCTACATCTTTCGCAGGCAACCTCAAGAGGATCTCGAACAACACGTCCACCGGAATTGGATCCCCAGATTGCTTATTCTTTTTCGACATGCCAGCCAACTCCGTTTGGATTTTTTTTTCCATTAATGAATTTTGAAGTAAAAAGACTATTTAATATATTATTAAATAAAATTGGGTTTTGAAAGTTAGCCATTAACAAGATTTTCACATTTGTCAAATTTATACCAATTTGAGATTTTGACATGTATAAAAATTAATATTTAATAGGAGGGATTTGAGATTACAATAAAATAAAATATTTTGTTGTAAATAATATTAGTAATGTAAAAAGATAATTATCAAAAAATTTACAAAAAGTAAAAAAATTTTAAAATAATTATAAGGAGATTATATATATATATATATATATATATTTTCATAAAATTTGAAATTATAACATTATTTACTTATTTTTAATTTAAGTTATTAATTCAACAAAAAAAAATAGAAATTAGATTAAGAAAAATATACAGTTAATTATTAATTCTAAATTTTGCAAATACTCACTTCTATATAAACATAGATTGTCTCATACTTTTCATCTAACAAAATAATTTATTCAAAAATATTGCTTTCAACTTTGTTTTATTGGTAAAACTTTTTTAATAGGAAGGAGAATTTTTCTTATTTTTTAAACCAAAATTTTCTCTTACTTTCTCCTTTTTCAGATTGTAATAGGTAAGATTAATATATTGACAAAAAAATTAATATATGCTTCTTATTTTTTGAACACTGTATTTTAACATTTAATGTAGTATTTTTAGATTGTTTTATTTAATTTATTTTTTCACCTTTGAATTATTTGGAATTCATATATTATCGTGTTTATAATTTTATATTATTTCTTTATTTATGTCAAATTAATTTTCTTCTATTTTTTCAACATTGATTGGTTGGTCATAAATTCTTTTTGTGCAACCATAATTGTTACCATTCATTCAATCCAAAAATGAGATAAATAATAGAACATTATCAATCTAATAGTTAGATAAAATAGGCTAATCAAATACAAGCTTACAACACACATAGATAGATAGATTGGAAAAACATAAATTGTTGTTGATAGATCCCAAGGAGTTCAGAGACTTTGACACCCTGATTTGCGGATAGGTTTTAAAGAATTATTGGCCACCTATGTCACCAAAGTGCACCATCCGTGCTTTTTGGTTAAGAACTGGTTAGTGCCCATGTCATTTCTTTTTGATCAAAGATCCATAGAGTGAAGCTACCAGCGGATGTTGTGAAACCAGCTGAGATGTTGCCTTTGAAGTTGGTGAGTTTAGACAACTCCCAGACAACATTGAGAGGGTCTTGTACTGGGATAGGGTCCATGAAACAAAAATTTTCTGTTAACAAAGTCAAAACTTGCAAGACATGTACCTACATCAAATCTAAATTATTTTCTCGTTTTGTTTGTGCGTCATCTAAATTATAAGTAGTGTGTTTATGGGAAGACACTTAAATGTTTAATCATGATAGGACAATCTAAATTCTTATTTGAATTAATTTATTTTCTTTTCAAACTTAAGAACTTAACTTTGTTGATTTTTTAAAGAAAATAATTGATGTCTATAGTTACATACCATTCTTTCTTATAAATTATAAATCATACGAAAAACATATTCATAATTAATCTTTCATAAATAATACAAAACAATTAATACACAATGCGTACGTCAGATCACATTGACAATCATCTACAGTAGAACCTCTATAAATTAATATTCGGTAAATTAATAATCTCTATAAATTAATAAATTTCTCCGGTCCCAAGTGGAGACTAGTGTTATTTTGGACACTATTCGATAATAAAATAAAATAAAAAAAAATTTGAAACTCCTTTGTAAAAATATGGTCCCATCAATAATTTAAATTAATAATTATATAAAATTATCTAAATATATATATATATATATATCTACAAATTAATTTCTATTAGAGTTCATTTTTAATATTTTTACTATATAAAAATCTTTGAGTGCTATCTTTAAAACATGATAATTGTTATTTTCATTGTAATTGATTTTATAAAAATATTAGTTATAAAGATTAAATCTTATTTTTAATATTTTTTTACCAAATTAGGAAAGTCTCTCTATAAATTAATAATTATTAATTTATCGATAAATTAATAAAATTTCATGGTCTGAACTTTATTAATTTGTATCCTAAGAATAATCATATAATACATATATTGGGAAGAAAAATCGATAGCTGAATAGTAGTGATTAAGAATAAAAATGTCAACTATTACCTTTTTCAATTTAATTAATTTTTAAAAACGAAAATATATTATTGATTGCAAAAAAAGAAATATTCAATCAAAATAAAACATATAACATTTGATATCTAACTTATCGCTAATTATTATACTTCACCTCTTATTTTATCATAGTTCTATTTTTGTGAAATACATAAATCATCATATCATCCATATAATAATAAACAAAATTGCTATGATTTGAATTTTTTTAAAAAATATAAATTATTCTTATGAAGAAAAAGTTGTAACGAGTCAAAAATTTCAAATGAGTAGTGCTTTTTTCAAATATTAATATTTAATTTCATATATTATTTTGTTGCTTGTTTTTGTATATATTATTATTAGATACATGTGCGGCCAAGGAACGATGACGAACCATATTAAACGGAGAATTATTTATGAAATTTATTATTGTTGCATCCATTAGGACATCTCCAATGATCCTCTATTTTTGCCTCTATACTCTATTATAGAGTAATTTTTGCTCCAATGGTACTCTATTTTCACATCTATAATAGAGATTGCTATTTTTTTCTACCATCTCCAATGGTTTTTCCTATTTTTACCTCTAAAATAGACGAACTCTATAATAGAGATGACTTTTGCTCCAGTGGATACCTCTATTTTTTTCTCTAAAGAAGAATTTTGCGTAGAGATTCCTTTTTTATTTTACTATTAATACCTTTTACTTATAAAAGTTGCAAACTAACCCATTTATTTTAGTATTTGTGAAACTTTCATAAAATTATGATATTATTTAAATTTTTAACATTCATAAATATTATTTAAATATCACATTTATTAAAAGAAATACATTGCATCATATAAAATAATAAAACATAGTAGATATCTTCAGGCTCAACAAGCGCAAATTTTACAAAAACGGAACGATCAACAACAAAACCAGCAAGCTCCTCCTCCATCTACGTTGTTTGGTTCGATTAGACAAATTTTTAGGGATATTGGTGGATCCGGAAGTAATTTACCAGAATATTAAATAATTAGTCTTTGTTGTATTAAAAATAATATTATGATATGAATAAAAACTAAAATATTTAAGTTATTTATATTTAATAAGATTTTATATAAATTTTTTTATGTTGTATAACCAAATCTTAGCTTTTGCGGATTGGATTGCGAATTGAACGCTTATAGTTGTGAAACATAAGAGTAGTGCTTCTGTACCAAACCAAATCTTGAATGTTATTTTTGTTTATCTGATATGAGAATTGAATCTTACGACAAACTTTCAGTATTGTGTTGTTCAATACAAAACCTCCACTTCATTAAATTATTATTAAACTATTTAAATATATATTTTATTTATTTTGATCATAAATATAAAAGTGTTAAAAGTTCAAGGACCATTTTATAAATAAATAAGTTCAACTCTATTATAGAGGAAAAAATAGAGTTTCTCTATATATAGAAGAAAATATAGAGATCTCTATTATAGAGGTAGAAATAGAGATGGGTTGGAGTATATTTTACTCTAAAATAGAGTTAAAAAGCAAAAATAGAGGACCATTGGAGTAAAACTCACCTCTATTTATAAAAGAAAAAATAGAGTTTCTAATAGAGAAAAAATAGCAATTTCTATTATAGAGGTGAAAATAGAATACCATTGGAGCAAAAATTACTCTATAATAGAGTATAAAAGTAAAATTAGAGAACCATTGGAGATGTCTTTATAGAGATCCTCTGTTATGGAGGAAAAAATAGGGAAAACCATTAGAGATGGTCTTACGAACTTTATAATTATAATTTTTTATCCCCAATTGCTTAATACATTCGTCGCACTATTTCCATAGGCGAAAACCTATCGCCCAATACAACATTAAAAATTCAAACGTCTACGAGAAAGTGACAAGAGTTGCTACTGTCATATGTTGCCTCCAAATTTCTATTTTTGATTTTGACAAAAATGGCCCAAATATTTAGAGAGTAGAGACCAACAATCTCCCACCAAAATGTTTAGGTCAATATTTTGGTTTCGTGAACCAAAATATACATTCCACCAAAACACTGTGATGATCAACAGTTTCCCAACGTCTTAAATATATCTTAGATGAAAAGATATCTAAGTTTACAAAGGTTATTTACAGATTATAGTTTGGATTTTGATATGAGACCAGTAATTCCTAGTGTTTGTGATTTACATATATACGTTCCGCTAACATAAAATATTTCGATGTAATTAGACCACCAGTTCGTATTGTTTGTGATTTTTGTTACATTGCACATACAGTAGTATATTAATATTGTATTGAAAGTTATGCCATGTTTGTATAATATGTTAACAAAAATAAATTGACTGGTGTTTGTTTTACCAGGATGGTTATTATTTAAGCATAATTTCTATTTTAACGGAAAATCTTATATTTTTCATCCAATATTTGAATTATCCTGTTTATTTGATTACATGACTTCTTTTTTTCACCTATAACATGTATACTTCAAAATTAAAATTTTTGAATTACCTGATATATATATATATATATATATATATATTTTTGATATTATATACTGAGAATTTGTCATTCTACTTTGAAACTTATCCAGTCAAATCAATAATTGTAATGAAGACTTTTTCCGATACATTTTAATTCAAATATTAATAAATACGGTTACTCACTCATTGGAAGAGACATGATGAGAGCACCAGACTTTTTCAAAGCTGGTTGATAAAAATTGGGCCATGAAAACACTTCTTGGTCCTATCTCTAATCTTATAAGTACTAATTTATAATAGATTGTATATACGGGAAAAATGAGGATACTGTGATTCAGTAAATTATTATGGTTAAAATACTTCCGAAATAGATAAACTGAATTGTTGTGCCAAATGGCACGTAAACCAGGAGACGTGCGACAAAGTCAACACGTCAAGAGACGACAACGAGCTCAACGTGAGTTTCATGATCCACCTTCTCTTTTTTTTTTTTTTTTTTTTTTTTTTTTTTTTCTGATCCACCTTCTCTTATTACCAATTTGATCGCTGATTGTCCTTCTTATTCTTTATGACTTTATTAAACAGTTACAGTTAGTGGTCAGAGATTCAAGATGGGTGCTTAATAATTTGAGATCTGTATCTATACTAAAGTCCTAAGCAATATAATTTGACGATAAACAGACAACCAATTAAAGTCATTATAATATAAATAGATAAGATATATAAAAGAGAAAGTAAAAGCAAACAAAAGTCAGAAGCAATACCTAACAAACACATAACCACAAAGAAGACAAAACATCGTTAACGAAAAAAACATGACTAACATAAATTTTGTCAAGCATGTTATATACTTTCTCTTATTGATAAGCTGCTTTTTCACCAAACCTTCCGATGCATCCAGAGGTGGCATAGCCATCTATTGGGGCCAAAACGGCAACGAAGGTAATCTCTCAGCCACGTGTGCCACCGGCCGGTATGCTTACGTCAACGTCGCATTTCTTGTGAAATTCGGCAATGGCCAAACACCGGAGCTCAACCTCGCCGGCCACTGTAACCCTGCGGCCAACACTTGTACTCGTATTGGCTCTCAGGTCAAAGACTGTCAGTCTCGTGGCATCAAGGTTGGTTTACATATTATTTTTTTTTCCGAGATATGAAAAGAAATGGCTTTTATTTACTACTCCAAAATTTGATCCTATTCTTAAATTAGTGAAATCACATTTATTTTTATCAATTATTTTGTAAGGTTATGTTGTCACTCGGGGGCGGAATCGGAAACTACTCGATTGGCTCCAAGAAGGATGCAAAAATGGTTGCGGACTACCTTTGGAACAACTTCTTGGGAGGGAAATCATCGTCACGTCCCTTAGGTGATGCTGTTCTTGATGGTATTGATTTCAATATAGAGCTTGGCTCACCTCAACACTGGGATGATCTCGCCAGGTAAAATAATAATTAAGAAAACATTTTGAACAAATCCTTTATGACCATTATTATCGTGATTGAGAAAAAAACTATTCATTAGAAAAAAATTTCACAACAAGGGGACTAGTTTAACTATTTTAGTTCCCGGTCCAAAAGGTTTACGGTCTACGTTCAAACTTTTTGATTACCACAAAAAATAAAAAAAATAAAAGGTTTTATATGTGTTAAAATGTATTGGACAGGTCTCTCTCAAAGTTTAGCCACAAAGGAAGAAAAGTATATCTAACAGGAGCTCCTCAATGTCCATTTCCAGATAGATTAATGGGAAGTGCTCTCAACACTAAATTTTTTGACTATGTTTGGATCCAGTTCTACAACAATCCACCATGTTCATACACTTTAGATAATACACAAAACCTCTTCGATTCGTGGAACAAGTGGACCACTTCAATCACAGTCAAGAAAATTTTCTTGGGTCTTCCGGCAGCTCCTGAAGCTGCGGGAAGTGGGTATATCCCACCAGATGTACTCACTTCACAGATTCTTCCGATGTTAAAAAAGTCTGGAAAGTATGGAGGTGTGATGCTTTGGTCTAAATTCTGGGATGATAAAAGTGGATACAGTTCATCTCTATTGGCTAGTGTGTGAAAGGAATCGTAGTGACTATTATTTATCAATTTCTCTCGTGTTTACCTTTTGAAGAATTGTTGTGTTTGTGTGGTGCTAATATACTAATTTGGAATGTTTGTATCAATATACTTCATCAACATTCAAATTAATGAAACTAAGGATTTGCTTTTAGTATGCATCAAGGTTGGTTTACATGCTTTTTTCTGCTGAGATATAAAATAAATGGTTAAAAAAAAAAAAAATTCCTCCAAATTTGATCCTAGTATTTAGATAATAAAATCACATTTATTTTGATGCTTTTGTCAAATTTGTATTAAGGTTGTGTTGTCTCTTGGCGGCGGAATTGGAAACTGTACTCGATTGGGTCCAGGGAGGAAAATCATTGTCACATCTCTTAGGTGATGTTGTTCATGAACAGCTTTCCTCAATGTAGTAATTATTAAGAAAACATTTTGTTTTATGACAAGTATAATCGTGACTGAAAAAGACTATTTGTCAATGAAGATGTCCAACACCATCAACGAAGGGGGCTAATTTAATTATTTTAGTTCGGGTCCAAAAAGATTATGGGTTTCAAATGTCTTGGTTTTAAAAAACTCTAGAAAGTATGGAGGTGTGATGCTTTGGTTTAAATTTTGGGATGATAAAAATAGATACAGTTCAGCTATATTGGCTAGTGTGTGAAAAGAATTGTAATGAGTATTGTATACATATATATATATATATCGATTAATGAATCTTTAATTTATTTAACCAAAAAATCTTGTTTACAAGATGAGCTGTTTAAACTACTTGAAACCGACAAATGTTTGGTTGTCCTTGATGATATATGGAGCAGCGCAGCTTGGGAGCTTATAAAGCCAGCATTTCCACATACATCAAGTGACCATGAATCATTGTGTTTTTATGTACAAAATGTTAGAAAACAAAAGCATTTGTTTTTGTTGGTATCTGATATCTAAATATGGTAAACTTTTTGCATAAAAAACACTTTTACACAGAACAAACACTGCAATGAACTTAAACATTTAAAAAATTACTATTACTAATTGTTGGGATTCGAACTGGTCACTACAAAGTCAGAAAAATAGATTTCTACCGCCAAATTAAAAAACATTTTTAGTCAAATAATGGCCAGTAAAATACATAAACCGTTTTAAAGCCGCAAGCCCATGCTTAGTCTATTTGGTCTCATGGTCGACTTTAGGGGAGACACAACATGGAAACAAGTTAACTGTGAAACACTACATTACCATATGGCCAACAATAGTGTCTACATCGATGGAGCCATCTTCTATGGGGCATAAAAGTGAAATGGGTACATGTCTCACAAGCTTTGACTTGAAAGCATAGGAGTTTTCTTTCATAGAAGCTTCCCAATATCAGTTCTGCTCCATGTAGCGTGGGAGTTGTCAAAACTCACATTAAGAACCCGACTTTTCTTCTCTCCTTCACTTTTTCTTATTTGTCAACAAATTACATTGTATTAATTTTCTTATTTATGTTTTCACTATTTTCTTCACTTTTCTTCGCCACACGACTGGCCGGCGTTCTCGACATATCTCGATGATATCGAGATGGATAGGGAGGAGTTCACTTTTTTTTTCTTATCTTTTATTCCTAGAAATGCAAATGTAAAAGCAGATCTTTTGGCATGTTATGCACGCACATCTCCACATAATGTTCTGTATGTAAACAATTTCCCTTCTCATTGGCTCATCTGAGCTAATCTTTTGTTGACAAAAAATAAAAATAAAAATAATATGAAGTTTTCTTAATCAATTTAGTATCTATTTTAAAATTTTGTGACTCAATTAATATTTCATATTATATTAATTGTAGTTAATAGTTCATTCTATTAAATATAATACGTAATTTTAAATTATTGATGGTTTGTTTTTCCTTCTAGTGGATAAACAATATTTTAAATATATTTTTAATCAAAAACATAAATAAAGTAATATTATATATATATATATTTTTTTTGTGTTTTATGAATAGTATTACACCATATTATGTCCTTGATTTTGTCGTTTGGTTGGAGTGTATGTAATCTACACTATATTTAGTGTTTTGCTGCTACATTAATTGGAGTTGCTCTAAGATCTTTGTGGTATGATTATTTTTTCCAATTCGCTTGATCTTGGTCTAAAGACATTGGAGTTTTTCTAACTTCTAAGGTCTTTGTGATATAATTCAAGGTCAAGGCCAAGGCCAAATTCAAGGCCAATGCCACGTTAGAAATGACCCAATTAGCTTCTATTTGCTTATAAATACTTTAAACCTAGTTTTACGGTTCTAAACCTTTTCTAAGATCTTCTTCTAATTTTCAAATTGAATCTCAGTTATTTAAATCTAATATCAAAGTTTAGGTTCTAGATCTTTTATCTACAATCTCTAATCGTAATTTCACAAAGATCAATACAATAATTTTATATGATCATGATCATGAGTGAGTGGTCTAATAGATTCTTTGGGTTTTGATAAGATAATGAAATGAAATCATAAAATACAAACCATAAAATCCTCGATTTATAATTTACATAATAAAATCATAATGAAATGAAAGTAACTATAACCTCGTTTTATAATTTTTATAATAAGATCATAAAATATGAACCATAAAAGCTATAATATTTATTTTAAAATCTAAATTATCCTTTAATACCTAGTTATTGTAATATATAAACCATAGTTTATAAGAGCATATTCATTGCCAGATATGCAAGAGAGTATCCCAAAAAATTTATTATTTTAATTATATAATATATTTTAGTTGAGTTTTAAAAGATAGTCTAATAGGTAATTGACAAGTAGCAAGCTTTGTTTAGAAAGATCTCCCATTGCAAATATGTTTCTCACTTTTTCTCTTATTATATTTTTTTTTATGTTTTGTTATTGTCTCAAAATGCTGATGGAGAAGCTCTAAGAAGTAAGAACCATAACTTTAAATTTAGTTTGTATTGTTACATAATGAAATCATAAGATCCACGAACCATAATAGTTTATTTTAAAATTTCTTAAGTTTTGTCAAGCTGCTTTGTCACCAAAACCACCCAGATGCATCCAGATCACCTCTTTAACATGGACACAAATTTTAACTTAAGAATATTTGTAAAATAAAATTTATCATTAAATTATAGAAATAATCACGTCTTTCCATTTTCCATTATAGATGGGATAGTTTCATGGGATTTTTGCCAAAAATGTCATATTTTCTAAAAAAGTTTTTCCCAATGCCACATTCTCAAAACCTTAAAGAAAATGCCACAAACCAACTTTATGGTATAATGTCAAAAGACGATTTTGCCCTCCTGATAATAATGAAGCAAAGAAGCGGGAAAGTTGTGTCTCTTTCATGGTTTTGGAGGGAAAGGTACGGACGATGGACAAGATGGTGGATAAAATGATGGACAAGATACCTATGATGGACAAGATGTGTTTGATGGACAAGAAGCAGATGATAGACAAGCTGATACAGAAAATGATGGACAAGATGATTGGGAGAAAGATGAGAAGACGATGAAGAAAAAAATGACGTGGAGGATGATGGACAAAGTGATAACATGTAGGATGGTGGACCAAAAGAAGATGTGGAGGATGATGGACCAAAAGAACATGTGGATGATGAAAAAAGTGATAACATAGAGAATGGTGGACCAAAAGAGTATGTCGAGGATGGTGGACCAAAAGAGTATGTCGAGGATGGTGGACTAAAAGAGGATGATGTGGATGAGGGTGGAGGATTGAGTTTCTCGCCGGCATCTTTCTCCATATCATCTTGTCCATCATCCTCATTTTGTCCATCATTTGCATCTTGTCTATCATCCACATCTTGTCTATCATCTGTATCTTGTCTATCATCTGCATCTTGTCCATCATCGGCATCTTGTCAATCATTTCATCTTGTCTATCATCTGCATCTTGTCTATCATCAGCATCTTGTCAATCATCCACATCTTTTCTATCATCCGCATCTTATCTATCATTCGCATCTTGTCCATCATCCGTATCTTGTCTATCAACAGTATAGTGTTCATCGAAGGGCGTTTATGTTTTTTTACGTGAGAATTGTGGCATTGTGGAAAAGAAGTGAACAAAGTGGCAATTTAACTAAATTTTTTTACTGTTCATGTCATTTCTTTTAATTAATTCTAGTTTCATACTATTTAAAAGATTTATTAATTAAATCAAAAGGTACAAAACAGGTGCCGCCATATCCAATATCCCCAACATTGTCAATTATTCAGAACCGACCATTTACGAAATATTGACCTTTTGTCAAAAATTTAGCTCAACCACAAAGACACGTGCCACATTCTCATTCTTCAAGGTTCTCCCACCGAACCATCTTTCTAAATGCGTTCAAATTGTAAAGTTGGGTGATATATAAAGAATACTAAAGCATATGTTATAACGATTTTTTAGACTCTTCTCTTTTGTTACAAGATTCTCACTATGTCTTCATTTCAATTTTATTTTCCTTCTTTTAGTATCTCATTCTCATTCTTTTGCTTCTACTTAGTAAGCTCGGTAGTTCAAGTTGGTTTGGCCACCGAACAGCACATAGGTTTGGGTTCAAAGTTAAAAGCTACTGAACCGAATCGGGCATGGGTTTCCGCTAACGGTACTTTTGCGATTGGGTTCACTCGGTTTAAACCAACAGATCGGTTCTTACTCAGCATTTGGTTCGTACAACTTCCTGGTGATCCAACCATCGTTTGGTCTCCCAATAGGTACACATATATAATCCTTTAATATTTAGTTATTGCAATAATCAATATAATTAGTAGTATACATATAAATATTTGATTAAAAACGAACATTAGATTTGCCTATGATCAGAAATTTTTCACTCAAAAATCCAAATATCTAAAATATAGAAACTCCCCAGTCACAAAAGAAGCCGTGTTGGAGCTAGAAGCGACCGGGAACCTCGTACTCTCCGACCAAAACACCGTTGTATGGGCTTCAAACACCTCAAACCACGGCGTTGAAGCAGCGGTTATGTCCGAATCCGGAAACTTCCTTCTCCTTGGAACCGAAGTTACCGCCGGTCCAGCTAAATGGCAGAGCTTTTCGCAACCGTCCGACACTCTCCTCCCAAACCAACCCTTAACCGTTTCTTTAGAACTAACCTCTAACCCTTCACCATCGCGCCACGGCCATTACTCCCTGAAAATGCTGCAGCAACACACTTCGCTTAGCCTTGGCCTAACCTACAACATCAATCTTGACCCTCACGCAAACTACTCCTACTGGTCCGGACCAGAGATTTCCAATGTCACCGGAGATGTTACTGCGGTTCTTGATGATACCGGAAGCTTCAAGATCGTTTATGGAGAATCCTCAACGGGAGCAGTGTTCGTCTACAAGAACCCGGTAGACGAAAACCGGAATTATAACAATAATAGTAGCTCCGGCCGGTTATCAAAAAAATCGGTTTTGCGGAGATTGGTATTAGAGAATAACGGTAATCTCCGGTTGTACCGATGGGACAACGACCTGAACGGTTCAAGCCAATGGGTACCTGATTGGGCAGCTGTATCAAACCCGTGTGATATAGCTGGGATTTGCGGTAACGGAGTATGCAATTTGGACCGAACCAAGAAAAATGCCGAGTGTTTATGTTTGCCCGGTTCGGTTAAGCTCCCTGATCAAGACAACGCTAAACTCTGTTCAGACAACTCATCTTTGGTTCAAGAATGTGAGAGAAACATCAATCGTAACGGTACCTACAAGATCTCCACGGTCCAAGAGACCAACTACTACTTCTCGGAACGTTCTGTTATCGAGAATATCAGCGATATCAGCAATGTGAGCAGATGCGGTGAGATGTGTTTGTCAGATTGCAAGTGTGTGGCTTCAGTTTACGGTTTAGATGAAGAGAAGCCTTACTGTTGGATTCTAAAGAGTCTGAATCTTGGCGGCTTTCGAGATCCTGTCTCGACCCTTTTCGTGAAGACTAGAGCTAATGAATCTTACCCCTCAAACTCAAACCATAATGATTCTTCTAAATCGGGTAAGAGCCATGGACTAAGACAAAAGGTTCTGGTGATTCCTATAGTGTTGGGGATGCTTGTGCTTGTGGCTTTACTTGGGATGTTATTATACTATAATATAGACAGGAAGAGAACACTAAAGAGAGCGGCAAAGAACTCGCTTATCCTTTGTGACTCTCCTGTGAGTTTTACTTACCGCGATCTCCAGAACTGTACTAATAGTTTCTCCCAACTTCTTGGATCAGGTCAGAATCAAGAATCTTTATATGTATTTAAAAAAAAGTTTTAAAGTATTCGAAATCTTATATTACTGGTTTTATGATGTGGTTAGGTGGGTTTGGGACAGTATACAAAGGAACAGTAGCAAGTGAAACGCTAGTTGCGGTGAAGAGATTAGACAGAGCATTATCTCATGGCGAGAGAGAGTTCATTACTGAAGTCAATACCATTGGTTCAATGCATCACATGAACCTTGTTCGCTTGTGTGGTTACTGCTCGGAAGACTCACACCGGTAAGCTAAAAACATTAACCTTATAACATTACAAATAAATTTTACTCTGTTTTTTACGCAAAAAGATTTGAGAATCTGTTTTGGGGGGAACTCTACAGGCTTCTAGTTTATGAGTTCATGATAAATGGGTCGTTAGACAAATGGATATTCTCTTCAGGACAAACAGCCAGGCTACTTGATTGGCGTACACGTTTTGCGATAGCGGTTGCAACTGCGCAAGGGATCGCGTATTTTCATGAGCAATGTCGGAACAGGATTATCCATTGCGACATTAAACCTGAAAACATCTTGTTGGATGAGAATTTTTGTCCAAAGGTATCAGATTTTGGACTGGCCAAGATGATGGGGAGAGAGCATTCACATGTTGTTACAATGATTAGAGGTACAAGAGGGTATCTAGCACCAGAATGGGTGAGTAACCGTCCGATCACGGTGAAGGCAGATGTGTATAGCTATGGAATGCTTCTTCTTGAGATCGTAGGTGGTAGAAGAAATCTTGATATGTCCTTCGATGCTGAGGATTTCTTTTACCCTGGATGGGCCTACAAGGTAATTTTATAAAATACTTAGAAAGGGTTCCAATAGTCTAGGCGCTAGGAGCATATTTGATTAGAAACCTAACTATCTTTTGAATGTATAGGAACTAACGAACGGGACAGCTTTGAAAGCTGTGGATAGGAGGCTACAAGGAGTAGCAGAGGAAGAAGAAGTAGTTAAAGCTCTTAAAGTGGCTTTCTGGTGCATACAAGACGAAGTATCAGTGAGGCCATCGATGGGAGAGGTAGTGAAGCTTCTAGAAGGTACGTCGGACGAGATTAATTTGCCTCCGATGCCGCAGACAGTTCTAGAACTTATAGAGGAAGGATTGGAGGATGTGTATAAAGCGATGAGGAGAGAGTTTAATAATCAGCTTAGTTCTTTGACTATTAACACCATCACAACCTCTCAAAGTTATCGTTCCTCCTCTCGGTCGCATGCTACTTGTAGTTATTCTTCAATGTCTCCTAGGTAGTTATTTTTTTCCAACATTTTGTAGTTTGAGATCATTTCTCTTTTCTAGGGACTAGGGCTAATAAAAATATGTGATTTATGTTTGGAGATAACTTAGAAAGCAAGATATTAGATTGTTTTTTTTTTTTGAATTTAATATTAGATTATATTCAAAGAAAAAATAAACGTTTTACATTCCAAAAGCAAAGCCTTTTTCTCAAAACATTTCTAGAAAAAAATAGAAAAATTATGCTATGATCTTAATAGGATCTTGTCCTAAACCACATATGAATCGTGGTATCCTCTTCGTTCCGGATCGTACTCAGCCTGTTCCGAACATTTTTGTCTGTGAGCTTAACCAGCTTCTCCGCCGGCGAGGGTTGATTGCCATGACGTCTGTCATTCCTTTCTCTCCAAAGGAAATATAGGATGTTCTGAAAAGTATATCCGATGATGAATCGTGATTTCTTATCAAGCTCATTTCCACCAATCAGTGCTGCGATGTGTCGCCATTCTGCAGTATACTTATGCAAGAGCAGACCTCTAGTGAGCTTCTCCCACACCATCTATGCCAAAGAACATTGGAAAAACAGGTGATCGGCTGTTTCCATTGGGTTGTTGCAGAAAATGCAACTCGGATTAACATTTTGGTTCCAGTTTTGCATCATGTCTCTAGTTGAAAGCCTGTTCTTCATCGCCAACCAAGTTATAAAAACATATTTTGGAATGCAGAAAGGGAACCAAACTGCTTTGTAGTTAGCCATTGTTGGTCGAGCAACCCAAATGAGAGACCAAGTTTCTTTGGTCATAAATTTCATGCGATACACACTGTCTCTGCCTTTCCAAAGGGCGATGTTCCGTTCTGCAGTTCTTCTCAGTTAGATCGTTATATAAAGTATGGTTGGGATAGAAAAAGTCTCACGCGATGCATGGGTAAAAAGAGCATAATAAAATATGTTTAGTTATTTTAAAATAAATTCAGTTATAGTTAACATTAATATTGTAACTAAGATATATTAACTTTTTATTTGTCAACAACTTAAATAGATTAGCTCAAAAGAGCCAATTGGTAGGAACACTGTTTACATAAGTGATATGAAGCGGTAGGAACTAAGATATATTAACTATAAACTAAAAATCTAATGTGAAGTGATCTTAGTGCAGTGGCAGGAGGTAAGTCCATTTGTAGAAGGCACCATCACATGCGGGATTGAGTCCCGCAACCTACGAATGTAGGAATTTGGCTAATGGGCTGGCCAGTTGTGGCCCAATGGTTGACAAATAAAAAAAAAACTAAAAATCTAATAGATTTTATGAATTATTATCTAGAACTAAATTTTTAAATTAAAAATTTATAAAATAGATTAAAAGAGACAAAGTACAATATTGATACACAAAATAAGAATTTTGAACAACATTTACCAATTTCAAAACATGAACAAAAAGTAGAAACGAAAGGTGAAAAAGATACGAAATACCTTGTGTCTCTTCTAAAAGTGAGAATGTGTCATGTGCGTTAGACCTTCTTTGTAACATCCGTGAACCGGAATCTCGGTTTGGGAGTTTCATCGGTCGATGCAGATGGTGCATCGGTCGATGCAGATGGTGCATCGGTCGATGCATGTTCAATTTTGTGCGTTTTGACTTAAGTCAAACGCTGCGTTTTGGGTTAAGGAAAACCCTTAGATGCGAGTTTTGTCTCATTCGTGGGTGTTGAGCTGTTTTTGAGAGAAACGAAAAGAGAGAAACTGTTCTTGAGAGTTCCTGGTGATTTCTGGAGATATGAGGCTGTTCCTGGAGAGATCTGTAGCTGGGATCGTTGTAGGAGCTTCCTAGAAGCGTTTTCTTCCTTGTGTTAGGTTCAGATTCGTCTTGGCAAAGGTAAGTGCAGGACCATGGCTTATCTAAGCTAGAGAACTCTTTAATCTGCTTGTTTTGTGTTGTTAGACGTGTTTGATTGTTGTTATGGACGTTAGGAAGCTTTCTTGTGGCTTGGGATCGAGTTTGTGGTTACAGGAACGAAGATCCGGCGAGAAGCTTCGGGGAAAACACGATGCTCGACATTGCATCGGTCGATGCATAGCTTGCGTCGGTCGATGCAAGTGCGAGGACGGCGCGTAAAACTCTAGGGTTTTCGTGTGATGTCGAGCATGCGTCGTTCGATGCAGATTGGGTATCGGTCGATACAAGTTACACTTGCATCGGTCGATGCAATCCCTTGATGTGTCGATCGATGCATGTTTGCGTCGGTCGATGCACTGTCTTGGTTTGTCGATCGTTGTTTATTGCTTGTTGTTTGATGGTTAAAGATACTCTATTGCTTGTGTGTATAGCCCAGTAGATGGGAGGATTGCCTTACTGAGTGTTTATAAAATACTCATGCATTGCAATATGTGTTTGTGGTGCAGGTAAAAGCAAAGTGTGATCGTGGAATCAAGGCAATGAAGAGGAGGATGTTCTAGGGACTCGGTTTTATATTGTCTGGCATTGCTAGGTTGCTAGAGTTGGGTCATTAGAACATTGCTAGGTTGCTGGTTCTATGATTCCTGTTGTTTTGGATATTGATTATGTTAGAATATGGTTATATATTATTATTGGATTATTATTGAATATTGGTTGGTTATTTCCGCTGTTGAATGTGTTTGTGGTTAGGTGGCTAGTGGGTATGGGACCACTAGTTGTAGTTTATTTTATTATATTATATTTATTATTTATTATTAAAAAAAAAAAAGGGTCGATCGTTTCATTTTGGTATCAGAGCCCTTACTGTTCTAGGTTTGGGTTCACTAGGCTTTGTGCTGTAGATGTTTGGGATTTGCATGCTTTGATTGATTATGTGAGTTAGTCAATTGTATGTGGCTTGGAGTCCTAGAACATCCTCTTCGAGCCTACAATGTGATTCCACGGTGAGTTTGTGTTTTTGTGTTTTTGGGTTATGTTAAGATTGCTTGTTAGCCTTTGTTCTTGGAAGTGCAGTGGTTAAAGGTGTTTGAGTTGTTGGTCGTGGACGGGAACGTGGTCGTGGTCATGGTCGGGCGGGTCCCGAGGCCAGCGAGTGTGTGGTCAAGAGTTCCACGAGGAGGTACGTCAGAGGGTCGCAAGCGTATCAAAAGGGACCAGAGAGGGTTAGCCGGTGTGAATGCCGGGAGTGCTAGGAACCCAGGTGTGGGATTGCAGCAGGTGGAGCCCAGGTTCGAGATGATCGCTTGGCGGAGCTATTGGCGTGCTGTTGGAGCGGTTACCGAGAGGGGTACCAGTGCAGGCTCCAGTTGTGCCGCATGTGGCGGGGTGCAGCCGAGGGCTGCAGATGTTGAGGAGTTTCCATCTTATGTTAAGAGGATGAGTAGTTGTAGATGACCAGTATGAGATTATTCTCAAGAGGTATCGGGCCTAGAGAGGCGGATAGGTGGACATATGCAGTCAGGGATGGACCCACGTGTATTAGTGGGAGGTCAGCTGACCTGCCCAAATTTTGAAAAAAAAAAAATTATTTCCTAATTTTAGATTTTGTTTTACAGTTATTTGAGTCCAACCAAACAAATTTTAAAATCTGACCTCCCTTAACTTATGAAAACAAAGTCCACTAGCCCATAAGAAAGAGAAGATCAAAGCCTTTTATTTATTATAGTTAAAAACAAATCTGGCCTAATTTGTTTACCCTAATAATTTATTCTATGCTTATATACTAGGGACCCTATATACTAAACAAAGAAGTAGCATCTTTTTCAAGTCGACCAAAAAAGAACGTGATCGTCGTGCTGGTGTCCGTGACTCTGTGTGTGTTTTCAATTTTTCTGGTTCATGCCTTCAGTACATCAGATTCTTTGAACCAAGTAAGTTTATTAGATACAAAACTAGATTTTGTTTTGTAATCAATTTTTTTAAAAAAATTATATTTAGAAATAAAAAATCCAATACATAGTTTTATTTTATGTTGATAATTTTTTCCTAATTTTTTTCAGACGAAACAATGAATACTTTGAAAAACTACTATAAAAGAAAAGAACCATCTACACCTTGCAGTGAACCACCATCTACACCTCGCAATGAACCACCATCTCCGCTTCGCAGCGAATCAGATGATATTGATTTACCTTGGGATCCTGCTGATCGAAAAAGAATAACAGATTATCATCCGAATCAAAGAGATGAGGTAATTCGAAAATACTTGATTCGAGGTCCTTGTCAACCTCGTGGGCATACTTTTAAACAAATATTGATAAGAAACACATTGAGGCGATTTAACCCAGCTTGGTTTGATCAATATAGAAATTGGTTAGAGTACAGTGTGAAAAAAGAAAAAGCTTTTTGTCTGTGTTGTTACTTGTTCAGAGATAATGCTGGTAAAAACGTAAAAAGTGATGCATTTATCACAGATGGATTCTGTAGGTGGAATGATTTAAAGAGTTTTCAGGACATGTGGGAGGTGTTGATTTCACAACAATGCAGTTATGAAGTGTGAAAACTTGATGAAACAAGGTCAGTCTATTGAGCATGCTTTGCATAAACAAGACGATATTACAAAAAAATGAGTATCGAATTCGGTTGAATGCTTCTGTTGATGCTTCAAGATACTTATTGCAACAAGGATTAGCTTTCCGTGGTCATGATGAATCAGAAAATTCAGTCAATAGAGGAAACTTTGTGGAACTCTTGAAGTACACTGCTGATCAGAATGAAGTTGTGAGTAAGGTTATTTTAGATAATGCTCCTGGAAATAATCAGATGAAGTCTCCTAAGATTCAGAAAGATATTGTGCATTGTTTTGCAGAAGAGGTAGTCAAATATGTTATTGAAGAAATTAATCATGATGTTTTCGGTTTGCTGGTGGATGAATCTGCTGATGTTTCCGACAAAGAGCAAATGGCGGTAGTGTTTCGATTTGTTGATAAAGGTGGGATAGTCAAAGAGAGATTTATGAGTATCACACATGTGAGTGAGACTTCTGCAACATCTTTGAAATTTGCTATTGATGATTTGTTTGCTAAATATGGATTAAGCATAAAAAGGGTGAGAGGACAAGGGTATGACGGAGTAAGTAACATGAAGGGCGAGTTCAACGGATTAAGATCATTAATTCAGAGGGAAAACACATCAGCATATTATGTTCATTGCTTTGCTCATCAACTTCAATTAGTTGTTGTGGCAGTTGCAAAAAAACATTTCAATGTTGGCGACTTTTTTGATATGATTACTCTGTTACTGAATGTAGTGGGAGCCTCATGCAAAAGGAAAGATATGATCCGAGAGAGTTACAGAAAATAAATTATTGAAGAAATTAATAATGGTGAAATCAGTACAGGAACAGGATTGAATCAAGAGATCTCTCTTCAAAGACCAGGGTATACTCGTTGGAATTCTCACTACAGAACTCTACTGCAGGTGATTCAGTTGTTTTCTTCTATCATGAAGGTGCTTGAGTACATTGAGAATGAAGGTGCAGATGACTTGAAAAGACGTCAAGCTCATAGTCTCCTTGATTACTTTCATAGCTTTGATTTTGTGTTTTATTTGCATATGATGATACACCTTTTAGGACTCACAGATACCTTGTCAGTGGCGCTGCAAAGAAGAGATCAAGGTATTTTAAATGCTATGTCATTAGTGAAATAACCTAAGAGACAACTCCAGTTGTTTAGAGATGGTGGGTGGGATTCTCTCATGATGAAAGTTTATTTGTTTTGTGAAAAACATGAGCTTGAAAAGGTTGAGATGGAGGCAGATTTTGTAGACTCAAAAAGACGAAGAAAAAAGACAGGAGTATCAAATATGCATCATTACAAGGTCAATTGCTTATATTCTGTCTTGGATTTGCAGCTTCAAGAATTTAATGACCGCTTTAATAAGGTGAACACTGAGTTGCTTATTTGTGCTGCTTCTCTATCTCCCATCAATGCATTTACTGAGTTTGATCTCTCAAAATTGTTGAAGTTATCTAAGTTCTACCCATATGACATCAGATCAGAGGAGCTCATTTCCCTTGAGCAAGAATTATGTATCTACATTAATAATGTTCGACATGATGAAAGATTTTCTAATTTGGAGAATCTTGGAGACCTTGCTAGAATGTTGGTGGAAACACGAAAACATATGTCATATCCTTTGGTTTATAGGCTTTTGAAGTTGGTTTTGATTCTGCCTGTTGCTACTGCAACTGTTGAGAGATGTTTTTCAGCCATGAAGATCGTAAAGACATATCGACACAATTGGATTGGAGATCAAGTTTTGAATGACTGTTTAGTTTGTTTTATCGAAAAAGATATATTCAAAACTATTACAAACGAAACTGTGATGACAAGATTTCAGAACATGAAAGATCGTAGGATGCTTTTATAAATTTTTTAAACATTGTAAGATTTTTATATTTATATTAAAGATGATTTTTTTTCTTTATGTTTTGACCTGGGTTAAAAAAATTCCTGGGTCCGCCACTGTATGCAGTTGGAGCAGATATTTCTCTGTTTGGAGGTTAATCCAGTTGGAAATTAGAAGTTGAGTGGGCAGGTGTAACATTGCAATGTTATACTCGGACCACAGGAGGTACTTTGTGTCGAGAGATGTTTATAGTCATTAAAGATTATTGCTCTTGAGGGGATGGTGATTCCCCTGAATACCGATAGCTCGAGGGGCTGAGGGCTCCGAGAGTGGCAGAGGGGATGATGTTCCCCTGAGGGGATGAGTAGTTCCCCTGATACTGAGATCTTGAGGATTGTGGTCCAAGAGTGAGACGTTATAACTCGAAGACGCTGTTCTGAGAGTGAGATCGGTATGACTCAAAGGTTGCGACCTAAGAGTGGAGGAGTTGGGAGCAAGCAATTCCTAGGACGTGAGTATAAACATAACGATTGAATGTTGACCTCAAGAGATTGACGGTGGTTTAATCTCGGGTTTTGGATGTGTTGACCATTGGGACAGGGTTTTATGACCAGAGCAGTTATGAATGTTTGGCTGTGCGCCAGGATTGTGAGGCCGGTGGTGCTGGAGTCCCGGGAAGGGGAGTTACAGCAGGTTTGAGCCGGCAAAGACATGTTTGCCAGATACATAAGTTCACGAGAAGCCTTCATGGCAGGATAAACTAATCGTTGCGACGATGTTGGATGAAGTTCATTGCAGATAGACAGGGTTGCTAGATTCAAGGTTTTTGTAAGCTTGTTGGAGGGAATAATTCAAGTGGTTTGAGTAAGCGGCCTGCAAAGCATTTGAAGCGGTGAATCAGAATATGCGAACGTATGGTACTTGTTTGTTTTATTACGTTCGTATTGATGATTTGCTGTGGAGAATTGCCAAGCGGAAAGCTATCTTGGGAATAAACTAACTTGTGGAAGTTTCCCTAACTGGCAAGTTACTAGAGGTTCTTGGAGGAACAAGAGGGTTGATATTCAGGTGGCGGCGAGTTGATGTCGGCATACTTGAGTATTTGTTTAGTTGAGCTGAGTAAGTAACTAGAGGATTTATAGAGCAAGGGATTCATACGCTCTAGTGTATCACCGTGGAGAGCACCGGTTTTGTTTGTTAAAAAGAAGGACAGAAGTCTCCGCTTGTGTATCGATTAATGGGGTTTGAACCGTTACTGTGAAGAACAAGTACCCTCTTAGGATTGATGAGTTGTTGGATCAGTTGAGGGGTGCTACTTGGTTCTCTAAGGTATATCTGGCGTCTGGTTATCATCAGATACTGATAGGTGAGGCAGATGTGAGGAAGACTGCTTTCAGGACGAGGTATGGGCATTGTGAGTTTGTGGTGATGCCTTTCGGGTTGACTAACGCGCCAACAGCGTTTATGAAATTGATGAACAGTGTTTTTCAGGAGTTTCTGGATGTATCTGTCATCATTTTCATCGACGATATCCTGGTTTATTCTAAGAGTCTTGAGGAGCATGCAGTGCATTTGAGGACAGTTATAGAGAAGCTGCGGGAGCAGAATTTGTTTGCTAAGTGGAGTAAGTACAGTTTTTGGCAGCGTGAGATGGGCTTTCTGGGTCATATTGTGTCTGCAGACGGGGTTTCTGTAGATCCGGAGAAGATTCAGACTATCAGGGATTGGCCTAGACTGCAGAATGCAACTGAGATCAGGAGTTTTCCTTGGGTTGGCAGGTTACTACATGAGAGTTGTGCAGGGTTTTGTAAGCAAGGCACGTCCGATGACTAAGTTGATAGGGAAGGATGTTCCTTTTGTTTGGTGACAGGAGTGAGTGGAGGGTTTTGCAAGCCTGAAGGAGATGTTGACTACTACGCCAGTGTTGGCTTTTGCCGGAGCAGGAGATGGAGTCTCTGGCAGGAGAGATCAGTGCGTTGGGGTTGTGTGCTGTTTCACAGGAACCGTTGGGTTTGGAAGCAGTTGATAGAGCAGATCTTCTGAGTAGAGTGCGGTTGGCTCAGGAAAAAGATTTGGGGCTGGTGAATGCCTTAAAGGATGTTGATTCAGAGTATCAGGTCGCAGTTAATGGTATTATCTTGGTGCATGGTCGGGTTTGTGTGCCCAAGGATGAGGAGTTGAGGCAGGAGATTCTGAGAGAGGCTCATGCGAGCAAGTTGTCCATTCATCCAGGAGCGACTAAGATGTACCGTGACCTCAAGAGGTACTATCATTGGGTCGGGATGAAGAAGGACGTGGCTAGTTGGGTTTCGAGGTGTGATGTGTGTCAGCTAGTGAAGGCTGAGCATCAGGTTCCTGGCGGTTTACTGAAGAGTTTACCCATTCCTGAGTGGAAGTGGGATATGATCACCATGGATTTCGTGGTAGGATTGCCAGTGTCACGGACCTTGATGCTATTTGGGTCATTGTGGACCGGTTGACTAAGTCAGCACATTTTCTGGCCATTAAGAAGACTGATGGAGCAGCGGTCTTGGTTAAGAAGTATGTGAGAGAGAGAATCAGATTGCATGGAGTGCCAGCGAGCATTGTGTCTAACAGTGATTCTAAGTTCACTTCGGTGTTCTGGAAGGCATTTCAGGCAGAGATGGGCACTAAGGTGCATATGAGTACATCTTATCATCCCTAGACAGATGGACAGTCTGAGAGGACGATCCAGACGCTGGAGGATTTGCTGAGGATGTGTGTGTTGGATTGGGGTGGCCATTGGGCAGATCACCTGAACATGGTAGAGTTTGCTTACAACAACAGTTATCAGGCGAGTATCAAGATGGCTCCTTATGAGGCTTTGTATGGGAGACCATGTCGTACACCATTATGCTGGACTCAGGTGGGGGAGAGGAGCATGTTTGGTGCTAGTTTTGTTCAAGAGACCTTAGAGAAGATTCGGGTTCTCAAGCTGAACATGAAGGAGGCTCAAGATAGGCAGAGGAGTTATGCGGATAGGAGGAGGAGAGATCTTGAGTTTCAGGTAGGAGATAAAGTGTACCTCAAGATGGCCATGTTGCAGGGTCCGAACAGGTCATTGTCAGAAACTAAGTTGAGTCCGAGGTATATGGGTCCATTCAGAGTGATTGAGCGGGTTGGACCAGTAGCATATAGATTGGAGTTACCTGAGGTGATGCGTGCATTCCATAAGGTTTTCCATGTGTCTATGTTGCGGAAGTGTCTCCGTGAGGGTGAGCAGGTGTTGGCTAAGATTCCTGAGGATCTTCAGCCTAACATGACTTTGAAGGCGAGACCAGTGAGGGTTCTCGAGAGGAGGATCAAGGAACTTCGGAAGAAGAAGATTCCTTTGATGAGAGTCCTGTGGGACTGTGATGGTGTTGAGGAGCAGACTTGGGAGTCTGAGGCAAAGATGAAGGCAAGGTTCAAGAAGTGGTATGAGAAGCAAGCCGCGACTTGAGCTTGTTTAGCCGGGTCCCATCTGTAATCCGTGGCTGGAGCGGGAATGGAGTATTCCAGCCCATCTCTCTTGTTACTCGGTCGCTTGGGGTGGTTGGTTGTGCGACTCAGTAACAAGATGAGATGGTGTTCGGGGTACAAAGTTTCCGTGAGGCGGGGTTTTGGAGGAAAGTTTCCTGAAATAGAAGTTTCCAAAAGTGGAAAGTTTCGAAAAATGGAAAGTGCTAAATATGGAAAGTTTTACGGGAGTTAGAATTTGTCCATTTTAGCGGTGGAGAGCCTTGGAGTGATTTGTGTGTGGCCTTAGTGGCGGACTTTTGAGTCAGTGTGCCGTGTGCGGTGGTCTTTGTGACGGGCTTTTTAGCCAGAGAGTGTCTTTGTGACGGTCCTCTTTAGGACATTTGTTTAGCCTTGGTGGCGGTCCTCTTTAGGACATTTGTTTGGCCTTGGTGGCGGTCCTCTTTAGGACATTTGTTGGCCTTTGTGGCGGGCTGTTTAGCCAGAGTGTCTTTGTGACGGTCCTTCGGGACAGATGGTCTTTGTGACGGTCCTTCGGGACAGATGGTCTTTGTGACGGTCCTTCGGGACAGATGGTCTTTGTGACGCGCTTTTTAGCCAGAGTGTCTTTGTGACGGTCCTCTTTAGGACATTTGTTTGGCCTTGGTGGCGGTCCTCTTTAGGACATTTGTTTGGCCTTGGTGGCGGTCCTCTTTAGGACATTTGTTTGGCCTTTGTGGCAGCCCTTGTGGCATGTATACGATCCTTGTGTGGTCATGTGGTATTCCAGTGAGGGGATATGTGCTTGGTAGGACATTGAGATGTTTTACGCGAGCCACGGGAAGGAAACCTGGATAGGGATAGGACTCAGACGTGTTCAGAATCGTTTGCTCACGACTCTTAGGGGACTTAGGTTCTCCTAGTACTGCCATATTCAGAGACTTTGTGACTTGGGAATATGGTTGGTATATCGACTTCGGATGACAATCCGGGGGCGCGCTGTAGGGTGGCAACCCGAGAGACGAGTTGGATTTTCTTTATATATTATGGCATGCGGGTCTAGGCCCGATGAGGAGCCAACGTTATGGCATGCAGACTTAGGTCTGATGAGGAGCCAATAAAAACTCAAGGTTTAGGCCTATGAGTAAAGGAAAGTCCAAAAGTCAAGAGCAAATGACGCTTGGAGCGTGAGTCTATCGCCTAGAGGTGACCTTCTGTAGATCAGTCGGAGGAGTGCAGGCCGTGGAGACGGTTGCGCGGGAGTCCTTGGCTGATGGTTGTTCAAGATTCGAAGACGAATCTAGTTTGGTGGGGGAGAATTGTAACATCCGTGAACCGGAATCCCGGTTTGGGAGTTGCATCGGTCGATGCAGATGGTGCATCGGTCGATGCATGTTCAATTCTGTGCGTTTTGACTTAAGTCAAACGCTGCGTTTTGGGTTAAGGAAAACCCTTAGATGCGAGTTTTGTCTCATTCGTGGGTGTTGAGCCGTTTTTGAGAGAAACGAAAAGAGAGAAACTGTTCTTGAGAGTTCGTGGTGATTTCTGGAGATTTGAGGCTGTTCCTGGAGAGATCTGTAGCTGGGATCGTTGTAGGAGCTTCCTAGAAGCGTTTTATTCCTTGTGTTAGGTTTAGATTCGTCTTGGCAAAGGTAAGTGCAGAACCATGGCTTATCTAAGCTAGAGAACTCTTTAATCTGCTTGTTTTGTGTTGTTAGACGTGTTAGATTGTTGTTATGGACGTTAGGAAGCTTTTTTGTGGCTTGGGATCGAGTTTGTGGTTACAGGAACGAAGATCCGACGAGAAGCTTCGGGGAAAACACGATGCTCGACATTGCATCGGTCGATGCATAGCTTGCGTCGGTCGATGCAAGTGCGAGGACGGCGCGTAAAACTCTAGGGTTTTCGTGTGATGTCGAGCATGCGTCGGTCGATGCAGATTGGGTATCGGTCGATACAAGTTACACTTGCATCGGTCGATGCAGCTTCTGTGTCGGTCGATGCAATCCCTTGATGTGTCGATCGATGCATGTTTGCGTCGGTCGATGCACTGTCTTGGTTTGTCGATCGTTGTTTATTGCTTGTTGTTTGATGGTTAAAGATACTCTATTGCTTGTGTGTATAGCCCAGTAGATGGGAGGATTGCCTTACTGAGTGTTTATAAAATACTCATGCATTGCAATATGTGTTTGTGGTGCAGGTAAAGGCAAAGTGTGATCGTGGAATCAAGGCAATGAAGAGGAGGATGTTCTAGTGACTCGGTTTTATGTTGTCTGGCATTGCTAGATTGCTAGAGTTGGGTCATTAGAACATTGCTAGGTTGCTGGTTCTATGATTCCTGTTGTTTTGGATATTGATTATGTTGGAATATGGTTATATTTTATTATTGGATTATTATTGAATATTGGTTGGTTATTTCCGCTGTTGAATGTGTTTGTGGTTAGGTGGCTAGTGGATATGGGACCACTAGTTGTAGTTTATTTTATTATATTATATTTATTATTTATTATTTAAAAAAAAAGGGTCCGTCGTTTCATTCTTCATCTAGCTTTTTTACATATGCTCCAAAATTTTGACTCTACTTATTTATTTCAAAACCTACAAAAGTCAAATAAAAGAGAAAAAAAATATTTTAGTTAAATAAAAAGTAATATTACTAAATTTAAAAATTTATGTGAGAGGTAGAATATGATGTTTGATGTTTTATGTCTGATGTCTCATCGGGCTGTCAGAAGTTCGTACTTCTCTGTTACAACTCAATAATGGGCCGATCTTACCACTGTCTGCTCTGCCCACAGTGTAAGCTTTTAGAATCTTTAGTTCCTTTGCAAAGTTGAAATTTTAAAACTTTTAAAAATTTGTAACCTTTTTTTTTGAGTGAAAAGATTGATCAGTGGAGGAAACTTATAACAGCATGTCAAAGAGTGATAACTGGGGAGATGTCTTCAGTTGTTCTCAATATTCCATGGTTGCTTTGTTTCTGTCTAGAAAAAATCAATGCTGCTATGGATACTGTTGCGGAGCAGACATTTATACAGTCACTGGCTGAGACTTTAAAAAGTGTAAAGCTGGTTTACGACCCTATTTTTAATTGTTAAATTGACATGTGTCGCGATCACATGAGTTACTAACTTTGAAAACCAAGGTTTATATAATAACATAATATTGAATATGCTATCAAATCATTCACCGATTGGAAAACTAAAAAAAAATTAAATTAATTTTTACCAAAAAAAAACTTAAAAAAATTACATTAATTTTTTATTTTGATTATCTTATTTTTCTTACATTATGTTAATCACTAATTTTACACATTAAACTTTTTCATACTTTAATCACTTTTCTGTATAAAATTTATTTTTAATATATGATCAGAATAAAAATAATAATTGCAATTAAATTGCAAATATTTTCCTTATTAATTGCATATATTTTTCTTTTAAAATTAGTAATTTAATAGATAACTTTCTTATTAGAATTAGTCATATAATATATTACTTTTAGTTTTATATACTTTCAAAAATATTAATTGTAATCTTTTTATTTTTAGCATTTTTTAATTTTTTATAATTATTAAATAAATTTTATTTTCACATATGTCAAATATTATCGAAATATTTGACACATGTCGCGATTATATGAATTACTAATTTTGAAATCTATGGTTTATATAATATATATATATATATATATATATATATATATATATATATATATATATATATATATATATTAGGATTTATCAATCCTTCACTTTCTGTCCAGCGTTTTGTGTTTTTAATTGATTAAAATACATCGATGGTATGAAATTGAGGACTAGTCATGTGGAGTACATTAATTAAAGAATGTAACGATCGGTCTAATGTACTCTACTCAAATACTTGTAGGTAACATTTTGATATATAGCCTGACCAGAGTTGGCTCTGATAAAATTTACAAACAAAAACAAAATAAACAAAATCGGGCACTAAGCAGCGTTGGCTCCTACATTAAAAGCCGTATATATTGACTTTAGATTTTTGGGTTCATAGAAGAACTAATAAATGAAAATAGTAAACAATGGCAATAAAATGGTACTAGTGACTTTTAAACAGTTATAAAAATTCAGAAGTCCCATGCTTAGCGAAGGCAAAAGATTACTCTTATCTTAATCATCGGATCTTGCTCTAGCAGTATCTATCCCGGTCAAAACGGACTTGGGACGGTCAAATCCTATTTCATTTTTAAATCAACGACTTCGACGAGAACGTTTCTAACGTTGGACGTCTCGAAAGTCGAAAGATAGTACAATAGCTTACTCAAAATCAATTTACTATTGGGCTACTATCTACTTTGAGTTTTATTAATTTACAAACACTAAATAATATGTTGACAAAAAGAAAAACACTAAATAATATAATTTATAAATAAATTAACGAATTTCATAAGTTTATACAGTTATTACTTATTAATTTATAATATTGATAGACTCATATATTTAAATAGATTTTTAAAAATCTAATTATCATATTGAACTGTGTTAAATATTACACTGATCTAACTTGGGAATTTATCAAAAATTAATTGATAGAGGTTTTATTACTATGGGTACATTTTGTTATTCCTTTCTCACACTATGGCCAATTTTTTTTTTTTAATTGTCTATGGCCAAATTTCTTACATAATTTTAAATATGATTGTATATGATATATTCTAGTAATGAGTTACTAACGAGTGAATTTTAAAACATTTTCTTTAATAATTAACCAGCATATTCTTGTAATTTCTCTTCTAATTTTTTATAGACGTGTTTTTTATATAAAGTGGGCGTAATTAACTAGCTAATACCGTAATACGGTAGGCAAAAAAAGGCAGCCAACTAGAACATAACTTGTTGTAAACAAAGTTGAGGAAAAATTGGAAAGGAAGAAAGAACAATTGTTATTGAAAAGAAAGGTTCAAGAGGTGAATTTATTTAGCACACAAGTTTGTAAATGAGGTTTGAATAATTTAACCATGTTGATGAAAGTTGGAATAAATAGACCATATATGTTGATATAGAAAATACAACAAAAAGTAACGTACATAGTAAAATTATCATTTTACACATATTCATTAGAAATAACGTACATAGTAAAATTTAACATTAAACCCAAAAAAAAACGGTTATTTGACGCTTAAGAAAGGACAAGTTTTCAGCAATGTGTTGGCGTATGCTGTTATTCAGTCCTTACTCTTACAGCTAGATTTTGGTATCAGGTTTGTGTTTTCTCGCATGTACACGTATATACAATCATGTAAATAGCTATATATTGAAGTTTACTTATACATCTATCCATAACAAAAGCAAGCGACATGTTTTATTATGAATATTCATCGCCGACCAATTTGGCTGACGAGACGCGATTTGCAAGTTTTGAAACAAAGGATAACCAGTAGCCTAATCGTTACAGTAATTTATGCAAGACTTAATACTTTCGAAATAACTTTTGTTTTATAAAGTTGGTAATCGTTATGACCTATGGAATATGGGGGAAAACGGCCAACTCCCCCATGAACTTAATTGCTTTATCGTATTCCTACACAAAACTTTCATGTGTGCTTAAACCTATATGAACTAATATATAATTTGAAATTACTACATAAACTATATAAATACGGCCGTTAATTAAACCGTTAGTGTAGCTGACTGGAATGCCACGTAGGTGAACTAAATGACTGCGTAGGAATATGATTTTGTAGGTTTTGGCCGTATTTATATAGTTTATGTAGTAAATTCAAATTATATATTAGTTCATGTAGTTTTAAGCACACTTAAAAGTTTTGTGTAGGAATATGATAAAGCAACTAAGTTCATGGGGGAATTGGCCGTTTTCCCTGGAATATGGTCACTATGATATGTATTGTCGATTAAAAGTTAATATAGGTCTTAGAGAAAAAAGTGATTCCATTCGGACTTAGAAACGATTTGAGGTTGAAGAACTTGTCTCCCTTTGAATTGGGATATATCTTATATAGATCATTTTGTAAGTCAAATGGGTAAAGAAATAACCAACTAGGGCATATTTAATCATATATCTACACGTAACTTTATCTCATTTTTCAAATAATTTCTAACTGTAAATGAAGACAAAAAATATTTTAATGGAAATTTCTAAATACATAAATTTGAATAGTGTGGTAACTTTGAAAACCCTCCATATTACTCAGATTAGTATTATTGAAATGATAAGAGAGGTATATGTGATTATAATATTTTACGTGTGAACTCAAAGTTTTTGGTATACCAATTAGCAAGCAACCCACATAATTAGCCGGAGAAAAAAAATAGGACTAATCATAATATTGAACGTGGAAGGACATCGTTTCATGTGAATCCGCGTTTGTCCTACACGCGCTTCCTTGTTCTGTACATCAAACCGAACAAAGTCAGAACGTAAAATAGTTTTGTATATCGACATTACCGCTTCACTCACGTGGACTTGCCACCCTAGTCAAACCTTATATATAACCCACCTGATCGATTACTAATCTATATCTCTTAATTCATTACATTCATTTTTTTTCCTCTTGGCTATTTCTTTTCTCTTAAACACGAGCAAGAAGAATCTAGCTACTTTGATCTTTTAATCAAGAAACGAGAAAAAAGAAAATTAGGGTTTTTTGTGGTGGAAGATTTTTTCGTTTTTTATATTAAAAACGATGCATTTTGTGAAAATTTTCCCACTATTGGCCCTCGTAGTCATAAACTTAGCCGGAACGGCGACAGTAGAGGCTGCGACGGGAATGAACCCTCCGATGAAGCTGGTTTGGCATTATTACAAAGTTACTAACTCTTGTGATGATGCGGAGACTTATATTAGACACCAAGTCGAAAAGTTTTACAAGAGTGATAATAGCATTGCACCCAAGCTACTTCGTCTGCTCTACTCTGATTGTATGGTTAATGTAAGTAAACAACAACAAGAACATCATCAACATTACATTCATTTTCTTATTTTTTACAGCCTATATACGTTATTAATCTACGTAACATGTGTGTGTAGGGATGTGATGCTTCCGTTCTTTTGCAAGGACCAAACTCAGAAAGGACAGCTCCGCAAAATCGAGGGCTTGGAGGTTTTGTAATAATCGATAAAATAAAACAAGTCCTTGAATCACGTTGTCCTGGTGTTGTTTCTTGCGCTGATATACTCAACCTTGCCACTAGAGATGCTGTTCACATGGTACATATATACGCATACGCGCATCTTCTTATTAAAGGAGAAGTACTATTGATTGATTAAATATTGTTGGAATTTTTCTGATTGGTGTTTTTTTTTTGATGATGATTATAGGCTGGAGCACCGTCTTACCCTGTGTTTACCGGGAGAAGGGACGGTGGGAGACTAAATGCAGACGCCGTGGATCTTCCGTCACCGTCCATCTTAGTCGACGAGTCATTGGCATACTTCAAATCTAAAGGTCTTGACGTTTTGGATATGACTACCCTTCTAGGTATTTCATCGTCTTCTTTTTCTCTCTTTCCCTTTAAACACAAGCATCTTCTATCGTTTATTCCAGTTAGGAAAACGTACTCGCAAAGCAATACAAATTCACGTTTGTATTTACATATAGTGTTTACTTTTTCCAAATGATTAGCATAAGCATTTTAATCACAAACGTATATAGACATCAAATGAACTGTTTTGGGTTTGACATTTATCCCATTTGTAATTTGCAAAAAATAATATCTGAAAAATTATTTGACAATTTAAAAATATGACATTTGAAACAATGATTGTATTAACGTTGAAAAAACTAAGATTGTAATTCAATGCTCTAGCTATGTTTGGCAGAGAGGAAATCTTAATTACGGCCACTACTATAAAGATTACAAATATTTTGTACTAATTCTCATTGTAAACAACACTTAACTACTACACAATAAAAATTTACAAGACGGTTTCACATTCTGGAATTTAAGAATATCCTAATAGTAATCTACCTAGTAATGAAGAAATAAAGATATAATATACAACCAAAGTGGATTTAACTAGCTTTAATTTCTCGTAGATGATTTGTAACAACCTCTAATATATTGTGTAATGGAACAGGAGCACACTCAATGGGGAAGACACACTGCAGTCATATAGTGAACAGACTATATAACTTCAAGAGCACAGGGAAACCAGATCCGAGCATGAACACTACATTGGTATCCCAACTTCGATATCTTTGTCCTCCAAGAACACAAAAGGGCCAAACCGATCCACTCGTTTACCTAAACCCAGACTCAGGCTCGAGCAACAGATTCAGCAACTCCTACTACTCTCGTGTTTTGTCTCATAACGCTGTTTTGGGAGTAGACCAAGAGCTGCTCAACAACGATGACTCGAAGGAGATCACGCAAGAGTTCGCTTCAGGTTTCGAAGATTTCAGAAAGTCATTTGCTTTGGCAATGTCGAGGATGGGATCTATCAATGTATTAACCGGAACAGCTGGAGAGATTCGCCGAGACTGCAAAGTTACCAACGCTAACTACGGAGCTTAAACTATATAATTATATCTTATTTAATTTATTATTATGTGTGTGTGTTTGTTATAAAATTATAAATATAAGTTATTCTGATTGGTTGTCCAAAAAAAAAAAAAATATATTCTGATAAATTTATCATCAATAAGGATGGAAGATAAATAAGATAAATTGTTGAATCTTGCAAGAATGTAACAATGTTTTTAATCAAACTGATTTGGAAGAGACATTAACAACATGAAAGCGCATGTTTTTCTTCATTTGATATTAGCAACCTTCAAACTTCTCTTAAGCTAAGCTTTGCATTTTTTTTCTTCTCCAAGTTTACTCTTAAAATAGTACCTCCAATTTATATGAAAGAAATTTATTTCAAAAAGATAGTATTTTTTAAAGGTTTTCTATGCGGAATTTATTAGTATTATTGATGAATTGTAAATCTGAAGAAAAATAATTGAATATCATTGGTTTAGAGTTATTAAAAATTGTAAATCATAAAAAAAAGAATGCAATTATAAATTTATAATCAAATTTTAATATGTGTGAAAAGCCTAAAAGATGTAGATTAATTAGGAACATAATAGTATTTGTTTGGAAATGAATATTGTAACGTGTAAAAAGTCTGTAGATCCTTTAACAAGTAAAAGAAGATAATTGTGTAGGTGAGTTATATAGTTTTGAAAATCCATATAAAATAATATAAAACCAAATGGATTGAAAATATTAAAAATACACCCATATATCAGGTTATTTTCACATTTTGAAGAGAAAAAAACAGTTGTCTTTTTAAAAAGAAAATTGTTTTAAGGCAACAAAACAAATTTGCAAGATATACAAACCAAAAACGCTGCGTTTCAAAGATAACATTTTTTAAACACGTCATCATCACAAATAAGAGATATTTGATAGCAGTCTTCTTCGTAGGCTTCGCTTCGCCTTGGAGGCGCTCTCTCCTCAGCTTTTTCGAGTCTCTCTCTCTCGCTCATGGCCGTACCCGGAGGATTCTTCTCTTCCACGGCGCTTCTCCGTAATCACTCTCTTACTGACATTCACCATTTTTTTTTTTTAATTTCGACTTACAACATCTCTATCTAGGCCTTGTTCGCGTTTGTTATTGCTAATTGATATTCTCATGTACTTTTTTGATTTGGAGCTTTCTTCTTTGCATTCCATTTTTTTTTTTTTACTTTTCAGCATAATTCTTTGATTCTCTCCTCAAAAAATTTCATGAATTGAGTTGAAAAAATACTACTTGGCAGGGCATTGTCCTGTATCGAAAACAGAGGAGGGAGGAGGAAGCTGCTTCCATGTCGCGCCTCGCCGAGTTTTTCATCCTCACCGCCTCAACACTAATTCTGGGTACTCTCTATTGCCCTTTCTTCTCCATAACCCATTAATTCTGTTAAGTAAAGTTGAGATTTTTTTTTTTTGCTTTTTAAAGTAATTTCGTTGGATTAAGTTTTGTTGCTTTTGTGTGAGTTTGATATTACTAGAAAGATGTTAGACTCTAGCTTTTTTTTTGGAAAGCTTTATTTGTGTAACTCCTGCATGATAGTTCAGTTTTGGTTATATGTTTCTAGACTCTATAGTCAATGTTTTTCATGAACCTTGAGACTTGTATTCACCATTTATTGTTCTCATACGGGAGCTCCTGAACTATATAAAAGCCGTCTACTTGGTCCAAAGTTGTTCTCTTTCTTAGTTTGTTAGTTTATTAGAAACTATAAGTTGAGATCATATTTTTTATCTGTCACTTGAGCTAGGGAATATAACTAAATGTGTTTCCGTAGTACCTTCATCTGTAGTAAAGGCTATAAAGAACCAACTATGAGTTTCATCTATCAGGGTAATCTTGTAAGATGTCAATATTTTTGTGGGAGAGACATTGCACTTTTATTTTTCATTTTTATATGAATCTTCACTTATACATACCAAATTTTTAATGCATAATACCAGGAGTGGATTTCTCAACTGTAACCGTGACTATTTTACAAGAACATATTTGCGGAAGAATAGGACTCAAGCCATAGCAGAGTATTTGGGTTCAACTTCAGATCCTAAGAAGCCAACTGGGAAGTCAAGTTATCATCCTTCAGAAGATATCAGAGCATATGTGCCAGAGAATCCTGCAGATTCTAGGCTTTCCCCTCCTGTAACTGCTAGAACCATCATTGAGGTATTATTATATGGCATCTTTCGCTCAACATTCCATTTGATTAGTTTTCACTTTTCAGGTAAAACAATCCTAGGACTGATGTCTTAACCTAAGTTACAGTTTTATGTTTGTGTGAAGAGTTCTGGTTGTTACCTTATTGTGGTTTCTTCAGTATTCATCTATCAGAACTTTAGAATGCAACCACCATTACCAGTGTGACTTTGCTTGTTTGATTTTTTAAACCTGGTTTTACGGATCTGACATTTCCCGTAGTGTGTCTTGTTTAGGTGAACAAAAAAGGAACCTTGATGCTTTCAGGATTACTTGGTATAGGAGTTCATGAGAATATTCTCTGGCCTGATATACCTTATGTAACAGATCAGCATGGAAGTAAGAAAAAAATAGTCTTGGTCTTTACTTTATATTTATTCGATTGGCTTATAACTGTCAACCATTGAATTGAATCACCCTTATTCTCTGCAGATATATACTTTCAAGTAAAAGAAAATGAGGACATAATGCAGTCTGTTGTTTCTTCTGATAACAATTATGTGGTATGTTGTGTCTTCCAAGCATATTATGCATATCCCGTTATAGTCATCTAGGTTTGTGCCGCTGTTTTATATTCCTTTTATGCATGTCAATGTGTTTTACTGTATTTAAATTTTTAAATGACTCTGCTGAACGGTGTAGTCTTTGCAGCTTGCACTATTGTTTTCTCTCTTTTAATAGTTTACTTATGCGATGCAGCAAGTAATAGTAGGTTTTGATACGATGGAAATGATCAAGGATATGGAGCTGAGCAGTCCATCTGGTATTGGTTTCGGGATTGAAGAAATCGATGATGGTGAAAGTGAAGTAGAGTATGAAACCAAGGGGGATGAGGATAAAAGAGAAGACAAAGATGATGAGGTTTGAAAATTTTATTTCAACCTTTCGTGCTCAATTATTGAAGAACTTCATATGGAAAAAAAATATGTGGGATGCGTAGCATACTTCAGTAGTCATAGTGTGATCTTTTACTTCAGGAATGGGTTGCTGTTTTAGAAGATGGAGATGAAGACGATGATTATGTTTCGGATTCTGATGAATCACTTGGAGACTGGGCAAACTTGGAAACAATGCGGTATTGTCACCCTACGTATTTTGCCAGGAGGATGGCCGAGGTTGCTTCAAATGATCCTGAAAATTGGATGGAGCAGCCGTCAGCTGGCCTTGCTATCCAGGGACTATTGAGTCGTGTTGTTGTGGAGGATTACTCGGATATCCAGAAACATATCTCTGATTGCAAGGCTACATGTACTGACAAAAACAAGGATGTAGAAAACTCAGGAGAGAAATTTGAAGGCATTAGTAGGCCAAGTGGAGATGAGTCTGAGATATTGCAGGTTGAAAATTCGAAAAATGCCATATCGTATTACAAGCTGGAGATAATAAGAATCCAGCTCATTACGGCACAGGGGCATCAGGTTTACACTAAAGCTCTTCTCCCTCTTTCCCCTTGTGTTATTTTGGTAATTATGAGATCAAAGTCAAACAAAAGTAAACACCAAAGTTAGTCCATGTTTTCATGCTTGGTTGTTTTCTTTTTTTTTGCTTTTGAACAGACTGAAGTAAAAGTGGGAGACGTCAGGAAAGCACAACCTGATGCTATTGCTCGTGCATCAGATGGTATCGTCTCTCAGTTAGAAGAAAATGGTGATAAACTAACTGACGCCCTCAGATCTCTGTGTTGGAGGCATAAAGGGCTTCAAGCAGAGGTAAGAAAACAAGAACTTTAAATTTTATACTGGAATTTGAAACAGAAGCTGTGTAGCTTGCACGACTAAATTGCTACGATCATGAGTAAATCCTTGTGATATCACAATGCAGGAAGTGAAGCTCATTGGGATAGATTCACTTGGTTTCGACCTCAGGATTTGCTCAGGAATGCAAATTGAGACATTACGGTTTGCATTCTCGATAAGGGTATGTCGAATTTTTCCTTATCTTTTTAGACTGTTTAGTGGTCAATGTTACATATGATTATCACAACAAACCTGTTTAACTGACATAACAATAGCAGTTAGATCAATGTGGCCTGAGAAGTGAGAAATCTCTCTATTGCAGGCAACATCAGTACACAACGCTGAGGGACAGTTGAGAGATTTATTATTCGCATCGACACCTTCCAAACCGCAGAAACCAAAACAAACGAGTGAAAAGGAATCTTGATGATGTACCTACAAGAAACATATTCAACTGCAAGTTTCTGTGTATTAATGGGAAGTGTCCCCTCACTAGTCAGACATGAACTAACAACTCATGTAACGGCTTATTCTTGATGCTGTATCGTTGGGTTATGTTTATGCTTTGGGGGGGTTTCTCGTAATCAAAATATATGGAAAAAAAAGTAAAAAATTAGAATACATACCTCAATCTTAATAGGTAATTTGAACTCTATACTAAATCTTTTAAGTCTTTGAAATGTACCCTTATGGGCTGAACTAAATGACTATTTTGTCCTTAGTTACAAATTAAATTAAACTAAATACAATATAATTAAATTAATTTATTTGAAAATTTTATTTTTAAAAATAATATGTAAACTAGATATTCGGAATTTTCTGTATTGTTTTTTAAAAATTATGAATTAATTTATTATATATAATATTAATCAATAACTAAAAAATTAAATTAAGATAAAATAAATAACATATACCCTTAATTAATAATTAATTAAACATTAAAAATTAAACATAAAATAATTAAACTCATCATTGTTAGAAAATTATTTTTAAAAATAACTGTTTATATTTTAGATATTGAAATTTTTTTGATAATGATGAATGTAGTTTATTATGGAAAATATTAATCAATAAAAAAAATTAAAAAAGTTTTTTTTGATAATGATCATGAAGTAGTTTATTATGGAAAATAAATTAAAATTTTTAAAATTAAAATTACGGAAAATATTTTAGATATTAAAATTTTTTTTTGATAATGACGATGAAGTAGTTTAAAAAATAAATTAAATTTTTTTTGATAATGATGAAATAGTTTATTATGGAAAAAATTAATCAATAAAGAAAATTAAAAAAAGAAAATTAAAGAAAATTAATCAATAGATAATATTATTTTTCATTTAATAAAAAAGTTTTGAAAAATAATTATATATTTTAATTTATTTTGAAAATTGTTAACTTTAATAAAATAATAATAAATTGTGAGATTTTAGAAAATAAATCAACAGTTCAAAAAAATCGACTATGTAACAAATCAATTAATAAAAAAATAAATCGACTTTTTAATATAAGTCAACAAAGAAAAAAACATAAATCAGCAGGAATAAAATATAAGTCGACAGTTAAAAAAGTCAATCATATTAATAAGTCAACTTAAAATAAAATAAGTCTACTAAGACCAAACAAATCAACGGGAAAAAATATAAATCAACAAACAAAACAAATAAGTCAACATCATCAAAAGTCAACTTTGTAAAAAAACAATCAAACAAAAAAAAAAGTCGACAATTTTATAATAAATCGATGGAAAAATAAATAAGTCGACAAAAATTAAACTTAAGTCAACCATTCAAAATATCTTCCTTATTAATAAATCAATGTAGAATATAATAAGTCAACAATAAATAAACAAATCAACAGAAAACAAATATAAATCGATGAACAAAAAAATAAGTCAACAGTTAAAAAAATCGACTATGTTATAAATCCACTAGCCATAACATAAGTCAACTGTTCTAATATAAGTCGATGACACAGATAATTAAGTCAACAGAAGTAAAAAAACAAAACGATTGTTCAAAAAATCGACATTATAAAGAAATCAACCTTGATTAAAATAAGTCTAAAACATTTATATATATATATTATAAATTGTATAATCTTGAATTATTTATTTTTAAAGAAAATTAAATCTAAATAATATCAACAAAATATTTAAATTCTTTTTCTTTAACCAAAATTTTAAGATAAAAAATTTATTCATGTAATCATTATTTAAAATACAATAAATAATTTTCGTTATAATTTTAAATTATTAAATAATTAATTCCGAATTTAACAATTTTAAAAAGTAATTTATTTTTAAAGTTGATTTATTTTTAAATATAAGTTAAGTTTTTATTGTTTTTATTTAATTGTTAAAATTATTTAGTAATAAAGGTATTTCTGTCCATTTTCATTCCAAAATGTGTAGTTTTCAAATAACTATAAGATTAAGTGTAATTTTCAAATTTCTTTTCAAATATAGTATAGTTTTCAAATTGTCATATAGCACACGTCATCACTATTAAGAGATAAATTTATTGCCTTTTAGCTTTTCTATTGTGTGAGTTTTGTATAACCAAAATGTTAGACTTTATGTTTTCCAAATATTTGTTTGCATGAGCGTACATCATTTTGGTAGTAGTATGATTTCATGAATGTTGAGATTTAGCAAGAAACTGAAAAAAGGTATTGTATTTTTTTTTTTTGAATTGAATGTAACATAATTCAAACAAAAAAAACTGTTTTACAATGACTGTTTCCAGTTTCTGAGTTTTCTAATCAAGGCCGAACAAGTGAAAAACAAGAGTTACAGCATTGTATTTTAAATTACTGAACAATGTTTAGATGATCAGTTCATTAATTTAATTTGTGTATTCAATTTAACTTAGTATAGAGAAATCCCTCAAATGCAAGTGCCTACGTTTATTTTTAACTAGAATTTGTACCCGCGCACGCGCGGGATTTTAATTTTAAATATTTCTTATCAATAGAAATTGTTAAGCTCAAATATAATCTTTCCAACTTTTGAGTATAAATTTATATAAATACTAAACTTACTTTACTCAGTGATATACAACATATATATTTTTGACAATTTGTTAGAAACACCCTTTTTGGCATATCCATTTTCAAAAATGTCCATTATTTTATACATTTTCATTTTTGCCCTTTTTTACACAATTACACCATGTTAAATTAATTTTTAGAATTTTTTTTTAGGTTTGGGTTCCCAATTTACATTTAGGGTATAGTTTTTAAGGGATAGGGTTTAGTATTTGGGGTTTAGGATTTATAATTTTGTCATTTTATATATTGAAAAGGGGTATTTTTGAAAATAGACATCATGAAATGGTATTTTTGAAAAGTGACATAGAAAAAGGGGTATTTTTAAAAATCCCCCTATATTTTTGAAGATAATATTTATTTGTTATATTTATTTGCGATTTTACGTGGGATTTTAGTTAAAATTTATATCAGTAAGAATCATTAAATATGAATATAATTTGAAGATTAAAAGATAAATATATATAAGTGCCGTACTTATTTTACTAATCTATATATAACATATATTGTCTACTGTCGCAATAATATTGTCGACAATCTTGTGACCTTTTATCTTTAAAAGAATTCATTCCATATTCATATCTCATGAAAACATAATTTTAAAAGTTCTAACGTCAATGTCGATCATTGACCTAATTATAGAGACAATTTCAACATATCGATATCCTACATTAAATGCGAATATACAAAGTTTCAGGAACAATTTTAGTGTTATGTCGCTACAATGAGGTTGTCCAAATGCATCATCTGCCATAATAGAATTTCCGACTAAGTCAAGAATGCTTAAATGATGAAATGTTTAAACCCCATAATGAATATCTATTCACTAATCCAAGTTACATATTTTTCTACAATCTCATATGTTATTTGCAGATGTTAATTTTGTGATGCAACCCCAGCTTCGTCTTCTAAAAAAAACATAATGTACTTTAAATATGTTGTTTTTGCCAATGTTTTGGGTTAAAAGCATTTGATAATATATATATATATATATATGTTATATTTGTTATATATGTTTTGTATCATGTTATAAAATTGTAGCTCCAGTTGATAATATATGTTATGAGATATGCTACACAAATCACATGCCACTTTTTGTAACGCCTTACATATCATTTTTTCTATATTTCCTGACCATTGATTTTGTTTTTTTAGATAGATTATCTTTTCAAAATTCTTTTTCATATGTTTTCCAAAAAAAAGTGTGCCTCTTACAATGTCTTTGTTTTAGATCAAAACTTTTAATTTAAGTTAAGTTAAGTAATTAATATTTTCTATCTTATAAGTAAAATTTAATAATAAATCTTTATGGTATATGTTTCTTAGAAACTAATGTTTCACTTCAATTTTATTTACATGTTTAGATTTTTTTTTTGTCAACCATTGGGCCACAACTGGCCGGCCCATTAGCCAAATTCCTACATTCATAAGAACCGGGACTCGATCTCGGGTGTGATGGTGTCTTCTGCAAATGGACTTACCTCCTGCACATGTTTAGATTTCTATAAATACAATTACATAACTTGTTTTTTTACTCCACCATGCATTAAATTCTTACTTACATTCTAAAACTCATTAACCCATTCTAAATTTTGGAATATAATCATTTTTGGTTATAATTTTAATAATAACATTATTACTAAAACAAATTTATAGTATTATTTTTAATATTTTAAAATTTTCATTTATTTTACTTAATTCATTTTTAGATAATTATTAATTTTATTATTTACTAAAATATTATATTATTATTTAAACTATTTTAAATTTAATTAATTTTAGTTAATTCATTTTTTCTTTATTTTTTACTATTATTAATTATAAATAGTAAATATGAAATGAATGAATATTAAAAATAATATTTTTTATGCAGGAGAAGTGAGCAAAGTTAACTTTATATGTATAGATATAGAGACATCAAAATAATCAAATATCATGAACATGATCACTCTTTCATCAGGGAATAACCATCTGGGAGATGCATCGTAATATATAAGTGCCTCCAAGTAAGAAAGTCAACGCATTTCCTCAACCAAGAGAACAACAGAAAAAGTCAACACGTTTTAGTTTTAGGCTTTTAGCTCCAACATTATTCTCAGCAGACCACGTCTATAATCATTCATAGAAAAAAGATTAAAATGGGAAAATGGTCGGAGTTGCCACAGGAGATTCTCCACTTGATCTCCGTGAAAATCGACAATCCCTTTGACCTGATCCACTTTCGATCAGTTTGTTCCTTTTGGCGATCCTCTAGTCTCCTCAAATTCAGACACATGACATCACTTAGATGTCCTCTTCCCCTTGATTCTGGCGGTTGTGGTGATGATTGTTATATCTTGAGCAGCCGTGTTTACCTTCTTAAGTCTCCTTATCTTGACTGTCCTCGATATTGGTAAGAAAATATAGTCTTTTTGAATTTATTCTTGAATCTTGATGATAGATATAGATGAGAGAATTTGATCATGCCAGGTTGTTTAAGCTACAAGAAAAAGAGAATGGAGAAGTAGTTCTACATAGTTTGTTCTTACGAAGAAACTCCTCTGCGTATAGATGCTTGTATCCAAGTCTTTCACTTGATTTGCTTAATTGTCAAATCGTTGAGCTAGCGCAAGAACATGTGGCTTGTTACAGCGAATGGTTTGAACTATTCGAATGCGTTTCAAAATGTGAAGAACGTATAGGCTTTATGGGATTAAGCAGAGAGAACAAGGGATTTACGATTCTAGGGAAACTCTCATTCAATGGTCTCGCCATGTATAGGTCAGTCGATAAGCGTTGGACCGAGCTTGAGATAACACCCGAATCATTTTTTGAAGGGATAGTTCCGTTTAAAGGTAACTTTTACGCTATAGATCGCACTGGAAGAACAATAGTGGTAGAGCCAACTCTAGAAGTGAATACATTTCAGCGGTCCAGACCTTGTGATAAGACAAGGAAACGTTGGGTAAGGACACTAACATTTTTAATCCACACGCTCTAATGTCACCATTTAACACTTTTACATAAATTGGTTTCATGTTCATTCGGTATATATATGTCTCCAAACAGCTTGTAATGTCAGGGGACAAACTCATACTCGTAGAGATGTGTACAAAGAGCAAATATGATTTTCACATACCAAACATCCGTGAGAAAAAGATATGGTTCGAAATATCAGAGTTAAACGAGGAGGGAAACGATTGGGATCAAGTGGAAGATATGGATGGTCGCATCTTGTTCTTAGAGCACTATTGCACCTTCTCATGCTTGGCTACTGAGATTCCGGGCTTTAGAGCTAACTCTATAATCTTCATGGACTTGTGGGGAGGATCTAACTCGTATGAATATGAAAGCATTCTCGTGTTTGAATTCAATGAGCAAGGCGTAAGATCTTTAAGAGATATACCAGAGTATATTGAGCTGTTTCCATCTCCCCCTGGTTGGGTAATCTCCAACGAATGATCTTATCTTGATCAGTTTATTCTATGTAACTAAAATTTTTTGGTTGTGCTGTAAACAAAGGGTTACCTTGTAATTGCACTTCGATCTATTATTAGTAAAAATTTCCCATTGTATTTATATTATCTGGTCTTCGACCGTTGGTTGAGTTTGAGTCTAATGATGTAGTAGATAACAAAAACAAAATTAGTCAAAATGGTGAAAGTTGAAAAACAATTACGTAAGTAGTTAAGTATAATATATTTGATTTAATCTAATTATTATGATGATACTGAACTACCCACAACGTATTCGACTCCTTCGAGAATTAATACATAAACTTTCATGAGTTTTTAGAAAAGTTTGACATTACCTTATTCAAATTAACACGCTATCACAAAATGTTAAATTAGACTAACAATTAATTTAATCAAGTGAACGCAAAGTTGGAGAGTTATTCGTCTGATAAAATAAATGAGATTTTTTTTTTGGGTGAAAACGGATTAGTTTATAATTTAAAATTGTTTTGTTCTGTTTATGAGGGCAGTGGACACCTAGAGACACAGATGGAGAGATGAATCCCATGGGAACAAGAAGAATAAGTCCAACTTGTTAATAAGTTTACCCTAGATACAGCTTGGACTGCACGGCAAGCAAGAAAGTCAACAGATCCTCATCAACACAAGAAAACAATTAAGAAAATTAGAGTATAAAGATACATCTTCATCTGCTCAGATCTAACTGAATTGCTATTTCCAAGTCAATATATTAGAAGTTGAAATGGGAAACTGGTCGGAGTTGCCACCGAGATCATTCACATAATCTTTGTAAGAGTTGACAACCCGTTCGATCTGATCCATTTCCGATCGGTATGTTCATGGTGGCGTTCCTCTAGTCTTCCCACATTCCGACCGATTCCATCACTTAGATGTCCTCTTCCCCCAGATGTCGGCGGCTGCGGAGATGACTGCCATATCTTGAGGAGTCGTGTTTATCTAATCAAGTCTCTTTCTCACGTGCCTCACCGGTTTTGGTAATTACATCCCTCTATAAACAGTTTTGATCCAAAACCATAAATTGGTTGTTCTTTTTAATTGTTGAAATGATTCTTGAAAATGAGTGTGTTAAAAATTCCACATCATTCACAATTGCAACCTAATATTGTATTAATTAGTTATATGAAAGTTCAAGTTGCAAAATTTAATGAAAATAAATTGCAATGTTCCTCGCAGGTTGTTTAAGCTGCAAGAAGAAGGGAATGGAGAACTTGCTTTGCAAAGCTTGTTCAGTAGACAAACCTCCTCTGAGTGGGGATGTTCATATCCAAGTCTGTCACTTGACTTGCTCAACTCTCAAGTCATTGAGCTAGCTCAAGAACATGTCGCTCGTTACACCTATTGGTGCGACCTATTCGATGATGGTTTTCCGGCTATATATGAAGAACGTGTCGGCTTTGTGCAGTTAGATTCAGAGAACAAGGAGTTTATGATTTTGGGAAGGCTCTCATTTCAAGGCCTTGCTATGTATAGGTCGTTTGAGGAGCGTTGGACCAAGATCAAGACAACACCAGATATATATCCAGAAGCGTTAGTGTCGTTTAAGGGACATTTTTATTCGATAGAACCAACCGGAGTAATGAAAGTGGTAAAGCCATCTCTAGAAGTCAATTCGTTTCAGAGGTCGAGACCTTGCGATAAGACAAGGAGACGTTGGGTAAAGGCGAAACACAACTTTTTAAATATATTTTAATTTTCCATCTAGTTACAACTTTCTTTATTAATAAGCCAAAACTCGAAATACTATCATTTTTTTCTTTTTTTGTTTTGGATCAAATAATATCATTTTTTTTCTTTTTGGTTCACATAATCACCTTTTAAAAACTCTTCTTATTGTTTTCTATATCCAGCTTGTCAAGTCCGGTAACAAACTTCTACTAGTAGAGATCTGCACCGAGACCCGAAAAGAGTATTACACACCAAGACTCCAAAACGAAAAGGGATGGTTCGAGATCTCGGAGTTAGACGAAGAGCGAAACGATTGGATTCAAGTGGAAGATGTGGGTGGTTGCATCTTGTTCTTGGACTACTTTTGCTCCTTCTCTTGTCTGCCTACTCAGATTCCGGGTTTCAGACCCAACTCGATCATCTTCGTAAATGTTTTTGGAGGTTATGGACATAAACATTTTCAGGTGTATGAATTTGGTAAACAAGGGTTTAGATCTCTTGGAGATATCTCCGACTATGTTCAGCTTTTCCCATCTCCCCCATGGATAATTTCCAACGGATGATTGATCATTATAATAAAAACGAACACGTTTGCGTCATCGTCACATTTCAACCCCAAAAACTTTCATATCTTATAAAGCATACGTAAGACAGTTAAAGTTATACGAAATCATTTAAACAACTTGAATTATGCATGTATGGATGCATGCAAGCAATTTATGTGATACATATCGAATTATCGATCGATAACATTAGTATATTACCCATTCTTTCGGAATTTATGTAGCAGACAAATTTATTACATGTGGTAGGGGTTTTATATGGACCAGCTACTAGAAGATGCCAGCTTTTATTTACGATAAGAACTCCAAAGTTTAAATTGACAATCAAAGAAACATCTATCAAATCATATTGCTGCTCCAAAATTACTAAAATTTTATTCACTTTTTCACTAAATTTTGTCCCTTTCACAAGTTGGTAGGAAAAGAAAATAAGTTTTTCTGTCTCCCTTTAAATTCATTTTTCTAGTTTTGTCTGCTTGCATCATCCATCCATCCAAAAAATATTTTACATAAAAATGCGACATCCAAAAATAAATAAATGAAATAAAATGATACAGCTAAATAATCGAGAAAAAGGATTCAGCGTGTAAAGTGACCTTAGTGCAGTGGCAGGAGGTAAATCCATTTGTAGAAGGCACCATCACACCAGGAATCGAGTCCCGCTCTCTACGAATGTAAGGATTTGGCTAATGGACCGGCCAGTTATGGCCCAATGGTTAAAAAAAAAAAATGATTCAGCGTAAAATAGATTAAAAAATCACCGGAAACTAAAAAAATCAGTTGATGGTAGTTCGATTGAAGATGATACAAATACAAGTTGAGAAAAATCCTAGGTTTCTTGTTTAGTTGTATTACTCTGGCATAAGCAAAAACAAAAAAAAGCGATCTTGTCTGTATTATAAGATTACTTAGTCTAAGATAAACTCGAAATTATAATATGGTTCAAGTCCTCTTCATCTAACTCAATGATGTAATGATTATATTTAGTTATTTAAGCTATTAAGTTGTCCTATTATCGAGGATATTTCTTTTAGAATTATCGTAAATGTTTCTCCTCAAACACGTAAATAATTGATAATTCTAGAATATATAATCAATGTTTTCATTAAGTTTCGATAAGTTTCACAATTCACATCAACCAATTAGACCAACCTATAGATGATAAATTACTTTAATAGGAAATACTTAAATTATACAAAACGTTTGCTCGTTAAGTTCTTGGGCATTTATCAATCTGCTGTATAGTCAAACCTTAGTTTTGTCCGCTCTAAAGACAAAACTCATGTACAGCGCATATAGATAGGAACCAAAATTATTATATTTTATGATTAACTAAAATATAGAACTAGACATTTATAAAAACAATTCGGTGACAGCTAAAATTCCTAATTCAAACAATCAACCAAAAATACGTACCTAACGACAGTACGACGTCGACACAATCTATGCGGAGGGTTTTGTAAGCCAACTTGGTTTCTTCATCTTTCCAACTTCATTGTACAATTTTCAAAAAAAAAAAAAAAAAAAAAATGTCGGGTTAGTCGTATTATATATATGTTGTACTGAAAAACAATTTTGTATTCTCCCACCCATAATTTGGCTATACACACCTAAATATGAATATAAGTTTAGCCAACCAAAATAATTAAAAAATATTAAAATTTAACCAAAAATAATTTTTCTTGAAAGATAATAAGTTAGTAGGAAGAATGAATTAATGTACAATTATTGGATAAGAGTTACATTTGAGTTAAATGGAGTTACATGTCTTTAATTATAAATAAATATTTTAATTTTTTATAATCTAAAATAAAAGGAATACCAAGTGGCTGAATCAAAATTCACATGATTTGGTTGTTTGTTGATATAAACTCAACACTTACTGAAACAACCGACCATTTTTTTTTTTAATAAATAAATAATAAATAATAATATAATAAATAACTACAACTAGTGGTCCCATACCCACTAGCCACCTAACCACATTCACAATCCAACAGCGGAACAACATACCAATAAATATCCAACAAAACAATATCCAATAACCAAATAAGTAATATCCAGCATTAATCCCAAACAGCATAAATCAAACAACCAGCAATCCTAACAATGCTCTAAGACTCAATTCTAGCAACCTAACAATGCCAGATAACCATACAATCAAGTCCCTAGAACATCCTCCTCTTCATTGCCTTTGATTCCACGATCACACTTTGCCTTTACCTGCACCACAAACACAAATTGAGATGCATGAGTATTTGATAAACACTCAGTGAGGCAATCCTCCCATCTACTGGGCTATACACACAAGCAATAAGATCTCTACATGCCACAAACAACAATCAATAAAACAAACCAGGCAATATACATAGCATGCAACATCCATCGTAACTGAACAAGGGGTGTCGACCGACACCAGATGGTGTCGATCGACACTGACTATCTGGTGTCGACCGACACCAAACTGGTGTCGACCGACACCCTGCCCGACACTCCCGAAAACCCTTGTTTGTGTCGACCGACACCTCCACATGGCATCGATCGACACTCGCCAAAGTCCCGAGCCGTCCTCGCGTTGGTGTCGACCGACACCCCAACTGGTGTCGACCAACACCGATGCCGAGCAGCGATTTCCCTCGATCAGAAACTCCGAATCTCGCCTCCAATCTTCTCCAATCCGCTCCTTGCACTCCCAGAAGCCAAACCCAGCCCAGACAGCAACGAAATATCATAGAGAACTCAAAGAAACAACCACATAAGCTCCAAAACACATAGAATCTAGAGATCTTAGCTTAGATAAGCCATGGTCATGCACTCACCTCTTTGCAGGAAGATTCTGACCAACAAGAACGAATTCCCTCACTCCTAGCAAGCTTCTAGCACCTTTCCAGCCTTGAATCTCCCAAGAACAGCAAGGAATCTCTCAATCTCTTCCCAAAAGCTCAAGAACACTCTCTCTTTGTGTTTTCTCTCAAAAACGGCGAATAAGACAAAACCACACGACCCTAGGTCATTTTCTTCTTTTAAAACTCGATTTAGGGATTCCCTAAACCAACCACGCAAACCGGACAATTAAAATTGAACCGACCAAACCAACCACAATTGGTGTCGATCGATGCCTCACTAGAAGGTGTCGATCGACACCCTTACCAAAATACCAAAATTTGGTTTGCGGGTGTTACAATTCTCCCCCACCAATCTAGATTCGTCCTCGAATCTCGAACAACCATCAGTCAAGGACTCCCGTGCAACCGTCTCCACGGCCCGCACTCCTCCGACCGATCTACAGAAGGTCACCTCTAGGCGATAGACTCACGTTCCAGGCTCATTTGCTCTTGACTTTTTGTACTTTCCTTTACTCCTAGGCCTAAACCTTGAGTTTTTATTGGCTCCTCATCAGACCTAAGTCTGCATGCCAAAATATATAAGGAAAAGTCCAAACTCGTCTCTCGGGTTGCCACCCTACAGTGCGCCCCCGGATCGTTATCCGAAGTCGATATACCACCCATACTCCCGAGCCACAAAGTCTCTGAATATGGCAGTACTAGGAGAACCTAAGTCCTCCAAGAGTCGCGAGCAAACGATTCTGAACACGTCTGAGCCCTATCCCTATCCAGGTTTCCTTCCCGTGGCTCGCGTAAAACATCTCAATGTCCTACCAACCACATATCCCCTCACCGGGATACCCCATGACCACACAAGTATCACCTTCACGCCACAAAGGCCATCTGTCCCGAAGGACCGTCTGTCTCGAAAGACCATCAGTCCCGAAGGACCGTCTGTCCCGAAGGACCATCAGTCCCGAAAGACCGTCTGTCCTGAAGGACCATCAGTCCCGAAAGACCGTCTGTCCCGAAGGACCATCTGTCCCGAAGGACCATCAGTCCCGAAAGACCGTCTGTCCCGAAGGACCATCAGTCCCGAAAGACCGTCTGTCCCGAAGGACCGTCACAAAGACACTCTGGCTAAACAGCCCGCCACAAAGGCCAAACAAACGTCCTAAAAAGGACCGCCACCAAGGCCACACAATTGTCCTAAAGAGAACCGTCACAAAGACACTCTGGCTAAAAAGCCCGTCACAAAGACCACACAAATGTCTAAAAAGACCGCCACACACGGGCACACTGACTCAAAAGTCCGCCACTAAGGCCACACCCAAGCCTCTCCAAGGCTCTCCACCGCTAAAATGGACAAATTCCAACTCCCGGAAAACTTTCCATATTTAGCACTTTCCATTTTTTGGAAACTTTCCACTTTAGGAAACTACTTTTTCAGGAAACTTTCTTCCAAAACCCCGCCTCACGGAAACTTTGTACCCCGAACACCACCTCATCTTGTTACTGAGTCGCACAACCAACCTCCCCAAGCGACCGAGTAACAAGAGAGATGGGCTGGAATACTCCATTCCCGCTCCAGCCATGGATTACAAATGGGACCAGGCTAAACAAGCTCAAGTCGCGGCTTGCTTCTCATACCACTTCTTGAACCTTGCCTTCATCTTTGCCTCAGGCTCCCAAGTCTGCTCCTCAACACCATCACAGTCCCACAGGACTCTCATCAAAGGAATCTTCTTCTTCCGAAGTTCCTTGATCCTCCTCTCGAGAACCCTCACTGGTCTCGCCTCCAAAGTCATGTTAGGCTGAAGATCCTCAGGAATCTTAGCCAACACCTCCTCTCCCTCACGGAGACACTTCCGCAACATAGACACATGGAAAACCTTATGGAATGCACGCATCACCTCAGGTAACTCCAATCTATACGCCACTGGTCCAACCCGCTCAATCACCCTGAATGGACCCATATACCTCGGACTCAACTTAGTCTCTGACAATGACCTGTTCGGACCCCGCAACATGGCCATATTGAGGTACACTCTGTCTCCCACCTGAAACTCAAGATCTCTCCTCCTCCTATCTGCATAACTCCTCTGCCTATCCTGAGCCTCCTTCATGTTCAGCTTGAGAACCCGAATCTTCTCTGAGGTCTCCTGAACAAAACTAGCACCAAACATGCTCGTCTCCCCCACATGAGTCCAGCATAATGGTGTACGACATGGCCTCCCATACAAAGCCTCATAAGGAGCCATCTTAATACTCGCCTGATAACTGTTGTTATAAGCAAACTCTACCAGGTTCAGGTGATCTGCCCAATGGCCACCCCAATCCAACACACACATCCTCAGCAAATCCTCCAGCGTCTGGATCGTCCTCTCTGGCTGTCCATCAGTCTGGGGATGATAAGCTGTACTCATATGCACCTTAGTGCCCATCTCTGCCTGAAACGCCTTCCAGAACACCGAAGTGAACTTGGAATCCCTATCAGACACAATGCTCGCTGGCACCCCATGCAACCTGACTATCTCCCTCACATACTTCTTAGCCAAGACCGCAGCTCCATCACTCTTCTTAATGGCCAGAAAATGTGCTGACTTAGTCAACCGGTCCACAATGACCCAAATAGCATCAGAGGTCCGTGACACTGGCAATCCCACCACAAAATCCATAGTGATCATATCCCACTTCCACTCCGGAATGGGTAAACTCTTCAGTAACCCGCCAGGAACCTGATGTTCAGCCTTCACTAGCTGACACACATCACACCTCGAAACCCAACTAGCTACATCCTTCTTCATCCCGACCCAATGATAGTACCTCTTGAGATCACGGTACATCTTAGTCGCTCCTGGATGAATGGACAACTTGCTCGCATGAGCCTCTCTCAGAATCTCCTGTCTCAACTCCTCATCCTTGGGCACACAAATCCGACCGTGCACCAAGATAGTACCATTATCTGAGACCTGATACTCTGAATCCACATCCTTAGAGGCATTCACCAGCCCCAAATCCTTCTCCTGAGCCAACCGCACTCTACTCAGAAGATCTGCTCTATCTACTGCTTCCAAACCCAACGGTTCCTGTGAAACAGCACATAAGCTCAACGCACTGATCTCCCCTACCAGAGACTCCATCTCCTGCTCCTGAGCCGAAGCTACCCTCTTCCGACTCAGAGCATCTGCAACCGTGTTAGCCTTTCCAGGATGATAGGCTATCTCCAAATCATAATCTGCCACAAGCTCCATCCACCGCCTCTGTCTCAAATTCAACTCAGGCTGAGTGAATATATACTTCAGGCTCTTATGATCTGTGAACACCTGTACCTTTGCACCATAAAGATAAGATCTCCAAATCTTCAGGGCAAAAACTACAGCACCCATCTCCAAATCATGGGTAGGATAGTTGCCTTCATGCACCCGCAACTGCCGCGAAGCATAGGCAATCACCTTCCCATGCTGCATCAGAACACAACCTAAACCAACTCTGGATGCATCTGTATAAACCACATAGGGTTCTCCCTGCTCAGGCAAAGCCAACACTGGCGCAGTAGTCAACATCTCCTTCAGGCTTGCAAAGCCTTCCTCACACTCTTCTGACCAGACAAAAGGAACATCCTTCCCTGTCAACTTAGTCATAGGACGTGCTCTGCTTGCAAACCCCTGCACAAATCTCCTGTAGTAACCTGCCAATCCAAGGAAACTTCTGATCTCTGTGGCATTCTGCGGTCTAAGCCAATCCCTGATAGCCTGAATCTTCTCTAGATCTACAGAAACCCCCTCTGTAGAAACAATGTGACCCAGAAAGCCCATCTCACGCTGCCAAAAACTGCACTTGCTCAACTTAGCAAACAACTTCTGCTCCCGAAGCTTCTCCATAACTGCCCTCAAATGCACTGCATGCTCCTCAGGACTCTTAGAATAAACCAGGATATCGTCGATGAAAATGATGACAGATACATCCAGAAACTCCTGAAACACACTGTTCATCAATCTCATAAACGCTGCTGGCGCGTTAGTCAATCCAAAAGGCATCACCACAAACTCATAGTGCCCATACCTCGTCCTGAAAGCAGTCTTCCTCACATCTGCCTCATCTATCGGTATCTGATGATAACCCGATGCCATATCCACCTTGGAGAACCAAGTAGCACCCCTCAACTGATCCAACAACTCGTCAATCCTCGGGAGAGGGTACTTGTTCTTCACAGTGACCCGGTTCAAACCCCTGTAATCAATACACAACCGGAAACTCCCATCCTTTTTCTTGACAAACAACAACGGCGCTCCCCACGGTGACACACTAGGACGGATGAATCCCTTACTCAACAAATCCTCTAGCTGCTTCTTCAGCTCTGCCATCTCTGCTGGAGCCATTCTGTAAGGAGCCTTGGATAACGGTGTCGTCCCCGGTTCCTGTTCAATGGTAAAAGGATCCGACCGAGATGGTGGTAATCCCTGCAAAGACTGAAACACATCTTCAAACTCCTCCACTACCGGAATACCGCTAACCGTAGACTTCCCCACTGACTCTGGCATAGATATAGTAACCAAATAAGCCTCACGGCCCTTCTCGATCATCTTCCCAGCCTGAATGGCTGAAATCACGAGACTCCCCGAAGTCGGTCTAATACCCTGAAAAACCAACTTCCCTCCTGGACGCTCAAACTCCACTCTACCCCGATAGCAATCCAAATGCACCATATGCCGATGCATCCAATCCATCCCGAGAATAACATCATACAGCTCCACTGGACTGATAAGCAAATCCGCTGGCCATGACTCTCCTGCGATCTGAATATCAATTCCTCTAGCTCGTCCAATAACTCTCAGGAACTTGCCTCCCGCAACTCTAACAACTCTAGTACGCTCTCCAGGATCCCCGCTGATCCCCGCACACTCTGCACACTCTGGAGTAATGAAGCTATGCGAAGCTCCAGAATCAAACATAACGTGGAACTTAAACCCGCCCACCAACAAGGTCCCTACACAAACCTCATGTGTTGAGAACCTAATACTTTATCACAGGAAACATAAAATCTGACCCTACTAAAATTCACAAGGATTAAGTACCAGAAATTATACCTGTGATCGCTCCGGCACTAGTTCCACCAGTCTCTGCTGTCGTGTAAACCCGTGGCGCCTGCTCAATCCGTGCTACCTGCTGACCTCCAGGCTGCACCTGCTGCAACGCTGCCACTGCTGCCGGCTGCAACTTGGGACACAAGGGCCTGATGTGCCATGGCTCCCTGCAATGATAACATACTCGAGGCCCCACCGTCGGAGCACTCCTCTTGGGACAGCTAGCAATCTTATGATCCTTGCTCCCACACTTGTAGCAACTCGGACCACTCTGTGTCTGCGTAGCCTCCCACTTCCTCTTGGTTCCCTGTGCAGGCCTACCACCCCTGCTCGAACCACCCTGCTGCTGAGCCCTACTAGACTGAGCCACTGGAGTAGCCGACACTGACTGTGCCCGGATATCCTCCTCAATCTCTGCTGCAGTCTCAACCAGCTCTGCACGCGTAGCATAACTCCTCCCTCTACAGTGAACTCTCAAGTCATCACGTAAAGCCCTCAAGAACCTCCTGATCTGAGCCTCCTCAGGCTCCATAGCCCAACCCCCATAACAAAGAAGTCGACTGAACTCCAAGTCCAGCTCCCGCACTGACCGTTTCCCCTGAGACAACTGAAGGAACTGCACCTCCAAATGATCCAATGCCTCTCTAGGAAAATACTTGCGGTTGAACTCCAAAACGAAGTCAGCCCAAGTCATCTCCCGCTGCACCCTCCTAGCAGCCACAGATCTCCACCACAACTCAGCATCACCACTCAAAAAGTAGACCCCTATGTCCACCCAAAACTCCTCAGGACATCTCAGAGTATGGAAGTTACGTTCCACTCTCGTCCTCCACGCATCCGCAGCAGTAGGATCTACACCTCCTGAAAACTGCTCAGTACGCAACCGACCCATCTCTGTCAACATGCTGAGATAACGAGCATGGACCCCCGCATCCGCAGCCACTGGCTGCCGCTCCTCCGCCACCACTGGTGGCACTACCTGAGCCTGAGCCGGTACCACTGGTGGTAACCGCTCTAACACCTGTGCTAGCAAAGCCGCAACGTCAACACCAGGGACAACCGACCCTTTTTTTTTTTTTTTAATAAATAAATAATAAATAATAATATAATAAATAACTACAACTAGTGGTCCCATACCCACTAGCCACCTAACCACATTCACAATCCAACAGCGGAACAACATACCAATAAATATCCAATAAAACAATATCCAATAACCAAATAAGTAATATCCAGCATTAATCCCAAACAGCATAAATCAAACAACCAGCAATCCTAACAATGCTCTAAGACTCAATTCTAGCAACCTAACAATGCCAGATAACCATACAATCAAGTCCCTAGAACATCCTCCTCTTCATTGCCTTTGATTCCACGATCACACTTTGCTTTTACCTGCACCACAAACACAAATTGAGATGCATGAGTATTTGATAAACACTCAGTGAGGCAATCCTCCCATCTACTGGGCTATACACACAAGCAATAAGATCTCTACATGCCACAAACAACAATCAATAAAACAAACCAGGCAATATACATAGCATGCAACATCCATCGTAACTGAACAAGGGGTGTCGACCGACACCAGATGGTGTCGATCGACACTGACTATCTGGTGTCGACCGACACCAAACTGGTGTCGACCGACACCCTGCCCGACACTCCCGAAAACCCTTGTTTGTGTCGACCGACACCTCCACATGGCATCGATCGACACTCGCCAAAGTCCCGAGCCGTCCTCGCGTTGGTGTCGACCGACACCCCAACTGGTGTCGACCGACACCCCAACTGGTTTCGACTGACACCGATGCCGAGCAGCGATTTCCCTCGATCAGAAACTCCGAATCTCGCCTCCAATCTTCTCCAATCCGCTCCTTGCACTCCCAGAAGCCAAACCCAGCCCAGACAGCAACGAAATATCATAGAGAACTCAAAGAAACAACCACATAAGCTCCAAAACACATAGAATCTAGAGATCTTAGCTTAGATAAGCCATGGTCATGCACTCACCTCTTTGCAGGAAGATTCTGACCAACAAGAACGAATTCCCTCACTCCTAGCAAGCTTCTAGCACCTTCCCAGCCTTGGATCTCCCAAGAACAGCAAGGAATCTCTCAATCTCTTCCCAAAAGCTCAAGAACACTCTCTCTTTGTGTTTTCTCTCAAAAACGGCGAATAAGACAAAACCACACGACCCTAGGTTATTTTCTTCCTTTAAAACTCGATTTAGGGATTCCCTAAACCAACCACGCAAACCGGACAATTAAAATTGAACTGACCAAACCAACCACAATTGGTGTCGATCGATGCCTCACTAGGAGGTGTGGATCGACACCCTTACCAAAATACCAAAATTTGGTTTGCGGGTGTTACACTTACACATAATATTTCAAAATAAAAAATATTACTTTTTAAGTGACAAACTAAATTAGTTTTCTTATAAAATTATATGAATTCTTCAATCTCATTAATTTTTAAAATCCCAAAGATAACTTATTTTTTTTTGGTTTTCACTCATCAATTTAATTTATAGTGCTAGATTTCATACTAATGGTTTCATCTTTAGAGAATTTAGTGAAATGACATTTTTGAAATTATACTTTATTTTTATATTTAAGTTCCAGTTGAATATGTTTTGTTTTTTGGATCATTTTTTATTTTAATTAAAGACACAAAAAAACCAATTGTTTAATTATGTTCTTTTTGTTTTCAAAAACCTCAAATCATAAAAAATATATATATTATACTAATCTCTGCAGATTTAACAATTGGATCACAAAACAAAATAGTCTTTATAAATGGATAAATGGATAATTATATTGATCTTTAAATATTATATTGATCTATATAAATTATTTAAAATGATACATGAATATGTGAGATAACCAGAGACATAATAGATAATTACATATGGATCATTTCAACTTTATGATCTTATTGTGTGGTGAATATTGTAAGGAAGTATGAAAATAATGACTTATAAGATGTTAATATAAAATAGAAAATGGAGATAAACATTTTAAAAGATTAAAATAAATATATAAGATATACATATCATACAAACTCTAAAACTAAGCTTTTACAATGATATTTGATTTGATTTTTTATAACCCATACAACAACAATAACAAAAAAAAATACAAAACAAAACAAAACAAAACAGAAAAGAGATTTGAGAGTAGTGGAAAAAGATGAGAAAATGAAAGAGTGATAGACTAAGAGAATAAGATAATGAGTATTCATAGGAAGAGAAATGATGAAAAATTACATTTAGAAAAATGAGAGTTACAATTCTAATTATTGTTTTGTTTTAATACAATTGATTAATACAACTTAGTGGAGAAATAAAGTTAATGCATAATTTATAGGGAGAAGCTATAAAGATTTCAGTTTTATATTATGTGAGTTAAATGTGAAAATTAATTGTTTTAAATTTGTGTTTTAATATAATTTTTTTTCTTATAAAATTATATGAATTCTTCAATCTCAATAATTTTTAAAATCCCAATGATAACTTATATTTTTTTGGTTTTCACTCATCAATTTAATTTATAGTGCTAGATTTCATACTAATGGTTTCATCTTTAGAGAATTTAGTGAAATGATATTTTAAAATTATATTTTATTTTTATATTTAAGTTCCAGTTGAATATGTTTTGTTTTTTGGATCACTTTTTATTTTAAATAAAGACACAAAAAACCAATTGTTTAATTATGTTCTTTTTGTTTTCAAAAACCTCAAATCATAAAAAATATATATATTATACTAATCTCTGCAGATTTAACAATTGGATCACAAAACAAAATAGTCTTTATAAATGGATAAATGGATAATTATATTGATCTTTAAATATTATATTGATCTATATAAATTATTTAAAATGATACATAAATATGTGAGATAACTAGAGACATAATAGATAATTATATATGGATCATTTCAACTTTATGATCTTATTGTGTGGTGAATATTGTAAGGAAGTATGAAAATAATGACTTATAAGATGTTAATATAAAATAGAAAATGGAGATAAACATTTTAAAAGATTAAAATAAATATATAAGATATACATATCATACAAACTCTAAAACTAAGCTTTTACAATGATATTTGATTTGATTTTTTATAACCCATACAACAACAATAACAAAAAAAGTACAAAACAAAACAAAAGAAAACAAAAAAGAGATTTGAGAGTAGTGGAAGAAGATGAGAGAATGAAAGAGTGATAGACTAAGAGAATAAGATAATGAGTATTTATAGGAAGAGAAATGATGAAAAATTACATTTAGAAAAATGAGAGTTACAATTCTAATTTATTGTTTTGTTTTAATACAATTGATTAATACAACTTAGTGGAGAAATAAAGTTAATGCATTATTTATAGGGAGAAGCTATAAAGATTTCAGTTTTATATTATGTGAGTTAAATGTGAAAATTCATTGTTTTAAATTTGTGTTTTAATATAATTTTTTTTTTGTTAAAATTGCATTGCCAAGTGGACCAATAAGGAGAGACTGAAACTCTACTTTTATATATATGATTAGACAATTTTTCTTGTCCAAAAATTTTGGGTAAGAACATAAATAAATTTTATGGTTCTCTCACATTTTTTTGACATGTAATTTATTTCATTTTGCAATAGAAGATTTATTCATAGTAAGTAAATTAAAAAACTACTTATTAATATTCAATTTTGCATAAATATATAGTAATACAACATAGTCAACCAATTGTAATTATTAAACTTTAGAGTTTTAAATACTTATTTTACGATAATTATTTAGAAATACAAATATAAATTGAAATTTCTTTGCTTTTTTTTTGTTATTTATAAATGATTTTTAATCCTTTTTCTTAAACAACAAATGTAATCCTTGAAATAGTTTATTTTCATAAATACATATTATTTTTATTTATGATTACAAAATATATTAGTGATATACGATATTTTTAAAGATATTTCTTGCATATCTTGTGTTTTAGAGAGCATTTACAAATAAGTTGATTTTAGATATATTTTATATATCCATTAAAACAAATTTGAATTGATTTTTCTTAATTTCACATATCATATATATTAATTAAAATTATATTATTAAGTCTATAATGATTACTTTACTATTCTAAAATCCCTTTTAAAGTAATTTAATTTTTATTTTAAATTATAATTAGTTAATTGTTTTCAAAATTAAACTTGATTTATTTATTTCTTCTTAAAATTGTGAGAAAAATATGCACAAATATTAATTGTAATTATCTTGTCTTGTTTTATTCGTTTTTTCCTAAAATATTTATAAAAATTCAGAAATTTAAATTTGAGATATTTTCAATGGTCAAGAACTATTGTATTTATAGTGAGATTAGGTATATTTAGATAAATATTTAGAAGTTAATATATATAATGTCAAATCTCCTAAAAATTATCTTGTTTCTTGTTTTGTTATAACTAAAATATGAATATTCCATGTGAGATTATCTCATAAAATTGTTTTAGATTTGCAGTTAATGAAATCTTGGCAATCAAGCAAGTTTGTAAGATTCAGAAATAAAAATATTTGATTTAAATTAAAATCATTGAAAAATCAATAGCCAAGATTTAATTTCATTTTGATAATCAGCGGTAAATATTTGAGAGATAATTGGGTCAACTAATCAGGTAAATGACCGCACATATCCATCTTAATTTAAAAGCTTAAAATTTTTTATCTCATTGATATACTAATGTATGAATATTTATTGATTACTAAACTTTTTATTTAAATCTACCAAAACAAAGTTTTATATTTGGGTCAACTAAAATTTTTATTGATTACTAATAGTATAAATACTTAAATAATCGAATATACTCCCACATCACATTATATGCTTCTTTAGTTCCACTGAAAACTTGACGATGAGCTATAATAAGAAAATAAAATTTTATATTTCTTATAAAAAGATTTTAAAATCTCATTCATATGATAACATCCATTTTTAATAAAACGGAAGTACACGACATCAAATTGGTAGACCATATAATATTAATATATGTTATAATTAAAATTAATTATTTAATAGGTTATATGGAATAATTATTTGATAGGTTATATAGATCTAGGATTAGGATTAGGATCCTCTTAAAAAGTATATTCCAAAGAATAAAATAAAATCTCCAAAAAATATTCAATTAACCATATATAGACAAAAAAAAACTCAAAAATTAATAGAAATTAATCACTCTTCCATATATTACAAGTGATTTCCGATTATACCAAAAATAAAATCTTACCTGACATTATAAGAAATTTTGAATGAGTAACAAGTCAAAATTTGAATATTTAAATTTATTTCATAATTTTTTTGTTGGATTGTATAGTTTTATATACTATAATAAACTTTTTAAATAATTTAAATTGGAATCTTTAAAAATAGTATAATTTGATATTTTTAAGAATAACATAAATATATGATAGATCAAAAAGTTAAAAATTATAAATACTTTAATTTGATTTGTTATAGCACGGATCAATAATATGTCACTATAATATGAAAAAATTTCAAGAGCACGGGTTAAAATTTCAAAAATATGATTTTTTGGATTTAATTTAAGTTTGGAATAATGTTGTTTGGTAGGCTTTCTCGGCCATGATGATTTTAACAAACATACGTTACATATTTGGACCTAAAATTAATATGTATTATACCATATGTTAAGTCATAGAATTAACAATCAAAATACAATATATAATTTTAAACACTAAACAAGTCAAATAAAATTAACAAACAAAAAATTATTTTTTTTATCACACAACTTAATCCATGTTATACCGCGAGCCAAAATCTAGATATATTAGGATATATCTTACAAAATAGATGTTATTTTCATAAGTCATATTCAATATGTGATTTCATGGCATAGTGTTTCATCCAAAAAAACTTTTAAAACAAATAAAATAATCACATATACGATGTTTTAAATAAAAATTACCAAATAAACAAAAAAATAAATTTTAATCTGTGCTAGAGTACGGGTCTTATTCTAGTAGTATGTATCTTTCAAATAACATATCAATTTCAGTTTCATGAATTAATTTGAATGTCTTCCAAATAACATTTGTTTCAGTTTTTGTCCGTTTACGTATAATGTGGTCCACCACCTAATGACCAATGCGTATAAAACATATCACGGCGACTAAAAATATAATAGGAAATAAAATAACTTGAGATTGTCAATGACGTGATTTGTGACTAGTTGATCGACAAGAAGACGGCCACGTTGAAAGCTTTGAATTACAGCTATACATTATAACAAGATACATTTCACTATATATGTTTCCTTAACTGTACTTACGTGAACACTTATTTATAGTACGAAGACGTGTTTTGTTTCTCGCCCAAACCAACTCACTTTTTATTTTTTATTTTCTTTTTTCTATTTCCTCCTTCGTCTTCAAACCAAAATCCCCATTTTCCTTATCTCTACAAGATACAGAGAAAAAGAGAAAGATCTATAATTGTTTTTTAAAAACACCATTTCTACGGCTGCAAATCTTGAAGTTCTCCAGGTTAGTGTTTATTTCATTTCTCCTTCTTTATTTTTCTGGGTTCATTGTTGACAGAGTCCATTACATCACTTTGTTACGAAAATGCGATTCTTCATTTGCATTAATATTGATCTTTTACAGCTATGATTTAGGAGTTCTTTTTCTGATGATTCTTGCTTTTCCTAAACCCAATTGAATGCTTCAAACACACAAAATTAGGCTTAAACCCCAAAATGTCAATTGATGCAAGTTTTAACGCGTTAACTGTGTAAAACCAACGTACATGATATGTTGTTAAATTTATTGGAGATTCATATTTTTACTAGTACAGGTAGTGATATTATATAGGATCAAATCAGTTTTCTCAATCGATGAAACAATTTATATTGGTTACCAAGACGTACGCGTGAATAAGCATAGCATTGTTTGGCCGGTTGAGCCATAACTTTGAAGTGGACCCGATGAGTTGATGGGTACATAGCAACCACACCATACATTTGAGATCTTTTGTTATTTTGTTTCCAAAAATAAAAGTTTTTTTCAAATGACAGCAAAAAGAAAGAAATATATTTTATTTTTTATTCTTTTTCTGTTGTTTACAGGAGTTTTTTTTTTTCGTTAAGAAAAAATTAGTTAGCTCTTTTGAATATTTCCAAAATATAGAAAAATTAAGTGTTAATATCATCTAAGAATTATTTGAAACTTGAAAACACAGATTTTTTAAATTGGTTTAGCTTTAGATCATTGACGTGGAACATCTCAAATGAATAGGACGAATGAATTACCACGTAAAAAAAAACGGTGTATATAAGTATTTATCAATGCAGTTCTAAAATTACAGTTTTTGTTTTCTAAAATACAGTTTCTCTTAAATAAAATATGAAAGAATTTATACAACTCAAATTCAGAAACCAAAAGGAAAACTTAAAATTCGAAAACCAAAAAATTATGAAACTGTATTTATTCTTTTTTCTCTTTATGATTGTTGTTTGATTTGCAGAGAGAATTCTAGGGATCTCAGATGCATGCAATGCAAGAAACATTTATAGGTTTCAAGTGCATGCAATTGTTAGTGTTCTTCTTTTCTCTTTCTAGCCGATAACATCATTTTCCAATACATATAGGGCAAGTGAAGTAAGTGACTACGTATGTCAAATTCCATTCAGCTGAGAAACCACAGCTTAGTGGCAAACCACTAGACATTGCATATTATTGATATACATATTAGGTAGATGTTATATGTGGAGAATTTAGGTCAGATTGATTTTTAGTGGGCTAAACCACTAGACTTTTCATATCAGTTTGTGATTTTAGTAAATGTAAAACCCAAATTCATTTTTCCAAATCATGTTATAGAGAATTGTAAAGGGAAAAAGGCGAACATTCTAATGAATTAAGAACTCGCTAGAGCCTAGAAGTCCTTTTCCCTGGCCAATATTTTATTGTGAATATTCTCTAATATATTTTTTTGTTTCCCCTCGCATATGCTTTTTTCAACCATCAAAAAAAAATATATAAATGCCAATTGAATTGACTTTAAGGGTCTATACTTATCAATCATTTTTGTTAATGAAATGAATCAATAATATAAGTCAAGTCAGAAGATTAATTAACTAGTATAAATTTTTAAAATAACGAAAAACTTATATAGGTGTCAACTAATTATGTAAATAATTTGAATTTGTTATAGGGTGGGAGAAAAGAAGAAAAAATGGATCAGAAAACAAACTATGCAATTCAAGTAGAAGAAGAGCTTCCAAGTCTACTGAGAAAAGCCACAACAGAAGAAATGGTTGGCTTTGACAATTACAAAGATAGTGCTCATCCTAGTCCTCACATAATCAGTCGTTTTCATCCTTCTCATAACTCCACGCCTACTTTGGTATATTATTTATTTTTATTTATCACTTTCCACATTCGCAAGAATCAGGTTACAAACTTATTATATAACTAACTCCGAGCAAATTATGTTACACAATATTTATATGGACAGGACGGTCAAGAAGCATCATCAGTATCAATAGACTCAATGGAAGGTCATCACAACTACAATGAGACTCCACCATGGACTCATCAAAGAAAACCATCAATCTCAATGCCAACTTCACCAAATATTCTCATGATCTCTGATCCAACGACATCTTCATCTTCCGACAACAACACAAACGGTGGATCCACTGGCAAATCTGTTAAGTTTCTCTCTCAGCCTATCACCAAAGTCTCATCTCTCTACATAGAAACTGGTAACGGTGATAATGATCGTCGTCGTAGCAATGATAATCATCATCATCATCAACATCAACAACATCAGAGTGGTCGTCAACATCAAGATCATATTCCGGCGACGCACAAGCTTAAAGACAATAGGTACAACTCGTTCAAGACTTGGTCGGGGAAACTCGAGAGACAGTTCACAAGAAAACCAGCTTCTATTGAACCGGAGACACCAAAACGGAATAACCCGAATATGAATACCAATGAAGCCATGCCTGTGGACCGCTACTATGATGCCTTGGAAGGTCCTGAATTGGAGACTCTACGGGTACGTACCAACGCTTATTTTTCGATATCTATATTACATTTCAATTAATACGATTTAGTTTCGATCATATATTAAAGCATTACGGCTCATATAACTCTCTGAAACAACGAATACAGATACAATAATTGCGTTAATATTTGTGATAAGCTTTTGGTTTAATGTTTTATAACACACTTATTTTTTCTTACGTCGCAGCCACAAGAAGAGATCGTTCTACCAAATGATAAAAAGTGGCCGTTTCTTCTCCGTTACCCGATCTCCACCTTTGGTATGTGCCTAGGAGTGAGCAGCCAAGCCATAATGTGGAAGACCCTAGCGACCGCAGAGCCAACCAAGTTTCTTCACATACCTCTTTGGATCAACCAGGGTCTCTGGTTCATCTCAGTCGCTTTGATCCTCACCATCGCCACCATCTACCTCCTCAAGATCATCCTCTACTTCGAAGCCGTACGCCGTGAATACTACCATCCAATCAGAATCAACTTCTTCTTTGCTCCTTTCATCTCTTTACTTTTCTTGGCCCTCGGTGTCCCACCTTCCATAATCACAGATTTGCCGCATTATCTTTGGTACCTCCTTATGTTTCCTTTCATCTGTCTTGAGCTCAAAATCTACGGTCAATGGATGTCTGGTGGCCAACGCCGGCTCTCTCGAGTTGCCAACCCGACGAACCATCTCTCGGTCGTTGGGAACTTTGTCGGGGCTTTGCTTGGTGCGTCCATGGGACTTAGAGAAGGCCCTATATTCTTCTACGCCGTTGGGATGGCTCATTACTTGGTTCTGTTCGTGACTCTATACCAAAGGCTACCGACCAACGAGACTTTGCCTAAAGATCTTCACCCTGTCTTCTTCCTCTTCGTCGCGGCTCCAAGTGTTGCCTCCATGGCTTGGGCTAAGATCACTGGCTCCTTCGATTATGGCTCCAAAGTTTGTTACTTTATAGCCATTTTCCTCTATTTCTCATTGGTACGTTTACATATAAGTTTTAACTCATACGTCTTTCCTTCTACAGAAAAGCATTCACTAATACAAATCTTCCCTCTCTTTGATTTATAGGCTGTTCGGATTAATTTCTTCCGTGGAATCAAGTAAGTCTTAAGCAAATTACTTCTGCTACGGTTTGGTTTTCAGTTATCCGCTGGCTTAGCTTCTTATACATTTTTTTTTTCCTTGTAGATTTTCGTTGTCCTGGTGGGCGTACACATTTCCGATGACCGGTGCTGCAATTGCAACCATCAGGTATGCAACAATCGTTAGGAGCACCATGACTCAAATCATGTGTGTGGTCCTCTGTGCCATTGCAACATTAGTCGTGTTTGCACTGCTCGTGACAACCATCATCCATGCCTTTGTTCTTCGAGAACTTTTCCCCAATGACCTTGCCATAGCCATCAGCAACCGCCCAAGACCCAAACAGAATAGCCATCACCGGTGGCTCGACCAACTGAGAAACGTAAGCTCAGAGAACATCGAGAATTACTTGAAATTCACAGACTCGGACAGCAGTCACAGTAATGATCTAGAAGCTTGCAATGTCAAAATTCAAGAGAGTGACTCAGCGTAAATCGGAAGATCACAAACATTTTTCAACCCCTGATATAGATTCGTATCCCAAGTTTTGGTTTTGATTTGTTGTCAGTGTCTCTGACACAAGTGAGGAACTAAGTAACCTATATGTTGCTGTGGTTCTAATGAGCATGTGTGTAAAGTAGTAGTAAACAAACGGAAGGGGTTGTCTACAGTGGTGAAAACGAACAAGTATCTCTTAAACCGGAACTATTTACAATGTGCTGAACCAGAAATCTTATAAGACATGTAAACTTGTTTTGCTTCAATAAAATAAAAGTTTTGAGGGGTTATCATTGTATTAACAGCATGAGAACTATGATGATGGACAATATTTTGGTTCGAGTCAGATCAGCTAAGCTAAGAGTTTCAGTTTCACATAATCTACTTTCAGAACTTAATGGATACCAAAGCACTATACTCAAGCCTATAGTACTAAAGGGACAACAAAATAATCATCTTACCAATTGGCTAACTAGGGGAAAGTTCTGATAAGATCAAATAAGCTATTAAAATTCTCATAACCATTTGACATAAGAACTTGAGATGTATTGAAAAATCTCAATTTTACAAAAACAGATTACAGAAACAGAAATCAAGAACCTTCAAGAAACAAAAGGCATAAGAAATCAAAAGCTTGAACTCAGCAACAAACTAGCAGTAGAATTTCACATTGTCCTAGGAACAAATCTAAATTCTCAAAGCCAAAGTGACAAAATCTTCCAAAAAAAAAAACCTAGTTCCTGTACAAAAGATTTCAATGCATACATACCCGAGGAAGAAGTCCAATTCAGTTTCGATTTCATATCCCATTCAACCGCCAAAGAAAGAAAAGAATCCACGTTTCTTAGGCTCTTCCTCAACCATAACAGCCTTCATACTATCTTGCTCCACGAGTCTCCAAGCTGCCTGCTCAAATGCCAATCCAGCAAGCGTTGGTGGCTTATTCAGAACAAGCGGAAACCCTCGATTCGTACTTCGAATAACCTCAGAATCTTCAGGAATCGCACCTAGCAACGACAACCCTAACATCTCCTGCACATCCAACACTGACATCATATCCTCTCCTTTAATCATATCAGTTCTCACTCTGTTCACAATCATCTTTATATCTCTTATTCCATCGCATTCGAGCAAACCAGTAACCCTATCTGCGTCCCGCAACGCTGTTATATCCGGAGTTGTTACAAGAATCGCTTCATTAGCCGGAGTAATGGCTGTTATGAATCCGGCATCGATTCCTGCAGGGCAATCGATGATGATAAAATCCGGTGAACCTTCCGGTCTCGTTTTCAACGCATCAACAAGCCATTCCAATGCTTTTCCACCAAATCCCATCGGAAGTTTCGATCTAGGTTTCGAGATACATAGCAATTCGAAATTCGACCAACGCTTATCGCGTACCAGAGCTTGATCTAGACGGCAATCTCCGTTTATAACCTCGACGCAGGTGTAATTGACTCGATTCTCTAACCCTAGGAGGAGATCTAGGTTACGTAGTCCAAGGTCCGCGTCAATGGCTACAACTGAGAAACCGTAACGAGCGAGAGAGAGACCGACATTTGCGGTGGTTGTCGTCTTCCCAACTCCGCCTTTTCCGGAGGTGATTACAACGATTCGCGGCTTTTCTCCGGCGAGCTCAGGCTTGCGATTAAACTGGAGTACGGATCGTATTGGACTCCGTCTGATAGGGTTTTTGACGAATCTTGGTGATGATGATGTTAGAGGATTGTGTGAGAGCGACGATGGAAGGAGAAGAGATTGATGATTCGTGGAGAACAATCTCAGAGACGCCATTGATAGCGCTGCTGCTTCAGCTGTCTCTAGAGAGAGACAGAAATGTTTCACTGAGCGTTGTGGCTTGAGAGGGTTTACGGTTTATCAAGAACTTTTTGAGATTCCGGTTTTTATTTTCTCCACTCTAAACCGGTTTAAGATTTAACCAATCGCACAAATAATGTGTTGGTTCTACCGGTTTATTATGTATGATTCATCCGTATTACAAACAAATGGCGAAATGAACAATCAAATAAGTACTCTCTCTACAAGTTACAAAACCAAACAAAATTATACCAAATACAAACCGAATTTCAGATACCGGTACACCGCTTTGGTTTACCGGTTAATGTCTTGTCCCCTCCCCTTTATATATAGCAATGTCTATTTTTATCTGCCAGCGTTGGTCATTAGCTGAGAGAACACTTGGCTGCTACTGATTATGCCTGAAGTTCCATCATCTGCACTGTCCCTCTCTGTGTTTGAGCCACTATAAGGACCTCGTCGAGCTGTTCCTGAACCGGTATCGTCTCCATTAACTTCTTCAGGCTTGTCTAACGGTCCGGATTCTTGAAGCTGAAGCACATGTTCCAAATTCCACAGAACATCACCAATCGTTGGTCTATCCACACCGTAGTCCGCACAGCATTTCTCTGCAGTTTCGGCGAACTTTTTCAACGAGCACGGTTTGATCTGATCAGCGATATTCGGATCAACAATTTGATCAAGCATCCCTTTCTTTTGCCACTCGATAGCCCATTCTGCTAAATTCACTTGCTCCCTAACAAGCAACGGATCAACAGCTGGTCTAGCGCAAAGAACTTCGAATAGAACAACACCAAATGAATAAACATCGGATTTATCCGTGAGCTGTTGTCTTCTGAAGTATTCAGGATCAAGATATCCGAAGCTTCCTTTAACACCGGTGCTCACATGTGTCTCATCAATACAAGGACCTGATCTTGAGAGTCCAAAGTCTGCAACTTTGGCTACATAGTTGTTATCTAGTAAGATATTGGTGGATTTTATATCCCGGTGGATGATTCCTTGCGAAGAACCGGTGTGAAGGTAATGAAGACCTCTGGCTGCACCAATGCAGACCTCAAGACGTTGTTTCCAAGATAAAGGCGGGTTGGTGGATCCGTATAAGTGACTTTTGAGCGGTCCTTTATCCATGTACTCATAAACCAGAATCATCTCAGACTGTTCTTCGCAGTATCCAACAAGCGAAACCAGATGGCGATGACGGATCTTAGAGAGAATGGTTATCTCAGAGAGAAACTCTGGTAAGCCCTGTCTTGAACCAGGCGAGCCTCTCTTCACAGCTACTCTGGTGTTGTCTTTAAGAGACCCTTTAAAGACCATCCCAAATCCACCAACTCCGATTACTAAACTTTTGTCAAAGTTATTGGTTCCGGATTGTAACTCCGCGAAAGAGATTCTCAGAGTTTGATAGCCACTAGAACTAACAGTTCTCTCAGTTGTTCTACTGTTAGAACTGCCTCTAAACCTTCTCAATGGTGTCCATCCAGTGCTCTCTGAACTCCTGGTCTTGGTGTTCTTACGCCTGCACAAGCACAAAGCGCACAAGAAGAGTAGAGACAAGAACACAAATCCTCCCAAAACTGAGCCAACCACGATCCAAACAACACTTCTTTTCCCAGATCCCTCTTTAACACTCACAGTCACAGGGCTCACAATCCTCATAATCTCAACTCCATTCAATAGAGCATTAACTCTAGACGGATTACTAAGATCAGAAGGTCCAACACTAATCCTCAACATTCCAGAACGATCAGACTCAGCAACGAAATCAATGTACAACGGAGAAGCAAGCACATGGAAGTTAAGCGTGGAGAGATCAACATCTTTATACGCAAGATGATCATTGATAAAGACATTGAAATAGAGCTGGTTAAGCGAAGTACTCACGACATCGCAGAAATGCAAACGAACCAAATGTAGAACTTGTTTCGAATCAACAGGGAACCCCCAACTAATGTTAAACCTTGCCTGCAACTCCTGATTATCTCGGTTCATCTCCTGAGCAGTCATGTAAACATTATCAGGAGCAATCTCTCTCGTGGCACCACCTTTTTGATAATTAGGAGAATGAGTAGTCCAAGCACGTTTCGCAGCAGCTCTCAAGAGAATATAATCATCATCAACAACCCAAGTCCTCCACAATGTATCATTAAAGGGCGTCAATTTCGAACCACCAACGTTGATTCTATGAACAGTCTCAAGAACTTGAGATGACAAGTTACTGAAGATTTGAGCTGAGTTAGGTATAACAAGCTTAGTACCATGATCTATTATAAAATCAGTAGGTGCTGAAAACACTTCAACCGCATTAACAAACCCAAATCCAGAAGCTTTAAGAGGGATAAACGAAACTTCTAAAACAGGATCATCGATTTTGAGTACAAATTCTCTAACCACGACGGAGCTAGTAACGAAACTGTTCATCACGGAGAACCCATTAAACAAAACTCGAAATTTCGCAGACCTTAGGTCAAAGCTCGAAGCTTTAAAAGGCGCGAAATGGAGACGGATAAAGTGAGTGCCATTGCTGGTGACTTTGAATTTGTATGCTCCTCCTCCGGTGGGGAAAACACGAGCCGTGTGGTATAAAACGGGTGAATCCGGAGATGGGTTCGGGTCAGAAACCGAAACGGATCGATCGGTTGAGAGGAAACTCGAGCCCGGGTTTGAAGAGTCGCTGAGAAAAGAACGGATTGAGAAGAAAGATGTGGTGGTGTTAGCTCCAGAGTTAAGAAGGTAATTATCAGTTGGAGTGAATGAAGAAGCGAGACAGAGATGAAGATGAGAGAAGAAGAAGAAGAAGAAGAAGAAGAAGAGAAGGGTTTGGATTAGATTTATTGGAAACGCCATTAGAGTGAAGCTTTTGGGGAGAGGTTTGAGAAGGTTTTTTGTTTTGATGATTGATGTTAAAGGAGAGAAGAGAGTGCGTGTTTGCTGTCGCTTCTCTGTATTCATTTTTCTCATTTTTCCCCCACTAAAGTGTGAGTGAAAGAGGAAAGTGTTTGTGAAATCATTAGGGAAAGCGAATTTTGTCAAACAACAATGGGAAACCAAAGGAGGCTTAAACCTGCCTTTTTGTTTTTGTTTTGTGATTCGGTGGCAATCATTTTCAAAAAGGTTTTGCTTTTTATATAGTTTTCATTTTTTTTTACTGATTTGGTAAAGTAAATAAAAGGAAACTTTAGATTAATCATTTTCTTTAAGCTATTAGTAAGCATGTTAAGTTCATTTAAATCTGTTATTTTCATGAGATGTGTTTTAGACTATAAAGAGAACAGAGAATCTGGTTGATTAACCTTGATGATTAACTGATGATTGTGGTTTTGGTACCAACAAGGTTTTGAGTTTGGACCGATACATTAAATAAATAAATAAGTATATTATAGAGTAGACATGTAAATTAGGTAATTTAATGGGTAAATAATATTATTTTATTCAATTAATCTAAATATTTAAATATTTAAATAACTTTGGTCCCAAAAAAAAAAAACTTTAATAATTAAAACTATATAAATAGAAAAATATCCAAAACATTATCTGACTTGAAACATTAATGTGTATTCCCATCTATGGCTCTTGTATTCACAGTGGTGTCACCAAATCCACTATCACCCACACTATCATCGCACCACGTGTCCCCTTCCCGCCATGGCTTTCGTCACGGCTTATCATCAACAATAACCATCCGCCGGAACAAATCTTCGATAAGATTTCCTTTACTAACACCACCGCGTCATGTTTCAATTCGGCGCGTGAAAGTCTTCTCACAACTCCGATTCCCTCTAATCTCTCCCGACGATCACTGGTCCCAATGGGCCACTCTCTTCGCCGCCGGAGCCTTCGGTGTTTGGTAAATCACCTCAATATCCCTCTTTGTGAGTTCTTAAGAGTTTTGTATACTGAAATCTCTGAAATTTACCAAGGTCGGAGAAGACGAGACTTGGAAGTATGGTGAGTGGTGCGTTGACCAGCACGTTGCTTGGTCTCGCCGCGAGCAATTTAGGGCTGATTCCGTTCGAAACGCGGAGCTCACAGCAGCCTACAAACAAGAGGAGGAGTATTGGAAGCAGCGAAGTAGACAACTTTGGCTTACTCTTGGAGATAAGAATTCGGGATATTTCCATGCTGCAACAAAAACCAGAAGAGCCATTAATAATATTTCAGTGCTAGAATCCCCTCTGGGCAATAAAGTGTATGAGGAAAGCGAAATTGTTAAAACTATCTCTGAGTATTTCCAAGATATATTTACCTCCCAGGAGGGAGATAGAGAAAGGGTAGTCCAAGAAGCTCTCCAACCGTGTGTTACACCGGAAATGAATGAAAAACTTATTGCCATGCCATCACCCACAGAGATCAAAGCCGCCTGCTTTGATATACACGCGGACAAAGCCCCAGGGCCTGATGGATTTTCAGCTAGTTTCTTCCAAACCAACTGGGATACGGTGGGAAATGCCATTATAGCAGAAGTCCAAGCTTTCTTCATATCCGGCAACCTGCCACAGAAAATAAACCATACGCATATCAGACTTATACCAAAAACAAAAACAGCTCAGAAAGTGTCTGATTACAGACCCATTGCCCTCTGATCAGTCTACTACAAGATCATTGCTAAACTCCTTGCAAAAAGACTACAACCTGTTCTAAATGATTGTATATCCAAAAATCAGTCTGCTTTCGTCCCTCAAAGAGCCATCTCCGATAATGTCTTAATTACCCACGAAACTCTGCATTACCTTAAGACCTCTGGAGCTGAGAAAAGATGTTTTATGGCTGTTAAAACAGACATGAGTAAGGCTTACGACAGACTTGAATGGGATTTTATCAAAGCAGCTTTAGAAAGGTTAGGTTTCCACAGTACCTGGATCGGGTGTCTGATGCAATGTGTCACCACGGTCACTTACTCCTTCCTAGTAAATGACCAAGCAAAAGGACTGGTTGTCCCTCAACGAGGCATCAGACAGGGCGACCCCCTCTCCCCCTACCTCTTCATTATCTGCAGTGAGGTTTCATCAGGTCTTTGTCTAAAAGCTCAGAGAGAAGGAAGCTTGATTGGCATCAGAGTTGCGAAAGGAAGCCCCAGAGTAAACCATTTACTCTTTGCTGACGATACAATGTTCTTCATTCGGTCGGATCAGCAGAGCTGCCACAAACTGAAAAGCATCCTACAAAAGTATGAGTCAGCTTCAGGTCAGAAAATAAACCAGGATAAATCATCAATCACTTTTTCTGTCAAAACTCCCCAGTACAGAAGAACACAAGCAAAAGCTACTCTCAATATACAAAAGGAAGGAGGTCAAGGTAAGTATCTTGGTCTCCCTGAGCTGTTCGGAAGAAAGAAAAAGGATTTGTTTACCTCAATAGTGGATCGAATTAAACAGAAAGCCCTCAGTTGGTCCTCGAGGTTTCTATCCACTGCAGGAAAGCTCACCATGCTCAAAGCGGTCCTCTCTGCGATGCCTACCTACACTATGTCATGCTTCCACCTACCGGGATCACTTTGCAAACGCCTCCAATCAGCCCTTACAAGATTTTGGTGGGACACAAACACGGAAAAGAAAAAGATGTCGTGGTTAGCCTGGAAAAAGATAACAAAACCAACCAAATTTGGCGGTTTGGGTATCAGAGACATAAAACATTTTAACAAAGCATTGCTGGCTAAACTTGCCTGGAGATTACTGACGAAGCCCCATACCCTCTTTGCAAAGGTCCTTCTGGGGAAATACTGTAAAAACGAATCTTTCTTGGAGTGTAGAGTCTCACGCTCAGCTTCGCATGGTTGGAGGAGTATTTGTATGGGCAGAGATCTTCTCAAAGCCAATCTGGGCATGTTAATAGGCTCTGGCAGCTCCACCCCTATTTGGAGAACACCATGGTTGTCTGTCTCCATCCCTTCTGCCCCCATGGGCCCCCCACAAGAGATTCATAAAACCTTACAGTAGCGGATCTCATTCTGCCAGAAAGCGGAGAGTGGAATGTGGACCTCATTAGACAACTCTTACCAGCTTATGAATCAGATATCCGAATGTTAAAACCTAGCTTAAGAGGAGCTAAGGATACATGGGCATGGCTACCTACAAAAGATGGGGTATACACGGCGAAATCAGGCTACTTTGAGTCCACCAAACTTGCGGATGAAAACAACTCACTGAGCCAGCTCAATCCGAGTACCACAGAAAATTTCAACTGGCACAAATACATCTGGGCTCTTAAAACATCCCCAAAAACCAAACTCCTCCTATGGAAAGCTGTCCATAATGCCTTACCCGTGGGCGCAAACCTCCTCCATAGAACCATCACTGATTCTTCCAAATGCCCCATTGCGATGGTGAAAAAATGACACTGCATCTCTTCTTCAATTGCCCTTTTGCGTCAAGAGTCTGGTCCATGCTCCCTGTTAAACACCCCTTTAGATCGGAAACTATAAATTCAACTATGGAAGGTTTTGCGCTTATGAATAACCTCATCTGCCTACCTCCTACCGGTATAGGTTCTGGTCCCATTGCTCCGTGGTTGATCTGGGCATTATGGACCACCCCGAACCAGCTAATCTTCAACAAAAAGGCTGTATCGGCGGAGGAAGCTCTGTCTATCGCCATGCAAAGAGCCAGAGAATGGCAGAAAGCCCAAGTCCCCCCTCCGAAAACAGATCAACGTCACACTCCAAACCCACAGCCCCCTCGACTTCGATCTAATACCACCTATTTCACAGATGCCGCTTGGCGCGACGGATCAGCTGGTCTTGGCTGGGCGATTATAGATCAATCCGGTCAGATCCAAGCCGAAGGTTCTTCCTCGACGACCCATGTTAGTTCCCCGTTGATGGCTGAAGCGTTGGCAACTCTCACAGCAGTGAGAGTTGCAATCGAATCGAACATCAGGGATATCTCCTTCGCTTCCGACTCGTTTATGCTGGTCCAAGCTCTTAATCAGAAGTTCCACCAGAAGGAACTTCATGGGACTCTCCACGATGTCCTTTCCCTATCCTCTAATTTCAATGTCTGCTCTTTCAATTTCGTTTCCCGAACTCTGAATCACCATGCTGATCGTCTGACAAAGAATGCCCTTCGATCTGTCGTTCTGTAATCCCTAAGTTTTATTTAATTGAAAGTCGTATTTTGTTCAAAAAAAAAAAAAAAACCTTGGTGATTAACGGATGATTGTGGTTTTGGTACCAACAAGGTTTTGAGTTTGGACCGACACATTAAAGAAATAAATAAGTATATTGTAGAATAGACAGGTAAATTAGGTAATTTAATGGGTAAATAAGATTATTTTATTCAATTAATCTAAATATTTAAATATTTAAATAACTTTGGTCCCAAAAATAAAAACTTTAATAATTAAAACTATATAAATAGAAAAATATCCAAAACATTATCGGACTTGAAATATTAATGTGTATTCCTATCTATGGCTCTTGTATTCACAGTGGTGTTACCAAATCCACTATCACCCACACTATCATCGCACCACGTGTCCCCTTCCCGCCATGGCTTTCGTCACGGCTTATCATCAACAATAACCATCCGCCGGAACAAATCTCCGATAAGATTCCCTTTACTAACACCACCGCGTCATGTTTCAACTCGGCGCGTGAAAGTCTTCTCACAACTCCGATTCCCTCTAATCTCTCCCGACGATCACTGGTCCCAATGGGCCACTCTCTTCGCCGCCGGAGCCTTCGGTGTTTGGTAAATCACCTCAATATCCCTCTCTGTGAGTTCTTAAGAGTTTTGTATACTGAAATCTCTGAAATTTACCAAGGTCGGAGAAGACGAGACTTGGAAGTATGGTGAGTGGTGCGTTGACCAGCACGTTGCTTGGTCTCGCCGCGAGCAATTTAGGGCTGATTCCGTTCGAAACGCCGTCGTATGACTTCTTCATGGAGTTTCTCTTGCCGCATACGATTCCGTTGCTGTTGTTTAGAGCTGATCTCCGTCGTATTATCCGATCTACTGGGTCGTTGCTCATTGCATTTTTAATTGGATCTGGTAAAGGTTTTGTCTTTGCTTAGTTTAGATCCGTAGGTTAGGTCTTGGAGAATTATGTGACAATGTCATTGATGATGTGGGTTAGTGGGATTATTGATTGATGTTGGTTTGGTGGCAGTTGCGACGATTGTTGGAACTGTGGTGGCTTTTGTGTTGGTACCAATGAGATCGCTTGGTCCGGATAACTGGAAAATTGCAGCTGCTCTCATGGGGAGTTACATTGGTGGATGTAAGTTTGTCTGGAGCTTCTTCATTGCTTCTTTCGCTTGTTAACCTGTCAAAGGTACTCAATGTTGATTTAAAAAGGTTCTAGGCTTCTAGCTTTACTTTAGATTCTAACAATCTGACATTCTTGGATATTTAAAGTAAAGAGAAAAATCTTGCTAAAATTGGCTTGTACAATGTTTCTCAGAGATTAGGAATAGCTTCTTTGTGAGAAAAGATAATAACTCTTTTGTTGGTTCTTTTTCTTGTTTATGCTCTGCAGCTCTTAATTTTGTTGCGATTTCGGAGGCTCTACAGATCACACCATCTGTTATAGCAGCAGGTGTGGCTGTGGATAATGTCATATGCGCTCTGCACTTCATGGTTTTGTTTGCGTTGGCCTCAAAGATTCCCCCTGAGACTTCCTCAGCATCTGCCCCTGGTAAAGTTCATCTTAATCACATGTTAAAGTTTCTTGTATTTTCAAGGTATATTACATTGCAGTTTGTGATTATTAAATAACTTAGGCCAGGTATTGTTAGAGAATCAGTGACTCTAGGGCTACTTACTTGTAGTTAGTAGTTGTCAAATTAATTTGAGTGGATATTGGTAAAATAGTTATTATGAGTTATGACATTATAATGTGCCTGGCAAATTATGTTCTGAATTCTGATCATAAATACTCAATACTTTTTTATATTATAACATAACCATTCTCATCTTCTAACTGCATTTGCATCCACATAAATGCGCCTGTCAAATTATGTATTGAAGAAAAAAAATTCATTACTTTAGAGTATTGACAGAATCATTTTCAATTTCTAGTCGCAGTTGCATCCAATTATAAGCACAAACACTTCTGTTTAAAGTTATCTGTGTGTGACCTATGGCAGATGCCGACATGGCTAAGGATGACAAGCTTGAGGACAAGAACAGAGTGGTTTCAACTTCGATTGCACTATCAATTTCCTTCCTGATATGCAAATCTGCAATTTTAATGACAAAGCTATTTAACATCCAAGGAGGCATGCTTCCTGCAGTAACAGCCATCACTATCGTCTTGGCAACTTCCTTCCCTGATTTCTTTGATTCTCTTGCACCTTCTGCTGAAACTATCTCTCTTATTCTCATGCAGGTATCTTTTTCGTTACACTTTTATGAGTTTATCTATTAAAACCAATTCAACCAATTAGGGATGTGTCATTGACGAATAAGAAATAGTGATGGGTTTGTCTGGCTTGCACCTGGTCTGTGATGAGTTTAACCATGTGGACTAAACCTGTAATGGTGGCATATTAGTAGTTCATCTAACTAACTATTTATTTCTTAAAATCTTTTTCGGTCAGGTATTTTTTACAATTCTAGGAGCTACAGGGAGTGTATGGAATGTAATCAACACTGCCCCAAGTATCTTCCTATTTGCTGTTATTCAAGTAATGGCTCATCTTGCAGTGACTTTGGTTGTGGGGAAGGTATTATGTATAGACATGAAGCTACTACTTCTTGCATCAAACGCTAACATTGGAGGTCCAACCACTGCTTGTGCCATGGCAACCGCAAAAGGATGGACTTCTCTTGTCGTTCCCGGAATTCTCTCCGGCGTTTTTGGGGTCTCCATTGCAACTTTTCTCGGCATTGGATGTGGAGTTTTTGTCCTCAAACGATTATAGATTTCTAAATGATCGGATGGGAGGATTCTGAAGCCACACTCCTTGTAAAAAATGTAATTGATGTTGTCTCATTTACTCATTAGTTTAGTAAGATCTTTTACTTTCCAAAAGTCAAGTGAACTCGCACGATACAGTTTTTCTTTTTTTGTTTAATTATTATTAATATATGAATTTATCTCATAAATAAACAATAACCATTTCGATTGGTTGAGCTCTACGTGATAAAAATAAAAATATTTCGGAAAAAAACTAATTAATAAAATCGTGTGGTACTGTAGATTGTACTACTGTACCGCTCTTTCAATATAAGTCAACTGTACTTCAGTTCGAAATTGAAAAACTCAACTGTACTTGCCCTTTTCAATCTGAAAAAGTCAACTCCACCATATTAATAAGATTCTTCTGATTCCATATATTTGTATTTTGTAACCCAAAGGCCAAAGCAGTGCTAGATTTATCCTATAAATTTGTGCCTTTAATTGTAACTTTTGATTCCAACTTATATAATATGCAATATGAATATGCCACGGCATGGCTTGGATTTAGATTCCTAACTGAGCCTTTACTTTGTGTTCACGCACCTGCTCGTTCCATAAAATTTATATGATGCCTATAAGGGTCGGAATCCGGACGAGAACACACTTTTGTTAGTAGTTTAGTACAAAGATAATAGATATATTATTAGTTAGCTAAGCTAAGAATAAGTAAAGGTGTAGTACATCAAGTACCAATTTGTCCACGCATGAATCATGCCTTTTTTGGGTCAAGATAGTAGAATGTTCCCAAATCTCAACTCTCTAAGCACGAAACCCTAACTAATAGTTTATTAGTTATGATTGGAACCATTAGTACTGTACTTTGATTTGATTGGAACCATCTTGTACTTCTCATTTCTCTCCTATATAAATGTACATTTGGTAATATTTCTTGTTTTTTAATTTACCAAGATTTATTATAGTAGACTTGAAACAGCTTTAAAAAAATAAAATCGAACCATTGCTCTCAACTCACAAGTTTTCTATTCGAAAATATATGTAACACGGTTTGACCTAGGGGAAAATCTAAGAACCTATCCTATGTTACCTAAAACTACAAGTACTAAAATGCGTTTATATTTTAATTCGTATATATGTACTCAAAGATTTTAAGAGTTTCATTCACAAAAGTTCATTTCAAATATATATAGTTCCCCCCGGAACAAATATTTTAGCATCTAAATGTTATTTTTTTTTGTTGATTTTGCTATCTTGGCGTACGTCAAGATAGGATTTTGTAATTTTGACGTCCAATTTGTTGCTGAAATAGAATTCCGAAATTTAGCACTACTCCATTATTATGTAACTAAACAAACATGTTACAAAGAAGAAAAAAAAGCAAGCGAGGTCATAAACTATATATATATTGCAGAGTTCAAAAAGAAGTAAATCTTTAATCATAAACTACATACAGGTTTTTGTTGTATGGTATGCGGAGTTTCATTTTGTACGCTCATTGATATATTTGAATTCTCGGTTTCGAATTGATAAATAATGAAGATGCTAAAAAAGAAAAACTACATACAGTTTTTTTTCCGTTTATTGTCAAAACCGAATATACTATATAATCATAAGAAGGCATTCAACTGCGTAAAGGGGGTCATAAACTGATCCATGTGTGGGTGTGGCTAACATGTGTCTATATAAATTTTGATACAATTTTCGGGCATTACATTTATGATATACATATGAGTTATCTAATTGCCTACATATTTTATTGTAAATTGTGTGTATATTCTCTGCCGGCAAATATATGTTGGGAGAGATAAGATAAATATATAAAAGCAAGGTTTCTCAAGACATATATGACGCTTACATATTTATATAAATATTACTAATTTGCCCTTGTAATGTACTATAAATAGCAAATCAAAAAAGGTTTCCACACAAACAACACACACATACATCAAAATATTGTATACTAGATATATAAATAAAAAAAATGGGGAACATGAGAAGTGTGGTGAAGATGTTGATGGTGGTTCTGTTTCTTGGATGGATGTTTATTTGGATTATGATTTCAACTAATCTTTTCAAAAGCAAATGGATCCCCAAACTCGCCAAGTATCTCAATACTACTTATTTTGGTCCTCAAGGTATTTATTTCTCTATGTATTCTCGCATTTACTTTGAAAATTTTAATTTTTTTTAAGGCTTGAGTATTCAAGAACTATTACTATAGGCACGAATCTAGTGCTTCTCACGGTTCCAATGATGTTCATTGCGGTTCTGAGTTGTGTTTATTTGCATACCCAGAAGAAACCAACCCAACCTCAAAGGTTCGTTCGACTTGTTATAATTTCATCATTATTGGCTACGTATTTTCATGAAAATATTTGTAACAAATTATCAAAAGTTTATTTATATAAATGCAGGGAATGGAAGGTAAAAAGGAAAATGGGGAGGGTGATGATGGTGATGAAGCCATTTGGGATAGTGACAGCCACGGAGTTGACTTTTTCTCTTTTGTTTGTGGCTCTTCTGGTTTGGGCTCTCTCCAATTATCTATACATTAGCTATCACGTCAGCCTTCATAACCACGACAACTCCAAAATGTAAGCTTCTTTGTTTCCAATTCTAAACTCTATATGGTTTAAATGGTTTGTTAGAATATGAATGGCTCGTTCTTAAATTAGTTTTAATTGGAAACTCATGATTGCTCAAAACCATGTGAAAGCTTCACAGTGAAACAGAACGGATGGTACATACCATTTTTGATACGTTTTGGTCCGATCTCCAAATCCGTAGGAGAGTTTATTAAACTTTGACTGAAATGGTGCAGATGGCAGGCAAAGTTTAGGTCTTTTGGACTGAGAATCGGATATGTTGGCCATTACTGTTGGGCCTTTCTGTTCTTCCCGGTGACAAGAACCTCTACGATACTACCACTTGTCGGGTTGACTTCAGAGTCAAGCATCAAATATCACATTTGGCTCGGACATGTCTCAAACTTTCTCTTCCTAGTCCACACGGTCGTTTTCCTTATCTACTGGGCCATGACCAATCAGTTGATGGAGGTCCGTTACATGATCTAACTAAAATTTCATTTTTGGTTTTAGACTAAAACTAAATTAATATATAACAACCCTTAGGATCGATTTTATGGTGTGTAAAAAATGTGTTTAGGTCACTTGATCACAATGATTTACCCGCGATTTCTTGCATAGAAAAAACAAAACTTACCAAAGGAATCTATTCAATATATACTAGATCATTCAAGTTGTTTCAGCAAAAATCGAATGTTCGATACAAAATCTAATAAAATAAAAAGTATTAAAGCTCTTTGGAGACAAAGTTGTATGATTGTATCTATCTTGCTTCTATTCCGAAACTGATGAATTTACGTTTTCTTATATATGTAAAGACGTTTGCATGGAATCCGACATACGTGTCTAATCTAGCCGGAACAATAGCGATGGTGATTGGAATAGCGATGTGGGTGACGAGTCTACCATCCTATAGACGAAAGAAGTTCGAGCTTTTCTTCTACACTCACCAACTCTATGCTCTCTACATAATCTTCTACGTAATCCATGTGGGAGACTCGTGGTTCTGCATGATCCTGCCCAACATCTTCCTGTTTTTCATCGACCGTTACTTGAGATTCTTACAGTCCACCAAGAGAACCAGACTTGTTTCCGCTAGGATCTTACCTTCAGACAACCTCGAACTCACTTTCTCCAAAACCTCAGGTTAACAACTAGTTCCTCCATTTACTTTATACATTCAAATTAAACAACAACAAACAGTTAGGGTTTTCCTTTTAATAGATACTATCTTTTTAATTATAAATAAATAAATAAATACAAACGAGATGAAAAATAGTTTTGTTAGATTTCTATTTTTTAAAAGTGAAAATTTCAACACTGGATTTAATTAAATGTGAACGTAACATTTAACATGTAAACGCAAAATAAAACACAAATATAACAATCAAAATCCTATTGAACGTAAACACATCCACGCTCAATAATTTGGGCTAGAGTGCCGTGTTCAAGACACAATATACAATGTATAATTATTGTAACCATTTGTTCATGATCTAACTATAGGGCTACAGTATACACCAACAAGTATATTGTTTCTACATGTGCCGAGCATATCCAAGCTTCAATGGCATCCATTCACAATAACTTCGAGCAGCAACTTGGAGAAAAATACCTTAAGTGTTGTAATCAGAAAACAGGGAAGTTGGACTCAAAAGCTTTACACCCATATCTCTTCTTTCATTGATTCTCTCGAAGTTTCTACTGAAGGTCCTTATGGCCCTAACTCTTTTGATGTCTCGAGGTACAAACTCAAAGGTCTTATTTCAGTTTCTTACCTAACTACATTGTCTTAAGTTTAACCAATTGTCATTTCTCATCATATTAGGCATGACTCTCTAATACTAGTGGGCGGTGGCAGTGGAGTTACACCCTTCATTTCGGTTATCAGAGAACTCATCTCTGAGAGCCAAAACCAAAGCACAAAGCTACCAGATGTTCTTCTTGTTTGTGCCTTCAAACATTATCATGATCTAGCGCTTTTAGACCTAATCTTCCCATCGGATATATCAGTTTCAGACATTTCCAGGCTGAATCTCCGAATTGAGGCCTATGTTACAAGAGAAGACAAGAAGCCCGAGACAACTGATGATCACAGACTTCTACAGACAAAATGGTTCAAACCGCAGCCTCTAGACTCTCCTATCTCACCTGTTCTTGGACCCAACAACTTCCTCTGGCTCGGAGTGGTGATCTTATCATCATTCGTCATGTTTCTCTTGCTCATAGCGATTGTCACACGTTTCTATGTATACCCTATTGATCGTAACACAGGAAAGATATATAATTTCTCGTACAGAGCGCTTTGGGACATGTTCCTAGGATGTGTGTGCATTTTCATCTCTTCAAGCATAGTTTTCTTATGGCGCAAGAAACAGAACAAAGAAGGAGATAAGGAGTCTAAGAAGCAGGTACAGAGTGTAGATTTTCAGACGCCCACGTCTTCTCCAGGTTCATGGTTCCACGGCCACGAGAGAGAGCTGGAGAGCGTTCCCTATCAATCTATAGTACAAGCCACTTCAGTCCACTTCGGCTCCAAACCTAATCTGAAAAGTAAGTAATCTGTTACATATATGAGCATGACTTCACTTACATAACATAATGTGTAAGTGAATGTATATGCATGAACCTGATACTTTTCAATCTTATCGTTTTGCAGAGATTCTGTTTGAGACAGAAGGTTCGGAAGACGTTGGGGTGATGGTTTGCGGACCAAGAAAGATGAGGCATGAAGTTGCAAAGATATGTTCATCTGGTTTGGCAAAGAACCTTCACTTTGAGGCAATTAGTTTCAACTGGTGATCGATTCCATGTTCTAACTATGTTTGTTTGTTGTATCTGTTATGGACCTTTGATGTTTAGATGGCTTGCTGCTAGCTAAATTATACTTGTAACATAATGCAAAAATGGAATGTTAATATATATGGCATCTTCATCTTATTCAGCCCATTATCACTCTTGTTTTTAGCTTTTGTTTGTTATAAATTATAATACTTTATTTTCTTCTTTCAAATTCATATAAAAAAATACATAGATGAAATCTACATTTTTTGTTTCTAAAATTCTAGTTGACCAATATTATAAAATTGTTAATAAGCCTTTGGGTGACTTACCCTTATATAGAAGAATTCTATTTCTTTCTCTATAATAGAGTTTAAAAAAATTATTTGCAAAGTAATATTTTAGTTTTTATTATTTAAAAATCGATAGAAAATAATGAGTGAGATTAATATATTTTACCGCTGTCTACTTATCTTTGCTAATTTCGTTACAGTCTAAAACACAAAAATCAAGCTTTAATTAACTTTAGCTTTAAACTACTCTTGAAAGTATTTGGTGTTCGGTCCATAATATACCACCAAAAATTTCACCGTTCCCTTGTGTTTAAAGTCAATTGGGTTACTGTTCACCAAAAAAAAAGTCTAATTGGTTACATTATGAGAAAGATTGTTGTGAGATAGTATATAAGGATACAAATTTTAGAAACTATTTTACTTAGATGAAAAATCAATCACAAAATTTTTAGAAACTATTTTACATAGTTAGATGAAAAATGTAAATTTGCTAAACATCAGTGAGTATATTAAGTAGTAAAATCTGAAGTAAAAATAATTGGTAAATAACATACACATTGTTATGTTTAGGGAAAAACATAAAGCTTATGTTACACATATTTTGGTAGGTCTCAAAAACAAGAGAAAAAAAATAATCACACGAAAATTAAAGAAATCAACGGTAATCAAGTACCAAAGTTTAAAATTGAACTTTATTTGCACCAATAGATCATTCTTTGGCTGCTTCTTCTCCAATGGTAGGAAGGAAGAAAAGGAGATAGAAAGGCATAAACTAGATCTACCACATTGAGGATTGCAACAAATGTGTTATGACCAATATCTTTAATCAGCTTAATTTCTACAAACTTAATATAACATGTAATAAATCACTCATCTAATCCAATCTAGTTACACTACGGATATTGGAGCTATTGCTGCCTCAGTTATTTACTATTGCAAGATTCAATATTGCTTCATCCACTCCACTCAATGAAAGATAAAATATTATATACACAAATGCTTAAAATGTGAGGACAACAATTTCTAATACAGGGAATAATTGTTATCTTAAGAAATTTATTAGTAGATGGTAAACTCAGTTTGACATTAGAAGATCCTAACTTACCATCAAAATGATGTAAAAACTTGTTGTTGTTATGTAATGAGACATCATGCAGAAAAAGTCAAACCCTTGCCCAAATCTGTAGATATCCGTACACAATGTTTTCTCCCCGTTACCACAAGCAACTTTGGCTTCAAAGAGGGATATCTCGTTCAAACCAACATCTCTTCTTTTTCCTACTAATATATATTCATGATGAGTGACATTATCACACCTTAGAATTGAGTTGATCACGCCTTAGTGACATTGTCGAGCCTTCGTCATTTGCTTCAACTTGTTTAATTTGATCCAATATATCTCCTTCATCCGGGCCATTATCCTAAAAATACTAGTCATCCTAAAAATATCACTAGATATGAGAAATCTAGAGATCCAAATAACAAATTCCTCAAAAATCTAGTTCAATAATATAAGAAAAACCTCATGATTAAATGAAATCTAGAAAAACACAAAGCATCAAAAGAAAATCATTAAAAAACTTCGGAAAAATACAAACAAACGACAAAATTTATTTTACAGATTTCTCTTAGATGAAACGAAATATGTAAATGACAACATTTGGTGTCAATGAATGATACGTTAGGAAAGCGACAAACATATACTTGTTGATATCCAATGGTAGGAAATGAAAAATAAGGAGATATAAGACGTCGAAACTTAACCAGGCATCGTGGTCTGGTGGTAAAGGAACCTCGGCTGAGGCGCCAGCCACCCGGGTTCGATTCTGGCCACCAGGGAATTTACATGCGGACTTGCTCTGGCGCCGCAGACCAGCAGTTCTAGGGGGCCCTTAAGTGGAGGCTTAAAAATCCCTGGTCGCGGGCTTAGACCCAGTGGACTAGTCAGATCACTGTGTGGTCTGGATACTGCGTTTAACAAAAAAAGACGTCGAAACTTGATTTACCACATTGGAAATTGAAATAAATGTGTAATCATCAATGTCCTTTAATTTCCGCAAACTTAATACAATGTGTAGTCAAAAAGAGTACGTTTATATATATATATATATATATATATATGCCTCAAAATATTTTTGAAAAATGTATGTTTTATATAAATTTGAAATTAGTTTTCCCATGCACAAAATAAATTACAGTTTTTGTTAAAGTTGTTTTTACTTTGTTTTTTTGTTATAACAATAAAGAAAATATTAAAATCATTAGACTGGAAGATAGATGTAATATTGTTTTCTTGTTATACTAGAATTTAACATTTGATACAAACAGGAAAATTTATATTTTTATATATTTTTGATTTGAAGAATAATTGGATTATTAACACTAATTGATCAACAGCGGCATAGTAGATTATTGGGTAAAATAGTTACAAGAGTTATATAAATTTTATTAGGAGGTAAAAAACAGAAACATGAACAAAAAAGATGAGGATCATGAAGGAGTTGGATGATCCTCTATCTATCAAAATGATGCTTGTCATCAAGAAGTATCCTACGAAATTTTTGGACAATACTTAGGTTCACCTGTAGTCCACCTCCTCTAAACCAATGAAACAATACCAAGTAATACTAAATCGAAACAAAATATTTACTTCAAACTAGAATAAGAATAAACAAAATAAATTAGAAAAAATAGAATCATTAAACAAAATAAATATTTATATCATATTATACTTAAATAAAAATTAAAAATTAAATAGATTAACATATTGAAATAAAAATTATTTTAAAAATATTAATTTTGTTGAACCTAGACCAAAACATATTCTCGTTTAATTATAAAATCTAAACTCTAATGATCATTCGTAAACCAAACCGACATATAAACTTGTTAAATATTATAAAATCTAATCCCTAATTCTCTTATGTAAACCTAAACCAACATTTAAACTTGTTTTGTGACAACCCGTCCCGCGGAACCCACTAGCCCACCGCTAGCTGCCCCAACGGACCATCCGTGGACCCCACTAGTCCACCGCTAGCCGTCCCAACGGATTCCAAGCTGGCCCTGCAGGGCATCGATCCTAATCCAGATCAATTGGTGGCAACTTGTCATGTGGGAAGATTGTTAAAGGGTGGGGACCAGGGTTCGAGGAATGCCTGGCGCACCAATAACCTACTGGTGGATTGGGATATCCACAGTGATGGGTTAGGATCGATGCCCTGCAGGGCCAGCTTGGGGTTCGTTTGGGCGGCTAGCAGTGAGGCTAGTGGGGTCCACGAGACGGGTTGTTACATGTTTAATATTATAAAATCTAAACTATAATTCTCCTTTGTAAACCCAAACCGACATTCAACTCGTTTAATATTATAAAATCTAAACAGTAATTCTCATTTAGAAACCCAAACCGACACATAAACTTGTTTAATTAAAAACCCAAGAGAATTTGTTAGAAATACTCTTTTTTATATGAGAAAATTGCACTCACACCTACTTTCTCTAAAACTATTCACCATTACACCCACTTTCTACTATTCCTATACTTTTCTTATGTCAAATTACAACTTACACCTTCCAACTAAGCTAACCTTCTTTTTTTACTTTTTCTTTTTCCTTCTCATTTCTCTCTCTATTTTCTCTTTCTCTTTTAATTATTTTTCTTCAACATTTGTTTTTCAGTTTCTTTACTATATTTTAAATTTAGTAACTTTAGTTGTTGAAAAAAAAAAAGTTAAGTAATTTGTAAATAAATATTTTTTGCATCTTTCAATATTTTTCTTTCCACAAAAAAATAAAATAAAATCTGAACCTAATACAATTGAATTGGTGTTCATAGTCAAATCAACAATTTCTAAGTCAAAACTAAATTAATTAAATAATTTAGAAATTAATGAATTTATTTAACTAGGTCCCATTAAATGTTAATGTCATGGATATGATTACTTTTGTATTCATCAATGACCACTTTTGGTGTTAGTATTTGAAAGATCTATCAAATAGTAAGAAATTATAAAATAGAGTTTTGTCAATTGTTCATGTTTGCTTATCCACCTAGCAATGTCCACATGGATGAGATGTATGGTAAAAAGAAATATATAATATGTAAGTCATTTTAATTTTTAAATGTGATCGGCTAAAAACATTTAGGTCTTTCATGGATTTAGTGTCAATATTCGGGTTTGGGTTTATTGTTTCAACTGTTTAAGATTTAGTATAAAAGGTTTTGGATTTATGGTCATGTGTTTCTAGTATCCACAAATTCTCTTGGTATCCACATAATCATGAATATATGGATTTGATGTTGTCGTTGTAGCCTAAACCCTAAATCTAAGCCCTAAATCCTAACCCCTAAATCCAAAATATTGACACAAAATCCACATGAACCCTAAAACCTAATTCCTAAAATTATAAAATTCTAAACACTAAAACCTAAACCCCGAATCCTAACCAAAAATCCTAAACCATACCCCCTGAACCCTAGCCCCTACAACATAAACCCAAAACATAGACAATGAATTCACATAGACATATCATCCTAAGTCCAAGACCTAAATTCTTAAACCTAAACCAAACATCCTAAATTCTAAATCCTAAACCCTAAACTCTAGAACCTGAATCCTGAACCCAAAATCAAAATCCTACACCTTAAACCTCAAACCCTAAACTCTACACCCTGAATTTTAAATCCTAAATCCTGAATCCAAAATAAGACAAATCATTCACATAAGCCCTGATACCTAAATCTTAAACCCTAAACCCTAAACCAAAAGTCATTCATATTACTTCACATGCGGAAGACATCCACAAAAGTGAATCCACAAAACCACATCCAACCAACCACATTACATACTCAAATTATGAATTTAATAAACTAATTAACTATCCAAAAATAAGTATCCACAAATGCTTTTGAAGCAAAAATTGTGACAACCAACTCCAATAGTTGAGAGAAGCTCTACAACCTACAATGTATTCTTACAAACTTTGTATTTATGTTAAGTTCATCTAAAAGATATTCTTAAAGTCTTATAATATAATATAGTAATTTATATAAAAAATTAGTTATACATGACTAATTTACCAAACCACAAACTTTTTAATTAATTAGGTTTTTATATGTTTTAAAATTCAAGCATAATTAAGTATCCACAGTTTACCATCCATTTATCGTCAAACAAATGTTCAACTAAAATTTATTCACCTAAAATATAACAAAATGCATCTTAAAATGTAGAAAAAATGAAATCATAATCTTTTGTGTAAAACAATATACAAAACATTTTGATAATAACTAAATAAATGAAAATAAAAATAAAAGAAAGAGAGAATAGAGAGAGAGAAAGAAAGGGAGAGACCATAGGATAAAGAAAAAAACAGACAACATTCTTTTTTTTTCTACCCTAAAAACCATCCATTGCACACTATGGGAGTATGGGGTTGGAAAATACTTTATTTTGGAGGGCAGTTTTGCCTGCAGACACCTAAGCTAATAAGTTGGAAAAGTATAGTAAGAATAGAAAGTAGGTGTAAGTGAAAGAAGAGTGATAAAAAGTAGGTGTGAGTGCTAATCACCCTTTTTATATACTCCTTTCCAAAAATACCATATTTTGGTCATTTTCATTTTTGCCCTCTTTTAATTTTTAATAATCATTTTACCCCTACTTGAAAAATATTTTAGTCAACAAAATAAAAACAAAACTTTCCCGTCAATTTTTTTTAGAAAACTTTTCCGCCAAAAAGTTTATGACAAAAATTTCGACAAAAAAAAATTCCCGCCAAAAAAAATTTACAAGGCTTCTTTAGAGTTTTTATAAGATTTTATGTTAGAGAATATTTGAGCATATATTTGGTGTATATTTTGTCTGTATGTTTTGGTAAGTGTTAGCGTGGAGAATAAGTCAGCATTGATAAGATGCAATCTCCTTAGTTTGGTAACTAGATCTTTTGTCTGTATATATATTTGCGAGACGATGAATGAATAAAAACACAGAAAACATTCTTCATTTCTATACCTTGTTTTACATGGTATCAGAGCCAATTGGCAAGAAAATTTGAAGATTTGAAAGATGTCATAAGAGACAAAGGCGATCATGAAATCAGAAGGTTCGAAGGCTGTTGTCTCAGCGTTCCAACTAGCACCAACGGAGAATCCTGGCGCGATCATAGCGCAAGTTCAATTCAATGGAGATAACTTTGATGAATGGGCTCAGGCAGTGCGGACGGCATTGCGAGTCAAGAAGAAATATGGTTTTGTTGATGGAACCATATCGAAACCAGATGAAGATGAAGCGGAGTATGAAGATTGGCTATCAGCAAAGTCAATGGTGGCACTTTGGATCCTCAACACGATCGATCCAAAAGTGAGAAGAACACTGGCAAACAAGGAAGATCCGAAGGAGCTTTGGACAGAGATAAAAGATCAATTTTCTGAAGGAAATGGACCAAGAATTCATGAGATTAAGGCGGAACTTGCTCATTGTCGCCAAGGGAATCTGAGCGTGATTGAATACTTTGGGAAGCTGCAGATGCTGTGGGAGGACTTGTCTAATTATGACAAGGTGATATCTTGCAAGTGTGGAAGATGCTCTTGCAACATTAACGGCGAACTGGAGAAGAAAAGAGAGGATGATCGAATTTATCAATTCCTTCTTGGACTTGACACGGCTCTATATGGAGGAGTGAGGATGTCGACCATCAGCAAAGATCCGCTTCCAAACATGAACCAGGTGTACTCGAAGGTGAAGTCAGTGGAGCGAGTCAACACCGTCATGAGAGGAAGGGAACAAGAGAACACTCAAGTGGCGTTTGCAGTACGAGGAGGAAATTCCTTGACTGGTAAGGAAGAAAAAGGAAAGATGGTATGTTCGGTATGCAAGAAGACTGGACATACACCTGATACTTGTTTTCAAGTGATCGGATATCCGGAGTTGTGGACTGAGCGAGCTCGAGGCAATGGGGGATTTGCGCAGGGTGGCGGACGTCAAGGAATAGGGAGAGGACGTGGAGGCATGGCTCATGCAAACATCATGGTGGCACAAGATGGAGCTGATACGAGTGTAGAAGCAGAGAGGAGTGGCTACACAGGCCTAACAAACGAGAAATGGGGAACACTCGTGAAACTCCTTGAGAACAGTAAGGGAAACACACCTCGTCTTAGTGGTAAGTCTCTCTCAATCGATTGGGTATTAGATACAGGAGCTACAAATCATATGACAGGGTTTAGTGATTTGTTGTCGGATCAAAAGTATATTTTGCCGTGTACCATAGGGTTGCCAAATGGAAATAATAGTTTGGCAAAAGAAAAGGGAACAGTGAAGTTTGATGATGATTTTGAACTGAGAAATGTGTTGTTTGTGCCTGAGCTGAAATGTAATTTGATATCTGTGTTACAACTAGTTGCGGATCTCGATGTGGTAATGCAGATTGCTAATAAGGGATGTGTGATTCAGGACCGTATAACGAGGAGTGTGACTGGAGCATGAGAGCTTAAGGATGGTCTTTACTTTTCCGTCGCTTGCAAGAGTTTCAAGTTTTTCATTTGAATAAAGTTGGAGCTGAAGATCTTTGGCATCAAAGGCTTGGGCATCCTTCTAATGGTGTTTTTGATTTACTTCCAGTTGTTGGTCCTAGGAATAAAGACTTTTCAGTTTGTGATACTTGTATAAAGGCTAAAACATTGCCGTGAAGTTTTTCATGCAAGCGATAATAAAAGTGATGGAGTTTTTGATATGATACACGTTGATTTATGGGGACCTTATCGACGTCCAACTCTGTGCAACTCTTATTATTTTTTTACCATTGTGGATGACTTCTCGAGAGGAGTTTGGGTATATTTGTTGCGAGAGTAGTCATAGGTCAAAGAAACTCTGATGAATTTTGTGGCACTAGTGTCAAGACAATTTAACAAGGATATCAAAGTTGTGAGGAGTGACAATGGTACGGAGTTTATGTGCCTTACGTCTGAGTTCAAAAGAATGGGAATCATACACCAAACGTCATGTGTTGGCACACCACACCAAAATGGGAGAGTGGTAAGAAAGCATCGCCATATCCTCAATGTGGCTCGGGCGTTGTTATTTCAGTCCTTGCTGTCGGCCAAGTTTTGGGGAGAGAGTGTATTGAGCGCTGCGTACCTGATAAACCGTACCCCGTCACGGTTGCTGAAAGGGAAAACTCCGTATGAGCTTATCTATAACACAGCTCCAGCATACGAGAATCTAAGGGTTTTCGGTTGTTTAGCTTTTGCACACAAACAACGTCGTGGAGGAGACAAATTCGAAGCTCGGAGTAGAAGATGCGTTTTTTTGGGCTACCCTTTTGGAAAAAAGGATGGAATATGTTTGATTTGGAAACCGAAGAGATGTTTGTATCACGAGATGTGGTCATTGTTGAGAACACTTTTCCGATGAGCTGCGAGACAACGGTCCCTATGAGAAAAGAAGATGACATTTCAGATTTTGGCTGGGATGAAGAAGAAGATGTCGAACAGGTCTTAGAAGATTCGTTGGCGTTGCGCAATAATCACGTTGAACAGGAAAATAACATTGAACGGGCTGAAACATAGGAGGATCATCCTCATACTGAAACAAAGGAAAATCGAGCAGAACAAGAAGAGGAGACGGTTGTTATACTCGATGATGAAGAACTTGCAGAAAGTGAATCAGAAAATCTTGAACCAGTGGAAAGACTCGGGCCTGGCTTGCGATCCATGAAACTGCCAAGTAAGTTTCGGGATTATGTGATGAACACTAACATCCAGGTTGAGACCGATGACAACAGTTTGTACCCGTTGTCTGACTATCTCGATGCCACAAAATTTTCTGCTCCGTTTCTTGCTTTTCTAGCCACGGTTAGTGAGAATACGGAACCGACAACGTTTCGAGAAGCGGTAGTGGATAAACGTTGGCGTGTGGCCATGACCAACGAAGTTGATGCCAATGAACTAAACAACACGTTTGATCTGACGGAGCTTCCTCTAGGTAAGAAGGCTATCAGTTGTAAGTGGGTGTTCAAAATCAAGTACAAGTCTGATGGGACTATTGAAAGGTTCAAAGCTCGATTAGTGGCACTTGGAAATAGACAAAAGGAAGGGGTCGATTACACTGAGACGTTTGCACCCGTTATCAAAATCTCAACTGTTCGAATTTTTTTGGAGATTGCTGCGGCAAAGAACTAGGATTTGAACCAGATGGATGTGCATAATGCATTTTTGCATGGAGATCTAGACGAAGAGGTGTATATGACATTGCCACCGGGATTTCGAATAGGGGGCAAGAACATGGTGTGTAAGCTGAAGAAATCGATCTACGGCTTGAAACAATCACCGCGCTGTTGGTTTACAAAGCTGCGCGGAGCTCTCCTCGAGTATGGTTTCTGTCAGTCTCGAGCAGATTATTCTATGTTTCATCTGCGTCGAGGTAGTTCTGAGATATATATTCTTGTATATGTCGATGATTTGATCATTGGCGGAAATGATTCGGCCGAGATTCGCAAGTTCAAAGGTTATTTAGGTGAATGCTCTCACATGAAAGATTTGGGTCCTTTGAGATATTTTTTAGGCATTGAGGTTGCAAGAAGCAAAAAAGGTATTTTCATATGTCAAAGAAAGTATACTCTTGATATCATCTATGAGACAAGTCTGTTGGGAGCACAACCTGATCTCACTCCTTTAGAGCAACAACATAAGCTTGGTCTCTCTAAAGCACCACTTATGGCTGACCCTGAAAAGTATCGACGATTGGTGGGTCGGTTGCTCTACTTGTTAGCAACACGATCTGATTTGGCGTATGTCGTAAATGTGTTGTCACAATTTATGAAGGCACCTCGCAATGATCATTGGCTGAGTGCATTGCGAGTGGTTCGGTATTTGAAAAGCACCCCCAGGCAAGGTATTTTTGTTGAAGTCTAGTTCAAGTTTAAAGTTAGTAGGTTGGTGTGATGCTGATTATGCTGGGTGTCCGTTGTCTCGTAAATCAGTTGGTGGTTGGTTTATTACTCTTGGGGATTCTTCGGTGTCATGGAAAACGAAAAAGCAGAATGTCACGTCTCGATCCTCTGCTGAATCTGAGTATCGATCCATGGCTCTCACGGTATGTGAACTGTAGTGGTTGAAAGTGTTGCTGAAAGACTTTGGAGTGAATCAAACAGAACCTATGGCGTTACACTGCGACAATCAGGCCGCACTACATATCGCTGCAAACCCCATCTTTCATGAACGTACCAAGCATGTGGAAGTCGACTGTCATTAGAGAATATTTGAGCATATATTTGATGTATATTTTGTCTGTATGTTTTGGTAAGTGTTAGCGTGGAGAATAAGTCAGCATTGATAAGATGCAATCTCCTTAGTTTGGTAACTAGATCTTTTGTATGTATATATATTTGGGAGACGATGAATGAATAAAAACACAGAAAACATTCTACATTTCTATACCCTGTTTTACATTTTAAATGATTGAAATATATTTATAGGACATTTACAAAGTGTTTATAAGTAGAAATTTTATAAAAAATTATAAAATAATCTTATAAAAACCTTATAAAAACTTTATAAAAACCTTATAAAAACTTTATAAAAACCTTATAAATTTTTTTATAAAAACCTTATAAAGTTTTATAAAAACCTTATAAAAATATTGTAAACGCTTTTACAAAGTTTTTGTAAGGTTTGTATAATTTATAAATTATAAAATTTTCGGCGGAAAAATCTTATTTTGTAATTTTGGCAGGAATTTTTTTATTTTTGGCTGGAAAATTTTTCATTTTTTTGCAGAAATTTTATTTCTATTTTGGTGACTATACATTTTTGTTGTCACCAAAAAAATGACAATTTGGTCATTTTGTACCTGAAAAAGGGTAGTTTTGAAAATGATCAACATGGAAGTGTAGTTTTGTACCTATAGAAGAGTAGTTTTGTGCATATAATATTGTCAATTATGGTAAACACATAAAACATAAATTTAAAATAAAATTTTAGCATTTTCATTAAAAGTTAGTACATTAGTTATTGTAAAACATCACAAACTCTTGATTTTAATGTCTAAATAACAAAAAAAGATAGTTGATTTATATTTCGCTACAAAAATAATCGGTATACAAAAAGTTAGCGGAAAGTAATCAGATTAGACAGGTTAGACAGATCACGGCCTCCACAAACCAAAAACTCGTCCATGACACTCAAAGTAGCCAAACCAAGCAACAGACAAAATATAAGTCATGGTCACCACAAAATCACACAAACTCACAAGGAAATCAATCACTGATCATAGAAACACATTAATCAGAGATCTAATCGCTCATATAAGTCATGGTCATGCACTCACCTCAATTTAGAAATAATAGAACGAAGAACAACAAGATTCAAGCCTCGCAGCAGCTCTCCTAACATCACCCAAGCCCATATATACTTCTCCACAAACAACCCACACCACCAAAAAGCCTAAAAACCTTCAGCAAAACCTCCAAGAACTCTCAGGAACTTTCAAGGACTTTTTCCTTTTCTCTAGCCTCTCTGGAACGACAAGGAGGCTAAGCAAAACCCCAAAAGTCGACCTTCCCCTTAAATACCACGATCTAGGATTTTCAAATTCCAAACCGCTTCAAACCAACAATTCAAACTAAACCGACCGAACTAAAAATTGTTGGTGTCGATCGACACTCACCCCAAAACCGTTGATAACATCATTATTTTACTCATATTAGCTATAGTTTTCATATGCATTTAGGAAGCGTTTGATGAGATTTCAAGGCTTTAATGTCTATTATCAAGTATTTCAGGTTTCAAGAAGGTTTTACAAGTTTTATAGCAATTTGGACCAAAAGACAAGGAAAATACGTTTTAGAAAAGTTTCAGAGGTCTTCAGTACGGGCCACTTTTGAAGACTTTCCCGAACTCACATTTTTACGTGCTTGGTGTCTATGGAAATCTGGAAGAGTCATCTTTCTCCTCGAAGTAGAATCAAGTCAATCCATTCATTCATCCGGAAGTTATGCCTGATTTACCCAGACGTATTATAAACCGACATAAGAAGAACCGACCAGCCGATTCAAGGCCTGACCAGCGACCATCACGGCGGCCCAGTCCAAGCCTCATCCACGGTCCAGAAGCCTCTTTTGCCCCCCCCTTGTCCTACACTCAATAAGAAAAGACGTCTTTACCCTTACAAACCCTAACCCTAGACAAAACCCTATAAATACTCTTAAGACCTAGGATTTTGAGGTGTGCTTCCTGTGTGCTTCATCGAGACTTCAAGTGCCTTCTATACCACCGCTGCCGTGCAACCCTAGACGACCAGAGAAGCTCTCTCCTGCTCGCCGAATCCCTTGAAGCTTGAAGATCCACCAATCTCTCTTTCTACTCTTTCTTGTTCTTTTATCATTGCTTTTGAACCCCTTTTGTTATTTGATTCATTTTTGATGATATACTTTATAATATCAATTTCGTTTCTTTGCATCATGAGCGAGTAGTTTTGTTAGTTGGGTTCTATGGGGTGATTCAAGGGGAATTCATGGTTCGCTTCAATTAGGTTGTTAGATCTTATTTTCGGTTTTATATTAGAGTTCTTTTGGGACATCTTTATCTTAATGCATGTGCTTGGATTGATCACCAAATGCTGATCTAGAGAACGGGAGCGTTAACCACGTTATCCTACTTCTCCGAACTAGTGTTATACCAAAACCTCGCGTCATAACCTGCGTAAGTTGAGTTGCGGAGTTTGGTGAATGTATCGAACTTCTTTAACTACCTGGTTGACATGCGTTGTTGCCTGCAAAAGTTGAGTAACGGAGTATGAAGACTTTAGACTTTCATTCTATGAAAATAGCTTGTTAGTTCATTAGTGTTTCATAGTTGAGAACCTAGACCGAAATTAGTATTTACTTGGTAGATCTTACACTTAATATTGCTTAGAACCATGAAAACCCTGAGATGACTCCCAAAACGCCCAACGCCTTAGTCTTATAGTTTTAAACCATTTTTATTATTTGCAATAGATATTAGGAAAACCAAAACCCCAATCTCTTATTTAGTCTTAGCCATAGTTCTTTCTCTTTTAATTCAATTTTTGTTTGCTAATACTCTCTGTGGGATCGATCCTAAAATACTACAATTGATTAACTGTGCACTTTCAGTCGTTGTGTAGTCTTTCCAGGTAAAAGATTTGGAGTGAAATTCTACACACATCAAAGCTTTTTGGTGCCGTTGCCAGGGAGTAACTAGCTGCCCATTGAATTTGATAAGAACTTTCGTCTAAGATACTTTGAATTTTTCTTTTGAATTTTTCAATTTTAATTTTAATTTTCTTGTTTTTCGATAACCTCTGTTTTCTCTTTTAGTTTCTGTTTTTGGATTTTGTAGTGCATGACTACGAGTCAACCTTCCGGAACCGTATCTCCAATTCAAGACATTGATCGACTAGAACGTGAAATTAGGAAACTTCGAAGACAACAACTCATGGCCGAAGAAAAGAACCATGACCAAGGTCCCCTTAACCTCGACTAACCGCTGATACCTCCTGCCCTCAATGAGCAAGGAGAACCAATTCTCGCACAAGGTGGCAACCCCAACCTTGTAGCCGCTGATCCGCAACTCGACCCTGAAGTTGGCCGAGACCATCAACAAGCTCTTCGTGATGCTAATCCTCTAGGCGTGGGAGACAACCTCGATGTTCTTCCTCACCAGCCAGCTCTCATCGCTAATCCACCACTACCTCAAGTTGGCGGAAGACAACCTGCTTATGTGCACCCTCTAAGACGTGCCGCACCTAACCGTACCATAGCCGATTATGATGCTCCTAACCAATTCGTTCAAGACCGCGCTGCTATCCGTATCAATCATCCTCCAAGACGTGATTACAAGATTAAACCTTAAATTATTGGTTTGGTGAAACAAAATCAGTTCCATGGCCTTACTACTGAACATTCGATGGACCACATTGATATTTTTGAAGAAATCTGCTCTACAACAAGAACCAATGGAATTCCTGAAGATTACTTGAAGTGCTTTTTCCTTTCTCTCTAGCCAACAAGGCTCATAGATGGTTAAAGTCTCTACCTCCTAGATCGCTCACTAGCTGGGAAGGATGCAAGTCAGCCTTTCTATCACTTCTACACCAAGTCTAGATCCAACTCTCTTCACAAGAAGCTGCAAAGTTTTCAACAAGCACTGGTCGAATCTTTTTATGAAGCATGGGAACGTTTCAAGGACTATGAACGTGACTTCCCCCATCATTGTTTTGCTCAAGGTAACCTCTTAAGTATTTTCTATGGAGGATTACACCCTAAGTATCAACTTTCACTCGACACGGCCAGCAATGGAGATTTTACAACAAAGACTGTTCAAGAAGGACGAGCTCTCATCGACAACCTTGCCGCAAGTAGTAGCAATACTTGCATCGATTTTGATAAAACCATCCGTTCTAACAATTCCGACTCTAAGGAGATTGCCGACCTTAAGAACATGATGAACCAACTTCTAAGGAATCAACAACGCGGCGTAAACGCTTGTGATACTATCAACAATGGAAGCATGGAGCCTTTCCAAGAAGATTCTTATGACCAAGAAGAAGAAGTCAACTACGTTGGTGCTCAAGGATACTACCAAAACCGAGGGTACAACAACAACTTCAACAACAATTTTAGAAACACTTCTAACCTTTCTTATAGGAACCCAAATGTGGAGAATCCCCAAGATCAGAACTATCCTCAGCAAGCTAACCGCTTTCAAGGCAACAACTTTGGTGGAAACAACAACAACTTTCAGCCGAGACCCCAATTCAACAACAACAAGCCGCCTTTCCAATCCGGACTAGCCCAGGTGCCTACCTCTCAAGCTGATGCCAATGTCGATATAAAGATGCAAGAACTCCTTGTTGCTTTTCGAAAGCAATCAAAAGACATCAAATCAAGGATGGATAACATCTATACTGAACTGAATGGGAAGTTTGAAAGCATTTCTATTCATGTCAAGAAGCATGAAACTCAAGTTGCTCAAACCGCTAATGCCGTTCCACGCCAAGTTGGTGTATTTCCGGGAAACCCCGAAGAGAATCCTAAAGGATATTGCAATGCTATCTCAGCCGTACCAGCCCTCACCTACCGTGAAGCAAAACCTACGGTACCACTCTTTGACTCTTATGAAGATGTTATTCGTATGACATATCCATTTGGTGAAGAAACCACAAGCCACTACCCTTTAAGGAGACTACCTAAAGCTGAAGATCCATGACGTTTTGTTTGCTCATGCTCCATAACAGGCATTGAATTCTCTAACTCTCTTTGTGATTCTAGTGCTAATGTTAATGTTATGTCAAGAAGTGTAGCTGAAAAGCTAGGATTGAGAGACATATCACCACCCAACCTCAGTTTAGTCTTTGGAGACTAATCACAAAAAGTTCCCGACGGATTAGTTCGAGACCTACAACTTGTAGTAGGAGACTGCATAGTTCCTACCGATTTTCACATCTTAGAGATAGAAGAAAAAAATGAAAGACCTTTGATTTTAGGAAGACCATTCCTAGCCACTGTTGGAGCTATCATCGACCACAAGTCAAAGAGGACAATCTTTGCTAACATCAACAAGAATAAGTCATATCCGACTATCTCTAAGCCGAAGCTATGGCCAACTAGCTCATTACATGAAGAACCGATGCATCCTAACATTGACAAGCTGAAGCAAATAAACCAAGGAGCGTCCACAAGTACCAACAACCTGCTACCCAAGCCACCCAAACCGCCTAAGCCACCACAAATTTCCAAGATCAAGATCATAGTTCCTCCTGAGCTAAGTAGCGAAAGCAAGGAACATATCCAAGAGATGATAAGGCATACTAAAGAAGTTCTTCTTCATGCAAAAGTTTTTGAAACTTCTGCAAAAGGACACCTTGTTATTGAAGCTGGAGCAGACTATCAAGATATCAAAGGAGCCATAAGAGCATTGATTACCAAAACTAACTCTCCTCACCCTGCTTGAGAAAGCTACCAAACGTCGAGCCAACGACGTTAAACAAGCACGCTTCTTGGGAGGCAACCCATGTCTAGTAAGTTTTTATTTTTAGGATTTATTTTTTTTTACTTTTAATATTTTTGCATTTTAGTTTCAGGTTTATAAAAAAAACAAAATAGAAAAATAGAAAATAGAAAAGCCAAAAAGAAGAAGAAGGACCATGGATTGGCAACACACCATGACTAGTGGCAAGCACCACCTACTGACCGGCCATGTTCAACCTGACCGAAGCAAGCCGAAGGCGACAGATCATCACCATCCTTGAGTGATTGATGCCGAGAGTCCCCACCAGCCATACCAGCCGTAGCCAATGCCATGTCCTGTACTACGCACCGTACCATGTACCGCGTACCACCACCGTACCAGCTGCTATGTCCGCGACCATTCATCCGTGTACCGCGAGACAACTCCAAACCACCACCATCCTCATCACTAACCATCACCATTCTTTTACTTAGGTATGTTTTTGTTATTTTTATTTTATCATTATTATTGATGGTTTTAGGTTTTTGTTTCAAGGAAGATGCATTTAGAGATATATCAAAAACAATTCGAATGAACTTAGCCTATTTCAAACTCGATGTCAAGCAACCAAAAGAAGTTACAAACGGTTAGTCACCACATTTTCATTCCATAGCCGAATTCTAAGACAATTTTTGGGCAACCATAAATGTCTAAGAGTCGACACAACATCATTCCATCAAGGTGACATTGTTCTTAAACCCTACACTTTTCCTTATGATTTTTAATCCTCAACTCTTTCTTTTTTCCCACCGAGGACGGTGTGATGTAAATCTGGGGGGGGGGGGAGGATTTTCCATCCTATACTAATGCTATTTTCTATTTTGTTGACTTGAGACCTTTTTCCACTTTTTACATCAATAATTTTGACATTTTTATTAAGACACATTTTTTTTATTTGAGTCAAAACTAGTAGGGGATTATGATCTTATTCTAACGGTTTATTTGATTTGGATTAACACTCTTATGACTCTTGATTATGCTTGACTACAGAACAAAATTTTGGAAAGACTGTGAGCCGACTCAACAATCCCCAATTCCCTATTCGATGGATATTCAGATGATCTAACTTTGTCTCCAACTTTTATAGGACCTAAACCGGACTAAATTTTCAAGCCCTGTGAATTGGTATACATTGAACTAGATCTCTACATTCAAGCCACACAAGACATTGCACTTTTTCAAAAGTATGTTTCCTTCTCTCTTCCCTTCAATACTCTAAAAAAAAAGAAAAAAAAAAAGAGAAGAGAGAAAATAAAAGATGAGATGATTTTGATCAGTTAAGAGGGGTAGGTAAATTACTTGTGAGTTGTGACCTCATTTTTCGACTCTTGAGTCAAATGATCACACAAAGCTTGGAAGCGAGTGGTAGCTAAATTACCGATGACCCCAGTATTCGCCTACACCTTTGATTAAAAAAAAAATTAGGGAGAAATAGATTCCTTGGAAGTAAGAAAAGGGAGAGGAAATGAATCATACGAAGAAAGTCTTGGCTTAAAGAGAATCGACAAGCCATTGATCGATTTTCCCTTGGTAAGATTTCACCTTTTATTATTGTTTTAATTTATGTAAAGAGATGACAATGGAGATTCTGGAGACTCTAAAAAATTGTGGGATCAAGGAGCGTTGATGACTCTCATGGTGGATTACAAATGGAAGTTCCTAATGTCAAGGTGATGAAGAGTGCAAAGACAATAACCCGAAAGATAAGTGAATTTCCATTATTTTCAAAACCTCTTTTCCATGATTTATTCTGATTATTTGCATGAGAACAAGCAAAGTCTAAGTCTGGGGGAGTTGATAACATCATTATTTTACTCATATTAGCTATAGTTTTCATATGTATTTAGGAAGAGTTTGATGAGATTTCAAGGCTTTAATGTCTATTATCAAGTATTTCAGGTTTCAAGAAGGTTTTACAGGTTTTATAGCAATTTGGACAAAAGACAAGGAAAATACGTTTTAGGAAAGTTTCAGAGCTCTTCATTACGGGCCACTTTTGAAGACCTTCCCGAACTTACATTTTGACGTGCTTGGTGTCTATGGAAAGCTGGAAGAGTCATCTTTCTACTCGAAGTAGAATCAAGTCAATCTATGAAACAAGTTTATTTTGGTGTGGGTGAATGATGATGAATGTATGCAATGGTGAGATATGAATGGAATGATGGATGGGTGTTTCAATTTCCCCTTATGCTGTTGCAGTATAAGAGGTATCAATCCTTAATGAGTGTTTGTGAACAATTAAGATATGCATATGAATCTAAGTTAAGACAAATGTAACAATTGTTTGTCACTAACAATCCTAAGATGAAAATGTAAAATGCAGAAGATAAACTACAAGAACTAACAACTAGATGCAAATAAAACTGAATGATTGAAACAGTGATAAAGCAAGAACAGAAACAGAGACTACTACTAATGAACTAATGCAAGACAATTAATGATCTGAAAACTAAATGTATGCAACTGGAATGAAACAGGAATGAAACAAGACAAGCACAAATCATAAACACAAGTTCTGGGGATGAACTCGAGCAGCACTCGACCGAGTGTAGGTCGAGTGGGTGGTCGAGCTAGACTAGACGCAGAAACAGAGCAATGCAATAAAAACAGAGTAGTGCTAAAACCAATCAAAGAACAAGCAAGCAACAAGATTAAGACTAAGATTTCAATAAACCAAGAAGGTCCTGAGGATGGATTCATGGGATGAACTAATCATTGTGGTTATCTAACTTGGTCAACAAATCTCAAGCAAACTTTGAGCTAACCTCTAGACATATTAATCTAAGACAAGTTTCTCTCACTCTCATGGTCAAGAAACAATCAAACCTATGCAATTCTAGACTTGTTCTCACACAGTAAAGAATCTACACAAGCAGGCATTAAGCAATACATCTCAAACCAAACAAGACCTCTAATCTCTTAGCAAGCCTAATGGTAAGCTCTAGATCTAGCCTTATCTATGCTTCTTAAACATTGGTCTGATGCTAAGAAGCTTGAGATCAGATCCTACCCTCTCAGATATATGATCAGCATTAAGAACATCTAGCCTAGAAGAGATCTACAACAATCAAGCTTGACCAAATCAAATAAACCACAAGATCAATCCATCCTAACCCATCCTCAAGATCCTAAGCAAACTACTCACAACAATACATGATGAACAAAATCAAAAACCCAGAAAATGTTGAATCTTGCATCATTAGAAAGATAAAACAAAGATCTATAATATTGATGAAAGGATGAAACTCAAATTCTCAATATCTTGAAAGTTATAGAACCAACAAAATACAAAAATCTAGTCTTCTTTCTTAAGAAAGTACAAGATCTTAAAAATAAAAATGCAAAAGGAATAAAGCTAAAAAAAGGTAAAAACTAGGTTCAGAGAATATCTAAAAAGCTGGCCTCTTTGGTGGCTGCAGGTACAAGGCTTTTTATAGTGGGGAAGGTGGAAGCCCTAAAAATAGAAAAAGTCAAAGTAGTCAACGGCTCGGTCAACTCGACCTTTGCTCGGTCGAGCTAGGGGTCGAGCTGGCTTCTCACGTGCAATCTCCACTCGGTCGAGTCCTCCTCAGCACACGGTCGAGTGTCTACTCGAGTGTGCGGTCGAGTTGGACTCCTGACCTTGTTGTTTCAGCCTTAACTCCCTTGTTTCCTCCTCATGATTGCTCCACATCTCTTCTCCATTGCTTACATGCTCCTTAAACTCCAAAATCACCTGTTTGTGCATGAAAAGATGCAAATGCAATGCAACTAAACTCTAATGCATGATTAGTCCTAAAGGTACACAATAATGGCCTAAATGGATAGCAAAAGATGCAAAAGATGTAAATAAACTAAGGGAAAACAAGGTAAAATATATGAACATCAACACCCCCAAACTTAGTCTTTGCTTGCCCTCAAGCAAATAAGCAAGACATAAGAAGGTAGATGAGGTTTTAAAGTGGGATCTCAGCTCCTAAAGCTTGCAAATAGACCATCTAGAATCAATGTCCAAGTTACTAATACTATGATGCAAGTTGAATGAGCTGGAATTAAAGACTTTAGACAAGCATTTCACAACCTTTATTGATTTGAGCCTAAGACATCCACATGCATTCAAATCAACCATTTCCTTTAACATTCATTAAGCAAGAATATGGATCAATCCTATGCAATGCTTAAACTCATTTGGCTTGGTAATAAAGGGTTTTGAGACAATGATGGTCTCTTTTTAAAAGTGGGATTTGTCAACATCAAGGTTCTCTCATGAAAATGGATTGAGCTTTAGAAGAATGCTAAAGGTAAGAACACCTAGACACATACAAGAATAAAACCTTGTCTACCCAAATGTACCCAAAGTGTTTATCCTAGCAATCTAAACCCAAATGATCCTAGTGCTACCCTTTACTTCTTCTTTTCTCTTTAACCCTTTTCTCTTTTGGTTTTGAAGTCTAAGGAGATGCTTTGTTATTTGATCTTTCTAGTGGGATGGGGGATTCTTACTTATTTGATATGGTTCTCTTTTCTTCTTATTCTTAAGACATAATAGCTTTTTGCTAGACTTTCCTTTTCTTTCTTTTCTTTTCCTTAGCTAGAACCAATCTCAATGATTTCTTTTTACTTCCCATCCTTTCACTAGACTTTTACTTAAACACAATCTCCTCTTAAAGACTCTACCCTTTTTCTTTCTCTTTTCTTTCTTTTCTTTTCATAATAGCCAAGTCCCAAATCCAACAAGTGAACCACCTAGTCCTATCTAGTTTGAAAAATGCAAACTAGAACTACATAAGGCTTTACTCTTGTCAGTTCAAACCTAACACTTTCTACCAAGCTCAATCCCAAAAATAGGCCTCACACACTCAAGATTAAACAAGGCTTGAAAGAAGGTTTGGTTTAGGGGTAGGAGAACTGATCTTAATGATTTAATCAGCTACTTGGATCAACAAAGGTGGTGAAAAGGAAAAAGATGATCCAAATATGTATGTGGTATCCATGAGTTTAAAGCAATGCACACATTGATAATTAAAAGTCAATATTAGGTTCTTATAAATAGGAAATAGTTTCAAATCTCAACATGCTTCAATTTAGACCAAATGCAATGCAGGAATTCAAGGCATGGTTCAATCTTATTCTTCTAACTACTCAACTAGCATCAAAGTACTATTAACTTGGGCATTGATCCTAGTCTAGTGAATAAGCTAGCTAACAAGGCAAACTCATCATAGATCCCTAATGCAAATATTATACAATCCTACATGAAACATGCTAAACAAGATCCTAATATGCAATACAAACTACATGAACACTCCTTTTTTATGAAGATTTTTTTCAAAATTTTTCAAATTTTTATGGTTTTTCTATGCCTTAGATGATTATGCAAATGCTAACATGACGATGATAAAAATTTGAAATAAGAACACAAAACACAACATCAAATGCTATCTCAAACCCTCCCCCAAACTTAAATCACACAGTCCCCTGTGTGAAAGAAAGTTGTGAGAGGATTCAAGATTTAAACACAACACAAAACACAATATGAAATGCAATGGTATTTACAAGATAAGGTGATGGTGGTACCTTTAGGGATTGTGGAAGAAGTTGTCCACATCCATCTGCATGCTGTCATAGGAGTAGCTGGGGTCAGGCTGGTGGCTTGGAGAAGAACTTTGGGGCAGCTTGACTATGGCAACCGACCTTGACTCGGTCGAGTACGTGTCCGAGTGTGGGGGTCGAGCTGGACCGCGAATGTCAAATTGGTGAGCTTGCTGCTGGCAGAACTGCTGGTAGAGAGATGGATCCATGTAGTATTGAGGTGGGATGGGAGGGTAACTTGGATAACCTGGATAAGCAGCTGGAGGTGGGAAGCCATAGGGTGATCTGGGAAGGTGCTCGGTCGAGTACCTTGGCGGTGCTCGGTCGAGTGGGTGCTTGAGTGACCCGGTCGAGTGCCTCGAAAATTGTTGTTCTCGGGTACTTGAGCTCCTCCTCCTCTGATTTGGCTCATACATTGAAGCCCTAGCTGGTTCCACGGGGTTTGCAACTCTTGAGAGTGCTCTAGTTGAGCTACTTCTCCTCAAAGGGCTTGAATGGCTTGGAGATGAGTTTCCACTCTTCAGCTCAGCAATCTCCTTCTTTAGTCCTTTGATGGACTTAGCCATGTTAGTCACCTTCTTCTTCAGCTTGTCAAACCTCTTCCCATGCCACTTACCCCATTTTTGCAAAAGAGTTAACCTCTTGGCATTCTCCCTCACTCCTCTACTATCTCTTGGGTTGGGCTCATAATCTTCAAAGTAGAACTGCTCCTCTCCATCAGCTACTTGTGCATTCCAAGCTTCCTCAACTCTATGTTGAATCACTCCATCAAACCAATGCTCCTCAGCTGGCCAAAAATCAATGTTGGCTCCTTCTTGAATGGTGGTGAGCTATTGGTTAGGCAATATGAGTTGCTTTTTCCCAAGTGTTGGAAGCTCAAAGTTGAAGATGTGGTTCCCTTGATGCATCTCCTTGGCTAGGATGAGAGTAGAAGTGAGGTAGCTTGAGTCAACCCATCTTGGTGAGACACTTTCTCCTCTAAGTTGAACTCTAGCAGCTTGAAGGATTGGAGTGATGATGCCTCCAATGGTAAGTGCCCCTCTTGACCCTTTGTTCTCCAACTTTCTCACCCAACTTCTCAATTGAATCATGTGGTCAATGAGCACCATTCCTAGGTCAGTCTCCACTGTGTTCCCAAGGATGATGGTACCATTCCTTGCTTGTAAGATGACTCCATTGAGAGCCAAGTCAATCATCTTTAGCTCTCCCTCATTGATGTTCCCAGTTTCCTTTCTTGCAAAGAAAGTATTGGCAAGAGCTTTGTGGAAGTACCTTAGGACTGGGCTCCTTATCCTTGAGCTCTTGGAGTTGGAGGATGAGTAGTACTTGTTATCCCCAATGGTTTCCCACGCAGCTAAGAGTTATTCTCTTGGAATCATCAAATTCCTATTGCTCCCAACCTCAAATCCAAAGACATTTGCTATCTCCTTCATTGAAAGCTCATGCTTCTTCCCTTTGATGGTAAAGGAGATGTGACCAGCTCCATGTTCAACACTCTTCCTTGCATATGTGTGCAGCTTTACAGTGGCTAGGAACTCACAGCTTTCCTCCTTGTAGCCTTCCATGCAAAGCCCCATGAACTTGGTGAGGTTGCTCTTCTCAAAGAGATATTCCACATCCTCATCAATGGCAAGCTACTCCATGGTCTCCTTGTGAGGATATCTAGTTCCCAGGAACTACATCCTCATGAAAGCATCATAAAGCTGCCTCTTTGACAGCCCACAAGACTCAGCCTCTCCATCATCCATCAATTCTTCTTCTTCACTCTCTTCCTCACTTTCACTTTCACTCTCTTCTTGCTCCACTTCAACAGCTGGCCTCTTCCTTTTGGCCTTGTGTCTCCTCATAAACTCATTGAGAGTAGGCTCCCTTTCCTCCTCACTCTCAGTCCTCTCAGGATCTTCCTCAACTGACTCTCTCCTTGGACACGGCATCTGGCTCGACCGAATGCTCGAACCGCCACTCGGTCGAGTGGTCGATCGAGTGCTCCGTCGAGTGGCTCTCCCAGCTTCACCTCTTGATTCAAGGTCAGCATCACGACGTTCCATGGAGCTTGCAGCGGTTTGGTGAGACTTCTTGGTCATCTTGGAAGACATTTTCAAAAGAAACTGAAGGGAATAGACTCAAAGCTCAAAGTTAATAGGTTAGTGACCCAAAAACTTGAAAGAACAAAGCTTGAGCAAGAGATAAACTTTGAAAGAGATTTTAAAGCTTGAATTTAAAAGTTTTGAGCAAATGAGAGAATGTGAGAGTCATAGGATCGTGCAAGGGCTATTTAAAGAAGCCAAGGGGACAAGGAGACAAGGGTGGAGCGTCCATACCATTCAAATTTGAATTGGGAATCTTTGACTTGCTTTTGGCTGCCACTCGACCCCACACTCGACCAGCACGTGGTCGAGCTCCTTGACCAAATTTGAAATTTCAAATTTTTTCTCCTTGTTCTTCCCTCCACTCGATCGTTCTAGAAGAATGGGAATCGAATGGGCCTCAATTAGTATCCAACTCGGCCGAGTACCTCTTGTGGCATGGTCGAGTGGGCCTGTGAGTCTTCTTCTCCAAGTCCACATCTCTCCTTAACCAACTACATTCTCACTAAAAGGCCTGTCCAACAAAAACATAAAAGAAAACACATCAAAACTACTTAGAAATTAAACCATATTTACAAAGGATACCTTAGGGACTTCCTCCCTAGTGAGCTTGTTTAAAGTCACTAAGCTTGACTTTGGTTTCCTTCTTAACTTTGGTCTAGATACCAAGGAGGTGATGAAATCCTCCCTGGAACCTCTTGGTCACTGTGAAGTTGATCCTTGATCACCTCACTCTTAACACTCAAACCAGATTTCTTCTTAAATTTGAGCCTTGGTCTTGCTCTCCTCAAAGACCTCTTATTCAGCTTAACTTGGAGATCCTCAACCATACTAGACAGCTCTTGAACTGACCTCTTAAGCTTCTCAACAGAATCCTTTTGAAGTGGGAGCTCAGCCTTTGGGGTTGTCTTATCACCTAAGCTTCCTTGACCACCTTTGTCATTGATAGTAAAAGGCTGGTCATCAATGGTAGGAAGGTTGGTTGGGTTATAGATGTTGAACTTCATGACTGTATCCTCAGAAATGTTCAAGGTCACAAGACCTTCCCTAACATCTATTACTGCCCCAACAGTGGCTAAGAATGGCCTCCCTAATAGGATTGGATCTTCAGGCTCCTTGTCCATCTCTATGACCACAAAATCAGTGTGAACCCTTGCCTTCCCTATCTTAAGTGGGACATTCTCCAACCTTCCAACTACCTCTCTATTTGTCCCATCAGCTAGGCACACATGGAGATTGGTGGATTTGAAATCAGTTCTCCCTAGCTTTTGAGCTATGGAGTATGGCATCACACTTGTTGAAGCTCCTAAATCACAAAGGCATTGATTGTAGTGAAGGTAACTGATTATGCAGGGTAGATAGAATGGTCCAGGGTCCTTAAGCTTTATTGGAATGATCACTCCTCCAAGGTTCTCAAGATCCTTCTCATCTTGAGCTTCAACCTTCTTCTTAGACAAATCAAGCAAAAAAATTTTGTAGAGAGGATATGGTTCATACTGTTCCAAGGCAGGTCCTCTCTCCTCTTCTTGGTAAGCTATGATGATCTCTTGAATGGCTGACACTTGTTCCTCTTTCTCAACCAAAGCTTCTTCTTTCAAAACCCTTTCTTCCTCTGGTTGCCTAGCCAACATCTCCTTGTTCTCAATTATTTCCCTTAACTCCTTGATCTTCTGTGCTTTGAAACGCTCAGGGAATGGTAATGGAGGCTTATAAGCAGGAGGAATGTACTTAGCAGGCTTGACAGCTTCGGAGTCTCCAGCTCGATCGACCACTCGAGCATGCACTCGATCGAGTGTGTGGTCGAGCTCTTAGTCGAGTTCGCCTGCGAGCTCCTGTTGCTTTGCACAAATGTCACTTGGGGTTTCAGTAACTAATGAATTCCCTCAAACTCGGACTTCACTGTCCTCAGTGACTTCTTCCTCTTGAATTAGAATGGCTTTGGCTGTGAACTCCCTTGGATTTTGAACAGCTTTTCCAGGGAGTTGGTTGGGTTTTGGAGCTGAAGTAGAGGCAATGTTACTCTCCATATACTTCACCCTTGAATTAAGACCCCCAAACTTCATATACAGATCATTGTATTGTGATGTTAACCTTTGGTTCAATTCAGCAAACTACGTGGATTCCTCAATCTTTCCTTGTGTTTGCCCAATCAACAATTGTTGCATCATTGCTCTTAAGTCTTGTTCCTAGCCTTGGTTAGTTTGAAACCCTGGTGGGGGACACAACTGTGGCTTGAACACTTGGTGTTGTTGTTTGGGGATGTAGTTTTGTTGCTGTTGAGGCTGTTGAGGTGGATAGACTTGGTCTTGAGGATTAGCCACATTGGTACTCCTATAAGAGAGGTTGTTGTTCTTGAACCCTCCTTGGTTGTAGCCTTTGAATCCTCCCTTGTTTTGCATGTAGCACAACTCAGCAAACTCAGTCTCCCCCTCTTGAACTGGAGCTTCTTCTTCACCAATGAAGTGTATGGACTTGGACTGGCTTAGGAGTATCTTGTCAAGCTTTTCATTCACCATTTTCAGATCCTTCTTGTACTTATCTTCTTGATCAGTTGATGATGATCTTATGGTTCTGTCATAGTCCTCATTGTAGTTTCCATCAGATTGTGCAAGATTCTCAACTAACTCCCAGCCTTCTTCCACATTCTTGTTGAGGAAATTTCCATTAGAGGCTGTATCAAGAAGCATCCTGAACTTTGGAAGCACTCCTCTGTATAATGTGCTCAACAAAGACTCCACACTGAAACCATGGTGAGGACACTGAGTTTCGTACCCTTTAAACCTCTCCCAAGCTTCACAAAAGCTCTCATTACTCCTTTAAGCAAATCCAGAGATCTCATTCCTCAGCCTTGCTGTCCTAGCATTAGAAAAGAACTTGGCCAAGAAAGCCTTCTTGCATGCATCCCAAGTAGTGATTGCACCAGTAGGGAGTGTCTTTTCCCATAAATGAGCCTTGTCCCCAAGTGAGAAAGGGAACAACCTTAGCTTAAAACCATCCTCACTTACACCATTGATCCTTGTAAGGCTGCATATCCTGTCAAACTCATCAAGGTGATCAAGTGGGTCCTCCATTAGCAATCCATGGAATTTATTGGCCTGAATCATGGAGATCAATCCACTCTTGATCTCAAAGTTGTTGTTGGCAACAGTTGGAGGCACAATTCCAGCCCTTTGGTTGTGAGTGTTGGGTGCATCTCCAGCACCAATGTTCCTTGGTCTCTGAACCTGATCCTGATGATCCATAGCTACTATAACCTCTTGTTGTTCTTGAACAACTCCCCTTTGCTTAGTTCCCAAACCCTTTGTCACCTTGTGGATGTTGTCAATATGCTTGAGAAGATGGTCCTTTCCTTTAGACCTTGTGTGCATCAACAAACACAAACGATTTTTGCCAGGCACACGACTGAGCACATGCTCTTGTTGGTGATCAAGTCGACTGGAAACTGATGGTTATAGAGATCCGGCGTCTGGCACGAGCAGGTGCTCGATCACTACTCGGTCGAGTGGTGGTCGAGTGGTACCTGAAATGGAACTTCAACCCAGAAACAGAAGATTCAAGTACAGCAACCTCACAAGTGTATAAACGAACTTAATCTTAGACTAATATGGATCCTAAATGTCACAAAAACACACTCAAATGGGCAACGGCGCCAAATTGAAGCAAGTTTATTTTGGTGTGGGTGAATGATGATGAATGTATGCAATGGTGAGATATGAATGGAATGATGGATGGGTGTTTCAATTTCCTCTTATGCTGTTGCAGTATAAGAGGTATCAATCCTAAATGAGTGTTTGTGAACAATTAAGATATGCATATGAATCTAAGTTAAGACAAATGTAAAGATTGTTTGTCACTAACAATCCTAAGATGAAAATGTTAAATGCAGAAGATAAACTACAAGAACTAACAACTAGATGCAAATGAAACTGAATGATTGAAACAGTAATAAAGCAAGAACAGAAACAGAGACTACTACTAATGAACTAATGCAAGACAATTAATGATCTGAAAACTAAATGTATGCAACTGGAATGAAACAGGAATGAAACAAGACAAGCACAAATCATAAACACAAGTTCTGGAGATGAACTCGAGCAGCACTCGACTGAGTGTAGGTCGAGTGGGTGGTCGAGCTAGACTAGACGCAGAAACAGAGCAATGCAATAAAAACAGAGTAGTGCTAAAACCAATCAAAGAACAAGCAAGCAACAGGATTAAGACTAAGATTTCAATAAACCAAGAAGGTCCTGAGGATGGATTCATGGGATGAACTAATCATTGTGGTTATCTAACTTGGTCAACAAATCTCAAGCAAACTTTGAGCTAACCTCTAGACATATTAATCTAAGACAAGTTTCTCTCACTCTCATGGTCAAGAAACAATCAAACCTATGCAATTCTAGACTTGTTCTCACACAGTAAAGAATCTACACAAGCAGGCATTAAGCAATACATCTCAAACCAAACAAGACCTCTAATCTCTTAGCAAGCCTAATGGTAAGCTCTAGATCTAGCCTTATCTATGCTTCTTAAACATTGGTGTGATGCTAAGAAGCTTGAGATCAGATCCTACCCTCTCAGATATAGGATCAGCATTAAGAACATCTAGCCTAGAAGAGATCTACAACAATCAAGCTTGACCAAATCAAATAAACCACAAGATCAATCCATCCTAACCCATCCTCAAGATCCTAAGCAAACTACTCACAACAATACATGATGAACAAAATCAAAAACCCAGAAAATGTTGAATCTTGCATCATTAGAAAGATAAAACAAAGATCTATAATATTGATGAAAGGATGAAACTCAAATTCTCAATATCATGAAAGTTATAGAACCAACAAAATACAAGAATCTAGTCTTCTTTCTTAAGAAAGTACAAGATCTTAAAAATAAAAATGCAAAAGGAATAAAGCTAAAAAAAGGTAAAAACTAGGTTCAGAGAATATCTAAAAAGCTGGCCTCTTTGGTGGCTGCAGGTACAAGGCTTTTTATAGTGGGGAAGGTGGAAGCCCTAAAAATAGAAAAAGTTAAAGTAGTCAACGGCTCGGTCAACTTGACCTGTGCTCGGTCGAGCTAGGGGTCGAGCTGGCTTCTCACGTGCAATCTCCACTCGGTCGAGTCCTCCTCAGCACACGGTCGAGTGTCTACTCGAGTGTGCGGTCGAGTTGGACTCCTGACCTTGTTGTTTCAGCCTTCACTCCCTTGTTTCCTCCTCATGATTGCTCCACATCTCTTCTCCATTGCTTCCATGCTCCTTAAGCTCCAAAATCACCTGTTTGTGCATGAAAAGATGCAAATGCAATGCAACTAAACTCTAATGCATGATTAGTCCTAAAGCTACACAATAATGGCCTAAATGGATAGCAAAAGATGCAAAAGATGTAAATAAACTAAGGGAAAACAAGGTAAAATATATGAACATCAATCTATTCATTCATCCGGAAGTTATGCTCGATTTACCAAGACGTGTTATAAACCGACGTAAGAAGAACCGACCAGCCGATGGGCTTTTATTCAAGGCCTGACCAGCGACCATCACGGCGGCCCAGTCCAAGCCTCCTCCACGGTCCAGAAGCCTCTTTCGCCGCCCCTTGTCCTGCACTCAAGAAGAAAAGACGTTTCTATCCTTACAAACCCTAACCCTAGACAAAACCCTATAAATACTCTTAAGACCTAGGGTTTTGAGGTGTGCTTCCTGTGTGCCTTCATCGAGAATTCAAGTGCCTCTTATACCGCCGCTGCCGTGCAACCCTAGACGACCAGAGAAGCTCTCTCCTGCTCGCCGAATCCCTTGAAGCTTGAAGATCCACCAATCTCTCTTTCTACTCTTTCTTGTTCTTTCATACTATCATTGCTTTTGGGATCAAGTTACTTTTGTGACAAATAGAGAAGTTTCCTTTGAACCCTTTTTGTTATTTGATTCATTCTTGATGTTATACTTTACAATATCAATGTCGTTTCTTTGCATCATGAGCGAGTAGTTTTATTTGTTGGGTTCTATGGGGTGATTCAAGGGGAATTCATGGTTCGCTTCAATTAGGTTGTTAGATCTTATTTTCGGTTTTCTATTAGAGTTCTTTTGGGACATCTTTATCTTAATGCATGTGCTTGGATTGATCACCAAGTGCTGATCTAGAGAACGGGAGCATTAACCGTGTTATCCTACTTCTTCGAACTAGTGTTATACCGAAACCTCACATCGTAACCTGCGTAAGTTGAGTTGCGGAGTTTGGTGAATGTATCGAACTTGTTTAACTAGCTGGTTGACATGCGTCGTTGCCTGCGAAAGTTGAGTAACGGAGTATGAAGACTTTAGACTTTCATTCTATGAAAATAGCTTGTTAGTTCATTAGTGTTTCGTAGTTGAGAACCTAGACCGAAATTAGTATTTACTTGGTAGATCTTACACTTAATATTGCTTAGAACCATGAAAACCCTGAGATGACTCCCAAAACGCCCAACGCCTTAGTCTTATAATTTTAAACCGTTTTTATTTATTTGCAATAGATATTAGGAAAACCAAAACTCCAATCTCTTATTTAGTCTTAGCCATAGTTCTTTCTCTTTTAATTCAATTTTTGTTTGCTATTACTCTCTGCGGGATCAATCCTAAAATACTACAATTGATTAACTATAGTTCTTTTAGCCATTGTGTAGTCTTTTCAGGTAAAAGATTTGGAGTGAAATTCTACACACATCAACCGTCATTTTGGTTTGTGAACGTTACATATAATTTCATTTAATTAGAAATTGAAATCATAATCAGCTTATATAAATTCAAACTGATATTTAAACTCATTTAATAAAAAATCTACAGATTTTGTTTCTTCCAAGGTTCGACTTAATGTTATAATTTCATCATTATTGGCTACATATTTTCATGAAAATATTTGTAACAAGTTATCGAAATTTTATTTATATAAATGCAGAGAATGGAATGTAAAAAGGAAAATGGAGAGTGTGATGATGATGATGAAGCATTTGGGATAGTGACAACCACGGAGTTTACTTGTTCTCTATAGTTTGTGGCTCTTCTGGTTTGAGCTCTCTCCAATTATCTATACATTAGCTATCACGTCAGCCTTCATAACCACGACAACTCCAAAATGTAAGCTTCTTTGTTTCCAATTCTAAACTCTATATGGTTTAAATGGTTTGTTAATATGAATTGCTCGTTCATAAATTAATTTGGATTAGAAACTCATGATTGCTCAGAACTATGTGAAACAGAACCGAAGGTACAGACCATTCTTGATATGTTTGATCCGATCTCCATAGTAATTATACCAAACATCCAAATCCGTAGGAGAGTTTACTAAATATTGACTGAAATGGTGCAGATGGCAGGCAAAGTTTAGGTCTTTTGGTCTGAGAATAGGATATGTTGGCCATTACTGGTGGGCCTTTATGTTCTTCATGGTGATAAGAACCTCTACGATACTGCCACTTGTCGGGTTAACTTTCAGAGTCAAGCATCAAATATCACATATGGCTTGGACATATCTCAAACTTTTCTCTTCCTCGTCCACACGGTCGTTTTCCTTATCTACTGAATTATCATAATAAGGAAAATAGCTGAGTTATGAGCGGACGGCTGACTTACGAGCATAATTTAGCCTGTAATTACGGCTGATTTAATGAAATCTGTCTGAGTTATGAGAATATGGCTGAGTTACGAGCATAACTCAGCCGTAATTACCTATGAGTTTTTACCCGATGGTTGAGTTGTCAAAAATTTGGCTGAGTTAATACTTCGACACAGTTGAATTAACTTTCTCCGGCTGGCTGAGTTATTAACAACGACTTACTTAAGAGGTGTCGTTATGGATGATTTATGATTAAGTACTATAATTCAGCCATCATGAGCTGGAATTATCGGATAACTCGGCCATTTTACGGCTGACTTATAGCAAAAGATTAATTACTAGAATATCATTTAGTTACGGCCGACTTTTTAAATGATACGGCTGAATTACAGATTTTCAGTTTAGTTATGACATTTAACGGCTGAATTTGGCAGCCATTTTTTTGCTTTTTTAATTACTGTAATAGTACTTATGTTGCGACTGACTTATAATTTTGTTTGATGGCTGATTTAATTAGGCTGATTTACATGTTCACTTGGTGGCTGACTTGTCACTTTGGACGCATCATCCATGTCATCATTCGATGTCATCATCTTCTAAGGAAATACAAAACGTCTTTTTTTTTACTCTTGTTCTTCACCTGGTTCAAAAGTGAATGATTTACATGTTTTTTACCTCGTTCTTCACTTCTTAATTTTCCTTATTTTCTTAATTTTCGTGCATGGATCCAGTTACGGAAAATAGGTAAAGAAACACAAATATATATTTAACACTGACGATAGATGGTGTAAAATTGTGCAGATAGATGCGGAAACAACGCACGACAAGCTTGTGAAGTTTATTCTTGATGACTACGAATTGAACGCGTTGAACCATCAGCTAAAGCTGAGCTACATGTTCTCGAACAAGGTTTGTGTCAGCTGAGTTATTTATATACAGTCGAGTAGCAATATAACTCAGCCGTCATATGAATACAAGACCTTTCATATTCCCTTTAAGTATTATAATTCAGCCGTCAAGTAATAAAATTCAGCCGTTTACTTTCAGTTTATTTCTTGTTATAAGCAAGTCATGAATCATTATAACTCAGTGGTCATATGAATCTACGAGACTTTTCGTTTTCTCATAACTCATCCATGAAGTAATATAAATCAGTTGTTTACTTTCGATTTATTTCTTGTTATAAGTCAGTCACCAAGCATTATAACTTAGCTGTCGTATGAATCTACGAGACTTTTCGTTTTTTCTTGAATGTTATAATGCAGCCATCAAGTATAATAAAATTCAGCCGTTTACTTTTAGTTTATTTTTTGCTATAAGTCAGTCACGAAACATTATATTTCAGCCATCATATGAATCTATGGGACCTTTCGTTTTTCCTTAAGTATTATAACTCAGCTGTGAAGTAATAAAATTCAACCATTTACTTTCAGTTAATTTTTTGTTATACGTCAGCCACAAAGCATTATAACTCAGCCGTCATATGATGTGGCATAGTTTGTTGATGTGTATTTTTAAAAATATTTTCGAAATTAAAAATGAAAAATTAACCCAGGGTAATAATTGTAATTATACATAGAACACTAAATATATGAGTAATTTTTTGAAAATATATAATATATCAGCAATATTCATACTTTTCTATAACATTTTGATTAATTTTTTCAATAAGGGAGATTTACTCACGTGCCATAAAAATTACCAAGGAATCTATTCCATACTAGATCATTTCAATTTGTTTCAGCACAAATCAAATATTTGGTACGAAATATAATAAAATAAAAAGTATCAAAGCTCTTTGGAGACAAAGTTGTATCTATCTTGCTTCTATTCCCATACTGATGAATATACGTTTTCCTATATACGTAAAGACGTTTGCATGGAATCCGACATACGTGTCTAATCTAGCCGGGACAATAGCGATGGTGAATGGAATAGCGATGTTGGTGACGAGTCTACCATCCTATAGACGAAAGAAGTTCGAGCTTAATTTTCTTCTACGGTCTCTACATAATCTTCTACGTAATCCATGTGGGAGACTATCTCCAACATCTTCCTGTTTTTCATTGACCGCTACCTGAGATTCTTACAATCCACCAAGAGAACCAGACTTGTTTCCGCTAGAATCAACAAATTTATAGTTTAGTGTTTTTCTTTTAATTATAAATAAATAAATACAAAATGCAAACGAGATGAAAAATAGTTTTTTTAGATTCTATTTTAAAATACAATGTATAATGATTGTAACCTTCAGTAGAGACTTCGAGAGAACCAATGGAAGAAGAGATATGGGTGTAAAGCTTTTGAGTCCAACTTCCCTGTTTTCTGATTACAACACTTAGCGTATCTTTCTCCATCCATTGAAGCTTGTGAATGGATGCCAAGTACACATGTAGAAACAATATACTCGTTATTGTATATTTTAGCCCTATAGTTAGATCATGAAACAAATCCTTATGGCCCTAACTCTTTTGAGGTTTCTGATTAGATTTAAGCAAAGTTACCTACTTATATTTCTCTTTTTTTTTTTTCTTTCCTTTTGAGCGATTAAAGTGACTGCTTTTTCAACCCATCTCTGTCATCTCTCATGGTGGCAGAACCCGCCTTTGTTTACCTTCTCATGCCCTCCCCTCCTCATGGGGAAGACAAATCGCAAAAAAAAAGGAAACCCACAGATGGCTCTTACCTGTAAAAGGCTCAATCTCTCCGGTTTTCTCAAATTTGAAATCCTCCGCGAGAAGCTCTCTTCATTACCTCCAACGACACCGCCTCTGTAATGACCCGTAACCAGAAGTATGGACCAGACGGCGAAACGTGTTCGAATGATGAGGAAAAATATCGAGAAGACGGAGAAGAAAAAAAGAGAGAAATCTCGAAGAACGGGATGTAAACCGTTAAGGCATCTTGTGAAGGTTAATGGAAAAATATATATCAAAAGAAGGGGAAAAAAGGAATGGCCGTGGTAAATGGTGAGGAAGACGTAAAACGGAAAATAGGGACAGAACAGCGACGTACCAGCCAAACGGTCAAAGTACCGCGGAACCATGGACAGAACGTACGGGAGGTACAAGAGGTCCAGATACAGACGAGGAAAGTCGAGGTCATAGACAAGAGGTCCGGAGATGGACAAGAGAAGACGATGTCACGGATGAGAAAGTCGAGGTCATAGACAAGAGGTCCGGAGACGGACAAGAGAAGACGATGTCACGGATGAGAAAAGTCGAGGTCACGGACAAGAGGTCCGGAGACGGAAAAAGAAGACGATGTCACGGACAAGAGGTCCGGAGACAGACGAGAGAATCTGAAATCACGGATGAAAGGTCAGAGTTGGACGAGAGAAGCGGAAGTCACGGACAGAAGGACCGAGGACTGACAAGGAAATAGAACCACAGACGTGTGAACTTTGAATTGCGGACAAGCGTGGGAGCTTGGGACGCAAGAGAGACGCGGGAAGGTTGGAGGAAGTGGAAAGGTCTCTCATGAGCTGTGAGACGCCACGTGTTGCCATCGCATACTCTCTCGCCAGTGTCTGAGATGCACGCACGCGTGAATGAGAGTGTGAGTACTCCGCATGCAGAATTTCTGCCACTTGTCGATTGAAGCTTGCCACATATCCAGCGAGAGAAATCGAGTGAGAGGGCTATAAATACCCCCTCCTTCTCTCATCTGCGACCAAAATCTCTCTCAAACACTAAACTCTTGCCAAATTTTTTCTCTCAAAAATTCTTGAAGAGAAATCAAGAGATTTCCGAGCAAGGAAGAAGGAGGAAGCTCGTCGGAGCTAGAGGCGAAAGAGGAGGCGAAGTGCTGTCGGATTGCGGTGTGGTGGTCGAGCTCGACTCAATCAAATCTCTGCCTAAATCACTGTGAGTTGAGGCTACGACTTTAGAGTTGTTGTGATTTGCGTTTGGTGTGGGTGTAGAGGATACATGAGCTTGGTAGCTCGTGTGTCTCTCTTTGATTGTTGTGTGTTGCATGTTTTTCTTTTTAGATCTAAATGACACCAAGTTAAGATCTGGAGAGTAGACTATCATGCATTCATCTATTGTTGCATATAGTCTTGTTTTAGTTTAAAAGATCATGCATGCATAAAGAGAAGAGTTATTTGGGTTGCTTTCAAGATCAGATCCAAAATGGATGATCATGCATGCATCCTTCTATGAATTTTTCAACCGGTTAAAGAAGAAAAATGAAGTGGTGTGAAGAGTTGAAAATGCAATAATTTTCTTGCATAATTTTTGGGATTGAATTTGAGTTGCATGCATGATAAAAAGAGGAAGAAAAATTGTTTAGCAACACTTGCATGTCAAGGAAAAATATTTAAGAAATTAATCTTAATATTTCTTGTGAGTTAAATCGGTTGCATACATGTGGTTGTTGTCTTAAATGCTTGATTAATTTTATTTTTGCATTTTAAGAATTTTGCTTGATTTTCTTGCATGCATTGCTTGATTCTTGCTTGAAATTATTTTGTTATTTAATTACTTAATTCTTTGTGTCAGTAGACTTATAATTAGTACTTGTCTAGCTAGTTCTCATGTGTCATGTTGGACTAGCAATCTACTTCTGTCCCCAAGTGAATTTGGAAGTCCGGCGAGCTAATCTTTGCGGTCTCGTGGCAAGAACAATCGGTGTCTAGTGAGAGACTAATCCGATTTATTGCATGACGATGTAAATGTGTGGTGATCCGATTGGTAGCCTTTGTGGTTTCAACGTGGTGTGGAATGGGGAGATGGGACAGAAGGTCATTGGGCCCTAGGTTGTGTGTGTGAGATGAAGTATAGTGTGTGCCTATGGTGGTAGCATCACTAGTACTTTCATTCCCTTTGAGGTTTGGGAGTTGTGTTGAGATGGCCTATGGTGGATATGTGTCTAGAAGTGTCAAGTCTTAGTCATTTCTAGTCTTGCTTGTTGTGCGTAGTTTGCTTGTTTGCTTTGCTTGCTTGCTTGCTAATCGCTTATACATTGTGTGATTCTGATTGTTGTTTGTGGGTTGTTGATGATGGGGGTAGTTGGATAAGGAGGAATGCATGTTAGAGAGTCACCCAACTCACTGAGTAATGTTAGATTACTCACTCCTCTCCAATACTGTTTTTCTTGCAGAGAAAAGTAAGTGGGTAGAGTTGGGCAGCTAGGAAATCGGATAGGATATTTTATGTTGTGTAATTGCTTAAATAAAAATCCTTAAATTACATGGCCTAGTCCAGGTCAGCATAACGCCGCGCATGTACCAAAGGTTGAAAAGTCGGAGGTGTGTGCGTAGCGGGTAGGCGGCGGCCGGTGGACTGGTCGAGGAATCTAATTCGTTGGTGGAACCTCGACCAGATCGCGGACTGTCAACCTCTCGTGATGACCTCCGGGCTGGTCCGCGGTTAGTCCGGCCGTAGGGACGGTTCAGGGGCGTTACAGCCTCTCTCTCCAAAAACTAATGTCTCAGCTAAAGCACTGCCTTTAGGCTCAACCATTGCCCAAACAGATGGTGGAACCTCTGTATCGACCTCCCCAAATCTACTTTCCCAAGTCTCAATAATCCTCTACTGCAAAAGTTGTTAACTCAACTGACCCATAAATTATAGAAGCCTTAACTAAACCTGCGACAGTCGAGAATGTAGATGTCGCAGCTTAAAAAAAATCCTATCGTTGCCGAAGACAGTTGGATGAATCTGTTCAATGGCTCAGCCAAGCCTCTCTTAAAGAAAGGTACGCCATTCACTCTACCCTCGAGTGAAGCTTTTGTGGAGATACAAAACTCCATCATCAAAAGGCACCAAAAGTCTTAAGAATCGTTCATCATAGGTCAATTCTACTCGGACCCCCCTCTTAGGGTACAATTCACTCGATTGTCAACGGAATTTGGAGCCACAAGTTTCATGATATCTCTGTTTCAAAATTGGAGGGCAATGCATTCATGTTTAGGATTCCTAACTATCAAACCCGTATGCGAGTGTTGAACCAAAGGCTCTAGAGTATTGAGGGTCAAACCATGTTTGTAGCAGACTGGCAACCGAGAGTAACCCTAGCAAAATCGGAACTATTTTCTGCCCCAATCTGGCTGAAACTCTTGAATGTCCCGTTGAAATTATTCAATCATGATGGATTGGAGCGTATCGTAGGGCTGGTTAGGGATCCAAAGTGTCTCCATCCCTCAACAGCAAATAGGACAAATCTTGAAGTTGCAAAGGTTTTCACTATCAACGATTCTCAGAAACCATTGCCTGAGGCAGTAAATGTGAAATTTCAATCAGGAGAGATTGGGAGAGTTTTGGTCTCAAGTCCGTGGATGTCACATGTTTGCAACCACTGTAAAGAGATTGGCCATAGTGTGAAGTGCTGCAAGGCTGCTCCAGTCTCCTGCTCGGGCTGCAACTCTACTATGCACACTTTGATCTCATGCCCCAGGAAAGAGAAAAAAAGAGTGTCATCGATCATGTTAAGCCACCTCAGGTTTCAGCTCGGGTTACCCCAGCGGTTTTAACGGTAGCAGTGGAGCAGGCTAGGCTTCCGTTGACCGAAACAGGAGTTTTATCTACAGGAAACTCAACATTTCTAGGTCCAAAGCTGGTTGGTGATACTAGTGGATCAAACGGTACTAGTTTATCGGTTGGTGTATCTGGTGCTGAGGCAGATTCATCGGATACTTTTTCAAGTGAACTTGGTGGTAGTGAAGATTATGAGGAAGATCAGGAAGATTATGAGTTCACGAAAGTGATGTCGCAGCGGCAACGCAAACTTGAACGAGGCAAGAGCCTCATCTTAAACTAACCTTTATGTATATAAATATCTTTTTTGTTAGAAGTCCGAGGCTTTAATAAGTTGTCTTATCGTACCGGATTTAAAAAGTGGCTTCGAAGAAATAAGCCTATTTTTGGTAGTCTTCTTGAGACTCATGTACAACGGCAAAAAAGATCTAAATTTTTCAATGAATTGCTGTCAGGCTGGTTTTATGATGATAATTATGGTTTCTCGGATTTCAGTAAGATTTGAATTCTCTAGCACCCTAGTGTAAAAGTCTCCATCATTTCAAAGTCCCTTCCATTGGTCACTTATGAAGTTCAGTTACCTAGTTCAGCTACACAATTGGTGGTTTCTTTTGCCTATGTGTCTAACGAGGAAGTGGATCGACTTGTGCTTTGAGAAGAGATTGTTAGCTTGTCATGGATTCAGAGTATAATGGGCAAACCATGGACAGTCATTGACGATTTCAGTCAGATCTTGAACCCCTATGAGCATTCTAAGTCTGATGGTTATTCGGTTGACAGACCAACTAGATCCTTCAGAGAATGTATTTTCAAAGCTTCCCTTCTTGATCTTACGTTTAGAGGGTGCTCTTTTACTTTGTGGAATAAGAGAAAAGAAGATCTGATTGCAAAGAAGCTTGACAGAGCTCTAGTGATGATGAGTGGGCTGTGCAGTTACCTATGTCTTTTTCTTATTTTGGAGAGCCTAAATTTTCATATCATGTTTGTATCTCTATAAGCATCTCCTCTACCCGCCCTACTCAGAAGTAACCTTTTAAGTTGTTTTCCTTCTTGCTCTCTGACCAGTATTTTATTCACCTAATATATGAGAATTGGTTCTCATTAAACTTGGTGGGTTCTGATATGTTCTGAGTCTCAATAAAGCTGAGGGCTCTAAAGAAGATCATCCGAGAGTTTAGCAGGGAAAACTATATTAATCTTGAAAAAAAGAGTTTAGGATGCACTTGAGGTGGTGATTTAGTGTCAGAAAAGTATGTTATCCTCTCCTTCTCCTTTAAATGCGGATCTATTAATTGAAGTAGAGAGACGATGGCAAATTTTGGTCAATTCAGAGGAAAGATATTTTAGATAAAGGTCTAGTATATCTTGGTTGCGAGATGTGTTGGAATTTATACCGGTTTATAACAATTTATAAACTAGTCATAAATTCAATTGCCAGGATTCATGTAAATATTGAATCAAAATCTATGTCATAAGATTATGAATATACCTGGATAGTTCGCAGCGGAAGATAAACTAAATTAAACTAAGGTTGTAAAGCACTCCAACTGTTGTGCCTCTACTGGTATCCACACGCACACAAACTGGATCAAACGGGATGCTAGTGCCGTAGAGATCAAATCTCGATCGTGACAAACACTTTTGTCTTAGGTTAGGTTTCGGCGAGATCTTAGTATTGCTATTAATCAAACGCAAAACGTCAATTATATATTGATCGACGTTAACCTAACTCGTTTAGGTTTGCTAATGGGCCAAGCCCAATTCTCACTTACGTGCGTTTATAAACATACATATATATATATATATCAAATATGACATATGTATTATATTAACATATTTTATAACTGCACAAATATAAATATATATATATGTATATCTCATATAACATATATATATATATATATATTATATTATATCAAACCCAACATTACATTAATCCAGTCTGCTTAGGTGTGTGACCCTGTAGGATCGAATAATATTAGCAATGAGCTTCTAAAGTCATTGATCATAAGAGGCTTCTAGCAAAACATTATGATCATCTAATATTATTCGACTTTCGAACCTTGACTATACAAGAGTAAGTACAAAAGATTTCAGGACATTCCAAACAATCTCCCACTTGTACTGGAATCATCTATTCCGAATATCCTTTCGTCGCTATATCTCGATCTTAGCATAAGGCAAGAAACAGTGTCATCCTTATTAACCTAAATCATATTTATCGAACTCCGATTTATACTGATAAAACAAACGATTGACATTCACCTCGTTTGAGCACGGCCATGCATTTCTCAGTATCAAATCTTCGATAGGCCCAAAGATATTTATCTCCTGTTATATAGGAGGGACAAATCCCATCTTGTTTAATCCTTGTTCCTTACACAGTTCATAATATACCCAATCACTGTTTTTATAATCACCTGTTACGGCTGACGTTTGACAGGATCAAAGCAAACTAATCCATGTATAAGAAAACATGACAAACTCAGGTCAAAGGACTATACTCTATAGTTGTGATGAGAAACTCTTATGACACTCATATAACATTCTTGTAGAGTTCTCATAGCGGGTCAGTCCAATACTGTGTTCTCCAACACATATTAATGTGATTGACTTTAATACTACATATCAATGACTCCATGAAACATAGTCATCAGTCACCTCACATACTAGTCATTTATAGTTATTAATGTCCCATTTTAATAACCTTGACTAGGGACCTCAATAATTCATGTTATCTTATATTTATAGGGTTTCATGATCAAGTCACATAGTTGATGACCTATAATGATAAAATAAATTATTTTGGGACAATTATTTAATTATCCAATAACCAAATAATACTGAAACATATTTCATTAATTTAAGAATACATCAAATGTATGTAAAAATGAATATCATATCATAAAATAAAATTCTCCCACTAAAATCGAGATCACATCTTTAGAAATTTAATGCCTACAGCAGTCGTATGACTCTCATGCTTAGGTTGTGGAAGAGGCTTGGTTAAAGGATCTGCAACATTTGCATCCGTTGAAACTCTGCTAATCTTTACATCTCCTCTATCAACTATATCACGAATAAGGTGATATCGTCTTAGAACGTGTTTGGATTTCTGGTGCGATCTGGGTTCCTTCGCTTGAGCGATGGCTCCATTGTTATCACAATAAAGATCCACCGGCCCAGAAATGCTAGGAACCACACCAAGTTCAGAAATGAACTTCTTAATCCAAACAGCTTCTTTTGCTGCTTCAGAAGCAGCAATATATTCAGCTTCGGTTGTAGAGTCTGCCACGGTGCTCTGTTTGGAGCTTCTCCAAATCACCGCTCCTCCATTCAGACAAAAGATAAATCCAGATTGAGATCGAGAATCATCTTTGTCTGTCTGAAAACTGGCATCAGTGTAACCACTCACAACAAGTTCATCACTTCCTCCATACACAAAGAACTTATCCTTAGTATTTCTTAAATACTTTAGGATATTTTTGACTGCTGTCCAGTGACTTTCACCTGGATCAGATTGGTATCTACTCGTCATGCTTAAAGCACATGCCACATCAGGACGAGTACAAAGCATGGCATACATGACAGAACCTATAGCAGAAGCGTATGGGATTCTACTCATGCGCTCTCGCTCATCATGTGTTTTAGGGCACTGAGTCTTGCTGAGCGTTATGCCATGACACATTGGTAAAAAGCCTTTCTTAGAATCATGCATATTGAACCTATGTAAGATCTTATCTATATAAGTATCTTGACTTAGTCCAATTAGTCTATTTGGTCTATCTCTATAGATCCTTATTCCAAGAATGTATGCAGCTTCTCCCATGTCTTTCATTGAAAAACAACTTCCTAGCCAAGTCTTCACAGACAGAAGCAAAGGAATGTCATTTCCAATAAGTAGTATGTCATCTACATACAATATCAGAAATGCAACTCCGCTCCCACTAGTCTTCTTGTAAACATAAGGTTCTTCTTCATTTCTAATGAAATCAAACTCTTTGATTGCCTCATTAAAACGAAGATTCCAACTCCGAGATGCTTGCTTCAACCCATAAATAGAACGTTGAAGTTTGCATACTTTCCCAGCATTCTCAGGATGTGTGAAACCTTCAGGTTGTGTCATGTACACATCCTCTTCCAGGTTTCCGTTAAGGAAAGCTGTTTTCACATCCATTTGCCAAATCTCATAATCATAATAAGCGGCAATTGCTAGGAGAATCCGAATAGATTTAAACATTGCAACTGGAGAATAGGTATCATCATAGTCAATACCATGAATTTGCTTGTAACCTTTAGCTACCAGTCTAGCTTTGTATATCTGTATATTACCATCCATGTCAATTTTCTTCTTGAAAACCCATTTACGCTCAATGGCTTTTACACCATCAGGTAAATCAACCAAAGTCCATACTTTGTTTTGTGACATGGAATCCATTTCGGATTCAGCGGCCTTTAACCACTTATCGGAGTCAGGGCCCATCATTGCCTCTTCGTAAGACGTAGGTTCATCATTCTCTATAATAAATATATCATGATGATCTGTCACCCAAACCCCATATCTATTAGGTTCGTGACGTTTCCTTTCGGACCTACGCACTTCAGGTTCCACAGGCATAGATTCTACGACTCTTCGTAAATCCAATTGATGCTCTTCCTCAATAGGTGGAGCCATCTCCTGTGGTTCTCAAACTTCTTCGAGTTGTACCTTACTCCCACTGTTTCTTTTAGAAAGAAATTCTCTCTCTAAAAAGACACAATTCCGAGCAACAAACACTTTGTTCTCGGTAGGGTTGTAAAAGTAATAACCTTTGGTCTCTCTAGGATAACCAACGAAGTAGCACTTATCAGATTTGGGTCCAAGCTTATCAGTAATCAAACGTTTGACATAAGCTTCACAACCCCAAATTTTTAGAAAAGACTAATTAGGAACCTTTCCTGTCCATATCTCATATGGTGTCTTTTCAACTGATTTTGATGGACATCTGTTTAGTGTAAACGTAGACGTTTCTAGAGCATATCCCCAAAAGGATAATGGAAGATCTGTGTGACTCATCATTGACCGAACCATATCTAATAAAGTTCGGTTTCTCCTTTCAGACACACCATTCCATTGAGGTGTTCCTGGAGGGGTGAGCTGTGAAACAATTCCACATTCCCTGAGATGATCACTAAAAACTTGGCTCAAATATTCTCCTCCACGATCTGATCGAAGAGCTTTAATTGTTTTGCCAAGTTGGTTTTGTACTTCATTCTGAAATTCTTTGAACTTTTCAAAAGATTCAGATTTATGTTTCATCAAATAAACATAACCATATCTACTGAAGTCATCAGTAAATGTAATGAAGTACTGATAGTTTCCTCTGGCACCTAAGCTCATTGGTCCACATACATCCGTATGTACAAGGCCCAACAAGTCACTGGCCCTTTCACTGTGTCCAGTAAAGGGAGCCTTAGTCATTTTACCCAATAAACAAGATTCACATTTTTCATATGATTCATAATCAAATGAGTTCAAAAGTCCATCACTATGAAGCTTCTTAATGCGTTTCTCATTTATATGGCCTAAACGACAATGCCAAAGAAAAGTAGGATTTGAGTCGTTAGACTTAAATCGTTTAACACGGATGTCATAGATAGGCATACTCTAGTTCAGAACATAAAGTCCATTCTCTAATGGACCGCTACCATAAAAAATATCATCACGATCAAATGAACAACATTTGTTCTTGATCGAAAAATGAAAACCTTCCATGTCCAAACATGAAATAGAGATGATATTCTTATTTATTGTAGGTACATAATAGCAATTCTTAAGTTCCAAAATCATGCCAGAAGGTAAAGACAACTGATATGTACCTATGGCCAAAGCAGCAACTTTTGCTCCATTAGCAACGCGTAGGTCCACTTGTCCTTTCTCCAAAATTCTACTATTACTTAGGCCTTTCAAATTTGTACAAATATGAGTGCCACAGCCAGTATCTAATACCCAACGAGTAGAACCACAAGTGGTAACATTTACATATATTCCTTTAGAAGAAGTTTCAAAAACCTTCTTTTCTTTCAGATCTTCCAAGTATTTTTCAGGAAAGTTATTTTTAAGGGTGAAACTCTTTTCTTCCCTTTCGAGAACATTTCTCGGAACTTGATACCAATCAAGGAGGTTTGATCCATCCAATTTATCATTCTTAATGACACATTGAGATGAATTAAAATTGTGAGGGTTTGACATCTCTGTATCAGAAGAATAGCAGAAATTAATATGATATTCATAAAATTAGAGAAATCTCAACAATTAAGAAAACTCATACTATACTCAAAACAAAATTTCCTCATAAGAATATAGTAATCCAAGATCCTTATTTCACTAAAATTCAAGTGAGCTTTGGCTCATCGCCCGAATATTTAGTTATTTAGGTAAGCAACATCCTTGCTAATTATATCCAATATAATTCTTGGTTGTTAGATAACATCTTATGTCATATCCAACATATGTCTCTAAGCCCAAAACCGTTTTGATAGCTTAATCAAGTAAACCAATCTTTTAACTCAAATGGTAACCATTACCATCTGTCTTACTCATGTAATCATGGACACTCTACTTGGTAGACCCATCACACAATGAAACGAGGCTTGACAGTAGACAAGATTGGAAAGACATCAAAAATACTTGATATTTGTTGAGGAATTAATTTTATAAATTAATCTTATATTTAAAATTTATATCCAATATAAATAATACATATCTTATATGTACTTAATTATTCGAAATTAATCTTAATTAATTTTATATTTTATCTAAATTTTATATCTGATATATAAAAATTTAAATGATATACAACTAATACATATCTAATATGTATAATTATTGTATAATTATTAATTTGTAAATCATTCTTAATCATATTAAAAATGATTTAAAACTAATTATTTTAATCAAATTAAATTTCAATAACACTAATCAAATTAGAATTTGAAAATTATGGCTCCGATCAACGAATTTCCGTAATGACTTTCATTACCAAATTCCAATCTCTCGGAGATGAAGTTTAATCTTATATATTATATTCATTCTTTAATCAAACATAATATATATATATATATATATATAAACGTGATGCTCTAACAAAACATACCCAATATATATTTCAATTAATTAGTTATATGTATCATCATATATGCATAACTATTATGCCCTAAAAGAGACGTAATGAAACAGATCATAAGTCTCTTATATATATGATACAAAAATCAAACAGACAAGTATTGCCGAAATACGTGTTGTTCTAATAACCATATTATATTCATAATAACTCTTATGTGTTTTTGTAATAATACATGCAACGTAAACAATTTTACAACTCTGCATGTATCGATTATTCATTGATCAACCATAATAATCGGATTTAACAAACAAAACAAAACTACTTTGCATATCAAATATGAACAGTAAATTAGGTTTAATTCAAAATTATACATGTATGCTCTGATACCACTGTTGGAATTTATACCGGTTTATAACAATTTATAAACTAGTCATAAATTCAATTGCCAGGATTCATGTAAATATTGAATTAAAATCTATGTCATAAGATTATGAATATACCTGGATAGTTTGCAGCGGAAGATGAACTAAATTAAACTAAGGTTGTAAAGCACTCCAACTGTTGTGCCTCTACTGGTATCCACACGCACACAAACTGGATCAAACAGGATGCTAGTGCCGTAGAGATCAAATCTCGATCGTGACAAACACTTTTGTCTTAGGTTAGGTTTCGGCGAGATCTTAGTATTGCTATTAATCAAACACAAAACATCAATTATATATTGATCGACGTTAACCTAACTCGTTTAGGTTTGCTAATGGGCCAAGCCCAATTCTCACTTACGTGCGTTTATAAACATACATATATATATATCAAATATGACATATGTATTATATTAACATATTTTATAACTGCACAAATATAAATATATATATGTATATCTCATATAACATATATATATATATATATATATATATTATATCAAACCCAACATTACATTAACCCAGTCTGCTTAGGTGTGTGACCCTGTAGGATAATAATATTATCAATGAGCTTCTAAAGTCATTGATCATAAGAGACTTCTAGCAAAACATTATGATCATCTAATATTATTCGACTTTCCAACCTTCACTATACAAGAGTAAGTACAAAAGATTTCAGGACATTCCCAACAAGATGGAGACTACAACTCTCAATTCTTTCACAGATGGGTAAACTCGAGGAAAACAATTAATCACAATCATTAACTTGAGGAGATTAATGGGGTGAAGGTGGACTCTCCAGATAGTATACAGAACATTTGTGTTGACAATTTTACTAATCTCCTTAGTAGTGAAGTTTCACCTCTGCTATTCACACAAGAAGATATCTCAAACCTGCTGGATTTTAGATGCTCGGAGGATCAGAAAACCCAAATATCAAAGCCTTTCACCTATGAGGAAATTAGAGAAGCTTTTTTCTCGCTCCCTCGCAATAAAACAAGTGGACCTGATGAGTATCCTGCTGAAGTCTTTACTAGTTGCTGGAGCATTGTTGGTGGAGAGGTCACTGCAGCCGTGAAGGACTTATTCTCCTCAGGTAAATTGCTAAAGCAGTAGAATGCTACTTCCCTCGTTTTGATGCCAAAGATTTCAAATGTTTCAAGGCCGACTGGCTTCAGGCCTATCTCTTGTCTAAACATAAGGTCATATCCAAGCTCCTTGCAAATAGGCTGCAGTCTCTGCTTCCTTCGGTCATCTCTCCATCTCAGTCGGCTTTTATTAAGGGCAGGTTTCTTTCTGAGAATGATCTATTAGCTACTGAGATTGTGCAGGGTTACAACATGCAAAATATTGAACCTAGTGGTATGCCCAAGGTGGATTTACGTAAAGCTTTCAACTCTGTGAGATAGGACTTCATAATATCTATGCTAAGGGGTCTTAACCTACCAGATGTGTTTATAAATTGGATCGTTGAATATATTACCACCCCAACTTTCTCTATGACTCTATCTCCATTAATAGTGTCTCTCGTGGTTTTTTTCAAGAGCAACAAAGGCTTAAAGCAAGGTGACCCCCTGTCTTCCTACCTCTTTGTGCTCACCATGGAAGTCTTTTCCAAGCTCCTCCTATTAAGGTACTCTTATGGATACATTTTCTATCATTCAGACTTAAAAATTACTCATTTGATGTTTGCGGATGATGTGATGGTATTTTTTGATGGGGGTAACACTTCTCTGCATGGAATCATTGTAACTTTGGATGATTTCGCTGGTTGGTTGGGCCTGAATATGAATAGAGAAAAAACGGACTACTCCTTGCAGAAGTCGATAAGACTGAAACAACAGCAGTTGCACAGTATGGATTTCCTTATTAGGCTTCTCTTCCAATCATATATTTGGGGCTTCCATTGATGAGCAGAAAATTAAAAGTCTCAGAGTATGCTCCGCTTGTGGAGAAAGTAAAGGGCAGGTTTGCTAGTTGGTCCTTAAATTCGTTATATTTTACAGGAAGGCTACAGTTGATTTGTCTCTATCATCACTGGGACTGTAGTTTTCTGGATCTCTACTTTCAAATTGCCAAGAAGTTGCATCAGAGAAATTGAATCCGTTTGTTCAAGGTTTCTTTAGTCAGGAGGAATAGAATCTCATCATAAAGCCAAGGTCGCTTGGTGGACAGTGTTTTTACCAAAAGAGAGAGAAGACTAGGCTTAAAAAGATTCTCGGAGTGGAATTTAGCTCTTAGCCTTAAGTTTGTTTGGCTACTTTTTACAAATAGTGGGTCCCTTTGGGTTGCTTGGCATAGACATCATAACTTAAATGGGAAAAAGAATGGCATTCTCTCTGATTTTTGGGCAATTCAAGAGAAACAGAGTGATTCTTGGAATTAGAGATGTCTTTTGCGGTTGAGACCACTTGCAGAACGGTTCTTAAAGTGTAATGTTGGCAATGGTTTAACAGCAAGTTTCTGGTGGGATTTGTGGTCTCCTTTTGGTCCTCTCATTAAGTTTTTTGAGGAAGAAGGTCTCAACATGATCGCAACAAGCTAAAGAGGGCTCCCTGTGGAGATTGCCTTCACCATACTCCCAACAAGCTCTCGAACTTCAGTTTTTCCTTACTACCATATCCCTTCCTCTGCAGCTGCATAGGGATGATTCTTATGGTTGGGTAATCAATAATGTGGCTTGCAAAGGCTTTTCCTTCTCCTTAACATGGGAAGCTCTTAGGCATTAAGAAAGGGGGAAAGAATTGGGCTTCCTCTGTTTGGTTTAAAGGGGCAACTCCAAAGAATTCTTTTCAGATGTGGGTCGCACACCTTGACCGATTACCTACTACATCACGACTGCTTTCTTGAGGACTGCCAGTCTCCCCTCTTTGCTGCTTGTGTTCTTCTGCTGTGGAGACCAGAGATCACTTGTTCCTCTTTTTTCGGTTCAGCGCTGTCATCTTGTCCTTGGTTCTTGCCAGATTAAGATCATCTCCATCTCTTTTCCAGGATTGGGAAGATCTTATGTTTTAGACTCAGGTCTCTACAACCTCTATCCTTCCATCCTCAGGAAACTGGTTGCTCAAGCTATAGTCTACGCTATCTGGAAGCAGAGAAACAATGTCTTCTACAATGGTCAAATAGTTCCGCCGCTGGCCATCTTCAAGACTGTTCACAGTTCACCGGGAAATCATCAACACAATGAGTGCAGGAAACCTATGTGCCTCTAGATATGATGAGGGTTCTAACCTATAACAAGCTTTTGCTTCCTTGTTTGATCTCTTTTTTGCCAAAGAACCAACTGGTTTGGTAATCTCAAATTCAAATCCAAACTCTCTTTCCTTTATATGATATTTACTCACTTAGCAAAAAAAAAAACTCTTTTGATGTCTCGAGGTACAAAAACTCAGGTCTTTGACATTTTTAGATGGCTTGCTGCTAAATTATTCTTGTAACATAATGCAAAAAGGGAATGTTAATATGTATGGCAATATGGCATCTTCATCTTATTCAGCCTATTATCGCTTTTGTTTTTCTTGTTGTTAGCTTTTGCTTGTTAATACTTTATTTTCTTCTTTCAAATTCAGAGTTCAGCCCATTATAACATAATGCAAAAAGGGAATGTTATTTTCTTATTAAAAAATTACATAGATGAAATCTACATTTTTTGTTTCTAAAAATCCAGTTGACCAATATACATCAATATTCACTAGACCTTATCTCGAGTATATATTATACTTATCTTATTAAAAAAATAAACTTAAATGCAGCATGTGGTTGTCAAAAAAAAAAAAAAAATGCAGCATGTAAAATCAAATATATATCAAATAACATGAAAAATAAATAAAATCATTTAATTATAGAACATCGTATACATAGTAGTATAATATTACATGGCCATACTTTTCTAGATCACAGGTCTATAATAAGTTTGAGCCAGTCTGTTTTAGTTTGGTTTGATAAAAATAGTTATTACTAGATGAGGACACTAGGACTTGGTGTAACGAAGAAGAGCAGCTCATCATCATTCTCAAACATAGCCATGTCAGTTTCAGATAGTGTGACCCATGCCTCAACCCCTCCAACGTCCTTTGCGTCCATTAACACGACCTGCGTTTTATCAATCGAATCGGGAGCAACCCAAACCGGATTACCCCATCCAAAATCCGCCTCATAAAATGACATTCTGCACCAGCTAGACACAGCATATGTCTCCGTCTCAGGACTTACCTCACACAACGAAGTCAGCATCGCACTTGCGATTCTCTCTTTGGCTTCAACTCGACTCTTTGCGTCTTCAGGATCGTTTCTGATAAGCTCATTGAGCTCCTCTTTAGTTCTATGCAGCTTAGATACCGTTTCTTGGATTTCCATCTTACTCTCTGAGCTCTCCATAAATAATGGTAAAAAGAAGAAGTTTCCAATTGCCTTGTGTGGCAAGAGAGAGGTAGAAACTCTAGGTCGCAAGTCCATTGTCTGTGTTATAGCGAATTCTGTAATCTCTCCCACCTTTGACTGGTGCGCCTTTGTCATGCATCTAAACAGCAGCGCCGTGATGGACTCAACACGGGTAGCTTGTGGCACACGTTTCCCATCCGAAGCTTTGTTTTTGAGCTTTTCAATCATCAAAGCACCAAAGTAAAAACTCTTTGTCTTGGATTTTGTTTCGTGTACGTGTAACGGAGGAAACTCGATAGTAATATCAGCAGGAGGGTAGAAATCAGCGGCCGCAAACTCAGGGTTCACTGTGTCAGCATACCCTTTTGCAGCCTTTGTCCAGCTGCAAACAAACGTTGACAACGAGGCTGCATCACATATCTTGTGAGAGACGCTAACTGCAACCGCGAATCCTTGGTCTCTGAAGAAAATGACCTTGACATGCAACAAAGGCCAGGTATCTGGATCTGCATGGTCCGGAGAGGCAATGAGCTTGTGAACCAAGTCAGCATCTGATGGGTTTCTCAGAAAATCGTAAAGAAGTATATCAGCCCGTGCCTCTGTAAACAAAGCTCCCTCGTCGTTGCAATGGACAGTGACACCGTCTTTGATTCTTCCAGCGAACGGATAAAAAAGAGACAGAGTCTGAGAGAGTGAGCCCTTGAGCCTCTGGACAACAATTTCTTCTTGGTTTGCTTGATCATCGTAGAAGAAAATGGCGGAAACGTAAGTTGAAGGAAGGAACTGGTCGAAGAGAGAAAGAGAAAGGGTTTGGAGATGATTGGGTGAAGCGGGTCTGATTATTTCTTTGCTTAAGAGTTCCAGCTCCATTGTTACTTTCTTACTTTTGAACAAAATACTAAAAGGCGTTTGAGGGCTGCTCATATTTGCACTCTGCAGTGTATATGTACATATAGACAGAATAGAGAGAGATACATGAATTCGCCACAACATATAGATCGACAATATCAATTCTTTGTGTACTGTTTTGGTTAGTGGTTGGAAATGGATATATTGGTTAGTCAATGTTTTGTTCAATGGCATTGACTCTTAAGAGCACAAAACAGAAAAAAAAGATTGGGTGTCTTAAAGGATGAGTTACGTTGGTAGCTCAAAGGACGAGTTCGGCACCGATATTTTTCAAAAGAAATCTATTGAACGTCCGCCAAGGTATATCATTCATTGAATGTTGAATTTAAAACGTTATATGCCAAAAAATTTTGTCCGAATAATGCATGCACCTGGCTGTATTACATTTACATATAAATAATGTTAAATGACTATTATATTATGGTTTCGTGGGAATTCGATGTACCAGATGTTGACGAATTCAAGCGGTTAAATTTGTAATGGATTTACCAAAACCATCGGTTTTATAATATGGCAATATTTTTTTCTGTCGAATGCTATATATACAGATTTGTTGCATTAGGCCATTAAGGCTATGCAAGTAGATAGATTAACCCTAAAGCAAGCGAATTTAGCTACACATTACGAAAATATCATTAGTAAAACATAGCGGAGTGTATTAGGAGATCTCGAAGACTACTAGATCCAGATATGGAAAACTAATATATTTGTATATCTATATATACAATTTGTTAAATACATTTTGGTTTATACCATTTTATTTGTATTTATTTAAAAGTTTATTTACAAAGTTAATCCCTAAAAGATTTCTAAAAATAACATTACGTCAGATTTTGTTTCCTAAATATTTTACATTCTATTCCAATTAAAAAATTACAGCAATCAATATGGAAACAAAAACTATGATATATTTAACCGCACATTCTATTGTGCTTTGAAGATATTTTATCTCCGGATTTTTTGCAAACAAAGAAAACAACAATTTGATTCCCATTTTGTTTTTCAAAACCTGTGAGTTTTGATTCTTAACATAGGAAAAACTTTGATTCGCAATTATTTAAATATTATAATTATTATATATAAACTTAATAAAATTTTAGAATATTACGAATATGTAAAATTAAAAAAAAATTAAAATACTATATAATATGATTATATAGTAGATGTGTTATAAAGAGGACATGTTGGAATAAATAAAATATCATTAAATTTGTGTTAGCACGGGTTAAATACTCATTTTAATATATGTCAACACTACAAATATTAGAAAATTTAACATATAAAATCAAGCTGATTTAACTAAGATTGTGTAAAATAATTAAATCATTAGGAAAAATATGACTTAATCACAGCGTATAAATTACTTATTATGTATTTAGATCCCTTATTTTTTTGTTATAGTAATTAAAAATTAAAATAGATTCTCAAATGCTAAACAAAACAAACTAAATATAACAAACTAATGGTCATGAAGTGTATTGCGGGTTAAAAATTTAATATGAACATTTAGCGGTACAAATAGCCAGAAAATTTAGTGATTTCTCTATTTACAAAACATTCAATGTTTAACAAACAAATACAACATAAGATATAAATATAAATAAAATTATATGCATACGGTATACCACGAGTTAAAATCTAGTATATTCTTATTATAAAAGATATATTCTTATTATACCACGAGTTAAAATCTAGTGAAGTGACCTTAGTGCAGTGGCAGGAGGTAAGTCCAATTGTAGAAGTCACCATCACACCCGGGATCGAGTCCCGGTTCTTACGAATGTAGGAATTTGGTTAATGGGCCGGTCATGGTTAATGGGCCGGTCAGTTGTGGCCCAATAGTTGACAAAAAAAAAAAAAAATATATTTACTATCATCTGAAATATAAGTATTTGCTAGACAAGTAGTGTTTTACCTACTAAGTATTTGCTAGACAAACTAAAGAATATAATAATTGAGAGAAACTATTTCACTACTAAGATTTCCTCCAATTTTGAAGAGCTTACACGGAAGGCTAAGTTTTGAGGTATTCAAATACCAGAAACACCATTATTCTTGATTGACAGCGTCTATTGTGAAGAGTTGGAATAATTTGCAATATAACTACCCAACTCTTCACACTAAGTTGCTTAAAGTTGGTTCCTTTGGTCTTAACTGATTTCTTGAGCTGGAAGCCACAACCTGACCTTCTTTCTTTCTCAAGTTCCTCTTTTAGTTTATCATAGAAATCAACCGTGGCATGGTAAATGTACTTCATGCTGTCTGGGAAGCCACCTGGTTAAATCCATCTATCTTATAAGTCAAAACCATAGAAAAATTCAAACTTTATAATACACATTATTTTATATATCAACAAATGTGGTACTTTTCCATTGCATCTGTGAAAAGCCCTTTTATAAAAGCTCAAGTTCCTCCATGTGCACCATACTTCATAGATGAATAAGATTAGTGCATTAGCTGATATAACTTGTGCTTACTGGGGCTCAAAATATGCTCCAAGTGACCACAAGTACGCCTCTGTTATCCTATATGCCTTGTGTGATATACATTGCGATAACGGGTTCCAAGATTTTTGGCATGGGATGATTTTCCAGCATATAAACTGATCAGTGGTCTTTATCTTTTTGGCTTATAAACCTTGTACAATGACCTCGTAGGAAAATTGTGGTGTTTTACTAAGGGACAAAAAATGTCTTGTTAATTCGCAAGTATACATGTGACTCTGTTATAAAATTTGTCCCACAATCACTCCGTCCAAAAAAATATGAATTTGGGAATAAGACTCAGCCTTAGGTCTAATATCCTGGTTTAAATTCAATGAGAAAATATTTTTGTTACTATCAAAATGAAAATGATGCAAAAAAAAAAAAAAAAATTCAAAAAAATTCAAAAAAAATATCTTTGTTTAAGAGGTGCTAGTGATTTAGATTTTTCTTTTTCATATTTTCGTCATCTTATATTAATCTTGCTAAAAACTCCTTTTGTCGTCGAAACAACACCACCAACTATTTGCCATGAAAACCTCGTGTCATAAAGGAAACTCTAGCAAAGAAGTGTACTATGTAACCTAAAAATATCAAGAAAAATTAGAAATTTCAGAACCTCCCATTTATTCTTCAAAATCAAAAACAAGATTACGCTGTCCTACCGATTCATAAAATACTATTATTATTATTTTTATTATTATTATTCTTCTTTTTTCTTTACTAACTGCATTTTTTTATCGTCCCATAAAAAACCTCACATATATCAACTGGAAGTCATTCAAATTTGTCTATCTAACATATATGTTATCATTTGACGATATGTAAATTCTTAGTGGGGTGAATAAGAGTATATGTAGTAGATGCCACAAGAATTAAAACTAATTAAGAAACTACCACAATTGTACAGTGTACTTCTCTCTCTTCATTTACAATTACTTTTATACCCATTACATATATTATAAGTTATTCGTTTAAATATCATGTTATTTTTCTTAAGAACGAATTTATATATCGGTTTAGGTTCACAAATGAAATGGTTAGGGTTTAAATTTTACAATTAGAACGAAAATATATGTTGGTTTGGGTTCACAAATGAGATGATTAGAGTTTAGATTTTACAATTAGAACGAAATTATATGTCGTTTTGGGTTCACAAATGAGATGGTTAGGGTTTACATTTTACAATTAAAACGAAATATATGTCGGTTTGGGTTCACAAATGAGATGGTTAGGGTATAGATTTTACAATTAAAACAAAATTATATATCAGTTTGGGTTCACAAATAAGATAATTAAGGTGTAGATTTTACAATTAGAACGAAATTATATGTCGGTTTGGGTTCACAAATAAGATGTTTAGGGTTTAGATTTTACAATCAGAACGAAATTATATGTCGGTTTGGGTTCACAAATAAGATGTTTAGGGTTTAGATTTTACAACTAGAACAAAATTATATGTCGGTTTAGGTTCACAAATGAAATGGTTAGGGTTTATATTTTAAAATTAAAACGAAATGACATGCTATTTTAAAAAATCTCACCAAATCTTTTACTTTTCAATCTTACACTAAAATTAAAAAGGGTGATTTTGTCTTTTTACACCCAAAAAAACGTAGGCCCTATGGTATTTTTCTAATATAAAAAAATAGTTGTGTATTCTCTTAAATACTTTTCAAAACTATGGTATTTAGTTAATTAACCCATTTTTTTAATTCTTAAAACCATTATTTACAAAAAGTCTAGTTTCATCAGACAACTACGTACCCATTATTCTCTTTCAAGTTCAGTCAGAATTCTCATATCATGCAAAAGAAGCTCAAAAAATTAACTACACTACAATATCCAAACTCGATCGCTAATTAAAGAATTGATAGTCTTATTCTTATACCTTTAAAATGAGACTAGAAAATTGACTTCATAAAGAATACATTCACTTTTCTGGTTAGTTGTTAAAGTCGGTTTCAAATCCACAGATGATTTATTCCTTGACTAACAATACAAAATAATAATGGTAAATGTAGAAAATCAATCCTAAACGAGTAAGCAACTAGTAGATGACTAAACAATAGTTTAAGTGAAACGAAATTCACGAATTATTATTATTATATATATATATATATATATATTGTAAATGTTTGCTTCATATGGGTTTATTTGGTCTGAACCAAGAACTAGGCCTCTATTGGTGTGAAGCCCATACAGGATCCGTGTTGTATGGTCTGCAGGACTAAACCGACATAAGCTCTAGGGTTTCACTATAAAAAGGAAACTAGGGTTGAAGAAACATGTATGCTGAAGAAAGCCTCAGAGCACGCACTAAAGAAGCTGGAAGTACATTGGTGGCGGCTGTAGGGCACAGCGCAGGGCGCTGTGCATGGCAGACGCAGAGACGCAGGGCGCAGTGCAGAGAGCATGCTCAGGGTGTCGTACATGGAGCTTGAAGTGTGCGCAGAACCATGATAAAGGAGCAGAAGCTCGGCTGGGGTCAAAGGGCTGAGAGCCGGACATAACCTTGTCTATGTTTAAGGTGTCTTTAGGACACTTTGATGAGAGACGAAGGTGGAGCTGCTTCTTTGGGGTTATGGAGGTGTTTATGGGTTATACATGGAGAGGAGAGCTGAACCAGAAACAGAGAAAGAGGAAGAAGAAAAGCTAGATCTATTATGTGTTTTCTTCTTCAGGTTCTCTGTAGTTGTTAGTTCTCTAAGCTTGTATATGTAATACTATGTAAAACCTTGGTTGATTGATAGTGGATGTTTGTGGGAGAAGGTTCCCACACGAGATGTACCCTCTGCATGAGGGGAACTCGTTAAATCTTTGTGTTATGTTTATGTTATGCAAACTGATCTGTGAAGTAGAAGAGGAGTAGGGGCAGAGTCGCGGTCTGCGGTTCACTACAGAGGTGAATCGGGGTCTGCGATTCTCAACAAGTGGTATCAGAGCACAGGCTCAGGAATTCACAGACTTAGGCATGACGCTAAAAGCATACAAGGAGGATCCGGAGACTGTTGTAGAAGACTCGAAGGTTGAATCAATTATGGGGTTGTTTTAAGGTGGAGTTATCTGCAGTATTTGATTCAGGTTCATGGATGGATGTGTGAAGGTGATTTGCACATGGCTGTGAAGAAGGAATTGAAGCATCATCCATAAGGCTCAAAACTTATCAAAACAGGAGTTCAGTTTTCCGCTGCGGTCACAAGGTACATGTGATGTTCTGTTTTGAAGCTTCTGAATACTCAAAGCTATTTCAGTTTATGGAATCTAGACACTAGGAGAACGCAAGGATGTAGATGTCTTCAACTATTAAAAAGTCAGTTTTCGGTTGTTGAAAGTCTGTGTAGTGGTGTTCAGAAATTGGTTGAAGGTACAACTATTGGAGTCACAGATTTACTAAGGGACGCCTTCAAAGGTAAATCTGTGTAAGAGGGTTGTTAGGTCAGCTAGTTGTGTCGAAGATTCAGATGAGTATGAAGATGGACCAGACAATTTGTGTTGAAGTGGTCAGATTTGAGAGGTGTTGGGTGAATGGTGAAGTCTCAGGTTGTTAGAGATTTGAAAGGACTACAATCAAGGTAGGTCTACAGAGAATGGGAATGCAGAAGAGTACCAAGAGTCGAAGTTGCAGCCAATGCGATTTAATTTGTCAAGGTGGAGTTGGTTCTTCAAGGTGACTTAAAATCTCGGGAAGACTTTTGTAGACGTTGCAGGACTGTGCAAGAGTTTGCAAGTAAGTGCAAGAATCTACAAGGCTGGCGGAAGGTGACTGGGGTTAGGTTTTGCATTGAGAAGAGAATCAGAAACAGAAAAGTTTTGGTTCGCCTGTTTGCATCTACAGAGATGATCTGGTGGATGAATCTTCTGAAGGTATCACTTGTAGGAAGTTTAAGTGTTTGTTGACACTTAATAAGGAAGTATGTGAATATAAGGGGAGGATTCAAGTAGATCTCTGGTGGTTAAAGATGCAGGTTATGATAGACAAGACTAGTAGAAGACTAGTGGGTCTAGCAACATCATTAAGTTTTCTCAGGAGAGTCACTTACACGAAGGTTAAGTGAGGATTCATCAATGGTAAAGACATGTCAAGTTGTATTGATGAATGGTGAGAAAAGATATAATGCTGGTACCAAGGTTCTTCTTGGTAAGGTCTGCAAACGTGAAGAACTATTGCAGGGTTATGTTAACAGTAGGTGTGGCTTCAGGGATTATAGAGTGAAGCACTAAAGGCTGTTACAAGGAGACTAGCAGAGGTTTTTAAGCTGTTGGTCGGACATCCGTTTTAACATGAGGTTGAACAAGAGTTTGTATTGTCAGGTCATACAAGCTGGGTTCATAAGTCAGTTGGTTAAACAGATGGAATGTAAACTCAATCTGAGGAGTAGTGCATTGGGTTGAGATTGTTTTACAGGATGAATCAGGGATTGTTTCAAGTTTGAAGCATGTGTGATTCATGTGTTCTGCATGGGATTCAAGAGAGTTTGGTTCAAGCTCAGTGCACATGAGGAGAATCAAAGGTCCACCAAGTGAATCATGTTGTAGATGGATACAAATGATATACAATCATGATAACAAGTCTATGGCGTTTATCAGAAACCATGGAAGAGGTTGTGTGATTGTTGTAATTGTATGCTGAGAGGTTGATATCTCAGAGCTTTACTTATTCTAGAGGTTTTCAAGACCAAAGCTCCACAAAAAAAAAAAAAAAAAAATTCAGGTGTTACCTGAGGGTGAATCAGAAGTTATGTTTCTAGGTGGATCTGTTGTGAGGAACAAGGGAATCAAGTAAAGATCTTCATAAGTGTTTCTAAGATCAAGAGAAACAAGATTGAAGAAGTTGATTCGTGTAGGGAGTTACACAAACTTGTTCGGACAGCTGAAGAGCATCGTAAGCGATTCAGAGAAGCTGTCAAGAACAAGGGAGAAGCTGTATGGCTTCGCAGACTGAAATTTCAGAAACTTCGAATATAGTGACAATCATGAGACAGTCTAAGGATTCGATAGGTGCTGGGAATTTCAGAGCAATGTCAGAGGATGACATTGGAGAACACAAAAGAACATTAAACGGTTGGTTGTGTTCTGTATTGATTATCAAGAAACAAGGTTGTAAGGGTTTCTTCAGTTGTCGGGTTCAGTGGTCGGAGTTTGTCTGTAAGTGGGATTACAGTCATCAGAAGAAGGAAGCTTGAGGGAGAGTCGCGAATCTCTTTAAGTTTCTGAAGATGAAGTTAAAAATTCCTAAGGTGGACAAAAGATAAGGATCATTGGGAGTTGCAGGTTCTACAGGAGAAGACAAGCTTTGTTTTTCTTTTCAGGAAAGAATCAACACAAAGGGGATTTTGTGAGTTGGACCAAATGAAGCAAAATATGGAGTTTGTTGTAAATGTTTGCTTCATATGGGCTTATTTGGTCTAAACCAAGAACTGGGCCTCTATTGGTGTGAAGCCCATACAGGATCCGTGTTGTGTGGCCTGCAGGACTAAACCGACATAAGCTCTAGGGTTTCACTATAAAAAGGAAACTAGGGTTGAAGAAACATGTATGCTGAAGAAAGCCGCAGAGCACGCACTAAAGAAGCTGGAGGTACATTGGTGACGGCTGTAGGGCACAGCGTGCATGGCAGACGCAGGGCGCAGTGCAGAGAGCATGCACAGGGTGTCGTACATGGAGCTTGAAGCTGTGCGTAGAACCATGATAAAGGAGCAGAAGCTCGGCTGGGGTCGAAGGGCTGAGAGCCAGACATAACCTTGTCTATGTTTAAGGTGTCTTCAGGACACTTTGATGAGAGACGAAGGTGGAGCTGCTTCTTTGGGGTTATGGAGGTGTTTATGGATTATACATGGAGAGGAGAGCTGAACCAGAGACAGAGAAAGAGGAAGAAGAAAAGCTAGATCTATTATGTGTTTTCTTCTTCAAGTTCTCTGTAGTTGTTAGTTCTCTAAGCTTGTATATGTAATACTATGTAAAACCTTGGTTGATTGATAGTGGATGTTTGTGGGAGAAGGTTCCCACACGAGATGTACCCTCTGCATGAGGGGAACTTGTTAAATCTCTGTGTTATGTTTATGTTATGCAAACTGATCTGTGAAGTAGAAGAGGAGTAGGGGCAGAGTCGCAGTCTGCGGTTCACTACAGAGGTGAATCGGGGTCTGCGATTCTCAACAAGATGACATGATTAAGGGTGCCTCAAGAATACTTCAGGAATAAGGGGGTACCATAGCCTAGGTACCTGGGTTTCGCTGAAGGTGAGACCAAAGTATCATGGTACATAGTTTGAGGGGAGGTTTGTTGGGATACAAACAATGTCTCACATCTGAAGATTAGAAAATAAGTTTCTAGTATATAAGCCAAGACCAACTCCAATTAGTATGAGGCCTTTTGGAAAGGAGCCCAATAAGAAATCCGTGCGGGCTTTGCCACCTGGGCCCAAAGCGGACAATATCATACTAAAAGGGGAGTTGGCTTGGGCTTAGAAAGTCCAACAATTGGTATCAGAGCCTAGGTCAAAAAGTGGACCTAGGGAAGTGGGTGTGGGCTCTATGTGGGAGGATCTCTTAAAAAGATGACATGATTAAGGGTGCATCAAGAATACTTCAGGAATAAGGGGGTACCAGAGCCTAGGTACCTGGATTTCGCTGAAGGGGAGGCCAAAGTATCATGGTACATAGTTTGAGGGGAGGTTTGTTGGGATACAAACAATGTCCCACATCTGAAGATTAGAAAATAAGTTTCTAGTATATAAGCCAAGACCAACTCCAATTAGTATGAGGCCTTTTGGGAAGGAGCCCAATAAGAAATCCGTGCGGGCTTTGCCACCTAGACCCAAAGCGGATAATATCATACCAATAGGGGAGTTGGCTTTGGCTTGGAAAGCCCAACAATATATATAATTGATTAATTAATTAAGGATAAAAAATGCTTCAGGCAACCAACATACATGAGCATGATACATTTCAAAGACGGTATTCAAACTTTAATCAAATCATATACGGCAATCGGTGTGTTCAGACGCTTTATGGAAAATACTAGATTTTAACCCGCAGTGTACAGCGGGACTATATTTTTTAAAATAAAGTATAAATATAAATTTTTAGTAAACTAAATATATATATATATATATGACTAATGTTTTGTAAATTTTAAATGTATATCCCTTATATCTATATATTATTTAGGTTTACCGGTTTAAAAATATAGGTTTACAAATTTAAATTGTTAAATTCAGAATATAATCCATAATACATCATAGTACTGCTTGTTTATTTTACATAACCATAATTTAATAAACTCAATTAGATATGCCTAATATTCTAAGTCGATGGTTTAAACAAAACAATGAACTGATGATTTACTAACAACTAATTATATAATTTTTAATTTTATTAATACACAAACTCATCCCGCTACATACCCAAACACAATTTTTCTTCCTTGCTTAAATAAGACATGCAAAAAAATATAGTTACATTAATTTTATGTATTTTATGATGATTTAAAGCAAGTAAACTAAATAAATCAAACAAAGATGATAGGAAAATCATAATTTTAATTAAAAAAATATATTTTATATTTCAAACAAAATCTTTTAATTGTGTTTGGTTATAAGGATAGTAAAGGATTAATTGAAGATATTGTAATTAATTTAATTAGATATTGTAATTAGTCATTGATTGATTATTGAGATATTTTAGGAAATTTTGTTTAGCCCAAAATATTGGTTTTAAATTTTAATTTAAAGTTTAATGATAATGGCATTCTTTGTAAGTAAGTAGCAACTTTAGGATTTATTTGCTAAATGTCTCTAAAAATGTATATATAGATAATACGTTGCGTAAGGATTCAGAAATACTACTTTCTATTCAGAATATCACTTTTAATTGTTGAAATTAATTTGAATAATTTCAAGTTTATGACATTTAATGAGATAATTAATACGCACGCTTTTGGTTTCTTACAACATAATTTATTAATACATATTTTGATATAATATCAAAGCCCTCAATCTAATTCTAAATACCAAAACAATTAAAGAATAAAAATAAGAGTAAACAATTTGACTAACCCATATCTTTTTTTAAAAGAGCTTCTAACCATTTTTCATATATTAACAAAATTGCCGTCTAACTATTTTTGCGTCTTCGGGATCGTTTCTGATAAGCTGATCATTGGGTTCCTCTTTAGTTCTTTGCGGCTTAGACACTCTCTCTTGGATTTTCTATCTTACTCCCAGAGCTCTCCTTAAATAATGGTAAAAAGAAGAAGTTTCCAATTGCCTTGCAAGGCAAGAGAGAGGAGGAAACTCTAGGTCGGAAGTTCATGGTCTGTGTTATATCAAACTCTGTTACGTCACCCAACTTTGACTGACGCACCTTTTTCATGCATCGTGACAGCACCGCCGTGATGGACTCAACACGGGTAGCTTGTGGCAGACGTTTTCCACACGAACCTCTATTTTTGAGCTTTTCAGCCATCGAAGCACCAAAGACGAACCTCTCTGTCTTAGATTTGGTTCCGTTTACGAGTAACGGGGGAAACTCAATAGAAATATCAGCAGTTTAAAAGGTTATTACAACATGTTTGGTCCGCACTATGCCAATATATATGCACGTACGTACCTTACATTTCTTAAAATGTTAAGATATTCATGTCTACAATTTGAGAATTTTCAAAAAGGTATCACTTATTTAGATTCTAATACTACCATCACTTTTTTCTTTTTCCAAAAATCCCATATCTGTTGTAAAACACTTAGTGGACTCCATCGACCGGCCCACTATCCAGTCCGTCCATACTCGGCCTATCGGCCATACTTGGTCCGCGCGCATTAGGCCCATCAGCCGAAGCCCGTCGGCGATCCTTAGTTCTATGTCGGTTTAGCTTAGGTCCTTGTAATCCCTATATATACTTGTTGTAACCTCAATTCCTATCGATAATAACCTAAGAGATTTACTTCCTAAACTCTCCAATTTACAACACGTTATCAGCACGATAGCCTCTATCCCTAAACCCTAAAGCAGCCGCCTATTCTCCCTTACCCTAAAACCCTAAACCGACTTCCTGTTCTTACTTCCATCCGAGATCAAATCCCTCCTGTTCGAAGATCCTCTTGTTCACAAGCAACCCTTAGCTTGTGATCAAAGTTCTCTCGACAGCTTGGTCGAGGTTTGCTGTTCGCGGTTCGTCGATCGGGGGTGAGTGCGAGAAGCTGTTCGCGGGAAGCAAGGAGCTGTTCGTGGGAAAGCTGTTCGTGGTTCGTGGTCAAGAGATATCTGAGGTCTTTAGCTCCCAGATCAATTCCAGTCAGAATCCTTGTGGTGTTAAGGTAAACAAAATTCAAACTTCTTAAAACCACATAATTGAATCTGGAACTAAAAACTATTGAACCCTAAAATATCCAAGTAAACCAACAAACAAATTTAAAGATCTATAATCCTATAAACTTTAAAATCTATTCACATAGGATTGTTAGATTGTTTGTTAAATTGCACCAAATTATATCAAGCTTTAAAATTGTTGATTGACTGCTTGATTGTTGCATAAGAACCTAGAACTGTTTTAGATTCATAAGGATCAGATTATTACAGATTGTTCTAGGAAATTAAATCTTGGATCATTCATGCATAACAATAAAATCGGACCATGTTTAGGTTGTTATAAAATCGATTGCATGAAGTATATTTTAGGATTGTTTAAACTGTTCTTGAGAAATTCAAGAAGAAAATTCCCTAGATCCTAAATTCATAAACTCGAAAATTTTAGAGTTGTTCTAGGATAATTTCCAAATTAAAATTATAGTAATTATCCTAAATTAACCCGATTAAATAAAACTTTTGATAAGTTTCTATAAATTAAAACTTTTAATCGGAAATTAAAATATTGGTTAGGATAAGTCCTTAATCAATATAGTAATTATCCAAATTCCTTAAAATCAAAAAAATATTTAATCCTAAATCAAATAGGAAATTATAAGATAAGGAAATCCTATCTAGGAATAAGGAAATTGTTGCATGCATATAGCTATTTAGTTTTGTTGTCTTGCATGCATGAATTTAAACCGAAAAAAAACTATAAGAGGCAAGGCATGGTTCGGTCTCAAATACCGCATGACCTAAGGCATGGTTTGGTCTCAAATACCGCATGACCTGAAAAATTATTGCATGTTCGGTCTCAAATACCGCATGCTAACTATCGGTTGTCTATATTTATGCAGATGGCTAATCTCAAGAGCCTTGACTACCCTATCTTGCAAGCCTCCGGAAAGAATTACTTGCAATGGGCTAATGACACCGAAATCTACTTGTCATCGAATGGCCTGAAAGGGTGCATCGATGAGGATGTTGAGTCTACGGACAGAAACAAGAATAAGTGTCTCCAGCACATACATCATCATATTGCTGAGAGTATCAAAAGCCAGTACCTCTTCCTAAGAGATCCTCTTGCCCTTTGGACACAGCTGAAACGCCGTTATGGGCACCAAAAGACGGTGCTCCTTCCAAAGGCAGAGTTTGATTGGAAGAGCCTAAGGATCCAGGATTACAAATCCGTAGAAGAGTATAACTCTGAGCTCTTTAGGATTGTCTCACTCCTTAGGCTGTGTGGGAAAGAGGTGACTGAGCAGGAGCTGATTGAGAAGACATTGTCTACCTTCAGCCCTAATAACAGAGTACTCCAGCAACAATATCGGCATCAAAAGCTTGCTGACTATGGGGAACTCATTGAGTGTTTACTGCTAGCTGAGCAGAACGATGAGTTATTGATGATGAACAGTGCCATGCGACCTCCTGGTACAGCCCCATTACAAGAAGCAAATAAGGTCGACTTGGGAAAGAGAGCTGTAGTGGAGTCTAATGAGCCCAAGGAGCCTAGTGAGATCAACTACGTCCACAGAGATAAACACTATGGCCGTGGTGGCGGTGGTGGTAGAGGACGTAGTAGTCGTGGGGGCCAGGCTGGTCGAGGAGGCCGCGGACGTGGTGGTAAGGGCCGTGGGTCCTTTAAGCCAAATTCCAAGGCCAAATCGACTTGCCATCGATGTGGTATGTCAAACCATTGGGCCAAGCACTGCAGAACTCCCAGACACCTCATTGATGCATATCAAGAATCTCTTAAGAAAAATCCAGAAGCAAACTATGTACACATCGATGATGAAGGAGACTTCGATCATGAGAATGATGATTTGCTAGGATATGAGACTTCCGACTGCCTCAAAGATGTTGAATGAATTTCAAATTTATTTTGGTTTATTTTCTATGCTTTATGATTTAATTTCCTTTTAATGTAATGGATAATTGCTTTGATTTAAATTCAATGGATTTTATTATAAATTGTTCTATTAAAATCCGAAATTCTTGTCCTATTTATAGACATGGCCGAGGACATGAGTGAACTAGTAGTGGATAGTGGCTCCAGCCACACCATACTAAAAGATAAGAGATATTTTATAAATCTTATACTAAAAAGTGCAAATGTTAATACAATTGCGGGTATAGCAAATCTTATAGAAGGCTACGGCCAAGCACACATATTGTTACCTAACGGAACTCATATTGAGTTATGTGATGCTCTATACTCACCTAGCTCTAAGAGAAGCTTATTGAGCTTTAAAGACATAAGGTCAAATGGTTCTCATATTGAAACCAAGGGTGAAGGATCTAAAGAGTTCCTCTACATTACAGAAAATGTGAAAGGACAAAAGAAGATCCTAGAGACTATACCTGCCTTAGCCTCTGGTCTATACCATGCTAAGATTAACATGATAGAAGCCAATTTGGCTAAGCACAAAATATACAAAGAAAGTTTCACTTTATGGCATGACCGGCTTGGCCATCCGGGAACTAACATGATGCGTAAATTGATAAAGAGTTCAAAAGGGCACAACCTTAAAGAAAGAAAAGTTCTCCCTAAGAATCTCACATGTGGCATGTGCACAAGGGAAACTTATTGTAAGACCATCACCAGTAAAAGTCACAAGAGAGACTTTGCATTTTCTGGAAATGATACAAGGTGACATATGTGGGCCAATACACCCACCTAGTGGGACATTTCGATATTTCATGGTGATGATAGATGCATCAACCAGATGGTCCCACGTATGCTTGTTATCCACGAGAAACTTAGCATTTGCTAAGCTCTTAGCTCAAATCATTCGATTAAGAGCACATTTTCCAGACTTTCCACTTAAGACTATACGTCTAGACAATGCTGGTGAATTTACATCCCAAGCGTTTAATGATTACTGTATGTCCATGGGGGTGAGTGTGGAACATCCTGTGGCACATGTACATACACAAAACGGATTAGCTGAATCCTTCATTAGACGAATACAATTGATAGCTCGACCATTATTAATGCGATCGAAGCTTCCTGTGTCGGCTTGGGGACACGCAGTCTTACATGCAGCAGAACTCATACGCATCAGGCCATCTAGTGAACACAAATATTCCCCATCCCAACTCCTATCGGGTCAAGAGCCAGACTTATCCCATCTTAAGACATTTGGTTGTGCCGTTTATATACCAATTGCTCCACCACAGAGAACAAAGATGGGACCACAGAGGAGAATGGGAATATACGTGGGGTATGAGTCTCCCACCATAATAAGGTATCTCGAGCCACTGACAGGAGACCTGTTCAAGGCCAGATACGCGGACTGTCAATTTATTGAGTCCGAATTCCCTATGCTAGGTGGGGAGACCAGCAAGCTGGGCAAAGAACTGACATGGAATCAAACATCCTTAGAATGGCAAGATCCTCGAACTATAACATGTGATGCAGAAGTTCAGAAGATTATACATCTTCAACAGCTAGCTAACCAATTGCCAGATTCCTTTGCTGACCCAAAGAGAGTTACAAAATCGTACATACCAGCTTGCAATGCACCAGTACGTATTGATGTTCACAAGGAACACAATAATCAAGTTGCTACAGAGTCTATGCCACGTTTGAAACGGGGTAGACCATTAGGTTCCAAAGATAAGAATCCTCGGAAAACAAAGAGTGCAAAACAGACCGAGGCTAAGGGAATTACAGAAAAGCCAGACGTTGTCACAGAAACTCCTACGGCACCTGATGAGGCTCAGGACGCTGAACCTCAAGAGCCTGAAGGAGTTGACAACAATGAGATCTCAATAAACTATATTATGTCTGGAATACAATGGAACCGAAAGGATGTCGACATTGATGATATATTTGCATACAAGGTAGCACTTGACATAAATGAGGATCATGAGCCCACATCTATACTAGAGTGTACACAAAGCAAAGATTGGCTTAAATGGAAAGAAGCCATTGATATGGAGCTAAACTCTTTAAAGAAGAGAAGTGTGTTTGGTCCGACCTTAAGGATAACACCAGATATTAAACCAGTTGGACACAAATGGGTCTTTGTGAGAAAGAGAAATGAGAGAAACGAGATTGTCAGATACAAGGCAAGGCTCGTAGCACAAGGATTCTCTCAAAGACCTGGAATAGATTATGAGGAGACCTACTCCCCTGTGATGGATGCAACGACTTTTAGATATCTAATAAGTCTGGCCATAAGAGAAAGTTTAGATATGCGGTTAATGGATGTTGTAACTGCATATCTATACGGTCCACTGGATAATAAAATTTACATGAGATTACCAGAGGGTATAGAACTCAAAGATAAGAAGGGTTCTAGAGACCAGTACTGCATAAGGCTAGACAAATCGCTTTATGGACTGAGACAGAGTGGTCGAATGTGGTATAACCGGCTAAGTGAATATTTGGCCAAGGAAGGTTATAGGAATGACCCGATCAGTCCCTGTATATTCATAAAGAAATTCGCGAATAAGGGATTTGTGATAATAGCAGTATATGTGGATGATTTAAACATCCTTGGAACCTCTGGGGAAATCGCCCAAACAGTAGAATATCTCAAAAGAGAGTTTGAGATGAAAGACCTAGGCAAAACAAAATTCTGTTTGGGGTTGCAGCTTGAGTACATAAACAATGGGATCCTTGTGCATCAAAAGGCATACACAGAAAAGGTACTCAAGAGATTTAATATGGAGCAATCTCACTCATTGACTAGCCCAATGGTTGTGAGAAGTGTGCAAGTGGATAAAGATCCATTTGCTCCTAAGAAGGACAATGAAGAAATTCTTGGTCCTGAAATGCCTTACCTCAGTGCTATAGGAGCATTAATGTTCTTGGCTAGCCACACTAGACCTGACATATGCTTCGCAGTAAACCTTCTGGCAAGATACAGTTCTTGTCCGACCATAAGGCACTGGAATGGTATAAAACATGTTCTGCGTTACCTACAGGGAACGACAGACTTTGGTTTATTTTACACTAACCATAACAAAGAAGGTTTAGTTGGTTTTGCTGATGCAGGTTATCTGTCCGATCTACATAATGGAAAGTCACAAACAGGTTATGTGTTTACACACGGTGGTACAGCGATCTCTTGGCGTTCTATGAAGCAGACTCTAGTAGCCACATCCTCAAATCACGCGGAGATCCTAGCCATGCATGAAGCCAGCCGTGAGTGTGTTTGGTTGCGGTCAATGACTCAGCACATTCGGACAGACAGTGGTATGGACACAGACAAATCAGCAACGGTCATCTACGAAGACAATACAGCCTGCATCGCACAACTCAAAGAAGGTTACATCAAGGGAGATCGGACAAAGCACATCCTGCCGAAGTTCTTCTACACACATGAACTACAAAAGGCCGGAGAAGTTCAAGTGGTGCAAGTTCAGTCATGTGACAACTCAGCCGATCTCTTCACCAAGGCATTACCGACAACAACATTCAAGAAGCTCACGCACCAGATTGGAATGCGGAGGCTTAAGGACTTGGAGTGATGTTTGGAACAGGGGGAGCAATGTGTGCTGTACTCTTTTTCCTTCACTAAGGTTTTTTCCCAATGGGTTTTCCTGGTAAGGTTTTAATGAGGCAGCATCCCCTAAGCACATTGCTGCGATCCCGTCCAACATAGGCACGGTCATATCGTCCAAGGGGGAGTGTTGTAAAACACTTAGTGGACTCCATCGACCGGCCCACTATCCAGTCCGTCCATACTCGGCCTATCGGCCATACTTGGTCCGCGCGCATTAGGCCCATCAGCCGAAGCCCGTCGGCGATCCTTAGTTCTATGTCGGTTTAGCTTAGGTCCTTGTAATCCCTATATATACTTGTTGTAACCTCAATTCCTATCAATAATAACCTAAGAGATTTACTCCCTAAACTCTCCAATTTACAACAATATCCTAAATCTTGTGGGAATTTAATATACCATGTTTTGACGAATTCAAGCAGTTCAATTTGTGATAGATTTACTAAAACAAATCCATATAATAACTAAAAAGTAAAAACAAGCGGATTTAGCTAGAATTCGTCAACTGTTACCACTAAAATTGATAAATTACACATAAATAATACTCATGATATACGAAATATTTATTAGGAAAACATGGTGGAGGCATAAGTCTTGAGGTTTTCGAATGCAAGAAACACCATATACATAAGTTACTACCGTAACTTAAGAAATCGAGTCATGCACATTCTAATTCAAATATATATAAATGGATTTACCAACAAAAGTAAATATACGAATAGAAATGGATTTACTACGAGAAATACAAATAAACATACATGATACAACAATGGATTCACCAACAAAAGTACAAAAACAAAGAGAAATAATGGATTTATTACCAGAAATACATATAAACATACAACAGAAATAAAAATGACAATCCGACCATCATTGTGCAATTCATCCGAATAACATTCTCAAATAGGTATACTTTCAACGAGCAAAGAAACGATGTGTGCCTTCAAGTACTCGGGGTGGGTGTAAGAATCTTGGTACCTATAGAATACATCGATGACACGGGAAAGGTTAAAAACTCGCATCAAAAGAGGGAAAGGAAACGCATGAGGCCTCATTATCTCTTGGTTCAAGTCCTTCCATGCATTTGAAACAATGTTTTTCATTTCTTCCACTGCTATTTCCTTGGAAACACCAAATTGATTCATATAACAATCAATTCCAGTCGCTACATGCTCCCGTTTGTGTTCATACTGCAATTACAAAATACCAAACGTATTCAGTTTGAGAAATACGTACATACATAGTTAGGATTCCAAACTTAAATTGTTCTCACTTCGTAGCTGGAAACGTCATCTGTAAATCTACAGATCATCTCAGAAGCTACCCTAATTTTAGGATGTGAGCTTAACCATTCAAAAGCATCAAGTTTCGCGACATCTGTCATCCTCACGAATGTCACGGCTATCAAGGCATAGTAAGCTGAAGTCAATATTGCATTCTCTTTATACTCATCAAGCTGAAGTTTCGCGACATCTGTCATCCCATTAGGAGCAGCGGGAAGCCACCTGCGATAAAGCCATATATCTTATAAGTCAAGACCATAGAAAAAAACAAACTTTACAATACACATTAAGTTTATATATATCAACAAATGTGGTACTTTTCCATTGCATCTGTGAAAAGCTCAAGTTCCTCCACTGTTCCATATGCATCATACGTATCATCAAGTGCTGTGAATAAGATTAGTGCAGTAGCTAATGCAATCGTGCTTGAGAATACTGAGGCTCGAAGTATGCTCCAAGTGACCACAAGTACGCCTCTGTTATCCTATGCCTTGTGTATGTTATTTTAGATTCAATCTCCATTTCATGGTACCACCTTAAATATTATAAAAGAAGTTCAACAATCCATGCAAGACAATTATGTGTATATGTATTGAGTGGCCATGATAGTTACCTTGCTACAAAAGAAAGCTCTTCACGGTGTAATATTTGCAGCAAATTAAAATCTATCTTTGCAAACTCAAGTATTGTTGGGTCACACGACTCTTCTTCCTGGTAGTACGAGATATATTGTCTTGTTTCTATCCTTGAGATGCCCTTGTGGTATGGATGTTTCAGGGCATTCTTGATGCGTACTGCGAGATGGGGGCTACATCGAGACGTAATTTCTTTTAAATGAGCGCGTGAGAAAGCGAGAGCTTCATCAATAATGTCTTCTCCGTGAGTGCCCCATTGTGCAGATTCATACAAACTTAACATCCCGTTTGCATCGGCCACCAAGTGTCCTTTGAACTTCCCATTTTTGTCCGTGAACTTCTCAAACACATCTTGAGGTAAATAAATGAAAATTTTGAGTTGAATGAAAACCATGAAAAGTGTTGTTCATTCATATATTTTAAAGTATTTTTAATTACCAGCAGAAAGTTTAAAGCCGAACTGCCTGAAAACTTGGAAAAGTATTCCAACCGTGTACAAATCGCATCCGTCTTGTCTTATCGTCTGATTAAAGTCAGGACAATCAAATAACTTATCCAACTGCTCTACAATATCTTTGTCAAAGTGATAAGAGACACCAAGGCGGCATAAAGCATCTATGTATTTGATGTGCTCTATCGGATTCGCTTTCGAAGACATAAACGATTCCTTTACAACCTCCTTTAGCGTAGCATGCTTCTCTTTTAACGTGTCAGTACCCTATATCCAGAGCCGTGCCCGAGATTTAGAGGCCGTAGGCAAAAAGAAAAAAGATAGTTTCATCTTTGAAATAATTTATAAAAGTATAACACTTTTAATACTTCATAAATCAAAGGTATAAAATAATCTTTCATAAAAAGTTACAGAAAAATAGATGGGCATAGTATTGTGTCACTATCAACAACAAAAAATAGTTTTGGTGATTATATGAATTTTAAATAAACTGTGGTATAAAAATGTGATATCTAATTAATATAAGAAAATATTAATATGCAGCAATCCTATCTTGCCGTTGTATCAGTATTTATAGATCCTATATATTGCAGTATTACTCTATATTCACTATATTCCATTATCACTAGTTTTAAATTTCCATAAACAAAAACTATTAACAAAAATATGATTTGTTAAACTTTCTACAAAATTAGAGACCGTATGTGAGTGTTTCTTTTTCCACCATGTAGGCACGGCTCCCTATATGGCAAAGAAATAATCGGGTATACATGAGTTTTAAGAAATCACAGTAGGCTACAAATAGTTAATACTGCATGAAATAATTAATTATAACATGAAAATGATATATATACGTACGAGGTCAGACTTTGAGAAAGTGGTTAAGGGATCTTTCCAGATGTTTGCAGGATAATCAGCTAGTGGACGGTGGATGTCACTCCCCATGCTAAAAGTTTCAGGTAGGAGAATGAATGAGTTTCTTACTATGATTACTCACTTGTGGTACATACATATATAGATATACATTGCGATAACAAGTCCAAGATGTTTTGGCATAGGACAATTTTCCACCATATAAACTGATGAGTGGTCTTTACTTTTTTGGCTTATAACCTTGTAAACTCTATTCATTTTCCTAGGAAAATTGACAAAATATATATACGATTAAAATAATATTTTTTTTTAATTAATTGTTGCCATTAGAAAAAGGACATTTGTCTCTAAAACGAGAGTTTTAATAAGCTTTTATTTATTTTATTACTTTTCTTTCGTTTGTATTCCTATACTTTTATCTCTAAAAAATAGAGTAACTCTATAAGACCATCTCCAATAGTTTTTCTTATTTTATCTCTATAATAGAGATGAGTTTTACTCCAATGATTTTCCCTATTTATTCTTCTATAAAAGAACATTCTAAATAGATACTATTTTATTTCATAATTAACACCTTTTATTTATAAAAATTGCAAACTAACCCATTTTACTTTAAATTTTGTAACACTTTCATAAAATTATCTTTTGCAAATGGTAGTCTCACTATTTAGAATAAATATTTACACTTCAATTTATATTATTAGTTCTTAAAAATACTTATTTTATTTATTTTGGTCATAAATAAAAAACTTAAAGATTAAGACGACTACTTTGCAAATAAAATAGTTCAACTCTATTTATAGAGGAAAAAATAGAGTTCCTCTATATATAGAGAAAAAATTAGCAATCTCTATTATAGAGGTGAAAATAGAGATGGATTGGAGCAAAAATTACTCTATAATAGAGTATAGAGGCAAAAATAGAGGACCATTGGATATGCTCTAATAAAAAAGAATTTTACTCTAACCCACCTCTAAAATAGAGATTGTTATTTTTTTCCTCTATATATAAAGAAAATATAGCAATCTTTATTTTAGAGATGAGAATAGAGGTAGATTGGAGTAAATTTGTCTCTAAAATAGAGATTGCTATATTTTTTTATCTATATATAGAGACAAATATAGGATTGGGTTGGAGATGCTCGATGTCTCGTTGAGCTAGTCTAAGAGCATCACCAACACATCTCTATTTTTTTCTATCATAGAGATATTCTATAATAGAGGTGAGTTTCACTCCAACTCACCTCTATTCTCACCTCTAAAATAGATATTGCTATATTCTCTACTATTTATAGAGAAAAAAAAAAATAGAATTCCTCTATATATAGAGGAAAAAATAGCAATCTCTATTTTAGAGATGATAATAGATGTGGCTTGGAGTAAAACTCACTCCTATTATAGAGTTTATCTATTATATAGTAAAAAAATAGAGAAAACCATTGAAGATGGTCTAATATCAAAGTTTAAATTCGATGAGAGAAAATAACTTTGTTATTATCAAAACGAAAATGATGCAAAAAAAAAAAAAACTATTTCAATAATAATATCCTTGTTTAAGAGGTGCCTAGTGATCTATATTTCTTTTTTCATCCTTTTGTCGTCAGAACACCACTCATTATTTGCCATGAAAACCTCGTGTAATAAGGAGACTCTAGCAAAGAAGAGTACTAACTGTGAGAACTGAAATCTAGTTTCTCTTTCCGAAGTAATTCGAATGTCGAGGAGCTTATTGCCGTTATAATTCCGAACTGAATTGAGAGAGTTTTGAGAATTTGAATTTGTATTACTGCTTTTGGAAAATATTTCTGACCCTTTACAAAAGACCCCTTCCTTACATATTTATACCGACCAATTTATTATCTAATTAATACATAATTAATAGGGTACGATTTGCGCGACCCAATTAATCCTCTTGAATGCGGGAATCTTTGACCGGGCCCGAGCTGCGAGCTGACCAACACGGATCACCTCCGCGCTCACTTCCTTCCTCCAGGCCTGATGGGCCGATCAGTAATACGCTCTTGGCCCAATAGACAAGCCCGGCATGGGCCTTTTTGCTTACTGCCCGAGATGGCAGATCGTGGGTACAACAGTTGCCCCCCAAGTCTCCCGAGCTGAACAGTTCGGGGGACTTTTAACCTTCAAGCGATCGATTTTGGGAAACTGAATATCCCCCATATCTCCACGATTTGATCGTGGTAATGATGAGATTTGTCTTCCCGAACAAGCCTCGGGCCCACTAGGTGGCGTGTTAGCTATAAGAGAGAGAGAGAACGGTGCGAGACCTTTCACTTCCCCAGGTAATCATTACTCCCTGGTTCCGTGTATAAAGGTAAAGTCGACTTCTCTCTTTCACTCTTAATCCCCAATTGTGCTTGTGTTTTCTCCGTTTTTTGATTTTCTCTCTTTCCTTCTGTGAACTTCTTTTACTTTCGCCGGAAAATCCTTCACTCTCCCTTTATTTCTTACTACTTTTACCGGGAAAGCATGTCTCTGCCAAAATCCTCATCGGGAAAAACCGCAAAACCCTTAATTCCGGGCGTTTTCGGCCCCCACCAGCCGTCGATTCTCTCTGAGATTAGAGGATCCACCGGGATTCCGTCGGAGGTCGAGATCAGATTCCCGGAGGCTCATGAGTCTCCGGAGAACCCCCCTCCGGGGTACTGTTGCGCGTTCGAGATATTCTTCTCTGCGTGCGGTCTGTCATTCCCCCTTCCCGAACTCATCGTGACGATGATGTTCGAACTGGGCTTCGCTCTTCCCCAGATGTGCCCCAACTTTGTTCGGACTGTCTTGTGCCTTCAAACTCTGGGGGAGGAGTTCAACTACCAGTTGTCATTGGCCGACTTCCTCCAGGTGTACACGGTGAAGACTGGTCGCACCAAGGGCACACTCTACGTGAGCCCGCTTGCCGGGCTAAAGGTCTTTGACGACCTGCCCGAGAAGGATGAAAAGTGGCGGAAGTCCTATTTCTTGTTCCCGGTTAACGAGCTCACTTTCGGCCACCGCGTGAGTTCGCACGTATCAAAGTGGACTTCAAAAATCGGTAGAATGGAGTTCCTTGCTAGGTCCAAGTTAAGTATTGCTTGACTTTCCGTCTCACCTTTTAACTGTTTCTTTTTCAGATCACTTCAAACGCGGATTGCTTTGCCCAACATTCGCGGAGTTTTTCTCGAGGTTCTGCAGCCATGGACAAATTGCTTGGGATTCTTTCTCCTGCGAAATGATCAGAGAGTCCACGGTGAGGCTCGGAAGACGTTCTCTAGTCTGTTCTACCCCCGTGAGCGTTTCGGAGATGAATTATAGGGAAGAAAGGACATGCCGAGCTACCAAAAAAGAGGCAAAGAAACAGATGGCGATGGCCCTTGCTGAAGGCAAAGCTCGCCTTTCTAACAAGAATTCCTCCGGATCCTCCGTTCTCGAGGTGAGCGGGACTTCCGCACCTCCAACTGGCTCTCCCGAGCTTGGTACAGAATCAACTAGGGCTCCTGCTGGCCCGTTGGTTCCCTCCGTGATTGTCATTGCTGATTCTAGCGATGAGCCACGGGAGGTCGCTGCTTCCCTCCCGGCATCGAAGAAAACCTCTGCTGAGATTTCCTCTCAGCAAACCGATTCATCGAAGAAGAGGAAGGAGCCCGAGACCGCCTCCTCTTCTCGTGAAAAAGTCCGAGCCCGGACTGGCTCATTAGGGGATGAGCAAAATAAACCGAGCTCGAAAGACAGGGGTCCCTCCTCAGAGAGGAGATCTAAAGAGGCCCCCCCGCCTAGAGATTCCGGGGACTCCTCTAGGAGGAACCCGCTGAAGGAACAACGTCCTCTCGCCCGAGGTAATAGATTTTCTGAGGTGCTCTTAAGTTTATACCTTTGACTGTTCGATAGTTGATGACTGAAATGACTTGCCCAAAAATCTTTCAGTCCCCCCTGCGTCCCCAGCTGACCTAATGAGGAGCTACGTACAGCCTGGAGTTCGGATTCCGGCGTTTGCTGACATGACCGAGGTCAATCGTGCGAACTACTTCCGTTTTACGGTTAAAATCGGCGAGGTAATACCCTTTGGCCCCTTTTTTTTTTCTTATCATTTTATCCGCTTCTTGACGAGCTGACTTTCCAGCTAATGATCGAGTTCAACTCCTCGGTGGCGTCCTACGAGGATTAATTGTTCGCCTCCCCTTCATCTTCCGAGGTGAACCTTCTTCAAGAGAGGATCGCTGACCTGGAAGCCCAGGTGAAAGAGTACGCCAGGCTGGAGGCTGAGAATGCTAGCACCGTAGCGAAAGCCGAGCAAATCCGAGCGCGGATGAAGAAGGCTGAAATAGAGGTGCTCGACCTTGGGGTTGCCAATGAAGACCGCCGAGACAAACTGAAGAAGGCGGGAGACCTTTACTTCGAAGCGGCGGAGGATGCGAAGGCGGCCAAGAACAGGTTGCACGAGATCGAGCTCTGCAATCAGCTACTCGAAGCTGGCAACAGCTGCGAGATTGAGAGCGTGCGAAGGGAGGAGAGGCAGGCAATGAGGCGGACTCTCCGTCCTCTGGTTGAGGAGGTGAGGGTCACCTTCGAAGAGAGGGAGAAGCTAGCTCCGCTCCAGGTCCGAGCTGCTGAGAGTAGGGCGAACCGGATGCTGATCGAGGAGATCGCCAGAGGAGAGATCCAAGACATGGAGGCCGAGCTCGGACTCCTGAAAGCTGATGAAGAAGAGGCGGACGAGAAGGTTTCGAAGGTAGCTCCTCGTGACCTCGACCTCTCAGTATTCTCAGATCTTTTGGCAGATACACCCGATCTCTTGTGCAGCAAGAACCCGCTAAGCGTCACAATCGACGAGTCCAGCACTAATCTCGGGCAAATGTCAAAGCAGGGAATGGACGATTTTCTGGCGAACACTAGGCCTGAAGAGGAGCTCGCAGAGATGGGCTTGGCCCTATCCGAAGCGGCGTCTGATCCCGTTCTTCCTAATCCTTAGTTTTTGTTTTGGGGTTGTTTTGGCACGGGTTGCCCCCTGTTTGTAGTACTTATTTTCAGACTTTTTTTGGAGTGTTTTGGTCGTGGTAACCACTCCATAAAAAAAAAAATTTGTTTTGTCATCTTAAATGCGAACTTAATTTCCGCAATCTTTTGTTTTAAAAGATGATATGAGCAGGAATAAACACGAAGTAAGAACTTCGGTTAAGTAGTTCGAAAAGATGACACCCCAACTTTAATAAGTAAAGCTGAGTACGAAGTGGATACTTCGGTTTAGATAAGAAACTAAGTTTTGACTTTACTAAGTAAAGTGGAGTACGAAGTAAGAACTTCGGTTTAGATAAGAAACTAAGTTTTGACTTTACTAAGTAAAGTGGAGTACGAAGTGAGAACTTTGGTTTAGAGTTTTCGCAAGGTTAAGCTTTAAAGTAAAGCTGAGTACGAAGTGAAAACTTCGGGTTAGACCTGCGAAGATGAACCTCGGCTTAAATGATATACGCGAAGTCAGACTTCGGCTTTTTTTTTTTTTTTTTTTTTTTTTGAGGAACCATTATTAATAAAAAAGTTTAAGAAAACTTTAAATTTTATTAATATGGATAGCTGGACATGAAGTGGGCTGCCTACGTACCCTTATCGGGATCAAGCTAAATCGTAGTTCGATACAAATAAATTAACTGTAAAAGAGTTTAAGGTGCAAAGAATTCTAAGACCTCGGGACTGGTTTTCCCTCTGAGTCCTCAAGCTGATAGACTCCATTTCGGACTTCGCCAGTAATTCTGTACAGTCCTTCCCAATTAATTCCCAGCTTTCCTGCATTGAGCTCCTCGGTGTTCTCGTAAACTTTCCGGAGGATTAGGTCACCAACTGCCAAGGGTCTGCTTCGGATTTTGGAGTTATAGTACCAAGCTACTGCGTTCTGGTAATTCTGGATCCAAACCAAGGCCTGGTCCCGACGCTCGTTGATTGTATCGAGAGTATCCTGTAGGAATTCTTCATTCTCCTCAGCTCGGAGCGGGTTTAGCGAGGTACGGATTCCGAGCACATCTATATCGGCTGTGACTACGGCATCAACTCCGTAAACCAGGGAGAAACGTGTCTCATTAGTGGCCCGACGAGGTGTTGTTCGGATCGCCCAGAGGACGCCCTGAAGTTCGTCCGGCCAGCACCCCTTGCGAGCATCGAGCCGTTTCTTCAAGTTGGCAAGTATGACCTTATTCATCGCCTCGGCTTGCCCATTACCTTGTGGGTAACGAGGAGTTGATTTATTGAGTCAAATTTTCCACTTCGCGCAGAACTCTTCGAACTTCGAGGAGATGAACTTTGGACCATTGTCCGTGATAATTTCACACGGGACGCCATAGCGATAGATTATGCTCTTAAGCACGAACTGCTCCACTTCGTCACTTGTTACTTTCGCATAGGCTGCCGCTTCTACCCACTTGGAGAAATAGTCGGTAAGAGTGAGCACGTACTGAACTCCTCCTGGTCCTCGATGTAATGGACCAATGATATCCATAGACCACATCATGAATGGGTAAGGTGCGGACACCGAAGACAGGAGCTCGGCAGGTTGATGAATTGACGGGGCATGCTTCTAACACTTCTCACAAGCTCGAGAATATCTTTCGCAGTCCGTGACCATGGTAGGCCAGAAGTAACCTTGTCTTTTGATTTTGAAAGCCAGAGTCCGACCTCCGGAGTGATTTCCATTGGGACCATCGTGAAGAGCTCGCATTAGCATCGCGGGCTCACTACCAGCCACGCATATTAGATATGGACCAGCTACACTTCGGCGTAGAAGTATTCCGTTGTGAACGGAGTACCGCGCACTGACAACCTTGAGTTTCATAGCTGCCCATTTGTCGGCTGGGAGTTCCCCTTTTTCCAAGTAAGCCTAGATCGGGCTCCGCCAGTCATCTGCCCCGCAGCTGTTAGAATTCGTGCCGCGCGAAGTAGCATGTGGGATAACAGCCTGATTGTCAACTGGTGAGCTTGCCGGTTCCGGAATTTGACTCGCGTCTAGCTCTGCCAGAGGTGGGTGAACGTCCATTGGAGTAGGCATAACGGGGGCTGGGTCCTCCGGTGGCAAAGAGTCCGCAGACGCCTTGCGAGCTGCCTCCTCTGCAGCCAGCTGCTTTTTCATTGCCCGGGTGACGACATTTGAGTTTTCTAGTCGAATGCTCGGATATTGGATAACTACGACGGGGATAATCCTGGTCGTCGCGGGATCCGAAGTGGACGCCAAAGATGCTAAAGCGTCCTCAGCGGAGTTTTCACTTCGTGGGATCTTAGTGATTTCAAAATCCTCGAACTTAGTGACTAGTTCCCGAGTTGTGGATAAATAAGCCTCCATACGACCATCCTTTGTCTCGTACTCCCCCAAAAACTGGTTGGTGACCAGCTGTGAATCGCAGAAAGCTCGGAGTTTTCGGACACCAATCCCCACTGCAAGGCGTAAACCAGCAAGGAAGGATTCGTACTCGGCTTCATTGTTGGACGCACTGAAAGCCAAGCGAAATGACTGCTCGATCACTTCGCCTGTAGGGGAAGTGAGGCGGACCCCAATTCCTGCTCCCGACTTGGACGAAGCACCATCGACATACAACGTCCATGCGGCTTCGACATTGTCGCTAACCGAAGAGGCTAGTTGGAGTTCGATCAAAAAAGCAGCCAGCACTTGCGCCTTTGCACAAGTTCGAGTCCGGAACTCGATGTCGTATTCACTGAACTCGACAGACCATTTAGCTAGCCTCTCGGATTGGCTCGGACTATGTAATACCGTCCGTAGTGGTTGCGTCGTCAGGATTATGATTGTATGGGACTGGAAGTAAGAACGCAGTTTTCTTGCCGAAGTGACTACTGCTAGGGCCAATTTTTCCATCATAGGGTACCTGGACTCCGCCCCAGTAAATGACTTGCTGATGTAGAAAATTGGTCGTTGCTCCCCCCTTTCCTCACGAACCAAGACTCTGCTGACTGCACTGTCCGAGACGGCTACGTAAAGAAAAAGCGGCTCACCAAACTCGGGTTTAGCCAAGACCGGTGGTTCAGATAGATAGGCTTTGAGCTGAGCAAACGCCTCTTCGCACTTTGCATCCCACGAGAAAGTTTTTCCCCCTTTTCGCAGCAACTGGTAGAACGGGAGGCACTTGTCCGTAGATCGAGAGATAAAGCGGTTGAGGGCTGCGATCCGTCCATTAGGCGTTGCACTTCGCGTAAAGTCCTAGGAGAACTCATAGACAAGAAAGCATTGATTTGCCTCGGATTCGCCTCAATTCCTCTCTCTGTGACGATATACCCTAGAAGCTCCCCTGATGGGACTGCAAAGGTGCATTTCGTGGGGTCAAGCTTCATCCCAAACTGATTCAAGATGTCGAAGCAAACTTTCAGATCCGCAAGATGCGAGCTGGCTTCCATTTAAATTTTCAGATTCGATGTAAACTTCCATGGTCTTTCCGAGCTGGTGCTCGAACATTCGATTTACCAGTCTCTAGTAAGTTGCTCCCGCATTCTTTAACCCAAAAGGCATCACCTTGTAACAGTAAGTCCTGCGGTGCGTAATGAACGCAGTCTTCTCCTGATCGTCTGGGTTCATAAGGATTTGGTTGTAGCCAGAGAAAGCATCCATGAAAGACATCAACTCGTGCCCCGAGGTAGATTCAACTAGCCGATCAATGTGCGGAAGTGGAAAGCTATCCTTGGGGCAGGCCTTATTGAGGTCGGTGAAATCAACGCAGTCTCGTGACTTTCCATTCTTTTTCTTGACTACCACTGTGTTTGCGAGCAACTCGGGGTACTTTACTTCGCGTATCTGTCCTGCCTTCAACAAACGTTCAACCTCTTTGTTAACGATTTCAGCTCGCTCAGGACCCAGCTTCCTTCGCTTCTGCTTTACAGGTCGGAATGTTGGGTCCACATTCAGCTCATGGGAGATAACCTCTGAACTGATACCGGGCATCTCGTCTACGGACCACGCGAAGGTAGCCATCCTTTCCTTTAGGAAGGTTATCAGACTGGCCCGGAGCTCGTCACCCAACCCCACTCCAATCTTGATTTCTTGATCCGGAAACTTGTTATTGATGAAAATGGACTCAGTGAGGTCACCTTTTAACTACTTCCGAACTGGATTCTTCGGGACCTCGAGCTGTGGTTGCTATTGGACCAGGAGCTTGTGACTTGCGAGGTAATAGCTCCTCGCCGTCCTTTGGCTTCCTAGAACCTCCCGTACTCCTTGTGGGGTCGGAAATTTGACGCACTGATGGTACGTCGAGGCCACTGCTTTCATCTGGTAGAGCCAAGGAGTTCCCAAAATAATATTATAGGCCGCAGGTCGATCGAACACCGTGAACTCCACCATTTTAACCACTCCTTGAGTAGACACCGGTAATGTGATCGTACCGAAGGACATTGACGTCTCGCTGGTGAACGAGACCAAAGGTGAGGGCGGTCCTACGATGTGTTCTTTCCCGATACCCATTCTAGCAAGCGTCTCGAGGAAAATCAGGTCTACCGAGCTCCCAGTGTCAATTAGGATTCGGCAGACTTCGTGGTTCGCCACGTCAAGCGAAATGACGAGTGTGTCATCGTGCAGAGTGTTCAGCTCCTCAGTTTCCTTCTCGGAAAAAGAAACTTCAGGTAGATCGCTTGCTGCAACCTTAGCTCGCTTCGGCTGGGGGCTGTTGAGCTTCCGTTGATGGTCTTTGATCGCAGTGACAGAGTTCCGAAAGAGGCGCGATCCCCCCATTATCACATCGATTCTTTTCTTGGGGAGTTCATTGCCATCGGACTGCTTCGGTTTCTGCTCCAACTCCTCGATTGTTACGTTTGGCATTTCTCCCGCCACGTACTTTTCTGCGAGGAGGTGCATCAGCTTCTTGCAGTCACGAGTGGAATGACTGTTGGTTTTGTGGAGCTCGCAATACGTGTCCTCATCTCGGACCCACTTGTTACTCGGGAGTACACCACTCTTGGAGCGCGGTGAGAATGGAGGTTTGGACGGTGAATTCTTTGGAGAATTCTTTTTAGGAGATTGAGTGACTGCAAACGTGCTCGGCCCGGACTTCGGAGTCGTAGGCGGAGTCTTTTTAGCGGGCGCTTCGAACCGTGGTTTTCCTATAGGGGAGCGTTTTTCTTTTGCGCAGCGGCGATTTTGTCTTCCTCTGCGACTATCAAGTTCGATGCCCGGTGTAATGCGTCCTGAATGGTTGGGAACTGATTCACGGACAACTCTTCGCGGAAGCGAGATTCATGCCAGAGGCGGTTTTTAAGCGCGGCCAGGGCTGTGGAGTCGGAGAGTCCTGGAATCTTGACCTGGATCTCCTTGAACTTTTTTATATAAGACCGAAGAGACTCTCCTGCCTTTTGGCTTAAGTTCCAAAGCTGAGCATCTGTCACCGCAGTTTCGATTAGGCTAGAATACTGCTTGACGAACGAGGTTGACAGCTCGGTGAAGTTTGTTATGGAGCCGGCTGCCAAAGATGCGAACCAAAGCAGCACCGGTCCACAAAATGTTTCTGCGTATAACTTGCAGTACCCAGCGTCTGCTTCGTGGGGCTCGAGGTCCACCCGGCTAGCTGTCAGCAAGAAAGTCTTGAGGTGATTGGTCGGGTCCCCTTTTCCTTCGTAACTAGAGAACTTAATTTTGCCAGTATCCTTGATGCGGACCCGGGCTATTTGATCGGAAAAAGGAGTTCGCCTCGACTCCTCGATCACTCGAGAGATATCCGGAGCTGAAGTGGTCGCACTGTGCATCACAGACCGCATGTCCCGGATTTCGCTTTGCATGCGGAAGATCTCGGGATTGGTAACATACCCCGAAGTTGAAGTGTTTCCATCCACAGGGAGAGGAAGACGAACTGGGATCTCGGAAGATCTGATGGTGCCGGGCTGAACCGGAGTGCGGCCATTGCCAACCAGTGGTGGCGCTGTTTGCGTGTTGATTTGAGGTGGGAACGAATCTCCCGGGGTGACGTTTGTTGCTGCCACCTGCGAGGTGGAAGGTGGAGTCACACCGGAGAAATCCAAAGCACGCCGGCGTGGGTTTGGGTCAGAGGACAGGAGGTCGACCCGATAGGCGTACGCGCGGTGGGAGGCTGAGAGGTCTGCTACGGACGTCGTGACTTCCTCAAGACGTGCGGAGACCTGACCCTCCTGGCTGTCAAAACGTTCAGTAAGAGCGGCGGAGGCAGCTTGCTGTCGGTCGGATTTCTCAGACAAGTCCTGCAGGAGCTTCTGGATCACCTCCAAGGATGCCTGATTGGGAGAGCCGGTTGCCATAACGGTGGTTGTGCTTGGTGTATTTACGTGCGAAGTCAGAACTAATGAGAGTCAGGCGATAACTCCCCTCCTTCTAGCGCCAAATGTGAGAACTGAAATCTAGTTTCTCCTTCCGAAGTAATTTGAATGTGGAGGAGCTTATCGCCGTTTATAATTCCGAACTGAATTGAGAGAGTTTTGAGAATTTGAATTTGTATTACTGCTTTTGGAAAATATTTCTGACCCTTTACAAAAGACCCTTCCTTACATATTTATACCGACCAATTTATTATCTACTTAATACATAATTAATAGGGCACGATTTGCGTGACCCAATTAATTCTCTTGAATGCGGGAATCTTTGACCGGGCCCGAGCTGCGAGCTGACCAACACGGATCACCTCCGCGCTCACTTTCTTCCTCCAGGCCTGATGGGCCGATCAGTAATACGCTCTTGGCCCATTAGTTAAGCCCGACATGGACCCTTTTGCTTATTGCCCGAGATGGCAGATCGTGGGTACAACACTAACCCAAAAATATGAAGAAAAATTAGAATCTTCATAACCTCTCAATTATTCTTCAAAATCAAAGACTATTGCGCTGTCCAATAGATTCATGAAATATGAATTATCTTTCCTTTTATTTTTGCACTCTTTACGCTGGAACCATTCATCAACCGCATACTGTATATAACATTCATTCATACTTATCAAAGCCCTCAAATTAATTCTAATTATCGAAATAGTTGAAAGATGGTACGTAGGTTTGTTGACATTTGGGGTTCTTCCTCTGTTTCACTTGAGAGGTTCACCATCTCTCTACTCTCTCTGTTTCTTTTCTTGTTGAAACAGAGATTAACAAGAAAATTCTTGGGAGGGGACCATATAAAATGTTCTGGTCCCTGGTCTGAGAGAATATACGGGTCTAGGTCCGGAACCTCTTAATAATTCAAAAAAAAAAAAAAATAAAGATTAACTTGTTCTCTCTTTATTCTCTTTGTGTTTTTTTTTTTTTTTTGTCAAACTCTCTTTGTGTTTTGTTTATTTTCTTGTTCTAAACAAAGACACTAACGTTTAGTAAGAGAAGATAGAAAAACATTAATTGTCTACATCTTTTTTATTTCATCCAAGGATAGTTTCTTACAAACACAACACACACATATGTAGTAGTTCTCACTACTCACTAGATACACAGACACCATGTTTCTACTTAGACTAAATCTTACTCTTAGACATCATTACACTAAGACAATACCAAGCTTACAAGCAAGGTGAATCAACAACTCTAGGACTCTTAACTAGACATTAACTAACACACTACTTTAACTTAATTTAGTTAGCTTACACTTACACAACCTTATTTTGGGCCTCATTAGTCCGCAGCCCATTAACCATCTTATTTCAAAACACTTGATGCCTAACTCCTCTTTTGTTGACTTCTTCTTTCTCTGGTTGACTCTTCCCCTTCGTCAACTTCTTCTACGACTTCACCGTCTTCCTCTTTGCTCTTGATTCTTCTTCTGTTCATCATCGTATTCCTTCACTTTAAGCTTTTCTTTTGTTGCAGGTTCAATCAAGGTTCAACTTCAACAAGGTTTGTGTTTTAATTAAATGATGTCTCTGTAAATGTATTGTAAATGTATTCCTTCTATTTTGTATGCATTTCAATTCACGGGGGTTTTCTTTTGCATATATCCATCACATTGGATTCCTTTATACAAAACGGTGTACAACGATTGAATATGATTTACCTAAAAAAATCAGAAGGAAGAATTTTTTTTAAAATCACATGCATGTAATTACAAAAGCTTGCCAAGACGATGGTACCTGCTCTATTCATTAATACATATATGGAAACTAACGGATTACGTAGGCTGTGGATAGTTATCCGCCATAACCTAATAAGTGGTCGTTCTCTTTCTCAGACATATCTTGTGGGACGCCACGAAAATTCGGAAAGACGATGAAGAAAAAACTTCATCCCATGTAGTTCCAAAAGCTTGCCAAGAGGAATAGACGATGGTACCCTATACATATATGAAATATATCTAAATTAATCTTTTTTCTATGGAAAGTGATCAAAGGAATCTTTTTGTTATATGAAAACTAAAGGAGTACTATCTTAATTATTATCCACCATAAACCTAATAAGTGGTCTTTCTCTTTCTCAGATATATCTAGTGGGACGCCAATATGACCAAAACTCGGTCGATGTTCTTGTTCGTTTTTACTTCTTACAATTGGATTTATTTGAAGGATTTTTAACAAAATGGTGTACAACGATTAAAAATAATATATCATAAAATGAAAAGAGAAAATAATCTTATATGACTTGATAAAATAGTAAAGTATCTAGAATAATCCAGTTCTAAAGCTCTAACTAGACCAGCCCATCTCCAATAGTTTGCTTTATTTTTTTAGAGCAAAGGTTTGCTCCAATAGTTGGCTCTATTTTTAACTTTTTTAAAAATTTATTCAAATATATTTTATTTTAGCTTCTAATATAGTCCTCTAATTTTAAAATTTACAAATTCAACCCACTTAGTTTATTTTAAATAAATATCTAATAAAATTATGATATTATCAAAAATAAAATTTTGTTACAAAACATAAATAGAAGATACAATGGTAAATACATATTTATAAACACTATCATTAGTATAACTTTCTGACAAATGATCAACTAATGCGTTACGAAGTGAGAAATAGGCCTTTTTGTCTTTGATTTGTCTCCTTGCATACCTACCTTTACTCCAAACAAGCAAAAATCTTCAAGAAAAGACTTGATCAACAAGTTCTGTTGGCATCTACTTCATTTGGTCACTATTTTGATAATCTTCATGGATCGTTTAACGACTTACCAGATTATTAAATAACTAGTTTATGATGTGTTTAGTATTTTTAATGGCAAGTTTAATTGAGTTTTTCTATATATATTATTAAGATTTTGGTGCTAATTATGTATTTTTAGTTTATCATTTGTGATTTCATTTTATTTTCTATTTTAAAATATGTTATTGTTATATTTTGAAATTTTAAATTTTAATTAATTTAACAACTATGATTTGCAATATAAATTTATCTTATAATAAAATTTTATTCAATAGTTTTGTTTAGGTATAAAATGATAAGATATCTGGGGAACACTTTGTAAATAAAAATTTTTTACTTTAACAATGGAGAAATAAATAATATTGTTCCAAATTGTATATAACACCATTGCAGATGAATTTAAACTAAATATAGAGTTTGGAGCAAGATTTCTGTTACGGAAAAGGATATGTTCCATATATTCTTGTGTATATCTTTAGTCAATATTCTCTACTTGTACATCAAGTCTCTTGTATCTATATATACTCTTTACCTATCAATAAGAAATCCGACGTTTTCTCTGAAATTTACATGGTATCAGAGCAAGGGTCCAAAACCTAAATCCCTAAATTTTTCTTTTCTTTCTTTCCGCCGTTTCTCTCAAAGAACCCGGTTTTCTACTCTTAATTTTGTTTCTACTACTTACATGATGTCTACGACATCGGCTCTTTCTACTACTACTACTAAGGAATTGATCTCATCTTCTCCTTACTATCTCTCCTCTAATGATCAGCCGCATCATGTTCTTACTCCGTTTCTCCTTAATGGTGAAAACTATGAGAAGTGGGCTAAGATTGCACGTATCAATCTTGCTGCCAAGAATAAACTTGGTCTTGTCGATGGTTCTCTTCTCAAACCTTCTGCTGATTCAACCGATTACCAACGGTGGGTTCAAGTCAACTCGATGTTATGCAGCTGGCTCTATGCAAGTTTAGATCCTCAAGTACAGAAGGTGATCTCGTTTGTTGACAACGCAAAAGTTCTATGGGATAATTTGCGTGTTCGTTACTCTATCGGGAACGCTTCTCGGGTTCACCAAATCAAGTCTTCTATTGCTCGCTGTGCTCAACATGGTCAAACTGTTGCTGATTACTTCGGCCAACTAAAGGTGATGTGGGATGATCTTGACGACTTTGAGCCTTTTATTGATTGTTGTTGCAATTCGTCATCTTGTCCTCAACGTCTCAAGCAGCAAGCCCGTCGCGACCTTGAACGTATTCATCAATTTCTTATGGGTCTCAATGTCTCTCGGTTCGGTACTACTTGAACCAATATTCTTAGCCTTCTTAACCGCGACACTGACATGACTCTTGATCATGTCTACTCTGAAGTTATTGCTGAAGAACGTCATCTCATTGTTGCTCGATCAAAAGAAGACTGTATTGATGCTGTCGGCTTTGCTGTGAAAGCTAGTGTTAATGCCATTGCATCTGCTACACGCCTTACTCAAGGACCTTGTACTCACTGCGGACGTACCAATCACTCGGTGGATACATGCTTTGAACTCCAAGGCTTGCCTGATTGGTGGATCGAGAAACATGGTGACACTAGAGGAGGATCACGATCAGATTCTACAAGAGGTAGAGGTCGTGGCTCTTTCAGAGGACGCGGTCGTGGGCGTTCCTCTCCTACTACCTATCGTGCTAATAATGCTCAAGCTGTTACTGAAGCTGAACTCCCTGACTTACCTGGTGTTAGTAAAGCAACTTGGTCTGCTATTGTGAACTTGTTAAAAACAGACCAAACCTCCAGTTCCGATAAGCTCTCCGGTAAGCATTCTTGTGTTGAGTTCTTACTTGATTCTGGAGCCTCTCATCATATGACAGGTGATGTTGATCTTCTTGTGGATGCGCATGACATTCCTCGAAGTATTGTTGTTCTTCATAATGGAAAACACACTTTTGCTACTATAAAGAAGGGATGATGTTTCTTGGAGATCACGTCAAACTCAATCCTGTTCTTTATGTTCCTGATCTCTCTTGCACTCTCATCTCTCTCGCTAGACTTTGTCGTGAGATGTCCTGCTACGCTATCACTGATTCATTATGTGTTATACATGACCGCACTTCGAAGATGCTGATTGGCGCAGGTGAAGAGAGAGATGGGGTTTATCACTTCGTGGAGCGGTTTCGGCTCGAGCTAACAATGTCAAGAAATCCACAAGAACTCTTTGGCATGAACGTTTGGGGCATCTATCTGCGAAGATCTAAGCTAGTATTTTATCTACTTTACCGGATTCTGCACACCTTAGTAGTGCTAATAATGATTTTTGCGAAGTTTGTATTCAAGCTAAACAAACGCGGTCGGTTTTTTCCGAAAGTATTAACAAAGCGGATGCATCTTTTTCTTTGATACACTGTGATATCTGGGGACCATACAAAATTGCTTCTACAAGTGGAGCACATTATTTTCTTACTATTGTGGATGACTACTCTCGGGCCGTGTGGACCTATCTTCTTCTGGCCAAAAGCAAAGTTGATATTCACCTCAAACAGTTTGTCGCCATGGCTCATCAACAATTTGGAAAAAAGATCAAAGTTATCCGTAGTGACAATGGGAGTGAGTTTCTCGGACTTCGCCATTTCTTTAAAGACCATGGCATTCTCCATCAAACTTCTTGTGTTTACACCCCACAACAAAATGGGAGAGTTGAGCGCAAACATCGTCATATTCTCAACATGGCACGTTCTTTGCTCTTTCAAGCTAACCTACCCATTGATTTTTGGGGCGAGAGTGTCCTCACGGCTGCGCATTTAATCAATCGCACTCCTACTCCGCTTCTACAAGGAAAGACTCCGCATGAGCTTCTTCATTCTACTCCTCCGTCTTATGCACAGCTTCGCGTATTTGGTTGTTTGTGCTTTGCCAAACGATATTCCTCTCGTCGTGATAAATTTCAAGAACGTGGACGGAAATGTATTTTTCTTGGTTATCCTCATAATCAAAAGGGTTGGCGTGTTTATGACATGGAAACTCAAGATATCTTCGTTTCTCGTGATGTTATCTTTAACGAAGATATTTTTCCATCCAGTTCGTCTACTGTCCCCGATCAACCTATTGCATCTCTGGTTATACCACTGCCGCTTGTCTCACCAAATGAATCAGTTGATGACACTTCTCCTGAGACTCTCAAAAACAGGGGGACTCTCTCCACACCTCTCACTCCTACAATCGCTGATACTACTACATTTGTTGACTCTACTTCGGCTCTTGAATCCGCTGCTATTCCTGATGAGTTTTCTGATGACTTTGATGTTGGTACTGAACCGCTTGGTCGTGGTCATCGAATGAAGTTACCGTCTACTCGGCTCAAACCGTATGTCACGTACTCCGCACGTCACGCTGAAACCCTCATCTCTCTCAAGCCTACGTCTTCTCTGGCATCTTCAGGTACTTGTTTCTATCCTATAGCACATTATGTCTCTTGTGACAACTTTAGCTCTACTCATCAAAAGTTTCTTGCCGCCGTGACTATGGTTGATGAACCTGTTACTTATAAGCAAGCTGTTCAAATATTAGAATGGCGCGATGCTATGCGCAAAGAGATCGATGCTTTAGAACTTAACGAGACTTGGACGCTTGAACGACTTCCTCCTGGCGTCAAAGCTCTTGGCTCTAAATGGGTGTATCGGCTTAAGTTCAATTCCGATGGTACCCTTGAACGGTATAAGGCGCGGTTAGTGGCTCTTGGGAATCATCAAAAAGAGGGTGTTGATTTTTCAGAAACATTTGCTCCAGTTGCTAAACTACAAACAGTTTGTACCTTACTTGGTGTTGCTTCAGTTAAAAATTGGGAACTCCATCAGATGGATGTTCACAATGCCTTTTTACATGGCGATCTTGACGAGGATATCTACATGAAACCACCTTCGGGTTTTCTTCCAGCTGATCCGTCCCTTGTCTGTAAACTTAAAAAGTCTATCTATGGTCTTCGGCAGGCTCCTCGTTGCTGGTTTTCTAAGTTATCTACAGCCCTCCTAGACTATGGTTTTGTTCGTTCTCACAAAGACAACTCTTTGTTTACTTATCGACGTGGTGCTGTTGTTCTGCATGTTCTTGTTTATGTTGATGACTTAATTGTGTGTGGTGCTAATTCTACGGTTCTACAATCATTTAAAGCTTATTTGTGTCGCTGTTTCAAGATGAAGGATCTCGACATGTTAAAGTACTTTCTTGGCATTGAGGTTGCTCGTGGACCTGATGGCATATTCTTATCTCAACGGAAATATTGTCTTGATATCATTGATGAGTGTGGTCTTTACGGCTCGTATCCGTTAGATACTCCTATGGAGCAAAATCATACGCTGTTGGATTCCACATGTAAACCGTTCTCAGACCCAGCACAATATCGACTTCTTGTTGGAGGTCTTGTCTATCTGACTCATACGCGTCCTGAACTGTGTTACGCTGTGAACATTCTTGCTCAGTTCATGCAGATTCCTCTTGTCGATCATTGGGATTCGGCACAACGTGTGGTTCGTTACTTAAAAGTCTTCACCTGGTCAAGGTGTCGTTCTTTCTTCCACCGCTTCGCTCCAAGTGAATGCCTATTGTGATTCCGATTACAACAAATGTCCTTCTACTAGGCGGTCTCTTACTGGTTACATTGTTATGCTTGGTGATTCACCACTTCAATGGAAGACAAAGAAGCAAAGTCGTGTATCTCTTTCATCGGCTGAAGCAGAGTATCGTGCCATGGCTATGACTTGTATGGAGCTCTTGTGGCTAAAGGAGGTTTTGCAGTTTCTTGGCGTAGATCATCCTCAGCCCATGCGTTTATTCAGTGATAGTCAAGCAGCTCTTCAAATCGCAGCAAATTCTGTCTTTCATGAACGAACCAAGGATATTGAAAGTGATTGCCATTTATTCGTGATGAGATTACTTGCGGTACCATTTCTACTACTCACATTCCTACTAAAGAACAGTCGGCTGATATCTTCACTATAGCTCTCAGCTGTAATCAATTCCCGTATCTACGGTCCAAGTTGGGCGTTCTAAACTTACACGCTGCACCTTGAGGGGGAGTGTTACGGAAAAGGATATATTCCATATATTCTTGTTTATATCTTTAGTCAATATTCTCTACTTGTACATCAAGTCTCTTGTATCTATATATACTCTTTACCTATCAATAAAAAATCCGACGTTTTCTCTGAGATTTACAATTTCAAGCGTCATTGATGTTGCTCTTACACCACCTCCATTGGTGAGTCAATGGAGAGGTTTGGGTATGATTTTGGAAAAAAAAAACTCATTTTATGTTATAGTGTCTTCCCTTAGACACTAAAAAAAAGAGAGAAATTTAACAGTAATACCATTGACCGTACTGAAACTTATGCCCAATGCCACATTTCGAAAACCTTTTTCGCGGGTGCCATAGAGCATAGATTAAAGACCAAATGACATAACAAAGTCAAAATATTTGACATAAAGTTGTTTTACTCGGCATAATCGCCATGTATAATGAAACCGTGAAAATATATTATTTTCTTATAACATTTATTCTCAAAACACAAAAGGAGACCACTTGATGTGTCCGTGATTTATAGGATTTTAACAATGGTTTTTATATTCATTTTGAATCTTTTGTTGAGTCAATGTGTGTTTTTAGAGTTTTTTTAGTTTTTTATATATGAGTCTGTACAGATTTTAGATTACTTTGGAAGGAAACTGAACGTTTTGAGATGAAAACATGCAGTTGAAAATAGAATACCAGTAGAATCGTCACATTGTTTGGCATGAGACGAAGGACTTCTCACCAATGTATCGTTCACAAGTTTTGACACAAGGTAGATGAGGATGTTAGCTGTTATTCCCAAGTGGTTTGAAGAAGATCCAACGGCGCTATCAAATATTATGAGCAATACAGTGAGACTGATCAGTCTGACGAGCAGATGGTACAGACGCAGAAGAAGCACCCATGATCGACCGGTCCTCACTTGGGATCGACTGGTCCTCACTTGGGATCGACCGGCCTCATACCGAAGCAATTTTTCATTTTTTGTATTAAACCGATTTTTAGGGTTTTATTTTGGTATTTAAGATAGAGGCTTGGTCTCCAAAGACATAACTTTTATTCTACGCAGCCTTTGCGTACTTGTAAGCTTTGGGAGAAGATCTCTAATCCTTTTTAACACTTTGGAGAAGAATTCTGAACCCTTCTAATATTTTCTTTTACAATTCAATTATGTTTTTTTCATCATTGATTTGCAGTTCTTTTATCTCCATGTCTGAGTAGTTTCTTTGTTGGGTTTAGGGTTTCTTAAGATATTTATGATTTAATTGATATTAGGTTGTAGATTGGAGTTGATCTTGTTGTTCTTCATCTTTGTTGCTCTTATTTCTGGAACTAGATTAGCTAATTAGTTTCTGTTCTTAGGATTAATTCATCTAGGCATCGAAAGTGTTGTTGAATTTTCTGAAAAATAACAAAGGTGAGCAAAGTGATTCTTAGCCAACGGAAGTTGAAGTTAAGACACTTTGTGAACATATCAAACTTGAACCTTGTTAATGTTTGCATGATTTTCTGAATTCAAACGGGAGTTTATGGTTTTAAAATTTTATTGCATAGATAGTTAACACTGCAGTAGCGGGTTAGCTTTACACTAGTGGTTTGAGTTCAAGAATGGTCCTTAATGCACTCCATCTAATTATCTGCATTTGTTATCATAATTCTCTGATGATTCCCTGTGCCCAATGCCTTTTTATTGATTGATTTAAACACATTTTTAATTTACAACTTTTGTTAGTGACTTTCAAACACAAACTCTTCTTTGTCTTAGCTATATTTAATCTTTATAATTTCATATTGTGATTGTTTCGTCTCTTGGATTCAATCATGAAGTGTTACGATGATACCACTAGATCTTGGTTGAGTCCGTATTAGGTTTTAGTTGACCTGGTGATTTATATAGCGATGTGGGTGACAAGTTTACCATCCTATAGACGAAAGAAGTTCGTGCTTTTCTTCTACACTCACCAACTCTATGGTCTCTACATAATCTTCTACGTAATCCACGTGGGAGACTCGTGGTTCTGCATGATCCGATCCTGCCCAACATCTTCCTGTTTTTCATCAACCGTTACTTGAGATTCTTACAGTCCGCCAAGAGAACCGGACTTGTTTCCGCTAGGATCTTACCTTCAGACAACCTCGAACTCACTTTCTCCAAAACTAGTTCCTCCGTTTACGTTTACATTCAAATTAAACAACAACAATAGGAGGGTTTTCCTTATATTGTAACAAGTATATTTTTTATTATAAATAATTAAATACAAACGCAAAATGTAAACGAGATGAAAAATAGTTTTGTTAGATTTCTATTTTTAAAAAGTGAACATTTTAATGATGAATTTAATTGAATGTGAATGCAACATTAAACATGTAAACGCAAAATAAAACAGAAATATAACAACCAAAATCATATTGAACGTAATTACGTAAACTATACGCTCAATAATTTGGGCTAGAGTGCCGTGTTCAAGACACAATATACAATGTATAATTATTGTAACCATTTGTTTCATGATCTCACTATAGGGCTACAATATACACCAACAAGTATATTGTTTCTACATGTACCGAGCATATCCAAGCTTCAATGGTATCCATTCACAATAACTTCGAGCAGCAACTTGGAGAAAGATACGCTAAGTGTTGTAATCAGAAAACAGGGAAGTTGGACTCAAAAGCTTTACATCCATATCTCTTCTTCCATTGATTCTCTCGAAGTTTCTACTGAAGGTCCTTATGGCCCTAACTCTTTTGATGTCTCGAGGTACAAACTCAAAGGTCTTCTTTCAGTATCTTACCTAACTACTTTGTCTTAAGTTTAACCAATTGTCATTTTTCATCATATACAGGCATAACTCTCTAATACTAGTAGGCGATGGCAGCGGAGTTACACACTTCATTTCGGTTATCGGAGAACTCATCTCTGAGAGCCAAAACCAAAGCACAAAGCTACCAGATGTTCTTCTTGTTTGTGCCTTCAAACATTATCATGATCTAGCGCTTTTAGACCTAATCTTCCCATCGGATATATCAGTCACAGACATTTCCAGGCTGAATCTCCGAATTGAGGCCTATGTTACAAGAGAAGACAAGAAGCCCGAGACGACTGATGATCACAGACTTCTACAGACAAAATGGTTCAAACCGCAGCTTCTAGACTCTCCTATTCGTCATGTTTCTCTTGCTCATAGCGATTGTCACACGTTACTATGTATACCCTATTGATCGTAACACAGGAAAGATATATAATTTCTCGTACAGAGCGCTTTGGGACATGTTCCTAGGATGTGTGTGCATTTTCATCTCTTCAAGCATAGTTTTCTTATGGCGCAAGAAACAGAACAAAGAAGGAGATAAGGAGTCTAAGAAGCAGGTACAGAGTGTAGATTTTCAGACGCCCACGTCTTCTCCAGGTTCATGGTTTCACGGCCAAGAGAGAGAGCTGGAGAGCGTTCCATATCAATCTATAGTACAAGCCACTTCAGTCCACTTCGACTCCAAACCTAATCTGAAAAGTAAGTAATCTGTTACATACATGAGCATCACTTCACTTACATAACATAATGGTGTAAGTGAATGTATATGCATGAACCTGATACTTTTGAATCTTATCGTTTTGCAGAGATTCTGTTTGAGGCATGAAGTTGCAAAGATATGTTCATCTGGTTTGGCTAAGAACCTTCACTTTGAGGCAATTAGTTTCAACTGGTGATCGAGTCCATGTTCTAACCATGTTTGTTTGTTGTATCTGTAATGGACCTTTGATGTTTAGACGGCTTGCTGCTAAATTATTCTTGTAACATAATGCAAAAATGGAATGTTAATATATATGGCATCTTCACCTTTTCAGTCCATTTATCACTTTAGTTTTTCTTGTTGTTATCTTTTGTTTGTTATAATACTTTATTTTCTTCTTTCAAATTTATATCAAAAAAAATACAAAGATGAAATCTACATTTTTTGTTTTTAAAAATCCAGTTGGCCAATATTATAAAATAAACTTAAATGCAGCATGTAAAATCAAATATATATCAAATAATATGAAACATAAATCATTATTTATAGAACATAATCGTATAATTAATATTACATGGCCATTCTTTCTAGATCACAGGTCTATAATCAGTTTAAGCCAGTCTGTTATAGTTTTGTTCGATAAAAATAGTTATTATACTAGATGAGGACACTGGGACTTGGTGTAGCGAAGACGAGCATGTCAGTTTCAGATAGTGTAACCCATGCCTCAACGGCTCAACCCCTCCAACGTCCTTAGCGTCCATTAACACGACCTGCGTTTTATCAATGGAATCGGGGGCAACCCAAACCGGATTACCCCATCCAAAATCCGCCTCATAAAATGACATTCTGCACCAGCTAGACACAGCATATGTCTCCGTTTCAGGACTTACCTCACACAACGAAGTCAGCATCACACTTGCGATTCTCTCTTTGGCTTCAACTCTACTCTTTGCGTCTTCAGGATCGTTTCTGATAAGTTCATTGAGCTCCTCTTTAGTTCCATGCATCTTAGAGACCGTTTCTTCGATTTCCATCTTACTCTCTGAGCTCTCCATAAATAATGGTAAAAAGAAGAAGTTTCCAATTGCCTTGTGTGGCAAGAGAGAGGTAGAAACTCTAGGTCGCAAGTCCATTGACTGGTGCGACTTTGTCATGCATCTAAACAGCAGCGCCGTGATGGACTCAACACGGGTAGCTTGTGGCACACGTTTTCCACCAGAAGCTCTGTTTTTGAGATTTTCAATCATCAAAGCACCAAAGAAAAAGCTCTTTGTCTTGGATTTTGTTTCGTGTATGAGTAACGGAGGAAACTCGATAGTAATATCAGCAGGAGGGTAGAAATCAGCCGCCGCAAATTCAGGGTTCACTGTGTCAGCATACCCTTTTGCAGCCTTTGTCCAGCTGCAAACAAATGTTGACAACGAGGCTGCATCACATATCTTGTGAGAGACGCTAACTGCAACCGCGAATCCTCGGTCTCTGAAGAAAATGACCTTGACATGCAACAAAGGCCAGGTATCTGGATCTGCATGGTCCGGAGAGGCAATGAGCTTGTGAACCAAGTCAGCATCTGATGGGTTTCTCAGATATCAGCCCGTGCCTCTGTAAACAAAGCTCCCTCGTCATTGCAATGGACAGTGACGCCTTCTTTGATTCTTCCAGCGAACGGATAAAAAAGAGAGAGAGTCTGAGAGAGTGAGCTCTTGAGCCTCTGGACAACAATGTCTCCTTTGTTTTCTTGATCATTGTAGAAGAAAATGGCGGAAACGTAAGTTGAAGGAAGGAACTGGTCGAAGAGAGAAATAGAAAGGGTTTGGAGATGATCAGGTGAAGCGGGTCTGATTATTTCTTTGCTTAAGAGTTCTAGCTGTTGACTTAAGTTTGAAGTTAACTTAAGAAATGAGCTACACTAATCCTATTATGATTCTAGAGAGATAAGGATCAAAATAAGTTAGGAGTTATCTAACTTATGTGGTTTCCTAGTAGGATTAGGATTTGTGTTTTACTATATATATATGTGTCGAGGCATGACACAATGATGTAGTGGTTTTAAGAGAGGAAGAGAGATTGGGAGTTTAAGTTTTGAGAGAATTTTCTTAAACTAATAAAAGTGAGTTTATACTTTTACAATCTTGTGTTCGTTAAAACCATATTCTATTTCTAGATTTGGTATCAGAGCTATGAGAGATATTGTGGAAGCAGCAAAGATGGTGGAAGGAGGAGGATCCTCTTCCCTTAAATGTCCTATGTTGAATTTCTCAAACTATACTGTTTGGGCGATGAAGATGAGGATCCTTCTGAAAATACATAAGGTGTGGCCAATTATTGAAGAACCAAAGGATGATGCTGACATGAATGATATGGCGCTAGGTCTGTTGTTTCAGTCTATTCCAGAGGCTCTTATTCTGCAGGTCGGAGAACTTGGTACTGCTAAGAAAGTGTGGGATGCGATTCAGTCAAGACACGTAGGAGCAGAAAGGGTTAAAGAAGCAAGGCTGCAGACATTAATGGCCGAGTTTGATCGGCTCAAGATGAAGGATACAGAGAGAATCGATGATTTTGCTGGGAAACTATCCGAGATATCCTCAAAATCCGTAGCTCTTGGAGAAATCATTGATCAAACAAAGCTTGTGAAGAAATTTCTCAAGTGTTTGCCTCGAGCAAAATATATACACATCGTAGCCTCATTAGAACAAGTTTTGGACCTTAACAAGACCAGTTTTGAAGAGATCATTGGCCGTTTAAAAGTATATGAAGAACGTGTTGCAGAAGAGCAAGAAGAATCAATGACAACAGATCAAGGTCAAACCAAGTTGTTATATGCAAACAACGACACACAATCCAGCTATTCACCAGTTCCCGTTGCTGCTCCACCAACTCGTGATTACAATAGTAATTTTAGAGGTAGAGGTCGAGGAGGACGCTACTACAGGGGAAGAGGTCGAGGGAGATCTTATGAGGCTAGAGATTTGTCTGAGGTGACATGTTTCCAATGTGATAAGCAGGGTCACTTTGCCTCAAGATGTCCTGATCGCCTTCTCAAACTTCAAGAAACACAAGAAAGGGAGAATAATGAGACAGAGAATGCAGATGAGCTAATGTTGCATGAGATAGTGTTCTTGAATGAAAAGAAGGTTGTACCAAGCAAATATGAGTTGCAGAGAGGAGAAGATGATATGTGGTATCTTGACAATGGAGCGAGTAATCACATGACTGGTGATCTAAGATATTTCTCAAAGGTTGACTATTCGATTACTGGAAAAGTGAAATTTGGTGATGATTCGAGAATAGATATCAAGGGGAAAGGCACCGTGAAGTTTACTGATGAGAATGGAGAACTATGAACATTAACCAATGTTTATTACATACCAGGTCTTAAGAGTAATATCATTAGCCTTGGCCAAGCCACAGAATCAGGGTGTGATGTGAGGATGAAGGGAGAGTACTTGACAGTACACGATCAAGAAGGAAAGCTGCTTGTTAAGACACCAAAGTCTAGAAATCGACTTTACAAAGTTCGTATGGGGATAAAGAATGATGTGTGTTTACAGTCTGCAGTTTAAAGTGATTCATACACATGGCATGCGAGAATGGGGCATGTCAACTTCGAGTCAATAAGATCAATGATTCAGAGAGAGTTAGTCACCGGGTTTCCACATATACAACTTGAAAGAAGGATCTGCAGTTCGTGTCTATTTGGGAAACAGACAAGACAAATGTTTCCTCAGGCAACAACTTTTCGAGCAACCATGGCATTGGAGCTTGTTCATGGTGATTTGTGTGGTCCGATAACACCAAGTACTGCGGCTAGGAACAGATATGTTTTTGTCCTTATTGATGATCATTCTAGATATATGTGGACAATTTGAAAGAGAAAAGTGAGGCTTTCAACAAATTCAAGAAGTTTAAGGCAGTAGTGGAGCAAGAAACAGGGAAGCACATACAAACTTTCAGAACAGATAGAGGAGGAGAGTTTGTGTCACATGAGTTTGACTCTTTCTGCAGTGACAATGGTATTAAGAGACAGCTCACAGCTCCATACACCCCTCAGCAAAACGGTGTGGTTGAAAGACGCAATAGGACTTTGATGGAGATGACTAGGAGCATCCTAAAGCACATGTCTGTTCCAAATTACTTATGGGGAGAAGCAGTACGGCATGCTACGTATCTGATCAACAGGTTAGCTTCAAGGTCGTTGAATGAGAAGACTCCGTATGAGGCGTTTCGTGGAAGAAAACATAATCTCAGCCATCTTCGAGTGTTTGGTTGCACATTTGCTAAGATGGAGCAACCACACCTGAAAAAACTCGAAGACAGATCACGAATGTTGGTACACTTGGATACAGAACCAGGATCAAAAGCATATCGCTTGTTTGATCCTAAAACTCGGAAGGTTGTGGTTAGTCGTGATGTTAATTTTTGATGAAACAAGAAGCTGGGACTGGGATAAGAGACAATTAGAACAGGGTGAAGTTGGAGGTTTCAGGATCAATGTCGGTGGTTTTGGTAATCATGGAATTCAAGGAGCAGAGTTCGAAACAGAGCAAGGTGAAGTCAGGTCAGAATCTGGTAATCATGATGATGGTGGAAATAGTGATAATGTTGATGACAGTGGCGAAGAGGTTTCAGAACAACCAGTGATACTGAGAAGAACTACAAGGCATAGGACGAAACCGGCACACCTTGATGACTATGTCTTACCGGATCATCTGGATAAGTATGCTCTCTTTGCTGAGGAAGAAGGAGAGCGATTATTTATGTGTCTAAACAATGAGCCAAGAGATTTTTATGAAGCTCAAGAATCAGAAAAATGGATGAAGGCATGTGAGGAAGAGATACACTCTATTGTTAAGAATCACACCCTGAACCTTGTTGATCTTCCAATTGGAGTGAAGCCAATAGGTCTGAAGTGGGTTTTTAAGCTCAAAAGAAACTCTGATGGCAGCATAAACAAATACAAAGCAAGGCTTGTAGCTAAGGGATATGTGCAGCGGTACGGTATTGACTTTGAAGAGGTATTTGCTCCGGTTGCGCGTATAGAAACAATTTGTCTTCTGATCAGTCTTGCAGCAACGAATGGATGGGAGATACACCACCTTGACGTGAAGACAGCGTTTCTTCATGGAGAACTGAAGGAAACAGTTTTCGTAACTCAGCCAGAGGGTTTTGAAGTAAGAGGCTCAGAGGACAAGGTCTACAAGTTAAATAAAGCCTTGTATGGCTTAAAACAAGCACCATGGGCTTGGAATGATAAGCTAAATCAAATTCTCAAGGATCTGCAGTTTAAGAGGTGTACTAAAGAGCCATCGGTCTATCGAAAAAAGGTGAATCAAGGTTTCATTGTTGTTGCAGTATATGTCGATGATCTGTTTGTGTCAGGAACAGATATAAAAGTCATTGAGGACTTTAAGAAGGAGATGGCAAGTAAATTTGAGATGAGTGATCTCGGAAGATTAACCTACTACCTTGGGATTGAGGTATGTTAGCATCAAGGAGGAATTACGCTAAGCCAAGGTCGTTATGCGTTGAAGATATTGGAAGAAGCAGGGATGAAAGACTGTAATATGGTTCACACGCTCATGGATGAGGGATTGAAGTTGTCAAAGTCTCCAAAAGAAAAGGATATAGATGCGACTAAGTATAGGAGAACTGTTGGATGTTTTCGTTATTTGCTTCACACAAGGCCGGATCTGTCATATTGTGTTGGGGTGCTAAGTCGTTATATGCAGAATCCGAAGGAGTCACATGGTGTGGGAATGAAGCAGTGCTTGAGGTACTTACGAGGAACAACAACATTTGGACTGACGTTTGCAAGATCAATTTCACCACGGGTTTCGACCAGGCTAGTTGGTTATAGTGACAGTAGTCACAATGTGGATCAAGACGATGGCAAGAGCACGACTGGTCATGTTTTCTATCTAGGAGACAGCTTGATTACATGGTGCTCACAGAAGCAAGATACGGTGGCGTTATCCTCCTGTGAACCTGAGTTCATGGCCGGCACCGAAGCTGCGAGACAGGCGATTTGGCTGCAAGACCTCCTTGGAGAGATCACAGAGTTATCATGTGAGAAGGTGGTTATTCGAATAGATAACCAATCTGCCATTGCATTGACCAAGAACCCAGTTTTCCATGGGAGAAGCAAGCACATACACACAAGGTACCATTTCATTAGAGAATATGTTGAGAGAGGGCTTGTGGAAGTTGAGCATATACCAGGAGAAGAACAGAAAGCAGATATATTAACTAAAGCTCTTGGAAGGATCAAGTTTAAGGAGATGAAGGAGCTTATTGGAGTAAGAGACTTGGCTGGAGTTAACTTCAAACTTAGGAGGGAGAACGTTGACTTAAGTTTGAAGTTAATTTGAGAAATGAGCTATACTAATCCTATTAGAATTATAATTCTAGAGAGATAAGGATCAAAATAAGTTAGGAGTTATCTAACTTATGTGGTTTTCTAGTAGGATTAGGATTTGTGTTTTACTATATATATGTGTCGAGGCATGACACAATGATGTAGTGGTTTTAAGAGAGGAAGAGAGATTGAGAGTTTAAGTTTTGAGAGAATTTTCTTAAACTAATAAAAGTGAGTTTATATACTTTTACAATCTTGTGTTCGTTAAAACCATATTCTAATTCTAGACTAGCTCCATTTGTTACTTCTTCCTTTTGAACAAAATATTAAAAGGCGTTTGAGAGTTGCTCATATTTGGCACTAGATCTGTATGTGTACATATAATAGAGAGAGAGGTAGATACATGAATTCGACACGGCCGACAATATCAATACTGTGTATACTGTTTTGGTTTGTGGTTGGAAATGGATATATTGGGTTAGTCAATGTTTTGTTCAAAAGGCATTGACTTTTAAGAGCACAAAACAGTAAAAAGATCGGGTGTCTTAAAGGACGAGTTATGTTGGTAGCTCAAAGGACGAGTACGGCACCGCTATTTTCAAAAAAAAACTCTCTTGAACGTCCGCCAGGGTATATGATTCATTGAATGTTGAAATTAAAACGTTATATTACAAAAAATTTGGTCCGAATAATGCATGCAGCTCGCTGTATTACATTTATGAATGTTAAATGAGTATGATACTCATTCCGTTTCAAAATACATTATAAAATGTTTTAGTTAAAACATGTATATTAAGAAATAATTATTTTTAAAAAATTTAACCAATCATACTGACTGCATAATATAAAATATAAAAGTAATCTAAAAGTTACATAGAAAATTGGAAACATGCTATATTATGAAACAAAAATACTTCTCTAAACATCCTATTTTATGAAACGGAAATTGTATTATTTTTGATCTTTTTAAAAAATATCTGAATTTTCATTAATGAATATGGATTGTAGAAGCTACAAAAGAGTATGATATTATGGTCTCGTGGGAATTCGATGTACCAGATGTTGACGAACCATATAAAATGGATTTACCAAAACGATCGGTATAATAACGAAGCAATCTTTTTTTTTCTATCAAATGCTATGTATACGGATTTGTTGCATTAATTAGGCCATTATGGCTATGCATGTAGATAATCCTAAAACAAGCGGATTTAGCTAACACATTACGAAAATGTCATTAGGGAAACATAGTGGAGGTAAAACGATTTTTTTTTTGAAGAGCTTACAGCGAAGGCTAAGTCTTCAAGTTTTCGTATGCGAGAAACACCATTATTCTTAATTGACAGCGTCTATTGTCTATAGCTTTAGAGGGGAAAATGACTAAATGAGTCCTGTGCAGTTTATATATAACTTCCAAGATTTTTTGGCATGGGACGATTTTCCACCATATAAACTGATCAGTGGTCTTTATTTTGTTGGCTTTATAACCTCGTAAAGTAAACTTTATAATTCATTTTTCGAAGGAAAATTATTGTGTCTTAGTAAGGGACAAAAAATATCTTTTTAATTCGCATGTATAACATGTGACTGTGTTAAAAAATTGTCCCACAATTACTCCGTCCAAAAAAATATGAACTGGGGAATAATAAGACTATCAGCCATAGATATAATATCCTCATTTAATTTCAGTGAAAAAAAAAAATTGTTACTATCAAAATGAAAATGAAGCAAAAAAATAAAAAATAAAAAATCGAAATAAATAGAATCTTGCTAAAAACTTCTTTTGTCGTCAAAACATTACCAGTTATTTGCCATGGAAACCTCATCTCATAAAAGAAACTCTAGCAAAGAAGAGTACTAACTAACCCAAAAATATCAAGAAAAATGAGAAACTTCAGAACCTCTCAATTATTCTTCAGAATCAAAAAGAACTAGATCAGTTTCCCATGCTATTGCACTAATTAAACTTTATTATATACAGAAATTTTGTATATTATTTTTATAATTGTAAAATATTTTTTGATTTTTTTATATTCGTTTTAAAACCATTTTGATATTTTATATTAGTTTTAAATCATCTCATCATATAATTTTAACACTTTACATAACTCATTCATCATATAACTCATTACATTTAATACATCATCTGCTATAAAGATTTTAAATATATTTATTTTTAAATTAAAATTAGAGTATTTTTGTAATTTTAATTTTTTTGATATGTTAAATATTTATTATAATCTTAAAAATATCGATTTCAATCATTTTTAAAATATTTCAATTATTTATTTTATTATGTAAAATTATGCATTTCAACAAAATAATTTATGAAGCTGAATATAAATATTCAAAGAATGACCCGCTAGTCAGCAGAAATTTTTGTTTGGCTACAATTTTTTTCTCATAGATTGAACAACTTTTATTTGTTTTTAAATGTTCAAATTATAACATATGCTGAAAAGAATATAGTTTTTATTATTATATGGATGATAAGATGATTTATTTATTTCACAAAAATATAATCATATGAGGATAAGAGGTGAAATATAATTATTAATGATAAATTAATATGGTAAGTTAGATATCAAATCTTATATATTTATTTTAATTGGGTATATTTTTTTGAAATTTATAATGTACTTTAGTTTTTCTAAAATACTTTAATTAAATAAATTAGTATTTGACATGTTTACTCTTAATGACTATGTATTTGTTTGTTTTTAAAAACTTATATTTGTAAATGACATTGTGTTACCTTTTAAAAGGTTAAGTTCAAAAGTGTATTTCCCAGTTAATAAAAGGAGAATATTATTCTTTCCTATACACAGATTCATGAAATATATTAATCATTGTTATTATTATTTTTTTAATTGCATTCCTTGCTCTAAAATCAGTCATCAACCGCATATATAATTAATTATATAACATTCATTCATACCTACTATTTTGCCTCAAATTAATTCGAAATACAAAAATAATGGTACGTATGTTTTGTAAGTTTTAATTAAATGATATCTCTATAAGTGTATTATGGATGTATTCCTTCTATTTTGTATGCATTTCAATTCACGGGGGTTTTCTTTTGCATATTTCCTTTACAGTGGATACCTTTAAATAAAATATGTGTACGATTGAATATGATTCACCTAAAAAATCAGAAGAAACAGAAAAAAAATGGCATCTATGTTAATATTTCTGAAGTACATTTTGTGGTTTACCCTTTTAGTTTTACTTATTTATAAAGTTATTTACAACATTAACCTCTAAGAAATTGAAAAATTAACCAATAACTAAAACAGAAAATTCCTAAAATATCTCTACAATAACTTTCTGCTTTCTTTTAAATTTCTTTAAAGAAAAAATTATTATTTAAGAACCATATCAAGAACAAAATCCTAAACTTCCCTAACAAAGATTCAATTACAATAACTTTCTGCTTTCTTTTGGTTAGTGGTATCTTAGATATTGTGCTTGGTGTTTATTACAATGATTCAATTACAATGATGTTCTCTAAAAAATATCTCTTGAAATCGAATCTTTCTTAATTTTTTCTTTAGTATAAATATGAAGTATAACCAACAATTAAGTTATATATTAACTCACTTAGATTGGTTGGATCCTAGGATAATTGATATTAGATTCTTTGAAGATTAAAACAATTTTATTTTTGATTATTAAAATATAGTTCCACAGTGTACCACCGATTTAAAACCTAGTGTAATTACAAAAATCTTGCCAACGATATACATGGTACTCTATACATATATGGAAACCAAAGAAATCTTTTTCATATGAAAACTAAAGAAGTATGAGTGGATAGTTTATTCGCCATAAACCTAATAAGTGGTCCTTCTCTGAGACATATCTGGTGGGACGCCAATATGAAGAAAATTGGGTCGATGTTCTTGTTCGTTATTACAATTGGATTCCTTTGAAGGTTTTTTAACAAAATGGTGTACACCGATTGAAAATAATATATTATAAAATTAAAATAGAATAACTCAGTTCTAAAGCTCTAACTAGACTAAGTGACTAACCCATATCTTTTTTTGTACAAGAACTTCTAACCATTTTTTCATATATTAACAAAACTGCCATCTAACTATATTTGCGTCTTCGGGATCGTTTCTGATAACTGATAAGCTGTTCATTGAGCTCCTCTTTAGTTCTCTGCGGCTCATAACCATCATTTTTGAACAGCTTACAGCGAAGGCTAAGTCTTGAGGTTTTCAAATGCAAGAAATTAAAACACCATATATACAATATACATAAGTTACTATCTATGACCGTAATATATGAAATCGAGTCATGCAGATTGTAATTCAAATCTAAATGGATTTACCAACAAAAGTAAATATACGAACAGAAATGGATTATTTACCAGAAATACAAATAAACATACAATAATGGATTCACCAACAAAAGTACAAATAGAAAGAGAAATGGATTTATTACCATAAATACAATAAACATAAAAGAAATAAAAATGACAATCTGACCATCATTGTGTAGAGAATTTATTCAATGGATTGGAATAACCACCTCCACAACATTTTCAAATAGGTATACTTTCAACGAGCAAAGAAATGATGTGCGCCTTCAAGAACTCGGGGTGGGTGTAAGCATCTTGGTACCTATAGAATACATCGATGACACGGGAAAGGTTAAAAACTCGCATTAAAAGAGGGAAAGGAAACGCATGAGGCCTCATTAGCTCTTGGTTCAAGCCCTTCCATGCATCTGAAACAATGTTTCCCATTTCTTCCACAGCTATTTCCTTGGAAACACCAAACTGATTCATATAACAATCAATTCCAGTTGCTACATGCTCCCGTTTGTTTTCAAACTGCAATTACAAAATACCAAACGTATTCAATTTGAAAAATTAATACATATATACATATATAGTTAGGATTCCAAACTTGAATTGTTCTCACTTCGTAGCTGGAAATGTCATCTGTGAATCTACTGATTATCTCAGAAGCTACCCTAATTTTAGGATGTGAGCTTAACCATTCAAAAGCATCAAGCTTCGCAACATCTGTCATCCTCACGAATGTCACGGCTATCAAGGCATAGTAACCTGAAGACAAGATTGCATTCTCTTTATACTCATCAAATGTAGCAATGTAGTCCCTTTTCAACCACTTTGCCTCTTGCATATATCCATTCGCTGTTCTTTGCAACTGATTGTGAAGAGTTGAGTTAGTTATATTGGATATATATACAATCAGAATGATGCTTAAAGTTGGTTCTTTTGGTCTTAACTGATTTCTTGAGATGGAAGCCACAACCTGACCTTCCTTCTTTCTCAAGTTCCTCTTCTAGTTTATCATAGAAATCTACCGTGGCATGGTAAATGTACTTCATGCTGTCAGGTATCCCATTAGGAGCAGCGGGAAGCCACCTGCGTTAAAGCCATATATCTTATAAGTCAAAAAAACCATAGAAAAATTCAAACTTTATAATACACATTATTGTATATATATGTATCAACAAAGCCATATATCTTATATATGTACTTTTCCATTGCATCTGTGAAAAGCTCAAGTTCCTCCACTGTTCCATATGCATCATACATATCATCAAGAGCTGTGAATAAGATTAGTGCAATAGCTGATATAATTCGTGCTTGAGAATACTGAGGCTCGAAAAATGCTCCAAGTGACCACAAGTACGCCTCTGTTATCCTATGCCGTGTGTATGTAACTTTAGATTCAATCTCCATGTCATGGTGCCACCTAAATATTATATGAAAGAAGTTCAACAATCCATGCAAGAAAATTATGTATATGTGTTGAGTGGCCATGATAGTTGTTACCTTGCGACCCAAGAAAGCTCTTCACGGTGTAATATTTGCAGCAAATTAAAATCTATCTTTGCAAACTCAAGTATTGTTGGGTCACACGACTCTTCTTCCTGGTAATATGAGATATATTGTCTCGTTTCTATCCTTGAGATGCCTTTGTGGTATGGATGTCTCAGGGCATTCTTGATGCGAACTGCGAGATGGGGGCTAGATTGAGACGAAATTTCTTTTAAATGAAGGCGTGAGAAAGCGAGAGCCTCGTCAATAATGTCTTCTCCGTGAGTGCTCCATTGTGCAGATTCATACAAACTTAACATCCCGTTTGCATCAGCCACCAAGTGTCCTTTGAACTTCCCATTTTCGTCCGTGAACTTCTCAAACACATCTTGAGGTGAATAAATGAAAAATTGTGTTAAATGAAAATTTTTGAGTTAAATGAATACCATGAAAAGTGTGTAGTGTTGTTCATTCATATATCTTAAAGTATTTTTAATTACCAGCAGAAAGTTTAAAGCCGAATTGCCTGAAAACTAGGAAAAGTATTCCAACCGTGTACAAATCGCACCCGTCGTGTCTTATCGTCTGATTAAAGTCCGGACAATCAAATAACTTATCCAACTGCTCTACAATATCTCTCTCAAAGTGATAAGAGACACCAAGGCGGCATAGAGCATCTATGTATTTGATGTGCTCTATCGGATTCGCTTTCGAAGACATAAACGATTCCTTCACAACCTCCTTTAGCGTAGCATGCTTCTCTTTGAACGTGTCATTACCCTATGGCAATGAAATATTCCAGTATACATGAGTTAATAAAATCATAGTATATACTACAAATAGTAAATACTGCATGAAATAATTAATATGAAAATGATATATATACGTACGAGGTCAGACGTTGAGAAAGAGGTTAAGGGATCTTCCCAGATGTTTGCAGGAAAATCAGCTACTGGACGGTGGATGTCACTCCCCATGCTAAAAGTTTCAGGTAGAAATTATTTTTTTCACTAATTATAAATGAATCACTTTTGGTTTCACAAATTAAGCTTTGGCTATACAACTAATTAAGTTCCATACACTTATATATAGAAATGTTCGAAAAACAAAACCATTGCGATATTCAAGATTTAGGCATTGGACGATTTTCCACCATATAAACTGATCAGTGGTTTTTAATTTTTTGGCTTTAAGAAATATGGTCAACATTGTACTATTCAGTTTACGTAGGAGAATTGTTTCGTCTTAGTGTCTTACTAAGGGACAAAAAAAGTCATTTTATTCCACAAGTATAACATGTGAAATTGTGAATGGTTCGCTATAAGTTTGTCCCACGCAATCTCTGCCAAATAATATGAGTTGGAAATAAGACTTGGCCCCTTAAAGCATTTTCATTAGACATATTAGAAAAGTGTCTTAATGTATATAACTTAAAAGTTACTAGGTTTGGACCCGCACATACGTGCGGGGTTAATTTCAAAACTAAGTTAGGTTTGCAATATATTAGATATATACGGATTATCTTTGTAAACCAATTTTTAGGAATATTATTAAAATTCATAATCAAAACTATACCAATTTAGTATTCCATTTGATTTTAATGGGCTTAGACACAAAAATGATCATTTGTTTTGTTATGAGCAAAGACAAATACTCATCCCATCACATATATCAATGTTTTTCCATCTCATAACCATCACATATATATCAATGTTTTTCTATGTCCTGTTTATGTTCTATCACATAAACATCTCATAATTATTGGTCGACACTCCCGAACAGGGATTAAATCAATTTCCGGATCTGAAAGTTTTTTTAAAAAAATCATTGATACATTTACACACATTCATAAAAATTTCTATAAGGATACGATTCATCATTCCTCTTTCAAATCTGAGGAAACCAAAGAGATTAGAGTAACTGAATTTCATAATCATCAAATCTAAAATGTTAATAAACAATCCAAGAATGAATGATAGATAAAGGAAAGACTACAAACAAAGCAAGAATATAACCTTGACAGCAACCGATTTTTTCCAAACCCTACCAATTACAAAGAACACAAGTTAGATTAAACCAACTCCTGAACGCAGACCGGAGAGCATGATTACAGATAAGGTTGAGATGGAGAAGTTCGAGATTTGTCATCGGCTTGTGACATTTGCTAAGCCACTTCTTGATATTTGCTTCTGCTTTGTATGTGAATCCAAAGGCAGCAATGTGTGGATCATTCATGACATCTTGCAACAATATAAACAACATTAGCTTATTGCACATCACTTGGATCGAGTATCACACAAGTAATTTTTCATGGAGTTTGATGTCTTACATGTAACCTTTGTAATAGGGCAGACAAAGGATGATAGAGAATGACGCTCTATTAACAACATTAGTGATGAACATGTCTTTGACAGCGACAATATCAACTCTAAATTAAAGAACAGCTATAGAGATTAGAGATTTCTTCCTAACCCTAGCGAGTACAGAGAACATTAGTTTGTTTCTATATCAAGATATTTAAAACAAACAATTTTAGTAAATAAATTAACAATCCGAAACTCACCGTTGATGGAATTTGTAGTTTTTTTTTGTTTTGTTAACAAAGAATATATCAAAATACGATCAAATAAGAAAACCCATCACCGTAAGAATTCGATGTCTAGCGTAAGAATGAAAAATAAACACACAAAAATGAATTTATAGAAAGTAAAGTGTCTTCTTCCACAAACTTTAGAATTTTCCAAATATATGGAATACTATAAATTAAATATTATAGTTAGCATATTATTGTTAGAATATTCTAGTTCATTTATTTTTGGGAAGATTTTAAAATTTGAATATTTTTTGAAGATGTCTATTGTGGGTTTAGGAAACTAACAAATCCAAAATTCATGATTGTTATAATAACAATATATCAATGAATGTGATAATAAAAATATTTTAGGGAAAATGATAGTTTCTTTCGGGAAATCAAAGTAATTAAGTTTTTATTTTGTTTTTTATAAGTGATTAGCAAGTTAACAGGATTCGAACTACAAAAGACATATTAGATCTTTGGGGAAAATTTTTGATTTAATATTATTGGCTAAGAAGGCATATTAAAAAAATTATTATTATAAAGGCATAATGAAAAGAATATGCCTTTACAATAAGAGTTAATAGTGTAGTTTATAAATATTGATAGTAATTATAATTTATTTAGGATCTTATCAAAAGGGAAACAGATTAATAATGCGAATCATATTATGACCATATAAAAAGGAAACCAATTAATATTGCTAATCAAATTAGTAGAGGACGTTTTCAATTTACTTTACAAATTGATTTGTAACAATTATAAGGAAACTAAATATCTAAATAATAGGAAACAAACGACTTAATTATAGGAGAGAAAAATTTAATATTTGCAAAAATATAAAATCGAATCTTTTAAATCTAATATAGGGTCCACGTCTCATTAATATTATCTAAATTGTTTATCCATAATCAGAATAAAATTAGATAGTAAGTTTAGTGTTTGGCTATAAATATATGTTTGGATACACCCTTTCTAATAGGGGCATTATATGGAATTCTGTTTTGTTTACTTTTTTTTTTTATGCCTAAGTGTACTCTCCAATTAATAGTATAGATAATAAATATTGTAAGATAATTTTTTTGGTGAATGTGAGACATCATGTCTAAAATATCTTCGTGAAAACATCTTAATTGAATTTGTTATTGTTTTTGAGACACCCATAATAGAATATTTTATAGTTTAATTTATGTTAATATACCAACAAAAATTATGCAATAGAGATGGTCTTAGGTCTAATATCATATACAGCATAAATATCCTTGCTTGATATAGTTGCTATCAGTTAGCCTGATGTCGCCTTAACCTTGCTACAATTATTTGCCATGAAATTCTCGTGTCGAAAGGAAACTCTAGCAAAGAAGAGTACTGCTAAACTCTAGCAAAGAAGAGTACTCTGTGAATTATTATCCGCCATAAACCTAATAAGTGGTCGTTCTCTTTATCAGACATATCTGGTGGGACGCCAGATTCGGTTTGCTGTGGGAGAGTGATAAATTTAGGTCGATGTTCTTGTTCGTTATCCTAAAAATCTGTAAATATACAATAAATTTAGGTGAATAGGCCAAATTGGATTAGTCTTGGACCCACATTCATTAGCTCAAGGTTCAACTCTTGATGGGCTCGAGTTCGGCCTCACCTCTTAGTATAATCCGTGACAACATTTTCATTGTAGCCTGTGAGCACTCTAGCTATCATATCTTTCCAACAACTCCAAGCGATCGAATCATCAACCGTGCCTAGGTCTACTGTCTACAGAGCATTCTGGATCCTTCAGAGCCAAAATAAACGATTAAGTGGCATATTCCATCTCCTAAGTTACAACTGTCGCCACATTTTTGATAATGCTTCAATTGAAGTTATTTGTTTTTGTAACAAAAGTACATTTATCATAAAAGTCTCCATCATCACCGCCGCCGTCATAATCGTCTTCTTCGGAATCCAAATCATCCTCCACCTTTTCCGCTGCATTTTCAGCTATGTTGTCTTCCACAGCCTCCAGTCCCTCCGCTAACGCAACCCCACCCAAAATTCCGGCCACCGCACCAACCGCAAGTCCCGTCACCATCCCACCGAACTTGCTCCCCTTCTTCGGCGCGTTTCCATACCCCGACTGTCCGTACGCAGCGTTCCCAGACGTCGCAGGCGCATTGACACGGCGAACAGCCAAAAACACGAGTTATAGCAAAATAAAGAAAAGATGAGTTTCGCATCCAACTCATACGTATGTTCCCATTCTCCATAATTTCTGGTTAATAAGTCCTCCATTTTCAAGATATATATATATATATATACCAAGGAAGACGAGACGACGGATCAAATTTTAAGGAGAGTTTTGGTTGAAATCGAATAGTGAAATAATCAAATAAGGAGAATTTTAATGAAGATGAGTAATATCATTCATTGGCTTCAAAACATCTTTGAAGTCGATCTTTAACGTTATGCATACTGCATACAAAGACAAATTTACCTTTGCAGGCTTCGACGATGTGATTGATAAAGCCATTGTGCCCACGCCTTTAAATTTTATTTATGGCTTAATGCCAGCCACTATAGACATGAATAAAAGAAAGTTTCTCACACAAATTATCTCTTTCTCTAGTTTCTTTCTTTTGTTTTATTTTTCTTCTTTTCTCCAAATCTTGAAAACATGATTTCTCGCAAATTTTTCATCAATATGATTTTAATTTTTAATCTTAAAAACATTTTTGTGAATCTAACTAGATATATTTGGTTATTTTACAAATCTGTATCCTAATACTTATCCTTTATTATTAATTATTATTAGGGTTGACATATGCGGCTACGATGTTTGATTTGGTTATGAGGTTATCTCTAACACTTTCCCTTTTTGCCAGCTAGATAGCCTAGATTTGATCATTTCTCTTATTTTGTAATCATGCGCATCATCCTTATCACTTATTAATCAGTTTATAGAAAATTTATGACATTTTTTTGTAAATTTTTTATAGAGTTTTTATATACATTTAAAGACTTTTATAAAAATGTGGATTTTATAATATAAGTGCAAATCATAGTTTTGAGGTTAATTGTTAGGTTTAGTTTTGATTTTCTCCCTTTTGAAGTTAATAGTTTGCTTTGTTAAACTATTAAATAAACCTTTTCATCAAATCTAATGCTTTGGCTTTGGTTTGTGTTAATACAATTTCAAAACATGTATTAAACATAAAGTCTTTTAAAGTTCATAGATAAAAGGATCGCCTCACTGGTTATTTATGATAATACTCACGCATCTCATTGTGTTTGTGGTGCATGTAATGCATGTGTAGCGTGGAATCATGGTGATGAGGAGGATGATAATCTAGGATCTTGGTTGTATTAATGGTCATGTTATTTATGTTGGAATCTGGTTTAGAAACATATTAGGTTGATGGGTTTTATTGGTTTTAATTGATATAATATTTATATTAAATTGGAGTTGTTTTAGTTATTTAATCATATTACTATTATTATTACTAGGATTCAGACCCCCCCCCCCCCCCCGCGCGATATCGCGGGTGAAGTATTTTAGAAAAGAAAAAAAAAAGTAAATTTAAAATTTAAAATTATACATTATAAAATTATTTGAATGTGATAGAATAGTTTGAATACATAAACTGTTACTAAAAACACAACCATTAAAATAAAAGATATTTTAATGAAGAATTATGGTAAAGAGCTACAATTAAAAAATTATTATGACAAAGTGATCCTAACTGATAATATTGAACTAATGGTTGTAATGAGTAAATATAATTTTCTATTAAATAACTATAATTAAATATATATTTAATAATGAGTGAAATTGTATCAACGAAATATTAAATTTATAATATACAACTCTTAAAAACAAAATAATATAAATTTAAAATATTAAAACAGTTATTAGCGAAAAGTTATGATAAATAGACGCAATTGTAAATTCTATATTAAGTTTTATTAAATTTCTATATTACTACAATTATTTCTAAAATTTTAGTTAGATTATAGAATAACGTTGAATATTAGATATTAATATTCAATTATTTAGATTCAACATAAATTGAAAAATATTTCAATGAATTGTTAGTTAGTGATGAAGAGACAAATATAAAGATAGTTCAAAAAGCATGACTATTTAAATAGACACACCTATTAGAACGAAAAGTTGTGATGAAAAAAATATAAATAAAATATAATGAAAAGACACAACTCTACAATGAACAAATACAACCGTTTGAATTAAAAAAAAAATTAAAAAAAATATGAAAAGTTACTACGAAAAATCGCAACTTTTGTGTCTGCGTTTGATTATACCTACAAACTCATATAAACTGCTTTTAAATAGAAGACATCTTTATTACCATATTCAAAAGTAAATACCAAAAGCTCACTATATAATCCATCTAACTCTTGGAAATTTTCATTAAATTTTTATATATAAAATTAACCAAAACTTGTAAATTAGATTCATCATTCCAAAAATCTTTTGTCAAATCAAGAATTGGAGAAATTTCTTTACTTTTAAAAGAATGAATGCTAGGGAATAATTTAGAGAGCTGTAAAAACCGTTGAGATTAAAATTTTATATTATTTTGTGTCATGGAAAAAAAATGAAAACAGTTCAAACAAACAAATATATATAGATTTCAAAAGATATGAATATTCGAATAGACACAACTCTACAAGAAACAGTTGCAACTTTACAAAAAACCGTTAAAATGAACAATCACAACTTTTTGTAAAACACACAATTTCAATTTTCTACAAAATTTTTTGGAAAATAATCCAAAATATACAGTTGAAAAAACACAATTTTGGTGGCATTTATTCGAATTGCTATTATATATAGGTATTTTAATTAAATTTTTATATATAAAATTAACCAAAACTTGTAAATTAGATTCATCATTCCAAAAATCTTTTGTTAAATCAAGAATTTGAGGAATTTCTTTACTTTTAAAAGAATGAAAGCTAGAGAATAATTTAGAGAGCTGTAAAAACCATTGAGATTTGAAATTTTATATTATTTTGTATCATGGTAAAAAATAAAAATAGTTCAAATAGACAAATGTATATATAGATTTCAAAATATACGAATATTCGAATAGATACAACTCTACAATGAATAGTTGCAACTTTACAAAAACCGTTACAATGAACAATCACAACTTTTTGTAAAACACACAATTTAAATTTTGTACATATTGTTTTAGAAAATTATCCAAAAAGATACGATTAAAAAAACACAACTTTTGGTAGCATTTATTGGAATTGCTATTATATATAGATTAAAAAAACGGGTTGGATTGTTTCATTAGCTCAGATGCCCAATACCATGAGCGTGTTGGGAAAAGCATCGATGAATTTGGAGAATGGTGACACTCAACCATCTGATGGTGTAGATATAAGGTTTAAAGTCTAATTTTAGGATTGGTGTGTATTTAATTAAATATGCTCATGTACGTATACGGTTTAAAATATTATTTTGAGGATTTATTTAGAGGTTGTGTATGTTAAATCAATATCATGTACATATACGGTTTAGAGTTTAATTTTAGAATTTGTTTAGAGGTTATGTACGTTTAAGTCAATATAATCAATCACATATATGGTTTATGATTTAGTTTAGTGTATGTTGTGGTTTGGTATAGGTACATAACATTCTTTTGTTTAGTGTATGTTGCGGTTTGGTATACGTACATAACAATTTTTTGTTTAGTGTATGTTTTGGTTTGATATACGTACATAACATTCTTTTGTTTAGATCCGTTTAGTAAAGGGCATTATTGTAATTTTACATTCATCTTCAATATGAGTATTTTCTGTAATCCTAACTAATATTGTTGTCGTCATTCACAGAATTCTTATTATCCATGTTATTTATAGATTTTAATGTTTTTATATATACATAAATTTTGTAAATCTAGCATATATTAGCATATCTTTAATTAAAAACCCTAAAAATTATGAGATTTTTGAATTATTTAGTGGTTTAAGTTGATTACATCCAAATTGTTTTTAATGAAGATGAATAATCAACTCTAATTTTCTGAATAGAAGTTTACTCACCAAAAAAAATTATGATTTCTATAAATCTAAATCAGATAGAAGATTAAGTAGTCTAATTATTAGAGAATAAAAAATTGAATTGTTAGCAATTTTTTCCAAATAGACTCAAAATATTTTGGTGAGACGATGAACTAGAAATAGTCCAAGTTCTGCTCTCTCTCTCTGTTCTCACTTTTCTTCGTTTTTAATTTCACATTGAACTCCAAATATTTAATTTTATCTTTTTTTTTGTTTTTATAGAAACTAAAAAGATGTAGGCGGGTGTATTCAACTTGACATTTTAAATGATTTGTGTAAAATTTACAAATCCTATGTTATTTAATCATAGATTTTAAAAAATCAATTAAAATCCTCTGTTATTGAACTGTTGATTTAAAAATTTACTTTAAAATCCACTGTTATTGAACTGATGATTTAAAAAATTACTTTAAAATCCACTGTTATTCAAAATAGATCGTGGATTTGGATTTTAATAATTTTTAGGGACTCTGAAGAATTTGAGAGGATTTGTTTAGTTAAAAATACAGAAATTCAAATCTCATGGTTTTAGGTGAGATTTGAAAGAATTTTACAATAAATCATATCAACTACCCCGTACAGTCTAATAACCAAACCAAAAACTATTTAATCAATTACAGGGGTATTTACGTTAATAATTTATTTAGTGTTATGCAAAATCAAAATCATGTTGACTTGTGATATGTGAAAAAAAAATTTTAAGATATTTCATTTCTATAATTTGAGAATTTTCAAAGGCATCACTTATTTAGTTTTTAATATATATAAATCAAAGTGGGTTTTTTCACTTTTTTCTTTTTCCAAAAACCCCATATCCTAAATCTTGTGGGACAATATACCAGGTTTTGACGAATTCAAGCAGTTCTTGAACAATTTGTGGTGGATTTACCAAAACAATCCATATAAAAACAAGCGGATTTAGCTATACGTATATGGTCTCTCTTTTTTTTCGTCACACTGTTACCAACATTACACATAAATACTCATAAACATGGTGGACGCATAACGATCATTCTTGAACAGCTTACGGCCAAGGCTAAATTATAAAAACAAAGATGCAGCCAATATAGAAAAGAACTTCTTTTCTTATTAAGAATCACTTAAACAATCTTACAAGATATGTTTAATCAGATTTACACACAGTCAACACGACTTGCCACTGACCAATTCTTAATCTAACCAAAATCCCTAAGAACCCTAAAAGCTTTCTCGCTTAGTTCTCTAAAATTCTTCTTGAACGGCCAAACAACATGTTTGTCCAATAATACAATATATAGGAAATCTCCTATGACCTACTTTCCTATTAAAGGATAATTCCAAATCTTCTTAATAGATATGATAATAACTTGCTCTTTAATCAAAGAGTCTCTAAAAACACAGCCACGTCACTCAATCTTCGTTACGGTTTCTAGGTGTGAACCTCTTTTCCAGAGTCCTACAGACCAACCTTGTAGCAAGCAAAGTCTTCATGCTTTCATTCTCCCCCTTTTTATCTGAATGTGACAACTCAAGCTCCAGATGTGAATAGTACTCGAATCTTCCAAAACCATAAACCTCATCCATATTCAATTATAACATCACCAATATCATCATCTCATCATACTCCCCCTGCGTGAGTGCACATTCATATAAAAACAAGGATGAAGACATATATGCAGGGAGACAAAACAAGCTTCCTATCATGCCTTCAAGCTTTTATAATGTTCTTAGGTTCAACCTTTGAAACAAAACAATGTTGCAGCACTCCTTGAGAATTCAGCTCAACATGACGAATGGTTTGCTCAACAAATGCAACTGCAGCAGACTGATTCTTATGACCTTGCAACTGTTTAGATGTAGCTAAGACTCCTGATGATTCATCATTCCAATCATTACTATTGGATCTGGTCATTCAGCTGTGAGTTTTTCTTGTACAGGTGGTTCTGCAACATGCTTCTGTAGAACCTCAGGTTCAACTCCAGAGATTATCTTTGAGAGATTGCAGCATAGGTTGATTTCCTCAGACTCTTTGCAACATTGATCATACTTTTTCTCATCATTCTCGAAATTTTTATTATACAAATCCTTTTTAGCTACCCAGACTCTAGAAAAATGAAAGGGATCAATAAGACACTTTCTTGCCATCCAAAGCTCCTTGATCTTGTTCTTAAACTTGTAACAGAAAGATCTCACATGACCACTTTTACCACAATGAAAGCATTCATAAATCCTTCGTCCTCGCTTGGATTTAGTCCAACCTTTTCATTCACAAGAAGATATATGTTGATGTCGTGTGTTCATGATTGGTGCTACAGGGGCTTCCTGTTGAACCACTTTTTCCAGAATACTTGACTCAGCTTCATGATTTACATTGCTCTTAACGAAGCTTACTGATTTATCACGAGACAACAACTCAACAGCCTCTTTTTTGTGATAACCCAGACCTTGATGCTGAGATCCTACAATTCCCATAGATAGTATCTCATCAAGCTTCTTGCCACCATTATTCAGCATCCTAATCTTCTTGTGATTCTCATTCAGCTCTCTTTCTAGGCTTGTTGCTTTTTCTTTTTCTAAACCATACATCTCCTGTAAGTTCTTCAATTTCCTCTCAAACAGCTCCTTTTCACTAGGAGGAAGTTCATTACCGATCAAAAATTCAGGCTTCCTTTCTTCCAGCATGTTAACTTTGGCTTCTAGTTTCAGCTTTTCCTTGATAAGTAACAGCTTTTCATTACACAGCTGAACCCAATTGTCATACAAAACACAGTAGCTTTCTTTTGTAATTGATTCTTCCTCACCATCATCAGAACTTTCATCAGCTATATCACCTTTAGCACTGTATGCAAAAAGATTCAACATTCCTCCTTCTTCTTCATCCCCATCACTCTCTGATTCTGAATCACTAAAGCTAACATATGTTTTATTATTTCCTTTCACCATGTTTGGGCATTCAAATTTTAAATGTCCAACCCTTTTACATTCAAAGCACTTCATCTCCTTGCGCTTAACCATTGGACACTCAAGTTTATAATGACCAAAACCACCACATTCAAGACATTGAATCTCTTTTCTCCGATCAGTTTTTTCTTTCTCAGATATATTTTGCCTAGAACAAGACCTCTCTGTAGCACTTTGATTCCAGTGAGCTAACCCTCGTCCATGTCCTTTTTCAACACGTTTGAGGGCTTTTCCAAAGTTTCTTGCCATCAAGGACATGTTATCTTTTATCTCTTGCAACTGATCACTCCTATCATCTGCCTTGAATGCAATTCCTTTATCATGAATTCTCAGTTCTTCAGCAACTTCCATCTCCTCTGATTTTAACATACCAATGAGATCCTCAAACTTCAAGTTGTCTGTGTTGCATGATACCCTCATAACTGCTTTATGAGCTGCATACTTAGAAGGTAGACATCTAATTAATTTCTTAACCAGCTTGGTATTCTTATAAATCTTACCAAGATTCTTTGCTTCGTTAGCAATAGCACTCAATTTTGCACTAAATTGTGAAATTGACTCTTCTGGATCCATCCTTAAGACTTCAAATTGAGATGCAAGTTGGTCTAATCTTGTTCTTTTGACACTTGAGTTTCCTTCATGAGTCTTCTGCAGAATGTCCCAAGCTTCTTTAGCTGATTCACAACCTTGAACAAGCTTAAAGTCATCATCATCAATAGCACCAACGATGGCGTTAAGAGCCCTTGCATTATACTTAGAACGGTTTTTCTCATCGATTGTCCAACGTGCCTTTGGCTTGGTGATCCTAACTCCTGCTTCAGTTTTTTCATAAGGAGGTTCCCAACCTTCTTCAACAGCCGTCCATGCGTCTTCTCCTAGATTACGAATCAACTGAATCATACGTACCTTCCAACTCCCATAACCTTGTTCTTCCAAAATCACAGCCCTTTGAAGCATCATCAACTCATTACCCGACTGCATCATTATCTCAAGATCTCAACCTGTAGCGAGTATAGAGCTCTCGTCGGTTGACTGCTCTGATACCAATTGTAAAAACAAAGATGCAGCCAATATAGAAAAGAACTTCTTTTCTTATTAAGAATCACTTAAAAAATCTTACAAGATATGTTTAATCAGATTTACACACAGTCAACACGACTTGCCACTGACCAATTCTTAATCTAACCAAAATCCCTAAGAACCCTAAAAGCTTTCTCGCTTAGTTCTCTAAAATTCTTCTTGAACGGCCAAACAACATGTTTGTCCAATAATATAATATATAGGAAACCTCCTATGACCTACTTTCCTATTAAAGGATAATTCCAAATCTTCTTAATAGATATGATAATAACTTGCTCTTTAATCAAAGAGTCTCTAAAAACACAGCCACGTCACTTAATCTTCGTTACGGTTTCTAGGTGTGAACCTCTTTTCCAGAGTCCTACAGACCAACCTTGTAGCAACCAAAGTCTTCATGCTTTCATAAATCTTTGAGGTTTTCGAATGCAAGAAACACCATATACATATGTAATCGAGTCATGCACATTCTTATTCAAATATAAGTGGATTCACCAACAAAAGTAAATGTACGAAGAGAAATGGATTTACTAACAGAAATACAAATAAACATACAACAATAAATTCACCAATAAAAGTACAAATACAAAGAGAAATCATGGATTTATTACCAGAAATACAAACAAACGTACAACATATATAAAAATGACAATTCGACCATCATAGTTTAGAGAATTCATTCAATGGATTGGAATAACCACCTCCACAACATTCTCAAATAGGTATACTTTCAACGAGCAAAGAAACGATGTGTTCCTTCAAGTACTCGGGGTGGGTGTAAGAATCTTGGTACCTATAGAATACATCGATGACACGGGAAAGGTTAAAAACTCGCATCAAAAGAGGGAAAGGAAACGCATGAGGCCTCATTATCTCTTGGTTCAAGTCCTCCATGCATTTGAAACAATGTTTTTCATTTCTTCCACTGCTATTTCCTTGGAAACACCAAATTGATTCATATAACAATCAATTCCAGTTGCTACATGCTCCCGTTTGTGTTCAAACTGCAGTTACAAAATACCAAACGTATTCAGTTTGAGAAATACGTACATACATAGTTAGGATTCCAAACTTAAATTGTTCTCACTTCGTAGCTGGAAACGTCATCTGTGAATCTACAGATCATCTCAGAAGCTACCCTAATTTTAGGATGTGAGCTTAACCATTCAAAAACATCAAGTTTCGCGACATCTGTCATCCTCACGAATGTCACGGCTATCAAGGCATAGTAAGCTGAAGACAAGATTGCATTCTCTTTATACTCATCAAATGTAGCAATGTAATCCCTTTTCAACCACTTTGCCTCTTCCATAAATCCATTCGCTGCGGTTTGCAACTGATTGTGAAGAGTTGAGTTAGTTATATTGGATATATACATGTAAGCATAATGATGCTTAAAGTTGTTTTTTTTGGTCTTAACTGATTTCTTGAGATGGAAGCCACAACCTGACCTTCCTTCTTTCTCAAGTTCCTCTTCTAGTTTATCATAGAAATCTACCGTTGCATGGTAAATATACTTCATGCTGTCAGGTATCCCATTAGGAGCAGCGGGAAGCCACCTGCGTTAAAGCCATCTATCTTATAAGTCAAAACCATAGAAAATATCAAACTTTATAATACACATTAAGTTTATATATATCAACAAATGTGGTACTTGTCCATTGCATCTGTGAAAAGCTCAAGTTCCTCCACTGTTCCATATGCATCATACGTATCATCAAGTGCTGTGAATAAGATTAGTGCAATAGCTAATGTAACTCGTGCTTGAGAATACTGAGGCTCGAAGTATGCTCCAAGTGACCACAAGTACGCCTCTGTTATCCTATGCCTTGTGTATGTTATTTTAGATTCAATCTCCATTTCATGGTACCACCTTCAATATTTTAAAATTAAAGAAGTTCAACAATCCATGCAAGACAATTATGTGTATATGTATTGAGTGGCCATGATAGTTACCTTGCTACCCAAGAAAGCTCTTCACGGTGTAATATTTGCAGCAAATTAAAATCTATCTTTGCAAACTCAAGTATTGTTGGGTCGCACGACTCTTCTTCCTGGTAGTATGAGATATATTGTCTTGTTTCTATCCTTGAGATGCCTTTGTGGTATGGATGTTTCAGGGCATTCTTGATGCGAACTGCGAGATGGGAGCTAGATCGAGACGAAATTTCTTTTAAATGAGCACGTGAGAAACCGAGAGCTTCATCAATAATGTCTTCTCCGTGAGTGCCCCATTGTGCAGATTCATACAAACTTAACATCCCGTTTGCATCGGCCACCAAGTGTCCTTTGAACTTCCCATTTTTGTCCGTGAACTTCTCACACACATCTTGACGTGAATAAATGAAAATTTTGAGTTAAATGAAAACCATGAAAAGTGTGTATTCGGCAGAAAGTTTAAAGCCGAATTGCCTGAAAACTTGGAAAAGTATTCCAACCGTGTACAAATCGCACCCGTCGTGTCTTATCGTCTGATTAAATTCAGGACAATCAGACAACTTATGCAACTGCTCTACAATATCTCTCTCAAAGTGATAAGAGACACCAAGGCGGCATAAAGCATCTATGTATTTGATGTGCTCTATCGGATTCGCTTTGGAAGACATAAACGATTCCTTCACAACCTCCTTTAGCGTAGCATGCTTCTCTTTGAACGTGTCATTACCCTATATGGCAATGAAAAATCGAGTCATGAGTTTAAAACAATCACAGTAGGCTACAAATAGTAAATACTGCATGAAGTAATTAATATGAAAAGGATATATATACGTACGAGGTCAGACTTTGAGAAAGAGGTTAAGGGATCTTCCCAGATGTTTGCAGAATAATCAGCTAGTGGACGGTGGATGTCACTCCCCATGCTAAAAGTTTCAGGTAGAAAATACTTTTTCACTAATTATAAATGAATCACTTTTGGTTTCACAAATTAAGCTTTGGCTATACAACTAATTAAGTTCCATACACTTATATATAGAAATGTTCGAAAAACAAAACCATTGCGATATTCAAGATTTAGGCATTGGACGATTTTCCACCATATAAACAGATCAGTGGTCTTTATTTTTTTGGCTTTAAGAAATATGGTCTACATTGTATTATTCAGCTTACGTAGGAGAATTGCTACGTTTTAGTGCCTTACTAAGGGACAAAAAAAAGTCATTTTATTCCGCAAGTATAACATGTGAATGGTTCGTTATAAGTTTGTCCCACGCAATCACTCTGCCAAAGAATATGAGTTGGGAATAAGACTTGGCCCCTTAGAGCATCTCCATTAGACATATTAAAAAATGTTTTAATGTATATAACTTAAAAAGTTATAATAATATTGTAAGATAATTTTTTTGGAGAATGTGAGACATCATGTCTAAAATATCTTCCTCAAAACATCTTAATTGAATTTGTTATTGTTTTTGAGACACCCATAATATAATATTTTATAGTTAAATTTATGTTAAAATACCAACAAAAATTATGCAATAGGGATGGTCTTAGGTTAGGGCAACCTCAATGGGGGTTATATTTTTTGAGCTCTTATAATTTTGAATTAATATAAGATGTACTGAGATCACAAGCACTCCGTGGCTTCTACTAGAGACATCATTTAAACCAGTGTGTGCAACTTTCCTCTGCTGAACACCAGACGAGTATGCCTCTTGAAACTCAGCCATGGAATCAACCGCAAACATGAATTAAAACATAGTTGTAAACAGAGCAACTCAGATCCACAGCATATATAGATCCCAAATCAGTGTTCCACACCCTTAAAAGTAAGAACCCTTTAAAGTTGTAATCATTTAAAGTCACCTCAAAGGGAGGAAGCACACGAGTCTCTTCATCAATGTCAAAGAGTGAAATTCCCATGACCAATCGATTCAATCTCCTCCAGATTCATTCTCCTCCAGATTCAATCTTCTCTGATTCCAAACAATTCAATTTCCTCCGATTCCAACTGATTGTGAAACAACTCTTGCAATCGGAGAGATTCGCCAGACGGCGAGAGAGAGGAAGAAAAAAAACCAAGATCGGGTAAACAAAAAAAAATCTATATTAAACGGTTCATCCAACCATTAAGTGACACGTCACGGTCTCTTATGCAAAATTCAGGTTACTAAATAAGAGGCAATAAGAGCATCATTATTAGTGGAGTACCTCTCCTAAGTTACTCTCAAATTAATTAATCATATAATTAATATTAATTTAAGTAAAGCAACCCTAAGAGTATTTTTGCAAAATCATTCCTTTACTAGAGAACCCAAAAAAGGTTACTCAATCTCTTAAATAATAAATTTTTAACATAACAACCAAAATGTTTTTTTCTGGTTCTTTACCCAAAATACCAAACTTAAACTAACATAATCAGCAACATTTTCATATTGGGGACCCAATTTGCTGTTTCATATTGCAACAAGATTTGAGTTTTCTTATACACATTGTGGATTCTGCAAATAAATTAGAAACTAAACTTGAATGGAAATGATCCTGCAATCACAAGATAATCCAATCAGAGAAGTTTGGAAATGAAGGAAATTGAAAGAGTTGTAAAGCCTGTTCGAAGTGTAAGCTGATTTGTAAATTTAACTAACTAACAAATGTGTAAGCTGAAATGGAAATGAAGTAAAAGTAAACTCAAAATGATCTATCTGAAACAGGAGCTTATTCTTATCATTCAACATCATCATCTTCATCTTCCAGTTCACGTTTCAACTTCATCCGTAGTCTCTTGGCCACCTCCTTGAGTACCAGTACTCACAACTTCCTCCTGTGAGGACTAGCAAAAGCTTCAGCAATTCTTCTTCTACAAAACCTGTAAAAGAGAGACTTATATAGATTAATAGGTAGAGGCATTCTCGTCATCTCACACAGAGTATCTAACATCCCAACTGCTTCATCCAAGTGTCCATGATCGCACAACCCCTTAAACAATCTCTTACAACACCAAAGCCATAAACCACTGCCTCCCTTTTTCACTTGTTCAAAGCAATGAAACCCCTCGAGAAATCGATCTTGATTACAAAGCTCATCAATTACTAAACTAGAAGCATCTCTACTAGGAACATAACCAGAAGCTATACTGCTATCTAAATGAGCTCTAGCTTCATCGAACCTCCTTAGCTTAACTAGACAAAACACCATTGAATCTAAAACCGACGAATCAGGAACCATACCATTTCCAGTCACACGTTCGTTGTAGAAAGTTTCAGCCAATCCAGGCTGACCCATATCCGCCAGCTTCCTTATCAATGCGCCGCAGCAACACAAATCGAGTTCTATTCCATTGTTGCCCGCGAAATCAACAACTAAAGCCGCCTCTGAAATAGAAGAAGAACCATCGATAACACGGCTAATCACTTCCCGAGCAGAGTCTACAAGACCTCTCCCACCAAGTTTGACTATCAAAGACAAACATCGAGACCAGTGGTCACCAGAAATGGCAGAGACGGCGGCTACTGAAGTGGAGGGAGATGGTTCAGAGGGAAGAGCACAAGAAGTAGCTTTTCTGGATTTCACTAAACGATAACATAAAGCCTTGCCCTTTAACATCAACCTGGAACTGCTGAATTGGATTCTGCTGAGGTGAATCACTATGAGTTTTAGGGATTCCGTCGAGAGAGAGAAGAGAAAATATAGCGAAAGAAGGAAAAGAAAACGGCAATTTTTTTTATTTAAATTAAACCGACAACCAACCAAAACATGCCACGTATCGTTGCTTATGTTGTTGCTCAAATCCTTCCTGGAGTAACGTTTCTCCGCTCAATGGACTGAATATTGGGTTTTTTAATTTTTTTTTGGCCCCAAACATAAGAGTAACTGGGAGAGAATCTCCCAGTAAAGATGGTCTAAGGGCATCTCCACCCATCGTTACTTTCTCAAAAATTTAATGAATAAAAAATTAAAAATATTAGAAAGATAAGAAAGAGAAGAGAAACGGGTACTCAAATTACTTCAGGAAGTGCCGTTTCTCAAGTAGAATTGACAGATGTCAACTAATTAAAGGTTGTCATTAAAATAATATTTTTTTATTTATTTAAAGCAATTCTCTGTGGTTACTCGAGTGGCGATGGTCTAAGAGGCAGCTCTTATTTTTTTTTTTTTGTCAAACACTTGATTTCATTCATTTCTAAACGAAATACAAGGAAAAGGATTCAAGAATCCAAAGTTTAAACCATACAACAAAAGAGGCATTCCCCAATGCCAAACAAAGTAAGATAAAATAGATCAACAAAGAGTCCAAGAGAGCTTTAGAGCAAAAGCTAGATAGCAGGTTGCCCCATGTGAGATCAAGGTTTGTTGAGAGGTCTTCCATGAGTAGCTCAAAGGTAGACAAACTTGTCATAGTCAAATCTAGACTTAATGACGATGAAAAGGTGTTCTTAGCGAACGGTTGGTAGACTATGGTTTTGTAGTCAGGACAATGTTGCTTTACCAAACAAAGCATAAGGATTGGATCATATCGATGATTCGCACTAAACATTAGATGGTCTTGGATCCGAGTGGTAGGAGTGGGACGAAAAGGATGCTTTAAATCATCAGGTGACCAGCTTAAGTGATACTCGTCAATGAGCATAAAATCAGAGCCAAGTTTATCACTAGTGCTAGAACAGATCGAGATACATGAACTAGGGAACCATATTGAATTTTCCTCAAACCACAAGCCCCTAAAAACATCTAAAGCCAGGTTTTGTATAGGATGTATGAGTAGCCAAAGCAGAGCTGGTGTTACCTTTCGCCGATGGAGTCTTCGACCATCAGTTATCGGGAAACATATCAGTTCAAGACAATGGCGATTCATATGCGGTGAGGAGTTGGGCTGAGAGATGCTATTGATGTCCGTTTGAGAAGATTTGATGACCTCAGGGCTTTTTTGGCTTAATGGGCCTAAGCTGAAAACTAGGTCCACTAGGGATAACCCTAGTTTCAGCAGGAAGCACCGCACAGGATATCGAGGAAGGTCGCCGTCCGAGAGCTGCAGCGAGGTCTGCGGTGCAGGAGACTTCTCCGGTGAGTGAGAGAGCAGCGGCATCGTGTGGTATCTGTGGTAAAAGTCGCCATTGGTAGTTAGGTCCACTAGGGAAAATCCTAACTTTGAACCCGATTGCCAAGATGAAACATAGATGTGGCGGCTTCCCGAGACTAATGGAGGGTTTTGTGCTGCAAAGCGCAACTCTAGTGATTGAAAGATCGGCGGGAATAGCCGGTGACCTCGGTTTGGGTCGGCGATGGAACCTAGGTCCACTGGGGAGAATCCTAGTTCCGCTTGAAATAACCACGGTGAGGAGAGAGTACGGTTGGTGTCCGAGCTTTGTGAAGAGGTTCTCTCCGGTGAGTAGCAGATCGGCGGACACAGACGGTTTTCGCTGGTGTGATTAGAGATAGGTTTTGTTAGGGTTTGGGAAGGGTTAAAAAAGATAACAAATTGGGAAAAAAATTTAAACAGAGCTACACTAGAGAAAGCAGAGAAAAACTGGGGGAGAGATTGATCGATTTTGTCCCGACGCCGGCGGCCGAAGGCCTCACCGGCGCCGGGTAGCTTGGTTGCGGAGAGTATCTTGATAACCGTGTATGAGAGAAAAAAAGTTTTTTTTTTGGTCCGTTTTAATTAGAGGCAGCTCTTATTAATTACACATTTTCTGATTTGTTTTTTCTCCCTTTTTCTTTAAAACCTCATCTTAAAACCTCCCGTTGGAGATAACCTTAGGTCTAAATATCATATATAGTATAAATATCCTTGCTTGATAGTTGCTATCAGTTAGCTCGACTTAACGTTGTTACAATCAAAAGTTTAAAACTCTTTTTTCGTCAGAATACCACCAATTATTTGCCATGAAATTCTCGTGTCGAAAGGAAACTCTAGCAAAGAAGATTACTACTAAACCTAAAAATATCAAGAAAAAATAGTTTTTTCAGATCCTTACAATTTTTCATCAAATCAAAAACAATATTAAACCGTCCAATAGACTCATGCAATTTTTTTTAATTTTTTTGCACTTTCATCAATCGCATATTATTAATTCATACCTATTTTGACTGATATATATAACATGGACCACATATAATATTTAAAACTTCAAATTGTACTTCTATGTATCGAAACAGAATTAGGATTGTATGTGGTACTTGCATACAAATATGACTAAGCTGTTAATATGTCTCGATTCCGATCAACGAGTCGAGTCGAGTCATCTGTTGATCACATAGCAAGACGGCAAGAGTCTCGTTGTCCAATTAGCGAGTTCGGGGTCTAAGGGGAGTACAATGCTAGGTATAAGACTTTTTTTAGGGTGGGGTTAACGTCAATTAGGGGATTTTCTATATAATACTTTTGTTTACCCTAAGAAATGTTGTAATATGAAACTATGTATTACAGTTTCCAGTAATAAAGTTGGTCTCCCTTCCTTCCATAATTCATAGTTATGATGAAGAAATGCTCGTTTTCATCAACACTCTGCGAAACCGGTTTTGGTGATTTTACTCCAATAATAATGCAAACAAACAGGAACAAGTTGGTATCCATCCATGGTTTCCACTTTAAGAAAAAAAAAACATATATATCATCTGTTCCAACTTGTTGAACTCGCTCAAAACCGACAACTTGAGCGAACCATGAGAGAGCGATTCCCACCATCGACAACTACACAAGGCTAAACCAATCCATTAGGCAATGTTCAACAAAAAAAGAATTTCAAGTTTATATATTTTCCTTCTATTTTTTAGGTTTCTCAATTCATGGGGTTTTGTTTTGAACATATATATATACATTGGATACCTTAGAAGGGTTTTTAACAAAATGGTGTACAACGATTGAAAATAATATATCATAAAATTAAAAAGAAGAAAAAACTTAATCCCATGTAGTTCCAAAAGCTTGCCAAGACGAATGTACTTCATTCATATTGAACCAAAGAAATCTTTTATAAAAGAAAAACCAATGGAATCTTCTTTTTATATGAAAACTAAATTAAGGAGTAGTACTCAGTGAATTATTATCCTTCATAAACCTAATAAGTGGTCGTCTCTTTCTCAGACATATCTAATGGGACACCAATATGACGATTCGGTTTGCTGTGAGACAGTGAGAGTTAGGTCGATGTTCTTGTTCGTTATTCTAACAATCTGTAAATCAAGGATAAATTTAGGTGAATGAGTTAAGTTGGATTAGTCTCCGGCCCTTCTTCATGAGCTGAAGGTTAAACTCTTAATGGGCTCGACTTTGGTCTTATCTTAGTAATACAATCTGTGACAAACTGACTGACAAATATGTGTTCTTGAGTACAATTCGGAGACTAAAACACTAATATTTTCATTGTGGCTGAGAGCACTCTAGATATCATATCTTTTCAGGTTCAACTCTTAATGGGCTCGAGTTTGGCCTTACCTTAGTAATACAATCCGTGACAAACTGACTTGACAAATATGTGTTCTTGAGTACAATTCGGGGACTAGAACACTACTACTAATATTTTCATTGTGGCTACGAGCACTCTAGCTATCATATCTTTTCAACAACCCCAAGAGATTGAATCAGCAACCGTGCCTATGCCTAGCATTCTTGATCCTTCATAGCCAAAATTAAGTGGCACATTCCATCTCCTAAGTCGCAACAATTGGCGCCACATTTTTGCTAGCTACAACACTTGTGATAATGCTTCAGTGGAAGTTATTAGCCCATTTTTTATTTGTTTTTGCAACAAAGTACATTGAGGACTTTATTTATCATAAAAGATTACATTAGGATCATGAGTATTAAAAGTCTCCGTCATCATCGCCGCCGTCATAATCGTCTTCTCCGGAATCCAGATCATTCTCCACCTTCTCCGCTGCCTTTTCAGCTATGTTGTCTTCCACAGCCTCCACTCCCTCCGCTAACGCAACCCCACCCAAAACTCCGGCCACCGCACCAACCGCCAGTCCCGTCCCCATCCCACCGAACTTGCTCCCCTTCTCCGGCGCGTTTCCATACCCCGACTGTCCGTACGCAGCGTCACCATACCTCGCAGGCGCATACGACTCACCGTAAACAGGTGGCGGCGGCGGGTATGGCTCACTGTAAACCGTTTGTGGCGGCGCGTGAGTATGACCGTAAGGTGGTGGCGGCGCGTATGGGTCACTGTAAGGTGGAGGCGGCGCGTGAGTATGACCGTAAGGCGGCGCATGGTAAGATCCTGGAGCCGGATGATACGGAGGCTCTCTAACGGTGACTGTGACGTCGAGTTTGCCGTGAGGTCGGCCAGATGGACGTTTGAGCTCGAGGGTTTTCACGACGGGGACGTCCAAACCAATGACATCACGGAGGCTGAGATGAGCGGAGCCGATGAGAGGCTTTGTGTTCTCTTCACGTCCTGCGTGCACGATGTCGATGTAGACCTTGTCGCAATCGTCTTCGTGCGGAGGCAAAGGGATAACAAATGTCTCGTTCCACGTTGGACATGTGTCGCCGTCTTCGTCGACTCTCGTGGAGGATTTGTATTTCGGATCGATCCATACGACGGCATATGGCTTGTGTGGGCCGTTGCGCCAGTTCACGTTCTTGGTATCTCTCGCCGACGAGATCGTCACCTCTGCTTCTTGGACACGGGACGACATTTTTGTAGAGGGTGAGATTGGAACTTTGCTCGAACCAAAAGATAACATTTGGAGACCAATAATAAGTGTTTAGGACCATTGATATTATGACGATATATCAAGAACCTTCGGACCATTTCTCTTCGTTGTTTTACGTTTTTGTCCCCACTATTTTGCATGAAAAAAATAACATAAACATGCAACTGCTTTAGTATATATACATTTCTTAACTAATTTGTATATTGACTTAACGGAATGCAAAAAGATTCGTTGTCTTGAAATATGCTTAATTGCTTATGAGAAAATTATTTTAGCCTGGAAGATATAAGCCAACACGTTCAATCTATTGTCTACTACGCGTATACAATATTATTGCCGGCCAATCTTAAAAGTATCGGGCCATACATTCGAAATGGGCTATTTCAGAGACATGAACCACCGGGTCTCTTGTGACGTTTGGTACAAATTTACTGATAGAGCTGGTGCTAATAACGCCAACATCATTTCAGAACCGTGTGAAGTCTTCTTTTTTTTTTTTTGAATATGTGTGAAGTCTTCACTCTTCACTTAAAAGATCTGAACTCTTCATTGTGAGGAACTTGGTTTCAACGGTTACACAATCATTTTACCCAATCGAACTGTTTTTTTATTTATTAAGCCATTAAAAATGAATAATCTAGGTAAATTCCAGGCGAAAATGTATTCTTCAATTTAGTTATCCAAATCAAAAGTTATCGTAAGAGATGGGGACTTCTATCATTGGTTCCTCCTTCTGTCTTTCTTTGCAGCAAGTGTCCCCCATCTATTCGTATTATTTTCCATCGACTTTAAAGACACCAGCTGCATCTTTAATGACCCATACGCTCGTGTGGATCAGATAACATGTAATATTTTGTGTTGTAGATTGTTGGTTGGGCAGTAATTGTGAATTTCAATTTCTATATACAATCAAGAACATCTAGTGACCTTTTTTAGCTAGAAATTAAAGATACATGTGAATTTTAGTTACCAAACGTCGGTGCAATGAGCAAGGCTCTTTTTAAAAAGTTAAGACTTTGTGTAAACGCAAGTGCCTAGCTTTGTAAGTGGATGCATGTGAAGATCCTCCATAGACCTAAATTTTATGGGTTTTTTTTTTAAGAGTTTTAAACTAATTCTGTAGTATTTTAAGATATTTCATTGTATTTAAAAAACTTAAACTAAATGTCTTAGTAGCGGCTATATTTTTGTTCAATATCTTAGGCGAAGTTGGTTTTCTGCTATGCAACTTCATTGATGATGATGGTGAGTTATACATGACGTTATATAGCTACAATATAATTAGAATTAGACAATATATTCTAACATGACAAATTCTGAAATAAATTTTCTATTGAAATTTACTGGCCAAGCCTTTACAACATAGCAGCAAACAGCTATGGTGGTCCATGCCATGTGAATACGAAATAACCGTTGTCATCTTTCACCGTATCATCCAAATGCAATAGCAACATCTTCTTCACAATCATTTCTCTTGTGCTACAAAACTCTTGTATGTCCGTAGCGACAACAATTCTTATGGTTCTACCAGCAAACCACTGGATACCAAATACAGAATAAACTTGATGAGTCCATCTTCTAACCAACAATAAGATCAATCAAATTTTGGCAAACTAAATAAATTGATTTACACCAACACAACTTTCTAAACCAGTTCGGTTTTCTGATCAATACTAATTTGCTCATCGTCACAACCAAACTAACAAATACTTTACAATGTTACACAGTCGATCGAGTGTCGGCTACTAAACTCCTTGTTTTTGTAAGACACAACATGTCACACTTGTTAATTGTTATCATTGTCTTCTTAAATTTTAATTGGTCTGCTGTTATTGCATTTTTTTTGGGGGTCAACTGTTATTGAATTCTCTAAAGCGACGTATTCTTGCATCGGATACATACAACAATTACAATACATACAATCAGTAGATACCATAAGAGTTTATTAGCCGGAGAAGTCGCTGTCCAACTTCCATAGTTACACTTACCAACTAACTAAATATGGCAAGTAAAGTCCTTGAAAATCCAATAAAGTATATTCTTTTTCCATATAAATATAAATACATTCATATAGACTATAGAGGCTGAGAAGGTTAAGAGGAAAATCATTTAAGAAAACCCAGCAACTTCACCTAATCCTTTTAAAAATTGGAAATTTTAATTTTGTTTCATTACCAAATTAAACCACACATTTGTTAACATGATAACGGTTGTCAGATCTGATATATCTTCTTATAAATTTAATGAAATATTTGGTAACGATATTAATTTTCCAAAAGAAGCAATTAAAATCAGGTTAACTAAATGGCAGTCATAAAACATCTGAATTAAAGTTTTTATTTAAAAAAAAACTATTAAAATGAAGGTGAAGGTCGTGGACACAATTAAAAGTCTAGGATTTTTGTTAATACAGGTACAGTCCATAATTTATACAATTAATTAGTTTGCTTTGGTTTGAATTTTGTTACCATCTTTATCGGCATTTATATAGTGTCCTAACCTGTAGCATCATTACTTTTGTATCTCAATTCTCAACCTCTACCCTAAATCTAAAACATGACTCAAACTTAACAATTCATGCAAACAGATTTATGGAAGTAGAGTTTAATTGAGTCATTAATTGAATCACAACTACTTCCATGAAACCTTAAATGCCGAACCCAACTACACACTGCAGCATATCTCTAGCTATAAAACACAGCCTTTCAGTTCTTTCTTCATCACTCTAGCCTCACCGCAAAAGAAAAAAAGGTTAATCAATACTTTTCTTGTGATCATCACCAAAAAAAAAAAACACACACACACAAATTGATCCAAGGCTAATTTAAAATCTTTCTTTCAACCATGAAGATAAAGATAATGAGCAAAACACATGTGAAACCAACAAAGCCAGTACTAGGGAAGAAGCAATTCCTCCTCACCACGTTTGATCTTCCTTACCTTGCTTTCTACTACAATCAGAAGTTTCTCCTCTACAAGTTCGAGAACCTTCTAGATCTTGAGGAAGCCACTTTCACAAACGATGTCGTGGAGAAGCTCAAAGATGGTTTGGGTTTGGTTCTTGAAGACTTCTATCAGCTCGCCGGTAAGCTGGCCAAGGACGACGAAGGAGTCTTCCGTGTTGAGTACGACGCCGACGACACAGAGATTAACGGCGTAGAGTTCTCGGTAGCTCATGCTGATGAAGTCACAATCGATGATCTGACGGCTGAGGACGGAACGGCTATGTTCAAGGACTTGGTTCCTTACAATGCGATCTTGAACTTGGAAGGACTTAGCAGACCTCTCCTTTCAGTGCAGGTATAATTCTTTTAATCTTTTTAAGTGACGAAAGAAATCACAACTAGATGTCTAGATTGCTAGTACTGATCTCGGCATCTGAATTACGTGACCATCTCTATGTTGTTATATATGTTTACTTAAACTTTACGCATGTTATGTGATACTATAATTTTTTTAATAAATGTTTATTGAACCATCCGTCAATAAAATATTAACATTTTAAGGAGTAACATCACGTGATAATTAGCTAGAAAGAAAAGCAAAAATAAAAATTGCTCATAACTTCATAAGTGTGCACCCATCCTTCCACCAAGATTAAAAAAAAAAAAAAAAGTAATATAGCACGTATATTAAAATGTTGACTTTAATTTTGATTCACACAAGTTAGATGGGGAAAATTATTCACATTTATTAGCTCTTCTTTATAGATTCATAGATTGTATACTACGAAGTGGTAAAAAAAAAAACTCTATACGACTTAACAAATTTGAGCTTCACATGATTATTGTATGTGAAGAAATAATCATTTATAGAAAGCTCAAGATGCATGTTTTTATGTTTTGACTATACGCACGTATATAGGTAGTGTAGCTATAATATGTGTATGTGCAATTGTGCATGTTCATCTCTGTGAAGCTCTACACATTATTATTTGTAGTCAGTCAATGGTTTGAGAAGCTCTGTTTTTCAAATGTTTTGACTGCAAACTGTTTGTGTAGTTTTTTTTATGAAAAAAAAAAAAAAAGAAGAAGATAAAATCGTATAACTGATACAACCACTAAATACAACATTCAGTCACCCACGTTATATGGATGTTGTTAATTTGGTGAGTTGCGGGACAAAAATCACAACGCCATGCACTTAGGTACAAAATATATTCAATTCAATAGATAAAAGTACTAAGTAAGGTAATATATATTAGTACACATTGGAGAATTTAATTTTCATTTATCAATCAATATCCTAAATAAATATGGATGGTCAGGATGGTCGATTTATCCCCAATGCATCTCAACTACTAAGATACGTTTCACATTCATTTTTCTTTTATCGATCGTTCCACGTTGATAACTATAAGTAAGTCATCACCACTCGTAATGTCACTCTTGATAAAACATATTTCCTGTTAAAAGATTTATAATTCAACGTATTCATACGTATAATAATACACACACGTAACTTACTTGTATACGATACTTTCATTACAACCAAATATAGAAAAGTTACGCATTAAATGTGCATTCAATGTATAAGCTTTTCAACAGGTGTGGTCGTTGAGATAGTCAATGATTTTTTCCAAACTGGTCTCGAAGCTATCGTCTAGTGACCAATCATATAATTCGATTTCAAAAATTAAAAAGATTCATATTGGCTCATGTCTCGACAAAAATTTTATTTGGTTTTGTTCAACAGGTGACTAAGCTTAAAGATGGAATTGCGATGGGCCTAGCTTTTAACCACGCAGTTTTAGACGGAACTGCCACATGGCACTTCATGAGCTCATGGGCCGAGATTTGTCGCGGAGCCCAATCCATCTCAACACAACCTTTCCTCGACCGAGCGAAAGCGCGTAACACGCGCGTGAAGCTCGACCTCACTGCTCCAAAGGACCCCAACGCAACCTCCAACGGAGACGACGCGGCTACTCCCGCAGCGGAACCGGCGAAGCTGGTGGAGAAGATCTTCAGGTTCTCGGACTCTGCTGTCCGCACGATCAAGTCAAGAGCCAATTCGGTAATCCCATCCGACGGTTCGAAACCATTCTCAACGTTCCAGTCACTCACTTCCCACATCTGGCGCCACGTCACCTTAGCGCGTGGGCTCAAACCCGAGGAGATAACGGTCTTCACCGTCTTCGCCGACTGTCGCCGCCGCGTCGATCCTCCGATGCCGGAGGAATATTTCGGAAACTTGATCCAGGCGATCTTCACCGGAACCGCGGCGGGACTACTGGCGGCGCACGGGCCGGAGTTCGGAGCATCGGTGATCCAAAAGGCGGTCGTGGCACACGACGCGAGTGCGATAGACGCGCGTAACGACGAGTGGGAGAAATCGCCGAAGATATTTCAGTTCAAAGACGCCGGAGTGAACTGCGTGGCGGTGGGGAGCTCGCCGAGGTTTAAGGTTTACGAGGTGGATTTCGGTTGGGGAAAACCGGAAACGGTTAGGAGCGGGTCGAACAACCGGTTTAATGGGATGATGTATTTGTACCAAGGCAAAGCTGGTGGTATAAGTATCGATGTGGAGATTACTCTTGAAGCTTCGGTTATGGAGAAGCTTGAGAAGAGCAAAGAGTTTTTATTGAGTGAGGAGCTGAGCAATAGCATTGGCAATGGCAATGGTAACGGGGTTGCTGTTTGAATGTGTTTTTTTTTTAGTTTTATTAAGGTTAATTAGTTTAATTAATCAAAAACTCCAGATTTTTGGTTAATTTAGCTAATTAATTTTTTTCATTAAGGAGTGAAAAGCCTTGTGGGTTATGAAGTATCAAGTATGGTAATAATTTGCGCTTGTGGTGTTGATAATAATCAGCAAGGATGCTGCCGTTGTGGTATTTGTATGATTATGTTTGTAGTGTTTGGTTTGGAGTTGTCGTATTTGGACCATGGGTTTTAAAGTGATTTTGTGTTATCAACTTCATGAACTTGTAATATGTCTTTAACATAGTCATTAGATCCTCTCAAGTCTCAATGCCATTTACATTTTGGATTTTACAAATTAAATAACGAGAAAAGTACAGGATTGTGTATTAATTAAGTTGTGAACATGACTTGAGATTTTGTAGGAAGTTATGAAAAATGGCAAAACTGGTCTTTTCGATGATGAATATGATTCTACTGATGATTTACAGATCACATTGCATTTGCATCTTAAGGTTTAACCAACATCGGTTAAAAAAAGTAAAAAAACTAAACCATCGTGTGTAAGATTTGGGAGATTTCAATTAAAAATTAAAATTGTTTCGATTAGAAAAAACTAAACAAATTAAAAATTGTTTCGATAACATCTATGGTTGAAAATGTATAATTTTTTAAAAAATCATTCAATTGTTAAAACAAAATTTGACAGCAAAAATAAATATTGTTAAATTTGTTTTGTGACTGAATTTTAATTAAATCAAAACCCTAAAATCAAAACTTCTCCTTGTTTTCTGTTCTCAGCCGTCGTCGTCCGTTTAACAGAGCAAGACGACGACGAGAGTGAAAGCCTTTGTTTCGCATTTGGTGTCGACTCATGTTTTCATTAATACTCCAACGAGGGAGAAGGTCTCAATGGCGCACTTTGACAAAAGCTACTCCTTTTACTCAACCCTTCTCTTCTTCTACTATCGCTACCACCACCAACACCAACAAAGATCTGCTGAGTCTTGAAGATGAAAGAAAAAAGAAGACTTTCACAGTCTCTTACCTTATCGACTCCTTAGGACTAACTACAAAACTCGCCGAATCAATCTCAATGAAAGCCAGTTTCGACAAAAGAGGTAACCCAGATTCAGTCCTGAAACTTCTAAGAAGCTACGGATTCACAAACTCTCAAATCTCAAGTATCATCGCTACTTACCCACGTTTCCTTATTGAGAATCCTGAGAAGTCTCTTCGTGCTAAGCTTCATTTCTTGAAACTTAACGGAGCTTCAAGCTCTGAGCTTACAGAGATTGTTTCCAAAGTTCCTAAAATCTTGGGGAAGAGTGGAGGTTAATGGATTAGTCATTACTATGATTATGTCAAAGAGATCTTACAAGATCAAGATAACACTTCTTCTTCTTCTTCTTCTTCTTCTTCTTCTTCTTCTTCTTCCAAGCAGACCAATCGAACTCGAAACGTATCGGTTTTGAGAGAAATGGGAGTGCCTCAGAGACTGTTGTTAAACTTGTTGATCTCTAGAGCTAAACCGGTTTGTGGTAAAGAAAGATTTGAAGAATCGGTTAAGAAGATCGTTGAGTTAGGGTTTGATCCGGCTAGTCCTAAGTTTGTGAATGCTTTGTATGTTTTCTATGAGCTTAGTGATAAGACAATAGATCAGAAAGTGAATGCTTATAAAAAGTTAGGACTTAGTGTGAATGAAGTTTGGGCAGTTTTCAAGAAATGGCCTTTCTCGTTAAAATACTCTGAGAAGAAGATTATTCAAACGTTTGAGACTTTGAAACGTGTTGGTCTAACGGAGGAAGAGGTACGCTTGATGGTTAAAAGGTACCCTGAATGCGTAGGCACTTCAGAGGAGAAGATAGTGAAGTCAGTCGAGACTTTTCTCGAGCTAGGATTCACTAAAGACGAGTTTGCGATGATCATAAAGCGACATCCTCAGTGCGTTGGCTTAGCTGCGGATTCGGTTAAGAAGAAGACTGAGTTTCTTGTGAAGACGATGGGTTGGTCTTTGAAAGTTGTGGCTTCAACACCTATTGTACTTGGATTCAGCTTGGAGAAGTTCATTTTCCCTAGGTGTAATGTAATCAGAGTTCTTGTTACGAAAGGGCTGATCGATGAAGTCCCTGCGATCTCTACTGTTTTGACGAGTCCGAAGCTGAAGTTTTTGAAGCTTTTTGTGGAGAAGCATAAGAGTGTCTCACATGATTTGATCTCTATCTTCACTGGAGATAGCAGTCTAATAGATTAGATAGCACTGTGAAGAAAAGAAAAAGTTCCAAACCTCAAAGATTGGTTATTGTTGATTTGTATCATGAGATATGTGTTCAGTCTCCCAATTTTGTTGTAAAGAAACATTTTTAGGGAGTCAAACAATTAAATAAGGACAGTTTTCAGACAAGAACACTTACTGTCGTTTTGGCAATTAAGGGTGTGTTTACTATTTGTCTCCAAAGTTAGTCTTGTAATTTGTTTTTAACCTTTTTTTTTGTGTGGTCGCAAAATCTTCTAAAACATGAGATTTCAAGTAAAACACCTAACACTAATTATAATCTTGTAGAAACTGATAATTTGTTATTGAGTATAAGGATACGATTTATAAACAGAGTAATACACAAGAAAGGGAAGATATATGTGCAGTAATTGTAAATAAAGCAGAGGAGAGATTTGAGTCAAATCAAATCTTCCGTTACAGATATGGACATTCCTAATACTAATCTCTCCAATTTTTTTTTTTTTTTTCCTTTCTCATATTTAATAAATTGTAAGGCCCAGAAATAGATAAGAAGACAGAGAAGGTTAACCACTCCATATCTATATACTCTTATCTTACCTCACCAAACCAAAAAAAAAAACTCTCTCATTTCTTTTTCAACGTTGCTTCTTAACAACTTTTTTGAAACCTCAAAAAAAAACTTCTCCAATGTCGGAAGAGATACGAGAGCAGCATGATCTCGCCGACTCTAAACCTTCTCCACCGCCACAGAAGCATGGTCTCATCAGCCGCAAAAGACAGCTTGTGTTTCTCGCCCTCATGATTTTTCTAGCCGCAAAAGGATTCGTAGGAATCCAAGACATAGCGTTTGTAATATTGTGTACTATCTACTTGTTTGTGGTCATGGCTAGATTTGCCTATCCTCGCAAGCAAACAGAGCAGAAGAAGAGACTCGCACCTAAAAGCAAACTCTTTCGAGCTTACTTCCTCGGCACTGCCATCATAGGTTACTCATCTGATTTCTTCTAAGTTTTCTTTTTATATTTTTCCTTATGAATAAATCAAACTCTCTCTTAGGTCTACTCTTCCCTATCTGCTACGTCGGAGATGGAATATACCGTGGAGACGTTCACGGCGTTGGAGCCGTCGCACCGCATCTATTCCTCCTCTCAGGTCAAGTGTTCATAGAACCTATAGGTTTCTCCGACAAGTATTCAACTCCAGTTGCTAGTCTTGTACCTGTCTTCTACAACATTTATCGCCTTTACCCGCTTTTGGATTGGGTTAAAGCAGAATTCTCGGATACTCAGCGTCCCGGTGGTTCGGTGAGAGTATACGCAGGAAGAGCCATTGCGTCGGTGAACACGGTGATGTGGTTTTACAATCTGTTTGGTTTCTTGTTGCCTGTGCTTCTTCCTCGCTCTTTTGAGATTTACTTCTCCGATGATAACAAAGATAATTGAATGGTTTGTATTCATTGTCTGGTTTAGAAAACTCCCATGGTACATGTATAAGTGTATCTGCTTTTGTGTCTTTTATGTCTCGATCGGGTAAAAGTTTTTTTTTTGTCTAAATAATTTACTAAGTGGGGTGAGAGAGTTATTTTTTCACCACTAAAACAATGAAAAGGTTGTTCACTCTTGATACATACGCAAATCTTTCAACAGTAATAAGTCACGATTACAAACTTAATTTAAGTATTTGACACCACAAATTACACATTCAACAACTTTGGCCTAGTATATAGAACTTCGAACTCAGTAGGAGCAACGTCGTGTTGCCTCCTCGTAATCTCTTGAAACCATCATAAATATCTTCAGATCCTTCGACTAATCGTAAATATCCCCAATCTCTTTTTTAAGCAGTCCCGGCCCTTAACATGTCAATGCAAAAGTCCAATCATTACACAAAACTCTATCACAGGTTATGAAAGGTCCAACAATTAAACAGAGTTTGTGAAATTGCGAAATGGAATTGTGGATTAAAAAAAGTAAACTGTGATATTTTGCATGATCGAAACAGTTTTGCTGATGTCTCTTGTTTGATTTTTGTTTTAAAGGTTGACTTTGGGTTTAGGATACTCTCTGTAGACGAGATTTTGAAAGATTTCTGACTCAAAAGGGTAAAAAAAGAGAAATTGAAGGAGTCGATGATGATAAGCTAACCTGTTTTGCTGAAAGTCCAATGCCTTGCAAATCATCAAGCTGAAATAGATAATACAAAAAGCTTAGAAACAAACCAAAACTGATTTGGAGACATGTTCGATAATACATGTAACTAAAACGCATGTTATTTTTAAGTCATATAAAAGTTTATTGTTAATTCATTGTGACAGGGATGCAACTTCTCTGTAAAACACTGTGGCACTTACCGTGTGAAATGGAAATTCATCGCGAAGCTCAACTATGTAAGTTGCTCTTTTCTCGCCAATACAAATCTGGTTCTAAAATATTTACCTTGCTTTAAGTGCAGAAGCAGCAGTGTTGATTTTAGTCTTTCTCTCTGTCACATTTCCTCTTACCACTGTCTGTTTTTTCTAGAAGTAGCAGACACAGTCAAAGGTGTCTGTCTCCTTTGAGCAGCAGAGGATAGTGAAATAGATTTTTCAAGACCGTTGATGTTCTTCTTAGTAGGATTATTCATGGCTCGGTTACCGCCTAGACAGATCCGTAATGCTAAGTTTAGCATGTAAAAGGAGTCTTGGCTAAATTCCCGGGGCTGAAACAAAAAAAAAGGGTTAGCATCGCCTGCAATTACATTTAGTTAACCATAAACTGAAAATAAATAACTCAAAAGCAAGCAAAGTATCAACCAAACAAGTGATCAGCAATGTTCTGTTGCATCCTTGTAAACAATCCTTCAACATGCGAGTGAGTTTGCTCTCCCGATATGGTACATGAGATTCATTTGCATTGAGAGCATACATGACATGACATTCTGTAAAGCATAAATCGACTTATTTATCCTGGCAATCTCTAGAGGAGCTAAGGCACTGTTTTGTTTCCTGGAGTCCTCCTATCCTGTTAGAGGAAGACAACTCCCATCACATGCTGACACAAGATTATCATGTAGAAAAGATAATTTAAATGTGACACTGAAAATACTCAACCTGCCATATCAAGAAAATTCATCCTCCCATGAGAGTCTGCATTGGCACTGGTAACATGTATCATCACACCTTTATGACTCCCAACTGGAGGCTCTGATAAGTATTGAGAGAAAGGAGCTTGATGCTGAGCTGGCAGCAGAAAGGAAGAGAAGAAGAAGTTAGTTAGCAATATCAGATCATGAGGATCACTATAAATAGAAGAGAGAGTGTTTAGTAAAGACCATCCTGCGTGATCAACATTGTGAGTTTGTTAGATCAGAGCTGCGTCTCTGTTCATGGTGATAAGAGAGGAGAACTGTAACTCCGATCTTATCAGTCAGGGTTCATCATTGGTATTGGGGAATTGAGAAGAGATAAGAGAGAAGAGATCACACCTTCAAAGCTTATCAGGCTCATTACTCAGCTTCTGAGTTTTCTTGATACCAAAATATAAGTTCTGGAATTATGAGAGAGACTTGACAGGTGCCTGAAAAGCAGAAACTTTAAAATATTAATGATGCTGCAAAAAAACGCATGTCTCAACGCTTTTAACTAAAGAACACTAAATATGACTTGCCTGTGAAAGTCCCTTGAGTTGAATTTTAACAGAAGATTAAAAGCTTGAAACCGACTTAGTTGTAGCTTTAAATTTAAGCATATAGTTTGGAATTTAAGTTTCAAAATATGAACTCTGGATTGGTCAGACAAAAGAGCATCCCTTGCGGTATAACATTTTCCATATTCAACATCCACTGTAAGATCTTCTGTTCTCTTTTGGCAGCTCAAGAGATGAAATAGTACTCACCCTGAGATTATTTATCAAGAGGGTAATGTATTTTTCAAAAGCATTGTATTCATTTTATCACTTTCGCTACAATCTCTAGAAGACAAAAATTGCAGCTTTCATAAAATCAGACACAATATATGTAGATACAATAATAATAAAAAACTTCAAGCTTCATTTCTAGAGAAGCAAAATTGCTGATTATTTTTTGGGTCTGCTTATATCCGATGCAGGCTCTGCTGAGGAAGAAGGGAAAGAAGAGAGTATTTTTGATTAACAAATGATGAGATTGTACATAATGATCTTTTTGGCTCTCTGGCTCTTTTTTTAGCTGCAAATCAATTAGTTAGTTATAATTAAGGCCTTTGTGTAACAATTTATTCATGAGGAAAATCAATCTTTGTTTATATAAATCAAAAATCCCATTTAAGTTACATTTTGATCTCACAACAAATGTCACTGCTCTGCAGTCGTATTACATTTTAAACAATTGGTCACATGGAGTATGTTACAAGGAAGAATGACAAGTTATATGATACAACTACAATGAAGTAACTAACACAAGTAATCATATAAATATATTTGGTATGGATTTAGTGACTTTTATATCTGCAAAAAAAGCTTGAAAGATCTTAGTGATTGTGATTGATTATATAGATACACTGATAACGGTTAGATTGATCTGCAATAAAAGCTTGTGAAAGAACTTACTACAACGGTTAGATTGATTTTAACGGAAATCGAATCCAATCCAGATTGTGACAACAAACGAAAAAGAGGAAAATTACAATTACTGATATATATAAACATATATATATATATATATATAAACGAAAAAAGGAAAATTAGTAAACGCGTATATCATATCATTAAATGAAGAGAAATAATGGAAATCGAATTTTCTACATAAATAAATAACGCTGAAGTTGTGTGTGTGTGTTTACCCTAATTCTCATCAAAAGAAACTAAAAAGCTTCTTCTTCTCTCTCTCTGTAAACAAACAAAACAACGTACAACAATGGTTTCTTCTTCTTCTTCTTCAATGTTGGCTTCTTCTTCTTCTTCAATGTTGTCGGTGAGGAACAGAAGGTGTTTCAAGAAACACCGTTCGCTCTCTTCCGTATCAAAGAAGACAACAAATCTTGCTGCAAGAGAAAAGACCATGTTTAAGAAAGCATCCGAGCTTTCGATCCTTTGTGATGTCGAAGTCTGTGTTATATACTACAACCGCGATGGAGAACTCGTCGGGACATGGCCGGAAGATCAATCCAAGGTTCGAGACATGGCAGAGAGATACAGCAAACTCAACGATAGCGAGAGACGCAAGAAAAGCACAAACCTTTCTCAGTTTCTGAATAAGAAGACCGACAAGAAGACATCTTTAGATATCAATGACAAGAGATTCTCTGAGAAACTTTTGGAGATGGAGGCTTCGTTAGAGAGTAATATACGGGTGTTACAAGATCAGCATCTTCGGGTGTTACAGAACCAGTCTCAGACAGAACCCCTCGATCAGAACCCTTTGGTGTCTTCCCCCGGCTTCTTCACAACATTGATGAGCGGTGGTGGTGTGTCAAAAACAGAGCAATACCTATCGACGCCTTCATCGACTCAACAACTTCCCATGGTGATGATGCAGACACAAACCCCACCACCACTTGTCCACTTTGATGATCAGTTGTTTGCCGAGTGGAATCCGTCGTCTTTTTCTTTTGCAGAAGATCCATCATTGATGTTCTCTTCTTTTTACCATTGAAGAATATTAGGTCTTTGACTTGGTCAACGTACGGTTTCTTATTTTCTATTATGTATGATTTGATTACGACGAAGTTAGATTATGATGAGTTTGTAACTCTGTGGCCGATTTAGTATATTTAGGGTTTGTTATGAATTTTTGTATGTTATCATCCTTTGAACTGTATGTTTTGCCAAGTATGAATGTATTTTTCTCTTCAAGTTCTAACATAGTCTTTGCCAAGTATCTACTTTTGAAGTTGTTCGTTTAGTACTGCTTTTGTGTCTTTTATGTCTCGATCGGGTAAAAGTTTTTTTGTCTAAATAATTTACTAAGTGGGGTGAGAGAGTGAGGCATACAGATTGAAAGTTCTTTTTCACTCTTGATACATACGCAAATCTTTCAACAGTAATAAGTCACGATGACAAACTTAATTTAAGTATTTGACACCACAAATTACACATTCAACAACTTTGGCCTAGTATATAGAACTTCGAACTCAGTAGGAGCAACGTCGTGTTGTCTCTTGAAACCATCATAAATATCTTCAGATCCTTTGACTAATCGAAAATATCCCCAATCTCTTTTTTTAGCAGTCCCTTAACCTGTCAATGCCAAAGTAAAACACTATCAGAGGTTATGAAAGGTACAACAATGAAACAGAGTTTGTGCAATTGTGAAATGGAATTGTGGATTAAAAAAAGAAAACTGTAATATTTTGCATGATCGAAACAGTTTTGCTGATGTCTCTTGTTTGATTTTTGTTTTAAAGGTTGACTTTGGCTTAGGATATTTAGACGAGACTTTGAAAGATTTGGTCACCAACTTCTGACTCAAAGGGGGAAAAAAGAGAAATTAAAGGAGTCCAATGATGATAAGCTAACCTGTTTTGCTGAAAGTCCGATGCCTTGCAAATCATCGAGCTGCAATAGAAAATACAAAAAGCTTACATACACACCAAAACTTTACATTATAACTAAAGGCATGCTATTTTAAGTCATATCAACAGTTCACTGTTAATCCATTGTGATAGAGATGCAACTTCTCATTTGTAAAACACTGTGGCACTTACCGTGTGAAATGGAGATTCATCGCGGAGCTCAACTATGTAAGTTGCTCTTTTCTCGCCAATACCCTGTCATTCATCAATATAGGCCACAAACAAGTTAGGTACTAAACTATAAACAAGCAGTTAAATATTTGAAAATTCTGATTAAGCTAGTCATCTCACCTTTAACTTCTTTAGATCTTCCCTGTAAATACACAAGAGAAGAGAAAAGCCTAATTTAGTTTTACTTCTTTATAAACCAATATAGACAGGATTTCTAAATAATAATGACACAAACATACATGTAAATTCAACTGATTACACATTTACACCCGAAGACATTACATCAAGATTTGGAAAGCTTCTAATACTCAAAAAGAAAGTTTATTTATGTGTATTTTGTGTTTACCTTAAGAAAATTTTAAAAAGAAAAAAAAAACTTACTTTCCAGCTGTGTTTATGAACTTCAGGTAATCTCCAACAGCAGAGTTCTGTACAGAAACAAAAGATGCATTATGTCAATTATAAGGTTTATGTTAATTTCAATGAAAAGACAATCTTAATCAAAACTTGTGAACTCTTTTTACCTTCAGTTTAGAGCTGTGTGCGCTATATGTCTTCCAAGGACTGCAGTCAACGTTGGAAGGCATAGTTTTCTCAGGCGTTCTTAGCTCTAGACTGACAACAGCTTCAGCAGTAATATCACTGTGCTCTGATGCTTCTTCTGCCTGAGATTCAGTAAAGGGAGTTTGATATTTCTCAGGTACTGATAGTTGGTTTGAGAATTTGCATATCGACTTCAAATTGTTTGACAGATTTTGAAGTCGGATGCTAAGCGGTGGTGATGCACTTTCGTTGCCTAGCAAACTGTTGTTTTCTTTGTCCAGGTTTTCACCTACCATATAGAGAAAGACCAGAAATTGAGCAAAAGGTTTCATTGTATTACTTTCATAGATTAATGTCACACGACTCACAACCTACCTTCATTAACCACCAGAGGGAGATCTTCTTCAGTGACTGAATTGTTGTCATCCCTCTCTACGATTGGTGCTGCCATACGAAAAAATAAATAAGTTAACTTTTCCTTTAAACCAGACTCTTCTTTATCAACTTTCCTGTCTCACCTTTGTCTGCAAAAGCATCATCACATTGAGTGGCTCCTGAAACCTTTTCCTCATGTTTCCGGGGTGTCTCCTAAAGATTAATGGAATAACTGTTAGACTAATTATACCCAGATGTTGAAACAAAACATAGTACCTATACAAATTACCTTATCTGTAGTGTCAACAACTTCAGAGCTTAAAGAGACACTTGTTGAATAGCTCTAGAAATGAAAAGAAGTAAATATTAGGTATTCTGACCAAACTGAATTTCATTCTTTAAATTTGTTTTGCATCAGTCTGAGATGCAGAGAAGTTGCAGAAGGAGAATTTACCGGTTCCATGGCTACTGCAGAACATGAGTAAGCCAGAGAATTCTGCAAAGAAGTCAAAGCCAACCGTGATCCACTGAATGTAAGTAATGTCTTGCAAATTTTCATATTGACGTTAATAGAAATTATTACCTCTTCTACCAAAGAAGATTGAGAATCTGTAACAGTAAAAGATGAACAGACTTCCTACAATAGCAAAAAAAGAGTTTGTAAGTAAAGCCTTAGTAATATATAGCCATGCAGCTCCTATTAGTTCAATATCGCAGATACTTACTTCTTTCGATGAGGAGGCTTGAACGCTAAAGACAACCTTCGAGGTGGAGATTTCCTGCATCAACATAAACACAAGTATCATTTGAGGTGAGAAAAGAAACCGAAGAGAGTTACTCTAATATCCAGAACGAAGATGCTCTACCTTTTTAAGTGTCATCTTTGCTTTGCCTTCCATCTACAAAATCCACAAAAAAAAATCTGACTAAACTATTTCTGAATTTACAAGGGTAAAAGCGAAAGTTGAATTACCTTCTTAGAGATATTTTTACATTTCGCTGAATCATTCGCTTCACCAAACAGTTTCCTTCAATCATTGCAAAAAAAAAGAATCATCATTTTATGATGTTGTAAAACTGAACAACAGAACAGATGAAGGTATAACAAGGATATCAAGGCTTAAAGTTGATACAAAGCTGGTTCTGAAAGATTTACCTTGCTTTAAGTGCAGAAGCAGTAGTGTTGATTTTAGTCTTTCTCTCTGTCACATTTCCCCTTAGCACTGTCTGTTTTCTAGAAGTAGCAGACACAGTCGAAGGTGTCTGTCTCCTTTGAGCAGCAGAGGATAGTGAAATAGATTTTTCAAGACCGTTGATCTTCTTCTTAGTAGGATTAGTCGTGGCTCGGTTACCACCTTGACAGATCCGTGATGCTAAGTTTAGCATGTAAAAGGAGTCTTGGCTAAATTCCCGGGGCTGAAACAAAAAAAGGGTTAGCATCGCCAGCAATTACATTCAGTTAATCATAAACTGAAAATAAATAACTCAAAAGCAAGCAAAGTGATCAACCAAACAAGTGATCAGCAATGTTCTGTTGCATCCTTGTAAACAATCCTTCAACATGCGAGTGAGTTTGCTCTCCCGATATGGTACATGAGATTCATTGGCATTGAGAGCATACATGACATTCTGTAAAGCATAAATCGACTTATTTATCCTGGCAATCTCTAGAGGAGCTAAGGCACTGTTTTGTTTCCTGGAGTCCTCATATCCTGTTAGAGGAAGACAACACCCATCATATGCTGACACAAAATAATCACGTAGAAAAGATCATTAAAATGTGAGATTAAAAATAGTCAACCTGCCATATCAAGAAAATTCATCCTCCCATGAGAGTCTGCATTGGCACTGGTAACATGTATCATCACACCTTTATGACTCCTAACTGGAGGGTCACTACTCAGCTTCTGAGTTTTCTTGAGACCAAAATATAAGTTGTGGAATTCTGAGAGAGACTTGACAGGTACCTGTGAAAACCAGAAACTTTGAGTAATTAATGATGCTGCAAAATCCGCATATCTCAAGACTTATGCTAAAGAACACTAAATATGACTTGCCTGTGAAAGTCCCTTGAGTTGAATTTTCCCTTGTGCACCTTCTAGTACAGTAACAACTCGCTTTTCTTGGTCTAAGAGATCATACACAGTTTCCTGAAACACCTCGTAAACCGATACAGAAACTGAGTCTCCTCTTTCCTCAGCCATAGATAACATCTCAGACATTGTAAGGACGGCTAAACCAAACTCCCTCTCGTTACCCTACAAACACCATGTTCGTACATCACTCAGTTAACATTTTCATCTATAGACTATAGTGATAATATCACAATCAATGCTTTGAATACCTGGATTAGGTGTGTTTTTCCGCTACTTCTTGCTCCATGGGCAATAACATTAGCATCTGTACCCTCAAATACACTAGAGATAAGCGGTGTTATCTCCTTAGTGAGAATCAAACCTGTAGTTTCACTCTCTTCGTAGCAGTAGTCCAATTTATACGAGTCTTTCGAACTGTCACAAACACACACACAAAAAAAAAAAGACTTACTCATTAATTAGGCTTGAACAATTGCTAATCCACTACAGACTGAGAATCTAAGTGTATATATATATTCACAGTGAAAATTTTGGTGTCTAATGATGCCATATCTCCATAACACAAGAGTTGATATAAACAAACCTTATAGATTAAATCAAACAGTTCCATGACAAAATCCGATAAACCCAACTCAAAATCGCAAATGAATTCTCAACAAAACAAGTCAACAACAAATATAGATAAAGTAATCGAAGAAAATTCAGAAATTTAGATTAAATTGAGAATCAAAATTGTAGTCGAAACTCGAAAACCTGGAGATGCAACTCATTTCGGAAATTGTAACCAACCAAATAGAGGGGGAAGAAGTGAAATTACCATTGAGCTCCAAAAGAAATCGTAACACTCTCACCCACCGGCTTTTGGATCAGTATTGATCCTGTTGACGACGGATCCGTGGAGGGTTTAACCCTAGCCACAACCCGAACCAGTTTCGTCATCTTCGTCTCCATAATCTCAAAATTTTAGGTTTTTTTTTTTTCTCTCACTGGTAGAATTCGAAATTGAACAAACAAAAGAGAATCTCTTTAGATAAAAAAGGGAGAAGAAACGTTCTGAATCTGAAGATTTTTTGTTTCCTATGAGAGAAAGAGAGAGAAATGAAATGAGCCCGTTAAGTAAAATTTTCAAATTCTAGAAGTCTGTCTGGCTCCTTCGATGACTCCGAAATTGGTCCTACCTAGGCGTATGTGAGAAGCTTACACACAAAAAACGATACCGTTTTCGAAATGGGGAATAAACGCACCGTTTAGAGGGTTCGTCTTTATTTGATTGAGACCAGGTCCATTTAAACTTAAGAAGCCCAATAGTAAGCCCAATAGTAAACCTTTCTGTGAAGTCAAATTAGGGTTTTATTATATATCAAATGAATCATCAGGATCTTGAGCAGCCCTAGTCGTTTCGTCTCAGTCACTCTGTCCAGCCGCTGGGTGAGTCTCTCCTTCTCTCTCTCTGTCGATCTCTCTGAGCTCTTCTCGTCTCTCTTCGTTAGATGTTTAAGAATTTTGCGTTATTAGTATTTAAATTTTTTTTTTTCCATTGAATCATCATGGATCAATTGAAGCTTTGGTGTGTGTTGATTTAGTTGAATCCACAGTTTTTTTTTTTCATTTCGAGCTTTTTGCTTTGAATTTTGTTAGGATTTTGTATAGCATTTGATTCTGCAAAAAAAATTTTTGTTTTTGTTGATCATGCTTTAGTAATTTAGATTAGTCTAATCTGTATCACTTGTAATGTGTTTGATTATACTCATTTCCTCCATTGATGTAGTTTTTGTAATGTGAATTCTCCTAATTGCTTAACACGATTAGGTTTGAAAGATACGATCTTTTTGTATTCTCTTGTTCTCATGTTGTAACTTTTTGTATTTTTTTATTGTTAGAAAAATGAAGCACAACAACGTTATCCCGAGCTCACACTTTCGCAAGCACTGGCAGAACTATGTCAAGACTTGGTTTAACCAGCCTGCCAGGAAAACAAGGAGACGTGTTGGTTAGTAAAAATTTCTCTTTTTGGATCTTCTTTCTAGTTAAATCATTTGCTTACTTACGGTTTCAGTTGTCTACTTGTGAAGTAGAGGTCTCTCGTCACTTATGTCTCCTTTTTGCGTGATGTGTTTTCTCAGCTAGACAGACGAAGGCTGTGAAGATCTTCCCTCGTCCAACCTCTGGTCCTCTCCGCCCTGTTGTGCATGGTCAGACTCTTAAGTACAACATGAAAGTTAGAGCTGGAAAAGGATTCACTCTTGAAGAGCTTAAGGTCTTAATTCTGGAACATCTCTCTTCTTTTGGCTGTTATCTTCTTAAGATTTATAGAGATGATAATAATTTCTTTATGTGTTCATCAGTCTGCTGGTATCCCAAAGAAGTTGGCTCCAACTATCGGAATTTCTGTTGATCACCGTCGCAAGAACCGTTCTTTGGAGGGTCTTCAATCCAATGTCCAAAGGTTAAATACTTACAAGGCTAAGCTCGTTGTGTTCCCTCGCCGTTCCCGTAAAGTCAAGGTATTTGATATATCTTCTGCCTCTTGATTCTTGTGTTCTTGTTATATGTATGTAACAATTTGGTGTCTTTGTATTTTAGGCTGGTGATTCTACCCCAGAGGAGCTTGCTAATGCTACTCAAGTCCAGGGAGATTACATGCCTATTGTTAGCCAGAAGGCAGCCATGGAGCTAGTGAAGGTGAGTGCCGATATGAAGGCTTTCAAAGCTTATGACAAACTCCGTCTTGAGCGAACAAATGCACGCCATGCTGGTGCCAGAGCCAAGAGGGCAGCTGAGGCCGAAAAAGAAGAGAAGAAGTAAAGATCGTTGCTTTAGAAAATTAATCATTCTTGAATTCTTCTTCCTCTCGTTCTTACTTTTGTGTAAGACTCTGTTTTTTCTTTTTGGTGCGCGGTTTATCAATACTTGGGTCTCGAATTTTTCTGGTACTTGGGTTTTCTAAGTTTATGAAATATAACGAGTTTGGGAGTTTTATAAGCTAAAAACTATGGTTCCTATTATAATCTGTATAAATGCATTTAGTTGGACAATTACAAAAAGCTTGAACAATTGAGAACTAATATAACCATACCATTCGTATCAACCAATGTTCATAACATAATCCAACCGTGGGGGGTTATTAAAATTGGATTGACGTAACTCCGATGTTATCATCTGCAGTGAAGAGCGCCTATGACTAACCAAGGCACCTATAACATATTGCACTGAAGTGTAAGTATTAGTAACCACAACAAAAAATTACAAAATGATACAATTTAGAGTTCTGATCATCACTGACCAATACTGTAAACGTAATGGCCATCCCATTATTCTCTTTTATTTTTATTATTTAGAAACAAAATACAAAAAAGTTAAAATACTTTTCTTACTTTAGGTCTTGAACCTCTGGGAGATCTTTCCAACTCCATCTCTACACTCCTCAGCGACTCTCTTCACCTTCTCGGTTACCTGAGCTGTTCCTTTCCCAACTTCCTCAGCAGCTCCTTTTGCCTTGACAACGGCCGCATCTCTCATTTCTCCAGTTCGCTTTCCTAAATTCTCCGCGAATTCCTTCAAAATTGTAATCCACGATCGTATTTTCTCCATCACAATGAAGATCACTTCCCGGGATTTTCCTCCCACGGTTCCAGCCATCTCTTTCAGCTTATCCATCAGGGTTTTGGCTCTCTCCTCAGTTTCTTCAACCGACGATTTCTCCAGACTGTTTAGTAATTCACTTTGTTCAGTCTCTCCAATGCTCGTCTCTTGAAGGTCTTTATCAACAACAACTTTCAGTCCATTTGTTTCCCATCGCTTTCTTGCCTCTTCTAAAGCTTTTCCTTGTTCTTTAGCTCTCTTTCCTTCCTCCTCAGCCCACGATCTGAACAAACAAACAAATGATGGGAATATGGTTATGGACAGATTGAAAGTTTTATACAGTTGTACTCATGGGGTCAGATATCAGAATTATGATAGAAACTTTTGACATTATAAAAGTAATGAGTTTAAAGTACCTGGCCATAGACAGGGCTTTTCGTTCAACTTCCAATTCATACTGCAACTTTGAAATCCGCTGGCTCTCTTCTTCAGCCTCTTTTCGAAGATTGGAAACCCTTTCCTTCTCAAAAGATATCTCTGCCTTGTTACTCATCAAATCCTCCAGCTTGTCTTCTGCTTCGCGTCTTAACCTTGAGAGCACCTCCATTTCTGACTCAACAGCAGCTCGTTCTTTCACCAAGGCCAGATTCTCTTCCTCTCTCTTTTCCTTCAGCTGCTCCAACTCCACTTTCGCTAGTTCCGCCATTTTCTCGACCGCTTCAATCTTTTCCCGTTCCACGGAAAGCTCTTTCTCAAAGCTGGCATTGACGTCTTTTTCTACTTCCGCAACAAGGGCGTTATGCGCAGACACAGCTTTTTCAGCCATCGATTCTGCTTCTATACGTGCCAATTCCTCACTAACAATATCGGATGCCTCACCACTTGAAAGAGCAATGGCAGCTTGTCCTTTGGTGACTGGTTTTTGAGGCTGAAACAATCTTGTACAACCTAAAAAATGTGTGTGCATTTATACAAAAAGGTAATGAATGTGCAAGAAGACATATTTTTAAATGTGAAATCTACACATACCAAATGCAAGGGCAGCGATTCCTTGTTCCCCAGTAGATAAATCTGCGATAATAGCAGGCAATGCATCTGGGTTTATCTTCTCGATGTCAATGAAACCCGATAGTTCATACAGCTTCTGCATGATTAAGCGAATTAATGATTATTTGCAATCTTATGAGAAGTGAACAAAACCAAGCTTAATATCCAACCTGTTTATCAGCTTCTGGAAGCTGTCGTTTCTCCAAGGCCATTTTCCAGCTTATAAGATCCTGGCGTGAAAGAAGGCTGCGTCGGACCAGAAATAAGCTTAACTTATAGAAATAAAATACATCTGAAATACCAAAGTATAGTCAAAAGTACAAAATATAATAATATTCTAGAAACAGAATGAACAAATATTTATGCCGATTCATTTCATGAGAATATTGAAAATGCAGCACTGATGTCATAAAGAGAATTTAAGGTATCCCGCAGCATTATTTATATGTTTTTATCAATGCGATATACATATCCAGAATTTCTTTTTGACAAGCTGGATTGAGTTTCTGGCAACATAAATACCTTTCAGGGGAAAACAGGACTGTGCGTTCAACATCGTCAAGCAGATCACGGTTAGAAAGCTTGCTCGTGATGAGTCCCGCTTCTGCCAACCCTGAAAAGAGTAAACGGAATTTAGCTTCATATGTTATTTTTACTTTCGGGTAGAATTTAAAATTCGGAGTTCATCTTAACCTTGAATGGATGAGAAATCAGGGTCTTCTGGAGTAACATCATCGAAAGCAAGCTCAGTAACATTCTCTATATACATAGCAGGATACACTTTTGAGGTTGTGGTTCTGCAAAAAGTTGAAGAACACTCATAAATGTATGAATTTCACTTTTTAATACCAAAGACAAAACAGTTTAAAACCATCAGATACACTAACACTATCACAAAAGTATACCTTGATAACGCGCTGCTGGCAGAAACCAGCCACCTGGCATATTCTCTGCGAGTACATAGACTACTAGGTTGGGTGTCAGTTTCAATGACCTGAAAGATGGGACACATTGAACTATAAGCTGCAAGATGTATAAGCGCCAGAACTATGCAAAGCTCTACATCAACAAACATAGCACGAGGGTCTTGTACAACATAAAAAAATAATATTTACCTTCAGAACTTGCAAAGCTGCAAATGCTTGACACTGGACCTGATCAGCAGCAGCGGGGACAAGAATCTTTCCAGGATTTACTAGAACAGACATAAAAGGTGCAGGAATTCCTGCAGAAGAAAATGCACTTCCACCACTCGGTATTTCCAAAGGCAGTCCGTTGTCGAGCTCATCTTGACTATTTATGTTTAGTTCATCGTTTACCCCATCTATAGATTCTGGCACAGGAGTTTTCGAAGCTTCAGTTTCTTTCATCGTATCTATGTCTGAGACTGATGTCATATTTCCCGCAGCCAAGTATTCGGGTGTTTCGTCAACCTCAGGAAGCTCCTCAGTTACAGTCGAGAGTTCTGTTCCCGTGTCATCTAGTGGAGAAACCTCAGGAAGCTCCTCAGTTTCCTTCTGACTGTTAACACGATTTTCAAAATCAGACACATTGGTTGGTTCAGTGTTAGGAAGGCTCTCTGGATCTTCAGTAGTTGGATTTTCCGCGTCCGCAAGATTACTACTTTCTGAATCTAGAAGAGTAGGCTCACTGGATGAGTCTAACAGAGACTTAGATTCAGAAATTATTTTTTCACTTTCTATTGTCTCAAGATCAGTTTCCACATCGATCATCACATCTGCCTCAGGCGTATCTTGGGGCATCCTTTCAGTAGCATCTGTTTCATCAGGCATGTCACCATCAAATGGCGAAGTCCCCTTACCAAGTAGTTTATCTTCACCAGACCCTTCATCACCTTGCTGAGCTGTATCATTCTTTTCTACACCCTTACCCTCGTCCTTAAGACTGTTTTCCTCACTGTTATCTACCTTGATCTCATCACTAGAAATTTCATCAGACGACTGAATCATACTCTCCTGCTGGGAAGTCAACGAATGCATCTCCTGTTTCTTTGTTCCTGCACTCAAAAGATGATTGCCCTATAAATCAGTAACAATAACTTCTGAAAGAGGCACTTGAAAGAGCTTGAATAGAAAGAGTATTACGCTTGTTAAAAGATGCTGCTGCATAGCTTAGCCCAAGAAACAAAACGATTCCAGCAACTCCAGCCCCAACTACACCTGAAAGCCAACTACTTCCAGATTGTTATTAGTCCACCAGAAAACCGGTAAACTATATACAGCTTCAGATAGAGAAATCAAAATGCTAAAAAGTCTTAACAAAAGCTCCATCGTAACATACATTGAACCATTTAGAGAATGTGCACTGATCAAACAACCTCTGAATAGCTAACAAAGTATCAAACAGAGAAAAAGAGGCACACTGTTCATGAACTCGTTCTAAAGATAAGTGTATGCATGCACCTCCTCCATAAGAACAACAACACTCATGGCTCCTAGAATTACTCTTATTATCAAGTATGCATTATCATCAAATGTGTAAAAATCATACAATCACCAGCTGATTTAAACATCGAAAACTCCGAATATCACACTTGATTTATCTCCGGATATACCTTCAATCAAACTCTTCTTCTTAGCTCTAGCAGACTTTTTATCATCGTTACCGGAATCATCCCACCCAGCCAAGTTATTAGCCGACGACTTTGAGGAATCCGATCCGGTCCACGCAGCATCGACTTCAGGCTTCTGCGAAACACAGACGACAACTCCACAACCCGATTTCCTAGCTAATCTCGACGGTCGTAAGTAAACGGCGCGAGAATTCCGACGAACGCTGGAGCTAAAAGCGAGACGGAGCTGGAGGGAGGAAGGTGTCCACGTGGCGGTCGCAGAAGCCATGGCTTGTTTTTGGAGTAGAGAGAGAGAGAGAGGATAAGAAGATGATTGACTGGTAGAAGAAGAAGAAGTGAATAATAGGAAAGGAGGATTAGGGTTTAGAATTAGAGTAATGCGTATCAATATGTGTGTGTTCGTTTCGTTACCAGAGGCGTTGGAGAGTGATGAGCCTCACACGGACACAAACACACAGACCACACCTAACCACCACCCACCTAATAATAACTTTGAAAATTGCTTTCTTTATTTTTTCCAAATTTCCATGTTTTACAAATGGTTTAGGTACTTTATCATCATCATTAGGGGATTTATACTTTTCTCTACTCACAGAAGTACGCATAGCTTTTGATATTTTCGGCAAAAAACATCAAACCTTTTTTATATTACCAAAATATCAAGAACGTTTAAGTAAACTACCGAATTGTTCCAGTCATTTGCTAGTATTTACAAAAGTACGACATTAAGAAAACTTTTTAAAAGTAAAAAAAACCCTAAGAGTCTGCCGTAGCTGTTAAACATTCGTACTTCTCCGTTGCCTTCTTCAACTTTTTCACCAACCTACGCTTCTTACTATTCTCCTCGGCGATCTCCTTCTCAGCCTTTCTCTTTTTGCCTCTTGCTATTTCCATTCGCACCAATGCCTTCTCTTGCTTCTCCGTTACGGTTATTGGAAAATGAACTTCCGGTGTACTGACACAGCACAAGACACAAAATAACCAAAGATCACCAACACTCCCAATAACCAAAGACAGATAACAAAAGAAAGCAAAGATCTGCAAGGTTTAAAGGATAAGAAAGAAAGGGCATGTACCAGCAACCAGAGTATATGAAACCGTTTTCTCTGGCGATCACACCATCTAGAGACACAGCGTCTCCATTGATGTGAGGAAGAGCTGCTTCAAGATCCTCTGCGGTCTCATATACCTGCAACTCTCCAAAAATCCCATAGAATAGCGTCTCCCTAAGCCCATGACCCGAGTTTGATTGTATATCCAGCTCCTCTGAGTTTAAGTGTATCATGTTCACAGCGTAGCCTTTGAAACCGGGAATAGGATCTCCATTCGGCAGGTAAGTGTTCTCCATGGCTAATCTCTTCTGAGGATCATTCTTCACAAGTCCATTCCTCCAAGGTCTGCATGTTTTGAGCCGGAAAACATTTGACAAGCTATAGATTAACAAGAAATCCAAAAGTCAAACGGAGAGTACAAAAATATGTACCTGGTTGCATCAAGACAAATAACAAGAAACCGATTGGTGATAGTTCGTCCGTGGCTAGCTGCTTCAGATTGAAGCTTGCGATACTCATCGCTTTTCTGTCCAAATTGTGATGATTTGCACACCAATGAAAGCATTGTGTCTTTCCCCAAATATTCAGACAAAACCCTGTCAGTCATACCAAATAAGTTACGAAATTGAAGATTTTCCCCAAGCGTAGACACTATGAATATGATCAGAAAAAATCTGTACCTGCTAAGGGAGGTGGAGGCAACTGAACCGAGAAGCGCTACAACGCCAAACATTCCTTTGTTTGACAGAAAAAAAGACTGTGGAGGTGGAGCCTCTCTGTACAGACAGCAGAAAACCGATGCTGCAGTGTCATGATGCTTCTCTTCGATTTGTTTCATCATAGATTCTTTTGTGGATAGGCATTCTGGGAACGATGCACCAAGAGGTTCCAGAGAAGCTGAGAAGAAATTCACATGAACATGGATAGTTCATAAAAAGAATGCAAAATAAAATAAAATAGCAGCAATGCAGCTTTAAACCCCGTCAGAGTTATCAAAACATCGGCAAATCAAGATACTAGTTACCTTGCAGCGCACTCAACTCTTGCTCAGCATGTTCATGTTCAGCCTGCAAACTTTCTAGGTGCTTATCTACTTCAAATCGGTATTCTTCGTATGTATTGATTTTTTCTTTTAAGCTCTACAGGAAGAAAGGAATATTTTCAATGTGGCTGAGATAAACTAGGAATACAAAAGCTAGATCATTCTAGATATTGTTTGTCTTTCACTAAGGCATAAATGAAAGAGAAATATCAATATTTTCCCACTTAAATAGTGATGACCATACCTCAGCGTACTGTGCCATATCCATCAGGCTAGTTTGGCTACTGAGAGCCAATGAAGATGACCTAATGGCCAACACTCCAATCTGTGAACATGGAGTCAGCCCTGGATTTGTGATTAAAGGGATTCCTGATTCAGGTGGTGTAGTCGTCCTTGGATAAGGTGTTGAATACCCAGTCCCTTCTCTTTCATATGAGGAAGCAGATGTTACCTGAGTCTGAAAATCAAATACAGGAAAATCAATATGAAAAAGCGATTTAACATAAACATGAACTGAAAATTATACCCATAGTAGAAACATATTGCAATATATACAAAATTCACCAGTTACTAGTTAGTACCTTTAAGCTCAAATGCAGCTCAGGGTATCGCGAATGGAACACCCTGAAAGCAAAGACACCCTCGTTCTCTGGGAGGGAAAGAGAAGGAACTCTGCAGGATCCATGGACAAAGGCATATCTGATTTCGCTCTCAACGCTACTTGAATCAGATTCAATGCTCATTGTATGGAACCACCCAGATTTTTCGTCATGATGGATGCTAGCATCCAAAGAACCCTCTGAATCCGTCACTTGGAAGATGAGGTTCACGAGATTTGAACCAGCAGCACAGCATTCGGGCAGCTGATCAAAACAAACAATTTCAGGAATAGAGTTAGTAAAGAGACAAAAGCTTGTTGGCAAGGAACAAAACCAAATTGTGCCAAAAGAATATTTACCTCTTTTACAAGTCTTAGCTCTCGTTCCTCAATTTGAGACTCTTTCCTGAAGATAACTTCATTACCATATATTACGGACAGTGATACTGTAGAGAAACAAAGACACTTGACAATCAGCAAATCATCAAAAGAAAAGAATGACACCAGAAAAATATTAACTTGAAGAGACCACGTAACCAGATTTCCCATAGCCTTCTGTGACTTTAAGAAGGCCAGAGAGATCAATGCAGCCACGACCATCAACCTATCAAATGATCAAAGAAGAGTAAATTAAAACCAAAACGCAAACCAAACTGCGTCATCCATATAGTGTTACAATGGTGAGAGCATGGTATACTACAAAAATTCACTCAACAAGTCAGACAAAGACTCCTTTGCTTTACTAGAATAAACTTCTCACACCTTACGGTTGACGCCCATCCAGTCGTCGATACGGTACCCATCAATATGTATCAGAACATCGGTCCCCTCTGCAACATGGTTATTATATCCATCGAACATCTGCATGAAAATTATGGTCAACTTGATTAGAAGGAAAAACTAATTACTGCAAAACAACGTGCATAGGCCTATATTATATACCTCAAGGATAAAATCTTCAACAGTAGAACCGGGAAGCAAATTATCCAAAGCCTTGGGATTATTCACAGCAACTCGTTCCGGAGGCCCGGGATTAACTGAAATAAGAAAGTTTCGTTAAGGAAAACAATTTATACATATTAGAAATACTATTGGTTCATTTTGCATGTCCTTATAATGTCAGTTTGATAAATAGATATACAAAGCATCGAGTATACTCCCCAATTACATAACCAGCAGAGATCTTCAATTTTTTGGAGTTCTATAAAGAGTGAAGAAATTACAGAAAGCTCCCTAACTTAGAGTAATAACTGAAAGATACACTCAGGCTCCGGCTCTGAGTTTGTTTTGGGTGCGCAAGTACAACTTCGACGAGCCTTTTGTAATTTTAGATATGAGCTTCTGCAAATAGACATACATAGACCAATACTAAAAGCTTACCTTTACAAGCAACCGAGACAGAAAAAGGCTTGTCCATTGCGCGTATCTCTAAGGTTGCTTCGTAAGTTGGCCTGATCTGGTCTAACTCACCAGTCTCAACGAGCATATTCTGCATTAGACTCAGAAAATCTCGAAATGATCTAGACTACCCAAAAAGATAACCACTGTGAAACGCTAAACTGCCTACACTATGGACTGTATTTCATTATTATCTGTGTCCTCACTTATAACATTAACCAAAATATGATCATACCATCAGTGCTTAAAGCATGGAAGAAGCAAGATACCTCAATTTTAAGAATTGATCCACTATCTATCAGGTTGGCCTCAATTTGATCAATGTTGAGTAGGAATCTAGGGTTAGCTTCCAGTTCAACTTCCAGGCTTGGAACAGTAGTGAAAGGGATCCGGTTTTTGTACTCATCAAAGCAAGTGATACGGAATGGTGGAAGAGAAGAACCCACCCTGTAGAAACACCATTATATTGATCAAATTTGACAATCCAAGATTTAAAGTGAGGGAAAATGATATATATATATGCCATTTTTTAAATGATTAGGAGTCTTACTGAACATTGCATGGAAGGGACTCCAGATTATCGTCAAGTTCCCACCTTGCTACCTTTGAAGAAGGCCTAACAACCACCGTTTTGTTGCACTTGATCGAATTTCCCTGAAGGTAAAGCGTTTGGGCAATTACATTATATGATTACTTGAAAATAAACTGGCAGATAAAACTGCAAGGTAGAAGTCTATCAGTTTAAATTTATCAAACGATCCTTTTATATATAATTTCAGATACAAAGAGAAGAGTGTAGAAAGTTACTTACAATGGAGAAAGAAAATTTGTGAGTGCCAGCTTTCTTGAAAAGGTTCGGTAACTTGGACCCAAGTGAAAAAATGTAGAGACCACTAATCCCTTTACGAGATGTAGGACACAAGCGCTGCGAATACACAGGTTTGACATTCTTATCACTCGGTTTCATATTTGTGTCTAGCAATTTTACTACCATGACCATTTCGTCATCCATCTTAACAATATGTTTCTGTTCCAACTTCAACTGGTCCAACTTCTTGGACGGTGTTGAAGACGTGAAGCATGCAGGTCGGACAACTGCTACAATCTGTTTTGGGGGAGCTCGCCCAGCACGCACGGAATCACCAACTGGTAATTCCTGTAACATATTGATACGTAAAATGATACTCTACGTGATAAGCTTGTACGAAAGGAAAAGGTGCTTAGTTTTGTGGGGAAAAAAATGGAGACAAAAGTGCTTCTTTCTCATTTATACATTTTTGCACGCAAAGGCAGTTGGTATCAAACTCTATTACCCCATCAATACTAAATAATGACTTTAGTTTATACTATATAATGAAACGTTCATACCCCATCAATGCCAAATTCTCTGCAATCTCTCTCATCCAGCAAATCAATTTTTGACGGTGCCTTTTCCTGTTGCTTCTCAAGTTTTCTATTCCATTCGTTTGCATCTACAGGTAGGCATTGTACAAAAACATTTCAGATTGAAAATTATTTGCTGTATGCAGAAGAGGAGAATAAAAATATATACATATAAAAAAATTAAGAATATGGGTAATAGTTTAGTGATTGACCTTTCCAGAGTCGATTATAGTGATTGGTAAAGATAAAGACCTCCCAATTTCCAGTTTCGAAATTCCATCAATGATTGAAAGCTTGCATCCCTCACTCTCAGGGCGATCGATAAGCCTAACATTAAAGCTATATGATACAGAACTAGCCTTGAATATACAGAACTAGTCAAATGATGAAAACAAATCACCTGCATAAAATCCGAGTATCCCCTGCGCAGAAGACACATAAAAACGACAGCTCAGCTGCAGCGACTACAGAAGACTATTCAGTTTGTAGTTTAAAAGATGGTGTAGATGGGTACTAACCGCCTGCTTCGTCCTCAAACCCTCTATTAGAAAATAGTCAATGGTGGCATACACATTGTTATTGTGAACCCCTGCACAAGCTCCTCTCAGAATCTTTATATTCTGACCACGTTTCCATGACATTCCTTTTCTCGTAACTACCTTGTGCACCCTCACAGCTACAGCTCGAAAGCATTGGAGGTATGAGCACCCAATTCATAGAAGGAGATAAAGATGAAATATATGGAAAAATGCATCTAGCGAAATCCTCCAGTGTCTTTCTACTACAACATCAACGTTAGTAAAAATATTTGGATATATGGAAAAAATAGAAAACATGCATCGTAAGGCAATAGCTTTTCAAACAAAGTTCATTTAACTTCCATGAAAAGCTAATACATACCATCACGCGAAATGACAAGGGCCTTTTTATCCAGTGATCCAACAATGAGGACAGCTTCATCTTCACCCGACGCAGCTTCTTCATCATGGGTATCATGCATCTTCAGAACCCAATCTCTAAAATTATCGTCAACTTGTGCGTAGCTGACATTCCTTCCTTCTTTAAAAATCTCAAAGCTGACATCTGTAAAAACAAGAATTCGTTATGATCTAACTACAAGATAAGAGGGGAAATCCATGATTGCAAAAGGATTTTAAACTGACCATCATCCTTCTCTTTTACCGTCGGTTTATTACCAAAATTTCTTAGAGCTACTGAGAAAGGATTTTGGCTCGCAAGGTCGGTCTGTAGAAAGCTTATTCAGTGATCAGATGATAATAGATATGTTAATATAATACTATAAATTAGTGTTTACTCACTTTGGACGGCGTTGGGCTAAAACCAGCATCCAAATCTGCAACCACAAAGAGTGCACATTCATAAATAAAATAAAAAATTTAAAAGAAAAATAACACAACTGAAAATGTAAGCACTTTATACCAACAAAGCATTTTACTCTTCGGAAGCCTTTCTGCAAAGTAGACGCTCTGTTTCCTCTCACCATAAACGGTATTGAATCCTACACGTATTTATTGATAAAACAAAAAGTTAAATTCTTGTTTACAAGCATATTCAGCGAACTTTCAAAGTACTGCACACCATAATTTATATGATAATGGTGACAAGATAAGACTAACCCAACGGACTTCTGGAAGTAGACGACCAAGCCTTCTTACTGAAACACGACCAAAAGTTTGGAAACTTTCAGAAACCTTGCATCCTTCCTCTTCTAAACTCTCCAAAATTTTCTCAAAGCTTTCTTTTCCCTGCAAAGCTTCTAAAGTGTTCAGTTCTAGAAGGTAACCAAAGGCAATGTTTGCTTCTTTAGGAAAGAATGTTATACCTGGACGATTGGAAAATAAACAAACTTCAGGCGAGCATTTGCCTTTTGGGTTGTCTCTGGAAAAACAAATATACAGTCAGAATCCAAATAAAGAGATTATTCTTGGGATTGCTATTTTTGTGCCTCAGTTAGGGCGGCATTTCAAGAATTCCAGTTTGAGAAGATTTAATATGCGTTGGCTAACCACAAGAAAACCATCACTGCATTTTCAATATAGGGAGCTTTAGAAATTTCTCAAATTCACCGAAAACAAAAATACATCTTCATTTTCATGACATTACTTTCAAATAGACTTCCTACCAGATACTTGAGGCAAAATCAGCAAGGAGCTTAACTCATAGTCATAGGAAACATCGTGATCCGAAGAGGGGTTTTTACCTTTTCTTTTCCCACCGGAGAGAGTGAATCGAATCTCAAATGAATATACTTGACCCGTGGAGTGTAGGTTGGTAATGGCAACCTCTCCACCTGTTATCTCAGCTAAATCTTCCCCATTGACCTGAAAAAAATCAAGAGGACCCGGAAAAGAGTATAACCAAGAACACTTTCAGTAATCTATCTTGGGATAGTAATAACAAACCTGAAACATAGTTCAGCTACAAATGATAATCTTAGTAATATTAAACGAGATTCAAAACTGATTAGCTAATGACGATAATAACAAACCTGAAACACTACAAGCCTTTCAGTTCTCCCAGTTTTGGAGAGTTCATCACACTACAGGTTGATAAAGCAAATTAAAACAGTCACATTTTATTAGAACTAAAAAAAGACTCAACAAAAAAATGGTCAAAAGCCATAACTAGAAGAAAACATATAATCAGAATCTCATGCATTTTTCTATATTTATAACCATTTCGGGAATCATTTGACCCAAGTAGACAATAACGTACTCTGGTGAAGGTTAGCATGCTTTAAGAACTATTAAAGCCATCAACAAAACTCCGAGAAATAAACATGGATTATGACCTATTGTATTATCAATAGCCAAAGAATACCTGGATGTAAGGAAAGTAAATATCCTTAAGCCTGATGTCAAATTCTGATTCAAATATCTCAACCTAAAAAGAATATAGATCAGCAGTTAGATAGGCAGTTGATAACATATGAGAATAAATTAGAAATTATGAAGATCAAACTTTCATAGGAGTTGAGAACAACACCATGCGGTTTCCGCACAATCTCTAGATTCTAGAACACACATAATACTTCCGCTATAATCCAAGATGAATGTTATAATTTGATAAATGACTATCATTGAAGTAGGTGAGTAACAAATTAACAACATAACCTCAATTAAAAGCGACACAATTTAAGATATCAGACTCGTTCAGAAACAAGAACGTTTTCCCACAAAAAGTGAACTGATACTCCATTTTCACAGCATCTCTGACAATAGAAAATATGTTCAACTATATTTTGTTCTGCATCTCTGACAGTATATAGAAGATTATTTTTTCACGTCATATGGGGGAACAAGGGAAGAAATTTTTCAACAAGGGTGTACCTTTGTAAAGCTTCCTTGAGGCGATAACTTCATTTCCTCCTCCGATGGGTCCCTCATGCCACCATCAGTCTATACAAGAAATTCAGAATTGATTGTTTATGAAACACTGATGACAACAAGAAAACATAAAGATTATGAATCATATTACCTTCCAGTTTTTTCCCAATATAGACCGATTGTCAATCAAGGCTTCTTTCTTAAACTGCAAAGTGAATACTTTCTTGGACTCTTTTGTCTTAGAAGACACCAAAGTACGCCTGAAAGAGAAGAGAGTTAGACACAACAAGAGAATGTAGACAACCATATGTTGACCTTAACAGTTTTGGGTAAACAGAAGCTGAAATCGTACCTTCCCAAGAACATAGAAGCATAAGGACCTCCATATCCGAACATCCCATAGTATGGCTACATAGAAAAAGAGTGAATCTTTCTTCAAAAACAGTTAAATAACAGACAGGCATTGATACAGAAAGAACAGTCCAAAGTGAAACATGCCTACAGAGTCGTCCATATTTTGACCAAAGGTAAATATTCGTCTAGCTACTTTAAACATAAAAGTTAGAAATTGCAAGCAGAAAATGAATCTTTGCGATTAATGAATTACCTTGAGGTATGGTGGATCGCCTCCAATAGCATCGGTTTTTTGAGATCTATGTAATGACGCCCCAATCTTACCCCTGCACAATTTGAAACAAATTTGAAGAATGTTCAACAAATTTGAGTAAAGAACACTTGACTGCAATATCAATCTTAATAGATGACTATGTTGAGTTGTTTGTTCTGTAAAACAATTTTCTCAGTTCATAATCATAATCCACGTTCTGTGAGCATTTAAATATAATTGAAGAAACAATCTCACCATTTATCAATAGAATTTTGCTCACTACTGTCCATTCCTTTCCCGGTATCAAAGACTGTAATCCGGTCAGCAGAAATATCCACACTAGAAAATAATCACATGAGTTGAAGGAACCAGTTAATAATCACTCAGTGGTTGTCATCTAACCTCCTAATATAAGAACATACCTAATCAGTTTCCGAGCTCCTTCACGATAAGGCCACACAGCTTGCAATGAATTGTCCTGTTAATCAAGCAACAGAAAAATTAGGATTCCATATCTGAAATAAAGGAGAAAGTTAACAGATACAAACTCCAATCTCATCAACAGATCCAGAGAATTAATGTCAAAGTTATGTGACTAATTGAGAGTAAGTTAATCTATTTGTGAAAAACTGTCGTATGGGAAACAATGTGAATCCCTAGAAACTTTGGAAATCAAAGTCAAACAATGTGTGCCTATACAACAAGGATAAAGTATTGTGCATCGGTTTGCCACAAGGCACAATGTCCATTTTGAACCAACACGAAACACTTATCCATTAGGAAACATAATCTTTTCAGGTAATTTTACTAAAACACTTACTATTAGATCCGCGAGAGCTGTCTCAAAGCTATACTTTTCAGGTAGTTCTTTAAGAAGATCAGTATCAGGTGTCAAGTCCCACAAGTTCTGCAAAAACAAGTGTGAACCATCACAGACCAACCTAAGGAGACAATGAGATAGCAAGCATATATGTTTCAGAATAGTAATACTGACCTCATACATGGTGGAAGCTATACCAGAACCGTCCTGATCCAGAGATAGAAATTGAGGCAGAAAATATTAGAAATAAGAAGTGGAAATAATTCAAGCACATATCTCAGTGCAAAACAAATTTGAAATCATTTTGTAAAAGACTGGAACGAAGAACTCACATGGAGGCGTATTATATGACAAATGTTCGGCTTAAAGGCAGCAAAACGAACAACGGCACTCATCTTCTCGCCATCTGACTCAAGAGAAAACTTTCCGCCTGAGTTCCAATCAACCCTCGTCCTCTTAGACAGCAAAAGACAGTCTTTCCTAGCATTATCGTACTCCTTCTTCACCAGGTTGACAAAGTTTTGCATAGACATCTTTGGAACGGGGTTACTAAGTGTGAGTTTCACACTAGTGCCGTTAGGTAGAAGAACCTTGAAGCTGTAAAAGATATCTTCATCTTCATCGTCAGATAAAATCAATGATACTCTTCACTGATCGTCAGCTACTCATCTGAAATGCGAAGACAGAAACAACATGAAACTGAATAACTTTGAATTGAAATCAGGATTACAGTGGAAGCTAAACATGGAAATCATTGATTACAAAGAACATTAATGGAATCAGTGACACAGCTATCGAATGGGAATGTATGAAAGATTGCTTTTTAAATCATCGATTTAAAGAACTACCAATCAAATACTTGTTCTACACTTTTCCTAAACATTAACACATGTACACTCAATCTTGCACATAACATGAAAATGTAACAGGCCAAATCTGGAAACGCATTGGCTTCTTAAAAATAAAAGTAGCAAATTAAGTAAGAGAGTCTCGAAAAGGAAGAAGAAAAAGACAACACTGCAAAGATATTGAAGAAGACAGGGTAAAAAAAAAAAAAAAAAGGGTATTTTGCAAAACAGAGACTTTTATTCCAACCAATTCTTAGGGTTTAGTAGTCAATCAATTCTCCATCAAGCTTCAAATTTTGAGAAAAAGTTAAAACCCAGCAGCAGCAACACACAAAGAGCGAGAGAGAGAGAGAGTACCGTAGGTTAGCCGACTGATTCCTCTCAGACAAAACCCAGGAGCCAAAAATCTGAGAGAAGAAGGATCAGTGTGGATCAGAACGAAGAAGAGGAATAAAACACTATCGTGTCAGGTGTTTGTCGTTATAGAGATCATAGAGCCGAGAAAGTGTAAATAACTAAACAAATTTGATAACTTGGTAGAGTGATTATTAGCTTACCCAAAAAAAAACAAAAAGTTCAATTTTTTCTTAAGAGAAACGAGAAAAGTTCAGATTTTTTTTAACAATAAGAAGAATCAGAACACATTTCTCTAATAAGTCAAGCGGAGAAATAAGGAAAAAAAATGTAACCAAGGAAAAAAAAAATCAACTTTTTGAGAAGAAACAATGGAAGTGATGAAGGAAGGATGATATACTTTACCTTTAGAGTGACTCTCTCTGTTATCAAAACCCAGAAGAAGAATAAGAAGAAGAAGGGGAAACGAAAAAAAAAGTGTTTTTGTTTGTGTTGGTGCGGGATTCAGCACCCCGACATACCGAACTAAACCAGAAGTATTAATTGATTGTTTAACCAGGAATCCGGTTAGGGGATCAATTAGGTCATCAGGAGTTAATTCGGATGAAGCATAATCTTGGAGAAGAAGGAACCGACATCCACTTCGGCACGGCGACCGGCTCAAGGAATAAGGCAGTTTTCCATATATCACTTCGTCTGTTAAGGAAAGTTAATATATTTAGCGATCTACGAATATGTATAAATAAGGGGAGACTTCTCTATTGTAAATCATCCAGAATCGAATACAATAACCGAGTTCTCTTAGCAATAAATCCTAATTTCTTTGAGTTCTTCTTCTTTACTTCTAATTTCAAGGTTTAGATCTATTTTCTAGAGAGGTTATCTTATTGAATTTGTTTCCCCTCTTAAACAAATTCATTGTAGAAACCTAGTTTCTACAATTGGCGCCGTCTGTGGGGACGCAAATCGTCTCTAGAAAAGTTACTCTCTAGGAAACTCTCCCTAAAGAAACCTTGCGATAATGTCTTCCATCGTCAACGAAGTTTCCGAAGCAAACCGCACAACTTCCGACATGCCCGATCTCACAGGCATCACACCTTCTCAGGACAGCATCGCAACACTAGGCAGTGCATCGACCAGGCCTGTCACTGCCGTGTACTCTCGTCACCGCGTGAACGCAACGGCAAACCTGTCCCAAACCTCCACCGAACTCCCAGTCGGGGTCAGATCTGAAGGGGAAACCAGCCAAGATGCAGGGCGAACTCGCGAAGAGCCAGTCAACATCGACACGGAACCCTCCGATGGAAAAACCCATAACGAGGCAGATGCTCGCGCAATAGAGCAACAGCTCGGCGCAGAAAACGGGAACCTCCCTGTTCATACCACGCCAGCGGTCCAGAATCCGCAGGTCGTATCCATGGAAGACTTCAAAATCTTGTTCGGCTCCATGACGAAAGAGATCTACCAGATGATCTCCGATACCAACCGCAGAGTCGACGCCGTCGTAACCCAGACAACCTCATCACAAGTCTCCGCTGAACAATCGCCAGCACCCGACTTAGGCGGTCTCACTCGTCGTCTCGACTTTTCGGATACGCAATTCAAGCGGAAGAATCCTCCCCCTCGGACCACGTCAAGTATTCGACCGATGAATCCAAGCTTACGGATACAGGAGAGCTCGGACGCCCCGGGCACCCGCATCGCAAACTCCATGCCTTGCCTCGAACTCGAGGAAATCAAGTCGCAGATTAGCGGCATGAACACGCTCCTCCATCGAGCTATCAGCACAGCCCCGGAGATCGATAGGATTGTCGAAGTAACTCGGCAATCACCCTTCACTCAACGGATAGCACGGGCTGCCATTCCGAACGTCAAGCTGAAGCTTCCGATCTACCAAGGAGACAAAGATCCGGTCCAGTTCATGACATCTTTCATGGCGACCATGTCAAAAGCATGATTCACCGACGAACAGAGGGACGCCGGTTGCTGTCAGCTATTCGTGGATAGCCTTTCCGGTCCTGCCTTGGTATAGTTCACGAGGCTCGAGCCAAACTCGATCGACAACTTCGACCAGTTGTCCAAGGCCTTCCTCAAGAACTACCGAATCCTCATCGAACGAGGCGTGACAAGTTCAGATCTATGGGAGATGGCCCAGGAACCGGGGGAACCCATCGCCAGTTTCTTGCACAGATTCAAGGAGAAACTGACAAAGGTCAACGTCCCGGAGGATGCAGCAATGGCAGCCTTCAGAAAGGGCCTGATCCCTGGATCACCGTTACGGAAGGATCTCAACATCCGGGAACCCAAAGATCTCGATGACGCGCTGCATCGAGCCTTCAGATTCGCACTCGACGAAGAGGAGGAACCTCGAATAGCCGCAAAAACCAATGACGAACAACCGTCGCACCCCCCTAAGGCTAAAAACCGGGTCGAATACCACGTACCCCGCAAGCACCACGAGCCTCAGGATCGAAAAAAGGGCGTCATCCACGCAGTCTCCGAGGTGGACGGCCAAGAGAAGCAGCCGTCTGACCCGAAGGAACTCTACTGCGATTTTCACATGTACCCCGGTCACTCTACACAAGAGTGCGTCCACCTGAAGAACTACCTGTACGCAAAGTATCTCTCTGGCGAAGTCGAAGCTACTTATCAGCCAAAAAGTGCCCGTGGAGGCAGAGGTCGCCGAGGGGGATGGCGCGGAGGACGATCTAACCGAGGCCGTGGTGCAGGCAGCGGACGGGGCTATGGTGGACCACCTAACGCAGACCAACAGCTGGCCAACCAAGCACCCATGAATCACCAGGAAGAAGCGCCCCAGGTAGACGAACTACCTGGCCCTCCCAAGCGACAGAGGGGGCAAAACCCGGAGCGGGTCAATTCCCCTCCCCGTGGACGAATAACCATGATACTTGGTCCACCAGAGGACTGCCCAGACTCCGTTCGCGCACTAAAAAAGAGGGCACGACAAGTTTGCGCCCTCTAAACTGCTCCGAGCGAGCCTTCACTCTGTTCGGATCCGATATCATTCACTTCAGAGGACGCCAAAGGGATCCAACACCCCCACTCAGACCCTTTGGTTATCCAAGTCTCGATGGGTGACTTCGACGTCGAACGAGTCCTGATTGACACTGGGAGCACCGTCAAGTATTCTGCTGGCAAACGCTAGAAAAAATGGGCGTCACACCAGACCAACTGAAGCCCGAAACTCATACACTAACGGGCTATGACGAGGTCGCCAAGATGTCGATGGGCGACGTAAAGCTACAAGTACGAGCTGGCGGAGTGACCCGGAAGACTAAGTTCGCAGTCGTTGATGCACCACCAATCTACAACGCTATTTTGGGGGTACCATGGATATACGCGATGCAGGCCGTACCATCGACCTACCACCTCTGCCTCAAATTCCCAACTACCACAGGAATTTGCACACTTTACAGCGACCAGAGGGTGGCCAGAGTCTGCTCTGTTATCGAAAAGAAGCAGAGGAAGACGGAGGCCGCATAGCAATTACAGAGCGGGGACCATCTCACCGGTTCCCGAAAGCCGGAGCGGGATCGCCTCAAGTCCCCGGAGTATCGGATCCTACAGGTGAATATTGACCCCTCCGACCCCTCGCGAACTGTCGGTATCGGGGCCGAACTTGATGAAAACATAAAGACTAAGCTGATTGCTTTCCTGCAATCTCGGGCTTCCACATTCGCCTGGTCAACAAAGGACATGGTCGGGATAAGCCCCGAAGTCATGTGCCACAAGCTCAACATCGACCCCACGTTCAAGCCGATCAGACAGAAGCGCAGGCGTTTGGGCCTGGATCGAGCCAAGGCGGTCCAGGACGAAGTTGAACGACTACTCAAGGCGGATCAAATCATGGAAGTCCAGTACCCTGATTGGCTGGCTAACCCGGTGGTGGTCAAAAAGAAAAACGGCAAGTGGAGAGTTTGCGTTGACTTCACCGATCTCAACAAAGCTTGCCCTAAGGACAGCTTTCCTCTGCCGCACATAGATCGTCTCGTTGAAGCCACAGCTGGAAATCAGTTGCTTTCGTTTATGGATGCTTTCTCAGGCTACAACCAGATCACCATGAGCTCAGCCGACCGCGAGAAAACGGCATTCATCATAGATAGGAGGACCTACTGCTACAAAGTGATGCCGTTCGGATTGAAAAACGCCGGAGCAACCTACCAGCGCTTAGTAAACATGATGTTCGCGGATCTGCTCGATAAAACCATGGAAGTCTATATAGACGATATGCTGGTCAAATCTCTGATCGCAGAACAGCACGTCCAACATCTGGCAGAGTGTTTCGACATCTTGGATCAATTCCAGATGAAACTAAACCCGACGAAGTGTACATTCGGACTAACCTCTGGGGAATTCTTGGGGTACATCGTCACTAAACGGGGAATAGAGGCAAATCCTAAGCAGATCGAAGCTATACTAGGACTCCCGCCACCGACCAACAAGCGAGAAGTACAACGCTTGACTGGCCGGATCGCCGCTCTAAACCGTTTCATCGCCCGCTCAACGGACAAATGCCTCCCCTTTTACCAACTTCTTCGCAGGAATAAGGATTTCCACTGGGACGAGGAATGCGAGATCGCCTTTCGTCCGTTGAAGGAATATCTGACCTGTCACCCAGTTTTGGTCAAACCGGAGGACGGCAAAACACTATATCTCTATGTCTCGGTTTCCAGTTCGGCAGTCAGCGGGGTGTTAGTCCGAGACGATCACGGAGACCAAAAGCCCATTTTCTACACAAGCAAAGCACTAAACGACGCGGAATCACGATATCCCATGCTGGAAAAACTGGCCCTCGCAGTGATCGTAGCAGCACAAAAACTGCGACCTTATTTTCAGTCGCATTCTGTCGTCGTGTTTACTGACCAACCACTCCGAACCATCCTTCATAGCCCCCTCCAATCCGGACGCATGGTGAAATGGGCAGTCGAACTTAGCGAGTACGATATCGAATACCGTTCTCGCCCAAGTCTGAAGTCGCAAGTCCTGGCTGACTTCATCACCAAACTATCACCCGAGCTTGACGACCCCACCTCCGCAGTGGAGCAATAGACAATGTTCGTCGACGGTTCGTCAACAAATCAAGGATCCGGGGTCGGACTCATACTCCGATCCCCCACCGGAGAAATCCTCGAACAGGCGTTAAAGCTCAATTTCAAAGCGTCGAACAACGAAACCGAGTACGAGGCTGTTCTCGTAGGACTCCGGCTAGCCCTGGGGCTTGGAGTCAAACACCTGCAGGTCTTCTGTGACTCTCAACTCGTAGTCAGTCAGTTCAGCGGCGAATTCGACGCCAAAAACAAGCGAATGGGGGCATATCGACAGTTGGTCCGCACGTTATCTGGCGAATTTACGTCTTTCTCCCTGACAAAGGTCCCACAGAACGAGAACGCATCAGCTGACGCCCTCGCAGCTCTGGCGAATCGCTCCGACCCCGAGTTACGACGTACCATTCCAATTGAATGCATCGAGGCTCCCAGCATCGATCCGGACAGCCAAATTGCCCTCATCAACGACGACCCAATCCCCATGGAAGTCGACGAGCCAATAGAAGACATGGCGGACATCGCCGAGCCTCCCGAGGATTGGCAACTCAAGATCAAACTTTACATCTCTGATGGCACCGTCCCGGCAGACCGATGGGCGGCTCGACGACTGAAGGCTCGAAGTGCCAGGTACATCCTGTTGGACGGAGAACTATTTCGCCGGAGTGCGTCGGGAGTGTTCCTTACCTGTGTTACTCGGGACGAGGCCGAACGCATCATGATGGAAGTGCACGAAGGCGAGGGTGGCAATCATTCTGGCGGACGCGCACTTGCTCTCAAAATCAAAAAGGACGGACATTATTGGCCTACCATGATGGCTGATTGCGAAACTTTCGCGGCGAAATGCGAAGCTTGTCAGCGCCATGGGCCAATGCGGCACGTCCCGCCCGAACTACTAAACACCGTCACTGCTCCGTATCCCTTTATGCGCTGGGCCATGGACGCCATAGGACCTTTGCCGGCATCCAAATCCAAGAAGTATGTCCTGGTGCTGACCGATTACTTTACCAAGTGGGTGGAGGCAGAATCTTTCACAAGAATCCAATCCTTAGACGTGACCAATTTCATATGGAAGAACATCATATGTCGCCACGGACTCCCATACGTGATTGTCACCGAAACGGTACCCAATTCACTTCGATGATCACCAGACGCTTCCTGACGAATATGCAAATCCGTCTCAGCACGTCGACCCCTCGATACCCGCAAGGCAATGGTCAAGCCGAAGCCACGAATAAGTCGATCGTCAATGGGCTCAAGAAGCGACTCGGTCGAAGGAAAGGAGCGTGGGCAGATAACCTGGATGGCGTGCTGTGGTCATACCGCACAACCCCGCGGCGGAGCACGGGGCAGTCCCCCTTCTCCCTCGCATATGGTCTCGAAGCACTTGCCCTGGCAGAAGTAGGAGTCCCGACACTTCGTCGCACTATGATGGTCGATAATCCCAAACTTAACGATGAGATGCTGATCGACCACAACGATCTCGCCGAAGAATTGCGCGACAAAGCCCTAGACGCAGCAGCTCGATACTACAATAAGACTGTTCGTCAGCGGCGTTTCAACGAAGGTGATCTAGTTCTGCGAGAAGTCTTCGAGAATACCAAGGAAGTAAACGCCGGTAAACTCGGCGCTCGATGGGAAGGTTCATACCTCGTATCTAGAGCAGTTCGTCCGGGCGTTTACGAACTGGTAACCATGGCCGGAGAACGGATCAAAAACTCGTGGAACGCGGCCCACTTAAAACGTCACTACAGCTAAGTCGTCGTCACGACTCTGTCTAGGAGTTTTCAGGAATCCGAACTCCATTTATTTCTCAATTGTAATATGAACTACGGTTGGCTTGATCCCCACTTCGGGGTACGTAGGCAATTCCTTATCTTTTAAAGACTAAGCGAATGCAGCTAATATATTAATAAAGTTTTTTCCGGTTTAAAAACTTATTCTTACTCAGCTCGGCGACAAGCCGGTGTGTAAAGTTTCCAAAATATCCAACATTCACTTGCATTTAGTTTCCTTATGGCGGTTTTGATAATTCCAATCAAAATTCAATAACTAAGTTAATCCCCATTACATGTTTTGGATGTTTTGACTAATAAAAAAAAAAAGAGAAAAGAGACGCAAAGGGAGAGAATCCCTCTTACGACTCAGGGTCCTAGATAAAAAAAAAAAAAAAAACCGTCCGAATTCGGAGTTCGGAACGGTCGGAGTTCCACCATCACCGTCTAGGCTGGTCATGCAGACGAAGTGGAGGCCGTGGACCCGACAGATCGTCCGCTAGCGGTTCCTCCACCGTTACCTTATCCAGTTCGGTTCACCAGAACTGACGAGATTGCCTCAGGGTCTTCAGTCTTTCCCTCGGCACTTCAACACGTCTTGACACCAGGTCTTCCAAAAAGGAACACGGGCCTTCAACCAAGTGCCTCTCACGGAAAATCGGGCCAGCCGACTCCAGAAATTGGCGTACCGCCTTAACCTTTCTAGAGAAGCCCGGTAGGCCCAGACGTCCACGGTAAGTAAGTGCGCGGTATCTTCGAGAGGCTGACAGTCGGCTTCCAAAAGAATAGGCACCTCCATGTTCGCCACCAGCTCTTGGCACGCCGCACGCGCATCAAGCAGCCCGGTCATGTGCCACTTCTCTAAGTAGAAGCCCTTGGCGATTATTTCGTTCAGGACCCGAATAGTCCCCTCCAAACGATAAATCCGACAGACTTCAGCCAATCTGCGACGCCTCCCCATAAGGTGAGCCCCCAGCCTATAGCGGCGAGCTCGATACCTTCGGAGTTCTTGACACACGGGGCTCCCCTCCACACCCGCCATATCGACATGTGGGATAGGCGTGCGGACTCGGAAAGTCTTTACGCCCTCTTGGGCGGAGGGGTTATCTGACGATTCGGCTCGATTGTAACCACTCGACGAAGTGGCCAACCTTTCCCGAGCCCGTCTCAGCCACGCGGATCGAGTAGTCACCATCTTTTTCTCTCAATATTTAGGGAAGTTGTGGTTTTTAGAATGATCTTCCCAAATTCTCAATCCTATTTATACAGGATTAGGAAAGTAACCGCCGCTGAACCCACCAATCAGCGTGCAGCGAGATTTTCGCGAGGTCCCGAGAATAACTCTCAAAGACCGCACAGCGCATTTAATGCGGTGCGTCCTTTATTTCCAAGATGGAAAAGGGAAGTTTCCCTCAAAAAAAAAATATATATATATATATATATATCAGCCCGATCTGGACAAAGTATTAGTCCACACTAAATTCACTTCGTTGACACCCTAGCCAGTTGATCAGCTAGGATAAAGACCCACTATTTTCAGGATAAGCCGAACCCAGAGTCGCGCCTGACCTTCCTATGTAGGGATAAGCCGGACCCAGAGTTTTTTTTTCCGCACCCGCTTTTTATTTTTGGGGTAAGCCGAACCCAGAGTATTTATTTCGCACCCAAACTTTAGTTCGGACGGAACAGTTAGCCGAACCCAGAGAATATTTTCGCAGTCCGGCATCCGAACTAAAACAAAGGAGATAAGCCGAGCCCAATATCTCGCTCTCCGATTAAACACATTTTGCTAACACTTCATCGCCAACTTTTGAGGCTCGAGTCGATTTGAGAGTTATTACCATCAATCAATAAAAATTGTCTGTTGTAAGCCGGGAGACGTCTCGCCTCTGACACATTTTTCAAATAAAGCAGCACAGCAAATCTCTTATTATTATGAAAATTTTATTCTAAGCGAAATTCAAGTTCGCTCGTTACATTGCAGCTAGGTCTTATAAAATAATCAAATAAAATATCCTAATTCCGAACTGGTTCGCCATTCGCAGCAATCTCACGAATGCTCGTCTTGAGTCGTTTCGGCATTGGCCATAGCAGTTGCAACCCAGTCTTTTCCCAATCCTCGTAACGAGTCTCTAACGCTCTGGGTTTTTGTTCGGATTCGTCAAGCAGATCAGTAGTCCTTTTCCTTTTCGCCTTGAGTAAAGCAATCTCGGATTCTAGAGTCCTCAATCGCCGATCGATTCTGCCCCTCTTCATATGAAAATACTGAAGATCTTGAGTTAGTTCTTGGTGCGTACCCTCAATCTGCATACGCAAGATCAACAACGGGTTATTACGAAGGAGGCAAGTTTCGATCGCTTACAAGAAAAGCAAAAAGGAAAAGAGGGTAACGGTTACCTGACGGAAAAAGGCGTCAGCCTCGGCAAGCTCGACATCGGTTGCGCGCCGGTTAATGTAGAACGGCTTAACATTGCCTGGAATGAAATCGCCAATTAAGGCAGGATCCATGTGCATCGGCTTACGATCTGATTCACTTCGGCATTCATTGCAGTACGCAACAAGACATGGCGGCAAATCAGCTATCTTGTCGAACCCGTTCTTAATCCAATCCTTTGGGTGAGATTCCAGCATCTCGAGTTTGAGCAGTAGATCTTGTTGTACTTGTTCTGATGCGGCAAGACGACTGGAATATTCCGCGTGGCGATCTTCCACCTCGTGAAGAAATTCGACCAGTTCGCGCCTTTCTTCCGGTTTAACGCGGAACATTAACATCCAGGGAGCTCGGTTATTTGGGAAGTACGCCATCCCTCTTTCGATAGCTTCGGCATTCGAGAACGTCGGCACGTCATTACCAACCAACGGGGATTCTATGCTGCTAATCGAGCTTGACATTATCTTTGATTAAGAAGTTTTCTTGGATGTTTAATCCGTGAGCAGCACTGAGTACATTTATACAAGTTTCGGAAGGCAAAATTCTCTCCGAAATTGGCACCTTTTTCCAAATTGTCAATTTTCTTTTCCAACGAAAAGGAAACATTCCGGCTAATAAGTTCCAAAAAAAAAAGAAAATGGGCCCAACACGTCGGCAATTTTCTCAAGGATATCCAAGCCCATACTTTACGAAGTCTAAAACAAAAAGCAAAACAAATTTTACACGTCCACAGCACCGGACATATCTGCTTGAAAACTCCCGGCGTTCGAGCCGAATGGATGTTCAACGGACTCCGGAGCCGTCGTCTCTGGGGGGGGAAATCCAAAACCGAGCTGATCCGGGGACATGGCAAGGTCATCTTCATTCAGTTTGAGTACATCGACCGCCTTGACAGTTTCCTCGGCTTCGGCCTTTCTCTCGTTGATCTCCTTGATTCGCTCTTCAGGAATGACGGCCCCGTTTTCGATCAGATATTGTACAGCTTCCTGTACTCCGGTGGCTTGGTTCAGCAGATCTTCTAGGGGGCGAACCTTCACCTGTTCAACTAGATAGGCCTTGACCTTATTCAGTCGGGACTGCGCTTTCTTCGTTGTTCGTTCCACCTTCTCCCATCGATCCGTCCGAAGTCTCTTAACTTCGAATGCAAGCTGAGCCCTCAACCCATCGCATGATTCCTACAGTTCGGCTTTCTCTTCTTCAAGAGTAAGCGCTCGGGAGTTCAGTTCGCCAACCCTCAGTTCGACGTTGGCAATGATGCCGTCTTTTTCGGCAACAAGCGCCTCGAGTTCCTTGATCCTCGCGTCCTTAGCGTCACTGGCGGCTCGGATCTGCTTGGCGCATTCCTTCACTTTTTCGAGCTCCAATCCCGACTTTTTGCTGGACTTGGCATGCCTATCATATAACTGAGTTAGCGTGTTCATCTTGGCGGCAGTCTGTAAGTTCAAGGAGCATATGTCAGTTCACCTGCTAAAATTTTAAGCACTTACAGTTTAAAAGAAGGCATACTCTTAGGTGGGATTCGGCGACATCAAGGTACGCCTGTTTGAATTCCAGGTCGTCCGCAGACGGAAGGATTCGATTGGAGACCTTCAAGGTCCGGAAGAGCTCGCCTGAAGCCTCACGATTGGTCACCAGAGGGTAGTCGCCGAAGTAGTGATAGGAGAAGCGATCAGTTTTGTCATTCCTCCTTTCCAGACGGAATCGATCGGCAAATTCCAGTCCGGCTTCTTCGGCCGAGCGTTTGCGGTTCATTACCGGTCGCGGCTCAGTGGTTGGGTCATCTTCGGATTGCTTTTTCTTCTTCTTTTTTCTTTTGGATCCGATCTCAAGTTGAGGAACATCCTGTTCTTCGTCCGGGAGATCGGTGTTCTCCAAAGCCAAAGGAAGAGTGTCTCCCTCTGTAACATCGCATGGTTTGATATCTCCTCCGGGTGCCTGAATTGGCTCGGCGACGGTTTGGTCTAGGGTAGGATCGACTTCGGTTCGACCCTAGGATGGATCGATCTCGGCTTCAATGGCAGCTTGAGTGTCTCGGCGAACAACCTGGAGATCTTTGGGTTCCATGATATTGCATCCAGTAGATCGTCCTAGCGAACTGGCGAAACTTGGAAAATTTGTCCTAGCCTTGCCCATTGCTGTTTCGATACGAATACGAGTAATAAGCTCCCACCGACGATCGTACCCGATTAGCAAAGCGTCTCTGACAAGGAGAAAGTTTGGAGCTAGGCGCGTTGCGCAAAACGGACGATCTGGGAGCAAGACAAGAAACAGTTAAAAATGGTCAGAGGTGCCGAAGTCAATAAAAATATACTAGAAAAACAAGTCTACCAGGATTTTCATTCCACACTCTCCGCTGAAAACCCAACGGATTGGCAAGCGAGTACTGGTCAACGCGGACATAGAAGTAGTGGTCCACATACTTCTTGAATTTGTTTACTTTTTTACCGAGGAGGAAATTATGGGCTGGCCTCATATTCACTTCCCAGCGGTTCGAACTCTTCGACAACTTAAAGCTGGATAGTTGTTCGAAGCATTGAACTCCAATGTTGACGCCGACTTCGGCTGCTATGGTAAGGGCGGCCATAAAGTTACAAATGGCTCCCGGTACGAACTGGCAGATCGCTATCCTCCGTCTTTGGGCGTAGAGTGATATTAATTCCGGGATTGGGAACAGGAGGCGACACTCGTCAAAGTAACCCTCATACAAGCATATATACCCTTCCGGGGGATTCCAGGGGTGTTGGTCTTCTCGCGGAATCAAAATTGTGACGTTGCTGTTGAATAAGCCACACGAGTTCAGCATGTCGTTCACGGACTTAGTCGAACTCAAACTTTTTTCGCCTCCAATTCGTCCTTCGTGGTCGTACAATGGATCGATATCTTCGATCGAGAATCCCAGGGGTACGAACCGATCTTCTTCTTGTGCAAGTACATCCGGAGTCAGTTCGGTACTTTCCTCTTGGCGACGAACTGACGACGACAAGTTTGAAGCTCCTGTTGAACAGCGAACCAGGTGTGGTGGGACTTCGGAGGCCGATCTACTTGATTCCCCGATCTGCGCAGAGCATTCAGGGTTGAGAGTTCTTCGTTTGGAAGTACGACGAATTAGTTGTTCGCTTTCGATTTCTGGCGAAGAGGCGGGTTCTGAGGTACTCGCCATATCCTGAGTTCGAAGAGTGTGGACGAAAAGTGGAACAAAGGAAATAAACAGGAGAGAGATCGGAGCAAATTACCTGTCGTTGTTGGCGGAAAATAAGAAATGACGAGAGGAAAGGCGTATTTATAGAGTTGAGTGGGCGGCAACCCTACGAAAAGTAATGATGACCTACGCGACTCTTCGAATTCCGAGCTAGCGGATGTGACGGAAACGACACGTGTCATCCGGACAATACGCGGTGAGATGATTCGGAGATCTGAGTAAAATCAATTAAGTCTTTATGGATTAGATCGGATATTCTCTTTCCATAGTTCAAAATATTCGAATTAAATCTCGAATATACTGAACTGGGGGGGGGACTAATTGTTGGTGCGGGATTCAGCACCCCCACATACCGAACTAAACCAGAAGTATTAATTGATTGTTTAACCGGGAATCCGGTTAGGGGATCAATTAGGTCATCAGGAGTTAATTCGGATGAAGCATAATCTTGGAGAAGAAGGAACCGACATCCACTTCGGCGCGGCGACCGACTCAAGGAATAAGGCAGTTTTCTATATATCACTTCGTCCGTTAAGGAAAGTTAATATATTTAGCGATCTACGAATATGTATAAATAAGGGGAGACTTCTCCATTGTAAATCATCCAGAATCGAATACAATAACCGAGTTCTCTTAGCAATAAACCCTAATTTCTTTGAGTTCTTCTTCTTTACTTCTAATTTCAAGGTTTAGATCTATTTTCTAGAGAGATTATCTTATTGAATTTGCTTCCCCTCTTAAACAAATTCATTGTAGAAACCTAGTTTCTAAATCTTCCGGTTTAATTCCATCAAGTGGTGAAGTTATATTGACCTGGTCTAAACTGAACCAACTAAACTAGTCTCAACTCTCATGAGTCATGATTAGTTGATAAACTAATCTTGCATTTATTTGCTAATTAAAAAGAAAACAAAGAATGGTGACTTACCGGTGGAGGAACCCGAGGCTGAGGCTGAGGATACAACGCCGAGGCTGGTGATGGTCTCCGTGAGACCGCCGTAGACGGTGCTCTTCAAAAGCTCATTGGCGAATCTTTCTCCGTCCGGTTGAATTTGTGGCAGTGACTGTGTTGTGTTAATACTATTTCTCACCTCTAAATTTACTTTAACTGCATATAATTTGCAAATTTTCTTTAGGATACAAGATAAATATAGTTGTATTGTATCAATCATATACAAATTTGACGAATGTTTTTTCATCAAAACCGTTCTTGATTTTCCCCAATTTGGAATCAATTTGTCTAGTCCGGTTTAGGTGAGAGTACGAACTTAATAATTTTGTCTCGATTCAGGATAACATACTTGGTTCCTCAACCGGTTTTGCCCTGATATAAACAAATTGTAATAACCTTGTTCCTGAAATTGGATTAAAAAGCATGGCTCGTCAAATTTATAAAACCATGCAAACCCGGCCGGAAAAAGGTGATTTAGAACCGGTTTAGAAAAAGTTTGATTCACCTAACCGGATGAAGTACTTAAGACAAGCCAAGCATGTGAAGATAATTCCCTCCTCTTTATCTTCTTGAACATCATCCTCAATAGTCAATACGAATCTCAGGGAGGACATGAACCTTAACCGGTGGGTCCATCTCTTCAATGTCGCTAAGTTCGTCAGTTTCTTCAACCGGTACATTGAGTTTTAGATCCGTCGACAAATCAACGTGCTTCCCACGGTTCCTTTTCTTGAGAATCACTTTTCTAGTAATACATGAGTTACAACATGGACAGTAAAGCTCATAGTTTTCTTGTGTTGCAAGCATCTTGACTAGGATTGACTTTTTCTTCTTCTTCTTCTTCTTCTTCTTCTTCTTCTTCTTCTTCTTCTTCTTCTTCTTCTTCTTCTTCTTCTTCTTCTTCTTCTTCTTCTTCTTCTTCTTCTTCTTCTTCTTCTTCTTCTTCTTCTTCTTCTTCTTCTACCTCACCATTTTCTCTGTTCTGTTGCATTTCGTTCTCTACATTTGCTAAGTTTATGGACCTCGATTTGAACCTGATTCTTCGTTTTCTTCATTTGAACCTGATTCTTCGTTTAAACCGGATTCTTCGTTTGAGTCGGTTTCATTATTTGACCCGGTTTCGCTGACAGTAGTCTAAAGTATATTTGGATCTGAAATGGAACATACCGATGATGTGCTTTCACGAACAGACTTGTTTCCTACGAGAGCAATTAAGAGAAAAGTAAACAAGAGATTGATCTACCGGTTATGAAAGACTGAGCCGGTTAAAGAATTGGAGATAATTTAAGAAATCATAAAAGTAGTAGAGGTACCAAAAAAATAAAAGATCAAGAAAAATAAAACATGTATAAGTGACAAGTTGACTAATAATTGTACGTACTTTGAGATCTATCATCTTCCTCTTCGACTTCCACCTCTATCTCGGCGGTAATCTTGACTAGGGCCGTTGCTACCGCCTTGAATCGAAATTCTCCGGCGGGAAAGTTTTTTTCCAAGAATAAGAATTTGTTTATTGTTTTTTCTTAGGTTAGGAGAAATTTGAGTGACAATCAAGTGTTTAGCTTCCCTATGTAGTATGTAGGGTTCTAACAGTTGTCACCATACCAAGTTACCAAACCAAACTATGCTAAAATTAGTTCTAGGAATATTAGAAAAAAAGGTCGCTTCAATAGTATCTTTTACAGATTACACAGCACAATAAATATAAAGTCTACTGAATATTACGTGTGTCACATCAGTTAAAATTACAAGCTTGTTAGTTAGAATCATAACATGTTTAAAAAGTTAGTTGAAACAATGTGTTACATTACATAGTTTATATATAGGCTAGAAATATTAGGTTGAAAAATCTTATCTATAAGAAAAAAAAAAAAAAAAAAAAACTAGTCTAATTTTTCAGAAAGATTCGTATATCCTTTCCCATGAAAAGAAAGAAATTAGCAAAAAAATTGGTCAAACAGTTTCTACAAAATTCATCTTTAATGTAACTCATTGGAATGAAATTCAAAATAAATGAATCAAAATAGTATATGCTCTTTTTCATAGTCATGTCATATAACAAAGACCAACAAGGTCCAATCTAACCATAGAGCAGATTTCAAATCTTTTTGCTAATAGTGTAACGAACAATTTGGTGTAAGTAGTAGCATGACTTGTGAGTTCAAAATATGTATGCAACTGTTCTGTTATGAATGAATGGATAATAACGTAATTTTGTAAAAAGAAGAGAGAACAGAAAAGGTGGAAGTTATATACATTATACAGTATACATATGAAAATGACCACCTGCAGCTACACAATTAATGGAGAGAGAGAGAGAGAAAAGAACATAGGTATGGGAATGGGAAAGGTTTTTACAAGATGACAAAAATAACCCACCCACAGGTCACACTGCATTTGCAGTCTGATGCACATCGCAGTCGCAGAGCAAACATCAAACACGCCCTTGTTTTTTTGTTTTCCATGTACGCAATCAAAGCAAAGCAAAAACAGCATTTATTATTTTGTTTTCACACATTTTGGTTATTGTTTTTTTGTTTTGTTTGCAGCAGTGCAGGAGGAGGCCGTACAACCCATTTTGTCTCTTGTCACTTTTTTTTTTTTTTTTTATTAACTACAATTTCAAATTTCAAAATGATAGATTATAACAAAAGAAAGAAGTTAGTCAAACCAGTCAAACTAACCATTTGTGAAAGAAATAAAATTGTATGTTTTAAGTATTAATATTCAATAATATTGAAATTTTGACATATATTAATGTCAAGCGAGTCAAATCCATCTCATCATTAACCAAAAAAAAAAAGGTCCATCTCATCGCATATTGAAGGTTCTTTTTTTTTTTTTGTTTGTCTCTGGCAAGCATATAGCAGCAATTCAGTCTCGCTTGATATAATTTTCTTTTATCTTATAATATAATATGAGAAGTTGGCGTGACAAGTGTTTTTTTTTGTTTCAGCTTCCCTGTGTGTAGGATACTAACAGTTGTCAAGCATACAAACCACACAAATTCTAGAACTTAACTATGGTTATATTAAAAAAATTAGCTTCAAGAAATATAACGTGGTAACAATAATATCAGAATATATAGTTACACTATTTATTTGGGTGCACATAAAATGTTAGAAAAGTAGACATTATTTATTGTTTTTACACATTGCACACGCTTCAGAAATTCTATGATGCGATGAGCTTCCGTGATAATTTAAGTACTACTAGTGTAGTATAATAACTTAATTAACTTATATCGGGATTGAAATTAGCTGGAGGTCAAGCGCCCATGTATCATGTATGTACGTACGTATAATAATATTACGATGAATAAATTTGACCCATTGTTTTTAGAAAATGTTATAAGAAAACAAATGTATCATATTTTTCTCATCCATTAAATACACATATCTCAAAATTTGACTCTCTTTTTGGGGTTATTAACAATCATCACAAATTAACTAAAGACTTTTGACACTTAAAACCGCGTTAGCAACTTACAGAAATTATTTACTTTTTACTAGTTCTACAAAGATAAGTAACGTAACAAACGACTAATTTCTTATGGTCGATTAAATTTACATTAGAATATATATGGATATGATGATTCAATAATTAATTAATCACTGCATGCATGATCCTATGTTCGTTATATTCATTTATTGTGTAACATAGGCATACACTATATATGTTTTTTATTCAGTTGTTAATATATATTTTATATATAGAGAGAGAGGACTTGGATCGTCATGTGGCCATCATCAAACAATATAATGCATCATGGCTTAAAGAGATAAATAAATCATAAATGAAACTAACACTTTCAAGTAAGTTTCAACTTTCAACTGATACCATCCACAATTACACAAATGGTACTTAATTAGTATTAGATCACAGAACCGTGCCTCGCTTTAATTAACAGAGTTATCAACGTAACTCCAAAGAATAATCTTTGATATCATCATCATTAATCAATTAATATCTTTGCAAAACTAGTTAGAATTCCAAATTGGAAGTAGAGAAAGATATAGTTAAGTTACCACCACTTACCAGTAGTCAATATACATATATATTATAATAGCATAACAAATTAAGACGAGGTGTGTGTATTCATTATGCGAGAAATAAAATGGTTTAGTTTACTTAAACCAGTATGTACTATAAGTAATATAACTGTAATTACTAAAAATTGATCATTGTGTCTGTGTGTCTGATTTGTTTTTTTTTTAAAAAAAGAAAGAAAGACAAAAAGTATAAAGCTATTATTTAGTAGATAAACCTTCTATAAATAAACTCCCCAAAACAATTTTACTAAGTATATTTGATTCTATAGTTTCCAAGTAAACAAACATGTAATTATCCGGTTTATTCACCAAATTATTTCTTAGTAATGAAATGGTATTTTTTAAGGAAAAAAAAAAAAAAACGTAAGGCGGTGTGATAGTATTCACTCTTTGTTTGCTTTTATGAGGTAGTTTTTATATTTGTAGTGAACCCACCAAACAAACAAACAAAAACAAAAGAAAAAAAATCAAAACCTTCTTTTCCTGTTCTTCACTTCCATGAATAACTAGGTACGTAATACGATTTTTCTTTGTTCTACAGTCGAAATCGTTCAATGTATCTTGTTGGATCTTCGATTTATACCTTCTATGCTCAATCGCTTTTTTTTTTCTGCTGTTGTTGTTGATTTCCTTGGATCGTAGTAGTGTTTGTTCATGTTGTAGCTCACTGGGCTTTTTTGGGGTTTTTTTTTCTTTTCCCGTGGGTCTTCTCTTTGATCTCTATCTGCTGAGAAACCTGGGGTTTCCTGCTGAGAAACCTAAACCTGGGGTTTTTTTTTTAAGTTTCCTGAGAAAAATCTTCTGGGTTTCTTTTGCTGCTTTAATTTGTGTTCTTTGTCTCCTCTACCTTCAATTCGCTTTTTTTTTCTTTTCTTTTCTTCAAAAGATCTCTCTCTTCTCTGGTTTAGGTGGCTTCACCCACACTCGCTTTTTATTTCCTTTTGGTCGTATGTGTTCTGAGTTTTGTTTTGTGATGGTGTAATGGGGTTTGCTGACGAATCGGTTCTTTAGATCTGTATAGTTCATCGCTATTGCTCTGTTAGACTATGGGTTCATCAGTGTCTTTGCGTGAATGCTCGTTTTTTTTGCCATGGAATTTTTTTTTTTGTTGGCGTGTGCTCTTATTTCTTTGAAGTTTCCCGAGCAAAATCTTATCGTTTTTTTTTTTTTTTTCAAAAATCATCTGGCCTCACCCACACTTGCTTTCTTTAGCGGACGATTTCTGTTTTGATTCGCTTGTTTGAGGGGTTCTCTAGTTGATATCTCATATCTAATTCATTGGTTTTACAGGATGGGTGATCATCCTGGATGGCATGCTGATAAACGACCCGACGGTGATAGTTACTTTGTGAGAACAAGATGGAAAAAAATACACGAAACGATTCAATTGGCCGATCAGACCGAGTCGGCAAACCCAGAGGCTGCTTATCTAGGTAATTGAATTGTTCTTCTCCAATTTTTATATATACGTATAATCAGTATTTTGCTTAATTGGAATCCTAAAATGAAAGCACAATAAATAGCGTTACATAATCATAGGCTATTTTACTCTCTCTCTCTCTCTCTCTCTTTCTTTTTTACTGTATTAGAAGTTAATATAACGGGCCCGATTAAAGCGTGGGCCTTGTGTTCAACTAGCATGTTTTTTTTTTTAGTTCTATCCGGTTGAAAATAAACGGGCGTTGATGATAAGCATAAGCGGGTCATATCCGTTTTCAAAAGCTCTATAGTGACTATTTTTTACCTTTAATGGATTGGATACTAACATCAATATTACTTTTTTATCTAGCAGCTAGGTGTCGTGCGCTCCTTTATGCTGAAGAGCTTCCTCAAAATTTGAGAGGACTCGCTCAGTTGCGCACCAGTCTCTCTCGCAAAGTACCCCTGGTATAGCCTCTTATTTTTTATCTTAAATATATTTACTCGGTGTATAGTTATTGTAGAAAAGTAGTGAATATAATTTAATTACTTGGCAGAACGAGGACGGATCATTTACCCTCCCGGATCCTCTTCGAATCCGTACTCAACTCTTCCACTACTCCGACATTTTAAAATCGTCCCTTTCTTCCCTGGAATCGTCCCCCCGAGCTGGAGCTGCAGCTGCAACTATGGCTAACATGTTATATAACCTGTTTTTTGAATGTGGTGGTAGGGATCCGGGTAATGAGGTAAATTTCATTAAACCTTGAATTTCAAACTTACCCCATCTCATATTTTACTGATATGAATGTTTCTAAAATTGTTTTTTGTAGCTTGGCTCTGCCTTCGACTTCGGTACTGTCAGTCGCCCTGATGACCTACTTGCTTGCGACAATATCCTTTCTGAGGTGTTTGATGAGTCCGAAGAGATTACAGCTGCCAGAGATAGTTTGAAATTTTCTACTTCAACTACTCTGGTGAATGGATCAGCTAGAATTCGAAATCGTGATATTGTTACTTGGTTGGGAATGATGTTCAAATTTCAGGTAATTAAGTTTAACAGTCAATTTTTAATGTTTTGATATGTGAAAAACTGCGAAAAAATAATGTATTCTTTGCTTTTTACAGCTATGCAATGTCAGGAACCAGAGAGAACATATTATCTGTTTACTTGCTGATAAACAATCAAGGTTGACTCCTCCGCCACAAGCTCTGAATAAGGTTATAACATCTCAAAACTCAAACATTTCAGGATATAGTTAAACGTTTTTTTTCTTTAGCAACAGACAGTTTATGAATTTTATTTTATCTACAAAGCAGCTCGATGAAAGAGCCATTGATGCTGTCATGGAAAAGCTCTTTAAGAACTACAATAACTGGTGCAAGTTTGTTGGAACAAAACCAAATTTAGGGTAAAAGGCCACATTTAACTCTTTGTTTTTTTTTTATTGATGTTCTTACGATCTTACCAACTGTTTTTGTGGAAAGGCCGATGGATCTACCTGAAATAGAATTACAACAGGAAAAGATATTCTATATGAGCTTGTATCTACTCATCTGGGGTGAAGCTGGAAATATTCGATTTATGCCAGAATGCTTGTGCTACATTTTCCACAATGTTAGTAAACTTTCAGTTTTTCTTCCTTTTCTTTATTTTGTTGGAGTGTATTAAAAATAATATATCCTTTCATGATAATCAGATGGCTAATGAGTTCAAAATAAATTTTGAAACTGGTTTGCTGCCTCCTCGTGGATTTATAGATAGTGTCATTAAACCACTCTATAATGTGGTCGAAAAGGTACTTAAATGATTGTTATACTCCATTATTCAATTTTTTGTCGTATACTGCTTAGCTAACTCACTATCTATGAATCAGGAAGCCAAAAAAAATGCAAGTGGCAAGTCTGCTCACTCAGATTGGTCCAACTATGATGATCTGAACGAATATTTCTGGTATATTTGAGCTAATTCTGTAAATTGAATTCTTAACTGGTTAATTTTCTTGTACAGTTAATGGATTACTGTATGTTATATAGGTCTCCTCATTGCTTCTCGCTTGGATGGCCAATGCTTGATGATGGAGATTTATTTGAATCAATGCGTGATACAGTACAGGTAGTCCCTTGTATCTTAATTTTCAATTTTCAATATATCCTTGGCTGTTTCTCTGTATCTTAACTTTCAATTTTAAAAGGGGGAGAAAGCATCAGCAAGAACAATGAAAACAAATTTCACAGAAGTTCGAAGCTTTTGGCACATATACCGTAGTTTTAATCGGCTTTGGACATTCTATCTTTTAGCATTCCAGGTAAGCATTCTATACTCATATGATTCCGGATTCCTTATGACATGAGCCCGTCAATGACATTTCGACTTTTAAATACAGACAATGGTCATTCTTGCATTTGAGCAAGTAGAGCTGAGTGAAATCTTACGCGAAGATGTTTTATATTCTCTCTCCAGTATCTTCATTACATCAGCTTTTCTACACTTACTGCAAAGTATGTCACCTCAATGCTCTGACAAAATTTTATGTATACATTTGGCTCATTTTTTGGTTACTTTTACTAGAAATAATAATGGTAATGTTTCTTGCTTCGATGCTAGGTTTACTGGAAATAATCCTACACCCCCCAGGCCTCCACCAGTGGAGATCTACTGATCTTTTGCGAAGGATTCTCAAGATCATTGTTTCTATCATGTGGTGTGTGGTATTACCACTTTGCTCTGCGCTAGTTGTCTCTGAAAATCCTGGGAAGCTGAAACAATGGCTATCATCATTCCTTCCACAAGTTAAAGTGCTTCCTCCACTATCTTACATGGTAGCACTTTACTTGCTTCCAAACGTGGTGGATGCTATCTTGTTCGTTTTTCCAATGCTGCGACTTAGACGCTGGGTTGAGAAGTCAGAATGGCCTATAATTAGATTGTATCTGTGGTGGTCACAGGTATGAAAGCTGGAGTTTTATCAAAGATTAGTGCAATTTTTGAATAGGATTGTTGTACAGGGAATCTGATGTATTCCATGTTTTTCCTTCTCAGCCAAGAATTTATGTTGGAAGGGGGATGCATGAAAGTCAATTTGCTCGAATAAAGTAAGTTTAAAGAACCAAATAACATCTACTGTAGAATTGCTAATATCAATAATGGGGAAAACACTATCTTCGTGCTAATCAGTTTCTTGTAACTTCCAGGTATACGCTTTTCTGGCTGTTGCTTTTCTGTTGCAAATTTCCATTTAACTACTTTCTACAGGTTTGACATTGCATAACTCTGTTCTGTGACTAATTTGGAACTACAATAATAGTAGTCACCTTCAGTTCCTCCCTCTTATGTACTCTCGCAGGTGAAACTTTTGGTGAAACCAACTAATACAATTTTGAGCATTAGAGATATAAAGTATAAATGGCATGTTTTTTTTCCGAATGGTACTCTTGCTACTTATTCTCTTCGCTTAGAACTCTACTTTTCGAATTTTCTTTTAGAATCCGGGTTAGCTAAATGTTGTTGACTCTCCATGCAGCTGAGTACATCTGTGGAGCAGTGGTGTCGCTCTGGTTACCAGTGATTCTGGTATACTTTTCTTAACAACGAATCTAAATGAAAAACTATAAAGCAAGTCCGTTATTGTCTTCATGTTCCTTGATTTTGTTTCAGGTTTATTTCTTCGACACTCAGATTTGGTATGCTATTTTCTCCACTATATGTGGTGGTGTCATAGGGGTCTTTGATCGTTTGGGAGAGGTAATATATTCTGGATCCATTCCACTTGCTTCTTTTTTTACCCTTGTTGTGTTAGACTGAGCAACGAAGTTAAGCTTTCCACATTTTCTGAGTATATCAAAGAGCGTTTGAGATGCTTCTTTTAAACTGCTCATATCGCATTAACACAAACTCATTTCTATTTTTCTTACAGATACAAACACTTGAAATGCTGAGGTCAAGGTTCCAATCATTACCGGATGCATTTAACATGTACTTGGTTCGGTCTGATAAATCAACAAAAACATCTGCAGAGGTTAAATAAGATTAATGCTCGTTTGTATCTACAAAGTGATGCATAGAAGATTTTTGCCATACAGCTACTGAATTATATATATATGCAGGTTACAGCACCACGAATTACTGAAACGGCAATATTTTCCCAACTCTGGAATGAAATAATTTGCAGCTTCCGCGAGGAAGATCTCATCAGTGACAGGTAACAACTTAGCTGCTTTCTTTATGAATCCCATGATTTCTTGTGCCTGAAACAATTGTTTGTTCAGGGAGAAGGTTCTCTTGCTTGTTCCTTATAGCTCACACCCGAATTTGGAACAACAAGTTCAGTGGCCACTATTTTTGCTTGCAACAAAGGTTTTTGCTCTTCTTTTCCCATCACATGTACCCTTTTTTCTCCTTATCATTTTCCCATCACATGTACCCATCACATGAATCATTTTGCTATTCTTGTTACAGATACCCATGGCGCTGGATATGGCAGCTCAATTTGGTGAGGGAGACTCTGACCTCTGGGATCGCATATGCCAAGACGAATACATGAAATGTGCTGTAACTGAATGTTACAAATCTTTCAAATATGTTTTGGACACATTGGTTACAGGGGAGAGAGATAAACGGTAATGTAAATTCATTAAATATCTAAAGGATATTTCTCTATTTTGATCATAAAGTAGTGTCTCTAACTGGAATTGCAGTTTAATTTCAAAAATTCTAAATATATCTATCTAATATCACAGGATTATCAGTTACCTCTTTGGAAAAGTGGATAGGAGCAACTTCTCAACAAAATTCAATATGGCTCCTTTACCTTGTCTTTTCAGAAAATTTGTTGACCTTGTCGTAATCTTGGTAAGTGAACAACATATTTAAGATTGTTCGTGAGTAGTGGATACTTTTTATCCTAAATAATTATGTATAACTTATGATGTTGCAGAAAGATGCCTGCCCATCAAAAAGATACGCAGTAGAGCGGCTACTACAAGATATGCTTGACATAGTGACGATTGATATGATGAAAGATTATTACGGGTTAGTGGATAATATAAGAATATATATAATTTGAGAATTGTTTAGTGTATATAGTATCTACACTAACAATAATAAACATTGTTGGCACCTTTTTCCAGTGAAGGGCAACTTTTTGCTGATTTTAGTGCAAATCCTGGTATAAGGTTTCCTCCGGTGGCAACAGCTCAATGGGATGAACAGGTATTAAATCAAAAAACATGATATACGGTAATCCTCTGAGGTACTCTGCGACTATATTCAACATTATGATTTAATTTTTCGTTGTAGATAAGCCGTCTTCATTTACTCTTAACAAATGAATCTGCAATGGATGTTCCGAAAAACCTTGAAGCGCGAAGAAGGATTGCCTTCTTCACAAATTCATTAAATATGGATATGCCTAGAGCTCCGCGTGTCAAGGATATGCTCTCCTTCAGGTCTGTGCTCTGTTTATCACCATTCCATTTGGTCCAGTTTTTTCATCTTTTTCTTTTCTTTAGGATTGAATGAACGTAAAATATACAATCTACGTAGTTGATACTATGAAACTATTATGACTTAATACTGCAGAGAGGAGCTCTTCCCCTTACAGTTTTATTTTGTATCTACAGCGTTCTAACTCCGTACTATAGTGAGGAGACTGTCTACTCTAAGAATGACCTGGAAAAAGAGAATGAAGATGGTGTATCGCTTGTATACTATTTGCAGAAGATCTTCCCAGGTGTGTCTCTTGTTGATGGATTTAGTTACTTCTCAATGCTTTCAGTAATTTGATATGGCCCACCTTTTCAGATGAGTGGACTTACTTCTTGGAGCGGCTTGGTTGTAATGATGAAAAAGATTTTTTCAAGAGTGAAGAAAATATATTGCAGCTTCGCCATTGGGTTTCTTTGAGGGGACAAACTTTGTTTAGAACAGGTAATTTATACAATCCACTCCTACTTATATTCAACAAATGGTCTTTTGTTACTTACAGCTTTTTTTGTATCCTGCAGTTAGAGGAATGATGTACTATAGGCGGGCACTAAAGCTTCAGGCTTTTCTTGACATGGCCACTGAAACAGGTGAGACGTGATTACTCGACTTGTGTTGAACTAAAATCAGTTACAGGGGAAATACAACTGTTCTCAACTGACTGTATTATGCTATTCTTACACTCTACAACCAAAAATACTGAAGCAATGTCGATTTAAGTACTGATAACATTTCTTGTGTTTGCAGAAATATTAGCAGGATACGAATTCTTTTCAGAGAACAAGAAAAGAAAGTTAGAGGCACTAGTTGACCGCAAATATACTTATGTTGTTACCTGTCAGAACTATGGAAATCAGAAGCGAAATGGAGACAGGAGAGCGAAGGACATCCTGGACCTAATGATTAAGTAAGTCCCTTCTCCACCCCTGTAATTCTTTTTTCATAAATTGGTTGGTTCCCTCGTGAGGCTCATTTTTCATATCCAATGCTGCAGAAATCCCTCTCTCCGTGTAGCATACATTGATGAGGTTGATCAGAAACCCCTAGAAGGAAAAAAGTTCTACTCGGTGCTTATCAAGGCTGTTGGGAATTGTGAGAAGGTAGTTTTACTATTTGAAATCTTAACAGGGTAGCTAAATATATGATCTATTTGAAAACCCCCGGATTTTGAACTTTGAATCTGTTACTTTTTAAAGGAAATATATCGGATATTATTGCCTGGTCCACCAAAAATAGGAGAAGGGAAACCCGAAAATCAGAACCACGCTATCGTTTTTACAAGAGGAGAAGCTCTCCAGTCAATTGACATGAACCAGGTGAACTAATTTTCCCCAAACGGGAGTTTCCACAACAACATAAACTTAGTGCACTATTCCTTGTTGATAGAATGATACTTACAATAGTATCTAATTTATAGGACCATTACTTGGAAGAAACACTGAAAATGAGGAACTTGCTCGAAGAGTTCAATAAAGATCAAAGAGTACGACCACCTACTATTCTTGGCTTGAGAGAACATATTTTTACTGGCAGGTATTTGGGGAATTTGGTTATTGTGTTAATTTTCTGAGTATAGAACTTCTTCCTTTAGCTAGCTTATATTTATGTTACCATGCAGTGTATCATCTTTAGGAGGGCTTATGTCTCATCAAGAGACAAGTTTTGTGACCATCGTTCAGAGAGTCCTCGCACGTCCTCTCAAGTATGTCTCCTTACCCTTAAACTTTCAAAAGCCATGTGTGTCGAACATTGTGACCAAAACTTAAGCAGCTGTTTCTGATTTCAGGATCCGGTTTCACTATGGTCACCCTGATGTCTTTGATAAGATCTTTCATATCACTCGGGGTGGCATCAGCAAAGCATCACGCGGCATAAATCTTAGCGAGGATATCTTTGCTGGTTTCAACTCAATTCTGAGGTGTGGTAATGTCACTCATCATGAGTACATCCAAGTAGGGAAAGGAAGAGATGTTGGTTTGAACCAAATATCTCTCTTTGAAGCAAAAGTTGCTTGTGGCAACGGGGAGCAAACGTTGAGTAGGGATCTCTACAGACTTGGGAAAGGTTTTGACTTCTTCCGGATGATGTCTTGCTATATAACAACAATAGGCTTTTATATCAGCTCCATGGTAAGTTCTGCATCTTCCAATGTCAAATTGGCTTTAATATCGACTAATAACTCTCTGAGCATAACAATTACTACTCTTTGTATTGCAGATTGTTGTCCTCACATTTTATGCATTCATGTATGGAAGACTGTATGTTTCATTGAGTGGAGTGGAAGAGGAAATATTGAATTATGCAAGGATAAATGAAGATTGCTCCCTCAAGGCTGCTATAGCTCCCGTTTCAGTTGTGCAACTTGGTCTGCTGATGACTCTGCCAACTCTCATGGAGATTGGATTAGAGAGAGGATTCATAACTGCCCTGTGTGAATTTATCCTTATGCAGATTCAGCTAGCTCCCTTTTTCTTCACATTTTCTCTTGGAACAAAGGTTCATTATTATGGACAGACTATACTACACGGGGGAGCAAAGTATAGAGCAACAGGGCGTGGGTTTGTGGTGAAGCACGAGATGTTTGGTGAGAACTACAGAATGTATTTTAGGAGCCACTTTGTGAAAGCCACAGAGCTGATGTTTCTGCTGCTGTGTTATTGGCTGTATGGAAAAGCACCAGAGGATTCAGTTGCCTATACAGCAATGATGGGATCCATATGCTTCATTGTTGTATCTTGGCTATATTCACCCTTCATTTTTAATCCCTCGGGATTCGAGTGGCAGAAGATAGTTGATGACTAGGATGATTGGAGAATGTGGATAAGTAGCAGAGCTATTGGAGCGCCATCAAACAAAAGTTGGGAATCCTGGTGGGAAGAGGAACAAGAGCATCTGCTTCACTCTGGTTTTCTTGGGAAGCTATGCCACGTTGTACTCTCACTACGCCACTTCGTCTATCAGTACGGTATCGTTTACCATCTGAACATAACGATGCAGTTCCATGTGGGAAAACAACGAAGCATTGTTGTCTATCTGGTCTCGTGGGTTGTGATGGCTGGACTTAGTATATTATACCACATACTTTTCAAGATCAGAAAGAGATGCGGAAACGGTTCCCAAGTCAAGTTGAGATTAGTGAAGATGATAATTGCTATTGGATTTGGAGGAGCTGTTGGGATGGGGATGCTCTTCACTAAACTCACTGTGGGAGATATTCTCCAGTGTATACTGATGTTCATCCCAACCGGTTGGGCACTGCTTGAGATTGGTATAGTTGGAAAACGCTTGCTTCATTATTTAGGGATCTGGGATTATTATAAAGAGACTTGCAGAGTGTATCACGTTGGGATTGGAGTCCTGATTATGAGTCCAGTTACATTCATTGCTTGGTTTCCCTTCATCTCAGAGGTTCATACAAGATTGTTGTTCAACCAAGCGTTCTCGAGAGGTCTACAGGTGCAGCGAATTCTCTTAGGAGGCAAGAAACAGAGATAGAAGTTCTCTCTTTTGCACTGATATGATGTCTTCTCTGATATGAAACAGTTATCCTGTATTGGTTTTTTTTTTAGGGTACACTTATATGAAGAAGCGCAGTTGTTAATTTTTTTTTGGTAGGGAAAGGGCAGTTGTTACTTGTTTAGTTCTTAAAATTTTCTGAGTTTAGATTAAGAACTCAGAAAATTTTGTGGTTTTTAGCACCCCCGGAATTATTGAATTGTTTTTTGTGCTAAATCCGGGGTCAGTATGGGGGTGCTAAAAACCAGAAAGATAATTCGATTACTTACCGAATTATTCCGGGTCCATACTGACCCGGAACCAACATACCGAACTAAACCAGAAAGATAATTCGATTACTTAACCGGGAATCCGGTTAGGAACCCAATTCAATGTCTATTAGAGGCCTGTTCGGAAAAAGGGGGCCCAACAACGAAGATGAAGAAGCCGACTTCCCAGTTCGTCGTCCTCGACCGACTTTCCAATTCGCCTAGCGACTGACTTGAAGAAGAAGGAGCAACTTTCTTTATTCTAGTTCTAGCTAAAAGGAAAGTTAATATATTATGTAATCAATCAAATAGTATAAATAAGGGAGAGATTTCTCCACAGAGAGCATCCAGCATCTAATACAGTAATTCAGTTCTTCATTTGTTCTTAGCAAAAAAAACTCTAGTTCGAGTTCTAAGAGATAAAAACCCCTGTTCGATTTCGAGCTTAGATCTAGTTTCTAGAGAGATTACTTTCTTGAATTTGTTTCCCCCATCAAACAAATTCATTGTGGAAACCTAGTTTCTACAATTGGCGCCGTCTGTGTGGACGCAAAATCGTCTTTACAAGTTAGTCTCTCAGAACAGCTACACCGAAGCTTTTTCTCTCAAAACTTACGACAATGTCTCCAGTTACCGACAACGAAGTGATCGGCGCAAACCGCACCGCTTCTAACGTGTCCGACGTCACAGGCGTTGCACTTTCCCAGGGCGAAACCGAAACACAAGGTGATGCTCCAACCAAGCAGGCCGCAGCCGTCTACGTTCGTCGCCCCATCACCGCATCGGAGAACCTAACTGATACTCGTCCCGAACTCCCGGTCGAGGTCAGATCTGAAGGGGATCCCAGCCAGGGAACAGGGCGAAATCGCGAACAACCGGTCAACCTCGACGCGGAACGTTCAGACGAACAACCCTTGAGCGGGGGAACGATGCACGCCGCAGGACAACAACCTGGGGCACGAACCGGGAATCTCCCTGATCACATTACCACATCGGTCCAAAACCCGCAGGTCATCTCCATGGAAGAATTAAAGATCCTGTTCGGCACCATAACGAAGGAGATCTACCAGATGATCTCCGACACCAATCGCAGAGTCGATGCTGTCGTGACCCAAACGACCCCATCACAAATCTCTGAAGGGCAATCATCTGTACTTGGGATAGGCGGTCTCACCCGTCGTCTCAATTTCTCGGACATATCGACGGTCAACCAATCAGAGCGGAGGAATCTCCCCCCTCAGGCAACATCGAGCATCCGACCAACGAACCCGAACTCATGGGTACATGAAACCACGGTTACCCCGATCGCCCCCTCGACGAACACGAGACCTTGCCTTGAGATCGAGGAGATCCAGTCGCATATTCGCGGCATGAGTTCGCTCCTTCATCGGGCTATCAGCACGGCCCCAGAGATCGACAGGATTGTCGAGGTCACCCGGCGAACCCCTTTCACTCAGCGGATCCTGCAAGCCATCATACCGAGCGTCAAGCTCAAGCTCCCAACCTACCTCGGAGATAAGGATCCAGTCCACTTCATGACATCCTTCATGGTGACCGTGGCGAAGGCGCGATTTACTGACGAACAAAGAGACATCGGCTATTGTCAGCTGTTCGTCGATAGTCTCTATGGTCCCGCCCTGACTTGGTTCACGAGGCTCAAGCCTAACTTGATCGACAACTTCAACCAATTGTCCACGGCTTTTCTCAAGCATTATCAAATCTTCATCGAGTGAGGCGTGACAAGTTCGGACCTCTGGGAGATGGCTCAGGAACCTGGCGAGCCTATCGGGAGTTTCCTGGGCAGATTTAAGGAAAAGCTGACAAACGTCTCCGTCCCAGAAGACGCCAAAATAGCTGCTTTCAGGAAGTGCCTGATTCCCGGCTCACCATTACGGAAGGATCTCAACATTCGAGAACCAAAGGACCTCGAAGACGCGCTACATCGAGCCTCCAGATTCACACTCGTTGAAGACGAGGATGCCCGAATAGCCGCAAAAACGGTTGAACAACCATCATATCTCCTGAAGGCTAAAACTCGTGATGAGCACCATGAGCCCCAAAAGCATCACGACCCTCAAGATCGGAAGAAGGGCGTTGTATTGGAGTGTATCACGATGAAAGAATAAACACACTTGAAAAGAGATAAAATTAAGTCACAAGACTAATGGCAAAATCACTCATCCAATTGCAAGCCGTGTCGAAGCTGGTGGTTCTCAATTGTCTTCCTCGTCTCCTTTTCACCTTAAAGCACGAAAACGTATCATCATCATCATCGTCTTCTCAACACGATTGCGCTTCTCGATTAGTCTCAGTACAGAATTGGAGAGCCCTACGGTGTTCAGAAGTCATAACATCCAAAGCCTTATGTTGTGCCCTCAAGTGAGAATTCAAAAAAAAAAACAAAAGCCAAATTGTAGAAAAATGGAAGTTTGGTTATCTAAACTGGAAGTTCGGTCCCCAACATACCGGTCTAAAACAAATTGTGTCCCCAACATAGCGGTCTAAACCAACAAGAAAATTGGTTATCTAAACTGGAAGTTCGGTCCCGAGATGGATTAAGCCTTTGAACGAAGGCCCAATAGTATCAACAAGCCCAGCTCACGAACAAGGAACCGACCTCCCAGATCGCCCGGTGGCCGACCTAGCAAGGAATAAGAAATTTTCCTAATCTTGATCTAATTCATTAGGAAAGTGGGTATATTCTGTAAATCTAAGACAGGGTATAAATAAAGGGATACTCCTCATTGTAAAGGATCAAACAATTAATACAAAAACCTTAATTCTTCATTGTTCTTGAGCAAAACCCTAACTTGTTTTCCAAGAGATTTCAATTCTCCTTTGCTCTTTAGTTTTGATCTGATTTCTTAGAGAGATAGCTTTATTGAATTTGTTTCCCTCTTTAAACAAATTCATTGTGTGAAACTCAGTTTCTACAATTGGCGCCGTCTGAGGGGATGCTAAGTTCTCAATTCACTTCTCTCTTAGATTCCTTCAAAACTTGTCATACAAGCAAGACCATGTCTCTAGCATCCAACAATGGTGTCATCAACGCGACCGTTCCGCAACAAGACGAACCGATCACTAGAGCCACCAGTTCGCAGGATGTCACCACGGATGCACCCTCTGCTTCCGATGCACCTGCCACGCTCGTCTGTGTCCGACGTAACCTCAGCACGTCGGAGAACCCAACAGATGACTCGACATCACCCTCAACTGAAGGGGAGGATGTTGAAGCACCCACTCATGAAACCCAGGGAGCTAACGGAGAACCACCCGTCAATGGGCCTGCCTCTAGACAAACCGCAGCCGCGCTTGTGCTTTTCAATGTTCTATCGAGTAAATGAATCGCAAAAACACACAATTAGTTCTGGTTGTTTGCTTGTCTAGTTTTGAGTGTAAACCTTAGAATGGACTAGCAACTTACCTACCCGTGTGTGTGTTTAGATGTCTTCAGGTGACTCAGATTGCGAGGATGGTTCAGGAGGGGGATGGCCGAGACATGGGAGTGGTTCCGGAGGAGTATGGCCAGGGCATGGTGACTTTGGAGATCACAATGGTTATTTATCAACAGATTCGGAGAGCAGTCGCAACTCAGTTGATCTGGATACTTGGAGTGTGGACGGACTAATAGACGAGGATGATGTGAACCCGTCGATTGGGACTGATCCGTCCGAATGTCTGGGAGGATCTTTGTGCTTGTCAATGTTTCAAAGATTTACACAACCTTCCCAGCTAGTCTCCGTGGACGATCTCTGTCATGTGTTCGGAACGATCTCTAAGGATCTCTTCCAGGCGATATCCGACACGAACCGACGGATGGACGTGATAGAACACCGCGCGCCCCCTCCACTTCAGCAAAATATCGTGCCGCTGCAAGCATCCCAAAGGAATGGCCCCTTAAGACGACAACTGCTTAACGATCCGCCACCCTCGGCCTTCCAATCTCATAACCAGTACGTACCTCGGTGCTAGCTTTGGGGGTGCAGCCTCACATCGGACAGTCTTCTCAGGGGGATCCGATTGCTGCTTCCTATCCTGAACTAGAAGAGATTCACCTCAAAATTCGGGATATGGGATCACTCCTCCACCGGGCTGTGAGCTCGGCTCTGGAGATCAATAAGATGTTCGAGGCCACACAGTGGACCCCGTTCACCAAACAAATCTTAGAGACGGACGTTTCGGTCATAAAACTAAGGATTCCAACCTACGAAGGGAAGAAGGATCCAATACAGCACAACCCGCGCTGAATTATGGGAGATAGTTCAGGAGCCCGGTGAACCTATGCGACAATACCTGACCAGGTTCAAGGAAAAGTATGCCAACTTTTCGGTCACCAAAGATGTCGCGATCGCCACCTTCAAAAAAGGACTCATTCCCGGGTCGCCTTTGCAAGTGTACCTCAATATCCGGGAGGCCAAGAACTTGGATGACACACTTCATCGGGGATCTCGTTTTGCATACGTAAGAGAAGACGAGGAGAGGCGAATCGCGAAGGCCCCTCCTACACATCCGGTCTCAGCAAAAGAAACAAGTTGAGACAGCTACCATGAGCCCCGCAAGCATCACGACCCGAGGGATCCTAAGCGTGGCATAGTCAATGCGATCTCCGAATATGAAGGACAGGAAAACACAACTCCAGATGCACAAGCAGAACTGTATTGCGATTTCCATATGTTCCCAGGCCATTCCACACCTAAGTGCAAACACCTGGCTAATTATCTATTCGAAAAGTATTTATCCGGCGAGATTAAAGCTGTCTATCAGCCTAAAGCCTTCTCCGGTGGTCATGGAGGAAGAGGTCGCGGAGGGAGATCCGGACGATCCAACCCTGGGCGAGGTTCGAAGGGCAATAATCTTCTAAATAATGCTCCAAACGAACAGCAACACCTGCCGCCTGCCACACAACAAAATAACCTGACACAAGCGGAAGGACTCCCGGGACCGCCGAAGCACCAAAAAGGACAGCAAGCTGAGCGCACGAACTCTCCACCTCGGGGTCGCATCTCCATGATCATCGGTCAAACCGAGGAATGTAAGGATTCCGTCCAGGCACTGAAATAGCAAGCACGCCAAATCTGTAATGTTCAGGCGATCTCTGAGGAAGAACCGCTCAGTGTCGACCCATCATATTCACAACAATCCCGTGGTTGTAGAAGTCGCATGACGTGGAACAAGTCCTAGTCAATACCGGGAGCACGGTCAATGTCTTGTTCTGGCAGACATTGGAAAAAATGGGCGTGACACCGGAGCAAATCAAACATGAGTCCAGAACCCTGACTGGATACGACAGAGTAGCCAAGATGTCAATGGGCGACGTGAAGCTGCAAGTCCATGTTGGCGGAGTCACTCGCAAGACAAGGTTCGTGGTCATAGACGCTCCTCCAATCTACAACGCATTTTTGGGTTCACCCTGGATCTACTCGATGCAAGCAATCCCTTCCACCTATCACCTCTGCGTTAAATTCCAAATGCTACTGGTATTTACACACTCTATGGTGATCAAAAGATGACCAGGACCTGCTCCGTTCTTGAGAAAAAGCAAAGGCAAAAAGAGGAGGCATAGCAATTATAGAGCGGGGGTCACCTGGTCGAGCCCCCTAATCCGGAGGGAGATCTGTTAAAATCTACGAGATGTTGAATTATCCAGGTCAACATCGACCATACAGATCCCTCGCGAACGGTTGGGATTAGAGCCGAACTCAAAGAACGGATCAAGGTTGAGCTGATAACTTTCCTGAAATCTAGATCCTCGACGTTCGCGTGGTCTACTAAAGCTATGGTCGGAATCAATCCCTCGGTTACTTGCGATAAACTGAACGTTGACCCCATGTTCAAACCAGTCCGGCAAAAGCGCTGACGTCTACGACCCAATCGGGCGAAGGTGGTGCAAGACGAACTCGAGCGACTCCTTAAACCCGATCATATAATGGAGGTGCAATACCCTGATTGGCTGGCGAATATGGTGGTGGTCAAGAAAAAGAACTGCAAATGAAGAGTCTGCGTTGATTTCACCGACCTTAACAAAGCCTGTCAAAGGGATTGCTTTCCTTTACCGCATATTGATCGACTCGTAGAAGCCACCACGAGAAACCTACTACTTTCGTTCATGGATGCCTTCTCAGGATACAACCAGATCGCGATGAACCCAGCAGATCGCGAGAAAACCGCATACATTACGGATAGAGGGACTTACTACTACAAGGTAATGTCGTTTGGGCTAAAGAACGTGGGGGCGACATATCAGCGCTTGGTTAATATGATGTTCGCCGACCTATTAGAAAAGACGATGGAAGTCTACATTGATGACATGCTAGTCAAATCTTTGATAGCGGAACAACATGTCCAACACCTCGCCGAATGTTTCGACATCTTGGATCAATTCCAGATGAAGCTGAATCCAACCAAATGCACATTCGGCGTAACCTCAGGAGAATTTCTAGGATATATCGTGACTGAGCGAGGAATCGAAGCAAATCGAAGCAGTACTGGGACTCCCATCTCCGACCAATAAGCAAGAAGTTTAGCGCCTGACAGGTCGAATAGCCGCTCTGAATCGGTTCATTGCCCGATCTACGAACAAATGTCTTCTGTTCTACCAGCTCCTCCGGGGAAACAAGGATTTCCACTTGGACGACACCTGCGAGATCGCCTTCGGACAACTCAAAGAATACTTGACCAGCCAACCGGTACTCGTCAAGCCTGAGGAGGGGGAGACATTATATCTCTACGTCTCTGTCTCCAGTTCGGCAGTTAGCGGGGTGCTGGTCCGAGATGGTCGCGGCGATCAGCGATGAATCTTCTACATAAGCAATGCTCTCAATGACACGGAAACACGTTATCCGATCTTGGAAAAGTTGGCCCTTGCCTTAATCATTGCTGCTCGGAAGCTCCGGCCTTATTCTAGTCACACTCCATCGTCGTCTATACTGATCAACCGCTCCAAACTGTTCTTCATAGCCCTCTTCAATCCGGCAAATCGCAAAATGGGCAATCGAGCTAAGCGAGTATGATTTCGAATATCGCTCTCGCCCGAGCCTAAAATCACAAGTCCTAACAGACTTCATCACAGAGCTATCTCCCGAACTCGACGAAGCCACATCCAAGGAGAAACCTTGGACGTTGTTCGTCGATGGTTCTTCTTCCAATCAGGGATCCGGCATTGGGATCATTCTCCGATCTCCGACTGGTGAAGTCCTCGAGCAGGCTCTGAAACTCGGCTTCATGGGGTCGAATAACGAAACCGAATATGAAGCTGTCCTGGCCGGATTGCGGTTGGAATAAGGACTCGGGGTAACCAACATTCAAGTCTTCTGCGATTCACAGCTGGTGGTCAGCCAGTTTAGCGGAGAATACGACACTAAAAACGAGTGTGTGGGGTCATATCGTCAATTGCTCCAAACTCTCTTAGAGCAGGTCACCTCCTTCTTGTTAATCAAAGTTCCAAGGAGCGAGAACGCGACGGTCAATGCTCTCGCTGCCTTGGCAAATTGTTCTTATCCCAACTTGCAACGGACATTTCTGATCGAAGGCATCGAAACACCCAATATCGATCTGGCAGGTATGATTCTCGCCATCAGCGACGACACGGTTCCAATGGAAGTTGATGAGCCAGTTGAAGACTCGGCGGATGTAGCGCAACCTCCAGACGATTGGTAGCTCGATATTAAGCTATACATCGGAGATGGCAAAGTCTCAGAAGATCGCTGGCAAGCTCGACGGTTAAAAGCCCGATGCGCGCATTATGTCATGTTAAGGGACAACCTTTTCCGATGAAGTTCTTCTGGAATTCTACTCACCTGTGTCGATCGAGAAGAGGCAGAACGGATAATGACGAATGTTCACGAAGGTGACAGTGGCAACCATTCCGGAGGACGCGCACTTGCGCTGAAAATAAAAAACGACGGCCACTACTGGCTGACTATGGTTGCTGATTGTGAGGCGTTCTCGGCGAAGTGCGAAGCTTGCCAACGTCACGTACCAATGAAGCATGTTCCACCCGAGTTGCTCAACACAGTCACAGAGCCATACCCATTCATGCGTTGGGCAATGGACCTCGTCGGGCCACTGCCTCCGTCGAAGTCAAAGCACTTCCTTTTGGTCTTAACCGACTAGCTCACCAAGTGGGTGGAGGCTGAATCATTTCACAAGGTACAATCGCTGGATGTGACCTACTACATATGGAAGAACATCATTTGTTGCCACTAACTACCATGGGAGATCGTCACCGACAAGGGGACGCAGTTCACCTCGCTGATCACCAGACGCTTTCTGAGTAAATGGCAGATTCGTTTGAGCACCTCGACTCCTCGCTATCCTCAGGGGAACGGGCAGGCCAAACCCACAAACAAGACCATAATCGACGGGCTGAAGAAACGTCTTAGACAAAGAAAAGGAGCCTGGGCGGATCAACTCGATGGAGTGCTATGGTCCTATCGGACTACTCAAAGGTGAGCTACGGGACAATCCCCTTTCTCGTTGGCTTATGCAATCGAGGCATTGGCTTAATGACGACATGATGCTCGGTCATATCAACTTCGCCGAAGAATTGCGCGATCAGGCTTTGGTCAGAATCCAGAACTATCAAAACGTTGCAGCCAAGTATTACAACAAAACTGTTTGTCAGCGGCATTTCTGCGAGGGCGGCCTGGTGCTACGCGAAGTTCAAGAAAATACCAAGGAGATAAACGCCGGTAAACTTGGCGCTCATTGGGAGGGGCCATACCTCATCTCAAAAGCAGTTCGCCCCTGAGTCTACGAACTCTTAACCATGGAGGATACGCAGGTCAAAAACTCTTGGAATGCGGCTCATCTTAAGCGATATTACCACTAAGTCGCCTATTCGACCTCCATTTCAAAATTGCTTGTACTGTGAACTACGACTTGCTTGATCCCAATTTTGGGTACGTAGGCAGCCTTAAATATTTTTGTTAAGATTTAGTGGGTGCAGCTGGGAAAATAATAAAATTTCTTTTAAACAAAGAGAACTCTTTATTTATTTTAAATCAAGTACAAAGTCTGCTCGGCACTTCGCCAAATAAAAAGAGCAATCTTTCACTTCGGCACATCGCCAATACAAAAAAAAAAGAAGAGAAAGCAACATTACTGCAAAATTTAAAAGATTTTGTTTCGACGACTTGTGGAGAACCGATCTCTCTGGGCGGATGAAGTCACTAGCCTTCTGATCTCAGGGAGCCGATCTGTAGTGACATTTGCATCCTGCTGTGATCTCAATCTCCTCGGTGACTCACATAGCTTGAGAGGTCAGACTCCAATGGCTCTTCGACGATCAGACCGTCGAGGTAAGATCGCCAGCTTTGACGTTCCCACCTTAGTTCTTCTAGTCGGACCATCGGGACTTCCGCACCTCTCGCTGCCATCTCTTCGAGGAACGCACACGGACCTTCTACGGTGTTGCTCTCTCGGCGAAAGTGATCCGTGGATTCCAGATGGAGGATGTATGCCTCAGCCTCTCTATGCGACTCCTGTAGACGAGAATCTCCGTGATGTGCAGATGTTCCGATTCGCCTAGAGGTTCGTATTCGCCTTTCGGTAGATCGGGCAACACGACCTTAGCGACCTGTTCTTCACATCGAGCACGTTCGTCAAGCAGTCAGGCCATACGCCAGTTTGCCAGAAAGAAGCCATCGGCGATAAGCTCGTCAAGAACTAAGGCGATTACGAACCTCTAGGCGAATCGGTAGATTTGTTGTAAATCTAAGGGCATGTTGTGGATCTAGGTATATTAGATTTGTAACAGTCGGGAACCAAAATGAAGGTTAGGGATGGGTGTCAATCGCCACCATAAAGGTATTCAAGGTTAGAAGTCATATATAGGGCTTTCGTTAGCCTCCTACGTCGTTTTCCAGAGAGAAGAAGGAATGACAAGTTTCATGAGACTTTTTGTAAGTTTCTTAAGAGTTTCAGAATCCGAGTCTAGCTTGAGTCTTACTAGTTTAAGAATCTATTTTGTTGATATGGAATTGTAATACTGATATCATTATTTTTGAGAAGCAGCGCAAGTTTTGCTAGATTAAGCTACTTAACAAGATTATCCAATTCTACATCAAATCTCTTCCTGCGAGATTGTGATATTTATGAAGAGCAACGTCCTCCTATTATCTATCAGTACCAGAGGAAGAAGAGAAGCCCAAGTGGCTAAGAGCCCAAGCGAGAAGATCCAGTAGGTCAAGAGGAGTTAGTAAGCCTTTTGGGTAGTCACTCTAGTTTAAATAATAATAAGGTCATTGTCTTACGGTAATGTGGCCACAACGACTCTTTGGCGTAGAGACAAGGAACCAGTAGGGTTGGGTAGTAGTACTTAAGTGGCAGGATGGGTAAGGGAGTAGGTATCAAATATCAGAATACTTTTGTAAAGGGAGGGGAGAGACTCCGAGCATTTCTCTCTACTTGTTTCACTTTGTCTTATAATAAAAGAGCATTTGTCTTATTTTGTGGCTTACTCGAGAGTTCTACATCCTAAACGTATCAAATTGGTATCAGAGCCATCTGTCTTGGGAGCTACTCTTCAAGATGGCACTTAAGAAGTTGGAAGAGCAAGAGAAAGTCATGGAGAACATCCAAAAAGAATTCCAACAACTGTCCAACCTGGAGTCCGACGTTAGCGCCATGAAGAAACAACTGGGGAAGCTAGACGTCTTGGAGAAACAGATGGGAAAGCTGGATGTTCTGGAACGTCTGGAGCAGAGAATGGCAGAGGAGGATCGACGTACGTGGGGTCCAACCAAAGGAAGCGAAGATGACACTCAATTCTCCGGTGTGGAAAAACAAGGAGGGGATGAGTCTCATCAACGTTACCTGCAGAGTCCTACGCCTGAGGTGGGAGAAACGCAGAGGTGGAACACGCCGGTGGAGGAAAGGGAGCCTCTCACACAGAGGATCGAGCTTCCCCTGTTTGATGGAGAAGAGGCGGAAAGCTGGGTCCTTCGAGTGGAGCAATACTTTTGCGTTGCAGGACTTCACCGAGGAGGAGAAACTGAGGGCTGTGCGAGTGTGTTTTTCAGGAGATGCACTCTCTTGGTACCATTGGGAAAGGGATCGAAATCCTTTCCTTAACTAGGAGCAGCTTAAGAATCGAGTGTTGGAGAACTTTGTCACGGCGCATGACTTGACCGCCGGCGAAAGGTTGCCAACGTGATATTAGAAATGCAGTGGCTCGAAACACTGGGGGATACTAAAGTTAACTGGAAGGAACATAGGTTGGGATTCATGGTGGATAAAGACTGGGTCACTCTCCGCGGGGATCATAGCTATGCAACTCTGCTATCTCACTCAAGGCATTGTGGAAGGCGGTGAGACAAGAAGGGCAAGGAGTGTGGCTTGATTACTACAGTCTGCAAACCGAGAATCCAAAGAGTGAAGGAGAAACTCCCACGGAGCTCAGTTCCCTGTTAGAGGAGTTTGCGCAGGTCTTCGCTGAACCTCAGGGCCTACCTCCTTCACTAGGTATAGAACACAATATTACTTTGAAAACGGGTGCAGAACCGGTGAGTGTGAGACCCTTTATGTATCCTCAGGCACATAAAAAGGAGATAGAGAGGCATATAGCTGTGATGCTTGCTGCGAGAATTATCCGTGAGAGTGGAAGCCCTTTCTCGAGTCCTGTCTTGCTAGTAAAGAAGAAAGACGGAAGCTGGAGATTCTGTGTGGATTACCGTGCCCTGAATAAAGCCACTGTACCTGACAGTTATCCCATTCCAATGATCGACCAACTTCTAGACGAACTCCATGGAGGTAAGGTGTTCTCAAAGCTTGATCTTCGTTCTGGTTACCACCAAATCTAGGTGAGATCAGAAGACATCCCAAAAACTGCTTTCAGGTCTCACGATGGGCATTAGGAGTTCATCGTAATGCCATTTGGGCTGACAAACGCTCCCACTACCTTTCAGTCACTTATGAATGACATATTTCGACCTTTTCTCCGACGGTTTGTTCTGGTGTTCTTTGACGACATCTTATTCTACAGTCAATCCCTCTCGGAGCATCAAAATCAATTGAGGGAAGTTCTCCAAATGTTACACAAGCACAATTTGTATGCCAACCAAAAGATGTGCCAGTTCGGGAGTGAGCAGGTTGAATATCTCGATCATGTCATCACACCTGAAGGAGTGGATGCTGATCCAGGAAAAATCAGTGCGATGGTGGAATGGAAGACACCAACGAATGTCAAAGCTTTACGCGGTTTCCTGGGGCTCACGGGATATTACCGCAAGTTTGTGCAGAGTTATGGGGTGATTGGGAGGCCCTTGACCACTTTACTTAAGAATGATCAGTTCGAGTGGGGAAAAGAAGCCGATGAAGCATTCCACTCACTCAAAACAGCCATGACGACAGTACCAGTTCTGGCTCTACCAGATTTCTCTGAAATGTTTGTAGTAGAATCGGACGAGTCTAGAGTGAGCTTGGGAGCTGTCCTGATGCAAAAGGAGAGACCAATAGCATACTACAGCTATTCTAAGGAGAGGCAGCAACTCAAGTCAGTGTATGAGCGAGAACTCATGGCAATAGTGTTAGCTATACAAAAGTGGCGTCATTATCTGTTAGGGAGGAAGTTCGTGGTCAGGACAGATCATAAGAGTCTAAAGTTCCTGCTAGAACAGAGAGAGATCAATATGGAGTATCAGAGTTGGCTCACTAAGATCCTGGGGTTTGATTTTGACATTCATTACAAACCTGGCTTGGAAAACAAAGCTGCGGATGCACTGTCGCGCAAAGAGGTAGTTCCAGTGTTGTTTGCTCTCTCAGTCCCCACAGCAGTGCAGTTTGAGGAGATTTGTTCCGAGGTGGATAAGGATGGTGACTTACAGGAAATCATAAAGGAGATATGCACCGGTGCTGGAGCCAACTCTGACTATTCGTTGGTCCAAGGGCGTCTATTGAGACAAGGCAAGCTTGTGATCCCTAAAGGATCTGCCATCACAAAGCATCTTTGCGTTGAGCCTGATGATCTTAAGGGTAGTCGCAAATGTATAAATCACAAGTGCAGACTGTCATTACCCAGAAATGTTTCTAGTATCAATCTCATGTAAGACTTGACTCTCTTTCAGTACTACAAACAAAATGAAAAAAATGACTTGCCTTGAATACTCTGAGTGAATTAGCATTGATGATCAGACCAAAAGAACATTCACCAGAATACGCCCTATCTGTCTTGCATCTAACGCAATTTGTTTTTGCCACTTCGTTCACTTTGAAGTGCGAATTCCAGCGAGGTAGAAGCTCCAAGATGTTTAGAAACAGCTTAGAAACACTGTTTGCTTCCTGAAGAGTATAGTAAACAACAAAAACATATGAAGCTTGAGAAAGACGTAATTAACAACACACATAAGACACAAAGGTTTAAAGATGAGAGCAGAGACCAGAGGAAGAGTAGTGAGACTGAGATTGTCGAGTAGGAAGATATGAAGTATGTCTTGTGGAAGAACAGATTCATCATCTGTCAGGTTGTGTTGTGCTTCTTGAACATAATTCCTCAAAAAAACGCTTAAGAAAACACTAATCTTCCACAGAGACTGCACAAATCACATTCTTAAAAACATAAATGAAATAAACAATATCGATAAAAAGATTCAGGCTAGTTACGTTCTGCAAAAATTAACCTTGAGTATCATATCAAGAGCTGAAACAGAAGTGGCGTTCAGTAACTTCTCTTCAGATTCCTCTGTGTTTGAGTCTGAGAGTTACTCTACAGGAAAAGGCTTAATTAAAGGATGAGATTTGACTACTTACGGTTCTAATTTTTGGTCAATTTCTTCGAATTTCCTTACTTCTTGAACCTCTAATGGATTCATCTCCATGATCTGGCTGGGACTGATCTTTCTGGATTTTCCCAGATCTCTCTGCGCGGACACAACCTGGTCCCTCTGCCTAGCCTGCGATTCATGTAGGTGGAACTGAGAACACACACATAAGCAAAGGTACAATACATTAGCATGTATGCAGTCGAAGGAGCTTAAGTACGCTCTCAAAAAACAGAATCTCGGGTCGAATATCGTGCGTTAGGAAAATGTCGACAACACTCTTCCAGTCTCCTATAACTTGGATAAGTAACATACCCTCACTCAGGTACAGATATCAGAGTAACTTGCTTGTCTTTTACAAAAATGTCTAAAAGCTTTACCTCTTTCTCAGAACCAAAATATCTGACCCAGCTACTGTTTTCATAAGCTATACAGTTGTATTGATCTCCATGCGAGCAAGCCTAAATATTAACATTAGATTTGTTTCTGGTACTTCAATATATAGTAAACTTAATGGAAGTAAAACAAATTTTAGATACTTGGCTTATTACCATTGAGACAAGACGGTATTTGGTGTATAAGCTGTCACCTTCGTATCTGCATATGGCACTAATACATATCTCAGTTTCCAGAGCAGCAGCTGTACGGTATATATCGATGCTAGTCTCATTGTTCTCCCACTGAAGTGCTAAAAACAACACAAGAAAACATCCTCAAAACTACTGCATTTTCTTATTAATGCTACTAACCAACTAACTCCATAGCTATTATATATAAGCTTACCAATTGTGAGAACAGTTGGGAGATTGTTTATCATCCATTGAACATAGTTACGTTTCCCACATCCTTCCTTGTCGCAAAGCATCTTTACGTTGAGCCTGATGATCTTAAGGGTAGTCTCAAATGCTCTAATCACGAATACGGACTGTGATTACGCAAAAACGTTTCTAGCATCAGCCTCATGAAAGAAATATTGACTCTGTTTCACTTTCAGTAGTTAAAACATAAGGAAGAAAATGACTTGCGTACGTTGTAAACTCTGAGTGAATCAGCATTGACGATGATGCCATAAGAACGTTGACCAGAATACGCCATATTCATCTTGCATCTAAAGCAAATGGTTTTCTCCACTTCATCAACTTCAAAGTGTGAATAACAGCGAGGAAGAAGCTCCAAGATGTTTAGAAAGAATTTAAGAACATGGTTTTCTTCCTAAAGAGTATAGTAAACAACAAGAAAACATATGAAGCTTGAGACAGAAGTAATTAACAACATACATAAGTCACAAAAGGTTTCAAAAAGATGAGAGCAGAGACCAGAGGATGAGTGAGACTGAGATTGTTGAGTAGGAAAGTACGAAGTATCTCCTTTGGAGGAGCAGAGTGGTCAATATAATCCAACCAATAAGGGATGTACGTAGCGGATAGGCGGCTGCCAGTGGCCCGGCTAGGGAACCTAATCGTTGGTGGAACTTCGGCTCGATCGCGGGCAGTTCTCCTCAGAGTGACGATCCTTCCGGGCCAGTCCGTGGTTTGTCCGGCCGAGTGACGGACGTGGTTCGGGGGTGTTACAGGCATTGTCCTCCAACCGTGTATAGTTAAGTGTCCCGTCGCTCCACACAAATCGCAAAGTACTGTGTTTCTTAGATGAACTTGAATTGGGTAAATCACCCTCTTCCGGGCAGTGGCTCTGGTTCTCAGCCGGCCTCTAGGCTGCGGTATCGTGGTATGTTCTCCCGACGGCGCTCTTGACTGTGCCTCTTGTTCCGACATCCTCGATCTCCTGGTACTACTCTCTCCTTCTTAGAACATTGAGAACTCCCTGTCCAGCTTCATTCTTTCTAACATTGGACCTCTTGGTACTTCCTCCATCTCCCTCAAGCGGTTTAGCGATATCTCATTCCTTAGGTTCGTCTCCAGCATCCTCAGATCCCACCTTCCATGTCTCGACAACTCTTCTTCTTGATTGGTCTCTGGCTGCAGCTCTCTGACCAGTCCTCCCTGGACGCTACTCCGCCCGCGGCCGAGGGTTCGCTTAGGCTTTGCAACCCTTGCGTCGCCTGGCACGTTGTGTTAGCCCGGAAAAGGCCAATTATCAAATATAACTTGTCATGTTTCCCCCAAAAATCGGATATATTACTTATAATAAATTATTACATTGAAAATAAGTTATCAAGCAATATTCATAAATAGTCGGATACTTTCATATAATACATAGTTGGAAAATATAGAATTTTACAAAAACACATAAAACAATCCCTATCCGGCACCCTATGTTTGCTCCAGCTCTAGACTCAACCTAAGCTTCCTGCAAAGCAAACACTAAACAACATGAGTAATCTAAGAGTACTCAGTAAGCATGGGTACCCTTTTCCCCTAAACATGCATTCTACTCTACCCTGCCCCGAATACCCCAACAAGCAAGGAAACAAGCAAGCAATCAAAGCTACGCAAGCAGAAACATAGCGGAAGCAACAAACAATCAAGCAAGCAAAGAAGGTTAGTTCAATCAAGACTCGACTCGATTAACCTAGACACTTCTATCCTACGCGACACAAAGACAACTAGAATAAAATCAAAGTAACTTGACTACTCTAGACTCTTTCACGTATACGACAACAAAGACGACTAGAATAAAATCAAGGTAATCTCGACTACTCTAGACTCTTTCACCTATGGGCCCTCGATAATCTATTACGTTCCAAACCACTTCCCATGCTGAAACCACAAAGGTAACAAGCATGAGCCAACTTCCCATGCTGAAACCACAAAGGTAACCAGCATGAGCCAACAAATGCTACATCGTCATGTAGCTGTCGCTCTAGTAGCTAGCTAGACGCCGACTTTGTCCCGTGCGTGTAGCCATTAGAGAACTCTCAGGAGACAACCTTTCTACACTTGGAACAGAAGATCGACTACTCTATTCTAGCTACGACTCAAAAACAATAACTAATATAATTCAAGAGACTAGATAAAATAAGTACTACTAATTCAAAGGGTTAGTAAAAACTCTAAGAATCTAGTACTATCACACAAGCAATTCAAGCAAGAAAATCAAGCATAACAAGCAAGAAAATCAAGCAAGAAAAACACGCAACAATCAACAAGCAGCAACCTAGATTGTTCTACATGCATGCAACCACCCAATCCGATTTTAAGCAAGAAAATATTTCAGTTAAAATCTATCAATGCATGCAAGTCTATGGTCCAAATTTTAAGCAAGCCAAATTGCTAAAAATGCATCAAGTTCAATTCTCAACATGCATGGTGATTCCTAGCATAAATTCTATGTGATTAGCATCAATCTAGCATGAATCCTACCAGTTTAAGCATGCAACATCAAATTGATTCTAGCCTGAATCCTAGTCTAAATGCAGCAAGCAATAGGTACATACATGAACCCTAGAGTTCATGCAGCACCCAAGCAAATCTACTACAGACTCACAGTGATTCAGCAGAGGATTGATTCGATTGGACTTCACGGCACCACGGATCAGACAACGTTCCCTTTGTTGCGTCCAACAGCGTCCCGACTGCGTCCGAACAGCGTCCTGACTGCGTCCGAACAGCGTCCCAGTAGTGGTCTCTCCTCTTCTTCGTGAGAGAAATGAACTTAGAATTTTTTTGTGGTTTTCTTTCTCTCAGCAGTGAATGACGAAAATGAGAGAGAGGAAGGCTCCTATTAATAGCCGAGATCGCCTCCTTCTCTCCCTTAAGATGTTGGACAAATGGCTTCAAAATTTGCATGTGCAACATGACTTGGCGTTTCTTGAGACATTTGGCGAGGTCTCTTGCTTATGCCCCAATTTTCTTTCTTTGCATGAAAATCTATTGGCCACTCGTTAAAAATACAAATGAATATGTCTCCCACTTCCTCTCGCATGAAATTCTATTGGTCGGTTCAGAAAGAGAAATCTTCTTTGTCTCTCCCTGCGTTCATGTATCAAACAAGCAGGTCCCGCGACTCTGCTAGCGACTTGAAAAGCGATGGATTAGGAATATTCTTCTGTCTCCACTTTATTTTTGCATGAATTCTTATTGGTCAATCCATAAGAAAAGCAATGATTATGACTCTCTTCACTTTTTAACACTTGGCAGTCTTATTCCTATAAGCTGCATGAATTTTGATTGGTTGATCAAGAGAAAAGAATATCTTTTGCGCAGGCAGACAAACGCCCCAAAATTTTGGGTTTCTGTCTGGTCGGTTCCGCGGTTCTGCATAAGTACCGCGTCTGTCGAGCGTCCGATAAGTCCGTAATATCTCGGTCTCGTCCGTAACCTCTCCGTCTCGCCCGTAACTTCTCTGTCAGTACCGTCTTTGCTCCGCGTATAATCGGTCTATATCATCTCCACTCCGCACGCGTCTGTCTACTTGGTCCGTACCGTCTTCATTCCGCACGCGTCTGTCTAATTGCTCGGTCTATGTACGTCCGATATGTCCGTACCGTCTCCGTCCCGCATACGTCCATCCTGTCCGTACCGTCTTCGCCCAGCATACGTCCATCCTGACTGTACCGTCTCCGTCCCACGTACGTCCATCCTGTTCGTACCGTGTCCGTCCTGCGTATGTCTGTCCTGTCCATACCGTCTCTGTCCCATGTACGTCCGTCTATACCATCTTCGTCCCGCGGACATGGTTCTGCGTGAAAATTGCTGGTTTTTGATCAGAACACGAAGTCTCGATCGTACCTTGGTTTATGGTTATTTTTGAATGGGCCATTCTTCTTCTTCTTCAGCCTCCTATTGAACTTAACCTCTTGACCTTCGGCCATTGGCCATTCTCCGGCTTGTTGATTTTTTCTCCAGACTCCTTTCGGTCATCCTTCTTATTTTTCTCTTCTCCTTCTTTCTAGGTCTTTTCCGGGTCTTTTTTTCGAAAATTTTTATTTGGAATTTTACCCTTAGTGAGGGTCATTACAGTGTCTCTCCATTAAAAGGTAATACACTATACATAACCTCTCCACCTTTACCTCCTTTCACCACCACCACCTTTACCTCCTTTCACCACTACCACCTCCACCTCTTTATCACCATCACCCTTAGGGTTCACAAGGTACTATCCTATAGGGTTCAGTTTTCCTCTAGCCACCACCACCGCCAACCACCGGCTGTAACCTCGGGCGACCGCCGGCCATCTCCGACCTCCAACCACCGGCGAACCCCGGCCATCTCCGACCTCTGGCCACCGCCAGCCACCACCAGCCACCACCTACAAAATAACTAGAACACTAAAATGGTAATTTTATCTACCCCTCCTCATATTCTTCTAATTTTGTCAATTAATATGCTATATTCTTAATTAAATATGTGAATATGGTTATTCAGCAAATTGACCCTTAATAGTATAGATTGTTTGGCTCCGCGTTTAATACCTTTCACCTGATACAGTTAGTTCCGAATACACATACACCGGGCCGTACCCAAGATCCGCGCGTTTTTAAGCCTAAATTTACTCTATTACCCTTTTCTTGTTCTTCAGAATTTTTTTATGAAGAGGGCATTAGATGAAATTTTGTTTTGTTTATTTTTTATGTTTAAGTGTACTCTCCGATTAATAGTATAGATTTGTTATAATAACTAAGAAAATTGTATTTTTCTTTTAAAGATTATATTTAGATTCTATCTTGAATATTATTCATCTTTACGTTCATCTATACAAAATATTCTTCATCTTTACAATTGAATATTCTTCATCTTTACGTTCGTCTCGTGTACTACATGTCATTTTATACTTATCTTTTAGTATTATAAAAATAAATAATCTACCAGATTAGTTATTAGTTTTTGTTGTATTAAGTTTATTTTTAATTTTTAGTTTAAGTACTTATGATTTGTTAATACATTAAAGTTAAAGGATTGATTTGTAATTTTAAAAAATCAATTCCAAACTGGAGGAGTGAATTGAAAGTCTCCAAATATAAAAATATCTAATTTGGAGATGAAAATGTAGATAAGTTGGAGAAGTTGTTTCTTTTAAATGGAGTTTGGAGTTTAAAATGAAGATGAGTTGGAAATGATCTAATATACCTAAACCCACTTATCTAAGAACAAATTAAGAAGTATCTTTCATATAAATGTACCTAGTACGCACTCATGTAACACATATTTAAAATCTTGTTGATTTGTTTTTCCTAATCTTGTAAAATCTTTCAAACTTTCTAAAAAGATATTGAACAATATTCTCTTGTTTATTCAATGTTTTTGTCAAAAAAAGAGAAAAAAAAATACAAAAAGAAAGAGAGATAGATTCAAGTCATCGTAGGTGTTTAAGGACCAAGATCTGGCTGCTCTTGCCGAGAGCGAAGAAGCTGTTAAGAACCGGTTTGCGACCAACATCGAGCCTTACTTAGCCGACGTAAACATCACGGTTATCACCGTCGGTAACGAAGTCATCTCCGGTCCAATCGGTCCTCACGTGTTTCCCGTCGTGCAGTCTCTCACCAGCCTTGTCAAGTCCAAGAACCTACCGATCTCGATAAGCACCGTAATGGCTATGTCTAACCTCGAGCAATCTTACCCACCTTTCGGTGGATCGTTCTCCCCCCAGCTCGTGAACAACTAGTTCCTGTGCTCAAATTCTTGTCTCAAACCAACACGCCTATCTTTGTCAACATCAACCCTTACTTCGCTTACGTGTCCAATCCCATCAACATCAAGCTCGACTATGCTATCTACAAACATGTCGCTTTCCAGGATGGGCTAATGAAGTATACAAACCTGTTTGATGCCATCTTCGACGCTTTCGTGTGGGCAATGGAGAAAGAGGGAGTGATGGATTTATCAGTGGTGGTGGCTCTTCGTCTCTGCCTCCCAAACTCCTCCGCTCCCCACAAGACCCACGTTCACTTTCAACAAAAAAAATAAGAAAAAGTCATGAACGCTATGATTCACAATATCTCTATTTGGTGAAAGTGTTTTCATGACTTTTGTTATGAAAGAAATGACATAAAATCTTAAACCAATAACATAATATTTAAATTCATTAACAATCCAAAATTCTTTAATAACATAAAATTTTTAATGACTTAATAAAACTCTTAATCCAATAACACTAGATTTATCAAGATTTTAGATAATTTTTTACAAATCCACAACTAATAACACCTAATTTTAAAAAAGTTTTAAAAAGTGTTGATTGAATAACAACATATTTTACCTAACTTTTAAAGTCGTTAAAAGTCTATTTAACTCTCGAACCAATAACTCCCTAATTGTTTTAACAAGCAACTATTAAACAAAATTCATTATCTCTATGTTATTTAAAAGAAACAAATTTCATTATCTCTATACTAAATCTTGATTATATAAGGTAGGAGGAAGAATATTTAACTAGGTGAGCAAGATAGTTTGTACCACATTTTAAAAATCTTTGTAATTTCTATATTTCTCTTTCGTCATTTAGCTCAACATATTTAATTTACACCAATATATCTCATTCATCCGGGTCATCATCACTATCACTAATCATCCTGAAAATTTTTCTAGATATGAGAGAATTAGAGATTCAAATAACAAATTCCTCAAAAATATAGTGTAAAAAATAAAATAATAACCCCATGCTTAAATGAAATCCAGAAAATACACAAAGCTAAAAAAAATTCTTGAGAAAATACAAACAAACGGCAACATATATGTTATAAATAAAAAAGAATTTTTGAGAAAATACAAACAAACGGCAACATTTATCTTATAAATATCTCATAGATGAACGAACAGGGGCGGATCCACATAGGTTGGAGGGGGTGCAACTGCACCAGATGAAATATAAAAGTTGTTTGATTTTGTATTAACATTGTTGATATAAGTGGTGTAGTGGTAATGAATGCACCACATAATCCAAGAGGAAGACGGTTCAAACCCCCTCTAAAACTAATTTTTGCTCTTTTTGCACCTGATCCAAACTTTGGCTGGATCCGCCACCGTGAACGAAATATGTAAAATAGCTTAACAAATTAAAAACTCCAATCCATAAATGAAGGAAGTAATCCATAAAAGACTATGCAAAGATAAAAACGAAATCGTAGTTCTCCAAAGCATGAAAATCTTTAGCAAAAAGCAACGAAAATATAAAATAACGTTTTCATGTTACCCACGTTATAGATTGTGGTTGCAGTTGCCCCCAACAACATATAAATAAATAAAAACTTAACATTAAACAAAGTTGGTAAAGTGGTCAAATTGCTACATTTTGCCATTGAACATCAGATTATCTAAGGATCAGAGGTTATTTGCATTGAAATAGATTTATGCTATTTTTGTATGTTATTTTATTTAGCATTAGGAGAAAAGAATGTTATAATTCTCTCTCTGTCAAATTATTACACTTCCGTACACTCTCTTTCAGACAGAGTCAACTAAAGCCCTAACACTCTGACAGACACTAATATCAGTTTCATAATCAATTATTCGGTTCGGTTCCCTAGTTGTTATCGGCATTAATTGATTAATTGGTATTTGCTTTTTTTTTTTTGAAGTCCTTCATCCTCTAAAGCTCTCCCAAATTTCTAGGGTTTAGGGGTTTTTCCCCTGAATTTGAATTTCCCAGATCTCATCATCTAAAATCTCCAAAATCGATTGAGGATTCTCAACAATTCCGGCGATGGCGGATGAGAAGAACGGTGGACGTCTGAGTGACGCTAGTGACTACTCTTCAGAGGACGAAGGAACAGAGGATTACAGGAGAGGAGGCTACCATACGGTTCGAGTCGGTGATACTTTCAAGAATGGATCTTATGTCATTCAGAGCAAGCTTGGTTGGGGACATTTCTCCACTGTTTGGCTTGCTTGGGATACTCACAACTCTGTAAGTCACTTTCTTCACTTCTACGGTTCGCTTGTCACATAATCAAATTTTTAGGGTTTTATGAATTGCATTGTTGGGATTGAGCTTAGCTTTGTTGGATAAAAATGTGAATGTGAATCTTGCCTTTCAATTTTTACTGTTTGTAGAGATACGTAGCTTTGAAAATCCAGAAGAGTGCTCAGCACTATACTGAAGCAGCCATGGACGAGATAAATATATTGAAACAGATCGCAGAAGGTGATGAGGAAGATAACAAGTGTGTTGTGAAGCTTCTTGATCATTTCAAGCACGCAGGTCCTAATGGGAACCATGTTTGTATGGTCTTTGAGTATTTGGGAGACAACCTCTTGTCTGTTATCAAGTACAGTGATTACAGAGGGGTTCCTCTTAACATGGTTAAAGAGATCTGTTTTCATATTTTAGTTGGTCTGGATTATCTTCACCGCAAGCTCTCGATTATTCATACTGATATCAAGCCGGAGAATATTCTGCTTTGTTCCACCATTGACCCTGAAGCAGATGCTAGGAAAGCAGGTACTCCTCTTGTACTTCCAACTGCTAAGGACAAGAATGTTCCTGAGAGACAGGCTGAGAAAGACAAACCTAAGAGTTACACTTACAGTGCGGATTTGACTAAGAATCAGAAAAAGAAGATTCGTAAGAAAGCTAAGAAAGTGGAAGGTTCAGAGGAAAACGAGAGAGATGCAACATCAAATGGAAATTCAAATGTGGAGGGGTCGGAAGAGAGTTCGGAGAGAGGAAAAGATGCAGAGAATGATAGTCAAAAGAGTCGGGGAAATAGGAGAGGAAGTCGATCCACGAGGCAAAAGCTACTTGCGGATGTTGATCGGAAATGCAAGTTGGTAGATTTTGGGAATGCTTGTTGGACTTATAAACAGTTTACGAGTGATATTCAGACGAGACAGTACCGGTGTCCTGAGGTTGTTCTTGGCTCAAAATACTCAACCTCTGCGGATATGTGGTCATTTGCTTGCATTTGTTTTGAGCTTGCCACCGGAGATGTTCTATTCGATCCTCACAGTGGTGAAAACTTTGAGCGGGATGAGGTATATCTCTCTTGCTTTCTCATGTTCTGTCAAAAACTCAAATAATTTCAGTAGAGCTTATATGTAACTAATGGGCTTTTTGGTTTCAGGATCACTTGGCATTGATGATGGAGCTTCTTGGGGTGATGCCAAAACAGGTAAAAATTTGAGAAACACATTGTTCTTTTTTGTTTATAAGTATGGTTTCGCGCTTTTGAACGGGATCTTTTGTTTATATAGATTGCGTTAGGCGGACGCCATTCACGAGATTTCTTCAACCGACAGGGTGAACTGAGGCACATCAGGCGGTTACGGTTTTGGCCACTTAGCAAGGTCTTAACGGATAAATATGACTTCAGTGAGGAAGATGCAATTGCTATGCAAGATTTCATTATTCCTATACTTGGATTTCTACCTGAGAAGAGACCAACAGCTGCTCAGTGCCTAACGCACCCATGGATGAATCCGGTCCCTAGATCATTGAAACCGTCATCGAGTCCACAAAAAAACCCAAAGAAGAAGAAGCATCAGATGAGAATACAACGAAGGAAAAGGATGAGAGGGAAGCGATGGAGGTTGGTGTTGGGAACATCGCCATTGATGGCTCAGAACCAAAGACCTCAGCAAGAGAAGGTCGTCAATCTGCTCGTGACCTTCGCACTTGAGAAAACATTATTACGGGAAAATTTTTGTATGTCTTTGAATATCCTCTATAGGAATCGAAGATTTAGATACTGTGTTGTTTTATTCTCCCTTCACTATTGAAAACAAAAGATTTGAAAATTCATTTGCTTTTAATACAAGCTTATTAAATGATACACTGATTTAACAGTAACCAATAGTGCAGAGCATACGCAATGAGGACATAACACACAAGTAGAGGGGTTCAATGGAGACCACACAAATAAATATATATATCAAACTTGATATGAACTTACTTCCGCTCTAACACCTAGAAGGGGCCTAATGCCACAATGTAAATGTGTGATGAAATTTTCTTTCTTCACGGATTTCCCACCTGTAATATATACGTTATTTTCAGCTCTCTTAACCAAATTTCAAGGAAAACGGAAATATTTTAGGATTGAAGACGGGTTTACCACTTCTTTTGTCTTTTAGGATTGAAGGTTCAAAATATTTTGCGTCTACTGAGATACGAATACATGAGGAAGAAGGCGACTGCAGCGCCTATGATGATTCCACCCGTTGTTGGCCAGAATGCAGACTGCATAAACCCGAGATATTAACGGTGAAGTGATGCTAAAATAGTGTATAAAGATGTGGCTACATGATGAGGGCTTACAGCTTGTTCCTCAAGATAGGACCTCAAGTTCATGCCGAATATACCTGCACGCACCCAAAAGAAAAGTTACGATGATTTGTTGAACAGGGGAAAATAGGAATTATTGGCTTGGAGATCATGTATAAATAGCACAGTCAGTTCAATCTCGGTAGTTGGTAGTTTAAATGCAAAAAGAAGAAGCAAGCCTCTAACACAGTTCAAAGGTTACAAATCATAAACGGGTTGTGAATGTACCTGCGATCAGAGCACCAACTGCAACACAAAATGTACCGACCTGAAGAAGCAGCTCAAATCTGCTGACCTCAAGCCTCCGAGAACTGGAAAATAAACAACAATGTATCATGATAAGAGTGCCTATTCATTTGAGAGAAAGGAGGGTTGTGTGATCTTCAAGACCTTAGATTGACAGCAATTGAGTCTTCCATTTCCTTTGCAGAATCCAGAAGTCTTTCTGCTTGTCCATGGCATGACTCACATCTGCACATACGAAGCCATAGAGTTTTACTACATAACAATGTAACATATCAGAGTGCTTCAAGAGTAAAAGTCAAGACCTCTGCAGATAGTTCTCCAAGAGCATTTTAATTTCCTCCTCTTCTTCTGCAAAGAAAATAAATCTCGTTAAATTCATCTGTTTGTGGTGACTATCACGGAGGAAATGTTTGCAGTCTTACCCTCAGCAATCAGCTTCTCTGAGGGTAACGTACACTCCAAATCATCGTCTCCTCTTCTAAGTGTGCAGTTTCTTCCCATGATGCATATGCGGCGTATTTCATGGGGATCCTCCAAAAGATCCAGGAGCATTTGTCTAAGAGCTCCAGCTCTGGAGCCTAATTCGACCTTTAAAAAGTGTAAAAGGAAAAATACAAAACAAAGAAACGAAAACTGAGTCCTCTGAAGTGAACAACTGAATCAAGAATATGCATAGATAAACAACTTAATGAAGTTTACCAGTCTTTGTTTACTAATACGAAGTTCTTCCAATATGGGCTTGTTCGTTTGGCTGCCGCAGGTACCTGCGGCTGCGGCAGACGCAGGTATGGTTGTTCGTTTGCTTGCCGCGGGTACTTGCGTCATGACGCTGCGGCAAACGCTACGACCTGCGTCTAATATTTTTAAACGTTGTTTCAATTCAGCGGCTAAAAACATAAACGCAGTCGCTGCCGCCAGCGTCAACCAAACGAACAAGCCCTATATCAGCAGTTAAGCGGTTGGGCAAAACCTCAAGAAGAGCTTGGACCTGAACCAAATGGCACAAATATAAAGAGTTAAGAGCAAAAGAAATGATGATAAGCTCCATCGTGAGTATGTGAGGCGTCAGAAGACACATGCGACAGAGTAGGCACGTGATAAATTTTAACAGAAAGAAGAAGAGGATATTTTGAAACCCAATCTGTAACAAACTTTCTTTACTAATTGTTTTATTTTTTCTTTGTGCAAAATACTAATTGTTTTAGTATAACGACAAACTCTCATTGGTTAGAGAGGATTATGCAAATTATTGTACAAGATCTCGGATGTGGGATTCATGAGTGGTGAGCTAGAAATGATGTTCTAGTCTTCCTTTCCATGCTTGTATGATCTTAAAAAGCCATAAGCCAATGTTTGGAGAAACTACAGGGTTTCATGTCAGTACGTATCATGCTCAGTTCAATGTGTTATTTATACCAGACACTAAACTTTGTATGAATAGGAAAATGCATTATTCGACTCTAAAATGGCAGTCTTATCCTCTATAGCATGACTCAGTTCCTTTTGACTTTTGCGATGCAAGAAGGCAGAAGCAACTGAATGATGGAGGATGTCCTAGTCCAGCAGTCAAAGTGAAGAAGAACTAAATGAAATATACTCACTAGCTTTCATACTCACACGGGGTTCTATGTCCATAAGCCTTTGCTCTAATCGTTGTATCCTTGAGATAAGCGCAGATTCGACAGCCTTCAATTAAGCCAGAGTAATGAACGTTAACACCAAAGAGGTTAAACTTTTTTCGAACTCAAGTTATGCAGGGCTGAAGAGATGATTTTCATAATATTTGATCTGTATACACAACATATATTTCTTCTTTCTAACATAAATAAATCATCATCCAGAAATTTATTAATGAAGCCAAACCAAACCTCGAGTTCAAATGGCATAGAGGGTCCTCCATTCATACTTCTTGGGTTAAGCCGAGGCATCAATGTATCAACAAAAGCCCTTCCTAAGTTCCTCCTCTCCTGAAAATACTTTGGACTAACATCAACAAACAATTAGAGTGAATAATCTGAAGAAGAGATATACTGCTACCAAAATTACCGGTTATAATCAAATATAAGGACACGGTCTCGCATTGCTATTGCTCGCAGAGAGCCCAAATTTAGCAGAATCGCATGTTCACGAACCTAAATAACAGGTAAGTAAAGGTTCCATGATTGTCATATACAAATAATATACAGGGTAATGAGGTAGAGATGGGTCATCATTGTCATAAGAGAAATGGTAGTTTAAGCTAATTTACCAAAAGAGATGGCACTGAGTTTGTCATAAACAATGAAGGATCCACGCTTCTTATATCTCTTGGACGAAGACCTGATGACAAAAAAAAAAGAGTAAACTTATTCATAGAGAACAGAACAACCAACATCAAGATAAAAAATGTATAATTTAACACTCACCACTGGATTTGAGAAGCTGTCTTCTGTTAATCTTCCTCGTAGATATTACTCCAGTCGCCTTCACTTCAACAACCTTTTATTATATTATTTATTCCAGAGACATAAAAGTTTTAAAATTTTGATTAGACACAACACAACAGAGAGACAGCTTCAACCACATGTCTCTTACACAACAAAATCAGAATCCTATGATGATGATGATGATGTTATGAACATGCAAATTTCAATTTTTTTTTTTACTTAAAAGGAGAAACAATGAAACCTCATAAACGGGTTCACGAATTCCCAGAGACGTAGAATCACTTGACGAAGAAGAAGAATTGATCTTCTTTGAATCATCGCTTCCTCCGTCACTATTACCAGTGTCACTACCATCGTCATCGCTAAGGTTTAGGGATTCGTAATCGCCGACGAAATCTTCGGCGGTTGTTGAGGATTTCGCTAAACATTTCGATCTCGATGATGATGATAAAACTTTGAGTGCTTCGAAGTAGATCGGAGTTCTTCTACTCAGGGCAGATAAGTGGAGAGAAAAGGAAGAAGAAGATCCAGGAAGAAGGTAATGGAGAGACGGAGATGGAGAATGATCGGAGGAATTGAGGAGTGGAGTGAATGAAGAGGGAGATGGAGTTAACGCCATTGTTGGTGGTAGGAGCGAGGAAAGCTTTGGTTTTGGAGAGATTCTTCGTTGGGTTTTTTTTAGCTTAAGGATAATTTTACAAATAAAGATAAAACAATATCCATTTTTTCTATATAAGTTTTTTAAAATTATTTAGAAAGATTTATAAAACACTAGATGAGAACCCGCCCGATGTGCGAGTTTTAAGTTTTATAAATTTAATTAAATTTAAAAATATATATATTAAAATTTGTTGTTAGTTATTTATAAATTTTATTTTTGTTATAATACACTGATTTATATTCATTTACAAATCTTTTATGTAGGTTACTATTAAAACTGTATTTTTTTACACCTAAATATACTCTGTGTTACAAATATATTCTTTATCACCACCTAGAAATGTCTATATGAATACATTAAGCCAACTATTTTACTTCATTTCTGCATAGTTTTTTAATTACTTAAATTGTTGGCTCAAAAAACATTTTGAATAAAAAGTATATTACATAATATACTAATCAATGATATATCATCAAAATAATGTATGACCACCATGGAGAAAACCTCAGCTCCGCTCTCATCCCTTATGGAGAGAACCTTGCGTGCAACCTCCTCCACCATGGAGAGAACCTTGGCTCCGCCTTCCTCCCTTGGGGAATAACCTTGCGTCCAACCTCCTCCACCTTCCTCCCTTGGGGAGATAACCTTGTGTCCAACCTTCTCCACCATAGAGAGAAACTTGACTGTGTCTTCCTTCTATGTGGAGAGAACATGTTCGCGCCTTTTTGCTATCTCAAAATGGCTTGCTCCGACAACCAATGAAAGTAAAAACATTTTTCTAACGTTACAAAATCTTTTGATAGTAACTAATATTAAATTTTCTAATGTATTTGTGATAGTAACTATGCAGAAGTGAAAGTGAAATAGTTGGATTAATGTGTTTATATATTACATAATATACTAATCAGTAATGTATCATCACAATAATGTATGACCGCCATGGAAAAAACCTCGGCTCCGCCCTCATCCCTTATGGATAGAACATTGCGTCCAACCTGCTCCACCATGGAGAGAACCTTGGCTCCGCCTTCCTCCCTTGGGAGATAACATTGCGTCCAACCTCCTCCACCTCCCTCTCTTAGGGAGATAACCTTGTGTCTAATCTTCTCCACCATAGAGAGAACCTCGGCTCTGCCCTCCTCCTATGTGGAGAGAAAATGTTCATGTCTTTTTGCTATTTCAAAATGGCTTGCTCCGACAACCATTGAAAGTAAAAACCTTTTTCTAACTTCACAATATGTTTTGATAGTAACTACTATTAAATTTCCCAATGTATTCGTGGAAATACCTTTGACACACCATGATGCAGTCTCTATCTCTGTAACGCCTAAACCGCCACCTTTCTTAGTGAGCCCATGTCCACTCTCAGTCCATGGCCCAACTTCCTAAGTGGGCCTTACATCTATTCTCGACATGTGGACCCACCCATATTTGATGGCAGGTTTGTTACGTCTTGGAGACTTTTAAAACTTGTTTACCGACCCTACAAATCAACAAATGATCTTTTCCTGTGTTTTGTCCTCACTCGCACAGTTCCGACAATCACTTCCAGGAAGGTCACCCATCATGAAGTTCTCTCAGAACCCTTGACCGAAAAAATAATTGCATTTTGGTGACATATGTGGTCATATCAATTCTTTTAAACCTTTCCGCAAACCAGGGTATCAGAGTCTTTGAGATCCTATGGATCTATCAACAACGATTTATGTTTTTCTAATCTATCTATATATGTTTGTTGTAAGCTTGTGTTTGATTAACTTATTTTACCCATCTATTAGGTTGATGAGCTTTTACTCTTTATCTCCATTTGGGATTGAGTGAAAATAATGGTAACAATTATGTTTGCAAAAATAAGAAAGGTTTATGACCAACCAATCAAGGTTGAGAAATTAGAAGAAAATTAATTTGGCATAATTAAAGAAAAAATAAAAAATTATAAGCATGGTAATATATCCCAAATAATTCAAAGTTAAAAAAAATAAATTAAATAAAACACTTTAAAAATACTACAATAAATTATAAAATACAGTATTACGAAAAGAAGACGCATATATTAATCTTTGTTTTAGGTCAACATATTATTCTTACCTATTCCCAACTGGAAAAGGAGAAAGTAGGAGAAATTTTGGTTTAAAAAAGTAAGAAAAAATTACCTTTCCATTTAAAATTTTTTCCCAATTAAACAAAGTTGAAAGCAATGTTTTTGAACAAATTATTTAAATATAAGATGATCTATGTTTATATAGAAGTGAGTATTTACAAAATTTAGAATTAAGAATTAACTGTATATTTTCTTTAATCCCCTTTTCTATATTTTTATTGTAGAATTAATAACTTAAAAATTAAAAATAAGTAAATAATATTATAATTTCGAATTTTATAATTATTTTAAAAAATTTGTATTTTTTATAAATTCTGTAAGTTTTGATAATTATCTTTTTATATTATTAATATTTTTTTAAACAAAATATTTTATTTTTGTTTTAATCAAATTCCTCTTATTAAATATTAATTTTTACACATGTCAAAATCTGAGATTGATAACTTGACACATGTCAAAATCTTGTTAATGGCTAACTTTCAAAACCCAACTTTATATAATAAGATGATGCCTCCTTGTCCCACTCAAATATTTTCGAAGATTTTTTTGGCATTTTTTTCACAAATTTGTGTGTTTAATAAATATGGAACAATAAGTTTCTCTCTCAAGGCGGCAAAGAAATCTTATTGAAAGCGATAGCCATGGCTATGCCTGTCTTCACGATGAACTGCTTCAAACTCCCTAAGAGCATATGTGGAGAAATAGAACAAGTAATTGCTAACTACTAGTGGAGTCAAAATCAAAATAATCATCCGGTGCATTGGGTTGCGTGGGACCGTCTGAAATATCCAAAGAAGGAACGAGGTCTAGGATTCCGTGACATTGAGAAGTTCAACGAAGCTCTCTTAGCTAAACAAGCCTGGAGAATACTCCAAAACCCAAATTGCCTACTAGCCCGTACTCTTCGCGGAAGATACTTCTCTGAATCATCAATAATCACTGTAGGCAGAGGAAGACAACCATCATTTGGTTGGCAATCAATCTTGGCTGGTAGAGATTTGCTCTGCAAAGGTCTATGTTACAACATTGGTGATGGCAGCTCTGTTTATTGGATAAATCCATGGCTCCCTATACATCCACCACGTCCACCGAGAGTACACCCTCACTTCCAGGTTGACAATAGTACCGTTAATAGTTTAATGCTCCCAGATATGAGTGGATGGAATGAGGGACTGGTGCGAGACAGAGTTCATCCGGATGATATTAACCATGTTCTTCGTATTAAGGTAAGTGCTTGGCAGCCTTCTGATCTACTAGGCTGGCATTACACAGAAAGTGGTATGTATACGGTCAAATCAGGATACTGGCTAGCTACACACCTTCCAGAATTCGACTTTCAAGTACAACCCCCTCATGGTGATCCACGTATCAAACAGAAAATTTGGAAAACAAGAACCCCTCCGAAGTTCAAACATTTCCTCTGGCGTCTAATGTCACGAGCCTTGGCCACCGGTAATGAGCTGGAAAGACGTCACATGTCTTCGGATGGCACCTGCAAACGTTGTGTTACTGAAATGGAAACAACTGAGCACCTCTTTTTCTCTTGTCCCCATGCGATGCAAATTTGGCGTGCATCTAATATACCGATCACATGCCTTCAAAACCCAAACATCACCCTCGAAGCAAAACTGAAGGCAATTTTTGATTTTCATAAGCATCGAAGGATATTTGACCGTCTATCTCTTCTCCCGTTCTGGATCTTATGGAAGCTTTGGACGAGTCGCAACAAATTAACATTCCAAAACAGGAATAACAACTGGTTCCAAGATCTCAAAGAAGCAACACGAGAGACTGATGAATGGTTAGCAGTTGACAAAGAGAAGAAAAGAAGCATCATTCAAACTTCACAACCGTCAACCAACAGAAATAATCTTTCTACTTCGTGGCAGCCACCCCCACCAGGGTGGTTAAAGTGCAACTATGATGGAAGTTTTATTAATAGTGAGAGACGCTCAACAGCAGCTTGGATTATTCGTGATGAGAAATGGCAGTTTTGTGAAGCAAGTCAAGCTACAGGTTGTGCTGTTACTTCTGCGCTGGAAGCTGAATGTCAAGGCCTAGTATTAGCGATGCATCAAACGTGGCTAAATGGGTACCGTAAAGTCATATTTGAAGGAGACTGCCAAACTCTAGTTGGAATCATCAACTCCGGAATAAGAAGGTTTGATATTGATAACTGGCTTCAAGATTTAGGAGGTTGGACAAGGCGTTTTGATGCTGTTCTATTCAGATGGACTTCACGTCACACAAATTCCCTAGCTGATAAGTTGGCCAAAGCTCAAAGACATGGAACCACAGATTTCATATTTCATTTATCAATTCCTCTATGTATTCCTTCTATCTTTCACAATGTCAACATTCCCCAATAATTAATAAAGTATGCAGTGTTAAAAAAAAATATATATATGAAATTTTTGGATAAGTTAAAAAAAAAAGGAACGATACACTCTAAATCACAATCAACAATTTTTTTTTTGAAATTTGACAGAAATAATTTGAATAAGTAAATATTAATTTACAATAAAAGTCTCAAATGATTATGTATCTCTATCTATGTTTTTTCTAACAAAACTAAATATTTTTCGGTTTAATCATGTTTATTTCATATACGGCAAAATGAATCCTATTATTAAGAAAAAAATACAAAAAAAATTAACTCATAATTTTGTTTTCCTATGTTAATATCTTACAAATATTTTACTTAATTTCCTACACTTTGTTCCAAACAGAAGTATGCTTTATTTACAGCAAAATGTTTTTTTACTTAAAGAAAATAATTTTGGATTAGTGAATAAGCAATTTGTGGTAGATGACCGTTAATTTTGTGGCGGAGGATTAATTTGAGATTTCTCAATTTCTAATTTCTCACCTGTGAATGATCTTTTTTGTTGCCACCTGTCCCGAGCTTCATTTAACAGTTGGCAGTCTGCGTGGTTCATCCAAAAAATGGGTGTTATTTGTTCTACTGAAAATATTAAGGCACTTTCAAAATATAGAATAATATGCAGGTCACAAAACAAAACACGATTTAGTACTTAAGCAAAGAGGCGTTTCGAATTTTCTGGGCGAGAGAAAGAGAAGAAGTAAGAGGGCAAAGGAGAAAAACAAACCAGAGAGATTCAATTCAATGGAGAACGATGAAGCTAAGCAGCGAAGAGAAATTCGAGAAGAAGACGATTCTTATGAACGAAGAGAAAACGAGTTCCCATCTCATCATCCTCCACCTCCTTCCGATGAAGTAAGAGCATTAATAACTCTTAATTTCAAGTTTTTAAATTGTAGAAATTGAGCTTGAAGCTAGTTTCAATGGTACTTTGTGTGATCAACTTTTTATCATATGTCGCAATTGAAGAGTATATTTTCGATTAAAACTTCTGTTAACAGTGATTTCTCTATGTGTTCTGCAGTTGTTCGACATCTCGACTACTGTTGATCCTAGCTATGTTATTTCACTGATAAGGAAGCTTCTTCCAGTTGATTCGAGCAGTGAAGAGCAACGTAACCATCATATGAATGCTAATAATGTGGTTCAAGGTGTTGACACTTGCAATGGTGGTCCAGAGAGCATGGACATTGGAGGTTACAATAACGAATCCACTTCTGAGGAGAAGGTCACGGTGGGTTCAGGTCGGAAGACGGGAATGGTGAGCGGGTCATCAGTGGAAGAAGCTTGGGAAGATCATGGTTGTGTTTTGTGGGATCTTGCTGCTAGTAGAACTCATGCTGAGCTAATGGTAATGGATTTAGATAAGTGATACCCCTTTGAATTGTTGAATGATGGTATTGGTTTCCATGTAGACAAGAGAGCAGCTTTGGTTACATGTATTTAACTCTATGTGCGGGAAGTTGTGATTATTTTCTTGTATTCACTTTGGATTTGCAGGTACAGAATCTAATTTTAGAAGTGCTTCATGCAAACCTTATGGTTTCAGAATCTTCCCGCATTCGAGTAAGAAGTGTATATAGTATATCTATGATTAATTGCCAAGTGTGATAATTTTCTAGTTTTATTTGTCTTCCTGGACAGATTTTGATGTTTACATTTCTTTTTTTTTTCATTTTGGGGATTGCAAGGAAATCTGTCTAGGGATTATAGGGAACCTTGCTTGCCATGAAGGTATGTTGCAACATGTAGAGTCTACAGCCGGACTCGTCAATATACTTGTGGGGCAGTTGTTTCTTGATGATACCCAATGCCTAAGTGAAGTTTGTAGGTAAAAAAATTCAGTTTATGACATCAAATGTAAATCATGTTCATCAGTTGGTTTGGTTATCTAAATATTGACATATGTTTCCAATAGGATGGATACTAACCACAGGTCTCTCTGGGACTGGGTGTACTTTCTGGGCTGAGTGTTTGCAGTCTGATGATATACTTCGCCGTATTTTATGGATTGCAGAAAATACCTTGAATCCACATCTTATTGAGAAGGTAACTTCTGATTTTTTGTGCTTGTAACTGAGTCATTCTTGTACTGGACGAATTGATGGTTGAAAGGTTGATCGAACTGGTGAATTTTATAGGACTCAGTTTCAGATGGAAATCTTTCCTTAACTCTCTATTTTATGCTTATTCATGTCCCTCAACCATTTTCTGTAAGTTTTGGTTTATCATGGCTCTTTTTGAATTTGCTATATTTTTTCCATTTTCTCCATAGAGTGTAGGGTTATTGTTAGGTATCATAGAAAGTCAACCAGAGATTGAGCAGCTATTGATCCCTCCACTAATGACTCTGGGTTTGACGAGTCTCTTGATCAATCTTCTTTCTTTTGAAATGAGCAAGTTGACGAAAGAAAGAATTCCAGAAAAGTATGAAAGAATAGAAATTCATCTGAAGGGTCATTAAGTAGTTAATGAATGGCATTTTTATTCTTGCAAAAAACAAACAAGTGTCATGATTTACAATGTAGTATGTACCCTTTTGAATGATTTCAGGTACCCCATCCTTGAAATTATTCTCCGGGCTATTGAAGCCCTTTCTGCTTCAGATAGCCATTCTAAAGAGATTTGCTCTAGCAAAGAACTATTTCAGCTAGTCTGTGATCTTATGAAACTTCAGGACAAAGCTGAGGTATTTATAGGTTTACATAAAGCTTTCCATTGAATATACCTCAAGATATAATCTAATAAACTTATCTTCACTGTAGGTGGCAACATCTTGTGTTACTGCTGGAGTTTTGATCGCAAATATGCTGTCGGAAACAGTTGATTTTATTCCAGAAGTATTGGAAGGTAAACTAATTACTTTACTTTCACAAAATGTCTGGTCAGAATTTTCCATTTGGGTTTGCAGAGTGTGACATGACTCTACCTTACATAGTTCTGAAATTCTGGAATTGTGGTGTTAGGAAGAAGTAACATGTATATGATTTTTATATTGATGAAGCATCCTGAAGATGTTTTTTTGTGCAATACTCAGTAAAGGATCATACTTGACAATTAAGATGAACAGAGCAAATATTTACTTAGTGTTGTTAGTTGTTCATCTAACTGCTTCATGTCTTTATCTTGACATTAAGAATCTGTGCAAGCAGATTTCTCTTTCTTGGAAGGTTTATTCAGTACTTTACCATTTGCTTCGGATGACTTAGAAGCAAAAAGAGCAATTTGGAATGTTATTGCGAGGTTACTTGCCAGAGTTAATGAGTCTGAGATAAACACATTCTGTCTGAGTCAGTACATATCGGTTTTGTTAAGCAACTCGGATATTATAGAAGATGATCTTCTCGATACCCAACTAGAAGATTCAAACGAGGAGTTACAAAACACACTCCCTTCCCAGATAAGTCAAGTGCGCGAACAATTGCTGTATCCACTTTTCTATTCCTTTGTTTTTTTCTCTTCTTTCTAGATTCTACAAAGATGGCCTGTACAGATATTTTTGTTGACCTTAAGCAACAACAGATACAGAAGATTGAGTTGATATTAAAATTTGGGAGTACTCGCAATGAGAATCTGCAGGAGGGAAGCATAACTGGGGACTGCTCTATAAACAAAGCTGGTGTTAAAAGGCTATTGGATTGCTGTCACAGATATTTCGGATAAGCTATTCTCCATCTCTAGTATAAGGCTTGTAAGACTTGTCTGCATTTGATATGTCTATATTTTGTCTCTTCTTAGCCTATTTTTATCATGCATTTAGCTAGGATAACTCATTGGTTTGCATCATTTTCTAGTTCTTTCTATACACTTTGCACGTCTAAGTAGCTCTTGCATCATCCTTGCATACATTATGCATTTTGGAGTATTTCAGGTATTTAGGAGACGTTGGAAGCCATTCTCGTCCGAGCCATGGTCACCATCTCCGTTTCGTCCGAGCCATGGTCACCATCTCCGTTTCGTCCGAGCCATGGTCACCATCTCCGTTTCGTCCGAGCCATGGTCACCATCTCCGTTTCGTCCGAGCCATTATCACCATCTCCGTCTTGTCCGAGCCATTGTCACCATCTCCGTTCCGTCCGAGCTATCCGTCCAAGCCATGCTCCTCAGCCTTCCATCCGAGCTATGATGACATTGCATTCCATTCGACGCACACAGACTCGATCGCACATGTCGGGAAGAAGGACGTTTGGTTTCACATGCTTCAGGAGATTACCGAACCGACGCTTTACCTTGTCGTTTTAAGTTTTAGGGCTTTCCATGTTGGACTACTATATATACATTTTGTTAAGTCTTTGCGGAGACATCCTATCTTTTATCTCGTTTTTGTTCCCAGAAGGTTTTTGAACCTAGCCTCCAAAAAACGTTCTCAGACTTGTATTCCGATATCTTTGAAATTATTGAGATTTTGCATTTGATTCCTTCTACAAAGTTGTTCATCTTATTTTTATCTACCTAATAATGCATGTTTCAATGATTTCTGTTTTTGCATCCTTGACTATGATTTTCGGATCTGAGTAGTGTGTTAGTTCTTGAGGATGGGATAGATTAGGTGGAGGATCTTAGGATGTAGAGTGTTTAAGCTTTGATTGTATGATTCCCTTCTGGACTAGAGTTAGAATTACTAGTTTCTCTCTGATCAATTGGAACTAGGTTCGAGACATTTCCGCACCCAAAAGGTGTTTGATGAAATGTCTGACCAACTAGTGGCAGAGACTTACGTTCCTAGCCTAAGAGATTAGTTGTCTAGGATGTTTGTTGACGTGAATGAACTTGTTTGTCATGCCTGCTCAACCACGTTTCTCTAGCGAGAGCTAGGTATGGAAGTGGTTGAGTCTGAGTAGCTTTTGCCAAGAGATTGGATTAGCTAAGTTGTGATGTTCATTGTTTAGGGATACTTTGCTTGTGGTATATTAAACACTCCTTAGACTAGGATACTCCACCGACATCAATTACCCTATCCTTAGGACTTCTTTCTTTCCGATTTTTATTACATTCCTGGAACTGTTTCGTTTGTTCATGCTTAGAATCGTTTGCGTTTTCATTCACTTTTGCTTCTTGTCATGCATTCTTGTTTCTAGTTCTGTGACTCATTTCCGTTTCGCATTTTGATCATTCTAGGACTGTTAGATAAAAACACTCTTTGAATTGGCTTAACTTGTGACTTCTTGATTGCATCTTGAGTGATAGTAAACTTCCCCAACTGGATTGACACCTTAAGTATTACAATGCATAAGGTTAATTGAACCGACTAGGAGACACAAAAATCCTAGTATCAATTTGGCGCCGTTGCCATTTGGGAATCGTTTTGCTACATTTAAGATTTCAAGTTTTGCAAGATTAAGTTCTGTTACACTTATCATTCTGAGTACTGACTTGCTTTGGTTTTTTGCTTGTTTGTCTTGCACCTCAGGTACATGTTGATTGCAACCTTGCATGAACACCAGATCAAGAGGGCATCAGAATCTCCTTCCTGTTATCGACAAAATCAATCGGTTGCAACGCCCACGACAAGCTCGTATTTCCACCGATCAACCCGTACCAGTCCCTATGGAACAGCATAATGAACCACATCCGGGACCGCGAAACATTGGTGCTGGGGATGCGCCGAACACTCATACTCAGCGTGCTGGAATCGTCCCTCCCGCCGTGCAGAATAACAACTTCGAGATCAAAAGTGGTCTGATCACCATGATCTAAGGAAACAAGTTTCACGGTTTGCCTATGGAGGATCCACTCGACCACTTGGACGAATTCGACCGTCTTTGCAGTCTTACCAATATCAACGGCGTGAGTGAGGACGGTTACAAGTTGCGCCTCTTCCCATTCTTCCTGGGAGACAAGGCTCATCAATGGGAGAAAAACCTTCCCAAGGGATCAATCACCACCTGGGATGGCTGCAAGAAAGCATTCTTGGCCAAGTTTTTCTCCAACTCCAGAATAGCACGTCTCAGGAATGAGATTTCCAGCTTCACTCAGAAGAGCTCAGAATCATTCTGTGAAGCCTGGGAGCGTTTCAAGGGTTACTGCAGCCAGTGTCCACACCATGGTTTCAGCAACGAGTCACAGCTGAGCACTCTATACCGTGGTGTACTTCCAAAAATCCGCATGCTGCTTGACACTGCTTCTAACGGTAATTTCTTGAACAAAGACGTTGAGGAAGGATGGCAACTGGTTGAGAATCTCGCTCAGTCTGACGGCAACTACAATGAGGATTATGACCGCACAGTTCGCGGCGACGCTGGGTCTGAGGAGAAGTACAAGAGGGACCTTAAGAATGTCAATGACAAGCTTGACCGCCTCTTGCTAAGTTAGCAGCAGACTGTCCATTTTGTATCTGAGGATGACCCTTTTCAAGTTCAGGATGGGAAGGGTGAGCAGTCTGAAGCAATCAACTATGTCCAGAATCATGGTGGATACAACAAGGGTTATAACCCCTACAAGACGAACCCCAATTTGTCTTACCGGAGCACAAATGTTGCAAATCCACAAGATCAGGTGTACCCTCAGCAGCAACAACAAGGTCCGCAAAAACCTTTTGTTCCTTACAATCAAGGATTCGTGCCTAAGCAACAGTTCCAGCAAGGTTATCACGCTCCTTCCGGACCACCACCAGAATTTTCACCTCAACAAGTTCAACCTACTCAAGCTCCAGATCAAGAAATGAAGCACATGCTACAACAACTTCTTCAAGGTCAAGCTAGTGGTTCTCTGGATACTGCTAAGAAGTTTGCTGAACTCAGTCAGCGGATGGAATGTTCTTACAATGATCTGAATGTCAAGTTTGAAGCTTTTAACTCCAAGATGAAGTATATGGAAGGCAAGACTAATTCTACTTCTACCCCAACAACTGACCAACTACCTGGAAAAGCAGTTCAAAACCCCAAGGACTATGCTACTATGCATGCCATCACCACCCAAGTTGTAGATGTACGGCTCACTGAGGACACTGAAAGTTTAGATGGGGAGGAATTTCTTCAATATGAAGTTCAGATAAAGGATCCTGTCGAGGTGCTCAAGGATCCAATTAAGTCAGCCAAGCAATCTGATCCTGAAGCTACTAAAGAACCCACTGCTCCCAAGGATAAGCCTGTGAGATTCATTCCTCCACCATACAAGCCACCTCTACCATTTCCAGTGAGGTTTAAGAAGCAGCTTACTGAGAATTATAAAGCTCTGTTCGAAAACCAAGTCAAGGAGATTGAACTTAGGATGCCTTTGCTTGATGCATTTGCACTTGTGCCTCAATATCAAAAGTTTTTAACTGATTTGGTAACAGAAAGGACCAAAGAGAAGGAGAAGATAGCTAAAGGAGTTCAAGCTAAGGTTTTGGAAGATGAGAGGGTAGTGCATGACATAGGTGGGGTTATTCATGAATGCAAAGCTGTTATTCAGAAGATGATTATCCCAAAGAAGCTAGAGGACCCTGGTTCTTTCACCCTGCCTTGTTCTCTAGGTCCATTGACCTTCAAAAAGTGCCTATGTGACCTTGGTGCTTCCGTAAGCCTCATGCCCCTCTCTGTAGCTCAGAGGCTAGGATTCAACGAATACAAGTCATGCAACCTCCGCTTAATATTGGCTGATAGGACTACTAGATTGCCTCATGGTCTACTAGAGAACTTGCCCATCAAAATTGGACAAGCTGAGATTCCTATTGATTTTGTGGTGCTGGGAATGGATGAAGAGCCTAAAGATCCACTAATCCTGGGAAGACCTTTCTTAGCTACAGCTGGAGCAGTCATTGATGTCAAGAAAGGGACGATTGATCTCAATCTGGGTAAAAACTTCAAGATGAAGTTTGACATCAAGGATTCTAAGAAGAAACCAACTATTGATGGGAAGACCTTCGTGATTGGAGAGAAAAATCATAAAGCTGGGCTTGACATCTTTGAGAGTGTGAATGAGGCAGAAACTGAGGTTTTGGTAACCAAAGAGAAAACTCAAAGTGTCATTCGACCATTCTCCAACTCGAGTGCAGTCGTTACCCTCCCTAAGCATCAAGACCTGCTTCCTAAACCTCACCAACCGCAAGAGTCAAGTCCTCATGCGCTTGACAGTTTGTATGAACTCCAAAATACTCAGATTCTAAGGGATTCAGTGAAAGAGTTAACAGCTATGGTGAAGGAGATGAGTGGGCAGATCAAGAAGCTCCAAGGTACAATGAGAAGTTCTCCTCTAAGGAAATTAAGGAAGAAGTTTGGGATAATGAAGAAGAGGTGTTGCAGAGTTCAACCACCACCGTGCGTTCTCAACCATCATCGACTCGAGCAAGGTTCAACCGACGGCGTGGAATCAGACAAAACCCATACTGAGAGGTTCATCACTCTGCACTCGTTTGAGCCACGCCTCTGCTGTCACGCTCGAGCCAATCTCACTCCGCACATGCTCCAATTACCACGCTTGAGCCACTCAAGCCAACACCCGATCGAGCCCCTCTCTCGAGCCACACACGAAGTCTCCATCGAGCCAATTCGTCAGAGAACACTCTCTCCGGTTCCCTCCCTAGCACGTCAATCTTCATATGTGTCACAGGAGCGTCCGCCTTCACCCGCTCCTTCACTCCACTCGTCACATGAGTCCAGGGAGAGAAGGAGACGCGGTTCGCGAGGTTCCAGAGCCTCTTCTAGTCACCGATCAGCGCGTTGTTCTGCAGCTCGAGATGAGCATGAGGTTGAGGTTGAGTGGCGAGTTGAAGCTCAAGGTGATCATCAGGGCACGCAAGCGGTTGAGCAGTAAGTCGACCAACCAGCTGATGTCACACCCGCGGATCCCGAACAAGGCGAAGGACATAGTCAGTTTCACGCTCCTCCTTGGGCGAGCACGGACTCCTTCTTCTACTACTGAGGTACTCCGACCTTTCCTTTGTACATACCATTTCATTCCTGCATTGTTTCTGTTGTGATTCTTAAATCCTCCTGCAAATTTTTCTTACACAGGAGACTGTGTAATTTAAGTTTGGGGGAGGGTTTGAGATGATGTATCTAATGTCGTGTTTTGTGATTCTTATTTCAAATTTTTGCATCATATCATGTTTGAGTCTGCATCCATCTATTTGCATAGAAAAACCATAAAAATTTGAAAAAATTTCGAAAATTTCCACAAAAACAGAGTGTTCATGTAGTTTGCAATTGCATATTAGGATTGAGTCTAGGTTTATTCATATAGGGTTGTTGCATTTAGCATAGGGGTTGATGATGATTGTAATCTTGTTAGCATGCTGGATTCAATAGGATAGGATCAAGGCCCTCGTTCTTAGTTCTTTGATGCTTGTTGATTGAACCTGAAAAGTTAAGATTGAAGCATGTTTTGAATTGATATCATTCCTTATCTACTTGAACCTAATCCTGACTTGCAATTATCCTGTTATGCATTGAAGTTGAACTCATGGATACCATATACATACTTGGATTGTCTTTCACATTTTTACCACCCTTGTCAATCCAAGTAGCTGATTCCCATCTTTGGAACAGTTCCCGCACCCTTAACCAACCGTTCTTTCAAGCCAATTGTATTCTTGAGTGTCAGGCCTTTTTCCGAGTTGAGCTTGTTAGAAAGTGTTAGGTTCTAACTGACAAGAGTAGGATCCTGTGTAGTTCTAGTTTGCATTATCCGGACTAGTAGGACTAGGTGAGAACTCGATTTTGGGTATTAGGTATGGATTTGTGCAGAAAAATGAAGTGTAAAACGGAAGTAAAGGGTAGAAAGTCTTTAGGAGGGGGATGTGCTTTCAAATTTTACAAGTCTAGTAAAGGATTTGGGTTGACCGAAGTAAAAAGAGTAATTGGTTATGGGCATGAAATAAAAAGATTAGACAAGGAAAAGAAAGTAAAAATGCTTATGATGTCTAGAGTCCTTAGAAGAAAAGAAAAAGAACCATAGTGATAATAAAGATTTCCCAATCTGCTAGAATGATAATAAGTGAACTTCTCCTAAGACCAAGTATAAAGAGTGAAAGAATGGGTTTGAGACGATGTTTCTGATGAAGGGTAGAGATAGGACCAACTTCGGTTTGGAATGTTCTTTGGGTAGACAGGACGCTTCTCTTGTATGTATCAGTTGGTTTCAACCTTTAGCCTTCTCTTAAGCTCAACTCATTTTCGTGAGAGAACCTTGTCATGTATTGATGAAACCACTCGAGAAAGAGACCATCTAAGTCTCCAACCCTTCACCCTAGCCAAATGAGTTCAACGACATTGCTTAGCTTGATTCACGGTTCTCTGTTAATGAATGTTAAAGGGAATGATTGATAGGATTGCATGTGTAGAAAAAAATATAGAGTTCCTTCACCATGCATCATAGAACTAAAAACAAGGACCTTGATTCTAACTATTTTATTTAGCATGTTTTAGGTTCTGAAACCCCATCTTCACACCCACTACAAGAAAACACGCCGTTTGCGACTCCTATAATAGTCGCTAAGTAGTCACAAATTAGGGTTTTGCGACTACTTAGCGACCATTTTTGGGAGTCGTTAAAAAATGGTCGCAAAATAAAACGGTCGCAACATCGTCTCTAATTTGCGACTGATTTCCGACTAGAAAGTATAGTCGTTTATAAGCGACTGTTAAGTGACCATAGCTGGAGTTACACATTTCCGACTGAAATGCAACCAAGTTTACTTACGGACTGTTTTGTGACCATATTTATAGTCCTATAGCGGGACGATTTTGGGACTAATTCCAAGAGTCTGAATTTGAAATTTTTGTTTGTTATTTTGTTTGGTCACAAACTGGTCACATGTTTGTTATTTGATTTGGTCACAAACTGGTCACATGTTTGATATTGGTTAATTTCCAATTTAAAACGCTATTAATTAAAAAGAAAATAATGATTAAAAATACTAATCATAACATCATCCTAATCATACCATAATATCATCCTAAAAGAGTTTAAACACAAAAGATCATCCTAAATGAGAGGAAATACAACTCTAGTAGATCTCCAACTCATACTATTTAACAGCCAACGCCATTCCATCAGCAGAACACCTTAGAGCTTTTTGGCATTGTGTGAACTCTCTATTTCTTCATAGAGTCATATAACGCATATGTAGAGACCAATAACAATGGCCACACCTCAGTGAACTCAAGCTTGTCTTCCTTCTTGACAGTTGTCAAACACAAGCAAGAAGCAGTATTTTGTTGAACAACCTGAAATCAAAAAACCGAAATAACATAAGCAGACAGACATATGGTCCCAGAATCACCAGCTGAGGTTTTTCTCTGCAAAGTTCACCATCAACAAACAACAACGTAAATAAAAAAAGAAACAAATACAAAACACAATCTATTAGAAGGATCTGAGGAAGAGGAACCAAGAACTTCACAAGTGATGAAGAAAACTGAGTTATATACATGTGATGTCTCCGTTTCAGTTACTCTAATCACTGGCTTCTAACACACACATAAATCAGATTCAAAATCAATCTGAGAAAAGCCATACTAAATCTCATCTTAGATCTTAATCAATAACCTAAACGAAACAGAAAAAAACTAGCAGAAGATTCAAGTCATTAACCTAACTGAATATCACAAAAACAAAAGCTAGAACGAAACAAATCTGACCTGAAGAGAAGGGGAGAATCCAAATTAGAAAGACTTTTGGCTATAAACCCAGAAAGTGAACCAGCATCTGTCTCTGGGAAAAACAAACGGAAACCACAATCAATCACAGAATGATACTGAGTGTGTTTGATTCCGATGAACATGTATGTTTCGGTGGTGGTATTGTGATTTCGCTTCCTCCGATTGCTACGAATCATCCGATTTTGCCTTGGGTTTGGTCTTTGGTTGCGTCTATACTGATGGGGAAATTGGCTGATAAAATCGATGCGGAGAAGAAGACAAGCTAATGAAAAATCATGGACATAGAGAGAAGCTATTGAGGAAGAAGAGAAGAGGAAGAGCTTCTCTCACACACAAAAAAAAAAAAAAGAGAAAAGAGGAGCGTAAGACAGCGAATGGAAGTCAGAAAGAAGGAAGGAAGGTAGTCCATTGATTTTAAGACAATCAACGGTGTGTATTTAATGAGGGGTGATCCTTAACTCTATGGATTAACCAATCAGAAACCAGCTTTTCTATTTACATTTTAAAATTTGTAATACTTGAAATATATATTTTTAAATTACTAGATTAATTTTCTAATACTTGATAAATCTTTTTTTATTTTTGATATATTTTATGATTTGGTGTTATATAATTTACAATTCAAAATTTAGTATTTATGGTTAAGAGTTAGTAGTTTCAAACCCTATACCCTAAATCACAACCCTTATACCCTATACCCAAACATAAAGACTCTATTGCTTTCATTCTTTTTTTCTATTTTGTAGTATAGAGAAATGTAATAGTAAGATTTAGTAAAACAATGTTTACTTCACTTAGTTTTGAATTTTTTTTCATTGCAACACATTTCTCATATAAAAGAACATGTAACACTTAAGAGAAATTCTGAACTTATGGATGTTTAGTTTATAGTCATGGAAATTTAATACTTTGAGAAAGTTATTATTGATAAGGTGAGCAAAACAAAGCATAAACTTCAACCTAAACATGTAAATGAATCTCACATGTGAAATTTCAAAGTAAAAAATATAGTGAGTGGCTAAACAGTCTTAAAAGTGTAGCTAAATCAGGTGTTAGTCGCAAAGTCTTCAATTATCAGTCACAATATCGTTGCAAAACAGGTTTCAAATTGGTAGCAAAAGAGTGACAAATTGAGATAGTCGTAATATAGTGGCAAATCAGTCGTAATATGTGACCATTTTAAGACTACCATATATACGTCACAAAATAAAAATCTTCAATTCTACACATTATAAACAAAACTGTTGATATAAATCACTATAGAGAACTCATATTAGTAGTATAAAGTACATGTAATAGTAAGATTTAGTAAAACAATGTTTACTTCACTTAGTTTTGAATTTTTCTTCATTGCAACACATTCTCATATAAAGAACATGTAACACTTAAGATAAATTTTGAACTTATGGATGTTTAGTTTATAGTCATGGAAATTTAATACTTTGAGAAAGTTATTATTGATAAGGTGAGCAAAACAAAGCATAAACTTCAACCTAAACATGTAAATGAATCTCACATGTGAAATTTCAAAGTAAAAAATATAGTGAGTGGCTAAACAGTCTTAAAAGTGTAGCTAAATCAGGTGTTAGTCGCAAAGTCTTCAATTATCAGTCACAATATCGTTGCAAAACAGGTTTCAAATTGGTAGCAAAAGAGTGACAAATTGAGATAGTCGTAATATAGTGGCAAATCAGTCGTAATATGTGACCATTTTAAGACTACCATATATACGTCACAAAATAAAAATCTTCAATTCTACACATTATGAACAAAACTGTTGATATAAATCACTATAGAGAACTCATATTAGTAGTATAAAGTACATGTAATAGTAAGATTTAGTAAAACAATGTTTACTTCACTTAGTTTTGAATTTTTCTTCATTGCAACACATTCTCATATAAAAGAACATGTAACACTTAAGATAATTTTTGAACTTATGGATTTTTAGTTTATAGTCATGGAAATTTAATACTTTGAGAAAGTTATTATTGATAAGGTGAGCAAAACAAAGCATAAACTTCAACCTAAACATGTAAATGAATCTCAAATGTGAAATTTCAAAGTAAAAAATATAGTGAGTGGCTAAACAGTCTTAAAAGTGTAGCTAAATTAGGTGTTAGTCGCAAAGACTTCAATTATCAGTCACAATATCGTTGCAAAACAGGTTTCTAATTGGTAGCAAAAGAGTGACAAATTGAGATAGTCGTAATATAGTGGCAAATCAGTCGTAATATGTGACCATTTTAAGACTATCATATATACGTCACAAAATAAAAATCTTCAATTCTACACATTATGAACAAAACTGTTGATATAAATCACTATAGAGAACTCATATTAGTAGTATAAAGTACATGTAATAGTAAGATTTAGTAAAACAATGTTTACTTCACTTAGTTTTGAATTTTTCTTCATTGCAACACATTCTCATATAAAAGAACATGTAACACTTAAGATAATTTTTGAACTTATGGATGTTTAGTTTATAGTCATGGAAATTTGATACTTTGAAAAAGTTATTCTTGATAAGATAAGCAAAACAAAACATAAACTTCAACCTAAACATGTAAATAAATCTCAAATGTGAAATTTCAAAATAAAAAATATAGAGAGTGGCTAAACAGTCTTAAAAGTGTAGCTAAATCAGGTGTTAGTAGCAAAGTCTTCAAATATCAGTCACAATATCGTTGCAATTTGTGACGTCTTTGTTACTATATAGGGGTACAAAATGTGGACGCAAATAAGTCCTCAATATGCGACGTTTGTGCGACTCTCCTTACCGACTATATAGTTCGTCACAGAGTAGTCGCAAAATTGTGACCATTATGAGACGAATTTATTTTTGACGCAAATTAGTCTTAATGTAGTCGCTAATTTAAGACCATTTTGTGACATTTATGTTTCGTCGTTAATAAGCGACGTTTTTCTCTCCAAATTTTTGGTAGTCGTTGATTCGTCACAAATTAGTCTCAAAAGCGTCGCTTATTTTGCGACTGAATAAGTAGTCACAAAATGTAGTCCCAAAATGCATGTTTTCTTGTAGTGACCTCTTCTCCATACTCAATTCTTGATTGATTGCTTGAGGGCAAGCAAAGAGTAAGTTTGGGGGAATTGATATGTCTATATTTTGTCTCTTCTTAGCCTATTTTTGTCATGCATTTAGCTAGGATAACTCATTGGTTTGCATCATTTTCTAGTTCTTTCTATACACTTTGCACGTCTAAGTAGCTCTTGCATCATCCTTGCATACATTGTGCATTTTGGAGTATTTCAGGTATTTAGGAGACGTTGGAAGCCATTCTCGTCCGAGCCATGGTCACCATCTCCGTTTCGTCCGAGCCATGGTCACCATCTCCGTTTCGTCCGAGCCATGGTCACCATCTCCGTTTTGTCCGAGCCATGGTCCCCATCTCCGTTTCGTCCGAGCCATGGTCACCATCTCCGTTTCGTCCGAGCCATTATCACCATCTCCGTCTCGTCCGAACCATTGTCACCATCTCCGTTCCGTCCGAGCTATCCGTCCAAGCCATGCTCCTCAGCCTTCCATCCGAGCTATGATGACATTGCATTCCATTTGATGCACACAGACTTGATCGCACATGTCGGGAAGAAGGACGTTTGGTTTCACACGCTTCAAGAGATTACCGAACCGACGCTTTACCTTGTCGTTTTAAGTTTTAGGGCTTTCCATGTTGGACTACTATATATACATTTTGTTAAGTCTTTGCGGAGACATCCTATCTTTTATCTCGTTTTTGTTCCCAGAAGGTTTTTGAACCTAGCCTCCAAAAAACGTTCTCAGACTTGTATTCCAATATCTTTGAAATTATTGAGATTTTGCATTTGATTCCTTCTACAAAGTTGTTCATCTTATTTTTATCTACCTAATAATGCATGTTTCAATGATTTCTGTTTTTGCATCCTTGACTATGATTTTCGGATCTGAGTAGTGTGTTAGTTCATGAGGATGGGATAGATTAGGTGGAGGATCTTAGGATGTAGAGTGTTTAAGCTTTGATTGTATGATTCCCTTCTGGACTAGAGTTAGAATTACTAGTTTCTCTCTGATCAATTGGAACTAGGTTCGAGACATTTCCGCGCCCAAAAGGTGTTTGATGAAATGTCTGATCAACTAGTGGCAGAGACTTACGTTCCTAGCCTAAGAGATTAGTTGTCTAGGATGTTTGTTGACGTGAATGAACTTGTTTGTCATGCCTGCTCAACCACGTTTCTCTAGCGAGAGCTAGGTATGGAAGTGGTTTAGTCTGAGTAGCTTTTGCCAAGAGATTGGATTAGCTAAGTTGTGATGTTCATTGTTTAGGGATACTTTGCTTGTGGTATGTTAAACACTCCTTAGACTAGGATACTCCACCGACATCAATTACCCTATCCTTAGGACTTCTTTCTTTCCGATTTTAATTACATTCCTGGAACTGTTTCGTTTGTTCATGCTTAGAATCGTTTGCGTTTTCATTCACTTTTGCTTCTTGTCATGCATTCTTGTTTCTAGTTCTGTGACTCATTTCCGTTTCGCATTTTGATCATTCTAGGACTGTTAGATAAAAACACTCTTTGAATTGGCTTAACTTGTGACTTCTTGATTGCATCTTGAGTGATAGTAAACTTCTCCAACTGGATTGACACCTTAAGTATTACAACGCATAAGGTTAATTGAACCGACTAGGAGACACAAAAATCCTAGTATCAGCATTCAAATTCTATTTCAAGTGATATATGCAGTCTGAAAAACTCAAAACCTCTCATAATACGACTGATCTTAAAGTTCCAGAGGCTTTGTTTCAATTGTTTGATACTTTTGCTACAGCCACTTCGATTGTAGTCTGAATTGAAAATATTCTAATAAACCTGACTCATAATTTTCTTCTTTCTTAATTGTAGATCTGTGAAGGTTCTTAATTCATGGCGAATCTTCCCATGGTCACTCAAGGCATAACACATTAATTACACCATCGAGCTTCAAGATATCGCTAACTCAGGTGGACTTTTTGGTAGACATATACAGGTTAGAACTTGCCTGTCTTTCTCATATCCATAGATTACTTAGGAGACAGTCTGGTAAATTGTACACAAGAAAGACATGTGGAACCAAAAAAAATACTCATATTTTAAAAGCTAGAAGTCAATCTTCCGACATAAATCTCGATTCAGTTTTGAAATCCAAATGGGCAAAACAATACATGAACTGAAAATTACAATCTTAAGCCATAGTTGAAAAGCAACAATGATCTTGAAAGGAATGTAGAGAGAGAGATGGATATGATCAGGAGATGAGAGAGATGCCAGCGAGCAAGAGATTGTCTGCGAGAATCTTGTTAGCAGCTTCCGTCGGATGAAACTATAGTAGAGTTGCAGGTTTTAAAGAACAAAGATCAAAATAAGAATTGCTCTCTTATTATTAACTTTAGAAAATCACTCAAAACTAAAGTTCTCTCACAATCTGTTCTCTCTTAAAACTCAAGCCAATCTCACAAACTCTCCTTATGTTATGTCATAACTCGACTAACATATTTATATAAAACCAAATCCTATTCCTACTAGGAAACACAACAATATCTAGATAACTTCTAATAAAAGCTTGAGCCTTATCTTCTCCTAATCATAACTCGATTAGGACTTCAGTTTCTTCTTCTTCAAGCTTCCCTCAAGCTTAAACCAACATTCTCCCCTTTAAGCTTGACTTCACTCTTCACTTCACTCACTCCAATAAGATCTCTCATCTCCTTGAATTTAATCCTCCCAAGTGCCTTTGTCAAGATGTCTGCCTTCTGCTCACTCCCAGGGACATGCTCTACCTCTATTCTTCCACTTTCAACACACTCTCTAATGAAGTGGAACCTCCTGTGTATATGCTTGCTGCGTCCGTGAAATACTGGATTTTTTGTTAAAGCAATAGCAGATTGATTATCTAAACGTATCGTGACCTTCTCACAAGGGACTCCATTGATCTCACAAAGCAACTCTTGCAGCCAAATAGCTTGTTTTGCTGCTTCTGTTCCAGCCATGAACTCAGCTTCACAAGATGACAAGGCTACGACATCTTGCTTCTGTGAACACCATGTTATAGGACTCTTACCTAGATAAAAAATATGACCAGAAGTACTTCTACCATCGTCTAGATCAACATTGTGACTAGAGTCACTGTATCCGATCAATCTTGGTATCTCTGTTCTGCCGTATGCTAAACCAAGACTTGTTGTCCCTTTTAAGTAGCGTAAACAGTGCTTCATGGCAGCTCCATGTGATTCTCTAGGACTCTGCATGTATCGACTCAAAACTCCAACTGCAAAGGACAAATCAGGTCGAGTATGGAGCAAATAACGAAGACACCCAACGTTCTTCCTATACCCTGTTGCATCAATCTCCTTTTCACCCTCTGCTTTTGATAATTGCAGACCAACCTCCATCGGAGTATGCACTAAGTTGCAATCTCTCATTCCAGCTTCTTCAAGTATCCTCTGTGCATATCTAGTTTGATTCAACCTTATTCCTTGTTGATGCTGTGTCACCTCTATCCCTAAGTAATACGTCAATTTGCCAAGATCACTCATCTCAAATTTTGATGACATCTCCCTCTTAAACTCCTTAATTGCTAACAAGCTCGTTCCTGTGACAAAGAGATCGTCGACATAAACACCAACTACCAATAGGTGTTCCCCAATCCTCTTGCGATATACTGAAGGCTCTTTTGAGCACTTGACAAACTTTAGTCCTAACAAGATCATGTTCAACTTATTATTCCAGGCTCTTGGTGCTTGTCGCAACCCATACAAGGCTTTATTTAGTTTATAAACTTTCCTTTCACTTCCAGCTTGTTGAAAACCTTCAGGTTGTGAGACATAGACTGTTTCTTTAAGTTCACCATGTAGAAAAGCTGTTTTTACATCAAGATGATGTATCTCCCAACCATGTGATGCAGCCAGATCAATAAGAAGTCTAATTGTCTCAATTCTAGCTACTGGAGCGAATACTTCTTCGAAATCAACTCCATATTGTTGAACATAACCTTTGGCAACAAGCCTCGCTTTGTGTTTATTAATGCTGCCATCCGAATTTCTCTTCAGCTTAAACACCCACTTGAGTCCTATAGGCTTTGCTCCAATTGGTAAATCAACAAGATCCCATGTTTTTAATTTTTCAATAGAACCAATCTCTGCCTTGCACGCTTGTATCCATTCTTTAGACTCTCTTGCTTCCTCAAAATTTCTTGGTTCATTATTCATACTCAATAATAACATCTCACCTTCTTCCTCTGCCAGCAGCACATAATCTTCTAAGTATTTGGGTGGATGTCTCTCTCTCTGTGATCTTCTCAACATAACCGGTGACATACTAGTAGGTAAAGGATCTTGGTTGTCCTGTCTTTCACTGTCTCCTATGTTCGCACCCTCTGTTTTTATTCTATCTGATTTCATCATCCTGCTCTGTTTTACTTTCTCTATCCTCTTCATATAATCCACTGTTTCCATAACCTTCAAACGTGATTATGAAATTATCATTGCTATTAACCGAACTCTCATCTTCCTTCCAATCCCAGCCTTTAGTTTCATCAAAAACAACGTCTCTGCTAACAATGATCCTTTTAGTGTGAGGATCGAACAGCCTGTAAGCTTTAGAGCCAGGCTCTGTTCCTAGATGAACTAATACACGAGTCCTGTCGTCAAGCTTTCTCAGGTGTGCAGAGTCCACCTTTGTATATCTGATGCACCCAAAAATTCTAATGTGATCAACATTAGGTATTTTATCTCTGAATAGCTCATATGGGGTTTTATCCTTGAGTGATCGAGTTGCTACTCTGTTGAGAAGGTAAGTTGAATGTCTCACAGCTTCTCCCCACATATGATTTGGCATTCCCATGTGTTTTAAGATACTTCTTGACATCTCCATTAATGTTCTGTTTCTTCTTTCTACTACGCCGTTCTGCTGTGGTGTATATGGAGCTGTAAGGTGTCTATGGATGCCATTCTCTTCACAATAAGACCTAAACTCGGTAGATACAAACTCTCCTCCTCGATCTGTTCTCAGAGTTTGTATTTTACTCTCTGTTTCCTTCTCTACCATTGTCTTAAAGTTTTTAAACTTTTGAAACGCATCTCCCTTCTCTTTTAGCAAAATCGTCCACATATAACGTGAGTAATCGTCTATAAGCACAAAGATGTATCGATTTTTAGCATTAGTACTTGGTGATATTGGCCCACAGAGATCACCATGTACTAGCTCAAGCTTCTTTGTTGCTCGAAAAGAAGTTGTTTGGGGAAAAACTCGTCTTGTCTGTTTTCCCAATAAACACGAACTGCAGAGTTTCTTTTCAAGTGTAGTAGTTGGAGCTCCATAGACCAGCTTCTTCTGGATCATAGAATTTAGAGTATCAAAGTTCACATGACCCATCCTTGCATGCCACTTACCTGCTTCGCTTATGTCTGTCAAATAAAGACATGTGTTATCTTTCACACCCATTCTTACCTTGTAGAGTCTGTTTGGTGATCTCAATGCTTTGACAAGTAATTTTCCTTCGCTGTCTCTCATTGTTAGGAGTCCTTTTCTCAGTCTAATATCACATCCAGCCTCTGTAGCTTGACCAAGGCTAATAATGTTACTTTTTAAGCCAGGTATGTAGTAGACATCAGTCATCTTTCTTGTTTTTCCATTCAGATCAACAAACGATATGGTCCCTTTTCCTTTGATGTCAATGCGTGAGTCGTCTCCAAATCTTACTTTCCCTGTGACCATTAAATCAAGTGTGTCAAAGTACCTTCTATCGCCGGTCATGTGGTTGCTAGCCCCGTTATCAAGGTACCAAGTGTTATCTCCTTCTGTATTTGTCTCAAAGTTGCTCGGAACACAATGTTTCTCATTTAGGAAAACTGTCTCGTGCATTAGTAGCTCGTCTGCATCTTCTGTATTTCTCTCAGCTTCTTGTGTTTCCTGTAGTTTGAGTAAACGATCTGGACAACTACTTGCATAGTGGCCTAACTTGTCACATCTAAAACAAGTAATTTGAGATGTATCTCTCCCTCCGTTGCGTCCTCGTCCTCTTCCTCTGTAAGAGAATCTTCCTCCTCTGCCTCTACCTCTGTAGCTTCCATTGTACTCGTACTGGTTTTGGCTAGAGTAGCTAGTTTGGTTCGTGTTTGTGTCAGTATTAGTAGCTGCAGTACTAGCATACATCAACTTACTCTGTTCCTCTTGTGGTTCGTCGTCATCAAAAATCCTTTCTTCATAAGCTTTCAGTCGCCCAACTATTTCAACGAAGCTCGTTGTATTCAAGTCCAGTACTTGTTCCAAGGAGGCAACGATTTAAATGTACTTTCTTCGAGGAAGTGTCTTAAGGAATTTCTTAACTAGTTTAGATTCTTCAATAATTGCTCCTAACGCAACTGATTTTGAAGAAATCTCAGAGATCCTTCCTGAAAATTCATCAATAGTTTCAGTGTCCTTCATCTTTAATTTGTCAAATTCGGTCATCAAAGTCTGCAACCTAGCCTCACGAACCCGCTCTGCTCCAACATGTTTGTTCTTAATCGCCAGCCATATTTTCTTAGCTGTATCTAGTTCTCCTACTTGTAGGATGAGTGCCTCAGGGATTGATTGAAACAATAACGCAGTGGCCATGTCATTCTTTTCTTCGTCGATATCCTCTGTGTCAATTGCTTCCCAAACCTTATTGATCCTAAGAACAAACTTCATCTTCATCGCCCAAACTATGTAGTTTGTAGCAGTTAGCATGGAACACGAGATTGAGGAAGATCCTCCTCCCTCTGGTTTTGCAACAATAATTGCTCCTTCTGTTTCTGACATTGATCTTTCTTGTAGTTGGCTCTGATACCAAATATAGTAGAGTTGCAGGTTTTAAAGAACAAAGATCAAAATAAGAATTGCTCTCTTATTATTAACTTTAGAAAATCACTCAAAACTAAAGTTCTCTCACAATCTGTTCTCTCTTAAAACTCAAGCCAATCTCACAAACTCTCCTTATATTATGTCATAACTCGACTAACATATTTATATAAAACCAAATCCTATTCCTACTAGGAAACACAACAATATCTAGATAACTTCTAATAAAAGCTTGAGCCTTATCTTCTCCTAATCATAACTCGATTAGGACTTCAGTTTCTTCTTCTTCAAGCTTCCCTCAAGCTTAAACCAACAGAAACCTGTCCCAGAAGACATACTGAGTCGCGTTATTACATGTTCCTAATGATTTAGGGTTACATAGTATTGATGTCTCTAGTAATCCTGTTCCACAACAAGCTCTTCTTGCCTCTGCAAATCCTGAATTTTTTTTACATAGAGCACATAACAAAAATTAAAACCTATTAACCAAGCATTGTTCTATGCTTAGAAAATCTGTATAAATTACCAAATTCAGATGGCCTGGTGGCGAGATCATAAAGAGGCTGATAGATATCAAACACGACTAGATTGAGTCCAATGAGGTTTCTCTTGAGATCCTGCGACGTTGTATTGAGTTTGTTGTTGAAGGAGACTGCATCGTTGTTTAGCTGCTCCGAGCATCCACCTTCGTGTGGGCCTGCCACGGTTATGGCCGCAGGTAAACATCCTAGCGGCGGAAGCGTAGTCACTCCGATCCTTCTTGCTCCTAACGAGTATAAGTTCTACGGATTCCCAAAACAGAACAAAACAAAAACACAACAAACTTATACTTTAACTACCTTTTGATTGTCTGAACAAACAAATATTGCTAATTTAAGTTTATGATATATATTGCTCAAATCAATTTGATTCCTCATTTAGGTAATGATTTGAACAAACAAACAAAGAAATAGAGAAAAAATAACCTGAATGAAACTGGAGTAGGAGAGGATGAGGTAATCGGAGAAGTCATCAGGTGATTGAACTTTGTAGAGGAGAGGGTTGATATAGTAGTTTTGTATGAAGTCACTGCTTCCTGCGCTGACGATATATATGCCATCGGATATAATAGCACTGGCGTTTGCATTGTTGTTTGAGGCTGCGATTTCTTGGATCCGGCTTATATAGTCTTTGTAATGTTCAAGCTGTTGCGGCAACGATATTGCACTCTTCATAATCAGCAATGAAATTAAGTAAGAAGACGTTCTCAATTATTAAGATTCAAATTATTGTTAGACGACAAATAAATAAATAAAGAGCAAAAAAAATGGTACTAACGTAGAGCTTGGCTGTGCCATCGTAATAACCGGAGGCTGCAGAGGCAAAGTTAGCTCCAGTCAAAAGGTTTCTTCCTTTTGCCTTTTTGCTTAGATAAGCTTGTGGGTATGATGTGAATCCAAGATTCTCAGCTGCACAATTGATTATTATATTACTATAATATCATATGTGTATGCATGTACACATAAACATGCACACATATCGACCTAATGCATGTACATTGTTTTCTTCATATTTCATCCTAAATAAATTGTTTACTTTACTTCACCCCCATGCAAATACAATCCAGCAACTAGTTTTGGTTTTTAACTCCAAGTTTGAAGAAATTATTATCAAGTCATGGCTCTTAATTTTCTACTTTTAGTTTTCAATCCTTGCTAGAAATCATCAATTCACATCAATATATGCTGCATGTGGAACAATTACTCTCAGGAATATTTAACTAAATAGTCCTGCATCAATTCACAAAACTAGATCATCATGTTTGAGTACAGCTGCATGCATGTCTAAACACTAGATGCTGTCAGACGGTTATTTGGATGAGAAATGAGTATATACGCATGCATGCATTATGCATATATGTCACTGTCCTATCATTCGAATAAATGGAAGAATATAAGAAATAAGAAGTACCGGTGAAGTCAGTAGCTAACTTTCCATTGCAGAAGCGTCCGGTGGGTTTATGGGTTGTGAAGTCTCTTCCATAAGGAGGAAAATTAGCTTTAACGATTGTGTAGATTTCATTGTTGTTTGCAACATCAACCACCGAATCACCAAAGATGAACATGGATGGAACCAGTGGCTGTGCCTCCATCACCACCATTAGCTCAAGAAACATTAAAGACCTTACCATTACATATAGATCTAACAAAACTCCCACTCTCGAGAAACTCATGATTTTCTTTGTTTTTTTTTCTTTTCAAAAAGATGAAGATTATAATGATGACGACGGTTATATTGTGATGTTGATGCTTATATGAGTAGCATAAGTGTTATGTAGTTTGGCATGCAAGGGTATTTATATAGAACAAACAAACATTTGGGGGTTCACTCTTGTGGGAGTACTCAAATGTTTGTTACACAGTATATAATGATATATAGTAGTATCGTAGCGTTCATGTGTACATGTCGTTTGTGTCTCTGATATACGCACAACACATTGATGTGTCTGATCTGTTGGCCTGTTAAAGAGAAGTAAAAACACTTAGCAGAGAGAGAACCACATTGAAAGAAAGTAGTTGTGAGACTCGGGCATTGATTTGGCTTATACATTTATAGTTCAGTTACGTTTATGTGTGCCATTTGACACTTGTCTTAATTTCCAACTCTCTTACGTCTATATACTCCATTGTCAATACGCGAACAGAACGTAGATTTTTCTTTCAATTTTGAGTCAGTAAAAATGTTATAGAATTTGGTTTGAAACCAATAAAAACTCGGAAAATAGAGAGGAAGTCTATAAATCGTAAGTCTCGAAGTCTCTGATGATGTAATGTAAATAAAAAGGAACCGGACTTAGAATATAACGTACGTCTCGAAGTCTCTGATGATCCAAGGGAGTCTATAAATCGCAAGTCTTAGTTGAAAAAAGTCTCTGATGCATGCCAAGAAGACCTCTAAGTTAGTAATTTGTTTTGCTAATAATGTAAATATGCATTAGAAAAATGGAATTGTTTAGGTTTTGACAAAATTGTATAATTAACCTATAGATTGGTGAAAGCTTTTATTTTTTGCTTTGAACAAACATAGATTGGTGAAAGCTAAATTCAGTTCACATACCTGTAAAATATATTACAACCTAAACGTTTTGTTTCAAAACAAGTTATTAAAACAAACAAAATTACTCAAATTGTTGATTTTTTTTTTCCGAAACGTGAATTTGGGGCTTTAATTGGAGATTAGACAAATTAATTTGGGGGTTGCACAAAAAAAAAAAAGGGGGAAAATCACATTTTTTACATTCAAAATGTCATTGAGTAGCACTTTAAATCTTGAGATTATTTCACTAACACTATAAAATTTTAAAATAATTTTACTAAAACTTTAACCTTAAAACTAACACTTTTGTTTGCACCGCTATTAAAAAAGACGAAACAGTAATATCCATCAACATAAAATAGTTAAACTATGCTGGTTTGATTTAAATATTTGTTTAATTTATTTTATTTAATTTAATTATTTATTACGGTTGATAAAAAAAATTAGAAAACAAAAAAATTACATCAAAGCAAAAAAAAAATGAAGAATCAAAGGTAATGTTAAAACATTTGATAAATGTAATATTGATGACGACAACATATTTAGAAGATTCATTGGTTTCCAATGAGAAGTCAATCAATTTAATCAGAATCAAGAGGAAATGCATTTATTAAAAAGATTAATAATATGAAGAGTGATGTTGTAAATGTTTTGTCTACAACGAAGATGAATACAAATTTATCTTTTTCTCTTTTTATTTATTTCTAAAAACTAAAACTAATTTAAATTTAAATTAAACTAACTAGTTTAACTATTTTGCGTTGACGAATATTATTATTCTGTTACTTTTTATGGCGGTACAAACATGAAAGTTAGTTTGAAGATTTAAAGTGTTAGTAAAATCATTTAGAAGGTTCAAAGTGTTAGTAAAATCATTTTAAAGGTTTATAGTGTTAGTGAAATTTTCTGAAGGTTTAAAGTGATAATCAGTTACACTTTGAAAATTTAAAATGTGATTTTCCCAAAAAAAGGGACAAATTAATTTGGGCTATTTACCTTATTTACTTCTTCATATACTAGTAATTTATGAAATTTATGTGAGGAAAAATAATCAGTATTTACTTAATAAATAGATTCATCTAACCCTTAGAAGCCAAAAAAAAAAAAAAAAAAAAAATCTCCACTAATGAAGGTGTCGTCGCAAGTCTTTGGCTACTATGGGAGATAAAACTCTCTCCTCCTCTAATGAAAAAGGTATTTTAGGATTCTCCCTTAAGGGCATCTTTAAAAGGGTAACTATTTTTGGTGTTCTTAGACTAAATATATTATGAAAATAATGTAAGATCAGTAGTTAAAATCTTTTGTTAAAAAAGTTAGTTATTGGGAGAACATGTTTAAGATCATAAGATTTAATTATATAATATTCTTAAACATATTACAATTATAAAAACTTATAAAAGAACATTTAAATTTCTAACTTATAAAACTTTTACTAAAATTCAAAATACAAAGAATGCCAAAGCAATAGATGTTAGCTGGTGAATGACAAAAGGAAACCTGTAAATCTTCTTCAAGTAGAATCAATTTGATTGCATCATCGATCTGCAATTTCCCACAGAAAATGCCGAGGGCGATTACTATCGAGTGAGCTGATGCTTGGAGTGCATCAATGCTTGCAAGTTCACCATCATTTGTCTTCTTGAGCAGATCTTCTACTGCTTTCACTAGCTTCTCTACCTGAATTTCTGCAAAAGACACACAACTCAATAAGGGTAAAATCTACAAGGTGGTGGAACTGAAGAGAAAAGTGTATTATACCATGGACGTCACTAGTATAATACTTATCTTCAGGCGCTCGGAAAAAGACTAGATCTTGATGTAACTTTCTCGCTAGATGTTCAATGATCATTGAACGCGTAAGAGGAACTCTTTCAAGTGCAGTACATGCTAGTCTCATTAGCGGCATTGTGAATGGTCTGATCCCTTCTGTTAGCTACACATGATCATCGTGCAGTCATTGCACAAGCATAAGTAGAATTTCAATAGAAACTGAGCAGAGAAGGGCAAGTCTAGTGCTTTACATCTCACTTCCACTAATCCAATTTTCAACCTATTAATCACTTCACAGAACTACGCCCAGAATCCGATCAAACATTAGAGACTCTTAAAAAACAACAGAATATTCAACCTATCGATCACATTAGCACTCAAAATAGCGAAACATAGACATGGATCAAACATCACGGACTCTAAAGAACACATTCGATTTGATTGATGTTCATGGATACAAACAAGAAACAACATCAAATTCTCAGCTTTATGTTGAATAGACATTCAAACAGATCCAAATTACAGGAAATTTTAGCTAAACATCATCAAAATCAGAGCTTCAGAACACTATCAAATTTGCCACTCATCGAGTTCACTACCTATTGAACACATAAGAACTCAGATGGCAAAACCAAGAAACCGATCAAACATTAGGGACACTAACTTAAGAACACAATAGATCAGATGGTCATCAACATAAAACTAACAACAGAAAGCTCTCAGCTTTAAGTTGGATGAGCAACGAACAAACCCAATCACAAGGATTCTAGCTAAATTCAATCAAACCCACTACTGATCACTAGCTTAAAGCAGTAAACTTTAGAAGCAAACCAGATCGAATTTCGTGAATTATGGAACAAACCTGATACTCCCATTCAGCTGCAATAGCCTTAGCGAGAGCCAAAGAACGAAGCTTGAGAGGTCTTTTGGAAGGGGCTTTAAGTGTTCTGTAATCGAGCATCACAGTCCATCTATTCCCATCATCAGCTTCCCTTGTCGTCACTTTCTTGTAAATCCTCTTCCCAACGATCGAACCGGTCATAAAAGACGTGAGCATCGTCACTGAATCCGAGTCGTTGTTCCGGCGAGTGTTGGGAGCTTTCACTAAGACGGGTTTCTCATTTTCTTTCTCGAACGTGAACGACGAAGACGAAGAAGATTCTGATGGCTGAGTATCGGAATCGGGTTGACGAGCGGCGGATGTCATACACAAGGATCGAGCACGAACGGCCAGATTAGAAGAGTTTCTAACCGATTTAAAAGCTCTTCCGATTAACATCGCCGCCATTTAATTTCTTCCCTCTCTGGTGACAGAAATGGACTTCTCTCTCACCTTGTAGCTTTTAGTCGGCGAAGATGGTGACCACGAAGCTTTAGCCATTTTGGAGAGAAAGAAGAAAACGATTTCAAAAAGAAGGAGAAATAAAAAATTTTATTTCTTTGCAAAAAATCTCAACCAATCAGCTTAAGCCACGTTCTATGAGAACTGAGGTTAAATCAGTTCTAATTGAAGAACAAAAAAATGTTCTAAGTCTACTGTTACAATATTTTCTTTGTTAAAAGGTCTTAGAACACCCTCATAGTTATGCCGATAAAGATGGCCTAAACCATAAAATAGAGAATAGACATATCTAATTAAATTGATTAAATAAATATTATAAAATAAATAAATTATAGATATGATTTATTTAACAATTATTATATAATTATAACATATTTAACCAACAAATACAACTTCTAATTTAAATATTTTATTTATAAATAATTTTGCCCCACAGTGTATCGTGTGTCTTAATCTAGTTTACTTATTATAAACAGATTTTAAACCTCTATAAATTAATATTCTTTAAATTAATAATCACTATAAATTAATAATTTTTTTCGATCGTGAGTTGGGCCGGTGTAAAAGATGACACAATTCGATAAAATAATAAGATAATAATTTTTTTGGAAATTCTATGTAAAAATATGGTCCTGTCAATATCATAAATTGATAATGATATAAACTATCATTGAAACAACCCTTCCCGTTTTTTTTTTTTTTATACCTTAATTTACTAGTGGTCCCATACCCACTAACATCCTAACAACAATCAATAACCGCGGATAACCAAATAAAACAATTCCAATAGAATTCCAACATAAATAATCCAATAACCAATAACATCATAATCCAAACAAAGAAAATAACCAAAAGCTAACATCCTACAATGTTCCAATGACTTAATCTAGCAACCTAACATCAGCTAGACCACAATCAATCAAGTCTCTAGAACACCCTCCTCCTCATTGCCTTTGATTCCACGATCACACTTTTCCTTTACCTGCACACCACAAACAACAATTGAGATGCGTAAGTATTATCATAAATACTTAGTGAGGCCGTCCTCCCATCTACTAGGTTATACACACAAGCATATGAGACCCTCAAGTTATGCAAGCAAACAAAACACAAGCAATACATCAAACCAGGAAAAACAAGTCTCGGTTGAGACTGGTGTCGACCGATGCCCCAGAAAGTGTCGACCGATGCTGAACCAAGGGTGTCGACCGATGCCACAAGGGTGTCGACCGATGCTGTCACCAACAGTGTCGACCGATGCTCGAATGGTGTCGATCGATGCCATATCTGCAGACGCGAACTGCGCGAACACGAACGACGAATCCCGATTCCAAACCATTCCGAATCCGTTCCAAACTCACCCAATTACCTCAGAAATCACTGGGAATCACAAAAGCAACGAACCCAAGCAACAAAACAACACAAACAGCAAAGAAAACACACAAACAAGAGAGATCTCATGCTTAGATCAACCATGGTCAAGCACTCACCTCTTTCCAGGAAGATTCTGAACAGTAGGAACGAAATCCTCACTCCTAGCAAGCTTCTAACTCTTTCCCAGCTCCAAAACTCTCAAGAACAGCAAGTAATCTCCCAAACTTTTCCCAAAAGCTTAAGAACTCTCTCTCCTTTCTTTTTCTCTCAAAAGCGGCGAGTACAAACAAATAATACGACCTAGGGTCGTTTTTCCCCTTTTACACACGATTTAGGGATTCCCTAAACCAACCACGCAAACCGGACAAATAAAATTGAACCGACCAAACTGGTCACAATTGGTGTCGATCGATGCCTCACGAGAAGGTGTCGATCGACACCCTTACCAAAATACCAAAAATTGGTTTGCGGGTGTTACAATTCTCCCCCACCAATATGGATTCGTCCCCGAATCCCGCAATACCGTCCACCTGCCAAGGACCTCCGTGCCACCGTCAGCACGGCCCGCATGTCCCCAGACCGGACTAAACACCGTCAGCCAAGGTTTCCCGTGCCACTGTTGCAACAGCCCGCACACCTCCGACTGACCCTCGAGGTCTCCCTCTAGCCAATATACTCGCATCATAAACACTATTTGCTCACAACTCAGTGCTTCCCCCGTCCGTGGTTGCAACCAACGAATCATGCCGGCTCGCTATCAGGCTAACCGCCTTAAGCTACGGCATCCAGGAAGTCACTCACACACACACTCCCCCCGCTCTCAGGTCGCAACCTTCAAGTCATACCGGCTCACTGCCAGGCCACAGCCTACAGCTACGGTATCCAGGGAGTCTCACATGCCCACTCCCCCCGCTCTCGGGTCGCAACCCTCGAGACATACCGGCTCACTGCCGAGCCGCGGCTCACAGCTACGGTATCCAGGGAGCCTCACATATCCCGCTCTTGGGTCGTCACCCTCAAGCGCGCTCTCGGATCGTCATCCGAAGCAACATACCACTCCCACTCTCTGGCCACAAAGTCCATCGAGCTATCGGTATCACGTGAGTTGGGCCCGCACGGCCTTGAGCAAAAACAAACACTGATGCCAACGAGTATCTCCCGGCTAGATCTATCTCAACATTTCCACAAAACTTTCCCTTTTTAGAAACTTTCTATTTATGGAAACCTTCCTTTTGTGGAAACTTTCTATTTATGGAAACTTTCCAAAAATAGACACCCGAGCTATTTCTCTTTTCCCATGACAACAACAGTCAAACATAAAGAAAAATACTCATCTTATTAATCTCAAAAAAAAATGTCATAATCGTTACAATCTCAACGAAAATACATCAGAAAAAGCCAAAAATACAACAACCGGAGCCAACAACCCGCATCCCGAGCACCACCTCATCTTGATACTTAGTCGCACAACCAACCACCCCTAAGCGACCAAATATCAAGAGAGATGGGCTGGAATACTCCGTACCCGCTCCAGCCACGGACTACAACTCGGACCCGGCTAGACAAGCTCAAGTCGCGGTCTGCTTCTCAAACCACTTCTTAAACCTTGCCTTCATCCTCGCCTCGGGCTCCCAAGTCTGCTCCTCTACTCCATCACAGTCCCACAGGACTCTCATCAAAGGAATCTTCTTCTTCCGAAGTTCCTTGACTCTCCTCTCGAGCACCCTCACTGGTCTCGCCTCTAAAGTCATGTTAGGCTGAAGATCCTCAGGAATCTTAGCCAACAACTGATCACCCTCTTGAAGACACTTCCTCAGCATCGACACATGAAATACCTTGTGGAACGCACGCATAACCTCAGGCAACTCCAACCGGTATGCCACTGGTCCCACCCGCTCAACCACTCTGAACGGTCCCATGTACCTTGGACTCAACTTAGTCTCTGTCAATGATCTGTTTGGACCCCGCAACATGGCCATCTTGAGGTACACTCTATCACCAACCTGAAACTCAAGATCCTTCCTCCTCTTATCAGCATAGCTCTTCTGCCGATCCTGAGCCTCCTTCATGTTCAGCCTCAAAACCCGAATCTTCTCCGAGGTCTCCTGAACAAAATCTGCACCAAATATGCTCCTCTCCCCCACCTGAGTCCAACAAAAACCTCCGCACCTGAGCCGACTCTGGCTCCCATGCCCTGCCTGCATACCCCACAAGCCGACTGAACTCTGCATCCAGCTCTCGCACTGTACGGTCCCCCTGAGTCAAACCCAAGAACCGTGCCTCTATACGATCAAGAGCCTCCTGAGGAAAATACTTGGAGTTAAACTCCCCCACAAAATCTCCCCAAGACATACCCCTCTGCACCCTCCGTGCTGTCACCGACCTCCACCACACACGAGCATCTCCTGACAAGTAAAACACTGCCAGATCCACCCTGTACCGGTCAGGACACCTAAGCGAAAGGAAAATATCCTCCATCCGCTCTCTCCACTCATCCGCTACACTCGGATCAGTACCTCCTGAGAAATACCCTGCTCCCACATGCCGCAGCTGCTCCATCATCCGCACATACTGAGCATCCACTACCTCGGCCCCCGACTGCACACCTGCCTGCAAACCCGCCACAGGCTGCACCGCTGGACCCTGCCCACCACCCACGGGCGGCACTACCGGATCCTGCCCACCAACCACTGGCGGCACTACTGGATCCTGCCCACCAACCACTGGCGGCACCACTGCTGGAAGTCGCTGCAAAACCTGAGCTAGCAAGTCCATCAAGACATCCTCCCTGCCTGGAGCACCTCCCGCTGCAACCCCCACACCCGGGGCAACACCGTGACTGACACCGGGCCCATCCGCCCTGCCGTCACCCAAACCAGCCTGGTCTCCAGACACACTAGGATGAACCTGTGACTCCACCACCTCCTCACTGGCCATGCTCTGGGTCACACTCACACTGGCCTCAGGAACCTGACCTCGTCCCCGACCCCGACCACGACCACGCCCACGACCACGACCGCGACCAACAGCATCCTCACCCCTAACCATCTGTATCATCCAAGAACAGAAGGCTAAGCAAACAATAATTCTAATACACAAAAACACATCTTACCGTGGAATCACAACACAGGCTCGAAGAGGATGTTCTAGGACTTCATGCCACACACAATTGACCAACTCACACAATCAATCATAGCATGGAATCCTAAACATCAGCAGCAAAAACACAATGAACCCTAGACCTAGAACCGTAAGGGCTCTGATACCAAAATGAAACAACCCTTCCCGTTTTTTTTTTTTTTTATACCTTAATTTACTAGTGGTCCCATACCCACTAACATCCTAACAACAATCAATGACCGCGGATAACCAAATAAAACAATTCCAATAGAATTCCAACATAAATAATCCAATAACCAATAACATCATAATCCAAACAAAGAAAATAACCAAAAGCTAACATCCTACAATGTTCCAATGACTTAATCTAGCAACCTAACATCAGCTAGACCACAATCAATCAAGTCTCTAGAACACCCTCCTCCTCATTGCCTTTGATTCCACGATCACACTTTTCCTTTACCTGCACACCACAAACAACAATTGAGATGCGTAAGTATTATCATAAATACTTAGTGAGGCCGTCCTCCCATCTACTAGGTTATACACACAAGCATATGAGACCCTCAAGTTATGCAAGCAAACAAAACACAAGCAATACATCAAACCAGGAAAAACAAGTCTCGGTTGAGACTGGTGTCGACCGATGCCCCAGAAAGTGTCGACCGATGCTGAACCAAGGGTGTCGACCGATGCCACAAGGGTGTCGACCGATGCTCGAATGGTGTCGATCGATGCCATATCTGCAGACGCGAACTGTGCGAACACGAAAGACGAATTCCGATTCCAAACCATTCCGAATCCATTCCAAACTCACCCAATTACCTCAGAAATCACTGGGAATCACAAAAGCAACGAACCCAAGCAACAAAACAACACAAACAGCAAAGAAAACACACAAACAAGAGAGATCTCATGCTTAGATCAACCATGGTCAAGCACTCACCTCTTTCCAGGAAGATTCTAAACAGTAGGAACGAAAGCCTCACTCCTAGCAAGCTTCTAACTCTTTCCCAGCTCCAAAACTCTCAAGAACAGCAAGTAATCTCCCAAACTTTCCCAAAAGCTTAAGAACTCTCTCTCCTTTCTTTTTCTCTCAAAAGCGGCGAGTATAAACAAATAATACGACCTAGGGTCGTTTTTCCCCTTTTACACACGATTTAGGGATTCCCTAAACCAACCACGCAAACCGGACAAATAAAATTGAACCGACCAAACCGGTCACAATTGGTGTCGATCGATGCCTCACGAGAAGGTGTCGATCGACACCCTTACCAAAATACCAAAAATTGGTTTGCGGGTCTTACAATCATATATATATATATATATTTAAGAAAATTTAGTGAAATATGTTTATTGTTGTTTATCTATTCTTGAATTTGCATTCTAGTTGGACTCATCTCCAATTTTTTTCATTGCATCAAAACTTTTGGTGTTGTATACTCAAATCAAATCCAAAAGTTGTGAAGAATCCTGGATGCGATTTTTTTTTTTTACATATAACTGGTTCTAAAGGTACCGTAATATCTTTTTTGACTTCATCATTACCATAAAGGATAATACCAACAATTTCTTCTAAACTGTAAACTTCTAACATTTATCATTTATAATTTAGTAAACTATTAGCATCAATCCTATTACGATAACCAAGATTATTAATTTAAAAAGTCTTATAAAAATGAAAAACATCTCTTCATAAATTAATATTTTATTAATTTATCGATAAATTAAAACCTTTATAAATTAATAAAATTTCATGGTACCAACCTTATTAATTTATAGAGGTTTTACTGTAAATAGAGTTTTTTTAATATATAAATAGGGTTATATAACCCACACAATCTTAAGAAAAGAAGAAGAAGAAAAAAAATCTCTAAGGTGTCGCTGTCTTTTTGGGAAAAATGTCATAAAAATCTCCAACTTTCAAATTTGGAACGTTTTAATCACCAACTTTCATAATGTCATTTTAATCACAAACTTTCTGTTGATTTAACCATAAAATAGTAAAGTTATGTTGACTACATCATTTATTAAATCCATAACCCTAGAAAGAAAACCCCAATAGTAAAGTTATGTTGACCACGTCATTTATTCAAGGTTTTTTTTTTTTTTTTTGGTCAAATCAAGTTCAAGGTTTAACACATCTGGTTGTGTTGGTGAGTATGGTGTGCCATTGATGGTGTAAAGAGAATTTGGGGTTTTCTTTTCTAGGATTATAGATTTGTGAAATTGAAATCGATTTAGGGATTTAGTTTCTTCAAATTGGTAAACGATGTTGTTTTTTGGCTTTTAAAACATGGTCATTTATGCAAAATGGTAGCAAATAATGTATAATGTACTCTGTTTTTGAGATTTTTTTACAAAAAATAAACATGGTGTGTAAAACGGCGTGGTTAATAAAACTTTACTATTTTATGGCTAAATCAACAAAAGTTTGTGATTAAAATGATATTTTGAAAATTGATGATTAAAACATCCCAAATTTGAAAGTTGGAGATTTTCATGACTTTTTTTTTTCAAGTCTTTTTCGGCTACAATGGGAGACAAAACCCTTTCCTCCTCTAATGAAGAAGGTATTTTACGATTCCCCCTTAAACCTTAAAACAATTAAGGGCAGATTAAAAAACAATTGATTGATTAATCACTTTTTTAAAACCACAAAGAAGAGGATAAAAAAAAAAGGTTCACAGTCATTACTGTGTCTTCTTCTTCTTCTTCTTGTTCTGTCTGAAACACACACACTGTCGATGAATTTGGCAAGAGTAAACCTTTTCGATGTTCCTCTTAGACCAATTTTGCTTTCGCAGCCTTCTTGTATTCTCGTTTCTAAACGTACGGTTCTGTTCTTCTCTCCCTTTTTCGCAATCTATTCTTTTTATATAATCATCATGAAGTGATGAGAGATTGAGGATTTAGTGTTAGAAACTCATAACCTAGATGAATTAGTGGCGAAATTGAATTCTGGGTTTCGTTTTTGTGTTTTTTTTTTCCGTTGAAGCAGAGTGATTTTCCCAATTGGGTTTTTGTGACCAGAGCTCGTTTCCATGAAATTGTCATTATCTTGGTCTATACATCATTAGTGATGTAGCTGCTTACAATTGAACTTAACTGGTCTCCAAGGGATTGTCAGAAAGTATAAATCTTAATTAATCTGTACCTCGGTGTTTGGTTTCATCACTCGAGTTTGTAGAGATAAAACACTTAAACGGATGGTCTGCTATAATGGAAGTAGCAAGGTACTTTGTAGAAAACTCAAGAGTCCTCAAAAAACTTGTTCTGCATTTGAGGTGTTCCTCGCACCAAGAAGGATTTTACATGCATCATCAAGAATACCATGCCATTTTCAACCAAATTTTACTACTTGCCTTGTTTGGAAGTAGACCATTAAGACTAGTTTGTTCAACAAAACTAGTATAACTTGTTTGAGACTTGAGAGATCACACGCTAATTTGATTGATATATAAAATTTCTTGAGCTTTGTTTATTCTCTTCTTGTTGCTTTTGAGAGCACTCGGTATTCATCTCACCTCGGCGTTGATTTATTGATTATGTGATTTTTTCCATTGAAGCAGAGAGATTTTCCCAATTGGGTTTGTTACAGAGCTGGTATCCATGAAACTGTCATTATCTTGGTCTGTACATGATTAGTGATGTAGCTTCTTACAGTGAACTTAACCGGGATCCAAAGGCTTGTTAGAAAGTATAAATATTTACAATTTGTTTGAAAACTTGAGATCACACGCTAATTTGATTGATAGATAAAGTTCTTGAGCTTTGTTTATTGTCTCTTCTTGTTGCTTTGATTTCAGTGTTCTATGCAAGTTTCTCAGTATTCATCTCATCTCGGCGTTAATTTATTGAAAATGTGGTTTGCAGGTTTTGTTACCAGAACCTCTACAGGTGTTTCTCCTTCGATCTTGCTTCCCAGATCAACTCAATCACCTCAGATTATTGCTAAGAGTTCATCAGGTTTTTGCATTGTGTTTCCGCATAATCTTTTATTGTCTCTTCCGTTGAATTTTGGGGACTGATATGTCTTTACTATGTGGATTTCAGTGTCAGTACATCCAGTGTCTGAGGACGCTAAGGAGGATTTGTCAGTCCAATGACGTTAGTGGAGACTCAGTACGGAGGCGTTTTCTTGAATTCTTTGCATCTCGTGGGCATAAAGTTCTTCCAAGTGCGTCTCTTGTGCCAGAAGATCCTACTGTCTTATTAACAATTGCTGGAATGCTTCAGTTTAAGCCTATCTTCCTTGGAAAGGTACAAATATAAATTAAGCCAAACACTTATGCTTTCCTGCATTTAGAGACTATTCCTTAGAGACTTGACGACAATGAACGTTGGTGTGAATTTTTAAAATGATGCAGGTACCTAGACAGGTTCCTTGTGCAACTACTGCACAAAGGTGCATACGTACGAATGATTTGGAGAATGTTGGGAAAACGGCCAGGCATCATACTTTGTTTGAGATGCTGGGGAACTTTAGCTTTGGTGATTACTTCAAGAAAGAAGCGATAAGATGGGCATGGGAGCTATCAACTAAAGAGTTTGGGCTACCTGCTAATAGAATTTGGGTTAGCATTTACGAAGATGATGATGAAGCTTTTGAAATCTGGAAGAATGAAGTTGGTGTGCCTGTTGAGCAGATAAAGAGAATGGGTGAAGCTGACAACTTTTGGACCAGTGGACCAACTGGTCCTTGTGGTCCATGCTCAGAGTTGTACTATGACTTCTATCCTGAGAGAGGTTATGGTGAAGATGTTGATCTTGGGGATGATACCAGATTTATTGAGTTCTACAATTTGGTTTTCATGCAGTATAACAAGACGGAAGATAGATTGCTTGAGCCCCTGAAACAGAAGAATATAGACACTGGTCTTGGTCTAGAACGTATGGCTCAAATCCTTCAGAAGGTTCCAAACAACTACGAGACAGATTTAATATATCCAATCATTGCCAAGATCTCAGAGTTGGCGAATCTATCATACGACTCTGCAAATGAAAAGGCAAAGACAAGTCTAAAAGTGATTGCAGATCACATGCGGGCAGTTGTCTATCTCATATCAGACGGTGTTTCTCCTTCAAACATTGGCAGAGGTTATGTAGTTAGGAGGCTAATAAGAAGGGCAGTTCGGAAGGGAAAGTCTCTCGGAATAAATGGGGATAGGAATGGTAAATCCAAAGGGAGCGTTTATGCCAGCAGTTGCTGAAAAGGTGATAGAATTGAGCACCTATATTGATTCAGATGTCAAACTAAAGGCTCCACGCATCATTGAGGAGATTAGAAAAGAGGAACTTCACTTTAAGAAAACTTTGGAAAGAGGAGAAAAGTTACTTGACCAGAAGCTTAACGATGCCCTGTCAGTTGCTGATAAAACTAAGAGTAAGCCTTATCTGGATGGGAAAGATGCGTTTCTTCTGTATGACACATATGGCTTCCCTGTGGAGATAACAGCAGAAGTTGCTGAAGAACGTGGAGTCAGTATAGATATGAAAGGCTTTGAAGTGGAAATGGAGAATCAACGGCGTCAATCTCAAGCTGCTCACAATGTTGTAAAACTGACAGTTGAAGACGATGCTGACATCACGAAAAATATTGCAGACACTGAGTTCCTTGGATATGACAGTCTCTCTGCTCGTGGTGTTGTGAAAAGTCTTTTGGTGAATGGGAAGCCTGTATTAAGGGTTTCTGAAGGCAGTGATGTAGAGATTTTGCTGGACAGAACTCCGTTCTACGCTGAATCAGGAGGTCAAATTGCTGATCATGGTTTTCTTTATGTTAGCAGTGATGGGAACCAAGAGAAAGCTGTTGTTGAGGTAAGTGATGTGCAGAAGTCTCTTAAAATTTTGTTCACAAGGGCACTGTAAAAAGTGGAGCTCTGGAAGTTGGCAAGGAGGTGGAAGCAGCAGTAGACGCAGACTTGAGGCAACGAGCGAAGGTACATTTAAAAGTCATTTTACATTCCAATATGATGAAAAGGAGGTAAGAGAGATTTCACTATTAACAATTCAAAAATTGTATAGTTTCTGGGCAACGTCATACATCAAAATACTAGTCAACCATCTAGTAAAATTGTATAAGGGCACATCGTGCGGGCCCTTATCTAGTTAACTATAATATATGTTAATACTGATTCAAGAAAATGTTAATATTGAGTTTAGGAAATATAACATTATATAATTTATACTTATCCTAGTTTAGGAAATTCATCTGATTCTTTTCCTAAACACTCAGAGGGAAGCGTAAGGATATATATAGAGGTTTACATGTCTTAATAAAATCATCACCTTCAACCTTTATAGTATCTTCTTCGTTTCCTTGTGTTGTCGACTAAGATCTCGAAGCCGTTCGTTCTCCGCTTCTTATCAACGTAAGGGCGGTTCTTGCTGCTGTTTCCTTCCGGCTAAGGTACGGACTCGGTGGTTCTAATTACGGAACTCTTATCGAGTTATCTCTCTCTCAAACCCTAAGTATTCACTCCTCTTCTTAATTTATCGAGTCTGATTTGAATGTTTCTTTGTGTTTTTTTTCTTTTCTTTCTGGTTGTAGGAAAAAATGTCCAGTACACATATACCTCCACGAAGAAGGTCTCCTTTTATTCAACTTCCACCTCTCATGTTCCCATTCAGACCTGAAATACGTTTACCGCGCAAAGAGCTTCATATCATCAACCTCACATCGATGTTTGCGGCTGTTTATGGGATTCGTTTCCAGAATGAATTGGAAACCATATCGCATTGGAACGATCTGTTTGAGTTTGTGAGGGAAAATAGTAGTAATTACAGTTTTTACATGCGACTATTTGATGGGTATTCGAGAGTGCTGATACCTTCCCAAAACCTGAGGACGAATACGGAGGCCGTTTTGGACGGTTACCTCAAGCTTGTTTATCAAATTCTTGGAAAGGAGGAGAAGGAGGCCGTTTTGGATGGTTACCTCAAGCTTGTTTATCAAATTCTTGAAAAGGAGGAGGAGAAGGAGGAAGTGGAGATGGCCATGTATGATTTGCTTGCTTTTGAGTATTTTGCTAACATGGAGGATAATGTGTTGCGATCACCACCACCTCGACTCCCTCCATTGGGGATGATGCAACCTGCAACATACAATGATGCAAATTCAGAAACCTCAAGTAATGTGAATGATGCAACATTCAGGACCTCGGGTCCTTGCCATGAAAAGCTTACTCAGAACAAGGATATCCAACCTGACGCTCCACAACATTATCTTCGGCCTCCATTCAGGGTTCCTCTCAAGTTCGCATTCCCTCCTCCAGGAGTCACGATCAAGCGCAAGGAGCTTTATACTATCAAGCACACCGCGCAGTTTGTGGCCGTTTATGGGATTTATTTTCGGCGGGAATTGATGAAGAGTGTGTTTGAGAACCCACAGTTTGAGTTTTTGAAGCCAACTGACAGCAAGTATCTTTTTTACGTGCGGCTTGTTGTTGGGTATTCGAGAGTGTTAAGGCGTTCCCAAAACCTGATCAGGACGAATGGTGCTAGTACGAGGGGGGCCGACGTTCTATATGGTTTCTTCAAACTTCTTTATCAAGTGCTTGAAAATCGAGAGAATGCTCTGACTGATTCGCATGCTTTCGAGTATTTTGATAAACTCTTCTTTTTTTAATACTTATGAGGCTATATTTTACTGGATTGGTTCCAACCATTAGGGGATCAACCACCAAACACTATTGACTTTAGAACCTAAAGGATGATGTTGTTATTATTTTACTCAACTCAAGTAAAAAGATATTTTACAATTTTTAATTAGGTTTCTAAAGGTAATTTAGTAGTAATCCACTTAAGACACGGCATATAACAAGTGTATTTTTTTTTTTTTTGGTAGGAATATAACAAGTGTATTTGAGCATTTATGTTGATCATCTGTTCCCGTACTTCCTTCTTATTCGTCCCCGCAATTGTAGAACACAACATAAGATACATGTTGTATTTTGCGGTGATCTTCTCCACCTTGGATTAACTTATCCTTGAATTCATTCTTCATCCATCCTTTTCATAGCTCCTCTAAAGTAGTGATGTATCTTATTCTACCAGGAAGACTCTTCAACTTCCTACAGTCATTGATCTCTAGATGACAAAGACACGGCATTGACTCATCTTCTACGACCCACTCTTCAAGATTATCAAGTATCGAAAACTCTAGCGTGTGCAATTTAGGGAAGCCGGCTTTTAAGCAGACCATTTTCCTCCCTGTGAAAGCATTCAGTTCTAAGCTAACTATTTTCAAGCTATGTAGCTTCTCGAGAACTGGCATTGGATCCCCGGGTAAGTCACAAGATGATAGTGAAACAGAGGCGATCAGGATCTCTGAAATTCTCTTTTCTTTGGCTTCAAACAAACAGACTTCTCTAACAATGTCATGCAGACGACAAGATTCAATCCGTAATGTCACAGTGTTCCTCTTCCCTACTAATACCATACTCCTTTTAACCAACTCCTCCAAATAATCCTCAGCTACATCTACAATATTGTTGATGTCCAAATCAGTCACAATTAGAAATGTTTAGTTTGGTAAAAAGGAGGTCGAAGTTCTCTTTTATTGATCAGTGCCGAGGCAAAAAGGACGGGTTACAACACAAATTAGACGAGCTGGAATAACTAGGCCCAGTACAAAAGACGAGCTTCCAGCTCGTCGATTCAAGACTTTAGAAGAGTGATTGTGTACTTTCTATCCGTATTCTTTCCCTTTTCGTGCAACCCCCTTGTTTCGAACGCCGTACGCCTATATTTATAGGGAACTGTGTCGGTTCGTCCTCCGGAATGACTAAAATAATCCTCCTTCCTTGGAGGTTTATTTGGACCTCTAATGGGCCGAGCCTTTTGTTAAGGGGTGAGGACCTACCCCTAACAAATAGTATTCTCTTTATTGTGTACCATGACTATTCTTTCTGCGACCCAGTAATTGAACAATGTCTCTGTTTGTATCTCATAATCTTCCGGGAAATGGGCAAGGTAAAGAAAACAGTGCTTCAAATGAGAAGGTAAATCTTCATAAATCAAAGAAACCATATTGAATACAAAACTACCACTGCCGCCATTTTTCACCAATCTCTCCTACAATATGAGATCCAATATTGTTGTGCAACTTTATCCACCCGAACGCAATACGTTTTGTAGCTAACAACCCTCCGAGAGTTTTCACAGCTAATGGTAACCCTCCAAAATGTTTGAGCATTTTTTGAATCTCTTCCATTAAATCATCAACCTGAAACTCTACACACAAAACATAAGACTCTTAGCTCAATCTGTTTTAACATTTGGACTACTTCTATAAAATGCAAAGACCTTTGAACTCATTAATGGACATACCTATATCGTTTATCCCAAACAAAGCCATCTTCTGAGCTTTCTTCATGAGTTAGGCATCTAGGCCTAAAGATAACGGCTTTTAAATCTGGATGCAAACCAACACCCTCGTTCCCAGAAGTGAGTAAAACCTTGCTACCTGAACATGGTTCAATTAATAATAGACACCAGCTGAATGCTTTTGTTTTCTAACATTTTGTACCTAAAAAAACATTATGATTCATGATTTGATGGTCAAGAAGAGTCACCTGATGTATGTGGAAAAGCTGGCTTTATAAGCTCCCAAGCTGCATTGCTCCAGAAATCATAAAGGACAATCATGCATTTCTCGGTTTCAAGTAGTTTAAAGCATGATTATGATAGATTTACATATCTTCTAGATATCCTCTTATATAAAGAGCTCATCTTGGAGTCCAGACACTGTCATCTCCAAAACCCTCTGTTCCTCATTTTTTTGGCCTAAGTCTCTGTAACATCACCCGCCACACATGCTTCTATCTACACTCCTGTGAAACAAACACCCAAGCAAATCCACTGAAATGACGCCGCACCATCTCATGATAAAAAACTTGTCTAGCGAGAGTGGTTTTCCCAACACCGCCCATCCCGCATATCGAAACCACTTGAACACCATCCTCACCATTAAGATGACTCGCTAGTTCTTCAACACTAGGCTCCACACCAACAAGGCTGCTTTCAGAAACGCTAGGGAAAGATTGCCGTATCTCCATTAGTTCCTCTTCTTCTTCTTTGTCGATGATCTCTCTCACTCCAAATCTCTCCATATTGTTTATTACCTTGGAGATCCTAGTGATGATGCTTCTGATTTGTGAACCAAACTCCTGGTTAGCAAATGTAACACAAGAAACACTCTTTAAATGCTTCTTAAACCCTTGTATGTCTCTTACTATTGATTATGTAAATATGCGATTAGCTTCCTTCGGTTAAGTTAGTCAGTTTAGCATATGGTTTAGCACACTTGTATATAACACAAGAACTGTACAACTATTTTGGTTTAATTGAATGAGAAAATATCTTTTAACAAACTTCTTCGTCCTCTTTCTCTCTCGTTTCCAACATGGTATCAGAGCCATCAAAGCTCAGATCCACCTCAAATTTTTGATCATTTCTCTTCATTAAGCTTATTTTTCTTCGTTTATGAGCTCATCTCGTGCTCCAATGGTGATCGTATCTCGTGCAAATGGAAAAATGGGTAAAACGAAATCTCAAACGGGTACCGCTGTTCGAAGATCACAAAGATTAAACTCCAATGTTGATGATCCTACTCCGATCTCTCTCTCAGTAGCCGATTCTCAGGTTTCCGGGCTTTCGCGAGCTGTCACATCACCGATCTTTGCTGATCCATCTCACATTCGTTTCATCTGCACAACGCAAATCATCCAGGTTTAAGTATCATTTCTCTTCGTTTAGATGAAATAAGCTATGATGATTGGAGTTTTGCGATGCGTATTTCTCTTGATGCTAAGAATAAAATAAAATTTATTGATGGAAGCTTGCCTAGGCCTTTGATCAAATATGCTAACTTTGATTTGTGGTCTAGATGCAATAGTATGGTCAAGTCGTGGTTATTGAACTTTGTTTCTCCCCAGATCTATCGTAGTATCTTGCATATGAACGATGCTACAGATATTGGGCGAGACCTCTATGGTCGTTTCCATATGACTAATCTCCCACCCACTTTTAATCTGACTTAAGAGATCCAAGACCTTCGTCAATGCTCCATGTCATTGTCTGAGTATATACTCGTCTCAAAACTCTTTGGGATCAGTTGGATGGTTCAGAGGCACCAGATGATCCTTGCATTTGTGGGAAAGGTACTCATCTGCAACTGAAGGCACAAAGAGCCAAAACAGTGAAATTCTTGGCTGGTTTGAATGAATCTTATGCGATTGTACGAAGGCAGATCATTGCAAAGAAAGCTTTACCTCCTCTGGTCGAGGTATACCATATCCTGGATCAAGATGACAGCCAGAAAGGGTTCACCACTACTACTGCTCCCACAGCTTTTCAAGTCTCTCAGGTTGTCCCTCAGATGGTTTCTTGTTCATCTCTCCCTAAGATGGTTTCTTCTTCACCACTCTCCTCGGGTGTGATGTATGTTCAAAATGGCCCGAATAAAGGACGTCCGATATGTTCTTTTTGTAATCATGTGGGACACATTGTTGATCGGTGTTACAGGAAACATGGCTTTCCTCCTGGTTTCATTCCAAAAGGGAAATTCAAAGAGAAATTTCAGAAACCTCCAGTAGTTGCAGCTCAATTCTCTTTATCTCCAGTTCAGGAAAAGACCTCAACCAACATGGAGACTTTGATTGGAAATCTTTCTCCGGATCAGCTACAGAATATCATTGCTCTTTAGCTCTCAGCTGCAATCTACATCTTCTGGAGCTGTTCCTGCTGCCACTGCGAGTACTTCTCAGACTCCACTTTATCACCCTGGTATCTCATTCTCTACTCACACATACTATTTTATTGGTATTCTGGCTGCTTCGAAACATACTCTGTCCACAGACACATGGGTGATTGATTCTGGTGCAACTCACCATGTGTCTCATGACATAAATAGTTTTGTTTTTTTTATACTTCTGTGGAAAGTTTTGTGAACATGCCAACAAGACAGCATGTTAAGATCAGTGGAGTGGGAATGATTCGTCTAAATAAAGATTTACTTCTCACAAATGTCTTTGACCTCAGATCTTGAGTCTCGGGTGATTTTTGACACTTCTTGTTGTGAAATACAGGATCCTACCAATGGGGTGCTGATTGGTAAAGGTCGTCGCATTGGCAAGCTCTATGTGCTCGATACAGAAGCTTCTTTAGTAAATGCAGTGGAGGATATTGGTATGTGGCACAAGAGACTTTGTCACCCCTCTTACTCAAGATTGGATGTGATTTATAAAGTTTTGGGAACTACAGGACACAAGAATAAGAAGCCTGCTTATTGTCATGTATGTCACTTGGCAAAGCAGAAGAAGTTATCTTTTATATCTGAAAACAACATTTGTAGCTCAACTTTTGAGTTGTTACACATTGATGTTTGGGGACCCTTTTCAGTGAAAACAGTTGAAGGTTATAAATATTTTTTTACCATTGTTGATGATCATTTTAGAGCAACATGGATTTATTTGCTTAAGACCAAGAGTGATGTTCTTATTGTCTTCCCTGCTTTCAGCAATCAAGTTGAGAATCATATATATAAAAGTAAGGTTTTGGGCTCTCCTTATTGGTTGATTTTCATTTAATTTTTTATAATTTTTTTTATTGTTTTTATTTGATTTCTAATTGTTTAATTGCTTTAAACAATATTTAAGACCTAATTAACACAATACATTTAACTCACACATTAAAATAAAATTATAACTGAAAATAAAATAAATTATGCATTAATCATATTCAACCATTCAATTTTATTCAAACACAATAAATTATTATTGTAACTCCATAATTCTAAATGTAACTTCCATCAATTCTTATCATATAAATAAGCATTCTCTCATTATCTCATATTAGCATTCTTTTACTTTCTATTTTCACATTCTCTCATTCTCTTCCACTTCTCTCATTCTCTTCCATAATACCTCAAATCATTTCATTTTTTTGGTTTTCAATTTCTTATTTTTGTTGTATGGGTTACAAAAAAAAACAAATAAAATATCATTGTAATATTTAATGCTAAATTTTAATTTTAGAGACTATATGATATGTATTTTATATTGTTCTTATTTTAAAAGATTCATCTTCATTATTTATTTGGATTATCATCTTAAATGTAATCATTCTCTCCTCCTCTCCCACCAATATCAAATGTTTTTATATCGAACAATACTTGGGCTCACCCCTAGGGGTGAACCTCTCCATTCACCCCCTTATAAAATAAGGAAATAAAATCTGGACACATTATTATAAAATTAAAAAAACTAAAAACGCTCTTTAATAAACCCAAACCAACACATATAAAATCTAAACCCTAACCATCTCATTTGTGAACCCAAACCGATATATAATTTCGTTCTACTTGTAAAATCTAAATCCTAACCATCTCATTTGTGAACCCAAACCGACTTATAATTTCGTTCTAATTGTGAAATTTAAACCCTAACATCCCATTTGTGAACCCAAACCGACATAAAATTTTGTTTACTTGTAACATCTAAACCCTAACCATCTCATTTATGAACCCAAATCGACATATAATTTTGTTTTAATTGTAAATCTAAACCCTAACCACCTCATTTGTAAACCCAAACCGACATATAATTTCGTTTTAATTGTAAAATCTAAATCATAACCACTTCATTTGTAAACCCAAACCGACATATAATTTTATTCTAATTTTAAAAATCTAAACCAAGCCAATATTTAACTTTCCTTAATTAAAAGTATACAGAATTTGTTTCCTTAATTTGGTTTGCTTTTAAATTTAATTTTGATTTATTTTTTAAATGAAATATTAGATGGAAGATTCTGATTGGCTAAGAGAAGAGGGGGTGAATGGAGAGGTTCACCCCTAAGGGTGAACCTAAGTATTTTTCTATACGTTATTATAAAGTTAAAAAACTTAAACCGCTCTTTAATAAACCCAAAGCCGTATCTTCGTCTTCTTCATCCTTCAGACAAGAGCACTCGACTGCGAAGAGGAGCTTAAAAGTGAGAGCTTTTAAGGGTGAGTCCCGACAAAATCAAAACTTCTTTTTTGGGTATGAACTTAAATTTTCTGATATAACGATTCATTCTCTAGAATTTGTTTTTATTTTCCCTAATTTGGTTAGATCGAGAGAATTATCTTCGTTTGGGTAATCATTTCACTGTTGGTGTTTTAAAGTTTGAACTTAGGATTTTGGTAGATAGAAGAGAATCATCTGTTATTTCATCTAAAAAAAAATTGGTAAAATTGAAAATTTGGATTTGGTCGATGCATTGCAGAAGGTACATGCATCTTTGCCTCTTTGGAATGGCCGAGGCAGGTGTAGAGATTGTGTATCATTCTGAGGACTTAATCGAGAGTTTTCTTATCAAAGAAGAGAAGTGTGTGTGTAAAGTGTTGGAAACGAGAGAGAACGAGGATGAAGAAGTTTGTTAAAAGATATTTTCTGATCTAATTAAACCAAAATAGCTGTACAATTCTTGTGTTATATACAAGTGTGCTAAACCATATGCTAAACCGACTAACGTAACCGAAGGAAGCTAATCGCATATTTACATATTTAATATTGTTTTCAATTTTTATTATATTTTAGAAAGTATTATACAAATTTAACATTGTTTTCAATTTTTATTTTATTTTTATAAAAAGAAAAATTTTCTTTTATATTTCTTACCTTTCTAATCTATTCATAGTTTTTTTTTTTTTTAATTTCTATAGTTAAATTTAAATTCACATATGTTGGATTTAATAAAAAAAATCAAGTTTATTTGAGAATTAGATGTTCCTATTCCTTTTAAATGATAAATGTATAAGATATTATACTTTTGAATCAAATTATGGACCCATCAACACTCACTTTTAAATTAAATGGTTTTTAATTTTAGGAGTTGGAAAAATATAAAAGTTTGTTTGTAACTCCCATAATAATATCATAGTAGTGTTCTCAATGAATTTAATTTAATTTAATAGAACATGTTAAAAATATTTAAGTATGCACTTAATTGCACTTTTGTAACTCTCTAATAGTTACCTTTGATACATTATCTATTAAAAGAAAGACACATATCTCACTATACCCCTCATGGCCTCATATTTCAAATCTCACATAATTTTATAAATTCTACAATATCATTATTTTTCCTTGATTTAACCAATGATATCTTAACTTAATAAAAGTTACAGTTTATTTTAATAGGATATATATGTAATATATGATATATAGTTTATTTTTTTTTCTATATGAAACATTATCATTTCATATAAATCAAAGTCCAGACACAATTAAAGAATTTAAGATTATAACCTAATAAAGTAGCTGCTGTTTTTTTATTTTATTTTTCTGGAAAATGTATTAATCTAATAATCTATGGTTATACTCATTTATTTATTATAAAATGTATATGTATGAGACACTGCAAACCTACTGTTTATTATTTTATTTTTTTCTTAATTTAAACATTTAAAATCTCTTTAAACTATCACCATAATTAAATAAAATAATATGCATAACTACACCACAAAATAAATTTTATGAAAATATATATCACAATGATTTTGAAATATGACTACAACTACAAAAATATATGGCATATGACATGTAAAATACAATATGATTTAATTACACTAAATATATTATCATCAAAAAAATTTTGATTTCTTTACATTAGTTAAATTCATATTACGTAATCTTTAAATTTAGATGTACACCGGACAAAACAAAATAATAATAACATATTATTTTATATTATTTTTTCAAAATAGAATAACGATTATGTAAGAACTCACACGTAGCGTGAGCTAACATCTAGTCAATATAATACTAAAGTGAATTCGGTTAGATCAGATAATGCTAAAGAGTTAGCTTTCACTCAGTTCTATCAGTCACGAGGCATTGTTTCCTATCATTCTTGTCCGGGGACACCTGAACAGAATTCAGTAGTAGAGCGTAAGCATCAGCATATTCTAAACGTTGCTCGATCTCTCCTCTTCCAATCAAATGTTCCTCTGACCTATTGGGGAGATTGTGTTCTGACAGTAGTGTTTCTAATCAACCGTACATCGTCCCAGTTGCTCTCGAATAAAACCCCTTTTGAGTTACTCACAGGTAAACAACCAGATTATTCTCAAATCAGATCTTTTGGTTGCCTGTGTTATGCCTCAACGTCTCCAAAACAAAGTCATAAGTTTGAGCCTCGATCCAGAGCATGTGTGTTTTTGGGGTATCATGCAGGTTTAAAAGGGTACAGAGTAATGGATTTGCAGAGTCATGTGGTTTATATATCCAGACATGTTAAGTTCCATGAAGGTGTTTTTCCTTTGGCAGATTCTCAGAAGGAGATTGTTCCTGTCAACGCTCTCACACCGACGGATTCTTTGTCTCATGGTAATACTATTTCCATTCCTCAAAAATCTGATTCATTTTCTTCTCCTTAACTACTAATTTCTCCACAAAGATTATGAAAACCTCCTGCTCATTTGAGCGATTTTCATTGTTACTCTCTTGACAATGATGTCTCTCATCCTATTTTCTCCTTTTTATCCTATTCAAACATTTCTCCATCATATTTGGCTTATATCAATAATATTACCAAAATTTGTATTCCCTCTTCATATAAAGAGGCAAAGGCGTCCAAGGAATGGTGTGAGGCTGTTGATAAAGAGATTGTCGCCATGGAAAGAACCAACACCTAGGATGTCACTAGTCTTCCACCTGGTAAGAAAGTTGTTAGCTACAAATGGGTCTTTACCTTGAATGTTTTATGCAGATAGAACTCTAGAGAGATATAAAGCCAGGTTGGTGGCTAAAGGTTACACTCATAAGGAGGGTTTGGATTACAATGAAACATTTTCACCGTTTGCGAAGATAGTCACTGTGAAAATGTTACTCAAGATTTCTACTTCTAAACAGTGGTTTCTGCATCAACTTGACATTTCTAATGCTTTCTTGAATGGTGATCTTGATGAGGATATATATATATATATATGCGGTTTCGAGAAGGGTATGCTGAGATTAAGGGGGATGTTTTGCCTAAGAATGCTGTTTGTAGGTTGAAGAAATCCATTTATGGTCTCAAACAAGCTTCTCAACAACGGTTCTTGAAGTTTTCTACTTCTCTTATGTCATTGGGTTTTGCAAAGTGTCACGGAGATCACACTTTGTTTGTTCGAAGTTTTGGAGATGATTTCATTGCTGTGTTGGTTTATGTTGACGACATAGTTATCGCTAGCACTACAGATTCTGGTGCGACTCAGTTGACTGCAGCTTTGAAGCAGAGTTTTAAGCTACGGGAGCTTGTCCCTTTGAAATATTTCTTGGGTCTTGAAATCGCTCACAACTCCACTGGCATTTCCATTTGTCAACGTAAATATGATCTTGAGCTTCTGACTTCTTCTAGCATGTTAGCTTGCAAGGAAACATGCACCTTTCACGGACCTCTAGTGATCTTTTGAATGATAAAGAGATGTATCGTAGTCTTGTTGGTCGGTTGATGTATCTCACCATCACTCATCTAGACATCACATTTGCCGTGAATAAGTTGTGTCAGTTTTCCTCTGCTCCTCGCACATCTCATCTGACAGCAGCTTATCAAGTTCTTCAATACATTAAAGGGACTGTTGGACAGGGACTTTTCTATTCTGCAGAACCAGACCTCTCATTGAAAGCGTTTGCAAATTCTGATTATGTTTCATGTCCAGATAGCCGCTGCTCAACAACTGGTTTTACGATGTTTCTTGGCTCGTCACTCATTTCATGGCATTCTAAGAAGCAACAGACCATTTCTCGCTCTTCTGCGGAGGCTGAGTATCGAGCTCTTGTTTTAGCTTCCTGCAGGATGATGTGGATCACTACTTTACTTCGTGATTTGAGAGTTGGTACTTCCTCTGTTCCAATCCTCTTCTCTGATAGTACTGCAGCAATCTACATTGCCACAAATCCAGTTTTTCACGAGAGAACTAAACATATTGAGATGGATTTTCACCCTGTTCGGGAAAAGCTGGATCGAGGGTTTATCAAAATGCTTCATGTTTGGACTGAAGACCAAGTGGCTGACATTTTGTCTAAGCCCCTCTTTCTTCCTGAATTTGAACATCTAAAGTCTAAGATGAGTCTTCATAACATATTTATCTCATCTTGAAGGGGTCTATTGGATTATGTAAATATGCGATTAGCTTCCTTCGGTTAAGTTAGTCGGTTTAGCATATGGTTTAGCACACTTGTATATAACACAAGAATTGTACAGCTATTTTTGTTTAATTAGATCAGAAAATATCTTTTAACAAACTTCTTCGTCCTCGTTCTCTCTCGTTTCCAACACTTTACACACACACTTCTCTTCTTTGATAAGAAAACTCTCGATTAAGTCCTCAGAATGATACACAATCTCTACACCTGCCTCGGCCATTCCAAAGAGGCAAAGATGCATGTACCTTCTGCAATGCATCGACCAAATCCAAATTTTCAATTTTACCAATTTTTTTTAGATGAAATAACAGATGATTCTCTTCTATCTACCAAAATCCTAAGTTCAAACTTTAAAACACCAACAGTGAAATGATTACCCAAACGAAGATAATTCTCTCGATCTAACCAAATTAGGGAAAATAAAAAGAAATTCTAGAGAATGAATCGTTATATCAGAAAATTTAAGTTCATACCCAAAAAAGAAGTTTTGATTTTGTCGGGACTCACCCTTAAAAGCTCTCACTTTTAAGCTCCTCTTCGCAGTCGAGTGCTCTTGTCTGAAGGATGAGGAAGACGAGGATACGGCTTTGGGTTTATTAAAGAGCGGTTTAAGTTTTTTATAATTTTATAATAATGTATACAGATTTTATTTCCTTATTTTATAAGGGGGTGAATGAAGAGGTTTACCCCTAGGGGTGAACCCAAGAGTGAACCCAAGTATTGTTCTTATTTTATTAAAGTCATTCAAAGTATTGTTACATGATGTTTAAAACACGGACGGTGTTAAGCAAGTCAAATGGCTCTTTCACGACAGCCTAAATTGATTAAAAGAGATTAACAACAAAAAGTCAGCAATTTTAGAGATTTTTACATAATCAACTTTTAGGGATATAGATACAGATTATATCCACAATCCATCGATTCAATGGCCTAAAGTTTCTTTGATCGTAATTTTTATTAAAATATGAAACTATGTAAGACCCTTGCAAATGTTCTCGGGTTCTCGATCGTATAGTCTTATTAGTCGAACATATTTAGAACTATGTAATATTGGTTGGAAAATTGCATGGTTGTTAAAAACACTTATTATTTGTAATAGTAAAGTTTAATCAGCAGCTTAAGGAAAATGAGATATTTTCCGTAAAATATTTACGTTTTATTGATAAACTTTTTCTATGTATATGCAAATATTTTATGTCAAGGGTTCGTAGATCCATCGTCCCAAACAAACAAAAAAAATATAAGAGGGGAACTACAATACTAACTAACATAACAAAGTCACGAACTTATACTACCATTATTATGAGCCAAATAAGAATTTAAAGAATGGGATAACAAAAAAACGCAGAAAGAGATCATTGGACTTCGGGTTATTATCAACTTTGAATTAAGGTAGAAAATATGATACCTCAAAAAAGTTTTCAAGGCTCTGTATAGTTATACCACCAAGAATTATGTTAATAGTACATATTTCTTTTATAATCGATCCTTACAAAATATTTGTGTTTTCTTGAATATGCTCGCGTGCACCACTTGGCATAATGCAGAGTTATAGTAAAAGATGTAAGAGACGTTGTGCTCGTACCTATATATTTTGGAAACACGTTTTGTAAAGTATGCACCACACGGTTGGGTCTAACCGTCTAAACATAGATGTTCTTTGTGGATTATTTATAAGTTAATAGAAAACAAAATTTAGTCAAAAAGATATATAAGTTGACTTTCAAAAAATTAAATTATTAATAAATAAACATAAAATATAACAAATAAAAATTAATATTAAAAAATACGAGAATGAACAAGAAATAAAAGTAAATCAATAGTTTAAAAAATCAGCTATGTAAAAAACAATCAACGAAAGTATAAGTTGACTATTTCAATATAAATCACTAAAAAGTAAATTTAGCCTATAGACGAAATATATATGTCCACAATTTTAAAAATGATCTTAATAATAAGTTAAATTAGAATAAAATAATTGATAAACAAGTTGACAAAAAAAATTCAATTGGAACTGAGTAAACCAGCGGATGGTGGTCGTCAACTCAGAAAAGGGACGGTGGCTCTCCCGAAACCACCGGCGGAAACGTGAAGATACTGAGTTGGAACTGTCAAGGCATTGGGGTTGATCTGACAGAGAAGTATTTGGGTGATTTGTGGAAACAACATCGACCAGACATTTTATTTTTATCTGAAACTAAGAAATGTTTTTCTTATTTGCAAAAATTTCAGAATAAGTTTGGTTTTAATAATTTGTATACTGTTGAACCCTGCGGGGCTAGTGGTGGTTTAGCATTGTTTTACAAAGATGAAATAAAACTCTCAGTTCTTTATGAGTGTGATCGCATTATCGATGTGCAAGCGTTTTTTGGTCAACAATTAGTTTATATGTCTTTTATATATGGTGATCCGGTCCCCCAACATCGAGATAAAGTTTGGGATAAGTTATCGGATATCGGGTCTTTTCGTGTTGATCCTTGGTTTATGATTGGTGATTTTAACGAATTGGTTGGTAATCATGAGAAAAGAGGAGGTGCTTTACGCCCAGTCTCTTCCTTTGTCCCCTTTATTTCCATGATTCGTCATTGTGGGATGTTGGAGTTCCCTTGTTATGGTAAACAATTATCCTGGAGAGGTAACCGGTGCAATAACCAGGTGGTCCGTTGCCGGTTAGATCGTGCTTTGGGCAATGAGGAATGGCAGGGCTATTTCCCGAATTCTAAGGTGGATTATTTGGAAATGATTAGTTCTGATCATTGTCCAATTTTAGCAACCTGCCTAAAGACACATACAAAACGGAATAGGCAATTTCGTTTTGACAAACGCTGGTTAGGAAAAGATGATTTAGCAGGGGCAGTTGAGTTAGGATGGAATCGCACGAAAAATTTCCGGATTCCGGGCTTTGTGGATAAGATTAAAAATTGCAGGAATTCGATTTCGTGGTGGAGAAAGAATAATATTTTTTCTGGCCCAAGACTCATTTCTTCCTTGAAGGCGGCTCTACAAGAGGCGAAAATGGATGATCTGATTTCTCAGGAGGAAATTCGCGGTATAGAAAGGAAATTGAAAGAGGCGTATCGGGACGAGGAATTATACTGGCAACAAAAGAGTAGGAAGTTTTGGTTGCGGGTTGGGGATAAGAACACAAAAATTTTCCAAGCATCCACTCGACAGCGTCGGGTAAGAAATAGGATCATTGGATTGTTTGATGCAGAGAATGTATGGAATGAATTGGTTACGGGTATGGAGAATACTGCTATTAAATATTTTGAGGATCTTTTTAGGAACTCAGATACACGCGGTGTTTCGGAGATGTTAAAGGAGGTTACCCCTTTGATTTCGGATGTCATGAACAGAGAGCTTATTCGGGATGTTTCTGAAGCGGAAGTTCGGAAAGCCCTTTTCGCTATGCATCCGGAGAAAACACCAGGACCTGACGGAATGACGGCTTTGTTTTTTCAACGATTTTGGTCTTCCTTGAAAGGAGATTTAGTGGCACTGGTCAGAGAGTTTTTCCGATCAGGTAGTTTTGATCCACAATTGAATGAAACAAATATTTGTCTTATTCCTAAAGTTGATCGGCCGCAGCGAATGACGGAGTTTAGACCGATAAGTCTTTGTAATGTGAGCTATAAAATTATTTCAAAGGTTTTATGCTTTCGGCTAAAACGGTTTCTCCCTGGCCTGGTTTCCGAAACTCAATCGGCTTTTGTTTCGGGTCGTTTAATTACGGATAATATTTTGGTGGCCCAGGAAATGTTCCATGGGTTAAATACTAATCAAAGGTGTAGGTCAGAGTTTCTGGCCTTTAAAACGGACATGAGTAAGGCTTATGATCGTGTGGAATGGGATTTCTTAGAGGCGGTTATGATTAAGCTTGGATTTGATAGGAAATGGATTTCCTGGATCATGTGGTGTGTTTCCTCGGTGTCATATCAAGTTCTCCTCAATGGTCAACCCCGGGGTTTTATTAAACCACAGAGAGGTCTACGTCAGGGAGACCTGTTATCACCGTATTTGTTTATTCTTTGCACGGAGGTGCTGATAGCGAATATTAAAAAGGCTGAACGGGAAAAGAAAGTAACGGGTATCTCAATCGCTCGCGATAGTCCTACCATCTCGCACTTGCTGTTTGCTGATGATAGTCTGTTTTTCTGTAAAGCAGAGGTGGCTGAATGCCAGACGGTCATGGAAATTATCAGAAATTATGGCAAAGCCTCAGGGCAAGAGGTTAATTTGGAAAAATCTTCTATAATGTTTGGTAAGAAGGTTCCTTCGGAGTTAAGGGATCAGTTAAAATCAGTTATTGGTATTTCTAAAGAGGGAGGTATGGGTTCTTATCTGGGCATCCCTGAAAAATCTCCAAGGTTCAAAAATGAAGGTTTTTGGCTATGTCAAGGATCGGTTGGATGATCGCGTTAATGGTTGGAATGCAAAGCTTTTATCGAAGGGTGGTAAAGAGATCATGATTAAATCAGTGGCAGTGGCACTCCCTACCCATGTGATGTCCTGTTACAAATTGCCGTAAGAGTTGACATCCAAATTAACGAGTGCTATCTCTACTTTTTGGTGGAAATCCAATGATAGGGCTCGTGGTCTACATTGGGTGGCCTGGGATAAATTATGTAAGGATAAGTGTGAAGGGGGTCTAGGTTTCAGAGCCCTGGAGCAATTTAATGATGCTATGTTAGCAAAACAGTATTGGCGGTTAATTCAACATCCGACGTCCTTAATGGCTCGGGTGTTGAAAGGCCGATACTTTAGAAATAAACACCCTCTTATGGCAAAAAAATCATATGACCCCTCCTTTGCTTGGAGGAGTATTTTTTCAACTAAGGAATTAGTGGAACATGGAGCACAGTGGGCGGTAGGCTCGGGTTGCTCTATTTCGGTTTGGAGAGACCCATGGATACCGGATACCCGTCCACGTGCAGCAAATGGTCGGGGACGGCTCTGGTTACCGAGCTTGATGGTGAATCACTTAATTAATCCTGTTACGAAGGATTGGCATTTACCTACTCTAGAGGAGTTTTTGGATCCGGGGGATATACCGATTATTCGGAGTATGGTGGTCAGTAAGGTCCAGCAACCGGATCGATTGGTTTGGCACTTTACCAAGTCCGGGAGGTATACGGTTAAATCAGGTTACCGGTTAGCCAGAGAATTAATGACGGAAGTCGAATATGGGCCGTCATGTATGGAACTTAGGGCCCAGTCGTGGAAACTCGATGTTCCACCGATGGTCCAACACTTCTTCTGGCAGGTTGCTTCGGGTACGCTTCCAGTGTTGGAACGACTTGCGTATAGGGGTGTCCGGTGTGATACTCTTTGCAAACGGTGTGATTCTGCACCAGAGACGATCAATCATGCTCTATTCGAGTGCCCACGCTTGCGCGATGTATGGGGGTTGTCACCGGTTCGGTTAAGCCCAGATGGTTTTCCTTATGTTTCAATCTTTGCAAATTTGGATTTTATTTTCTGGCGGGCAGCTTCTCAGTCGGGGGTTCCAGATGTAGCTTCTCGCCTCCCCTGGATACTTTGGTCACTATGGAAGGATAGAAATAAAAAAGTTTTTCAGGGGTTGGAGGCAGAGCCGTTGGAGATTTTACTTCAGGCGAATAATGATAAATCATTGTGGGAAGAAGTCAAATCTTATTCAGACAATCATTTACAGTCTATGCCTCTATTGGAGGATAGGGGGGCGTTTCCTCGTTGTCAGATTGATGGTTCTTGGAAAGGTTCAGATCCTCTGCAGGGTCTGGGGTGGTGGTGTTGTCGTGATGAAGATTCGACGCTTCTTCTGGGAGCACGGAGTCAGAGGCGCGGTCTCACATCCTTACATGCAGAGTTACGAGCCTTGATTTGGGCTATGGAATCCCTATTGGCGTCTGGAGTTTATTGCCAGAGCTTCGAGACAGATTGTGCAGAATTAGTGGCGATGGTGCGGACCCCTGACGATTGGCCAGCCTTTTCGAATCTGTTGGAGGAGTTTTTTGCGTTCAGATCATGCTTCCCTTCCTTCTCTCTGACCAGGATCCCTCGAGAGCTCAACGTACGGGCAGATTGTCTTGCTCGTTCTTCAAGATCTTTATTTTCTGAAATTTCATTTGTAAACTCTTTTCCTCCGGTTTGGGCAACCAATCTAGGAGTTTTATTTTAATTTAATTAATGTTTGGTTGAAAAAAAAACTATTTTTTATATATGCATATGACTCAGTTTTGATTCTATATGTATTTTAAACAACTACTAGATTATGACCCGTGCTAGAGCACGAGTTGAAAGTCCTTTTATTTATATTGTAATTTTTATATAACATATAATCTATGTGATTGTGTTTAAAAGTTTTTTTGGATAAAACATTATGCAATAAAATCATATGCTAAATATGATGACTTAAAGAAAGATACATATCTGATAAATTATATATTGTTAATGACTCTAGCACGGATTGAAGTTATTTTTATTTATATTATAATTTTAGAATAAAATATGATCCCGCAGATTACGATTAATGCTAGATTAGGACCTTAAAAACTTTTAAAATCAATCATATAAATTATATTTTATATTAAAATTATAATATAAATAAAAGGAATTTCAACCCATGTTCTACCACGGATCTTAATATAGCATTAAGGTTTAATTTTTAATTTCTGAATATGATCCCAAAAATCACTATTAATATTGTTAAATTAGCGAGATTTGATATCTTTTTTTATGATTGAGAGTAAATTTTTATCTCTTTAATAACTTTTTTATTGATGTGGTTTATCAATAAAATATGTGGAAAATAAATTGATAATATTGTAATTCTAGATATTTGAAACCATATACATGTGATCTTCCGAAAATAAAGTTTGGAATATCCATGAACTATTAATTTGGAATATTTCATTTAAGATTTTCGGTTACAATTAAATTTTTATTTGTTATAATTAATATATGGATTAATTTATAACTTATATATAACCTATTTGTAACCATTTATTAAAATTATAAAGTCTACCAAAACCATGTTGCGTACTTCCCTTTTATTATAAAGGGATACTTGAGTATTATAAATAAATTATTTTATATACAATTCTAAACTAATCAGTAAATACGATACGAATGGCTGAAAAATATATAGATAATCTGTGACATTTACTGTTCCACCCTAAATTATAAAATTAGAATAACATAGCATGTGACATATATTCAAAAATAATAAAAATTATACATATTGTATGCAGGCAAAATGCATATAACGGCATAGGATGCTATGGCATCGACTGCGCGGGATTTGTTCAGACAAACAGCATGATCGCCATAGGAGCCGCCATCAGTCGCAGTTCAACACATGGAAGCACCCAACTTGACATTACCATACAAGTTTGGAAAGTATAAAATCTTATTTAACTTGTCGGCAAAGGCTTCAGGAGAGCGGTATATTTCTGCAATCTGAAAGTGGCTGAGAATAGTCACATTCTTCAACATGTCCAAGATTTTGGTGTAAAGGCTGACTACCCTTACTACTTTACCGTGAAGAAGTTGAACAACAGCGCTTGCGGGAACCACTGTGGTTCATAGAGTTTCTCGTGTGGTTTTTTGGTTTTTTATTTTTTGATTTGAGTGACTGTTTGGTTTATAAAGTTAGAAAATTGGGTTCTGTAAAACTAAAAGATCTTGTATGAAAAAAAAATCAAAATCCAGCTATGAGAACCTCTAGATCGACATGTAGAACTTGTCCCAATAGCTTCAACACTCAAAGGCGCATCGTCAGAAGAGCTTCACTTCCGAGTTGTTAGTTATTGGCTTTCTCTGTGTTAGTAATTGTTTTCGAGTCATTAGGTTAATTTAGGTGGTTTAAGGGATGACTTCACTTCCGAGTTGTGGTGTGTTGTCTATCTCGTTGTGGTTAAAAAATGCAATGGTTATCGATTGGGTAGCGTTGGATCCGCTTAGTGTTCCAGAGTTGTACTTAATCAACCATTGCATTTATTTTTGGTCCAAATCTTTAGAGGTGAATGTATTATGCCTATGATTTGGTTGTAAGATCTTGGTTAATGAAAAGTTGATGTTGAGCAAAAAAAAAAAAAAAAACAAAAGATCTTGCGTGATGTTGGTTATGCTTTTTTTACTTGAGTGTTTATTTTTACTAATGTATCCACGTTGACGTTGGCAATGATAGACCCGTAGAAGTGGTAATTTCTGTTTGGATAGAACGTACTTTGCGTACTTGTTTAAACTCGAAACAGACAAGTAGAAAACAGGGTATAAACTCTTCAACAAAGGCTTCATCGTTTGGTAGGTTCTCGAGTGGATTTCAGCTGGGCATCTTGCCATTCCCGACATCATAGTATTGCCATAGATAGAGTATCTATAGGAGGTGTCCTTTCTTTATTGAAGATCAGGCGCTTTTGTGTCGTCCATATCAACCATAGTATCCACGGTGAGAGGGGACCTAAAGTTATCCACGGTGGTAAAGGTAGGCTGTCTCCTCTTTCTCTCAGAATTAAAGCCTCATAGTATCGTGATTTCGCCGTGTAAACTCCAGTCACCGTTGGTAGCTGAAACGACCCAACCCGTTTTTTTTTAAATAAGAAATAATAAATATATTAATATAATATGATAATAAACAACTAAGCAGCCACCTAATCTCAATCACACCAAACAACGGAAATAATAAAACCAATAAAACAATAACCAATATCAATTAATATCCAATAATAATCCAATAAAATAATATAACCAATAACATCAACAATATCCAGTATTAATTCCAATCATAACTAATGATCCAAACAACATAAACCATAGAACCAGCAATCCTAAACAACATTCTAGGACTCAACTCTAGCAACCTAACAAAAGCCATACAACTACCAAACGAGCCACGAGAACATCCTCCTCTTCATTGCCATGATCCCACGGTCACAGTTTGCCTCTACCTGCACCACAAACACAATGAGATGCGTGAGTATTACCAGAAATACTCAGTGAGGCGATCCTCCAATCTACGAGCTATACACACAAGAAAATCAAGAGTACAACTGAAAATAAAATAAAACAAACCAACCATTTAAACAGAACAACCAATAACACTTTCACCACACCTACACATCATCACACAAAACAAGTCATACAACCCAGTCGCTTAGATAAGCTCATGGTCACGCACTCACCTTCACAAGTAATTCATGAAAATAACTACAACCAAATGAGAGGCTCTCCAATATCCAAGAACAACCAAACTCGCTCCTACAACCAATTACAACAACAAACAAACATTGAAAACAAACTGATAGAAAAAATCAGAAAAGAACAACTTCACAAGTGAAACTACGAAATCAAACGAACCGTTAACTTTCTAATCCCTCCGGTGAAAAGCAAGGTCTAAACGTCCAAAAGCTTCCCACAAAATTTCAGCACGATCAGATAAGAGATGAAACCGCAATCGTCCCCGTAAAACCCGCTGATCTCAATCCGCGAATGAGAAGAAACGCTCCACGAAACTGCCAATATCTCCTAGAATATTATTTCAAATTCACTTCTGTAAAACGGAGAGTATACGAAAATCTCTTAGCTACAACCCTACCAAAAATCAGTATCTTTCGAAACGATTTGACCATTCGGATCCTCCTTCTCCCAAACCCTGACAGTTCTGTTTCTCTCTTAACTCTAAGGCAAAAGCTTGATCTCCTTCTCTTTCTCCTTTACACCAAATAACCAAGACTTATTATCTCTCTTTCTCTCCCTCCCTCTGATAACAATGTCCACCAAAACACAAAAACATGAGAGGAGGCGTGGCTTTGAGAAAGAGATTACGGATTTTTGGTTTAATTAGATTAAACCAGGATTTAATTAAACCAAAAATTAATTAAAATCCACTCTTTTGGTTTACTCAACATAACCCAAACTCTATTCCCGGAACACGGATGTTACAATTCTCCCCCACCAACATAGATTCGTCCTCGAATCTCGAACAACCATCAGTCAAGGACTCCCGTGTAACCGTCTCCACGGCCCGCACTCCTGCGACCGATCTACAGAAGGTCACATCTAGGCGATAGACTCACACTCCATGCGTCATTTGCTCTCGACTTTTTAGACTTTCCTTTACTCATAGGCCTAAACCTTGAGTTTTTATTGGCTCCTCATCAGACCTAAGTCTGCATGCCAAATGTTGGCTCCTCATCGGGCCTAAACCCACATGCCATAATATATATAAGGAAAAATCCAAAACTCGTCTCTCAGGTTGCCACCCTACAGCGCGCCCTCGGATCGTCATCCGAAGTCGATATACAAACCATATTCCCAAGCCACAAAGTCTCGGAGTATGGCAGTACTAGGAGAACCTAAGTCCCCTAAGAGCCGCGAGCAAACAATTCTGAACACGTCTGAGTCCTATCCCTATCCAGGTTTCCTTCCCGTGGTTCGCGTAAAACATCTCAATGTCCTACCAACCACATATTCCCTCACTGGAATACCTCATGACCACACAAGGATCATATACATGCCACAAGGGCCGCCACAAAGGCCAAACAAATGTCCTAAAGAGGACCGCCACCAAGGCCAAACAAATGTCCTTATGAGGACCGCCACCAAGGCCAAACAAATGTGCTAAAGAGGACCGTCAACCAAGGCCAAACAAATGTCCTAAAGAGGACCGCCACCAAGGCCAAACAAATGTCCTAAAGAGGACCGCCACCAAGGCCACTCATCCCGAAGGACCGTCACAAAGACCATCTGTCCCGAAGGACCGTCACAAAGACCATCTGTCCCGAAGGACCGTCACAAAGACACTCTGGCTAAACAGCATGCCACAAAGGCCAAACAATTGGCTAAACAGCCCGCCACAAAGGCCAAACAATCGGCTAAACAGCCCGCCACAAAGGCCACACATTGGCTAAACAGCCCACCACAAAGGCCACACAATGGCTAAACAGCTTGCCACAAAGGCCACACAATGTCTAAAAAGACCGCCACACACGGCACACTGACTCGAAAGTCCGCCACTAAGGCCACACAAGCCCCTCCAAGGCTCTCCACCGCTAAAATGGAAAAATTCCAACTTCCGTAAAACTTTCCATATTAAGCACTTTCCATTTTTGAAAACTTTCCACTTTTGGAAACTTCTATTTCAGGAAACTTTCCTCCAAAAACTCCACCTCACGGAAACTTTGTACCCCGAGCACCACCTCATCTTGTTACTGAGTCGCACAACCAACCACCCCAAGTGACCGAGTAAACAAGAGAGATGGGCTGGAATATTCCATTCCCGCTCTAGCCACGGATTACAGATGGGACCAAGCTAAACAAGCTCCAGTTGCGGCTTGCTTCTCATACCACTTCTTGAATCTTGCCTTCATCTTCGCCTCAGGCTCCCAAGTCTGCTCCTCAACACCATCACAGTCCCACAGGACTCTCATCAAAGGATCTTCTTCTTCTGAAGTTCCTTGATCCTCCTCTCGAGAACCCTCACTAGTCTCGCCTCCAATGTCATGTTAGGCTGACGGGATCTTAGCTAACACCTGCTCACCCTCACGGAGACACTTCCGCAACATAGACACATGGAAAACCTTATGGAATGCACGTATAACCTCAAGTAACTCCAGTCTATATGCCACTGGTCCAACCCGCTCAATCACTCTGAATGGACCCATATACCTCGGACTCAACTTAGTCTCTGACAATGACCTGTTTGGACCCCGTAACATGGCCATCTTGAGGTACACTCTGTCTCCTACCTGAAACTCAAGATCTCTCCTCCTCCTATCAGCATAACTCCCCTGTCTATCATGAGCCTCCTTCATGTTCAGCTTTAGAACCCGAATCTTCTCTGAGGTCTCCTGAATAAAACTAGCACCAAACATGCTCCTCTCCCCCACCTGAGTCCAGCATAATGGTGTACGACATGGTCTCCCATACAAAGCCTCATAACGAGCCATCTTAATACTCGCCTGATAATTGTTGTTGTAAGAAAACTATACCAGGTTCAGGTGATCTTCCCAATGGCCACCCCAATCCAGCACACACATCCTCAGCAAATCCTCTAGCGACTGGATCGTCCTCTCTGACTGTCCATCTGTCTGGGGATGATAAGTTGTACTCATATGCACCTTAGTGCCCATCTCTGCCTGAAATGCCTTCCAGAACACCGAAGTGAACTTAGAATCTTTGTCAGACACAATGCTCATTGGCACCCCATGCAATCTGACTATCTCCCTCACGTACTTCTTAGCCAAGACCGCTGCTCCATCAGTCTTCTTAATGGCCAGAAAATGTGCTGACTTAGTCAACCGGTCCACAATGACTCAAATAGCATCAAAGGTCCGTGACACTGGCAATTCCTACCACAAAATCTATAGTGATCATATCCCACTTCCACTCAGGAATGGGTAGGCTCTTCAGTAAACCGCCAGGAACCTGATGCTCAGCCTTCACTAGCAGACACACATCGCACCTCGCGACCCAACCAGCTACATCCTTCTTCATCCCGACCCAGTGATAGTACCTCTTGAGATCACGGTACATCTTAGTCGCTCCTGGATGAACAAAAAACTTGCTCGCATGAGCCTCTCTCAGAATCTCCTGCCTCAACTCCTCATCCTTGGGCACACAAACCCGACCGTGCACCAAGATAGTTCCATTATCTGAGACCTGATACTCTGAGTCAACATCGTTTGAGACATTCACCAGCCCAAAGTCTTTCTCCTGAGCCAACCGCACCTTACTCAGAAGATCTGCTCTATCAACTGCTTCCAAACCCAACGGTTCTTGTGAAACAGCACACAAACTCAACGCACCGATCTCTCCTACCAAGAGACTCCATCTCCTGCTCCTGAGCCGAAGCTACCCTCTTACGACTCAGAGCATCTGCAACCGAGTTAGCCTTACCAGGATGATAAGCTATCTCCAAATCATAATCTGCCACAAGTTTCATCCACCGCCTCTACCTCAAATTCAACTTAGGCTGAGTGAATATATACTTCAGACTCTTATGATCTGTCAACACATGTACCTTTGCACCATAAAGATAAGATCTCAAAATCTTCAGGGCAAAAAACTACACTTGCTCAACTTAGCAAACAACTTCTGCTCCCGCAGCTTCTCCAGAACTGCCCTCAAATTCACTGCATGCTCCTCAGGACTCTTAGAAAATACCAGGATATCGTCGACGAAAATGATGACAGACACGTCCAGAAACTCCTGAAAAACACTGTTCATCAATCTCATAAACGCTGCTGGCGCGTTAGTTAACCCGATACCTCGTCCTGAAAGCTGTCTTCTGCTTCATCTACTGGTATATGATGATAACCCGACGTCAGATTTACCTTGGAGAACCAAGTAGCACCTCTCAGCTGATCCAACAACTCACCAATCCTCGGAAGAGGGTGCTTGTTCTTGACAGTGACCTGGTTCAAACCCCGTTAGTCAATACACAAGCGGAAACTCCCATCCTTCTTCTTAACAAATAACACCGGTGTTCTCCACAGTGATACACTAGAACGTATGAATCCCTTACTCCATAAATCCTCTAGTTACTTCCTCAGCTTAACTAAACAAATACTCAAGTATGCCGACATCAACTCGCCGCCACCTGAATATCAACCCTCTTGTTTGTCCAAGAACCTCTAGTAACTTGCCAGTTAGGGAAACTTCCACAAGATAGATTAATCCAAACTTAGCTTTCCGCTTAGCTATTCTCCACAGCAAATCATCAATACGAGCGCAATAAAACAAACAAGTACCATACGTTCGCATATTTTGATTCACCGTATCAAATGCTTTGCAGACCGCCAACTTAACCTACTTGACTTGTTTCCCCCCCAGCAAGCTTACCAAAACCTTAAATCTAGTAACCCTGTCCATCTCCAATGAACTTCATCCACCATCGTCGCAACGATAGTTGATCCTGCCATGAAGGCTTCTCGTGAATCTTATGTACCTGGCAACCATGCCCTTACCGGCTCATATCTGCTGCAGCTCTCCTTCCCGGGACTCCAGCACCACCGGCCACTCAATCCTGGCAGATCAACCACACATTCTTGACCACTCTGGTTCATAAAACCCTGACCCATTGGTCAACACATCTAAAACCTGAGATTAAACAACCGCCAATCTCTCGAGGTCTATATTCCGTTGTTATGTTCATACTCACGTTCTATACATTGCTTGCTCCCAACTCTTCCTCTCTTAGGTTGCAACCTTTGAGCCATACCGATCTCACTCTCATACCAGCATCTTTGAGTTATACCATCTCACTCTTGGACCACAATCCTCAAGATCTCGGTATCAGGGGAACTATGCATCCCCTCAGGGGAACATCATCCCCTCTGCCACTCTCGGAGCCCTCAGCCCCTCGAGCTATCGGTATTCAGGGGAATCACCATCCCCTTAGGAGCAACAATCCTTAACGACTATAAACATCTCTCGACACAAAGTACCTCCTGTGGTCCGAGTATAACATTGCAATGTTACACCTGCCCACTAAACTTCTAATATCCAACTGGATTAACCCCCAAACAGAGAAATATCTGCTCCAACTGCATATATCCACCTATCCGCCTCTCTAGGTCTGATACCCATTGAGAATAATCTCATACCGGTCATCTACAACCGCTCCATCCTCTTAACATAAGGTGGAAAGTCCTCAACATCCGCAGCCCTCGGCTGCACTCCGCCACATGCGGCACAACTAGAGCCTACTATGGTACCCCTCTCGTTAACCGCTCCAACATAACGCCAACAGATCCGCCAAGCGATCATCTCGACCCTGGGCTCCACCTGCTGCAACCCCACACCTGGGTTCCCAGCACCCCCGGCACGCTCACCAGCTAACCCCCTCTAGTCCCTCCTGATACGCTTGCGATCCTCTGACGTACCTCCTCGTGGAACTCTGGACCACACACTCGCTGGCCTCGGGACCCACCCGACAATGACCAAGACCACGTCCCCGTCCACGACCAACAACTCAAACACCTTAACCACTGATCTTCCAAGAACAGAGGCTAACAAGCATAAAACAAATCAATACCACTCAACGAAACATAACAATAACACATCGTGGAATCTCATTGAAGGCTCGAAGAGGATGTTCTAGGACTCCATGCCACACACAATTGACTAACTCACATAATCAATCAAAGCATGCAATCCAAAACATCACAACAGAAACCTAGCGAACCCAAACCTAGAACCGTAAGGGCTCTGATACCAAAATGAAACGATCCAACCCATTTTTTCAAAAATAAGAAATAATAAATATATTAATATAATATGATAATAAACAACTAAGCTAGTGGTCCCATACCCACTAGCCATCTAACCACAATTACACCAAACAGCAGAAATAATAAAACCAATAAACCAATAACCAATATCAGTTAATATCCAATAATAATCCAATAAAATAATATAGCCAATAACATCAATAATATCCAGTATTAATTCCAATCATAACTAATGATCCAAACAACATAAACCATAGAATCAGCAAAAAAGTACGAACTTCGATAGAGGTGGTAGAGAAGATCCCCCGGTGGATCTTGAGCCGCCAGAGTTGTGTTTTATTTGCAACTTCGTCTTGATGAATCTGAACATCTTTTCGTGTTGATTTGGGAATAAGACACTACTACTATAGAGAAATTTATGATTGATGGTTTTTTCCCTAAAACATACATGTATTTATAGCTGAAGATCGATGAAGTAAGGGTCAAAAAGAATGTAGCAAACTGAACCTGAGTAAAATGAATAAAGAAATACCTAAATTATTATAGAGCAAATACGCATAAAATACTATGATATCATTAACTTTCATACACCCAACTAAACAAACGCAACAAAAAGCTTTTCTATAATTGTCCAGTTCAAATTAAATTGCTTAAATTTTTAATTTCTTATAATTTACAAATATGTTAAAAAAAAGTTTTTGTATAACACATGACTAAATCTTTAATTGTTAAATTGACACGTATCGCAATCACATGAGTTACTAACTTTGAAAACCAAGATTTATATAATAACATAGTATTGAATATGCTATCAAATCATTCACCGATTGAAAAACTTAAGAAAATTACATTAATTTCTTATTTTGACTATCTTATTTTTCTTACATTATGTTAATCACTAATTTAAACAACATTAAACTTTTTCATACTTTAATCACTTTTCTGTATAAATTTATTTTTACTATATGATTATAATAAATTATAATTGCAATTCAATTGCAAATATTTTCCTTATTAATTGCTTATATTTTCCTTATTAATTGCTATATTTTCCTATTGAAATTAGTAATTTAATAGATAACTTTCCTATTAGAATTAGTGATATCCTACTATATTAATTGAGAAGTACAAATATGAAACTAACCTTAAAATGTATAAAAATTACATTCAATTGCCATTAGAAAAAATAATTAAACAACTAATTTAAATAAATATAATTAATTAAAAAAAAAACACTCACAGATCAAATATTAAAAAATCTAAAAAATATATTTTCTCTCTCTAATAAATTATGGACGAAATTACTAATTATTTTTTTAAAAAAAATATATATAAACCAATCAGAATTTTAAAAACTAAGATTTTATATCCAAGTATATAATACAATTATTTTTAATAACTAAATTCAATGATTTTGTTAAGTTTTCAAATTATGATTCTCCTATCATCTTTATTTTATTTTATTTACAAATTGTTTGGAATTTTCATATAATACTTATAATTTAAAATGCATATTTCTCTGCATATGTTGTGATTTGAATTTTTTAAAACGAAGATATATTACTCATTGCATGAAAATGTGTGTTTTAGTTTCCACATTGGCAGGTTGGTAAAATTAAATTTATATAAATGATAAATTTATAATTTTTATTTGCTCACAATTATAATATTAAAATTACTATTTTATATTTCACAAAATAATGATGCAAATACAACAAACAAACAATATAAAACTGTAATAATACGTCAAAAATAAAATAATATAATATTCTAAAATAATTATTATTCAAATAGACTAATAGATAGACTAATAGATTTACATAACAATTTAAAATAAATATTATCTCAAACAAAATATTTAAGAAAAAAAAACAATAATTTTTATTATTATATTATAATTTTTTTTTTTAAATGTTGATCCGTGCTCTAAGCACGAGATATATCCTAGTAATAGATTATTTTTGGTTTTATATACTTTCAAAAATATTAATTGTTATCTTTTATTTTTAAGATTTTTTTTTAATTTTCCTATAATTATTAAATAAAATTTTCTTATGTCAATATATTATCTATATACTTGTCGCGATTATATGAATTACTAACTTTGAAAACTAAGGTTTATATAATAAGATTTTACTTTAAATGTGAATTGGAAGAATCACGTGGAGCAATTCTATATGTGAATTGGAAGAATTACTTAGGAGCAATTCTATATGTGAATTGGAAGAATCACTTGTTCAACATAAAACGTAGTCGGTAGTACTAAATCTAGCATAGTATGCATATACACAAGGCAAGTCCAAGATCCTTACCAAGACCTGCCTAAACAGCCATTTTCAAATTCTAACTTATATATATCTATCATCTTATCTAAGATTTTGTACAAAAATGTGAAATGTAAAATGAAAAAACAGTGACGAAGGAGACAAGGATGGCCTTTTATCTTCCTTGCATGGATTATCTTAGAAATATAGCTTTTGCAACTCCAAGTCTTCGTCTTCACAAGATGAAACAAAACTTGGAAAAGTTCCCTTTATGTCCCTACAGTTTTACCAAGAATTGTATATGATCAATCATTTTGACTTTCATCAAATAGGTCGGTTTGGTTCAACGTTGGTCATGATCGTTGAAACATATGAGATTAGACTCTTAACCATTATAAATTAGTAAGAGTTAATATAAAGTCACTTTAGATATGGCAAAGTCATGTTCTTGATGAGCGACGGATTCAAGGATACAAAATCTGTCCATTCATCTATATCAATTCTTCCGTCGTTTTTACTGTCTGCTTGAACAAAAGCCTGCAAAACATATACCACCATTTCCTTATAGATTGTTTATCATCAAGATTATATTCTTCAATATTATATTTAGAATCTAAGATGATTATAAACATATTTGCAACGGTGTGGAAGTGATGGGTTACCTTATCTACCATTACTTCGATCATATCTTCGGAAACAACTAGTTCAGATTCATGAAGTAGCGCAATAACCATCTCTTTCAACTAATCAAAACACAATTTTGGCCATTATGGTTTACATGTTAGATCAAGACCACACACAAAGTTATTAGGGTCAAAACTATTTAAGCTGGCGGGTACCGAAAAATAAATGGACTCACTTCTTCTCGCTCGATGAATCCAGTTTGTCGTAAATCGTATAATTTAAAAGCAACTGCAAATTCATGAAAAAATTCAGTTTCAGATAACTTAATAATAAAATAATAGAGTACTAAAACACAGAATGAATGTGAAGAACTATTCTTGGGGTTAGAAGAATTACATTTGATTTTGTCATGGACCGGTGCGCTTGGATGAAAAACACCGAAAGACCGGACAAATTCCCCGAACTTGATCACTCCATTTCGCTTCACATCAAATACATCATATATCTGCGTATATATTGTTGGAACTGAATTTTTAGAAACAAGTTTCAGAAAATTGCAGGTTTTGGGACAATGACTTTCCGGCGACTTTCCGGCCAAATTCCGGCCAAATGGCTGATCGGAATTGTCTGGTCGATAGTGCAATGGAAAGCTGGTAACGAGTACTACAAGATGGTATACTCATACGTCCAAAACGGAGTTGATTTGAATGAGAAATAAGAGTGTGAAGTGAGCTACTTGGGATGGTTTGGGAAATATCCCACATCGGAAATATGATTGATTTTTCACTCATATATATATATAGTTTCACACTCTTCTAGTTTCAAAAGTGTGTAGAAAGAAGAGGGAAGGTTCCCACACGCGAACCGAACCGAACCGGGCCGAGCACGGATGCGGGATGGGCCGGACGCGGGGCGGGCTGGGCCGGGCTGGTCGTGGATGCGGGCTGTGGTCTCTTGGGCTTTTGGGCTTTTGGGCTTTTTGGCTCTTGAGACTGCTGTAGGCTCATTTAATTTTTTGGAAAGACTTAGTGTGAACTCCAAGCAAACTTGGACAGCACTCCGAGAATATTCACTGAATATTTTCTTGAGAGCTCCCTCCTTCCACTATATATAGAGGCATAACCTCTCATAATTTTTCACACACAAAAAACATAAACACTCCTTCCTCTGAAGATCTCTCTCCCTTTCCCTTGCTTAGTCCAAGTAAGTTCTTAGTTTAGTAGTCTCAAGAGTATAACTTATATCTGTTTTCTTGAGTTCTATTACTGGTGTGCTACGATAATAGTTCGTGATCGGTTGTATCCTGGGATTCATAAATCGTGATTGTCCGAAAGCATTTACGGCCGATTTATTGAATTAAGGAAAGACATATCATATCTTGCCTCCGTGATTTGTTTACTGCTTTATATTATGCTGTTGTAATTCATTTCTGATTTCGTTAATTTAAATATAATTCGCATATTTTCTCAATTCGATTTTTACGCTCCTAACATATATAACATATTGTAAAACAGAACTTTATATAAAATATACACATATGTTTTCTATAGTGTAGGTAGATAAATAACGTAATGTACAACATACCCGATCAGCGAAGAGATTCCTCCGGTTCCTATTTCTGAACAAAGCCAGCTGAAACTCTTCCTGCGACATCACACTTTTAAACTTTAATTAAGCCATATAGATTGCCTAATTGCAGTTTATGTATGATCACTTTTAGAACGAAAGAAGAAACCTTATGAATAAGACCGTCATCGATAATTGAGCTGCTTAGCTTCTTGAACAGTTCATACAAAGCTTCCACTTCTGCTACCATAACTATTGTCCCTCCCAATATTAAAAGTAAAATACAATTAGAGTTTTGTTTTTCCAAATTCTAGAACCCTTTTTTTAACATTTTTGAAATTATGATACTAAGAAGCTTTAAAGATTAAAAAACTGACATGGTGTAACGGAGGCAAGAAGGTCGGGATCCTCATATCCCGGCGGGCGCATTGCATTCTTCTTCTTCTTCTTCGAGACAGAGCAGCCCATACAACCACACGTTCCTTCTCTCAACTGTTAGTGGTCTTTGCTTTTCTCACTCTACAGCCACACGTAGATAATCGGTCTAATTATACTTTCATTTTCGCTGGTTCTTCTACCCAAAAAAACAAAAACAAAAAGTCCAAGAACAAACCAATTAAATCCGAGTGCAATTAACTATAGTGTAAATTGCTTATTTTGCCACGTTGTTGACTTTTCTTGGCAAACTCTACACGAATTGGTTTTTTTTTTTCTTTGACAAACTCAACACTAGGTTACCGTTCGTAACGAAATTCAGAATTTACGTCGAAAACGAAATAAAGAATATATCACGGGGTTTACATGTACACGACATAATAAAAACCTACATAAACACTAACGTATGCCCAAGTTTATGTATGCCTCAATGTCTGTATATGTATTATTTGAATATCATTAAAACTATCGTGGTAATCTCTAACCGAATTTATCAAATCTGAAAACTTATTAGAGTTTGACAAAAAAACTGATATTAAAAGTTTGAAAAAGACGTTTGTGCAAATTTATTTTAGTAATATACAAAGACACAAAAGAAGTCGACGGCTATATACGGACGATTATGTCATTGGTTTATAGTTTTAAAGTAATAATAAATGCAGGTTGCCCAAAAAAAAAAAAAAGTAATAATAAATGCATAAGACCAAGTTTATCGGTAGTCTTTAAGTAAGTAAGAGAGTTCTTAAATTTATTATGAATTAATTATGTACTGTTTGGAATATAAGAATGTATAATCTCTTAGATAAAATTTTGTCTTTTATTGGTAGATTTTTATTTTGGGTCTCTTATTTTTGAAAAAAACTGTTTTTTAAAATTTAAAAGTTTTAAATAGAATAGAAGTGGTATAAATGTGTAAACATTTAAGATTTTATAAAATTAGAAAATATTGTATTTTAATTAATTTTCAAACATACAAAACATAATAAAAACATTAATACATATTACAGTGCAATTTATAAATGGAGAGAATGATTAATTTTAATACTCATTTGAAAATATTGCATTTAATTAATTTTAAACCTACAAAACATAAAAGCATATTAAAAATAGAAACACAAATCATAAATGGAAAAAAGATTAATTGTAATATTCTGTTTGACCAATAGAAATCTGACACGTATGATCTCTTAGATTAGATTTGGGTATACTATATAAGAGGCTCCCTTAGATTTTTTATTTTCTTCTGAATTATTTTTTTTCCTTCAAAATACTAACAACTCCTCTATGAACCCCTTTATGAACCCCCGATAAACATGCCCTAAGATGTAGTTGGCCAAGTTACCCATTATAATAAAGATAGTTGTACTGTAGCTTTCACAACAGCTACATTAAGCTCTCCCCATACATTATTCATTAACCGAAATAGCCAAAAACTAGAATCAAAACAGCCTTTGCCTTGTTTAATCTATAATTTAGTAATGATTCAAATAAACAAATGATAACCAAAAGTCATATAACTATATAAGTCGTAGAAGATGCTAGGCAACTCGCCGTAATAGCCAAGGTAATCAATGACGTATGTCTAGGTGTACAGATAAGAGAGAGATTTGTATAGTCCTACTTATTATATTCCTAATAACAGAGATAACTTATCAAAGTCTACTATGATATATGTATATGTATAGATAACGCATAAATCCAAATACCGGATCAAATCTTAATCGATGTTGCTCCACGTATACGTGTGCATGAATCAGTCAATGTTGTTATAGTAAATAGCTATTTCTTTAAATAAATTTGCACCTATATTTGTCCAACACAATCACAAGAACACATTCAAGCGACCAAAAGCGTTTATAGTAATGGATTTTTGACGAATATGAATAGAGAAGAGTTCCAATCTGAGCGGGACCCCATTTATTGCAATAACACAAAGTGATACTTTATTGAAAATCACGAGTATAAGACAACTTTTTGCTACTTTATTCAATAATTGTAGGAAATTGTATGCGTTTCATCAAAATGTTTAAACGAAAATGGTTTAGAGTAGATTTATGATTTGTTCTGTCTTTTTAGAGTAGATTTATGATTTACCCAAACATAGCTAAGTGAAATCAGTTTTTTTTTTAAACCATATACACAAAAGCCGGTCCGCGATCCATATGCAAGCAAAGCTTGGACGACTAGGAACCTCAAATTTAGTAATTCTTTTCAAGGTTAATTAAAATACCAAAAGAACCATGCATTAGTAACATACAGTAGTATATATGCCTAAAGGGAGAGGTGGTGGTGTAGACTGTGTAGAGATTTTCTATCACAATTCTTTTATGTAAATAATTAAAAAGAAAAAATTCAGACAATTTTGTGGGCCAAATTTTGTTTTCCTTTGTGTGGAGCCACCAAATGATCATGACCGGTTTTCATCTCGACAAAAATTGATTTCTTACTGAAAACACGTAAATATATTTAAGTCAATACTTGAAAAGGTTCAAGGTTTTGTTGCTTAAACCAAACCGGCCATGCAGCAAAAAAAAATTGACGTTTGGGTATTAATCTATATATATAAAGTTAATTTTACTTATTCCTGGTGCTGCCACGTCTGCTTATTCTTCTTTAATTTTGTGGGCCTTACAGATTAATAAACAATTACAAAAATGATAAATTGATCCATTAGATTTCATCCAAATTCTGTAGGCCCAACACTATTTCATCCAAAGTGTCTAGACCCAGCACTATATCTAAATCATATTGATTCAACATGATAAAGTTTAGCGACGATAGTGTGAAGGACGGTCCACCTTCACACGTTTCTCTCCTCCATAACTCTCGATCCATGTCGTTTCACCATCCGATGTTATAATGCATACCATTCAATTTTAATTTCTCCACTCCTCTAAACTTTCACACATCCTTTCATGTCTTCTGTCACCAGTGCAACAGCTTCGTTTGTAATAGCTAATTATGTTGTTCCAAAATCAAATATTCTATCTATAGAGAACATCTACCCCTCGATCATAATTCAAAAAAGCATTAAGCAAGGAGCAAACAAAATAGGGATTAACGAGACTCTAATTTTATTATTCAACCATAAAAAAAAAAGTAAAAAAGAAAGAAAAGAATAGAGCATCTACCTGATATATATATATATATGAAGTAAAACACTCAATTTGGAATAATATTATTATCTATTCGTACCTAACTTTCTTTCAAGTATCGTTTATGCTTAGTTCTTTTACATATATGTGCATCATATGGTTAAGACACATAATTATAAGAGACAAATAAAATGTTTTCCTAGGTCAAGAAGACAAGAATTATGACTAGAATCTCCATTGATATTGTACTTATATATCATTATTTCTAGCTAAAAAAACATCCACCTAAGCAATATTTTGTTTTACTTTAAAATAAATTTAAAATATTTATTTAGTGCATATTTATGTTAATTATAATTAATAAAAAGATTAAATAATAAATAAAATTATGTAAAATAAATAAAATGTTAAAATAAGAAAATAACACTATAATTTTTTATTAGCGGTAATAATATAATTAAAATTTTCTATTAAACTCATCATAATTTAAAATTTCAAATGTATTATTGAGTTTTAGAATGGAAGTAAATTTTAAGTTTATGGTAGAATAAAAAAAATGTAATTGCGTATTATTGAGTTTTAGAATAAAAGTAAATTTTAAATTTATGGGAGAATATTTTTTTAAATGTAATTATATATTATTGAGTTTTAGAATGGAAGTAATATTTAAAATTATGGTAGGATAAAAAAAATTATGTAATTTTATTTATAAGATTTTAAACAGGAAAAATAAAATTAAAAGTGAAATATTATTTTATAACATGATCAAAAAGAAAAACAAATTTGATATTTCATAAATTGAATCAAATGCTTTTAATCCAAATTTAAGTATTGAAAAAAAAAATAGTTATAATTTTTCTTGAAAATCATTTTACAGTCTAATATGTGTTATATATGAGCCAATAGAAGGTAGAAAAAAGTAGATTTCAAAAGAACTGCATCATTAATAATGATGAAAGAATTATAGTTAAAAGTGTTTGAAAATAAATTAATAAAACTTGGAAAGATAATAATACACAACTTCACATGACTAAATTAAAATCTCTGATAACTCATTAATTGTGTGAAACAAATGAGTTTATAAAAAAAAATGACATACATTAATAAATAGATTATCATTCCAAGTCGAGTTTAACAGTTTAACCATATAATCATGAAAAGTGGGATAAGATAGGCACATTCATGAATTGGTTGTTTATGAGACGTTGCAATTATTTCGATGGGTAAAGCAAGCTCGGTAAAGATGTTATAACGATATGATATTATATTTTACCTTTACGCTAAACAATATTCATGAGATTCTGTATATTTAAATTTATACATAGTAATGTTATCATTGTTATGTTAGTATCAACATCTAATCATAAATAATATATACAATTAGATCAACAAATGGATCAGTATCAAAACCTTTAAAAAATGTTTTAATAAAATATAAATAAGAAATATACTCTTTTAATGATAAAAGATCTTGAAGTAGTCATCAATATCGTTTATTTATCCTAATATTACTACATGACATATATTTATAACGATTTACCCTCAAAACTTTGAATGATTATATTTGAGCTGAAGAATTGATATTAATAGAAAAAAAATTTAAAACAAAATCCCGCGCATGCGCGGGTATAAATTCTAGTTAATTATAAACTCAAGTATTTTAAATAGTCAATGAAAAACAACTTGCAACTTTGCAAGTATTGACTTAAATATATTTACGTGTTTTCAGTAAGAAATCAATTTTTGTCATCAACTTAACTCCTTTGACCGTAAACACACAAAAAAAAAAAATGTCTATCAAAGCCCAAACGCAAAACTCAAAACATGTTAATGGCAAAAATCTTCCGACGAGTTTTATACACCCCACCCACCAACCCTAATAAGAAGATATCCTGGTACGAAAGCTTGACCGCATAGTTTACCCTCTTTAAAATGATTGAACTAAACCGAATATGGTCCCAATTTGTTAATCTGAAATAAAAATCGAACCGAAACCAAAATAAAACCACTTCCAAAATAAATGGTCATGATCATTTGGTGGTTTGAGTCATAGTTCTACTCAATATAGCCGGTTTGAGTCATAGATCTACTCAATATAGCCGGTTTGAGTCATGGTTTGGTTTGATTTTTTTAACATTTAACCGAATTACGGTAAATCTTGTAAGTTGTAACTAGATTCCTTAAGAACAGGACATATTTTGAACTCGTTATTGAAGAAAAAACTCAAGATGGGATAATCTTTTATCATGTCACCAAACAAAAAGCCATTGGAAAGATAAGAAAGTTTTTCTCAGCAATTTGGCAAGAGAGCAAGAGAGCTGCATTTTGGCAGAGGATGGATCGAAGAAACAACGATAAAATCGAGTAAAACAGTAGGACTAACCTGAGAAATGTGTGAATATCGATCTCTCTCTATGTGTTCTTGATTGTATACGCCTCTTCACTTCTCTCAAATCTTGAATAATAATAATTAATAGCTATGTGTGTGGGGGGAGGAAGGATGATAAAAAATGTTTTTGAAAATTAGGAAGGATGATAAAATTGAAAAGGGGCAAAATGAGAGCTAATTAAATAGAGAAGACGAGCTTCCCAACATCGGTTTGGTTTTGTGTCCATCCATGCGCAGATGGATCGCGATGTTATGTCGGTTTTGTAACACCCGTACCATCGCAAAAGACGGAACAACATGTAATCCATCCGGTCTGGCCAAAAACGTTACTTTCTTTAAAATTCACCAATGAACAAACTTCAAACTGTAACTCTTAAACTTACTAACCTGGGAAAAAGGAAAGAAGGGGTGAATAAACAAGTTTACTCAGTGAGGAGATCAAACTCTGCCCATTGGACATACAGTAATCATGTTCCAAATATAATCAACAACTATTACTTAGCTTAGATTCAGAATGTTTATCAATCAAACAAACAAGCAAACATCTTATTTCTCCTCAATAACTTTCATCTTAGTTTATTCATTTCTGTGGCAACTACCACATTCAAACATTTCCGTTTCTTTACATTACTTAATAAGTTTTACTTTCCTTATAAGTTTGGCCATTATCACTTTTTCTGGCTCACAAACCCCACTCCTGGAAGACCACGGCCCATAGCTCGATTCTTCCCGTACTGCTCGTCAGCGGTTTATGACCTGCAATGAACCCGTCGGTCCATTACAGTCCAACATCCTCAAGTATCTTTTCTTTTCTCATTCTCATTCTCATGTATGTTCATAATTATATTTATAATATAATATATAAGTTAATTCATAACATCATATCATGTAGCTAATATGCTTCACATATATCATGTTACTAACAACCTACTTTACCTTGCACACAAATCCACGCAAACACATTCAATTAACAAACAATTCTTGAGTTTATACTCAGCAACTATCGAAGAGTACATAAGGAAAGAGGTTACTGTTATCCGCAAATACCATCCTCACCTTAGCTATTGGATTGAATCCACGGTTTAGAAATAGCAACAATCTTCAATCTGCAACGGTTGAGATTAACCGATCAATGATTATTTCCAAACAATAATCCATAACTTTAATCTAATATCCAAACCAACTTCTAAGTCTTGATAAACTGGTATTCCTCCGATTAAATTAATTAAAATGATTTAATAATTAAACTAAACCAAAACTAACAATTTAATATTAACCACCACAAGACGTAATGCTACACCAACTCCATAAACCAATTCACGTGACCACGTATTACATGCTTTCAGGTTCGACAATCCCATATAACACTAATCACACACACCACAAACCATTTCCTTCGTTCACGATAATTAAGTCTCGGTTCAGGGAATTAAACTACTCTAAGAATCTCTTGGTTTAGGCTGGTTTAGTTTTCAGTTCAATAATCAACAAAACAACACAACACAAACATGCACGAGACTAAGCTTCGCCGTTTACCTCTCTCTCCAACTTTTCTCGGCGGATCTCCTCGAAGGATTCATGTGACGGTTTAGTCACACGGTGGCTACTTCCTCATTCCCATGGCTCAGCAACATACATCACAAGCAAGCAACAAATCAAGGATTTGGTCTACAACAGTCAGTAACTTACAGCCCAAGTTATAAAACAAATCTAGGTTTCCTTACTTATAATGGCCTCGACGATGGGCTACGGCTGCTCCGGTGTCAGCGGGTGACATCTCCGGTGAAAGATGATGGTTGACTGACCAATGGTGGCGATCGGTGGTGATCGGTGGTGACCGACGAAGACCAACGAGAACAACAGACCTTTACCCACGCTTCTCCTCCACGAGACTCACGGAAACAGTAGAGGACCACGACGGCTACAACAATCTCACTCTTATTGACTTAGGGTTTTGCTCAAGATCTCTTCCCTTTGTAAAAACAGCGACGGCGATAGATGCGTAGCACACACACAATACACATATAATCTTGTCGTTTTGATCAACTTAATTAGGTCTTAAGGGCTAGATTTAATAACAAAACAACCCGGCCCAATTAGAGTTAAGAAATTGGGGTGTTACAATTCTCCCCCACTTAAAATAAATTCGTCCTCGAATTTGTGTATTAATGTCTCCCCCACTTAATTTTCATCCCAACTCAGGAGTATCTTACTCTTTGATCTTTAGCGTTTTAGATTATCCAATCCAATTTGGAGTGTCCTTCTCCTATATGTTTGTTTTGACTTCTTTCTAAACTTTTCCGATCACCAATGAACCGCAAGTTTTCACTTGGTTATCTTGTAACCACTCTTGTTTCCATTTACTAGAAATAATCCCTTCATGCTTCTCATTTTCAGCTTTTTTTAACCAAGACAAAACTAATTCTTCCATTACTACGATTAGTTCCGATGTTTAGCAGTATTACAACATGGGACGTCAAGTGTCATAATTCCTTTAACTTTCCATCGCTTAGACATAATACACATCCTTCAAATAAGATCTAAAATTTAAATAGAATACTCCAATTTCCAACAAAAGGTCTTTCCATTACCTTGACTTGTGAAAATAACCATTTCATCAACATACGACATTGTCAAACAATATGTTGAAGTGTACCCATCCACCATGACCATTACGGTTTTGTGCAATACGGAGCTAAATGATCCACCAAGCTTCCGTTGCGCTAACCTTGTAAAGTTGACATCCCTTTGAAAGTTTTCCAATGCTAAATTTACCCTAACACTCTCTTAGGGTTTTGGTTCCTTTTGGATTTCACACTTCCATCTTTTTTTTATCCCTATCAAAGTAGTACTTTCCATATAATCCTCATTCGCCACAAAATGACAATTCTGCATTACTCAAACACCAAATCAAATTAATGTTCGTTGCCTCCTCATTGTTCTTAGTGATCTCCATTTAGCTATCCTTAGTGGAATCCTATACCACCTATCAAACTTCATACGTTGTACACTTAGTGTTTTTCTCTTCTACAAATCCTTTTTTTTTTTCCATTTAGAATAACAATCATTTTCTAAAGCTCTCTCCAAAGCCCCAATATTGAATCAACCACTTTTTTCAACATTTTTCGTCTTGACTCATTCTGCTCTACAATTACAAAAGTTGCCTCCTTAGTGCTAGTCGTCCGCAACAATCCACCAATAATCTCCATTTTCACCATACCCTTATCCATTTGGGTTAAGACAACTTCAAGTTATAAACAGCCTATCTCCATTGTCGCGACACTTCTTTTTTTTTTTTCTTTTTTTTTCCTCTACAGTATATAGGGCTCCTTCCCACGTTATTTGTCACTTTAATATCGCCACAAATATCTTAGGGTGTTCCGTCCCTCTTAAAATCTTTACTTTACTTTCTTGACTATCCTGACAAACTGATCTTCACTTGGAACTTCTTACCAACTCCTTTAAGCTTACAGACAAGGGGCCTCAGATTTCATTTATAAAAAAACTCAAAGATACAATCAAAACTCCCTAAAATAATGAACCAAACACGCAATTCACTCAAGGAAATAATGCAGAACTCAATATTAATCAAAGCAAACAAGCCCACAAACTTAAAACATGGTTCAATTCTTCGTGTTCTCCATCACCAACCTTTTCCACTGGAAGAATTATCCGTAGTACTCTCGCACAGTATTGAATCCTCACCCTTCCTCTAAAACACATTCATCACACACTCTTTTTTTTGGGTTCACGAGCAATTGGGTTTCAGGTTCTTACACTGCTTTTGAGGATTGATTTCCACTCGCCACAAAATCAAGATTAAGATTAGAATCCTACTAACTTTCACAGAATGAAAGTCAAGAACAAGTTTGTTGTTGGTGAATTCAAAATCTTTATACAAAACAAAACTCGTTTCCGGAAACTTTCTTTGAAAACATTTTTTTTAAAACAAAAAAATCATTTTTCTGAAATCTTGACCCTCCGGGTCAGCACCGGAGTGGCCTTAACCGGCTCTGATACCAAGTGTAACACCCGTACCATCGCAAAAGACGGAACAACATGTAATCCATCCAGTCTGGCCAAAAACGTTACTTTCTTTAAAATTCACCAATGAACAAACTTCAAATTGTAACTCTTGAACTTACTAACCTGGGAAAAAGGAAAGAAGGGGTGAGTAAACAAGTTTACTCAGTGAGGAGATCAAACTCTGCCCACTGGACATACAGTAATCACGTTCCAAATATAATCAACAACTATTACTTAGCATAGATTCAGAATGTTTATAAATCAAACAAACAAGCAAACATCTTATTTCTCCTCAATAACTTTCATCTTAGTTTATTCATTTCTGTGGCAACTACCACATTCAAACATTTCCGTTTCTTTACATTACTTAATAAGTTTTACTTTCCTTATAGGTTTGGCCATTATAACTTTTTCTGGCTCACAAACCCCATTCCTGGAAGACCACGGCCCATAGCTCGATTCTTCTCGTACTGCTCGTCAGCGGTTTATGACCTGCAATGAACCCGTCGGTCCATTACAGTCCAACATCCTCAAGTATCTTTTCTTTTCTCATTCTCATTCTCATGTATGTTCATAATTATATTTATAATATAATATATAAGTTAATTCATAACATCATATCACGTAGCTAATATGCTTCACATATATCATGTTACTAACAACCTACTTTACCTTGCACACAAATCCACGCAAACACATTCAATTAACAAACAATTCTTGAGTCTATACTCAGCAACTATCGAAGAGTACATAAGGAAAGAGGTTACTGTTATCCGCAAATACCACCCTCACCTTAGCTATTTGATTGAATCCACGGTTTAGAAATAGCAACAATCTTCAATCTGCAATGGTTGAGATTAACCGATCAATGATTATTTCCAAACAATAATCCATGACTTTAATCTAATATCCAAACCAACTTCTAAGTCTTGATAAACTGGTATTCCTCCGATTAAATTAATTAGAATGATTTAATAATTAAACTAAACCAAAACTAACAATTTAATATTAACCACCACAAGACGTAATGCTACACCAACTCCATAAACCAATTCACGTGACCACGTATTACATGCTTTCAGGTTCGACAATCCCATATAACACTAATCACACACACCACAAACCATTTCCTTCGTTCACGATAATTAAGTCTCGGTTCAGGGAATTAAACTACTCTAAGGATCTCTTGGTTTAGGCTGGTTTAGTTTTCAGTTCAATAATCAACAAAACAACACAACACAAACATGCACGAGACTAAGCTTCGCCGTTTACCTCTCTCTCCAACTTTTCTCGGCGGATCTCCTCGAAGGCTTCACGTGACGGTTTAGTCACACGGTGGCTACTTCCTCATTCCCATGGCTCAGCAACATACATCACAAGCAAGCAACAAATCAAGGATTTGGTCTACAACAGTCAGTAACTTACAGCCCAAGTTATAAAACAAATCTAGGTTTCCTTATACTTATAATGGCCTCGACGATGGGCTACGGCTGCTCCGGTGTCAGCGGGTGACATCTGATACAGGAAATGGGATGTATCAAATATGATGACACGTGGGATATGGTGATTGGTGGAAGTGAGGGAAAATACGTGGATGGCTGCGATTGGAACAAGCTGAACTTGCTAAAGACTTTAAGACGAAGTTGTTCATCGTCTTCTTCATTTATGCAAAATCTGAAATTGTGAAAAACTTGTAAAACTCTAAAAATAGTTTTGTATTTGCTAGGTTTCTCTCATCTTGAGAGCTAGCTATGTCGATTCTGTGTTTTCTATGAACATCGGATCGATTGGTTACGGTTACGGTTCGTTGGTGAATTGATTTGTTGTTGATCGTGAATTTAACTGTTACAACATCTCCGGTGAAAGATGATGGTTGACTGACCAACGGTGGCGATCGGTGGTGATCGGTGGTGACCGACGAAGACCAACGAGAACAACAGACCTTTACCCACGCTTCTCCTCCACGAGACTCACGGAAACAGTAGAGGACCACGACGGCTACAACAATCTCACTCTTATTGACTTAGGGTTTTGCTCAAGATCTCTTCCCTTTGTAAAAACAGCGACGGCGATAGATGCGTAGACATCCTCTTTTTTAAAAAAGAGAAGTACACAACATAGTTTTTGTAGACTTTATATTTTTAATAAATGGTTACAAATAGGTTATAGATAAGTTATAGATTAATTAATATATTAATATTAATGGTTACACCTAAATATTTGAGATATTCCAAATTGATAATTGATATATTAATAGTAACAAATAAAATCATAGATATTCCAAACTGTATTTTTGGAAGATTTTAGTCCTATATCACGTTGTTTCCAAAGATATTTAAACACAATATTACAGATTTATTTTCCACAGATTTTATTGATAGACCACAACGTTAACTAAAGATAGATTACAAAATTGATAGATTGATTGGTTACAAGTTATATAGTGGGCTACAAGATAGATTACAAAATAAAATTTAACCAGTGTTATAGCACGGATACTTATCTAGAATCATCAACAATATAAAACTAACAAAATAAGTGTTTTTTTCAAGCCAACATATTTAGCATATAATTTTATTGCATAATGTTTTATCCAAAAAAAAAATTTTAAAAACAATAACATAAATTATATATTATATAAAAAATACAATATAAATAAATTAAATTTCAACCCGTGCTCTAGCACGGATTTTAATCTAGTACCTATGTATCCACGAGCACACACACAATACACATATAATCTTGTCGTTTTGATCAACTTAATTAGGTCTTAAGGGCTAGATTTAATAACAAAACAACCCGGCCCAATTAGAGTTAAGAAATTGGGGTGTTACAGGTTTCTCTCTATTTTTTTATTTTTCTATTACTAGTCTTATTATATAAAGTTGGGTTTTGAAAGTTAGTCATTAACAAGATTTTGACATGTGTTAAGTTATCAATATCAGATTTTGACATGTGTAAAAATTAATATTTTATAAAAGGAATTTGATTACAACAAAAATAAAATATTTTGTTTTAAAAAATATTAATAATATAAAAAGATAATTATCAAAACTTACAGAATTTATAAAAAATAAATTTGTTTAAAAAAATATTAATAATATAAAAAGATAATTATCAAAACTTACAGAATTTATAAAAAAATACAACTTTTTAAAAATAATTATAATATAGTATTATTTACTTATTTTTAATTTTTAAGTTATTAAGTCTACAAAAAAATATAGAAAAAGGGATTAAAGAAAATATACAGTTAGTTATTAATTCTAAATTTTGTAAATACCCACTTCTATATAAACATAGATCATCTCATATTTAAATAATTTGTTTAAAAACATTGCTTTCAACTTTGTTTAATTGGGAAATTTTTTTAAATGGAAAGGTAAATTTTTCCTTATTTTTTAAACCAAATTTTCTCCTACTTTCTCCTTTTCCAGTTGGGAATAGGTAAGAATAATATGATGACCTAAAAAAAGATTAATATATGCATCTTCTTTTCCTAATACTGTATTTTAAAATTTATTGTAGTATTTTTAGATTGTTTTATTTAATTTATATTTTCATCTTTGAATTATTTAGGATATATTACATGCTTATAATTTTTTATTGTTTTTTTAATTATGCCAAATTAATTTTCTTCTAATTTCTCAACCTTGATAGGTTGGTCATAAACCCTTTTTTTTTGCAAACATAATTTTTACCATTATTTTCACTCAATCCCAAATGGAGATAACGAGTAGAAGCTCATCAACCTAATGGATAGATAAAATAAGTTAATCAAACACAAGCTTACAACAAACATAGATAGATAGATTGGAAAAACATAAATCTTTGTTGATAGATCTATAGGATCTCAAAGACTCTGATACCCTGGTTTGCGGAAAGGTTTAAAAGAATTGATATGACCACATATGTCACCAAAATGCACTTATTTTTTTGGTCAAGAGTCCTGAAAGAACTTCATGATGGGTGACCTTCCTGGAAGTGATTGTCGAAACTGTGCGAGTGAGGACAAAACGCAGGAAAAGATCATTTGTTGATTTGTAGGGTCGGTAAACAAGTTTTTAAAGCCTCCAAGACGTAACAAACCTGCCATCAAATATGGGTGGATCCACATGCCGAGAATAGATGTAGGGCCCACTTAGGAAAGTGGGCCATGGACTGAGAGTGGACATGGGCTCACTAAGCAAGGTGGCGGTTTAGGTGTTACAGAGACAGAGACTACATCATGGTGTGTCAAAGGCATTTCCACGAGTACATTGGGAAATTTAACAGTAGTTATATCACAATATAGTGTGACGTTAGAAAAAGGTTTTTACTTTCAATGGTTGTTGGAGCAAGCTATTTTGAGATAGCAAAAAGACTTGAACATTTTCTCTCCACACAGGAGAAGGGCAGAGCCGAGGTTCTCTCTATGGTGGAGAAGATTGGACACAAGGTTATCTCCCTAAGAGAGAGAGGTGGAGGAGGTTGGACGCAAGGTTATCTCCCAAGGGAGGAAGGCGGAGCCAAGGTTCTCTCCATGGTGGAGCAGGTTGGACGCAATGTTCTCTCCATAAGGGATGAGGGCGGAGCCGAAATTTTCTCCATGGCGGTCATACATTATTGTGATGATACATCATTGATTAGTATATTATGTAATATATAAACACATTAATCCAACTATTTTACTTTCACTTCTGCATAGTCACTATCACAAATACATTAGAAAATTTAACATTAGTTACTATCAAAAGATTTTGTAACGTTAGAAAAATGTTTTTACTTTCATTGGTTGTCGGAGCAAGCCATTTTGAGAGATAGCAAAAAGACGTGAACATGTTCTTTCCACATAGAAGGACGACACAGCCAGGTTCTCTCTATGGTGGTGAAGGTTGGACACAAGGTTATCTCACCAAGAGAGGAAGGTGGAGGAGGTTGTACGCAAGGTTATCTCTCCATGGTGGAGGAGGTTGCACGCAAAGTTCTCTCCAGAAGGGATGATGGCAGAGCTGAGGTTTTTCGCTATGGTGGTCATACATTATTTTGATGATATATCATTGCTTAGTTTATTATGTAATATACTTTTTATTCAAAATGTTTTTTGATCCAACAATTTTAGTAATTAAAAAACTATGCAGAAATGAAAGTAAGATAGTTGACATTTTCTAGGTGGTGATAAAGAATATATTTGTAACACAGAGTATATTTCGGTGTAAAAAAATACATTTTTAATAGTAACATACATAAAAGATTTGTAAATGGATATAAATCAATGTATTATAACAAAAATAAAATTTATAAATAACTAACAACAAGTTTTATTATATATATTTTTAAATTTAATTTAATTTATAAAACTTAAAACCCGCACATCGGGCGAGTCCTCATCTAGTATAGCATAATGTTGTTATTGTTGTAGTACGAATTATAAATGAGAAAACTAACTTATTGTTGTTGTGAATTATAAATTATTGTTTCCTCAACCCTTCTGTTTATGACAAAATATTAACTATTTTTGAAGCCCCACGAGTCCTTACCGCACTTATTATTTTCTTAATCCACACTTTGTTGACAGATATCATATAATAAAATTTGTACAAAATTAAATATAAAAAATCAGGCATGTTTTTATATAATAGGCAGATTTTACAGAAACATTTTTTTTTTTAACATAAATAGAAATGTTGTTATTTTAAAATATGTCATCTGAAGTTTTAATAATTTTCTGAAGCACCATATTGGTATTATATATTGTCATTATAATATATTTATTTATCAAAGAGCTTTACAAATGATTGATAATTACTTAATACAGAAGTCTTTTTGTAATAATTATTATGTTTTTGAACTATAGAAAATAACTAATATGTTTATGTAACGAATAGTAGGAAAATTTTAATAACTTCGTGTACTAAAATATATAAATTCAGATGTCTTACATTCATCGACTTAAATCGTTTCATTACAATCAAAACATCAATAAAATAATTTAGAGGATTTTCAATTTGCTATGAGTCTACTATTATAGTAACCACATTCCACAATATACACAGCTTTTATATGGGTAGAAACTTGTCAACACGTACCCGTCCTACAATGAGAGCTTTGGCTCAAATTCACATCCATACTCTTGCCTAACATTTCTGATTAAACTACATATGCCTAACCTTTATAACTTTTGTCATGATCAATTTTCTTTGTTTTTCTTAACCATATAGTTTTTTTTTTTGTCTCAGTTTAATTAGAGAATATGGGTTTGAACGGTGATGACGGTCAGAACGAACAAATTCATCAGTAGTTTAGTCCATCCTAAAAATCGGGCAAACGATAAACCGCCACAAAACCAACTTTATTTGTAAATAAAAATGGTCTGTAATTGATTCGCCGGTTTTTTCTATTTTCTTTGAACCGTACCACTTGATAAATGATTAAAAGAGGTCTAATCTACATATAGATTTGTCAGTCCTGGCTGCTGTATGTCATTCGAAGTCGACCCATCTTTTCACTAATCTAACAAAAAAATCACGTTGTAAAATTGGTAAATCGTCCCCTACTTCATATATACATCTCTTCCCATTTTTTATTTACCATCAATCTTTCTTTTCTTGTCGGTTGGATTGATGGGTTTGCTATGATGTAACGCCGAGCAATACAAAGGTGGGTTTGCTATAAGAGAAATTTATTATTTATGTCATGTACAGTGACAACTCTTTTGGAAAATGCCATTTTCGTTTATTTCTTCTCCCGCCTGCCACAAGAGCAAATTAGAAAGACAAATTTACCCTGCTAAATTTATTGTTTTTAATTACCATATTTTTCTTTCCAAAATCTATTATCACTTTTTTCATCTGTTTCTCTTTCTTTCTACAACCTCTCATCTTTTCACAAAACCTTTAATTTCTCTGCAATCCATCATCTTTTCACATTCGAATCTCTCCATTTATTGTTTCTACAACATTGTTTTTCACAGAATTGGACTACACAAGGTAAGAGACATTACCTAATTTTTGTGTCTATTAAGTCTATCAATTTTATCTATTTGAAGATATCAATTTTCAGATCTGATTAATTTTTTTTCTCTGTTACTCAGATCTGCGGTTCAGCTGGTGGACACAAGTGTTGGAATCCAAGAAGCCATCATTGGAAGTAAAGCTAGATATTACTTGATGGACTAGATTTAGAAGACATGATTCGGATCTGGTCTACCGACATTTGTCTATCCACTTGTCGATTAACAATTAGCGTGGACATGGGCACTACAAGGGTGGACCAGTTTTAAGTTAACCAAGCGGATTTGGTTCACTAAAAAAACCGATGGACGACTATGGTGGACAAAAACCTGTCCAAGCATTGAATTTGGTCCACCGGAGACACAATAAGGTCTGTATATGCATCTGCATACATGAAGAGTGGAAAATATGGTTTTATGTTATTGATGGACAAGTGTTATCAAACCAAGCAGATCTGGTCTACTAAAAAAACGGAAGACATAATTGGGGTGGACAAGTGTTATCAAACCAAGCAGATCTAGTCTACTAAAAGAGCGGTAGACATAATTGGGGTGGACAAGTGTTTGTCAACAAAGCGGATCTGGTCACTCATCAGACCGAAGGACATAAATGTGGTGGACAAAAACTTAATTGCACAATTTTCTCATTTAAAAAAAAATTCATTTCCTGTAATTTAAGGGTAAAATTGTATTTTTCTTATATGGCACAAACAAAAAAATGGCATTTCTAAGAAGGAAACAAAAAGTGGCATTTTTCACAACTTTAATTTTGAAATTGGCATTTCTCATAAAATTCCCTTGCTATAACATGGTTTTGCTATCATCATGGTTATAAAAGAAATATTCTTATTTGGGTATAACTATGTGGCTATTTTCTTATACATAAGTTTGTTCAGTTCTCACTTCTCAATATCTATTTATTAAAAAGATCATAGCAGCAAAATATTAAAAAACAAAATCAGAAATAATTTTGAAAAAGGATAGATGAACAAAAAGAAATCTTCAGAACAAAAGTGACTACTTATTATAATCACCAAAACAAAACCGATTAACCAACAGGTAACATCACTGTTTGAATCGTTTTAGGTTCAGTTTAACTCATAACTCAATCTCATTCAGGGGACAGAGTCTGGATTAGCTCTAAAGAGTTTGTTGCATTGTGATACGCTTCATTTTCTTTCTTCATTTTTTTCTCTAACTTACGCAATAAGCACTTCTCCTCCTCTATTATCTTCGCTGCCATTCTCACTCTGTCTCTTGCTGCTTCCAAATTTCTCAGCTTCTCTTCTTCATTCTCCGTTACTGTGATCGGGAAATGAATTTCCGGTTTGCTGATCCAAAAACCAAACATCATATCAACATCAGTTACATATCAATTCTAGGAAATAAACCTCAAAAGCTAACTTGGACAAGAAGAAGAAACGAAGATAAATTTGGAAAATTAATAAGCTCCCTTTCAATATTTGAGCATTACAGTTTGAATGCAAGAACTGAAATGGATATAAGGATCAAGAAAAAGTCAAGTACCTGCACCCAGAATATATGAATCCGTTTCCTTTGGCTATAAAACCATCTAAAGAGACTGCATCACCACCATTGATGTGTGGAAGAGCTGCTTCAACTTGCTTTTGAGTCTCATATACCTGTAAATTCCCAAAGAGATGGTAGAACAATGTCTCTCTAAGCCCGTATCCTGAGTATGTTTGTATACAGAGCGCCTCTGTATCCAAATCAATCATGTTCACGGCATAGCCTTTGAAACCCGGTATAGGATCTCCATCGGACAGCTTCGGGTCATCCATGGCTAATTTCTTCTGAGGATCGTTCTCCAAAAGTCCATCCTTCCAAGGTCTGCATGGTTGGAAACGGTCACCAGAAAACTTTTATAGTTCTGTCAGAAACGATTTTAAGCATCTATCCAAAAGTTAAAAGCATACCTAATTGCATCAAGACATAGAACATGAAACCGATGATTGGTTATAGATCTTCCAAGTCTAACTGCTTCAGATTGAAGCCTGAGATACTCAGCACTACTCGAGCCACATTGTGCCGATTTGCATACCAAAGCGAGCATCATGTCTTCTCCCAAACATTCAGACAACACCCTGTCATACCATATTACTTCAGATACAAAAGTTTTTGCCCAAGTATAGACACTATTATCAGTAAACTATGGCGATAAATTGATTTCACCTGCTAAGGGAGGTGGAGGCAACTGAACCAAGAAGTGCTACAAGGCCAAACAATCCTTTCTTTGACAGAAGCAGTGACTGCGGAGGGGGAGCCTCTCTGTACAAATAACAGAAAACCGATGATGCAGTGTTATGATGCTTCTCTTCAATCTGTTTCATCATTGATTCTTTGGTGGATAGGCATTCTGGGAACGTAGCACCGAGAGTTTCCAGAGAATCTGTGATAAAGGCAACATGAACAGGTATGAATTGGGTTTGTGCTTACCATTCGCCATTCTTTTGTCTCAGAAAATTATTGAAGTAAGATTATGTTCTAATCACGATTTTGTGAAACTAAGCTTTAAGTGTTTTCAGAATAAAAAGATGAGGGCAGTTCAGTAAGCAACAAAAAATGCGAAAATTAGCATCAATGCAACTTCAATCCCCATCATAGTTATCAAACTTTTGAAACTTCAGTCTGATCTAAAACAAGATAATAGTTACCTTGCAAGGAATTCAACTCTTCCTTAGCCTGGTTTAGTTCAGCTTCCAAGCATTTTAGGCGCTCATCTACTTCCTCTCTGTGTTCACTGTATCTAATGAGTTTTTCTTTTAAGCTCTGCAGGAAAAGGGGACCATTTTCAAATTGAGGCATAAATGAAACGTAAAGATCAGTATCTGTAGCTCAAATGGTGATGGCCATACCTCAGTGAACTGTGCCATATCCATCAGGCCAGTTTGGCTACCGAGAGTCGATGACGATGCCTTAATGTTCAAAACTCTAAACTGTGAACATGGAGATTGTCCAGTTGGAGCCACCGATGAATTTGTGGTTGAAGCCATCTTTGATTGAGGTGTGAAACTCATCCTTGGATAAGGTGTAGAACACCCAATCTCATCTCTTTCAAATGTCTGAGCAGGCGTTAGCTGAATCTGTAAATTAAGAGGACATGTTCTCAACAACCTGCATTTTCTACTCATGGTAAAAACATATTGTAAGATAACCCAGTCCACAAATTTCTACCTTGAAGCTCATATGAATCTCGGGAAACCGAGAATGGAAAACCCTGAAAGAAACGTCACCCTCGCTATCAGGTAGGGAAAGTGTAGGAACTTTGCAGAACCCGTGAAGAAATGCATATCTGATGGCATTCTCAACGCAGCTTGAATCAGATTCAATGCTAATGGTATGGAAATATCCAGAATTTTCATCATGATGGATACTAGTATCAATAACACCATCTGAATCCGTCACTTTGAACTTGAGGTTTGTAAGATTTGTACCAGCAGTACAGCAGTCGGGCAGCTGATCAAAACAATCAATTTCAGAATGAGAAAGGATTAAAAAAACATGAAAAAAATGTGTAGGGAGAGAAAATGAAAGACAAAACTTTAGAACAAGATAAACCTTTGTTAAGAGCCTGAGCTCTCGTTTCTCAATCAAAGACTCTTTCTTGAAGATCTCATCGATACCAGACATAACCGAGAGTGATACTACACAGAAAAAGCAAAAAAATACATTAGACAATTAGCAGATATCTCTTGTTACATCTTACAAAAGAATGGTGGCAAATGTTACTAGATTTTCCATAGCCGGCCGTTACTTGGAGAATTCCAGACAGATCAACGCAGCCACAACTATCAACCTGTGACATGATCAATGAGCTTAACGAGTGAATAGAACATTTGTCAATACACAGTCATCAAACAGACCAATGAACTAGAAACAAAGCTTATAATAGGGTATCCCAGAAGTTGATTATTTTAAGAAAATAAGCTCCTCGCACCTTTCGGTTCAAGCCCATCGAGTCTTTCATACAATAGCCCTCAGTACAAATCATAACATTAGTCCCTTCTGCAACATGGTTATTATATCCATCAAACACCTGCAAGAAAAAAATTGTACTCAGTGGAATTATTCATTACATAACACTTAAAATGTAAAGAACTTTTATTACATATACCTCCAAGATATAATTTTGAGCAGTAGAATCAGGAAGCAAATTTTCCAAAGCCTCTGGATACATCTCAACAACACGCTTCATAGGCCCAGGATTAACTGGAATATGAAAAGATTGTGAAATAAATAACTATTCTACACAAAAGTACTCATATTAAATCAGGTTAGTTTGCATCTCAAAACACTTCCTACTGTTGTCAATTTTCTCAGTTCCATAAACAAAGTTAAATTTACAAAAAGTTCATTTAGTTGGAGTAACATTACTGATCGATACAAGATATTTTGATAACTCCTTCCCGTATCTTACTACAAGATATTGTAGCACAGACATATAAAGACTGCTACTATACAAAAATAAAGCATTAGGCTTACTTTTACAAGCAACTGAGACGGAAAATGGTTCGTCCTTGGAGCATATCTTTAAGGTTGCATTATAATCTGGCCTGATCTGATCTAACCCATCAGTCTCAACGAGCATATTCTGCATTAGTTTCAGAAAATTGGAAAGTTATAGACTTTGCCAGAAATTCAACAGCCATCAAAGGTCTTCTTCAGCTACCACTAGGAGCTTAATTTGGTATCTGACACTCTCTCGATAACAAAAATATAGTCATAACATTAGTGTTTGAAGATGTTAAATACCTCTACTTTGAGAATTCCATCATCTACCAGGTTGGCCTCAATCATATCAATCTTTCTTTGGAATCCGGGGCTGGCTTTCAGTTCAACTTCCAGAGTTGGAACAGAAGTGAATGGTATCTGATTTTCATATTCATCAAAGCAAGCGATAGAGCAAGGAGGAAGTGAAGAACCCACCCTGTATACATCATTACATTGATAAAATTTGAAATCCTAAGTGCAGGAACAAGAGAAAGGTCACATGTATGTCCCATTCTGAAGAATGTAAGAGCCTTACTGAACATTATACTGCCGTGCAGACTCAAGATTAGTAGCAAGTTTCCAACATCCCACATTTGAAGACGGTTCAACAACCACCTTTTTCTTAGCAGTAATCGATTTTCCCTGAAAGGAAAGTGTTCGAAAATTTGGTTATATGATTACTCGAGAAACTTAAATGGCAGATAAAGATTATAGAGAAACAAAAGTTGTAAATGCCAGCTTTATTGAACATGTCGGGGTGCTTTGACAGAAGTGGAAAGATGTAGAGACCATGAAACCCCTTACAGGATGTAGGAAAACAGTGATCTGAATACAAAATTTTGGTATTCATATCCCTTGATTTTATATTCGTATCTTGAAATTCGACTTCCATGAGCATGTCTCCATCCATCTTCACAATATGTTTCTGATCCAACTTTTTCGACACTTTTGAAGATGTGAAGCTAGCAGGTCGAACAACTGCAACAATCTGTTTCGGGGGAGTTTCTCCAGCACGCACTGAATCACCAAATGATGATTCCTATGGCATGTTCATAAATAAAACGTTATCTGGAAGTTAATGATACTGTAACAGCAAACCCTATTACTATATCTGACTCATTTTTAGTAAGAAAAGAAACGTTCCTACCCCATCAATGTTCAATGCTCTGCAATCTTTCTCATCCAGCAAATCAATTCTCGATGGATCCTTTTCCCGTTGCTTCTCAATTTTCCTATTCCATTCCATTTCATCTAGAGTGAAGTTAAGAGAGTATGCAAAAGAAAAAGAATATGATTTAAGGGTTCAGCAGTTTGACCATTCCAGAGTCAATAATACTGATTCGAAAAGATGAAGAACTTCGTAGTTCCAATCTTGAAACTCCTTTAGTCATTGAAAGAATGCATCCCTCATCTTCAGAGCAATTGATTTGCCTAGATCAAAAATTTAGATTCAGAATACAAGAATTAGAGATAGTGAAGTCATCCTGGAGTATCTTGGGTTAGTCTTCTTTTTTCACCATTAGATGGTCTTCGTGGAGTATTCAGAACTAGTTAAATGGAAAAACAAATTACCTGCATATAATCCGGGCATCACCTGCTCAGAAACCACATAGAGACAGATCAATTCAGCATGGTTTTAGTTTGTAGTTTAAATGATAGTTGAGCGGTACTTACCGCCTGCTTCGTCGTCGAAACCTTCAACTAGAAAATAATCAATTGTCGCATAGACATCATTCTTGTGAACCCCTCCACATGCACCTTTCAGAATCCTGATCTTCTGCCCACGCTTCCATGAAATCCCTTTTCTCTTCATAACACTGTGCACCCTCACAGCTAGAGTTCAAAAGCATTGCAGTTACAAATAATTTTATACAAGGAATAATTAAAAATATGACAATATTATCACTCAAGATATCATGAAGCTTTTACAGCACATTTCTGGTTATTCATTGGAAAAATTTGAAAATGTTTAATACCAAACAATTATTTTTTATCTTGAAAAATTATTTCATTGGAAACAATTATTTCTGGTTATTTTTTATACCAAACAAGGCATAAGGCATGCATAGTCGTTTGCAGCTGCATACCTTTACAATCAGGCGAAATGCAAAGAGCTTTGTTATTCAAGGAATCGAAAATAATGACTGCGTCGTCTTCCCCTGACGCCTCTTCTTCATCATAAGTCTTATGCATCTCAAGAACCCAAGTCTTATAATCCTGGTCCACTTGCCCAAGTACTAAAGATTTTCCTTCTCTATGTAGCACAAAACTGACATCTGTAAAAAACATAGAATTAAATGTATTTGAGATACTGGAAAAAGAGCAAACTAAGATTTCAAATGGGTTTAAACTAACCGTTATCCTTCTCCTTTGATTTACTACCAAAGTTTTTCAGAGCCAAAGTGAAGGGGCTTTGACTTGCAAGATCGGTCTGCATAAAACATGTTTAATAATCATGTAAAATTGTACTAATAAGATTAACTAATCAAGGATAATGTTAGCTCACTTTTGAAGGCGTTGGGCTAAAACCAGCATCCAAATCTGTAACCACCAAAGAGTGCACATGAAACATGCTCGGATAAAACAATTTCAAACAGATACATATACAATTGACTAGTGCGAGGCATCATACCGACGAAGCATATCACTCTTTGACACGATTTCTGCAAAGTAGTGGCTCTGTCCCCCTTTTCCATAAACGGAATTGATGCCTACATAGTTATTGGAAACAAAAGCAAGGATTCACCCACAGTCATTACCTTTTTAAATCCTTGACGCACTAAAAATAGTCAAATATCATTCAAAACATTCTCTGGTAAGAGAACTGTGAATACTCCAGGAAGAAAAACTAATGGTGAACAAAGAAGACCAACCCAAGATACTTCTGGGAGTAGACGACCAAGTCTTCGTACATAAAGACGACTAAAAGTTTTGAAGCTTTCAGAAACTTTGTATCCTTCCTTTTCTAAGCTTTCCAGAATAATATTACTGCTCTCTTTGTAAATACTCTCTTTTTCCTGTCACATACATAGTTCAGAACTTGAGGTGTTCAGTTCAAGAAAGGTAAAGCAATGGTCAAGTTCGTTTCTTTGGAAAGGATTGTCATACCCGTATGATTGGAAGATAAGCAAACTTGAGGCGAGCATTTGCCTCCTGGAATGACCCTGCATGAAAAAAGATATTGTCAAGACTCCAAACGATATGATAAAATATTCTGGATTCCAATTCAGCGCTCTACAGAAAAAAAGTATATTGAACCCTAGTTTCAATATCTCCATTTAAGTTACATTAGCTTTCATTGTTGCTACAAAAAAAAAATACAATTTGAAAGGTTTTTTGAGAATTCCGGTATAAAAACTGTTATCTGTTTCTATATCTCTATGTAAGTTACACTCACAACTGCAATTTTGTTTACAAGGACATAAACTTTTTAAAATCCAATCATATGTGTTCTTTTGAAAATGTCTAATCATATTTTCAGAATGATAGCTCTGGCTGTTTGCTACCAAATGCTGGAGCAAAAGCTGCCAGACACTTAACTGAGAGGAAGCATCTTGAACTGTCAAAGGGTTGATACCTTTTGTTTTTTCACCATGAAAGAATCGAATCTGAAACCAAAATTCTCGACCCTTGGAGTTTAGGTTGGTAGTGGCAACCTCTCCACCTACTATCTCAGCTAAATCATATCCATTGACCTGGACAAAGACCAAGGAAATTAGAAAAGGTTGAAACTAAGAATGTCAAATCCAAAACATCTGTAGAAATAATAACACACCTGAAACTCTACAGGCCTTTCAGTCCTCCCAGTATTAGAGATTTCATCACACTACATGTTGACAAAAAAAAAAATGAAACCTCCGACAAAGAAACACCATAAAGGGATCACCACATATTGTATTAATATTAGCCAACGAAAACCTGAATGTAAGGAAAATATATATCCTTAAGTCTGCACTGAAGTTGATCTATTTCTGGCATTTTACATTCCGATTCAAATATCTCAACCTGGAAATAAAACAGAATAGCAGTTTCAGATAAGCAGATGTGTATTACAACTTGCTGATTCATGCAACCAGAGGAGCATAGATTAAGGTCACGCAGGAGAAAGTGGAAAGATTGTTATAGGATTCTAGAACAGCATCAAAAAACTTTTGCATAATCTTATCATTAGAACATAATTCTCCAATAAAAAGGTATCACTGCATGATATGAATAAACAAACATGGAGACTATATTTGTTAACAGAGATAAACTCAAGAAATTCAAGTAGCAACATAAAATAAGCTGTGTATCTTTGTGAAGCTTCCATGAGGTGATAACTTCATTTCCTCCTTCAGAGGATCCCTCATTCCACCATCAACCTTTCAAATTTTTTAAATCCACAATTTAATGACATAGACTATGACGAGCAGTAAAGGGTGATGAATCATGAAAATATTATATCACCTTCCAGTTTTTTCCTAAGATAGAACGGTTGTCAATCAAAGCTTCTCGATTGAGTTGCAAGGTGAATACTTTCTTAGACTGTTTCGTCTTTGAAGACACCAAAGTACGCCTAATCATAGAAGAGAATTAAATGCGCTCAATGAAGGCAGACAACCATTGGTTGACGTCAACATCAACGGGTAAATAGATTATGAGTTCTCACCTTCCTAAATGCATACAAGCATAAGGACCTCCATATCCAAACATCCCAAAGAATGGCTACATAGCAAAATAGTGAATCTTCCTCAGATTAGTAAAAGACTCGAGTTTATTACTGTTCACTTCAAAGATGCAAGTCTTGTTATGTAGAAAGACTCATGATAATTTATAAACTGCAAGCAAAAAATGTTCCTAAGATTCTTGAGGCAGCGGTAAGTACCATAAGGTATGGTGGTTTGCCTCCAATAGCTTTGGATTTTTGCGACCTATGTAATGATGCCCCTATTTTCCCCCTGCGCAGTGTTAAAGAAAATGAAGAACTGCTTAAAGATCAAACTCGCGGTATGAAAATTTGATTGAACTGTGAAGTTACTGTAAAATTGAAATTTTCTACCAATATATTCTCACCATTTATCGATAGAATTTGTTTCGCTACTGTCCATTCCAGGACCAGAATCGAAGATTGAAATCCGATCCCCGAGAACATCGACACTGCAAAAGAAATCACATGAAAACAAAAGATAAAGTTCATTGAAGTATATGACCTTTTAGGACAAGAACAAACCTAATCAGTCTTCGATCTCCGGACGAACAAGACCACACAGCTTGCAGAGAATTATCCTGTGATATAAGCTAAGCAACATGAAAACTGGAGTTTATAAACAAGAAAACTAACACAGTCAAACCCAATCATATGATCCTAAACATGTTAATCAAAGGATGATCCAGACGACGTGGAGTTACATTTCACAAAGAAACCAAGCAGAGATCACAACAATGAAATAACTAAACCAGCAAACTACTTTCATTCAGTTCACCAAACAACTACACCATTAAGAGAATTTGATTAACAAGAGAATCTCGTATCTAAACCTAAGCTGTTAACATAACTTCAGACTACTACAAACTCCATAGGAGTGATCCTGCACCAGACTAACACAAGAAAGACTCATACAATACTGCCAGCCTGAATATGAGATTGTCCTCATGCTGAGAATGAGGTGGCTTCTTGAGATTCGTCTTTGGAGCAGCCACAGTATACAAATCTATACTTGTAACTAACCCTCCCCTGCCAATTAATAATCAGTACCTCCTAAGTGCATTGATAACAGCCGCTAATGCCAACGGAATAAGTCTTCCCCTCTTGGCTTTTTCTCATCCATTCTCAAACAAATAGTATCTCAAAAAAGCTATTTTTCTGCAAGCAGTATTGTCTTTCAGAGACATTTCATCGAGCACCTGGAGGGTGTCTTTCATCTTGACACATGTCTTCAACTTTTCCACCTTCTCAGGCACTGTCTTCCCACACGAGTTTCAAAGACTGCTCCATTTCTCGTGCTGGGATTCGAAATCTTCTTTTGAAACTCCGAATCAGTACGCACCAACTCCTCCGAGATCCTTGCGAAAATCACCATTGATGGAGAAAGATGAACTCTAAGACCGGTTTAATATAGAGCCCAAGCCGGTTAACGAGAGATTTACGCTAAACCAAGTCCATTATACCAAATTACGCTAATTTCCTATTAAACCGTAAGCTCTCATCTAACGAACTTACCAGATTGTTGCTGAGCTGTCAAACTAGCTACAATCTATTACAAAACCCCTTACCCTAACTACAGTGATCCTATAATAAAAGACTCACTTAAAAAATCTTTAAACAACTTTGTAATAAGTCAATAAGAGCAAATTTTTTCACAAAACACATAAATTGTAACAATAATATATTACATGCAATTTTTTACTGAGAAACTTACAATTAGATCCGCAAGAGCTGTCTCAAAGCTATAAGCAATGTTCAAGAAAGCGCTAGGCGTTAACTAGGCGGTGATGCAACGCCTAGCGCTAGGCGTTAACTAGGCGGTGATGCAACGCCTAGCGCCTAGAACGCCTAATCGGAATTTAGACGGTTTTAGGCGGTTTAGGCGTTTACATTATAAACTATTATATATCTGATATTATATACAAAATATATATAAAAATAATAAAAATATTAATTCAAAAACAGAAAAATAAATAAAAACATTATTTTAATTCATTTTAAATAACATATTAAACATTTTTAATTATGTTTATAGAAGTAAACTTTAAATATTTTAAATTTGTGCAATTAAAATTTTAAAAATACACTAAAATGATGATACTACAATTTTAGGCGGTCAAAGCGGTCGTCTAGGCGGTGCTATAGCGCCTAGCGCCTAGACGGGGCGGAGGCGGACGCCTAGAACGCTTTTTCGAACAGTGGCTATAAGTTTGTGGTAGTTCTTTAAGCAAATCAGTATCAGGTGTTAAATCCCACATGTTCTGCAAAAAAAACAAAGAACAGGAACATCACTAAACAAAGCTTAAGGAGACAATTATACATAGCAAAAACTATGTAGTAAAAACTAACCTCATACATATTAGACCCCTCTCCAGACCCATCCTGATCCAGAGATCAATCAAGGCACATAGTTATATCATAATTAGCAAAATCAACACACTAAAAAAACAGAGAAAGTAGCATAATGAAAAGATCAAAAAGTAACTCACATCTAGACGAATGATATTGCACAAATCGGGCTTAAACTTCGCAAATCGAACGGTCTCTTTAATCTTTTCACCGTTAAACTCGAGATAAGATTTAGCAGCTATATTCCAATCAACCCTCTTCCTCTTCTTACCGGACAAGACACAGTTTTTCCGGGTTTTGTCATATTCATCTTTCACCAGGTTAACAAAATTCTTCATTGACATTTTAGGCTCAGGGTTAGTAAGTGTGAGTGTCACACTAGTGCTGTTTGCCAAAAGAACCTTGAGCCTGTAAAACTTATCTCCTCCACCATTATCATCATCTGGAAACAATCTTCTCTCGGTCGGTCTCTTCTTACTCATCTGAAATTCAAAGCACATGATTCAGAAGAGAAGATACCCATTAAAAAAAAACATGGATACGAGGTTTTTTTTACATTTTATTGTAAATTTTTTAAAAAAGTTGTGTGGTTTGGTAACTTTAGAAAGCAAGTACCTAAAGCTACAACATATACATCTACTAATACAAGTGCATGTAAACACCACACTTAGTAAAAAAATCTATGTAGATCGATTTGCATATAACAAGCCAAAACCGGAGAGACAACTGTTTATAGACTTTATTACAACCTTGAGATGAACAACTCTTAAGTTTTGGCAGTGAAATCAACTTCAGATACCTTAGATTTTGCAGACTGAATTAGCTTTGAGTAACCCTCCAAACGCTAGAGAGAGACAGATGAGAAGACGAAGAAGAAGAAGAAGAAGAAGAAGAAGAAGAAGAGTGTTGGGAAGGGGAAGAGTCAAGGAGTGAGATGAGAAATGAAGAGTCGGCAAATTTTATAATGAATATGTTTACAATAAAATACTATTGGTTATTTTATTTGGGGCTCCATTACCCAAGACGGAAGATGAATTACATACGTGTTTAGGCAGGGTTGTCAAAATGGGTAACCCGACCCGAACAGACCCATACCCACATGGGTTAGAGACTTTTGTGGGCGGGTTCAACCCGACCCATTTATTATAATGGGTTGAATTTATATATCCAAACCCAATTATTTAAAACCCAATGGCTAAATGGGTTATATGGGTTACCTATATATAAATAAAATAAAATGAAATAATTGATATTAAATCCATAATATCTTATTACAAAATAGAATTATAAAACCAACCAAAGTTTTCAAGCTTAAAAAGTTAATATCTAGATATTAAAGAAAATTTTCACGTTCATTTTAGATCATTGATATATATATATTATCATTTACTTTTTTGTTTTTAGCAAAGTAGAAAAACTTAACATTTATTTTAGATATTTTACATAAATTAGTTATAAAAAAATATTTTACATATTAATATATATCTATATTATATTATATGCATATATATATTATTTTGGTTTTTTCAATCAATCCATTAGTAACCCATAACCCTAATGGGTTTACCCCGATAAACCCATGAACCTATTGGACGAACCCATCAAAACCCATTTATTTAAATGGGTATAAAAACTTAACCCATACCCGTTAAAATAATAGACAAACAGGGTAAACCCATGGATTTCTACCCATTTTGACATCCCTATTAACAAGTAAAGAAGCTAAATGCCACATCATCACAAAGCCAATACCAGGTGTTGATACTTATATGATGGTCTTAAAAATCTCTTATATGAAAATGGTCTTTCGATTGTTTGGAATCCGATTCTTGACATAATCTTTGGACTATAAAGATGAAACGGTAAGCTTTGGTTCTATAGAAGTGGTAATATATATCCCTTACGACGTTGGTACAACTACAATGTTACAAAATGACACCTTTAAGCTTTGGTAATGACCATAGTTATACAATTTTCAAGTTTTCTACCAAGATGGCAGTACAAAAAGACTAGGAAAAATCTATTTTGCCATTTCTAACACATTAATCTTATAAGATTTGAGGGTTAAAAAGCAAGGTAATAACTACTTTACGAGATATTACCACCTAAAAAGTGTTGCGGAAAGGAGAAGAATCTTCATCAGAGAAGGTAAAACTGAGAATAAAGATAATCCCTGATTTTGTAATAGTCTTCACACAAGGGTCCTTCTATCAGAATTTGCTGTGGACCCGATGCTCCTCCCTGAACAAGCCCCCCACAAATTTTAAACATGTTAAGCCATTGTGTAATACTTGTAGTAAATATTTGTAAGATATGTTTTGTATTTACCTTTTGACCAGTTGGACCGACCTTTCGTAGAGTGACATATTCACCACAACGTAAAGCTCCTCCACCTGCAAATTCTACCTGAACACCCTTGCTTGATAGAAACTGCTTGAAGTCTGCAATTTTCAGATCACCTACTAGAACAGGTTTGTGTGGAGATGCAGCGCCTGTCATCGGTTGTAGAGACCTCATGTCGCTCTCTGTCTTCCCTACTTCAGAATCCACCCAAGCTACTTCCGAATCTCCCAGCTGATTTTATTCCATCATTTATCATTGGATGCAAATCCGGAAAATATATACATGTTATAACCATGGATTTTAAAGGTACCTTCTTGAAGATCACATTGCTCATCAGCTTTTCAGAAAGTTGGACCTGATGATGTATTACCATACAGGTTAGTTCAATCACAACTCAAAACCCACGCGATAGAAGGATCTTCCTAATAAGTTTCAGATTTCTACCTTGTAAGCACATAAATCAGAAGTTACATCCACTGTTTCCTCTATTTGAGGAGCGTACACATGTGGACAGATGTTGTTCAAGCAGTGTTGCTTCAAATGCTCTGTAGCCTCAGCTATCGCATGCACCAGAACCTTCACATGATATACCATTACATCACCATAATTTATATCAATGCTTAACACTATATATACATAGAAGACCAGAGAAAAGGAAATGCAACGTACAAGTTTAAGAGGAGAAACATGTGCAATCATTGACTTGATCGAGCGGCCATCAGACCGACCTTCATAGTCCATTTTAACAAGTGAACAACTAACAGTCACCTGTGCAAGAGTATAACAACAAACTAAATCATTTATCAGGGAAAATTAGACAGCAGCTCGGTATAGACAGAAGACTAAAAGAACCATATCTGTTTTGTATTTCAGGCAAGCCCTACATTATGAGAATAATCTTCAGCAACTTCTAGATGACATAAGAAAAGTGTATAAAAGTAAGGACACACACAAGTTGCTCTATAATAATAAGAAGAAAAATTAGACCGACTAATCCAACCAACAAACTATCTATAAGTTGTATTATTGTGCTGAAGATCTGATAAGAACTCAATTAATAAATTTCGCTTGTAAGCTCTCTGCTATCATCAGATCAAGAAATTCTATCTCTCTACTTCTAAGTGAGAAGACAATTATTCCCTGTAGCTATCATTGATAAGCAATCTATAACAACAATCAGAGTTTCTAGAAAGGGAGAACAAATGAGAGGCTGAGCTGAGCTGAGACCAATATCTCTATCGATGTCTTGCTCTTTAGATGGGTAGGGAGCACTTATAAAGTTTGTAATAGAGTCTACTTACAATGAGCTCGGTGGATATGACTTTCGAAGGTCTTGTATCAAGCATGAGACTAGCAGTTGCCTCATCAAGCCTTCCATCCACATCACCTCCGGTCTGAAATGGAATTTTATATCAAAAGTTTGATAAGCAACACAAGATTCTACATAAAATGCTCCTAAAGCTGATTTTAAGTAGGGGCTTAAGAGATTTATGGGGACAATGCCATACGTTCACACAATCCACACCACCCATAGCATAGCAAACCGTACTAGTAAGCAATCAGTTGTAAAAGAGAAAATAAAGATGAAACAAAGATGAAACGGTAGAACTAGTGCACTCAACTGAAGAATTGCACTCATACCAAATCAGGAGCCTAAGCAACTTACGGTAAAAGATAACCTATCTGTATCCCAAATCCTCAGTGCATAATGTACAGAATTTTTATATCTCTTTTCTTTTTAATTAAAAAAAAAACAATATCATCATAAGGACGGCTATGCACACATCATGGAATATAAGAAGTCTAGGTTGCAAATATAACGAGAGCTAAATAAAGACCAAATTTACAAGGAACGTACATGCATTGCTCCTCGGTCCATGTCTTCATCCTTGATCACGTAGTCATCTGGATTAATAACCTCCCCAAATTCGTCCCATTCACATCCGTTATCAAAGAATGGGAACATTGGAGCTACGCTGCTGGATGGGGGAACAAATCCATCAATCAATATATCTTTATATGCAGGCCCGTGAGAACCAACAACTGCAAGTGTGGTCAGAAATGTGAAAGGTCAGTCAGTTGCAGACCAATACGTAATGGAAAGAACAGCTATCAACAAAGTTAACAGGAAGTCTAATTGAAAAAGACAGATATTGTGGGACTGTGAAAAAGTTCTAACAAATTTACACAGAAATGTATCATGAGACTTCTAAATGTAGCTTCTACCTCACTCCAAGATAACTCCATAAACATCTCCTAAGGCCAACTAACTAGTACATTACAGAGAGTATCATATGCACTGCCAGTTTCAGTACTATACACTTCAATTTCTGTTGAAGTTTACATGAAAATTAAGAAGTAACGCAGGTAATAGAATATTCAAAGCTACTAAAAAGTTCTATAATTTAAGACAAAAATTACCATCGTGAGTAGTCTTGGTATCTATGACCATAGGTTCACTTGAATTATCATCTGATCCATGGGACGCTTTTATTTCCTCCTCTTTGACGAGGCTAGCTCGCAAAGCTTCTTCCCTTTTAAGTCTGTTTTGCTCTTCTTCATATGCAATCAACTCTTCCCCAGCTAAAGGAACCCTTTTAGACATGGTGACTTTAACAAATTTGGGAGGTGGGGCTGACTGAAGCATGCGAGCTAAAGTGCCAAACTGCAAATAGAAACACATGACAAGAGAAAATCAAACAAACAGCAGTTTATTTTTATGTGATTGATTAAAACTGAAACATCTTGCAAATCTTAAATCACATGAACTTGGAATGACCACATGGAAATAATAATCGCCATCGCAACTAAGGAACACACGACCACTGGCTAAGGTAACAGAGTGGATGAAGGATTTCAATGATTTCACTTGGATTTTACGGTGTTATTGAACTTAATAATTCAGCAATGCTCTGTTTTCTGGATGGATTGACAATGACAAGAAAGCATTGCCATACGGAAATGAGAAGAGCGTAAAATAACTAATTATAGCTACCATTTCTTTCCTAACTGATTATTTGAATAAATAAAATTTTGTCTAGCTTGAATTTCATGTAAAAGTACGATCATCCGAGCACAGGATGATGTCTCACTAGAAGTTAAACAAAGGAAGTACTGGATTACAAAATTCTTTCTGTTCAGTTGAAAGGAAGGATATGGTCAACTAGACAGTTTGCGCACAGTGATGTCAATGCCAAAAATATGATAGTCTACCAAAACCTTTATATTGTATACTCTTTAAGTACAGAATGTAACTCATTGTTAAACTTATGACTGAAAGCCCTGGAGAAAGGTGCAAGCCAGGCTTTATTGGCAATTATATGCTTTAACCTCTGATTGAAAATGCAGCTTTAAGTTGCTCATCTCTGCCTATTGTGTACAAATTGGAGATGAAATATTTACACTAAGTATGAAGAAATCTGGGTGAACACTCATTCAGGTCAAAAGACAAAAAAAAAGATTATCATATATCACGATCCCACACCCACTTAACTAATTGACCACTACTAGGAAGAAACTATCATCAGGTCTTTACAGCAATACTAATACATTTTAGTTTCTTACCGTGTAAGGGTTATAAAAACGTACCTGGCCTGTTTCAGTAAAGAGGACTAAATTTCTGGGATCATTTGCCCACTCCACAAATATATCACGAGCAAAACCGGCTTCGAGACTACCCATGGAAGCAAGAACAACCTATATAATGAGGTTCAGTCACTAAAACATACAATAGGAAACATATCGTTCTATTATCAGCTGAGAAATGAACAAGATTTAAAATCCACCAAGTTCTATTACTACCAAACATTACTGAATTACTTATAAGTTTGTAAACTAACCTTTGGACCAAGTGGAGCATTATCCAGATCAGTCTTGTTTATCAAGAGAGTGACATGCCTGCATGTGTTTAAATTTCATTTTGATGTCTTCGTGTTGTATACATACGACGGCACAAAATAAGATATTATTATAAAGAAACCTACCTCAATAAAAAGGCATTATCACGTGAAGTCTCAAAGGACTTTGAAATGGAGTCACTCATCCACTCGAGGAAACTCTTAACATAGTCAATAGTGCTAGATGACACGTACGTGAGAAAGTAAATGGGAAAACTGAAACCTCTTTGTGACCAATGCTGCAGGTTGGATCAATATTCAGTCTCTACATAAATAGCTAAACATTAACTGAGAACAAAATACATTCACAGTGGTTCTTACCTGTTCAAGAATCAAGAGAAGTTCCAGGACTCGACCCGCAGTGTCTACTGGCAATAGAACATTGCCCCCAACTTCAAGATGTTTTGAAATGGTATCTGATTAACATATGGGAACAAGCACAAGTGTTTCTCCCAGTTAAAAGCAGGCATTTTTGAATACCATAGAAGAGACATAATACATATTGAGCTACAAGCCAACCTAGAAATTCTTTGTCCCTTTGCTGTCTTGCGGTTTGGTTGGTATAAAGAGCATGATAAGCATCGGTTATCAGAACAGCAGGCCGAGCAAAAGACTGTAAAACAGTTCCATTTAAATGCCTGAATTAAGAAGTACAATTCAGTATCACGTTTCTATCTCTTTATTCACTGTTAAGAACAATACTCGAACTTCAAATCAGGTGACAGCTAAACATGTGTACCTTTCTTTCCGATGATTGTAGTCGACAGCATATATAACATCCTCCCCGTCCTTTGTTATCCTCCAGATGCTACCTCCCAACATGTGTCCAGCAACATGAGGAGCAATAACAATACCCTCTCCCTTTCCTAATAAGACAAAGATAAAACTTTTGAGGCGAAGTCATAACTTATGTGTTCAACAACCAAAATACTCAATGTGTGTCAGTGAACTCATTCTCGACATGGGATATATAGACAATGCAGATGAAACTTGCTTGAGATAAGTGTCAATTTTTCTAGAAGACCCGAGAATTACGTAAACCACATACCAGGAAGATGGTAGTTCTGTGAGTAGGTCAATCTGATCACATTCTGGAAAGCATTATCAATGTCATCAAGTGTAAACAGATCTAAGTCGGATACTTGCTGCAACAGTAAGATCATCGTGTTACAAACGCATAAAACTGTGCAAAATAACCCAAGTAAACAACAAATGCAAAAAACCTCACCTTCCTGGATAGAAACTGATCATACATTGTGAGAAGACCTAATCTATGAACAGGCTCAGTAGCATAAACGGGAGCAGAGAGTCCAAGCTGCTTCATAGCATAAGGAAGAGCACCAAGGTGAAGCGTATCTGGATGAGAAAGCAAAACTGCATCTATAGTAGAAGCAACCCTGTAAATCAAGAAGAATCGAAACCAGACTTTGTAATGAGAAAACCAAAACGAACACAAATTGAATTAGTGATTACGAATTTGGAGGTAATAAAGAGAGAGAGACCTGGAGAGAGGTTCGAGGAGCGATGTGTCAAAGAGATCGTTCCAACCACAGTCGATGAGGAAGTTGAAACCATCAACGGAGACTAAGTAGGAGAGAGGATTCTCGTTGTAAACGCCGCACAAGGGCGTCACCTGCACTGAAGTACCCATTGTTTCAGTTCGCCGAGAAAAAACCCTAAATTTCTCCGGTAAACCAAAGAAGAAGAAGCCACCGTGAAAGAGAGAGTGAGAGGGGTTTTTGATTTTTATTTTTAATCTGAAATAAACCTCTCGGTCCATATAATTCCTTTAAATTTATAAATTACCTTCTCCTACTTTTTACATCTTTTTTTTTTTTTTTTTTACAACAAGAAAACAAGATTGGCTCAATGGAACTAATACGATGGGATATTGTTAACAAAAGTGGCTAGATTCGGAACAGTGCGAATATGACGCGCCAAATTATGACGTAGGCTAGGGAAAAGGAGGTAAACTCCGCTTTGTCTGCCTGGATGTCCTCTAAATAAGGTGTAAAGGCTGGCCACTCAGAAGGCGAAGACACCATCTTCACTAAGTGAGACCAGTCGGTAAGGAAAATGACAGATTGGTTATCTGCCCCGATCATACATCGTATAGCCCATATAAGGGCTTCGATCTCGGCATGAAGAGGGGTGAGGCTCCGGCGAAGGTTGGCTGCTCCCATGGTAGGGGATCCCCCCATGGCGATATGCAAAACCACCATCTACCCGCATAACTATCCTTTGCTTTCCGAGAGCTATCTACAAAACAAAGAAAGCTCGACGAAGAACTAGGGGCGCGTAAGCCCCGACCTCCTCGAGGAACCCCCTCCACTGTAATATCCGATGTTAAAGCCAGATCCTCTGCCTGAGCCAGGGCCCATGCCTTGGCCTCATCCTCCACCAATCGTAGAATCGCAAGAAGATTGGAATCCAGATTACTGAAAAGTTTATCATTACGCGCTTTCGAGATGTACCACAAAATCCATTGAAAAAATTCTTGAAATGGTACATTTGTAAACCGCCAAAAAAGGAAATCCATGTTTGTGAAGACTGACTCCGATGGGAACACCCCCACGGCTGTTGGGAACTGGGACAAAACCCAAACCTGCCTATGGATAGAGAAAAGAGGTCTATTGAATCTTTTACTTTACCAAAAAAAAAAAAACTAATACAGTAATAATAAGATAAGAAGAACCCACACAATTCAAAATTTTCAACTAAGAAAAATACAATGTATTCTTATGACTCAACAACAATCATAACTTTTACATGAAAGAAATATAAAATTTAAAAAAAAAAAATCCACTAAGTATACTTGATTATATGCTTATCATGAAGTCACCACTTCAGTCATGTTCGTGAATTATGTTAAGGTCAGTTATGACTGGTAGTGGTAGACCGGTAGCAGTGAAATAGTGAGTTCATTTTATAAAACATATAAGTCAATTTTCTTGTGTTCAATGTGGATCGGTTTGGTTGTGATTGCTCATTCATTCTATCTAATAAAGTATGACTATCTAAAGGTTTACATGAAAATAACTTTCTAAAATCGGAAAAATCAGAACATTTATTGTTTTAACATTAAAAATAATAATTTAAACAATGCCAGATAAAAAGATAGAAAAAATGAGATGAATGAACACAATCCATAAAAAAAAATAACCCATCTAGAATAAATTGATTCGAGAGTAGTATAAATCAAAATTTTAATCAATTGTACTATATTCACTAGATCTATGAGCATAAACTTTAACAAATAAACCATGAATTGTGACGTCCCTAGAGTAATTTTGCAATATCCAAAAATTATTTAACTACGACATGAGTTTTGTATCATTTCTTTATTTATTTATGTTTATCTTTTAATTAATATGATATGACTCATTTTGAAAGTAATATAGTCGTTGTTATTGTAGCAACCTCATAAGAACAATTTCATTTTGATCATATGGTAAATGTATGTGAGGTTTTGTACATATGTTAGCTTAATTTAATTTCGACTGAATCTTGTGATATTGTTAACTTTTAGAATTTATAGGCGTGGCAAATTCTTTCATTATTATACATGTGGTATGTTATTATCAATTTTCATAACAATCTTCAAATTTGTTGTTAATGTATGAGAATGTGAATTGTTGTTATCAGTTGTGCTCTAGGAACATAAGTATTTATTCGACAACCGACAATTGTAAAATAGACTTATTTATTGGTAAAGTATGCTCGTTGAAATTGTTGCATATACTAGTTCGATTTGAATGGGATGATGTCTTACATATCATTATCAAATGTATAATAATAACCTATATATAAGTTAATCGTTTGTGCTACTTTAGAGGTCTTTCAAAAAACAAGTAGAGATGTCATAAAGTTTATTGGTCAAAAGTATTCATTATATCATTCTATGTAAATCTAAATTTTGATTGACTCTAAATAAATTTGATATTCTTACAAAGAAATTAAGAAGAAAATCAACAGGATAAGGATGAGAAGAATGCATGGATACTGTATTATGCTTGGAAGCAACATACTAATCTCAAGTGAAAAACAATATCATAACAAGTAAATAAATCAAAATTTTAATTAATTGTACCATATATACACCTGATCTATGAGCATATAGACCATTACAAAATAAACGGGTAAGAAATAAGGTATTCTAGATTTTATTGATTTACATTTGAAAGCCGAAACCAAAACTTGAGAATATTCTCCTCATCAAAGTTTCTTCATTAATCAAAATTGTATATACGTAGATAAATTTTTGATAGCTTCACTTCAAAGGCAAACAAAAAAACATATGCATTTGGTGAACGAGGACCGTTAGGATCAAACCCAATCATCATAAGGACCAAGGCTAACAGCCATAACTAACTATCAAACTTTTCTTTCTTCACATGATTATGAATACGAAAGTTGTAGTTAGGTTGATGAATGTACGTAAATAAATGTAACTATTTGATTAGGTAACGAGTGTACGTAAATAAATGTAACTATATATCATTTATATTCCTAACATATTTTGTGGATTTGTTCTTTAAAGAGAGAGATTAATAAGAAGGTCCGGTGAACCTAAACCAAAAAAGACACCTAAGAAGGTTGATTTCCGACTCTAATCCATCAGCTGGTGACCCACCCATCAAGACCCATCTCCATACTTGAATTATTTCTAAAATACAATACATTTTCTTATTAAAAAAAAAAGTATTGTTATCTTATAATTTCTTGGTTCTATTCTATCTACGCCCTATGCTGTCTATTCTTCAGATAACTAAACTTAACTCTCTTGTGGAACTTATAAGTTGCAACATGTGATTGTGGAACTTATAAGTTGCAACATGTCACTGAAATAAAATTTTAATACAATTTACAGAAAGAGAAATCTTACAAAACCAGAAATGATAAGTTTGAATGGTTTGACCAGAGTAAACTTAAATTCTGATTGTGGAACTTAGGAAATATATTCATTTCAGTTGAATAGGGTAAGAAAAAAATTTTATCCCATCTATTGTTTAAGGCTTAAGTTTAATCTTTATTAAATGTCCTTTGATTCAAGAAGATATCATTTAGACTTTACCTTTAGTAAGAACATAAAAAAAAAGCAGAATAACATTATTTTTTTGGTCAGATATGTTTCTCTTTACACACACACACACATGAAAAATAAGTGAGTCTAGCTCTCTCCATGTGGGGAAGTATATATATACAAATGCATTTATGTATATAAGATATGAGATGATAATAACAAAGAGATTTCTTCTAACAATTAACAATCAATCTTTTTCATACATAGGAAAACAAACTCTAAGATAACAAAAGCCTCTTTGTTGTGCCTATCAAAATCATAAATCTCTCTCTTACCTCTTACCCACTTGGTTCTCCAAATTACTTTCCATAAAAATCTTTATTATATATTTATAAAATATATAAAACGTTTCCATTTCCCTCTAAAATCTCCAAGTCAATTATTCCTTTCCTTTCGTTGATGATCCTAAGATAACAAAAAAAGAAAAAAAAAAAAAAAAAGAACTCGACGACATTGTTTCTTTCATCCCCAAGTCTCTCCTTCATTCACCATTGAAGAAGCCTCAAAAAAAAAAAGGTAGAAGAATGAAGACGACGACGCGGCTTCTCGATCTAACGGCGGCTATGGTTCTTCTCCTCTTCTACGTGGCTTTTTCTCTACCGCTAGTTTCCGCCGGCGACCCTGGCCGGCGCGTTAGCATGACTCTGGTCCGAGACGCCGCCGCTCTTGGTGCTTGTATGTCTTCCCTCCTTCCTTCTTTTGTCCTAATCTATTTTTGTTTTCTTGGTTAAGATATACATTACTTCTTGATTTTATTGGACTGGTTATGTCAGTTTTGTAGCTGAGTTCAGTAATGGTTTTTAACCGCATGTCACGCAACATCATCTAACATAAACGAGTCTCTGTTAGCTATCTTTACTTACGTTGAAAATTTAATTTTGAGTTTTCATTTGTAACAAGTTTAAGAAAGAAAAAAAGTGTATTTGGATTTATATTTTAACTTTTGGTTTTGTAGTTTGCTTGGACGGGAGCTTACCGGCGTATCATTTAGACAGAGGCTTTGGTGCTGGATCAAACAATTGGCTTTTGCAGTTTGAGGTAATTAAATTATATTATTTACATTTACTCTAAGTAATAATTAACAAAATGTTCAAAAAAAAATTAAACACAAAAGGGTTGTTATTATATTCTTAAAAATGATTGTATGTTTTATAATCATGTGCTGCGAATAAATCATCGGTTAGTAAATTTGGTAGTAGTCTCTTTGTTTTTAATTGGTCCTGCATAGTCAAAGCATTGCTGTTGTAACCAACTCCATGAGTATGCAAAAATAATTGAAACCAGCTAGCCTATGTAAGAATAAACATATTTTTCTATGCGTTAATTGTCTACGAAACAATCAAGTTCTTGAAATAAATCTTGATAATGATTTGTGTAATCAATTATGAATTAACTACTTCGATGCATTACGAAGTTCCTATCAAGTGATTAAAATTTTAAATGTGACAAGCTGGTAGATATTAGTAGTACTTGATTTCAAGTAATGTACACACTTCAAATACCCGAATTCACAATAATTAAGATTAATTCGAGACTTTTTTAAAATAAAAAACTACTAATTACGGCGCCGTTTTAGGAACTATAGAGCATTCATCGTGTCTCGAGCTAGTTGGATCGTGTCTCACGCCTTTCACTTTATGACGCGCATTTATAATAACTAGTGAACATTCTCTCTATCTATAGGTCTTTTCTACGACAAAGAAACACATTTATTTTTATTCAATCCACCACTCATTTTGTCTTATAAAGTACATTATCTTGAAAAAATTAATTGAATTTTGCAAGTTACTAATCGTGTATAGGGAGGAGGATGGTGCAATGATATAGCATCATGCGTGGATAGAGCAAAGACCCGTCGAGGCTCCACACGTTATATGAGCAAGACCGTCGTCTTCTCCGGAATCTTAAGCAACAACGCCTCTCAAAATCCAGGTCATTCTTCTTAATACAAATCTCCATGCATTAAAATTTATTAATTGGAACATGTTTGCTTGTGGTTGTGGTCTCTCTTCCACGTGATGGTTCAAATGTTTCTGTTAACAATTCAGATTTTTTTTTCTAATATATAAATAGTTAGAAATAATAATTTTGGCTTTATCTCTTTCTATTAATTGATTATGGCTTTCTTCTTCTCCATACTTGCTTTATTTTATTTTGTCTTTGTCCCCTTTCCTAACGAGAGAGCACACGCTATCGATCTACCTCAAAGTCCCATGTCAAATTACACATCGATCCTACCTTCCTCGAGTTAGGTATCTAATTCAAGGAAAGGTTAAACTGTCATTGCACATCTTGACATGTGAAGTCCAGTTTTGGTCTGTCTCGAGTCAAAAGCTTGATTTGGCTTTATTAGAACATCATTCACACACAATATGTCATACACCACATTGGTTGGTGGACTTGGACTTAAATTTTTTTCTTTATGTAATTCAGATTTTTACAATTGGAACAAAGTGAGGCTGAGGTATTGTGACGGAGCTTCATTTGCGGGAGATTCACAACATGGCAACGGGGTAAAACCGCTTTAAACCAATATGTTTTCTTTAACCGTTTTTAATAACCGGAAAAACATAGCCGAACGATCTGGTTAATGATTGTTTTACTGATTTTTTTTATCCGATTGAATGAATGACAGACGTCACTGCTTTATTTCAGAGGACAAAGAATATGGAATGCCATAATTCTTGACCTTCTTCCCAAAGGTTTAGCAAAAGCCCGCAAGGTAAAATATTTCTTCTTTTATACCCCGGTTCGGTTCGGTATCCGGTTAAGTTTCATTAACCAAATTAATTATTTTGATAATAACCATCAGTCAAGTATAAAATACATTGTGAAATTTTTTAGCTAGTTTAAATTTGCCTTACTGATGTGAATTCTAAACCGGTAAATTCCATGAAATTAACCGGCACGCAGGCTCTTCTGACCGGTTGTTCAGCTGGTGGTTTGTCTACGTTTTTGCATTGTGACAATTTCACGAGCTATTTGCCCAAAAACGCAAGCGTTAAGTGCATGAGCGACGCTGGACTCTTCCTTGACGCGTAAGTTTTTTCATGAATCGAATGTTTTGATGATCTTTGGTTTCGGTTTAGCAACATTTACGGTTGATATTGGTTTAACAGAATTGATGTAGCAGCAAACCGGACAATGAGATCTTTTTACAAACAGCTTGTGTCTCTACAGGTACTAAATTCTCAATTATTTGTCCTTAAGTTTCTTATTTTCTTACATTTGTAGAACAAAACTTTGCAGGGTATACAAAAAAACCTCGATCCAAATTGTACACACGCATTTTATCCTGAGCCATCTCTGGTAAAAATCTCAAATCTTTAAATACATTTTTACTCTTTCTTTTACAAATTAAATATAAATCTCTAAATTATTAATTTGTAAATTCTTTTTGCAGTGTTTTTTTCCGCAATACATATTACGATTTATCGAGACACCATTTTTCATCTTAAATTCAGCCTACGATGTATTCCAGGTATGTTTTTGTTAATTATACCGGGTTCAATTTTTTGTAAACCGGCGGTTTGGTACGTTTAACCTTTGTTTTAATTACAAAATCAGTTTCATCATGGATTGGTTCCGCCTTCTGCTGATCGAACCGGGCGTTGGAACCGTTGTAAGCTTAATGTGACAGCATGTAATCCACACCAGCTCGATGCACTTCAAGGTTCAAAAACTCAACTGATTCGGTTCAAGTGACAAAACCGGAAACAACAAAAAGAAAACATAACTTGAACTGACTTTCCGGTTTTCTTTTCGCAGGGTTTAGGAAAGATATGTTGGGAGCTTTGATGAATTTCTTCAGAAATTCTAGTAGAGGAGGAATGTTTATAAACTCATGCTTCGATCATTGTCAAAGTGCTTTAGAGGAGACTTGGCTCTCTCCTACGTCACCTAGAATCCACAATAAGGTATAGTTAAACCGGAATTTCATTCTCAATCGTTTTCAATTATCCTGTTTATAAAATGGTTTTAAACCGGACTCGGTTTGAGTTTCAGACAATTGCTGAGACGGTAGGAGATTGGTATTTTGGGAGAGATGAAGAAGCAAAAGAAATAGATTGCCCATATCCATGTGATAAAACATGTCATAATCTCATTCCAGCAGCTTCTACAACAGATTTTTTGGTAAATCTAGATGTTTAATCACTTTTCAATTACAGTTTACTATATAGTCAATTACATTTTCTCCAAAAGTTATACGTATTTTTTGTACGCATTACTTACTTGTAAAGGTTCGATTAAAATTTCAATTGAGTTGTGTAGTTATATATCTTTTTCTTTTTGTTATTCAAGGCTTCTAATGCTCCAGGCCATAACTATCGCGGTACACAGTTTACTCTTCTTCTTCTTCTTCTTATCAACTTTTTTTTGTTTGTAGTTAGTATAAACTTAGAATCTTCTTTTGAAAATGATTTTGTTATGTAGCATCAAAACCAGAACAAGGAGACCAACTCTCATTATTTTTTTTGGTTATGTTTGTAGAATCACGGAACCTTAAGTCAAAGCCAAGTTGATCTAGAGATGATCTTATATGTTAATTAATTTAAGAAGTTGAGGTTCATCCAAGATTGCAGTGGTGAAATATGTCCAAATGTGACATAACTCAATAACTACAATACTTCATAGCGATAATGGCGTAGATAATACGGTAATGCAAACAGAGGGAATCACAAACGTTTGAAGGAAATCACTAACAAACAATGTCTCAAATCCAAGCACCCGAAAAGACTTATATAAACATATATTTTCCTAATCCTTAGATCTAAAATCACAATCACACATAGCCAAATGTGTATACAAGAAAAAAGCAAGACTGGAAAAGAAAAGAGAAAACCAAGCCAAAGATACTAAACTCACACAAACAAATTAAGAAAAAAAAAGGGAGAAGCTGTTGTTATTGCTCCTCCTGCACTTCTTCTTCATCTTCTTCATACTCATAACCTTCTTCCTCATCAGCCGTTGCGTCTTGGTACTGCTGATACTCCGACACCAAATCGTTCATGTTGCTCTCGGCCTCTGTGAACTCCATCTCATCCATTCCTTCACCAGTGTACCAATGCAAGAAAGCTTTTCTTCTGAACATGGCTGTGAACTGTTCACTCACACGCCTAAACATCTCCTGGATCGATGTCGAGTTCCCGATAAAAGTAGATGCCATTTTCAGACCCGTTGGTGGGATGTCACAGACGGTTGATTTCACGTTGTTTGGGATCCACTCAACGAAGTAGGACGAGTTCTTGTTCTGAACGTTGATCATCTGCTCGTCCACTTCTTTGGTGCTCATTTTGCCTCTGAACATAGCTGATGCGGTTAAGTACCTGCCGTGTCGTGGGTCAGCTGCACACATCATGTTCTTCGAATCCCACATCTGTTGTGTGAGCTCAGGGACGGTCAACGCTCTGTACTGCTGTGATCCACGAGATGTCAACGGTGCAAACCCGACCATGAAGAAGTGGAGACGAGGGAATGGGATTAAGTTCACTGCAAGCTTTCGCAGGTCAGAGTTTAACTGACCAGGGAAACGTAGGCAGCAAGTGACACCACTCATCGTTGCAGAGATGAGGTGATTCAAGTCTCCAACTGAACAAAGAAGATATGTCATATCCATCAACAACAATTTCAACTCCTAATCAATTAGATATATATATAACTAAACAAAGAAGAAGAAGAGGCTTACAGCTAGGAGTGGTGAGCTTAAGAGTTCTGAAACAAATATCATAGAGAGCTTCATTGTCAAGAACCATACACTCATCTGCATTCTCAACAAGCTGATGAACAGAGAGAGTTGCATTGTAAGGCTCAACAACAGTGTCGGACACTTTCGGTGACGGGAAGACTGAAAACGTCAGCATCATCCGGTCAGGATACTTTTCCCTGATCTTTGAAATCAACAACGTTCCCATTCCAGATCCTGTTCCTCCTCCCAATGAGTGACACACTTGGAATCCTACACATATCATTCACAACATCATCAACCACACACTATTCATAACTATATGAAATGGGCCTTTAATGGGCCGAATTCAAACCTTGCAAGCAGTCACAGTTCTCAGCTTCTTTACGAACGACATCGAGAACAGAATCGATAAGCTCAGCACCTTCCGTGTAATGTCCTTTAGCCCAATTGTTACCGGCGCCGGATTGACCGAAGACGAAGTTATCAGGACGGAAGATCTGACCGTAGGGACCGGATCTGACACTGTCCATAGTCCCTGGCTCCAGATCCATCAACACGGCACGTGGGACGAACCTCCCGCAACTCGCTTCGTTGTAGTAGACATGTGACTCGTTCGAGTTGTAAATCGTTCTCTCCTTGGTACCTTCCGGTGGAATCGATACCGTGCTCGGCGCAAACTACTTCCCAGAACTTAGCTCCGATCTGGTTTCCACATTGACCACCTTGAATATGGAGAATCTCACGCATCTTCGATTGCTTAAGCTAAGTAGAGGAAACTACAAAATTGAGAGAGAGAGAGAGAGAGAGAGAGAGAATTTGAACGGTTACGACTTAGCGAAGAAATGAAGAAGACGAAGTGGTTGCTTTTATAGTGCGTTGATTAACGGAGACGTGCCGGTTCTAACTGTATTGGTATTTGTAAACCGTACCAGACTCAACCAGAAAACCAAAGATTTGAATTTTCACAATACTTTTCTTTTCTTTAAATTTTTCATACCATATGATTTAATTGTTTGAGGGTTAGTGAAAATTGTAATATTAATTCTTAACTAACTGAGTTTAACCGCGAAACCGAATCTAAAACCAAAGTTAATCCCCGGTAGATTGAAAACCGGTAACGTTGGTATGTCTTCTTTATTGCCGCCACGAATGACGGAGGTGAGTAACGGCTGTTAAGTCCGTTGGCCCACTACATAAAATACTCCACTCTGCAAATAATTGTGGATTTTTTTTTTTTTTTTTATCAAAGCAAGATAACATTCGGTATATTTTTTGTCAGTGTGTGGACAAAATAAAGTTAAATTCTAAAAAAAAAAAGAAGAACAAATTAAACAGTGTATTTTTTCTTTACCTTTTTTGATGGCTTTTTCAAATATAAATATTGCAGAACTAAGTTTTGATCTTTTTAGTTTTTATTACTTCCTCAAACATTTAAATGTTTCTTTATTTTTTTTTGTTTGGAGTGCATTAAACAGCTATAGAAACAGACATCTGAATTATCTGATTTGAAAGAATAAAAGGAAAAAAGAAAAAATAGTATGCAGTAGTACAGATGGACACAGAGTGGAAGTGGATGATCAGGTATTATTAAGGGGGAGGTATTGGTTTAGAATTTAGAAAGAATTTTAATGACTTTAAAAGTTAGGTAAAATATGTTGTTATTCAATCAAAACTTTTAGAAACTCTTTAAAAATTTGGTGTTATTGGTTGTGAATTTGTAAAAAGTTATCTAAAATCTTGATAAATCTAGTGCTATTGGATTAAGAGTTTTATAAAGTCATTAAAAGTTTTATGTTATTCAAGTAAAACAAAAGAATCTTGAATTGTTAAAGAATTCAAATTTTATATTATTGGTTTAGGATTTTATATCATTTCTTTCATAATAAAAGTCATGAAAACTCTTTCATCAAATAGAAAGATTTTACAAAATTAGAAAAAACAAATCATCAAGATTTTAAAAAACTTCTTAAACAATCTCTTAGAATCCTTCATTTTTAACTTTCAATTTTCTATGATTCTAACAATCAGCAAAAACATAAAGTCATTAAAATTCTTTCTAAATTCTAAACCAATATCTCCCCCTAAGTTAAAGTGTTACGCTCTATACGTGATGCATGTGAAGACAACAAAAGGCTGCGAGATCTGAACAATTCTACTTTGTTTTAAATTCTTGCACATGAAGGGAACCGTGACAGACACGTGATACCCAACGAAAAAGCACGTGATTCGGATTAATTACTGGGCTGTGAATCTGATTAGTGACACTGAAATCGCCAAAAATCTTAATTAAGAGAGGTGTTAGACTAGGAAATTGGAGTTAATAGTCTTATAAAAGATGCACATGTGCAAGTAGAGAGTTTTCGACTTTAAGAGTTACCATTATTATAACATAAATAAAATCATAATTAAGGTGTTACTTTGTTTGACGGCAGACTAGTTTGTGTGGATGTATTTAATAGCTTCAGCTTTATATATATAATTATTGTAATCATACAGTATTGTAGTGCGATGGGTGGGTCTAAATCTGAACAGTAACTTGCAAAACACTCTATGATCAACTAAAAATATTAGAAAAACAGGTAAATCTGGGACCTACGTGACATGAAAATTTAGAGAGAAAAACAGCAAAATCAAAATTATTGTGGCCTATATCAGAAGCAATGTATCAAATCTCGAAGAAACGTATTTATTAGTCTCAAAGTTACAGCAACTTGTGGTGGGATCAGTCAGGCCCGGCCCACCCATAAAGCAGCCAAAGCATTTGCTTTAGGCCACACAATATAAGAAATTTGTTAGAGCCATATCTTCAAGAGATTAGTTAGGTCAGTTGGCTATGTGTCCTGCCACAAAATGGTTTGTTTCTGGTTCGAGTCCTTTGCTCTACACTTTCTTTATTATTTTTTTTTGTTTTCTTTCTTTTACAGTTTTTTTTTTTTTTTTTTTTTCCGTTTGCTTACGATTTTGTTTTCCTTTTATTTTGGCATAGATTTGTCGAAATTTTTTTAGTTAATCTTTTTAATTTCTGTTTTTAACAATAAAATCTTCAAATATTAGATTCTACTAGATATTAAAATATTATACTACTTCAAACTAAACTGGAGTAAGCTTTTGTTTTTTTTCCTTTCTTAACTTTAATCCTTATTTTATTATAATAATACTATATTATCAACTTTTTTGGATTATTAACTATATTATTGAATATGATAAGCTAGTAAATGAATTTGCTGCTATGAAAGTTAGAAAAGTTGTTTTTAGATTGTTTTATGTTTTTTAAAGTATTTAATAACTATTTAAAATATTTTTTTGTTATATTTTAGTATTTTAATGAAAATTTTTTTTTACTAAATTTTACTTAAAAATATGCTTTAGGCCACCAAAGTTCAAGGACCGGCCTTGGGATCAGTGAGTAGTAGTAGGCTAGTAGCCATCAAGTATTCAAGTTCCACCATCAACTTCATAACCAACCCTATCTTATAACCTCTACGCTTGACATTTTGGGATTCAAAGATGATGGTTGTTGTTTACCAAATTTAAACTAATTTCAAACTCACATTTTTGGCTGGTGGGTTGGCACTTAGCTCATTATTCTTTTTGACAATTGATGCAATGCATAGATTCTTGTTACAAGAAGAACAAAAAAACAAAAAAATAGTAATCATGAAATCTAGAGAATGAGTTTTCAAGTCACAAATTCGAAGCTAGAAAATTATGTGAAGTTTTTTTTTTTCCGTTTTGAGTTTTCGTGTTAATATTCTAAAGTTGGAACATATGTCTCTAGTCATCTACAACAACATCGAACCGGATTTTAAACAAGTTGAAACCGGTAGGTTATACGTGTACTGTATTTGTCCAAAAAAAAAAAAAAAAATACGTGTACTGTATATATTTGGTTTTCTCTACACAAAGCTAAAAATTATCAAGAACCGGTTTGATTCTGCTTACTCCAGTACTTCATCTCCCACTGTAGGATTCTCGTAGTCGTACTCTGTTTCCTCTTCACAACCGAGTAAAGCAATGCCGGGTCATACGGAGGCGGCATGGTACACGGACCAGAGTCCGCAGGGCGTTTCACAAGTGATTCCTTCATGAACTTCCGCTCGTTCCCACTCCTCGGGCACGCCATTGTTTCCGAGCAAATCTCCACAGCATCCCGGGGAATCTCAGGTTTAAACAGGAGGAGTTTCGAGTATTCTGTTAAAAGATGGTACATGTAATCATACACATAGTCCATCTTGAGTTCTTGTTGAATGAAATCGCTAGCCGCCTTTCCAATATCTTGTGCCTGCGTTGATATTGGGGTTTTCATCATATACTAACAATGTACCAATTGATGAAGATCAAGACCTTCACAAGGGAAGCTCCCATGATGGATTAAACAATGTACCTTTTGAACGTGAGTGTTGCCCCAATCAACGGCGAACTTGATGGAGCGGCACTTGTCCTGCTCCCTAACGGGCCAATAATGGTGAGCCGGAAGCAGGCCTCGTGTGAAGAAATCATAGTAATGAGGTTTCACCAGCAGAGTCACAGAGTCGCATGCCAAAATGTACTTCTCGCTCACCGACCATGCAGAACCTTCTATATATATCTTGTACCTGTTACATAAAGCCATAAACGTTACTATACTTTCTTATTTCAACTTTGCATAACCTAACTAAACGTTTGAGTATATATAATTGAAGTCTACAAAAACTACACTACCTGTGATGGCATTGGCTCGCCAAGTCTGATTTCTTGTAACCTTCCTTTGATTCTTTGATCCAGTCCTACATGACAAAGTCGAAACGCACACATAAAATTTATAAAACTGTTGTGAAATTTGCAGTTGTAAGCAGCAGAATCTTGAAAATTATTACCTGAGCATACAAACGAGCGTTCCACTCGTGTTCCTTAGAGACATTACATTTCATGAGATCTTGTCGTGTCTCTGCGACCACTGGATTCCCTTTCCAGTAAGCATAAGGCTCTCTGTTTATCCAAGTCTTCCTCTCGTTCCCTTCTCTTAGTTCCTTCAACAAACTCTCCCATGGCTTTATATTCACCTCCGCCCTACAAAATTTCATGGGTTTCTACTGATCAATTCGAAACTATTGGGGTGCAACCGAGAAAACATAAAAAAATTCAAGGGCGCTTTGTTTTATTACCATCCCCAGAAGGACCAGTCAGGAAAAACAATATCAAGCGTCTCCTCATTCCCACAGTACCACAGTACCGAAACAACGGCGGAGGCGAGGGCGCGTTAACTCCGGCGAACTCCGCAGCTCTAACGACCGGCCAGTCAACGCAGTCAAACATAAGCTCGAGATCTGGAATCTTCCCAGGGTACTTCCTTAGAAGCTGTAAGAATCCCCAGATAGTGAACACGTCCCTTGTCTGAAACGCATCTTGAAACCTCTCCACGTAAAGCTTCCTCTCCAGTGCTTCCCTCGTGATCCCTGTCTTCGCCCATGGACGGAGATCCTCGTGGATCCAACGGAAGTAATCTGGGCACGTGGCGGTTGGAGGATTGTTTGTATCATCTTCATTGAAGGTTGCTGTTGTCGTTGGGTATTTGTTTCTCGGACATGTACTCCCGGTGGTGGTTTCGTTGGCGGAGCAGTGTAGTGTGAACTCGGGTTGAGGGTTTTGTGTAATTATGGTTGTTGGTCGAGGGTATTTTGGTGATATCGTATGGGTTTGGGTTTTAGTCTTTGGCGACGCCGTCACGGCTTGTGTCAGAACCTAAAAGCGTGAAAACGAGTTGTATAGTTTATAGCAGATATTGACCCAAACCAAACTGAACCGAACCGAATCAAAATTCATCAATCGAACTAACTATATTCAACCAACCAAAAAATTAATAAAACTTAGTAATACTTTTCATCAAACATATAAAAAAAAACTAAAAAATCAAATAAGAAATTATTAAACTTTCATATATCATATATGTTTCGTCCAAAGAAGAAGCCATGGTCGTGTCCAAGCTCGATCTTCTTCTGCGATATACACATACACATCTCGACAGGAGAATATACAGCCAAAGGCCAAAACCCAAGTGCCCTCTCAACCCTTGACCTTGAGGGATTAATTTCAAACATCAAAGAAAAAGACAAACCTTTATAGGTTTTTTGGTATCAGGTTTTATTGATTGAAAAATCTTAGTCGAATTTTTTTTTTAGGTTGAATATTTAATTTACAAATAAGAAATATTATACTCTGAGTTTGTTCTTTCGTTTTATGTGAAAAAAATTGATCAATCTTAGTTGGTATCGTCAACGGTTCAGTAATTTGGGGTCTTGTCTCCATGCGTTTACAACCGATTCCAAGATTGATATCTCTGCCCAAGTGGCAGTTTCAAGCTCTAACTTTGGAGTACTTCTTTCAAGTGGCTTGTTTTGGAGTCCAAAATCTGGTCCAAAATCTAGTCCAAGACGTAATAACAATTTTTTTGAATTTAATCACTTGTTTGTCGCCAATCAGTAGCCAACATTAATTTTATAAAAATATATAATTTAATTTACTTTACATATTATTTAAAGCATACTACTTATATATACGCTACATAATATATTGATCACTTTAAATTTACAAACATTATTTACATATATACTTACTATAATAAAATTATATTTTCTATTTTTAATTTAAAATTACATTTTATGACTTAGCATAAATGAAGATACTAATTTTAAAAGATCAGACCTACTGATTCATATACATTTTTTTGAGCTTCACCTTTCATAGGTAATTTTTCACTTTGCAACCACTTCACAACTGTACTAATAGAAAACAAAAAGCTCAAGTCTAAAACAATTAACAATTAATAATTAATAATTAATAATAAGTATAGATATGGTAAAGCAAGCATAAAAAAATTGATATTACTTACATATATTTTGTTTGTGCCTTTGAAAATGAGATTAATATGAGAATGCCACAACATGATGCATGTATTTATAGTTTATATGTGAAGAATGCCAAAACATTAGTCACTACTTAGTAGCCAAATTACCGACTAATAGAAAGAGTTGCTACGTAGTCGCCAAATTAGCTGCTTTGATGCAACAAAATTAAGTTCTTTCCATTTAGTCGTATAAAGGTCGTCAATCAATGACTACAATACCGACTATTGTATTTGGTCGGCAAATAACGTCTGAGTTACGACTAATGTTACGCAGTTGTAAAATGGTCGTAAGATAGTTGGCAAGTACTCGCTTAATTTCCTGACTACGCATTTAGTCGCCAATCGTAGTTGTAAATACCCTGTTTTCTTGTAGTGTCATTGTTCCACAAGAAGTCTTTTCACTTATTGTTTCTATTGTTGCCAAGGACTCCTTGTTGATGTTCTTTACCTCAGTGTTAGGATTACTCTTGACTATCCCATTATCTATCGCTTTTGGTTTTTTTGTTTGGAGTTTTTAGCATTATTGTCGTTAGCTATTTTGCTTGCACTTTGGGCTTGTCAGAGTGCGTCTACCCCCAATGTAACCGTCTGATTTGAATGAAGAAATTGGTGTACAAAAAAAAAAGTGTGCATGGATAATCATAATATTTATAAAAATATATAAGTGGATGTCAACATCAGTTCTCCTCTTGATAGAGCTCTAAAAACAAAGACAGAGATACTAAGACAGAGATACTACTGCCTTTATAAGTAGGGCTTGATTGGTAGAGGATATTTATGAACATAATGTCTTTTAACATCATGTTTTAATTGAGCATATAAGAGATCATATAAACTTTTAAATGCTGCTATATGCTCTACAGCTCAATGCTTTTTAATAGAGCATTTCATAAGCATAAAGCTTTTTAAAGTTTTAAATTACAATTTTACCCTTACTAATTGTATAAAAATGTTTAATTTTGTAATTTTATATCAAAAAACTTACTGTTATACCAATCACATATCATCATATTAATATATAAAAGCATACTGTTTCTGCAGCTTACTATCCATGCTGCATATTGCTACTGCTCTATTATAAGCTATGTCAATAAAACCTCTAGTCTTCCTTTTCCCAATTATTAATTATAAATCTCCACATTTGGATACTATTCACTTTTGATAAAATAAGAAAAAACAATAGTTACATTCAAAATATCTTGTTGATAAATTAAAAACTGTTTTTATACATGAAGATATAGATGGAAAACAATATTAGATAAACTTATTTTCATCAACGGCTACTATGAAAGAAAATAAATATTAGCAAATAATTTTTAAAATAAAAATTAGCATTAATTTTTGCTTGTTATTGCAAACAGCTAATTTTCAGTTGTTTTTCTTTAAAAAAAAAACATCTTCTGTTGTCAAAAAAAAAAAACATCTTCTTTAAGATTCTTCTCTCTCTCAGTTCAAAAGAAAAAATCCCCAAATCGTAACCCTAAATTCACGCACTACTCTCTCGAACGCTAGTCGTCGATCGGCTAAGATGATATTTTCCCCAGAATCACAGATACAATATAACTTTGATAAAATCAATATATTTTGTCAATCTCGAACTGATTTTTTTGGATGGATCAACATTTTCTATTAATTAATAATTGAATAAATTAATAAAAATTTGTAGTCCCATGGTTATTAATGTTTTAAAGGTTTTACTCTATATATATTGAAGTTACTAAAAATATAAGAAAAAACAATAGTTACATTTCAAAATATTGTTTGATAAATGAAAAACTGTTTTTATACATGAAGAAATAGATGAGAAATAATATTAGACAATCATATTCGTTAACAGCTAAACAATAATTAGCAAATAATTTTTAAAATAAAATTAATTTTTGCATGTTTTCGAGGTTGAGGCTAATTTCGATTTGTTTTCCTTTAAATTAAAACAACATCTTCTTTTAACGTTCTTCTCTCTCTCTCACTGTTCAAAAGAAATCCCAAAATCGAAATCCTAAATTCACGCACTACTCTCTCTCTCTCTCGATCGCGAACCGTCTCTCTCTCGAGTTTCTTCTAGCCGATCAAGATGATCTAGAGCCTGGAAGATGAAGCATTTGGCAGTTGGGCGTTTCCATGTTGTATGGAACTGGTAGCAGTATTGTAGTGATCCTCACTACGGAATAAAATTTTCCTGAAGAATTGACCCGGAAAGGGATCAAAAAGGAAGGGAGTTGGAAGCAGGAAGGAATTACCGAGAAATGTCCGGGAAAAAGTAAACCGAGCATCATGACGGTTGGTGGTATGTACCAGTGTACGCGGTATGGAGACGGACAAGTGGACGTCCATACAGATAGTACCGAGAACCAAGAAGGTTACCGAAAACGGGAAGAAACCCGCTAAAATAATATTTTATTAAACGGAGTTAGTGGAATTGAAGAAATTAATTAACTATTCATAGTGGAGGAACCACTAAGAAATTATTAATTGATGGAGAGGAAAGTGGAGAGAAATATTCCCTCCCACTCGATTTTATCTCTTGAAGAAATGGAAGATTTATTTAATCATACAAGAGAGTGAGTGGAAAAGAATATTCTAAGATGCCATCGAAAATGTGTGAGTGGAGGAGAATATTCTTGATTCCTTGGAGAATTAGTAAGTGGAGGGGAATATACCTTGATGCCATGCGAGTTGGGTGAATGTAGGCGTGACACCTCACCCCCTGAGGTGTCAACACCACCCGCCTGAGATATGAGGAGGCGACACCTAACCCTATTTTGCATGTCTCCACTACTTCACTCAAGACTCTATAAATACCTCATTTCTTTCTCATTTGGAGAAGAGAAAAAGAGAGGAGTGCCAAGGGCTGTCGAGAGTGAGAGAGAAGAGAAGAGAGCGAAGCTCTGAAGAATTTTTGCCAAGGGGATCGCCGATCAGTTGTTGCATATGCGAAGTGAAGTTGAAGCTACCAAGGATTCCAACAGTTTCCTCTTGAGATCTTCGACATTCTGTGAGTTCAAGGAGCATAGATCTGAATTAGATTGTTGTCAACGACTCAATCTAGTGTCAGTTTGCATGTGCACATAGTTGCATTTCTGCTTGATTTTCTTGTTAGAATTTCTTGAGTTTTGCATGCACTTTGAGTTGGTTGCTCAGTGTGGGATGTGCTCCATGGTAGATCTTATGCATGATCGCGGATCTACATTTTAAATCTATTGCATGTGAGGTTAAGTGGTGGTACTTAGTGTTTTATAAGTTTTTTAAGGCTTATAAACTTGAGTACCCACTTTCGAGAGGACTTGGTGTGTTAGAAGTTCTTTAAGACTTATAAACATAAGTATCCATAAAATGGAAGGTCTTAGTGTGTGGCGTTGTGACAGGAGGTTCAACAGCCATAAGCACACTAAGACAGGGATATGTCTGACCTTCGCCCGGTTGGTTACGACATGCATCAGACACAGAGTTGGCGCTCAACTTTCTAGGGCTACAAGTCAAAAAAAAAAAAAAAATATATATATATATATATATATATATATTTGCAGCTCATGGGGGTCAAACCAGTGAAGTAATGACAGTATTAATACAACTAAACCACTAGGCTAAGGATAACTTTTGTCAAAAATGGCCGAATTTTTTTATTTATTATGCACGGCCGCAAGCCAATGCTTGGCTTGCTTGGCCTCTTGGCCGGCTCTGATCAGACATAAGAGCTGTGTTGCATGTCGAATGCTCGGAGAGACTTGGTTAGCTACCATGGCCGGAGCTCTATACGATGGTGTAGTTATGTGGAAATTCCGATTGCATGCCTTGGGTGGATGCAATGCGGGAAAAAATGGGTGATTGGCGAGAGGCAGCATATCTGGGCTCTAGTAAACTTGTTTAAAAATATTTTCTTTTTATTCAAGTTTGCATGTTTGTAGATTGCTTGCATTTGCTGTTTTAGCTTCCGCATGTTTTCTCTGCTTGATTGTTTGTTGTGTGTGATTGCTTGTTGTGTGTTGCATGATTGATTCCTTGTGATTTGGGGTTGGGATGGGAATCTAATCTTCTGCAGGGACCCCTGATACTCACTAAGTAATCCTAGATTACTTATGATAGTGTTTCGTCCTGCAGGCAACCATTAGAGGGTGTTAGAGGGCGTGTTGGACGATAGGAGCCCGGAAAGTAGATTTTTATGCCTTTGTGGAAAATAAAAAGTATGTTTATCTTTTTAAGAAAAATCTGTATATTCTTTTTGGCATTAGGCCTGGCCATAAAAACTCTATAAATCTTTTGTTAATCTTATGAGATATTTTTATTTAATTAAAACATCGGTTTTATATTCGAATAAGATTATCGGCTCATAGATCCTTGTCCGGGACAGCACAACACTTGGGCATCGCGAAGGTATAAAAGCCTAAGTGGTGTCTATAGTGGTGGAAACCTCACCAATGGACCGGTCAAGGCCATAAATGGGTTTTAGAACCTCGGCCGGGTCGTTGGTGTTCGTTTCCAAGTAGCGTTCCGGGGCCGTTCTGGGTACTTCTGGCCATAGGACGGTTCGGGGGCATTACAAGTATGCTCAGGAGAAAACACATGGAGATGCTTGTCACCGAAGATACCGAGAACTCATGGGTATGGTGGCCCCAGTGCTTGAAGAGAAGAATTACAGTAGAACCTCTATAAATTAATACTTTTTAAATTAATATTCGCTATAAATTAATAAAATTTTCCAGTTCCGAGTTGGGCCGGTGTAAAAATTCGATAAAATAATATGATAATATTTTTTCTGGAATCCTATGTAAAAATATGGATCCATCAATATCATAAACTAATAATGATATAAACTATATATATATATATATATATATATCTAAGAAAAATTAGTAAAATATGGCTCTATTATTGTATTTGCCTATTCTTGAATTTGCATTCTTGTTGGAGTTTATCTATAATTTTTCTTATTGCATCAAAAACTTTTTGTGTTGTTTTCTCAAATTGCATCCAAAAATTGTGTAATTGGTTCTAAAAAAACCACAATATCTTCTTGGACTTTATCATGAAGGATAGTAACAACAATGTCTTCTAAACTCTGAACTTCTAAACATTTATCATTTTCACCTGGATAATCTTGTAAACTATGGGGGAGGTATTGGTTTAGGATTTAAAAAGAGTTTTAATGATTTTATGTTTTTTAAAATCTTGCTGATTTTTAAAATCATAGGAAATTAGAAAATAAAAATGAAGGATTCTAAGAGATTGTTTAGGAAGTTTTTTTAAATCTTGATGATTTGTTTTTCCTAATCTTGTCAAATCTTTCATAAAATCTTTCACAATCTTTCTATTTGATGAAAGAGTTTTCATGACTTTTGTTATGAAGGAAATGATATAAAATCCTAAACCAATAACATAAAATTTGAATTCATTAACAATCCAAGATTCTTTTGTTTTACTTGAATAACATAAAACTTTTAATGACTTTTTAAAACTCTTAATCCAATAACACTAGATTTATCAATACTTTAGATAACTTTTTACAAATCCACAACCAATAACACAAATTTTTTAAAGAGTTTTAAAAAGTCTTGATTGAATAACAACAATACAACATATTTTACCTAACTTTTAAAGTCATTAAAATTCTTTCTAAATCCTAAACCAATACCCCCCTCTATTAACATCCATCATATAACGATAGCCAAAATTATAAATTAAGAAAATTCTATAAATGTGTGAATTATAACAAAATATCTTATTTTTAATATAAACTATTCAGAACTATGAAAATTATAAAAAAAAATCATAAATTAATATTTTATTAATTTATCGATAAATTAATAATTATTAATTTATAGATAAATTAAAACCTCTTTAAATTAATAAAATATTATGGTCCCAATTTTATTAATTTATAGAGATTTTACTGTATATTCGACCTATAATAATACCTAGTTTAGGGTTAATTGGCCAGATCGAGCACTCGCTGAAAGGGAAGGAAGCTTTGACAAGATCGTTTAAAGAAATTATGAGTCAATTTCTCATACCTAACATCACATGGGATGATTTTCCAAAGGAAATCGAAGCCTTTGGATTAATTAAGAGAAATTCCTTTAAATACCACTAAAAAAGTTTTTTTTCAAAAATACCACATTTTAGTTTTTTTTCAAAAAATACCACAAAAGTTTTTTTTTCCAAAATTACCACTAACTCAAAAAAATTGAATTTTAAGGATGTAGAATTGTTTTTTATTTTTATGTTTGGGTTGACAAATTTAGTTTTATGGTTTAGTTTTTATGGGTAGGGTTTAGTATTGATAATTTAGGAATTAGTTTTTAGTATTAGAACTTAGTTCAATTATGTGGTATTTTTGGAAAAAAAATACATTTTAGTGGTACTTTTAGAAAAAAACTAAATTGTGGTATTTTTAGAATAAAAATCTATTTTAGTGGTATTTATGACAATTTCCCTTGAATTAATCCATATGTTGGTTGATTTTAGTATAAGGTATGATCTTTGGTGTAAGCTTTCCTAGGCGTTTGAGATTTTTCAGTACAAAAACAAACTACATTCATTAGGTTTTGAGATGTTCTAAGATTTTCAGATAATTTTATAAACAAAAATATAACATATATAAGTTTAAGATTTTATTCAATTTGAATATTTCAGATTGAATACTAAAAGCTGCGAATTCGTTTCTTTTTTATTCATTGTTTTTGACATTCATATGAAGAATAAAAAAATTATAGGACGATTACTGAATTCGCGTGATTCTTGGATGAATTCTTAAAGCGTTGAGAAAAAAATGTTGATTGAAAATCTTTTTTTTTTTGTGGAAAGTTGATTGAAAATCTTTTGGTCGAAGAGTTTTTGTTACAAATAAGAAATATGGAAATATTATATTCTTAAGATGTACCACCATCCACGAATCCATGACTTTCGTAAATGTCACCTTAAACAGTTTTGGTATTCAGAATAATCAAAGTTTGTTCCTTCGTTTTATGTGAAATATTTTTTTGATCAACCTTAGTTTTTTTTTTTTCTATTATCAATAGAGTCTTTCCTAGATTAAGCGAGAGATTTTTGTATCGTAAAACACATGTCCATTTCACGACATCATATTGTCATTTGAACTCATTGATCTCTTGTGCCGTTTACTTCAAGCCACTTGCTCTGTTTTGTTTTGTTTTGTTTTTCTTACGAGTTAAGCCACTTGCTCTGTTTCTTTTCACGACATCATTATTTTTCTTCATTCTTAGCCAAGCAAGAGCAAAATCAGAGAGTCCTTAAGAGTTGGTGTATTAAAAATTCAACTTTGTATATTAAATGCTAAGTAGTTACATGAAGAGTTTGTTTCTTCAGTTATAACTGTTCACATTTATTTACCAATTAGAGAGCAAGAAGATCTCTCATCCCTGTATCACAAAGGCAAGTTACTGGATAATCATCCAAATTTTGCTCCCACAAGTCCATAAATGGATCCAACAAGACACAAGAGACAGACAGTCAAGCAAACGAAGCTAACACACCTCTAAGAAGAAGCCATGGCCGCGTCCAACTTTGTATCTTCTTCTGCATTATACACATCTCCACAGGAAAATAAACTGCCAAAGGCCAAAATCCAATTGCCCCCAACACTCCTAATACTTCATTGAAGTAGGGAAACATCACTGCCACACCCGTTGTGATTACCACATATATCGTTCTTACACACATCCTCATTGGATTCAGTCTCACTGTTCCTCCTCGTAACATTGGAAGTTTGAAGTCGTAGAATCGGGCAATGAACTTTTTTTGTGGATATTTCTCGGTTAAGGATATCTCCATAGCCGCGAAGATCGGTTGACTGAAGACCTACAATTACATTCTATATGTTATAAACGTGAAAATGATTTTGATTCTCGATATTGTTTGTTTGCATTAAATTTTTTAATTTTGTTAATTGTAAACTCAAAATGTCAAAACATAGATATATACATCTCCACATTCTAAAATGTGGTTTGTTACACATGTAAAGGAAAATACGGACGTTCTGGTTAGATTGGCACAAGGGTACTCGTACGATACCTGGTATCCACCAACTAAATGAAGAACAATGCAAGCGTTTGCGAAATCAACGAGCCAAAATGGCTCATAGAATCCGAAACCGGTCAAGAGATTTCCCGGGGTAGAATCTCCAAAGGCCGCATAACCAAGACATCCGCAACAGAAGAAGAAGAATGTTTGGATGAATACCGCTACCGCCGAGGCTTTCTTCATCGTTTGCTTCTCTGCCGGTGGTGATCTCAATGTGTTCTGTTCTTAACTATATCAACTTTTGCTCTTGTGAGATTCAGGTAAATAATTTACCTTTATACACATAATGATAATACCTGAATCTCAAGAAGTATCATTGAGAAAGGATATGAAAAGGCAATGTTCCCAAGAGCTTGGAACACTAACCATACTTTTGCACCTCTGTTTTCTGCTGGACTTCCCTTTACGCTTCCCTCAATTTGTCGTTTTTCTCCATTTGAATGAAACATTAAAATATTCAATTGTCTTACATCTCAAAATCTATTGATAATAAGTGAAGTCGACTGAGTATCAAAAGCAACAAAGACAAAATTAATCTACATATATATGAGAGATGAATATATTGTCTATATATACCTATGATTTTGTTGAGGGCAAGGCCGATGCCAATCAAGGAGTACGCAAAAGACATAATTGCAGCGACAATAGAGAGCCATAGCATGTCATGTAAATTAGGGATTTGTGACATAAGGATCTGAACGAAACCAAACAAAAGCATAAAGTAGTTGTTGTTGTCGCCATATGAACATGTTGCATTGTGTCCTTCTCTATGATAACAATTCGATTTCATAATTGCTCTGTAAAGAAATAAAAGAAACTCTACATATCAATTAAAAGTTCCAAAGAACAAAAGAAAACAACAGTTCAAATATGTTTACATGTATTATTTACCTAATGGATGTAGCTGTAACAATGGTATACGCAATGCAAAACCCCATAAGGTTAATGTATACAACAGCCCCACATAGTATCTCATTCTTCTTCCCTGCAATATAATTTAACAAATTAAATTATTACTATAATATTCCAGGTTTTTTTAATTAAATCCATATAATTTCCTTGGTTGGGGGGTAAAAGAGCACAGTACTTAGTCTTTTCCCATTGCATGTATTCAAATTTTTGATTTCCAAAACTTTTTTTTTATTTCATTAGATGGACAGCTAGTACGCTAGTTGAACATATCAGAATGAATTCAGATTATGAGTTTTGAAGTTAACCTAAATAAACATTAACGGCTTGAGCGTAAGAATTAAGTCGGAGGGGGCCGTTGTCAGGATCGGGGTAACGGTAGCAATCGGAAAGAAGAAAAGCAGAGAGAAGTGTGACTCCCGCGAAGGCTATAAGCGCGACCGGACCAGCTATCCAGCCGAGCTCTGCCGTGGCCCAAGCCAACGACAACACTCCTGCTCCTATCACTCCTGTTATTATATGTGTCACAGCCGTCCATAACGTTCCTATTTTTTTTTAATTCAAGAAAACAAAACGTGACTATTTTTAATTAGCAACTAAATATATATAATACTCTGTTTAATTATATGATTACTAAAGGGTTTACCTGTTCTTGTAGAAACTGAATCACGAAGTTGAGTTTCGGTTGGTGTTATAACTTGAGACTTGGCATCTTCTTTGATGTCCATTATTATTTTGGATGACGAAGATGAAGATGTTTAGTAGGTTTATGTATATATATTTATCGGGAAGACGAAATGAATACGTTTAATCTTCTTGGGGAAAGAAACTTTGCTTGAATGAATTGAAAGACAGATGGTTGTCTACTACTACTATTGTAATTTACGTGTACTTATTTATAGTACTCGTGTTTCATGCGAATAACATAAGATATTTTTTTCGACGGTCGCATCTACCCATTAGTAATTGATTGGAATGGATGAAACTAATTTAACAGTTGGGTGGTCTATTTCTTTTTTTTTTGTGCTTAGAATGCAAAAAGGAATAATGTGTTTGCCATACTACTTTAAATTCTGTCCATCCACAATAACTTTATTATCAACTTTTTTATTTTAAGGATGGATTTCTCTATATTCTGTTTGTTAGGTATATAATTCTATCGGTCTGTTCGTAATTGGCATTCTCATCTCAGCACATGTTATTATTACGTCAACCAGAGAAATAATACAAATTTGTTAACCATCACTTACTTATTGAATAGGTATATTATTTTTTATAATGAGTATATCAAAATAAGTTGGTTAGTCATCTAGATTTGGCTCTGACAAGTCCATGGATCGATCCAGCAAGAGACAAGAAAGAGACGAGCAAGCAAATAAAGCTGAAGAGTCGAAGAAGAAGCCAAGGTCGCGTCCAAACACGGATCTTCCTCTGTAGTATACACATCTCCACAGGGAAATATACAGCCAAAGGCCAAAAGCCAAGTGCCCCCAACACTCCAAGTACTTCATTGAAGTATGGAAACAACATTGCTATTCCCGTTATGATCACCACATACGTCGTTCTCAGACACATCCTCATTGGATTCACTCTCACCATTCCTCCTCGTAACATTGGCCATTTTAAGCCGTAGAATCTGGCGACGAACTTGTTTTGTGGGTATTTTTCGGTTAGCCATCTCTCCATAGCCGCGAAAATTGGTTGACTGTAGACCTACAATGATATTCTATATGTTCAAAATATCAAAGTGTTTTTAAAGAAAGAAAAAAAAAATTAATTGACAATTTTTTTTAATTTCTTTCTAAATATTATAATTTGTGCATGGTTTGCTTTCTAAGCTGTGATTAGGCATGTAAACAAAAATATAGAAATTGACGTTTGAACACACTAGATGTGTAACATGTGTTGGTTAGATGCATGGGACCAGGGGTTTGTACGATACCTGATATCCACCTACTAAATGAAGAACAATGCAAGCGTTTGCAAAATCGACAAGCCAGAATGGCTCATAGAACCCGAAACCGGTCAAGAGATTTCCCGGGGTGGAATCTCCAAAGGCCGCATACCCAAAACATCCACAACAAAGGTAGAAGAATGTTGTGATGATTACCGCAGCCATAGAGGCTTTCTTCATCGTTTGCTTCTCCGCCGGTGGGGATTTCAGTGTGTCCTGTCCTTGATCAGCAGACTCTATATCAACTTATGCTCTTGTGATTTGACGTACAATGTTTAAGAATCTCCTGGAGTAGTAAATGTTTTTTTTTCTTACTTAGCATCAATTTGTATGAAGGTTAATTTATTTACCTGGATCTCAAGAAGTATTGTTGAGAAAGGATATGAAAAGGCAATGTTCCCAAGAGCTTGGAACACTAACCATACTTTTGCACCTCTGTTTTCTGCTGGACTTCCCTTTATGCTTCCCTCAATTTGTCGTTTTTCTTCATTTCAGAAACAAAACAAAATATTCAATCATTTTCTATCTCAAAATCAGTTAATGACAATATATAAATGGAGTTAATTACCTCATAAACACTTAAACTCTTAATAATTGGTTAGTATCACAAGTAAAAAAGCAATATTAATCTATATAAAAGATCATATGGCTTATCTTTACCTATGATTTTGTCAAAGGCGAGGCCGAGGCCAATGGAGGAGTAAGCAAAAGACATAATCGCAGCGACAATAGAGAGCCATAACATGTTGTGGAAATTAGGTATTTGTGACATAAAGATCTGAAGCAAACCAAACAAAAGCATGAAGTAGTTGTTGTTGTCTCCATATGAACATGTTGCACTGTGTCCTTCTCTATGATAACAATTCGATCTCATAATCGCTCTGTAACGAAATGGAAGACCCTCAACATATCAATATTATTTCACCCAAAAGAAAAAGATATATCAATATTGTAAATCACAACATTCCTAAGAGATTATTAAAAGGTGTAGGTTTAACATTATGTTACCTAATGCAAGTAGCTGTCACAATGGTATAAGCAATGCCACAGCCAAACAGGGTAATGTATACAAAGAACCCACATACCATCTGATTCTTCTTTCCTGCAAATCAGATTTACAAACTTAATAAAATAAATCAATTTTTAAAATATATATATATATATAGTAACCAAACATGTAATCATAAATGGTCAGGACTCATTTTTTGTCAAAAAAAAAAAAAATGGTCAGGACTCATTCTAGACTACTACTATACCACTCGACCAGCACCATCAGACCAATCAAACAATCTATATATGTTTTAAACTAGTTTACTTTGTGTTTGACTGTGAATGATATCAGAATATGAGATCTGAAGTTAACCTAAATACAAATTAACGGCTTGAGAGTAAGAGTTTAGCCGGAGGGGACCGGTTTCAGGATCAGGGTAACGGTAGCAATCCGAAAGAAGAACAGCAGAGAGGAGTGTGACTCCGGCGAAAGCTATAAGCGCGGCCGGACCAGCGATCCAGCCGAGCTCCGACATGGCCCAAGCCAACGACAACACTCCTGCTCCTATCACTCCTGTTATTATATGTGCCACCGCCGTCCATAAAGTTCCTTTTTATTAAAATTAAGAAAACACAAGGTAACTAACTATTAGCGACTAAAATACACATTTAATTGCTAATTAATGCTCATGATTATGATACTTTACGGACGGCGAAACTATTAGCGACTAAATACCTGTTCTTGTAGAAACTGAATCATGAAGTTGAAGTTCGGTTCGTCTCATAACTCGAGACTCCTCATCTTCTTTAGTGTCCATATTGTTTCTCAGACTTTTGTTTGTTAAGGAATATGAAGATGAAAATGAAAATGAAGATAAGTAAAGTATAGTACTTATGTTATGTGTGAAGATACATAGTACTTTATGTTATGTGCAGCTGGTTATGTGTGTATTTATGCGAGAATAGGACATGAAATGTGTTATCTTCTCGAGAGTAGAATTTATTGTGAACTAGACGACATAAATAATTTGTCATTTACCATTATTATTGGCTAATAAAATGGATGGTCACAAGTCATTATTGATTGGAATGGTTTGACTTTTTGTTTCTTCAATCAACATCCCAACGTTTCATTAACCAAATAACAATTACACATTGTCTATATTCGGTAGGTTTAATCTCTGATTTTGTATTATATAATACAAAAATTCATGTGTGAAAGATCAAACATAACTCTTTGTTAGTCTATTGGTCACGCCATTACTTTCTCGATTTTGATGTGTAAACAACAATTTAGCTTCGCTTTATATTTCTCTTTCAAACAGTAACTAGTAATTTAAAATGACATATTTTTTTAGAAAAGAGATAATGTTCACTACTGTCTTGTTTGTATTGTATAACAATTGCGGATGAATAATTTATTTGATGAGACGTATAAACTTATTGTGCAAAAGAGTGAGTTTTTATCAGGAGAAATTGTCTTTTAGAAAAAAATTGATTGATTTCAGAGGCGCTAGATCTCTAGTAGGAAATTTGAGATTTTTTGTTTTTCATGATATTCGACATTTCAGTCAGTAAACTATATATCTCATGCAAAATTTTAGAGGCTACGAGTTCCAGTATGGAACTACATAGTTATCTGTGCTGTATAGTTCAAAGAAATATTTGTATAAATTTTACTGTAGTTTGTTAGCTGTAAAATAATAGTAAAAGTTTTATTTGATTTATTCTATATATTATATAATCATTTACATTCTATAAATTTATTCTATAGATTAAATTTAGAATATGCCTCGTCAAAAAAAAAAAAAAACATACCGAGGTTAAAAAAAAACTAAAATTTTTTTGAAATTAAAATAAAATTTAGAGATTGTTTGGAAATGAACCATATAAAATTGTTAAAAAATAATAATATACATCTCAAGATGAGGAATCAAAATTGTATAAGTTAACAGTTGACAAAAATGATTTGAAATCGTTTTGTGTGAGGGAGAGAAACTGAATTGTTATTCTTTTATAGTTGTGAGTTGAGATTTTCGCTACATCAAAGAATTTTGTTCTTCTCAAATTCAATTTCTATAGATTTTGACAATCACTTAACGGTGCAACTGACGTAGATTGTTTTTCATCCTAATTTTGCGTTGTCAACATAAAGTTCAATATATATTTTTAATTCTTTAAAGTTCAATATTTTATCTTGGTCAGTTTAGTTAGGATTATTATTTGCAAAAATATGAAAAGTTCTACCTTTTTTTTTTTTTTTTTGTGTGTGGTCATTATCTTGATTCTTTACATACTTTTTTTTTCTACCTTTTGTTTTTTTTTTTTTGTGTGGTCATTATCTTGATTCTTTACATACTTTTTACCAATATCAAAATTTTAACCTCATTGTATAGGTAAAATATATAATTCTAAATGCATCAATTATTTAATCAACATTTAAAAAAGTGAAGTTTAAAGAATATACAAACATCTATTCTTTCAATTTTCAGCAAAAAATGGTTTGTCATAGATATTTTTTTAAAAATGTATATATTTAAAAACAATCTTTGGTTATGTTTCGAAAACCCACAAAACTTTATTTAAAAAAATAAACAAATTGAAAATACATTTATCCTTGCAGTTAACGCACGACTGCCGTCTTCTTCAGTTTTAAGGGTTTCTGTCTAACAAAGGTTCGATTTTTTCCCTTTTTACTGTGAGTAAATCAATCATGGAGAAACATTTTCCGAGTGAAAAGCTATCACTGAGAGAAGGTTGTGAAGTCGAAATCTCTTACAAAAACAATGGCACTGAAGGCGTTTGGTACAAAGCCATTATCGAAGCAAAACCGCTCAGTGAACTCTGTGTTCGGTTCCTTAAGGATGACTTCTCCACTCCCCTTAACGAACTCAGAGACAAAGTCTTGATTCGACCCATCCCGCCAAAAAATGTGCAAGCTTGCATCGATATCGAGATTGGCACCATCGTCGACGCTGATTACAAAGATGCTTGGTGGACTGGTTTTGTGGTCAAAGAGGTTGGTACAGACAAGTGTTTGGTGTTCTTTGATTCGCTATCTGAGATCATTAAGTTCGATAGAAAGCAGTTGAGACCTCATCTTGAGTGGGTCGATGAGAAGATATACTCATGGTGGATCATTGGATCAACACAAAATTCAGAGGTAATTTGAGTTTTTGAGGGTTGCTTGCTTCTCAATTTTGTATCTTTCTTGCTATTGTTACCGAAAGTTTTGTTTTTCTCTAATGTTAATGAAAGACTTTAACTTTATTGGTAGTTCTTGAGGCGGTTAGCTGAGGAGCCTATGTTTAGTCCTGGAACAATGGTGGAACTAAGGTCTAAGATAAATGAAGCTGATGAGGTCGTATGGGTTCCTGCAATGGTTATTAAAGAGTTTAGAGAGGATGATGATGGTGAGTTTAAGTATATTGTCAAGGATATGCCTTTGATCCGCAAGAGTTATGAGGGAAGACCAAACAAAACGGTCGATTTGCGTAGTCTTAGGCCTATACCACCTTTTGTTCGGGTTGAAGAGTATCAAGTGGATGATCTCATAGAGGTGTATCATGATGGTTATGGATGGCGTCAAGGACGGGTTACGGAAAGTCAAATACCAATGGTGGGAAGGCTCTGGTGTGGATTGCTTATGGAGGCTACAAAGAAGAAACTGGTGTTCAAAAAATCGGATCTTAGGCCTTTGAAGGTGTGGGAAGATGGTGTTTGGAAGGTATTTAACGTTTTTTATTCACTGGGTTCGGTCCAACACTAGATTATTGTCAATAGTGACTAATTCGTTGCAAGAATGGAAATAAGAAAACTGTCATTGTAGCTTTAGAACTTCTCAGCTCCTTTGACTACATTTCTTAGATGTGTAACAATGGTTTGCATTGGAAGTGTTTGTTTTGTTATCTTCTTGTTATGGTTTATGATCTGTGTTATATGTTGCAGACAAGGGAATTGTCTTTAACTCAGGGATCAGGAGATAAGATGGGTGATTCTGTGATGAATGGTAAGTTTGGTAACACTCTCCAAAATCAAAGCGAATTCTACAAACACATTTTCAGTTTCTATATCATGAAAAATTGATCTTATAATTTCCACTGTTTTCCAGCAAATGAATCTGATCCACATGTAACTCCACCTCCAGGCATGACGATAACACCGTTGAAACAAGTAAAGGCTGAAAACGATTCAACACGAGAGAATGTAAAGTGGAACTTTTCGCTTTTACATTATCATTTCTCAGTTTCTCGCTAGTTTGTTAGCGGGTGGCTTTATCATCTTAATCCTCTTGACAACTTCCGTGCAGGGAAATAACGAAGATATTAATCGAAAGAGGAAAAGAGAAGATAACCTTTGTTCTGTAGCAAAGGATACAACAATGGTTTTGCCCTTTGAGAAGAAGTCACCATTTTGGAAGATACTTGAATCAAATGGAGGTGTTTAAGAAAGTCCCACAAAGTCCTCATTTCAAACCGTTGGTGGAGACTAGAGAAGAATCCCGCGAAATGTTTGCGGTTGGTATGATGTTTACCTTTTGTGGTTTACTTGATGAAGTCAAACTTCTGCCACACAAGGAGACCATAAGCTCATTCATAAGGATCAGTAATTCCTTGGCCGAGTTAGAGAAACACGGGTTCAATGTAAAAGTAGCTCAGTCGAGAATCTACAAGTTGTTGACTCTTAGAGGTATTCAATCAAAGAAAGAGGACGAACTCAAAGGTGCCAAGAAAGTGACTGCAGAGAAAGAGAGTGCAAAGGTTGAGAACAAGCACAAGATTCTCGAGCTGCAAAGGCTGAATGAGGAGATGGACAAAGAGATAGCTGAGAGTATGTCATGTGAAGCAAAGATTGTCCAAGAGCTTGATGATATGAAGCTTGAGTTTCAGGCAACTGCATCTGCTCCGTGGTGATATGATAAAAAATTATATGAGCTTTTTAAGCTAGTCGCTCTATTCTGCACTTAGACTTATATGTAATTGAAAAGACTTCGTTGGCCCTTTTTGGATGATTAATGATGTTTAGTTTTAAGTTTTAACAAGTTAAAAATTAAATCAACCACTTTTCGTGTGGTTCAGCGGTTATGCTTAGGGATTTATCTCTGATATACTCATTTCTCTAGTAGAGACTCTACTGTAGAGTGGATGCAAAATTTTCTTCTATTTGTTTTCTCTTCTTTAGAGATGAATAATGAATTTTACACTTTCCACTCAAATGTGGTAAAATTTGAGATGAATCTATTTTTCATTTGCAAGAAAACTTTTATAAATTAATACTCAGTAAGTTAATAGTCACTATAAATTAATAATTTTTTCCAGTTCCAAATTGGGTTAGTAGTTTTTGAGATAGTAATCTATACTATTAAAAGGGAAGCATTTTTAATAAGTAACATATACTAAAAAATTATTACATGAAATGCCAAACATATATTAAATGGATTACGGTTAGCCAAAAAATCAGAGCCAAACAGGTATTAATTGATATTTTAGTGTAGATGAACTTAAAGAGAACAAATAAAAATTGTAGCCAAACAATATGATTGCACGATATTAAAGTGTATATTTCTTAAAGTTAAACAAATCTTCCCACAAATCTACCCACGTATTTAGCATGTCAACCTTTAATGTAACATATAACAATTCAAATTATATTGTTACGATTAGGAGATTACAATATTATAATATCTTTTCTTAAAAAAATTATTCCTTTAATAAAATATCATCTTTGACAATTTACACATAAATTTCGGATAATTACCATATTCTAAACGATTTCGAAATATTCTTATTATTAAAATTTTAGCAACTTACCAATTATAATTATAGACGATATGATTAAATCTTAAATACTAGAAAATAATTTTTTAAACATGCCCTACAACTATAAATACAGTAGACGTAATGAAGGTGTAACTCATCTCGAATACTGCAAACCATCTAAAATTACAAATTTTTCCAAAAAAAAACAAAAAAATGGCTGCAAACAATGATTTGGAATATACAAGTGAAGATTGTACCCAGTTTGAGGCAATATACAACTTTCTTAGAAGAAACCTTGAAGATGATACTCGATGATGATGATGTGAGAATACATCATTTATGTGTAAGAAAACTAAGTTAAAAAAAACAGCATAATAGATGAAACAAAATTTATTTTAAATGTTTTTTGTTTTAATCTTCTATATGTCTGTTCACAACTTCTCAATTTTAGGATGGAGTGAAGAAAAAAATGTCAAAGAATTAGAGAGATTTGTGATTAAACTCGATTGGAAAATAATTGAGAAGAATTATGTTTCTGATTTGCAAGTTTCTCTTTGATTACAGATTTAAGAGGCAATGGCAGATGCATGCTATCATGATCATAGTTGGAACTTGGAAGCTATTTTCAATCAATTCTCTATGTTGAAAAGGATACCATCTACAGTGTACATATAACTATAAGGTTCACAAGGTTTACATGTAGGAGTTATATTTTCAAAAATTACTTTGTCTAAGTTTATTTAATATTAATTCAAATCTATTCTGATTAGTTTTCAAATGAGAAGTTACGAGGATTAAATTACTAACCTCTTATTTCTATGGAATGGCAGGTGCTTGCATATGCTTCTCTTGCCTAGATCCATATTGCTTAGCTTTTTGTCTAACTTATTAACATGACAAAAAAGAAACTGATTTTGTCTTTCTTTCCAATGTAAGAGAGTATATTTGACGGCAAAAAAAAAGTGTATTAGAAAGGTCATTCAAATCATCTATTATCAGAATAGTTTTAACAAAATCGAGCATCACTTTAATATTATGCCTAGAACCCATAATCGGATTTGCAAGAAAAAGTTTATATTTAATTTTAATCATTTACTAGACTTGGTATTCTAGATCAATAATCGTAGAAAATAAGAGTTGTGATGGTGACAATGATATTCTGCGAAAACAATAAAAATTAAGATGTTGAAGTCACTGAGTCATTCAGTTTCTCATAGTTATAGTTTGAGAACAATTTACAGAAAACTTTTTTTTTTCTTTTTTTTTGTTGGACAAACAATTTACAGAAAACTAAACAATTAAAAACACACTTCGATTCAAAACTTTAATAACATACACAAAACAAGAGAATAATAAAATTGTAAGAACCTGATTAACGTTGATGACTGATGAGCCTTGCTTTGACTGATAGAGGAAGGATGAAGAACCGCATGCGTCTTTGACGGAAAAAAAAAAGTAAAGTTCTTGACATAATTTTTTTTCCTTGGGCCGTTTAAAACCCAACAGTAATTTCAGTAATATAAATTACTGAAATGTTTAGAAGAATTGTTCTTAAAAAAAAAACTCTAAATTATGCTTTTTTTCTTTTTCCAAACTCATTTTTATATTACCTATTTGGCACAAAATTAATTCAAAGCATGCATACTTACATCACTAATTAAGGTTGGACAACTAAAATTCGAAATAAAATTTTGGGAGAAAGAAAACAGGACGAGATTTATTTAATTTTCCAGTGAACCCGCAGCTTTTCAGGTTACTTGCGAGCTTACAATGATAAACCAAATAAGTAAATATAATCTATAAATTTTCAGGTATATATTATCTAATCTATAGTATTAAAATCTTATAATAATTTGTAATAGATATGAAATAATTTGTACCAAATGCCCAACTGATATACGTTCGGGTTATAAATGTTATACCAAATCTTTTAGTTATTTTTAAATCTGTTGGAATAAAATATAATATTTTAAATCAGTAAATTATTATTTAAACTATAGTTATGAATGAGAAAACATGATATATATGGGATGAGACGAATCTGAGATCTCGAAATAGATATACCACCTTTCTCTTTTTTTTTGTCGTTTACTTATAACAAAAACGAATTTAATTATTCTGTTTGTATAAACTGAACTAAAAACAAATCTATTACTAAACAGGTACAAGTTTGGATTATGAATGTTGATTCCTAAAAAATATGTTTACAAGTATTACCTCACATGTATATAATATAATGCATACAGGATAGTAAACTTAGTTTTTGAAATCAATTCCGCACGTACGTGCGGGTCCGAATCTAAAAAACTTACAACAACCATTAGCTTTGCCAAACGTAATTGTAATATGTATGAAGGACTAAGAAAAACTTTATGTTAAAATTGATCCAAAAATTTATCCCCGGAAACTAATTTACAACTATGCATACTATTTTTTTTTTTATTTTACAACTATGCATAATATTTGTAATACAATATTTTTACAAAAAAAACTCTCAACAAACCCACAAAACAAATTTGTAATTAACAACAATATAACAAATTCTTTTAGAAATAAAAAAAACTTATGAAAATATCCCCGCACGTACTGTGCGGGTCCGTATTTAGTTATTGTTAAAAAAGATAACAATTTTTTTTCAAAATCTTATGTAAATATATAGTCCCTTCAATACTATAAATTAATAACCATATAAAATTATCAATATATATATATATATATATGTAAAATTTTAGTAAAATATGACTCTTGTGTCGTTATTTAATCTTAAATTTTCATTAATATTTGTTAGTGTTGATTTCCAATAGTTTTATTGAAATTGATTCTAATGAAATATTTGTTTTAAAGATTAAATCTTATTTTTTTTTTAAAAATTACCAAATCAAGAAAATCTCTCTATATTCAATAATTATTAATTAACTGATAAATTAAATACTTTTATAAATTATTCACCATAAAAAAAACTTTAATAAATTAAAAGATTTTTACTGTGTGGATATGCTCTTATTAATTTTTTTCTAAAAAAATGTACTGTAATTTGGTTATATTTCTCAGAAGAAACAAAAAAAAAAAACAAAATTAACCGTACATTTGTGCTTTCCCACAGTTAAAAAGAATCGCGCCGCCTTCTTCCGTCGGTAATACTATAGCGGTGACTACCGATCGATTTGGATGAAATTAAGAGTCGCTTCTTCTTCTTCTTCTTCTTCTTCTTCTTCTTCTTCTATCTCTTTAGGGTTTTCGGGTTCTTCACTTTTAGGGTTTTTCAAGGATGGGGAGGTTCGCTATGGACGAGAGTCCTTCAATGGAGGTAGGTTGTGAATTCGAAGTCTGTTATAGAAAGGTACCCGAATCTAAGTATAGAAATCGAAATATCTTACAAGACGTTTGGTATAAAGCCATTGTAGTGGAAGAAGCGCCAGAGAAGTGTGTTCAGTTGCTTAAGGACGACTTCTCAACTCCTGTTTCGAGATTTTTGACAATTCCCTCAGTCATATACCGACCGGTTCCTCCCAGAGTAGAGCCAGATTGCTACTTTCGCATAGGCACCATCGTCGAGGCTGATTTTAAAGATTCGTGGGTGACTGGTTTTTTAGTCAAAAACATTGATGATGCCAATTTCTTGGTCTGCTTTGTTTGACCACCTGGTGTCATTCAGTTTAAGGTTAAGCATTTGAGGCTCCATCTTGACTGGAGAGACCAAGGTTGGAACATACAACCAAAACTTAATGAAGTGGTAATAATTCGAATTTTGTTCTGTAGTAATTTGCTTCTTTATTTTTTGTTGATTCCCCTACCACTCTATGTTTTGTCTTTTCTTCTAATGTTTTGGTTCGTGTGAATATAACTCAACTTTACTGTCAGTTCTTGAGGCGGTTGGCTGAGAAGCCTATGTTTAGTCCTGGAACAGTGGTGGAAGTTAGCTCTGTTGTAGATGATGCGGAAGTCGTTTGGGTTCCTGCAATGGTTATTCAAGAGTTTAAAGACCATGCTGATAATGATGATGATGCTGATAAGGATGATGATGATGATGATGAGTATAGGTATATAGTCAGGGTCTGTGATAAGTCCTCGAGCTACAATAGTAACAAGGCAAAACTCAACAAAACTGTTGATTTCCATAGTCTTAGGCCTACACCGCCTTCTATTTCGGTTGATGAGTATCAGCCAGAGGAGTACGTAGAGGTGTTTCTTTATGGTTTGGGATGGCGTCAAGGACGAGTGATTGAAACTCTCCGTTATAAATGGTATACAGTGCTTTTAGAGGCGACAAATAAGGAGTTTCCATTCAAACACTCGGATCTTAGGCCTTTAAAGTTTTGGGAAGATGGCCTTTGGAAGGTATTATTGTAGCATTTTCTTTGTCAATAATGACTAATCTGTGTGAATTGTATGCAAGAATCTTGAAAATATGAAACTGCCATTTTCAGCTTTAGCACAAACTTAGCTCTTTTGAAACTGCCATTTCTTTTGATGTGTAATGATGGTTTACATTTAAAAGTCTTTGTATTGTTATTATCATCCTGTTGTTGCTTCTGAATCTGTGTTAAATGTTGCAGGCAAGGGAATCGTCGTCAACTCAGAGTCAGGGATCAGGAGATGAGACTGAGGGTTCTGTGACGAATGGTAAGTTGGTAACACTCTCCAAAATCTAATGGGTTCTCCAAATACATTTTCAGTTACTGTATCATGAAAATTTGATCTGTCACCGTTTTCCAGCAAATGAATCTGATCCACCTTTAACTCCACCTCCGGGCATAACTACACCACAGTTGATACAAGTAGAAGCTGAAACTCAAAGAAAGTTACTCCCCGAGAAGACACTTCCAAGGAATCAGAATGGCTCGGGAGACGAGTCATCACAAGAGAATGTAATGTTAACCCTTCACTTAAAGATTCTAATTCTCACTTTATCTGTAGTTTGTTAGCTTGTGGCACTTATTATCCTAATCCTCTTTACTGTTATTTATCTATTGACTGATATTTCACATTTGGGATGATCAACTTCCACAGTTGATACAAGTAGAAGCTAAAACTCAAAGAAAGGAACTCCCCAAGAAGACACTTCCTAGGAATCAGAATGGCTCGGGAGACGATTCAACACAAGAAAATGTAAAGTTAATTCTTAGCTTTAACTTTACAATTCTCACTTTCTCTGTAGTTTGTTAGCTGGTGTCACTTATTATCCTAATCCTCTTTACTGTTATTTATCTACTGACTGATATTTCACATTTGGGATGATCAACTTCCGTGCAGGGAAATAGCGAAGATATTAGTCGAAAGAGGAAAAGAGAAGATAACCTTTGTTTTGTTGCTAGTGCTGAGGAAGACAAAGCAAAGGATACAACAATGGTTTTACCCTTTGAGAAGAAGTTACCGATTTGGAAGACACTTGAATCAATGGAGATATTTAAAACAGTCCCACAAAATCCTCATTTCATCCCGTTGGTGGAGACTAGAGAAGATTCCCGTGAAATGTCTGCGGTTGGTATGATGCTTACCTTTTCTGGTTTACTTGAGGAAGTCAAAGCTCTGCAACACGACGATCCCATGTGCTCATTACTAAGCCTCAGTGATTCCTTTTCCAAGTTAGAGAAACACGGGTTCAATGTAAAAGCACCTCAGTTACGGATCAGTAGGCTGTTGTCTCTCAGAGATAGGCAATCAGAGAACACAGATGAACTCAAAAATGCCGAGAAAGTAGCTGCAGAGAAAGAGTGCCTAAAGGCTGAGAACGAGCGCAAGATTCTGGAGCTGCAGAGGCTGAATGAAGAAACGGAGAAAGTGATAGCTCAGAGTAAGTCATTAGCAGCAAAGCTTGTCCAAGAGCTTGATGATGGGAAGCTTGAGTTTCAGACAACTGCATCGGCTCCATGGTAAAAAAAAGTGATATGACCTCTAAGCTAATTATTCTCTAGTGTGTAAATGAAAACTTAGATTTCTGTAATTGAAAAGACTAGGTTGGCCCTTTTGTACGGATGGTGAATGATGTTTAGTTTTAAGTTTTAACTAGTTAACTAGGACCCCTGTCGCGGGGGAATATTTAGGGATAGATTTTTCTTTTAGTTTTTCTGTTTGTTTCAAGTAGAACAATATATTTAATACTTTATACAGTTTTTGTTGAACAAAAGAGAGTGATTTATGGAGTTAACACTTTTGATTCCCTTCTATCTTTTTGTCTTTCATGGCGTGTTTGGAAGGCTAGAAATAATCTGGTTTTTAATAATTTCCGCGAAAGTGCAATCAAAACAGCTTTAATGGCGCCACAAAGGAATTGATTAGTACTTTAAAACCTTCGGAGCCAATACTGAATGTCCCCAACAGCATGAACATTGTCACTTGGTCGCCCACAATACATCGACTCTAAAGTGTAATTTCGATGTAAGTTATGACAATCATACTCAACAAGCAACATGTGGTTGGATTTTTAAAAACCATCGAGGTGACTCTCTGGTGTGGAGTGCGTCTAGACTAAACTATTCAGAAACTCCTTTATAAGCTGAAACAAAAGGACTCTTAGTTTCGATTCAACAAGTTTGGATCAGATGATATCAATCTATTGTCTTCGAAGGTGACTGTGAAGTTTTAATCAAACTGGTTAATGGTCAAAACTTGAATACCTCCTTAACAAACCTACTATAAGATATAAGGTTTTGGGCTTCAAAACTACATCAAGATTTTTTTATTTTCACAAAAAGAGAGAATGTAATAGTGTGGCATATGCTTTAGCTAAATTTGGTTGTATTGACAAATCATATTTTGCTGATTCTGTATTGAGGCCTATAAGGCTCCTTGACACTCTTTGTAATGATTTTTCTTAAATCAATATATTTCATTTATGGAAAACAGAGAGTGAAGTATATAGTAAATCAATATATTTCATTTGTGGAAAACAGAGAGTGAAGTATATATAATAAGACGGGATATGAATAAAATTAAATAATAATTAATAATCCCTATATTAGTAAAAGAGAAATACAATTTCGATCATGGCAAAAATGCCCCTGCGTGTTAGACCAGAAATTTATGAATTAAGGCTAAATGAGACATTGTACGAGATTGAGTCGGGTTTAATTTTCGAAATAACCCGGAATTATGCAATCGGATCTTTTATATATTCGGTTTCCACATCAGCTAGATCTTTAATAGGCTCCCACCGAACAGGTTAATTAATGGGTTTGTAAATTTTAAAAGGTAGTTTATGGGCTGCATGGCCTGCCCGTAAACTTAACTAATTATTGTTTAAAGTTTCCAATTCTATAAAAGGCTTAATAATAAAATCTGATTATCGGAAAAATATGAGGAAAATCCTTTTATTTATTAGTTGCCATAAAAAATAAACTAAAAAATCTCAATCAAAATCATATCTTAATCAAAATCATATCTTTATTAAGAAATTTAATAACAAATGTACACAAAGAATATATATGCTCATAAATATTGTTGTATTTCAAATTTCAAGAAGGAAAGAAAATCATGGAAGTTTATCCAATCTAATGAATTTGGAAATTTTTAAAACAAAAGAAAAAATATTACCGTAATCATAGGAATTTTCGGATTAAATTATTTAAATGTGTAATAAACTAATTGGAATAGCTTAGTTTACAAATTTTCGGGTTAAATCAGTTTTAATTATATAAATTATATAAAATCAGGGAAGTGTATCCAAACTAATTGGCATTACATATATAAACAAATAATACATGTCATCAACATGGGTTGGCTTGCAAAACATACAATCATACGGTAGAACATATTAGGATTGATATTTTTACGAAAGTAGTAATTTTTTGCAGATTGGTTCGTTAGAACATACATTATAAATATGTAATTGTACAAATGTAATATTTTACAATATTTTATATACCTATTTTCTATTAAAAAAAAATGAACAAACTGAATTACATATTCATAGATATTCCCTCTATTTTTATTGTATCAAACTCATTTTCTTTTTCTTTTTTTCATTGTATAAGACTTATTATATTACCATTTACTCGCTTATTTTCTTCTACAATTTAATACAATTTTACTACCCATTTATATAATTTACTGTAATCATCCACACTATAATAAAATAAAAACTAGGTAACAACCCGCACATAGTGCGGTATAAAATAATTATTTAATGTTTTTACTGTAATTTTTATTTACAAAATCTATTATATTTATGGATAATTAAAATATTTAAAATTCGATTATGTAGTATATATCTATAAAAAAATTTGTATAATAATTAAAATTTAACCCGTGAGAGTTATTATAATATCAATCTTATATTATTATATCATATGAACAAAGGGTTTTTAAAATTCATTTTAAAGATTTTATGAAAATATAATTAAAGGATATAATTAAGTTAGAAAGATAATATAAAAATTAAATTTTGGGTGTTAATTGTAGTTTTGGAAAAATATAATGATAAATAAATGTAAATATTTTTAAAAGCTGATGACAAATAAAGGAAAGAGTGTCCTGAGCTCTGTAATGCTGACACCTCAGTTTTTTTGCCAAAATGTTCCTCTATTAATATATAGGGGATAGTTTTGTATTACATATATCGTAATTATTCCTCCGCGCTGTAGCACGGGTCCAGTCCTAGTATATTGTATTTGAATTGTTGGTTATGACTTCTCTTAGACTACAATTGGTAACCACAATTTAAGAAAATAATGAGTAGGAATATGATATTCTTCTTCATTCTTCTAATCTTTTACTATTTGAATATATTTTTTCTATCCCGGAGTGTGATGGTGCCTTGTGCATTAAGGACATACCTTTGGCCACTGCACTAAGGTGCCTTGTGATCCCGCTCCCTACGAATGTAGGGATTAGGCTAATGGGCCGGCCTGTTGTGGTCCAATGGTTGACAAGAAAAAAAAAAGAATATATTTTTTCTACATTCCTTTATTTTTCAAAAAACAAGGAACAATAGAACAAAAATGTTATTCCCAAAATTGACGAGAAACAAATGGAAAAAAAAATGAACAAATATCAAAATTCGTTTTTATTTTAAAATAAATGTAAAATTCTGTTTTTAATAATATTTCAATTTTGTAATATAAGAATTTTTATATTTTCACAATTTATTGACAGAAAAAATATTTTTGATATAAATTTCATGTTAAACTAATTTTAAGATTTTATTTGAAAACTGCATGAATAGTAAAATAAATTTAGCAGGATAAATAAAAAGTAAAAGTATTTTAAATTACTCTTAAAATTTTACTTTAGGTTAGTATTAATTACTAATATTTAATACGACATATCTAAAATTTAATTCACAACTTTTATTTTAAAATCAAATGTAAAATTAATTATATGTACATTAAAAATAGTATTAGTATTATCATTAAAATTTGATTTATTTAATATTTAATACTCTCTCCGTTTTTATTACTTGTCGTTTAAGGTTGTTTCACACAGATTAAGAAAATCATTAAATTTTCTGTTTTATCTCTTTTTAATATATTTTCTAATTTTTTTTATTGGTCAAAACATTAATAAAGTTGAATAGAATTGGAATTTTTACCAAACATTTGCATTGGAAATCTAAAACGACAGTATTGTGAAACAAAAATTTCTCTCTAGAATGACAAGTAATAAAAAACAGAGGGAGTATATTTTAAAAGATATTGTTATTATTTGGTTACTATTTATTATTTTCTTCCTTCTTTGTCAATTTTTTTTTTCATTTTCTTAAAAACTGTTATCTTTTTCTTCTTATGATTACCGGTAGGAATCATAGTCGTAGTGGTACACTAATGGAATGATTTATACTGAGTGATGGGCTTACGAGAAAAATACAAAACAACTTTAGAAAAAAGTAGGCAAAGTAAGAATATTGTAGAGCTGTCCATTTTACATATTACATAGAAAAACATACGTCACATGTTGGTTCTCTCATCCTCTTTTTACCAAAAGCCACCACAAACTTTTGTCAATTGTCAATCAATACCCCCCATTTTTCTCTCTTTTCTATAACTAAAGAAAGGGGAAAAGAAATAAAAAAAACATCAAACTCTTTCTTTCGTTTCTCGATCTCTTCTCTTCTCTTCCATACTTCTCCAAGATCCCAAGACCAAATGGCTCAGGTTCTTCTTTTCTCATATCAGTTTTAAAAATTGAATATGATGATATATCTCTTTCTCCTATATTGTAATTTTACTTTTTTTGTTGTACTTGTATAGAAAGTGGTGTTGAAGGTTTTAACCATGACAGATGATAGGACCAAGCAGAAAGCCATAGAAGCTGCAGCTGATATCTTCGGTGATTACTTATTAATTATATTTTCACTTTTGATTTGAAACTCAGTTCTTGATTCTGGGTTTTAGAGCCGTAGTTATGTTCAATCTATTTTAGAAACTTTTTTTTAAGGATTTGGAGAGTAAACGTTTGCTGCTGGTTTTGTCACTCAACTAAATTACCATTATTGTTTAGCTAAGTTATATAGTATGAAACAATCGTTATGAAATCTGGTTTGATGCTATAATTGCGTCAGGATTATTCTGAAGAGCTTGGATTATTTGACCTTTTTTTTTGACACATAGTCAACGAAGTGATATTTTATGGGCCGAACAAATTAGGATTATTTTGGGCCTAGTTAAGGCTGGCTGATATGGAAACTAAGTTGTCTGCCTTGGGTTATTTGTTGTAGATAATGGGATTTGTAGTAAGGTACGGTAACAAACCTGATTTTAAGTCTTATTTTTTCCATTAGTATATAAACGATGAGTGTATGATCTAATATGATACAGTGTACTAGTCTTATGCTAAGAGGTAGGATGGATTGTGTTTAAGCAGGAGTTGATTCGATAGCAGCGGATATGAAGGATCAAAAACTGACGGTGATCGGTTCGATGGATGCGGTTGCTGTGGTAAAGAAGTTGAAGAAGGTTGGTAAAGTCGATTTGATATCGGTTGGACCGGCCAAAGAGGAGAAGAAAGAAGAGAAGAAGGAAGAGAAGAAAGAGGAAAAGAAAGAGGAGAAGAAGGAAGAGAAGAAGGAAGAAGAACCTAAGAAGTAAAGAGTGTAAAGTAATGACCCGATCCTATCTATATTATTGTAAAACCCCTAAATTTTTGTCATCTTGATTCCATAATTCTGAATCATTAAATAATTTTATGGTGTGAAATTAATTGTTTAATAGTTTGTAATAAAACTAAAAGTATATTGGACATTTTATTTTTTCAAGGGAACGACCAAACTAGTACAATCAACTGCAAAACGTACAAAAAATAAGTATCACAATCGCAACCAAAAAAAAACACTATAAAAGCGAATTGAAATACTAAAACAAAAACAAGATAAAATTATTAACAAAATAATTTTAATAATTCTGAATCATTGAATAATTATTATTAACAAAATAATTGCAATCGCAAAACTAGTGTTGGTCAAGCGTTGTTTCTGAAATGAGCGTCTGAAGCTGATCCCAAGTTGAAGTAGCATGCCTCCCAAGGAAACGAGCGGTGAGTTGCGTCCAAACTTGGTGAGAGTAGGGACATTGAAAAAATAAGTGATTCCTTGTTTCCAGCGGGTCTTGACAGAAGACACAAGCTGAATCAACATGTCTGTTCCATTTCAACATTCTGTCACCGGTGGAGAATTTGTTGTGCATTCCTAGCCAATGGCCATGAAATTTGTTCTGTCACCAAACTTGGTGAGAGTAGGGAATTTGTTCATGCTAGTAGCCATGAAATGAGTGCAAACTTTGTTGTGGCTTCTGTAAACCACACTCCTTTGGCCCAATCGCAAACTGGTTGCTCCTCTCTAATGAGCTTCCAAGTGTCAGACGTCGAGAATCGTTTTTTAAAGCCAGTTGGGGATTTCCATAAGTTGACATCCTCTAGATCAGGTCTCTGTTTGGACTGTGCAATTGCAATCTCTGCTTCGACTATGTTTAGTATTGGGAGTCGATGCCTTCTGCTACTATGATTGTTAAATACTGTCTCCACTGTTGTCGTCTTCATAATCCCCATCTCGATACACCCCCTGCTACCAAGAACATCAGCCAGCATCCCTAGGGGCGACCATCTATCATTCCAGAAAGAAGTGGTTTGTCCATTTTTAATTTCCATTCGATGAAATTTTTTAGCTACTTCCCTCAGCTTGAGGATTTTTCGCCACATCCAGGACCTTGATAAGATGTTGTTTTCAAATCCCAAAAAGACTCCTGACGGATAAGATAGGTATGAACCCACTGTCCCCATAGTGATTTCTTTGATGGTAGGAGTCGCCAAATGAGCTTAAGACCACAAACGATGTTCGTTTCCTTGAGCGGCCTGAGACCAAGACCACCCTCGCTTTTAGGAAGACAAACGACCCGCCACGAGACCTTAGCCTTATGTGTATTCAGAGTTGGCCAGTTCCAGAGGAAAGCGGAACAGAGCCCTTCAATCTCCTTCATACACTTTCCCGGTAACCGAAAAGCAGAGGACCAAAAATTAACAATGCTCATAATAACTGATTGGATGAGTTGCAGACGCCCCCATATGATAAAGATCTACTTGTCCAGGTACTAATTCTGTTTCAAATCTTTTCAACTAGAGGTAGGTAATCATTACTAGTCATTGCTCTGGTCATGAAGGGTAAACCAAGATAACGCACCGGTAACATACCCACCGCAAACGGAAAGTTCTCTCAAATCTCTTCCTGTACTCACTGTGACATTACAACCATGTATAAGGTAGATTTCTCTAGACTTATTTTCAGGCCTGACACCTTCGCAAACTCATCAAAGATAGTGATGATGCCTTCAACTGACCGTTTGGGTTCTTTCTGCAAAGACCATGAGGTCATCTGCAAAACACAAATGTTTTAAGAGGAGATTGTGGCACCGAGGATGATAGCCAAACCTATTCTCCACCGCTGCTTTGTTGATCAAATGAGAGAGAACATTCATGCAGATTACGAACAAATATGGCGAGAGAGCACAGCCTTGTCTTAGTCCCCTCGAACTGCCAAAGAAACCTGCTAGCTCACCATTGACTTGCAGCGAAAAAGTTGCAGTTGATATGCATAACCGGATTCAGTGTATGAATTTTTCGGGAAAGTTAAGGGCCTGTAAAGTGTTGAGCAAGAAATCCATTGTACCGTAATCGAAAACTTTGGAGATGTCAATCTTCATCGCACATCTAGGTGAAATATCATCTTTGTGAGAATCGTTGACTAGTTCAGAGGCTAGCAGGACATTCTCCATTAGTAAGCGTCCTTAACAAAAGCAGTTTGATTTGAAACAATAAGCTCAGGGAGCAGACCTTTTAAACGGTTAGCTAGGATCTTCGAGATCACTTTGTAGAGAACATTGCAACAAGATATAGGTGGATAGTCTTTCATAAACCTGGCATCCTCTTTCTTTGGTATCAAGGCGAGTATTGTGGTGTTAACACCTTTAGGCAAAAAACCTTTCTCGAAAAAGATTGGATCGCTACTGTAAAGTCATTCCCTATTACTAACCATGCGTGTTTGAAGAACTCACTAGTATATCCATCAGGCTCCGGGCTTTTATTCACCGGCATCGAGAACAGAACTTTCTTAACCTCTTCAACAGAAACCTCCATTTCTATCATTCCCCTCTGCTCCTCACTGCAACGAAATTGCAGTAAAGATTCAAGAGTACCAACGGTGATACCCTCGTAGTCACTTGGCACATGTCCAAGAAAATCCGAGCTTCTCTCTTTATTTCATCTTGAGTAGTGGTCGTGGAGCCATCTTCACAATAGATTTCTCTTATGGCATTGCGTACTCAAGTTTGAAGGGACTATCATTAATATATAAAAATTTAGGGTCAATCTACTAATTGCCAATTGGTTTTTAGTTAGAAACCCAAGATAAGCCCAAATTTAACATGGTATCAGAGCCCAAGGTCATTTAACATGGTATCAGAGCCCAAGGTTAAAATTCTGGTGGACCTAGAAAAGTGGATACGGACATGCCTCTTGTTAACCCGAATAATGGGGGCCAAAGAAGGGGTTTATTATCGGTCCAAGTGGGATCGGTTCGAGATGGAGTTATCATCTCGAGGAGGCGTGTTAATATCCCACATGTGGTCCTTGGTTTGAAGGGGAGATTGTTTGGATACAATCCAAGTCCCACATCTGAAGTTTGAAGGGACTATCATTAATATATAAAAGATTAGGGTCAATCTACTAACTGCCAATTGGTTTTTAGTTAGAAGCCCAAATTTAACACGTACTTCTCGATTCTTTACAGCATTATAGAACATGGTATTATTTTGGTCACCAACCTGAAGCCAGTGTAACTTTGACCGTTACTTTAGAAAACTCTCCTCAAGCTCAGATAGGTAATGCCATGCATCATATGTGTCAGCTTCCTCCTTGACTGCAACAACCGTTGGGCTTGCAAGTGTTGCTGCTTGCTGAACACACAAAGCAGCGTGTGCCCGACTAAGGTCCCTTATAGGCTGTTTTAAAGCCTTTAGCTTTTTCAAAAACCTGAACATAGCAGAGGTTGAGTGATACAAACTCGCTTTGTCATCCCAGAAGGACTGAACGAGAGGAAGAAACTCAGGCAGAGAAGCAACTGAGTTTACAAACTTGAAAGGTTTCTTCACAGCATGTGTCCCCATATCTAGTTGGATTCGACTCCGTAGATGATCAGAACAACCCCCTACCTCATATACACAGTAAGCACACTGGAATTTCCGAAGCCAGATATTATTTATTAGAACACGATCTAGTTTCTTGCAGATCAACCCCTCTTCTTGCTTATTACACCATGTAAATAAAGGACCATGAGACCCCATATCCGACATAGCACAATATCGAACAACAGCTTGAAACTCTCTCATACCTGGGGGTAAGAGAGGCGTGTGAGCAAACCAAAAGTGATCCTATCCATCCATACAGCTTCTCGTACTGTTCGTCAGAGGTTTATGACCTGCAATGAACCCGTCGGTTCATTACAGTCCAACATCCTTAAGTATTCTTTTCTTTCTCATTTTCATTATACGTTCATAATTATTTTTGTAATATAATATAAAAATTAATTCATAACATCAAAATGGTATTACTAATGTGATTCACATATATCATGTTACTAGCAACCTACTTTACCATGCACACCAATCCACACAAACACTTTCAGTCAACAAACAATTCTCGAGTGTATACTCAGCAACTATTGAAGAGTACATAAGGAAAGAGGTTATTGTTATCCGTAAATACCACTCTCACCTTACCCTTAACTTGTTGGAGACTTCCACTTTGGTTCTCCATCAACCAAAATATATAAACATGCCTCAAGAATACTCTAGTAGAGCTTCAGCTCAATCCAACCTCGTTTTCGAAACCAAACAATGCAACTTGTTACAATTAACTCTATGCAAATCAGTCTCTAAAACAAGCAATTAAATCAAGAACTAACCGTTGGAAACGCAATCCCACCGCTCAATTACTAGCTAGTAGTATCATGCAGCTCTGTACCAAATTTTATCACGATCCGACAAGTTTCTGAACTCCAATCGATGCTTCGAAGAAGCCAACACGAAACTGTTCCTAGGGTTCTAGATATGACAAGATCAACAGTTACTTGATCCGAAAGAAACGTCCATAACTTCTTGAATATATCCTCGATTCAAACTCTTTCAGCGGCTATAGATTCTTGACAGCAAGAAATTTCCAAATACATCTTATTTGTGAGCTAATTACATCGGGTCCGCTAGGAGTCAGCCTCGAAAAACTGGAGCTCGGCTCTGTCCCTTTTTCTTGTTCGTCTTCCTCATTCTTCCTTGTTCTTCTTTTCTCCACTCATGGTCACTCCGACGTTGCTCTTCCACCACCACAGAGATTGACCACAGCCACGGCATGAGTCACCTGACCCACCAATGGTATACACCCCTTCTGCCCGACTCGTTCTCTCTCTTCCTCTCACACCACCATCGAATCTCCGCTTCGCTTTTCCTTCCACGCAACCAGTCCCACCACCGAGGCTCAACCTCGTCACTTCCCTCATGAGTATGCGTCGGCTAAAAGCCAAGAAGGTTCCCCTGCTCCGGTTTGCTCTCTCTCCTCATCACAGATCCGAAGTCACCAACTCACACAACAAACAACTATACTGCAACTCTACAAGTAACCACAACACGACGACAACATCTCCATCTCTCTTTTCACACCAACAAAATCTGGCAACGTCCTGCTTCCTTTGATAGCTTCAACGTCCACTAGCTTTTGGTGTGTGCTCCCGATCCCTATAGCGGCATCCCCCCGTGAAAAGGAGATACATATGCTTATATGTATATGTCCACAGCAAAACACATCATACCTTGTTGTTTTATTACTCACCCCATTTGCGCTTTTAATGGCTGAAGAATAATATAAAATGACCCAATAAACTATAATGGATTGGGGTGTTACAATTATTGTTAGTCTTCTTTCATTGTAATTCTATGAAAGAATGGTGAGTGTCATATAGCAATTGTAGATTGCGGTCTTTTTTAGTGAATGAAATTTGGACTAGGTCCCAGGGATGTAGGTTATCTGAACTCCGTTAACAAAGTTTGTGTCTTATTTACTTTATGTTCGATCATACACGTACACTTGATCATACATGCACTCGAACATATCAAATTAGCCACAAATATGCGTTTACAACTTCTCTTCAATTCAGTTATTCTCTAGTATGTAAATGTAATTGGTTGGCCCTTTTGAACGGATATGGGCATACGAGAAAAATGCAAAAACAGAATATTGCAGAAGCTGTCCATAGAAAAACAAACATATTTTTCTAAAGCTCTAAAAAAAAAAAAAAAAAAAATTCTCCCACGAACAAGCTCTAGATGGCAGGTTTAACTCCAGCATTCTTCATACTGTTCATGGCGATTTGAAGTGTAGCATTGAGCTTACGGTCATTCCTTGCTTTTTTCTTTTACTCTTTCCTCTCCTTTCGAGCTGTCATAAACTAAGGAACAGGAGCAACAACTGCAGGTTCTCTGAAAAAACAAACGAGACGAAAGCCTTCGTAAGTGTTCACTGTGATGTAGGCCTTCTTATTGAGCATACAAGACATAATCTTCGCAGCCAAAATCAGCTCTCTCGCTTTCTTGACAGCAAGGGCAAGTGCAGGATTAGCTTCTTCTAAAGCCTAGAAATTCAGAGAAAGAGAAATGATTTAACCACACTGAAACAAAACAAACAAAACATAGAGGAAACGTAGTGAAAGTCCAATCAATACATAGCAGCAAAAAGTTTTTCAAACATCGGTTTATTCAAAGAGGCAACAAAACAACTATCTCAAACAAATTGCAACCAAACTGAAAATAAAAACTAAAATTGCAAACAAAGTCAGATTTGAAGAAGAAGATATACAAATCCTTAGAGGATCATCATAGAAAACTCTACGAGTTATGTAAAATAGCAAATGAATCTACCTAGAGAAAGAAGCTAAAATAAACAAGCACGGAAGCAGAATTATTAAAGCAATGTCGGATTTGAAAAAAGATATACAAATCATCTACTATCTAGCAATTGGAGATAAATAAACAAGCATGGAAGCAAGCAAATTCAGATTTTAATAATAAGATATACAAATCCTTAAGAGTATCATCATACATACTCTATGATCTAGCAACTATATATATACATATCCTTAGAGGATTGTCAAAGAGTTATGCAAAACAGCAAATGAATCAAGCAATAGAAACTAAAATAAAAAGGCAATGAAGCAGAATTATTAAAGCAAAGTCGGATTTGAAGAAGAAGATATACAAATCCTTTACAATCTAGCAATTGGAGATAAATAAACAAGCACAGAAGCAAGCAAAGTCGGATTTGAAGATTAAGATATACAAATCCTTAAGAGGATCATCATACACACTCTATGATCTAGCAACTATATATATACAAATCCTTAGAGGATCATCAAAGAGTTACGCAAAACAGCAAATAAATCTAGCAATAGAAACTAAAATAAAAAGGCAAAGAAGCAGAATTATTAAAGCAATGTCAGATTTGAAGAACAAAATATGCGAATCCTTTATGATCTAGCAATTTGGAGATACATAAACCAGCACGGAAGTAAGCAAGTCGGATTTAAAGTATAAGATATACAAATCCTTAAGAGGATCATTATACAAACCATATGATCTAGCAACTATATATATACAAATCTTTAGAGGATCGTCAAATAGTTACGCAAAACATAAAATAAATCTAGCAATAGAAACTAAAATAAAAAAGCACGGAAGCATAATTATTAAAGCAAAGTCGGATTTGAAGAACAAAATATGCAAATCCTTTATGATCTAGCAATTTGGAGATAAATAAACAAGCACGAAAGTAAACAAGTCGGATTTAAAGTATAAGATATCAAATCCTTAAGAGGATCATCATACAAATCATATGATCTAGCAACTATATATATTCAAATCCTTAGAGTATCGTCAAAGAGTTACGCAAAACAACAAATGAATCTAGCAATAGAAACTAAAATAAAAACGCACGGAAGCAGAATTATTAAAGCAAAGTCGGATTTGAAGAAGAAGATATACAAATTCTCTGTGATCTAGCAATTAGAGATAAATGAACAAGCACAAAAGCAAGCAAACTCGGATTTGAAGAATAAGATATACAAATCCTTAGAGGATCATCATACAAACTTTATGATCTAGCAACTATATATAAACAAATCATTCAGAGGATCATCAAAGAGTTACGCAAAACAGCAAATGAATCTAGCTATAGAAACTAAAATTAACAAGCACGGAAGCAGAATTATTAAAGCAAAGTCATATTTGAAGAAGAAGATATACAAATCCTCTTCGAATTATCAATTGGAGATAAATAAGCAAGCACAGATACAATCAAAGTCGGATTTGAAGAATAAGCTATACAAATCCTTAAGAGGATCATCATACAAACCATATGATCTAGCAACTATATATATACAAATCCTTAGAGGATCGTCAAAGAGTTACGCAAAACAACAAATGAATCTAGCAATAGAAACTAAAATAAAAACGCACAGAAGCAGAATTATTAAAGCAAAGTCGGTTTTGAAGAAGAAGCTATACAAATCCTCTACGAACTATCAATTGGAGATAAATAAGCAAGCACGGAAACAATCAAAGTCGGATTTGAAGAATAAGATATACAAATCCTTAAGAGGATAATCATAAAAACTCTATGATCTAGCAAATATATATATAAAATTCCTTGAGAGGATCATCAAAGAGTTATGCAAAACATGACATGAATCTAGCAATAGAAACTAAAATAAACAAGCACGGAAGCAGAATTATTAAAGCAAAATCAGATTTGAAGAAGAAGATATACAAATCCTTTACAATCTAGCAATTGGAGATAAATAAACAAGCACAGAAGCAAGCAAAGTCGGATTTGAAGATTAAGATATACAAATTCTTAAATGATCATCATACCATCTCTATGATCTAGCAACTATATATATACAAATCTTTAAGACGGTCATCAAAGAGTTACGCAAAACAGCAAATGAATCTAGCAATAGATACTAAAATAAACAAGCACGGAAGTTGAATTATTAAAGCAAGGTCGGATTTGAAGAAGAAGATATACAAATCCTTTACAATCTAGCAATTGGAGATAAATAAACAAGCTTGGAAGCAAGCAAAGTCGGATTTGAAGATTAAGATATACAAATCCTTAAGAGGATCATCATAGAAACTCGCAACTATATATATACAAATCCTTAAGAGGATCATCATAGAGTTATGCAAAACAGCAAATGAATCTAACAATAGAAACTAAAATAAACAAGCACGGAAGCAGAATTATTAAAGCAAAATCAGATTTGAAGATTAAGATATACAAATTCTTAAAGGGTCATCATACCATCTCTATGATCTAGCAACTATATATATACAAATCCTTAAGACGATCATCAAAGAGTTACACAAAATAGCAAATGAATCTAGCAATAGAAACTAAAATAAACAAGCACGAAAGCAGAATTATTAAAGCAAAGTCGGATTGGAAGAAGAAGATATACAAATTCTCTATGATCTAGCAATTGGAGATAAATAAACAATCACAGAAGCACGCAAAGTCGGATTTGAAGATTAAGATATATAAATCCTTAAGAGGATCATCATATAATCTATATGATCTTGCAACTATATATATACAAATCCTTAGAGGATCATCAAAGAGTTACGCAAAACAGCAAATGAATCTAGCAATAGAAACTAAAACAAACAAGCACGAAAGCAGAATTATTAAAGCAAAGTCGGATTTGAAGAACAAGATATACAAATCATTTACGACCTAGCGATTGGAGATAAATAAACAAGCACGGAAGCAAGCAAAGTCGGATTTAAAGAATAAGATATACAAATCCTTAGAGGATCATCATACAAACTCTACGATCTAGCAAATATATAAATATATATATATATATATATATATACAAATCCTTAAGAGGATCATCAAAGAGTTAGGCTAAACAGCAAATGAATCTAGCAATAGAAACTAAAATAAATAAGCACGGAGCAGAATTATTATACCAAAGTCGGATTTGAAGAACAAGATATACAAATTCTTAGAGGATCCGAGTTATGAATCTAGAAACTAACTAAATTGGAATACGTTTCTACAAGCTCGGAAGCAGAATTATTATAGCAGAGGGATATAATCAAAGCTAATTTGGATTTTAAGAAGAAGATCTAAGGACGTTACCGCTTTCTTCATGCGAGAGAGAGCTGAGCGAAACCTTTCCTCGTGAGATAGAGCTGAGCAAAACCTTTCGAGGAAAGCGGATATGAATTTCTCCGGGAAGTCTTTGGAGAATCCGAGAGCGTAGTCAGCAATCTCTCCTCTGTCAACTTCAGGTCGTGAATAGCCGGTTAAAAACTTGTGGACCTTCTTGGCGAGAGTATGGCGAGGTATATTCGATGATGAATCGCAGACGATTGACTTCTTCATGGTGGTTTTCTAATCAAAGAGAGCGAGAGAGATGAAGAAGAAGAGTGAGATGAAGAAGACGAGAGTGATTTGAAATTGTAACAAACAAGAGAGAGATAGACACTACAAGAAAACAGGGTATTTACGACTACGATTGGCGACTAAATACGTAGTCGCTTAATTTCCCGACTACTTGCCGACTATGTTACGACCAAGTTACAACTGCGTAACTTTAGTCATAATTTAGGCGTTATTTTCCGACCAAATACAATAGTCAGTACTGTAGTCGTTGATTAACGACCATTATACGAATAAATGGGAAGAACTTAATTTTGTTGCATCAAAGTAGCTAATTTGGCGACTATGTAGCGACTCAGTCTATGAGTCGGTAAATTGGCGACTATATAGTGACTAATGTTGTGGCATTCTTCACATATAAACTACAAATACAAGCATCATGTTGTGACATTCTCATATTATTCTCATTTTCAAAGGTACAAACAAAATATATGTAAGTAATGTTATTTTTTTTTTGCTTTCTTTTCCATATCTATACTTATTGTTATATAATTTTAGGTGCACCATTTCTTATTTATTGTTTAGACTTGAGCTTTTGTTTTCTATTACTGCAGATGTGAATTGGTTGCAAAGTGAAAATTTACCTATCAAGGTGAAGCTCAAGAAAATGTATATGAATCAGCAGGTCTGAATTTTTAAAATTAGTATCTCCATTTATGCTAAGTCATAAATGTAATTTTAATTTAAAAATAGAAAATGTAATTTTTATTATATTAAGTATATATTTAAGTAATGTTTTGTAAATTTAAAGTGATCAATATATTATGTAGTGTATATATAAGTAGTATGCTTTAAATAATATGTAAACTAAATTAAATTATATGTTTTTTATAAAATTAATTTTGGCTACTGATCGGCGACAAACAATTGACTAAATTCAAAATATTGGGTTTAAACATGGTTATTACGTGTTGGACCAGATTTTGGACTCCAAAATAAGCCCAACTTTTTAAAATAAAATTACACACCAACTCATCCGCGACTAATAAGCGACTAAGTTTAAAACATTTTGGGTTAATTAAACCCGGGAATCCATTTATGCGGTCCATCCCATAACAAACAACCTAACCCTAATTTTACAACCCTAATCTCTCATTTCTCACCATCCTTCTTCGTCGCCGATTCTCTCAATCTCTGATTCTCTCACTCTCCGTTCTGTCTTTTCTTCGTCTCCCTCTTCACCTAATCCATCTCAACGAGATACTTACGATGCCTCCTCTTAAGAAACCTGGACGAAAGAGGAATGTTGTTCCCAACGCTTCTCTCAGACCCGGTGGCTCTAACCCTCCGTCCAAGGTAAGAAAATTCAACTCTCTACCGCCTCAATACAACTTCACATCGGCAGCTCAAAATCCTAAGCCTCAGACACCTCAAGAACAAGTCCGCGTTTCCCCCCAACTATCGACGTCAGCCGCACTGCAGGTCAGAAACTATCCACCACCACAGATCTTATTTCAGAACTCCTTGAATCGAAGCCTTGAAGACCAACCAACTCGGTCATTACCAGAAGTTCAGAACAATCCTCTGGTTCAATCGAATCCTTTGCATGATTCTGCGAGATCTCCAGTTTAGAACTCTCACGCTCAAAGTCATCCTTCTTCTCAAGGTAACAACTTCGACGAGTTAGATCCACTGTTGCCGAAACTCCAGGAGGACACGTTGAGGGCTCTTAACGCCATACTTATGGTGCCGGACCGTCATACTTTTACCACCATCCTCTCTCCGGAACCGAAGCCTAACACGACTTGGTATGTAAAAACGTTTAAATTTCATATTAAAAAAATGTTTTGTTATTCTCTAGTGTTTCATTAGTCGATGAATTTGGTTCTTCTAGATGACACACAACGCGGTTGCAGACAAACATCACTATTGAAAATTGTTTTGTCATTCCCAAGTCTCTCATCAGTTAGTAGTAACTAGAAGAGTACATGTGTTTTTTTATTTGATTTTAAATGACTTTGGTATGGTTTACGCTTACGCTTGATTCTGACTTGATTCTTATGTTATGAGGTTTACTCGTGATGTCAAATCACAACAGGTGCGAAAGTTTACTAAGGTTTTTACAAACAAATTTGATGGTCCATACTATAATTGGTCATGTGTGCCTCCGGATAGACGAGAAAGATACTTCCTTAAGTTTGCGGTATAGTTTTCTGTCATATATCATTCATAGACATGTTTTAATTGTTGTTTTTCACTAACTTAATTCCATTTTCTTTTTTCTAGAAAATACACACTTGGGATCCATTGATAACAGGGACAGTGCAACATTTTTTCTATGAGATATGTCAACGCCGGATGAAAAACATGGTAAGCGACGCTAGGACTAGTTGAGTGCAACCTAAATGGATCGAGGGTACTCTCTGGAAAACAATGGTTGTGCAGTGGGATACTGAAGAAGCACAGGAAAGGAGTCGAATCTATTCCAATGCTCGTATGTCATACCGTAATGGTCTCGGTCCACACTTGCACTTATCTGGGCCAACATCGTATCAACAAGTCAAACAAGGTTTGGTGAGTAACTTTAACTTATGTCTTAACCTTTTTTTTTGTAGCTTTAACTTATGTCTTAACCTTTTTTTTTTGTTTTTGTAACATTCCAGGAAGAGAAACTTGGGAGACATGTGAGTCTTGGTAAGTTTTTCAAAGAGACACATACAAGGCCAGTTGGTACGTATGTCGATCGAAAGGCCGAGAAGATCTTCTCAACTTATGAGAAAAACTTACAAGATAAGATATCTGAGATCGAGTCAGATCCTTCACGAGCTCAGGAGCTCACAGCAGAAGATTATATAGCCATCTTTCTTCAGGTAAAGTACCATTTTCACAATCTATATTTAAAGAGTCTTCAAAACTTTCATTTTCAGAACTAACAGTTTCAGTTTTTCTTTTCTAAGTCCACTGAGAAGGATTCACGAGGTAATCTTTTTGGACTTGGAAGCCTCAAGGATCATCTTCAGGATCTTCTCAATGGCAAGAGCTATCAACAAGGACAGTCGTCGTTTGTAGCATTGCAAGAGAAAATGAAAGAAGCTCATCGTATAATTGAAGAACAAGTTGCCTATAATGCAAAACGTGATGCTGAGATTGCTGCTCGTGAGAACATTCCAAAGTTGTGGCTGAGCAACAAAAGAAGATAGAGCACTTGGAAAAGTACTTGCGCAAAACTGATCCGGCCTTTGTGGAATTCCTTGTGTCTTAATCAAGTGATGCATCCACCACCCCTCCAACACAAAAAAAAAACATCTCCTTCTTAGGTTACTTCTTAGGCTACTTATCTCTATTCCTTAATTCTCATGAACTTGTCACTTTGGGATGATGTGTCAATCATAGTTTCTGATTGATCATTTTGGTTCTCTTTTTGTTATTATGTACTTGTCACTTTGGGATGATGTGTCAATCATAGTTTTTGATTGATCATTTTGGTTCTCTTTTGGTAATTGCTTATGTGGTGAACATATTACTATTGTGGTGAACTTTTGGTTATTAAAAATGTGAATTTTAGGTTTCTCTTTGATTAGAAATTTGAATTATAAAGCAAAACAAAACAATTATGGTTTTAATTACTATAGTCGTTAAACCAGTCATTAAATATGGCTTAAAGTCGTCAAATAGTCGTCCGATAGTAGCCAAGGAGTGGCAAAATTTAACGACGAAATCACAACTATTCTCAAACTAGTCGTAAACTACTTATGTTCACATTTTATTAATCGTAAGATTGTCATTAAATAGTCGTAAATATTAATGACTAAATTACGACTACGTTTACGACTACGTGTCATAGTCATAATATTGTCGCTATTTACTGACTATGTTACGACTGAATTTCCTTACTGACTATGATTTACGACAACAGTTATTAGTAGTAACTTAGTCGTTATGTATGAATTAGCGACTACAGTAAAACCTCTATAAATTAGTAATGTTGGGACCAAGACATTTTATTAATTCATAGTGATATTAATTTATATATAAATTAATAATTATTATTTTATAGTATAAATTAATAATTATTAATTTACAGAAATATTTTTAATAGATTAACTTTAAAAAATTATGAATTGAGACAATTTTAATTGAATTTGTAATATTTAGAAAACATTATTAACAATAAATTACAAATACAATAGACAAATTTACTTATACACATGACATACATAAATTCAAATTTATGAATAATAATAGTCAATCAAACTATCAAAATGTAAACGATGGATATCTAGAAATTGAAAACTTCAAAAAAAAAGTAGCTAAGTTTACGACATGTTACAAAATATTTTGAAAGAATTACTGAAATGTTATCCAAAAGTTGGTTTATTACTTATATCTATAAATCTTTTGAAAATTACTCAAATGTTTAGTGACCTGGGGTAATTACAATTTACTCCTTGAGTTTTGTTTTTCGATTTTGAGTAAAAAAAATAAAAATAAATACACATCAGCAAATTAAAATACACATCATTTTCGATTTTCCACGTCACAACCCAAAAAAACTTAATCGGTTGTAAAATCGGGAAAACGAAAAAAAATTGATCTTTTTTACTGAAAATAGGATGATATATGTTAGATCTAATACTGGATTATCAAAAACAGTTGAATTAACAAAGAAATCGATGAAAAACGAGTGAATAAACGACCGGCGGCCATGAAATAGGGTTAAAGGTTCGGGTGGAGAAGATGAATTCGAAATGACTGTTTTACCCTTTATTAAAAAATGACAAAAATGCACAAAATAGGGTTTTGAGGCGTCGAACCCGTGACACACAACCTAAGAAACGGGTCATTAACCAACTGAGCTGTGCGTTTTTCTAGTAACTATCACGCAAACAAAGTATATAACCACCAAATGTTATAATATTAATAGTAATTATAATTCTGTGCCTGCTCAGATTCACTGGTGTAATAAATTTATAAAGTTAATTTTTTCATAATATATTATACAAAATAATTAAAAAAATTAAACTCAAAATTCGAATAAAAAAATAAAAAAATTCCGACGAAGTGATGACTGAGTTATTGACTTAAACGGCTGACTTATGAAATATTTATAAATTTATATTATTATAACTCAATATTTAAATTTACAATTGAAATATGAATATTACAATTATTATAACCAATAAAAAGTCATAATTATAAAGAAAAATTGATTTTTACACATTCTCACCCGAATGTGTTAAACATACAACACATGACGTTTAGGGGTTAGGGTTAGGGTTGGGATTTATGGTTTGAGATGTAGGGTTCAGATGAGTAACATTATTTGTTTTTTTATTTATTTTGGTTCTAATGTGTTTTAATGTGTTTGGTTTAAGGTGGTAAATGGATATACTAATATTATTACCATTTGAATATAGGTCGGTTAGATTAATATATAACCATAAATAACTCAAATTATATTGTAATTAAGTAGATTAGCCTAATATAACCAAAAGTAAGTCGTATATAACCGAAATTAACCAAACATACCAGTTCAAAAATACCAAATTGGAAAAAATATTTTTTTCGGTTCGGTTTGGTTTGGTCGGTTATTTAGTCATTCTAATTTGATGGTTGGCTGAGTTATGGTAAAGTTATGGCTGAATTACATATTAATTTATTATATACCTTCTCGAGAATACAAAAATGTTGTTGGGGAGACGCAAACAATAATTATATTTATTGTTAAGAACTACACGCGTAATAAATGAGATTTTAGCTATTTTTTATTTAAAAGGAATTCAAAATTTGAATTTGAATTTAAAATTGTTTTTTTTAATAAAAGTATTTCTCAAACAATTGACCGATATAGCTGAGTTATCTACATAAACGGCTGACTTATAAAATATTTGTAAATTAGAATTATTATAACTCAAAATTAATTTATAGAATGAAAAAATGAATATTACAATCATTATAAGCAATAAAAAGTAATAATTATAGACAAAGATTGATTTTTACACAGTCTGATCAAAATGTGTAAAACATTCAAAACACGACATTTAGGGGTTAGGGTTAGGGTTAGGGTTAGGTTTGAGGTTTAGGGTTCATATTTCCAACATTATGGGTTTTAATATAACATTTTGGTTTTGGTTATATTGTGTTTTGTTTAAGGTGGTAATTTGGATATACTAATATGATAAGAATTTGAAAATTTAAAAATTTTTGAAATTATTTTTCGGTTATTTCCGGTTATGTGTCGGTTAAATGAATATATAACCATAAATAATCCAAATGTTACCCAAATTAGGTCGATTAGCTTAATATAACCGATAGCAAGCCGAATATAACCGTAATTAACCGAAAATAATGGAAAAAATAGTTTCCGGTTCGGTTCGGTTTGGTCGGTTATTTAGTCATTCTAATTTGAGGGTTGGCTGAGTTATGGTAAAGTTATGGCTGAGTTATCGTTTAGGGCCTTCTCAATAATATGAAAACGTATTCTTCTTTCCTGGGTCTTTTATTCTGTCAGATTCCTAATAAGTATTAAAACGTCTCTCGATATTACAAAAAGTGTTTTTAGGGAAGCGCGAAAAATCACTAATTCTATGCCTGCTCAAATCCACACGCATAATAAATTCATAAAGTGAGCTTTTTATCACAAGATATTATTGCAAATAATTAAATAAATTATTATTCGAATTTAGAATTTTATTTTTCTAAAAGTATTAAAACGTCTCTCGATATTACAAAAAGTGTTGTTAGGGAAGCGCGAAAAATCACTAATTATGTGCCTGCACAAATCCACACGCATAATAAATTCATAAAGTGAGTTTTTTATCACAAGATATTATTGCAAATAATTAAATAATTATTATTCTAATTTAGAATTTTATTTTTCTAAAAGTATTTCTCCAACAATTGAATATTAAAATTATTATAGCTCAAAATTTAAATTTAGAATGGAAATATGTCTATTATTAGGTTAACTGATGGTTTCCCGCCAAAATATCGCTTTATGGCTGAGTTATGAAAAACGGGAAAAAGAAAGGTCATGTGACGGCTGAGTTATAGTGAGTTATGGCTGAGTTATCACAAAAAATAATCTGAAAGTAAATGAATGATATATATGACTTTACGGCTGAGTTATAATATTTACGGAAAAACGAAAGGTCATGTGACGGCTGAGTTATAGTGAGTTATGGCTGAGTTATCACAAGAAAAATCTGAAAATAAATAGATGATAACATGTGTTACTATTGACTTAAGTTGAGTTATGGACTTAACTCAAATTTTATTCAAAAATGTTACCAATCACTAACAAATCTAACTTTTTAATTAGTTATTTTATTTCTCCTAATTTATTATTTTTTATTATCATTTGAAATGAAAATAGACATAGACCTAAATTTTATTCAAAAATGTTACCAATCACTAACAAAACTAATTTTTTTTAAGTTGAGTTTGAATAATCATGTGTTATGGTTTATGTACAAGTTTGAGGTATATCCTTTGTAAAATTGTTAACTCAAAAGATTATTCAACATCATGGAAATTTTCATGAGTTAAAGATGTGGTAAGTTGAGTTTTCTATTTTTTTTAATTAAAAAAAATGAAAATTCAGTTATGTAATACAAAAAAATTATTTTTTCGTTTTTATTTAATTCATATATCAAGAAAAATAATTTTTACTGTTTTTCTTTTATTTAATAACTTTTTTAATTAGTTATTTTATTTCTCCTAAATTATTATTTTTATTATCATTTGAAATGAAAATAGACATAGACCTAAATTTTATTCAAAAATGTTACCAATCACTAACAAAACTAATTTTTTTGAAGTTGAGTTTGAATAATCATGTGTTATGGTTGATGTACAAGTTTGAGGTATATCCTTTGTAAAATTGTTAACTCAAAAGATTATTCAACATCACGGAAATTTTCATGAGTTAAAGATGTGGTAAGTTGAGTTATCTATTTTTTTTTAATTAAAAAAAACGAAAATTCAGTTATGTAATACAAAAAAATTATTTTTTCGTTTTTATTTAATTCATATATCAAGAAAAATAATTTTTACTGTTTTTCTTTTATTTAATAACTTTTTTAATTAGTTATTTTATTTCTCCTAAATTATTATTTTTTATTATCATTTGAAATGAAAATAGACAAAGACCTAAATTTTATTCAAAAATGTTACCAATCACTAACAAAACTAATTTTTTTGAAGTTGAGTTTGAATAATCATGTGTTATGGTTGATGTACAAGTTTGAGGTATATCCTTTGTAAAATTGTTAACTCAAAAGATTATTCAACATCATGGAAATTTTCATGAGTTAAAGATGTGGTAAGTTGAGTTTTCTATTTTTTTTAATTAAAAAAACAAAAATTCAGTTATATAATACCAAAAAATTATTTTTTCGTTTTTATTTAATTCATATATCAAGAAAAATATTTTTTTACTGTTTTTCTTTTATTTAATAACTTTTTTAATTAGTTATTTTATTTCTCCTAAATTATTTTTTTTTATTATCATTTGAAATGAAAATAGACATAGACCTAAATATGATAAGATTTTAAATATTATGGCATGCATGTAGTTAATTTTTTAATTTGCAATGTAACAAAGAAGTTTAGTTAACAATGTAACTCAACCACAACATGAAAAACATTACAGTAATTAAAAAGCAAAAAAAATTGCTGCCAAACTCAGCCGCTTCATCAACTGAAAATATGTAACTCAGCCGTATCGTTTGATAAGTCAGCCGTAACTGAATAACATTCTAGTAATTAATCTTTTGCTAATAAGTCAGCCGTCAAACGGCTGAGTTGTCGATAAGTCAGCCTATGACGGCTGAGTTATAATTTTTTTACCATAACTCAGCCGTAACAACATCTCATAAGTCAGCCGTTTTTCATAACTCAGCCAGGCGGAAAATGTTAACTCAGCCGTGTCGTTGTGATAACTCAGCCAAAATTTTGACAACTCAGCCGTGTCGTTGTGATAACTCAGCCAAAATTTTGACAACTCAACCATCGGGTGAAAACTCAGCCGTAACTACAGCTGAGTTATGCGCATAACTCAGCCAGATTTAATAAGTCAGCCGTAACCCTTGGCTGACTTACGCGCATAACTCAGCCAGATTTTAATAAGTCAGCCGTCCGTTCTTACTCAAATGTTTTTCCGATAACTCAGCCGCAACATACCTATAACTCAGCCGCAACATACTATGTAACGCGTTACGGCTGAGTTATGGTTACACGTCAGCAATTTCTGACGTGGCGTCTGACGTGGCAATGGTATTTTTGTAATTACATTTTTTCCGGTAACATAAAACAGGGGCACGCTGGGTATTTTGAAAATACCCGAAACATTCTAGTAATAAAAAAGTTTTTTGTAGATTCTGGTAATATTACCTAAAATGAGTAACATTTGAGTAATTCACCCAAATATTTTATATCATTATAGTTTGAAAATACAACATAACAATTGTTTTACGGATATGAGCTTTAGGAAAAACATACATTATTATATCAGCATATATATATATATGTGTAAATTTACATGATTATTAATTTATGATATTATTGGGACTATATTTTACATAGGGATTTAAGAAAAATTATTATCTTATTATCTTATCGAATTTTGTTATTTTTTACACTGGCCCGACTTGAAACTAGCAAAATTTATTAATTTATACTGTTTATTAATTTATAAAGTATTAATTTACAGAAGTTTTACTGTATTTAGTGACTATTAGTGCAGTCATAAATCCTCTATTTTCTTGTATTGAGAGAGAGGAGATGGATTTGAAAAAATAAAAATAAAAAACTAGTGAGAGAGTGAGCAATATGGATATGAATCAAAATTTAGACGGCAGAAGAGTGAAAATGAAATAAAGGGGTTTGGTTACCTGTGGTTAGGTGTACAATCATAACGGTAAGCCGCGTCAGGAGCTGGGCTTCCTGTTTGGGTTTACAATAGTGCAGCTCATCATGGTTCCCTCTTCATTCCAGTTACGACCAATCTCAGTCATAGAAAGTAACTTTCCTTCGACTTGTCGATCCGGTGGCATCACCATCTCACATGAAACGGACAAAATGAAAAGAAAAGAGTGCGTGAGACATAAAAAATGATGGAATCCGATGCATTCCGATCACAGAATGTGCCGGACCATTAGATCTGGTGATCGAGAAATGGTTGCAAAGAGAGAGAGAAATCTTACAGCGCTCTAAAGAAAATTATTTGAAAACAAAAAGTTTGTAGCGCTACTTATATATGTCATCAAAAACCATACTTGGGCAACGAACATTTTTGGGCATATGGACCCTAACAAATATTCAATTCCCTCTTTCATTATCAGTTATTTATTTAGTTAGCCACACATAAAAGAGAAAAGTCAAGGAATAAGATATCTTCAAATATGAATCGCATTCGTTTTATTTTTGATCCGTTTTAACTTTTACAATATATTTTTAACTGCAAAACGTACAAAAAACAAGTATCACAATTGCAAAAGAAACGTAAGACTATTATTGCCATCTGACATAAGTAAAGAGATGTTCCATACCATATTAATGTGAAATTTTTTAAAAATTAATTGCAAGCGCAAAACTAGTGCATATATGTAGCTGCGTAATCACAAAACTCAAAGATTAGTTCAACATTTAATCATATGAAGATGTGTACTTAAAATGGATCGAAAACTCAAAGTTATCATATATCTCCTTTATAATAAAACAGAAGTATACAACATTATTTTGTAGATAATATAATTTTAATAAGTTAGTTACAAATAGGTTATACATTAATTAATAGATTAATTGGTTACAATTTAAATTGTAGGTGCAAGCTTAATTTATTTTTGGAAGATTTTATTAGTAGAGCACGTTATTTTCAAAAATCTTAAAGACAATATTCTAAAGAATCATTTGATATCATTTAACTTACCATATTAATTTATTTTATTAAATTATTCATCAAATAAAATCCTTTGATATCTAACTTAACATATTAATTTGTTAATTATCATTATTATTCACCTCTCATTTTTATATATGAGTCTATTTTGTGAAACAAATAAATTATCATATTATTTATTAAAATTAAACAATAGTTTTATTTCCGGATATACCATAAATTGAATTTTAAAAAACAAATATAAACTGTTCAATCTATAAAATATTCAATCTTTAGTAATATTATTCTTAAAAAATAATATCTATTGAATTAAAAATTTTACTGAGTAACAGGTCAAAATTTGAATATTTAAATTCAATTTCATATTTTTTGTTGAATTTTATAATTTTATATAATATAATAAAATTTAAATAATTTATCTTGAAATATTTTAAAATATTGAAACTTGATATAAAAGTTAGAAACTATAAACACTCTAAATTGATTTGTTATAGCAATGTTAATAATATGTCACTATAATGTGAAAAAATTTCAAGAAACCAAGTATATTAAAACAAAAGTATAACAATATATTAAATTACTTATAATATCATAACTCGCTTTTTAAAAAACTATATTTACAAAATTATGTCTGATAATGGTATTCAAGTCATGATGTAGAATATATACATTGTTGAAATAACTTCACATACATAAACTAATACAACATATTAAAATTTTATTTTAAAATATAAAATATATAAAATTTGTATAAAATAAAATTAAACCAGTGTTATAGAACGGGACTTATCTACAATCATTAACAATATAAAACTTACGAAATATGTGGCTTTTTCAAGCCATCATATTTAGCATATGATTTTATTGCATAATATTTTTTCCAAAAAAAAAATTTTTAAACAATCACATCAATTATATTTTATATAAGAATTACAATATAAATTAAATGAAATTTCAATTCATAGCTCTAGCACAGGTCTTAATCTAGTTAATTTTTAATTAGGAACGAAATTGCATAACTCTTTTCAGAAAATTATTTTAAGGAATTGGTAACAACAAGGACTCATTAACGATTGTACTTGTAAATTACCTTTGTTTTACTGTAAATAGCTACTATTAGCTACCTTTTCTGTTATAGAATTCCCGATATTAATTATATGCCGGATTTAGCATATACTATAAATTTCATTCACTTAACTTTGCCAATTTTACATAATTAAAAACTTTACGGTTTCGATAAGAAACAAGATTCGCGCAAAAGAAATGTTGTTACAAGTTATATATTAAAAGAGTTCCTTTTAGGTTAGGGCAATCTATATAATAAAGTAACGTAACGTAAGTATCCTATATCTCTTTTATTTTCTCAGTATTTCTCTAACTTTTTTGTTAACCTTATATGACGTCATGGGAATTGGTGAACATTGGTTGGTTTATACAACAAACCAAAAACAAATTTAAAAATAACATAAATAATAAATAAAATATCATAATTTGAGAATTCCCATATTTATCCGGTTGATTAGATACTATTTTTGAATTTTCTACATACACCCAACCCGGTTTGACAACATTTGAGCGGAGTAGCAAACCGGCTATACTCCCTAATCACGGTTCCGTGTTTCTAATGTCATCTTTAAACAACATTCGAAAGGTCCCCACTCCTATAATTCTAAGACTTATCGATTTGTCGTTGAATCCTCACACTTCGAAAACATTTTTATTTGAGTACCAAAACTATGTAGAGAGATCCCCAGTGCCCATAATGTTATATCGTAACGATATCTATAAGATGCGAATCAAACGATCAATGGCCACTGCAACACTATCGCTCGTTGAAGTAATTCGAATGTTCTAAACATCGTGAAATATTATTGATAAGAGTACGTAAATTTGATCAATGAAAAACATATGGGGTGAAATTTGTAAATATAAATAACAAATGGATGGATTTTATAAATGATCTTTAAAGTAATGATCGATCGTGCATCAATGATGCTAAAAAAAGAAGAAAATCAAAATCAAAATATATATAAAGAAAGGAGGCGAGTCATTTTATGACAACGAGGAACAGAACATATCACTTACCAAACACTTATCCAGCTCGGTTTCTTGAAAATACGACGACAGTTAATCTCTCTAAATATATTTTTATTTTCTCTCTCTCAAATAACCAAAAGACTTCTGAATCATTCCGATTCTCTTTGTAATCTTTAGTTGTTGTACCTACGTGAAGACGTCATGGCTGAAGAGGAACCTAAGAAGGTGACGGAGACCGTTACGGAACCAGCTCCATCACCGGCTGAGAAACCTGTTGCTACGACGGATGTTGCTCCACAGGAGAAACCTGTTGTTGCTCCCCAACCACAAGAGAAGCCTGTCGCTCCAGCACCTGTTCTTCCATCTCCTGCGCCGGTGGAGGAGAAGCTAGAGGACTCCAAGGCTCTTGTCCCCGTCGTCGCTAGTAATTTTTCTAATTTATCTTTTTTTTACAAGATTACTACTCAAGTTGGCTGAACGATCATGAAAAACTTCTGAAAATATATTTTCTTCTATTAATGAACTGATCAGAGTCAAATATACTTGATAGTTCTTGAAGATTTTTACTGATATTTAACGTTTCAATCTTTCTTTTTTTTCAAGATTAAAAACAGTATTTTTAGACCTTTTAATATCTTTTTTAAAAATCTGTATTTATTTCAATTTTAAGGTTGGAGAAGAAGAACTCAAAAGATTTTTGTTCCACTAATGTTTTGTTATAGTTCTTTATTAGTACTTATAATATTATTACTTTTTAATTGCAGAGGAAGAGAAGAAAGAAGGATCAGTTAATCGAGGTAATTAACGAAATAAATTCATGATTAATACTAATATAATCTGAAAATTAAAGGATATATATAGGTGTAATTAATTAATTAGTGTTTTTGTCATATTTGGGGAGTAAATAATTGGGTGGTTTGGTTCCCGTTTTATCATGGATGTGTATTAAAAAAAAAAACTGAAAGCTGATTTTATATTCATTAATATTGAGTGATATAAAGGTTGTGTATGGATGTATGTGTTTGTCAGTGTCTCTTACATACAAACTCTGATTAATGATTGTATTTGCTCAAAAAATATTTTGGGAGTGAAGATGCTGTTCTGGCTAGAGTTGAGATAGAGAAGAGGATGTCACTTATCAAAGCTTGGGAAGAGGCTGAGAAATGCAAAGTGGAGAACAAGTAACGTTTTTATCTTATTTATTTATATAAGCGGATTCCTAACAATCAAATCACTAGTAAAAAGGTTTTGATATTAAACCAAGAAATTATCATTAAGACTTTGAAGAAAATGTTTGAAACAGAGCTGAGAAGAAGCTTTCTTCAATTGGGTCATGGGAGAACAACAAGAAAGCAGCTGTGGAAGCTGAGCTCAAGAAAATGGAGGTAAGTTTTTTTTACAATGGGAATTACTAACTTTGTTTCAAACTAATAATTTAACATACTTTGGTTAGAGATTAAACTCTGGTTTCTTTAATTTGTGAAATTGGAATCGACGAACAGGAGCAATTGGAGAAAAAGAAGGCAGAGTATGTGGAGCTGATGAAGAACAAAATAGCTCAGATTCACAAAGAGGCAGAAGAGAAAAGAGCGATGATCGAAGCTAAGCGTGGAGAAGAGATACTCAAAGCCGAGGAATTAGCTGCCAAGTACCGAGCCACCGGAACCGCTCCAAAAAAGCTTTTTGGGTGCATATGAATCTAAATCATCTCCGATGGTCAAAACACATGAAATATGTGGTGTTTGATGTAATGATGTTTCTAGTTTGCGTAATATGGATTTAATTTGGGAACATAGAAAGATATAATTAAGGTCAAATGGAAACATCTTATTAATTTGTACAGCTTTTCAGTGAAAGGCTTTTCCCTAGCTTTATGAATTGGTGGTACGTTACGTGCAATGATATGATTTTCTTTCTTTATGGCGTAATCGCTGGTCTCATCCTCCGGCCCCTATCATAAATGCGGTTAGTAAGTGGTTTGACATGTGAAGTAAGAGGTTTGATATGTGAAACATGAACAATTTAGCCACCACATAACCACCAAACATCACAACATAAAAAACAAAAAAAAATCAAAATTAAGCCACGAACGAGCCACCACATAACCACAAAACTAGTTCTGGCCAAAAAACTAAAATCGAAAATACGGTACCAAACTGAAAAGCAAAATCAAACCGAATTGAAACTATTGAAATACCCTTATAAAACTGAAAGAACCGTAACCGAATCGGAATATTTTGAGTACTTTTAATAAAACTGAAGTGCAACTATATATCTAATTATCAGTTAATTATATGTTCGAATAACCAAAAATTATCTGAAAAAATAAAGAAACCCGAAATAAGTAAACCATAACCGAATAGACCTAACCCAAAATAACCAAACAATACTCAAAATATCCAAAAATTCCAAAAAATACCAAAATCTGTAAGATAACCAAAAATTTTAAGGTTATTTAGGTATTAAGAATAAAAACCGAATAGGTACCCAAATATTTTGGTTCCTAATTGGTTCTTGATTCAACAACCGCAACCGAATAGTACCAAATCGTAACCGAACTGATTTTCTTTCGGTTTTGATCTTAAAGCTGAAAACCAATCCGAACCAGAACCAAACCGAGTACTCTAATTGCCACTACTAACCTATTCTTTTTGTCGTTAAATTGCCACTACTAACTAAAAGTCTACAATCATGAATAAGATATCAAAAAATGAAAATCACGGCCCATGAAAAAGACAAGGCCCAAACCCAATTAAAGAGAGAGAGAGAACTGTGGGAAGGAAACTAGGGTTTCTTCCGGGGAGCTTCATTACTTCAATCTCTTCTTCTTTTTGCCTCTCTCGCATTTTCTACAGCCTTTTTGCTTCAAGAGCTCCGGGGAGAGCAGCGATCAGTAGGAGCCATGGCTGAGCAAGTTCGTTTTCATCCTTCTCTATGTACTCTTCCCTCGTTTTCATTTTAACACTCTTTTACGATTCTAATCATCTTCTTGTTTCTCTTGCAGACTGAGAAAGCTTTTCTTAAGCAGCCCAAGGTTTTCCTAAGGTTAAAATTCAAGATTCTTATATCCATTTTTTTTTCTTGAATTGGTTCATATGATTTTTGAGGGTTTTAATGGTGTTTGTGTGTTTCTTTCAGCTCGAAGAAATCTGGGAAAGGAAAGAGACCTGGAAAGGGTGGAAACCGTTTCTGGAAGAACATTGGTTTGGGTTTCAAGACCCCTCGTGAAGCCATTGAAGGTTTGTTTTTTTTTTTAAACCATAAACTCGTAAATTGTCAAATGATTCGATCTGCATAGATGTTCTAGTGTAAGCTAAGCTTTTGCTATATAAAAATCTGCATTTCTCTCTTCACAATTGATCTTGTGATAATCAGATATGTCTTTTAGTTAGATTATTGTTTAGAGTGCTTGCTTTGATGAGATTTGAAATAGTAAACTGAAGTTTAAGATTGAAACATTGAGACATGTTCTGTTTCCTGTTGTGGAACAGGAGCTTACATTGACAAGAAATGTCCATTCACTGGAACTGTTTCTGTGAGAGGACGTATCTTAGCTGGTACTTGCCACAGCGCCAAGATGCAGAGGACCATCATTGTCCGTAGGAATTATCTCCACTTTGTGAAGAAGTATCAACGGTAAGTTTGTGGTTCATCGAAACTCAGATTGTGATCTCTGTTCATTTGGGTTTTCAAGTTTTAACGTGCATTGTCTCCTTCATCAGATATGAGAAGAGACACTCCAATATCCCTGCTCATGTCTCACCGTGCTTCCGTGTCAAGGAAGGCGATCATGTCATCATTGGCCAATGCAGGTATGAATATTGGGTTTTGTCTTATATGCTTTTCAAAGATATAGGCCAATGCTGGGGAAACTATATCTGATTGTTTGTGATTTATTTGCAGGCCGTTGTCCAAGACTGTCAGGTTCAATGTGCTGAAGGTGATCCCAGCGGGTGCATCTGCCTTTGGAAAGAAGGCATTCACTGGAGTCTAAGAGATTTTGCAAGTCTGGAGATTTGACTTTGATTTTGGAATGTTTTAATGTTTTGTTTGATGATCACCTTTTTTGTTGGAGACTTTGATTATCACAGACGAGAATGCAAGTCTACGCACTTTCATCCAACTAAATCTTCTACATTCAACTCTTAAAAAGTTGTTAACTCTCCAAATCGACTTAATTGTTTAACTATCTTGGATAAGACTCTTATCATAAGAGAGTAAGTATGGTTCATATATACTTACTCTTATACAGAAGTTTCATGATAAAGGGAGAAATAGATGTGAACTTCTTCAATTGTGTATAAGAAGAATACATGTTAGTAGTATTCATTTGTAGCCTACTATAAAATAGAGTCTGAAGTCATTATTCTCGTTGGAAAACTATTTCACCATTAAGAATACAATGCATTCGAAGACCTTAATATAGAAATGTAGAGGTTTAGTCTCCATGTCTAGGCTGGCCTGGCAAGCGACAGAACAAAGTTTACTTCAGTTCGGCGGGAACATACAACAAAATGGTGTTATTTGAAACAATCGGTTGGACTCTCGATTGCATATTCAATCTTGTAATGTCAAACCCCACCAACTTTCAGGATACCGAGAAGAAATTCAGGGGAAGACGAAGAAAGACTGAACTCCGCGATCGTTGAGTTATGAAAGAGTGATTTTGATCAGTCTTCGGAAAACTGTCTTCCTAACCACCTGTGTTTTGATTTTTTTTTTTTTTGAATCTAATGTTAAATTATATTCAAAGAAAAAATATACTGTTTCACAACTTGTGCAACATTTTTTGAAAAATTAACTAAGCTGAAGACCATACACTTAGTCAACCACTCCTACAACTATAGTCTAGCCTGTAACCATATTTGAAATGCTTTATCATAACACCGATCCCCCAACAGACCAACAGCAAGGATCTGATCCTTAACTTGGCGATCTATCCACTCAATGACGCGTGCAGTAGTGTTTGGTTTGTCTCCATGACGCCGACCATTACGTTCCCTCCATATTGTGTAAATCACAGCCTGGAAAACGTACCTGCTGAGAAAACCGATCACCAGAGGGAGGTGAGAGTTTGATAAGTGGTTCAGGATAGTAGACCAATCAGTTGAGTAGCTTGCTTGCAACAACCCTTTGGCAAGAGTTTCCCACACAGTATAGACAAAATCACAAGCAAAGAAGAGATGGTCCCGGGTCTCTAGAGCGAGTTGACATAGCACACATGTCCCTGCCGCATTCCCGTTCCATGCAACCATGCGAGCACTAGTCGAAAGTCTATCCAGAGCAGCCAACCACACGCAGAAAGAGAACTTTGGTGTGGCATGGCGAAACCAGATTCCCCTATGCCATGCCACCGTGGAAGCCGTAACACGTATATGATTCCAAGTATCTCGAGTGGAGAACTTTGGCCGGTACACATCATTTTTTCCTCTCCATAGAACTCGATCCTCACACTGTTGTTGCTGTTGCCACTACAAAACCAAAGCATTCTCAATAGCATTTAAGTGATCTGCCCTGTGACGTCTGCGACATCGTGCCCACGCCTCGGCAACAGAGCTGCTATAACTGATCCCCATATCCAGAACCCCTCGATCACCCACTACTTCCGACAGCGTACCCATGCTCAACCAGCGATCAAACCAAAAAGAGGTAAGTTCACCATTTCCAACTTCAACCTTACAAAAAGTTTGGACCACCGCACGATACTTGAGGAGCTTAGTCCCGATCCACGAAACAACAGTTGTTGAAGTTTTCACCGACCAAAAAGAGGCCTGTCTTAATAGGTTGGCATGTACCCATCTCACCCATAGGGAATTCCCATGAGAGACTATCCGCCAGATCAACTTCATGCAACACACCTTATTTGCCTCCTGCAGAGACCACAAACCAAGACCTCCCTCAGTTTTTGGTTTACACACATCTTCCCAGGCAACCTTGGCTTTACGACTACTCAACTCCGTCCCAGACCAGAGGAAAGCAGAACAAAGGGAGTTAATAGCTTTAAGACATGCACTTGGCAACCTATAAGCAGCCATCCAGAAGTTGCAAACACTCCACAGAACAGAGGAGATCAAATCAAATCTACCCGCAAAAGAGAGGGAACATACCGACCAAGAGCTAATTCTCTTTTTTATTTGCTCCAGTAGTGGCGAACAATCTCCAAGACTAAGACATTTGGTAACCAAAGGAAGCCCCAAGTATCGCACAGGGAGAGAACCAAGCGTAAATGGATAAGTCGGAGGACCATGAGCAACATCACCCGCTAAGTACAATGTTGATTTCTCCATGCTAATGGTAAGACCTGAGATCTTCGCAAACTGAGTAAAAACAGCAATAATATAATCAATGGAACGCGCCTGACCATAAGAAAGAACCATCAAATCATCCGCAAAACTTAAATGGGTAAGACCTAAGTTCCGACACTTTGGGTGATACCCAAATAACCTCTCCCCCACTGCCTTGTCAAGCAGTTTTGAAAGAACATCCATGCATACCACAAACAAATAGGGGGACAAAGAACAACCTTAGCGAAGACCCCTAAAGCTCCTAAAGAAGCCTGCGAGCTCCCCATTAACTTGTACAGAGAACGAGGCAGTGGTAACGCATAACATGATCCAATGAACGAACATAGGAGGAAAATTCATTGCAGAGAGCACTTTAGAGAGGAAAGACCATTGAATCGAGTCGAAGGCCTTGGAAATATCTATCTTGATAGCACAACGTCCAGACAGGAAATCCTTGACAATTTTCGTGGCCAACAGAACATTTTCTATTAACAACTGATCTTGTACAAAGGCAGACTGATTACTAGACACGAACTTTGGCAACACCCGTTTCAATCTGTTTGCAATAATCTTGGATATAACTTTATAAAGCACATTGTAACATGAAATAGGTCTATAATCTTTCATCTCCTGTGCAGCCACCTTTTTGGGAATTAATGCAAGTATCGTAGAATTAATACCTTTAGGCAAAAATCCTTTAGCAAAAAAAGATTGCTCTGCTAACACAAACTCCGGACCAAGAACCGGCCAAGTTTCCTTATAAAACTCAGAAGTAAACCCATCAGGACCTGGAGACTTGTCGTTTGGCATGGAAAAAAGCACATTCTTGATCTCTTCTCCCGAAATAGGTTGTACCAAAGCCTGTTGCTCAACCGCAGAACATCGATAAGACAGCAAGAGTTCCATCTCTGCAACCGAAGTCCCCTCAAAATCAATAGGAATGGTCTGCAGAAACTCGCAAAAATGCCGTTCAGCCTCAACTTTGATATCCCCCTCCGTGTCAACTACTCGACCATCTGGACAATGTATCTCTTTAATAGAATTCAAAGCTGCTCTTGCTGTAACAGCTTTATGAAACACTTTATTGTTCCTATCCCCAACTCGCAGCCAGTGTAACTTAGACTTCTGTTTAAGATATTTATCTTCTAAACCAGCTAAGAAATCCCATAGCTTATATGCGGCATTCTCCTCCTCCATTGCCAACGGTGAAGGATCAACCAAATTTGCCTGCTGTTTTTGACACATAGTCTCATAAGCCGCTTTTTGTTTTTATAATCAAATCCCCAAGATGACGTTTTGCCAAGCTCCAGTGCCTTGGCTTTAAGCCTTTAAGCTTCTTAGAGAATCAAAACAGAGAAGAGGTTGACAGAAATAACGGTTGTATGTCCTGCCAATAGGTATTGACCAGTGGTAGGAATTCCTCCATACTTGTCATTAAGTTAACAAACTTAAATGGCTTACGCCTGCGATCAGCATTAACACTTCCACCCTTGACCATTATCCGACAATTCAAATGATCAGACACTCCTCCACTCGCAAAAACACTATACGCTTGCGGGTTCAGCCGTGTCCAAGCATCATTGACCAAAACACGATCCAGCTTTTTAAGGATCAGATCACCATCTCTCTTATTGCACCACGTAAAAAGAGGACCATGTACGCTAAATCAGAGAGAGAACAATAGTTCACCACAGTTTGAAAATCTCGCATACCCCCAGAGATGATCGGGTTAACATCAACCCATGAATGCTCCGCCATATCCAAAGTCTCGTTGAAGTCCCCACATAAGATCCACGGTTTGTTACGAAAGAGAGGGGAATCATGGTGATCATGAATCTCCTGCCATAATGCTTTTCGAGCCTCTATAATATTTAATGCATAAACAAAAGAGCAGAAAAACTCCTCGTCCTGAGCTCCAAGCTTCACCGAGAGTGTAATTAACTGCTCACTCTTAAAGAAAGGATCCACCCGCACATCATCCTTCCAGACAACCCAAATAAGTCCCCGACGATTATGTTCATAATTTGTTAAAACAGACCAACCAGGAAATAAGAGACTCCCCAACCGATGAGCCTTTCTCTCCCTAACCCTGGTCTCAAGCAAACAACCAACTGAAACTGATTCCCCTCCACCCACTGTTTTATGACGGAATGCTTAGAAAATTTATTTAGAGCCCGGACATTCCAGCAAAAACCAGACATTTAATGTTTTAAGGGAGGCTTCTTACTCTGATCCCTAGGGAGATCCCTAGCAGACTGAGTAGGAAGGTTTGAACGATCCTTCTTTTTTGTTTAATTACCCCAAAGCAAATATGTCCGCACAGAGACTTCCATCTGAGAGCCTCGCTTAATAGCAGTCCCTGTTTGAAGAGTAGTTGGATCCTCCAAAGGAGGTTGACGCCCTTCCTCTGCAACCAAGTTTGAACCTTCCTCTTGAGACTCCTCCAAATCCTCACCAAGAGCTTCCTTCGTCCCCAAAACCCCATAGGAATTTTTCAACAGCGAAACCTCCCTCGATACCTGCTTATCATGTACTTTACATGGACTAGTACGACCTGGTTTAAGAGTGATCCAAACTTCAGCCTCCTTCTCCCCCACTGAACTTGGTAAAGCGGTATCATTTGACTGATCACTCTGAATCACAGCTAAAGCCGAAGCAGAGCCATTCTCCAAAGACGGGGCAGAGAGTATAGTCTCACTCGTAGCCAGAGGGGAAGAGTGAGGTAGAGCCTGCTTATCCTAAACCACCAACGCTTCAGGGGATAAGCAGGTAGCTCTGAGATGACCCCACTTGTGACAGCAAGTACATCGAGGAGGTAACCAAGGATAACTATAGTGGACCACATATTCTAACTCTCCCTCCGCCTCTTCTGCGAGAGCATATTCCATGGGCAACTCTTTCGTTAAATCAGCCTCAACCAATACTTGAGCTTCATCAAAACTGATGCACGCCTCTGTCTTAGGATGTAATCTAACTGGCACACCCACTGCACTAGCTAAAAACTCCAATCCTTTCTCCGAAAACAGTGTTGGCGGCACATTCTTTAGAGTAATCCATAGTGGGATCGACTTCATGGCCGGTTGAGATTCCTCAGCGAAAGGACTCCACTTTAAAACAATCATAGACAAATCCGCAATATTCCACAAACTTCGATTCAACACCCTGTACCTCTGTCCCTCACTCCGAATACGAAACTTTACTGTCGACTCATTGACAGCAAAGACATCAATCAGCGATGTCCGATCACTCAGCCTCCAAATCTTATTCACAATCATGTGAATCTTACCGACATGAGGAGCCTTCGAGTTAAGAAATTTCCCAACAACAAAATCCTCCCATAAATCCTCAAACACCTCCTGTGGAACAACCACCTTTTCCTTACCATCAACCGTGGACACTTCAAACTTTTGCTTAGCTAGAACACTTTTTTGAGTAACCTGTAGAAAGGAGTGTTTTCCACGCTGAGTCCCCGCCGCAGGCTGAGCCAACGAAGGACCTTCTTTCGAACCATTCTGACCCTGAACCCCCTCCAATAAACTCTCACCGAACTCCTCCGAAACATCTGCGCTACCACCACCTCCCTTCTCTCCATCCACCGGATCTCTCACCTTCACCGGAGATGTCGAAGGAAGGCCAGGAGGAGCCTCTGACGGCACCATCCGTGACGAAAAAGCAAAGAAACCCTAGAAACCCTAGTCGCCTTTTTTTTCACCCTTGCTACGTCAGGAGAACGAAAAAGCCAATCTCTAATAAGTAGCTTATTTTCGTAACCATCTACCATCAAAATAAGTATATAACCATTATTTATTTGTTTTGTTTTACAAAATTTGTGTGATCGATGCAATGTCATGTGTTGCATTGTGTTAGTGAGTCACCACCAAACACACATTTTCAAAACAAAAAAAAAAAACATTTTATGAAAAATATAACACTGAAGTGTCAAAATTATCTGACAAAAATTATTTTTCGAGAATAATCACAACAAATTATTCTGAATTGATATTATTTTTTTTACTCTACTGTGATTATTCTCAAAAAAATAAAACTATTTTTTGCAGTTGAAAGATAATTATTGTGATAATTCTCAACAAAAAAAAAATTATATGATTCCCAAGCTGATTTTTGTGCTTGATTTTATTTTTTTAGTCTATTGTGATTATTCTCAAAAAAAGAAAGCTAGTTTTTGCGCTTGAGAGAAAATTATTGATTTCTCATTATGATAGTTCTTGAATAAATAATTTATATCAATTAGTTTGATTCCCAAGCGAGAGACAAATTATTGTTATTATGCAATATTTATTAGTATTATTGATGAATTGTAAACTTGAAGACAAATAATTTATCATCATTGGTTTAGAGTTGTTAAAAATTGTAAATCACAAAAAATATGCAATTATAAATTTATAATCAAATTTAATATGTATGAAAAGCTTAAAATAAAAAGATTAGTTAGGTGCTCTAATAGTATTTGTTTTGGAAGTGATTGTGATATGATATGTAAAATTCTGTTAATATAACTGTAGGTAAAAAATAGTTTAAAACAATCAAACAACCACTATTCAAAAAGGTCTCTTTTATAGTAAATTTTGAATTTTATCAGTAAACAACTTTCCATATATGATGTGAGTGTGAACGAGAGTGGTATGTAAAGCACACTAAATGTCATTTATTATCAATAAAGAGTTTTGAGCTGCTATTATTTTTGTATTTATACTTTTTGATTTGGTGGGCCGTATTAACCAATAATATTTAAAAAATTGTCCTAAAAATCAATGTTTAGGACACTTCCGTGGCAAAACAACATGGTTTCAAATTTCAATGTACAGATCCACGTAAATCACTACTCAACAATTTAAGTCTAGTGGGTGTTGCGATAGAAGGGTAACTAACCTTATCTCGTTACTATATATATTGAATCGTAGACAATGGAAAGAATATTTTTGTATACCATTCAATGGTATTTTACATGGCTTTTATAGAATATAATGGGATCTTATAATATCTAATTACAATTAATATAATATACGATCACAAATTCATAATAGTATCTCAATCACAATCGTATCAATTAACCTTAACCAGATCTTCCTTAACTTGTTGCACAAGTTGCAGAGGTGAATCTGTAATACCCTCCCTCAGGTTGAAGCATGACGCTTGCAAATACCCAACTTGAACTTAATCATGTCCTCATCTTCACAATATACAAAAGAGTTTGAAATTAGAGTCATCTGAAATGAAATGAAAGTCATTTAATTTGAACTGGACAGTTATAGAAAAGCTTTTGTTGCGTTTGTTTAGTTGGGTGTATGAAAGTTAATGATATCACTAGATTTGGACCCACACATACGTGCAGGATTGATTTCAAAAACTAAGGTGATTTATTAGGTTTACAATATATTACGTATGTGTGGATTTATGTTTGTAAACATATTTTTAACGAACATTATTAATATTTATAATCTAAACTCATATCAGTACAATATTTTATGTGTTTTAGTTAAAAAGAAGGATTAGATCTGTTTTGTTATTAGTAGAAATAACTACAATAAAAATATAAGATAAAAATAGTATGTTTATTTCTAGAAAAAAAAAACTCGTCCCGTCTCATATATGTCATGTTTTTTTCTATCTCATAATTATGGTTTTTATAAATTTGAGATTGTATTTTTTAGTCCAACATATAAAAAAATAGGTAAGAGGTTCATATGGAATATATACCCGTATTTTATGTACCTTTTTTTAGGTATTTAAGTTTTACAAAATTAATGAAAATTATCCAAATTTTCTTTGTGTTTTTCAAAATTTATCTATTATGTTTTTAAAAATACTTGAATTTCCTGTAAATTTTGTCTCCAAGTAGAACTTTACCTGTCCCAAAATTAATCATTTGCAAAAGAGTACAAAATTTATTGACTTTTTATTCTTATTGAAAATATCATATTTCATAGTATATTTATATATCATATGAATATATGATATCCTTTATTCATTGGTATTTTTATTCATGAAATTTATCCTTATGCATTATCACTGTTACAGTAATTATGGTTTTTAATCTAATTAATGTTTGCTTCAAAAAAATATATTCGAATTATAAGGAAAATTAAGAATATTCGTGTGAATCAAAATTTTATCATTTTGATATATTTTTATTTAAAGACTTATGATATTAACGTAATGATTCAAATTGAAACCCAAACATATTTTTTTGAAATCGCATTATATGGTTCATGAAGGCGAAGATTAGGGGGATTCTTTATTTTTAGTTGGTATGATAATTTCTATATATACGGTAGAATTAAATATGAATTACTTATATTACTTAAATTTATAATTATCTTTCCAAAATTTTATTGAAGATTATATTGATTCCTATCAGTTTGGATAGAAAATTGTAGCCATATGTTTTGTTTTGTTTGATAACCTCAATTTAAATAGCACCCAAATTGAATAAAAAAAAACAAAAATGTGAATTTAAAATTCGATTTTTTAAAATATATTAATAACATTTTGATTTTTTATACCAAACATATATATATACACATATATACCTACGTTATATGTGTGGATGGATAAACAAATTTGATATATAATTACATATTATTCATGATTAAAGTCCCTTAACAATTACTCTTTCATATTTTCTCTTTCACACCATATGTAGTAACAACATTTGTTATTTTTACCGCCTCCAAACATATAAATACATATAAATATTATTAAATCATGTATGGCTAAAAACAATTAAAATTATTTTAAAATGAAAAATATCAATTTAAAATATTAGATCTTAAATGAAATATGTTACAAATTTTTCATTACAATTTTTCAAAGTTACTCTAGTCTTGAGATGTTAAACCTAAGAGAAGGAACCATTGCATTATTTATATTTTAGTTTTAAACCTTCATCAGATGGTTAAGCTAGCCATTTCAGAACCTTATAACACTGCAAAAATTATTATGATTTGGAAATAGATCGAAGAAATCACTGACACTAATATGATTATTATCAATAGGCGACGTGTAACAATATAATCATGAAGTAAAACTATACTGTTATAACTAATGTATATATGTACTAACATTAAAAACGGTAATTATACAAAAAAAAATCATAAGATAAAATCGATTATAAAAACCTTATTGTTTCACATCACCCGTATTTTAACAGTTTTACAGCCTTGACTTTTATATTTCATATGTTCTTGAAGAATTTCAAACTGAAAGACTAAAAGATATTGAAATATAAAAGTTAAGAAACTCAAATCTCAAAATATTGATGCTCAAAATTTTATTTGTGAATGAATGAAACAAAATACTTCGATGTGTCTTATATAGAGATTAGATTAGCTCAATACAATCTATTTTAATATACTAACAAAAAGGAAAATCATAATGTAAAATCCATTTTAAACTATTCGATTTTGTAACAATATAATCATGAAGTAAAACTATACTATTATAACTAATGTATATATGTACTAACATTAAAAATGGTAATTATACAAAAAAAATCATAAGATAAAATAGATTATAAGAACTTGATTGTTTCACAGCACCCATATTTTAGAAGTTTTATAGTCTTGACTTTTATATTTCACATGTTCTTGAAGAGTTTCAAATATGAAAGACTAAAAGATATTGAAATATAAAAGTTAAGAAACTCAAAATTCAAAATATTGATGCTCAAATTTTTTTTTTGTGAATGATTGAAACAAAATATTTCGATATGTCTTATATAGAGATTAGATTAGCTCAATACAATCTATTTTAATATACTAATAAAAAGGAAAATCATAATGTAAAATCAATTTTAAACTGTTCAATTTTGTAACATAAAATCGATAATCAATGATTCCGGAAATATCTCAAAATAAATAACCAAATGAAATATGTTTACATATATAAAATTTTGAATTTATAATTTTATACCCGTTTTTATAATTAGCTAAGATAACTACAGAAATTGGTAAGTAGCTTAAATTTCGTATATATGATAATCTAAATTTTTCAAACTAAATCAAGAAAAGATATGAAATGTGTAGACTTTTGTATCACATTAATTTCCTAAATAAAAACAATTTTCCTAAATTACTGAAATTATATATGGTCGTATTTAACTTTCTAATTAACAACCATTTGAGGTTAATTAGATATTTGATTTGATATCATTATTTAAGGTAATATTCGAGATTTCAACTTAATGATTCATTTTTAATTAGAATTTAAATATGGATAGTTTTCTATATTGAATTATATGTTATTTAAACTGTGTGATTAATGTTCCATAATATTAGTTATGGAAGTTACTAATTATCACCGATACTGATTTGTTTTCACTTCCCCAACCACTGGCGGCACTACTGGATCCTGCCCACCAACCACTGGCGGCACAACTGCTGGAAGTCGCTGCAAAACCTGAGCTAGCAAGTCCATCAAGACATCCTCCCTGCCCGGAGCACCCTCAGCTGCAACCCCCACACCCGGGGCAACACCGTGACCGACACCGGGCCCATCCGCCCTGCCGTCACCCAAACCAGCCTGGTCTCCAGACACACTAGGATGAACCTGTGACTCCGCCACCTCCTCACTGGCCATGCTCTGGGTCACACTCACACTGGCCTCAGGAACCTGACCTCGTCCCCGACCACGACCACGACCACGACCACGACCGCGACCAACAGCATCTCACCTCTAACCATCTGTATCATCCAAGAACAGAAGGCTAAGCAAACAATAATTCTAATACACAAAAACACAACTTACCTTGGAATCACAAAACAGGCTCGAAGAGGATGTTCTAGGACTTCATGCCACACACAATTGACCGACTCACACAATCAATCATAGCATGGAATCCTAAACATCAACAGCAAAAACACAATGAACCCTAGACCTAGAACCGTAAGGGCTCTGATACCAAAATGAAACAACCCTTCCCGTTTTTTTTTTTTTTTAATACCTTAATTTACTAGTGGTCCCATACCCACTAACATCCTAACAACAATCAATAACCGCGGATAACCAAATAAAACAGTTTCCATTAATCCAATAAGAATACCAACAGCAATAATCCAATAACCAATAACGAAATAGCAAAGTTCCAACATCCTACAATGCTCTATCAACTCAATACTAGCAACCTAACAATAGGTAGACCACAATCAATCAAGCCTCTAGAACATCCTCCTCCTCATTGCCTTTGATTCCACGATCACACTTTTCCTTTACCTGCACACCACAAACAACAATTGAGATGCGTAAGTATTATCATAAATACTTAGTGAGGCCGTCCTCCCATCTACTAGGTTATACACACAAGCATATGAGACCCTCATGTTTAAGCAAAACAAACAACACACAACAATACATCAAACCAGAAGAACAAGTCTCGGCTGAGACCAGTGTCGACCGATGCCTCACGGTGTCGATCGATGCTACAAACAATGGTGTCGACCGATGCTAAACAGTGTCGACCGATGCCCCTCAAAATGGTGTCGACCGATGCTTCCTAGTGTCGATCGATGCCTCTTCTGCAGACACGATCTGCGTGAATCCGAACATCGAACTCTCCTTCCAAATCGTCTCGAATCCATCTCAAACTCACCCAATTACCTCGGAAATCACTAGGAATCACAAAAGCAATGAACCCAAACAACAAAACAACACAAACAGCAAAGAAAACACCCAAACAAGAGAGATCTCATGCTTAGATCAACCATGGTCAAGCACTCACCTCAAGAACAGGAGATTGGGGTTGAGAAAACGATGGAATAACACCTCCAGGAGATTCTCCTTCGTTCCCAGCAACAGCTATCACTTCTACAGCCTCAGATCTCTCCAAAATCTCCAAGGACAAGCCTAGAAATCTCAGAAACGTTTTTCTCTCTTTTCTCTCTTTCTTTTCACTCAACGGCGACCAAAATGAGACTCTGAAACCCTTAATTCGTCCTTAGACACTTATAACACGATTTAGGGATTTAATTGAACCAAACCGAACTAACCAGCAATTAAAACGAACCCGACCAAACCGGAAACACATGGTGTTGATCGATGCCCCCAAGGGTGTCGACCGACACCCACACCAAAATTACAAAAATTGGTTCGCGGATGTTACATATATTCTCAAGTTTCATTTTGCCTTGTAAATAATGCTTCCCTTTTAATAGTATAGATAGTATTTTATGTGTATTTTCTGTATAATAATATATGGTATTTCTCTATTCATTTTACTCATGTTCAGTTTGCGCAAGTGACTGAGAAATATTTTACGGACGTCGAGGCCGTGGAAGCTACAGAAGACTTTGAATTTGTAGTTGCAAGTAAAATTAGATACTTTCAAGCTAAGTTATCAAATAGAATGTGTTTATTTTTGTGTGAAGCAAAAATTAATACAGAGCAAAAAATAAAATAAAAAGGTTGCTTCTGCATAATCACGCAAACGTGGAAGACTGGATCTACTAATGTCCTATCATAAAGAGTCTACCAACTCGTCAGATAATTAATTTACTATTAAACCAACGGTAAACCGTATAAACCATATTTATGGAGAATTTGAAACAACCCGACCTTTTTTTTTTTAACAATTAAATACAATGTAAACAATTATGCAGCCTATACTACTAAATTAAACCAACCCAAACCACAATTCCTCATTAAACCAATAGCAACCAGTATACACAGCGGAAACATACCAACCATACAAACCATTACAACATCAATACAATAACAATCCTAAGCATTCTATCCATCAACCTAGCATATCTCTATCCAAGGTTCTAACAACATATCCAACAATCCAATAACACACAAACGAGACCCTAGATCATCCTCCTCCTCATCGCCATGATTCCACAACACAAACCTGCACACCACAAACAACAATTGAGATGCGTAAGTATTGTCACAAATATTTAGTGAGGCAATCATCCCATCTACTGGGCTATACACACAAGCAACTGAGAAACCAATGCTTAACAAATGACAACCAAACACAAACAAACCAGGAAAAAAAATCACGAAACAAGCAACTTGGTGTCGACCGACACCAGAGAGGTGTCGATCGACACTGGCCAAACATGGTGTCGACCGACGCCTAACTGGTGTCGATCGACACTTCCTTCGCAGACGCAAACTGCACGAATCCGAACGACGAACCTCCATTTCAATCCGCCTACAATCTGTCCCAAACTCTCCCAAAAGCCTCAGGAACTTATAATAACCATAACACAACCACCACAAGCAAGAACAACACCACAAAACACAACAAATCAAGCAAACAAAGGATTCTCAGGCTTAGATAAGCCATGGTCATGCACTCACCTTATCAAATGATTATAACAACCAATACAACCAGTTGAGACCCTCCTAACGTCTGAAACAGCCCAGAAACGCCCTACAACAAGCCACACAACCAAAAACGACTTATAGCAAAACTGGACAGAAACATCAGAAAAGAACAGTCTCAAAGACGAAACCCTAAAATGAAAACCAACCGTTAACTACCAAATCGCTCCGGTGAAAAGCTATCCCTAGACATCACGAATCTTTCCACAAAATTTCAGCACGATCAGGAACCAGACGAGACCACGATCTTAATTACAATCCCCGATGGTTCCAACTCGCGTCTGAGAAAACGTGACTCACGAAACTGCCAATAACTCATCGAGTTTAAATCCAAAACTACTTCTTTAAAAAGGAGAATAACGATGAAATACTTGGGAATAAACCTACCAAATTTCATTACCTTTGAGAACGATTTGATACGCCAAAACTATTTCCTCCCAAACCCTAATGATTCTGCTCTTTCTCCTTTAATCTCCTTCACACCACAATAGGCTCTCTCTTCTCTCTCTATCTCTGCAAACGGCGACCAGACACCCTAAAACCCTTAATTTTTCGCTTCTCCACTTATATACTCGTTTTGGTTAACTAAACCAAACCAACCAAACCAAAATCGCGAATTAAAATAAACTCATCGAACCCAGAAATAGTGGTGTCGATCGATGCCACAAGGGTGTCGATCGACACTCCTACCAAGACCGCATAATCCGGTTCACGGATGTTACAGAATTAGATGAGATTTTTTAATCCGCGGAAAAAATAACAACTGAACTATCGATTCGGGGAGAAATAGGTGGAGAACTTAAGTTTGTGGGAGATATAGAACAAGGTCAAAGTTTAGTGTGGATATGGTATGATATGATAGTTTTAAGAGAGAAATAGGACTTCGTTTCCAAAAGGAAATGTTAAACATAGTATTAAAATATAATTTTGTGGTGGGTTGTTTATGTAGGACCATATGATGTTTTGCTAAGTGTGCTATGGTATACTATGAAGATTATGATATGATTTTCTAATTTGAAAGAAAATATATTGTAAAAAATAAAAAATAAAAGTTATGAGCAAAACTTAAGCGAAACATAAGAAAAAATTACGAAAATTTTAAAATACTGATAAAAAGTCATTTATAAAAAACTAATTTATATTTATGTTACATAATCGTACTTTTCTGTTACAACCCAATAATGGGCCGATCTTCTCCGCCCACAGTGTAAGCTTTTAGAATATTTAGTTCTTTTTGCAAAGTTGATATTTTAAAACTTTTAGGGTTGCCGCATTATTTACCCCTGTACTAAATTCATTCTCACTTTTAATTCACAAACTTTTTGGTCTGAATAAAACTACATAAAGTCACGGTTTTATCCTAATTCACACACCTCTAATTGATTTCGATAATCACGTCTTGTAAACCTGATTTAACCACAAATCCGAGTTTTGCCCAATCACGATTAGTTTAACCCGTTAAACACCATGACCCGACAACTAAACGAAGTCGTTCTTCTCATCTTCTTCTTCCTTAGACAAAACTCAAATCGACTCATATTTTAGGTTTAGGGCTCTTGATTAAAAATTGGGGATTTGGAGATTTCTGGGTTTTTTCGGTTTTGGAGATCTAAATTCATAGAATCAATCCCCATTTCAATGCCAATCTCAGAGCTTGCGCTTGTTTGTTATCAGAGTGATAATGATGATCCCGATTTCGAAGTTCCAGAGAGTAATGTCGATGGTGAAGGTGATGGGGATGGTGAAGGTGATGGGGATAGTGAAGGTGGTGACGATAGTGACAATGAGAGTGCGAATGAGGGAGACAACGACAATGGTGCGAATGAGGGAGACGACGACAATGAGAGTGCGAATGAGGGAGACGACGATAATGAGAGTGCGAATGAGGGAGACGACGAACTAGATAATGAAGGAGATGAAGATAGACACGACTTTGCCAACGGTAATGAATATGAAGATGAACCTGAAGAAGACAGAGATGAAAGGTATGCCTTAGAGGTAGAAGAAGCTGTAGCAAATTGGTTTGATGAGGATATGATTCGTCGCGATTCAGTCCCAGATACTTCTGATGAGGATGAGGATCCTGTGATTACTAGAGATAGGAAAATTAGATTGGGAACATATGATAGGTTTGATATTGGAAGAACATTCTTTAGCAGTTTTGAGTTCAAAGAGGCAGTATTACATTATGCATTGAAGAATAGAGCAAATCTTAGACAAAGTAGGTGAGAGAAGGATAAAATTGAGTTTAGGTGTGCTGGAAAGAAGAAGAATGGGAAGTGTTGCTGGAAACTCTACTGCTCATACGATAGTTGTAAGCAACTGTGGGTTGTGAAGACTAAATGTATAGATCATACATGTACTCCTAATGGAAAATGCAAGTTGCTTAAAAAGCCAGTGATCGCAAGGTTGTTTATGGACAAATTGAGGATGAATCCTAATTATATGCCTCTTGACATCCAAAGGCATATCAAGGAGCAATGGAAAATATCTAGTACTATTGGACAATGTCAGACCGGAAGACTTCAAGCGCTCAAGTGGTTGAAAGATGAATATGCACAGCAATTTGCTCACCTCCGAGGATATGTTGCTGAAATTATAAGATCAAATCCGGGTTCAACTGCCATTGTTGACACCATTACTGATGGAAGTGGAAATCACGTGTTCAACCGGATTTATGTGTGTATGGGAGCAATGAAGAATGCATTTTACTTTTGTAGGCCAATCATAGGGATAGATGGAACATTTTTGAAGCATGCGGTTAAAGGATGCCTTTTCACGGCCATTGCTCATGATTCAAACAACCAGATTTATCCAATAGCTTGGGCAACAGTTCAATCAGAAAATGCAGACAATTGGAAATGGTTTCTGAATCTGCTAAAGGTTGACTTGAATCTAAAAGATGGCAGTGAATATGTTGTTATATCAGATCGATGCAAGGTATTTTTTTTTTTCGGTTTATGGTGAGAGTTATTTTTAATCGGATTGGTTTATAACTTAGAATAAATATTTTTTTTGTAGGGACTGATGAGTGCAGTTAAAAGTGTGTTGCCAAATGCTGAACACAGACCTTGTGTAAAGCATATAGTTGAAAACTTAAAAGGGAAACATGAAAATAAAGACTTATTGAAGAAGATGGTATGGAAATTAGCTTGGAGTTACAGCTTTGCAGAATATGAAACTAATCTTGCCAAAATGAGAGCTTATAGTATGTCTTTGTATGAAGATGTCAAGAAGGAGGAACCAAAGACTTGGTGTAGAACATTTTTTAGGCTGGGCAGTTATTGTGAGGATGTGGACAACAATGCCACTGAGTCATTTAACGCAACAGTTATCAAAGCTAGAGCAAAATCATTGGTTCCTATGTTGGAAACAATAAGAAGACAAGCGATGGCACGGATAAGTAAGAGAAAGAAAAAGATTGGCCGATGGGAAAAAAACATCTCTAAGTATGTTTCAGAGATTTTGGCAAAGGAGGAAGAAGATGCAGAGAGATGTGAAGTTACGAAAGGAACGCATGGCCGGTTTGAGGTTTGGGTAGATGGAAATTCTAACTCTGTTAATTTAACTACTGAAATGTGGGATTGCTCATGCTGCAAGTGGCAGGTCACAGGGATTCCATGTGAACATGCCTATGCAGCAGTCATGGACATCGATAAGAATGTTGAAGATTTTGTAGTTCCAATGTTTGGAACTGAAACATGGAAAGAACAGTATGAAACAGGGCCTAACCCAGTTAGAGGGCAAAATTACTGGATGACCAATGATTATGTCTTAATCACTGCACCTCCAGAACCAGTTTTACCTGGGAGAAAGAAAGGGCAGAAGAAGAAATTCAATCGCATCAAGAGTCCACTCGAATCACCAAAGAAAAAGAAGGGAAAAGCGGGACCAAAGATACTCAAACTAGGAAGGCAAGGAAGAGTAATGCATTGCAAATCATGTGGTCAAGCAGGTCATAATGCAGCTGGATGCAAGACATTCCCAAAGGAGAAGAAGAATAAGAGTAAGAGTAAGAAGAAGAAGAATCAACTACTATGTCTTGATGAGGTATCTTTGTTTTCAATTATTTTTGTAAGTGTTGGCTGAGATCGTTTATGATGTAAGAATGTTTTGATGTTCGTGTATAGGCTGATGGATCTACTTCTGAGAGAAGGACTAAGAAGAGTAAGAAGAGTCATGGTGGATCTACCTCTCAAGCACCATCACAAGGACCCGAAATAGTCACACTTACACAACAAAGCAGTCAATGGGAGCATTGGGATTAGTTTGTAGTTGCAGCTCTTTTAGCTTTTGTATGACATTGTTATTGTTTCCTTTGGATGTATATTTTGGATGTTGTTTGCTTAGGATGTTATTTGGATCGTTTTTGGATGTCTAGAACCCACTGTTTTATCATATTGGATGTTAAGACAGCTAATCGATTTATGTTTAGACAACATTCTTGTTACACACTACAAAACAGAGATGAACATAGATAATAACTGATTTGTCATTACACACCCCATTGCAAAATAGAAAACAACGTGATGATATCCTCTCCACACCATCATCTGGGTGGAACACGAATAGAAGAAGCTTGATGAGCCGAACTTGAAGCAGATGAGTAGTTCATGATTTCAAATGTTGCAAATCGAAGACAGTTTGCCCCAAAAAACAAAAAAACCCCAGAAATCTCCAAATCCCCAATTTTGAATCAAGAGCCCTAATCCCCAATTTAATCGATTTCAATTTTTGTATAAGGAAGAGAAGACGATAAGAACGACGTCGTTACCTTGTCGGGTCATGGTGTTTAATGGGTAAAACTAATCGTGATTGGGCAAAACGCAGATTTGTGGTTAAATCGGGTTTAGGAGATATGATTATCAAAATCGATTAGAGGTGTATGAATAAGGATAAAACTATAAGTTCAGGTAGTTATATTCAGACCTGAAAAGTTTGTGTAGGAAAATTAAGAATGAAGTTAGTACAAGGGTAAATAATGCGGCAACCCAAACTTTTAAAAGTTTGTGATCTTTTTTTTCTAGTGAGCACTGGAGGAAAATTATAACAGCATGTCAGGTAGTGATATATGCGGCGATATCTTCAGTTGTTCTCAATATCCTCGGCTTGCTTGGTATCAATCAGGAAGAAAAAAATGCTGGTATGGATATTGTTGCGGTGAATCTATATATATAAAGTTAGCTTTTCTCACTTCTGGTGCAGCCACCTCAGCTGCCACGTTAGCCACATCTTCTTTAATTTTATGGGCCTTACAGATTTTAATAAGCCCTTTAAACAATCATACAAATGACAAACTGATCAACTAAATTTTATTTAAAATCTGTAGGCCCAACACTATTTCATTCAAATTCTCTAGACCCATCACTATTTTTAAATCCTATGAATTCAATTTTTTATTTTAAAATAAATTTAAAATATTCATTTAGTGCATATTTTTTGTTAATTATAATTAATCGAAAGTTTAAATAAAAAATAATTATGTAAAAAGAATTAAATGTTAAAATAAGAAAACAATACTATAATTTTTCATTAGTGGTGATAATATAGTTAAAGATTTCTATTAAACTGATCATAATTTCAAATTTCAAATATCAAAACAAAGCAACCCAAGCAACACTTTCAAACAATCAAGGAAACACAACTAGAAATCAGTTAAAATAATTATTTGGCAGCACTTCACAAATCCATCACCAAAGACAAAGACGCAAAGAGATGAACACACCTTTAATAAACTAAAAAGATTCAGATATATGAATGTCACAATCAGATAACCGTAACATAAAATTTTATGAAAAAGACAACCAAAAAAACAAAAAAACAACCCGGACTTTATAAAATTACAGCAAGATAAACAAGAAAATTAATTTTCCCCAAAACACAACTCACATCGAATAAAAAAAAAATCACTCACAGGACAAACGGGAAAAAAATTACAACAAATAACACAAAACAACTCACAACTTAATTAGGAAACCTAAAGAAGCCAACATATTTTCATATAAACAAATTTGCAACCCAATTGACATTCACCTTTAACAAAATCAACAAAGGATAACCAAATATCCCCAATAGATGCGAAGCGAGCAAGGAATCAACCAAATACGCAAACCCCCCAAAAAAAATCAAGGGAAAACGATTACGATAGGAATGACTAAAAAAAACGATTACGAGCATCAAAGACATAAGTTCAATCCTCAAACAGACCTCTAGATCGGAAAATTGCTCTTCTCCTATCCGTTCACAAGGACATCAGATTTTGAAAAAGAACAAATCAATTTCAACTCAATAACATACAAATAATAGTCCAATTAACACACAAATTATAAGCCTTACAGAAAATTGGGTCTGAATGAAACAAACAAAAATTGACAATAAAATCCACAATAAATAACTTATTTATTTTTCTTAATAAAATCCACAATATTTTTCACTCCAAATACTAAAACATTGACAAAAAAATTACTCCAACAGTTTACAAAATACATATGACAATATTAAATAACAATCCAACCACAAAATGGAAAATAATAATAAATTAATGACAACTAACAGCTACAACAAAACAACAACTTCAATTAAACAATGTTAACTTCTAATAATAATTTTTTTAAAAGCATTATAAACACACAAGATGATCTCAATTTTTCCTTTAAAAACAGCAAATTAAATTATACTTACTCTAAAACATATTTTTATTAAAATATCCAACCAAAATTAAATACAAAAACAAACGTAAAGATGAATTCAAAAAACCAAAAAAAAATATACACAACAAAACTTGGAATACACCTTCATCTAACTACCGCGCATAGCGCGGATCAATTGCTAGTACAATTATATAGTCACTGGCTAAGAGTTTAAAAAGTGTAAAGCTGGTGTACGACACTATATTTTTTGTGGGGCTATTTATATACGCCTTATTCTATATAGTTTCTAAGGGCTTGGTGTCTGTAGTGCGAGCTGCATCCGCCGATATTGTCTGCATTTCTACCGGCTTCTTCAGTATGTTCTATGGGCGGGGAGGGGTCGTATACGCTGCAGTTCTGATTATCTTATTCTGCTGCCGTTTTCCCATATAACGTAGTGGCTGAAGCATTGGAAGCTCTGCTTGCACTATTATCTATTATCTATTTAATCATGTTGCATTTTTCTATTTTTACTATTGAATTATCTATGTAATCATGTACGTAGCAGTTATCTGTTACACTCACTACATGACGTTATTAATTTATAGCATATCTCTCCTTATAATAAAATTTATAATGTTTTAAAGTACTTTTGAGTTGACAAAAAAAAAAAAAAGTACTTTTGGTTCTCGCAAAATCAATGTTTAGGACACTTCCGTGGCAAAACAACATGGTTTCAATGTAAAGATCCACGTAAAGCACTACTGAACAATTTAAGTAAACGCATATGATGCGTTCGTAAATCATAATCGTATATATAAATCTTAGGTCATCCTCAACGGGGGGCTTTAAGAGAGGTTTTAATACAGTAGAAAGAAAAAAATAATTCAGATAAAAGAAAAAACTATAAGAGAGTCTTTTATTTAGTAGAATCGAATTTGAAATAAGAGCCCCTACGTCTCACTTATCTGTTGGGCAGTCAGATAAAAAGAAGAAAAGAAAAAATTTGATGGACAATCGGGTTTTTGTTTCTTTTCCTCTCTATCTCTCTCTCTTTCTTTCTCTCTCGATCGGAAGTCTCGAATTGACGAAGTCCCCAATTGACAAAGGAAGGAGATGGAATCAAAGGAAGGAGATTGGGGTTGGAGGAGATGTGAAGCGTCGGATTGAATCGGCGGAGGCCAATCAAAGGAGATACGACTACAAAACCTTCAAGCTCCAAATCCCCAAATTTAATTAGGGTTTCTCTGCGATCCCAAATCAGAATCGGAATTACATAGCTCTTCACCATCCCCGACGAATTCCGCCAATGGTGGCGATACAACCAACGCTGAGAACGGGCAAGTTGCGATTGGATTTACTAAGGAGAGCTTCAAAATGAGGAGATAACCAGGGTATTGTTTTCTTTAACCTTGGTTTTTTGTTTCTCGTTCTTTTGCTGGTACCGATTCAGATGGTTTCTTTAGATTGGCACTACAAGAAAACATGGATTTGGCGACGACAAAAATAGTCACTTAACAGTCGCTAACTTCTTAGTTACGACTGATTGGCGACTGACTTACGTAGTCACTAAACAGTGCGTCGCTAAAATAATCAGTCGCCAAATAGTCGACACGGAGCTACTAATTGGCGACTGATAATTGTGGTCGTTCTTCCCTCGCCAAACAGTCGCTAAATTTGCGACTGAATTTGCAACTCTTTAGCGACTGATCTGGTTACTCATTTGCGACTGTTTTGGTTACTGTTTTGTGTACGTTTTGGTTACTGTTTTACGACTGTTTAATTATCATGCTTTTTAAAAAATTCTAGTAAAAACGAATTATTTGATTTTGTAATAACAAAAAGGACTATGAAAACTATAACTAAAACATAACAAACATGAAATTAAACAAACACATAAGTTTAATTTTACATCCAAACATAACAAGAGTACAAGTCATAAAGATTACAAAAGTCACAAGATTACAAAAGTTTTCATAAAGGAAGGAGGGATAGTTAAGGAACCTAACTTAAACATCAAAGAGGTTTGGGTCATTGCTTTGAGACTCAAGGAAGGCGACATAGTTTGGGTTAGTCTTGAGGTAGCTCACCAAGCGTGAGATCTCTGCTTGTTGCTCAGATGCAACCCGTAGAGCCTCAGCTGCAACCCGTGAAGCCTCTGCTTCACGCTCTGCTTGTAGAGCTGCTTGTTGCTCTATTTTGCGGTTAGCTTCTTCAAGCTGTTGTTGCAGGCTTGTGAAAGTAGAAGACATTTCAGGGAACTTCCACTTGCCCTTGATGAAACTCCCTAGGCTTCCAACCCCAAAGTATGCTCCTCTATCGTTTATGAAAGTAGACTGCATAACAAAACAGAGAAAAAGTTAACATCATTACTTACCAATGAAAGTTAATGATGCATATTAGAAAGAAGTAACATTACCTGAAGAAAGAGCTCATCATCCTCCTCGTGAGATAGCTCCGATCGACGTGATGTACCATCAGCTTGGTCGTCATTGTCTAGAGCAGCCAACTTAGCTTCCCTTTTTTGCTTATATGCCTCATGAACTGCTTGCGCCTTCTTATCCACAAAAGTCCCATCTTTTTGGGTATGAGTCCTAATGAAAACTTTAGGAATAGTTGGCGGTCTTCCCAATTCCACTTCCTGAAAAGTTAGACAATGAAAAGGTTAGATAATGAACCATCTTATGTAACTTATTAAACAATGAAAACTTATTAACTCACCATCTCTTGTTCGATTTGCAAGTAAGACTTCGGCCCTGATACATGCTTGTGAGGGCCAAGACCATTACGGTCAGACATTCGAGCTGCTGAAGTGGTTGCACTCTTTGCCATGGCTTCTTCTGTGTTCCAATAATCACACATTTCTTTCCAAAGAGTTTTCTCAATCCAACTCGGTTTTGCTTCATCTCGCTGAGCTGCTGCCTTGGAAACCATGTCTTTCATACGGTTTTGACAAATGGTATAAAACTTTTCTTGAACGACACCGGTTAGTGAGGGATCCCAGGTGTGTGTTTTCTACAAAAGATGACTAGTGTTAGTGATACAAACAATCCAAAAAAACAAACTATAAATACAGAAATCAAATTGAAAGGAGTAGAAGTTTACCGTGAATTCCAAGAAGTAGTTTTCTCTTCTTGCAGTAGGAACACAACCCCAACTGTAATATGGCCCATCAAACTTGTTTGTAAACACTTTTGTAATCTTTCGGGTAATCACTCCCTTGTCCTTACCAAACCTTATAACACAAACAAATCGAAAGTTAAATTATAATCAACAACAAACCTACTAATCTACTCAACAACAAATCGACAACAACAACAAACCTACTAATCTACTCAACAACAAACCTACTAATATAATCAACAACAAACCTTCTAAACAAACCTTCTAATCCAATGAAACAAACCTACTAAAACAATAAAACAATCCTTTCAATTCTAATCACTCTAATCAATCTAATCTACACAAACAATCCTTACCAAGTAGTTCCACGCTCTAATGTGGGAGAGAGGACAGTGGTGTACAACTCACGGCCTGGCTGGACGAGCATGGCATGTAAAGAAGCGAGTACATCAGCTGGGAGTTGTGATTCCCTTGCACCGTCATCCTCAGAATCAGCTTGGTCTTCTTCTTCCTGATGCGAGTTCTGCGCTTGAGAACTGTGGTGCGATCCAGAGCCAGCTCGAGGTTGAGAAGACGGTGGACGATGATTTGAGACGTGAGGAGCCTGTCGAGGTAGCGGAGACCGTCGATGTATAGTCGAGACCTGAGGAGACTGTCGAAGTGGACTCGAGAATTCTGGTGGATCCGTCGCAGAGGCGAGAGGCTGAGGAAAAGGACGCCTGATTGGAGCTTCGCCATAAGGGGATGCTCCTGGAAAGCTCCTCGAGTTGTGGAAAAGGTTTGTCGGAGGTGGATAGTCTCCATAATGAGGCATTGGTCTCGCTGGAGGCTGGGGGATTGGGACAGGAGTTCCCTGAGAATCAGTCTCTGGGTCTCACTGGTTCGCCGGCGTGAAGGCATATTGGCTAGGAAGAGTCGCAGGTCTTTAATTCACCGGTTGTGAGGTTCCAGCGGTTCGATCTGAGGGGTTTCTTCTTCCTCCTCCTCTTTTCTTTGCTCCGGCCATCAACAACAAAAGAGAAACAAGAACGGTATGAAGATTTAAGGTTCTCGATTGAGATCAATTGAGATCTAGGGTTTTCTCGGGGAAGAAGAGAAATGAGGGATTAGGGTTTTCGCAGGATAAATATGAGATCGAGTTGGGTTTGGGCCGTTTTCTTACGGACCAAATTTGATTTAAGGCCCAAATTAAATAAATCGGTCGCTAAATAGTAGCTGCGTAGTCGCAACTTTTGGCGACTGCAAAACCGGTCTCCAACTTAGTCGCAAATTGGCGACTAAAATGAGACATTATAAATTAGTATCCAATTAGCGTCTATTTGGCGACTGTTTTGTTTTTGTAGCTATTAAGTAGCAAAACAATCGCAATTCAGTCGCTAAATTTAGCGACTGAGTTTTAAGTCGCAAATTGCGGTAGGCAAATCCATGTTTTCTTGTAGTGTGGGGATTTGAATCTGATTATGTTCATGCTTGCATATTTACCTGTGGGGGTCTTTGTGCCGGCCTTAATAGTGTGATCAGAGAGATAGTGAACAGTCTATCTTACATGTATGGAGTGAAGAGAATTCTGGGAATATATGTAAACTGTATGTCTGACAAGGTAGGTAGCTCCACTCTCTTTCTCTTTTAAGTAATCTCAGGTGTAGGATCTTTCTGTTTTTGTTGATATGGACCGTATGAACTATAACAGGGCGAGCTCTACACTTGTTAGCTATAATAAGAGAAGAATGGGAAGAAAAGGTTTGATCTCGCTGATCTAATGAAGAAGGGGGCATCACGTGGCTCCACACTCTCACCAGACTCTGCTACTAGTGAAATTGAATCTGCCTACGAAGAAGTCTTTGACACCAATGACCAGGGCTCGATCATCTTGTTGACGAAGAAGACAGGACCTATTTTTGACCGTCTGTCATCAGGTGAGATGTAACATCCACGAACCAATTTTTGTGGTTTTGGTGTGGGTGTCAATCGACACTCTTGGTGTATCGATCGACACCATGTTTTCCGTTTTGGTCCGGTTTGTTTTTAATTGCTGTTTGGTTCGGTTTGGTTCAATTAAAATCCTTAAATCGTAATATAAGCGTCTAAGACGAATTAGGGGTTTTGGGAAAGTCTCTTTTGGTCGCCGTAAGTGAGAAAAAGAGAGAAAAGAGAGAAAAACGTTTCTGGGATTTTTCAGGGCTTGTTCTTGGTGATTTGGGAGAGATCTGAGGCTGTGGAAGTGGTAGCTGTCGCTGGGAACGAAGGAGAAGCTTCTGGAGGTGTTGATTCCAACGTTTCTCAATCCAATCTTCATGTTCTTAAGGTGAGTGCTTGACCACGGTTGATCTAAGCATGAGATCTCTTTTGTTTGGTTGTTCCTTGTCTTTCTGTGGTGTTTGTTTGCTTGGGTGTGTTGTTTTCGAGTTTCCCATAGGTTTGTGTGTCATTTGGGTGAGTTTGGGGACGAAATCGGGATGATTGGAATCGGGATTCGTCGTTCGTGTTCGTGCAGTTCGCGTCTGCAGGTATGGCATCGATTGACACCATTCGAGCATCGGTCGACACTGTTTGTGTCAGCATCGATCGACACCTTTCAAGCATCGGTCGACACCATGGCTCATAACATCGATCGACACCGGTTCAAGCGTCGGTCGACACCAGTCTCAACCGAGACTTGTTCTTCTGGTTTGATGTATTGCTTGTGTTTTGTTTGCTTGCTTAAACTTGAGGGTCTCATATGCTTGTGTGTATAACCTAGTAGATGGGAGGACGGCCTCACTAAGTATTTATGATAATACTTACGCATCTCAATTGTTGTTTGTGGTATGCAGGTAAAGGAAAAATGTGATCGTGGAATCAAAGGCGATGAGGAGGAGGATGTTCTAGAGGCTTGATTGATTGTGGTTTAGCTATTGTTAGGTTGCTAGTTTTGAGACGATAGAGCATTGTAGGATGTTGGAACCTTGCTATTTCATTGTTGGTTTGGATTATTGCATTATTGATTATTGGTTTATTTATGTTGGATTTCTTATTGGATTAATGGAATGGTTTCTTTGGTTATCCGCGGTTGTTGATTGTTGTTAGGATGATGTTAGTGGGTATGGGACCACTAGTGAATTATATTATATATAAAAAAAAAAAAAGGGTTGTTTCATGAGATTCCAAAGAAAATTATTAAATTCATCTCTCAGCTGCTTCTTGTGGATTACGATCATTACGACGACATGTGTTTATTAATACACTTGTGGTCTTTTCTGAAATCTCATGGTACATACACTGCTTTTGTTTTACAGTCTGATCTTGTAAGATAGAATAATGTATTACCATTGAGCCTGAACTCGTCGTATCATGATGTGATGGGAGGAGTAAGGAGGCTTGTTTCTCGAAACAAATGGATTGTGCTTTGTTCAACAACACAAGTGGAAACCTCTAAGGAAGAAGATCCAATACTTTCATATTGTACTTTTAATTTATTTATTTGAAAAAAAAAAATTCAAATTAAGAGACTCAATATAAGAACTCACCATTGGAGGGGTACATTTTAATTACAATACCCAAAGTTCTTATTCAACCAAAAATACAAATTATATTAATTAAAAAATTTAACAACCCCAAAAATATATCTCCCATTGTGGAAGCTCTTAATTTTCAAAGTTAGTAATTTGTATAATCACGACATGTGTCAAACATATCGATAGTATTTTGACATGTGTGAAAAATATTTTATTTGATACTTATAGGAAAATAAAATATCCTAAAAATAAAAGGAACAATTAATATTTTTGAAAAGTATATAAAATCAAAAGTAATCTATTATATCACTAATTCTAATATGAAATTTATCTATCAAATTACTAATTTCAATAGGAAAATATGTAGGAAAATTTATGCAATTAATAAGGAAAATATTTGCAATTTAATTGCAATTATTATTTATTGTAATCATATAGTAAAAAGAAATTTTTACAGAAAAATGATTAAAGTATAAAAAGGTTTAATGTGTTAAAATTAGTAATTAACATAATATAAGAAAAATAAGTTAATAAAAATAAGAAATTATTGTAATTTTCTTAAGTTTTTCAATCGGTGAATGATTTGGTAGCGTATTCAATATTATGTTATTACATAAACTTTGGTTTTCAAAGTTAGTAACTCATGTGATCGCAACACGTGTCAATTTAACAATTAAAGATTTTGTTATGTGTTATACAAAAACTTTGTTTTAACATATTTGTAAATTATAAGAAATTAAAATTTTAAACAATTTAATAAATATAAACAAATAGTTCATATATGCATATAAAAAATAATACTAATTGTAATTTTAAATTACTAATTCTAAAGAAAAAAAATAAGAAATGTATACAATTAATTACTATAATAATATAATTCAATAAATTATACTGTCAATTATCAATCCTAAAAGAAAAATGAGTGTAGATACTCACCTTTACATAAACAAATAATTTTCTCATAATAGCGTCCTTAAATTTTTGATTAATTTATGATAATGTTAGTATAGTTTTATTTAAAATTAGTTGGACAAGTAGTAAAATTATTAAGTATAAGATTACAAAATATGTAACAAATATATTTAAGATATTGTTACTTTTTCAAAGATGAAATAAAATTATTTTCAGTTTTTTTCTTTGAGAACTATGTTTTATTAATTTTTAGTTTTTAAAATATTAAGTAAGATATAAATTTGATATAATGCACTTTTTTATATGAAAATTATAAATGTTATTTATTGGAATGGAGTGCATAGAATTAAAATCTAATTTTATTATCATGTAATATACAAAGAAATTATAATGTAAGATGGAGTGTGTGAATTCTAAATCCGGTTTTTTAAAAAAATCAAATGAAATAATATTAAATATTTTGAATACAACTTAAAATTTCAAATACTTTTCTTATATGTGCGTTAATACATGGCCTAATCTAGTATAGATATATTAATTGAGCTTTATCGATATTAAGTCTAGTGGGTGTTTTGTTTTTAAATGCGACTATGTGAGTTAACTTTATTATTAAATTTAAAGGAACCTAAATGCGACTATGTGAGCAATTGATAAAGGATGAAGACAACAAGAACATTGTTAGGGTGAAAAAAAAAAAAAAAAAAAAAAAAAAAAAAAAAAAAAAACATTGTTAGGGTGTTCTTCAAGTACATACGAGCCCATCAAATCCATAGTGGTTATAATTGTATGAGTTTGGACATGCAAAAATGTAAGATGAATATGAAGTCGTGAAGTTAAAGCAAAATACGTTTATAGACACTAGACAAAGACATAGTAGATCTCTTGATACGATATAATTGTATACAAGCTTACAAATTAATAATTTGATATAGGTCGCTACGGATTCTTTCCTAGCGTTAGAAAGAAAGAAAGCACCATAAAGGTTAGAAATTAGAAAAAATAATTATTATGGTATAGTACGTCTCTATTCGGAAGTTGCTTTGTTGTATTTGTTATATTCTGTCTATTTTTATACAAAACATATTTGTTTGTTTGTCTATCTAGAATTGCTCTCACCGCCAATTTTGTGTTGTTTGTTCCGTTGTCAGAATCGAAATCTATATTGTCGTTTATTCTTTTCACGAAAATCTGTATTATTTTGAATACGATTATACGAAGTTAGGCGTTACACGTCTGCTAACCATTAGCAAGTAGTTTTGTGTTGGTGTTGCGTTCATAGATATTTTAGTTGATGGTGATAGCTAGTATAGATAAGCATACCGGAGGCCCTTTGTATATGCATATATGATATATCGAGTACGCATACGCATATAACACGTAAGTGTGGATTCTCCCGTGCGCTCAATTATGTTTGGAATCAACAAATGCATGAATTATGCATTTAGTTGCACATCAAAAAATTTCACTGCGTAACGGATTTAAGTCTTTTATAGCAAGGTTATCAAGGGAGATAAAACCATCATTTTGGCAAGATGTGAATCGCCCATAGAAATACGATTATTTAAGAAATGTAGACTATGTAGTGTAGTGCACATTTTTGTCGATATAAACACGTAATTAGAAGGTTTGTCATAATGTCTGTTTTTTTTTTTTTTTTTTTTTTTTGTTCCTTTTCTTTTGTGAAGCTCCCAAAGAAGCAAAAGAAAAAAACTAATCTCGTGATATGTACACTAGATAAGGTAGAGGAAGGCAATATAAATTTATGATATTGATATACCTGCCAACAAACTAGTAGCTAGATTTGTAATCATAATCTAACTTAAAGAACATTATGAGAAAATAGGGAATGATAATTTATGGATTACAAATCCAAAATTTCTGCTAACAATAAAAAAAACCAGTGAACAAGTAAAAGAAAAAATCCTTGATAAGAAAACACACAAAAAAAAAAAAAAAAAAAAAATACCAAATTCTCTCACAACCGAATAAAAAATCAACCTCAGGTAGTAAATTAAATTTGGAAACATGAAAAAGAAACTAAGAAGCATCAACATCATTATCATCATCATCATCATAATAATTCATATCATCATCATTCTCCTTAATTGATAAAAATTAAAAATTAAGGAGAATAGTAACATGGCTTTCTTTTGCCCACGTAAACCTGTAATACTCCATCAGATCCCCCAGCCACTAGCGTGCACTGGTCCACACCTGATTGCCTCCAGCAGACGCTACTCACGAACCGCTTATCCGACCCAGAATTCATACCAACCGGTTCGAACCCGTCTACCCATACCGGCTTCCCCCACCTCTTATCGTACACGAACACCTTGTTGTTCTCCGATCCGCAACCAAACAGCGCGCCGTTTCTCCACACTGATAACCCCACGAAGTTTCTACTGTTCACGTGCCCTTCGTACGTCCGAATCACGCTCCCGTCCTCCACGCTCCACAGCTTCAGACACCCGTCCGTGCCTGCCGTCACCACCGTGCCACCGTCGAGGAACCTCACATACGACACCGTTTTGTTGTGTCCTTGCAGAGTCAACGCCGGGTCAACGAGTTTTCTCATATCGTAAATGTACCCTTTCCGATCAGCGCATCCGACAGCCACAGCTGGTCCGCCGGAAGGATCGAACTCGACGCAACAAATGGCGCTCCGGCATATCCCCGCCGGCCGTACGACGCCTAAAGATTCCTCCGGCGGACACCTCGGATCCCACACCTGCATGGTCCCGTCGTCCGATCCAGACGCGCCTATAGCGGACACGCCGCCGTGACGCGTGTAATCAACGCTCCAAACGCGTCGGCCACCGTGCTCGTCCCTTTCGAACACCGGCGTTCTCTTCTCGAGATCGTACTCGGTCACTACGCCGTCATAATCTCCCGAACCTATGACCCGACCGCCCGACCCGGGTCTCCACCGTAGACTACTGAGCTTCGCCGGCGTACAGATGTAGTACTCGCAGGCGGTGGCTTGATCGACGAAAGAAACGCCTCCTCCTCCGACGACGACGGTGGCGCTGTTACGTAAGAGAGAAGGGAGGCCGTAAAAACGAATCTTTCTAGAAATTCCGGCGGTAGCGACGATGTTATCAGTGGGATCGAACTCAATAGCACCGATAACGTCGGAGGCGGAGGAGGAGGAGGAAGAGACGACGGTGGAGAGAGAAAGATCCCATTCGTGTCTAGCTTCTTCTTCTTGTTCTTGTTCTTGTTCTTGTCGTTGCTGCTTGTAAGGATGGAGAGTGTTCATATGAAAACAGAGTTAAATTAAAAGACTGTGTTGTTGTAAGCTTCTTCTGGGGATTCGGACCAATCAAAGAACCAATCCCATTCAAAAGCAAAAAAATTTATTAATATAAAAATGTTCATTTCTTCTCCCTCAGTAAAACTAATTGGCCTTTATTTACCAATCCACGTATGATTCTGATTTTATCCATTTGTATACTACTAGGCTAGGACAGAGAAGGTCCCATTTAATACTATTTCAGGTAAGAAAATGTGAAGTATGTTGTCGTGGCTACTTATATAGCCAAACAAGGAAACTTGTATTTAATTCATGCGTTCGTAGTCGGCGAAAGGACGATGATTAAAATGTTTCACATTTCGAGTTTTTTTCAAACTGATCGTATAGTGGACCTAATTTAACATTTAAACTATGAGTGATATATGTAGTGGTGAACTGGTGGATGTGATTGGCGAAGAAACGAAGATATTAAAGTTACCGGTTGGTTTTACAATCGTGTGTAAGTGTTGTTGATGTAAAATTTTTTAAATTTGGTTGTTGTTTGTAAATGTATAACTTTAGACGATGTGACTGAAAAAGACGGAGCAATCTTTTTTCCCCCTTAAGCATTAATGCATTTATACAATCTTCTATTTTTATTTACAGCATTGAATACAATTTTGTTTTTGTCAAATCAAGTTTTAAAGCTAGAAGTAGACACATATTCCGTTAAAACTGAGTGACACATAACATATACACGACTCGCATAGCGAACATTGTTTAGATCCGACTCTACAAAATCCGAATAACTCGATGAATAAGATAATAAACATTTGGTATAGTGTGTGTGTGTGTGTGTGTGACCATTATCCAATCCTACGTAAGGAACATTCACATATATCATTTGGTAGTGTGACCATTATACTCATATGAGTGGTAAGAATGTTTTAAAATTTCAGTTTCAATTGTGAGGAATTGTGAGAAAATTCGGTGGTAGGTTATAATTTGTTTATGGCAAAGAGAAAAATAAAATAGAGAATTTTGTGGACAGCATACGTGTGTTATGTTACCACCTTTGGTCATTGTCCTCTTTTTTTATGTCTCTTCGTTACTTCTCAGCCTCACGTCTTTAATAGAACACATGAGCTGCAACTGCAATTTTGGACCCACTCTGCTTCAAGGAATGGATTCGATCTCTATTTGATGCCCATTTAATTATTAATATTTCTCCAAAACCAAATTAGCTACCTAAAATATAAATTTCACCAACTAAAGAGGAAACACTTTCTTTTGATGATTTAGAATAAAATCTAGTGGATTATAGAATTACCTAGAAAAAAATATATTTGTTACTCTTATATTCATTGATATATTCTCTAATTTGATTTTCATAACATTTTAGTGCTTTTAACTTAAAAGTATTTTCCTTGAATTATCTTTTTTTTTGGTTGGCATCATCGCCAAACATATATATTCTGATACCCATCTTATTTCTATACACACACACACACAATAACTGTAATTCATAAGTTGTATAATAATTTAAATTTTCAACCGTAATCAGGTTTGTCAACCAAAAACACATACACTAATTTTTTTTTTATAGAGTTTACTCTGTATAAATTATTATTATTATTATTATTGTTACTTACATTGTAGGAGTTTTCGACCCATCGATCATATATCTCTGAGAAACATCATAGATTTGTTATTTGACGGGCCAAAATTACTATTTGCTTGGAAGAAAGGAACAAGAGCAAGTGCACAAGTCAAAGACTTAAAACGGAAAAACAGAAAGAAAAAAAAAGACTCTTAAATATTAGGTTTTAATATGGGTGAATTTGCACACTAATGAAAGAAATTAAGTGAATAATTATGAGCTAATGTAAAAAGATAAGAAAGGGGTAATGTGAATGACACACAGCCAGCGAAAGTGATGGAGTACAAGGTCAAATTTTTATTTATTAATTTTCTTTATTTATTTGGATAAATAGTTCTTACCCATTACATTTTAATGTGATATATCTTTTCAACAAAATTAATTGAAACTTTGAAATTTATCTTAAAAAAATAGAATATTTTTTTTTCATTCGACATAACTTGAACTTTTAAAACCGGATGTTTAAAAATTTAAATAATGAATAATATTTATAATGAAATGGTATAGGAAAAAAATAGTATAGAACACAAATAACTCATATAGAATTAAACGCAAAACAAAAAATATGTGCTATAACCTAAGAGATATAACATAAGCAAACCAAACAACCATGTTAAACAACGGTGGTGGCGAAAATGATAGCAATGAGTATGGTAGTAGAATAGTGTTTATGTACAGCACTTAAATGAAATAGTATAAAACAAAACTAAATAGTATAGAATAAAACGTTAATGGTAGTGGTAATGACCGTATGGTGGTATCACTTGTGGTTGTTATACTAAAGAGATTGTGTATCGTTAAAATATTTAACATATGCAACCTAAATGATCTAATTAAACTCACACCAAAAAAATTGATATACCCTAAAGGATACAACTTAGGCAACCCAAGCAACCGAGTTAAACACGTAGAACAAAAATATATAACATATAAATTATTTAGATATTTTTAATAATAACTAAATTTGTGTAGGTATGCAATTTAAATAAATGTGAACTTGAGAACGATATTAAAAGTGGAATATTACTAATAACATATAAATTGTTAGGTATTTTCAATTGTTGTGTTCTATATAAGGCCTGTTCTTTTTCTTATCGCTACACTATCGACCGGCGACTCAAATATAACAATAAATGTAGCTAAAGAAGCAGTGGAAAATTGAGAAAGGTGTCGCTGCAGCTCTTTTAATAGATGTTGCCGGCTTAGTTGGTGTCGCCAGAAAACACGGCGACCAATATAATGGTCGCTGCGACTATTTTTATAAGAATAAGAAAACACGACGACCAATAACCCCCTTGCTCTCCGCAAGCTTGCGTGTTAAGTCACTTATAATTTGAGTCGTTGGTCGCTAATGTAGCGATAAGAATACGAACAGGCCTATAGTATGAATAATTATTTTATTTTAGTTATATATTCGGTTTTTAATTAACACTATTCGTTTTTGATATATTCAAAATCATAAGATAAACTCATAAACTCTATATTTTTTAAGTGAGATTGTGAAATATAATTAATATGAGTTTTGAAATATTATTGCAAAATATAAATAAAACGTAAAAATTAAATAAAAATAGTAAACTAAATAGAAAAAGAGGAACTGGGAAGAGAATATATATAAGGGAGGATGAGAAGATGTCCACATAAGAAAGAGAGAAGAAAACACAATGGCAACTAGCCTTGGGCATTCGGATTTTCGGTTCGGATCGGATCGGATTATTCGGGTTTCGGATTTTTCGGATTGGGCTGTATAAAATCTGTTTAGAATCCGACTATATTTCGGATCGGATCGGTTCGGATTCATTCGGATTCGGATCGGTTTTCCATTTTTTTTCAAAATCCGAAGCTAATCCGAACCTTATATATTTCACTCGGGAATTATAATCACAAAGTTGAGGTAGCTCAGATGGTTTCAGCGTGTGTCCCTTTACCTTTAGTTCTGAGGTTCGATACTCCTCTCCAGCTATTAAAATTAAAATTTTAATATCTCACGGGCTCGTACAGAAGCCCAAGTATAAGCCCAAAAGAAATATAATGTCTAAACCCATAGAAATTAATTATGTATTCGGTTTAGCGGATAACCGATCGGATTTCGGTTCGGATCGGTTTAAAACCGAAATCCGAATTACAATCAATATAAAAACCGATCGGTTTTTCTGTTAAAACCGAATCCGATTTAAATCGGTTTTTTCGGATCGGTTCGGTTTGGTTTTTTCGGTTTCGGATTATATGCCCAGGGCTAATGGCAACTGTTACTTATGCAACAAAGATATAGTTGTTATTATTACAGATAATATAAAGTATATAATAGTTAGATGGTTAGAATGGTTACTCATTTTTTTTTTTTTTGTCATCTGATAAAAATAAAGTCGCTACAGGAGTTCAAGAAAAACAAGAAACAAAGACAAAAACCAATGAAAATAGCACTTGATATAGAAGTCAATCGACTCTCCAAGTGAAGAAAAACCCTGAGACAAGGCAGCACCACACAGAGCCACAATCTTGGCCCCACTCTCTGCAAACCCTTCTCTGCCAATACCAATTCACAGACCACCTAAAAACCCATATCAATCCGTACTTGATCCTGCAACCACGAAGGGCCTCTAAGAGAAAGATATGACTGGAGCCTACTTTCTTTTGTAACACTTTTAGCAATCGCCACAGCCACCTGGTTCGCTGATACAGCCACTTGGTGACATTCCCAGTATTCAAAACTTGCTAGGGACAGTTGAATGTCTCTCAAAATGAAAGCGTATCTTGGCCACTCACATGGATAGTTAATTGCGTCAACCACTTCTGCTTTATCCAACACCACTTCCACCCTAGTTACATGTAAGATCTGCAACGCCTCCAATGCCCATAGTGAGCACAGTAAACTTGCTAACATCCCCGAGTCAGAAGCCTGAAAAGCAGTCCTTGCATGATGTAATACCTGCCCTTGACAATCTCTAGTAATCCACACACCACCAACCATTGATAACTTATTCCTCCATGAAGCAGCAATGTTGCATTTTACAACCCCTACCATTGCCTCATTTAATGGTCCTTTTAATATTCATTTAATTATAGTTTTTTTTTGGGTTATTCTTGCCAATTTTCCTTTTAATATTCTGTTATGTTATGCTAAACCAAAAAATGAAACAAGAAAACTAATTTATATCTTGGAAAAATTTCGAGTAACGGAATATATAAATGATATATTGAAATAACGAAGTTTGCAAAAGTCTAATCACATGTTCCTAGATCTGCTAAGGCTTGTGATTGAGAGAAACAAATTTGGGACACTTGATACACAAGTTATAACTTACAACAAAGCCCACCAAACACTAGAAAACACATAAACCCTAAAATAAAGGTACCTTCCATAGCAAAAAACATGTAAACTAATAATAATTGTCAAAAGATAAGAGTACATTTTAAAGATGAAGAGAGCTTACTTCGTCAGCTTTCCATAGCCCTTCCTCGTACCTATTCCACCTCACGCGTCCTACATCTTTCTCCGTCCTCTTGCACATCACACACGTCATGTACTCCATACAAGTCACAAACCTCTTCAGCTTCGAGGCCTTCTCCATTATCGTCTGGTCAAGCTCCCTCACGATGAGCTTCTTTTTCTCAGGATGCTCCTGCTTCACCACTAGGTAAGAATGAGAGATGTTGAGAACCTCAAGGCTCTCTAGTCCATCCAAGATTATCAAAAGGGCGTCTCGGTATATGGCATTGCATCTGAGGCTGAGGACTTTGAGATTTGGGAGATGCTCAACGAGATTCTCGGCGAATATAGCAGGGATGCGACCCATTACCTTGAGCTCTCTGAACGTCAGTTTCTTGACAATCGATGAAAAGAGAAATTGCGAGTCATGGAGGCTTGGTATTGTTAGTGATTCTAGATTTTCACAGAAGCCCAAGGCAATTTTCATACCCGTTTTCGATATTCTAGTCATAGTTGGTAGCACTAAGCGTCTCAAGTTTGGACACCTACAACAAATTGAGCCAAAGTAAGTATTTGAAGAGAAGAAATTAATACTAATTAAAAAGTGGATATATATATACCTTTCTGCGGTGTAAGTAAGCATATCACTAGTGAGAATCAGGTTGAAATTAACAATCAAGGTCCTTGTGTTTCCTTTGCTAAGGCTCATGAAGAGTTTCAAGATCCGAGTCACCTTCTCATCACATCGGCGCCGCACATACACATATGGGCTCTTTACGGCTTTGATGTAAACAGAGTTCATGTGCGATAGGTCGAGCGTATCCCACAAAAGGGGATCACAACAAACCGCACGCCACCCTCTACAGACATGAGCTAGCTCTAATCCAGATGTCAACTCATTAATGCTAAAATGTTCCTCAAGTATCCGCACCAAGATGTCGGTGTCCAGATTTTCCCATCCTTTGACTACATTTTCTGTTTTTGGTTCCTTGATATCAGATGTCTCGATAACATTTTCGCTGGAGGCTTCTTGATCCATTAATGAAGACATGACTTTCAAGAAAAAGATACACTTGTTTGGAATTTTTATGACATTTTCAGAACCCCTAAACAAGCTGAAGAAAGTTAAAGGAGTAATTAAGAAAGGCATCTTTTATAGCGATCAAACAAAAATTAATAAGATAAAATTAAATATGATCAAAATAAAATTACTACATAAAACTACTAAAACTAAACTAAATCTAACTGGATAAAATAAGTAAAATACAAAATTCATTTGAATATAATTAAACAAAATTCTAAATAAATTAATTATAATCAAATTAAATTTAATAAAATTAAAGTGAATAAGTTCAAAATAAAATTAATTATTTGAAAATATGTTTTTAATATATCTTCATAGTGTATATGTAATTTACATTTTATTAAAAATGTAAATTATCAAAAACTAATTTTTGTTAATTTTTAAAATTACATATAGCAATTGGCAAACGAACAATGCAGCGACAGTCGCTACAGTCACCACTAACAACAGGCAAAATAACAGCATATATTGTCGCTGGAATCTGTCGTTTGTCGCTAGTCGATCCAGTGACAGGCAAAGGAACAGGGCCAACATCAATAGAATAATGAATCTTCATATAATCCTTACTGTTGTTGATTTGAATGGCACATAAACGAACTTTTACAATGAAACAAATCACAATCTTAAAACGTTTATGACACAGAAAATCTATAAATGGTGATGAACCTACCGTTTATGACATAAAAAATCTATAAATGGTGACAAACCTAATCCGACTAGATTAGATTCAATGGGAAATAAAGGCTAATAAATAACTCTTGAGATTGTTGGGAAAGATTTCTTGTCATTTCCTACACTACTGCATGCGCAAACAAAAACCTTAAAGGATCAACACATTGATATCAAAATCCTGTAGCTAAAACTGGCAATCCACAAGTAAAGATCAGAGTACAACCATACCTTGAAAAGATGAGGAGTGGTGAAAGAGTGAAGAAACTATTGGCGACTCTTGAAGTGCCCTTTCACTCTTATCAATTGTCAGTCTGCGGTGCTTAGGGCGAACAAATCCATTTGTGGATTGAACTATCTTTAAATACCATGACAAAAAATAAGTGGACTGGACCAGTTACATACCGCTAATACAATAATAGATTATTGTCGGGCCCAAAAGTAAAGTGGACTAAACCACTAATGGACTAGTCCACTTTTTCCGCAACATTTATTCAAAGTCTTAATATTAAATAGACAACATTAAAGGGCACATTTGTCAGATTTTATACTCTTTTGTTTGATTATGCTATCAATTTCACATCTAGTGTCATTTTGATATAATGCACACAAATTAAGAAAACCATATAAATTTTTATTTTATCTTTTGTAAATACAAAAAAAAATATTTCATTTTCTAATTAATTAGTTCAAATAATAAGGATAAAAATAAATTTAATTTAAAAATTGCATTAAAAACATAAAATGAAACTCTTTTTGTAACAAGAAGTGTTAAAACACTCTTCCTTAAAAATTACATTGAAAACATAAAATAAAACTCTTTTTGTAACAAGAAGTGTTAAAACACTCTTCCTTAAACTGGGCGAGTATAGATATTAGTTAAATCCTAGAATAACATTTAAATCAATGAAATGCATTTGTTGAGGATTGTATCCATTATTGATTCGTCTTAACTCTTAAGCATTGCATCGTCGCGATCATGCATGGACAAAAATCTACCTTTGAGGTAAAGTTAGAACTTTTTATTTAGTTGTTTACCAAATACAAAGATCCGTTTCAGGAAGAAACAAAACAGATCAGTTTTTGTTTTTCTCAGAAAGTAAAAGTAAAAGATGTTCGATTAGAGACTTTGACCGGAACAAACCACTTACAAAACTAAACCGGACTCTCTAACCAGAATGAGACTGAAAAGAATTGGGGCTAGCACTTGAGCCACGGCCAGTGCTGAGTTGAAGAGCCTCCAAAGCCTTTTGGATCTCCATGTTCATTGCACTGTCAACACTTCCTGAAGACAGTTTCTTGTGAGATTTCTGGAGATGAAGCTTCAGAGAACTGCTGCTTAGACCTGCGTTCTTACCACAAACTGGACACACTTTCATTGTCGGTTTCCTCTGTCTCCACTCCATTGACACCTTTCCGTGACATTTCTTGTCGAGGTTAACTAACATCCGGGCAAATCCGTCGTTCGGTTGAGCTCGTCTATGTACTTTCCTTAGTTTGCTCCACGCTTCTAAAAGTGTGAGGTTCCTGTTTATTAATCCCACCAGTAAACAAATGAGTTGACGAATTGGAGATTTATTGTTGATCTTCCTTACTTTAATCAGTGTTTTCAACAAATTCTAATTGTCCCCAAAAACTTACTTTCGGAGCATTAGGTAAGCTAGCACTACAGTTGCGCTTCTACTCCGACCTTCGAAGCAATGAACCAAAATCTTGCCACCTGTTTCCTCGCCATGGTTGATGAAATCGAGAGCTTCTTGAAAGATGCTCTCGATGTTTGAGTCTTCATCGTCGGTTATCTGGTCATAGGGAAGACACAAGAAGAGAACCCTCATCTTTATAGATGCATTTTTTTACCTATTCCTTTAAAAAATGCATTGGTAACGTATAATATAATCAAGAAACAGAGAAGAAAGGTTCACTTACTGAGAAATTTTTGTACTTGAACAGATCAGGGTACTGAGTATCCGATTGCCCGATTTCATTTGCGCACAAACATAGTATATGAGTTATACCTACATGTTGAAGAGTGTAAACTGACCTAGCAGCCAGTCCTCCCCCGATAAAAAGATTATCTTGTATCATTGATGGTTTCTCTGTATTAGCGGCTTTGCAAATCAATGATATCCTCTCAAGAATATGCTCAAGTCTAACCTGTTACGAATGAGAATGCAAACAAGAGAGACAATGTTTGAGTTCCGTTGCCAAAAAAAACATATTATGGAATGAAGATCACGTTCAGGATAAAAGGAAATATAAAAAACTCATAATACCTTTAGCTCGTAAGCATCAGTGCAGCTGTTATTATCACTGCCCTCAAAAAACCCAGTGTTGAAACCGTTCTCTTGGCAGAGTTTCATAACTTCGTTCCGCAGTGTTTCATTCCACTGGTCTAGTTCTTTATTAGACTCGGCATCAATCTAGACCCACCATGAAAAGTATCAGATTGAAGGACGAGAAAATGGCTGACAGCTTCCATCCAAGAAGACTGAACTTAATCTAGTGATTCAAACATAGTAATCAAGAAAGCGACAAACCTTAGCAAATTTATGAAAGTCTCGAAGCTTTGCTGCCAAACGCTGACTGCTAAGAGATTCTCCCCCTCTACAGGATCTTCCATGCCAACTTTCTCGTGACTTAGGCGAACAAGCATCTTCTTTGTTTTCTGAATTTGGTGTCCTAGGAACTGATTTTTGCATATCCGCTTCACTGTGATCACTATCACTAGCCACCCGATCTTTCGAGGGAGATGGATAATGAGTCACTTCATGCCCATGAATATGTGAAGGCGATTCAGGAATAGAAAAATCTTCTCTATCAAAATCTGCATACATTGTTTTGTCCATCATACTAAAGAATGCGCGAAGCAACACATCTAGTTTCTGATGAAGGGTAACAAGGAAGATGTGAAACTCTTGCAAATCCCTGAGACCAGCACGAAAACCATTTCGGAACTCACGTACAACTGGTGTTACTACAGATCGAACTTTAGATGTTTCTTCACCATTTTCTGTCAGTGGATTTCCTAAGTTTCCTTCAGTTATCTCATGTAACAAATTTGAAGAATATTGGCTACTATTGAGGAGTAGCTCAACTAATCTTGGATAAATCTCTTGGTCGCTTGTCCGTTTTCCAGCAGGAGGCCGCCGTGGAACACCCGAGTCAATGGCAACGAGGTGAAAATCGGCAGCTACTGATCTATCAGACATTGGACTCATTAAACCAGTGTCATATGATTTAGGTGATTCCGTTATATCAGAAAAATCAGACGACTGTGAGACCAACATTTGATCACTGATACTCAACCTGGATCTGCTATCTACGGAAGAAGCTCTTCTTTCCCTTTGAATGGATCTGTAGTCCTTTGGATGGTACCGTTTGATGGCGGAATCAAAAGCTTCTTCAAATGAACGTTCAAGATTTTTTGTTGAAGACACAGTTCTATCTGTTAATAACAGATTTGCCGGGTTGCCACGCCATCTCAGCTGACGACAAGGTAATCTGTCTTCGTTCCTAATTACTAGATCTAGCACCAAGATTCTCCCTAGAGCTGCAGCAGCTCTCTCTGCTTTTTCTTCAGTTTCAAAACTACTCATGCTCTCTAGCATTGGACATCCATGAACATAACTGCCATCAAAAATTGAGAATCCAGTACTTAGAAGAGAGATTATGTACAAACATCACATTTTAACATTGTAAATTTGAAAGTGTGAAATAAGGTCAATGCCTAAATTAGCCTATTAGGTAGGACTAGATTTCACATTATCCTATTAGGTAAAACTAGATTTCTGTTCAACTATTCCTCTCATCTTTATTAACATTTAAGGCAAGACTAGATTTCTGTTAAACTATTGTTATCAAACTTTAGCTAATGAAATGATTCCACCTCATATTCTTATTTAGATGTTTCTTATATTTTATGATACAATATCTCTATCTAATAACAACATAACACCTTTTTTTTTCTTCTTAAGAATATAATATTAAATGGTCTATTCAAAACTTTTAAATTTCTTAATTTTAAACCACCAGACATGGTCGGGTAACTATCTCGTTAAACACTAAAGCAGAGGAACAAAAAAAATGTCAATATAATGTTGATGGTCGAAGCCGGAAATGGAGAAAAGTTAAAAAGAACAAAGATGAATCCTGTGCTTTTACCTCATTAAGAGAAGACAACGGCTGAGCTCAAGGGCTTCCAGAAGTTCTGAACATGTCATTTCACCAACTTCATCTCCCTCCGAAGTTGCTTTAGCTTGTGCCTTTTCAGTTGCTTCTCTGATTAGTGTCCACTCAGGATTACAGCTATGAATTACTCTAGCCTGTCTCATGATGATAAAATCTCCTCATTAACAAAAAAAAAAAAACGACAAGTAGTAAAGAAAAGTAAAGAAAGTGAAAAGAGGGAACCAATACTACAAGATTTGAAGTACAGCAAAGAAAAAGAAGCACCTGCGGAATCTGCACTCCTAGCCACTTGGAAAACTCATAACCAAGACGTTCTGATTGTGTAGCCATCCTTGATGATGCAAATTTTATAACTGCTGCTTCTTCCTTTCGAGAAGCATCTTCACCGCTGGAACTATTGAACAGGGCAAAGAAAACAACTCCCCCAGAATTCACAGTAACCTATATAATAATGTCAAAACATCCTTCTATGAATTGGTTGATGGGAGATTGTTTTCAATCCAAGATAATAAGGATAATAAGGATACCTCAAGGGGTTTACTCTGGTCCTCTTCAGAAAGATCGGTACTACTACTATGTTCAGTATGGTGAAGAGAAGACAACATGTTCCATGAAAAACAGCTCGATTCGATATCCACAATAGAAGCTTTACCAAGCCTTTCCCACAAACTAATTTCTGAACTCTGCTTAGTCGGTGGACTCTTCGGATCAGCATTCCTCTCACCTGCACTATATAATTCTTCTATCAACAACTGTCATTTCCTATTGAAAAAAACCCAAACTAATGTCCTAATATAGAAACATTGGTTCTGATACTCAAAGATTCCAAAAAACCATAACAGAAATGAGAAAAAAGGTGTAAAACCTAGTGATCAAATCATCGAAGCGGTGAAGACGGTGAGGGAAGCCAGAGGAACCGTAAGTAGCACTTCGTTTACGAACCAAATCCAACCATTGAGTAAAACGATAAGCTGGACCAGATGCTATATCTCCTAACATGTACAAAACCTGCAACAAGACAAGACAAGAGTTTCTAATTATAATCAAAACGAAGAAGCTTTCAATAGAAACGAATCAAACCAAGGATGGAAAGCAAATTTACACGAGAAGTGACGGTGAGAGGAAGAGGAGACTCGTGCTCGTCGTGACCAAGGTATATATCTTTATCTTCGTCTTTCTCCTGCGATATCACCATATTATTATCAGATCTCTCCCAAATCAGAGAAACAAAAAAAAATTCAAAATCTGGCTCTACGAAAAAGAGAGAGAGAGAGAGGTGATGATAAAAATGTGGGGGAGGTAATGATGAACGCAAATAGTGAGGGGTGAATAATGATAGATTATTAAATTTAGGGGGGGGGGGGGGGTAGCAAAATTAAAAGGATTACTTGAGAAAATAATGTATGATCTCGCTTCTTCTCAGCTTCTTCCGCCATTGGCAAAAAAAAAGCTTCTGTCTCACAGAGTTTGATTTTAATTTTAGAAAATGTCTTCTTTTTCTTCAAATCATCAAATGTCTGCTTTTGTATCTGAGAAGATCAAGTCGCAAGATATTTAAATTTGCCGACAAAAAAAAAAATATTATGATTTATAAGAAAGACCCCTTTTATTTCTTTAATTATTCTTTAAACTCCTCTTTCTTTTATATTTGCATAATTAATAACTTCACGGCCCCATACGTGCTAATATTGAATTGAGAAATGGAAATATAATATTTTGTCAACTTATATCCGAAATTGAATAACTATAAATATTGGCAAAATTTTAATTTTTTTCTTTTCGTCTATTAACAAAATAAAAATAAAAACAGAGCTAGGGTTTACATATGTTCTCTAGTCACTGAGTCCCCTTCCTTTATACCTCTGAATTCATCCTCCAACAATCTGTCATCTCCATAGAGGTAAAATTAAATCTGATCTTCACCAAATCCATTAATCTCCGAATCATCATCGATTTTTATCACCTTTTCTTCTTCTTCTTGTAGATCAATCAATCAAATCAATCCTATTTTCGCAAAATCAAGTTTTGTTTAATTGTTTTTTTTTGCAGTTGTGGAGCAATGAGTAAACGAAGACGCCCAGAGCCGAAACTAACGGGTCGTGATCCGAACGAAGCACACGAGAAGAAGCTTCTCGATTTTATTAGAAGCAAGCAAGGAACAGGTGCAACCATGTACGAGCTGAAAGCCGATAAAACCATCCCACCGACTATGTTTACTCGACTGGTCAATTCTCTCAAGAAGAAGAATCTCATCAAAGACATACCAACCATGACCAACAAAGGTCATAAACATTTCTTAGCTGTTGAGTTTGAGCCTGACAAAGAACTCACTGGTGGGGAATGGTACACTGATGGTACCCTTGACGTGTCCAAGATCGAAGATTTAAAGGCTAAGTGTGTTATGATTTTGGAGAGGCATAGGCATAGGGTTGTTACTTTGGATGTTATGTGTACTTATTTTGTTAAAGAGGAGAAGTTGAGTGAAGAGCAGACTAAGGAGATTCTCAAGAATTTGGTTTTGGATAATCTGATCATTGAGGTGAAGAGTACTGGAATGAACGAGTTTGCTTCTACCAGGATTGGAGAAGTTTGTTACAGGTTGGCTGGGAAAAAATCTGGTAATGGTGAGGCTAGAGGTGGAGCTTTTGCTTCGATTCCTTGTGGTGCTTGTCCTCATATTGGTCTTTGTTCACCTGGTGGTGCTATCTCCCCTACTACATGTGTTTATTTTCAGAAATGGTTAGACTTTTAGCTCTCTCTCTCTTTTTCTTGGGGATTAATAATAATACTTTGATAAAGATGTTACAATTGATGATGTTTTGTTCTTTTACATAATGGAATGCAATTTGATATCCTATAAATTTTAAGAGTTAGAGGTTGTGATTTGAGAGAGTAGAGGTAGGAGAAGAAGAAGAAGGAAGTAGCTGATCGGTTTCTTTGCGACAAGCTTCCCATAATTGTTGCTCTACTCCTAGTTTCCTTAGCTCTAACAAACCTCGTTCCACTGGAAAAAGAGAACCATGTTTTTAGCCTTGGTGTGATGTTAGTTAGAGAATCACAAGTAGGATAAAGGGAAATTTCAATTGGATAAGTTTATTACCGTCGACGACATCCTGAGAAGTTGGAAATTTTCCTTCACTACGGCTGATCCAAAACTGCAGGCGTTCATCAGCAATGTCTTCTTCCACACCGTGCAGTTTGGCTCTACCCCAGAAGTACATCAGCCACGCCTGCATATATAACCAAACCACATCCGTATATATTTACTTACTAACCACAATATATACCAAAAATTACCATCTCTAGTAACTAAATGTGACAGTATAACCTTTACATGGCTATAAATTGTAGGCTAAACAAACTACCTGCTTAAAGGCAACATCTTCTTGTTCCCCTTCTTTTAACTCTGAATTTGAGAAAAATGTGATAGCATAGTTAGAATTTCATCAAGTTTGATTATGCAGATATGATACATGGAGACTTCTCTTACCGTATGTCTCTACAAATCTGAGTTCTCCATGCCCTTTGGAATCTGTAAGATGGGATAAAACAGACTTAAATTCTCTCTGTCTACTAAAAAGATTGTGTACTAATTGATGGTATATATAGCATACATACCTTGACGAACCACACTCGGTGTTCTATCCTGTGCGAATGCAAGCATAACGGCGTCCTCAACCTAAGTTTAAAATTGCACTTGGAGATCTAAAAGGGGAACCTCATCATTGTAAACAAAGTAAGGTGAATGACATCAGTTAATAATACCTTTAAGGACGCTAACTCTCTCAAACCCATCTCAACTGAAAGCATGCTTTCGATATTTCCTTCTCCAGTTAGATCACTTGAATATCTAGCAGTTTTGCTCTGATCACTCCCACCTGATCAATTCCAAAAGGCTGGTAAATAAAGATGACGCAGAGAACAATATCAGGGCAACCTTTTCCATTTTATAAATATAGCAAGTATTTAGACTAGCCTGCATCCTGAGATAACTCCTTGGCCTTTTGTGCTGCAGAAATGACCAGCTCAAGTGGAAGAGGGGCCAAAGCAGACCACTTTTCATGCCTTGATGATGCTATGTCCGAACAAATGCCTATATACGGAAGCCACAGGAAAAGCAAATATAAGCCTTAGACCAATATTAGAGAATGCTGAGTATGTGTATATCATGGGAACACATTCTCAAGATCAGAAACTTAACACCGAAAAAGAGAAGTAAATGTTATGGTGGTAAAAAATGGAGGCATCACTAACCATTCTGCACTGCCAACCCCCAATACCGGGCAAGCCAGCATCTCTTCAAGGCTACTTCCTCCTAATGATCATTTTTTTGCCATACAATCAGAAATCTTTAAACATTAGAGATAATGAGACTGGGGGTTTCTCAACATACCATTTCGTCCTGTGTTAAAACCATCCTTTGAGTCATTGTACGAACAGCCTTTGCTTCTGACTCTGCTTCTTGAAGCCGTTCCGCTGCTCTTGCGGCCTCATCCTTCAGGCTCTGAACATAGAGACATGATTTCATCATGCAGATTAGAATAGCACAAATATTATGAAACCAATGTAAACAGTACAACTTACCTGAAGTTCTGAGCGTAGGGAAACAACTTCATCCTGTTTCCCATCTTTTTTCTCGTTAGCAGCCTTAAGAGCAACCTGTTAACAGGTACCATGATGCCAGAAAATCAGTCTAACTATCCAGAAATTATTCTTTGACCAAAAGTTAGAGATCGACCAAAGAAACGATAAAAGATATTTTATTCCTCTACACACTAACCTCTCTTTGGCGCAATGCCGCTTCCTTCCTGGAAGAAATCATAATTTATCATGAGCTGTATAACTACTGCCATATATCCTAAATAAAAGAAAGAAAAAGAGCTCACAGGATCTCACCTACTTAACAATTTGGCCTCCAGAGACACTCCTTCTCCAAGAGAAGCAACCTTTTGGGACAAGGGAAAAAAACAAATGAATCTGTCACTAGCTGCCAGTATCAACATGTCATTGCAAGTTATATGTATGCAGATTCAATGGGATCTACATTTCCTAAACATAAAGAGTATTTGTTCATCGCATTTGTATGTATGTATGTATGGCCTCGAAGCTGTCTGCATCTTCACTTGGTTTGTCCCTAAATCTTATGATACTGATATCATAGCATAACTTCATGGCCTTTGGCCATTTGCATATAGGCTTCGTCAATCAAACACTCTAAATATTTCCTCCGGGTCACTGTTACATAATGATATGCAACTAAATTTTTCCTTTCACTAGACAAACCTAAAAATGCAGAATAAAGATACAAGACAATAGGTAATGAAAAGTGGATCGAAACCTGTTTCTCCAGCTCTCTAGCCCTGGCTTCTGCTGCCACGCGTTTTTCTTCTGCATGGTAAAGCTGTAACCCAGAACAAATGTTATAAATAAAAACAGAGGAGGACACATTATATATGTAAAAAAAAATTATAGTGACAAGACGTCGAACCTTCTCCAACACAATCTCATTCTCCTCTTGTAGCATATCCACCTGAAAAATTAACAAATAAGTCAACCTCTCAAGTCAAAATCTTCTATAAAAATATAACATTAATCTGCAAAATCCATAAGGTTAAAAAAAAAAAGAAATGTCCACAATACTTCATCACGAAGAGCTGAAGCTTCTCTCTGATACCCTTTATCTCTCGAATTCACTAAGCGTGGTACATCACTAAAGTATCTGAAAACGTCAAATATGTGAAATTATAAGAGTAATCACTCAGACAAAACCAAAAACTCCAGAAGCGGAAGCAACATGTTCCCTAGGCAACACAATAAGAAGGAATCTTCACCTTTGATCTCTACCCTTAAATGAATGATCAATAGGAGGAATAATCACCGGAGGTTTCAACGACGCCTTATTCGGCATCCAAACTGGAGACGCGTTCGGAGGTACGGATCTACCAAACGTTGATGGCCTTCCAGTAGATGAAGAACGCACTGAAGTCACTTGCTCTGTGATGTTGTTTCTACCTATCTAATCAAATCATAATACAAAAAACGTAACAATAAGCACCAAACGAACTCATATTAATCCTAATCTGTTACTTAAAAAATCTGAATTATACCGCAGGTGACTGCGATCGATTACGGCGATTGAAGGAACCGTTGATAGCTCCTCCAGAAGAAGGTTGTGCGAATTTGAAATCGTGATCGTCATCATCATCATCATCATCGTTATCTTCCTCGTTGTCCTTGTTCTGTAAGGCCATAACCTTGGCTAACCGTTGAGCAGCGGCCTTGGTGGCTACGTTCTGAGTCCGTTTGACGGTTGATAAGCCACCGAGCTGGTTCGGATGAGCGGGAGACATCAACGGTGATCTCGACTCCGTAACGTTAGATGATCTGCTCCATTGATTACGACGAGCGTACACTGGACTCCTCGCCCTCGTCGTGAGATCCATCGCCCAGTTTAGCTCTTCTCTCTCTCTCTCTCTCTCTGAAAAAAATGTGGGAGGGATTTTGGTAAGCAGTTTAAAAAGAAAAAAAAAAAAAAAAAAAAAGGAAATGGGAAACTAGAGTAAAGAAACGACGCCGTTTACTACGGAGAAGAACACATGCCATTTAAGATTAGATTTGCCGGAGGAAAATATGGAACCTTCTTTAATTATTTTAGTCAACTGCAGATTTGATTTTTAATTATTTTATTGTTAGTTGTTACAAAACGGCTTTTTCATACTCCGACAATAGCCCTGTGTTGAATTCATACATTTGACTATTGATCTGGCCTAAACATACATTATATTTATAAATATTTGAATTCCGTACCCCAACTTCGAAATCAATACTCCAAGTATAATTGTTGTGCCATAACATACAAAAATGTGTTTATCGACTAACTCTGTTAAGCTTCCGTTTAACCGTTCTGACGTGGATTCCACGTGTGCGCAGCGATTCAAACGACGTCGTTTTGGCTAAACAAAGAAACTAAAATTTCGACCAAAACGACGTCGTTTTGGTCAATTTCTCTCACAAAATCTCTCTTCCTCTATCCCGAAACTTTCTCACGGCAGAGGAACCCTAAAATTTGGGCGTTTTCAATTTCGAGTCGATTTGAAAGAGCTGCCTAAACACCTATTTTGGGCTGCCTAAACTACTTCAGATCAGACTCAAAAATTAAAAATGCCCAAATTCTAGGGTTCCTACCTGCGAGAAAGAGTTTCGGGAGAGAGGAAGAGAGATTTTGTGAGAGAAATAAAAAACGACGTCTTTTTGGTCAAAATTTTAGTTTCTCTGTTTAGCCAAAACGACGTCGTTTGGATCGCTGCGCACACGTGGAATCCACGTCAGAACGGTTAAACAGAAGCTTAACAGAGTTAGTCGATAAACACGTTTTTGTATGTTATGGCACAACAATTATACTTGGGTTATTGATTTCAAAGTTGGGGTACGGAATTCAAATATTCATAAACATAATGTATGTTTAGGCCAGATCAATAGTCAAATGTATGAATTCAACACAGGGCTATTATCGGGGTATGAAAAAGCCGTTTTTCCCTTACTTTATAGTATGACTTATGAAGTACTTTACTACTAGATTATATGATTCAAAGGCAAGTCAAATAAGCAAATCGTTGACAAATAAAAGGACTCAAGCTTTTACCTCAAAAGATGAAGTTTTTTTTTTTTTTTTTTACAATTCTTGAGATGGAATTAAAGGGAAAACAGTATCGAACACAACCCTCGCAAAGACATGCCTCGTTTCCGGAAAATCCCCTGAGAGTAACGAACCATACTCGATCTTGCTTCCTTGCTTCGCCTCAAATCCCATTTGTTGTCTCTCTTCTTTTCTCACACACTCGAAGATTCTGCCTGCTCTCAGGTACAATTGCAGCGGTATAAACACCTACAAACAAGTAACCAACATATTAGGACATCGGTTTCACACTTTGTATTGTAAACATTTGTTCAAGAGCTTTTATTACCATATCTGAATACGGTGCTTGAGGGTAAGCTGCCATAGCTTTCGAAATAAAATATCCATCAGTCATCTGGTTTAAGGCATCTCTGATAGATGCATCAAGATCCATGACTTCGTCCAACATGGTTTCGAAGTTAAGATTCTCCTCGCGCTCTACTAGCTCGAAGAAGCTTTTATCGTGTGGTCTAGTGATCTTCTTTGTGATTTCCACTGCTTCTAGAATATCTCCACAGTTGTGTACAGCAAGGCTAAACGCAGCTACAACTAAAGGACTTCGAGGTTGATCAGCAAGTGCTTTATGAAACGCCAAGATTGCTATCCTGTAAATTTTCCAGTAAGAAGGAGGAATGTTCAATGCTTAAGATAAGACATGAATTCAGATGAGGATCTGTCTTACCATAAGCTGCTGTGACAAGGTCTATCAGGCGCTAACAATTTATCCAAATTAGCAAATAGAGACTGCATCAGAGAATTCAGTTTCAGTTTCTTGACTCCATGTTGTAAACGACAAAACACATCTACAACTATATGAGAGACGCTTTCTTTCTTACCAGAAGCATGTTAGTCCTTTTGTCACGTCTCCTGAAACCACTGCGTACAAGATACGCTGCCTGTGAAATCAAAATTAGACAAGACAAACATTAGTAATAAGGCAAAACAGAGAGACAGAAACAAACCCTTAATTCCATTTACCTGAAATGGTAGAAGAGTCTCTAGGATCCCAAATTTCCACAACAATCTCAAAGAAGCTTCTGCTGATCCATAAGCTAACATGTAATTCATTTCCATCAAGATCCTTCCCTGACAGAATCATTCATGAACACGATATAGGCTAGCACAATATGCAAAGATTATATATTTCTCATTTAGAGGATAGATGCTGTAGTGTGAGCCTACCTTGTCAAGTCTTTGTACTAGTAAAGAAAGGTTCTTAATATAATGAGCTGTTTCCTTGGACATTCTGAAACTTAAACGCGCAGCAATTCTAATGGCACGAAGGATCCGAGCTGGAAATGTCATAAATTATGAGCTTGATAAGTTTTCACTATATAGAGACTAAATAAATAGGTTACAGGGGAAATTATGACTTCTTTTGACAAACTTACCACAGTCCTGTTGAAAAGATGTGCCAGCGTGAATCACTGTTCGAACCTGTGATTGTAGAAACACACTGAGAATAAATGTAAAATCACCAAACAATGGTCTGAAATTATTATCTGAAAGCAAATTAAAGTAGAACACATTCACACACACTTTAGCTTTTTTAATATCTTCTATTCCTCCCAGATAGTCATATACCACTTTGGCATATGGATCAAACATCAACCTGAGGTAGGAAAAACAATGTAAACACACAAAGATACATGAGGAAGGAGAAACTTATAGAATCTTGAAAATACTAATGAAAAAGACAAACCACTGAAGTATTAACAGTGATTACCCATTAATTGTGAAATCACGTTGCAAACAGTTATTCAAACGGATACAGTCCTCGTCCCCATCTGAGCCGCTTGATTCTTTGAGTTCAGTTCTCATGTTTCTCGGGGAATTCTGTGCAGAGGTACTAAAACTTGAAACCTAGTCACATAAAAGAAAGCCAAATGAAAAAAATAACAAAAACAAAGTGAATTCAAACACATAAGCTTTTCCTTTTGCTATGCATATATTGTCCTTGTAAGAAATCAAAAGACTAGTTTAAAAAAAAACCTCTACTAAATCATCTCCAACGTGTACGTGACATATAGGAAACCTTCTTCCAACAATTTCACATCTTGGGAAAGTCCGAACCACCTAAGCATCATAGAAGCACAAACAAAACTCAAAATCAGATTGGGATAATGTAAACAGTGAGAAGAAAAAAGAGGACCAACCTCTTTAAGTTCTGCAGAGGTGAGTATATCAAAGTCTTTAGGTGTCCTCTTCAGAATAAGATCCCGTACACATCCTCCCACAAGGTAAACATCATGTCCTAGAGGTTAACATAAGCAATAATAATATGAGACATAGTTGAATATAGTTTTTGAATACTTAGAGAAATCTAAGGGACTTTGAAGCAATCAATCATCAACCTTTGCTCTTAAGGCCATTGAGCACTTTTCTAGTGGGTATTGCAATCATTGAACTGCTTATCCCAAGGTCTTTTGAATTCAGTTGCTTCCACTCACAATCCCCTTTATTTGCCAAATCAATCAAATCAAACCAAAAAGATAAGAGAACTAATTAGTATCTACCCAAAAATGTTTGACATATCAACAAGATTGTAGAATACATTATGACTAACAACAATGAATTCATGACTAAATCATAAACTTAAGCTTACTTGTTCGATCAGCAACCTTGTCTTGACGATCACTGTCTTTGATGAAACCATCTGAGTCATCAATTATCTCAATTGCAGCAGCAACAGTGTTGAACCGAATCTAAAAACCGAAACAGCCGAATTAAGATATAAGCAGAATTATAATTGTGTCAAAGAAAATTGGAAAAAGAGTTCACACCTTCCATAAACGGTGGTGGTACTGAAGAGTACGAACATGAAAATATGATCTGCAAGTGAAACCCACACTGGAAATCACCATGGGAATTGACAAAGAGTCAACATTTCATTGTTATGGGTTTTCAAGTAAGTTACCAAAGGAGAAGAGAGAGAGAGAGAGAGAGAGAGAGAGAGAGAGAGAGACTTAGGTGCTCTTCTACTTTCTGAGGTTAAGGCCGGTCCGGGAAGGAAAAGGTTTTTTTGGCCGATACAACGCGTCACGCGCCGTTCTGTTTGAAGCTCTTGTCGTTTTAATGTTACCCCATCGAACATCTTGCCGTTTCTATCAAATACAATATTTATAAATTATTTGTGTTGTGGTCTTTATTTGTATATTTAATGAAATACATATATAATCAGTTGTAGTTATATATAATATAAGAACATCTTTTCAATATTTCTAAATTAGTCTACCATAAAATAATTTAATTTTGAGTTTTACTTTTACTTTTAAAATATGAAAATACTTTTTCTATCGAGTTACTTAAAATGATGATAAAAAAAATAAAAAATATAAATACAACTTATATTAATATTGAATATTATGTCCTTTTCATATATTAGAAAATATTGGATATTTTAAAATACTCTATCATAAAACAAATTTTAATTTTTACTTTAAAAAATATGAGTATTTTATATCTGAATATAATATCTTATCCAAACAGTTGCTTCTGTCCAAGCCATTTTTGGCAGCTTGGATTAAAATCACTGTTTTCGACAATGTAAAAATGATTGCGACAATGTAAAAAAGTATTAAATATAAGTTTGCATATTATGACTAAAACTGTTATCATATGATTTTGCAAAATTAAATATCTATTTTCAAATTTGAATAGATTTGAGATTGTTTTTTTTAATTAATCTTTTTATTTATAGAAAATAATATAAAATTGGAAAACAAACTATATAGCGAATGAGATATTGTATATTATGCAATCTAAATATTGTTTATTCCACAATCGATATCTCTTCTCAATATACATATTATATGATTATTCTTTAGGATACACGTTTTGTACAATTAGAAAATAGATGATTGTCAATGCGACATTTGTATTGTGTATTATTTTGTATTATTATCAAAAGATTAATTTATGAGTATATTTTTGTACGATTTATAATTTATAAGAAAGAATGTCACTTAGCTATATACATCAATTTTGTTTTGAAAAAATCAACAATGTAAAGTTCTTAAGTATAAAATGAAATAAAATCGTTCTAGTAAGAATTTAGATAGTCTTGTCATTTACATTTTTAATCTGTGATTAATTCAGAGAAATGTGGATTTTAAATTCTAAAATACTTCCAAATATGTACATTTCTAAATATCCCTTTATTATTAATTTGGAAGTACATTTGTCAAAGTAACATTTTTGAAAGATTTACATAATTAAACCTTTGCCATTTGACTAAATATCAAAACTTGAAGTTATTATTTGTAATATAATCATACATTAAATTAGTACAAAAAAATATACTTTAAATAATTCTAAAATAAATTAATATACATATTTAAATATTTTAGATAATATTAACTTGTTAAAAAAACTTAAATTCTTGCTGATCATTATATGAAGCGGGTTAGAGTTTACACAAACATGATTATATAGTATTTTTACGGATTAGTCTACTAATGTATGCAAAATATTTTAGTCTGATATCAAAAGAGTTAACTAAAAGTGTTACAAAAATCATAATCGGTAGTACCAAACACAAAAAAAAATTATCTAAAATTATAGAATCTAAATATTAATCAAAATATATTAAAAATAATATAACATATATTTTTTCTTAATAATTATTAAAGATATATATTTTGTTGTATATCTCAAGTTAAAATATAGTCAAATACGTTAATTTTGTAAATGATAAATTTTTTGGTAAAGAAGTATGTCAAATTCAAAAAATTGAGCTGACCAGAAAATACTCAATTTGTTTTTAAATTAGTCTCCTAAGAAGACGAAATTATTTGTAAGAATATAAAAGAAGAAGACCAATTTACTCAAAAGAGAAAGTTTTTTTTTAGGGTTTTGTGCAAAAAACCCTTCAAATAATATTTTTTTGCAAGAAAACCCTCCAAATTAAATTAATGCAGGTCAATACTACCATCTCAAAAGTCATCCGCAATATAACCCTTCTCTGTATCGATAACGTGGCAATTCAAAATCTTCCTGTTTTGAAAACAAAAAAACGGCAAAGCATTGAACTTTTTTAAATTTTTAATAAAAATTAAATAAAACAAAAAAAAATTGTTTTCTTCCTTCCCCGTCTTCTTCTCCCTTCCTCATCTTCTTCTTTCATTTCTCTTTAACAAAATCAATGGCACTAACAGTGTAAACCCAAGAGCAGAGATTGACCTACGAACTCCGATCAAAGAGCTCAAATATTTCTTCTTCTTCTTCCTTTGATTATATATATGCAACAAACAAAATTTCTAATTTCAAAACCTAAGCCCCTAATCCAAATTCGTGAAATTGAGGTCAATTTGGTATTAAAACTGAACCTTCAAGCGTAAAATTGAATATCCAATTCATAAAATCGAGTTTTTATGTATAGACCTTCGGCCCCAATTGTGATTTTCACAACTTATGCAACCTCGGGTACCGGAGATGACAATTGCGGAGGTTCCTTGCCGCGTTTACAGAAGCTCGTGTGCTCTCGTTTTTGTTATTTGATTTGAAATTTGGATTCTTGTTTGATTGATTTTTAGGGATTGATTATGACTATATACCAATGAATTTGCTTAAAGGGGATCAATTGGATCCATGTTCATAATTTTTTCTTTTCAGATTTGATTCATATTCACAGTTATAGAGAAATTTGAAGAATTCGAGCTCCTTGACCAGAGTTCTTGGGTCAATCTCTGTTTTTGGGTTTACACTTTATGCTGTTAGTTCCATTGATTTTGTTGAAGAGGAATCGAAAGAAGAACACGGGGAAGGGAGAAGAAGATTTTTTTTGTTTTCTTTAATTTTTATTAAAAATTAAAAAATCAATACTTTGCCATTTTTTTTGTTTTCAAAAGAGCAAGATTTTTGAATTTCCACGTCATCGATATAAAGAAGGGTTATATTGTGGGTGACTTTTGAGATTGTAATATTGACCTGCATTAATTTGATTTAAAGGGTTTTATTGCAAAAAAATATTACTTGGAGGATTTTTTTGCACAAAACCCTTTTTTTTTAACAACATTACCTAATTTATAAGAAAAATGAAATATGTATAGAAAGTTGGAAAGAAATCTATAAAAAATGATAATTAATAACCCAAGACAACTAAATGGATTCGTTGCAAATCTGTAAAAGTCAAGATATATACAGAAACAAAGATAAACTTTATGCAATTAAAGGATATTGTTGTGTTACTTATTATTAGGTAAAAAAATAGAGAAGGGTTGAAATATGTTTATGACAAAAGAGTAAAAAACAGAAATTACAAAGAGCTCAACAAACACGTGTCCACTATTTGAACGCCTCTCTCTCTCTTTTGCTTTCCTTCTGAGGACAATCCTCTCTCTCTCTCTTTCTCTTTCTCTCGAATCCAATTTCTCCAGATAAAAAACCTAATACTCTACTGCGCATTTTAGCAAGATATGGTTCTTCCAGAGTGAAGTAGAAGAAGAAGAAACTGAGTAACTCTCTCTCTCCTTTCGATTCCTCTCCGTTTCTCACTGACCATGGCCGAGCTACAGTCAGTAGAAGGTCACCAGATTAACGGCGGATTTATCCCGCCGGCGATAATAACTTCCGCCGAAGCACCGGAAACATCCGCCGCCGCCACAGTTTCAGTCGGATCGAAACGATTGAGAAGACCTAGCGTTAGGTTAGGAGACATCGGCGGCGACCAGTATCACCACCAACACGTTGTCGCGGCTTACGATTCGCCGCACGTGCGTCGGCCGAAATGGAGGCCGAGTGGTGGTGGTAACAACAGGAAGGAGCCGAGTAATCAGAGTGGGAGGACGACGTCTTCGTCTAGGACGAGAGCTATGACGAATTTGAGCTCCGGGTACGAGAACGCCGGAACCCTAGATGAAGATCCGATTGCGATTGGGAGTTGGCGGGTTAAGAAATGGGTCAAATCATCCGGTGGTGGAGAGACTGCGACCACGATGACGACGACGACGACGAATACCACAGCTTCAGCGAAGCGAGTTCGTTCGAATTGGGCGGGGAGAAACGATGGTGATGAGAAACTGAGTGGAGGAGAAGAAGAGGAAGATGATGACGATGAAGAAGAAGAAGAAGAGGAAGATGAATTGGGAGAAGAAGGGTTTAGGGATTTTAGCAGAGAAGATTCTGAGAGTCCGATGAAAGAACGAACGCAGGAGAATAGGAGAAGGTACGATGTTGAGTTATCAGGTGATTGGCAAAGCGGTGGGAGAGGAAGAGAAGGTGTTAAGATATGGTTACAAGAGTTAGGGTTAGGGAGATACTGGCCTATGTTTGAGATGCATGAAGTTGATGAACAAGTCTTACCATTGTTGACTTTGGAGGATCTTAAAGATATGGGGATCAATGCTGTTGGGTCAAGGAGGAAGATGTATTGTGCTATTCAGAAGCTTGGGAGAGAGTTCTCTTGAACTGAAGAAGAAGAGATAAGCCAAGAGTTTTGGGGTTTTTTTTTTTTTTGTGTGTGACAGCCATTGGCAATGTAAGCTGCAATGTCTGAAGCTCTTTTCTTTTTTTTTTTTTTTTGTTGATCTTTTGATGTTTTTGTTTGGATGTAACAATTAGTTAGTTGTTGTAATAGTAGAGGAAGATGATGATGATGAAGAAGGATGATTAACTTGATTGTGATTGTACCTTCTGGTTTTTATGGTTGGGAACTTATTTGACCATTTCTCCAAAAACCTTTTAGTCAAAACTCAAAACATAGGAGATGATGCAGCAGTTGTTCCGAGTAATTAAAGAACTCTGACATCATTCAACAAGATTACTTACTATACAATTAAATTCTCGGTAGAAAAAAAAAAACGTGAAGAAGAAAGAATCACATAAATGCAGAGTAGCATCATAGTAGTAAGTCAAGACTTGAGGAAAGGTGGACTGACTCTGGGTTGGATTTTTGATACGGGAGGAAATGGCTTGAGCCCTGAGATAATCAGATTTGTGTGTTAAAGCCGAAGTTAAACTCTTAACACTGCATTTGCTTGCGTTTTCTTGGATGCATCTCTTATTTCACTGCTTTATTCTTTTCAGTCCAGCTTGATGTCATTTTTCGTCTGTTCTATCTTCTTTGGCTCTGCCGGGAAATATTTTATACCACTTAGGTCCCCTACTTTGCTTATAACCTGTGTCAAACACAAATGCATACATTAATTCAAACTTTGACTAGCATTGAAACCGAGCTTCTATCAAAACATATAGGCCCTTTCGTGGCTGTTTTGTGCTATGGGACTTCTGTGGAATTACGGGTATATTGTGTGGACGAGGGTTAACGCCCTAAACTTGGTATGGCTTTTCACTGGAGTTGACAAGTAAAATAAGGCAAGTGAGTAGAATGCAAGATTTTACCTTGAGGGCTCTTATAAGATCTTCTCTTGAATGAGATGCAGATATGCAAATACGTGCCCTAGCCAGCAGTAAAGGTGTAGCTGGGAAACCCACGACGACCACTGCCACCTGTTCAAAGTTTCAAGGTTACATTGCACCCACAAGTTAATCATTTACTCTTTTTGTTGTCGACTTTGCAGTAGTCCAGTTCTCAGATAATACTTTTAGATTTGATAAATAGAACTTACTTTTTGTCGCAGACATTCTCTTGAGAAAGCTGGAATTTTTGCTGGGTTGTAAAGCATTATTGGCATGACTGGGGAGTCATTGTCTCCAAGTACCTCAAATCCCATCTTCTGCAGTTCAGCCCGGAAAAAGTTGCTGTTCTCACGTATTCTAGCTAGCTTTTGTGCCCCTGTTCAGTATTTGATAAGTATGTTAGTTTTAAGGTTATATATCATGACCTGAATATACTAAATTGTACTCAGTCACAAACAAAAGAAGAGCAATTAATGACACGATGAGGAATAAACTAGTGTACCTCGATTTGAACCATCCTCTCCCAGAATAACTTTAATAGCAGATATGATTTGTTGTGCGGAAGGAGTTGGTATTGATGTTGCGTAAAGGTGAGCTGGACATTGATGCTTTAAATACTGGACGAGCTCCTATGGAAGTCGAACATAAAATAATAATAAATTGATTAGCCTTTTGTTGAATTTTGAGAAGTGTACAACTTACTTAAGCATCACATGGTATGTAAGTGGCTGTAGCGTGTCAGCTCTATACTTATCTTTGTCATTTCGACAGAAAGTTTTGACATCTGAGTGAAACTTACGGCTATCTAATTTCTTTTTGAGCTTAACTAAAAAGTCAGAACCTTAAATTACCAAAACAAGGTTAGACCTTCGAAATTTGCAAATAGAAGATCAGTAGATGAAAACAATTGTAAACAGTTGCTAACCTTTGATCCAGCAATATAGCCACCACAAGACCCAAAAGATTTCGTGAAGGTTCCCATCATTACGTCCACATCAGCTGTGTCAACTCCCAGGAGTTCACAAATACCCTTTCCTGTTTTACCAATTGCCCCAATGCTGTGAGCTTCATCCAAGTAAACATACGCCTAAAAACGAGGACAGAAGATAAGTTACGAGTATCACAACACAAAACTTCCAAATGATTTAGAAACTATGGCGACGCAAAGGGTAATTTAGTCAACAGAGTTCTCTAATCTCTCGTCAATGTTACATAATGAACCAAGTCACTTTTTCAGCGGGGTTTTTTGTGCACACACAAAATGGTTTCAGTAGTCAACAAATTCTCAAAATCAGACCTTTGCCTCACCTTATACTTCTTGCATATGGCAACAACTTCGGGCAGATGACAAATCTCCCCTTCCATGCTGTAAATGCCTTCAACAACAACAATAATTTTCTTCCATGGTCGATGTGTCCTAGGTTGACCATCTGCAATTTGTTCTCTCAAAACTCGTTCCAAATGGGAAGGCGCTAAAAAAAAACCAAAAGAATAAACATGTAAGCCATCCTTAATATGGAAAGAACCTCTGGAGCTGAAACACCAGAAATGCTTACTGTTATGCTGGAAAACGCGGATGGTGGCTCCTGAACCTCGAGCACCATTGACAATCGAACTATGGTTTAAAGAATCACTTATAATCAACCCTCCCTGTGTATAAGGCGGCACAAGAAATATATATAAAAAAAACCTAAGCATGGGTCTCAGAAAACAGATAAACATAGGCTTCCATAATATAAAAAAGGTAAGTCCTCGCATACCTTTCCAATCAAGACTGGAATGATAGCAGAGTTTGTTGCATAGCCCATGCCAAAAACAACAGCAGCAGGCTTTCCAACAAATCTAGTAACACATTCCTCAAGTTCTGCATGCACAGATGTAGTTCCTAATAGCAGAAAACAAGTTTATCAGCAAGCAGAACCAAAAAAAAAAAAAATGCTTCTAGACTCTCTAAAGTCAAAAACACTGTACCTGCATCAACACGAGAGCTACATGTACTTGCTGAAAATTTCTTCAAGGACTCGATAACACGAGGCGTGCAATATTCATCAAAAGAACCAAATCCGAGATAATTGTAGGATCCCAAATTGAGACACCTGCTAGTCTTTGTTGTTCGCCTACACACCAAAAAGGTTTACTAAGCAACTCTCTTTCACAAACTTAATGCTGAATCCAAAGCTTCCCCGAATTAAACTACAAAAGGTACAAATATAACAAGTACTACAAGAGCTGGTAGAAAAAAACTCACTTAAAAGTCTTGTTGTTATCGTTAGAGTAACGCTCAACCACATCAAACCAAGCATCAGGTGCACTCGATATAGGTCGTTCAAAACAATCCTTGAAGCAGATAGAGATTAACATTAGACATCATCTAAGAAGTAGCATAATTTGCAATGCCAATAACCAAATCAAATTCTAAACCAGAATACACGAAACCATAATTACTCGGAAATCACCTGAATCCGATGATACAATCGCCTAATGTAAAAGTCCTCATGTCCCAAACAGATCGGCGCGTATCCCTGTAAGACAATAATAATAGAGTTAAACAATATTGTACATTGATCCAAAACTAATCTAGTAACAACATTGTATATGAAATGGAGAAAAAGAGAGAGAGAGACATGGAGATTGGTGGTGAGCCACCAATCAATGAAGCGGCGGAAGAAATCACGGAGCTGGCCAAAAGCAAAGAGCAATCCGTAGCTGAAGTAGGTTGATACAGCGGTTAGATAAGGGATCGTAATCATCGTCGTCTTCTTTCTTCTTCTTCTTCTCCGGTCAAATCAATCAACTTACCTCTCTCGTCTCTCTCTCTATCTGGTAACGAGGAGATCTGGAGATTTTTCGACTCTTTGGAATTGAAAAGTTGAGAGAAAGAGACAGAGAGAGAGAGATTTGAATTGGAATCTTTTTCCCCTCCGTCAGATAGAGAAACTGAGAAAGGGATCGGATCATTAAAACCTTTTATTTTTTTTTTTAACGTAGGACTTCATATTTAAATTATTAAATTCAAATATAATTTCTATATTTTTTTTTTCTTTTTTAAAAAAACCTTAAAACAAAATACTGGAATAGAAACTATCTGTCTATCTAGAGCTTCCATCAAAATATTCATGTGCAATTTTGCACAACAACTATATTTAAACCTACGGTACACCGCGGGACAATATTTTTACAAAAAAAAAAAAAATTTAAAAATTATATTTATTTGTTAATTTTATTTTTTTGGTTTAGTGTTTAAGATTATATAATTGTAATTTAATTGTTAATTATAAAATTTGATCAATTGTATATCGCAGACACGCGACAATTATTTAGTTTTATTTATACTAATGTTACATTTGTACCGTATCAATTTCTTATGGTTATAAAAATAGAAATTTTTACTGCTTTTTAGATTTAACCCGTGAAAAAATTATTCTTACATTATTATATTTTTAAATTTTTAGTGTTTTTAAATTTAATCAATAAGTTTAAAGTTATTTAGATTTAACCCGTGAAAGAATTATATCCATAAAAGTTATTATTCAGTATACCGCATATTAATTTATATTATAAATACTCCAATTTATTAGATTTAACCCGTGAAATAATTATTTTGCATTTTTTATCAGCATATTAATAATCATTAAAGTTTTAATTGTTTATATGAAACAATATAGTTATTACTGAATATTAGAGTTTTTAAAAGAAGAAAATATTGTATAGATATTTTTGGCATATGTTATTAAGTGTAATAAATTTCTTAATATATAAATTGTTTTAGGAAATTATAAACCAAATTTGTAAAGACATTTTAAGAATCTAATTGATTCTGTTTGTATGTGCAATTTTTTAAGGATTAACTTTGTAAATAAGTATAATTTAAAGGACACCAAATGTACTTCACTTTATGGAAACACCACGGAATAATTATTTAGTTTTATTTATTATAATGTAAGAAATCTGAGGAATCAACCCCTAAGTACCTAAATTCGGCGCCAATAATTCAGTTCTATATATTTTTTTTTTACCAGAAAAAAATATGTAAAGCAAAAATTTCTATAGAAAGTCTATACAAACAAAATCTGTAAAGATAGTTTTGGTGATTTTATGGGATTAAAACTTTAATGGGTAGAGCTATTTTTGGAAAAATCGGAATGTATAAATATTGTTAAGATTTTATGACAATAAATGTAATAAATGTTGGTCGATTTAAGAAAGTTTAGTATTTGAGTTTTCCTGCAATGTTATTTATGGAATTTTTTTAGGGGTTAATGTTGTAAATAAAAATTTAAATAAGCAAAACTTAAAGGGCATAACACAAAATGTACTTCAAAAATGTTAATATAGAAGTACCTAAGAAATTCGGCGCCAATAATTCAGTTCTACATTTTTTTTTTTTTTTACCAAAAAAAAAAATATGTAAAGCAAAAATTTCTATAGAAAGTCTATACAAACAAAATCTGTAAAGATAGTTTTGGTGATTTTATGGGATTAAAACTTTAATGGGTAGAGCTATTTTTGGAAAAATCGGAATGTATAAATATTGTTAAGATTTTATGACAATAAATGTAACACATGTTGGTCGATTTAAGAAAGTTTAGTATTTGAGTTTTCATGTAATGTTATTTATGGAATTTTTTTAGGGGTTAATGTTGTAAATAAAATTTAAATAAGCAAAACTTAAAGGGCATAACACAAAATGTACGTAAAAAATGTTAATATAGATGGGTGATAACATGAACAAAATATTATATTGTTAGGGTCTAAATTTTTAGTTGCTAGAATTTTCGAAAAAAATGAGTTTTTCTTTGACATAAAATCAGAAGATGGTTTCAGAAAACCTAATACAATTTTAGCAAAGAAAAACTAAAATTTCAGAAAACCAAATAAAATCAGAAGATGTTTTGTCTCGTTAAGACAAGACAAAGATTAACAACCAAGCATGTAAAAAGTTAAGAGAGTTTGCGTACCTTGGGCCTCTTTAGAGTCCACTAATTTACATATTATTGGACCAGAAATAATAAAACCAAGGCCTTTTTATGTAATAGCTATTGCTAGAAAATAGTCAAAATGAAAAAAAAAAAAAAAAAAAAAAAGAGGTCCTACCGGGAGTCGACCCGGGTCGCTGGATTCAAAGTCCAGAGTGCTAACCACTACACCATAGAACCGCATGCTTCATTTGACAAAAGAATCATATTTATTGGTAGTGCTATGGTATTTTCTTTCTTTTTTTTTTAATTTTTTTTTTTTATTTTTTTTTATTTTCTTGAGACTTTGATTTTTATGCATCAAGTTTTAGAAATTCTTCTTTACATCCCTTTTACTAACTGTTTTTCCATGTGATTATTGCGCATCAAGGAGTAGATGGGATGGGAGAGAATGACTGTTAAAAAAAAGAAACATATAAATTTCCTTATAGAAACCAAATAAGGATTTCTAAGAATTAGGATATGTCATTGTTGACACCTAAAGAGTCTTCTTTATCAAAAGATGGGTTACATATAAGTATATAACTTATGTTACATCACTCCGATAAATACAATGTCAAGTTCGTTTTTGGTAACCAAAAATGTTTTCATCGTGCATGAACCAACTAAAGAGAACATAAAAGAAAAATCAATACTTCCTTCTCGAATTTCGATTTCGTTACAATATATGACTTTTAGTTTTGATATAATTTGTATATTAATTCGATTTGTATTTTTCATCTTTGCATGAACCAATCAAATTTGCAAACCTGCAAGAGACTAAAACAATAAGAAAAAAAAAACGGTTTGGTTTTCAGTCTGATCCGGTTTAGAAAAGTATTGATTCGAATTGAATACAGTTAACTAATTAATTTTCATAATACAATAAAACTAAGTTATAGATAAACCTTCTTTAAAATACGTCCATACACCTAGAAAGGCATAAATCATAAAAAATGCTTTTCGTGAAAAGATTAGATCTTTGATGAATTTATTAAAACGTTTTAATATATACGTGCCATATCACATTTCATTATCATACAGTTATGTGAGTATAGATATCTAATAATATAGTGTGAGCAGATGAACATTATTAATTAGCAACATAATAATATAACTTTTTGTAAAGAAGAGGGCAAAAATTGTGGTGCATCAAAGCTGCCGGCCAACTCTATACTAAAAGCCAAAGGATGGAACCATGCTCAAACGTTTTGCCTTATCATGGATGAAGATATCCTCATACTTAATTTATATATATTTTCTAATTCAGTCGGATTTGTACAAGGCACGATGATAATGGAGAGTTTAATATACATTATATATATATATTTTTATCATATATGTGTGTATATACACACAAATCAAGCACATATTCTTTGGTTTAACTAACCGAGTACGGCTTCCTATTTAATAAATCACTAGGATATATCCCGTGCTTAAAGCACGGATTAACATTTTTAAAAAAATTATAATATAATAATAAAATTATTTTTTTTTTAATATTTTGTTTAAGATAATTTATTTTTAATTGTTATATAAATCTATTAGTCTATTTGAATACTAATTATTTTAGAATATTATAGTATTTTATTTTTGACGTATTATTACAGTTTTATATTGTTTATTTGTTGTATTTGCATCATTATTTTAGGGGCATTCTCAAAAATACCCCTTTTTCCATATCCTTTTTAAAAATACTCTTTCATGTTGACCATTTTTAAAACTACCCGTCTTTATATACAAAATGACCAAATGACCAAAATGATCAAAATCGAAAATATTTTCCCGCCAAAAAAATTTCCCGCCAAAATCGTAAATTTTTCCCGAAAAAAATATTTTTTTCCCGCCAAAAAAAAATTTTCCCACCAAAATCGAAAATTTTTCCCGCCAAAAATATTGAAATTTATACCTTTTAAAAACATTGTAAATGCTTTTAAAAAACTTTTAAAAACGTTTACAAGGTTTTTAAACACATTGTAAACGCTTTTAAAAACCTTGTAAATGTTTTTAAAAAGCTTTTAAAAGCGTTTACAAGGTGTTTAAAAACCTTTTAAAACCCTTTTAAAAATCTTATAAAAACTTTTACAAGGTTTTTAAAAACATTGTAAAAGCGTTTACAAGGTGTTTAAAAAACCTTTTAAAAATCTTTTTAAAAACCATTTGAAAACCTTTTAAAAACCTTGTAAAAATCTTGTAAAAATGTTTACAAGTTGTTTAAAAAACCTTTTAAAACTCTTTAAAAAATCTTGTAAAAGACTTCACAAGGTGTTTAAAAGGTAGAAACCTTATAAAACCTTTTAAAAACCTTGTAAAATTTTTTTGGCGGGAAAACTTTTTTTGTCGAAAAATTTTATCAAACTTTTTTATTTTTTGGCGGGAAAATATGTCGGAAATATTTTGGCGGGAAAATTTTGTTTTTCTTTTCATTGAATAAAATAATTTTCATCTAAGGGTAAAATGGTCACTAAAAATTAAAGGAGGGCAAAAATAAAAATGGCCAGAAAAGAGAGTATTTTTGAAAAGGGGTATATCAAAAGGGGTATTTTTAACAAATTCTCATTATTTTATGAAATATAAAATAGTAATTTTAATATTATAATTGTGAGCAAATAAAAATTATTAATTTATCATCTATATAAATTTAGTTTTACCAACCCGCCAATGTGAAAATTAAAACACACATTTTTATACATTGAGTAATATATCTTCGTTTTTAAAAATTCAAACCACAACATATGCAAAAAAAATGCAGTATATTTATTATAAATATTATATAAAAATTTCAAACAGTTTGTAAATAAAATAAAATAAAGATGTTAGGAGAATCATAATTTGAAATCTTAACAAAATCTTCGAATTTAATTATTAAAAATAATTGTCTTGTATACTTGGATATAAAATCTTAGTTTTTAAAATTCTGATTGTTTTATATATTTTTAAAAAAATTAATTAGTAATTTTGTCCATAATTTATTAGAGAGAGAAAATATTTTTTTAGATATTTTTAGATTTTTTAATATTTGATTTGTGAGTGTTTTTTTAATATAATTATATATATTTAAATTAGTTAATTAAGCTTAATAAATTTTTTCTAATGGCAATTTAATGTAATTTTTTACACATTTTAGGGTTAGTTTCATATTTGGACTTCTCAATTAATATAGTAGGATTACACGATCATATATACCCAAAAAAAAATGAAGAGGAAAAAACACAAAAAGCCGAATCGAAGGGAACCATGATCCAGTCAACTGCTACAGGAAATGGTATAAGATTATGTACATTGGTTTTTTTTTTAATACCCTACTTTTTACTTTTTAACACTCCACATCATCATCTCTTTATTCTACCTAATAATTTAACATCTATTCAATTTTTATCATCTACAATGGTTTGGTTTAATAAAATTTAACATATTACTTTATTTTTATATGTTCAAATAAAATGAAACAAGTCTCTATTTATAGAGTATGAATAATAATACATTTTGATGTAAAGCAAAATAAAATAAAAATTTGATTACTATAAAATAAATAATGTCAAATAATTATAATGAAATTAAAATTATAAATAATTTTAACAACCAATAATAATGCATCATGTGCTCTACTGGTCCCATTTTTGTTTATTCAACATGTTGAAAGAATTTAACATGGTTTAATCCACATAGATTTTTTTTTCATTTTTCAACACTCTCATTGTATGAATTTAACTGTTGAATTTATAATTCAACACCTCCATTGTAAGTAGTCTAATGAGAACTAGGTAACTAGCCCTGAGCAAAATATCCGGACCCAAAACCCGAATTTCGAACCCGATCCGAACCCGTATCCGAAAGAAGAAAAAACCCAAATGAATTTAGGATTTCTGAAATTCAGATACCCGAACCCGATCGGGTTTTACCCGAAATCCGATCAAAATCCGATCAAAACCCGATAAGTTGAGAGTTGTTTTGCATAGCCCCTATCCCTACGATCTCTCACTATAACGAATAAATTTGTTTGGCTTTGTTGTTTTTACCTCTCACTGCCGGTTCGTTTTCCAGTTAAAAGGTCTATAAACACTATTTATCAGGATTTAATCCCCATTCTTCAAGCTGTAAAACCTAAACTGCTACTCATCTCCTCCGTCTGAGACTTCACGGAGACATTCACAGGTGATTATTTTTGTTGTATCTTGTATCAATTTTTGTCTATGAGTTCTACTCTGTTTCAATTTCTATTGTATCTTGTATCAATTTATGTGGGTTTTTGGATTTGTTTGTTCGGTTGATCGATTTGCAAATCATGTGTTCTGCAAATCATGTGTTCTGCAATTTTATGTGTTCTATCGCTATTATCAATCATGTGTTCTGCAAATTATCTTGTATCAATTATTAAAAACGGAGATATGTGTTCTGCACCCAGAATTTGTTTTGACTTTATTCATCATTTGTTTTGACTTCTTCGGAAGAAGTGAGACTCGTTATTGGGTTTTCTTTACGTTATGTAATGGTCTAGTGATATCTAATTTGGTTTCGTTATCTAACTAAAAATAGATATGTGTTCTTCCCATTTCTGTTCTAATCACATGTTCTTCACTTGTTTGCTCAATGTTGTTCCTTCTTCCCATTTGAATCAAAACTATGTTCTGCATCCAAAATTGGTTTTAGCTTCATAATTTATTTGAAATTCTATGTGTTTTTGTCTTGTATTGTTGAGTAAAGCATGATTGGGTTCTGTTTTAGTTTAGCTTCATGTATTGTATTGTTTTAGTTTGATCATTTGATTGGGTTCTGTTTTAGTTTAGGTTCATGTCTTGTATTGTTTTAGTTTGATCATTTGATTGGGTTCTGTTTTAGTTTAGCTTCATGTCTTGTATTGTTTTAGTTTGATCATTTGATTGGGTTCTGTTTTAGTTTAGCTTCATGTTTCATGTGTGATCGATGGGTTTTGTTTTTGTGATCGATGAGTTTTGTTTGTGTTTGAGCTTCAATGTCTTGTATTGTTTTAGTTTGATCATTTGATTGGGTTCTGTTTTAGTTTAGCTTCATGTCTTGTATTGTTTTAGTTTGATCATTTGATTGGATTCTGTTTTAGTTTAGCTTCATGTTTCATGTGTGATCGATGGGTTTTGTTTTTGTGATCGATGGATTTTGTTTGTGTGATCAATGGTGGTCTTGTTTGTGTGATCGATGGTGGTCTTTGATGTGTGATCGATAGTGGTCTTGTTTGTGTGAGCATTTGTTTTGTGTGATCAATGATCGATGGTGACATGGTGTTTTCTTTCACTAACTTATTTGTTTTTTTACAATTAGCAGATGGATTCATCATCTCCACATCAACATGATCGAGATAATGATGCAGATGGATTTGAGTTTGATGACCAAGGAGAAGGGTTTTAGACTCCAGAAGCAAATCAATGGGGAAAAAGAAAATAAAATCATAAAGATGGAGATGAACAACCAAAAACTCTGAGGCAAATCACTCCAAGGTCAGGTGTATGGGTTCATTTCACAAGGCTACCAAATAACCGCAATGTACCTGCCACTATTGCAAGATTGAATACAAGTGTCCATCAAAGTCAGGGACTAAAAATTTGTGGAATCATCTTGAAGTCTGTAAGGAGCACAAGGCGTGGCTAGAAGGAAAAGATCCAAAGTTGAGTCAACAGATCATTAATAAGGATGGAAATCTGCAAAATGCTAAAGTTCCAGAGAGTGTTTTCAGAGAAGCATCCAATGAGATGCTTGTGATAGGGGAATTGCCATTATCTTTCATTGAATGTATGGCTTGGAGACACTTCTGTAGCAAGGTATAGTGTTCTTTTTTTTTTTCCTTTTTTTCTGGATTTTATTGTAATGATACTAATATGTTTCTATATGTTCATGGATGCAGATGAATCTATATAAACCACACTCCAGAAGGACTGCCACAAGGGACATTGTTGAGATGTTTATTCAGAGAAAATCAACAATGAAAAAGTGGTTCATTGCTAACAAACAAAGAGTCTCACTCACAACAGCTATATGGGTTAGTGATGTCACATGTAATGTCATTTATCCTTCTTTTTACTCACAAATGGCTCGTTTTTTGAGTTCACTTATCTATTCTAATCTTATCTTAAAATCGATTGCTAATCACAGGTGCAAGTTATATAGTCATAACAGCACATTACATTGATCAGTATTGGCGACTAAAGAAGCTTATAATAGGATTCAAGTATGTGACAGACCACAAAGGGAAGACAATTACAGCTACTCTTCTTGATTGTTTAGCTGATTGGGGTATAGAGAAGGTCTTCTCTATTACAGTGGACAATGCAACGGCAAATACAAATGCTTTGAGTAAGTTTGAGACTGCTTTCTCTCTCGCTTCTGATGAGTCTTTAGTTATGAAAGGAGAGTTTATGCATGTGAGATGTGCTGCTCATATCATTAATTTGATAGTGAGAGACGGGTTGACTGAAGTTTCTGAGAATGTACTTGCAATCAGGAATGCTATCTCTTATTTTAGATCCCACACAAATAGGCAAAACGCATTTGACCAGAAGATAGATTCTGTTAGGATGACAAGGGGTAGTTTGCCTTTGGATGTTAAGACTAGGTGGAATTCAACTTATTTGATGTTGTAGAGGTAGCATTTGATAAGATGGAGACAGAAGACAAGCTATACAATGATCATTTCTTGGAGATTGATAATGGAAAAAGATAGTTGGACCTCCTAGCTTCAATGACTGGCCGTGCAGTTGAAAGGTTAGACAAGTTTTTGGAGATTTTTTACAACTCAACATTGATTGTCTCGGCTTCTACTAGACTGAATTCTCATAAGTGTTATGGGGAGATTGTCAACATATCAACCAATCTTGACATGATGTGTTCTAGTTATGATTCTGAGTTGAAGAAAAAAGCTGAGGAAATGTATAAAAAGTTTGATAAGTATTGGGATGGGATTAGTAATATCAATCTGATGTTGATAATAGCGACAGTATTTGATCCTAGTAAGAAGCTGCATTTTGCTAAGATTTGTTTTGCCGAGTTGTATGGTGAAGAGACTCCAACATATAAAGAGATGTATGACAAGGTTTAGAATCTTCTGGTTGATATGTTCAAGGAGTATAGTGATCGGTATGCTAAATCTCAGCCTTCTCAGCCTTCTTAGTCATCTCAGTCATCTCAGTCTCAGCCTTTTCAGTCATCTCAGCCAGATGTGAGTGAAGCAGATAGTGTTCCTCGTCTTTTCACAATTGATAAAAGGTACAAAGCAGCGTTAAATGAGATTGGAGTTCAAGTAACAAAAGATGAGTTGACTACATACCTGAAAGAGGCTGTTGAGAATCCAGATGTGATGATGGGGAATGAGTATGATGTTCTATCCTGGTGGAAAGTCAATTGTGGTAAGTACCCTATTCTATCACAAATGGCTCGTGATGTCTTTGCTATGCAAGTGTCATCTGTAGCATCTGAAAGTGCTTTTAGAACAAGTGGTAGGATAATAGAACCATGTAGACGTTGCCTAACTCCCTATATCGTTGAGGTTTTGATGTGTACTGAGCAGTGGATGAAACAAGACATTGCAATTGAATCAAGAGTTCTTACCAATGCTCAAATTCTGGCAGATGTTGAATATGAAGATCGACTTGAAAAAGGTTTGTATATCACTAGATCTTGTTATTTTTTGTTTTTGCCTCTCTTATAGTTTATGTTAGCTCATCCAATTCTTTTGTTTTCAGAGTTCTGCATTGAAGATTAAGGTCTCGACTACTTGAAGCTACAAGGTGTTTTATTGTTTTGTTTTACAATCGGTGACAGTTCTACAAGAACTATCGGCTAGTACTTGGTTTTTTAATTTTGGTTTACTTTGTTGTCTCTCTCATTTAGTACTTGGTTTATTAAGACATGGATTTGTTTGTTTAACAATCTTGTTATGTGGTTGTTTGAACGAGATTATGGTTTGAATTTTGAACATTGGTCTCTTTCTGTTTATGGTTATTGATCGGTTTATTGAATGAAATTGAGTTTGGTTTACTTAATTTCGGATTGAGATCGGATACCCGATCCGATCCGAACCCGATGGGTGTTTATCTGAAATCCGACCCGAATATTAGAAATACCCGAATGGGTCTAGGACCCCTTAATCCGAAATACCCGACCCGAACCCGATCGGCTCACCCGAATGCCCAGGGCTATAGGTAACAACCCGCACTATGTGTGTTATAAAATAATTAGTAAATGTTTTTACTGTAATTTTTATTTACAAAATCTATAATATTTATCGGTAATTGGAATCTAAAATTCGATTGTGTAGTATATATAAAAATTTTGTATAATAATTAAAATTTAACTCGTGAGAATTATTATAATATCAATTTGTATTATCATATCATATGAACAAAGAGTTCTTAAAATTCATTTTAAAGATTTTATGAAAATGTAATTAAAAGATATAATTAAGTTAAAAAAGAGAATAGAAAAATTTAATTTTGGGTTATTTATTTAGAAAACTGATATAAATATTATTAAAAATTAATAATAAATAAAGGAAATAGTGTCTGGAGCTCTGTGAATGTGACACGTCAGCATTTTGTGTGAGAATGGTCCTCTTTTAATATATAAGGGATATGTAAATGATAGCCTGCTAATAGTAAAGGATAGTGCCTCATTACGAACATATATAGTTAATCAAGTTACTAATGATAAAAGTTATAAATTAATTTCCTTACATATCATGTGTATATACAATATATTTCATGTATCTATTCATATATTCATATTTAGCTGGAATTTATATTTTCATAATATGTTATTAAATACTTTTCTAATTACAGAAATAATGAGAATACTATTATTTTTATATAATAGAAACTAGTGTTAATCTGTCAAAAGAATAAACAAACATTTAATTATTAAAGCCTTAAAGAGCAGAAAGCAAATATATATATATATATATATATATATATATATAATATATAAAAACTTAAAAAACAATTATCTAGGATAATATAGTTGAGAGTGTATTGGCATTATTGCACAATTTGAAATTTGAAAATTCCTAAATATAAGAAAAAAAGATAAAAAGAAATGCAAGTATACAAATACACAAGTTGCCAAGTGTTCTATCAGATTTTGGGGAAGACCAACATCATTGTTCATAGTGTTAGGAAAAAAGAAAGAGAAGCAACTTAATTATAGAATAAAGAAAAGTGAAAAGAGAAAGAGAGAAAAAAAAACACAAAGAAAAGGAAAAACAAAAACAAAATACTGATATTATCTCGTTCTCCTTTACATGGGAGTGGAATCATCACTCACATATTGTCCAATAAAGCCTTCAATAATTAGAGATATATATCACTCCACACGTAATTAAAAAAAAAAAAAATCACCACGTTACATGTTGTATCACTAAATCTTATCTCCTGATTTTCTTAAAATATTTTTGATTATCAACAAAAAAAATTAGGGTACAGAATCGAAAATAGTCTGATTTGAAACCATTCTTTTGGCAAAAATTCTCTTTTGGCCGGGAACCTTAACGCATACAGACACAATCTAAAGGTGTTCACGAAGTTGGCGAAATTTAGTTTGGGAGGCAATTCTGTTCAATGCAACGAATATACCAACAACGTTGGAGTTGAAAATTACTAACAAATGTACATGTTATTAAGGATCATTGTCTAAACTCTAAACAGATCAATTAATTCGCTACTGAACTGATTATATTCATGTATTTTACTTATTATTTTAACTTTTTAAAAATTTTAATATGAGATTTTGAATAAGGTTTTTCTTAATAATGGTTACTAGAAGATACCCCGTGCTTTAAGCACGGGTAAACAATTTTTTAAAAAATTATAATATAATAATAAAAGTTATTGTTATATATTTTAAAAAAAACTATTTTGTTTGAGATAATATTTATTTTTAATTATTCTTTAAATCTATTAGTCTATTTAAATACTAAATATTTTGGAATATTATAGTATTTTATTTTTGACTTATATTACAGTTTTATATTGTTTGTTTTTTGTATTTGCATCATTATTTGGTGAAATATAAAGTAGTAATTTTAATTATAATTGTGAGCAAATAAAAATTATTAATTTATCATCTATAATAATTTTGTTTTACCAACCTGGCAATGTGGAAATTAAAACATACATTTTTCATAGATTGATTAATATATCTTCGTTTTAAAAAATTTAAATTACAACATATGCAAAAAAAATTATGCACTTTATTAATCATAAGTATTATAAGAAAATTCCAAACAATTTGTAAATAAAATAAAATAAAGATGATAAGAAAATCATAATTTGAAATATTAACAAAATTTTCGAAATTTAGTTATTAAAAATAATTAAATTGTATATTTGGATATAAACTCTTAGTTTTTAAAATTCTGATTGGTTTATATATATTTTTTAAAAAAATATTTAGTAATTTCGTCCATAATTTATTAGAGAAAGAGAAAATATATTTTTCTAGATTTTTTTATATTTGATCTGTGAGTGTTTTTTTAAAAATTAATTATATTTATTTAAATTAATTAATTAAGCTTAACTAATATTTTCTAATGGCAATTGAATGTAATTTTTTACATATTTTAAGGTTAGTTTCATATTTGTACTTTCCAATTAATATAGTAGGATAATTTATTTCGAACCAAATTCCGCTAGGAAAAAATTTATTCTAGCAAATACTACTTGAAATAAGAAATTTAGATATAAGTTTCATAAGTTTTTAATTTAAATCAATTGATAAATGAACACATAATTCATGTTACTCTAATAGACGTCATAATTGGTTTTTCTTCGCATAATCGATTGTGGGAAAAGTTTCTCGTCAAGTTCCCAACGATATATGCAATGTGCCAACAAGGCAACAAGAGATGGGTTTTTTACAACATTAAAAATTAACGCTATAGCTGGGTAGAAAAAGGTACAAACCAATTTTGGGTATATTTTCTATCAGATAAACTTACTAAAATTAATTATAATAGTATGGTTATAGAAAACTCCTGCATGGCTTGAATTACAGTAGCATAAAGAGATTATTTATGTATACTGACGATGAATGATTCGACGTGATCAATTAGCTTTTAAAATGTCTTTGTTTTTATTTCTGGTGCATGCAGGAACATGATGTGTATTAAAACCTTTTTATCTGTCCCCCAATAGTTTGGCTTTTTGCTTACTACGTACATATATATTAACTGACGTAAATGTTAGTTAGGTTCGGTTGCATTCGTATTATTTAGTTGCTTACTTATATAGTCTAGTGGACAACTAATTAAGCAACACAAATTCAATCTTTACTGTATATCGAAGCGATAACAATTACTCTTTTTGGCTATATAGTCTCAGATCAATTCACTTGAACTGGCTATTTGACTTATGATTTCAAATAATTGCACCGATCGATAAAAAACGTACGAAACAAATTATGTAGGTTTTGTTGACGTTACTTATTGATCCCGAGATGTGTATCTTTATTAGAGACTTAGAGTCACATACTCACATAAATCGTACGTTGTAACTTGTATCCATGACACCCCTCCTTGCTTCACAAATATTCTTGTCACACTTCTTGATTGGTGATTAATGCAATATTAGCCCTAGCAAGTCATGATCCTAATTAAATTCTGTCAATGCCATTTTTAAAAAGAAAATGAATTGGACCATTTATCCTTAGCTACGTCGAACTATATATAATTATAATCATACATTCGTTCATATTTTGTAGTCACATTCAAATTCATAAATTTAAAGAAGAAACATGAACTTTTTAATCATCCAAAACTTTTTCATAGACTAGAAAATTTTTAAAGATTATTTCCAAAAAAAAAATCGTGATATTTATCTAGTGGAAATAAGAAATTCGACCAATCATCTCCTATCCTCGTCAATCTATCTTTTTCATCTTTCTCTTTTTATATAGCCATATAGGGCCTCTTGATAAAGCCGACGTACTCGTTATCTTCATGCATGTTTTTTTTAAAGATTATATTATCTTATAAATATATATATGATACTTGCATGGAACATAATCCCACGTCACGATTCACGATGGACATGGTTAGCCATGATTTGCCAAAAAGTTTGGAATATAAAGCATGCAATTACCCTATCTCGTCATCATATCACTCGATATAGATGGAGATTTTTCCTACACCTCCTTTCTCTTTTTGAATCATTGGTCTGATAAAAAAATATACTATTTAAAGATGAAAAATATATATGGTTATAATAATAAAATTCTGTTGTCGATGTGAATGTAAATAACTGTTATATGAAAAATTGAAAATAATGTTTAAAGGTGTTGGACTCTGTGAAATAAAATGAATCTTTCTTTCCCCTTGGCCAATGAGTTTTAAGGTTCTTCCTTGGGATGATTCTTCACGTCAAAAAGCGGATCTAGAGGAACGCGGGATGCACACTGCCTTATTTAGATATTAAAATTTTAATGACAAACAAAAGTCAGAGTGATGAGAGGTAAAAAGTTACAAACACATGACTATAAGAAAATATATATATTTGGCGATTAAACATTTAGGCTACAGTGATTAAGACATGCACATTTCTTAAAACCAAAGACACGTTGTAGCATAGCTTATGAATAGTTTATAATATTGACATTATATAATACTATAGAGGATAGCTGACATTAACTAGAACTGTAAAATCTGGACACAATAGATTAATAATCATACTGAAAATTGTTTTCGTTATGGCATTAATTGTATTAAATTTAGTACAAATTATTTATTTGGTTCTATATATATATATATATATATTTTTTTTTTAAATCACCATCATAGCAATAACAGCACGTATATGATAACGTACGTTTTTATACATGTACTAGTTTTTATCACTCGACAACGACACAAATGAAAATTTTCTCTTTTAACCTGCCTTCTGAATAGAAGTTATAGTATAATTAATATCAACATTTATTAATATAGATATGATTTGGAAATAGATATTTGCATGATGCATACCTAGCTAGGTCCACCATAGCATAGAATGGTGATCAGCGTGTTATGTAAAAATTGGCAAATGTAGAAAAAAACGTCAATGACTTTGTTTTTTGTCTTTGCATAAATACGTATGTTTATTTTGATGAACAACGCATTTATACACATGTTACAATTAAAATAGTATTAAGTTAATTTAAAATTTTCAAAAAATATATCAAACAGAACATTTAAGTCATATGCATTTTATGTTTACAGTTTAGAAATATAAACAGAATATTTTAGTATATGAAATATTACAAATGCTATGAACGCAAATGCAATATAATGTATTGACGTTCCAAACAATTAATTAATCAATCTTAATATGTATATCAATCTTCCAGAACGCAAGTTGATCTATATAATGTAATGTTTATACCATTTATATATAATAGGAAAATGAAAAGATAAACGAAGAAAAATACATATATAGAGAAGAAGATGATTGGATATATAAAAAAGAGTGAGAGCAACTTGGAATATTAGAAGAACCACATTTCAGTTCCTCTTTCTGCTTTGTTTTGTTGTTTGCTCACCTCTTATTTATTTTTATTTTTCCTTTATTATTATTAGTTTTTCTTTTTCTTTCATCTCTTTCTCTAATTTTCGTCTACCATTCGAATTCTACAGCCTTACGTAGCAAGTTGATTACACCACGTGTATATATAATTAATCACATCATTTTCACTAGTTGATGTGATAATATATTTGTAACGTACCTTTCGTTTTCGTTTATGTGTATCCAAATATTACATATTTCGGCGTCTTTTCTATAACCAGTGATAAATGAAATCGAGTAATTCATTGAGTTATAATTTTTTATGTAATATGTTTATTTCTACATAAAATTTGTTTGTCAACTTGCAATATCTTTTTTTATTAAGAATAGGAACGCAGCTCATGCAATTCTTGAGCTCGAGACCAGCCTTTGATCATCCATCGATCTCAAGGGGGAGTTCGAACTAATTTAGGGCATCCGCAATGGGGGAACACTTTAGGATGTTCTTAGAGTAAAAATATTATGAAAATAATCTAAGATCAGTAGTTAAGATCTTTTATTAAAAAGTTAATTATTGGGAGAACATGTTTAAGATCATAAGATTTAATAGTATAATATTCTTAAATATATTACATTTATAAAAACTGTAAAAATAACATTTAAATTGCAAACTTATAAAACTTGTACTAAAATTCAAAATGCAATACCAAATTTTTATGAAACAAAAAATCATTAAAGATTAAAAAAAAAAACAAACATATTACTTAATTAAAACAAACAAACATTTTATTTAATTAATACATAGTTTAAATCAAATCCTCTTTTAATTTGTGAAAAATTGTTTGCAAAAAATTGTATCCAATCACAGCTTGCCACGTCAGCTTAGAACTGAGCCTAGATCAGTTCTACATCAAGAACTAGAAAACATGTTCTTATGCCACTATTCATTATATTTATGATTTTAATGGGCTAAGAACACACCAAGTGTTTTCCCATTGCGGATGGCCTTAGGGAAACAAGGCTCAGCTAGCTAGCTTCCTTTACAAAATAACAGTACTAAAACCCATGGTGATTATCTTTACTTCCATGGAACCAGTAATACATAGGCTCTACTTGTAAATTCTAAACTTTTTCATTTCAATGAATATTCACAATATTTATCTATGTCCCTAGCTCGACGAGCATAGAGAAATAAGATTTTTTTAACGTACTAACTTTATGTGCTATGGAGACGTCGAAAACAAATGATTTATATGTTAATGATATCGAACAAAAAAATTGACTCTTTGAATCAGGTGATGAGTCATTCATAAAAATTAAAGACGAATTATTAGGTCCTTTTTTTTTGCTTTGTTTTCTTGATGCACTAAACGGAAACATTACTTAGGCGCATTTATGAGAAATTATTGTCAATTATTGTTAAGAAAAGCTTGAGTGGTGTTGCCAAAAAAAAACAAAAAAAAGCTTGTAGTAGCCAGGAAAATTGTACAGTATAATCAATTTAATAACTATAAATTCTAATTAATTAGTGAAAATAATTGTTTTCTGTCGCCACGACAATAGTTTATAATCATACATTTGATATTTGTGTACAGTGTTTAAGGAAGTGGAGTTTTACTATTGAATAGAAATACATTTCTGAAGCTTACTAATAATATAACGTAATTAACTTTTGTATTTAACGAGTTTTTTTTTTTTTTTTACCTCAAAAAACACCATATTTTATTACTCATGTTTGAATAGGTTGGTTTCAACAGCCAACCACTCCGGAACCTGATAGTCTACATGGGAAAAGAGTTCACCTCGTGCCCGAGCGCCCTTTGCAAGGCGGTCTGCACGGATGTTTACAGTTCTAGGAATATGTGAAATTGTAAACACTGAAAACTTATCTCTTAAACTAAAGAAAGTATCTAACTCCGTGGAAAAAATAGGCCATTCCTCAAACTCCTCAATTACTTTTGGGATACTCGCACAATCTGTCTCAAAATGAACTGACACTAATCCCAGCTGAAGAACAGATTCCATCGCCCATATTAGAGCTGCTAGCTCCGCATGAAGCACCGAAAGGAACCTCCTTGTGCATTTTAACCCGAAATGAGGACCTGCACTGAGTAAAACAAAACCCACACCCGAGAAACGATCACTTTCATCCCAGGACGCATCTATTTGGCACTTGGTTTCGCCCCAAGCACACATCTTCTACATCTGCCACATCCTCATAACTGACCTCCGAATCTTCATAAGCTTCCACTATCTGCGCCATCTTCCAAGCCATAGCCTCCGAGGAGGCGAGTTCGAGGGTATCCAAAGGGGTAATATCTTTACCATTAAACATCTTCTCATTTCTCGCCTTCCATAGATACCACAAGGCCCAGGGAAAAATCGCTAGCTGTTCATCTGACACTCCTTGTTCTTTTGCTCGCCATAGTAGATGGTCTATATTTGTAAATAGAGAGGAACACGGGAACAAGCCCGGAGGGGAAGGGATGGAACAAAGAGCCCATACCTGTAACGCCGGAGGGCACTCAAAAAGAAGGTGGTTAATCGACTCCTCCTCTCCACATCTGGGACACGACTTGTCAGTCCCGCAATGTCTCTCCGCTAGCCTGCCATTCGCTGCCAGTGCTCCCGATAGTACCTGCCAGAGGAAATGTTTAATCTTTCTTGATGTTTTAGCCTTCCAGACCTGCTTCTTCAGTGGTGTAATGCTTGGTTCGAGGACTTCCTGAATCCCTTGTGTAGCGAGAGCATAACCCGATCTGACCGAATATTGGCCTGACTTCGTATAGCTCCAGACATAGTCATCGACTTTAAAGCTTTTACTAAGCTGGATACTAGTTATAAGAGGGATGTCCGATGGGTCCACCAATTCATTAAGAGCTTCCAATTTCCAAGTCTTCGTGTCAAAGTCTATGAGATGGTTTACATATAAATTTGGATCCCGGGGTACACCTCGGTCTTTTGCCGGTCGCGCTGGTACAGTTGGGATCCAATTGTCTGACCAAACCTTGATATGAAAACCTGAACGGACATTTTTCCTAAGACCTTGTAGCAGTAAATCCTTTGCTGCAAACATACTACGCCATCCAAACGATGGAGAACTCGCCTTTTTAACTTCCATGGGGTTTGAGTAGCGGAAGTAACGCCCCTTTAAAACCCTAATTAGGAGAGAATCCGGATACCGTAACAATCTCCAAAGCTGCTTGGCTAACAGAGCTAAGTTAAATTCCCTGAGATCTCGAAAACCCAGTCCTCCCTGGTCCAGCGGTACGCAGATTTTCTCCCAGGCTATCCAGTGAAGACCTTTATTGTTATTTTTTGTACTCCACCAAAAACGAGCGATAGCACCTCTAAGCTTATTAGTAATATGTTGAGGTAGCAGAAAGCAGGACATGACATAAGTCGGGAGTGCCTGTGCTACTGACTTAATCAACACTTCTCTACCGCCCTTAGAGAGAAACTTGGCAGACCATGTGTTGATCCGAGCATTTAACCCATCTTGAACAAAGGCGAATACATGTTGCTTCGACCCACAAATGGTCTCTGGGAGACCAAGATACGATCCCATTCCTCCCTCCTTTGTAATTCCAATGGCTTGTTTCAGCTCTGCCTTTAAATTTTGGTCTACTCTGTTTCCAAACAGGATTGCGGATTTTTCTTTATTTAGCTGTTGGCCCGAGGCTGCCCCATAACAATTGATAATCTTAAGAATCTCAGCACATTGCTGGATATCAGCTTTGCAGAAAAAGAGACTATCGTCTGCGAATAGTAAGTGAGATACAGGTGGGCTTCCTTGAGCTATTTTCAACCCTGTTATGCGTCTTTCATTCTCTGCTCCATGCAATTGTGCTATAAGTGCTTCAGTGCAAAGAATAAACAGAAATGGAGAGAGCGGATCGCCTTGGTGTAATCCCCTTGAGGGAATTATATTTCCTTTTGCCTCTCCATTGATGAGTACCCTATACGACACAGAAGTCACACAACACATAAGCAGTGAAATCCATTTCTCATCAAAACCTAATTTTCTCAACAGTTGCTCCAAAAAAAGCCATTCAACGGGGTCGTAAGCCTTGCTCATATCTGTCTTTATAGCTACGAACTTCGACCGGCAAGTTGAATTCGTCCTTAAAGCGTGGAAGTTCTCTTGAGCAAGCAAGATGTTGTCTGTGATCAGCCGTCTAGCCACAAAGGCTGATTGTGTCTCCGAAATCAGCTTCAAGAGTGCCTTCCGCAGTCTATTGCATAAGACTTTGGAGATTATCTTGTAACTCACGTTACAAAGACTGATAGGTCTAAATTCTCCCATGGCTCTAGGCCTCTCATTCTTGGGAATCAAACAAATGTTTGTCTCATTCAGTCTTGGATCAAAAGCTCCTGTCTCGAAAAACTCCTTGACCAACTTGATGATATCCGGCCCAATAGATTTCCAGAAACGCTGATAAAAGAGGCTTGTCATCCCGTCAGGTCCCGGGGCTTTATCAGGGTTAATACCATACACTGCCTTCTTTATCTCATTTATCGAAGGTGGACGGATAGGGGATGCATTTATTTCGGGGGTAACCTTTGTAGTGACATAACGTAAAGCTTCCTCTATCCCTGTTGGATTTGAAGCAGAAAAAAGTTCTTGGAAGTATTGTGTCGCCACTTGCTCGATCCCTGCTTCCGATTCTATCAGAGTGCCTTCTTTTTTTTTTAGACTTAAAATGCGATTTCTGGCCCTCCGTTGCTTTGTAGTTGCGTGGAAGAATTTAGTGTTTCGGTCCCCTTCTTTCAGCCAGGTTGCTCTGCTCTTCTGCTTCCAATATAGTTCCTCCTCTCTAAAGGCTGCACAGAGTTGCCATTTCACTTCCAATTCCTCCTCATTAGTGAGGGAATCATTATCCTGTGCTCTCTCCAGCTGTTCCTTTAAAGCTTCAATTTTCAGCATTGCATTACCGGGGTTTTCTCGTTTCCACAGGGAGATTGCCTTACGACAGGCTACTAACTTAGAATGGATGTCAACGGGACCGTCTATTGTGAGTTCTCCCCAGCCCGCCTTGACCACGTTTCTGAAACCATGTTTTCCAAAGCAGCGTTTATCGAACTTAAAGCTTTTTTGCCTTTTCCGGTTGTTTGAAGAAATTCTAGCCAATACTGGCCGATGATCAGATCCCCAAAGTTTCAGATACTCCACATTAGTGTGGGAAAATAGACTATGCCAGTCTTCATTGCCTACAGCTCGGTCCAGTCGACAACGAACTCTTTTGCGGTTTCTCCGTCGTCCTACCCAAGACAGGAAATTTCCCTTATAGGGGAAGTCAATCATGCCGCAGTTAGCCAACATATTTCGAAAAGGGAGGAAGGTTGAATCAGCATGACGTTTTCCCCCTTGTTTCTCCTGGTTCCCAATAATCTCGTTGAAATCCCCTATCATAAACCAGGGTCCTTGTCTTGAAAGACTAAAACGCGTCAAACGCTCCCAAACGTCCTCTCTATTCGCAACCACCGGGTCACCATAAACAAATGTCATGAAGACCTTGTGACCCTCCACCGTGGTCTCAATATCAATCATTCTGTTATCCGAGTACAGAATCGTAACCTGTGAATAATTCATATAGAACATGGCTAGACCACCACTTTTCCCACAGGATCAACAGTAAACAAATTATCATATCCTAAAGAAAGCTGAATATCTTGCATAAAAGAAAAATTGTTCTTTGTTTCTGAAGAAAAAGAAAAGCAGGAAAAAAATATTTACTGAGAGCTCTTTTAAGTGCTCTGAGGTCAGGAAAGCTCCCGCCCCTTGGCATTGTATTCATATATGCGTACTGGGTGGTTTCTGGGACACCACCGAACCGGAAACAGCATTAGTCTTCTTGCTTAAAGCAGAAGGGAACACCTCAGCGCGAGGGACAGAAGTATTTTTTGAACGACCCGCACCTGACATTTTCTTTGGAGATTGTCGTGCTCTCAAGCAATAAGTCTCCTGGAAGCTGTCCCTACGATGTCAGGGCTCCTAGGGATACGTCGCTTATCCTCTCTATCATCTTTCCTTGAAGCTTTTTGTTTCGCACCCTCCACGGCGTTTTGAGAAATGGACGTATGTGCTTTTCCCTTCGCCTGTACCGCCTTATCATTACCCTTTGATCTCGAATGAATCTTCTTTGGAGGTAAGGGCACTTTTGGTTTCAGGACTGGTGAAAGTTGAGAAATAGCCTCTATTTGTTCCGCATCCTCCAGTGGTATCTCGTGTGTTTCTGTAGTGTCGTACAGGATACCTGCTTCTCGAAGATACTTATCTACTGAGGGTTCTTCCTCATCCAGGAGATCATCATTATCAATCATGTCTTCTTCCATTATTAGATCATCCTCCATTTCCGCAATTTGATTAAGTTGCTTCTCTCCTGAAAGCGAAGTATTTGGAGCACTATTCCCTTGAGTCTCCCTCGCAGTAGCCTCAGTACCAGCTCCAGTCAATGAAGCAGAATGAGCTTGAATATCAGTCCCCCCCGGCAATCGTTATAGGCCTATTAACACCATTAACCAATACCGGACGAGAGTCTTCCCCTTGACTGGGTGTTGTGTGAACAGCCTCCTGAACCCTCGGGAGATCCTTACGGGGGTTTTAAGTCTCCCTCCGCTTCTCATTTCTATGCCATTTAAGTTCTCCCGGATCTTTCCTTTGATTACGGTAAGAGCCCTTTGTAGACCCTCTCCAAAGATTATTTGTGGCATGAAAGCGATCCACTGGGTCCGAGTGTCTATCAAGCCTGAGACGGGCAAGCTGTTCCCTTGTTCCATGGATGTCTGATATTGTTCTTTGAGAATCCGGGGAATCCAAAAAAGGCTCGTTATATCTTCGCGACTCTCGCCTCAATGGAGCTCTATCCTCCATGTTAAAATCGCGTGAAGATCTTCCATTCCGCATCCTGGGATCATGTTTATCCTCATACTGGCCAGTTCCAGCCGAAAACTTATTTTTGTCTCTTGAGTAAGGGTGGTAACGCTCCCTATTTCGGGGATACTGTTTTGGATCAGACTGATCCAATCTGTCCCAAACACCTTTGCTACGGTAAGCCCGTTTGTCTGTCAAATCTTGACGAAGATCCGTAGGTCGACGGAATTCTCCCTGCTCCAGATCCCTCGAGAGATTCCTTCGGACGTGAGATGATGATTCTGCATGTTCCTCCATCCTTCCGTACTTTCGAGTCCCCTGTTCTTGTGGAGAATCTGCTAAGGAGAGGGAAGCTCTAATAGATTTGTTCTGCATTCTCTCTAAATCAGTCAGTTTAGGACAGGAACGCTCCTCACGCGAAATTCTTTTACAGGTAAAACAATACCTGTGTAGACCTTCATATCGCAGAGTGACATTCACACAACCTCCATTATCAAAGGCAACCTTACTTTCAAACTGAAGGGGGTTATCACCATTAATTGAGACTTGCACCCTAGACCCCTCAACATCAACCGCAGAGACCGTTCCCAGAGCTTCACCAATACCCCTGAAAGTCTGTTCCTTTTTGTAGATAGATGGAATTCCCTTAACATGTACCCAGAACAACATAGTGTTTGGAAAATCCTCTTTTATACTTGCTTCCCATCTCTCAAGGGAGAAACTCCAGCGATTAAAGTGACAAGGCCGGCGTTGAAGAACTTTTACTAAATCTTCTTCGTGGTCGAAATCGAACTGAAATTTACCGTTTCCCAGATCAGTGCCTCGAACCCTCCCTTCCACATCCCAGATACGTTCTTTTGGCATAAACGTTAAGAGGGCTTCTGTACTTCTTCCTTCTGCGTGGAACATGCGACCTACCAGCGAAGTTTTGAACTTATCGATTAGATCCGAGAAATCAAACTTCGGGATACGAATCACTCCTGGTTCCTCAACCTCCCTTTCGCGATCTGACATTGGTTCCTTACCGCTCCTTCGCGGGATCATAGATCCAGACATCCGACAGATCCCCAAATCAAAAACTAACCCCTCAAAATAAAAATTCCCCTAAACCGGAAAGAAAAAGACTAACAGCAGGAACAAAACGAAAGGAAGCAAAGCGAAACGAAAAAACGTAGCAGTGTGCTAGAGTAATAGTTATTCTCTTCAATCTTCAAACGAAAGGATCTCCGAAATGGAACTAAGCCGAAAACTCGAAGAAATCGCCTTTTTAATCGCCAAACACTAGCGCCGCCATTTATTATCTATATCATGATCGTACTACTAAAATTTAAGTTGTGTCATGTATTTAACGAGTTTTTTTTATTGTTATTTTTCTGGTAGATATTTGTATGGTCAAAAGTTATTTCCATTATCACTATTTTGTTTTTTTTTTCCATTAATATGAATTAGATAGATTTATAATGGGTGACTCCTCCAATTTAAAGAGGGGAGACAACAATACTATCTGATTCAGATACTTGTAGATATTGATTTAGGCACAATTAATTAACAGAAAAAAAAAATGAAGAATACGAACGAGTGGTCGTGACAAAAAACGATTATGTAAACGTTTTCAACGACAAACTATCTACAAAATCTCAGAATCAAACTAACAAAAAAGGCCATAAATATAGTATCAAACTATCTACATATTCACAAATTCAACCAGACTATATATAAGATTTAAAATCGAATTTAGCATTTGAAACTGATCAATGCATGTTATGTTAGTTTTGTCATCCCGTCATTAGTATCAACTCCTGATTCTAACAAGAGTGATTTTATATATAGTTACAATGTTAATTAGATTAATTAGATTATAGAAAAGGAAAAACAAATATCTTTTCCATTTAGATATTTATTGGTATACCATATAGTCCCACCGACCACTTTATTTATAATCTTTTTTACCTTAAAGCAAAGACCACAACAAAATTCTAATTATTTTGAACTTTTCTGAGGTAGTGAGGTATTATAAGGAATTATCAAAGATCTGCAATACACACGTAACTAGAGTAAGCAGAGCATAAACAGAAAAACAAAACACTATACTTAATATGGTTGTTCTTATTTATAGTTGAAACTTGAAACAATAAATTGTGGTCTTCGAAGTACACTACGTGAGTGTACGTACGTACCGTTTACCGTTTACCGTTTACTGTTTGGATCTATACTGGTCTATGATAACGATATCACAATATTCATGATTTTTCGACTAAGAACCTATTTATAACTTATAGATGTAATGTAACCCCAAAAAAAAAAAAAAAAACTTTATATATGTGCTAACTGCTAAGCTTTTCTTTTCCTTTTTAAAGCTTTTTTCTTGTTCTCTCTCGTTGGCGTCTTGGCTATCTTTTTCTGGCAGTTACTTGTCCACGGCTCTGGCCGCTAATCACAAGCTCTCTGAGATTTAGACTTACAAAGTTTGGTCTCTTCTCTCCTTTTTAAAAAAAATCAGCTCTAGTTCCCAAACCATCGTTGCATAAAAAAAGAAAAACTCTAATTAACAACAACAAGATCCAATGATTTATTGTTTTTTTTGGGCTTGTATATCTCCAATTAAAGCCATAATCCAGCATGTTAAGATAGATATAAATAGAGGATAAAGACATATAACGCTTAATCCCGAAACAAGATCAAACGAAGCTTACTTTGTTTCAGAGACTATTGGTGATTTCAGTTCTAAGTGTTCGTGACGACATGTTTGCGAGTTTAATTCTAGCTTTTTGGAGCAGCAAAACATATATACGGTTCCGAGTTTGAGTTTCCATTGCTCACATCCTTTACAGCAACATGCTATGATGCTAACGATAAATTTACCACATAGCTAGTTTAACAAAACATATAAGGAATTATATCATTAATATTTTAACCACATATTAAAACAAGTTAGTTAATTATTTTAGACATTAAAACAAGTTAGTTAATATTTTAGATCATAGCTATTATCTGAGTATCAAAAAACAAAAAAATAGTTAGTCCATTGTTCAAACAAATATGGAGTTTTCTAAACGATGAACAATATTCTCGTTATTATGTACTTGAAATTATATATCTGAATCGATCGATGTCCTTTTCATTTATAACTTTTACTATAAAAAAGAAACTACCCAAAAGAATGAACTCTTTGAAAAATGAAAATCATGTGAAACAGCATTGTAAAGTTACTAATTAACCTAAATGGGTACGTTCAATAACCATAAAAGGTCCGAGATAGACTAAAGTTTTGCAAATGCAGTTCATGCTATTGTTATTTTGTCCTATTAGTTATGAATTATTGGAGTTTGGTTATCCCCAAATCAATCCACCATTATTTTTGTTTAAACAAAACGAAGCTCTTTATTTATTTATTTACACCTACTACATTATTATGTATATTATACATAAAAAATGATCTACTCTTGACAACTGAGTAATTTTTACTACTTATGTTTAATACGTAACGCTTGAAACTACGAAAGACGCTTCAACCTACTATCAAAATCGTCCTTGAAAGTGTAATAGCCCCAAATACAATACATTTACAGGGAGTAATACCCATTGATAGTAGTAAATTTTCAGGGAGAACAAAATTATGGAAGAGTTTGAAAACCACTGATCTTCTTCGATTTTATAGCACGCTAAACCTACTATCAAAAATTAGATAACTAAACATATTCACGTTTTGTCTATTTCATGTTGGAGCCTATATTAAAAAAACTTGCATCTACAATCTAGCCAAAATAATATAACTTCATTTCGACAGACAAGAATGATTTAGTTTCTTGATCAAATGTTAAATATAACTGTGGTTTAGTTTCTTTTGATAGTTCTTAAGAACTGAAATTTGTACTATATATCAATCTTATTCCGAGTCTTATGAAGAAAACAGAAAAAAAAAAAAACTAAAGATCTTATCCAAGTCTCAAATTTTGGTTAAGCCGTCTATTTCTCATTTGCTCGGTTTATTTTCCTCTTTAAAATGTAAGACAAAAGTCACAAAACGTGAATATGTTTAGTTATCTAATTTTTGTTTGATAGATGATATAAATGTGAACTCAAGTAAAACTTGAACTTGAAGTAGAAACTCTATAAATTATTAAACTTGGGGGGTATAGACAAATGTTAATGATTAAGAAACGGCAAATATAAAGTAAGAAAAAAAATTTCTTAAAATTGAGAAACGTAAATTAGGATGAAAAGGGGCAAAAAGTGAAAACGGCAATTTATATTTACGTACAATGTCACGTGAACTAATTGTCTAAATTTCTTGGAAACGTAATTTACGCAAGGACTTCATCATTTAATCCAATTCTTATGATAAATGAGGATATAAAATATAAACCATAGAAATTAATAAATGATAAATGTACTCACGTCAATAGGTATATGTGAAATAGGTAGAATCTAGACATAGAGCCCTTAAAGAAAGAGTTGGCCTAAATCGAAATCGACATGCATTATTTATGAAAAAGTTATTTTGGTGTTAGATTGGTTCTGTGAATACTTTTCTAATAGCATTTTATTTTTATAGTACACCAACAAAGACAATAATGCTTTTACAAATTGTAATGTCACCTTTAAAAATAAAAAATTGAAAATAATTATGACTCACACAAAACATGTATCTTTATTTTCTTTCCCACACACATCCCTATATTTCTTAACACCTCTAGAGTAACTATCAAAGATCTGCAATACACACGTAACTAGAGTAAGCAGAGCATAAACAGAAAAACAAAACACTATACTTAATATGGTTGTTCTTATTTATAGTTGAAACTTGAAACAATAAATTGTGGTCTTCGAAGTACACTACGTGAGTGTACGTACGTACCGTTTACCGTTTACCGTTTACTGTTTGGATCTATACTGGTCTATGATAACGATATCACAATATTCATGATTTTTCGACTAAGAACCTATTTATAACTTATAGATGTAATGTAACCCCAAAAAAAAAAAAAAAAACTTTATATATGTGCTAACTGCTAAGCTTTTCTTTTCCTTTTTAAAGCTTTTTTCTTGTTCTCTCTCGTTGGCGTCTTGGCTATCTTTTTCTGGCAGTTACTTGTCCACGGCTCTGGCCGCTAATCACAAGCTCTCTGAGATTTAGACTTACAAAGTTTGGTCTCTTCTCTCCTTTTTAAAAAAAATCAGCTCTAGTTCCCAAACCATCGTTGCATAAAAAAAGAAAAACTCTAATTAACAACAACAAGATCCAATGATTTATTGTTTTTTTTGGGCTTGTATATCTCCAATTAAAGCCATAATCCAGCATGTTAAGATAGATATAAATAGAGGATAAAGACATATAACGCTTAATCCCGAAACAAGATCAAACGAAGCTTACTTTGTTTCAGAGACTATTGGTGATTTCAGTTCTAAGTGTTCGTGACGACATGTTTGCGAGTTTAATTCTAGCTTTTTGGAGCAGCAAAACATATATACGGTTCCGAGTTTGAGTTTCCATTGCTCACATCCTTTACAGCAACATGCTATGATGCTAACGATAAATTTACCACATAGCTAGTTTAACAAAACATATAAGGAATTATATCATTAATATTTTAACCACATATTAAAACAAGTTAGTTAATTATTTTAGACATTAAAACAAGTTAGTTAATATTTTAGATCATAGCTATTATCTGAGTATCAAAAAACAAAAAAATAGTTAGTCCATTGTTCAAACAAATATGGAGTTTTCTAAACGATGAACAATATTCTCTGTTATTATGTACTTGAAATTATATATCTGAATCGATCGATGTCCTTTTCATTTATAACTTTTACTATAAAAAAGAAACTACCCAAAAGAATGAACTCTTTGAAAAATGAAAATCATGTGAAACAGCATTGTAAAGTTACTAATTAACCTAAATGGGTACGTTCAATAACCATAAAAGGTCCGAGATAGACTAAAGTTTTGCAAATGCAGTTCATGCTATTGTTATTTTGTCCTATTAGTTATGAATTATTGGAGTTTGGTTATCCCCAAATCAATCCACCATTATTTTTGTTTAAACAAAACGAAGCTCTTTATTTATTTATTTACACCTACTACATTATTATGTATATTATACATAAAAAATGATCTACTCTTGACAACTGAGTAATTTTTACTACTTATGTTTAATACGTAACGCTTGAAACTACGAAAGACGCTTCAACCTACTATCAAAATCGTCCTTGAAAGTGTAATAGCCCCAAATACAATACATTTACAGGGAGTAATACCCATTGATAGTAGTAAATTTTCAGGGAGAACAAAATTATGGAAGAGTTTGAAAACCACTGATCTTCTTCGATTTTATAGCACGCTAAACCTACTATCAAAAATTAGATAACTAAACATATTCACGTTTTGTCTATTTCATGTTGGAGCCTATATTAAAAAAACTTGCATCTACAATCTAGCCAAAATAATATAACTTCATTTCGACAGACAAGAATGATTTAGTTTCTTGATCAAATGTTAAATATAACTGTGGTTTAGTTTCTTTTGATAGTTCTTAAGAACTGAAATTTGTACTATATATCAATCTTATTCCGAGTCTTATGAAGAAAACAGAAAAAAAAAAAAAACTAAAGATCTTATCCAAGTCTCAAATTTTGGTTAAGCCGTCTATTTCTCATTTGCTCGGTTTATTTTCCTCTTTAAAATGTAAGACAAAAGTCACAAAACGTGAATATGTTTAGTTATCTAATTTTTGTTTGATAGATGATATAAATGTGAACTCAAGTAAAACTTGAACTTGAAGTAGAAACTCTATAAATTATTAAACTTGGGGGGTATAGACAAATGTTAATGATTAAGAAACGGCAAATATAAAGTAAGAAAAAAAATTTCTTAAAATTGAGAAACGTAAATTAGGATGAAAAGGGGCAAAAAGTGAAAACGGCAATTTATATTTACGTACAATGTCACGTGAACTAATTGTCTAAATTTCTTGGAAACGTAATTTACGCAAGGACTTCATCATTTAATCCAATTCTTATGATAAATGAGGATATAAAATATAAACCATAGAAATTAATAAATGATAAATGTACTCACGTCAATAGGTATATGTGAAATAGGTAGAATCTAGACATAGAGCCCTTAAAGAAAGAGTTGGCCTAAATCGAAATCGACATGCATTATTTATGAAAAAGTTATTTTGGTGTTAGATTGGTTCTGTGAATACTTTTCTAATAGCATTTTATTTTTATAGTACACCAACAAAGACAATAATGCTTTTACAAATTGTAATGTCACCTTTAAAAATAAAAAATTGAAAATAATTATGACTCACACAAAACATGTATCTTTATTTTCTTTCCCACACACATCCCTATATTTCTTAACACCTCTCCCCCCCCCCCCCCCCCTCTATATATACTTGAAGTCCTCAGAATGCTAAGGTCGTGCCATTAGCTTTTGATTTAAGCGAAACACTTACAACTACCTAAGATCTTTCTTATTTCGAAGAAACTTAATTTCTTCTCCCTTTCAAAGATCTAGCTACATTCATGGCTCTCTTCGACACTCATAACACATGGGCCTTTGTTTTCGGCTTGCTCGGTACGAGTTCTCATCAAGTTCATCTCTCTCTAAAGTTATACTCAAATTTGATATATTATATATATCACCATAACCTATATCAAGATTCTGATATCAAAACCGGTATATACATATATATTAACACTATCTTCATCTTTTTTATTGTGTAATTTTCAGGAAACCTCATTTCCTTTGCTGTTTTCCTCTCTCCCGTGTAAGTATTTTTACATCGTTAATTTACCTCACCTCTGTTCTTGTTTCTTCATAAATGTGTCCAACACATATGTTTATGTTACCATATCTAACTCGCTAGTACTAAAATGAACATATGATACAAACCTATTAAGAAGTTTTAATATAACTAAGAGTTAGATATTGATTCGATTGTGGATGCAGGCCAACGTTCTACAGGATTTGTAAGAAGAAAACCACAGAAGGATTTCAATCTCTTCCTTACGTGGTGGCGCTCTTCAGCGCAACGCTTTGGCTCTACTACGCTACTCAGAAGAAAGATGTCTTCCTTCTCGTCACCATCAACTGTTTTGGTTGCTTCATCGAAACCATCTACATCTCCATCTTCGTTGCCTTCGCAACCAAAAAAGCCCGAGTATGTGTTCATTAACAATGTCAATATATATGAATATTATATGGTATAATTTATGATATATGTGTTCCGATATCTAATTATTATTTTTGGTGCAGATGCTCACAGTGAAGCTTTTGTTGCTAATGAACGTTGGAGGATTCTGTGCGATTCTTCTTCTCTGCCAATTCTTGACTAAAGGAGCCACACGTGCGAAGATCATTGGAGGAATCTGTGTCGGATTCTCTGTTTGCGTTTTCGCTGCGCCGCTTAGCATTATCGTAAGTAGTAGTAGTACTCTCTAGCTAGCTATTGTTACATAAATTAACTAAACATGGAAAATATGATTTTGACTAATTCAAATTTATATGAAATAACAGAGAACGGTGATAAAGACGAAAAGTGTGGAGTACATGCCGTTTAGCTTATCCTTGACTCTTACCATCAGTGCGGTCATATGGCTCCTTTATGGTCTTGCTCTTAAAGATATCTACGTTGCGGTAAGTCATAATAATCATTCTTTGCATGAAGTGGGTTGCTTTTGTTTCTATCTACCTGAGCCTGTGAAAGCTAATCATAAAATAAAGATGGGATATGGTTTCACAAAAAAGCAAAACCCTTTTGTTTGGTATTATTGTCGTTTTACATTTAATAATCCCACTAAACACTAAAGATACTCCCTTCTTTTATATTTTTAAAAAGACAAAACCTTAAAAAGATCACATCTTTTACAAAAGAGTTCTATCTACATCTATATCACATAAACTTGTATATTACACGCAATATATTTTTATATATTAATTAATTAGGAAAAAAACTTTTTTTAAAAACGATTTTTATTCGGGATGATGGTTCAATAGAAGTAAAAAAAAACCTCAAAATTTAAATATAAATTAATAATACAAAATATATAAAGTGTAAAGTTCATATAAAAAAAAAAGTAGGTATATTGCTTTGAGCACTGATAAATTTTATCTTTAATTTTCCCCTTTATATAATTTTTTTCTGTCAACTTCGCAGTTCCCTAACGTGATTGGGTTTGTGCTCGGTGCACTACAAATGATACTTTACGTGGTTTACAAATACTGCAAAACGCCGTCGGAATTGGTTGAGAAAGAACTCGAAACTGCGAAGTTGCCTGATGAAGTGAGCATCGATATGCTGAAGCTAGGCACACTAATTGCTTCACCTGAACCAGCGGCGATCACAGTTGTCCGACCGGTAAACATGTGTAACTGTAACGATCGAAAGGTTGAGATTGAAAATGGTCAGGGGCTAGTTAGAAACACTGCAGCAGCAGCTACATGAAGTGAAGTTACAATATTTTAAGAAACCTATTTGTTGACTATTTGACTTTGTACCCTTCTTGATATACCCACCACCAATCACCGTCGTTCACGTGTACTTGTTTCAGCTGTCGTAGTTTTCTGAGATTATCAAAAAAAGTGTGCGAAGTTGAGGATTAAATTACTTGGGAATTAACATTTTTCCTGAGTTAATTTTTCTCTTCTTCTTTTAATTATGGGATAATGTAATTATATTATCTGTTCGATATAAATATTTCTTATTTTCCAAGTTGAAAATATTTATGAGTTATTTATTTATTTATATTTAAATAGATTAGGAATAGATTTTATATATATATATTACATACCTAATTAATAATATGATCCAAGAGAAACATCAGATAATCCATAGCATACCAAACAACAAGATGGATGGGGAAAGAAAGAAAATTAAACAAACAAGATGGATTAAGTACAAGCATAAATCAGGGAGGGCTTAATAAAAACCTATCTTTGGGATTTATTTGCATAAGTCATGTCACCATATGGGATTGATGAACCCATGTTGATCGGTGCACGAGGACCCGGATAGGAAGGTAGAGGATAAGGCTGAACACCAGGAGTCATGTGAGGTTGAGCGAAATGGTTCATGTTTGTTCCAAAATGTGAGGGCATTTGTCCAACCATTGGTTGGTTCATGGTGGACAATGTCGTTCCATACACAGGAATACTGGCTGGTGGTGGTGGCAAAGCCGCTTGTGCGTTCCATATGGGGGGTGCACCATATGTTGGAAGGTTTAGCGATGGCTGTGAGATGGCTTGAGTATTCCATAAGTTGTGTCTTCCATGTCTCGGAAGGTCTAGTGACGGTTGCGAAGTGGTCTGAATGGCTTGGTTGTTGGAGCTAGAAGCAAGATTTAGCGATGGCTGTGAGAGGGCTTGAGTATTACATATGTTGTGTCTTCCATGCATGGGAAGGTCTAGTGATGGTTGAGAAGTGGTTTGAATGGCTTGGTTGTTGGAGGTAGAAGAGAGGGCTTGAGTATTCCCTATGTTGGGCCTTCCATGAATCGGAAGGTCTAGTGACGGTTGCGAATTGGTTTGAATGGCTTGGTTGTTGGAGGCAGAAGCAAGATTGACGTTTCCGTTTTGCCATGTGCCGATTGCTCCTTGTTTTGGTGAGATGTTTCTGTTTTCTTCATCAACGGTGATGTCATGAATGCTTGCCCTGTTTCTGTGTTTGTTCTTTGAGTTCAGACGTTCAAAGTATTTTTGAGCATGACTTGCAACCTGAGTTGGTGTTCTTGTCCTCACAGAGTTACGAGAAATGCTACGCCAATCACCTTTCCCATACTTAGCCAAACCAATAAGAAATTGTCTATTTCCATTAAAAAAAAAAAAAAAGTGTGAGAATCAACGTCAAAATTCAACAATTTTGGTTCATATCAAACTTAAAAGGTACAAATCAAAGACAATGGAATGATAATACATATTAAATAAAGTGAAATCTAATGTATCAAAGCATTTTTGAGTTTTATATTCAGTTACCTAATTACTGGCCAAATAAATGATTATGCCATAGTATTGCAATCAGAACAAAATAAACACAAAATCTATATACAAAGTTACATTACAAAAATAAGTGAATAGAAGGAACCTGTGTTCATCTAATGTCCAAGAAACTCCCTTTTGTCGTTTGTGCTTGAGTTTTCTTTTACCTCTAGCATTGGGATTTGGTTCTTCTGGAACACGATAATCTGGAAGAGGTACACGTCCAGATTCAATGTCCATAACATCACGAATTAAATTATTGTAATGATCAATAATATGTGCTGTAGTTTTCCCAGGAACAACTTCAGCAATGCTATCCCAACAAATCTTTCTTTCATCGTCATAAAATGCAAGGGCTGTCTCGAAAGCAATATCATCATCCCTGCTCCAATATGAACCAACACTAGTGTTCCATCCCAAAGTCATTTTCCATGAAAAAACTCAAAATATTTTAGACCAAATACTCTCCGGCTAAAGAAAAAAAAAAAACAAATGCTCTAGAATGATATGATGACTTGAAATTGTAAAGCTTGGTTTTATAAGCCCAGAAACTAGCTTTGAAAGACTTGTAAAGACTATACACACTATATCAAGAAAACTACAGATATATAGATGGAAAGAGATCACAAAACACATGTTCTATATATACTATTTTCAGTTTAAAAACATTATTATTTTTCATAAAAGAAATTAAAACTCATTATTGTTATTATTTTTCTTTCCGTTTTTCCATTATTTTCTTTTCCCCTAACCATATATATATGGTGCTTACAATACATTATATCATATGACAGATGGCAACAAGTATCAATTGCTACTTTATTATTTGCTAAATAATATATAATGATATAAATCTTATTTTTTGGGGCAGCATATAGAAATAAATCTATATTTCCAAATTTCCATTTTTATAGTATTAAATAAAATTGTGCTTATAGACCTTGACACCTTCTTTGAGGGGGGTGTCAACTGTCAAGCAACAATTATTCAAGTCTAAAAAAATCAAAGTCATTATGGGGAAACTTAAATTTTACTATATACATCTATTTTTTTTTGTCAAAATTTTTACATATACATTACACTAGAATTTGTACCCGTGCACACACAAGATTTTAATTTAAAATATTTATTATCAATATAATCATTCCAACTTTTGAGTATAAATCTATAAAAAAATTAAACTTACTTTACTCAGTGATATAAAACATATATATTTTTGAAGATAATATTTCTTTGTTATATCTATTTGCAATTTTACGTGGGATTTTAGTTAAAAAAATTTATCAATAAGAATTATTGAATATGAATATATGTCGCAATAATATTGTCAACAATCTTCTGACCTTTTATGTTTAAAAGAGTTCATTCAATATTTATATCTCATAAAAACATAATTTTAAAAATTCTAACGTCAATGTCATTCGTTGACCTAATTATAGAGACCATTTAAACATATCGATATCCTACATTAAATACAAATATACAAAGTTTCATGAACAATTTTAGTGCTATGTGGCTACAATGAGATTGTCCAAATGCATCATCTGCCATAATAGAATTTCCGACTAAGTCAAGAATGCTTAAATGATGAAACGTTTAAACCCCACAATGAATATCTATTCACTAATCCAAGTTACATTTTTTTTAAAAAAAATCTCATATGTTATTTGCCGATGTTAATTTTGTGATGCAACCCCAGCTTAAAAAAAAACATAGTGTACTTTATATATGTTGTTTTTGCCAATGTTTTGGGTTAAAAGCATTTGATAATATATATATATATATATGTTATATTTGTTATATATGTTTTATATCATGTTATAAAAGTGTAGCTCCAGTTGATAATATACCTTATGAGATATGCTACACAAATCACATGCTACTTTTTGTAACGGCTTACATATCATTTTTTCTATATTTCCTGACCATTGACTTTATTTTTTAGATAGATTATTTTTTTAAAATTCTTTTTCATAGTTTTCCCAAAAAAGTGTGCCCCTTACAATGTCTTTGTTTTAGATCAAACTTTTAAGTTAATTTAAGTTAAGTAATTAATTTTTTCTTTCTTATAAGTAAAATTTAATAATAAATCTTTATGGTATATGTTTTTTAGAAACTAATGTTTCACTTCAATTTTATTTTCATGTTTAGATTTTTTTATAAATACAATTACATAACTTGTTTTTTTACTCCACCATGCATTAAAATCTTACTTACATTCTAAAACTCATAAGCCCATTCTAAATTTTGGAATATAATCATTTTTTGGTTATAATTTTAATAATAACATTATTATTAAAACAAATTTTATAGTATTATTTTTACTATTTTAAATTTTTCATTTATTTTACTTAATTCATTTTTAGATAGTTATTATTTTTATTATTTACTAAAAAATTATATTATTGTTTATACTATTTTAAAATTTAATTAATTTTAGTTAATTTGTTATTTATTTGTTTTTAATATTATTAATTATAAGTAATAAATATGCAATGAATGAACATTAAAAATAATATTTTTTATGCAAAAAGAAAAAAAAATTGATTAGGCGGATGTTGATGTGGAGGAAGGAAAAGTGAGCAGAGTTAACTTTATATATATAGATTACACATATTATTTAGTACAAATTTTTTTTTAGTAGAAGTTTATGTTTGCCTCAAACTTTTATTTAAATGTGTCAGACTTAGCTTGTACAATCGTATATATAAATATCACTTTTTTTTTTCATTTAAATATGTCATGTCTAGTTATTTTTTATTTTTTTTCAGTTTATTATAGGGGATCAATAGTTTATATTGTTTAATGGCATTAACAAAAATATTCATAAATCCCTGATGATCCTATGTGTATTTTGAAAACTGGTTAACAGGTAACAGCACAGCAGCCAACGTAGAAAGAATAAACAAAGCCAAGTGATTAAAGAGGAAGAGATGAAAGATAATGTTTACTACTAGGTATATAATATATGTATACATCTGCAATCTGCATACATATCGTATTCATGATCTCATTTCGGGTAATAGAGATAACGAGATAATGATGCAATTGGTTTTATATAAACTACTAATGAGCTAGACAAGTAACACATACAATTGCAATAATTATGATTACATGCATATCGTTGATAATCGCTATAAAACAATAAGTTATTAAAAGTGAAAGAAATGTTAATTGGTCCCTAAAGCCTTTACTTTATAGACTTTAGCCATCGGCCGGCCTGAGCAGATCACTGAGTACAAGAGTGACTAGATTGGATAATCATGTATGCAGAAGATTTTGCTTGTGATTACTTTTTTTGGGACCTGTAAGTAGTACTCCTAAATAAAATAAGAACTAACAAAATATTAACAAACTAATGAACTATATAGAGTATATATGTATATAGTTATTTTTGCAAATATTTATTAACCATGCATATATGTTTGTCATAAAATTACACAGAATTGATATAGGTTTTTTAATTTTTCATCTAGTTACCCTTTATTATACAGATGAAAAATAAAGTATCAAGATTATGAACTTAAAGATCACAAAAAATCATGTAATATTAGACAAATAATTGAAAAATAATTGAGATCAAGTAATAACTCAATTAAAAATATTAAAAGAACTTATATTAAAAAAAAGAAAAGAAAGTGTAGTAAATGTGAAGGATGTCGATAATGATGAAATTAGTCTTAGTCTTATAGCTTTTTTTTTTTTTTTTTTTTTTTTTTGTCAAAAGTCTTAGTTTTATAGTCATGCCTCAAAACATGACTGTTTTTTTTTTCAACCAAACATTAATTAAAAGAACTACTAGATTAGTTGTCAAAAAAAAAAAATTCCTAGATTAGTTGCCTAAATAGGAGAAAAACTGTTTACAAAAGAAGTTACAGAAATGTAAAACAGAGAGATTATGAAAAGCCAAAAGAAAAGTGCAAAATATCTGAAAAAGAAAACTAGTACCAAACTATGTACTTAAAAACTGTGGATTTATGAATGGATGGATGGCGATAGCGATTGCAGTTTTTAGGGTTTCTTTCTGAGATGGATTTTTTTGACGGGATTGGAAGAGGATCGAGATATGGTCTCTCGGTTTCTCTCGGAGAATTGCGGATTCGGGATTTGTTTGTTTCCGCATCTCAATTATCTTTAGATCTGGCCTCTAGTAGGGGATCTCTGGTTTTATGGGATTTCAGGATACGGATCAAGGGATTGTTGACAGGGATAGATTTACCGGTCTTTGGGGATGGGTGTATGCTATTTCATTGTACATCTGATGGGATTTGCTTTGCTGGTCAATCGGATTTGCGGTTTCCTTTTGTGGTTCGTCGGGTTGATTTGGTTTTCGAATTGATAATGTCGAGATTCGAGTTCTCTGCTATCAGGGATATGATTAGTCTATCAACGGGTATTTGGATTTGCTTTCCTTGTCTTGGGCGGTTCATTAGTGAGTGTATATTTGAATTATTACAGTCAATGGAAGGTTTGGATATCAAGCGGATAGGATCTTTGGTCTTTATTGGGTTAGTGGTCTTGGTTTCTGACTCTATATTTATTTGGTTCCAAGGCTTCCCTATTCTCGATATATCTCCGTTTCTATTCTATTTTTTGGTGGTTTGTTGGTGCTGTTGTGTCGGAGCCTTTCTTCGTGTGGTTCGGAGTGTGTATTGGTGGTCTCGCTGGGTTTTCTGTCTGCGGCTTCTCATGGCTCAGTTGGCACTTAACAAGGGCAAAGCTGCGTTGGTCCGCACAGAGGTGGTGAAGATTTCTGATTATGTGTTGGCTTAGAGGATTCAACAATTTTCCCTCACTCTCATTGGAAGGTTAATGAATCCAGCAGTGCAGAGAATGGAGTCTCTGCTTGCTAATCTGCCCAAGATTTGGAAGCTGGAGGCAAAGGTTATGGGAGCTGATTTGGGTCAGGGGACTTTTCAATTTAATTTTGAAGAAGAGGAGGATCTACAGGGGGGTTTTGCTCAATGGTCCTTACCACTTTGATGGTTGGATGATCTCGCTGGTTCGTTGGGAACCTATAGTCTCTAGTTCCTACCCATCGGCTATTAGCTTATGGGTGAAGGTGGGAGGAATCCCTATGCATCTATGGGAGATAGCAACACTTGAGGCGATAGGAAGGAAGATTGGTCGAATCAAAGAGCTTGATGAGGATTCAGGAAGTATCTGTGTCACAGTAAATGGATTTAATTCTTTGCTTCTCAATTTGGTGGTTCCTTTTGCTACAGGTGACGAGGTGGTGGTCACCATTGATTATGAGAAGCTGTCTGGATACTGCAAACATTTCTCTTGCTTAACACATGACGAGTTAGTTTGTCCTGAGATGAATAATGTCTCTACAACTCGGGGACATGTGGATTACACGGACAAGAGGGGCACTAACCAGCGGCAGCAGGTTCCGCCTAAACAAGGTCCTATCCATCATGATGGGGGTGGGAGAAACCACAAAAGCATGTCAAAAGGGCTTTGGATTTTCAATCTGAGCACTCCACTGAGAGAAGGCAGCCATAGTTTTGGGGTGGTGAGTCAAACTCTACCGGACTCTCTCTTTAGGTGAGGAATCAGGGTCATGTTTGGGGTCAGCAGATGCGTTACCAGGGTAGTGGGTCAGGAGCTAATGCGGTTTCCGCTTCTGTTTCGCAGAAGGCTGGAGGTGGTATGGTGGAGAATGGAGCCGGTTTTCCACCACAGAGGAAGGGACTTAGACCTGTGTGGCCTAAACCTATGTACAAGGTTAAGCAGGCTTCTGGTGAGAAAAAGCCTCAGAGTCTTGATCGAGGTGGTCACTCGCCGGTGAGGGTGGAGGATACCTCTATGGAGGTGACAGAGGAGATTGGTGCTAGTGGCGGAGGTGATGACCTTGAGGAATTGCCTTTTAATGAGAGTACTGATGATTTGTTAGAGGATGGGAAATTTGATGATGTTGATAACTCTGAGGACCCAAGGCATGAGTCGGATATCGTTACAGATGGTGGCACAGAGTCGGGTTTAGATGCGGAGGACATTACCACCCAAGGTATTCATGCTTCTGATCCTATTAATTTGAGTTTGAATGTTGTGAATACCACTAGGGAGTCTGTTTCCTTGGGAAAGACGTTTCGTGTTAAGGATTCAAAGGGCAGTTCCAACGCTAATAAAGGGATTCATAGTTCAAAGAGAGTGGTCTTACCCCTAGCTTCACATGGGAAATGACTTTTAGCTAAAGCTTCTTCTCTTAAACCTGCAGGTAAAGGCATCAAATCGGGGGTGGTGGGTAAGCAAGGTCAGAAGGCAAAAGACGATATTCCTGCTGGTGGAGGAAGTTGTACTCAGAAGAAAGGAATGGTGGCGCTCCTGAAACCACCGGCTCAAACGTGAAGGTTTTTAGTTGGAATTGTCAGGGCATTGGGGTTGATCTGACAGAAAGTTACTTGGGTGATTTGTGGAAGAAGCATTGACCAGACATTTTCTTTTTATCAGAAACAATGAAATGTTTTTCTTATTTGCAAAAATTTCAGAATAAGTTTGGTTATAATAAGTTGTATACTGTTGAGCCCCGCGGGTCTAGCGATGGTCTTGCTTTATTTTTTATGGATGAAATAAAACTTTCAATTTTATTTGATAATGACCGTATTATTGATACACAAGCCTGTATTGGACAACAATTGATTTTTATGTCTTTTGTTTATGGTGATCCTGTTCCACAACATAGGCAGAAAGTTTGGGATAGTTTGATGGATATTGGGTCTTTCAGAGTTGATCCCTGGTTTTTGATTGGTGATTTCAATGAGCTGGTTGGGAATCATAAGAAAAAGGGTGGCGCTTTGCGCCCAGCTTCTTCTTTTGTGTCTTTCAGTTCTATGCTTCGCCATTGTGGGATGCTTGAATTTCCTTGTTATGGGGAACAATAATTATGGAGGGGTAACCGATGTAATGATCAAGTAGTTCGCTGTCGTTTGGATCGCGATGTGGGTAATGAGGATTGGCAGGGGCTATATCCGAATTCGAAGGGAGAATATTTGGATATGATTGGTTATGACCATTGTCCAATCCTGGCTACCTGTCTGAAGCTGGATAGGAGACGGCTCAGACAGTTTCGCTTTGAAAAACATTGGTTGGGTAAGGAGGGTATAGCAGGTGCTGTTGAGTCCGGGTGGAATCGTACACGAAATTTTTGGATCCCTAGTTTTGTGGATAAAATAAGGAATTGAAGGAACTCGATTTCTTGGTGGCGAAAGAAAAATATAATTTCTGGTCCCTCGCTCATTTCATCCTTAAAAGCGGCTTTGCATGAGGCAAAAATAGATGACTCGATTTCTCAGGAGGAAATTCGGGGTATTGAAAGGAAATTAAAGGAGGCGTAGGCGTACCATGATGAGGAAATATATTGGCAACAAAAGAGTAGGAAATTTTGGCTAAGGGTTGAGGATAAAAATACTAAATACTTTCATATCTCCACCAAACCAAGACGGGTAAGGAATAGGATTGTTGGTTTATTTGACATTGATAATGTCTGGAACGAATCGCCCCCAGGCATGGAGCGAATTGCTACTAAGTACTTTGAGGACCTTTTTAAGAAGTCGGCTGGCAATGGTATCTCAGAGATGCTTCAGGAAATCAACCCACTAATCACGGAGAGTATGAACAGAGATCTTACTCGGGATATTTCTGAGACGGAAGTCCGTAAGGCTCTGTTTGCGATGCATCCAGAGAAAACACCAGGACCTGATGGTATGACAGGTTTGTTCTTTCAAAGATTTTGGCCTTCCTTGAAAGGGGATTTGGTGGCTTTGGTTCAGGACTTTTTCCGAACGGATCGTTTTGATCCTCGTTTAAATGAGACCAATATCTGCCTTATTCCTAAGGTCGATAGACCGCAGCGGATGGCAGAGTTTAGACCAATCAGTCTTTGTAATGTGAGTTATAAAATTATATCTAAAGTATTGTGCTTTCGGTTAAAATGGTTTTTACCTCTTTTGGTCTCAGAGACTCAGTCGGCCTTTGTCTCTGGTCACTTAATAACAGATAATATTCTTGTAGCTCAGGAAATGTTTCATGGGCTAAATACTAACCGACGGTGTCAGGCGGAGTTTCTGGCATTCAAAACGGATATGAGTAAGGCATATGATCGAGTTGAATGGGATTTTTTGGAGGCGGTCTTGGTTAAATTAGGTTTTTCCAGGAAGTGGATTTTATGGATAATGTGGTGTGTTTCTTCAGTGTCATATCAAGTTTTATTAAATGGTCAGCCTCGGGGCTCTATTATTCCTCAAAGAGGTCTACGTCAGGGGGATCCTCTGTCACCGTATTTGTTCATTATATGCACCGAGGTTTTGATAGCAAATACTAAGAAGGCTGAACGGGAGAAGAAAATAACGGGTATCTCAATTGCTCGTGATAGCCCTACTATCTCGCACTTGTTATTTGCTGATGATAGTCTGTTATTTCGTAAAGCAGAGGCGACTGAGTGTAGGAAGGTCATGAAAATAATAGGAGATTATGGCAAAGCTTCGGGACAAGAGGTTAATCTGGAAAAATCTTCTATTATGTTTGGTAAAAAGGTCCCATCTGATATACGCTCGCACTTAAAATCCGTTATTGGTATCTCTAAAGAGGGCGGTATGGGCTCGTATTTGGGAATTCTTGAAAGTCTCCAGGATTCAAAAACTAAGGTTTTTAGCTATGTTAAGGATCGGTTGGATGACCGAGTAAATGGTTGGTCTGCGAAGTACTTATCGAAGGGGGGCAAGGAGATTATGATTAAGTCGGTGGCGATAACACTTCCTACCCATGTTATGTCGTGTTATAAGCTTCCACAAGAACTAACATCCAAATTAACGAGTGTGATTTCTACCTTCTGGTGGAAGTCGAATGATTCTACTCGGGGTATGCACTGGGTAGCTTGGGATAAAATGTGTAACGATAAGTGTGATGGGGGCATAGGTTTCAGAGCTGTGGATCAGTTTAACGATGCCATGTTGGCGAAACAGTTTTGGCGGCTTATTCACTATCCACTTCCTTATAAGGAATAAACATCCTCTTACGGCCAAAAAACCATATAACCCTTCCTATGCTTGGAGGAGTATTTTCTCAACCAAGGAACTGGTGGAACAAGATAGTAGGTTCTGGCTGTTCTATCTCGGTTTGGCGTGATTTGTGGTTACCAGATATTAGGCCAAGACCAGCTAATCGTCGTGGTCGCTTATTGCTTTCGATTTTGATGGTTAACCATTTAATAAATTCTACTACGAAGGATTGGCATTTACCTATCCTAGAGGAGTTTTTCGATCCGGAGGATATACCGATTATTAGGAGTATAGCGGTCGGTAAAGTTTATAAACCGGACCGCTTAGTATGGCATTTTACTAAGTGAGGGAAGTATTCGGTGAAATCAGGCTATCGGTTAGCATGGGAATTAACTGTGGAAGTTGAATATGGACCCACGTCTATGGCTCTTCGAGCCCAAGCGTGGAAACTTGAGGTTCCCTCGAAGATTCAACATTTCTTTTGGCAGATTGCTTCTGGCACTCTTCCTGTACTGGAACGGCTAGCGTATCGAGGTGTCTAATGTGATACTCTGTGTAAACGGTGTGCTTTGGCTACTGAGACCATCAATCACACTCTTTTTGAGTGTCCGCGCTCGCGGAGTATCTGGGAGCTGTCTCCTTTATCACTAGATCCGGAAGGCTTCCCATATGCTTCAATCTATACGAATCTGGATTTTTTATATTGGCGGGCGGCAGCGCAATCAGGGATTTCTGATATCACTTTTAGTCTTTCCTGGATACTTTGGTCAATCTGGAAGGATAGGAATAAAAAGGTTTTTCAGGGAACGGAGGCCGGCCCGATAGATATTCTAAAGCAGGCGACAAATGACAAATTATTATGGGATGACGTCAAATCTTTCACCGGGAGTCATTCGACTCCTTCGGACTCTTTGGATGTTAGGGAGCCCTCTCCCTGCTGTCAGATTGACGGTTCATGGAAAAGTTTGGATGCCCTCCAGGGTTTGGGATGGTGGTTCTGCAATGGTGAGGACTTGACGCTTCTCCTGGGAGCCCGGAGTCATAGACGCGGCCTTACTCCATTACATGCTGAGCTTCAAGCTCTGATCTGGGCTATGGAGTCTCTAGTGGCCGCAGGGGTGGTTTGTCAAGATTTTGAGACGGATTGTGCAGAGTTACTCGCTATGGTGCAACAGCCCGAAGATTGGCCAGCTTTCTCGAATTTACTGGAGGATTTTTCGTGGATAAGATCAGCTTATCCCTCCTTCACCCTGCACAGGATCCCTCGTGAGTCTAACACAAGGGCAGATTGTTTAGCTCGTTCTTCGAGAACTTTAATTTCTGAAATTTCTTTTGTAAACTCTTTTCCTCCGGTTTGGGCAACCAATCTAGGAGTTCTCTTTTAATTTTTAATGTTTGGTTGAAAAAAAAAAGTTACAGAAATAAGAGACCGTGAAGAAAATTACTATTATACTAGGTTCAGACCCGCACGTATGTGCGGGGATGAATTCAAAAACTAAGTTCGCTATCATGTTTATAATATATTACATATGTATGGGGTTATGTTTGTAATTTTTTTAAGAACATTATTTGATTTGTTTTTAATTCGGATTAGAAAATTTTTTATCAGATTTGTAATTTGTTATTTATAATGACACTTATATTAAAAAAATATGATATGTTTATGAAACGACCGACCCTTTTTTTTTTAATAAATAATAAATAATATATATATATAAATAAACTACAACTAGTGGTCCCATACCCACTTGCCACCTAACCATATTCACAATCAACAGCGGAATAACATAAATCAATATCCAATAATAAACCAATAATAACCAATAATAATCCGATATTATAGCAAAGGCAATATCCCAATACCAAACAACAAGAAACATAAAACCAGCAACCTAGCAATGTTTCTAATGACTCAACTCTAGCAACCTAGCAATGCCAGACAACATCCAATCGAGTTCCTAGAACATCCTCCTCTTCATTGCCTTGATTCCACGATCACACTTTGCCTTTACCTGCACCACAAACACAAATTGAGATGCATGAGTATTTGATAAACACTCAGTAAGGCAATCCTCCCATCTACTGGGCTATACACATAAGCAACAATGATTCCAAAGTTCCAAAACAAGCAACAAACAAACACACAAACCAGGAAATCAAACATCGTCTCGCTGGAAGGGAGGTGTCGACCGACACCAGCCTAGTGTCGACCAACACTGGGTCAATGGTGTCGACCGACACTACCCCACAGTGTCGATCGATGCCCAATTTGCTGGTGTCGACCGACACCAAGTGGTATCGATCGACACTCTCTCTGCAACTGCGATCCGCGCAAAGTCGAGAGACGAATCTCGCTCTCAAATCTCCTCCAAAACGTCCAATACTCAATACCCAAGCCTTATACCTCCTTAGGAACCTGTATCAACCAATCCCAGCAAGAAAAAAAAACACACAAACAAGCAACAACAAGCAAGAACAAGGGAATCAAAGGCTTAGATTAGCCATGGTCATGCACTCACCTTCTAAAATGAAAATGAACCGTTAACTATCAAATCCCACCGGTGAAAAGCTATTTCTAGGCGTCACGAAGCTTCCCACAAAAATTCAGCACGTTCATATCTCAGATGAAACCGCAATCGATCCTGAAACTCCCGCTGGTCTCAATCCGCGACTGAGAAAAAACGCCCCACGAAACTGCCGATATATCCTAGAATATTAACCCAAATTCACTTCTGTAAACAGGAGAGTGTACGAAAATCTCTTAGCTACAACCCTATTAAAACTCAATACCTTTCAAAACGATTTGAGTATACAGATCCTCCTTCTCCCAAACCCTGACGATTCTGTTCCTTTTTGCTTTGAACACCAAAATCAAGTTTACTCTTCCTTCTCCTCTTTCTCTTTGTTTTCAGCGGCTAGGCAACAACAAAACACGACCTAGGTCGTTCTCCCACTTAAATATCACGGTTTAATAGTTTTTCCTAAACCAAACCGGTCCAAATCGATTAAAATTCAATCTGGTCGAACCAGAAAATCAGTGGTGTCGACCGACACCCCCTTGGTGTCGATCGACACCCTCACCCAAAACACTCAAATTGGTTTGCGGGTGTTACAGTTTATTTCGAGACAGCAAGTAGTAAGAGAAATGTGGTGTATCATATGGAATATTTAATATTTTGAAGTTGAAATTAAGATTTTGATCCAATTTTATGATCTCGTCTCATTATCTTTATTTTTTGGTCATGTTTTTTAAACAAAGTTTTTATAATTTGATTTACTCGCTGCCATCTCGTAACCAATTGTTCTTTAGTTACCATAAAATTTGGATCGATATGGCAATAGACCCTGAATCAAATGTAAATCAGATTTTTTTACGGGTTAATTTTTTATCAAACCCGTGAAGTGTCAAATAAGCAAAAATCGTCAGAAAAATAAAAACTTCCCAAACCGGGTGATGTAAATTTTCAAACGGGTCAAATTCGTCCCGGTAAGCAAGTTGATGAACTAACTATCCAAATTATTTGATTTTATCCCGTCACTCAAAATTCTCTTATCGTATTTTACCATAGATAACATTTTTTATTTTCTGAATTACCAGTTTCCATTTCGTACCCATTTTCTTGTTCAAATATTTATAATAAATATGTCAATGAAAATTTTCAAATATATTACCAATCCATCCCATCTTATATATATTTCTCTCAAGCAATGCTTTTAAACCCGGACCAGACCAGCTAGGCAGAGCGGTCTAACCGCGACCTGGTTGGTGTTCCAGTCTGGTGATATACGTAAAACACATCAAAAACAGGAAAAAAAACGTTTAAGATCCAAAAACCATGGTTAAACCGGTGAGCTGGTTAAACCGGATCAACAAACCTTTAGAACCCAATTGTCATGTTAAAGTGAAACTGTTATTTATTGGACAAAGTATCTAGTTCTCTTTTTTTATATAATCTGATGTGGGACTCTACATAACATTTCTAAAATCAAGGGTAGTTTTGTTTTTTTGTTTTTTTTTGTCTCTTTTTGTCCTATTATATGTGTCTAATTGTTTGTCTAATCAAAAAAATAATAATATTTTTCAACATGAATCCGGAATTCTCATTAAATATTTGAAATATAACTGATCCATGTATGCTACAGTTAAAAATAAATGAACCTCTTCTTGAAAATTCAACTTTGTTTAATTGAATTTTCTATTATTCAATTAGCCGATTCATACTTCATAGTATATGTTTGATCCATGTATGCTCCATGAAGCATAAATGATCCATGTATGCTTCTAATTTATAATGATTACTAGGTTTGGACCCGCACGTACGTGCGGTGTTAATTTCTAAAATTAAGTTTGTGATCAAGTTTACAAAATATTATGTAAGTGTTAGATTATATTGTAAGCGGTTTTTATGAATATTATTAACATTCATAATCCGAACTCATCGATTTGTTTTTAATTCGGGATAGGTAAAAAATGATCTAATTGTTTTTATTATCATTACTGACACATTAAAAGAATAGTAAGAGAAATGTGATATGTTTAAAGTTTAAACCTGTCCCTTCCCTTCGTGTGGACTATCAGTTCGTCTCGTCCATACCATAACTAACAGAAACCCCGTTCCAGGCCAGAACTAACAGAAAATTCGTCCTGAACCAAAACTAACAAAAAACCCCGTCCCATCTCGTCTCGTGAATTATCAAACCAGATAAAATCCGCCAAAAGGATGAAAACTTCTCAAATCGGATGACCTAAATTGTTTAGCTGGATAAATCTATCTCGTTAAATCTACCTTATAATAGTTTTGTACCCGTAGAAAACCTGTCCTTGCAAAACCCATAAGTGAAGTGTCTCTATTCATTTTGTTTGATTTTGCAAAACCTATAGATAATAGACGTTTTAATAAAGAAAAAATTATAATATAGAAATTATTTTAAGAATTTAAAATATATAATTTCAACTATTTCATATATATTACAAACTATTAGATCATTTATAGCTGAAAATCATTTCTGTAATTATATTACTATTGGGCTTAGTTGGGCTGTGTCACAAAATAATATTTCAAATATATATGGCTTAATTAATCTGGTAATCAAATCTTTATAATAATTATTTTGTTTGTTTGTTAGTTAAGGATATTATTTAATGAGATTGACGATTTCGAAATAAATTATGTGACTAAAAATTAGGTTGAGTTTGGTAATTAGAATATTGTTTAAAGGTTGATATCTTTGTAAGTAAATGTTCGTTTAGAAAAAATTAATGATAAAATCAGTTATATTGCTTGTCGCTCCACAATTTATGGTATGTATCGTTTTGTGATTCACTTGTTTCCTAATCTAATGGATATTTCTTTATATTATTTGTTACTAGGTTGGTACCCGCGCTACGCCGCGGGATTTGTTTTTATTTTATTTTTGTCATATTTTCTGTTTTATTTTTCTCAATTTCAGAATTTAATATATATTATTTGTAATCAATTTATAAGTTTTTGATAATTTCAATAGTAATTTATTATTATTTTTGTTTACATCATCATATGATACTTGAGTTTTTATTTCATAAATTTAGTTTATGAATATATTTTAAATGTTGACAAAATATATATATATATATATATATATATATATATATATTTTTTAAAAATTTTATTACCAAATAAGTTGAGAGATTACAAACCATTAGTTCTTGGTTTGTTTCTCACTCACAAACCCTCTAGAACAGTAAAACAAATTACTCTTTGATATCTACATTGTAAATGTTCTTGATGGATCTCTTAGAATACTTTAGGTTCAGGCATTTCAACCTTTCTCCTAAATCTCATCTAATTTATCTCTTACAACATTACAACATATTTATACTTGTTCTTATCTTAACCTAACACCTAAACTAAACAAACTCATTAATCACTTGACAAGCTTACGATCAAGTTGGAAGCTTATCATTCACTTGACAAGCTTATGATTAAGTTCTTCAAGCTATATATGTTAATTTAGCAACATCTTAAAGAAAAAATAGAAAAATAAATCAAATTTACACATTGTTACGTGTAAAAACTATGACTAACAGGAGGATACTTTTTAAATATTTTTTAGTATAAATATAACTTTTAAAACATATATTTTTTTTTAGAATTTGACTTTTTTCATTTCATAGAATATATGCCTTTACACACACATTATATAGATACAACACATTTATATTGAACACAAGTAAAGAAACTAAATGTAAGTATAGAAATCGAAATAGATGGACTTTTTACATAGGTCTATGCAATGAGTATTTATATTCAATTAAATATGCTAAAATAGTTCATAGACATTGGTTAATATAACTTGTTTTGTGACTTTTGCTGTGAAAGTTTTAGTACCGTCATCTACAATTCTTCCAATGAAGCTTTGCCTAAGACAATAAACATCAACCGTAAGAATCCTAGTGCAACATGGCTATTTCACCCCACAAAAACGAAGGTACAATAGTCGAAGTCAAAAGTTGAAGCACTTACAACTTAAGAATCTATTTCAAAATTTCCTAATAAAAGTCAACTCAAGAAGTGAAAGACAACATGATGTGGCATATAATTTTTTAATTGGTATAGAAATCTTAGCTGTATTAATTCAAATGTTTTTATTGGCTATTGATTTTAACTGATGTGTCAAGCCATGCTTTAATATTGAAGTTGATGTGTCAGAAGAGGAGAGCAACACATCTTTCTTTTATTGTATTGATTTTCAGCGGGTGACTCTGATGGTATGGGGGTAACTTAACCTAATTTAACGGATATTTCTACCCAAACACTTTCATAATCCATCCACGATCCGAATAAAGTTAGTCCGATCATATAAGATCCGCGTCTTTTATCCCTCTTAGATTACCTTTTTGTCCTGAATTTTTTTTTCCTTCTTCTTCCTTTCTTTGGTCGTAGGGGCAATATATAGAATTTTTGTAAAGTTTTTTTTTTTTTCTGCTTTTGTACTCCCCAATTAATAGTATAGATGGGTCCAACTGGCCATTTTTAAAAAAAAGAATTGAATGGAATGTATCTATACTATTAAAAGGGAAGCATTTTTAATAAAAAGACATAGAGTTAGACATTATTACAATGAAATGCCATTGAAAATAGAATAGGGATATATATAAATTGTGTAGCCAAACAGATACAATTAACAAGGAATTACGTAGCCAAACATATATATGTGATAGTTTACCAAAAAAATCAGAGCTAAACAAATTGATATTTAAGTTTTTCGGAGCAAACAAATCAAATATTTAATGATTATTAACACATAATCAGAAGCAATTAAAACCTGCCATTAAATCTAAACAAATTAACCCACATAATTACCGTTGATGCCATTAAAACAATTAAAACCTACCCACGTAAATCATATTGTTACGATTAACATGATGCAAACAATTAAAATCATATTGTTACGATTAGGGAAATTCAATCTTAGAATATCTTCTAAAAAAGTGGAGATGCGTTTAATTAAAAAAATGAATTTGCCAATTAACACCAAAATCTCGGATAGTTAACATAATCTTTTCGATTTCAAAATATTCTAATTCACCAAATTTTAGCAACTTACCAAATATTGATAGACGATATGATCAAATCTTAAATACTATGAGATATTCTTTAAAACATGACTTACTACTATAAATATAGCATACGTGATCAAAGTTTTACTCATCTCGAATACTGCAAACAATTTTTTCACAAGCCTTGCTAACTTCAATCCTTTCAAAATGACTTCGAAAATACAAGTAATGATTGTATACAGTTAGAGGCTTTATACTCTTAAAAAGGATTAAAGATTTTTATTGTTGACAAAGATGAGAAACTGCAGAAGAGGAGACTGAATGTAGTCTTCAAAGAAGTTTTCAAAGACCTATAAATTACAATGGAAAAGGCAGAATTGCTCATGGCTACTAGGTATTTTAATAATCGATGGACTTATATAAAAATTATTTCATTTGTTCAAATTGATGTACTTATCGGTTTTTTTAAATTTTGTTACAGGGGTTGTACTTTTTACAAGCAGATTGAATGATAAAACAATGATGCTTTTGAATTAAAATATGGTACTACACTATATTCATCATCAAAAATGCTTTGTTGTAAAAAGTCTCTACATGTAAAGACTGCAGAGGGAGGCAGAAATGAGAAACTGAATGTGACAAGATTTTCTGATGGTTGTAGCCATCTATCCATGATTTCCTCTATTTATCTTATTACTTTTGCAACTTTGTTTGTTTTTGAAGTTTTTAATTTCAATAATCTCCAAACACTTATGCAAAAGTAAAGAGTTTTCAATATTTGGGAATTTTTTAATAATATTTCGAAACTTCTATTTAATTCAAATCACTCCTATTTTTTAATTCAGAAATATCTATAAACATAAGTATAGAATTACTATCGGATTAACGGAGTTATCATATTTGCAGGTTTAGGCTGAACCACCATACTCCACCATGTTAGAGAATGTACCTACATATCACACACTTTGTTATAACAATTATAATCGATTTGACCATAGAGCTTAACGGAATTACTAACTAATAGTCGAACCCGCACTAACATTTTCCATAAGCACTAACCTTTTCCATAAATCCAACACCAACGTTAAGTGTCCTCTGTTCCTTATTCATGGTACTGTGTATATTTTCCTATCCAAAGTACAAAATTGTGCAAATACATATATGAAGAGATTAGGCAAAAATCTATAGTGAATATCGTAACAGAGTCTTTCTTCTTCTTTGCCAGGTTAGCTTTTTTTTTTTTTTTTGACAAAACCAGTTTAGCTTTTTATTTGGATCCAATTTTCACTGTACTAAAACAAACAAATCATTAGACATATTATATACAATATGCAACAATCAATACAAACTACAATCATTATACTTCCACAAAATGATATTACAAATATGCATACTATTTGTAAAAAAAACACTTGCAACAATTCCACAAAACAAATTTTCAACTAACAATAACATAACTATATTATTCAGAAAAAAAGACTTATGAAAACATCCCCGCACGTACGTGCGGGTCCGAATCTAGTTGTTCCTTGTTTTTGTTAAATGAAACGACCGACCTTTTTTTTTTAAATAAATAAATAATAAATATAATATAATAAAATAAACTACAACTAGTGGTCTCATACCCACTAGCCACCTAACCACAACACATTCAACAGCGGAAATAACCATCCAATATCCAATAATAATCCAATAATAAAATATAACCATAACTCCAACATAAACAATATCCAAACATCAAGAATCAAAGAACCAGCAACCTAACAATGTTCTAATGACCCAACTCTAGCAACCTAGCAATGCCAGACAACATCAAACCGAGTCCCTAGAACATCCTCCTCTTCATTTCCTGGATTCCACGATCACACTTTGCCTTTACCTGCACCACAAACACATATTGCAATGCATGAGTATTTTATAAACACTCAGTAAGGCAATCCTCCCATCTACTGGGCTATACACACAAGCAATAGAGTATCAATAATCATCACACAACAATCAACAACAACGAATAACAAACCAGGACTTAGCATCGACCGACGCCACACATGCATCGACCGATGCCAAATGGGGAAGCATCGGTCGACACAGAAGCTGCATCGACCGATGCAAGTGTAACTTGCATCGACCGATACCCAGTCTGCATCGACCGACGCATGCTCGACGTAACACGAAAACCCTAGAGTTTTACGCGCCGTCCTCGCACTTGCATCGACCGATGCAAGATATGCATCGATCGACGCAACGTCGAGCACCGTGATTTCCCTGAAGCTTCTCGCCGGATCTTCGTTCCTACAACCACAAAACTCGATCCCAAGCCACAAGAAAGCTTCCTAACGTCCCTAGCAACGATCTAACAAGCCTAACATCACACAACAAGAGAATTAAAGAATCCTCTAGCTTAGATAAGCCATGGTGATGCACTTACCTTTGCCACAGAAGAACTAAGCCTCAAACAATCAAGAACAAGCCTCTAGGAAGCTCCTACCACGATCCCAGCTACAGATCTCACCAAGAAACGCCTCAAATCTCAAGAAATCACCAAGAACTTTCAGGAACTCTTTCTCCCTTCTCTTTTCTCTCAAAAACGGCTACACACGTCTAATGAGACAAAAGACACGACCCTAAGGGTTTTCCCTTTCTCTCCTGACCAAAACACTGCGTTTGACTTAAGTCAAAACGCAGAGAATTGAACATGCATCGACCGATGCACAATATGCATCGACCGATGCAACTCCCAAACCGGGATTCCGGTTCACGGATGTTACATATTACAAGTAATTTATTTCCGAATTTTAACATGTGGCCCCTACACTATTCTTATTGTCTTTTTTTAAGAATCGTAGAAGAAAATTGTTCTTTTTCAAATTTTATAAGGAATAGATTTTCCTATTCATTCATGTTTTATCATTTTTTCTTTTCTGGATCGTTCTTTTTTATTCTTATTCCTCCTCGTTATTTTTGTTCCTTGGTAGGTTATCAATCGGAGCCATGAGTTTTTATTTTCAATGGATTATAGAGATTAGTACTTCTTTAGCTTTTTAAAATTTATAAGGAGCATAATCTTTTTTTTTTTAACTTGATGGTTAGTTTTTTTTTTTGAATTGTTGGTTTCCCTCTTGTTTTTTCTAGTCTTTTTTTTTGTTCTCGTTCTAAAGTTAAAATAAGACATAAATGACACCTTTTTATTTATTTCCAGACCGATAAAACCAAATCAAATAAGTTTAAGTATATACAATTTCGAATTTAGTTGTTTGTTATTATGGAACAACTTTAAACAACTTCCCAAATCTCACAATTAAACATTGGTATTTTACGAAGAATTAAAAATTGTAGTTTATTATATTACGGGTTTAACTCTAACTTTTTCATATATTAAAATTTATAGAGTTAAAATATTAATATTACTTAAATTTTTAATAGAGTTTAAATATTATAATGTTTTTAAACTTTCAATGGAGTTTAAAAATATTATAATATCTATAGAAGTATTTCAAATATTTTATAGAAATGTTTAAATTATTATAATTTAAACATTTCTATAAAATTTCAATATTTATAATATGTGTAATTTTCAAAAGTTTCAATATTTATAATATTTGAAACTTTTTAAAATAAATATTATAATATTTTGAAATTTTGAAAAGTTTTATATTATATATACTCAAATAAAAAGTTGAATTAACTTTTAAATTTGGACAATTGATAAATCAAAGCCTCCTGCTGCTTCGTAATTGAAAAGAGTATAAGTCCTATTTATAGTGATGTTGAACCATATTTTAATATATTTAGCCAATGTGGGACTCGACATACACTTTTCTATATCTTTTAATATATAATCAAATTAAATTTGTTTACATATATAAAATTTCGATTTTTAATTATTTCCATCTATACTAATCATAATTAGTTACTTTCATTTCGTTAAGGGAATATTGCTAAATATAAACTAAATTATTATTTGTTTTTATTTAATTGTATTAAATTGATTTGTTGTTTCCATAAATATCTCACAATATAAAAGCAAATCAAATATGTTTACATATATATAATTTCGATTTTAATTATTTGATTATTCTGGAAGCAAACTTTAAACAACTTCCAAAAATATTGAGTAATTATCGGTTTTATTTATATGGCATGTAGAATTAAATTTTGATTTCCTTATATATCAAACGAAATTGATTAAATTCATTTTTTTAAAAAATCCTCTATATATTAATAGAAAAGCATTTTCAAGAAAATGCTGATGTGTGTAGCTAGAGAGCTCGAGACACCCATAAATTTATTGTCCTTATTTTTATGGATATTTACACATAATTTCTATTGAATGATTAAGGAATATTCCTTTTCAATTAATTAATAAAATCAAACATTTCAATTTTAAAATATCTTTTAATCATTTTTATCACATATATAATTATTATAACATTATTAGATCTAAAAAATTTTCAAAACCTAAATTTATTCACATATTAAAAAAAAACTGATTACTATTCACATATTTAAATTTTCCAAAATAAAATTATCACAATAAACATTATTATAGGCAATTGACTTATTTAATACCATTGGTATAATATTCCACAGGTGAAACATATTCTTACACAAAAAAAACTTTAAACAAAACAAAAAATCTTGCATATTGAAGAAATAACGGATTATATATTAAGTTGATGCATAGTAGTTTGATCTAAACATATTCTCATGGGTTATATATTTTATTTTTACACAAACAAATTTTATATCCTCGAAAATAATTTTACTCATAACACTAATTTTATTTGAATAAATTTATCCTACGCATAGTGCGGGTTGTTACCTAGTTCATTTTATAACTGATCTGTTTAATCACATTTATAACTGTTTGGCTCCACAGTTTATCATTAATTATTTCTGTTTGGCTTCAAGGATTATACATATCCTTATTCCTATTTGAGTGGTATTTCATTGTAATAGTCTCAAACTCTATGTCTACTTATCAAAAATGCTTCCCTTTTAATAGTATAGATGAAGAGAAATAAGAGATTGTGAAGTTACAAAAGAAATGTTTACAAAACATGACTGTTATATCACTGAGCTTAGGTAAAATAGGAATGTCCAAAAAATTGTAGAAAATTTGACTAATTTTAGATAGATGAGAGTAATGGTTTGGCAATTAATACTAACCATTATACCGTTCTATATTTGACTGGGATACTTCTACCATCCTTGCCATGCATTGATTTTTAATTCAAATTACCATGCATAAATTATGTCAAGTTTTTTTCTTCTTTGAGATAGGGCTTTAATTATGTCAAGTTGATTCTCTAATTCTAACTCTAATTCTTTGAGATAACAACCTGCACTATGTGCAAGGTGAAATAATTTTTAAATAATTATACTATAGTTTCTATTTACAAAATCTGTTGTACTTATCGATAAAACTGTAATTTGGGATCGAAGATTAAATATTAATTTTAACTAGATTCGGACCCGCACGTTGTAACTAGATTCGGACCCGCATGTACGTGCGGGAATGATTTCAAAACCAAAATTTGTTATCATATTTGCAATATATTACGTATACATATATATATATATATATATATATATATATATGAAATTGTTAATGTAAACATATTTTTTTAAGAATGTTATTAACATTCATAACCCTATCTCATACTATAAGTTTAGTATTCAATTTATTTTTTATTTGGTTAGACAACAAATGATGAGATTACATTGAAAAAATGGTAAGAAAAAAGTGATGTATCTATTTGGGACCGAAAACCCGTCTTGTCCCGCCCCAAGAACTATCAAACCGGGCTAAAATATTAAAACTTCTCAAATCAAATGACCTAAATTGTCTACCTGAATAAATCCAACTCGATAGGCTTGCCCATAACAATTTTGCTATTTTTTCCGTAAAAACCCATAGGAGAAATGTCTGCATTCATCACTTTAAAATTTTGCAAAGCCCATGGATAACATGTGTTTCAATTAAAAAAAAGTTCCAATATAAATTATATGTTAAAGGGATTGAGATCAATTTTTCGTTTTTATATTCTCAAACTATCTAAAGTTTACAAAAAAAAAAACCCAGTTTTTTTCTACCAATCCGAAGTTGACATGTACAGTTAGTCAGTTACTCAAGTGAGATTTGAGAATTGAATATAGGTACCAAAAAAGAAATTAGTTTATCCAGATTTTTGTCAGATATTTTATAAAGAATATTTGGATAGTATTTTTTCGTTCCCTTCTTCCATATTTTTTGTATGTCGTGGTCCTTTTTCCGTAGATAATTCGAAATTAAGCTCGGAAATCTCGGCTTAGTTGAATGTGTTGAGATTGGATTTGATATTCGTAATTCTTGTTTCAAAATTTATTACAATTAGTTAGAATATTCTTTCTTCCTTAGTATTTAATTTGCTTACAAGTCTGTTTGGATACACTTGTATCGTATACATTTCATATATTAATTGTGTATGTTTGGCTCTAAGTTATACATATCCTTATTCTGTTTTTAATGGCATTTCATGTAATAAATAATCTTTAACCCTATGTCTACTTATTAAAAATGCTTTCCTTTTAATAGTATAGATTTTTCTGATATGTAATATGTAAAATATATATTAAAGAAATGGGTGAAAGATTATGACGGATTACTCGTATTTTCATTTTTGATATTCTCAAACTCTATAAAATATTCAAATACAAATTTTTTTTTTCAAAATAATCATCTTAAAGTAGGCACATACCCATTCTGAAGTTGACGCTTACTCAAATTAAAGATTTTGAGAACTGAATCTAGCTAGCAAAAATGTTTATACTTTAACTTGTTACCCATTTTTTTTACACTATAATGTTTTTTATTTTTTGAATTACACGTGTGTATCTTATACCCGCTATAATTAGTCATGATATTTGAAATAAATAATATGAAGATTTTGAATATATTACACCCGTCCCATTTATCATGAATAGTTTGTCAACATTTTTTATTTTTATATATTCAAAAATAGAAATGTATATGGAAATATTTTTATGATAGATAAAATTAAAATAAAATATTACTATTTAAGTCTTAAATGTGTAAACATTGTTTTTTTTTATTGACATAATTTACATAACGAACAAATTAAATGAAAATAAAACAGATAATGTGAATTTACAATTTCTAATTAGTTTTATAAAATGTATTATTAAACATTTTCATTATGGGACATAAATGTCTACACCTTGTGATATATGTTGTGTTGATGGATACACAAATCTACAATACAATTACATACTATTCTCTTCTATATCTTAAGACTAAACACCATAAACAATAAAAAAATGACATGAGTACATCATATGAAAAGCCAGATTTAATCGACGGTAAATCTATTTGTAAAAAAATTAGTAAATGGAAAATTGTTTAAATGTTTATAGACAATGGTAATGCTTGTAAATATATAGGATATACGATGACTATATTATGTGTGTATAAATGATCAAATTAACTCATGTACAAAACCTAGATGCATCCTTACACTCTTTAGGTTTAGGTATTATGTATGTCACTTTTATGTATGTCATCCACTATCTGCAAATACAAAATTCCATATTTAAATATAAATAACAAAATTGTGAACCTACAATAAAATAAAAATAAGACTCACCCCATATAAAATATAGGAGATTAATGATGGACTTTGGTTACATATTCAACATCATCTGCCGTTTTCTTTTCTAAAACCATTGCACACTCGTATTCCAAGCTATGCAGGGTTAATTTTCTCAGTGGCCGATGAAAATATTCTTTTTATGAAACGATTTATGTAGTGTGTGCAACTTTAAGAAGATATATACAGCTCGAAGATAGTTAGGGTTAGTAGGATCAAAATCTCAACAAATAAATACTTAATTGCATATTACTTTAATTTCTCAGGCAAAATAAAAGCTGATTTAACAGCATATCTTGATTAAATATCTTTTAATCAGTATTTTAGTGAATCAATAATTCAAATTTTCTTAAAATTTTGGGAGTTTTTGAAACTATCCAAAAATCCAATCAAATATTTGATCAAGGTATGCTGTTAATTTCGGGAGTAGTAAATTATTTAATTGTTTCTTGCAAATATTTTTTCTTTCGTTATCATTTATAGCATTTTGAATTGATACTACAATTAGGGTCGGTTGAAAGGTATATTAGTTAGTATAATTTAAATATTTCATAATTAAGCAAGTAATTAAACTAAGATCATATTCTAAGATACTTTCCGAGATTTTGATTTTAATTTCTGAGATTATGTTAACTTCCCTTATAAATTAAACACATCTTTATTATTTTAGAAGATATTGCAAGATTGAATTTTACTAATCGATGGACTTAAAGATTATGTTGCTAATTATGTGATTAGGTTTTAATTGTTTGTTTTAATTCTACTCTAATTATGGGGGTTGATTTATTTAGATTTTATGATAGGTTTTAATTCCTTCCGATTTTTATGTGTTAATGTGTTAAAATCATTTAATATTTATTCTATCAAACTGTTTGGCTATAAGTATACATATCCTTATTCTTATTTGAGTGGCATTTCATGTAATAATCTCTTAATCTATGTCTACTTATTAAAAATGCTTCTCTTTTAATAGTATAGATTTCTATATATTGAATGAAATATTCCTTTAGACTATATCAAATAGGTTTTCACCCGCGGTACACTGCGGGACTAAATTATAAATTAATGTATTTTAAATAATAAATTTTAATTTATTTACTTTTCAAATTCCCAATTAATTAAATTTTATCTAATTAATTTATAATTTTGTTTAGAATGTTTTTTCTTCTTCTTACGTTTATACAGTTTATAATCTAATTAAATTAAATTTGTTATTAGATAGAATATAAAATTTTAAAATACTTAGGTTTGTTTTCTATAATTAAACAGAGGTATATTCCTATATGGTATGTTAGTGTATATTTTTATGTGTATACAATTTTTTTTGTTTTTTTGGAATATTAAGAATGTGTTGTAGTATGTGTAATATTTTGTAGTCATATACATATACTAAATAATTTATAAGTTAATTTTTCAAACTATGACTACAAATCTATAGTATATGAAATAAACTAATAGTTTTAGTGTTGGTTCTATAGTCCAAACCCGCCATGCTAGGCGGATCAGACAACATGTTCAAAGATTTTTAATCCGCAAAAACTCATCATACGAAATCCGTGAAAGTAAAATATAGTATGTGAGGCTAAAAGTCACTTTTTATCAAATATGTTTTTCAAATATTTAAAGAACAATACCTCTTCACTCACCACTTTATAAAATAAGGAAATAAAATCTGTATACATTTACAATTATGTTTCTTATCTTTTAAAACACTTAGTTTCTATTAAAAAAATCAAATATAAGTAGAGTTAATTTATTTATTAAATTAATTATTTAATGCAAATGACATACCTGTAAATAAGTACCAATTTCAGGATTTATTTTATAAATGTCTCAAAAAATGTATATATAGATGTAAAATTAGGGTAAATATTAATGTAAGATATATAAGGCAAATAAATAAATGGGCTACAGTGAACACGACACGTCAATATTGGCTTTTGAGAATGTTTCTCACTTAATGTATAGGCAATTTTTAGTTATTAAAAAGCTTTTTGGAAACGACAGATGATATTTTTGGTTTAAAAAGTTATTTTGCATTCTTATTTTTTGCCAAGTAAACTAATTTGTATCGCTACATTTCAATTTTTTTTTAAGAGTGATTTTTAATTGCTAATCACTAAATTTTTTTACCAAAATATTGAATATTGCCAATTATTGCCAAGTTAAAAAATATGATTATGTAAATCATGTTTTTAAAGTGATAACATAATTTTTATTTACCCTCAAACAATCTTTTTTTCAAATAATTAGAAACATGTGAAAAATTTTATTGAAAACCAAACAATATAATTTAACAGATATTAGATAAAATGAAAACTGAAAATTATAGTTGTTCATGTTACTTTATTTTGAAAAATGTTAGCTACATTTTTTTTTGTCAACCAAACATATAACTAGAAAATAATTCCAAGATTGGTTGCCTAAATCGGAGGATAAATGTTTATAAATAAAATTTTAGAAACTAATGTACGCGAAGAACAAACAAGACAGTCTGCCCGCACATTTGACTCATGTGGAATCCTAGTAAGAGTAAAGGAGAGAAATGCAGCTCTGAGCAAACTGAAATCATCTAGCAGATTCGAAAAGGCCGGCCAATCTTCAGCAGACTGCACCATCGCGACTAGTTCCGCACAATCAGTCTCAAAACACTGATAATTGAACCCGCCAGCCAGGATAGACTCCATGGCCCAAACCAAAGCATATAACTCTGAGTGTAAGGGAGACTGACTACGTCGATGGCTCCGAGCTCCCATGCAGATCGTGTTATCCTCACTATCACAATACCACCAACTCAGACCCACGAAAGGATCTGTAGCTTTCCAGGAGCCATCAATCTGACAACAGAACGAAATATCACAGACCTTTGGATCTGGGCCCTCCAAAATTGGCGCACTTCCAAGGGAATTCGCGGAAAAAGATTTAACCTCCTCCCAGAGTAACATATCATTAACCGCCTGGTTAATAACATCAATTGGCTCTCCCTCGGTACCCTGAATTTTTTTTTTATTCCTATCCTTCCAAATTAATCATACAATCCAAATTAGTTGTGGACGTAGATTGGAAGGGCCCCTCCAGAATATTAAATCCAAATTGGCAAACACTGAATCATATGGGAAACCATCTGGGTTGATGGAAACCGGAGACAAAATCCAGATCCTATGCGAATTAGGACACTCAAACAGCATATGATTAATTGTTTCCATCGCAGAGTCACATCGTTTACATCCTGAATCGCACCGTACACCCCGATGTGCAAGACGTTCCATAACCGAAAGAGAACCAGAAGCAATCTGCCAGAAAAAATGTTGCACCAGAAGCAATCTGCCAGAAAAATGTTGCACCTTCAGGGGAACATCAAGTTTCCAAGCATGAGCCTTCAAAGGCGTACACATCGGCCCGTACTCAACCTCAGTAGCCGTACACGTTAGCTACATTTTTTTTAAGTTCTTTTAAAATAGATTTGAACTTCATGCATTCCATTTTGCAATACAATTTAGTCACTAATTATAATAACCCAAATTTTAATTCTAGACGCTCTATTTCGATGGATAAGAGTTAAAAAAAATTTCGTATCAATCGCCACATATCAATTCTATATCTTACTTACTTAGTATAAAAAGAAAACTAATAATAATATTTGTTTTTTTTTGCAAACAATTAATAATAATCTATATCTTAGTTTTTATTCAAAAAATTATATATGTCAAAATGTAATTGATCAATGTCACACATGTAAATTAGTATATGTAATTTTCATTTTTGGTTAAAGAAAATTAAAGTTATAATTTTTTTTAGAGATATACAAATGAATAACATTCAACTAGTCGATACAATAAAAGAAAGATGACACATCAGATTGTTAGAATAAGGGGGAGGTGATACAAAGGTTAAAATGTGTACAAACTAATAGAATTATAACAATTAATATACATCATGTACCATTAACCACTTTAAAACCAGTACTAGTCCAACTGTAATTTAATGAATAGAAAATAAAATTCCAAAATGTAATTAAAGATTTCATGGGTTTAAATGCAACAATTGTGGTTGCGAGAGTTTACAAGCGGTATTAGAAGTTATAAATGGCTGATTTACCGGTTAATAATGTGCCATATTTGCAGAAGATTTAAGATTGACCGACTAACAAGTACGACAAAGACTAAGCAAAATTTTTTAACATAAATGTAATATATAATTATAAAAATATAAAAACACCAAAAAAACTATATTTATGAAAATATGATAAAATCGAATATGATTATAATGAAAAACTATAGATAAAACATTAAATAATCACTAAATAGTTATTCAAAAATAAATTATAAATATAAACACAAATAATTATTCATATTGGGAGATTAAAGCTAATGAATTATTAGTGTTTGAGAATTAACGTGTGTATACATAAACGTAAAAACATTTTTTTTTTTTTTTTTTTTTTTTTCGAGTCGCTCGCTCGTGGACGACACTCGCGGCGATTTTCTCTCCCAACATTCTTCTTCTTCTGACCACAACCGTGTGCTCCGTCGATGGGGGTTCTCCGTCGATTCCAGCGACGAAGAGAGCCCCAAGGCTCATGGTGCTTCATCCGTAAACCGCAACATCAACAAAGTAAAACTTTAAGATCAAAATCAAGGAAGCAGTGGAAGGGAGAAGCTTCCTCAACACACCGACGGTAAGAGCTCTATCGCCGGTGATGCGACGGGGAATAGAAGAGGGAGATTCACGGCAAGGATCGAGAGAGTAAGGCGGTTAGATCTGATGACCGGAGATTCTGGAGGCTCTCACGGCTGTCGTTCGATGGGGGAGGTCGTCTATGGCTAGGAGGAGCTAAGCCACCGTCGAAGGTTTCAGATCTACTCCCTACCGCTTTAGATCTCTCACATATGAGCTTGAATCTCATCGACAACCAAAGATCGGATCTCTTCTTCCTCCTCGAAACTGCTATACGGTGGCGGGATGGCAAACGGATCCTGGATCACCATCTCCGTTTGGCTCGCGTCGTCCAGGCTTACCGGAGGACCTGTTCCGATGAGCATCCGCAATTCCATGGACGGCAGCTCAAACTCGAGTTTTTCAGTTTGAGATAAGGGTTAGAAAGAGACCGGTTTGATTCCGGTTCTTTTTAGTTAAACACGAGTCAATTTTGATTCTTTGGTTTTATTTGGTTTGATTTGTGGTTTAGGCCCTAAGGGGATTTATGTAAATGTGCCTAAATCCGGAAATAGCCCATTGGGTATTTATTTATAATATTGAATACCTTTAAAAAATAAAAAAAAAATAAATAAATAAAAAATAAAAAACATTTTTTTTCAGTCAACAAATAAACGCAAAAAACTTTAATTAAGATAAATTCAAGTACTAATAATCAATTTTCTAGAAAAGAAGTAGAAAGAAATAAATAAATTATGATTATACAAATGATACATACAGTGTGATACAGATACAGTATAAAATTATAATTAACAAAGGGATACAGAGAAGTCTACGAACGGAAATCGAAGCGGCTAAACTAGTAAAAGCCCGATTCATCTCATCAACTCGTGATACAATCTAACGGAGTGCGATTCCTTTTTTTTGGGTTTCGCCGTGATTCGATCTTATCATCTCTGAGCATGTGAAATTGGAAAACCCTAGTTTATATCTCTCTCATTTCAAGGCTATTATTCCATTTTCAAGGTTCGTCTCTCTCCCTCTCCCCTCCTTAGATCTGCTTCACAATCGATTCTTCTCTCATTAGGGTTGTGAGATTTTTCTATGCAATTTCATCTTCTTATACGCGATTTTTGTGTGGGTTCGATTTGTTATTGTGGGATGCGATTAGTGTAACGTTGTGCAGGTCAATCGAACTTAAGGTTTTGGTTTTTTTGAGATGTCGAGCTTTCGCGTGGGAGGGAAGGTAGTGGAGAAGGTTGATTTGTGTAGGAAGAAACACTGGGTGTGGCGTTTGGACGTTTGGCCTTTTGCGATTCTCTATTCACTATGGTTGACTACGATCGTGCCCAGCATAGACTTCACTGATGCTTTCATTGCGTTTGGTGCTCTTGCTGCTTCTCACATCTTAGTCTTGCTTTTCACTACCTGGTCTGTCGATTTCAAGTGTTTTGTCCACTTTAGCAAGGTAAAAAAATCTGTTAGCGTTGCTTTCTTTAACGGGTGAATACTGTGTTACAGGTATTGATTGGCCCTGTGTCTTTGTATTGAATTAACAGGTTAACAGTATCGACCAGGCTGATGCATGTAAAGTTACACCAGCCAAATTTTCTGGTTCTAAAGAAGTTGTGCCTCTTCATTTTCGTAGTCAAGTAAGTTCATTCTATAATTTATGTGTAATAGTTAAGTTGCCACCAAAATAGTCTCCATAAATGGTTTGGCTTTTTGTAGTGGTAGCTAGCCTTATGTTTTCTGTGTTTCTAGTTGGTTCTCATGATATATGCAAGTTGAGTGTTTCTCCCCCCCCCCCCCCCCCCTAAACAACCAATACTATGTCATGGTAGTGGTAGCCATAGTACAGAAAAATTTAATGAATTAAAGCCCTTTACTATTTGAATTCTCTTTGGCCTAGAAATGCTTGATTTTATCAGTACTCCTCATGTTTTTAACAGTTTAAAGTCTTTTTCTGTTTGCAGATGACAGGTTCGGCATCCTCGGGAGACCTGGAAGAAATTTTCTTTGACTTCAGGAAGCAGCGTTTTATTTACTCAAGAGAGCTAGGAGCCTTTTCCAAGCTTCCTTACCCCACAAAGGAAACATTTGGTCATTATTTGAAATGTACTGGTCATGGTACTGAAGCTAAAGTTGCCGCTGCCACTGAGAAGTGGGGAAGGAATGTGTAAGTTGCCTTGTAATTTTCCTTTACATTCATCTATCACTTGTTCACTGTAACGTAGATAATTGAGGTTTATATTCTGTTGGCAATTATTTTCCGATCTTCTCTTAATTTATGCATTCTGTTTTTCTTTTAACGTGTTTAACCGACCTCTGTTAAAACATTTCTCAGTGTAAATATTCAAAGTTTGTTGTTCTTTTATCTTGCTTGATACTTTATCTTTGTGTCTTGCAGATTTGATTATCCGCAACCTACATTCCAGAAGCTAATGAAAGAAAACTGCATGGAACCATTCTTTGTATTTCAGGTGTTGTTTACTTGATAATGTATGTATCTTAGAGTTCTTTTTTTTGTATTTATTGTGGCTTTACGCATTGTGCTTCTTCCTCATTTTGCAGGTTTTCTGTGTGGGTCTTTGGTGCTTGGATGAATTCTGGTACTACAGTGTGTTCACACTATTCATGCTTTTCATGTTCGAGTCAACAATGGCCAAAAGCCGCTTGAAGACACTAACCGACCTAAGACGTGTTAGGGTGGATAGTCAGACCGTGATGGTGTATCGATGCGGGAAGTATGTAACTGAATAACCCCCAAGTACACCTAAAAGGTCGTTTTTGTATTACTGCTGTGTCTAAATAAGTCAAAATTTTAGGTGGGTGAAGCTCTTAGGTACAGATCTGCTTCCAGGAGATGTTGTGTCCATTGGGCGACCTTCAGCTCAGACTGGAGGAGAGGATAAGACAGTACCAGCAGACATGCTTTTACTGGTAGGAAGTGCTATTGTAAATGAAGCCATTTTGACAGGCGAGTCAACTCCCCAGTGGAAGGTACTTTTTTTCCTTATAATACTCTTTGTTTGTTATATGGCTTCTCTTTGAAATTCCGCTCTCTGGACTTTGAGATTATAGTTGTTCTGAATTATAACATTGCCATAATTTGGCTTTTGTCATCTTACTGGCTATTCTTTATCATCGCATCAGCAGCTTCTCTCACAATGTGTAATAGGTTCTAGTATATTTGTTTAAAATTCTGAATTATCATTATTAACTAGTGAGCAATACTTAGTCCATGATAGTGATATTGCTTAACCCTTACATTAGAATGTCCATATGTGTTGTGACCTGGCTTCATTAGGTTAGTGACCTATGTTTCACTGATTATATGATGGCTATTTTAGGTTCCAACTGTTGGCGTAGGATCTGATGAAAAATTATCGATCAAAAGGGATAAGAATCATGTTTTATTTGGCGGGACCAAAATCTTGCAACATTCACCTGACAAGGTATTTCATCTCAGCATTATCAACCGTTTCTTCTTTCGTGCTTTCTCCAAATTCTGTTTTATACTAATTAATGTTTTTGGTCAGTCCTTCTCTCTGAAAACCCCTGATGGTGGTTGTCTAGCTGTTGTTCTCCGAACTGGATTTGAGACGAGCCAAGGGAAACTAATGAGGACAATTTTATTTTCTACAGAAAGGGTTAGAGATCTTTCTTTTATCTGTTGTTTCATTTCAGCATGCTCGAGAATTTTGATTGTTCTGATCAGTGGTAAAAAAATAGGTGACTGCAAACAGCTGGGAGAGTGGTCTGTTCATATTATTTCTAGTGGTATTTGCCGTGATAGCTGCGGGTTATGTTCTTGTAAAGGTATGGCAATAATTTCTGTGGTTCTTATCAAATAAATATGTCTATCTATACTAGTGTTGAGGAAACTTCTGTGCAGGGTCTCGAGGATCCTACAAGGAGCAAATATAAGCTTTTGCTAGGCTGTTCACTTATCATCACCTCAGTGATCCCACCGGAATTGCCTATGGAATTATCCATTGCTGTTAACACATCCTTAATCGCTCTTGCACGACGTGGAATATTTTGCACAGAGCCTTTTAGGATCCCTTTTGCTGGGAAGGTATTATCTATTGTGCCTCATTGGGCTATTTGCTGGTCTTAAGTACTCTAGATGTTAAGTACTCTTTTAAGGAATTAGTATTTGTTCCTGATTGTACTGTTGTCTTACTAGTGTCACACTTCCCGTTTTTTGCTGACAGGTTGATCTGTGTTGTTTCGATAAGACTGGTACACTCACGTCAGATGACATGGTAAGGTCAAGTGAAAGGTTCTGCATATATGCTTGCTTGATTTTGCTTATGATTAATTCATTATTGTTGCCTCTACATAGGAGTTCCGAGGAGTTGGGGGCTTGTCTAATTGTGAAGAAGCAGAGACTGATATGAGCAAGGTTCCTGTACGCACATTGGAGATTTTGGCTTCTTGTCATGCCTTGGTCTTTGTAGACAACAAGCTGGTATGAGAAATACAATTCTTTTCCTTTTTGATGTCGATAAACTCAATTTCCTGGTATCGATTTTGCTATTGTCCCTGTTTTTTGGCTGTGAGAAACTTCATTAGTGTGACCATTTTGATCTAAGCACACATGTTTGGTTATATTTCTGATATCCAATTTTTATGTAGTTTACTTATTTCTTCAGAAAGTCTGAAATGAATCTTAGTGTACGAGTCCGCATGTGATAATGATACATTTACTAATAGACATCTTTCTGAAACTGCTTGTAATTTGCTTTTGCATTACGAATTATCATTAAAAAATCTGCATGTCTATCTCTGTTTTCCAATACTTACAGGTTGGTGATCCACTTGAGAAGGCTGCACTTAAAGGAATTGAGTGGAGTTACAAAGCTGATGAAAAGGCCTTGCCTAGAAGGTGATTATTGATCTCTTATACTATTGTTCTGATTTTTTTGTCTATTCGGGCTATGTAGCCTTGGGAATACTATCTATATTGCTTTTTAAAATATGAACTAATAAAAAGATGCTTGCTGCATTTTAAAATATTGCTTTCTACATAAATGTTGATGTTGTGAGGTTCACTTAATGGTTTTCTCTTCCTAGAAAGGCATATTCTGGCGTTTTGATCGGACACTGTATATGAAAAAGATTATGCCTAATTGTGGAGTGTGGATTATGGGAAGTAAAGTTTACATAAAAAATGATAGCTGATAGTATTTACATCACCTGGGGGAGGACACTTTATCTCTGCTTTAATTTTATTTGACTCCTCATTCTGTGGGCCTATCACTTTCTTTGGAGCTGCTATGATATATGCCTTAATGGTCATTCTCGAAATAGCTTATAATCTCTATTTATATTTAACCTCGAAAATTATGCTTGCATAAGCCAGAGAGTTGGTAATTTTTTAATTTTTGTTTGAAGAGCGTTCTGCTCACATATAAAGAAGCTTTTTCTTATCGTTATCTGTTAATCCGCTGCAGAGGAAACGGCAACTCAGTGCAGATTATGCAGAGATACCATTTTGCTTCACATCTGAAGAGAATGTCAGTTATCGTTCGTATTCAGGAGGAGTATTTAGTGTTTGTGAAGGTCTGCTTAATATATCATTCTTGTAGACCAATTTTTTTATCAGTCAAATGTTGGATGCTTATATATAACTTATTTTTCAGGGTGCGCCAGAGACCATCCAAGATAGGCTTGTGGATGTGCCAGCACACTACATTGAAACATATAAGAGATACACACGTCAAGGATCTCGGGTTCTAGCCCTTGCATATAAACGACTTCCCGACATGATGGTAATTACCCATGCTCTCATCATCTCATGAAAATGAAAAATCTTGATGAATTTCATTTTACCTCGAAACCTTTCAGTAATATACCTTACAGAATTTCACTGCTCATCTATTGAGGTCTGTATGTGAATCTTTATTGTACAACCTAAATTTATGTTAGAAGTTTGGGCTTCTTAAGTCAGCTATCTGCTTTTGCACTTGTCATGTCTCTTGATTTGTTCTGTTTGTAGTTAACAATATAAACAGCCAGCATCGTGTTGTTCTGGATTATGCAAGCTGCTGCCCACATGCTTTTAAGTTGTACTTTACACGTATCTTATATGATGATAACCAGGTCAGTGAAGCTAGGGACATGGAAAGAGATGTTGTTGAGAGTGACCTTACTTTTGCTGGGTTTGCGGTAATGGCATTAATGCTTTATGCTCTTATATATATTTGTATTGTAATCGATGTCTGATATCAACATTGGTTCATAATGGCTTTAACCATGCATCACAGGTCTTCAACTGCCCCATTAGAACAGATTCAGCCACCGTTCTCTTGGAGTTGAAGAATTCATCCCATGATTTGGTAAGTCATGCTGTCTATCCTATAATGCACACACACATAGATAAGTGGACCTTCTATCACTACCAGTGGTTAATTCAGTTCCTTTTCTACTCGGTACAAATTACCCGTAAAGCAGCTATCTCATTATTCCATCAAAAAAATATAATAGTATAGATTATAGATTTGGGTTCTTTGATTTCCGTTTTCTGTCATCATGTCTTAGTTTTTTGCAGGTATGCTCATTTAATCTTATTAATTAAATATATTGGATGTCTTATCCTTCTTTCATGATTCCAGGTGATGATAACAGGTGATCAAGCTTTGACAGCTTGTCATGTTGCAGCCCAGGTGCATATTGTATCAAACCCAGTTTTAATTCTTGGTCGGTCAGGGACTGGTGATAAATACAACTGGGTGTCACCTGATGAGCAGGAGATCATACCCTATAGGTGCAGTCATATTTTAACACAATTACTGTTGAATTAATGCAAATTTGTGTTCTCTTGTTGTACAATTTTAGGTAGTCACATGATATCAGCAGTATATGTAATCAAAATAGTCTCTCTTTCCCCATGCTGCCATTTTTAATAGTCTATCTGCCATTGAAGTGTGTGTCCCTCTTGGTGTGGTGTTTTGCGTTTGACGTGCGATATTTTGCTCCGCTGTAATGATTGCTCAAGTAGAAAAGATCTGACACCTAGATGGTTTCTTTCATTCTCCTGCTTTTAACTGGATGACCTTTTTTTTTTTTTTTCTTTTTCAGTGAAAAAGAGATCGAAACCCTTGCAGAGACCCATGATTTATGTATTGGAGGTGACAGCATTGAAATGCTACAGGCTACGTCTGCTGTTTTGCAAGTCATTCCATTTGTTAAGGTAGTATACAGCTTGTAATCTCTATCAAGTGGTTTAGTGTTTCTTAGTATCTATAAGTAATAGAGTCTGAAGCTTTAATAATTTTTTTCTTTTCAGGTTTTTGCAAGAGTTGCCCCACAGCAGAAGGAGCTGATCTTAACCACCTTCAAGGCGGTAGGCAGAGGAACTCTGATGTGTGGGGATGGGACAAATGATGTCGGAGCATTGAAGCAGGTTGGGGTTATAAGACTTTCATTGGGCAGATGCCTTGTTAATGGTGCCTTTGCTTTATTTTATTTCTTTTGATTCAATGACTTTTCACTTTTGAAGGCCCATGTTGGAGTTGCTTTACTGAATACTATACCTCCCTCGTCTCCATCGGAATCTAAAGATGACAAGTCAAAGTCAAAAAAGTCCAAAACGCAACTAGAACCAGCAAGCAAAACCACAATTCAGAATGGGGAAGGATCATCAAAAGGAAAGACCCCTTCCCAAAACCGCCACTTAACTGCTGCGGAGTTGCAAAGACAAAAGTTGAAGAAGATGATGGATGAACTAAACAGTGAGGATGGTGATGGGCGGTCAGCTCCCTTAGTCAAACTTGGGGATGCATCAATGGCGTCTCCCTTTACAGCTAAACATGCGTCGGTTGCCCCAGTGACAGACATAATCCGACAGGGTCGTAGTACACTTGTGACGACTCTTCAGATGTTCAAAATTCTCGGTTTGAACTGTCTCGCCACAGCTTATGTGCTAAGTGTCATGTACTTAGACGGTGTAAAGCTCGGTGATGTCCAGGCTACAATCAGCGGAGTATTAACAGCTGCGTTTTTCCTCTTCATATCTCATGCTCGACCGCTTCAAACCCTCTCTGCAGAACGACCCCACCCGAGTGTCTTCTCCTTGTACCTCTTCCTATCTCTGTTAGGACAGTTTGCTGTTCACTTGACTTTCTTGATCTACTCTGTGAAGGAAGCTGAGAAACACATGCCCGAGGAATGCATAGAACCAGATGCAAGTTTCCACCCTAATTTGGTGAACACAGTGTCGTACATGGTGAGCATGATGCTACAGGTTGCAACATTTGCTGTGAACTACATGGGACATCCCTTTAACCAGAGTATCAGGGAAAACAAGCCATTCTTCTACGCACTCGTTGCTGGAGCAGGGTTCTTCACTGTCATCGCCTCAGATCTGTTTAGGGATCTGAACGATTCGCTGAAGCTGGTGCCATTACCTCAAGGTCTGAGGGATAAGCTTCTCCTCTGGGCTTCACTAATGTTCGTCATCTGCTACTCATGGGAGCGTTTGCTCAGGTGGGCTTTCCCTGGTAAGATTTCTTCTTGGAAACACAAGCAAAGAGCTGTCACTGCAAATCTGGAGAAGAAGAAGAAGAAAGTTTGAAGAGAACCAAAACAGGTTAGGTGCAGGTATCAGTGTCCCACACATTTTTTTAACTCAGAGAAAGAATGTTCGTTTTTGGGATCCTGTTTTTGCAGAAAGCTTCGACAAAACATGAGCATTTTTCCCATAGGTCTCTCTGATTTAGACATTTTGTTTCACTTATAATGTTCTCTTCTTCCCTCATTATGTTACTTACTAGTCTTTTAAGGAACCACACATTCTCATATCCTTTTAACTATAAAACTAAGGATTTACATTACTCTTTTCTTTTCTTTTTTTTTTTCTTCACATTACTCTTCTTTTGTTTCTTTACTTGTTTTCAATTTTCCATATTATCGCGGATAGGCAAAAAGCAGAAGCCGACAAACCAAGTAAATTCCGTATTTTGGTAAAATAATCATCTGTGAGAAAGTCCACTGTAGATTTTAAAGAATAGACCACGCGTCAGTAAAACATTGGTTATTACACTGTTTATTCCCATGGAGAGATAAAAAAGACAGAGCTAAAAAAAAAATTACCAATAACGGCAAAATTGAAAAGGGGGAAGAAGAGAAAGTTTTCTAGGGATTTTTTGGCGGTTTTAGGGCTCTCTCACTCTCTCTACTTGCGCTGCTCTTCTTCTTTTTTTTTTTTTTTTTTTTTTATTATTCATTTTTGCATATCGGCTCTGCTCATCATCTCTTGTCTTGTCTTCTTCCTCTTCCTTCTTCCTCTTCCTCCTCTTCTACGGTGACGCTCTGTCGCTCTGATCCCTAAATTTCTAGGTTTTACCATTTACTGTTTCCAATTTCAATCGCGATCCGCGTTTTGTTTCCCCGATGGCGTCGATTTCAATGCTGTGAGAAGAATTGCGCCGCCTCAGTGTTGGAAAAAATGTCGCCTCCTCTCCGTGAAAAAACCCTAGCCGCGATCTACAACATGTTCGGTTCTCTTATCTTCTTCCTGATTTCTTCAATCATTTCTCTTATCTTCTCGTTGATTTTTTTTTTTTTTTTAGCTTGACTATGACTCTCTCTCTCTCTCTTTGTTGTTTTCGTTGTCGCATGAAATCTTTACAGACATCGCCAGAAACGTTCGGGCAAGAAGATTTGTCGGACGCAGCTGAATGATTCCACTATGGCTGGTTCGGCGATGGTTACCAAGCGCGAGCCCGGAGAAACTCAGGTTAAAAAGGAGAAAGAAGAAGACGAAGGTACCGCATCTGAAAACAATGCCCTTGCTCTTGTTGAGGTCAAGTTAGAGAAGGAAGAAGAAGCTGGGCTTCTCGTTACCTGTGGGATCCTGAAACGAAAACGACTCTCTCGTTGTGGAAGATCTACAAGGTATTCACAAAGCTTCGAAGAGGATAATAAGCAGCTTATCCTCCCTCCGAGACGCAAGCAGTTGACCACTCGATGGAACAGTGATAGGTTTGTCAAAATGACCCTAAGCCCTTTTTACTTTCATCATTGCTTTACCCTTTTCATATGAAGAAAGCTTTGTTTTTTTTATGCAGGATTAAGTTTGCGGAGCAAACATTAGCGGATGTACTCAAGGAGAAAGGTGCTACTTTTGAAACACCTGTATCACGAAATTTTTTAAGAGTTACTGCACGAAGTAATATAGGTGATACTGGGCTCTTGGACCATTGCTTGAAGCATATGGATGGCAAAGTTACACCAGGTGGTGCTGATCGCTTTAGGAGGTGTTACAATACTGATGGTACCATGCAGTATTGGCTTGAGAGTGCTGACCTTATCAAAATCAAACTTGAATCCGGTATTCCTGATCCTACTTGGGTTCCCCCATCTTGGTGGAAGGCTCAGACTGTATCACATGATGCTTCTGCTGTTTCGTCTAAGCTTCTTATGGGAGAGATTGAGCAAATGAAGAGGTAATATGCCTTGCAAATACTCTTTGAGGTTTGATATTTGCTTTCCTTGAAAGTTCTGAATGTGCTTTGAATCTCATTTCTTTTGTGGTAAGCAGTGAAATCAAAGAACTTGCAGCAAAGCAAAAGTTACCAGATCATGCTGAGGCAACTGAGGTGACTGACTTTGAGATCATTTTTGTTTTCTGCTAGAGGAATGTGTTAAGATAAGCATATTAGAGATTCAAAAAGAATTTGTTTGCATTTCTCCCCAGAAACTGTGCAAGGATCTTATGAGTTGGAGGGAAAAGGCTGATAAGCAAATGCTGGAGATCTCTAATTCGTTGACTTCAACTCAGGTCGAGACTATAAACTAAGTAGAAAGTATTTGTTTAAAGCTTCTTAACTATGGTGTCATGATCTTAACCTATAAAGCTTTTGTCTACCATATCGCACTTTTTCACAGGGCATGTTCAAGGAAATGATTTCGTGGAAAGATAAAGTAGAACAGAAGTTGGTTGGAATTTCAAACACTCTGAGCAATCTGCAGCCTAATGGGAGCACATCATTCAGTCCAGGTCCCGAAAATTGGGAACATATATTGAAGAATGCCAACTTGGAGGATTTTACAGGGAATGATTTTGAGCCATGGGATGACCTTATTGATGGTTTACCAGAGGCTGTCAGGCCGGATACCTACGCCCTTCTACCAAATCCTTGCAAAACCTCTCTCCAAGACCATACCATGTTTGAGGAACAGTCATTGGTCAACATCGATATGCAAAGAACAGAGAGGTTAGGGCAGTTGTTTGTTTGCTTAGGTCCAAGGGTAGGGTTAATGGTTTATTATTGTCTAATTGTCTAATATTTTGTTTCTGTTTAGCTGCATGACTAGAGGTGAATCCAGAAGCTCCAGTCAGGACAAAGCTGAATTGACTCCGGGTTCTTCGATCACTGCTGGTCCAAAATCAGATATTGATGACCCAGCCATCCATAATCAGGTGAGTTAGTCAAACATATTAGAAGCATTGGTCTGGTGTTTCAGTTAAACTAGATGATCAATTTTGGAAAACCCTCTACACTTTTGCTGTTTCTGAGTAGATGTCATTTTAACACTGCCTTTGCTTCATTCATGATCAATATTGCATCTTCTGTAATTAGGCTATTTTTTCCAAAGCTTTGCAGTGCTTGATTTTAAGGAATCAATATTTGAGAATGATCTTTGTACAGGAAATCTTGAAGGAGTTGGTGACTTGGAAAGCGAAAGCAGAGCAGCAGCTTACAGATTTATCAAACGCTGTCCTTGCTCTCAAGGGACAGAATCAACCAAACTGGCGTTACCCGTGAAGACTAGGCACAAATTGATCAGTGATTCCGCTCTAACTAGTCGATTCCACCTGCATAGAATCCCTTAGAGAACATGTACAGGGTTTCTGATAAAACTAAACACCAAAAACAAAAAAAACAAAAAAACAAAGAGAGACTAGAGACCAGTAGCATCTGAGAAGCTTAGGAACAGGTAGGACTTTAAGTAAGTCATATAGAAGAAGGTTTTAAGTGAGATCGAAGGTAGAGATGCTTGAATGGTAATTGTTTTGCTGTATATTCTCTCTCTGATGACTCTTTATTCAACTATGAAGCTTTTGAGTAATTCTCCTTGTTTCGACATCTTATCATCTTGCTATGTGATTAATAAGTTTTGATTATGATTGGGGATGATATATCAAATAGTAAATATCAAATGTGATGTTTTGAGATATGTAGGTTTTGCATCAATAATATACAGGTTTGAATTATCATCTTAGTATATAATTTTGCACAGACGTAGGCAAGAATGAGTGTGAGAGAGACGGAGTGAGGTGAATCCAGAAGCTCCAGTCATGTCAGCTGGCATGACTTCAGGTTCTTTAAGATGAGATATTGACGACCCAAGTATTCTCTATCAGGTGAAGTAGTCAAACAAATTAATATTCATTGGTGTGGTGAATTGGATGATCAATTTTAGAATACTCTTCCTCTAGACCCCTTGTTGTTTCTGAGTTGATGTTATTTCACCATTTCCTATCATCGATCTCACAGTCTTGCTTCGTTAATTAACTACCACACATTGCATCTTCTGGTACAAGAAACCTTGAAGGAGTTGATGACTTGAGAAAAGCCAAAGCGGCACAGAAGCTAACAGAAATATCAAACACTGTTTTTGCAATCCTGAACAACAACAACACCGACTTATACAACTCAATCTCAAACCATTTGAGGTTTTAATTGTTGTGTGGCGGTTTAACATAAGATAAAAATCACACTAAACCGACTCCTAACTGAAACCCGATCTAATTTAGCCTTACCCAAAACCAAAAAAAATGGAAAACCACCCAATAATCAAAGCAGAAGAACACACCGGAAAAGGAAATTAAGACCCTGATTGGTAACAGATTTTTAAGACTTTAAAATTATTTAAAGCATTGACAGTCATATTTTTGCCAATCAGACTTTTATTGCTTTTAATTTTTTAAAAGTTTTGAAAGTCATTTATATTTTTTCCTTCCTTGTTTTCTCAAAAATTTTAAAGCGTCAAAATCATGCTTTAAAACTAAATAAATTTAAAAACATTCTTTCTTTCTCCCCCGTTATATTTAAAAGCTTTCCAAAAGTTTATGTATATTTTTTACATATTATATTTTTTACAAATTAATTATTCTCATTTTTTTCTCTTTCTTTTAAGATCCATTTCAATAATAATTTTTATTTTCATCATCATCATCATTACTAAATTGCTATATGGATTAAATTCTGACATAATTTATATTTATTATAATTATATTATTAATATCTAATGATAGTAATAAAAATAGCTACAGCTTTAAAAGTTGTTGGTAAACAATCAGATTTTAACAGTTAAAGTTTTTAAAGTTTTTACAGTCAAAGCATCTACAGCCAAATTCTCTACAGCTAAAATTTTAAAGTCAAAGTCTCTACAGCCAAAAGTAACAGCCGTTACCAATCAGGGCCTAAAGCTAAAAACCGGTTCAGCGCGGTTTATTAGTTACAAAAATTACCCGAAACCAATGGTACAATCAGGCTTTAATACAGAACCGGTCGGTTCGTGGTTTTAATTATATTACAAATTTGGAAAATTGAGATTTGGCCAAAATCCCTAAAACGAAAATCGAAACTTCTTCTTCTTCTTCTTCATCCTCGTTGATTGATTACCCATACCAATTCCCTCGCAGGTGAGGTAGCTCGATTCCTCAACCGCTACTCTCTCCCTCCGATTGTTCTTGCTCGTTTAATTTCGAAGAGAAGGAAGCTCCCAGGTTCTAGGGTTTCGCTTTGGTTCGTAAAGGGGTTTAACTACAATTGTCTAATCGGAGATTTCGTTTTGTTTAGAGTGTCTTCCCTGAGAATAGGAATTTGGAAAAGGTACGTTCATTCCATATATTAAAATTTTAATCTTTGTGATTACTGTTGATTTCGCAAGTAGAATAATAATTTATCGATCAAGGTTTTTAGGTCAAATTTCCGATTTTAAAGCCTGTCATAACTTGAACTTGTAGTCTATCATCTATGATGCGTTGATTGGGTTTTATTATTTGAACTAATTGCTCTGAAAATTGAATTAGCTCCACTAAATATCGAAGTGTCTTTAAGATAACCTAGGGTTTATGTTAACTATGTCTAAAGGTTTTCACTTTGTGAAAAGAGATCCTTGCAAGAAGATGCATATATCATCATCTGCTTTTTCCTCCGTTCATTGGCTGTTAATTTCTCTTTATTGGCATTTTGTATTTGTAAAGTTCCTTAGATTACTAACTTCTTGTGTGGTTCTCTGCAGTTTGGTGATCCGGCTTAGAAGGAAAAAGAGATGGAGGGTTTTGTTGATCACTATTTAGTTCTAGGCTTACCCTCTGGGGAGGAAGCTCTCAAGTTTACTGAGAAGGAGATTGCAAAAGCTTACAAGTTGAAAGCTCTGGACTTGCATCCGGATAAACGTCCAGATGATCCTGATGCTCATGAGAAATTTCAGAGGCTCAAGACATCTTATGAGGTTCTCAAAGACGAGAAAGCCCGGAAGCTGTTTGATGATCTTCTTAGGATTCAGCGTGAGAAACAACAGAAAAAAACACAAGTAGATTTCAAGAGGCGTAAGTTGATGTCAGATCTTGAGGGAAGGGAACGTTCTGCTTTTTCTCCTCCTGATTCTGCTGCTAGACCTCATGATGAAGAAGAGAGGATCGCAAGGAAGCTTAAGGAAGAGATAGAGAGGATACGTGCAAGACATGCAAAGAAGAAAAGTGGGTTTGAAACCCAAGAGAGTGGTGTGAATGAAAAGAAAAAAGAAGAAAGAAGCGGTGCTGGAGTTAGTGGTGTTCAACTCGATAAGGAGAGAATGTTGAAGGTTTCATGGGAAACAATTGGTCAAGGGTATACAGCGGGGAGGCTTACACAAGTGTTTTCGGAGTTTGGTAAGGTTGAAGATGTTGTGATTAGGAGTACCAAGAAGAAATGCTCTGCTCTTATTGTAATGGCGACAAAAGATGGAGCTGTGAGTATTATTAATTTTATCTACTAACTTCGTTTCCCTCTTTATACTTTATATATATATCAAGGATCTAATCATGGATTGTTTCAATTTGTGTTTTTTTTTTCCCTTACAGGTTGCAGCAACGAGAACATTGTGTGGCGATCTCTCTAATCCGTTGCTAGTTGTACCTCTTCAGAAAGCAGCCCAATCAGATTTTCAGACCGCTAAGAAGTCTGCAGAAGCAGAACCACAAAGCAACATAGTAGGTGCTGGTTATCAAGCTTATGAAGACGCCGTCATGCAAAGACTGCGAAAGGTATATTTCTACTCTCCGCATATTCCTGTTGAGTCATAGAAACTTCCATTTTTTTGTTATCAAGAACTCTCATATCTTACTCTCTTTTTTTCTTCATCTTTTGAACAGGCGGCTATGAACCAGAAATGATGAGGGGTTAAGCTACTTGATCAAGAATGAAGCTGCTTGAAGACTAAATTGGTCGTCCTTATACATTATTGTGTACATTTAGTTTCCATATCAATTGATTCTACAAACTCTACCCTGAAAGCTCTTTAAATGCTTCGTGTCATCTTCTTGAGAGCTTCACTTTGTAACGGAAGTCGTTTTCAAATTTAGAAATTTTTTTGGATTTGTATCATATTCTTCATTTATTTGGAATTGTATGTTGTGTATGCTTCGACGTTATATGAAGAAGATAGACATCAATAGTAAACTGAATATAAAAATGAAACGTTTTGGGGCGATATTTTGAGATATGTAGATTTTTAAATGTGTATATATATATATGAAGCATACGGTTTTAGATAAAGTGGACATTGACAGAAACCACAAGGGAGGCAAAAGAACACAAACAAGAATATGTGTATGAAAGAGAATTATATTTGTCCTTTTTGTATTTTCTTTTCAAAATGATTGAAAATCTTGATTTTTTTTTTCAGAAAATACATGTGATGAAAATATTTTGCTTAGAAATAAATAATTTAGGTTAAAGAGCTAATCTAGTTTGTTCTTTTTTGTGGTTAAATTTTAAAGAGCTATAGTTCCTTCGTATTGAAGAGAAGGCGACACTTTTGCCTTTATTTAGTGCCCTAAGTACGTAATACATACATATATCCCACACACTTCTAATTAAACTAAAAAAAATAAGAAACTTTTAATTTTTCATTGTTTTTATAACAATTTTAAACTATTCAATTACTTTTTTCATAATAAGTATTAGATTCATAAAACAATATGTAGTAGATTTTTCTTACTGCATTGTGACACATGAAACTTGACTTTATAAAATTGTAAAATTAGCACAAAAAAAACTTGCAATGATATGGTAATATTTTTTATTTATCTAATTATCTTTCAGTATAACATAATTAATATGTTTGACTAAAATTATACTTTTATAATATAATATTAATTACTAATTAATACAATTAGCTATTCACAAGTTTATATTCAAAGTATTCATTGAATTAGTTTTCTTTCCCATTTTTTCAATCTATATGAAAAACAATCTTAAATGGAAAAGAATCTTAAATGGGAAAAATATCTAATATTAGCTAATCAATCATTCTCTCCTAACTCTTGACTTCCCTCTCTCTCTCTCTCCTCTCTCTCTCTCTTTAATGCCTTCAAGTCAGTTTCTTTACTCATTCAACAGTTTCTTCTCTTCTTCTTCCTCTGCTTAGACCAAACCCTCAAGAAAAAAGAAAAAAAACTCTCTCAAGAATGGCAAACAAAGCAAGAACAACAAGATGGGTTCTTCCTTACAAGACCAAAAACGTGGAAGACAGTTACTCTCTTGGTCAAGTCCTCGGACAAGGCCAATTCGGAACCACTTTCCTCTGTACCCATAAACAGACAGGTCAAAAGCTCGCCTGCAAAACCATACCCAAAAGGAAGCTCCTTTGCCAAGATGACTACGACGACGTTTTGAGGGAGATCCAGATAATGCATCACTTGTCTGAATACCCAAACGTTGTCCGTATAGAGAGTGCTTACGAGGACTCCAAAAGCGTTCACCTTGTGATGGAGCTCTGTGAAGGCGGTGAGTTGTTTGATAGAATCGTCAAGAGAGGTCATTACAGTGAGAGAGAAGCTGCTAAGCTTATCAAGACTATTGTTGGGGTCGTTGAGGCTTGTCACTCTCTTGGGGTTGTACATAGAGACCTTAAGCCTGAGAATTTCTTGTTTACTTCTTCTGATGAAGATGCTTCTCTTAAATCTACCGACTTTGGCCTCTCTGTTTTCTGCAAACCAGGTTTCCAATTTGTTCTTGTTTTTTCTCTAATTTTGTTTCATGATGTGATGTTTATGAGTTACTACTTGATGTATTTTAGATTTGGTTACTGCATTAGTTAAGTGACTCACTCTCTACTGTGTTGATTTATGGACGAAGCATCAGAAATTGATGTTTTAGTGATAGAACACAATGAACCGTTGCTTAAGATCCCATCTTTTTAATGTTGTGACTGTGAGTTTGTGTTTGCGTGTTTTCAGTTGAGTTAGTTTGATATGGAGCTCTAATTTTGGGGACACAAATCTTTGTCTTTTAGGTGAAAAGTTTTCGGAACTCGTTGGTAGCGCTTACTATGTGGCACCTGAGGTTTTACATAAGCATTACGGTCCTGAATGTGATGTATGGAGCGCTGGAGTTATCCTCTACATTCTCTTATGTGGTTTTCCTCCATTCTGGGCTGGTAGTCTAATGCCTTCTTCTTTCTTCATAAATGCAACGTTCCTGTCATGTGCTTGCTTACTACTGATGTCTCATGTGTCTTTACTTTGTATTCAGAAACTGAGATGGGCATCTTCAGAAAGATTTTACAGGGAAAGCTTGACTTTGAGACCAATCCTTGGCCTAGTATTTCAGAGAGTGCCAAAGATCTTATCAAGAAAATGCTCGAAAGCAATCCAAAAAAGAGGCTAACTGCTCATCAAGTGTTGTGTAAGTTGTCATGCCTGCAAAAGTAAATGATTATCTTTTTTTTTGTTGCAAGCTGATTCAAATGATCTTTTTCTTCAGGTCACCCTTGGATTGTGGATGATAAGGTTGCTCCAGATAAACCTTTAGACTGTGCAGTGGTGACCCGTCTGAAAAAGTTCTCTGCAATGAACAAACTTAAGAAGATGGCTTTACGAGTCATTGCAGAGAGACTATCTGAGGAAGAAATCAGTGGACTCAAAGAGCTGTTCAAGATGATAGACACAGATAAAAGTGGGACTATCACATTTGAAGAGTTAAAAGACAGTATGAGACGTGTTGGATCAGAGCTCATGGAATCTGAGATCCAAGAACTCTTGCGTGCAGTAAACTCTCACAACTCCTTTCTTATTAACTTTCACGTTTTGCATCTTTGTTTTTGCTGAAACTAATATCCAGTAATATTCTCATATTGTGTGTGTGTCTGTTAGGCTGATGTTGATGAAAGTGGAACTATTGACTACGGAGAGTTCTTAGCTGCAACAATCCACTTGAACAAACTGGAGAGAGAGGAGAATCTAGTGGCTGCATTCTCCTTCTTTGACAAAGATGCAAGTGGGTACATTACAATCGACGAGCTTCAACAGGCGTGGAAGGAGTTTGGTATAAAGGATTCAAATCTTGATGAAATGATCAAAGACATCGATCAAGACAATGTGAGTAGTACACAAAAGATCTTCACTGTTTCTTTGATGAAGGAGCTTTGGAATACATGTTTATGGTAGTTGGCTATTGTTGATTTTGTAGGATGGACAAATAGACTATGGGGAGTTTGTGGCAATGATGAGGAAAGGGAATGGCAATGTAGGTGGGATTGGTCGGAGAACTATGAGGAACAGTCTCAACTTTGGAACTGCTCTTCCTGCTGAGTCAAAGAATGTCTAAATTTTTCATTTTAGTGAAGTATTTCTAGAGACTTCTGTAGCAAAATATTTGATGTGATAGAACTTGCTGATTCTGCTTTTAACAAGTCTTTTGTGGCGAGTAAGTATTTGGAATATTGAATCCTCTTAACAGTTTGAAGCTAGTTCTCTCGTGAAAATGTTTGTTTCTTTATGGCAATACAAAAGGAGTTGTTTTATAATGTGTCTTAAAACTTGACAAGTAAAATTCAACAAAACTTCCAAAAGTGAATAAACAAAGAGAAATCAAGAAACTATAACTTAACCCTGTTATAATAGAAATTGGTCTAGAAAGTGTAACCAGAAGATATTAGTTTGTTTTCTTGTCTTCTTCTTCTTTCTCTGTGATCAACTTCTTCTCTGCAGTTTCATCCTCACCTCCAAAACCGAACTCGTTAACACGTGTCTTGTCCACAGGGTAAACCCACCTTTGGTATAAGTATATCAAGAATATCACATCTGCAAAGCACACAGTATCTATCCATTAGAAAGGACTGTTTCTGAATACTGAATCCAATTATAGAGAAATTTGATGGATTTTACTCACCATCTCGGAATACAGAAAGCCGATGTAGAATCGGCATTTTAATGACAAAGGCAAAGAGATCGTCGATAATGGTGTTGAGGAACTTGTAAGTCATCTGTCTCCATGGTAAATGTGCCATTGATTTTAGCTTATAGTTGATGAATAGCTGAGGACACATCATGATGAATCCTGCAAAACACACAACCCCAAACTCAAAACAATTTTACAATGAGTGATTATAAGAAGTTTTTCTGAGGATGGTGAAGGCTATTACCGAACATGTAGACACAGCTTGTTAGTGAAGACAGGATCCAAGAATACCAGCTCTTGTGGCGTTCATAAGCGAGAGAATATATGGATAAGCCAATGACAAGGAGGAGGAGCACATAGGACAAGAATTTGATGGCAATGTCATCATACTCCTTGGTTTTATTGCTCGAATAGGATTCACGATCGTGGAACCTCAACCTTGGAATCATTCCACTACGATCAACCTGTTAAATTTAAATGCTAGACAAGGTTTTATATGTAAAGCAACGACATCAGGAATGAATATGTACATATTACAAGTACCTCTATGCGCATGGCTTTCCCTATTTTCCAGAATTCAATGCAGACACCGACTCCGGAACTAGCCAGTATCATCCATGAAGTGTCGTTGTCAAGCAGGTAGAGGAAGATGACAAACTGACAGATAAAGTTCAGTACAACAGACTTTGCAGACAATCCTTCCATAGATTTGTTTTTGTTCCAAAATTGGATATCTGCACGGTAGACAGCAAAAGATGAGCAAAATTCAATAATTTTTCCTACAATCTCAAGGAAAAATTTAGGTCTTACTAACCATTTTTGAATGCCAAGAAGTCGAACACTGAATGAAGCATCGAAACAAACATCGTGATACCCAAAAGATAGGGATTTCCTTCCAAAAACACCCTCTGTAATAAAATAAATTACACAACAAAAGAATATTTACAATCAGCTCCAGGGAGAAACCAAGAGCCATGTAAAGAAAATAACCAATAGCATCTCTCCAACTACATTGACGTGGATAGAAGATGCTGATTGACTAAAAAAAAAACCATATTTACCTTTAGTTCGTCAGATTCTCCGTCAAGCATGCTTCCATAGCTACGCTGCATCTGGAAAGACTGATCAACTTGCTGGAACAGTTGCCACTTCATCATGCTTATGGGGCTTATTTCCAGATTAAGTGGTAGTTCTGAGACGGTTGCATTGACTGGAATGAACTTGTCCCTTAGCAGCCAAAACTCATTGAAGTAAACTGTAGGATAGTAATTTCCTGTGGTAGGTTCTACAAGTAAGTCTGCAAATCTAAAGTTAAGTACAGCATATAACAGATTGGGCAAGTAGACAATCACAATGCTAAAATGTAAACCCTCTTATGAAATTCCCATTCCACCTATCAAAAGAAAATCAAATAATGGAAAACAAGATTCTATTGTGCACCTTATACACATTAACTAAGTAAGAGACATGACATGACACATACGTGGAGAGAGTTGTGAAAAAATCCAAATAATTGATAAAGCAGGTCACTCTTTTGTCAAAAGAAATTGAAGGATACGAGGAGCAATGTTTGGTGGTACACCATTCTGTGAATAGCTGTCATGAAAGTGAAAGCAGATATTAGTCTACCAGTATGGAGTCATATTAAATTCAATACTGACAGACAGTCAAAGAGGGCATACCATGCCATCAATTAGGTTAATGTTCTACAGCTACTACTTATTTAGGTCAATTATAATTTTCATGAAGTCAAAATGTCTCCCCTGCGATTGCTTAAGGTTATACCCATATTTGATAAGTGTGATCAAGTGCCTATGCTTTTCAAGACTCTGCTATTTATTTTCGACAAGAAGTAGAATCATATATACATCAACATAGAAAGTGAATCAACAATGATTATATCAAAATAACAAAACCAACTTACCGAGTAAAATCATCAACCAGGTTAATTGTGACATTCGGTTTCCAGAGGGATACATATTCCACAGGGACCTCTACCTTGAGATCCGATTTCTTATCACCAACACTCTGTGAATGTGCGGTTGGCGTTAGTTCATTACACATCTATTGAACTCATTAGAGTTCAAGAAAAATACATAACTATATGTAAAGTTTCCCCAAAGAAAACTTTTACAGAGCCATACCTCAACTTCTGGTTCGGATTCATCATCGTCTTTGGGACTCCCCAAGAGACTCTTCTTCTTATTTTTCTTTTGCTTAGGAAAGTAAGTTGCCACAGCTGAAATATTGAAAAGAACAGTCCAATTCAGCCATCACAGAAACCTAATTATCAGTTCAGCTTTTAAAAAGGAAGTCTTACGATGAGTCCTGTTAAAACTATTAAGAGGTTGGTACTCAGGATCAGTGGGGTCAATGGGAAATCCAGATCGAGCAAAGAAGACATGAGCATACAGACTTCCATTATTCTGTAGTGTCTGGAAACCAAAACAAAAATAGATATAAGAGTAAGAAATACGAAAAGAAACCTAAACACAGTCAAAGCAAGTGATTGATACCTCAGATGGATAATACGTCAGTGACTTGGTCCTAATACTCTCTGGTGTCCACACAGCATAAGGTATATTAGTCTCATGCCAATACAGAGCTTTATCATTGCCAAAGTCATTGAACTTCTCATGCTCTGACATATAAAACCACATATCCTGCATAAAGAAAAAAAAACATTGCTTGCATTTAGACTCGAAGCTATATTCATAGACAAAAATCAAATCTATAAACCCTAATCCTCTAACCAAACAATGGTCGTATTCATACACAAACTACAGAACAAACACTGCGTGTTACATACGATTTGGAAACAGAACATATGAACTAGTCGTATGAATATGAATCGAAGTTGTTCATCTAGAAGACAAAAAGTTACCAATGATTCGCCTTTGTGGAAGAGATTAGTCATGAGGTGAGACGGAGCAGAAGGATCAACAGGTTTCTGTTTAGGTGAAAAGAACTTGGAAGCAAAATACCAGAAGACGGCGATTCTAACGATTCCGGAAATCGTGGAACCAAATCCACGCTGCTGCTGCTGCTGTTGCGGCTGAGCACCGTCGGCTCCAGCCACTTCAGCCACCGCCGCCGTTTGTCCTGCCGGCGGGGCCATGTTTCCACGATTTGGAGAAGAAGGATTTGGTTTTTTAAGTTACGGCGGATCCAAAGCAGAGCTTGAGATGTAAATTCGTCGATAAGAAGATTTGTTTAAAGCAGAGAGATATTTATGGGATTCCTTTTATTAAACAAATAGATTTTGGTGTGGTCGTGACGATGCTCTTCCAATACGATTCAAGTTGAAGTGTTTTTATGACACCACCACGTCTCTTTAGACCAAATGTATAATTGCATCTAAAGACCTCTGTCTTTTAGATACTTACTATTATTCCCCCCCAAACTTTACGAAAATATTAATTGTACACTATAACTCCGAATTAGGCTAATCCCACGGTTTTGATTCAGTTAGTGTGGTTCGGCTGATTTAGTTTGGTTTATATGTCAACGTAACGTTCATCAAAAAAATTACCAAAAACCAACTACTAAGAAACTTGGTTTTGTTACCAAGAACTTAATGCTTCCTTAAGATCCGTCTAGTAAAAATTGGAGAATAATACTAATAACAGTCTATTATATCTCCTTAAACTTAGTCCTATTAAGATGGGAGTCTCTCTCAAATCTCCTATTTTCCGACATAAGAAAACCAAAGCAAGAAACTTAGTCTTGTCTTTGTTTGTAGAGACCTTGTCTCAGTCATCTGCATTGTGAAGGCCATGCTTGTCCATGAGCTGTTCCAAAGCCTCATCAAACTCTTTCTCCAGATCAAGTATCTCCTCGTAATGCCTTCTCTTCGTCTCTGCCATCTTCTTCTCTTGCTCTTTGATCAGCATCTCCCTCTCCTCCACAAACTCTTCCATCTTGTTCTCTTGAAACTCGATGAAGCTTGACACCTCCTCAGCTCTGCACAATTATCCAAAACCCAGAACCATTCAGTTACTCCTGTACTTGGAAAACAAAAACGAAAAGAGGGTTTATGTAAGTACGTATACCTCTTTCGGCAATCATCGTTGCTAGAGCGATTCATATTCTTCTCCTGCTGGTCAACAACCTTAGCACGTTCCTGCTGCTGCAACATCTCGAAATTTTCCTCTTTTGCGTCTCTTTTCTCATGTATCTGCTTGATTGAGTCTTTGAAAAACCGGTCTTGTGCATCCATCTTCATACCACCACCGTTTCTTTAAGACAAAATCAATCAAAAAGGTAATAAAAGAATGTCGAGTTTGTGATTTCCAAGTAAAAGTATAAAAAAAAACCATACCTCTTCTCTGTTTTGTTCATGCTGCATCTTTGTTCTCTGTCTCACGATACGATTATCCTCTGCAGTTTTACGCAGCTTCTCGCTCATAATTTCCAGAGATTCCTCAAGCACCTTGGCGTGCCTGTTCTGTTTTGAAAGCTTGTTCTTAAAATAGTTCAGCTGCTGATTGTCCTCAGCAATCTGCCTCAGGTCCTTCACAACCATCTCTTGGTAGGATCTCATCTCGAATTTCAGCCTCGTTTTACCTAATGAATTAACGAAATTACATAACAGATACATTCACAAGGACCAACAAAAAAACTCTAATAAATCCCAGTGACAAAACTTAAAAGCATAAATCAAAATTTCTGAGGGAAGAGAACCTTGAGAGTGTTGATTGAATATTTCCAGATCTTGCTTGGTTGCAAGGAAGCCATACAGTTGGCGAACACCTCCAGAAAACAGACCTCGCCGACGGGACCAGGCGTCTCTATCTAAGCCTCGCTCAGCCAACTCCCTGTGAAGGCGTTCGGCCTCCACATAGCCAGTGGCACTGCTCTCAAACATCAGAACACTCATCCCACGATGACCCTGTGGACCATAGGAATGGCGTGCTCTAATAGCGTCGTACTTTTCGAAGTATTCCAACAGCTCTTGGTTGCCCATCCCGAGCCACTGAAAAATATAACATTCCAATATCAGCAGAACGCAACAAAAAAGATTAAAGGAGAAAAAGATAGAAGGAAGTTCACCTTATCATTATCGTCCTTGTCCAGTCTAGTATTCATGATGATGACCATTGGAGGCCAGACAATTTCATGATCCTTTTCCTCCTGACCCAAACCCTTCCACTGCCCATAAATCTCACCAGAGGGGATGACAGATGCTCCTCTCATCTGTAGATCCATGTCAAGAACTTGAGCAAATTCTCTATGGAGCTTAACTCGCCTAGCTCCCTTAGTCCTCGCATGAGCTACCAGTGGCTGTAGGTTATACCAGTCGATGGCGCCAGGTCCACCCTGACAAGCTGGGCAATGCCACTGCCTCTGTGGTTCATTAATCTGCTCGACGGACAAGCTATCCAAGCTGTCAAAGAACTTTTTGAACCACTTATTCTGCTTCCGTGATCCATGGCTCTTTTGACTGACATCAGAGTCATAGTCATCACTCACAAGGTCATCATCAGAATCATCCAAAGCATCAGAATCATTCTCTTCCTCAGAAGCATTATCCAGATCATCCTCCATGTTTGGAACCTCCTCCGCAACAGTGTGCTGAGCAGAACCACCTCGTGCCTGCCAATTCCATCCTCCTTCCAAAGGAGGGCGGGTTACAGGTGCAACAGGAGCCACATAGTTATCATACTTTTTGTTCAAACCTCGTCCCCGACCAGAGACCCTGTGATCAGTAGCTTGAGTTCCCCGACCACCATTGCCATTACCTCTCCCAGACACGTTATTACCTCTACCTTGTTGCTGACCACCCCAAGCTCTAGGAGGGTTCGAATTCTGAGGAACCCAAGCTTTTCCAGAAGAAGTGTTACCAGGTTTGTTCTTGTTCTTCTTGGAAATGACCTCCCATTCTCCACCATCATCTTGTGAAGGAGCCAGTTTCGTCGCTGCCAAACCTTGAGCCAACTGTTCAACCTCAGGCCTAGAACCACCCTGAGAAACGTTCTTCCCCTTAGACATTGGACCAGCCCTAGAACTCATTCTGAACCTAGAGCCATCAAAAAGAAACCCACAGTCACAACCAACATCTCAACCACAACAATCCAACAACGCATAATACGCAAAACAAACAAACATCAAAGCAAAAGCGGTAGATCAATCGGATGATATGACACGAAAACCAAAAAAAAACAAGGACTTTTCACTGTCAAAGTCTCGGATCAGTGACTAAACGGTGAGAACACAACACAGTGAACACAAACAGTATGAAGCAGAACCTCGTTACACAAAACTATGAAAAAATAGGGAAACAAAAAAGTAACCCATAGCACCAAAAAAAAAAACTTGGAAATCGAGAACATTAGGGCAATTTTCCGACGAAGAGAGACGAAATCGAGAACAAGGAGTCTCTATAGAGGCGATCGAAGCCTCTAAGGAAGAAAACTTACGGAGTAAACGACGGGAGAATGCAAGATTTTAAGCGCCGGAGACTGAGAGAGTACTGAGGACTGAGGAGAGTCCGGAGAGTGAAAAAGAAAGGTGAAGAAAGAAGAAGAGAGAAATGAGAATGGCCTTAATAAGCTCTAAAAACGGCCTCTTTTTTTTTTTCTTCTTTTCTTTTTCCCAGTCCGGACTCCAAAAATTTCATTCAATTTTATTTTATTTTTATTTTTGTACTTTTTTTCCCATTCAGGCAAAATTAATTTGCCCATTTTTACTTTATTGTGTGCAAACTGCAAAGTATGGAACTATGGACTCAACATCTTAAATCATTTACTAGACAAATAACTTAAAATTTGCTTACAAGTTAAAATATAATTCATTTGACAGAATATTAGAATGTCAAAAAATGCATAACAATACTAGAAAAATTAGTGAGTATGTGACTGATAAATTTATATATAACAAAGCCAAAATTATTAATTTATTTTCTCTATTTTATATATTTGAAATAATATGTTACATATCATTTTTTTTATGAACCAAATATAATTAGAAACAAAAATCACGAGATAACTTACTAAAAGAAATCACAACAAAATTGACCAACTTATATAGAAAACAAAACAAAAATAGTGTGTTACACATCGGTTGTGTAAACAGCTGTTACGTTAACGTTTGTGGCTAAAAAGTATTAAGAAACAAATCACGAGGCTATTTTACTTAAAAAACATCATAACGATTGACCAAACTCGGTAGACGACAAAAAAAAACGGCTAAAATATATTCAAACTATTTGCAGAAAACGTTTTTCTATCTAAACGATGATACCATGCATTTTACAACCATATGAAATTTTGGTGATTTTAACATCTAGTCAAACGATATAACTTAACCATTTAACGATGTTGTTGAGTCAGACGATTCGTGGGAAACGTCAATCTACTAAGTGCAACGTCGTTTTGATTAAAACCAGGAGTTGCCAGATTGTGTGTTCTAATGGACAACGAGTTGGGCCTTTTTCGTGAAAGAAGCCCAATACTAAAAGCCTTTCTAAACGAAACCACTACGAAGAATAGAGGAGAGCGTCTCTTTCATTTTCTTTTCACTCTCCGATGGCGTAATTGTGCAGAGAAGATCCAACCATACTTCAGTTCTGCTGTCACAAATTTGAAAGCAAGAAGCGTGAGATCTGAGCTCTGAAACTAGGAGAGATAAAGAGCTTAGAGTAGTAGACACAGAGAGGACTTAGAGCGGAGAGATGGATAAGATGAATCAGGCATTTGAGAAGATGAAGATGATGGTAGGTATGGAGGTTGAAGACGAGGAACGAGCTGCCGAGGAAGAAAGCTCGCTCTCTTTCATGGAAGATCTTAATCGAAATTGCGCTTTGACTACCAAACAGGTTCTTATTTATTTACTCCCGAGATGTTTAATCTCTTCGATCAAGTCCTCTCTGCATTTCGCTGTTTCTTGTGATTCTTGGTTTTATCGCAACGATTGGTTTCAAATGTGTACTGTGTAGTCGTCCAATTAGAGAAGTTAGGCTCGTAAGCTCACTGATGTAGAAAGACAAAATGAGTTTCTATTGGATGTAGATCAAGTGATCAATAGCATAACATTCAGTGTTTTAAACTCAGATTCATGCACAGAAAAAAAAATTGATTTAATGGAGGAGAAGGATGATAGAATTGCATGGGATATGATAACACTATAGCAGTTTGATCCATATGGCTAGGTTTGCTTTGACAAGTATGCTGAGGGTTTATTTACTGTGTATCTCTATGAAGTTGTAGTGTTGTCTCGTTTAGAGGAATTTGTTGAATGTCTTGAAGTTGGGTTTATCTTCTGCTAATGTGTTGTTTTTTATTCATGAAAACAGAGATTCTATGGGTTTGCAATTTGTTTGTCAGCTGGCTTGACCTGTACACTTTTGGTAAGTTCAACTCTTATCCATGTTAGAATTCATTATCCTGAATCGTTTTACCTTTAAACTTGTTTTAGCTCTATAACTCTGGGAAGTTAAGCCCTTTGGATATACCTCTTCTTTATCTTTGATCTGTTTGACAATGCAGTCAATGCTTGTTTTCTTCAATCCGGTCAAGTTTGGCATCACATTTACTCTCGGAAATTTGATGGCACTTGGGAGGTCCGTATTTTGATTTTTAGTTTAGGTTGTGATATCGCATTTGGTTTACGAGATTCTGTCTGTACTAGTATTTCTCCATATTGTTTTTTTCTTTCTTCATGGATTTTAGGTTTCATGTCATTTTTGTATGACAGCACAGCATTCCTTATAGGCCCACAGCGGCAGGTGACTATGATGCTTGACCCTGCTCGTATCTACGCTACTGCTTTGTATCTAGCAAGCATCATCATTGCCTTATTTTGTGCTCTTTATGTAAGTGGGTTTCTCAACTCCATTTAATTCAATTTACTTTATGTAAGTGGGTTTCTCTATAGTGACCATTGTTAAAGTTTGATTAAAACTAGCTAGTGAAAAGGCCTTGTTGTACTGAATATAATCTGTCTTTTTCTTTCTGTGTAGGTTCGTAACAAGCTTCTGACGCTGCTGGCCATCATTCTTGAGTTCTCTGGTCTAATTTGGTATGCTGAAGTTTTGGTTCTTTTGCATTTATCTTGAACTTTCTCGTTATTTATAGATGGTCTCTGCATACAGTTACATGATTGATGATTCGCTCATCGAACCATTTTATCAGCCTGAACTAGTACTGAGTTGGTGTACCTAATGCTACTTAGATGGTTTCTGAGTTCATTCACAAAAGTTGTCGACATTCATCTTTCTGTTCTTTAACACTGCAGGTATAGCTTGAGCTACATCCCTTTTGCAAGGACCATGGTCTCCAAGGTCTTCTACACTTGTTTCGACACCGAGTTTTAAGCAACATTACACAGATCGTCCCAAAACCATTGTGCTTTGTTTGAACTAATTGTCAATCTCCCAAATGTGTTCAAAGCTGGACTTGTTTGATGCACAAAAAACGTTAAAGAGCCTTCATAGTCCATGGTTTGGCTTATCTTCGGTACTCGTTTCACACACATTTTGTATATTTTACTGTGGAATTTAACGTAGATTTGGTCCTCTTTTTCTTCCCTACTTGTTTGAGTTCTTCTGTAAGAAAGTATGTTAACCAGCTCAGCCAGATACTGTATTTTGAATATTCTGCAGTCATCTAGAATAGTTTCGTGTTTGTCACAAAATTCAGATACTTTTAACAACATCCCAATTCATTCTCATGGTTCTACTTCAATTAAGTGATAGTGTTTGGAAATACTGCCAGTTACTGGCCAAAGCACTTAAGCATAAATTCTGAAAGTTGGGAGAAAAAAATCTGAAAAAGAAACTGCAAGAAATAGAAATCAATCCCTGGCTTAACGAAAAGAACGAAATCACATAGTACAATACAACCTCGTAAATGCTAGGAGATAAGATATAAAACGAAAACATTCAGCAGAAACCACAGAGATGTCTTAAGAACAAAGCTCAACTCTGGCCAAATGGTTGTGAAGTGGTTGGAGAAGTGAGAAGCTCATTAGAAGACAACAGTGTCGAGCATAGTACCTAGTGTCTGAACAATGTTAGATGACATCAGGTTGGAGACATGTTCTTCCAGATGCTTCTTTGCGTCTTGTCTTCCCACATTCACGATCGCAAGCTTCTCTGGTGACAACTCATCCTCCTCTTGAACGGCCTTGTTATACTTAGCAGCCAAGCTCAACATCTCCTGTTAAACACCAAAACAGAGACAATGACAATGAACATGAGTGTGCAATATGCTTTAACAACTATAAAAAGATTGCAAAATAATCCTTCTTTCTTACCTGGACAGTCTGTTCATTTGTCTTGGAGTGGGTGTCAAAGCGTCTTAGCGTCAGACCATCTGTCCATTTCTTCTTGTGGAGGTTTAGTAGCATCTTCTCCTCGAGCTCGTTCTTCCTGTAGTTGATGGCTATTGAATAATAGTGTCTGTTCAATCCATGAATCAAGGCCTGCATAGTAGTATCCAAAAGTCAGCATCTGAGAAATCATTACGTTTCGTTCCAAATTAGAAACAAAAGAGACACGTTTCACAAAGTGATCATCATTCATCACCTGGATCGATGGTTTGTTAAGATGTCCAAGGTTAGATGTTGTTTGACGGGGTTCTTGCCCAAGCATAATAGTCTGTGGATTAATTGAGCGGAACGCATCAATCACAACCTTTCCCTTCACACTTTGAATTGGATCTACCACAACTGCCACAGCTCGCTGGTTCAAAGCTTCAAAACTCTACAAAAAAAAAAAAAAAAAGCACACAGATGTTCACAATGAGCATATATAGTCCAATCCAAAGTTAGATCTACAATGCAAAAGTGGATAACAGATTAACATTCTATATAGTGTCCAAGTCAATTATTACAGTATGGACGATAAAGAAAACAACACATCATTATTGAGTTCATTCAGATGAATAGATAAGTAAACAAACTGAGGAAACACAACGCACCTGTTGAGTATTAATGTCAACACCAGAAAGCCAGCAGCCAAATCCAGGATGGGAATGATACCAACCAACAACCATCTCAGGTCTGAAAATTACGATACAAGAATGAATCAATATCCCAAAATCAGATTCTGAATTATAACAAAAAAGCTCACTAAAGTGTAGATGGGTTTAGTAGAGAAGAACAAGTTACCTTCCAGTCTGTTTAAGCATGTCAAGCATATTAGTCTGGAAAACATGATCAACAGCTTCAACACTAACACCAGTACCACTCTGAGGCATAGCGAAAACATCAACAACCCTAACAGTGTACTCATCCACGAACTCTCCAAGCATCAATCCCATGACTTCCATAGGAACACCAGCTCTTCCTGCGAATTACCCAATTACTTTCATCAAATCTCTATTATACAAACAGATCGAACAATAATATTCCAAACCCTAGAGCTCCATATCAAAAAGGGGGCGCAAGACGAAAATCAAAGAGAGCGGAAACAAAATCATAATAACCTAATCAGGAGGCAGCTTAATTAGAGTTTTAAGGATTGGGTTGGGTAATTTTACCGTGCTTAAGCATCTTGAGGAGGGCGAGAGAAGAGATGTAAACTTGCTCCGAGGTATCGAGAGTCGGAGAATCAGGCGATGCGTGACCCAAACCGCCACCAGCTCCGAAGATTCGCTGTAATCTCTCCATATTTCAGATGAATCAATCAGTTCGTCTTCTTCCCCTTCGAGAGAGTTGCTTCTTCTTCTTCTGGGTTCGCTACAACAATGGGATCTTCTTATAAAAAACCTCTCTTCAGAGTTTTCTTTATTAACAAGACAAGACGAAGATGGATCTTAATCGTTCGATTAGGCGAAACTATATTATTTACATATTAGTCCTCTAATATTTCCGTTTTGTTTATTGTAGACCACTAATTCTAGAAAACATCCCCAATGAAAGTTAAAAATAAATCTGATTTTCCTTATTTGTCAAACTATATGAGAGTTTTATGATTTTATTCGTTAATGTTATTTACGTAGACTTGTAGCTTTTTGTTTTATGTTTAGAGTTTATGCTATTTGTGTAGTTTTTGTAGATACAAGAGTTAAAAAAAATGTCAGTAGTTTTGTCAATCTGTGTAGAGTAGACAACTTGAAAAATTTTCCCAATGGTTTTTATTTGGCACCTTGAAAAGTTCACAAGATCAATGAAAATAACGAAAACGACTCTGTTTCAGTCAGGACTAAAAGGTTCTTCAACAAAACCTCGCTTCATAGCTCTTGACAATTAACTAATGGATCGGGAAAAGAAGAAACTTTTGGAGCAGCAACATGTTTGGAATGAAACTGTAAAGAGGTCTACTTAAAGATCAGGCATGCCCATTCCTGTTTTAGCATCATATGTCTGCTCCCAGACATACTCCATTGGAGTGTCCTTAGGGCCAGCTGCAAAAAAAAAAAAAGTATTATTCCCTCTGTAAGAAAACCACTACTATCAAGGCCAAACTATATTTCATAGAGATAAAATTGTGCGAAATTGAGATGTTTCAATATATGGTTCAAACCAAGAATCACAGTTTGTTATAGTCATGACAATAAGGGCAAAGCCAAAAAAAGCATTTTCTTGTAATGATCTCAGAAGGGAATCAATGCATCTATTCCTTTTTCTCAGACTTAGAACATATAACGCATGTTTCAAATGCATAGCAAACAGATTATGTTGATTCCATCCTTAATCTTACAGCCGACAGTATTTATGGTTATGTTTGTTCCCAAGTAGCTACGATATACACTTCCAACATTCTATGCGCAAATCGTATGTTTAAAGAGATGTTGAAGAGTTGCTACGTACCGGTAGTGGGTCTTGGTGTAGCCCTTATCTTAAGAATCTCTGGTCGAGGAATTATCGAACCAGATGTGCCTGTACCTCTAGCTACTCTTACTTTTGTTCCATCTTCTAGGTATTTTACACCAACCTTACAAGGCCTCCTGAGATGGGAAAGATATTAGAAACATACTTGCTTGAGCAAAAGAGAAATTGGTGATGATAGTAGTGCAAAATGAGATAATACCCAGTGACTGGATCAACAACTTGGACATTTGAGGCATGAAGAGGAGCCTCTACCGTGAAAATTCCACCTTCGTGATCAGGGCCTCCCTTTATATGCTTCTTGATCTGCAGATACAGAACAAAAAACAAGTAACAAAAGATTATCACAGCAGCGAGTTAGATCATCCAAAACGAAAAGAGTTCAAGTTGAACAATTCAAAACATTATGTAGAGAAAGCGATGGAAATAGACCCGCTTTGTGATTAAATAACCAACTAATAGTAGATGTTTAAATTTGTCGAGAAGAACCAAATGAAGATTGATAACTCCATCATTGGTGTTAAGTAAGAAGATATCTAGAACAAAGATGATTCAAGACAAACTCACCAGATTCTTGCCTTCAACAATAACACGATTTTGAGATCGGATGACACGTTTTATGGTTCCAGTCTCACCCTTATCTTTCCCACGAATTATCATCACCTGCATATAAAAATCAAACCCAAGAAGAAACACCACATCATCATTCATAAGAAAATGAAACCAAACTAAAACAAACCACCAGAAGAAGAACAAAAGTGAGTGGTGTCCTCCTCACATTATCCCCTCGGAGTATCTTCCAGTGTCTGATAAGTTTCTCAGCAGCTTTCCAACCCATTTTGCTCCTACTCTCTTACACAAGAATCCTAAATTTACATTACAAAAAAAAAAAAAAAAAAAAAAAACACAGTCTTTCTTTTAGATTCCTACTACAGAAGATCTAAATCAAAGAACCTTAAATCAAAGATCTTGAAATTGAAAAATGAAGAACCCTAAATCAACGAAAATGCCGAATAATCTAAGTAAAAGGCAGCCGTGCATTACATTAAAACTAAAAGCAATTAGGTTTATCAATCTCTATACCTAATTCCGATCTAAGAGAGATTGACAATAACATTCAAATAATTGAAGATTAGAAATGAAATCGACAAGTTTGGCATAAAGGACAAGAAGCTTACCCGGAATTAGGCGAGGAAGAGAAGCGTTCAACGGTGCCAAGGCGGCGTTAAGTAACGACGGTGGTGAAGAAATCGGGGAGTACTTTTATTGTCTGTGAAAAAATGGGAAAAAATGATAAACCCTTAAACCACGAAACATTGAAAACGACAACGCATTGCTTGATGAATTTTTTTTTTTTTTTTTAAACAGCAATTGTTGAACAATTTAAAAAAAAAAGAAATATATATATATATACAGAGTATATACGTATTAATATCTTCATCATAACCCCAAAACGACCCAATCTTGTACTTTTGTTGTTAAAAAAAACTCCAAAACGGATTTAAAATAATATTTATTAGGAATTTACTGTATTATTTATTAGGTAAATGATTTTAATTTTTTTCGTTTTTTAGAAATTATTTTTTTTGGTAAGACTACTACAACCAACATGCACTTAATCAGTGCCGGCTTAACCATAGGGGAGGGCAGAGCGACCACTCCGGATACATAGATTTAAGGGCATATAACTATAAGACAAAGGAGCATAAAAAAAATTTGTAACCTAAAAGGATACCAAAAAAAAATTGTTAGCTAGAAAAAGTAAAAAAAGAAAAATTTGTAAGCTAGAAAGAGCACCAGAAAAAAATTATATGAACGACTCAAAAAAATATTTCAATAAATTTTTCTATAAGTTAAGAGGCATTTCTTTTAAATTTACCCAAGAGCATGTAATACGCTGCAATTAATTTGTTACTGAATTTGCGCAGTTTCAAACATAATTGTTTTAAAACCAAGTTTTTTGTTTTGACAACCAAAATCCATTTCATCACGCAATGCATTAGTTTCTTATTTGAATGTTGATGCATCATAACACTATATGGCTATACGGTATCTTACTAGTAACGTAGTCGTGACATGTTAGGTGAAAATCATCCCTGACAACGTATAAGCATGAAGAACCCAAATCAAAGATTATGAAATTGGCTCGGTAAATTGAAAATGAAGAACCCTAAATCAACGGAAATGTCTTGTGCATAACAGTATAAGTAAAAGTAATTAGTCTTATCAATCTCTATACCTAATTCCGGTTCTTGACTATGACACTGACAATAACCTTCGGATAATTTGACGATTATAAATGAAATCGAGGGGGGATGCAAAAACAAGTTTGATCTCAAAGGACAACGTTGAAGCTTCGTGTTTATGCCAACGTTGAGATTAATGAACATTATTTTATTTTATTTTTAAAACATTTGTATTTACTATTTACATCAGAACTATTAAAACGAATTTAAAATATTATATACAGTTTTAAAGAACTTACTGTATTAATTATTAGGTAAACTAGCAATTGATCCGCGCGGGAGTTAGATAAAGGCGTATTTGGGATTTTGTTGCATATATTATTTTTTGGTTATGTAAATTCATCTTTATGTCTGTTTTTGTATTTGATTTGGGTGCTTATGTTGTTTGTTGGATATATATTTTTTTTAAATAAGTTTTGCAGTAAGTATAATTCAATGTGTTTTTTCTTTTCAAAATTTGAGATCATCTTCTGTGTTTTTTAAATGTTTTTAAAATAATTATGATGAGAAGTTAACATTGTGTACTTAAAGTTGTTGTTTTGCTGTAGTTATTAGTTGTGATTAATGTATTATTATTTGTCATTTTGTTATTGTCTAGTATTTGACTTGTGCTTAGCGGCGGAGTTTGATTAGAGTGTGATATGTGTTTTTTTCAAAAGTTTGGTTAAATAGGTTTTATGATATAAAATTAGCCAATTATGCCCTTAATTGTTTTTTCAGATAAATTTTGTTGATTTTTTGTCCCCTGAAATTAAGAAAACATCAATTAATCGGTTTTTGGGACTTCATCGAGTGGGCCTAAATTGTTGTTTTGGGTTTTGACAAAGTAAGGGAAATTGATCGATTGGAAACCAATTAAGGTTAAAAATTTTTCCCAAAAGGGCTAATCGAATGTCGATTGTTTGCCTAATTATAGAGATCATTTAAACATATCGATATCACAAACTAAATACAAATATAACAAAGTTTCATGAACATTTTTAGTGTTATGTCGCTACAAATGCATTATCAGCCATAATAGAATTTCCAACCAAATCAAGAATGCTTAGATGGTAAAATGATTAACCCCGACAATGAATATCCATTCACTAATCCAAGTTACATATTTTTCTAAAACCTCATATGTTATTTTCAGATGTTAATTTTGTGATGCAATCTCAGCTTGTCTTCTAAAAAAACATACTTCTGCCAATGTTTTGGGTTTAAAATATTTGATAAAATTGATGAAATTTCCCAAGCTGTTTTTATATTTTACTTTTTTATCATGTTATAGAATTGTAACTTTAGTAATATGTTTTCTGAGATATGTTACACAAATCACATGTCACTTTTTCTAAGTGATTACATATCATTTTTTCTATATTTTGTGATTTGACCAAACTTAATCTCTGTGTATACTTTATCAAACTATATTTTGGCACACACTACTGAAACAATAGCTTTTGTTTCTGATCGGTTCCTATGCAAAATGGTCTAGCTATATCTACTGCCTCCTGATTACTAACGTTGTCCCATAGACCGTCTGATGCTAAGATCAAGAACTCGTGTTGGGGATTGATCCGTAGAACCTTTGTCTCTGGTTCAGATATTATCCATTGGTTGAGATGAGCCTCTCCTATTCCTCTAGATACTGCTAAAGATCCTTGGATTCTCCAAACACTTTTGAATGTATCCACATAACCGCCCTGCAGCATTATCGTATTCAGAACCATGTAATCCTGAATTAAAAAAAAGCAAACAGTAACTATTTTTGCAAGAATTCTTACCGAGCTCTCAATTCTGTTACGTTCATCTTCTCTCAAAGGACGATGATCAGAAGTCATAGCCTCAGCGTGCCCTCCAACACTCAAAACAGCACGGCAGTCCACGAGATTCCCATCGTTGATCAGAGCCGTGACACAGCAAGAGCCGCCCTTAGCATCTTTCTCCCTAAGAAACTCAGAATCAGTCGCTAGGTAATCGCGTCTTACAGCTTCTTTAATCTTTGAATCGTTCATCCCACCAAGGCACCAACAATCTCATCTAGAATTAATGTTACTACACAAGTTGTTAGCCGCAAACTCCGCCGCTTTTGATCCTCCGTGGCCATCATAGATTCCGAATATTGCCTGAATTTAGAATATTTTTAGTGATTTTGTAAGTAAATATATATGATCTACCTATTCAAGAACTACTCATACAATTCTAGAACCAAACTTCACAAAGCTCATCACTGGCTCACACACCATAATGAAACCTTAAGTTATATAACTCTTCAAATCACATAATGAGTAAAGAAACTCGAAACTACAGAAGCAAATTGAAGTATTACCTGTTTGGGATCACCTCGAAGATTGGTGATGGCAGAGAAACGATCCTCAAAAGCTTCTCTTCTTCCTCTCTTGCAATAAACAGAGTACTCATCACCTTCCCTCTCCACCTCTCTGCTCTCCTCCCTCAGCGTCTCTGTAGTCACCGACGCCTCAGCAGATATAGGAGCTGCAGTACCAACCGGTATATCAAGCCTCATCGGACGTTTCCTCTTCAGAACGCCTCAGGGAACAGAGTCTGTTCCAAACCCTGATTTAGGCGGCAGTTTCAGGAGACGGAGGCAGAATGGAGATGTGGGAGGCGCAGAGGAAAGAGAAGGAGAAAAAGCTGGAGGATTGAGATGGGATAGAGATAGAGTTAGGGTTTCGTGTGCCGGAGGTTTGTTGCAGAAAAGTGACGATGACGGAGAGAACACCGGCGAGTTGCAAACGGCAACTGCAAATGACATCGTTTGTAAAAGAAAACTTTTTAGGTAAGTTTGATTGTGTCTATGAGTCGTGTTTTGCGTTTTCTGTTAAGTGTCGACGAGAGAGAAAGATACTATATATATACAAAGACGAGTCTCAAGTCTCCGTGGCCGTTGTTGTTTGCTTCTTCCAGCCTTCCAGGTCAAACGTTACCACTCTCATCTCCTTGTTTTTGACTTTTCAAATCATGGATCCAAACAGAGATCGATGATTTTTGTGCCAAAAGAATAAAACAAAAAAATAATAAAGCAAAGTGGAACACCTAAACCCTTGCGCTACTTCTCCTTCACTTATGATCGATTGATTGATTTTGCTGGAACGTACTGGAACTTGATAACAGAGTTATTTGCCTCTAACCACGTCTCGGGTGAGAATTGGGAACTGTCTCCCAAAGACGAAGAAGCTAGAAAGAGAGTACAATCTCACACAAAGACATAAAGGTAAAACTCTAACTCTCTTTGCTCCTTTTAACTCTAGGCGGTTCTTTTCTAACTTCTCTCTCAATATTTCTCTGTTTCTCCTTCAAAGTGATATCTCTCTTAATAAATTTTGGGCTATTAATATAGCCGTTACAAAGGCTGTGTGAAGTTAAACGCCATGGATCGAGAGTTACGGAGGAGAGGAATGTGTGAAGGTGGAGCGTTCTTGACAGCATGTGGAGAAGCGTTATTAGGTGTTTAATCTATAAGCTAAAGAAATAGTTTGGGTCCAGAGACGTTGGCCAGATTGTGATATAAAATTATGTGGAAAAGTTTGTTTTTGAATGAATGTTTAGTGGGCTAATAATTATCTCTTAGACCCAAAAAGACTAAAGAAGAAATGCTGACGTGGCAGCACCAGGAATGAGTAAAAGGTAACTTTATATATATAGATGAGTTTTAAACATAATTGTATAAAACCAAGTTTTTTTGTTTTGACAACCAAACTCTTCATCACCTAGTGCATTGGTTCCTTATTTGAATGTTGATGCATCATACAACACTATATGGCTTATATGTTACTAGTAACGTAGTCATGGTATGTTAAGTGAAAATCATCCTTGAAAACGTATAAGCTTGTAGCAAAATCAGATTCCTTATAAAACAAACGCATATATGTTCTTGAATCTTGATCCACCGACGAGGTAGTAATCAATACATATATGATATTTCCCTACCTTGGCTTTTGTCTGATAGAGAGCCCCGAGTTTTTACCAAATTATCATCACTTTACAAATTTATTTACCCATGTGATGTCCAGTGCTGAATTTAACATAGAATTGAATGAGATTGAAAATCAGTTGATGATGCAAGTGTCTGACGTTTAGAAATTACTTTGCCACCCCCCTCTTCACGATGTACATTGATTACGTCTACTGTTCTTATGAATTACTCTATCGCTGTTGCCCATGTGAAAAATGACTTCATCAACACTATAGAACAATAAAATATTTGATATATATTTCACCTTACGTCTACATGTTACCTTAAAAAAAAAAAAATAAGAGACTGCGCCATATCAATGGAGCCAAGCCAATTATTTCTTCAAAATAAGCAGCTGCATACGAATCAATCGGTATTCGTATGATACGATTTGACCTCATCAGACTCATTTGAGATTCCCCTACTCTTGTGAGTTCTGATCTTGCAAGAAGTGGATATGCCATTTGAGTATTTTTGACCACTTAATACAAATCTATAATTTCCATTACTCAGTTATTCTAACCATAAATGTCACCAAAAAAACAAACCAAAAAAATACAGCTGGCAAAATACTCTAAAGCATATATATATATAACAGCTTCTAAAAATGTTGCACTATACTTTCTCCAAATCCATCCGTTAATTAATATCTTCACGGAGGAGAAGAAAAAACAAAAAAAATGGCGACAGAATCATCACAACCAAACCAGAAACTAACGATTCCGTTAAAAACAAGAATCGCTCTCACCGTCATCTCAACCTTCACCGATAACGCTCAACGTCCCGACGGAACTATCAACCGCCGTTTCCTCCGCCTCTTCGATTTCCGTGCTCCTCCCAATCCTAAACCCATCAACTCCGTCTCCACCTCCGATTTCGTCGTTGATCCCTCCCGCGACCTCTGGTTCCGGTTATTCACACCGCACGTCTCCGGCGACAAAATCCCCGTCGTTGTCTTCTTCCACGGCGGCGGTTTCGCTTTCCTCAGCCCTAACGCTTACCCTTACGATAATGTATGCCGGCGATTCGCTAGAAAACTGCCGGTTTACGTCGTCTCCGTCAATTACCGTCTCGCTCCGGAGCATCGTTATCCAGCTCAGTACGACGACGGCTTCGACGTTCTCAAGTACCTCGATGAGAATCGCGGCAACATCCTCCCGGCGAACGCTGATCTGTCTAGATGCTTCTTCGCCGGAGACAGCGCCGGCGGAAACATCGCGCACAACGTCGCCGTCCGAGTTTGCAGGGGGAATTTCACCGCCGTGAAACTGATCGGACTGATCTCGATCCAACCGTTCTTCGGCGGAGAAAAGAGGACTGAAGCGGAGAAACAACTCGTCGACGCTCCTTTGGTATCGTCAAATCGAGCAGATTGGTGCTGGAAAGCGATGTTACCGGAAGGAGTAAACCGGGATCACGAAGCGGTTAACGTAGGAGGACCAAACGCAGTGGATATATCGGATCTGGAGTACCCGGAGACGATGGTGGTTGTGGCTGGGTTTGATCCGTTAAAGGATTGGCAGAGAAGCTACTACGAGTGGTTAAAGTTATCCGGGAAACGAGCAACGTTAATCGAGTATCCAAACATGTTCCACGCGTTTTATATCTTTCCTGAGTTACCGGAGTCGGGCCAGTTAATTATGCGGATTAAGGATTTTGTTGCTGAGCGCGTCGCTTCACTCTAAAGCTGCTTAATTAATCACCCTATTAGCTCAATTAATTAAATAAAATAAATGTATTAAGCTATGCTTATGCTTTATATTCTATTTAGTGTTTGGCCTATGTATGATTTATCTGTGTTTACATCATGTTATTGTGTTGTTCTGTGAACTTGTTCTACGTGCGGGTTTTGTACTTGTAGTTGTAGTACACAACGTTTCAAGGAAAAGAAAAATCATTATGAGACAATATATCTTTTAAATTGTAAACTTAATGAACGACACAAAGGCTTCTATCGTTCTTGTCACGGTTGTTACTTAATACTATATATGGCCATATGGGTAGAACAGTAGAATAGAAATTAGAAACAATGGAATTGATTGTTTTGTACGGTGATGAGATTCGAGAACACCGGTAGGTGAGTCCATGCCCTCACTTAAAGAAAAGATAAGTTGTTGAGGTTAGTTTGGTGAAGAGTGCCACAATTTAATGCATTTTTCTAGCAGAGAAGTTAACTCCCAGTACGGCTCTTCGTTAATGTCGATGCTAAGTGTATTGTAAAAGACTCTTGTTGAGTTTTGTAATCAAAGTAGTAAATTGTTTCGATCCGTTGAACTATTTAGGGTGTTGAGTCACTACAAAAAAAAGGTTGTATTACATCAGTTATTTTATATATTTGCATCATGTATAATTGATGCAAATAAGTTTTACATCATTTATAAAAGTGATTTATGATTTGATGATGCAAATATTTTGTGTCAAGTTTTACAATATTCAAGAGATATATTCCTTTTTTTGTTTTAAACTGCATCAATTTAAATTACAAGTTTTATTTGTTAATTATTATGCATGTTGGTTTTATTAGCGTCAAATTTCTTAACTGATACAAATCTAGAGTAAATAACATCAGTTCGTTTAATCGATATAAACAAGTAAATAGCTATATCAGTTTTTATAATTGATGTGAATTCATATAATTAACATCACTTTTTATTGATGTAAATTTGTATCAATTATTTTAAGTAATGTTAGTATAATTTATAAATTATATCAATTGTTTAAGTGATGTAAAATTATATTTTGTATCAATATTTTAAAGTGATGCAAATTAATATAAATTTATATCAATTATTCTGAATTGATGTAAATCAGATTACTGATGGCATCAGTTATTTGTATTGATGTTAAATTTTATTTTTTTGTATCATTCATAAAAAAATAATTCAAATTTAAATCATTTATTTATTTGACACAAATTAAATGATGCAACTTGCTCTTTTTTATATACTAGTATATAACATTTACATCGAGACATATTTCCATTTTGTAAAATGTATATATATTCATCACCGTTCTCATTTCTTGATTGTTTGCTTGAGTTTGTGTATTTTCCGTTTATATTTATTGTGTGCTTAGCTTGTTAAAAATAGTAACTTACAAATTTAAACATTTTAAAACAAGATTTCTTTTGTAAATGGTTAATGTAAACAACACTAAACCCAAACGGAAGGAAACCCTTTTTTTCTTTGCGCTTGACGTGTACGTTTCCTACATAATTCATGTTTGAAATGAAAACTTTTAGTATTACATCAATGATCAAACATTACATTTTTCAACCAATTTAAACAATTAGGTTTGAAATCGATATTATTGAAAGTTGAAAACGTAGCTCGTGTCTTTTCACACCTTCTTTTCACACCTTATTGAAAGTTGAAACCTTCGTTGAAGTGCGTTATGCGAGGACATTAAATGATTTGTTTAAGTGAAAATGTAATTCTTTGTTTAAGTACTCATTGGACCGTCCGTCTCTTGTCGACAAGATGATATTTATCCGTGTGTGTTTTAGTAGTGGTGTGAGAGCAGACTTATTAGGTGCACTGTTCCTTTCTTGGAGATACTGACAATTACTTTCTAAATTTAAAAGTCGGCCTGACTGAATACGGATAAAAATGCTATAGCCACGTACGTGTCCAATATGACAAAAATATTATGGTTACATTCTCTAATATCATTATTATAATTCCACGTTTGTGAGTTAATCAATTGTTTTTGTTTGTTCATGATTCTATTTTCAGTTTTTTTTTTTCTTTTATTCACTTAACTTTGTTTTTCCCTTCTTTTTTTTTTTTTTTAATATAAACAGATTTTGTATTAATATTCTCGTTTGATATAATTTTACATATGTGTTGGAGTCAGAAACAACAATTGAGAAAGAAAAATTAAGAAACAGGATCTGGACAGACTTTCGGTGCAAATCGACAAGAACAATGAAGAACTGCGAATTGGACCTTTTATATTGATTTCGTGTATTGAGTTGCTAGAAAAATTACATGCCCCCGAATCCTTTACATTAATCCGATATTTAAACTTCATTCTCCGCCAGATTTCTCCTAAACGTCCTCCTGTAATCTTGCCCTCGATCTCGACTCGTCAATCCCAACTTTTCCTCCAGGTTGACTCCGTCCTTTGGCTCGGGTTCCTCTTCATGGGCCTTTGTCAGGCCCATTTGTCCTGTTCGCGCTTGCGTCTTAGTGGACCTATCGGGTGGGCTTCTGATCGACGAAACCCAACACCAACAATATGTAATGTAACTATTCTTGTTGAATGGTAAAAATAATTTGTATACAAATACAAGAACGTTTGTAAGAACGTGGAAGGACAATTTTACAGTGCACTGATTTTTTAGGTCGGGTTTGTAATTATCGTGGCTTATGTAACGCTAGTATAAAATAAAAGACTTCGTTCTGATTTAAGTTCGGACTAATATGGGCCGTAAAGGCCCACTAGGGCTAAGTTTAAATGTCAACAATGTTGACGACAAGGAAAAAGAGGTCAAAATTTCAAAAAAAAACTCGAGAAAGGTCAAATTTCGCAATTAAATGCAAATCTGCAGCGTCGTCTCTCTCTCTCCTCCATCCGCCGGCAAAATTTATCGCTTCCCTTCTCCGTCAATCTTTATCACCGGCTCGTCTAATACCCTCCGACCATATTCAAACCTCAACTGCTCCAATCATTGGCCTTAGGTTAGTCGGTTAGTCCACCCTCTTCGGCCGCTTTAGCTTCTAAAAAGTCATGTCCTTTTCCAAATTTTGGGGGATTTTGATTTTTTTCTTTCCCGGACCAGTGCTTTTGTCTTCTGTTGAATTACAGAACTGTGTAGGGTTTGTCTTGTCTAGGTTTAATTTAAATGTAGACTAGTTGTATTGTTCATTGAGAAATTGTTTTGCGTTTTGGTTTGTTTCTGCAGTTCCTGAGTCACCCTTATGTACCTCAAAAGGCTGAAACTTTGAAGTATAATATTGTTACTGTGATGGGGAATGAGATATGATCAAACGCTGAGAGCTAGTTTGATACAAAGATGTCATGGATGAAAGGTAAATCATCTGGTTGGACTGCGTTTGATCTCAAGCAGAGACAGAAGCAAGGTCTAGAAATCGAAGTCGAGGATGATCCATTCCCGCCTGTTTCGACTAGTGTTAATACATCTCTTCTAGATGTTAGAGGAAAGTACAGAAGAAATCATGAACCTTCTGAAAAGTCTTTTTCCTCTGTGCTCTTACCTTCTTCGAGATTTCCGGCATTGACAGAGAATAAGGATTGCGGAAACCAAGAAAGCGTTGGAGGAGTTAGAAGCAAACCTGGCAGTTTGATTCTGCCGGTAAACAGTCATGATTCAGCCTTGATGAAGTTAAAGGAAATGAACAGCTGGGCAGATGAGAGCTTGATAAGGGATGTATTGTTATCCACTGAAGATAATTTTGACATGGCTTTAGAATTTTTGGAAGGGATGGTTCCTGCTGGTAACAATAAGGAAGCTGAGGTGCCAGCTTCAATCAATAACAAAAGTTCTGGATGTAGAACACTTGGAATAAGTGTTACAGGTTCGGTGAAGATGACTGTTAGGTCCACTTTTGAAGATGCTGGCAAGTATGATCTGCAAGAGAGTGATGGAAGGTCGTTATCGGTGAATGCATCTGACAGTCAACGGTTTTCTGAAGATATTTCTGAACTAGATAGTATCATTCAGCGGCTTCAGTTCCTTCCTATAGAGCCTGAATGGGAAGAAGATGATCTCTACTTGAATCATCGAAAGGATGCACTCAAAATGATGAGGTACACAAAGGCGTGTATCCTTTTTATATTGAGTTGTTTATTGTGTCCATACTCCATAGTCTGTTTATATTAATTGTGTCGACCGAATCCAGAGTTCATATTTTGAGCTTAAATTCCAAACTATATGCATAAATTTCAAGCGACAACTAGTCGGTTTCTCATATCAACCCTGTCTTATTTTCAGAGCTGAATATGTAATTATCATCAGCTATTGAGAAATTTCCCCTTCTTTTCTTTTAAACAGATCAGCCTCAAACCATTCAAGAGCTGCCCAAAATGCTTTTCAGAGGTATGATCATGCATCTGCCAAGCAGCACTCAGAAAAAGCAAGAGAGGATTGGTTAACAGCTGAGAGGCTAAATGCTGAGGCAGCCAAAAAAATAATAGGTACAACAAATAAGGACAACGACATATGGAAGTTGGACCTGCATGGACTCCACGCAACAGAAGCTGTTCAAGCGTTACAAGAACGTTTGCAAGAGATAGAAGGTCAATTCACAGTGAACCGTTCGGTATCACCAAATAGAGGTAGGCCAAAGAATGCAGTCCTGCGATCTGCATCACAAGAGCCTGTTGGTAGATTAAATGTGGAAGGCCGCGACAGTCAAAAAACTTCTTCTAGGCAACAAAGAAACTCATTGCAGGTTGTAACAGGTATGTCAAATTTTGTTTATGTAGCATCAAGTGAACTGATGTTTCCCTTGTTTAGATATAATAGAAGCTTCACACATAGATCTGTGATAGTAATGTTCTATGTCCTTTAATTAGGTATTGGTAAACACAGCCGGGGACATGCTTCCCTTCCTCAGGCTGTGAAGACATTCTTTGAAGATAACAGGTGAAACAAACTCTCTTTTTTATCTCTTCCAATTCGATATTTCTAACAACTGAAGAATGGAATGTTGCTTTACAGGTACAGGTTTGATGAGACAAGACCAGGAGTTATCACAGTGTGGCCTAAATTCCGACACAGATGAATGTATGATTGATTTCGGTTTTAGGAATATACTTGTGTTACTTCATTCTTGTTGTATCATATCTCCTAAGACTTATCATTCTTCTTTGTAACATAGTCCATGTGGCCAAGGGTTTAGTGTACTCGAACAGGTCACGAAAATAGAATGTAATGCATATTTGTAGTGAGATCAAATGTAAACTTAAGTGGGATTATCATTTTATATAAACAAAGATTGACTATTATTCATATGAACGAATTGTTTCACAAGTCCTTATCTCTTAACTGTTTTGCAGCTGAAAAAAGCCAGAGCCTGCACCAAATCAGTCACTGTCTCTCTGATTTTTGTTTTGTAGAGATTGTAACGAAAGTGATAAAATAGATCATTCACAGAAACAAGGTTCAATTTACTCAATTTAGTTTACTTGTCTGCATCAGTTATAGACGTTTAACATTCAATGTGATCTATTGCATAAAAACCCTTAATATAGTAATTTGATCAAACTCAAATTTAAGACTCAGACTCAGAAAAAAAAAAAGAGTAGAAGACTATGTTAGAAACTTGAGAGAAAAATAGTACATTCATACTTGGCAAAACATACAATTCAAAGGATGATAACAAACAAAAATTGTCGACTTCTAACAAAACCCTAAATATAACTAAATCGAGACTTTTTGCTAAAAGAGTTAAAACTCATAATGTAACTTCGTCGATGGGTCAAAGGTAGAAACAGAGGAGTCAGGGAGTTGACAGAAGCTACCATTGTCATGGTTATAGAGAAAGAATGAAACTTTTCTCTGATGTTGTTGAGTCGATGAAGGCGTCGATAGGTATTGCTCTGTTTTTGACGCACCACCGCTCATCAATGTTGTGAAGAAGCCAGCGGAAGACACCAGAGGGTTCTGATCGGGTTGTTCTGTCTGGTTCTGTAACACCCGAAGATGCTGATCTTGTAACACCCGTATATTACTCTCTAACGAAGCCTCCATCTCCAAAAGTTTCTCAGAGAATCTCTTGTCATTGATATCTAAAGATGTCTTCTTGTCTTTGAGGCCGGTCTTCTTATTCAGAAACTGAGAAAGGTTTGTGCTTTTCTTGCGTCTCTCGCTATCGTTGAGTTTGCTGTATCTCTCTGCCATGTCTCGAACCTTGGATTGATCTTCCGGCCATGTCCCGACGAGTTCTCCGTCACGGTTGTAGTATATAACACAGACATCGACATCACAAAGGATCGAAAGCTCGGATGCTTTCTTATACATGGTCTTTTCTCTCAAAGCAAAATTTGTTGTCTTAGGTTGTTTCTTGAAACTTTTTCGGTTTCTCACCGACAACAATGATCTCCTTGTTTTGTCCTTGGTCGACATTGCAGAAGAAGAAGCTTTGTTTACAGAGAGAAAAAAATAGAAAAGAAGAAGCTTTAGTTGCTTGGCAGAGAGAAAATAAAGAAGGACGATCTTTGAGAATTACTAGGGTAAAAGACAACACGGTTCTGGGTTATATTATATAGAATTTGAGAATTAGGGTAAACACACAACTTCAGAGGGTTATTTATTTATGTAGAAAATTCGATTTCCATATTTCTCTTCATTAAATGATATAATGATATACGCGTTTTGTTGTCACAATGCAATCTGGATTGGATTCGATTTCCATTATTCTAAAGTCAAACTAACCGTTGTAGTATTTATATATATCAGTAGTGTATCTATATAATCAATCTCACAATCACTAAGTACTTAGTATTAGATCCTAATTAACTTTTGTCAGGCTCATCAAACTCAAATCATTCTTACGGTCTTTGAAAGAAACTTAACTTCTACTTACCCGGTAATGCTAATCCTTCACATGCATGTAGAAATTTTCTTTAGAATAAACTTTAACTCTTTCAACATGCAAAGCTATCTATGAACTCTTTTATGTCAAAAAAAAAGGACAGAAGCATATAAGGCATAAGTCTTACTGTAGTAGAAGCTGAGAACTTTTCCGCAATTGTGAGACCATTACTACTACACTGGATGCTGTAACCTTCTCTCTCAATAGATAACGTAGCTGCTTACCATATATCCAGGTAACCATTCTGTTCAAAGCCACATGCATGTGAAGGATTAAAACCAGAGAATACTACATAGCCAAAAATATATTTGAGTTGAAATGGCAAATGTTACTTATACCGCAAGGGAAACATTGTATGAAGCATGACCAGTATAAAAGGTCTTCTCTATATTGCTCTGCATCACTGGATCTGTGTTTAGTTGAATCTGATTCTTAATTTCTTTAAGAGAACTTTCAATTAGTTTATCATTTAAAACAAAATTAAAATTTTTGTCCTTATATTTATTGAAACTGTGCATAATAAATTTCTTAAGCAGTTATTTTTATCATGTTTGTAATATTGAATAAAATATTGGTTTTCTTTTTGTCATTGACTTGCTTCATAATTTTAGTTGATTTAATTTTTTTTCTTTTAGTTCAGCCTAACCTTTTTCTTAGTTCATCCTAATTTTTCTTTATATGATAAAATAGATCATCCACAAAAACAAGGTTCAATTTACTCAATTAGTTTACTTGTCTGCATCAATTATGGACATTTAACATTCAATGTCTATTGCATAAAAACCCTTAATATGCAGTTAGTTTGATCAAACTCAAATTTACGACTCAGAAAAGAAAAGAAAAAAAGTAGAATAAGCCAAAAACTATGTTAGCAACTTGAGAGAAAAAATACATTCTTACTTGGCAAATAAATCTAACAAACCCTAAATCTATCTAAATCGGCCACAAGAAGAGACTGCTAACAGAGTTAAACTCATAATCTAATATTCATAATCATATACATAATAGAAATTAATAAATTGTTGACCTAGTCAAAGACCTAATTCAGTTGTAAGAAGAGATCATCATTGGATCTGCAAAAGACGACAGAGTCTGATTCCACTCGGCAAACTGATCAAAGTGGACAAGTGGTGGGGTTTGTGTCTGCATCAGAGGAGGAAACACCATGGGAAGATCAAAGTTGTTAAAAGAACTTTCAATTAGCTATGTGTTTAGTAGAATCTGATTCTTAATTTCTTTAAAAGAACTTTCATTTAGTTTATCATTTTTAGAAGAAAAAAAATTAAATTTTTTGTCCTTATATTTATTGAAACTGTTAAATTTTCTCAATGCATAATAAATTTGTTAAGGGAAAAATGCCAAAAAAAACCCGAAGTTATTTTTATTTGGACGTTTAATACCCAATGGTTTTGGATTGGAATAAAAATACATCAAATAATAAAAACGTGTCATTTAAAATCCAAAATAATAATCATTGTTATTTTCATACCCACGATTTTTCAACAAAATCAAAATTCCTATTTTACCCCGGTTATCTAATTAATTATTATTTTTTAATATTAGTTTTTTTGGTTTTCTGTAAACCATATTAAACCGATAGTAAATCCCGGTTATCTATTTATTTTTGTCTTTCTTCCTCCTCTCTCTCAAAATTTTGATATCTAAGGAGAAAAAACAGAGATCTGCCTTTACACTAGTAATCATTTGAACCCAATATCTCAAGTTTCAATTTTAACAATAAGAGAAAATGCAAACAAAAATTAAGCTTTGTAATCTTCTTAGCAATGCGGTGGTTGTGCGGTGGTCGACGGTGGTTTCGCTACCCAGCTTGAGATTCACGGCGCCGCTATTAATGACCCTTTATGGAGTGTTATTTCTCTCACCAAGAATCTGAACTCTATCAGAAACATTAGATTTGCATATGGGAATAGTTCTTCACGATTCATGATCACGCGCCGGTCGGTTACTAATGCAAATTTGTGCGTCGATCGCTCAATTCCTCGCATGGGTTTCATTACTTGTACTATTACCGACGGTGGGCTCTTCTTCTTCTTCGAAATCTCTCCTCAATTGTCAACCTTTATTAGGTCAACAGCTTGTAAACCCTAGTCGCCGCCACGTTGATCTCCTCAGAGCTATGTCTTCCGTCAATGATCTCATTTCCGACGACAAGCTTTGGGTCCTTTCTTCCTCCAAAGATGTATCTCCACCCATCTATGTCTTTCTACAGTGCCGCGAAGATCTTTATGTTTCCCATTGTCGCCGTTGCTTCAACGAAAGCAGAGTGGAGCTCGAGAGAAAATGTTCCGGTTCGGCTGGTCGAGTCTACAGTGATGAATGCTTCTTACGGTTTGATGATCGAGATTTCTCTGAGGAATTATCCAAGAAAAGCTTAAATGATTACGCAGATCTCTGTTCTTTTTCCCCTTAGATATCGAAATTTTGAGAGAGGAGGAAGAAAGACAAAAATAAATAGATAACCGGGATTTACTACCGGTTTAATATGGTTTATAGAAAACCAAAAAAAATAATATTAAAAAATAATAATTAATTACATAACCAGGGTAAAATGGGAATTTTGATTTTGTTGAAAAATCGTGGGTATGAAAATAACAACGATTATTATTTTGGATTTTAAATGACACGTTTTTATTATTTGGTGTATTTTTATTCCAATCCAAAACTATTGGGTATTAAACGTCCAAATAAAAATAACTTCGGGTTTTTTTTAGCATTTTTCCCAATTTGTTAAGCAGTTATTTTTATCATGTTGTAATATTGATATATTTTTTCAAATAAAATATTGGTTTTCTTTTTGTCATTGACTTGCTTCATAATTTTAGTTGATTTAATTTTATTTTTGTAGTTCAGCCTAACGATTTTTTTAGTTTATCCTAATTTTTCTTTATATGATTGAGTAAATATAATATATATGAAATGAGTTAAACATTTTCATTTGTGGTTGAATAAAAAGTAAAATGAAAAGTAACATCTATGAAGGTGGAAGAGTAGCCTAAACAACAACACATTATTAAAAAAAACACAATAATAATTTTAAAGTGGAAGAGTATGAAGCAATATATTGTTTCTATTAATAGCTTAAAAAAAATAACCATATTAAAAATGACATAAGCAATCGAGTTTGCTTGCAATCGAGTTTCCTTGTAACATACTCCATGTGGCCAATTGTTTAAAATGTAATGCGACTGCATAGCAGTGACATTTGTTGTGAGATCAAAATGTAACTTAAGTGGGATTATTTTATATAAACAAATATTCATTTTCCTCATGAATAAATTGTGTCACAAAGGCCTTATAACTAACTAATTGATTTGCAGCTAACAAAAGAGCCAGAGAGCCAAAAAAAATTGTTATATACAATCTCATCACTTGTTAAACAAAAATACTCTCTTTTTTCCCTTCTTCCTCAGCAGAGCCTGCAACGAATATAAGCAGACCCGAGTCAGCAATTGCTTCTCTATAAACGAAGCTTGAAGTCTTTGTATTATTGTATCTACATTTATTATCTCTGATTTTATGAAAGCTGCAATTTTTGTCTTCTAGAGATTGTAAAGAAAGTGATAAAATGAATACAATGCTTTTGAAAATACATTACCCTCTTGATAAATAATCTCAGGGTGAGTACTATTTCATCTCTTGAGCTGCCAAAAACATAACAGAAGATTAAAAGGTTATAGTGTAGTATTCAACATACATATAGCAAACAAGTGTGATATATATCACCTACTCTTTAAGTGTCTAATCCTACTGAGATACATAGATTTAGTAAAGGATCATAGGACCAAGCATATGCTGATTGATCCGGATCAAGTTTCTGACAAGCTCACTAACCAATTGACCAAGCTGAGATGCATATGCTGATTGATACAAATGGGCGTTTAAACACACTAAGTACTCATAACCTAATTAAATTTTGTCAGGCTCCTGAGGAGCCGCTCCTCAAACTCGAAGCATTCTTATGGTCTATGTCCATCTTTGAAAGAAAGCGAAATTTTACTTACCCGATAAGGTCTGTCGATCCATTATCTGTTCGTAAGGAATACTCACTACCATCAGAACCAATGATAACAAATTCTGCAGGTTGCCCGAACGGAATTGTTACCTAGAGAGGTATCACAAGAAGGATTCTAATATTAGTTCAAAGTTCGAAACCTTCCCCATTCATATTAAACCGCTCAAAAAGACAGGAGCAAATAAGGCATAAGTCTTACAGCAGTAGAAGCTGAGAACTTTTCTGCAACTATAAGATCGTTATTACACTTGATGCTGTAACCTTCTCTCTTGATAGATAACGTAGCTGCTTCCCGTATATCCAGGAAACCAGTCTGTTCAAAGCCATATGTAAATAATCCAAGAAAAGCCAGAGAATAATAGCCAAAATATGTGAGTTGAAAAGGCAAATGTTATACCGCAAGGAAAACATTGTATGAAGCATGGCCAGTATGAAGTGTCTTCTCTATATTGCTCTGCATCTCTGGAACTGTGAAAATGAAAAGAGGATTACTGTTACTAAATATTATTAAGTTCTCGAAGAATGCTTCAGATTTAAGCGAACCACTATATCTTACACAACCAACCAGAAACAGCTCAGCGAGCATAAAAGACTTAACATCTTAATATCAAGATGTAAACTGACAAGTAGCCTGCTTTTATAGGAACTCAAGCGGATAATTCTCAAAGTAAATGGATAAACTTACGGCAAGTGATCTTGCAATTATCATTGGCAAAAACCTTCACAAGCTCCCCCTGAAATCAGAAAGTAGCAAATGAATATTGCAAACCACATGAAAAAAACTTTTAAAAAAAAGTCAGCAGTAAACAACAGTGTAAGCACATCTAACTAACATAAGTCTTAAATCATATATTTACTTTCAGTCCAACGGAAAAATCTTTCCCCCAACAGTATTTTAGCATTAAATTCATCCCACAAAACAAAATACTGAGGAAACTAAAATCCAGATAAAGAAGATTCCAGTATACCACAATCCTAATCTTCGCTATCCACAGGAAAGAAACACTCATTCATTCAATCGTATTAACCTTTCGGTTCCTGTCATCCAAAGGCTGAACTTCAATAGCAAGATATAAATCAACATCATCGGCAGTAACAAGGTAATTTGGTTGCTTTGCTCCTGCATTAGAAATTCGTTAACGACTAAATTCTTATATCCATATGAGAAACAAAAGAGAACGAACAACTTCGAGGATAAAGATATGGTAAGCAGGAGGGGAATGTACCATCAATATAATTCACAGATCCATCTTCTAGATGACATACCCACTGCAAATTAAAGAAGAGAAGAAGATAGATTAGATGCAATTCAACATAAATAAGAAAGCGATTCTGTTTTCTGTCTAATACGCACCTCAAAATTACAACTTGTTGTTCCATTAATGGAGTAACCACAAGCTTGAAGCTCATGTCCAGGATAAGGTTCTCCTGAAATTTGGAGATCCTCTATAGCTGGTAGCGGGTCATCATCCCCAGCTGTCAACAGTGGTTCAAATATTGAGACAAGTGAAATAACATAATGAGAATAGTATTATTAATCATTACCCTCAGAAAAGGAGGAAGAAGGTTCTTCAAGAACGGGGGACAAAAGAGGAGAATTTGAGGAGCTTGGATCATCAAACGCAGACACATATGCTGAATTATGGGCATCGTCCACCACTGTCTTGCTGATAGGCTCACGAAATTGGACATGCTTAGGTGGAATTTCATCTGCTTGCTTCAGACCAGGAGATTCTTCCATACTCGTACCTGGTTGCACATGCATCTCAAATGCTGCCGACTGACTGGTACACATGAAGGGCCATCAAACTATGATCAACATTGCAGAAAATTATCCACCAATAACTAAAGTGCATAGAACCAGGAGAGCACGACCAAGTTGTAATTTAACAATACTTATAAAGGTAAAAACAGAAAATAAAAGGACCAAGTTAAATGATATGCCACCTTATGAGAGATCAATAAATAAGACACATAAAGAAGAACAGAACCTTATTAGGCCTATGACTAATCTGATACTTTTGAAAGCTGAAATCATCATATCGCCTAGAGCGAACACGAAGTTAGAAAATGTAAGCATAGGAAAAAGCCGATGAACACTCAAAGTGCAGAAGAGGGATACCAACTATAGGCTTAGAACTAGGAATTTTCTGAGTCAGCAGGAAAGACTCAAGCCTCAAGAGTCTATGCTAAATTAAATCATATAACTTGTCAGCATGTTGTACAAGTCAAGAACCAATAATCGTTGTCAAGAGTCATAGCCAACTAAATCAAATAACGTGTTAGCGTGTTTTACCAGTCAAGAGAAACCAGTCAGAGTCAAGAGTCACAGCCAAATTAAATTTAATAACATGTAAGAAAACTTTAAGAGTCAAGAGTCAATGATAAACAAAGAGGCAAGATGTCACAGACTTGTTCCTACCTAACGTGAAATGTGGTCACCTCGCGGTACCCAACCCTAAGAAAGAGAAAGACCAACCCTCAAAACGAGAAAGAAGCTAAATGTTTTGCTGATAACTCCTTGGGTGACTTTATATGTGAAAGATCCCCACTGCAATAGATGTATACAATGCTCTAGCAACTACATGTGTAGACTTCATAAAATATAGAGTGGGTGCACTTAGTTTGCATATAGTTTGGAATAGTAATCTTTGCAGGGATAAACTCACCTGTTAACAAGAGGTGAAAACGTACTAGACTCATCAAAGTGGTAATTCCTCACAGCTGAGCTACTTGGCTCATCTTGATGCTGGCGCTCCAAATTCCAGTCTACGGCTGTGTGATCATGGGAATACAAGGAATCCTTTGTCTGGTGGAAACACAAGAAGTAATTTAAGATTTAATTCACTCAAGCTTATGATATAACACTAAAGAATAAGAACGTACAGAGTGGGTTAACGCTACACCAGCTGAGCGTAGTGGAGCCAAAGGGGAATTATTTGAGTAGTTCACATCTGACTGCCAAGGTGCTAATTGATATTCTGACTCCTTCAACTTTCTCTAATACAAGAAAAGATCAGACACAAGCATCTATCGTAGGTCAGTAAGCAATACAGCGGATTCAATGCCAGGAATAAACTGCCGTCAAAAATGAAGCAGACACTGACATTTAACACCAGATAAGCCCATACCCGGATAACATACCTCAGTAAGAAGAAGCTTTTCTTGTAGATGCTTAAACAGAACCTGAATAAAAAAGACAATAGCTATAAAACGAAGCAGGGTATAATATATAATCAGTCAATTAACTTCCTATCCAAGTTCTATGATTTATGGTTTCCATGAATCCACATAAATTCTAGGTTTCACAGACAAGATAACAAGTGCTTGTGCTTCCTTATCCATGAAGCTCAAAGTTATGTCAATCGAGCTCCGTTAATCATCGATATAGGATACTCCATAAATTAACTGAAAGAGACTTTAAGTCATGGTCACTTGCATAGGAAACTAAAAACGATGCACAGTTTTAAAATATGCCGCTGAGAGGCAATATTCTTTACATTATATTGTAGTTCCTGAATTTCAAGGGATGTGAATTTGAAACATTTCCAGGGAAGATGATGTACCCCACTATTGAAGTCAAGTCTAATACAATGCAACAAAATCTCTCAAACTAGTAGGCTACCGTATGCAAGTAAAAAATTACAACTGAATGACAAAGCAAGAAAGGTAAGATTCCAACACAAGTTATAACAAAGGATAAAAGATAGCAAGAGACAGCACTTTAGATTTCGGATCTGACCTTCACATTGCTAACAATAGCCTGAGCATCAGAAACCTGTGGTTGCAGAGAATACTCCGATAAAAGAGGTAACAAGTATGATACAAATGCAGATCTCTCTTGCTGTGTAGCCTGGAAAGATTCGAAAAAGGCATATTGGCTTCGGTTGAAAATTAACCAGATTTTGCGTAGAAGTGTATACCAATTGCACTACGTTGTTATCAAAAATTATGATGAGAGTGAGGTGGGAGAGACAAATCCTAGTCTGAAAAACTGAACCATGAACATTTGGTAACAAGTTGATGGAAACTGAGGATAACTTATGGTTACCAAAGAAAAAAGAAATGAGGAATTTAGGCGTATGCCAGAAGACAACTATTGCCGTAATTCCACATACACAAGACGATAGTACCTGTAAGGCATATGTTAAGCGTATATTTTCCTCAATTATCTCTTGTCTATAAGAGAGAGCTTTTGATGAAGCATCAACAAGATCTTGTTGCTGTTGATCAAATGCCTGGTTACAGCAGCAAGAATCTTTAAGCTTCCAAACAATTAAATTAAATACAAGATGAAAACAGATAAGTAAATAAAAAAAGAAAAAGGAAAGGCCAACCAGACGCATGTAGGCAATTCGCTTTTCCAGAACATATTTTTCATTGCGAATTTGGGCTTCCTAAAAAATACATAAAATGTTTGTAAGCTGATTTAGCATAAAATTAACAAAGAATGCAAGGGATGAACCAACAGCAAGCATAAAAGGCTACAGGTTTTATTATGTCCTTTTACTCTTATGGTTGTCTGGGTTTTATTTGTGGTTGAGCTGATTGCTTAGGGTTTTGCTCTTCTTTTGTGCCCTTTCGAAGAGAACATAAAAATCACTTAAGAAATAATCTTTGGTTTGGATCAATATGAGTTTGCCGCTTCTCCTATGAAACGGAGTAGGATACTTGCAGGTCTCTCTAAGTAGCAGCAAATCTATCTTTTCCCATGAATATCCTACTTTGTTTATGACAAACTTTTATTGATCCAAACCACAGATGATTTTCATTTCTTGTTCTGTTCACTTATAAAGGGCAAAAAACTAGAGAAAACCATAAGCAACAAATGAAACCTGACTCAATCACAAATAAATCCCAAGGAACCACAAAAGTAAGTAACATAAATTCCCAATAATGACTCGAAATCTCCCTTGTCGAACAGGACTCACCTTAACGGAACAGTCAGTAAGATATTTACTCAACTGCGAAATTTCTTGTTCCTGCTCCTGGACCTTGTGAATGAGGTCCTGAATAAGTACATAGTTAAGTTAAAACTTTTTTATTTACACCAAGGAAACCAAGACGTAGTTAGATTGATGGAGACCTGCTTCCATGCATTGCCTGAATTATTTACTCCATCACCTGGCACAGATCCATGAGCAGACGAGTTGATGTCTACTGTATGCTCTCCTTCTAACCGCATTCTAGCAGATATCAGATCTCGAGAATTATACACTTTTAGACAGTGGAAATTCGTCTATACCATAAGATTTACAAGTAAATTTAGCACCCGGCAGAGTGGTAGTTTTAGTTTCAGTACCTCATAGGAGATAATGAAGAATCAAGTTGAGAGGGACCAGCACCATTTATAGCTTCTCTGACAATGCCATTAACGAAATTTCCCTCAGAGAGCTTTTCAAAACGATTACTCAGATTAGCTTCTTCGCCATTACCATTCACATGTGGGTGAACAACCAGCATGCCTGATGAATCAGTATCCGAAGTCTTAATCACACTCTGCTTCCAGTCAACTGGTTGGTCAACTAGAGGGGACACAAGGGCAGTATTTGAGTGATCTCCAAGATTAGATGTTTGGGGAAAGGAATCATCTGATTTCTAGATGGAGAACAAAAAACAAGATTACTATGTAAATCACAAATTCACCAATGATTAAAAAGGTAAGCATTATTACAACTAAACAAGGATCCTCACTAATTGCGAAAATACAGATATCTGACTGCAAGTCATCACATAGACCGAAGAGATACTCTCTTTTCCATTTAACTAGATAAATTACTTACATATTTAGCCAGCTCCAGAGCACTTCTCTCAAGTTCAGCTTTTAAACGGCTATTCTCCTCCACCTGCTTAGAGTAAAAAAAAAAAAAAAAAAACACAATCTTAGATTGCCAAATTACTTCAATGACAAACAAAAACCATCGTCTTGCGGTGGCAAATGCTAAAGAGACCAAGAGACGACGAATCCTACACTCAAGATACTTATTTATCCCTTAGGCATTAGCCAGAATCCACAGCTATTTCTCTTTCCCAATACATAAGTTTCGAAATGGACGGATTTGAGCAAGTACATCCCCACAAATTGAAACAATATCAGAAAAAAAAGACACAAAAGAGAGAACCAGACCTGCTCCTTGATGGTGGTTTCTGCTGCTTCAACAGCTTTGATAACCTGAAACAAGTTGTCGTTCTTAAACTCATTCTCAAGCGAGCGAGAAGAATCATCTTCAAGTCCCAAACCAGAAAATTTCTCGGTCAATCTCTCCTCATGGCCATTCTCCATCATCAGCTGCTCACTCGGAAGCTGACTAAATCCCAATCGAATCCCAAAGAAGTCTAATTTCCGCTCTTTTGTTCTTTCTAATTCTCATGATCTCATCTGAGCGGCGTTTAAAGCAATCGAATCTCACGGATGAAACAGGAACTAACCCCAAAAAGGTAGGAAATTTCTGAGAATGAAATTGAAAAATTGAGCGTGTTGATTTTAGAAGAAATGATAATGATTGCGAGAGCAAATGATAAGGAACCAATTGCGCAATCACACGACAACACGAAAAGCCCAGTAAATAAAAATTGGTTTTTTTAATTGAAATGAGAAGAAAGTTTCCTCCTTTGTCTTCGTCGTCGTCTTCTTCAAGCAATCTCTCTCCCTTTTATTATCTCTCTCTCTCTATCAGTTTTTTAATTCTGGGACTGGTAAGTAAAGTGTTGTGCTGACCTCTGGGTTTTATATATATACATTGCACTATTTATTTATTTGTTACCTACTAAAACTAATACTATTTGCAACAAGCATTATGATTTTCAAATAATTTAAGGAATCTAACAATTTTAAGGGGAGACTAGTTTTTATAACAAAAGTCAGAATCTGTGCATCATGTACACGAAGTTCTGAAACAACTGTATTTAGATTAAATAAACAAGTTTTGTCAGTTAAGAAACTGCACACTTTCTAAACTGAGAGGATTCTGAGCTTTCACAAGTTCTTTAATTAGGTTTTGATGTACGGCAGGAGTTTGGTCAGTAACACTGCACTCTCTCCTTTCCTCCATTCTTTGAAATCTGGAACGTCAATAAAGTACTCTTCCTCGTTCCACCTTTTGAGTGCTGTGAGAGAAAATGGTCCATGTGTTTTTCCTTTGGGGAATTCATAGAACCACATCACCTTCTTTGGATCATAGTTCTGGTAAGCTCGACTGTCTTTGTCATCATCCTCATCATCATCATCGCTTAATTCGATAATCTCTATGGGGTTTGATTGAGCTTGAGGTTGGTTAGAGAGATCAATCACAGGAATACTTGACTGTTGATGAGTGACTTCAGTGATACAGTCCTTGTTCTGTGTGATGTCATATGCTGGGGGCTCGAATACATCTTCATGGAGATCTTTGTTACCTAGAATTCACACAAACAAAAATACAGATCCCTGTAACTCCTTGGATACCATCTAGTTAACTATTAAGAACAAACAAGTCGGGAGGAAATGGTTCAATCCAGCCAACAGAACAATACAAGAATAAAAACCAGATGATGTTCAATTAATCTAATTAGTGTAAAGACACATTCATCTTGTTAAGTAGTTCAATCTGAACACGTTTGGACAAAGGCAAGGACGAGCATGATCATTAATCCAGCCAATTTAAGTCTTCTCGATGAATTGAAGTTACAAAGGATGGACGCACCTGCAGAGGCAGTGCATGTTGGTTGGTCTTCTCCATTACCGAGCTTCGAACCTTCTAAAGTTTTCTGGATAGTAGAATCTGGTGAATCACTTAGTTGTTTTTCTTCGTCACTTTGATCAGCCTCAATGAAGGCATCAGGGTATGGTACGCTGAAGTCATTTTCTATCTTCTCATCATCAATTACATACTCAGGATCAAGTTCTTCGACAACAACTTCAGGAACTTCATGGAACAACCTCAACTGTTCTTCCGAATTCTTAAGAAGCTCCAAATTTTCTAGAGTTTTCTTGACACTAGAAGCTGGTGAATCACTCAGTTGTTGTTTTCCGTCACTTTGATGAACCTCGGGGGAAGCCTCAGGATTTGGTACAATGAGGTCATTTTCAATATTCCTATCATCATCTACTTTCTCAGGTTCAACTTCTTCTGCAACAACTTCAGGAACTTCACACAATAGCCTCGACTGTTCTTCCGGATTCTCAAGAAGCTCTCTTTTGTCCAGATACTGGGACAGCGTATAGCTAAGAAGTCAAGGAAAATATATAGAAAGAGTCTCGCTCTCACTTCCCCAATAGTAATTCTTCAATTATAAGTATATAAAAATGATTATGATTATGAAAAGGATATTCTCTTCGCCATCCCTTTTCATTAGCCTGATTAATAAGCCTTTGTAACAATACAAGCTCTCTTGCAAGCCACTAAAAGACACCCACCAAAAGTTGAGAGTTAGTTATGGAAATACAATTTGACATAACAACCGAGAATTGATTGATCATCTTCTGAGCTATCTTGATTGTCACTTTCAATTGTGAGATAAATAAGAGACGCGGTAATGAATGGGGAAAATATTTAATATCATGTCAAATAGAGAGTAAATTAGCAACATACATGTTTTGTCACATCTTCATGCAAACTTCGAGCCTTTTCTTCCACATCCGCCTGTCCATGGTTAAAGTGGATTTTGATTATAGAACTTAATATAAAACAGAAGCAATATAATAAACAAAATGAGGAGCAATGCAAGAGTTAAATGTCGACCAATACAAATATTTACTAGAGAGAGCTCTAAAGACAACAAGGCTGCAAAATAAGGTACCATTAGCTACTAAATAGAAAAAGAAACTTACAACTGTAAGTCTCTTAGCAAAGCCATTTTTTATTCTCTGATGAAGTTCTTCACATTCCTCCTGCAAAAGTTAAAGTAAAGCTATTATAAAATCATAAATAGGAAGCACTATCTGTCAAGTAAAATCTGACTAGCCATTATTTAAACAAGATAGATTGCATAAGATAGTACGTCTTCACATAACTACAAAATTAGATCAGTCCATATACAGCCACTAGTCAATACACAGGGCTACCTGAGGACTTATGGTCTGAAACACACAAACACTCACACTATTTCGACTAACTTTCTGCCTAACATTGTCAATGATAAGAAGGACAAAAGTAGAACAGGCATAGTTCTGAGAATTTACCTGAGAAAAATCATCATCTGATAGGGAAGAGACAAAAACATCTTCTAGATAATAGGAATAATTTGTAACCTGAAGAAGATTACCATCAATCGGATTTCCCTCCATCACACCTACTTAACAGGAAATCAAAAAACGAGAGAGAACTTAACCTCCTACAACAGACCAAATATATATGATGAACCTGACAATCTAAGAGATGAGATTAGTGATAAAAAAGTTAAAAGTAAGTCACAAATGAATAGGACTCAATCTCAGGCAAATCTAAGAAGTTACAGAACTTTTGAGTTGTTGGAGTGAAACTACAGTATGTTGATGTTTGACTTGTCCAACTAGGCTATGTACAGGTACCAGGGTTGAGATGAAAATTACCTGTCACGTAAACAAGCTGACAGGGTTTCTTGATCCTCACAAAAGTCCCCACAACTTTACTCTCAAAAGTTTCAGGAGTCTTTGCTAGTTCCTGAAGTAAACTCTTTCTCAAATACAAAAGCTTCACATTATCGCTCACTATTGCAGCAAAAGTGCCTTTAGGCTTTTGCACAACCTGCTTCGCCCGTTTAGCCACCTTATCTGATGGAGACAATCTCTGTTTTTCTTGTTTATCATCCTCTGGAGTGTATAGAAAATCAAAGAATGACTCGTCCTCCTGATTCTCTGCATAATGCTTCTCTACCAAATCAGGGACTTTGACTATATTGATCTTCGTAGTCCCAAAAAGCGAACGCAACTTGTCATCGCAAGCTACGGTCTTTCTCTTCTTCTTAGAAGGAGTTTCACGGTTTCTCTCCCGGATATAGCTCATCACAATCGTTGTAACTTCATTCTCAGGTATCTTGTTTGTGGTATCTCTACCAAGTGACTGAAGAAACTCAATGAGATTTTTCGAACCCCAACAATCAAATTCCAAACTTTTAGGTTTTCTAAACCTCTTTCTACTCGAACTTTTCACTTTTTCATTGGAGTCCTCCATTCTCTAAGCTATACCCTGTGATGTTTCAACCCAAAAAGACAAAAAAGGTCAAAGCTTTTTCGATCAACATTCCATAGAAACATTAACCTAGAAGAAGCAAAGCATTACGACGAAACTTCCATTAAGCAAGATTATTAGTTTCGAAAATCGATTGAGAAGGAGAGAATACACTTTACAGAGAAGAAAATGCAAAACCTTGATGACGGGTATATGAAACGGCACAAATGAATAAAGACGGAAACTTTAGGATTGTAACTGTGAGAATCGTTGAATCGGTGACAACCCTCGAGAAGGAATTTGACGGGAAAGCTCAAAGCTCCGGTAGAATGTATGATCCGGAAGGAGTCGCAGCAGAGAGAATCACACACTCGAGAGCAACTCACCGCTAGAGACGAAGGAGACACTGTTTTATTATTCGACCCTCTTTTCTTTTTTCTTCTCTATGACTATAATCCGATTTTGTTGTGTGCATTCATTTTATTTTATTTTTTTGTCGGGTCACGCAGCCCTTACCCGATCCGAATCATCAGAACATTCTAGATAGCACTAGGATTTTAGAAACTTCACTATTTGCTGATGAAGTCATTTTATTTCAAGAGTACATTAGGTCTGGGCGTTAGGATTTTGGATCGGATTAGGTTCAAACGTTTTCGCATTTGGATGGTTCGGATAGAGAATTAGTTAGGCCACATTCTTAATATAGTATTAGATAAAATTAGGACTTTAGAAACTACACTAGTTTTGATCAAAAAAAAAAAAAAAAAAACTACACTAGTATTTGTTGATGAAATCAATTTATTTCATGAGTACATTTAGGTCTGGGAGTTCAAATTTTAGATCAGGTTCGGTTCAGATTTGTTCGAATTTGGATAATTCATATAGAGAATTAGTTGGATCACATTCTTAATATGGTATTAGAGGGAGAAGTTTTGTTACATCATTTATATATTACCTAAGAGTATATTCCATCAACAATATGAGATACTCTCCCTTTGTTTTGAGATTTTTGTTTCAGAATATATGATGTTTTCAAGTTTCTATTCAATTTTTAGATTAGTTTAGTATTTTATATTATGTAGTATTATTTCTGATTTGTTGAACTTGTTAAAACTAATATCTTCTTAATCTGCGTGTTTTAGTTAAAACATCCTATATTTTGAAATGGAAGGAGTATTTAATAGTCTCTCTTGAGATAGGCGTGAAAAATGGTCTAACACGAAAACTGTCTAAACCTAATACCACAACAAAATATGCCATTTATATGGACTACATATGGGCTACATAGATAAAGAAAACAAATGTAAGAAATTGCTTATTGGGCTTAACTATAGAATCTGATACCATATTAAGAATGTATCATAATTATGGGCTGTGAAACCATATGAGAAAAAATGATTGCCATATATACTAATCAAGAATCTATTCCATCATTGATGTGGGATATTTAATAGATACTTTCAGATTCAGAAAGCATTGAAACTCTAATGGTGTAAACAAGCGTGTCGTCCAAGTCAAGTACTAAGTGAAGCTTCTTGTCTTCAAGCCAAGAGCATTGTGAGATGACCCGACTCACACTATCTGTATGAGTGTATCCCTTTGTCAATTTATCCTCTCTACTTATTACATCATGAAATGGGCCTTGAACCGGCCCATCATCACTAGTTGGAATCCGAGAAACTATGTCCATTTTTTTTTCTTTCTTTGTTAGGCAATTTTTAAAAAATTGCAATTTCAAGAACGTAGATAAAATTGTTACGTGCCAGAATATTTATGAAAATAATGATCAAAATCTTTTGTATTAAGCTTAAATTATTTGCGTTATACATCATTGTGCTTTTTCTCTTGAAGAGTATGAGATGTTGGAGTATGCGGATTAGCTTCTTCTAATTTCGTTTTAGTGGTAAACATATACAGAGGATTAGCTTAACTCATGTTTACTCAAAAGTAAGAAGAAGCTAATCCGCTTTATAACTTTTTCCAAAGATATCTGTCTGTTTTTTTTTAATTGTTGTCATACAGAAGAAGAAGAAGAAGACGTGTTACAACAATCCTACTATGAAAGTGCCATGAATATTCCACCCAGAGAATTAATTGCATCATTATCGTTATCATTCCATACTTTTAATTAAGTATTACAAATAATAATAATACTACTACTAATAAAGCAATAATGGCTTTAGATTATGATAAGAAGATGCCCTTTAACCAATTCTTCTTAACGAAGCATCACTTGTCTGTTGGTCGCCACACTCGAATTCTATATTTAATTGAATGAACCAAACCATATTATTATTATCATTTCAACTTTTCTATTTCCTTTTTTTTTTTTTTTTGTTAAAGAAAAGTATATACTATTTTGTTTAGCTTTCAACTTTAATATTTTCTATCCAATTTTTGTATTCCATGGTCGGGGCCATCTACCAACTTCTTCCACTAATCCTTCTCTCTAATCAGCCTTTTAAATTATAAGGTTGTATATTAGTACTAAGGTAAAAGCCTAAACCATCAACTAACATAGCATCATCGTTTTCTGAAAGCTAATTGTTTTATCAAGCTAGCTAGCTAGATATTTATGACAGCTACGCTACGCTAAACCATCTTAAGAATTCTTAAGTTGTTAATTAATATTGAGCATATTCATTCGGCATCTATAGACCTAGTAGTAGTGAGAAAACATGGTAAACTACAAAACGTAGTAGTTTGTCGTCACCAATCACTTATGAAATAGTATTAGTATATCATATCTAAATTTGGTATAACGGTGGTTGACTTTGTTTTCTATTTTTAAATTCTTTATTTGGGGAAAAAAATTAGTTGCTCTTTTTTTTTTGTAAAATAATAATGTGAAAGTCGGTGATTTTAGGTGTTGATTTTATTTTTCTTTATGTTAAATTATATGATTATATCATGGATTTATAAATTATGTTTATGTAATTTCTATAATATGTCACAAATCACTTCAGAGTTATGTTTATGTCACCAATCACTTAGAATCATATCATTTCAAAGATAAATGTTTATGTGTTTAAAATGTATAAATCCACATAATACTATATAGCACCAAAATACTTTTAATCTAGATTACCAAAACCAAAAAAAAATACTTTTAATCTTTTATTCAATAGCCAAATTAAGAAAAAACAGGTATTAATTTATCATTTACGTTTGATGTTCTAATCCAAACCTATACTGGATAATAATCTCAAATATTGCATTAATTTTTTTAAAAACATCATATATATTGGTTTTATGATTTTGGCTTACTTATAAATGGAAAAATTAAAATATATATACTTTTTAAAAAAAAATCTTTAATCTATCCAAATGATAATTTATGTGATTTATCAAATTTTATAGTTTCCTATGAGAAATAAAGATTTGTTATTTATTAAACTTCTTGTATAAATCCATTTCAAATATTTGAATAATAAAACAAATTTAAGAAAAAAAGAAAAATAAAAAATGGGAAAAAAAAGAAGTCCAAAAAAAGGTTCTGTAGTGGAAATAAATCCGAAAGGAGGGGGCCATAAGGTTTCTGTTGTCGAGTCGAAATCCAATCCAATCGAAATCGAATCGAATCGGAATTGAGTCGAGTCGAGTCGAGTCATCTCCGCCATTATCGTCTTCTCCTCCTATCTCTCTCTCTCTCTTCGCCACCTCTCTTCAATTTCTCAGATCCTCCGATCCGGCGGCGTTACTTTTCCCACACTTCTCTCCATTTTTTTTTTTTTTTTTTTTTTCCTCGCTGAGAAGCTAAGGTAAGACGAAAATAGCTCTTAAAGCAGCTCTTATTCTCGTCTTGATTGTTTTTTTTTGCCAGATTCGTTAATCATTTCCTTGCGATTTTGCATGATCTGTTGAGTAGTGTTCTTGTTTTGATTCAATTCCGATTCAAATGCTGCTTATAAACCAATCCATGCCATGAATTTTGTTACAGGAAAAAAAAAATTCTTCGATACGCGTTGATGGATCTGGTATATATAGCTACGGATTAGGATTGGCTCTCTGTAATCTATTTCGTTGACCAGAGCTCGAACGACGTTGAATTGGGGTTTTTGTATTGTGTATGCCTCCGGATCGTTGTATATCGTCTGTTTCGTCCGCGGAACTCAAGAGCAGAGAGGTTATTAGCTTACGGATATGCAGAAGAGTGGTGTTAACCGGAATCCTTCTTTAAGAGTAGCTATTCCTCCTCAGGCACAACAGTCCCTCAGACGTTTAGGTTTTTGCTCTCAGATAGCTACCGGTGGATCTCAGCAGTCTTCTCCTGTAGTGTTTCCTGAGAAGAGAAGCAAGAAGGTGAAGACGTCTTCCCGACGTGGTGGTGAGGTTACTAGTGATCCACAACAGGTGAAACCAAAACCTGATGAGCATCGGATTGATATTGTTGGTGGGGATGAGAAATCGGATTTGTTAGGTAGTCTTGTTTATGCTGGGAAGCTTGTATTGGATAAGAGAAAATCTGCAACTGGGAAAGATGCTACTGAGGTACAACAACCATCTGCCACGGATACCTCTAATAAAAAAGCAGTTGATGCAAAGCTTACACGCAGGGCCTTGGTTTGGGGTTCTGACATGCTACAGCTTGACGACGTTGTCTCTGTAGGTTTCTTCTTTCTCTTGAAATTTAATTGGCCTGCAATGAACTGAATAAGTCTGTGTATTGAATGAACTGAGTCAAGAAACTTATCTATGTTTTGTTTAATTTTGTTTAGGTGACATACAATGTTGGTCTTAGACATTTCACTGTGCATGCTTACCCAATTGGAAAAGGTTCTTGTGGTCTTTCTTGCTTCGCGAAACCTAAGAGAAGCCGCAAGGATTTCCGCTTCGTTGCACCTACGGTAGAAGAAGCAGTTCAATGGGTGGCCAGTTTTGGAGATCAACAATGTTTTATCAACTGTTTGCCACATCCTTTAGTCTCAAAGAAACAGGCTTCGTCTGAGTTATTTTCGGTCCCAATTGATACCCCTCCTGAGTTGGTCTTCAGGTGTAAGAGTGCACCTAAAATGCTTGTCATATTAAACCCTAGGTCAGGGCATGGACGATCTATCAAAGTTTTCCACAATATAGTGGAACCAATTTTTAAGGTACTATTTCCAACATCACATAACTTTCCACTTTTACGTACTAATAGAACTTAGGTTTTATATGAAATTGTCTACATATTCTTCTATACTCTGGAGAACATTTCCAATTATCCAATCCCAATTTGCATTTTTCATAAATAATTATGTTTTTCTTACCTTGGGTGTAATATTGTAAACTCTCACAGCTGGCCGGGATTAAGTTGGAGGTAGTCAAGACAACTAAAGCAGGTCATGCGAGAGAGTTGGCTTCCACTGTCGACATTAACTTGTGCTCAGACGGTTGGTACCACTGCTTCTAATATGCATATTTTTTTCTTACGTATTTACTGTTACTTATGAGATCTTAATGATTCTTCTAGGTATAATTTGTGTTGGAGGCGATGGAATCATCAATGAGGTGAGATAATCAGCCTTCCTAAACCATTCTCACTTTTTTTTTTTTGCCCATTTTCTTTAGGAGTTAACTTTACGAAGTGATGTTCCTGTTATACCATACTTCATGTTTCTTATCTGCTCTACTACATTTCCTTGGTGCCTGGATGTACTTCTGAACCAATTTTTGTATTGAAATGGGACTTTATTGGCTTCTTTCAGTGTGCTCTGACCGCTTTGCAAGCATGCTGAATCAATTTAAGAGTTTAGTAACTCTTATCCTCCAGAGCGAGGACTTTGGGATGCATCTTATAGGGAAATGCTTGCTTTGAGCTGAAATACATGAGAACTTTCACTATTAAACTTTTGATTTATGTAGAACTCTTTAGGTAGACTAAGATGCATGCAAATTACAGCTTTTGATGCTAACATCTCCTAGTTTCTAATTACTTGGAATGAACTCTCATCTCATGGCCTGCCTTCTTTCAATGTTTCAGGTTCTTAATGGTCTCCTTACTCGAAGCAATCAGAAAGAAGGAGTTTCTATCCCAATTGGAATAGTACCTGCTGGTTCTGATAACTCGTTAGTTTGGACTGTCCTTGGTGTAAGAGATCCTATTTCTGCAGCACTCTCTATTGTGAAGGTACTCCTACCTAAAATCCTATTGGTCCCTGCTTTGTTTTATCCGGCCACCAACATTAACTAGTGCTTTTTCAGCTTAAACGATTTTTTTCTTTTCTTTTTTGGTGGGCTTAGGGTGGCCTAACAGCTACTGATGTTTTTGCTGTTGAATGGATTCATACCGGTATTATACACTTCGGAATGACGGTATCCTACTATGGTTTTGTTAGCGATGGTAAGTGAAAATACATTTGTGCTTTTTTCTTGCATGAGTTTCCAATGATAAACAGTTTCTCAAGTGTAGTTAGTTTTGATTCTGTATACCTAGCTTCTTTGTTATATTCCTGTGTCTGCAACTGTTTAGATCTTTCATGCATTGTAGAGGAGAAATATTATAAACCTTCCTTACTGTACTTTAAGTTTACTTTTTAATATTTTACTTGATTTCATAGCATATTGCAGAATATGCACTCTTCTGATGATGAGATAGAAGCTGAAAATCGTTTAGTTATTCAAACATATTTTGGATGAAATAAAATACATTGAACTTGTGCAAAAGGCTGGAAAAGTTTCTCCATTCCTATAACAGTTCCGATGTGTGTTTGATGTATTAGTTTGAGCTATGGATGCTGTCTCGTGTTTGACTATCAGGATTATTGTTGTGAAGTATTTACTTTGCACATATCAGTACCTTCATGAATACTGCATAATGTTTGTGGCATTCAGTTGCCATGACTAAGTTCATGGTTTTAAATTGTGCTTGTCATTATCTATTTGCAGTTTTGGAACTCTCTGAAAAATACCAAAAACGGTTTGGTCCTTTGCGTTACTTTGTTGCTGGATTCCTCAAGTTCATGTGTTTGCCGAAGTATAGCTATGAAGTGGAATATCTTCCGGCACAAAAAGAGGATGCAGAAGGCAAAATTCGACTTGAAAAGGAAGCTGTGGATATGCAAGATCTCTACACGGATGTAATGAGGAGATCAAGCAGAGAAGGATTTCCTAGAGCCTCCAGTTTATCAAGTATTGACTCCATAATGACCCCAAGCGTAGGTGAAGTAGACACGGGTAGCAGCACACATGCCAGCACCGAGCCATCTGAATATGTCCGTGGAATAGATCCTAAAATGAAACGCATGTCCTCTGGAAGAAAAGATGTTTCAGCGGAGCCAGAGGTTATTCATCCTCCATCACAGTCAACAACCCCTAACTGGCCAAGGACAAGGTCAAAGTCAAGAATGGATAAAGGATGGATGGGGTTAACATCCGTGCAGGATCCTCCAACTCGATGTTCATGGGGGAATACCGGTGGTCATGACAGGGAAGATATTTCATCTACTGTGTCTGATCCGGGTCCGATCTGGGATGCGGGACCTAAATGGGACAGTGAACCGTCTGCTTGGGATGTAGAAAACTCAATCGAGCTTCCTGGTCCTCCTGAGGATATAGAGACAGGACTGAGGAGGCAGACCATGACACCAAGATTTGAAGATAAATGGGTTTCTAGGAAGGGGCATTTCCTCGGCATCATGGTCTGTAACCATGCTTGTCGGACTGTGCAGAGTTCTCAGGTCGTGGCTCCCAATTCAGAACATGACGATGGTACAATGGACATGATCTTGGTTCATGGGTGTGGAAGACTGAGGTTGCTGAGGTTTTTTATACTTCTGCAGACAGGTCGACATCTTTCTCTTCCATATGTCGAGTGTGTAAAGGTAGTTGTTTTTCTCTAAAGGGTCTCCTTCTCTTGCGAATTTTCTTTCTTATTTTATTTTTTTTGAAACTCGGGATGTGCTAGGAAATGCTAATCATAGGATTAAACTCAATGCTGTCATATGTATTATATAGTCTAGAGTAGAGTGTAGTTGATCAAATGCATGACATTGCAGGTGAAGTCGGTGAAGGTGAAGGCAGGAAAAAACACACATGACAGTTGTGGTATAGACGGAGAGCTGTTTGCATTGCATGGAGAAGTGAAATCGACTATGCTACCGGAGCAATGCAGACTGATCGGTAATGCTCCTGGACGACATTCATAGTTATTAATGTCATCAATTTGTGAGGATGGAGAGGGAGAAAGAGAGAGTTTGGATGTTTATATATATGTCTGGAATTCGTTTAATTGTTTTTTGTCTTGGTCGGCGTCAAGTTTACGGTACGTATCTATGCCATAAGAGAAGTAACATGAGAGTGTATACAATCAAATCCTTTGTGCCATAAGTTCCCTATAAAACCCCAAACCCTTTGTATATTCTTTTACCCCTTTTTGTGTGTTTTGAATTATATATGTACTGTGTATGTGTTTCCTACAACGATTTGTGTGTTTCCATTTCTTTCTTCTCTTCCGCTTGAAGCTAGAGTACGTAGATGAATTGTTGAAACTGCAACCCTTGAGATGTATTGTCTCTATACACTGTTTTTGGTTGTGAATCATGCAGCAAGACGTTACTGTTGTTGCTCGGTGATCTGAAAAATATAAGACAGTAAAAATTTATAACTCTTAAAAACAACGGTAAATAAAGTTATATATCAGAGGGGGGCTGGTGTGGTTCCTAAGGCGACGAAATCTTTTGGACTAGGTTAACTCGGGTGAAGTATCTAAACTTGTCTAGAAGTGATCTCTCATTTGAGGACATCTGTAATGTTATACCACTTGTACGGTACGTAGGTGATAAAAGAGTATTTTTTTTTAGAAAAGATAATTAAAACTGCAAACAGATTCTTTCTGTCTGACTTGGAACTCTAAAAGCATCACACTTGCATTTAAGTAGATAGAAGCCGCACGTTCCTCATCCAGTGAAAGTGAAAGGACAAACACACGTCTCTTGATGTGTCTTCTTCTCCCTTTCCTTTTCACTTCTTATTAGTGAATGATTCATTCACCTTATCCTTTATAATTTCCTAAAAAAAAACCTTAATTATCCATTTCATTCACACTTTTTTTTTTGTCTGCATGTATCATTTCATTCACACGTTTCTTGATTTGTTTCATTCCGAAAGAAAAGAAAAAAAAAATCATATTCATATTTCAAATTGAATCTAGATAAGTAGTAGTAAATGTATATTTTAGCATATCATTCTTTCTAGTAACAGAACAGTAACGTAAAAACGTACTCCCTCCATTTCAAAATATAAGATGTTTTAAGTAAAACACGCAAATTAAGAAATTTTTACTTTTAACAAGTTCAACCAATCAGAAACAATACTGCATAATATAAAATACTAAACTAATCTAAAAGTTGCATAGAAATTTGAAAACAGCCTATGAAACAAAAAACTTTTCTAAAACATCTTATATTTTGAAACGGAGAGAGTATTATTTAACATAACTAAGCCGTTATGGTTTCACAATTGTATATCCAACGACTTCTATAAGGTCAATTATAAAATTCCAACCCGAATAACCCGAGTATCGACCGACCCCAACCGAATAAACCCGACCTGGTTAACCTGAATATGGCGTATGCCCGGGACTATAAATAATGAACCGAGACTGAAAAAGAAAAAAGCGAATCAGTTAACAGTTGTCACTTGCCCAATCTTCGAACACGATTTTGGATTTTCTAATCTGAGACTGAGATGAGTAGCAGCACCACCATGACTTTGTCACCGGCGATCGCTGCCGCCGTTAGTCCTCCGTCCTCTCACGACTATCTCTCCTCTTCCGCCACTATAGCTACCACCACCACACCCACCCCCATCTCTCTCAAATCTTGCATCCTCGCACCTCTCTCGCTCATTACTCCCCAGTCTCGAATCACACGCTCAACCTCAAGAAAAACTCCTCGAATCACGATTCGATGCGGTGTCGCTACAAAATCCGCTGATTCGGTGAACTTAGACGCGTCATCATCGGAGGAAGATATCGAAGCGGCGGAGGCGAAGGCGAAGATAGGATCTAGGGTTAGAGTAACGGCTCCGTTGAAGGTTTATCATGTGAATCGAGTACCAGAGGTTGATTTGGAAGGTATGGAAGGTAAACTCAAAGATTACGTCTCTGTTTGGAAAGGGAAACGAGTCTCAGCTAATTTTCCCTATAAGGTTGAGTTCTTTATAGAGATTGAAGGTCGTGGTCCTGTTAAATTTGTCTCTCACCTTAAAGATGACGAGTTCGAGTTCATGGATCAGTGATTGAAACGATCAGGCATAGATTATTTTTTTCTCCTTTCTCAGTGTTTGTTTTTTGTTGTGTTTACTGGAGATCTGGGAATGGAGAAGGATTTGTATGTAGTGATGTGTATACCCTTTAGCAAATCATATACATAAGGTTTCTTCACTCTACATTTGGCTTTTAATCTTTGTTGTTATTGGTTTCTTACTGTTATATAGATAGGGAGAAATGAAAGAGTTGGGTCTTGATGTGGATGCTTTGATTCATAACGGTAAATTTAGGCTGTGTGGTTGTTGTTTCAAACTATTTCATATCAAGATCAAGGTCCAACTTTGGTAGTGACTAGTCAGACTAGATTTGGGGGTTTGCAATTAACTCTAGCATCAGTGAAGTATATTGATCATACTGGTAAGCGTGAGTTTGGGATTAAAGATCACACTAAGTATGAGTTAGCACTTGTGCGTTGTGACTAACATCGTTGAAAGTATTCTCTTCTTCGGAGGTCCCGTCCACGAGACCAGTGGAAGGGATTTTACATATCGTGGCATGTACTTGCATTGATCTTAAGGTATATAAATCTGTGTTGTCTCTGTTTGGTTTTAGGTGTTTTATGAGCTATAAGAAAATGTTTGGTCAGGATTGAAATGTAAACTGTTATCATTTCTCTCTTGGTCTTTTATAGTGTTAGTATCAGAGATATACTTGTGTGGTTGTGGTGCTGGTTATGATCTTTATGCTGCTTCGTATTATGGACCTGTGATAGCATATGTTCTAGTGAGATAGAGGAGAATGCAATCTAGTTCTTGTATATTGAGCAAGTCGTGTTTGATCATAGGAGATGATCGACCTATTGATTGTTAAGTCTTTGGAAACCCCGTGGATTTCTTCAAGCTTTCTTTGTTGCTACTTGCTAGTGATAGAGTAAGCTGACATGCTGTAAAGGACCGTGCTCAATATTAAGTTATTGTGGATCCTGTTGGTAACCATCGTTTTAACTTTTAACAAAAGCAGTTGTAAGTTTTGGTCGCGGTTAAAAAACAGTAAGAGATGTCAACTTAGGTAAAATGATAGTATGATCCCCTTGGTTATAACAAGAGGTTTGAATAGTAAATTCAGTTAAAAAAAAAAAGATAAACACTACAAATAGAAACAAAAACACAACTAGATGAATTTTTTCCTATAAAGAAAAGAATGATTGACAAATAAAGTACCTTGACTTTTTTTTTTTTTTGGGCAACAAAGTACTTTGACTTTATCTTGGGATATATCATGCTTACTGGACTTAAAGGAAGTAGTTTGGTAATTTGTACTTGTGTCGCATTCGTTCGTGAGTCAGATTCTTGGCCCATAGATATCTCATAAACAAAACAAAGACTCTTGGTTTTCAAGACTCTCGTCTTGTTCAACGTGGGACCACCCTTTCCAGGGACCTTTGGCGCACGTACGGAATCTAACCACTGCATTCGTTCTATCGCAACGTCTGCGGCAATGGTTCTCAAGGCGGCTGACTATGTGGCAGTGGTCGGTCACCCTCTACTTCGAGTGGCATCACTTTGTGGAGCAACTCTTTATCTTCAGGACTTGTTGTCCCCTATGTTTACCATGTAACCTTTTTGGTTCTAAATCAAGCTTTAATGCTTGTTTGTTGTATGTTTTAAATTTATTACTTGTAGTTTATTGTATCCTCCTGTGTAAGTTTATTGGTGTATTTGGCTCCCTTTCGAAGGAACCTTGTAAACCTTTAATCTAATATAATGGAGTGTTTGAGGGAAAAAAAAAAGATATCTCATAAACAAAGATATCTTAGGTTGAGACTTGAGACTAGCATAGTCAAATATAAGATGTCGTAAGGTAAAACAAAGTTCATCACAGATATCACGAGTTTTGTCACACTCTTCTCGGAGGCAGAAGAAAAAAAACTTAAAGAATATGTTCTGATTCCGTGAAAAGTATTAAACTGGTTTTCTTGACTCTAACGTACTACTAACACGTCCATATGTATATCACGTCTTCCAACGTTCAAGGTTTATAAGATTGTTGTAGTATTAAAAATCGGAGTGGATGGAGATTCGAGCTTCAAAAATTAAAATATGAATATAAAATAATTGGATTACAAAACTCAGATTTAGTGACAGCACATCTAGGCCAAGGCCAGGCCAGACCATGGTGGCAATGATTGATTTAGCTTTTTAATTAGCGACTGAGTGCATTGTGCACTTATAAAAAGCAAGCAGCCAAACATTTATACAATAAGAGGGACACATAATAGTAATTTAAACTTTAAAAGTCAAAACGCTTATGCCCGTAATTGTAGGTTTCTATTTCAAATTTTTGGCTGTCATCTTATCTTGTAAATGATCTGTAATTTTGTCTTTTAAAAGTTGTTACAAAACTTTATTATACCGAATGTTTATTTAATTAACATCTATCCATATAGTTGTTTACTTGATGTTACGTAATTGATCTCTACCACCTAATGAATTTCGTCCTCAACTCAAAAATAAAAACGTGATTTATTTATATAAGTCGATATAATGTGAAATGTCAATTCTACTTAAATATCATTGCAACCATAAATCAAGATTTTTACATATCCAAAAAAAAAAAAAAAAAACTAATAAATCAAGATCTATTAATAATCAGAAGAGATTACTACTAGTATAGTTCTAGACGTTTTTGGTTTTCCATTACTATTATAAAAAAATCATATTTTTGAAAAAATATAAATTAAAATCGTGTAACTTAACTCATTTATTGACTAAATAAAGGTTTTCCTATAATGGTAGAAACAAATGGGTTTCTTTTGTTTTTAGAGATTGAGTTTCGTGTACTTTGTATGGGATATCTCATGGCCCCCATGATAAAATTAGGTAGTCCGTTAATGTCAAGCCAAACCTTTCACCATTATTTGTTGTCTATCCAACGTTGCTCTATCTAAGTAATGTCACTGTTTTTTCATTATGAAAGTTATAATGTTTGTTTGCTATTGGATCTCTTAAGTCTTCACGTTTATCCTTACACTACGTTATTATTACAAATATTTTAGATACTTTGGAAATAAAACCTAGTAGTAGATTGAATTACGTAGACCGATAAGTTATGAATTATGATCATTGTAACGAGTTTTTTTTTCCTATGTTTAGACATGAGATCGACAAAACGAAATATAACTAATTTACATAAATTTTACAACTTTTTTCGACAGGGGTCCATGATAATAAATTATTTAACATGTATAAGCAATAATCACATAATAATGATTACATCGCCATTTCCATTATATCACCGACAGTAGTTTCGTAATATTCAATTCTACCAGTATAAAATAATAAGGTCAAAAACTTTTCTTGAGGATTAATTTGCTAACCGGGAATTCAGTTGCAATGTCACCCCTTTTTTTAAGTCCTTTATTGATTAATAACTATTTTTGGACATGCACAAGTACAGTTGTGTTCCTACAATCAGAATACATATACTATACTTATTTTCAACTGAATAAATATAGAAACCAGCAGGCAGCAGAACGAAACCTGATATGAACCAAACACCATTCGTGTCATGAGAGACATCGAGAATCAAAGACAAGGGAGTTCACATTTATAAAAAAAGTTACAATAGCTATATGAGATGTGTGTAATACTCCGAATTTTGAAAAATATGATGTGTGCATATAAAAAGACTACATTATTAAGATTTGTTTGATTACATAGTCTATGTCACTAAAGTCATTTTGATTTGTTGAGTTTTTTTTTTAAATAACATTGTAGTTAACTTTTTTTTATTGGTGCAAATAACATTGTAGTTAACTATGGCTCTGATTGGAAGCACCCAAACGACTCGTTTGCAAACGAGTCGCTACAATGACTACCAATCAACAAGTTTTTTGGAGAAGACGGTTGGATATCAAGGTCGGAGAAAACAATTGAAGATGGTGGTTAGAACCTATTTTTGGTGGTTACAAACACTAATCTTAACCAATGACAAAAACTAACGTTTGACATTATAGAGAGGTTGCACATTTTTTTTTTTTTTTTAAAGCAAAATGTAGCATAGTTTTTTATTTCTTTATTCACTATTCAAATCATAATCTTGATTTAATATATGTTGCTATTCTTTTCAATGTTTTTTAAGAAAAGGTTAGTAAGCCAAAAATAAAGAAAATTTTGTAAATCAAGATTATGATTTGGATAATAACACACTGTTTCTTTAATGAAGATTATGATTGTGTTACTATCATATTATGAAGATTTTAAAAATATACATTTGATAATTTTGTTAATATCACATTTGATCGTTTAGTTAATATCATTTAAATATATTGATATTTTCTATTATGAAGTAGATAATAATTTATCATTTCATTTATTTTTTCATTTTTAACTAAATTGATTTTTTTTTTTTAATATATTTATACTATTCAACCGCTATAATGTAACCAATCAAGCTAAACACTCAACCGCTTTCTTTTACTCTACCCTCTTTTTCATCCGCTAATTTAAACTACTTTCTTTTTAACTACCTATTTTACAACCGCTATAAAAGTTTTAACCGCATCTTTTAAATGTGGTCACCAATTGGAGCATATGTTTATGACTTAAGTGAAATTTCCTTTACTACAATGATTTTCAAAAACAAATATATCATTTATCCTACTTAAGTTAAGTATGAATACATTCTAAAAGCAATTTACAAAAGATAAAAAGGTAAAAAGTGCATAGTGATGTATAAACTAGTTTACAGTTCTTATAATGCATATTGTTTTAGCAAGAAATTTAGAAGATTATTTTTTACACGTAGAAGCAGCAAGCAAAATACAATTTGGTTGAAATGGATGGTGTGTGACAAAAAAAAAAAAATAATAATGGTAAGTTAAATAATTTGTTTCTTTTATTATCTAAAGACAAAAATTAAATTATTTGTGTTCTTTGTAGTAAATGTAATTAATGTAAATGTTGTATGTATGTACTTGAAAGATGTATGGAAAGCCAAAACAAAATTAAATTTGTTTTTTGGAATTTGAAATAGAGAGAGGGAGAAGAGAAACCAAAAACCCAAAGGTTAAAAAAAAGATCTCTCTTTTTTTCTCTCTCTCTCTCTCTCTCTCTCTGCGCCTCCTTCTCTCTTCTTCTCTCTCTCTTCTTCCTTTGTGTGCTCAGCTCTCTGTCATTCTCTCTCTCCTTCCTTTTGTACTTCGCCATTGAAGAGAAAAGAGAAATCACTTTCAACCTAACCTTCTTCCTTAGATTTTTTCTTCTATTGTAAGTGAGGACACAACACAAACAACGACGTTTCAAAGTAAGGATTTTTTTTTTTTTTTTCACGAGAAATAAAAACTTCTCCTTTCTCATTTTTTTTCAAACCCTGTTCCATTTCACAGACTTCCCCAAATTTGTTTTTAAAATTTTTCCATTGAGAAGAGTGAGATTGGCGTTTCTGGAAGATAAAGTTAAGCCCTTCTTTTGCTGGGTACGGTTTCGTTTCCTCGTCTGTCTTCTCCTTTCTTTCCCAGTATTGATTTCTGGGTTTTTTTTTTTTAATGTTTTTTCCCGTTTGTGATTTCAGATTTGGGGTCACCGGTTGATAAAGCGGAGATCTTGAGGACTGCTTTTTTTTTTGGATTTTTGTTTTGTTCCTGTGGGTATGGTTGATGAGAGTGTAATTTGAATGTGCTCCATTGCAAAGGTTTCGTTTCCACCATGACCACCAAGCGAGCCTACAAGCTTCGTATCCTTTTTTTTATTTTTTCTCCTCACCAGGATTCTATTTTTAGGGTTTGTTCTGGTATTCAAGTGCCGTGCTTGATCTGCTGCTTTTATCTGATTCACGAGATCTGTTTTACATCTTCTTTTTTTTTTTGTGAAGTTTGCATTTTTCCCCCGTGGAGTAATTTAAGACCTTTTGGAGGAGACTTGTCTGTTTGAATTTATGACTTAACCATCATCAAAGTCAAGTTTGAGTTTTTGACTAGGGTCTTTTTTATTATCTGGTACTATTGCTTTAGCCTTGACTTTGTGTTGATACACAGAGGAATTTGTGGCACATTCTGCTGCTGTCAATTGTCTTAAGATCGGAAGGAAATCGTCTAGGGTTCTGGTTACAGGTGGGGAAGATCAGAAGGTCAATCTCTGGGCTATTGGTAAGCCCAATCCCATTCTGGTCAGTTCTCCTGTCTACTGCTTTGCCTTGCTGCATTATGTATTTGGTTATAAGTTAGTAGAGTGGTCTAGGAGGTTCTCTCTCTTTCTGAGTGTTTCTTTACTATCAGCATTTCATTTATATCGTCTATTGTGGATGTTTGTTGTCAGAGCTTGTATGGGCACTCGAGTGGAATTGATTCAGTGACGTTTGATGCTTCGGAGGGCTTAGTTGCAGCAGGAGCTGCTAGTGGTACTATCAAACTTTGGGATTTAGAAGAGGCAAAGAGTAAGTTTTCTAGTTCTAAAAACCCCTCCTCATTTGACTTGATTTGACTTGTACTATGGAGTATTACTTATGCATTCTTTAACTTGCTATGATGAGTAGTTGTCAGGACTCTCACTGGTCATCGGTCCAATTGCATCTCAGTGGATTTTCATCCTTTTGGTGAGTTTTTTGCGTCTGGCTCGCTAGACACAAACCTTAAGATATGGGATATAAGAAAAAAGGGTTGCATCCATACTTACAAGGGTCACCCTCGAGGAGTCAATGTACTCAGATTCACCCCAGATGGTCGCTGGGTTGTATCTGGAGGAGAGGACAACATTGTGAAGGTTGGTGGCTGCTTTCGTGTCTGTACTCATTTTTCATTTCTGGATATTAGATTTTATCTTGTCTACTGTTGAGGGAAACACTGCTTAGTTGACATGATTAGTTAGGGGATTTGCCTTTGGGAGAATTTGGAGCAGTGAAACTGCACTTTTGGAAATAGACTATGAACTGGCTTCCGAGAGTTGGTACTTGGTACTTGGTAGTCCTTTCTGAAAGGAATAAGCTTGATTCTATTTAGTGTTACCTCTCTGCACTTGAACTGAATATGCTATAGGAGAGTTTTTAGGACGCACTATTCTGTTGCTAAAAACATTCATAGACCACCTGACCAATTATTCGGATGCTTCATCTTTCTTGGTTATTGTTTCTTTTCCTCTCTCAGCCCGCACTGTATTGTTAGGTTGAAAAGCAATGTATCGGAAACCTCTTCTTCTCTTTTTTTGTCTTTCTGTGTGTTAATGGATCTGATATGCAGCTTGTCTTTACCAGGTGTGGGATTTAACAGCTGGAAAGTTGTTGACCGAGTTTAAGAGTCACGAAGGGCAAATTCAAAGTCTAGATTTTCATCCTCATGAATTTCTACTGGCAACAGGTTTGTATTACTGTTAAAATTTTCTTACACCGAGGCTCTCTACTTTTTGGACGACATACATGATACCAACACAAATAGAAACTTATAGTCTAGGCTAAGTGTGACTAATCACAAATGTATGTTGCGGTGCTAAGCTAAGCTCAACCAATTGTATAGTTACCTGTGTCATGGCGTCGCCTTCTTTTTTACGTAATTAAAACTCTTGTGGCCATCTTATCTTTTTAGCTTTTTGATTTGTGGTCTGGGAGAACATATGCATCTAAAGTATTTTTCATTTCTTTTTATGTTATAGAGGGTGTGTGTAACATAGATACTTTTAGAATGGTGCTATATGTTGAGTTGATAATAACAATAGAATTCCAACGTTTTCATCTTGTTGCCTTCTGGTCCCCCTACATGATTTTAATATTGGCTCCTTTTCCCTCTCTTTGGCAACGTTCACCAAAATATTACATAGAATATGTACAATTAGTATGATTACAATTATTTAGAACATTCTGCTTTTGCCTGTGCTACAGGTTCAGCTGATAGGACTGTAAAATTCTGGGATCTGGAAACATTTGAGCTGATTGGTTCTGGTGGACCTGAGGTACTGCATTTTTTATGCTAAGTCGAATTGGTGACATTTTTTTTTCACTGTACTTTAATATTCTCTTTTTCCCTAGACTGCCGGGGTCCGTTGCCTGAGCTTTAATCCAGATGGAAAAACTGTGCTTTGTGGATTGCAAGAAAGTCTTAAGGTGAATTCTTTTATACTTTGAATTGCAGTATATAGGTTTTTAGATTAGATGTATGCCATGTGAATCGAACAAATCATCTTTTGAGGATTCTTTCTTATGTTTACTCCTTTACTTTCAAAAAATACACATGCCTACTCTTCTTACCTCATTCCTTTAGTTTAATCTTGTGCAAATCATAGATTTTCTCGTGGGAGCCAATTAGATGTCATGATGGAGTAGATGTTGGATGGTCAAGATTGTCAGATATGAATGTTCACGAGGGAAAGCTTCTTGGTTGCTCGTACAATCAAAGTTGTGTAGGCGTGTGGGTTGTAGATCTCTCGGTATTCCTTATCTCCCTACATATCATTATCTTGTTTGTTTAATTGTAGCTGGTTTTAATCTTTACAAACCCACTCATTTTTGGATGCATTCTCAGCGTACTGAGCCATGTATGGCTGGGGACACTGCACAATCAAATGGTCATCCAGAGAAAAGATCTTGCTCAGGAAGAGATCCAGTAATTCTCAATGATAATAACTCAAAGACTATTCTCGGGAAGCTGTCCGTTTCCCAGAACGTTGATCCTTTATTGAAGGAAACAAAGTCTCTCGGAAGACTATCTGTTTCACAGAACTCTGATTCTTCGACAAAAGAAACCAAGTCCACTGGAAGATCATCAATATCCCAAAATTCAGATTCTTCGATGAAGGAATCAAAGCCTCTGGGAAGGTTGTCAGTTTCTCAAAACTCAGATTTTTCGAAAGAGCCAAGGACGTTGTCATGTATGCTTACTTCTACTATTTTTCTCTTCTCTTCTTACTTGGATCTCAGGACTGATTGAATGATGTGCTATTTCTTGTTTTGTCTGCTGTTTGAAGCCACAGGAAGTTTACCAAGCACTCCTCATAGGGTCAATTCGACCAATGTGTCAAAAGCCACTTCGGGTGTTTCAACAGCTGTCTCTAATGCTGCAACATCAAGGAGGAATTTTACAAAAGCTAACCCAAAGGCGAATCCTGTAAATAAGGCAGCGGATTTTGCTCCGGTGATTGTCCCAAGAGCAGACCCTAGAATAGAGCAGGCTACTGAATCCAGAGCAGAACTTGACATAATTGCAAGAACCATGCCTTATTCGTTGCAGGCAGCTGATTCTCGAAGGTCACCTAGCAGCAGAAATAACACTGATCTGCCAAATGCTTCGGTTCTTGAAATGTCTGAGTCTCAGCTAGTTGAACCAAATCATATACTAGATGGAGGGACACTTCCTGGTGGAAAAGGTGGCATGCGGGGTGCAACTGAGCGAAGCATTAATGATTTTAGATACAAGAGATATGGAAGGAGTAATTCAAGGTCACGCATGGGGTCACCTCCACGAAACCAGGATGAAAACTGTATGTATTTCTTCTTTTTAATATTTACCTGTTTGAGTGCTGATGGCAGTCTCACTTGATAGTCTTAGTGTCTTACACTACTTTGGCCCCTAAAATGTGGTGTATAGGGTTAATATTTATGAGGTTACTCCAGTGAAACATGCAAATAGTGTAAAGAATCCTGTGTTTAAGAAAATAGGTTGCTTTTAAGTGCAGCACATCACTTGTTTAGTTGGCCCTTGTAAGATTTCTGTAGCTACGTTGAGTTTGATAGATGATCTTCTCAGTTCTAAGTTTTAGTCTTTGTTTCAGATGACTTGGTAAGCCACAAATCAAATAGAGACCCAAGTCCCACTGAAAGTCAGAAAGGAGGTAAATTTTTCATCCCAGCTTTCATCTTTTCCTTTGCAAATGGATTGGTTCTCATTCATGTGTCTTACCATATCAGGAAGATTCCAGTCACTCGTCATAAACAGGGAGAGAAGGGGAAGATTTTCAAACTTTGAGGGTCCTGTTTCGAACTTTTCAAGTGGAAATGTGCCTGTTCCAAACATCCGCCCTTCAAATATGGTATAATAGCCTTAAATCTTTTCAGCTTGAGATCTTGATGCAATAACACACTGACCGCAAATTGCAACAATAGAGGGAAATTGGAATAAGAGTTATGAAAAAGGAATTTCAAATCCTTCAGAATATCTTCATAGACATGATTTATTGTGATTAGTAATTTCCAACTACTCATCTAGTCATGATTTGACTACTATTCCTCTGAGATCCAGAGATAATAGATATTGTATTTTCTTTCGTATAGTTCAAGCAAAGAGGGAACCATATGCCAGTTGAACAAGGGGTCGATTCTCCTTCTGAAGATAATATCGTTGAAGACATAATGGGAAAGCACGATCAATTTGTCAGCTCTATGCAGTCTCGTTTGGCTAAATTACAGGTAACATGAAACTAGTCAAGGTGTGACAATGTTGTTGGCTTGGCCCTATTAAGACTAGTAGCGTTGATACTTATCAGATTTTTTCATATACTTAGGCATATCTACGACCGCTTAGCATTCTTAGAATTACTATTTGCATGTTTTAGCTAGAAGTAAAAAGCTGGACATGGTTTTCCTGTTCTTGACAAATCAGGGAGCTTACTTGAAAATTTTGGTTCTCGCTTGAAAATCAGGGAGATTCTTAAAATGTAGGGATTTGAAAGACGCTTAGTTTATTTTATTCTAAATTGTTTCACCAAATTTGCAGGTAGTTCGTAGATATTGGGAAAGGAATGATGTAAAAAACTCGATAGGTTCGATAGAGAAGATGGCTGATAATGCTGTAAGTATCTTCTATTTGTATCAATAGCAAAATATATGAAATAGATTATCCGCTCATGCAGTTCTTCTTATTCATTGATAACAGGTTACGGCGGATGTACTGAGTATAATAACCGAGAGAAATGAGACTTTGACGCTGGATAATTGTACCTCCCTTCTTCCCCTCTTAACAGCTCTTCTAGGGAGCGACATGGATCAGTAAGCATTCTCTTTTTTAGAAAACTCTGGCAGAGTCATCCTGCTAAACTTATCATGTCTCACTGGATGCAATGAGATATATACTGAATGGGCTCGATCTTTATGGTCATAGATACAGTACATTAGATTATGGAATCTTTGATTTGTTCTCACAATTTTTTTGCTGCACCATATCGTATATATAGGCATTTGAGTGTTTCCCTGGATTTGCTGCTTAAGCTGGTCAGATTGTATGGGTCACCAATTTACTCATCACTGTCAGCTCCAGCATCTGTTGGTGTAGATATCGAGGCTGAACAAAGGTTGGCTTATTTTCAAACATATGTGCTTATTAAGCCATCATGTTCATGTATCATAATTTTGATAGCCTGCTCTCTTCAAACTCATCAACACATGTTTATTTGCTATGTAGGATCGAGCGCTACAGTCGTTGCTTTGTAGAACTAGAGAAAGTTAAAGCATGCCTTCCCTCTCTAGCAAGGTACGCATCTGTAATAAAGATTCCGTAGTTTTCATTAATTGTGTAAAAATCGATATTGGCTCACATGTATATGTGATGGACTTTGTGTAGAAGAGGAGGTTTGGTGGCCAAGTCTGTGCTTGAACTCAACCTAGCATTTCAGGAAGTATCGTCATAATCACTCTGAGTCTTACTCTTACAACCCTGAACAAAAATGGAAAGCAAAGCTTGTCTTCCTCGTGGAAGAAGCCGCATCATCCCAAGTCCCAACCCTCTGCTTTTTGATGTGGATTTGGTTCCAAAGGGAGTCTAACAAAAACTAAAAGCTGATACCTTACTAAGTAAAACCAAAAGAGTTTGGGAGGCTAAAAAATCCTCCCAAGTTAGGTGCTTCTGGTCACTAATCTTTGTCTGCAGTGTTCTAACTTTGGTGTGTAGAGAAAGAAAAAGAGAGAGAGCCGTTTGGGCTGTGTATTGTTCTTATATGAATACTGCTTGGGTTTCTGCTCTTCTGAAAGAGAGACATACATGGTCAGTGTTCTCTCAACACAGGAATATAAGTTTTATCGGTTTCTTGGATTTCATGTCGATCTTCAATCCTATGTTCTATATATTAATTATGAGCCAACAAGAGCAAAAAGGAATCAATACTAGTTACATCTTCAAGATTTAACTTTGTGTACAAAAAGCACTAAGGTCACTCATCTCCTCAGTATGTTGTTCTAAGTCTGAATTTATCTCCATAGAAATTAACAGGTGAAGTGAGGTGGTAGTAACTTTTGTCTTCTCATACTAAAATACTTCAGAAAAATGTTTCAACAATTTTATACTAATATTACAGTTTTTTTTTTTACATTCAACCTTTGTTTTAGTATTTTAAAATAGATTTACTCAACTACCATAAATGCAATCTGTTACGATTGATACATTGAGGTAGGTGATAGAGGCCAAATCAAATGTACTGCCATTACATTTAAAGAAGAAAAGCTTGTCGAAAGTAAAGACATAATAAAACAAAAGATAACAAGAAAAAAAAAAAAAAAGAGAGAGATAAACTCCAAGCACTGCAATAACCCAACAGGCTAGAGATTTCTTGAGAAAACGAAATTGCCAAAACCATGCAACGGAACTTGTCATCAACTACCTAAAAAAAAAAAAAAACCTACCTAATAAAACAAAATATAGAATTTATAGTACCTCTATCTTTTTACTTTTTGTGAAATAATTGATAACAAAAAAAAAAAAAAAAAAAGGAAAATGTGAAATTGACAGTGAAGTAGCGTCATCAACCCATGACTCTGTGTTCTGTGCGCTACGTAGCGTAGAGAGAGACAACGACCAAACACAAAACAGGGGCTTTTGCTGTACCAACAACTTACTCTTCTTCACCTTCTACGAACCTTCTTTTCCCCCAATACCAACACCAAACTGTTCAGTTTCGTTTGTCTCTTTTTGTAGTTTTTAGATTCTCTCCCCGATTTGCTTCCACTATCGCATTATTGACAAATAACAAACAATACAGTGTACTTTTAACCAAAAAAAATGTATATGTACTTTTTTAATTTAGGGGTACTCAAAATCAAATGGTGATGAATATGTAAACTCGTATCTTTTATAAACTAGTGTTAGTCCCTTAATCAGTTATATATCTGTGTGTATATGAAGCCTAGTATATTGTATTACTTGTTTAAGGATGAAGTTTGAACATGGTGCATCTATATATGGGATCTACGGCTAGCATAGTCTATAATGGTTGCATATATAACGTTGTACGTAGTGGACTATTTCATATCTAAAAGCATTTATAGTGTAATGGTCTATTTCAAACTTTACCAAGCATTATATATGGGTTCCATCCTTTGTGCGTTTTGTATCGCTAAGAAAAATTTGACTGAAAACAAAACTTAAACAGTTGGTGGACTAGTAACAAACTATTCAACTTCACATGTTTACCAAAAAAGAAAACAAAAACAAACTATTCAAATCGCCGCATTACGTCTCATTTTTTCCAACTGCCCTCATCTGTGTTGCTTGTTTTAATCGTCTATTCTTACTGTTTTGTGGATTAGTAACTTATATCGAACGGTTAAAGCTCCAATAGCATACGATTATTTATATAAAAATGTCTACACGTAACACGTGGTACCGTGAACGTGGATAATCATAATAATACTTATTAAAAATCAAAAGCGAGAGGTCAACATCAATTCTCCTCTTAGGACATCTCTAACAATAAAGACAGAGATCCTACTGCATATATATAATAAGTAGTCTTCCATCTCCTCATTATTAATTAGATATCTCCACATTTGGCCATTATTCACTCTGTACCTTTGCAGCTTCCCTATCTATCTCTTTCAATTCTAAGTTTCTAACTTCCGACAGAAAAGAAAAGAAGTAAAAGAAATGGGATGCACAATGGTAATGGAGCTTGGGACGAAGAAGAAGAAGCTGATAAAGAGCATTTTATGGAGAATGAGAGCAGAGATCAAGAAGATGAAGAAGAAGATGAGAACATCACAAAGACACAACAAGAGTAAGAAACACATCAGTTTTAACTACGATCCTCTTAGCTATTCTCTTAACTTCGACTCTCTTTAACCAAAAAAAAAGATCAACGGAAAAAAATATGTCTTCATGTTGGTTTCTTTTCTTTAATTTCATCAACTTGTGTGATGATGATATGTGTAATATGTTTCTAGGTTTGTTGTTGTTCTTCTTCTATGTACTATTAGGTTACAATTAACAGCTTGTTTCATGTTAATCATCTTCTCTTAGACTAATGTTTTAAGTGTTTTTGTTTATTTTTTTTTTAGCAACAAGACTAATGTTTTAAGGAGATGTATCTATCTATCTATCTATCTTTTTTTTGTTTTTACTTCTTTGATGGAGGAGGGATAAGTTTATGATATTAAACATTCTCTACAATAATTTATTTCCAGTTGGAGGTAAAAAGTTACTATTCCATAATCTCCCAATGATTATCATATTGAAAACAAAGAAGAGAGATAGAGAGAGAGAGAGAGAGTGAGATAATCATTCCATCTATCAAAACTCATAGTTTAATTAAGCGATAAAACCCACATTAAAACACCAAAGAAAAACAAAGAAGATTTAACACTATAGTTCCACACAAATCCATCATATAAGTGGATTAGAGACGTCTAAAATGTGAAAGTAAGTAAAAAAAAAAGTCAAGACAATGGTAAAGATTTGAAAGTCTTGAGTCTGAGAGATTCTCTGAGTCTGAGGTGCGTGGGTGGTGGGCACAGTAAGCGAGAAGTTGTTATTTCACCTTCCCCATCACCACCACCCTTAAACCCTTCAAAAGTCTTCTCACCTTCTCTGTACCACCACATGCCTATCTTAGCCTCATAGCCTTTTTTTTTTTCTTTTCACTTTTACCGTTATCAACACTTTTTACTATTCCTTTTTGAAAAAATATTTTTATCAATCAATCCTAATTTAATTTCTACCTTTTTTCTTGTATCAAAAAGACTTATATTGGGCTGGACCAGTATCGGTTAATCTAAATGGGCCTTATAACCTAAAGCCCATTAAAACAATGAGAAACCGCGAATAAAATGAGAACCATCTCAAGATCTAGACCGTTCATATATACACTCGCGTATACGAAATCAACGGTGGGTTAAAACGCCAGCTCAACGATCCGTGTCAAAGACCTAAAAAAGAAAAACATTGCCGCCATAACTTTGGGGAAAAATGTTTCGTTTCCCTCTCAGTTCACTCCTTTTTCTTCTCCACCACTGTCTCTGAAACCCTTCTTTCTCATCCCAATCGAATCGAATCGAATCGAGCGATACAGAAATCTCACTCTCACATTTCGATCTTTGCGATTATGGCCGGAGCATCGTCGAATACAAACGCACCGAAGCCGAGGAAGAGAGTCGAAGCCGAAACTAGCAGCAACGCATCTACTACTACCACCACCTTACGTCGTGCTAAAGATGGCAGTGCTTTCGCTCGCTGGTGATTCCTTCTTCTTCCTCCTTTAATTCTTTGATTCGGATCTGTGTTTCGATTTTAGGGTTCCCTCTTCAGATTAAGCGATTGGGATTTCTAGGGTTTCTCACAAGTTTTATTTTGTGATTTTGAATGATTCGTCAGTGAAGGATGTAACAAGAATGTTGCAGTAGCGCTTATTAGCATGCATAATTGCAGTCTCGATGCTAAGATCAGAGTGAATCTCGGTATAATCATCTCTTTGGTTTTTTTTTTTTTTGCCCCCTTCTTGTTGTGTATTTTTTTCAGTGTTCTCATAGTCTCTGTGGATTTGGTTTGTTGTTGTTTTTCAGAAGCTCAAGTTGTGGAGACTCAGACTGAGGCGGCTAAGAAGAAGCCTGCAGAGAAGTAAAACCTCGTTAGCCTTCTTTTCTTGTGTTGAAATGGTTATGTTTCTATCTGTGTGAGATTGAGTTTCTGATTGTGTTTGTTTTTTTTATTGCAGGAAGAAGTCAACAACATCTGATGAACCTAAGCCAAAGAGAGTTAGAAAGGCTAAGAGCTCTTCTTCTACCTCTAACAAGCCTAAGCGACCTCTTACTGCCTTCTTTATCTTCATGTATTGTTAACTTTGTCTCATTCTCTTACTTTTCTTGATTAGTTATGTTATATTCATCTTCAGGATGATGCTGATGTTAGCTTTCACTTTGCAGGAATGATTTCCGTAAAACTTATAGCGAGGAGAATACATCTATTAATGTTAAGGATGTAAGATTATATGTTTAACTGGGCTCCTTTACTGCATTTGAGTTCTATAGGTTGTGGTTATGAGATTGGCTCAACTGTTTTATGTGTATATATGTGATTTTAGGTTGCAAAACGCGGTGGTGAAAAGTGGAAGTCTTTGTCTGAGGAAGTGAGTTGTTATCTTTTTTGTTTCATTCTTAGTTCAATGTTGATTTGTTTACTGCGTTTTGTTTTAACGCTGGTTGTGTTTCTTGATCATATAGGAGAAGAAAGTTTATACGGATAAAGCTGCTGAGCTAAAGGCAGAATATAACAAGTCACTGGAGAACAATGATGCTGATGAGGAAGTATGGGTTGTCCTTTGTTTCTTTTTTTTCTCATTTTATACATGGAATCTTGAATGTTGAGATGATTTGATGACTATTTCAGGAGAAGCAATCAGATGAGGTTGATGATGCTGAGGAGGAACAAGCTGATGATGCTGGCGAGGCTGAGGAGAAGGAAGTTGAGAACGCAGATGATGACAAGAAAGATGCTGAAGGTAAAGAAGAGGAAGAAGAGGGTTTGGATGACTACTAGACATGTTATGCTCGTTCTTGGGGGGGGTCTAGTCTTATTGAAATGGATATCTCTAATCGTTGTACATTTAAGCTTTTATTATGAAGAAGTTAGTTATCTTGAAGGTAGTTGTGAGCGAGTGGGTTTTTTGTAGTTCATGGAAATGATAACTTTTGTTTAGACAAGTAATGAAGCTTTGATTAAGTTATGTGTTCTGCAAGTGGAGTAAGAGTAGTAATAATAATTTATTTGATATGAAATTGAAAACAGAATCAGATTGAAACAATATAATTGTAAGAAAAGAGTAAAAGACAAATAGAAGATATCATCTATTTTGAAGAAATGCGTAAAAGTAATAGGAACTAAGATAATAAAGTCAGCGTTGGACTGGCCACTTCAGAACGTGTGTTTGGTTTCACTTCATTGTCTTCCTACAAGCTGGTAATGGCTTGCCACATAGGCAAAGGTTATGCAGATAAGCAGCTGCAGGAAATATGTTGAATGGCCTTCCTTGTGGAATCAGCCCGCACAATTTGTTGGCTCTGAAACTCACATGTTTGATTGTCTTGATGTTCAATAAGCTATCCGGGATTCTTCCTGTAAGTGCATTGATCGAGAGGTCGAGCCAGTTGAGCTGCGCTAGCTGTCCTAGAGCTTGAGGTAAGCCTCCTGTAATGTGATTTCTTGAGATGTCCAGTCTCACAAGTTCAACAAGGTTTGTTATTGAACTTGGGATTTGTCCACTGATTTTGTTGCTCCCTATGTTGAGAACTTTCAGGTTCAAGCTTTCTGTGAAATCAGGGATCCTCCCTGAGATTTGGTTGTTGGTGAGATGGACCTCTTCCAAGAAGCTGCTTGTCTTGTTGTTTAGCAGGCTTGAAAGCGACCCCGTCACAAGATTTGAACTTAGATCAATGGACGCGACTCCTTCAGGCAACTTCAGCTTGGAGAGATCAAACCTGAGCTGGTTCTTTGAGAGCTTCACTTTCTGAACATTGGTCATGCTTGTGAGGAAAGCCGAAACATCACCTGTCAGAAAGTTGTCAGACAAATCTAGTGAGGTCAAGGCCGTTGGTCTTGTTAGCTTCGGAAAAGTTCCTCTCAGTTTGCAACCAGCCAAGTTGATATCTGAGAGTTGCTTGTCTCTGATCCAGCTTGGAATTGCTCCAATGTTAAGATTGTTGTATGATAGATCAATGGACAGTAGAGAAGGAAATCCTCTGGCTACAACAGCAGGTAGAGGATCAGAGAACTGGTTTCTCGAGAGATTGAGAGACCATAGATTCTGCAGTCTTGTAATGGATGCTGGTATGTGACCGATGAACTTGTTGCTGGTTAACTGAAGGGTAGTGAGTGACTTCAAATTGCTGATTCGATCTGAGAGTGGTCCGGTCAGACCATTGCGCTCCAACGACATGATCTGAAGCTTCCCTAAGCCGTAAACAGAAACTGGTAACCCTCCGGATAATCTGTTGCTGGAGAGAAAAAGATTGGTTAAGCTCTGAAACTGGCCTATGAAATCTGGGATTGGTCCAGATAACAAGTTGGAGCTGAGATCAAGACTCTCAAGTTTGAGGAGGTTCTTGAAAGTCACTGGGATTGGACCGGAGAATGAATTCCGAGCCAAACTCATAATAGTAAGGCGTCTCAAGTTCCCCAAACTCGGCGGGACAAGACCTGAGAAGCGGTTTCCAGATAATGAAAGAGTGTCCAACAATGGAAGACGGCCTAAGACAGAAGGAACATTGCCTTGGAGAGAATTATCATCAAGTACGAGCTGGCGAAGACTGGTGAGATTAGAGAAGCTGTTGGGGATTGAACCACTGATGAATTTGGTTCCAGTAATGGACAAAACCACAAGAGATCGGAGATTACCCAGTGAAGGTGATAGTGTGCCTTTCATGTAAAGAGTAGGCTCGTTCGCAGGGCATTGCAACACCAAGTTGGTGACTTCTCCCGTGGCCCGATTGCATAAAACACCTTCCCAGTCTTCATTGCAACAATCTTCACCAACCCACGAATCCAGAACACCTGTTGTGTCCTTGATGATGCTTGACTTGAAACTCAGAAGTGATGCTCTGTCTTTGCTCGAACAGATTACTTCTGATGATGAGAAGTGAACAAAATTATGAAGAAGAGCAGAAACAAACAAGAGATTCAAAATCCATTTTAGATTTTGCATTGTGGGAAAACGGGTTTGTTTTTCTGATCGGTTTAACAAAAAAAAAAAAAGGTTAAAAATAAGAACTCTTTTTCAGACAAAAGGATCTGACAAAGAGTTAACTTTGGCTCGAATTGGGATAAAGTGAAGTGAACAGAAACTGTTTTATTATTGTTCCTTCACTTATACAGGAAGGTATTATAATGATCAATCCCTCCCAAAAAAAAAAAAATAGAGAGCTGCAAAAAGTTATTTTGTTTTCACTTTAATCAAAACCCAAAACAAAAAAAATCTAAGTGAATTGGTTGAATAAGTCTGGTTGGATCTTGAAAAATAACCCACCTTTACTTATAGGAGTGGTGAAAAAAAGAGAATAAAACCAAAAAAGAAGTTTGAAAAAATATTACACAAAAGGTCTTGAAGAGATTCACATGGAGAATTGTGACCGTTGGATTGATTCACGAGGATCCCAATTTTGTTTTCGAACGTTGGAGCGCAACTCAGTTTGAATATTTTGTTTTACGCTTTGTTTTTACATTATAACCATTCTTCTTCTTCTTCTTCTTTGGGTAAAAAAAACACAAAACATGGAAAAGCTCTCATCATTAATAAATTCATGTGAATTCGTGATATTGGCCACTATTTGTCTCTGTGAATAAACAATTCAAATAAAGTTGTTAAAAATTTCGTATTTGTAAAGTATTCGATCGACTTTTTTTTGTAATATGATGTAATGAATAGGTTTACGTTTGCAGATATTAATAAAATACAAAACTAAAAGATTCAAAGTAAGCCTAAAAAGGAAAATAATAAACGATAACCAGGTGCATATAGTTTTCCTTTAATAATTTTGTTTTGTTGGTTGAACTATCGATGTCTATTAAATACATTACCTTGATCATATTTTGAATTAACATGGTACTTTGTTAGCAATCACGTATTATCACAAATAAGCTCGAAAAATAAACAATGAGGTACGTTATAGATTAGGATTTATTTTTGGTTAGAGATTTGATTAACCAGTGAACACCAAACTTATCTAGTATTTTGAGTATGAGTTGCTAGGAGAAGATAGGATACTATTTAAACGTTGAATATTCATAGTGATGTTTCATTTTACCAACCTTTTTGATTTGAGATATATCTAATTTCATCTCATATAAGACACATTAAGATGGATATGGCCTATGGGGGTTAGTTGAAAATTTAGGCTGCAGTTTATAATCCGAGCCATATGTGATATGACTATTATATCGAGGCTAATTATAGCAACTTAGTTGGTTTGATATGATAATTAGACAAATCAAGATGGGAATTAAAACATTAGATATGGAATATTAGGGCCGCAACTCATATATCAAAAGAGTCAAAAACCATCGTTCTCAATTTCTTGACCTTTTTTCGTTTTTTTTTCCGTAGACTAAATAATTATTAATTTATGTTAATTGCATCGACATAAAAAAAACAACTACAAGTTTATTTTTGTAATCGACAATAATAACACAGCTCCCAAGTCCCAACCCCATCAATTATGTGGTCACCAAAGACAACTTTGTGTAGACCAATAAAAAAGCTAGAAATGATAATTCAAGTCCAAATAGTTCAATAACAACTTGATACACTATTGATTAGTTATCATCCCATAACATAATTATTACTTTTTTAAAAATTGACTTAATATAATACATATGTTTTTTATTTAAAAATTTTGAATATATGATATTAGTACCCGTAGTTAACAATATCAGCTTCTAATCATTCGGTATGTAATTTTCTTTTCTCATAAGATATTATTAATCGTCAAGGGGAGCATATATAGATACGCAATATGTTAAATGTTGAGAGTTTGTTCTGAAACTTTATAGTTTATATGCTGTTCTTTGCTGTAAGGCTTTTTGATTTCGATTTGTTTAATTTTCTTTCTCTTAAGTGTATGTAAAAGCGTCAATTGCGGCTTGATGCAAGAATGGTCCATGTAGGACATAACCAAACCATATAATATACGTCCCTTTTCAAATATTATGTATTGCTCACATTAGACATACTAGCAATTTCCAACTTCGAGTTATCTACTATTACAAACCACAAGATTACAAGTTTGTCAACATATATTATATATTTATATGTAGTTCTATAACATTTATTTTCTTCCAATTGGGAATGCAATATGTTTATATGCTGAATTATATATGTTTGAAGTATAACTTCTTTTGTTACATCAGATATTTTTATAAAATCTAAGTGCATAAAATGTATCTTAATCAGTTTTGCATTTGCAGCTACAAAGAGGTGTTGAAAGATATACCTCATGTGTTTCAATATAAGTGATGTTTAAAGTTTTGAGACACATATATATATATATATACATATATATATATATATATATATAAATTTGTTTCCTAACTTAAAATATCATTTCTTATCTAATATATATATTTTTAAAATCAATAAAACAAAGAAAAGTATAATTTCAGTGTTCAAAAAAAGTTTTATAGTATATTTTGCAATGAAAATTAAAACTATTTCCCCCTAAAATCACCTATATACTGAAACAAAGAGAGTAACAAAATGACACCATGACACCTAAATGAGGTATAATTAGACAAAGAATATGGATTATCTAGTTTTTTTTGTTGTCAACCATCGGGCCATAATAGGCCGGTGCATTAGTCAAAATTTCTACGAATTTATATTTGTAGGGAACGGAACTCGTGTGATGATGCCGTTTACAATTGGACTTACCACTGACCACTGCACTAAGACTACTTCATGGATTCTATAGTTTTATTTTATTGCGCAAATCGTAGCATAACTCGCATAAAACCAAATCTGAAACTACATCCTCTTTTTATCGATTTTTTTTTTGATTATTTTTCTAGTCATATCTTTAGAAATATATTCTCGTTTGACGTTGAATTTGTTATAAACCATGTTTCTCTCTTGATGTTTTGTTGTATTGAGGGACAAACAAAAAATATCAAATTAAGAGCACTTCCATCCATAAGAACTCCAAAGAGTTTGTTAAACAAGAAAATATATTAATATCTAAATATGATTTTCTATAATTAATTTTCTTGCTATATGAGTATATTCTTTTTATCTCCATTCTCCAACATGCAAAATTTAAAATCCAACATGACAAATTATATGTCTCATCTTATTATATAAAGTTGGGTTTTGAAAGTTAGTCATTAATAAGATTTTGACATGTGTCAAGTTATCAATCTCAGATTTTGACATCTGTAAAAGTTAATATTTAATAAGAGGAATTTAATTACAACAAAAATAAAATATTTTGTTTAAAAACATATTAGTAATGCAAAAAGATAATTATCAAAAGTTACAGAATTTATAAAAAAATACAAAGTTTTTAAAATAATTATAAGAATATTATATATATATATTTCATAAAATTCGAAATTATAATATTATTTAATTATTTTTAATTTTAAGTTATTCTAAAACACTGCTTTCAACTTTTTTTAATTAGGATTTTTTTTAATGGAAAGAGAAATTGTTCTTATTTTCTTAAACCAAAATTTTCTACTACTTTATTCTTTTTCAGTTGGAAATAGATAAGATTAATATGTTGATCCAAACAAAAATTAATATGTGCGTCTACTTCTCTTAATACTGTATTTTAAAATTAATTATAGTATTTTTAGATTATTTTATTTAATTTGTATTTTCATCTTTGATTATTTGAGATTCATATATTACCGTGCTTATAATTTTCTATTGTTTTAAAGCCTCCTTGACGTAACAAACCAGCCATCGAATATGGGTGGATCCACAAGCCGGAAAAAGATGTAGGGCCCACTTAAGAAGGTGAGCCCATGGATTGAGAGTGGATATGGGTTCACTAAGCAAAGTGACGGTTGAGGCATTACAGAGACAGATGCTATATCATGGTTTGTCAAAGACAATCCCATAAATACATTGGGGAATTTAACATTAGTTACTATCAAAATTTTTTTGTGACATTAGAAAAAAGCTTTTACTTTCATTGGTTGTCGGAACAAGTCATTTGAGATAGCAAAAAGACATGAACATGTTCTCTACACACAAGAGGAGGGCAGAGCCGAGGTTCTCTCTATAGTGTAGAAGGTTAGACACAAGGTTATCTCCCCAAGGGAGGAAGGTGGAGGGATTTGATGTAAGGTTATCTCCCCAAGTGAGGAAGGCGGAGCCAAGGTTGTCTCTATGGTGAAGGAGGTTGGACGCAAGGTTCTCTCCATAAGAGATGAGGACGGAGTCGAGGTTTTCTCCATGGTGGTCATACACTATTGTGATGATACATTATTGATTAGTATATTATGTAATATATTTTTCATTTGATATGTTTTGAGCTAACAATTTTAGTAATTAAAAAACTATGCAGAAGTCAAAGTAAAATAGTTGGCTTAATGTGTTCATATAGACATTTTATAGGTGGGTGAATATATTTGTAACATATAATATATTTAGGTATAAAAAAAATATTTTTAATAGTAACATACATAAAAGATTTGTAAATGGATATAACTCAGTGTATTATAACAAAAATAAAATTTATAAATAACGTATAATAAATTTTAATATAATTTATAAAACTTTAAACCCGCACATCGGGCGGGTTCTCATCTAGTTAATTATAGTTTGGTGTTGGTAACTTAAAAACTTCAAAACAATTATTATATTTTTAATTTAAAATATTTTGATCTTAATTTTCAATATTATATTTGATTTATAAATTAAGAAATCAGTATATTAATTATAAAGCGGAAAGAACATTATATTATTTAGAATCTTTTCATTAGTTTTATAAAACCCCAAAAAAAAGTAATAAAATAGTTTGCACTAATCCTTAGTCTATAAATATAATTATTAACTAACGAAAAAGGTCTTCAAATTTTTATTTATTTTTATTTTTTTTATTTTGGTCTTCAAAATTTGAATGCGAGAAAAAGTGTGTTTCGATATTGACAGCCAGAAGAATTGATGATAATGGGAGTCGTTATATATGTCGATAAGATTCACAAAGCCAATTTTTGTGTTTCTGGGTTTTATATTAAAAAAGTTTGACCCTACTTTCACTTTGACAACCTAAGATTCAAATCATTATACTTAACTTTTTTTTTTCTTTTCTTTTGCTGTTGTTTATAATTTCTATCGTTAGGGAAAAATTGAACTTTTCGCTATTTGAGTTTTGTGGTTCTTTTATTCAACCAATAATGGTGATCAAAACAATTGACAACAAATAATTTAAAGCCCGGCCCATATTGACTTATCTGGGCCATGTTTTGATTTCGATTTTAGAAATTGACTGGGTAAAGTCGCCGCATTTCTTAAGAGAGGGGATGGATCTCTCTTCGGCGGCTAACCAAATTCCTAATCGGAGGTTTTAGCAGTAAGTAATTCTCAAGATGGGTCAAGCTCAGAGTGACGAGAACTCAATTCCAACGACAACGACGACGACGAACACTCCTTCTCCTTCTACGAATTCGCCGCGTGATTCTCATGGCGATAATACTTCGTTGACATCGATGGATTCTCTCCTCGCTGGTTCGTAATCGTTACTTTTTGTGGGTGTTCTGTATCTCGCTTTTATGGAATTGGAGATTGCTTTTGTCCTGTGTTTGATTGGTAATGATGAAATTGGTGATGTAGTATTGAAATTTGCGATTCTCCATATTATCAATTCAAAAAGTATTGTTCTTGCTTGTAGGAAGATTCTCAAGTCTTTTGATATTTTTAGTTTCTATGGGAATACAACCTTCTAATCCAGTTTTGGTTTTTAAGAAAGCTTTATGGATTCTATCTTTGTATCCCTCAAGAAACACTTTTATGTGTATTCTCTCTGTTGTTTGGTCTCTGCGATATATGACATTATTGTATACTCTCTCTTCAATATCACAGAAGCTGCTGCTTATGGTGAAGATGAGAATGAGAATGAGGTTATTTTTCAACTTCGTTCTTTATTCAGTTTATATCCACAAGCTTCTTTTGCTTTGAAATAATTACCTAGTTTTCTGACAAATACCAAATCCATCAGTCGCTTGAAGCAAAGGCACAGAGATCTCTTGATTGTCCTTGCATAGCAGATTTGCGTAATGGCTCTTGTGGCTCTCAGTTCTCTGAGGCGTTCCTTTGCTTTCTCAAAAGCACTGCTGAAGAAAAGGTAATTTGTTACTGAACGTTATTAGATTGTTTTTGGATAGTGTAACCTCAACTCAGATACTCATTAACATTGGCGACAGTTGTCTTTTTCGTTATTACATTTTTTGTGCCATTTTAGAAGGCAAGCTTCACAAAAGATATTGTATATGTTGTTGTTGTTGTTGTTGCAGGGATCAGACTGTGTGAATCCATTTATAGCATTGCAAAGCTGTATAAAAGCCAACCCGGATGCATTCTCTAAATCGGTTACAGAGGACGAAGAAGAAAAAACCGAGAAAAAGGAAGAGCAGCCGCCTGTGCAAGACCAGAGAATCATCCCACCTCTCTGGGCGAAAGACCCGCCTCGCAGCAACAAATCCAAGCTTTAGAAGATCAAAACAACAATGTAGTCAGCAATTAGTACCTATTGTTTCCTCTACATGACAACAAACAGAAGAGAGTTAAAGAAGACCATTATCAATGGTCGTGTAGATCAACATTGTTCTCTTTTTTTTTAAATTATTTAAATAAAATGTTTTGAGATTTTTTAGTTGTTACGTTCACTAACAAACTGAATCGTCGAACAAAGAAAATAATAATAACAAATTGATTTATCATTGTGTTAATCTAAGGTAGTAAACCAAACGGTTTAAACTACAGAGTTAGGTTGAATTACAATAACCGAACGGTTTAATTCAGTTTGATTAGAGATACTAATTAGATTGTTAATAATGGTTTTTAGTTAATTAAAATCGCATTAACTAATCTTCTTGTGTTTCAAAAAACTAATCCTCTCTCACTAAAGAATACTGCGAGAGGCGTGCACGGATAAGGAGAGATCTCTCTGCATAGTACAGTTGCGTACTAAGGAGGAGTCTGCGAAGCTTGCACACAAAGAAAGCAATATAAGAAAGAGAGGAATCTAATTCGGGAAGTGAATCCGAGAAGCAATCTAGGGTTACGATTTTACCAATTCTGATCTGATTCATTCATTGTGGTGATTTTCCGATGGAAGAAGACGGTGGCGGCGGTGCGAAAGTTGGAGCGCTGGAGAATTTCATGAGGACGCATCAGAGTTCTTTGAAATCTTTATTCCATCGGAAGAAATCGTCCTCTGCTCATGGTGATGCTTCTCCGTCTCCTATCGCTTCCCCGAAACCTATTCCTCAGCTCTCTCTCTTCTTGCTAATTCCGTCGTCTCCCGTTGTTCCAAGTAAACTACTCTCTCTCTCTCTCTCTCTCTCTCTCAACATTGTCGAGATTCATATACGTTTCGGATCCTGAGCTATACTTGCGATTGCTTAATCTTTATTACGCGATGTGATTATTCCTTACTGTTCTGGGCTATACTTGGGAATTGGTGATTTGTGAATTGATTTTAGGGAAATTTCTTTGGGGTTTGCCAATTTGCAGGATCCTTGAAATAGCCACAGAAGACCTGCAGCATCATTTTGATGTTGAGTTGCCTGAGAGTGTTAAGCAGCTCTTGACATATGCAAGAAACTTTTTAGAGTTCTGCTCTTTTCATGCGCTTCACCAAGTTATGAAGAAGCCTGATTACCTAAGTGATCCAGAGTTCCGTCAGCTTATGTTTGATATGATGCTTGCTTGGGAGACACCAAGTGTCACAAGTGAGCAGGAGAACAAAGTGAGAAATCTTATCTATCTGGTTTCCATTTTTTGGCGTTTTTATTTACTTAAACAGAAATATTTGAATTGATCTTCTTGTTTTTGTCTCAAATTTGCCAAGTTTAGGATGCAGCATCTCCCTCCAAGCAGGACTTAGAGGATGAGGATGGGTGGTCGCTATTCTATTCTAGTCCCACAAATATGGCTTTGCAGGTTATTACCATTTTCGACTTCCTTTGTTTATGCATTATTCATGATTGGAAGAACTGAACTGACTTCTCTCCTGAAAATTTTGCTTATTAGGTTGATGAAAAAAAGTCTGTTGGACAGGAGGCTTTTGCAAGAATTGCTCCGGTTTGTCCTGCCATTGCAGATGCAATAACTGTACATAATCTTTTTGATGCACTGACTAGCTCGTCAGCCCACAGGCTTCATTTTCTTGTATATGACAAATACATCCGCACACTTGACAAGTATGAACTTACCACTACTTATTTCCATTCCTTTAATATACTTTTCTGCATTTGGTTTACGTGATGCACCATCTAAGCGTTATAACACATTGGTGGTTTTGAAATCTTGGTCTCCTTTTCTGGTACTTTAAATACTTCAGTCTACTTCTGTAGTATCTACTTACTTATTCTTACCTCAAACACGCCTAATGATCCCTTAGCTGACAACATATTACGTCAAAAGAGTATTGCTTGCTACTTAATATTAACTTCTAATGTTGAAGATGATTTAATTTTTCTGTGGCTCATTTAATGCTATCCATTATCCAAAGCAGTAATCAATCTTTTTTCAATCTTTTTCTTGCCCTCTTATATTTGTAGGATTTTCAAGGCTGCAAAAAGCACTCTAGGACCTTCAGCTGCCAATCTTCAGCTTGGCAAGGGAGAAATAGTTCTTGATATGGATGGTGCAAATCCTGTTTTACCGGTTCTTAAACACGTGGGCATCTCAGCATGGCCTGGTAAACTTCTGGAGAGATCTCTGCATATAGTCATTTTATTTATTCTAACCTTCTGCAGTGGCATTATATTATACCTTAAGCAAAAGGAGAAAGATGAAAACTGTGGTTCTAATTGGTTGGTTTTGTTTCCATCTCAATATTTATCAAGCATTTCCTTTTGTAGGTAAACTGACACTTACCAACTGTGCTCTATATTTTGATTCAATGGGTGGTGGTGATAAGCCCATGCGATATGATCTCACTGAAGACACAAAACAGGTCATCAAACCTGAGTTGACAGGGCCATTGGGTGCTCGCATCTTTGATAAAGCCATCATGTACAAATCAATTCTAGTGTAAGTGTGCTAATGGACTATATAGTCTATAGTCTTATGTCTGTCTCGTTTACGATTCTTCACAAATTCTGTGCTCGTGGATTTATGTATTTTGCTTTATCTTGTTATGTATGTACAGGTCAGAGCCGGTATATTTTGAATTTACAGAGTTTAAAGGCAATGCTCGTCGAGACTACTGGTTGGGAGTATGTCTGGAGATCCTTCGTGTACAGTGGTTCATACGAAGATACAACTTTAAAGGGATTCAACGATCAGAAATACTTGCAAGAGCAATCCTTGGCATATTCCGGTACCGTGCGATAAAGGAAGCTTTTCAAGTCTTCTCTTCCCAATACAAAACACTGCTTATTTTTAATCTGGCAGAAAGTCTCCCTGGTGGAGATATGGTCTTAGAAGCTCTATCCAGCCGTGTCTCTCGCATAACCACCGATGTTCCTTCTGATGCCGATTTTGTTCAGTATATGAAATGGCCCTCAAACTTATCTCCAGTCTCACTCAAATTGCTTGAGCATTTTGGCTTGAATCTAGAGACTGGGACAAATATGGGTGAAGAAATGACAATCATAGGAGATTTTTGTGTTGGGGAGACGAGTCCATTGGAGATAGCTCTGAAACAGTCAATCCTAGACACGGACAGGGCTGAAGCTGCTCAGGCGACTGTGGAACAAGTGAAAGTAGAAGGAATTGACACTAACGTTGCAGTTATGAAGGTATCATGAGATGCTTCTTTCTTCATCTTTTTCCTTTTTTCTTTGCTTTATAGTACTATATTAACCGATAGTCACATTCCAGGAGCTATTGTTACCTTTCATCAAACTAGGCTTGCGTATAAATCTCTTAGCCTCTTGGCAAGATCCTTATAAATCAACAGTGTTCATGATCTTAGTCAGCTATTTGATCATCAGGTAAGATTTCAAATTTGAAGACATGATGAAAAAGTTTGATTAGAGTGACAAATGTGATGAGACTAAGATCTTGTTATGTTGTGCAGTGGGTGGATTGGTTTCATACTACCGTCAATATTAGTCATAGTGGCTATAGTGATGTTGTGGCGTAAGCAGTTCAACAAAGGGAAAGAGCCAAAAGCTGTTCGAGTGAAGGCTCCACCAAGTAAAAACGCAGTGGAGCAGCTACTCGTGCTACAAGACGCAATCAGCCAGTTTGAGTCGCTAATCCAAGCAGTTAACGTTGGTCTCCTCAAGATAAGAGCCATTACTCTTGCAATTCTTCCTCAGGTATAATGTTACAAAAACTAATGATGACGGCTTAAAATAAATCGGAGAGTCTGTGGTTGATAATAATAACACTCTTGTCTCTCTAAATATGTTTCAGGCTACAGATACAACAGCTATATCGCTTGTGGCTGTGGCAGTTATATTGGCGGTTGTTCCAGTGAAGTACTTGATAACGATTGCGTTTGTAGAGTGGTTCACGAGGGAAGTCGGGTGGAGGAAAGCGAGTAGTGACCGGTTAGAGAGGCGGATAAGAGAATGGTGGTTTAGGGTACCAGCAGCTCCTGTTCAGCTCATTAGACCCGATGATGGCAAGAAGAAGAAGAAATGACGCTCTCACACGCATTGTCTCTCTTTCTAGACTTGCTTTTGATTTTAGGATTTTCGTTCTTCCCCATTCAAAGTAAGATTCAGGTTTATTCAGACATGTGAGACGCACAAATTCGTTTCATCAGAAGTAATTTGCACAAATTCGTTTCACAAATTAAAGTTGGTCTCATCTTCATTCGGCAAAGTCACTGAAAAGGATGAAACTACCCCTAATGAAAAACCATTTTCTTTCATCTATTTTAATGTAGTAGTCTAGTAGACGTAACTTAATTTTAGTTTTAGTTATTCAATATAATATGAACGTTTTAAGGAGTTAGATGGGTTTTATAGTTTGATGTTTGTATACCATATACCGTAATATAGTAGATTAGTTTGAGATATGCATGTATACAATATGTTAAAATACGTAAACATATGTATTCGGGGATAGGTTTCTTCTAGATTAAGGGTTACAGTACATGGTGTGCGCCCAAACAATATGGGGTTTCCTGATATCATTGAACTATTTTATTCATTCCATTATGGGTTTAATATACTACTAGTACAAACAAAAACTATTAGATGAAATCCAAGCACAACTATTTACATCTTGAAGACTATCATAAAATTGACCATCGATAAATATGTTATACCATGCAATTTAGATCTAAAAATGCAAAATCAAAGTCTAGTCCAATTATAATGCAATTCTTAACATGGAAAAACAGAAGAAAACAAATGATGATGAGTTTTGACCATCGATAAAAAATGGTCTATTCCAATATGTTAAAGCAATTTAGACCTAAATATATGAAAATCTTATCAAATAGACCCCAAATATTAGCTAGTAATATCCACTTGAAAAAAAAAAAAATCCTCAAAGTAAATAACAGCAGGAGCAAAAACATAACATCAATGTCTGAGAAAGAGTTTGAGAAAGAGTTTGAGAAAGAGTCTGAGAAAGAGTTTGAGAAAGAGTCTGAGAGGGAGAGAGAGAGAAAGATAGACTTCTTTACCAGCAGAATGTTTTCATATGACGACAAGATCCCATTGCTGTCCTTAACATTTCACCAGCACGACCACATCATTTGGGCACTCCACAAAACTTCCGGGACATAAAGAAGTTGAAGTCATTGTGAAAGAAGCCGAGTGATTTCAGCCATGAGGAAGCAGACTTCTCAAGCATCTCTATCTTCTGTTTGTCTGATGTCCCAGGCATGATCCACACATTACCAAAGGCCTTGTAAGTCACTGCAGCAAATGGAGGAAGTTCAACTTTTGTTGCACCTGACGCTCCTTTTTCTTCCCCCTTAACATCTTTACCATTTGTTTCTGAGAGAAATCACAAGCAAAAAACTAGTTAATATCTAAGAAAATGATGATGAAGAAACATGGAAAATGTAATCAATCAAACACTTGTTTACAAAACCAAAAAGCTTATGATATCAACACCAATACGATGACCAGAAGTTAACTAGTTATACTTGCTAAAAGACTGACTTTGCTCTAAGAAAATAATAGAATCAAGCTCAGAGACCCTTACTTATTTAGCTAAAAGGAAGTAAGTGTCTTGTTAAAACAAGAAAACGTATTTAGAAACTGAAGATATATAAGACTTTCATGCAGAGAAAAGAGTGGCTAGGATTGGTATATGCAACTTCTCCATCTCATGTTATCTATAACAAATTAATACCAAAAAGAGACTAATCCCCTATTATTACTCAACTTAAAGCATAACCTCTACTTCTCTTCAAGAGCTAATTAAATTGAGAGAGCTAAATAGGAAAACACAATCATAATCCTTTAATTCTCCCATGATTAAGGTACTACTGTAAATCAATCAACCTCAATAACTTAATCTTTTGCATATCTATTAGTTATATAAAGATGATTTCCAGATATGCATATCAGTATATCACTATAACCAATCATCATTTTCCAAAGTCGAATACAACCTAACAAGAACAAAGTACGGGAACTATATGTACAAGTCTGTTGAAGTACTACTTTATCTAACACTTGAATACTCTAAAGCACATGCAAGATAGTTTAGCACGCACAACTTTTACATCTTATGTATAATTGTTAAGTCTCAAATGACCAAAGTACCTGGAAAGTTTGGCATCAGTGAATGGTACGTTAGGAAAGCGGTAGACATATCCTCGTTGTCATTTGGTGGAATTGGATAAATGGGATACCTAAAATAATTCCAATTCAAATATAATCACAATTAGGATTTACGGATAAATTATATATTTGGAGTAAGACAGCAACTAACATCACAATATACATCATGGGAAGCATGCATGAATCATATAAAAAGCAAGTTATTGTGAAATGACAAGCAGATATATATATATATGTAGTAATATGCCTCATGGAGAGACGGTGAACAATTAAGTAATCACTTTGTAGCCTAATTGAGAGATAAGTAATTAAGAACATGCTAAAACTGAACAAGATAATAAGAAAACACGACATACCAAGCAATCGAAATCCAGCTATATGGAGAAAGCTCTGAACTCGACAGAGTAGTCAATCCAGGGTGCTTCGTAGCTAGTTCATTGATCTACAAAATACATAAACAAGAAGACAAAAACACTTTCCATTAACCAATGATTTGTGGAGAACCAATCCAACACCAAAAGGGAAAATAAAGATTACTATAAGATACCATGGGAGTAAGAGGTTGTCTTTTGAACGGCTTATCTGTCTCATTATATTGAAAATAAAGGTAGCCCAAGTGATCAGCATTCACAATCCGTTTGTCAGAAGAGTCAGGTTCAGCAGATCCTGACTCTGTACCATCATCTATTCCAGTGGCAGAGCTCCTACATTCAGAATCAATTACTTGAAAGAGCTACACTACAATAGTCAAATTCTAATCATAAACACACAAGACTCTTGAGAAAAATTCAAAAAGACATAAACTTTATAGCTCCCTCCTTATGAACACTTGACAAAACTAGACCCTCATACTCAATTCCACCACAAAGCCACATACTTTCATATCAAATCTTGTTACCAATGAAGCAATAAGACAATAAAAATCGAACCTTGGATCATCATCAGTGAAGGGTTTGAGGGTGAAGATCTGAATGGCAGAGAGTGAAGGAACAAAGTGATGGTTAACCTTCTCGTCGAAGCCTTCCACGGAAAGAGAAACTTTACGACCAAAGGAGCTCCACTTATCAACGGTAGACCAAATGTCTTGAAGGACGATGTGAGGCCTTCTCACTTCTTCATCTTCTGCTGTGGCTCCTGATGATGACGACGATCCCTTTGTCAGCAAAACCAGAGATTTTGAGATTAGTAAACCCGATTTCACTATTCGGATCCTTAAACCGGGTTGGAATAAGACCATAACTTTAACAAATTCTTAAACAGCCCTCGTTCTGTTTCTAATGTGTAGACGGGTCCCTCAACATTATAATTTAACATAAATTACCCAAATAAAAACTAGTATTCAATCTTGGCTAAGATGTTGTTATAATAACGAAAAATTAATATGGCAATCATGGTAATAATGTCAACGACTAAACGTATTTAATTAGTCGCCTTTTACCACTATAACATTACTATTACTTATTTCAAGACTTTGACCAAATCTATTCGTTTTTGTTTATCCACATACATAATATTTTTTTTATCAAAGGATGATGAACAGGAGAACACACATGCATGGTAGATCTAAAGAATTGTGATCCTTTTCTAGAGAACTAAAACAAGAGATCTAATACAATAAACCGAGATTTGTCTAGAGTAGTTGACGACCTAAGACGATCCATTTGAAGAACAGGGATACCAAAGTAGATTACACGATCGTATTTGTAAATCTATATGTAAACCATAACATAATTTATATGTACCAGTACCTATAGCTCATGTTAGATCTGTTAATGGGTTTTATTCATGATAATTGATTTTGATTGATTTGATTGTTCTTTGCTTTCTACACAAAAGATTTTAAAAAAATAAATTTTAATTTGTTCAAAATGATTACATATTGTTTTGTTGGAATTGAGAATGTTCGAGAAACTTCTCAAAATTAGATTCGAGAATGTTTGTTCAAACAAAATATTTATGAAAAGGATTAAAAACCAAATAAATATAACATTATTTGAAAATTATATAGAATCAAGACACGTGGAAAAGAACGTTCGACAAATTTCTCGAAATTAGATTCGAGAATGTTCGTTCAAACAATTTTCTTTATAAAAATGGATAAAAACAAACAACTAAATCTAAATTTACCTGAGTGTAATAGTGAATCGGGACACGTGGAGTCGAACATTCGAGAAACCTCTCAAAATTAGTCTTTCTCCCAATCATTTTGCTAATGATATTTTCCATTTTACTTTTTTCTTATGAATATTATTGAGGATTTCAAGATGTATCAAAGTTTAAGAAATCTGAAAAATTAAATCAATATGAAATTATAAAGAGAATGGAATAATAAAATTCAAGGAAAATAATTTAATTAGAGCTGCTTTTTTTTTTTTTTGGCAACAAACTAAATTTTATTTATATATATTTCCATATATTGCATAATTAATAAGGTCTCTATTTAATATTGGTCTCTTCAGTCTTTGTGAATTCAATATATTGCCAGTTTTTCCAAAAATAAATTAAAACTTTAGACTATCTTCTTTTTTATTTGCTAAAAATATTAATAATATGTTGTTGTAACTTGTAAGTGATATTTATTTCTATATACAGTATGAGAATGTGTTTAACCATCTATGGTTTTTTTCAATTACAAATTAGTATGGAATTATCTTGTTCAGAGTGTGTTTGGTTTTTTGGTTATTGTCAAAGTAAGAGTAGCAATAAGATCTACGTGGAAATGACAGAGCAGAGAAGACTGAAGAGGGTGCATGGCTAGGCCATCCCATTTACATGACAGAAAAAGCATAAACCCCTCCAATCACAAAATCTTTCTTTTAGACTAAGGCAAAAATGTATCTCAACTCACATTTCGTAACACTTTTTGTTAATGTCAAATTACATCATATGTTAACGATTAGATAAACTATTTAATTACAGATTTGATATGATCTGTCATGTTCGACATATCTTTGCCTCTTTGTTTGTCGTTGACTCTTGACTCTTAGTTTTTTTTCTTACAAGTTACTTGGTTTAAATTTGGCTCTACGGACTCTCTTGACCAAACATATTTTGATGATCAAATATGCGTTTCGTGTGTGTACCAGTCAGTTAGTCAGGCAGCTTTTGAGATGTTTGTGCAACCAGGTAACTGAGTGTGGACTCCCTGCCTCCTGGTCTAAATACTAAGAAGTCTTTCACTTGTCTCAATATTTTGTAACAACTGTGTTGACAGCCACATTACCTCGTCACTGCTGATGATGTTGATTTGTATCTTGCTGTTGAAGTTCAGCCTTTGGATGACAGGAACCGAAAGGTTAATATCTTTTTCAATGAATGAGAGATTATATGTTGAATATAGCAAAGATTAGGATTGAGGTCTACTGGAAATTTTGATCTGGATCATTTTAGTTTCCTCAGTATATTGGTTTGTGGGATAGAGATATATCATGCTAATTAATATGATTTAAGAGTTGTTGTTTTCTGTTGACTTATTCTTAGTTTTTTGCAATTTTCATTTGCTACTTTCTGATTTCAGGGGAAGCTTGTGTAGGTGTTGTTTGCCAATGACAATCACAAGATCGCTTGCCGTAAGTTTATCAATTTACTTTGAGAAATCATGCCCTCTTGATGACTTCCTGTAAAACTAAGCCACTACTTGTCAGTTTACATCTTGATATTAAGATGTTAATTAAGTTTCTTTTATGTTCGCTGAGCTGTTTCTGGTTGGTTGTGTACGAGATAGTGGTTACTGGTTCCCTTAGATCCAGTGATGCAGAGCAATATAGAGAAGACCTTTCATACTGGTCATGCTTCATACAATGTTTCCCTTGCGGTATAAGTAACATTTGCCATTTGAACTCTGGCTTTAATCCTTCACATGCATGTGGCTTTGAATAGACTGGTTACCTGGATATATGGCAAGCAGCTACGTTATCTATTGAGAGAGAAGGTTACAGCATCCAGTGTAGTAGTAATTGTCTCACAAATTGCGGAAAAGTTCTCAGCTTCTACTACAGTAAGACTTATGCCTTATATGCTTCTGTCCTTTTTTGTCATAAAATAACTTGTTGTCTGTGTAACGTGTGGCTGTGTGGGAATGGAGGAATGTGCAGCTTTGCATGTTGAAAGAGAGTTAAAGTTTATTCTAATGAAACTTTCTTTTGAAAGAGAGAATCCAATCCAGATTGTGACAACAAACGAAAAAGAGGAAAATTACAATTACTTATATATATTTATATAAAAACGAAAAAAAGGAAAATTAGTAAACGCGTATTTCATATCATTAATGAAGAGAAATATGGAAAATCGAATTTTCTGAAGTTGTGTGTGTGTTTACCCTAATTCTCATCAAAGGAAACTAAAAAGCTTCTTCTTCTACTTTTTTCTTCTCTCTGCAGTAAAACAAACAAAACAACGTACAACAATGGTTTCTTCTTCTTCTTCTTCTTCTTCAATGTTGGCTTCTTCTTCTTCTTCAATGTTGTCGGTGAGGAACCGCAAGTGTTTCAAGCCCTCGCTCTCTTCCGTATCAAAGAAGACAACAAATCTTGCTTCGAGAGAGAAGACCATGTTTAAGAAAGCCTCCGAGCTTTCGATCCTTTGTGATGTCGAACTCTGTGTTATATACTACAACCGCGACGGAGATCTCGTCGGGACATGGCCGGAAGATCAATCCAAGGTTCGAGACATGGCAGAGAGATACAGCAAACTCAACGATAGCGAGAGACGCAAGAAAAGCACAAACCTTTCTCAGTTTCTGAATAAGAAGACCGACAAGATGACATCTTTAGATATCAATGACAAGAGATTCTCTGAGAAACTTTTGGAGATGGAGGCTTCGTTAGAGAGTAATCTACGGGTGTTTCAAGATAACCTTCTTCGGGTGTTACAGAACCAGACAGAACAACCCGATCAGAACCCTTTGGTGTCTTCCGCCGGCTTCTTCACAACAGATCCATCATTGATGAGCGGTGGTGTGTCAGAAACAGAGCAAAACCTATCGACGCCATCGTTGACTCAACAACATCAGAGCAAAGTTTCACTCTTTCTCTATAACCATGACAACGGTAGCTTCTGTCAACTCCCTGACTCTGTTTCTACCTTTGACCCATCGATGAGTTCGGCTTCACTTGGGGCACAAGGCTCGTTTCTAACAAGTAACAACTTTGATCTTCCCATTCCCATGGTCTTTCCTCCTCTGATGCAGACACAAACCCCACCACTTGTCCACTTTGATGATCAGTTTGCGGACTGGAATCAGACTCCGTATTTTGCAGATCCAATGATGTTCTCTTCTTGTGTATGATTACGACGAAGTTAGATTATGTATGAGTTATTTAGGGTTTGTTATGAATTTTTGTATCATCCTTTGAATTGTATGTTTTGCCAATTGTATGAATGTATTTTTCTCTCAAGTTTCTAACATAGTCTGCAATAGATCACATTGAATGTTAAATGTCTGTAATTGATGCAGACAAGTAAACTAATTGAGTAAATTGAACCTTGTTGTTTCTGTGAATGATCTATTTTATCACTTTCGTTACAGTCTCTGGAAAACAAAAATCAGAGAGACAGTGACTGGTTCGGTGCAGGCTCTGGCTTTTTTCAGCTGCAAAACAGTTAGAGAGATAAGGACTCGTAAAACAATTCGTTCATATGAATAGTAGTCAATCTTTGTTTATATAAAATAATAATCCCACTTTAAGTTTACATTTGATACATATTCATCTTTGAAGATAAGCAAGGATTGAAATAAGAAACCGACTTAGTTGTAGCTTGAAATTTAAGCATATCGGATGAATAACCCTCAATCTTTGAAGTTGGCACCTCAGCTTCTTTATTGTTACCTTCGTCTGTTTTATTACCAGCAGGAACCATCCCATGAGTTTTAAACGCCCATTTTTATCAATCAGCATATGCATCTCAGCTTGGTCAATTGGTTTGTGAGCTTGTCAGAAACTTGATCCGGGACAATCAGCATATGCTTGGTCCTATGATCCTTTACTAAATCTATGTACCTCGGTAGGATTAGACACTCAAGTGTAGGTGAAATATGGTCTTGTGTGTTCATATTGTTTGTTATAATATGTATGTTGAATACTACACTGTAAGCTTTTAATCTTCTGTTATGTTTTTGGCAGCTCAAGAGATGAAATAGTACTCACCCTGAGATTATTTATCAAGAGGGTAATATATTTTCAAAAGCATTGTGTTCATTTTATCACTTTCTTTACAATCTCTAGAAGACAAAAACTGCAGCTTTCATAAAATCAGAGATAATAAATGTAGATACAATAATACAAAGACTTCAAGCTTCGTTTCTAGAGAAGCAATTGCTGATTATTTTTTTGGGTCTGCTTATATTCGTTGCAGGCTCTGCTGAGGAAGAAGGGAAAGAAGAGACTATTTTTGTTTAACAAATGATGAGATTGTACATAATGATCTTTTTTTAGCTGCAAATCAATTAGTTAGTTATAATTAAGGCCTTTGTGACACAATTTATTCATGAGGAAAATCAATCTTTGTTTATATAAAATAATCCCACTTTAAGTCACTGCTCTGCAGCCACATGGAGTAAAGCAGTAAAAAAAATAGAAACGAGTTTGTACAAACAATATTGTCAGTCTCTTCGAGGCTTTTTCCTAACATCCTCTGACTACTGAAACAGGTCAAAACAGAAATGATAGGTTTCTTCTTTAACCTGTACTAATTAGCTGCTCAGAGAAAAATCACTTCAGTTTATTGCTCATCTTCGTTTAAAGCTTGCTCGAGACAGTTGAATGCTTTGCGGTAGCTCACGAATCCCATAAACCAGAAGTCGAAGTTATCAACTGTAACTACTTCAAGGTACTTCTTAGATGGTTTCTTCGTGTTCTGACTCTGGTTCACACCATTGATCTTGGATAACGGGATTGAGACTTTGTAGTGAACCCTAGAGATATCTCCCTGAGGAGAAGCCACCTTGATGGATCTCTCGCTACAGAATGCAATCTTTTTTGACGAGATGAAGAGTAGGCCTGAGATGGGACCTGCGGTTGTGGATAGGTAACATTGGTACGCCTTGAAAAGCTTCTCTTCATCGCAGACTTTGAAGAGTCGCTTGTAGATTTTCTCTAAGCCTCCCATTTGAAGGATCTTAGCTCCCAAGGATAGCTTTCTCTTGACTGTTTCACTTAGCTTGGGTTCTAACTTGTCCTGGTCTCTAGCTCCTTTCGTGAAGCTATCGGTTTTCTTCTTTCGCAGCATTGATTTTCCTTTGCTTGTTAGAAAAGAAAACTTTGATGAAGTTGGGACTTGGAGCTTATTGATGGAAGGTGGGTCAGGCAAGTAACTCATCGTTGCAGTCTTGGCTGCGGGAAATGCAATAGCTTGTTGATGAACTCTGCTCAATGTCATCTTGGATGGTTTAGCGGTGATTTTGATTCTTGATTCTTGATCTTGTGAGAAAGAGAAGGAGAGAGTAGAGAGATTAATTGTGAGTGATGGTTGATGATGAAACCGTGTTGGTGAGAAGGTATATAAAGGGAAAGACAAAGAAACAAGAGGCAGTTGAATACAAAAACATTGAATCGTTGAGACTCGAGATCTTTGTGGTAAAGGCTGAGTCATAGATTGGTCATCAAGACAGGGAAAAAGCCACTTTCTTTGGGGTTAAAAGCAAATAGAAGAAGACCAAGCATATGCTTTGTTTTGCTTTTTCTTCTTTTTTATTGTGAGAAAAATAATCTTGATCTAGTTAAAGGAGAGATTTATATAAAGAAAGGACTTGCAACTACCAAGTCCGTGTTTAGGACATTATTTCGAAACTAATTTCAATAACTGATGAAAATGTTTTAGCTCAACATGTTCTTTATCATGTCGGTACGTAGCTTTAATTTGTCTTTCCGCATCATAATTAATGATGCGTATCTTCCTGTTGATATGACTTTTTTTAAGATTGTTCTCATTAATTAATTATTAATTAGTCTGTTAACAATTACTCATTTGGTGACATGTTACAATCCATTTTCAACCCTCAACACTCATCATAAATTAATCCCTTATAATATGAAACCAGTTTGTATATTAGAGATGTATTGCCAAAAGAAAAGCAAAGTTACAAAGAAAAAAAGAAAGAACGAGATGATCTCATGATCATACTGGTTGACGTTGGACTCCGACTAGCTTTTTAACCTACAACATCAACCTTTTTTTTTTATCCTACTTTGTTTAGCCTGATTTTAATTTTCCTCATATATCTTTACATACATGTATAGGAGATAAGATATGTTTCCTTCTTAATAGGAACATGGCACGAAAAAAAAAAAAATGAAAATCAAATATGACGTAACGCTTTTTTGAATAAGGCGAAAGCAAATTGAGATATGCAGAAGGGAACGTCGTGGTTTGGAGCTTTCCGCGTTGGCATTGTGATTTTTTTATGCATTTATTATTATTATTACTAGATAGTAATTCGTGGTGTACCGCGATGTTAATTTTTTTTAAAAAGAAATATAATCAGGAGGTCTTGCAGATTCAGAATCAGGAGGTCTTGTTGCTGGACAGAAGGGGGAAGATGGTGCGGATATCTCTCTCGAGATACCAGCTGTGACTCATTCGGTCCCTGCAGTATCTGAAGGAGATGACATTGCAGCTGAGGAGGATCCCACGGATATGAATGTTGGTGCAACTGTTGATCCCGCTGCTGCACCACCGGTTGACAAGGTCCGCAAGGCGAAACCACCTTTGGCTCTTAAGGGAAATGCCTCTAAGAAGCTAAATGTCTACTTGCGTACAACACCAAGGAAGCGGCCTGCTCCTAAAGTTACTGACTTAGCTGGAGAAGGCACAAACCCGAGGAACCAGGAGCAGGAGAAGGGGACAACTGGTGGATCTAAGCCACCCAAACCAATGCTGGATAAATGAAGATCTTAAGCTGGAACTGCCAAGGGCTTGGAAACAAAGCAACTATTGGTTATCTTAGGGACTTGTGGGGGAAGCATAGGCCTGATTTTTTATTTTTATCTGAAACTAGACAGCCTTATTCGCATTTGGAATCTTTTGTTGGTCATTTTGGTTTTTCAAATTTAAAAACGGTTGATCCTATTGGTTGTAGTGGTGGTTTAGCCTTATTTTATAATAATGATTATGATGTTTCAGTTTTATTTGAATCTAATAGATTGATTGATGTGGAACTTACTTATAAAGGACAAACACTCTTTTTTACCTTTGTTTATGGTGATCCGGTTCCAGCAAACCGAGACTTAGTATGGGAACGCTTAACACGAATTGGTTTATCTAGAGATTCTCCCTGGTTCCTTATTGGAGATTTTAACGAATTAAAAGGAAATCATGAAAAGCGTGGAGGTAAACTCTGACATGCGTCCTCCTTTGTTGGTTTTAATACCATGATTAGACATTGCGGTTTATTAGAGTTTCCTCGGTTGGGGACAGTTTATCTTGGTGTGGATGGAGAGATAAAAAGCCAATTAGGTGTCGTCTGGATCGCGCCTTGGCCAATGACAAGCTACATGACATTTTTAGTAATGCATTTACGGAATACTTACCCATGGTAGCTTCATACCATAAACCGGTTCTAGCACTACTTGAGGATAAAGTCCGGAGAGGGAGAAACTGTTTTCGGTTTGACCGACGGTGGCTTGATAAAGAGGGACTATTTGGTGCCATCTCTGAAGGCTGGGACTCAGGGATAGCGATTCCAACGGACAAATTTATGGATAAGATCATTAAATGCCGTCAAGCAATTTCCCAGTGGCGGAAAACTCAGGTCCCTTATGGTTGGGAATCCATTGAGGATATTAAAAATCAGTTAGCGATCGCTCAGGCAGATGACTCTGTTTCTGTTGAGACCATTTCAGAACTAACCTGGAAACTTCGAGAGGCTTATCGAGATGAAGAAATTTATTGGTATCAGAAAAGTAGGAGTCGATAGATGCGTTTTGGAGATCAAAATACTAGTTATTTTCATGCCCAAACAAAACAAAGACGATCTAATAATCGTATTGTGGGACTCCACGATGACACCAGAAGATGGGTTACGGAAGAGAAGCAGGTTCAGAGCATAGCCGCTTCTTATTTTCAGAGCATAGCCGCTTCTTATTTTCGCGCCCATTTGTATCAATGAAGCATATGCATCTCAACTTGGTCAATTGGTTTGTGTAGGTGAAATATATCACACTCTGATCCAATAAATAATATGGTCTTGTGTGTTCATATTGTTTGTTATAATATTTATGTTGAATACTATACTGTAAGCTGCTGAAAAAAAAAAAGAATACTACACTGTAAGCTTTTAATCTTCTGTTATCTTTTGGCAGCTCAAGAGATGAAATAGTACTCACCCTGAGATTATTTATCAAGAGGGTAATGTATTTTCAAAGCAGTATTCATTTTTATCACTTTCGTTACAATCTCTAGAAGAAAAAAATTGCAGCTTTCACAAAATCAGACACAATATATGTAGATACAATAATAAAAAAAAAAATTTGATCCGGAGTACTAGTTTAGTAGACTTACTATATGTATATAATTAATATTTTGTATTTATTAAATGTACAACTCTAAATCTATATACTTATTTAAGCAACCCTTTAAACAAATAACCCTACTCCATGTAAAATATTACACAAAATGCCACTGTATTTTAATACAAAATATAATAACAGAATTTTAATATTAATTTGTTGTAACCTGAAAATGATTATCCAAAAAAATAGTAATTATTAATTTATTAGATTACAAGAAATCATTAATAAAATAATTTCGAAATTATTTAATAAAATAATAATAAAATTATTTGGAAATTATGTAATAAAATAATTAAACATATTCTATTTATTGTTTCAGAAATCTTAGGAAACAATAACAAACTATTTAGAAAATTATAAAACTTAAATTTATTTATAAAACTAAGATTAAATATTTACATATCTAAATTATTTAATAATAACAAATATATATTAAAATTAGAATACAACATTGTTTATATTTTTAAAATATATCTATATACTTATTTAAGCTATGTTGTTAAAAGTTTAACCAGTTCTGATGTGACATATTAAGAAAATGCTATTATATTTTAATTATTCTAATAACTAACAAAAGAAAAGTTTAGATTTGTTTACAAGATAATAAAACTCTATTTATTGTTTCATAAATCTTAGAAAATAATAACAAACTATTTAATTGGCTAAAACTTAATTATTTATACACAATATTCACTATATAAACAATACTAAGTGTATAATATTGATAATATACATAACCTAATTGTAATTTTCACATATAAAATTAATATACAACATGTTATACCAATAACTTCAATTTGTAAATTTGGTATATTAAGATCTCTAAACACGATCACATCAATTTGTAATACCAAATCACGGGTCAATACATGTTTTGTTGGATTTTTTTGGCTTTACCAAATGTATAATTAACGAATTTGATATTGCACCAAACCAAAATAGTAGTACCAACTACGTGTCGAAATCAGAGTATGACCTTAAGTAAATTAAATATATGATTTTATAAAATGTATAGAATTAATAATTTTTCTACTATTATTTTGTAACAAACAAATTCAAATTTACATAAATATTTCTTCACGCTGGTAACATTATTCTACAAAATATTAACGTGTATTTATGAGTCGGATAATAAAACAGGTAATGAGACGGATAACAAGACGCTCAAAAATTAAATTAATATCCGATACTCGATCATTATTCATGGATAATATAATTATTATACCCTTCACTCGACTCTAAAGCTGCGGGTACCTTTTTCGGGACGGATACAAACCGAAACGAAAAACGGGTCTAATACAGGTATCGATAGTAGTTTTCAGGCCTACCTATTAGTAGTTTAATATGAATCAAAATTCACCATATAGTACTATATTATATAACATGTAAATGAATGATACAACATAAACATAATATTAACAAATAACAAAATAAAAAAAAAATTCTCCGCGCTACCAGCGTGGGTTATTATCTAGTCTATATTATTTGTATATTATACTAGATAAGGACCCGCACGATGTGCGGCTTGAAATTTTATAAATTAACCTAAATTTAATAAAAATATATTAAAATTTGTTGTACGTTATTTATAAAAAAAATTTATTATAATACATTGATTTATATCTATTTACAAATTTTTTATGTATGTTACTATTAAAAGTGTATTTTTTACACCTAAATATACTTTATGTTACAAATATATTTTTATCACCACCTAGAAAATGTCTATATGAACACATTAATCCAACTATTTTACTTTCACTTCTGCATCTTTTTTTAGTTAGTAAAATTGTTGGCTCAAAAAATATTTTGAATAAAAAATATATTACACAATATACTAATCAATGATGCATCATCATAATAATGTGTGACCACCATGAAGAAAACCTCGGCTCTGCCCTCATCCTTTATGGAGAGAATTTTGCGTTCAACCTCTTCCACCATGGAGAAAACCTTGGCTTTTCCTTCTTCCCTTAGGAAGATAACCTTGCATCCAACCTCCTCCACCTTCCTTCCTTGGAGAGATAACCTTGTGTCCAACCTTCTACACCATAGAAAGAACCTCGGTTTTTCCCTCCTTTTGTGTGGAGAGAACATATTCACGTCTTTTTGCTATCTCAAATTGGTTTGCTCCAACAACCAATGAAAGTAAAAACTTTTTCTAACGTCATAAAATCTTTTGATAATAACTAAGGGCATGTTTATCGGGGGTTGTAAGATTTTTGGTGTATTAAAATTAAATCAAAAGAAAAGAAAATAAGGAAGAGGCTCCCTTATATAACATCCTGAAATCGATCATAAGAGACTGGTACGTGTCTATTTTTCGTTGGTCAAGAGAATAATAGAAAAGGGAATTTTTTTTTTTTGCCCGATTAATCTTTCTGTCTTTCTCTCTTTCTCTCTTTCTCTCTTTCTCTCTTTCTTCCCGATCAATTTCTCTCTTTCTCTCCCGATCAAAGTCTCGATCCCAGAAAGGAAAATCTGCTTTAATCGGAGGTTATAGAATCAGTGAAGTCCATGGTCGGAGGCTATTTGAATCGACGGAGATCTTATCGGAGGCGACTGTAGCGGCGGCAATTTGAATCAAATTGGAGATTGTAACGGAGGCGATTTAAAGGAATAGGCGATTCAATCGGAAGAGATTGGATTAATTCGATTGAGAGGGTTAGTTTCTCAGTACAATAGTATGATTTCAATTGGGAAGATAGATCTGTGTATTGGTGAGAATATGTTTTGATTTTTTCTTTCGTTTCTGTTTGTAAAATTCACGAAAGTGACTATTCGTACTGCGATTGGGTTTGTAGTGATGGGATTCATTGGCTTCTTTGTGAAGCTCATCTTTATTCCAATCAACAACATCATCGTCGGCGCTACTTAGGTAAACAAATCTTTGATGATGATTTGTGCATTGATCATACTTGGTGTAGACTATAGATGTCAAAATACATTGTTTTGTTTTGTTTTAAAGTTTTGTTTTGTTTTAAGTTTGAAGACAAACTAATCCGAGTTCCTCCCGCTCAAAGCCTCCCCCAAGGTCACAAGTATTGCCAAACGTGCATTCAACTGGGCTTCAGTTCTTTCAAGAGATTGTTTTTTCTTGTTGGCCAAGAGAGAAACATCATAGGCAACATGTATCAAATTATGTTTTGTATGTTTGAAAATTATTTAAAATGCAATATTTTTTTAATTTTATAAAATCTTAAATGTTTACACATTTATACCACTTCTATTCTATTTAAAATTTTAAAATTTTAAAAAATAATATTTTCAAAAATAAGAGACCCAAAATAAGAACTTACCAATAAAAGAGAAAATTTTATCTAAGAGATCATGAGTTCTTATATTCCAAACAGTACACAATTAATTCATAAAAAATTTAAGAACTCCCCTTATATGAACCCCCAATAAACTTGCTCTAATGCTATATTTCCCAATGTATTCGCGTAAAAACACACCATGATGTAGCCTCTGTCTCTGTAACGCCCCAACCGCCACTATGCTTAGTGAGCCCAAGTCCACTCTCAGTCCATAGGCCACCTTCCTAAGTGGGCCCTACATCTATTCTCGGCCCATGGACCCACCCATATTCAATAGTCGGTTTGTTACGTCTGAGAGGCTTTAAAAACTTGTTTACCGTCCTTACAAATCAACAAATGATATTTTTCTGTGTTTTGTCCTTACTCGCACAGTTCCGACAATCACTTCCAGGAAGGTCACCCATCATGAAGTTCTCTCAGGACCCTTGACCAAAAAATAATTGCATTTTGGTGACATATGTGGCCAAATCAATTATTTTAAACATTTTCGCAAACCAGCTGTCACAGCTTTTGAGCTCCTGTAGATCTATCAACAACAATTTAAATTTTTCCAATCTATATATCTATGTTTGTTGTAAGTTTGTGTTTGATTAGCCTATTTTATCCATCCATTAGATTGATGAGCTTCTACTTGTTATCTCCCTTTGGGATTGAATGAATAATAGTAACAATTATGTTTGAAAAAAGGGTTTATGACCAACCAATCAGGGTTGAGAAATTAGAAGAAAATTAATTTGACATAATTAAAAAAACAATAGAAAATTATAAGCACTGTAGTATATGAATCACAAATAATTCAAAGATGAAAATTTAAATTAATGAAAACAATCTAAAAATAGTTCAATAAATTTTAAAATAAAGTAGTAGGAAAAGAATACGCATATATTAATCTTTTTTTTTGGGTCAACATATTAAATTTACCTATTTCCAACTGAAAAAGAAGAAAGTAGGAGAAAATTTTGCATCCATTAGATTGATGAGCTTCTACTTGTTATCTCTCTTTGGAATTGAATGAATAATGGTAACAATTATGTTTGAAAAAAAAGGGTTTATGACCAAACAATCAAGGTTGAGAAATTAAAAGAAAATTAATTTGACATAATGAAAGAAACAATAGAAAATTATAAGCACTGTGGTATATGAATCACAAATAATTCAAAGATGAAAATATAAATTAAATAAAACAATCTAAAAATAGTTCAATAAATTTTAAAATAAAGTAGTACGAAAAGAATACGCATATATTAATCTGTTTTTTGGGTCAATATATTAATCTTACTTATTCCCAACTGAAAAAGAAGAAAGTAGGAGAAAATTTTGGATTAAAAAAAAAAGAAAAATTTACCTTCCCATTTAAAAAATTTCCCAATTTAAAAAAATTGAAAGCAGTGTTTTTGAATAAATGATCTAAATATGAGACGATCTATGTTTAATAAGTGAGTGTTTACAAAATTTAGAATTAATAAGTAATTGTATACTTTCATTAATCTATTTTTCCTATTATTTTTGTAGAATTAATAACTTAAAATTAAAAATAAGTATATAATATTATAATTTCGAATTTTATAAAAAAATATATATATATATATATATATATATGATCTCCTTATAATTATTTTTAAAAACTTTCTATTTTTATAAATTTTGTAATTTTGATAATTATCTATTTGTATTATTAATAATGTTTTAAACAAATATTTTATTTTTGTTGGAATCAAATTACTCCTATTAAAATATTAACTTTTACACATATCAAAATCTTAGATTGATAATTTGACACATGTCAAAATCTTATTAATGACTAACTTTCAAAACCCAACTTTATATAATAAGATAGGAACTAAATCGTAGAGTTTATAATTAGTGTTGAATTATACTTTTTTTGTTTTTGTTTTTTTAATTTCTATTTTAGTGTTAAAAGTATTTAAATTATTTTGCTAAATTTAAAAATATCAGTAAAGAAGAATTTGGCGTTGATAATTTTGTCTGTTTTATATATAAATAATCTAACAGTTTAATATATATATTTCCATTGTGGAGTGAAAAGAAAAGTGTTTGACTGTTTTTGCTCATATCAGTCATACTTAAAATATTTTTAAGAAAACTTTCATTAGTAAAATGGATAAAGTATTTGTGTATATAATATTAGAAATGGAAAAAAACAGTCCTTTGAACCAAGAATTGATTTTTTTTTTTTAAAGTACATACTTTAAAACATATATTTTGTTATTGTTTTTTTGTGTATAATAAAATTAATATGATTTTATCTTCTTCGTTCACATTATTTCTTTCATTGTCAACATGCTATCTGATCTGATTTATGGTCTAACAATCGATTTGATGATCCTGATTTGTCACGATTCTAATTTTTTACTCGATTAGAGCTGTCAATTGAATCAGACCGTAAGAGACTCTGTTCTTTCTTCATAATTTGTTTTTTTCGATCCCACTTTCATTTTAGGTATCAAATAGGACATCAAGTGCAAGAACAGAGATGTTAATAGATTAATATTGAAAACATTGTAGATTAGCGACTGAGGGTTGCTTTCAACATGAAATCATCGATTGAGTAGGCTTGTAGGCCATTCAAGGGTAATGGAAATTAGTTTATGTTCAAGAGAATCAACGGTAGTGGGGTTAAAATTTGTTTTTCTTCCAAGTAGCTCCAAGTGTGAGTCGATTCTTATGGTTGTTATGACGTTTTCCACGCAAACCTCTGTTCTTCTTTACTTGTGATGCGAGACCATGGTTATCCAGTTGATTCTCATTTCGTTACAGACTGTGCTATGACCCGGAAAAGGAAAAGAAGGTGAGGAAGAAAAAATAGAAGTGCTATTAGTAGTTCATTAATCGGTGTTTTAGACTCGACCCACACTTAGAGCTACATAGATGGTTTTGTTTAGTTAACATGACTTATATGTTGATTAGATAAGTAACTTAAAGAATCAAATAAAGCATAGAAAGAGAGCATGATGTTTAAGTTCTAATCATCAACCTTTATGATTACCTTCTTCACCCAAATGTCTTAATGAAAACCCAATCACCAACAGGGATTCAAACCTATATATGGCCGCCCCGACCCTGACCTGTTGGGTTGGGTGGCCTCCTGCTTCGCCCTCGTCGCCTCTGTACCCAAAACAGATGCGCTGCGCTACCCAGCGCGTAACCTTGTCCCCCTATCCCTCTTCTGCTTATATGCCATTACCAAGCTATTCACATTTTTGGAAACCAAATCCTTCTTTACTAAGAAATGAATTTTTATACCCGGAAATGAATAAAGAAAAATTGTATTAGTAGTCGTATTTAATAGGTAGATCTTTACCACTTCATCTGACAAAACCATCTTCGAAAGTTTCACCTGTTGTTTGTGTGTACAGATGCCACGGATGGAGGATGAAACCCTCCAAGCTGTTTTGTAGGATCTGAGGAACAAAAGTAGCAACAATTATGAAGAGAACTACGCCATCTTCAAGGTTTTAAGTAAGTTAGAGTATTTATAGGCTAATCATTAGGTCGATAATTCTTATAATCTTTCGATTCCAAAATCACGGCTCTAGAAAACTAATTAGGTATAAAAATATTTTGTAATCGATTTTATTTTGGAAGATTGAAGGAATATTATACCCTTTGCCATTTATCATTATTTCTTTAATTTGATTTTTACAGATATTAGAGGAAAAGTGTCACACCCCACTCCTAAAATACACCAAAATGAAGTACAAACTTGCGTAGCTATTCACATTTCTCTCCTAACCGGAAGAAGGGAAAAGAGAAGGGGGTGAGTAAAACGAGTTTACTCAGTGAGGAGATCAACTCTACCCACAGGTTAAACAGTAAACACGTTCCAAACATAAACATGACCATTACTTAGCATAGAATCAGAATGTCTAACCATCAAACAATCATCACATCGACGATATGCAACACATAACTCATTTATTTATTTATCTTGTTATCATGCAATCATGCACCTTAAATATCACACTCAGAGCAAGGCCCTTGCGGCACAACTACTCCCACACTCAGAGCAAGGCCCTTGCGGCACAGCTACTCCCACACTCAGAGCAAGGCCCTCATGGCACAACTACTCCCACACTAACATTCTCATTCTTGTTCTCATGCATATGCTTATGCCATTCATAAAATTGTCTTAACATATATCCTTAAACATTAAAATCACACATTCAAGTTACTAACAGCCTAACTTTATCAAATAATCACAAGCCACCCAAAGACTGTTCACAAGCCTATACTTAGCAACTATCGAAGAATATAGAAGGAAAGAGGCTACTGCATAACCGCAAATACCACCCTCACCTGACTTTGAGCTTGCAAGAACGGGAAAAAAAAGGCTGAAGCAGCTAGCAACAATCTGAAACTTGCAGCAGAAGAAAAACAGTTCAACACAGATTAGGGTTTCTGGTTTTTGACAGAAGCAGATGATTCTTGTCCAACAAGCAACCAAGGTAGAAGCTAAGTTGTACCTTTTACGGTGATAATAACGGCTCAGGTGGCTTCCCTAAGTCCCCTTCTCTCTGTAACAACCATCGAACTGACTTGAAGTGCTCAGGTAAAGCCGGAATTCTTTTACCAAAACCTCAGGTCGAAACTGCAAACTGATTCTGACACTTAGTTAATTTATGTGCTCAGAAAACAATGATTTTTCAGTAACTTTGATCATGATTTCCAGATCGACCTTACCTCGGATCGAAGTACCGTTTGTTGCTGCTTCTTCCTTGTAGAAAGATTTTTCCAACCACACCAAAAGCGTGATCTGTTTCCTTCAGATCCGACGGGAAACGGATCACCAAAACCATTACTTGACACTATTTCTGGATTCCTCTTCTTCACTAAAACCAACTGTGGTGTCATAAATTACGAACTCAGTAACCAATAGAGGCATATTCAATAGAATAGATCATATATCCATGATAGATTTGCGTTACTTAAATGAAGCCGATGTTAAACGGTGAAAACGAGACTTCCAACTCCTCTCTCCGCTTAACGTGATCTCAAAAAGAAATAGAAAACATAACGTCAACTCTTGCTCACTAAACAATGGCGATGAGGATTGAAAACAAGACGGTCTGATGCTTTAGATTTCGAGTTTGCAGAGCAAAGAAGCGGCTGGAGGTAGAGGAAGATGTATACACCCTATATATACATATGTACACATGGGCACGTAGGTTAACGATCAAAGCTGTTGGGCCCTTACTGGGCTGGGTCGAGTCTCAGGTCAATTGGTGACAGTTTGTCCTGTGGGAAAGTTGTTAAAGGGTGAGGACCAGGGTTCGAGGGACGCCTGGCACACCAATAACTTACTGGTGGATTTGAATGAATAGTTACTTTCCACGGTGAGGGGTTAGGATCGATGCCCTGAAGGGCCAGGTTCGGGCCTATGGGGGCAAGCTAGCAGTGGGCTAGTGGGGTCAACGGGACGGGGTGTCACAAAAAGATGGAAAGAGATATCTTGTAATATCTGGTTTGTATCTAAAAAATCATTTTGAAAAATTATTGGAGCAAAGGAAGAGCTGTGAACCCGTGATATCGGCTAGGAGATCTTATACTCGACAATTAATTGTATTAATGTATAGATTTCTGTAAAATGTAAATCTTTGCTGTTAAAATTAATACATAAAATTCTAAATATTTAATATTTAATGCCAATGACATGCCTAGGTTTGAACTTTAGGATTTATTTCATAAATATCTCCAAAAATGTATATATAGATTAATCACAGTGAACAAAAAAAAAACCCTACATTGCTCTCACTAGTTTTTTTCTTTTTATTCATCATTAGCTCTCGATCGTCATCAGCGACGAAACTTTTCTCTTTGTGTTCATGATACTAGGATTTTTGTGTCTCCTAGTAGGTTTAATTAACCTTAAGTGTTGTAGTATTTAAGGTGTCAATCCAAATGGGATGTTGCTAGCAATCAAGATGCAATCAAGGAATCACAAGTCAAGCCAATTCAAAAAGAGTGTTTTTTCTAACAATCCTAGAATGACAAAAATGCAAACGGAAATGTGTTCTGGAACTAGAAACGAGAATGCAAGACAAGAAATGAAAATTAATAAAAACAGAAACGAGTCTAAGCATGAACTAAAAAGCAAGAAGCGAAACAATCTCAGGAATGTAATATCAATCAAAAGGATAAAAGTTCTAAGGATGGGAGTAATTGATGTCGGTGGAGTATCCTAGTCTACAGAGTGTTTAACATGCCACAAGCAATCTATCCCTAAACAATGAACATCACAACTTAGCTAATCCAATCTCTCGGTAAAAGCTACTCAGACTCAACCACTTCCATACCTAGCTCTCGCTAGAGAAACGTGGTCGAGCAGGCATGACAAACAAATTCATTCACGTCAACAAACATCCTAGACAACTAATCTCTTAGGCTAGGAACGTAAGTCTCTGGGACTAGTTGGTCAGACATTTCATCGAACACCTTTTGGGTGTGGAAATGTCTCGAACCTAGTTCCAATGGATCAGAGAGAAACTAGTAATTCTAACTCTAGTCCAGAAGGGAATCATACAAATCAAGCTTAAACACCCTACATCCTAAGATCCTCCACCTAATCTATCCCATCCTCAAGAACTAACGCACTACTCAGATCCAGAAATCATCATCAACAATACAAACTCAGAAAACATTGAAACAAGCATTCTTAGATAGGTAAAAATAAGATAAACAAGTTTGTAGAAGAAATCAAATGCAAATACTCAATGTATCAAAAGATATCTGGATACAAAGTCTGAGAACGGTTCTTGGTGGCTAGGGAAACCTTACAAAATAAAAACGAGATAAAAACTAAGATGATGTCGCAAAGACTTACCAAAACGTATTTATAGTAAAGACATAAAATCCCTAAAACTTAAAACGACAAGATGAAGAGTCGGTTTGGGAATCTCCTGAAGCGTGTAAGATGGAACGTCTTCCTGACATGTGCGAACGAGTGATGGCTCGAGTGAGTGATGGCGTTGGCTCGAGTAGCGTGACTCGAACGACATGACAGTGCGACTCGAACGGCATGACGGCGCGACTCGAACGGCACGACTCGAACGGCACGACAGCGCGACTCGAACTGGATGTATACGCTTCCACTAAAACGATGATAACTTTTGAACCACAGCTTCGATTGGCTTGAAATAAACGGCATTGGAAAGATGACTCAATTCTCTACACCTTTGATGAAGACGTCAAAAGCTGAATCCCCCGACCGGTGGCTTGAAGGACGACTCGAACGGCGACTCGATCGGCACGACAGCGCGACTCGATCGGCATGACAGCGCGACTCGATCGGATGTGTGACGATGGAATGATGGCGCGACCCAAGCGGATGTGTGATGATGGAATGATGGCGCGACCCGAGCAGATGTGTGATGACGGAATGATGGCGCGACCCGAGCGGATGTGTGATGACGGAGTGATGGCGCGACTCGAGACAGCCTGGCTCCAAAGTCTCCTAAATACCTGAAATACTCCAAAATGCACGATGTATGCGAAGATAATGCAAGAACTACCTAAATATGAAAAGTGTACAAAAGAGAGTAGAAATTCATGCAAAACAATTAGTTATCCTAACTAGATGCGTGACAAAAACATGCTTAGCAGAGACAAAATATAGACATATCAACTCCCCCAAACTTATTCTTTGCTTGCCCTCAAGCAAACGATCAAGAACAAGGTATGGAGAAGAGGTGTGAAGATGGGGGTCTCAGAACCTAAAACATGCTGAATAGAATAGTTAGAATCAAGGTCCTTGTTTTTAGTTCTATGATGCATGGTGAAGGAATTTCATTCGCTTGATCTACAAATGCAATCCTATCAATCACCCTCTTTAACATTTATTAACAAAGAACCATGAATCAAGCTATGCAGTGTCATTGAACTCATTTGGCTAGGGTGAAAGGTTAGAGACAAATTTGGTCTCTTTCTCAAGTGGTTCCATCGATACATAACAAGGTTCTCTCATGAAAAGAGTTGAGCTTAAGAGAAGGCTAAAGGTTGAAACCAACTGATGCATACAAGAGCAGCGCCCTGTCTACCCAAAGAACATTCCAAACCAAAGTTGGACCTATCTCTACCCTTCATCAGAAACTTCATCTCAAGCCCATTATTTTATTCTTTAGATTTGGTCTTAGGAAGAGTTCACTTCTTATCACTCTAGCGGATTGGGAAAACTCTAATATCACTATGGTTCATTCTCCTTTCTTCTGAAGACTCTAGACATCTTAAGCATTTTTACTTTCTTTTCTTTGTCTAATTTTTTTTTTTTTTTTTTTTTTTAATTTCATGCCCAGAACCAATTATTCTTTTTACTTTGCTCACCCCAAATCCTTTACTAAACGTGTAAACTTTGAAAACACATCCCCTTCCTTAAGACTTTCTACCCTTTACTTTTCTGCACACATCCATACCCAATACCCAATATATGGTTCTCACCTAGTCCTACTAGTCCGGATAACGCGAACTAGAACTACACAGGATCCTACTCTTGTCGGTTAGAACCTAACACTTTCTAGCAAGCTCAACTCGGAAAAGGCCTGACACTCAAGAATACAATTGGCTTGAAAGATGGTTGGTTAAGGGTGCGGGAAACTGTTCCAAAAATTGGAATCAGCTACTTGGATTGACAAGGGTGGTAAAAAATGTGAAAGACAATCCAAGTATGTACATGGTATCCATGAGTTCAGATTCAATGTATAACAAGATAATTGCAAGTCAGGTTTAGGTTCAGATAGATAGGGAATGACGTCAATTCAAAACATGCTTCAATCTTATATTTTCAAGTTCAATCAACAAGCATCAAAGAACTAATAACAAGGGCCTTGATACTATCCTATTGAATCCAACATGCTAACAAGGTTCAATCATCATCAACCCCTATGCTAAATGCAACAACCCTACATCCACAACACTAGACTCAATCCTAAAATGCAAATGCAAACTACATGAACACTCTGTTTTTGTGGAAATTTTCGAATTTTTAAATTTTTTTTTGGTTTTTCTATGCAAATAAATGGATGCTATCTCAAACATGATATGATGCAAAAAATTGAAATAAGAGTCACAGACAAAACATCAGATACATCATCTCAAACTCTCCCCCAAACTTAAATTAGACAGTCTCCTGTGTAAGAAAAATTTGCAGGAGGATTTAAGAATCACAACACAAACAATGCAGAAATGAAATGGTATATACAAAGGAAGGTAGGAGTACCTCAGTAGTAGAAGAAGGAGTCGGAGCTCGCCCAAGGAGTTGGTGCGTGATACAGGCTCTGTCCTTCACCGTGTTTGGGATCCGCGGGAGTGGCCTCAGCTGGTTGGTCGACTTGCTCATTAATCACTTGCGTGTTCGGTTGAACGTTCTGTTGTCTATCGCACTGCATGTCGTCGACGCAAGACTCACCATGATCCGATAATAGCATAACATCCTCCGTATGCGGATGGTCACCTTGAGGTTCATTCTGCTGCTCAGTCGCTGGCTTGGTCTGGTATTTGATCTGAGATTCGTTCTGCTGTTCAACCACTAGTTCAGGTAAGTGCTCAGAAGGACCGCCGTGGTGATGCTCAGCTGGACGACTTGATGAAGGTCCCGTCTTGGCTTTCTTCAACGACTTTCTCGCTCTCTCCCGGGGCTCACGAGAGGAATGCCGTGGTCGAGCTGGAGAGGGTTGCTGCGTTCGTGGTGTGTAAGCAGACCAGCGTGCTGTAGATGGTTGTGCTTGGCGAGTTGGCTCGAGAGTCGCAGAGGCGCGTCCCGACATTGGTCTGGTCTTCTCAGGGATAGACATTGGGACGACGGTAGTGGATGTCGAACAGCTGAACTTACGCATGAAGTTCGTGAACGTATTTGTGAAACTGTTGAACGCCCTATCTCTTACCTTCCTTCTTACAGATTTCCTGGGTGCCTGTCCTAAACGCAAATCACGTTCCTCCTGTTCGTAATTACTGTCCTCCTCTCTTGAGTTAGAAGCTGGTACCGGTCTCTTCCCGCGACTCTTTCTCTTGGTAAGCGGTTTGACAGGTCTGCTTGACCCTGCTGCCTGTCCTGAACCCCCAACAACTTCGCCGACCATGTTCTTCATTTCTAAGAAACGCTTCGCCATGGACTTGGGTGATGAGCATTGTCCACCTACACAACCATACGCCTCTCTCATCTCATGTATAAGCTCAGTACTCTTCCTGCTTCTCAAAGACATGATGAACTCAAAGCTAAACATTAATACGTTAGTGAGCAAGTAGCAAGAGCAATTATGAAATTTAAAATTTGAAAGTGCGAAGAAAGGATAAACCGATCGAGTGGATGACAGCTCCGGGATGATGGATCGAGTGGAATCGAGAGTGGCTCGAACAGTGACAATTCCGGGATGGTGGACCGAGCGGAACGTCTTTGTCTTGTGGGTCGAGTCGCACAGGTTTGGCAGTGGCTCGATTGGTGAGTTCGGACAGTGTTGGTGAGAATGAGATGGTGATCGCCTCGATTGAGTGTGTGTTTGCTCAAACGCAAACGAGTGGATTAGACGGGAATCAAGCGGAGGAGTTTGGAGGCGGCTCGATGATGGTTGTGAGATCGGCTCGATTGACAAGTATGAGGTTGACGGTGAGTGTGACTCGAGAGAGGCAGTTGGGCAGTGTAAGCGTGAGTGGCTCGAGAGAGGTAGTTGGACCATGGCTCGGGAGAGACTTACAGAGGCGGCTCGAGTGGAACAGCTTCCTTCAGCGGATCAAGCGGCAGTGTTGAAACAGATCGAGTGACACTGTAACGCCGGTGGTCGAGTCGTGTGAGATGGCGGTAGTTGAATTCCCCAGGTTGAGTCGTAGCTTGTTGACTCAAGCGGGAGCTTCACTGTCGGTTGAGTGTGATGCTTCACTGATTTGGCTCGAACGGGGTGTAGGCGGGTCGAGTGGGAAGTCACGTGATCCGATGTCTCTGCCTCAACTGCACATACCTCCTCTACGTCAGACAGCTGCTCTAACTCCTCTGGTCCATCTATTTCTCTATGGGAGTCTAGCAGATTCTTGTAACAAATGGTTTCGTCATGCAAGAACCCTTCTTCCCCATCCTTGGTTAAAGCGGTCTTGAGATGGTCCTCCTCAGCTAATTCCTCCAACAACTCATCAGCCAACTGATCCATCTTTTCAATATAGAAGACTTGTCCTCCTATTGTTGGTTTCTTCAAGGTATCCTTGATGTCAAACTTCATAGTGAAGTCATCCTCCAGATTAAGACCAATCTTGCCATTTCTGACATCAATGATGGCTCCAGCAGTTGCCAGGAATGGCCTTCCTAATATTATAGGATCTTTTGGTTCTTCATCCATTTCCAGAACCACAAAGTCGGTTGGCACTTCCACGTCTCTAATCCTGACAGGTAAATCTTCTAGGATACCATGTGGAAGTCTCATTGTTCTATCTGCAAGGATGAGGGAGACGTCGCAACCTTTAAACCTTGTAAAACCCAACTTCTTAGCCATAGAGAGTGGCATAAGATTAACTGAAGCGCCAAGATCACATAGACACCTATCAAAAGACATAGGTCCAAGGGATCAAGGTAGAGTGAATGATCCAGGATCTTTGAGCTTCTTGGGTAAAATCTTCTTTTGAATGGTTGCATTGCACTCAAGACTTAGTATCGACATGCCTTGACCTTCTTTTGATCTTTCCATCACTACGTCATTGAGGAATTTTTGGTAGTGAGGAACAAGTGCGAATGCATCCAGCAATGGCATCCTCAACTCAATCTCCTTGACTTGTTTTTCGAACAAGGCTTTGTACTTCTCAGTAAGCTGCTTCTTGAACCTCACTGGGAATGGTAGAGGAGGCTTGTATGGTGGAGGAATGAATCTCACAGGTTTTTCCTTGGGAGAAGCTGGTTCTTTAGTAGCTTGAGGATCAGATTGCTTGGCTGACTCAATTGGATTCTTGAGCACCTTGACGGGATCCTTTATCTGAACTTCATCTTGAAGAAAATCCTCCCCATCTAAACTCTCATTGTCCTCAGTGAGCCGTACATCTACAGCTTGGGTGGTGATTGCATGGATAGTAGCATAGTCCTTGGGATTTTGAACTGCGTTTCCAGGTAGTTGGCCAGGTGTTGGGGTAGAAGCAGTTTTGCTTTCCATATACTTCAGCTTCGAGTTCAGAGCTTCAAACTTGACATTCAAATCATTGTAAGAACATTCCATCCGCTAACTGAGTTCAGCGAATTTCTTAGCAGTATCCATAGAACCGCTAGCTTGACCCTGAAGAAGTTGTTGCATCATCTGCTTCATTTCTTGATCTGGGGCTGGAGTGGGCTGAACTGGTTGAGGGCGGAATCCTGGCGGTGGTCCTGAGGGAGCTTGGTAACCCTGCTGGAACTGTTGTTTTGGAGCGAATCCCGGATTGTAAGGCACAAAAGGTTTTTGTTGACCTTGCTGTTGTTGTTGAGGCGGGTACACCTGATCTTGTGGATTAGCAACATTGGTACTTCGGTAAGACAAATTGGGGTTCGTCTTGTAGGAGCTGTAACCTTTGTTGTATCCACCCTGATTCTGAACATAGTTGATCTCCTCAGTCTTCTCGCCCTCCCCATCTGGAACTTGGAAAGGGTCATCCTCAGATACAAAGTGGACGCTCCTCTGCTGGCTTAGCAAGATACGGTCAAGCTTCTCATTGACATTTTTGAGGTCCTTCTTGTACTTCTCTTCAGACCCAGCGTCGCCGCAAAATGTGCGGTCATAATCCTCATTGTAGTTGCCGTCGGACTGAGCGAGATTCTCCACCAGTTGCCAACCTTCATCGACATCCTTGTTCAGGAAGTTACCGTTTGAAGCGGTATCAAGCAGCATACGTATTTTGGGAAGGACACCACGGTAGAGAGTACTCAGTAATGACTCGTTGCTGAAACCATGATGTGGGCACTGGCTGTGGTAACCCTTGAAACGCTCCCATGCTTCACAGAATGATTCTGAGCTCTTCTGAGTGAAGCTGGAAATCTCATTCCTGAGACGTGCTGTTCTGGAGTTAGAGAAAAACTTGGCCAAGAATGCTTTCTTGCAACCATCCCAGGTGGTGGTGGATCCCTTGGGAAGGTTTTTCTCCCATTGATGAGCCTTGTCTCCCAGGGAGAAAGGGAAGAGGCGCAACTTGTAACCATCCTCACTCACGCCGTTGATCTTGGTGAGACCACAAAGACGGTCGAACTCGTCCAAGTGATCGAGTGGATCCTCCATAGGCAACCCGTGAAACTTGTTTCCTTGGATTTTGATCTCGAAATTGTTGTTCGGCACGGCGGGAGGGACGATTCCAGCACGTTGAGTGTGAGTGTTCGGTGCATCCCCAGCACCAATGTTTCGCGGTCCCTGATGTGGTTCATGCTGTTGTTCCATAGTGACGTGTGCGGGATGCTCAACGGGTTGACGAGCTTGTCGTGGGCGTTGCAACCGGTTGATTTCGTTGATCACAGGAAGGAGATTCTGATGCCCTCTTGATCTGGTGTGCATGCAAGGTTGCAATCAACAGGTTCCTGAGATGCAAAACAAACAAGCAAACAACCAAAACAAGTCAGTACTCAGAATGATAAGTGTAACAGAACTTAATTTTGCAAAACTTTAAATCTCAAATGTAACAAAATGAATCCCAAATGGCAACGGCGCCAAATTGATACTAAGATTTTTGTGTCTCCTAGTAGGTTCAATTAACCTTAAGTGTTGTAGTATTTAAGGTGTCAATCCAAATGGGATGTTGCTAGCAATCAAGATGCAATCAAGGAATCACAAGTCAAGCCAATTCAAAAAGAGTGTTTTTTCTAACAATCCTAGAATGACAAAAATGCAAACGGAAATGTGTTCTGGAACTAGAAACGAGAATGCAAGACAAGAAATGAAAATTAATAAAAACAGAAACGAGTCTAAGCATGAACTAAAAAGCAAGAAGCGAAACAATCTCAGGAATGTAATATCAATCAAAAGGATAAAATTTCTAAGGATGGGAGTAATTGATGTCGGTGGAGTATCCTAGTCTACAGAGTGTTTAACATGCCACAAGCAATCTATCCCTAAACAATGAACATCACAACTTAGCTAATCCAATCTCTCGGTAAAAGCTACTCAGACTCAACCACTTCCATACCTAGCTCTCGCTAGAGAAACGTGGTCGAGCAGGCATGACAAACAAATTCATTCACGTCAACAAACATCCTAGACAACTAATCTCTTAGGCTAGGAACGTAAGTCTCTGGGACTAGTTGGTCAGACATTTCATCGAACACCTTTTGGGTGTGGAAATGTCTCGAACCTAGTTCCAATGGATCAGAGAGAAACTAGTAATTCTAACTCTAGTCCAGAAGGGAATCATACAAATCAAGCTTAAACACCCTACATCCTAAGATCCTCCACCTAATCTATCCCATCCTCAAGAACTAACGCACTACTCAGATCCAGAAATCATCATCAACAATACAAACTCAGAAAACATTGAAACAAGCATTCTTAGATAGGTAAAAATAAGATAAACAAGTTTGTAGAAGAAATCAAATGCAAATACTCAATGTATCAAAAGATATCTGGATACAAAGTCTGAGAACGGTTCTTGGTGGCTAGGGAAACCTTACAAAATAAAAACGAGATAAAAACTAAGATGATGTCGCAAAGACTTAACAAAACATATTTATAGTAAAGACATAAAATCCCTAAAACTTAAAACGACAAGATGAAGAGTCGGTTTGGGAATCTCCTGAAGCGTGTAAGATGGAACGTCTTCCTGACATGTGCGAACGAGTGATGGCTCGAGTGAGTGATGGCGTTGGCTCGAGTAGCGCGACTCGAACGACATGACAGTGCGACTCGAACGGCAAGACTCGAACGGCAAGACTCGAACGGCACGACAGCGCGACTCGAGCTGGATGTATACGCATCCACTAAAACGATGATAACTTTTGAACCACAGCTTCGATTGGCTTGAAATAAACGGCATTGGAAAGATGACTCAATTCTCTACACCTTTGATGAAGACGTCAAAAGCTGAATCCCCCGACCGGTGGCTCGAAGGACGACTCGAACGGCGACTCGATCGGCACGACAGCGCGACTCGATCGGCATGACAGCGTGACTCGATCGGATGTGTGATGATGGAATGATGGCGCGACCCAAGCGGATGTGTGATGATGGAATGATGGCGCAACCCAAGCAGATGTGTGATGACGGAATGATGGCGCGACCCGAGCGGATGTGTGATGACGGAGTGATGGCGCGACTCGAGACAGCCTAGCTCCAAAGTCTCCTAAATACCTGAAATACTCCAAAATGCACGATGTATGCGAAGATAATGCAAGAACTACCTAAATATGAAAAGTGTACAAAGAGAGTAGAAATTCATGCAAAACAATTAGTTATCCTAACTAGATGCGTGACAAAAACATGCTTAGCAGAGACAAAATATAGACATATCAGTTCAAATTCACATTCATGATCTCACATTCCATTTCGTTCCAGTACGTTCAAATTACCTCATAAACATTGATATTCATATTAATTATATATTAACGAAACTAAGATAAATACATTGAATCGAATATGATTCTTCTTTTACCTAAACCCAAAAATTTAAAATTAAAAGTTTCACACAATTTATTGCTTAATCTCATTTTGAACATAAAATGATATATTTATTTATATGTCATAGCAATTCTGAATCTATTGAGTCACTCACTTCCCTCTAATACTGAGAAACAAAACATGCAATTCTCGTTATCCCAATACATACCAACCACCATGCCAGCCACAAGCTCCCTCCTCTTAACAAATTTTTTGATCCAAGACTCACGCATAGTGAAATTTTCTTTATGTGGATGTTTCCACAATGTAACAAAATGGATAGTGTTTGTATCAAGATCTTTCACAAATAAATTGAGCTGGCAAGTCAGACAATTTGTGAGCAATATGACATGTTTTGAATAGTATCTCATCAAAATATCTAGGATTTTCTCATGTGGAAGTTGTAACTTGCCTTCATCCAATATTTCATGTCTTGTGAGGGTTTTGAGGATTTCCCAACAGAAAGGAATTATGGGTCGAATCTCGACTTCTTGAGGAAACAGTGGATATTTAAGATCTGTCCTGTCAGTGTTTTCTTCTTGGTGTTTTGTTTGAAGGAAGGTGTAGAGCAATGTTTTGATCATGTTTAAACTAGTTAGAAGATAAACTTTTTGATTACCTTGCTTAGAAGGAGCGTAGGTTATTGTATATAAGATTTTAGTTCTAGATAAATCTTCTTTTATGTTATGTTTTGGTGGTGAAGAAAATTAGGATGTTTTTTATACCCCCAATGATAAGAAAAAGTAAATTTGCTTTTGGATTGGAAGAAGCTGATGTGTTCTTTATATAGTGTTAAAAATTAAATGACATTAATCTATGTCAACAAGAAAAAATGATATTTATCTATTTAGGCATCAATATGGATACCATATTTGAATTACAGTGGTGATATTGCGACAACACAGCTGCACTATATTAAATGTAATGTATGTGTGAGAAAAAAGATATATTTTTCCATTTATAAATTTATCTTTATCTATTTAAAAAAAAAACATTTAGCAAATATAAAGTATATACTATTTTTTTCTCATCTTATTCATATGTTTATATTAAGCAAATTATAATACATTATGAGTAAAAAATAATATATTAATATCTTTGTTGTCTGAAATACATATCAAAATGAGAAATATTTAGGTCTCACCAATATTTAACAAAAAAAAACACATTTGGCTTAAACAGAATGAAACTTTTTCACATTTCACATTTCACATTTCACATTTCACATTTCACATTTCACATTTCACATTTCACACTTCATATTTACATCTTCAAAACATAGTTCTGCCAAATAAATTTCATTCAAAAAATCTTAAAACAAATTAAATATCGTTTACAAAACTTTGCACTGAATGACTGCATGTTTTATATTATAGCTAAATTAGAGAAACTTCATTTATCTATCGCTTAATAGTTTTTAAGCGTTTAAAAATAAAATAAATTTTCAGCATAACATTTTTGTCATTATGTTGATTTTCCGCTATTTAATGATTCAATAATCCCATTATTCGGCTATTCATATCGGGCAGCAACATCTTACCATGAACATGAATTTTGATGTGTCTTCATCAGCACGGGGCTGTGGCATCCTAAAATATCGGCTAGGTCTGACCCATAGTTGAAGTATTTATGATTCGGTTTTATCCTAGCCTTTGTTTCTGGCTGGTTAGCGATTCTTGAGCAGCTGACCTTTCTGTTTTCTCCCACATTTTGTTGTTCTTATGTAGCGTGTGATCACAATCATTTTTGAGCTGCTTAACGTGCCTTGTCGATCTAAGTTAAGCAGCAGAAAAAAGAAGAAGAAAAAAGATGTGGCTTGAGCGATCCCTTTTCTTGTCCTCGCACACTCTATCCCGACCATGATCAGTATTATTCAGTCACCTCAAATGGGTTGTGGTTCCAATGCAAAAAACTTTGGTTTGGTAATAAAGTGAACTAGATTCGGACCTACACATACGTGCGGGGTTATTTTTGCATAATTTTTTAAAAAATTAGAAAATTTTCATGTAAATTTCTACTCAGACATGCATAAATGATATATATATATAAAAATTAAGATATAATTTAGATACGTGATATTACGTGTATATTATTCTAAATGTAATCCAAACATTTCCAACTATTTGTTTAAGGATGTTAAATCAAATTTGGATTCGGTTTCAGTTTCATTTATTTCCCATATTTAACCTAGATGTATATATTTTAGAATGAGATACTCGTCTTGTTCTGTATACGTCACGCTAAATATATTAAAACTGAATTTAACTGAAACCGTCTTGTTAAATATATGGGACCACTAAATGTTGTTACTACTGAGATACTTGTCTTGTTTTGTATATGAGATACTCGTCTTGTTTTGAATTTAACCATAACCAATAGTTAATAAACCGTAATTGTACCCGTGTTCATGTCCACTTGCCTATATCCATCCTGTTGCATATCATAGAATTTCCAGATGACCTAAATATAATTGTCAAGCGATCAAACTCCTCTAATATGTCTGATTGCAACGTTTAAATTTTTTTTGACCTGAAAAAACTCATTCTTCGTAATTCACATGAGTAAATAGTATGTCCGCATATGTTCTGCTTGAATTCTTGTTCCCAAATTCTCGTCCCGTATTTTGCCATACATGAATATACCAACACATGATTCTCATAACATGATTATTATGGAACTAATTTGAACAATTTCTTAAAATATAATATGTTTTTTAATCTTCTTCTTAATATGTAAATTGGGTCATTTTGGCAACGTGGATATTTGATATGATTTTTTTTTTTACTCTTAAGTGTATTCCCCAATTAATAGTATAGATTTCCTTCAATTATTGAATGAAATATTCCTTAGTTATACTAATGACAATTTAATCTAAATCCCCTACTCAGACCTGCATAAATGATATATATAAAGAAAAAGTTAAGATATAATTTAGATATGTGATATTACGTGTATATTATTCTAAATGTAATCCAAACATTTCCAACTATTTGTTTAAGGATGTTAAATCAAATTTGGATTCGGTTTCAGTTTCATTTATTTCACGTATTTAACCTAGATGTATATATTTTAGAATGAGATACTCGTCTTGTTCTGTAAACGTCACGCTAAATATATTAAAATTGAATTTAACTGAAACCGTCTTATTAAATATATGGGACCACTAAATGTTGTTACTACTGAGATACTTGTCTTGTTTTGTATATGAGATACTCGTCTTGTTTTGAATTTAACCATAACCAATAGTTAATAACCGTAACTGTACCCGTGTTCATGTCTACTTGCCTATACCCATCCCGTTGCATATCATAGAATTTCCAGATGACCTAAATATAATTGTCAAGCGATCAAACTCGTCTAATATGTCTGATTGCAACGTTTAAAATTGTTTTTGACCTGAAAAAACCCATTCCTCGTAATTCACATGAGTAAATAGTATGTCTGCATATGTTCTGCTTGAATTCTTGTTCCCAAATTCTCGTCCCGTATTTTGCCATACATGAATATACCCACACAAAATTTTCATAACATGATTATTATGGAACTAATTTAAACGATTTCCTAAAATATAATATGTTGTTTAATCTTCTTCTTAATATGTAAATTGGGTTATTTTGGCAACGTGGATATTTGATATGATTTTTTTTACTCTTAAGTGTATTCCCCAATTAAGATAAATAGATTTCCTTCAATTATTGAATGAAATATTCTTTAGTTATACTAATGACAATTAATCTAAATCCCCTATATATTTAATGATTGTCGATGATTTCACCATTAGAGCTTTATAAAATTATTGGAAAGGTAACATTATTTATATTTTTGAAGATATGATTTTAAATATATATATATATATTTACATCTCATAATATAGTTATATTATTATATTACAATACATAATAAAATTAATTTAATTTCGAAAATATTTGGAGGATAATATTTATTAATTTTTGAATAATATTTACCAATTTATATGAACAAAATATTGTGTATATAAATAAATTGAATATCAGTAGCAATTGACAAAAGGAATATATATAGCAGTGATAGTTTTATGTAATTTTATGGAATACTAAGGGTGAACAATAAATTGACTATGGAGTTCTCTGGTGACGACACGTCAGCTTTTTCTTCAAAATGTTTCTCTTTTAAGCTTTTTCTTCAAAATGTTTCTCATATATAGAGGATTGCAATGAAACGATTGATGCCGAGTCTAAGAATACTGGCCAACATGGACATAATCTTGTAGTTTCATTACAAACCAAGACCATTATTTATTAACCAATATTCTCGACAATATATCATTGTCAAAAAAAGAAACAATACCAATATAGTATCTTGAAAATTTTCTAGTGTCCAACATTCAATGTCGATTGTATATTAAAACTCTTAAATTCTTAATATATGTGAGGAACTTGAGAAAAAATACATTCATACTTAGGAAAACATACAATTCAAAGGATAATAACAAAAATTGTCGACTTCTAACAAACCCTAAATCGGCCACAAGAAGATACTTTTTGCTAGCAGAGTTAAAACTCATAATCTAACATTCATAATCATACATAATAGAAAATAATAAACCATTGACCTAGTCAAAGACCTAATTCAACTGTAATAAGAGAACATCATTGGATCAGCAAAAGACGACGGAGTTTGATTCCACCCCGCAAACTGATCAAAGTGGACAAGTGGTGGGGTTTGTGTCTGAATCTGAGGAGGAAACACCATGGGAAGATCCGAGTCGTTACTTCTTAGACAAAGTCCTTGTGCTCCAAGTAAAGCCGTACTCATCGATGGGTCAAAGCTAGAAACAGAGTGAGGGAGTTGGTAGAAGCTACCGTTGTCATGGTTATAGAGAATGACTGAAACTTTGCTCTGATGTTGCTGAGTCAATGATGGCGTCTATAGGTCTTGTTCTGTTCCGCTCATCAATGATGGATCTGTTGTGAAGAAGCCGGCGGAAGACACCACAGGGTTCTGTCTGGTTCTGTAACCGAAGAAGCTTATCTTGTAACACCCGTAGAGCACTCTCTAACGAAGCCTCCATCTCCAATACTTTCTCAGAGAAATTGTTGTCCTTGATATCAAAAGATGTCTTCTTCTCTTTGAGGGTCTTCTTATTCAGAAACAGAGAAAGGTTTGTGCTTTTCTTGCGTCGCTCTCTATCGTTTAATTTGCTGAATCTTTCTGCCATGTCTCGAACCTTGGATTGATATTACGGCCATGTCTTGACGAGTTCTCTGTCACGGACTTCGATATCGCACAGGATTGAAAGCTCGGAGGCTTTCTTAAACATGGTATGTTCTCTCAAAGGAAGATTTGTTGTCTTCTTTGATACGGAAGAGAGCGAGTTTTGTTTCTTGAAACATCTTCGGTACAACAATTTCGTTGTTTTGTCCTTCGTCAACATTGAAGAAGAAGCCATTGTAAGCTGTTTGTTTACAGAGAAAAAAAAAAGTAAAAAAGAAGCTTTAGTTTCTTGATAGAGAGAAAATAATAGCAATCTTTGAGAATTAGGGTAAAACACAACACGGTTCAGGGTTATTATATAGAATTCGGTTTCCATATTTGAGGTTTAATTTCCTTTTTTATTTTATTTTGAAGCGTATCTTCTCTTCATTAAATGATGATACACTTTTATTAATCTAACCGTTGTAGTATATATATATATATATGACAAGAAACCATCATTGTTTCAGTTTTATCATACTAAAATCATATTTTAAGTTTCCATTTTGTATAAGGACGAGTAGATAAGGTGCTGAGAAATTTTCCTAGTACTAATCGTTTGTATCTTTACCTTGTAGGTTATGTATGACTATGAAGACAAAATAAACCAAGCTGTATTTCCTGGATTGCAAGGTGGTTCATATAATCACACAATTACGGGTCTAGCAGTTTCTCTGAAGCAGGTTCAGTCATCAAACTTTGTTTTGAATTTGTGTTCTATTGGCTAATAAGTAATATGTACAGATGAACTCCAGTCACTAATGTGATTAAGTTCTAATCAAGAATTATATTTATGATCTTCCTGACTTGTCATTTACTCTATTGTAGGCTACCAGGATCAAGTTCTCCGTAATTGCTCAAGGTTTGCTGAGGTGCGTTTTATTTACTGATTGTCGGTAATTAGTTGATATGCCTTAGATATACTGCCATGTTTGGAACAGCTGGGTATAAGACCTACTGTAACCATCTCATTCTTTTTTAATATAAGAACAGCTGGCTTGGAAGTGCAGACTTTGCTTGCTATCTAGATGGAATTGTTTGCTTTGGACGTACTAGTTTGCATATGAAAGGGTTAATCCCATTGGTAATGATAAAACTAAAACAATGATGGTTTCTTTGTTTCTCGTATCTGTTGTGTGATTTGTTTTTTTTACTGACTATGCTGAACAGGTTATAGCAAATCAAGTTAAAATGTTTGATTTTGTACTGTGAACCTCAGTAAGCAGTGCATAGTGTATACTTTTTCTCTGGTTACATATATCATATATGATGTTGGTTTTTGCAGGGAATAGATGGATCAAGAGTGGAAAAAGTATTAGAATCAGTACATATTGCAGCAAACAAAAACACTGTTCCTGGTGATGTTTTTGCCATGGTTCCAGGTGGCATCCGTATGGGTAAGGCTCTTAAAGGAACACTGAAAAAAGTAACGTGTTAGTATGTCGAAAAAGTAGTAGATGTTCATGCTTTAGGTAGAAAAACGTGAATCAAACCAAAAAGATGAGTTCTTGAACTTTTTGGGTACCTGTAAGTTCTCTGTTATCTGATCCTGCTTCAGTTTAGGATGTTACTTGAGAGTTTCATTGTTTCCTGTTTCTCACTTAAGACATCTTTCCTTTCATGAAAAATGCTATTATGTTTGGTGAATTAAATCATATGTTTGGATTTGCTGGCTCGATTTTTTCAGTTCTCTAACTTACTCGGATCATTATGGATTCTGATTTTGCAGAAGAAACTCATACTCAAATACAGCCACAAATACAGGCTAGGGCTATGGAAGCCTAGAGCTGATGCTATAAAGGTGTGATTGATTCCTGTGCTGGTCGAATTCCCGTGGCTATCTCATGCTTGTTTTTTGCTACTCAAATGAGTTGTCCTGAGAGTGATCGTAGGCATAGCAATGTTGTCAATTATTTGAATCTTTTCTGCATGCATCTTCTTGGGGGTATCCATAAGGCATAACTTGTCTCCATATATCAAGACTGCCTACAAAGTTACCTTTTTGCCCTGTCAAACGTATTCTTATTTTGAATCTAGTTCATGAACATGAAACCGTTTTTAAGGCTAGATGGATCATGAGTATTTTGTAACTATGCCCATCATAATCTTTTCTTACGGAAGAACAGAACCATGACAGTTTATAATGGTCCAAGCTGAGTCGAGTCTTTCGGATCTAATTCGTGACAACAAACGAAAAAAAGGAAAATTACAATTACTGGAAAAATTCCAACGGTTAGATTAATAAAGGTGTATGGAAATACACTTCAAAAAACAAATAAAAAAAGGAAACTAAACCTAAAATATGAAAATTGTTGTGAACTATGAGCTTGAAGGTAACAAGATGAACAAGATGTGAATGATCAAATGAGAAGAGAAGAGATCTAGAGATATAAGTGTATGGAAGCTACAGAGAAACTAGAGAGAAGCTAGAGAAAGTAGAGAGAGACTTAGAGAGACAATAAGACTTTTCATTACACATTTTTCTCTTCTACATGACTCCTATTTATAGAGGAAGGAGACAAAGACAATGATGAAGAGGTTGGGGATAAGTGTTACATGCAATGCATGAAAGAAGACACTTGGTGTATGGTTTGCATGAAAAGGGACACTTGTGCAAGTGATGTATACTCACACTAATTCTATAACACTCCCTCTTGAGTATCCATCACCAGTGATGAGTTATACACTGCCTCATTAAAAACCTTATCATGGAAAAACCCAGTGGGATAAAAACCATGACAAGGGGAAAAGAGTACAATAGTGTAAACTCCCCCTCGAAAAAACTTCACAGATCTCGTAGATACCGCATTCTAATATTATGAATATGCTTTCTGAATGTAGTAGTCGGAAGCACCTTTGTGAATAGATCTGCTGGATTGTCACTTGAGCGGATATGTTGAATATCAACTTCCTTCTTTTGCTCGAGTTCTTGAGTGTAGGAGAAAAATCTTGGAGGTATAGGCTTTATTCTATCGCTCTTGATGTAACCTTCCTTGATTTGGACGACACAAGCAGCATTGTCTTCGAATAATGTTGTTGTCTCTTTACTGGTGACTATTCCACTTGATTCTTGTATGTGGTTAGTCATTGATCTAAGCCATACACATTCCCTCGATGCTTCATGAAGAGCAATTATTTCTGCATGATTTGAGGAAGTGGCGACCAAAGTCTGTTCTGTGAGCGCCATGAGATTGCAGTTCCTCCAATTGTGAAAACATATCCAATTTGGGATCGGGACTTATGTGGATCTGATAATTATCCTGCATCTGCAAAACCAACAAGACCAACCGAAGAGTTTCTAGGATAGAATAATCCCAAGTCAATCGTACCTTGAAGATAACGGAGAATATGTTTTATCCCATTCCAATGCCTGCGAGTAGGAGATGAGTTGTATCTTGCAAGTAGATTCGTAGCGAATGCAATATCTGGTCTAGTGCAATTTGCAAGATACATGAGTCCACCGATAGCACTCATATAAGGTACTTCGGGACCAAGTATTTTCTCGTTGTTTTCACAAGATCTGAATGGATCACTATCGACATTCAAAGATCTATTGACCATTGGAGTACTCAAAGGAGTCGCTTTGTCCATATTAAAGCGCTTTAAAATCTTTTTCGTATAATTTGATTGATGCACAAATATTCCATCTTGGAAATGCTCTATTTGAAGCCCGAGACAGAATTTAGTCTTTCCAAGATCTTTCATTTCGAACTCTTCCTTCATATGAGTTCTTGCATCATCAATCTCCTTTTGAGTTCCAATTATATTTAGATCATCAACATATACAGCAATGATCACAAATCCCGATGGAGATTTCTTTATGAAGACGCATGGACATATTTCATTATTAACATACCCTTTCTTCAATAGGTATTCGCTTAAGCGATAATACCACATGCGCCCGGATTGTTTTAATCCGTAAAGTGATCACTGTAATTTGATCTCACAAATTTCATTAGACTTAGAGTCTAATGCCTCAGAAATCTTAAATCCTTATGGGATTTTCATGTATATATCATTATCCAATGATCCATATAAATATGATGTCACTACATCCATAAGGTATATTTCTAAATTCTTAGAAGCCGTTAGGCTCATTAAGTACTTGAATGTAATTGCATCATGGAGAATATGTTTCTTCATAATCAACTCCAGGTCTTTGAGAAAAACCTGTGCAACAAGTCGGACTTTATATCTTGTGATTTCATCTTTCTCATTTCTTTTTCGCACAAATACCCACTTGCAACCAACAGGTTTTTCATCTTTAGATGCAGTGACAAGAGGTCCAAAGACATTTCTTTTATTGAGGGAGAGCAACTCAAGTTGCATAGCCTTTTTCCATTTCTCCCAATCAGGCCTATGTTGGCATTCTGATACGGACCTTGGATCTGGATCATCTTTTTCATAATCGATCTCTTTAGATACAGAAAAAGAGAATATTCCATTATCATCATCGATTTCATCTCTAGCCTATAACATTCCATCTTTAGCATAGTTAATAGAAATCTCATATTTTTCTGTATCATCCTGAGGATTTTTCTCTTTATTTGGTTCTTCTTGAACTTCTTGAACCTTTTCATCTCCCATTTTCTTTTTCTTTCGGGGATTTTTATCTTTAGAGCCCATTGGTCTCCTCCTTTTCAATTGAACCTTAGGTTCATTAGCTTTGCTTCCATCAAATTCCTCTCTAGGAATTTCAACTCTTGATGGTGCATTTGCAGCGGGGATATATGACTTTGTCACCTTTTTGTATCTATGAACGCATCTGGCAATTGATTTGCCAAACCTTGTAAATGTACAATTTTCTGAACTTCCAGTTCACGTTGATTTGTAGGGGGATCAATGTATATCAAAGATGGTGTATACCATGTGATATCTTTTGATTCTTGTTTAATACCTCCCTCTAACACTGGAAATTCATCTTCATTAAAATGACAATCGATAAACCGTGCTGTAAACATATCACCAGTTTGCGGTTCAAGATACCGAATTATACTCGGGGATGCATAACCGACGTATATGCCCAATCTCCGTTGTGGCCCCTTTTTTGTTCTTTGTGGTGGGGCTATAGGCATAAACCGCACATCCAAAAATACCAAGATAGGATATGTTTGGCTCTTGGCCAGATGCCAATTGTAAAGGGGAATATTTATTATATGCGCTTGGTCGTATTTGGACCAATGCCGCAGCATGCAATATAGCATGACCCCATATAGAAATTGGGAGCTTTGTTCTCAATATTAACGGTCTAGCAATGAGTTGTAGCCGTTTAATCAAAGATTCAGCCATGCCATTTTGTGTATGAACATGAGGAACCGGATGCTCAACATCGATTCCTATTGACATACAATAGTCATTGAAAGCTTGTGAAGTGAATTCACCAGCGTTATCAAGTCTGACTTTCTATATGGCATAATCAGGGAATTGAGCTTTCAACCTGATTATTTGGGCAATGAATTTTGTAAAAGCCGTGTTTCTTGTTGTCAATAGACACACATTTAACCATCTACTAGATGCGTCAATCATTACCATAAAATAACGAAATAGCCCGCATGAAGGGTGGATAGGTCCACATATATCACCATGTATTCTCTCTAAGAACAATGGTGATTCATTCCCAATTTTGGCTGGCGATGGCCGAATTATGAGTTTTCCTTGAGAACATGCATCACATGAAAGCTCATCAGATCTAAAAATCTTTTCGTTATTCAATGGATGACCATTGGAATTTTGCACAATTTTTCGTATCATGACTGAACCAGGATGTCCAAGTCTTTCATGCCATATCTTAAATGTACTAGTAAACTTAGAGTTTACTGTAACATAAGATGCAAAATTATTTATTTTTGTGCAATACAATCCAGAGGATAACATTGGCAATTCTTCCAATATATGTTTCTTCTCAGATGTTATGCAAAGATATTCAATGTCATTCTTATTCAGAGTCTCTATATGATATCCATTTCTTCGGATATCTCTGAAACTAATCAAGTTTCTATGAGACTTAGGGCAATATAATGCATCAATTTCAAATTTTGTTCCCCTTGGCATTGAAAAACTGGCTTTTCCAGAGCCCATAATAATTTTTGCATTACCACATATAGTGCTCACGCTTCTAGCGGAGTCTTTTATTTTGAGAGAGGAGAAATATTTTTTCTTTTTAAGTATTGAGTGAGTTGTAGCACTGTCTGCTAGACACATGTCTCCATCCTCAATCTCAAAATTTGACATTTTCTGAGATAAAATATTTATAAAATAAACATTAATGAAATAACAAAAAGTCTTACAAAAAAAACTTATTATATATTACAATAAAACTATTATCCAAAAAGACATTTTATAAACATAAAATATATACCAAACTATGACAAAGCATATCATGGCATATCGGTCTTATTTGCATGATTTTCCATTTTCATTATCAACGAGAAAATCTGTTATATCAAGATGGGGTTCATCGTTTAGGCCATGGAAAGAAGATCCAGCTTTATCATAGATGAGGTTGGTCTCAACATCCCTTTCTTTTGCCTTTTGGGATGCTTGGTACAGATCGGCCAAATGTTTTGGAATACGACAGGTCTGATACCAATGTCCTTTCATGCCGCATCTGTAACAAGTACTTTCACCTTGTTTCTTTATAACGCGACCAACATTATTTATTTGAAGATGCTTGTTGGTTTTTCTTGCGTTGAAGTCATTAGGAGAGAAACCTCTTCCTTTTCCTCGTCCACGACCTTCTCCACGACCTCCTCCACGACCATGACCACGGCCTCGACCGCGTCCGCGTCCACGTCCTCGTCCTTGCCAATTATTATAGCTGGATGTAGCAACATTCACTTCTGAAAGTGGAGCTGATCCAGTTGGACGGGTTTGATGATTTATCATCACGAGCTCATTATTTTGTTCAGCAACATGCAAAACTTGCATCAATTCAGAATATCGAGTATACCCTCTTTCTCGATATTGTTGCTGCAAGAGTACATTTGAAGGATGGAAAGTTTGGAATGTTTTCTCGATCATATCATAATCGGAAACTTCTTCTCTGCAGAGAGCCATCCTTGAACTGATTCCGAACAAAGCGGAATTGTACTCACTTACACTTTTGTAATCCTGAAACCTCAGGTTTAGCCATTCATGTTTGGCTTTTGGTAAGATCACATACTTTTGGTGATCAAACCTATCCTTGATCACAATCCAGAGATCTGCAGGATTTTCTCTCGTGATGTATTCATTTTTTAAACCATCGTGGAGATGGTGACGCAAGAACATCATGGTTCTTGCTTTTTCCTCTTCTAATCCTGTTTCTGACGGATCAAGGGTTTTGAGAAGTCCATTCCTCTTTACATAGAATTTTACATCTAATGCCCATGTCATATAATTTTTCCCAGAGACATCAAGGGCGGCGAATTCAAGCTTTGCCAAGTTTGACATGATTACTATATAAATAATAAGACAATTTGTTAAATATAAAATTTATGAAATAATTTTGTAAAATCTTGTTTTATCAATAAATATAAACTATAAAACAAAACTATAAGCTATATAATATATTCATAAATTAAAACAATCATTTTAGGAGGCATAGCCTTCCATATAATTAAAATATATAGATATGAACATATGATCAAGGAGGCAGAGCCTACCATAATGATCAAGAATGTAGATCTAAATGATCAAGGAGGCAGAGCCTACCATTAGATCAAGAAAATATGAATAAACTTTTACTCTATAAATCTAATATAATAAAGTAGGGTTACACCTTTTAAGAAGCTCTATCTATCTACCACGTGGCACATTTAATTAAATACATATAACCCACACTTTAAATATAAAACTAAAAAATATATATTCAATTAATCCATAAATAAGACATTTAATCATACACTTTAAAATTAAACTTTCTTATATAATAAAGTAGGATACCTCCTAAAACTTTCTTCCACAGCTTGACATGTGGCTACTGTAAAACTGACACCTGTCCGAAAACCTTATTCACCAGAAATTTAACTAAACTACCAATAAAACATATTTTCAAATAAATATAACTCACACTTTAAATGTAAAACTAAAAATATATATTTTCAATTAATCCAAAAATAAGACATATAATCATACACATTAAAATTAAACTTTAATATAAAACTAAAACAATAATTTCAATTAAACCATAAGTAAAACATATTTTATCTTATACATTTAACTCACAATTTAATAGAAAACTGAAAAAAACATTTCCAATTAAACCACAAATAAAACACATTCAGTCATTTAAATTTAACTCACCCTTTAATATAAAGCTAAAAAGATTCAATCAAAACAATAAATAAAACACATTTAATCATATACATTTAACTTACACTTTAATATTAAAACTGAAATAAAATAAATATACATTAACTTTATTTCTCCACTTAATTTTATTCAACACACAATAAATTAGAATTAACTCCCATATTTTTTAGTTTCTAAATTGTAACTCTCATCACTTGCTATCCTATAAATACTCATTTTTCATTCTCTCATTCTCTTTCACTTCATCTTAGATATTATACATTTTTGTGTTTTTTTTTGTTGGTTGGTTGGTTGGTTATTGTTGTATGTGTTAAAAAACAAATTAAATATTATTTTAAAAGCTTAATTATTGGTTTTAATTTTAGAGACTATATTATATGTATCTTACTTTTTTTTTTTTTGAAGATCCATCTCTATTGTTCCAAAAACAAACATTCTCAAAATGAACCTATAAAATCTTACAGGTCATTTGTCCATATTTCAAAATCCACATATTACCACTAAATAAGCCCATATTATAAATAACTCGTGTATATACAGCTAGCCTAGATTTTAAATTTTTTTTTTTCTAATAGCATCTATTGCTTAACTAAAGCCTACCATCTTCCTATTTCCAAACTAAATTACCAAAGATTTTCATAAAATGTAGTAATATCTAAACTCTCCTACAACATGAGCAACACATCCAGTTTTGAATCCCAATAGCTCAAAAACCAACGCTCTATTAGGTGATTAGTCATATATTTAACATAGATAGATGAATTGGCTTGTCTTACCGAAAGAAAAAAAAAACATAGATAAATATTTTATATGTAGATTACATTATCTTATATTCAACTGCTTCCATCAGCTAATCCCTATTTTTGCTTCTAAAATATCACCAAAAAATAACCAAAAGTTGTTATGGAAGAATCTGATGAGAGTTTGGTGAGTAGCCAACAGTCTGATCGTGCCGTGGAAGATGATGTACATAGCACTCTCTCATTGAAAATACACAAGGGGATTCAATTTTTAAACCTCTTTTCTTATCAGCTTTGTTCTGCTTTTTATTTGATGTTTTGTTTTTTCCTGGATTTTAATATACACGCCAATAATTAACAAAAGTGTTTTTATATTACTCAAAAAATAATAAAACAATTCCTCATATATTTGTATTGTATTCTTATATGTGAGCTTCAAGAAGATATCTAAGCTTTACGCACACTCATACCACACAAAACAAGCCTACTATCCGTCCTATCAAGCTTAAATATTAAATTATCACTCTATTTAAATTAATTCTTAATGCAAACCTTCAGCTCAAACTTTTATGACTACTTTTAATTTTAACTTCCAAAACTATTGCAAATAAGTATTACATTCCAAATACAAATTAGGAGAATACATTTATTTTTAAATATCCAAAAGCATATATTTGGGCTTAAGATTTATTTACGTTTAAACTAAATTTGATATTGAACTACATCCCAAATTATCAACAAAATCTTCCAAACAAAAATAAAGGTCATCACCTATATAATTAGTGTTCTAATATCATACTTACAAAATATAGTACCCCTTCTCAAAAAGTTATTATTAGCTATTAAATATTAATTCATGTGCTGATTAGGATAGAACAAATATATATATATATATATATATATATATATATATGTGTGTGTGTCGTCATGTTTTGCCATGTTTTAAACTCTTTGTATATATAGTGTGTATTTTTATAACGATTGATTTTTTAAAGTAAATATGATCATTTTGTTAATTTCTTTGCAGAACACATAAGATGAATGAATGACATTGAAATACATAAAAGTATATTTTTTTCCAACCACATAAAAGTATATTTTTTCCGCTGTAGCACATTGGTGAAGAAAAGAAGAAAAAAAAAGTATATTTTTATACATAGTCAACTCCCAAAATTATTTATATAGACAAATTATATTTAATTATTACGAAAAGGGAATGACTTAGTTGCTGTATTCCAAAAGTAAACATGTTTAATTTATAATAGTATAGTAAGAAGATTTGTATGTGTAGTAGTGATATGATGTGAATATTGGCAATCTTTTATGAATAATAACTATTTCGACAAAAACATTTTTCAAATTTAATATTAATCAAATTTGACAGATTTTACACCACAAATTTCATCATGAATCTATTGCAAGCTGGTTAAATCACAAAACAACAATAAGCTTTAATACATTTTAAATCTAACAAAACAGTCATAAATAATAAAATTATTTCAAAATGCGAAATTGGTTTTTACTTCTTTGATCATTTCAAAAAGGGTGAGCAAATATATTTATATATATTTAAATAAAAGGTAATGAAAAAGGTACAAATTCCAAAATACAAAAACACAAAAAATAATAATAATAATAATAAAAGAGAATGTTCATTTTTAAATAAGATAAACAAAAAGAAAATGAGTTAAAATTATTCAATTTATAAAAACAAAATTTTTTAAAAATAACTAACAACAAACCGTGCAACGCACGGGAATGTACCTAGTAATACATGTAGTAATGTGCATATAAACTAATCAAATCAAATTGGATTTAAACAAACTTACATACCTTGAATGTTACAACAAACTAATGATGATGGATCGGGAGACGATCGTGCTGATAACGTGTTGTGAACTATAAGCTTGGAGGTAACAAGATGTGAATGATCAAATGAGAAGAGAAGAGATCTAGAGATATAAGCGTATGGAAGCTAGAGAGAAACTAGAGAGAAGCTAGAGAAAGTAGAGAGAGACTTAGAGAGACAATTAGACTTCTCATTACACATTTTTCTCTTCTACATGACTCCTATTTATAGAGGGAGGAGACAAAGACAAGGATGGAGAGGTTGGGGACAAGTGTTACATGCAATGCATGAAAGAAGACACTTGGTGTATGGTTTGCATGAAGAGGGACACTTGTGCAAGTGATGTATACTCACACTAATTCTATAACAGAAATCTAATTCTATTGAAATTATAATTATGGAAATATGGAAATCAAATTGTATATAATAACCCTGAACCGTGTTGTGTTTTACCCTAATTCTCAAAGATCGTCCTTTTTTATTTTTCTCTCTGTGAAGAAAGTAAAGATTCTTCTTTTACAATGGCTTCTTCTTCAATGTTGACGAAGGACAAAACAAGGAAATTGTTGTCGGTGAGAAACCAAAGATGTTTCAAGAAACAACCCTCGCTCTCTTCCGTTTCAAAGAAGACAACAAATCTTTCTTTGAGAGAACAGACCATGTTTAAGAAAGCCTCCGAGCTTTCAATCCTACGACCATGACGGAGAACTCGTCAAGACATGGCCGGAAGATCAATCCAAGGTTCGAGACATGGCGGAGAGATTCAGCAAACTAAACGATAGAGAGAGACGCAAGAAACACAAACCTTTCTCTGTTTCTGAATAAGAAGACCCTCAAAGACAAGAAGACATCTTTTGATATCACGGACAACAGATTCTCTGAGAAATTCTTGGAGATGGAGGCTTCGTTAGAGAGTTCTCTACGGGTGTTGCAACATAAGCTTCTTCGGTTACAGAACCAGACGGAACCCGATCAGAACCCTGTGGTGTCTGCCGGATTCTTCACAACAGATCCATCATTGATGAGCGGTGTGTCAAAAACAGAGCAAGACCTATCGACGCCATCATTGACTCAACAACATCAGAGCAAAGTTTCAGTCTTTCTCTATAACCATGACAAAAAGGTAGCTTCTGTCAACTCCCTCACTCTGTTTCTACCTTTGACCCATCGATGAGTTAGGCTTCACTTGGGACACAAGGACTTTGTCTAAGAAGTAATGACTCGGATCTTCCCATGGTGTTTCCTCCTCAGATTCAGACACAAACCCCACCACTTGTCCACTTTGATCAGTTTGTGGTTTGGAATAACACTCCATCGTCTTTTGCTGATCCAATGATGTTCTCTTATTACAGTTGAATTAGGTATTTGACTAGGTCAACGTTTTTTTTTTTTTTTTCATTATGTATGACTAGGACTCAGACCCCCGCAATATCGCGGAGGAAGTATTTTAGAAAAAAAGATAATTTAAATTTAAAATTTAAAATTATATTTTATAAAATTATTTGAATGTATTAGAATAATTGAATACATAAACTGTTAATAAAAACATAATCACCAAATTGAAAACTTATAACAAAAATATTATGTAGAATAGACGCAGCTTTACAAAATATATTGTTTAAAGTATTCTAAATATAAGATAATTTTATGAAGAATTATGGTAAAGAGCTACAATTAAAAAAATATTATGACAAAGTGATCCTTACTGAAAATATTGAACTAATGGTTATAATGAATAATGTAATTTTCTATTAAATAATTATAATTAAAAATATATTTAATTATGAGTGAAACAGTATCGACGAAAAATTAAAATTAAAATTAAAATACACAACTCTTAAGAACAAAATAAAATAAATTTTAAATATTAAAATATTTTTTAACAAAAAAATTACGATAAATAGACACAACTGTAAATTCTATATTAAGTTTTATTAAATCTCTGTATTACTATAATCATTTCTAAAATTTTAGTTAGATGATAGAATAACATTGAATATTAGATATAAAAAATAAAAAAATAATATTCAAATTATTTAGATTTAACATAAAATAAAAAATTTGTTTCAACGAACAATGATTTGTTAGCTATTGATGAAGAGACAAATATATAGAGAGTTCAAAAGATATGACTATTTAAATAGACACACCTATTAGAACAAAAAGTTATGATATGAATAAAATATAGTGAAAAGATACAACTCTACAATGAACAAATACAATTGTTTGAGTTTTTTAAAAAGAACAAATAATACCAATTATTTGACAAAAAAAAGTACTACGAAAAGTCGCAACTGTTGCTCTCATTTATTCAGATTGTTATTATTATTTTTAAATAATAAAATATTTTTTAACAGAAAATTAAGATAAATATACACAACTGTAAATTCAATATTAAGTTGTATAAAATTTCTCTATTGCTATAATCATTTCTAAAATTTTAGTTAGATTATAAAATCTATTCAATTATCTAGACTCAACATAAACTGGAAAATTTGTTTCAACGAACTTGTTAGTTAGTGATGAAGAGACAAATATAAAGAGGGTTCAAAAAGCATGACTATTTAAATAGACACACCTATTAGAAAGAAAAGTTGTGATGAAAAAATATAAATAAAATATAGTGAAAAGACACAACTCTACAATGAACAGATACAACCGTTTGAATTAAAAAAAAAAACAAAAAAAAAACCATTTTTTAACGAAACGTACTACGAAAAATCGCAACTGTTGTGTCTGCACTTGATTATACCTACAAACTCATATAAACTGTTTTTAAATAGAAGACATCTTTATTACTATATTCAAAAGTCAAATCCAAAAGCTCATTATATAATCCATCTAACTCTTGGAAAAAGATTCTATGTATAAAATTAACTAAAAGTTGTAAATTAGATTCATCATTCCAAAAATCTTTTGTTAAATCAAGAATTGGAAGAATCTCTTTACTTTTAAAAGAATGAATGCTAGAGAATAATTTATAGAGCTGTAAAAACCGTTGAGATTGAAATTTTATATTATTTGGTGTCATGACAAAAAATATGAAAACAGTTTAATTCAAACAGACAAATATATATAGATTTCAAATGATACGAATATTCGAATATACATAACTCTACAATGAACAGTTGCAACTTTACAAAAAAACTGTTACAATGAACAATCGCAACTTTGTGTAAAACACAAAATTTAAATTTACTACAGATTTTTTTAGAAAATTATCCAAAAAGTACGAATGAAAAAACACAACCTTTGGGTGGCATTTATTCGGATTGCTATTATATATAGGTACTTTCATTAATTTTTTATATATAAAACTAACTAAAAGTTGTAAATTAGATTCATCATTCCAAAAATCTTTTGTTAAATCAAGAATTGGAGGAATATCTTACTTTTAAAAGAAAAAATGCTAGAAAATAATTTAGAGAGCTGTAAAAACCGTTGAGATTAAAATTTTATATTATTGTGGCATGGCAAAAAAAAAGAACAGCAAAAAGACAAATATATAGATTTCAAAAGATACGAATATTCGAATAGACACAACTCTACAATAAACAATTGCAACTTTACAAAAAACAGTTACAATGAGCAATCGCAACTTTGTGTAAAACACACAATTTAAATTTTCTACAGATTTTTTTGAAAAATTATCTAAAAAGTACGATTGAAAAAATACAACTTTTGGTGTCATTTATTCGAGATAAATTCATCATTCCAAAAATCTTTTGTTAAATCAATAATTAGAGGAATTTCTTGATTTTTTTAAAAATGAATGCTATAAAATAATTTAGAAAAATGAATAAACCGTTGAGATTGAAATATTGGTTGATTTTGTGTCATGGCAAAAAAATAAAAACAGTTCAAACAGACAAATATATATAGATTTCAAAAGATATGAATGTTCCAATCAACACAACTTTACAGTGAACAGTTGTAACTTTTTCATAAATAATCGTTTTAATGATTCATCATGACTTTTCAAAAAATATCCAAAAGATACGATTGAAAAAACACAACTATTGTTATTATTATTCGGTTTGTTATTATTATATAGATTTTCATGCTATAAGATAAGAAGTAGCAGAGTTACATTTTGATTTGAAAAAAACAAATTATACAAAGCAATAAAGAAGCAAAACAAATAGTTAAATATATAAGATGTCAAAAAGGAGATCCATTCCATTCCACCATATAGTATCGATGTTGCTTCATCAATTCGTCACCCATGTGATATGAACACATGGTGTATATATGTCATATGTGTGCAACTTGTATATATATATTTATAAGGGAAATAGACGTATGCATGATAACATTTTGTCGACAATGTAGGTGATTATAAATAGGTCATATGTCTTTTACAACAATAAAAGCAATATATATACACATGCATTAATGAAAGGAATGATTCGTTAGTTGTTAAGACATGAATGATCGATCTAGTCGGTAGTTGTTATAAAAGTATTGAATTCAGAGAATTAGAGAAACAATATAATTATTCTAACTAAAGAACGCTTTTGTTATTACAATTTCAATTTCAAAATTTTGTTATTTTGTCGACTATTCAAGCTTTATTGTATTAATCTATTTTTGGGTCCATGTCCTGAGTCGGATAAGATATTTAACAATATGTATGTCGATGAATAAAAAGTGAAAAAAAATCTTTGTGGGGGAAAAGGTCGACTGGTCAAAAGAAATTATAAATTAAAAAAAAAAAGTTACAAGAAAAGGGAAGAAGAAAGAAGAAGAGTTCATATCAGTAGGGCATGACGGATCAAATACAACTAAAGCTGTAATTAAATACTTTATCCTCTAATTAATCGTTAAACTTTTCCGACGTGTGTGATTGAATTTGACATAAACGAAAAAAAAATATATCAAAAAAAAAAAGGGTAATAAATATGACGTGAGAAAACATTTTTCCTTAGCCTAAGAAAGATATTGCCATATCGGTCAGTAGACGATTCCAGACATTCGTGATTCGTGCATCTAGATGGGTTGGCCCTGCCATGCACGTGGATACTTTTTAACTGCATGACTAAATCAATATATTACATCATTTACATTAACATCTAAATGTTAGCTGCATGCTTCCACAATTTTCGCTAAACGGATTCTAACAGGTCAAATAACATATAAATGGTCTCTTTCGATTATTTGCATGTGTAAAGAAGACTTAGGGATAGAAGTGTGTCGCTCGGAAGAGGGCTTGTTTCTATCTCAAAGAAAGTATGCTATTGACCTCTTAAATGAAGTAGGAAAGCTTGGATCACGGCAGAACTACAAGGTTTTTCGTGAGGGAGAGCCCGAGGACCAACCGTTCAAGAATGTAACACAATATAGACGTTTGGTGGGTAAGCTAATTTACTTAACTATTACTAGGCCAGACATTTGCTTTGCTGTGAACCAGGCTAGTCAGCATATGCAAGCTCCGAAGGTGCACCATTGGAACATCGTCAACCGGATTTTCAAATACATCAAAGGATTGCCGGGTCAAGGAATATGGATGGGATGCAACAACAACACGGACCTCGTGGGATATTGTGATGCGGACTATGCTGGAGACAAAGGAGACCGGAGATCAACAAGCGGCTATTGCACCTTTCTTGGAGGCAACCTTGTCACATGGAAGAGCAAGAAACAGAAAGTGGTGTCCCTTTCAAGCGCCGAGTCCGAGTATAGAGCGATGAGGAAATTGACTACCGAGTTGATGTGGCTCAAGAACCTACTTAAAGACCTTGGAATCGACATTATGAAGCCTATCACAATGCATTGCGACAATGAGGCTGCCATTCACATCGCAACTAACTCTGTGTTCCACGAGAGGACAAAGCACATAGAAGTTGATTGTCACAAAGTCCGAGAGCAAATTCAACTAGGCGTAACACTTCCCTGCCATACCGAGAGCTCTGAGCAACTAGCCGATGTATTTACCAAGGCGGCGAGCCCTCAAGTCTGTGAGTACATACACTCAAAGCTTGGACTCATAGACCTCACGAAACCTTGAAAGCCTACACTCTTTTTCCCTTAAGTATAGTTTTTCCCAAGAAGTTTTCTATACTAAGGTTTTTAATGAGGTAGGTGATCAATGGTTCAAGCTTGTGTCATGGAGTCCAATGACTAAGCTTGAGGGGGAGTATAATTTGGGATCTTGATCACCATGTCCGTACGGACGTTGTCCTACGGTCTCCATCGGGCCATCCTCTACCATATCGTGTAATGGCCCACTCAAAGCCTCACAAGACTCATGTGAGACTTAATCAATGTCTGTAGATCCTTCCATATGACCGTTGGTGACCTTAGAGCAAGTGGGAATGGAGAAGTCAACCTAAAGTCACATGTTATGTTTAAGGAATCTTTATGTCGCTTTCACCTTGTAAAATCGTGTAGCATCTTGTAGGATATTCTCTTTACTTATGTATATATTAGGAATGTATCCATAAATCTAATCAAGTAAGAAGTTCTTTTCTTCTTCTATACTTCTCTCCTATACTCTCTCTCTCACAAACATACTCAACGATATTCAAACTCTTTGTTCCACTCTTGAATCTTTTTATACTTCTTGACTTCTAAAACTTACAAGAGACTATTCAAGCTTTATTGTATTAATCTATTTTTGGGTCCATGTCCTGAGTCGGATAAGATATTTAACAATATGTATGTGGATGAATAAAAAGTGAAGAAAAAAAATATTTGTGGGGGAAATGGTCGACTGGTCAAAAGAAATTATAAATTAAAAAAAAGAAGTTACAAGAAAAGGGAAAAAGAAAGAAGAAGAGTTCATATCAGTAGGCCTAGCTAGGGCATGCCGGATCAAATACAAAGCTGTAATTAAATACTTTATCCTCTAATTAATCGTTAAACTTTTCCGACGTGTGTGATGGAATATGACATAAACGAAAAGTATATCAATTGAAAAAAAAAAGGGTAATAAATATGACGTGAGAAAACATTTTTCCTTAGCCTAAAAGAAAGATATTGCCATATCGGTCAGTAGACGATTCCAGACATTCGTGATTCGTGCGCGGTGCATCTAAATGGGTTGGCCCTGCCATGCACGTGGATACTTTTTAACTGCATGACTAAATCAATATATTACATCATTTACATTAACATTTAAATGTTAGCTGCATGCTTCCACAATTTTCGCCTAACGGATTCTAACAGGTCAAATAACATATAAATTGGTCTCCTTCGATTATTTGCATGTGTAAAGAAGACTTGAGAAAGCCACGATGTCTCCTTGTGTGTGACTCAATTTGCTCTCACCGATTCAAAAAGCGTAACGTACAATCTGATTTTGATTTTTTCTTGTTTCATGCATGTTCCAATTAACTAGGAAACATATCTTATCTTCCTAAACATTTATAGATATCTGTTAAAAATTTAAAATCAGGCTAAAAAAGAAGAGAGAAAAATATATAAATAAAGCTTGCAATTTTGCCAACTTGTGGTTGTGTAGGTAATAAAGCTTTGTCGGAGTCTAACGTCATTCCGTGTGATCGTCTTTCTTTATTTACTTTAATGTTCTCTAATACTATAACTTTAGCATATTTAAGGAGATTATTAATGGATCATCAGTTTGTAAATTTCATCTTCTAAATTTCGAAATCAAAGGAATTGAGAAACTATTGAAGAAGATCCATAGAGCCCTTATGCCTCCTAAGTTGTTTTGTTATTTGGAAACTAAAAGCAAAAACATATAAACATTTCATCAGTTACTGAAAGTACTTTAGACAAATATTATGTCCCTAGCACGGATTTGGTGGTTGTAGAATCTCTATTTAATTATGTGTTTTCTCCTTTACTTAGGTATATGATTATTTTCCTCAGAACAAAAAAAAAGGCCAAACAGAGCATATGCCCACAAAGAAAGCAGCTTTATCTATGTGGCTTGATCCATGACTCATCCCTTTTACCACAAAGGTCTCAAGTCTCAGAGCTTTGATACAAGTGCCTCTTGTCTATTTGTCTTTCCCTTTAAATACCTTCCCACCAACACGGTTTCATCAACAACCATTACTCACAATCTCCTCTATCTCTCTCTTTCTCTTTCTCATAATATCAAGAATCAAGATCACCACTTAAACCTTCCAAGATGACATTGAGCAGAGTTGACCAACAAGTTATTGCATTTCCTGCAGCCAAGACTGCTCCGGCGCTTTACTTGCCTGACCCTGCAGCTTCCATCAACAAACTACAAATCCCAACCTCTTCAAAGGTTTCTTTTTCAACAGACAAGGGAAAATCCATGCTGCGAAAGAAGAAGACCGATAGCTTCACCAACGGAGCTAGAGACCAGGACAAGTTAGGACCAAAGCTAACTGAAAAAGTTAAGAGAAAGCTATCCTTGGGAGCTAAGATCCTTCAAATGGGAGGCCTAGAGAAGATCTATAAGCGACTCTTCAAAGTCTGCGATGAAGAGAAACTGTTCAAGGCGTACCAATGTTACCTATCAACATCCGCAGGCCCCATGGCAGGCCTACTCTTTATCTCATCAAAGAAGATTGCATTCTGCAGCGAGAAATCTATCAAGCTGGCTTCTCCTCAGGGAGATATCATCAGGGTTCACTACAAAGTGTCAGTTCCCTTGTGCAAGATCAATGGAGTGAACCAGAGTCAGAACACAAAGAAACCATCTCAGAAGTACCTTGAAGTAGTCACGGTCGATGGATTTGACTTCTGGTTTATGGGATTGTTGAGCCACCAAAAAGCTTTCAACTGCCTCGAGAAAACACTAATTTTGAAGAAGAAATATTTCATTTCTATTTTGACCTGTTTCAATCAGGGAACGTTAGTAAAGAGCCTAGAAGAGACCGACAATATTGTTTGTACAAACTCATTTTTTATTTTATTTTGCTTTATCCATTTTGGTTTACATTGAAGAAACGAGAAAGAGATTAATATAGCTAAAGCTGATCCCATCACTTTTCCTAAGTTACTGTCCACCTTTGCACCAAATCATGTCAAAAGAAGTGTCATGGGATGAATCACATATAAAGACATGAGAGCATTTATAAGCTTAAAGATCCACAGGATCAATCTTTCCCTAGGAGAACGAGCAGTCTTCTTCCATTACAACAAAAGAAACATCAAAGAGCTCAACTGATCACAACAAAAGCTTTAGGGCAAACACTGCTCTATTGTATTACATAGAGAATCATAGTCTTCAAATGTCCAAAAGCAGTGTCTTCTTCTTCCATTTCAACAAAAAAGAAATCAATGAAGATGTAAAACAAAAACTATCTAATATTTGAATAAGCAATCAATCATAATGTTAGGACCGCTCAACAATAACAATAATTAATCCACACAAAAACAATTAATTAATTTCCGCTCAACTTTGTTGTATTGTCCAAGACTCCAAGTTATTGAATAAGGCTACTGTCTCATTGTAACTTCTAAGCCAAGAAATAGTGATAAAATATAAGAGGCTGGTTAAATTTTACAGCATAATAGTTTTTTTTTCCTAACTCCGAGAAGCTTATAACTTCATAAGCTTAAAAATTCAAACATTAAAACAAAACAAAAAAAACACAAAATCCAGACTTGCTCTGTCTCTCGGAACAAAAAAATAAAATAAACAGTATATATGTGGTCCGTTGGTTAGTTTTCTTCTATTTAGTACCGTGTCAATTCCTTAGACATGTTTTGGTGCAAAAGAGAACTGTGAAATAAGAAAATACTGATGAGATCAGCTAAATATATTCATTTATCTCTTTCTTGTGTCAATAATGGAAAACATAATGAGTTTGTACAAACAATATTGTCAGTCTCTTCTTACTAATATTCTCTGAAATGAAATATTTCTTCTTCAACCTGCACTAATTAGCTCCTCAGAGAAATTCTTATTGGTCATCATCGTTTAACGCTTGCTCAAGGCAGTTGAAAGCTTTGCGGTAGCTCACGAATCCCATGAACCAGAAGTCGAAGTTATCGACTGTGACTACTTCAAGGTACTTCTTAGATGGTTTCTTCGTGTTCTGACTCTGGTTCACACCATTGATTTTGGATAACGGGATTGAGACTTTGTAGTGAACCCTAGAGATATCTCCATGAGGAGAAACCACCTTGATGGATCTCTCGCTGCAGAATGCAATTTTCTTTGATGAGATAAAGAGTAGGCCTGAGATGGGACCTGCGGTTGTGGATAGGTAACACTGGTACGCCTTGAAAAGCTTCTCTTCATCGCAGACTTTGAAGAGTCGCTTGTAGATTTTCTCTAAGCCTCCCATTTGAAGGATCTTAGCTCCCAAGGATAGCTTTCTCTTGACTGTTTCACTTAGCTTGGGTTCTAACTTGTCCTGGTCTCTAGCTCCTTTCGTGAAGCTATCGGTTTTCTTCTTTCGCAGCATTGATTTTCCTTTGCTTGTTAGAAAAGAAAACTTTGATGAAGTTGGGACTTGGAGCTTATTGATGGAAGGTGGGTCAGGCAAGTAACTCATCGTTGCAGTCTTGGCTGCGGGAAATGCAATAGCTTGTTGATGAACTCTGCTCAATGTCATCTTGGATGGTTTAGCGGTGATTTTGATTCTTGATTCTTGATCTTGTGAGAAAGAGAAGGAGAGAGTAGAGAGATTAATTGTGAGTGATGGTTGATGATGAAACCGTGTTGGTGAGAAGGTATATAAAGGGAAAGACAAAGAAACAAGAGGCAGTTGAATACAAAAACATTGAATCGTTGAGACTCGAGATCTTTGTGGTAAAGGCTGAGTCATAGATTGGTCATCAAGACAGGGAAAAAGCCACTTTCTTTGGGGTTAAAAGCAAATAGAAGAAGACCAAGCATATGCTTTGTTTTGCTTTTTCTTCTTTTATATTGTGAGAAAAATAATCTTGATCTAGTTAAAGGAGAGATTTATATAAAGAAAGGACTTGCAACTACCAAGTCCGTGTTTAGGACATTATTTCGAAACTAATTTCAATAACTGATGAGAATGTTTTAGCTCAACTCAACATGTTCCTTTATCATTGTCGGTACGTAGCTTTAATTTGTCTTTCCGCATCATAATTAATGATGCGTATCTTCGTATTTATATATGATTGTTTTTAAGTTTGTTCTCAAGCATAATATTATTAATTAGTCTATAACAAACACTCATTTGGTGTCAAAGGTAATAACTAATATGTTACAATCCATTTTTCAAACCCTCTACACTCATCATAAATTAATCTCTTTAACATAAAATCAGTTTGTATATTAGAGATATATAGCCAAAACAAAAGCAAAGTAAAAAAGAAAGAAACAAAAAAAAAAAGAGAAAGAGATCATCCTACTGATTGACACTGGACTCCGACTAGCTTTTTTACCAACAAGTTGGCAAACAACATCAACCCCTTTTTTTTTTTTTTTATCCTACTTTGTTTAGCCTGATTTTAATTTTCTACATATATCTTTACATACATGTATAGGAGATAAAATATGTTTCCTTCTTAATAGGAACATGCATGAAACAAGAAAAAAAAAATGACGTAACGCTTTTTTGAATAAGGCGAGAGCAAATTGAGATATGCAGAAGGGGACGTCGTGGCTTTGGAGCTTCCCGCGTTGGCATTGTGACTTTCTTATGCCTTTATTTCTTTTATTTCATGCTAAGATAAGAAATATCAGAGTTACATTTGATTTGAAAAAACAAAATATTCAAAGCAATAAAGGAAGCAAAACAAATTGTTAAATAAGATCCATTCCACCATATAGTAGTATAGATGTTGTTTCATCAATTCGTCACCCATGTGATATGAACATGGTGTAGAAATGTGTGTGTATGCAATGTTTATATATGTATATATTTATAAAATATTCGTATGCATGGTAACATTTTGTCGACAATGTAGGTGATTATAAATAGGTACATACATTATTTCTTTAACAACAACAAAAAAACAACATATATAGGTACATGCATTAATGAAAGGAATGATTCGTTTAGTTGTTAAGACATGAATGATCGAATCGTGGCGGAAAAAAAAAGACATGAATGATTTAGTCGGTAGTTGTTATAAAGTTATTGAATTCAGAGAACAATATAATTATTCTAACAAAAGATGGTATCACTCACTGTTACATTATAATTCAAAATTTAATACTAGTATTTTGTTATTTTGTCGTCCATTATTCATATTTGCTTAATAGTATCATATAAATTTCTACCGTCAGAGACTATTCAAGCTTTATGGTATCTATACTATTAATTGGGAAATATACTTAGGCATAAAAAAAAAGTAAAGAAAACATAATTCCATATAATGCCCTTATTAGAAAGGGTGTATCCAAACATATATTTATAGCCAAACACTAAACTTACTATTTAATTTTATTCTGATTATGGATAAACAATTTAGATAATATTAATGAGACGTGGACCCTATATTAGATTTAAAAGATTCGATTTTATATTTTTGTAAATATTGAGTTTTTCTCTCCTATAATTAAGTCGTTTGTTTCCTATTATTTAGATATTTAGTTTCCTTATAATTGTTACAAATCAATTTGTAAAGTAAATTGAAAACGTCCTCTACTAATTTGATTAGCAATATTAATTGGTTTCCTTTTTATATGGTCATAATATTATTCGCATTATTAATCTGTTTCCCTTTTGATAAGATCCTAAATAAATTATAATTACTATCAATATTTATAAACTACACTATTAACTCTTATTGTAAAGGCATATTCTTTTCATTATACCTTTATAATAATAAGTTTTTTAATATGCCTTCTTAGCCAATAATATTAAATCAAAAATTTTCCCCAAAGATCTAATATGTCTTTTGTAGTTCAAAAATACGTTCATATGTTCAAATTTGATAAACAATAATAGGTTCGGACCCGCACATACATGCAGGGTTAATTTCAAAACTAAGTTAGGTTTGCAATATATTAGGTATATACGGATTATCTTTGTAAACCAATTTTTAGGAATATTATTAAAATTCATAATCAAAACTATACCAATTTAGTATTCCATTTGATTTTAATGGGCTTAGACACAAAAATGATCATTTGTTTTGTTATGAGCAAAGACAAATACTCATCCCATCACATATATCAATGTTTTTCCATCTCATAACCATCACATATATATCAATGTTTTTCTATGTCCTGTTTATGTTCTATCACATAAACATCTCATAATTATTGGTCGCAGCGACACTCCCGAACAGGGATTAAATCAATTTCCGGATCTGAAAGTTTTTAAAAAAAAATCATTGATACATTTACACACATTCATAAGAATTTCTATAAGGATACGATTCATCATTCCTCTTTCAAATCTGAGGAAACCAAAGAGATTAGAGTAACTGAATTTCATAATCACCAAATCTAAAATGTTAATAAACAATCTAAGAATGAATGATAGATAAAGGAAAGACTACAAACAAAGCAAGAATATAACCTTGACAACAACCTATTTTTTCCAAACCCTACCAATTACAAAGAACACAAGTTAGATTAAACCAACTCCTGAACGCAGACCGGAGAGCATGATTACAGATAAGGTTGAGATGGAGAAGTTCGAGATTTGTCATCGGCTTGTGACATTTGCTAAGCCACTTCTTGATATTTGCTTCTGCTTTGTATGTGAATCCAAAGGCAGCAATGTGTGGATCATTCATGACATCTTGCAACAATATAAACAACATTAGCAAAACTTAATATTATACAAACGACTTAATTATAGGAGAGAAAAACTTAATATTTGCAAAAATATAAAATCGAATCTTTTAAATCTAATATAGGGTCCACGTCTCATTAATATTATCTAAATTGTTTATCCATAATCAGAATAAAATTAGATAGTAAGTTTAGTGTTTGGCTATAAATATATGTTTGGATACACCCTTTCTAATAGGGGCATTATATGGAATTCTGTTTTGTTTACTTTTTTTTTTATGCCTAAGTGTACTCCCCAATTAATAATAAAGATTATTCAATAATACGTAATATATCTAAAAATTTAGAGTCTAAATTTACTAATAAACAGTTTAAATATTTCAAATTATTGAAAAATCTAAAAATTTGAATATTTTGAACAATTATATTATTAAAATTATAAATATTACTAATATATTACTACTATATATTAATAATGTGGGTATCTTTGGATACCTGTTCGAATCGGATTCGGATTCGGGTTTTTGGATTTAGAGATTTAGAACCCGTTTAGATATTTTACACTTTCGGATACGGGTTCGGATCGGATTTTTTAGATCGGATTCTGATCGAATATTTGGATCCGGGTATTTTTTGCAGGCCTACCATGTCCAAAGTCGGATAAGATATTTTGAGTATATTACACGAACAATAGTTAACAATATGCATGTCGTCGATGCATAAAAAGGATTGGAAAAAAAAATCTTTGTGGGGGAAATTGTCGATTGGTCAACATAAAAATTTACAAGAAAAGTGAAAAGAAAGAAGAAGAGTTCATATCAGTAGGCCTAGCTAGGACATGACGGATAAAATACAAAGCTGTAATTAAATACTTTATCTTCTAATTAATCGTTAAACTTTTCCGACGTGTGTGAAGGAATTTTTTTTTTTGTCGACGTGTGATGGAATTTGACATAAACGAAAAGCATATCAATTGAAAATTAAAAAAAAAGTAAGAAATATGACGTGAGAAAACATTTTTCCTTAGCCTAAAAGAAATATATATTGGTCGGTCACTAGACGATTCCAGACATTCGTGTACGGTGCATCTAAATGGGTTGGCCCTGCCATGCACTGACGCACGTAGATACTTTACATCACTTAACACTAACAATTTTCGGTAGTAAAGCTCATTCATTACCTCTAATTAAGCTTCCACAATTTTCGCTTAACGGATGCTAGTAACATGTCACATAACATTTAAATTGTCTCTCTTTTGTTTTTCTTTCTTTTTGCATATCCATTAATAGCACTAACCAAAACAAGTAAGGAAGTAACATGTTTATAAGTTGCATGTACAAAGACTAGAGAAAGTGTACAATGCCAACGTAGAAAGCTTCCAAAGCCACGATGTCTTCTTCTGTGTGACTCAATTTGCTCTCACCGATTCAAAAAGTGCTACGTACAATCTGATTTTGATTTCTTCTTGTTTCATGCATGTTTCAATTAACTAGGAAACATATCTTATCTTCTATACATTTATAGATATCTGTTAAAACTTAAAATCAGGCTAAAAAAGAAGAGAGAAAAATAAACAAATAAAGCTTGCAATTTTGCCAACTTGTAGTTGTGTAGGTAATAAAGCTTTGTCGGAGTCTAACGTCATTCCGTGTGATCATCTTTCTTTTATGGAAAAATGATTGTCAGCAACTTGAAATATACGCCAACACATAGCCACACATACAAACAATATAGATGTCTTGTTAACTACGTGAACTATTGTCATTACATAAGGACATCCATAAACAAACATAGGTTATGTGTACAATACCATAAACATTCGAGGTCTGCCGGAACCCGGCGTTGACCAGTATTGACCGGCGTTGACCAGAAAAAAATATTCAAAAAAATATTTTTTTTTCTAAAATATAATGATTTTATTTTTATGTATTTTTGATAAAAAAAATAAAAAAGATAAATAATTTTTATAACTTACAAAAACAACATATAACAACAAAAAAATACAAGAAAATTATTTACTAAAATAAAAATAAAAATAATATGAAAAACAAAATTTGTGGTATATAGAGTAACTAATTTTGTTAAGCCTAGAGGTGAACAACTCTCATTCATCCCTCTTAATTAACAAATCAGAATACAATAATATGGCATGTCATATCATATTTTTAAAAAGATATTTTTTATTAATAAATTTATGTCAGTTTGGGTTTACAAAAGAGTGGTTAGGGTATACATTTTACAGTTAAACGAAATAATATGTCGGTTTGGGTTTACAAAAGAGTGGTTAGGTTTTAGATTTTCCTATTAAATAAAATTATATGTCTGTTTGGATTTATAAAAGAGTGTTTAGGGTTTAGATTTTATAATTAAACAAAATTATATGTTGGTTTGAGTTTATAATAAATGGTTAGGGTTTTATATGTGATAATTAAAAACTGTAATATAATATTAAAATTAACAATTTTAAAATTGATTGATCAACATATTTTGTTTCTTTAATTAAGATTTGTTTCCTTAATTTAAAGGGGATGAATAAGAGAGGTTCGCCCGTAAGGGTGAACCCACGAATTGTCTGTTTCTTAATACAGAAAATATACCAAAAATAATATAATAAAACTATACCACCAAAATTTGATGTGTAGTAGATTTTTTCATAAACAATTACAAATTTATACTCTTTCTATTTAAATATCATTTTTAATTTTGTATTTTCAAAAATACATAAAAACAAAAATTATTATTATTAGGAAAAAAAATATTTTTTTTGAATTTTTTTTTCTGGTCAATAGCGGTCAACGCCGGTCAATACCGGTCAACGCCGATAATATTGGTCAACGTCAGTTAATACTGGTCAACGCCGGATTCCGGCTAACCTCGAATGTTTATGGTGTTGTAGACATAACATATGTTTGTTTGTGGATGTCCTTATGTGATGACAATAGTTCACGTAGTTAACAAGACATTTATATTGTTTGTATGTGTGGCTATGTGTTGGTGTATACTTCAAGTAGCTGACAATCATTTTTCCTTCTTTTATTTACTTTAATGTTCTCTATTTTATTTATTTTTGGGCATCTCTAATACCTCTAGCTTTAGCATATATAAGGAGATTAATGGATCATCAGTTTGTAAATAGCATGCATCTTCTAAATTTCGAAATCAAAGGAATTGAGAAACTATTGAAGGAGAGCCCTTATGCCTCCTAAGTTGTTTTGTTATTTGGAAACTAAAAGCAAAAACATATAAACATTTCATCAGTTACTGAAAGTACTTTAGATTAATTATGTGTTTTCTCCTTTACTTAAGTATATGATTATTTTCCTCAAAACAAAAAAAGGCCAAACAGAGCATATGCCCACAAAGAAAGCAACTTTATCTATGTGGCTTGATGACCCATCCATGACTCATCCCTTTTACCACAAAGGTCTCAAGTCTCAGAGCTTTGATACAAGTGCCTCTTGTCTATTTGTCTTTCCCTTTAAATACCTTCCCACCAACACAGTTTCATCAACAACCATTACTCACAATCTCCTCTCTCTCTCTCCTTCTCTTTGTCATAAGATCAAGAATCAAAATCACCACTTAAACCTTCCAAGATGACATTGAGCAGAGTTGACCAACAAGTTATTGCATTCCCTGCAGCCAAGACTGCTCCGGCGCTTTACTTGCCTGACCCTGCAGCTTCCATCAACAAACTACAAATCCCAACCTCCTCTTCAAAGGTTTCTCTTTCAACAGACAAGGGAAAATCCATGCTGCGAAAGAAGAAGACCGATAGCTTCACCAACGGAGCTAGAGACCAGGACAAGTTAGGACCAAAGCTAACTGAAAAAGTAAAGAGAAAGCTATCCTTGGGAGCTAAGATCCTTCAAATGGGAGGCCTAGAGAAGATCTACAAGAGACTCTTCAAAGTCTGCGATGAGGAGAAACTGTTCAAGGCGTACCAATGTTACCTATCAACAACCGCAGGCCCCATGGCAGGCCTACTCTTCATTTCATCAAAGAAGATTGCATTCTGCAGCGAGAAATCGATCAAGATAGCTTCTCCTCAGGGAGATCTCACTAGGGTTCATTACAAAGTATCAATCCCCTTGTGCAAGATCAATGGAGTGAACCAGAGTCAGAACACGAAGAAGCCATCTCAAAAGTACCTTGAAGTAGTCACGGTCGATGGTTTTGACTTCTGGTTTATGGGATTCTTGAGCCACCAAAATGCTTTCAACTGTCTCGAGCAAGCGCTTTCTCTTAGCTACGAGCAATGATAAGCCGCAATGGGTTCCGCTAAGGAGCTAAATAGTGCTGGTTAAAGAACAAATATTTCTTTTCACTTTAACCGGCTTCAATCAGATTATGTTAGGAAACACTTACAATATTGTACAAACTTATTATTTTTCTTGCTTATATCCCTTTTTTTCTCCATCGTAAACATGAACAAGAGATTTGAATATATTTAGCTGATCATCGCATCTGATTTCCTAATTTACTGTCCTCTTGTGCACCACAATATGTCAAAAAGAAGACTAATACATAGAAAACAAAAAATGTGCCATGGGATGGATCATATATAAGTAAATGAGTACATAGAAGACCATTTCATAATCTTGATCTTGGAAAATTTAAGAGTTTAAGATCCATTATCCCTAACCTTCCGCTGAGTGATTAAACCAATAGTAATAAAATGTCCAAAAAAGCAGAGTCTTATTCCATTTCAACAAAAAAGAAATCAATGAAGATGTAAAACAAAAACTATCTAATATTTTGAATAAGCAATCAATCATAATAATGTTATGACCGCTCAACAATAACAAATAATTCATCCACACAAAAACAAAAACAATTAATTAATTCCCGCTCAACTTTGTAGTATAGTCCAAGACTCCAAGCTAAGTTATTAAATAAGGCTACTGTCCCATTGTAACTTGTAAGACAAGATACAGTGATAAAATATAAGAGGCTGATTATATTTTACAACTTAATACTTTTTTTTTCCTAACTCGGAGAAGCTTATAAATTCAAACTAAAAAAAGAACACAAAATTCAGACTTGGTAATTTTTAGTTATATTTCAAAAGTCATGTCTCTGAGTTGCTCTGTCTCTGGGAACAACAAAAAATAGACAGCATATATGTGGTCCGTCGTTAGTTTTGTTATATTAGTACAATAGCACAGGCACTTCTTTGGACATGTTTTGGTGCAAAAGAGAACTGTGAAATAAGAAAATACTGATGAGATCAGCTTAATATATTCATTTATCTCCTTCTCGCGTCTACATAGTATTTTATCCGTGTTTATTCAATACTTTCATTGCTACTGTGACCATATTAGGTTGTAAGAAGTTTGATTATTCGACGGTGATTAGGTGGTCATATAATTCTATTTATTATAAACAACAAAAAAACTTCCTAAAAAAACCATACTTTCAGTGTCAAAAATATCATTATTGGTTTAAATGTTACCAAAAATATTCCCAAGAAAGGAAAAGTTCTGCTTGAGTGATTAAGCTTTAGCAGGTGGGGAACATTGATACGTACGATAGAGTTTGTTTTGGAAATTTAACTTTAGTTTTTCAGTATCAGCCAGCACCAATCTGGCGTTACCAAATTAGGAGCTCTGACGAGTCGTTTCTCAGCTTCTGTCCGCAACGTTCCGTGACATCTTTGCCTCTTTGTTTGTCGTTGACTCTTGACTCTTAGTTTTTTTTTCTTACAAGTTATTTGGTTTTAAATTTGGCTCTAGGGACTCTCTTGACCAAACATATTTTGATGATCAAATATGCGTTTCGTGTGTGTACCAGTCAGTTAGTCAGGCAGCTTTTGAGATGTTTGTGCAACCAGGTAACTGAGTGTGGACTCCCTGCCTCCTGGTCTAAATACTAAGAAGTCTTTCACTTGTCTCAATATTTTGTAACAACTGTGTTGACAGCCACATTACCTCGTCACTGCTGATGATGTTGATTTGTATCTTGCTGTTGAAGTTCAGCCTTTGGATGACAGGAACCGAAAGGTTAATATCTTTTTCAATGAATGAGAGATTATATGTTGAATATAGCAAAGATTAGGATTGAGGTCTACTGGAAATTTTGATCTGGATCATTTTAGTTTCCTCAGTATATTGGTTTGTGGGATAGAGATATATCATGCTAATTAATATGATTTAAGAGTTGTTGTTTTCTGTTGACTTATTCTTAGTTTTTTGCAATTTTCATTTGCTACTTTCTGATTTCAGGGGAAGCTTGTGTAGGTGTTGTTTGCCAATGACAATCACAAGATCGCTTGCCGTAAGTTTATCAATTTACTTTGAGAAATCATGCCCTCTTGATGACTTCCTGTAAAACTAAGCCACTACTTGTCAGTTTACATCTTGATATTAAGATGTTAATTAAGTTTCTTTTATGTTCGCTGAGCTGTTTCTGGTTGGTTGTGTACGAGATAGTGGTTACTGGTTCCCTTAGATCCAGTGATGCAGAGCAATATAGAGAAGACCTTTCATACTGGTCATGCTTCATACAATGTTTCCCTTGCGGTATAAGTAACATTTGCCATTTGAACTCTGGCTTTAATCCTTCACATGCATGTGGCTTTGAATAGACTGGTTACCTGGATATATGGCAAGCAGCTACGTTATCTATTGAGAGAGAAGGTTACAGCATCCAGTGTAGTAGTAATTGTCTCACAAATTGCGGAAAAGTTCTCAGCTTCTACTACAGTAAGACTTATGCCTTATATGCTTCTGTCCTTTTTTGTCATAAAATAACTTGTTGTCTGTGTAACGTGTGGCTGTGTGGGAATGGAGGAATGTGCAGCTTTGCATGTTGAAAGAGAGTTAAAGTTTATTCTAATGAAACTTTCTTTTGAAAGAGAGAATCCAATCCAGATTGTGACAACAAACGAAAAAGAGGAAAATTACAATTACTTATATATATTTATATAAAAACGAAAAAAAGGAAAATTAGTAAACGCGTATTTCATATCATTAATGAAGAGAAATATGGAAAATCGAATTTTCTGAAGTTGTGTGTGTGTTTACCCTAATTCTCATCAAAGGAAACTAAAAAGCTTCTTCTTCTACTTTTTTCTTCTCTCTGCAGTAAAACAAACAAAACAACGTACAACAATGGTTTCTTCTTCTTCTTCTTCTTCTTCAATGTTGGCTTCTTCTTCTTCTTCAATGTTGTCGGTGAGGAACCGCAAGTGTTTCAAGCCCTCGCTCTCTTCCGTATCAAAGAAGACAACAAATCTTGCTTCGAGAGAGAAGACCATGTTTAAGAAAGCCTCCGAGCTTTCGATCCTTTGTGATGTCGAACTCTGTGTTATATACTACAACCGCGACGGAGATCTCGTCGGGACATGGCCGGAAGATCAATCCAAGGTTCGAGACATGGCAGAGAGATACAGCAAACTCAACGATAGCGAGAGACGCAAGAAAAGCACAAACCTTTCTCAGTTTCTGAATAAGAAGACCGACAAGATGACATCTTTAGATATCAATGACAAGAGATTCTCTGAGAAACTTTTGGAGATGGAGGCTTCGTTAGAGAGTAATCTACGGGTGTTTCAAGATAACCTTCTTCGGGTGTTACAGAACCAGACAGAACAACCCGATCAGAACCCTTTGGTGTCTTCCGCCGGCTTCTTCACAACAGATCCATCATTGATGAGCGGTGGTGTGTCAGAAACAGAGCAAAACCTATCGACGCCATCGTTGACTCAACAACATCAGAGCAAAGTTTCACTCTTTCTCTATAACCATGACAACGGTAGCTTCTGTCAACTCCCTGACTCTGTTTCTACCTTTGACCCATCGATGAGTTCGGCTTCACTTGGGGCACAAGGCTCGTTTCTAACAAGTAACAACTTTGATCTTCCCATTCCCATGGTCTTTCCTCCTCTGATGCAGACACAAACCCCACCACTTGTCCACTTTGATGATCAGTTTGCGGACTGGAATCAGACTCCGTATTTTGCAGATCCAATGATGTTCTCTTCTTGTGTATGATTACGACGAAGTTAGATTATGTATGAGTTATTTAGGGTTTGTTATGAATTTTTGTATCATCCTTTGAATTGTATGTTTTGCCAATTGTATGAATGTATTTTTCTCTCAAGTTTCTAACATAGTCTGCAATAGATCACATTGAATGTTAAATGTCTGTAATTGATGCAGACAAGTAAACTAATTGAGTAAATTGAACCTTGTTGTTTCTGTGAATGATCTATTTTATCACTTTCGTTACAGTCTCTGGAAAACAAAAATCAGAGAGACAGTGACTGGTTCGGTGCAGGCTCTGGCTTTTTTCAGCTGCAAAACAGTTAGAGAGATAAGGACTCGTAAAACAATTCGTTCATATGAATAGTAGTCAATCTTTGTTTATATAAAATAATAATCCCACTTTAAGTTTACATTTGATACATATTCATCTTTGAAGATAAGCAAGGATTGAAATAAGAAACCGACTTAGTTGTAGCTTGAAATTTAAGCATATCGGATGAATAACCCTCAATCTTTGAAGTTGGCACCTCAGCTTCTTTATTGTTACCTTCGTCTGTTTTATTACCAGCAGGAACCATCCCATGAGTTTTAAACGCCCATTTTTATCAATCAGCATATGCATCTCAGCTTGGTCAATTGGTTTGTGAGCTTGTCAGAAACTTGATCCGGGACAATCAGCATATGCTTGGTCCTATGATCCTTTACTAAATCTATGTACCTCGGTAGGATTAGACACTCAAGTGTAGGTGAAATATGGTCTTGTGTGTTCATATTGTTTGTTATAATATGTATGTTGAATACTACACTGTAAGCTTTTAATCTTCTGTTATGTTTTTGGCAGCTCAAGAGATGAAATAGTACTCACCCTGAGATTATTTATCAAGAGGGTAATATATTTTCAAAAGCATTGTGTTCATTTTATCACTTTCTTTACAATCTCTAGAAGACAAAAACTGCAGCTTTCATAAAATCAGAGATAATAAATGTAGATACAATAATACAAAGACTTCAAGCTTCGTTTCTAGAGAAGCAATTGCTGATTATTTTTTTGGGTCTGCTTATATTCGTTGCAGGCTCTGCTGAGGAAGAAGGGAAAGAAGAGACTATTTTTGTTTAACAAATGATGAGATTGTACATAATGATCTTTTTTTAGCTGCAAATCAATTAGTTAGTTATAATTAAGGCCTTTGTGACACAATTTATTCATGAGGAAAATCAATCTTTGTTTATATAAAATAATCCCACTTTAAGTCACTGCTCTGCAGCCACATGGAGTAAAGCAGTAAAAAAAATAGAAACGAGTTTGTACAAACAATATTGTCAGTCTCTTCGAGGCTTTTTCCTAACATCCTCTGACTACTGAAACAGGTCAAAACAGAAATGATAGGTTTCTTCTTTAACCTGTACTAATTAGCTGCTCAGAGAAAAATCACTTCAGTTTATTGCTCATCTTCGTTTAAAGCTTGCTCGAGACAGTTGAATGCTTTGCGGTAGCTCACGAATCCCATAAACCAGAAGTCGAAGTTATCAACTGTAACTACTTCAAGGTACTTCTTAGATGGTTTCTTCGTGTTCTGACTCTGGTTCACACCATTGATCTTGGATAACGGGATTGAGACTTTGTAGTGAACCCTAGAGATATCTCCCTGAGGAGAAGCCACCTTGATGGATCTCTCGCTACAGAATGCAATCTTTTTTGACGAGATGAAGAGTAGGCCTGAGATGGGACCTGCGGTTGTGGATAGGTAACATTGGTACGCCTTGAAAAGCTTCTCTTCATCGCAGACTTTGAAGAGTCGCTTGTAGATTTTCTCTAAGCCTCCCATTTGAAGGATCTTAGCTCCCAAGGATAGCTTTCTCTTGACTGTTTCACTTAGCTTGGGTTCTAACTTGTCCTGGTCTCTAGCTCCTTTCGTGAAGCTATCGGTTTTCTTCTTTCGCAGCATTGATTTTCCTTTGCTTGTTAGAAAAGAAAACTTTGATGAAGTTGGGACTTGGAGCTTATTGATGGAAGGTGGGTCAGGCAAGTAACTCATCGTTGCAGTCTTGGCTGCGGGAAATGCAATAGCTTGTTGATGAACTCTGCTCAATGTCATCTTGGATGGTTTAGCGGTGATTTTGATTCTTGATTCTTGATCTTGTGAGAAAGAGAAGGAGAGAGTAGAGAGATTAATTGTGAGTGATGGTTGATGATGAAACCGTGTTGGTGAGAAGGTATATAAAGGGAAAGACAAAGAAACAAGAGGCAGTTGAATACAAAAACATTGAATCGTTGAGACTCGAGATCTTTGTGGTAAAGGCTGAGTCATAGATTGGTCATCAAGACAGGGAAAAAGCCACTTTCTTTGGGGTTAAAAGCAAATAGAAGAAGACCAAGCATATGCTTTGTTTTGCTTTTTCTTCTTTTTTATTGTGAGAAAAATAATCTTGATCTAGTTAAAGGAGAGATTTATATAAAGAAAGGACTTGCAACTACCAAGTCCGTGTTTAGGACATTATTTCGAAACTAATTTCAATAACTGATGAAAATGTTTTAGCTCAACATGTTCTTTATCATGTCGGTACGTAGCTTTAATTTGTCTTTCCGCATCATAATTAATGATGCGTATCTTCCTGTTGATATGATTTTTTTTAAGATTGTTCTCATTAATTAATTATTAATTAGTCTGTTAACAATTACTCATTTGGTGACATGTTACAATCCATTTTCAACCCTCAACACTCATCATAAATTAATCCCTTATAATATGAAACCAGTTTGTATATTAGAGATGTATTGCCAAAAGAAAAGCAAAGTTACAAAGAAAAAAAGAAAGAACGAGATGATCTCATGATCATACTGGTTGACGTTGGACTCCGACTAGCTTTTTTAACCTACAACATCAACCTTTTTTTTTTATCCTACTTTGTTTAGCCTGATTTTAATTTTCCTCATATATCTTTACATACATGTATAGGAGATAAGATATGTTTCCTTCTTAATAGGAACATGGCACGAAAAAAAAAAAAATGAAAATCAAATATGACGTAACGCTTTTTTGAATAAGGCGAAAGCAAATTGAGATATGCAGAAGGGAACGTCGTGGTTTGGAGCTTTCCGCGTTGGCATTGTGACTTTTTAATGCATTTATTATTATTATTACTAGATAGTAATTCGTGGTGTACCGCGATGTTAATTTTAAAAAAAAAAAAATATAATCAGGAGGTCTTGCAGATTCAGAATCAGGAGGTCTTGTTGCTGGAGAGAAGGGGGAAGATGGTGCGGATATCTCTCTCGAGATACCAGCTGTGACTCATTCGGTCCCTGCAGTATCTGAAGGAGATGACATTGCAGCTGAGGAGGATCCCACGGATATGAATGTTGGTGCAACTGTTGATCCCGCTGCTGCACCACCGGTTGACAAGGTCCGCAAGGCGAAACCACCTTTGGCTCTTAAGGGAAATGCCTCTAAGAAGCTAAATGTCTACTTGCGTACAACACCAAGGAAGCGGCCTGCTCCTAAAGTTACTGACTTAGCTGGAGAAGGCACAAACCCGAGGAACCAGGAGCAGGAGAAGGGGACAACTGGTGGATCTAAGCCACCCAAACCAATGCTGGATAAATGAAGATCTTAAGCTGGAACTGCCAAGGGCTTGGAAACAAAGCAACTATTGGTTATCTTAGGGACTTGTGGGGGAAGCATAGGCCTGATTTTTTATTTTTATCTGAAACTAGACAGCCTTATTCGCATTTGGAATCTTTTGTTGGTCATTTTGGTTTTTCAAATTTAAAAACGGTTGATCCTATTGGTTGTAGTGGTGGTTTAGCCTTATTTTATAATAATGACTATGATGTTTCAGTTTTATTTGAATCTAATAGATTGATTGATGTGGAACTTACTTATAAAGGACAAACACTCTTTTTTACCTTTGTTTATGGTGATCCGGTTCCAGCAAACCGAGACTTAGTATGGGAACGCTTAACACGAATTGGTTTATCTAGAGATTCTCCCTGGTTCCTTATTGGAGATTTTAACGAATTAAAAGGAAATCATGAAAAGCGTGGAGGTAAACTCTGACATGCGTCCTCCTTTGTTGGTTTTAATACCATGATTAGACATTGCGGTATATTAGAGTTTCCTCGGTTGGGGACAGTTTATCTTGGTGTGGATGGAGAGATAAAAAGCCAATTAGGTGTCGTCTGGATCGCGCCTTGGCCAATGACAAGCTGCATGAATTTTTAGTAATGCATTTACGGAATACTTACCCATGGTAGCTTCATACCATAAACCGGTTCTAGCACTACTTGAGGATAAAGTCCGGAGAGGGAGAAACTGTTTTCGGTTTGACCGACGGTGGCTTGATAAAGAGGGACTATTTGGTGCCATCTCTGAAGGCTGGGACTCAGGGATAGCGATTCCAACGGACAAATTTATGGATAAGATCATTAAATGCCGTCAAGCAATTTCCCAGTGGCGGAAAACTCAGGTCCCTTATGGTTGGGAATCGATTGAGGATATTAAAAATCAGTTAGCGATCGCTCAGGCAGATGACTCTGTTTCTGTTGAGACCATTTCAGAACTAACCTGGAAACTTCGAGAGGCTTATCGAGATGAAGAAATTTATTGGTATCAGAAAAGTAGGAGTCGATAGATGCGTTTTGGAGATCAAAATACTAGTTATTTTCATGCCCAAACAAAACAAAGACGATCTAATAATCGTATTGTGGGACTCCACGATGACACCAGAAGATGGGTTACGGAAGAGAAGCAGGTTCAGAGCATAGCCGCTTCTTATTTTCAGGACCTTTACACATCCTCCGAACCTTCGGATTTTGAGGAAACACTGGATGAAGTGTGCTCATCTATCACATATGACATTAATGATTCCCTGACAAGATCAGTCACAGAACAAGAAATCAAGGAGGCTCTGTTTATGATGCACCCAGACAAGGCTCCAAGGCCGGATGGTATGACGGCTCTGTTCTATCAGCGTGCTTGGGATACGGTTAAATCCGATCTAAAGTTATTGGTAAACTCCTTTTTCCAGGATGGTATTTTTGATAAGAGACTAAATATGACAAATATTTGTCTTATTCCAAAAGTGGACAAGCCGACTAGAATGACTAAATGGAGACCTATCAGCCTTTGTAATGTTGGATACAAGATTATCTCAAAAATTTTATGTCAGCGTTTGCGTTCTTTTTTATCGGCCTTGATATCTGAGACACAATCGGCATTTGTAGAGGGGCGTTTGATTACGGATAACATTTTGATGGCTCAAGAGATGTTTCATGGCCTTCGTACTAACCCTTCTTGTAAGGGTAAGTTTATGGCCATTAAAACAGATATGAGTAAGGCCTATGATCGGGTAGAATGATCCTTTATTGAACATTTATTGAGGAAATTTGGTTTTTGTGAAAAATAGATTTCTTGAGTTATGTGGTGTGTGACTCTGTCCAATATAAAGTATTAATAAACGGTCAACCACATGGGTCTATACTTCCTTCTAAAGGGCTTAGACAGGGAGACCCCTTGTCATCCTACCTTTTTATTATTTGTACTGAGGTTCTCATCGCAAATCTCCGCAAAGCAGAGCGGTTAAAGCTCATCACGGGTATCAAGGTATCGACTGCTTGTCCCGCGGTCTCTCACTTATTATTCGCAGACGATAGTATTTTTTTCTGTCGTGCTACGAAAGAACAGTGTGAGGCCGTCTTAGGGATCCTTCGCCAGTATGAACGAGTCTCTGGACAGCAAATAAACTTCCAGAAATCTTCGGTTCAATTTGGACACACAGTTACTGTAGAATTACGAGATGAACTAAAAGGAGTTTTGGGGATCACCAACCTGGGCGAGATGAGTTCATATTTGGGTATTCCGGAGAGCCTGGGAGGCTCAAAAACAAAGGTTTTTTCCTTTGTTCAGGATCGACTGCAAAAAAGGACAGGTGGATGGCCTGCACGGCTACTGTCCAGGGGTGGGAAAGAGGTTATGATAAAATCAGTAGCAACTGCCGTTCCTACCTTTGTCATGTCATGTTTCCACCTTCCGAAAACAGTCACACGAAAACTCACTAGTGCGGTTTCTAATTTTTGGTGGAGTACTTCTGGGGACACCCGAGGACTACACTGGATAGCCTGGGATAAGTTATGTGTTGATAAGTCGACGGTGGTCTGGGTTTCCGGTGTTTGGATGACTTTAACACCTCCTTGTTGGCTAAACAACTTTGGCGTTTGATTACAGCTCCAGACTCTTTATTTGCAAAGGTTTTTAAAGGACGGTACTATAGGCATTCCAACCCTTTGGACCCAATCAAATATTACTCGCCGTCTTATGGATGGCGAAGTTTGGTATCTGCTCGCTCTCTGGTAAACAAAGGACTCATTAAACGGGTAGGATCCGGTAATTCCATTCTAGTATGGTCTGATCCCTGGATTCCTGCTCAATCCCCGAAACCAGCATTGCGTTTATGATCGCCAATTGATCCTATGCTTAGAGTTGAAACTTTTATTGACAGGAGTTCATAATCCTGGAATTTGGCCTTACTCTCGGCCTCTTTTGAGCCGGAGGATGTTGCCATTATTTCTGCTTTACCTGTTGGTAAACCAGATTCACCGGATAGCTGGGGTTGGCATTTGACCAAAACTGGTCTGTACACCGTTAAATCTGGGTATAAAGCTCTGCGTCAAAATCAGGCATTGTCGACGCCTACCTTTGGCCCTAGCATTATTCCTCTACAGACTTTTGTTTGGCAGATTCGGTGTCCACCAAAAATTAGACATTTTTATGGCAAGCGATCACGGGTTGCATGGCGACAACATCTAATTTGCGGCGACGTGGTATGTCATGTGATTTTGAATGCGGTTGCTATGGTGTCTCTGAGGAGACGATCAATCATGCCTTATTTTTATGCCCTCCGGCCAAGCAGGTTTGGGCTCTATCCTCTTTCCTGACATCACCGGGCTGTTTCCCTTCAGAATCTGTCTATGCAAACATGGATTACTTATTCTGGAGATTTCAGCAGAATCTTTCAGCGGATTTTTATCCCTGGATTCTATGGTACATTTGGAAGGCTAGAAATGACAAATTTTATAGCAATTTGGATTCCAATCCGTTAGCAATTCTACAGCTGGCGGAGGAGGAAGCTAAACTCTGGATATCGGCACAAGCTGATACAGTTGGGATCCCGTCCACGGATGGGTCTCATCCCACTATCGGTCTTGTGCTAGTGACAACGGCTATGGCCAACATATATAGAACCAGTTACCGATGCTTTGTGGATGGATCTTGGAAGATAACTGACCAGTATACAGGCCGAGGATGGTACTGCATTCCCCCTGAGGGGGATTCCCCCATTATGGGTGCGTCTAACCTTCGCCGTAGCTTGTCACCGCTCCATGCATAAGTGGAAGCTCTATTCTGGGCAATGCATTGTATGATTGATGCGGATATTGAGAATGTGGTTTTCCACACAGACTGTTCTGACCTGGTGAAGATGGTGTCTTCGCCGTCCGAGTGGCCTGCTTTCAAGACATATTTGGATGAGATCGAGGCGGACAAGGAAGAGTTCTTATCTTTTGCGATAGTTCACGTCTCCAGAACGCAGAATGGTAATGCTGACAAGCTAGCACGACGTGCTAGAATAGAGTCACATTTAGTTACCTATGTAAACATTTTTCCTACCAATTGGCTCGTTTGAGCTGATCTTGTAATCTGCTGGCAAAAAAAAAAAAAAAAAGAAATATAATATTAGTTTAGTAGACTTACTATATATATAATTAATATTTTGTATTTATTAAATATACAACTCTTAAATCTATATTATTTATATATTATATAGGAACTAAATCGTAGAGTTTATAATTAGTGTTGAATTATACTTTTTTTTGTTTTTGTTTTTTTAATTTTTATTTTAGTGTTAAAAGTATTTAAATTATTTTGCTAAATTTAAAAATGTCGGTAAAGAAGAATTTGGCGTTGATAATTTTGTTTGTTTTATGTATAAATAATCTAACACTTTAATATATATATTTCTATTGTGGAGTGAAAAGAAAAGTGTTTGACTGTTTTTGCTCATATCAGTCATACTTAAAATATTTTTAAGAAAACTTTCATTAGTAATTGTGTATATAATATTAGAAATGGAAAAAAACAGTCCTTTGAACCAAGAATTGATTTTTTTTTTAAGTACATACTTTAAGACATATATTTTGTTATTGTTTTTTTTTGTGTAAAATAAAATTAATATGATTTTATCTTCTTCGCTCACATTATTTCTTTCATTGTCAACATGCTATGTGATCTGATTTATGTTCTAACAATCGATTTGATGATCCTGATTTGTCACGATTCTAATTTTTTTACTCGATTAGAGCTGTCAATTAAATCAGACCGTAAGAGACTCCGTTCTTTCTTCATAATTTGTTTTTTCGATCCCACTTTCATTTTAGGTATCAAATAGGACATCAAGTGCAAGAACAGAGATGTTAATAGATTAATATTGAAAAACATTGTAGATTAGCGATTGAGGGTTGCTTTCAACATGAAATCATCGATTGAGTAGGCTTGTAGGCCATTCAAGGGTAATGTAAATTAGTTTATGTTTAAGAGAATCGACGGTAACGGGGTTAAAATTTGTTTTTCTTCCAAGTAGCTCTAAGTGTGGGTCGATTCTTATGGTTGTTATGACACTTTTTATGCAAACCTCTGTTCTTCTTTACTTGTGATGCGAGACCTCTAACCTCACGATGCTTGTGAACATGGTTATCCAGTTGATTCTCATTTCGTTACAGACTGTGTTATGACCCGGAAAAGGAAAAGAAGGTGAGGAAGAAAAAATAGAAGTGCTATTAGTAGTTCATTAATCGGTTTTTTAAACTCGACCCACACTTAGAGCTACATAGATGGTTTTGTTTAGTTAACATGACTTATATGTTGATTAGATAAGTAACTTAAAGAATCAAATAAAGCATAGAAAGAGAGCAAGATGTTTAAGTTCTAATCATCAACCTTTATGATTACCTTCTTCACCCAAATGTCTTAATGAAAACCCAGTCACCAATAGGGATTCGAACCTATGGCCGGCCCGACACTGACCTGTTGGGTTGGGTGGCCTGCTGCTTTGCCCTCGTCGCCTCTGTACTTGAAACGGATGCGCTGCGCTACCCAGCGCGTAACCTTGTCCCCCTATCCCTCTTCTGCTTATATGCCATTACCAAGCTATTCACATTTTTGGAAACCAAATCCTTCTTTACTAAGAAATGAATTTTTGTACCCTGAAATGAATAAAGAAAAACTGTATTAGTAGTCGTATTTAATAGGTAGATCTTTACCACTTCATCTGACAAAACCATCTTCGAAAGTTTCACCAGTTGTTTGTGTGTACAGATGCCAAGAATGGAGGATGAACCCTCCAAGCTGTTTTGTAGGATCTGAGGAACAAAAGTAGCAACCATTATGAAGAGAACTACGCCATCTTCAAGGTTTTAAGTAAGTTAGAGTATTTATAGGCTAATCATTAGGTCGATAATTCTTATAATCTTTAGATTCCAAAATCACGGCTTTAGAAAACTAATTAGGTATAAAAATATTTTGTAATCGATTTTATTTTGGAAGATTGAAGGAATATTATACCATTTGCCATTTATCATTGTTTCTTTAATTTGATTTTTACAGATATTAGAGGAAAGATGGAAAGAGATATCTTGTAATATCTGGTTTGTATCTAAAAAATCATTTTGAAAAATTATTGGAGCAAAGGAAGAGTTGTGAATCCGTGATATCGGCTAGGAGATCTTATACTCGACAATTAATTGTGTTAATGTTTAGATTTCTGTAAAATTTAAATCTTGGTTGTTAAAATTAATACATAATTTTTTTAATATTTAATATTTAATGCCAATGACATGCCTAGGTATGAACTTCAGGATTTATTTCATAAATATCTCCAAAAATGTATATATAGATTAATCACAGTGAACAAAAAAAAACCCTACATTGCTCTCACTAGTTTTTTTCTTTTTATTCATCATTAGCTCTCGATCGTCATCAACGACTAAACTTTTCTGTCTGTGTTCAAATTCACATTCATGATCTCACATTTCAATTCGTTCCAATACGTTCAAATTACCTCATACATATTGATATTCATATTAATTATATATTAACGAAACTAAGATTAATACATTGAATCGAATATGATTCTTCTTTTACCAAACCCAAAAATTTAAAATTAAAAGTTTCACACAATTTATTGCTTAATCTCATTTTGAACATAAAATGATATATTTATTTATATGTCATAGCAATTTTGAATCTATTGAGTCACTCATTTCCCTCTAATACTGAGAAACAAAACATGCAATTCTCGTAATCCCAATACATACCAACCACCATGCCAGCCACAAGCTCCCTCCTCTTAACAAATTCTTTGATCCAAGACTCATGCATAGTGAAATTTTCTTCATGTGGATGTTTCCACTATGTAACAAATGGATAGTGTTTGTATCAAGGTCTTTCACAAATAAATTGAGCTGGCAAGTCAGACAATTTGTAAGCAATATGACATGTTTTGAATAGTATCTCATCAAAATATCTAGGATTTTCTCATGTGGAAGTTGTAAGTTGCCTTCATCCAATATTTCATGTCTTGTGAGGGTTTTGAGGATTTCCCAACAGAAAGGAATTATGGGTCGAATCTCGACTTCTTGAGGAAACAATGGATAGTTAGGATCTGTCCTATCAGTGTTTTCTTCTTGGTGTTTTGTTTGAAGGAAGGTGTAGAACAATGTTTTGATCATGTTTAAACTAGTTAGAAGATAAACTTTTTGATTACCTTGCTTAGAAGGAGCGTAGGTTATTGTATATAAGATTTTAGTTCTGGATAAATCTTCTTTTATGTTATGTTTTGGTGGTGAAGAAAATTAGGATGTTTTTTATACCCCCAATGATAAGAAAACTAAATTTGCTTTTGTATTGGAAGAAGTTGATGTGTTCTTTATATAGTGTTAAAAATTAAATGACATTAATCTATGTCAACAAGAAAAAATGATATTTATCTATTTAGGCATCAATATAGATACCATATTTGAATTACAGTGGTGATATTGCGACAACACAGCTGCACTATATTAAATGTAATGTATGTGTGAGAAAAAAAAGATATATTTTTCCATTTATAAATTTATCTTTATCTATTTAAAAAAAAATTTAGCAAATATAAATTATATACTATTTTGTTCTCATCTTATTTATATGTTTATATTTAGCACTAAATATTGTGGGTTCAATTGAAAGAAAGCAAATTATAATACATTATGAGTAAAAAATAATATATTAGTATCTTTATTGTCTGAAATACATATCAAAATGAGAAATATTTAGGTTTCACCAATATTTAACAAAAGAAAAAACACATTTGGCTTAAACAGTATGAAACTTTTTCACATTTCACATTTCACATTTCACATTTACATCTTCAAAACATAGTTCTGCCATATAAATTTCATTCAGAAAAACCTTCAAACAAATTAAATATCGTTTACAAAACTTTGCACTGAATGACTGCATGTTTTATATTATAGCTAAATTAGAGAAACTTCATTTATCTATCGCTTAATAGTTTTTAAGCGTTTAAAAAGAAAATAAATATTCAGCATAACATTTTTGTCATTATGTTGATTTTCCGCTATTTAATGATTCAATAATCCCATTATTCGGCTATTCATATCGGGCAGCAACATCTTACCATGAACATGAATTTTGATGTGTCTTCATCAGCACGGGGCTGTGGCATCCTAAAATATCGGCTACGTCTGACCCATAGTTGAAGTTGTATTTATGATTTGGTTTTATCCTAGCCTTTGTTTCTGGCTGGTTAGCGATTCTTGAGCAGCAGACCTTTCTGTTTTCTCCCACATTTTGTTGTTCTTTTGTAGCGTGTGATCACAATCATTTTTGAGCTGCTTAACGTGCTTTGTCGAATCTAAGTTAAGCAGCAGAAAAAAGAAGAAGAAAAAAGATGTGTCTTGAGCGATCCCTTTTCTTGTCCTCGCACACTCTATCCCGACCATGATCAGTATTATTCAGTCACCTCAAATGGGTTGTGGTTCCAATGCAAAAAACTTTGGTTTGGTAATAAAGTGAATTGCAATGAAACGATTGATGCCGAGTCTAAGAATACTGGCCAACATGGACAAAATCTTGTAGTTTCAGTACAAACCAAGACCATTATTTATTAACCAATATTCTCGAAGACCAATATAGAGTATATCATTGTCAAAAAAAGAAAGAATACCAATATAGTATCTTGAAAATTTTCTAGTGTCCAACATTCAATGTCGATTGTATATTAAAACTCTTAAATTCTTAATTTATGAAACAACCCTTCCCGTTTTTTTTTTATTTATAAATAAATAATAAATAATAATATAATTAAATAACTACAACTAGTGGTCCCATACCCACTAGCCACCTAACCACATTCACAATCCAACAGCGGAACCACATACCAATAAATAACCAATAAAACAATATCCAATAACCAAATAAGTAATATCCAGCATTAATCCCAAACAGCATAAATCAAACAACCAGCAATCCTAACAATGCTCTAAGACTCAATTCTAGCAACCTAACAATGCCAGATAACCATACAATCAAGTCCCTAGAACATCCTCCTCTTCATTGCCTTTGATTCCACGATCACACTTTGCCTTTACCTGCACCACAAACACAAATTGAGATGCATGAGTATTTGATAAACACTCAGTGAGGCAATCCTCCCATCTACTGGGCTATACACACAAGCAATAAGATCTCTACATGCCACAAACAACAATCAATAAAACAAACCAGGCAATATACATAGCATGCAACGACCATCGTAACTGAACAAGGGGTGTCGACCGACACCAAAATGGTGTCGACCGAACCCCTGCCCGACACTCCCGAAAACCCTAGTTTGCGTCGACCGACACCTCCACATGGCATCGTTCGACACTCGCTAAAGTCCCGAGCCGTCCTCGCGTTGGTGTCGACCGACACCCCAACTGGTGTCGACCGACACCGATGCCGAGCAGCGATTTCCCTCGATCAGAAACTCCGAATCTCGCCTCCAAGCTTCTCCAATCCGCTCCTTGCACTCCCAGAAGCCAAACCCAGCCCAGACAGCAACGAAATATCATAGAGAACTCAAAGAAACAACCACATAAGCACCAAATCACATAGAATCTAGAGATCTTAGCTTAGATAAGCCATGGTCATGCACTCACCTCAAGAACAAGAAGTTTGGATTGAGAAACGTGGAAAGCAACACCTCCAGAAGCTTCCCCTTCGATTCCAGCAACAGCTAACCCTCCTACAGCCTCAGATCTCTCCAAAATCACCAAGAACAAACCCAGAAAATCTCAGAAACGTTTTCTCTCTGACTCTCTCTTTTTCTCTCTAAGCGGCGACCAACAAAAAAATGAGACTCTGAAACCCTTAATTCGTCCTTAGACCCTTAACACACGATTTAGGGATTTAATTGAACCAAACCGAACTAATCAACAATTAAATGAAACCCGACCAAACCGGAAAAACATGGTGTCGATCGATGCCACCAAGGGTGTCGATCGACACCCACACCAAAATTACAAAAATTGGTTCGCGGATGTTACAATTCTCCCCCACCAATATGGATTCGTCCCCGAATCCCGCAATACCGTCCATCTGCCAAGGACCTCCGTGCCACCGTCAGCACGGCCCGCACGTCCCCAGACCGGACTAAACACCGTCAGCCAAGGTTTCCCGTGCCACTGTCGCAACAGCCCGCACACCTCCGACTGACCCTCGAGGTCTCCCTCTAGCCAATATACTCGCATCATAAACACTATTTGCTCACAACACAGTGCTTCCCCCGTCCGTGGTCGCAACCAACGAATCATGCCGGCTCGCTATCAGGCCAACCGCCTTAAGCTACGGCATCCAGGAAGTCACTCACACACACACTCCCCCCGCTCTCAGGTCGCAACCTTCGAGTCATACCGGCTCACTGCCAGGCCACAGCCTGCAGCTACGGTATCCAGGGAGTCTCAGACGCCCACTCCCCCCGCTCTCGGGTCGCAACCCTCGAGACATACCGGCTCACTGCCGAGCCGCGGCTCACAGCTACGGTATCCAGGGAGTCTCACATATCCCGCTCTTGGGTCATCACCCTCAAGCGCGCTCTCGGATCGTCATCCGGAGCAACATACCACTCCCACTCTCTGGCCACAAAGTCCATCGAGCTATCGGTATCACGTGAGTTGGGCCCGCACGACCTTGAGCAAAAACAAACACTGATGCCAACGAGTATCTCCCGGCTAGATCTACCTCAACATTTCCACAAAACTTTTCCCTTTTTAGAAACTTTCTATTTATGGAAACCTTCCTTTTGTGGAACTTTTCTATTTATGGAAACTTTCCAAAAATAGAAACCCGAGCTATTTCTCTTTTCCCATGACAACAACAGTTAAACATAAAGAAAAATACTCATCTTATTAATCTCAAAAATGTCATAATCGTTACAATTTCAACGAAATTACATCAGAAAAACCAAAAATACAACAACCGGAGCCAACAACCCGCATCCCGAGCACCACCTCATCTTGATACTTAGTCGCACAACCAACCACCCCTAAGCGACCAAATATCAAGAGAGATGGGCTGGAATACTCCGTACCCGCTCCAGCCACGGACTATAACTCGGACCCGGCTAGACAAGCTCAAGTCGCGGTCTGCTTCTCAAACCACTTCTTAAACCTTGCCTTCATCCTCGCCTCGGGCTCCCAAGTCTGCTCCTCTACTCCGTCACAGTCCCACAGGACTCTCATCAAAGGAATCTTCTTCTTCCGAAGTTCCTTGACTCTCCTCTCGAGCACCCTCACTGGTCTCGCCTCTAAAGTCATGTTAGGCTGAAGATCCTCAGGAATCTTAGCCAACAACTGATCACCCTCGTGAAGACACTTCCTCAGCATCGACACATGAAATACCTTGTGGAACGCACGCATAACCTCAGGCAACTCCAACCGGTATGCCACTGGTCCCACCCGCTCAACCACTCTGAACGGACCCATGTACCTCGGACTCAACTTAGTCTCTGTCAATGACCTGTTCGGACCCTGCAACATGGCCATCTTGAGGTACACTCTATCACCAACCTGAAACTCAAGATCCTTTCTCCTCTTATCAGCATAGCTCTTCTGCCGATCATGAGCCTCCTTCATGTTCAGCCTCAAAACCCGAATCTTCTCCGAGGTCTCCTGAACAAAATCTGCACCAAATATGCTCCTCTCCCCCACCCGAGTCCAACATAAAGGTGTACGACACGGCCTCCCATACAGGGCCTCATAAGGAGCCATCCCAATACTAGCCTGGTAGCAGTTGTTATTAAGCAAACTCCACCAAGCTCAAGTGATCTGCCCAATGACCACCCCAATCCAGCACACACATCCTCAATAAATCCTCCAAAATCTGGATCGTCCTCTCTGACTGACCATCAGTCTGAGGATGATAGGCTGTACTCATATGCACCTTTGTGCCCATCTCCGCCTGAAATGCCTTCCAGAACACCGAGGTGAACTTGGAATCTCTATCAGACACAATACTAGCAGGCACACCGTGCAATCTGACTATCTCCCTCACGTACTTCTTGGCCAAAACCGCTGTTCCATCAGTTTTCTTGATGGCCAGAAAATGCGCAGACTTAGTCAAACGGTCCACAATGACCCAAATAGCATCAAACGTCCTCGACACAGGTAAACCTACCACGAAGTCCATCGTGATCAAATCCCACTTCCACTCTGGAATGGGTAAACTCTGTAACAAACCACCAGGAACCTGATGCTCCGCCTTCACCAGCTGGCAAGTATCACACTTCACCACCCAATCAGCTACGTCCTTCTTCATCCCGACCCAGTGATAGTACCGCTTGAGGTCACGGTACATCTTGGTCGCTCCTGGATGAATAGAGAACTTGCTCGAATGAGCCTCTCTCAGTATCTCCTGCCTCAAATCCTCACCCTTGGGCACACAGATCCGACCATGCACAAGGATAGTACCATTGGCAGAAACCTGATACTCTGCACCCGCAGCCTTAGAGGCATTCACCAGCCCCTCATCACTCTCCTGAGCTAACCTCACTCTGCTCAACAAATCTGCTCTATCAACTGCCTCCAAACCCAAAGGTTCTTGTGAGATAGCACACAAACTCAATGCACTAATCTCACCTACCAACACCTCCATATCCTGCTCCTGAGCCGAAGCCACCCGCTTCCGACTCAAGGCATCTGCAACCAGATTAGCTTTACCAGGATGGTAAGCTATGTCCAAATCATAATCCGCTACTACAGATAGACTCTTGTCATCTGTAAATACCTGTACCTTCCCACCATACAGATAGGATCTCCAAATCATAAGAGCAAAGATCACTGCTGCCATCTCCAAATCATGAGTAGGATAATTAGCTTCATGCTTCCGCAACTGCCGCGAAGCATAAGCTATAACCTTTCCCTGCTGCATAAGTACACAACCCAACCCCACTCTAGAAGCATCTGTATACACAACATAAGGCTCGTCCTGCTCAGGCAATGCTAACACCGGCGTGGTAGTCAACATCTGCTTGAGACTTGCAAAACTTGCCTCACACTCTGGTGACCACACAAACGGGACATCCTTCCCTGTAAGCTTAGTCATCGGCTGAGCCATACTCGCAAAACCCTGAACAAACCTCCTGTAGTAACCTGCTAACCCCAGGAAACTCCGAATCTCAGTGGCACTCTGCGGCCTCGGCCACTCCCTGATAGACTGAATCTTCTCTGGATCCACTGAAACTCCCTCAGCTGAAACAATATGACCCAAGAACCCCATCTCACGCTGCCAGAAACTGCACTTACTCAGCTTAGCAAACAACTTCTGCTCCCGCAGCTTCTCCAACACTGCTCTCAGATGTACTGCATGCTCCTCAGGACTCTTAGAATATACCAGGATGTCGTCGATGAAAATGATGACTGACACGTCCAGAAACTCCTGGAACACGCTGTTCATCAATCTCATAAACGCAGCTGGCGCGTTTGTCAACCCAAACGGCATCACCACAAACTCATAGTGCCCATATCTCGTCCTGAAGGCTGTCTTCCTCACATCTGCCTCATGAATAGGGATCTGATGATAACCTGAAGCCAAGTCGATCTTGGAGAACCAAGTAGCACCCCTCAACTGATCCAACAACTCATCAATCCTCGGGAGAGGGTACTTGTTCTTCACAGTAACTCGGTTCAAACCCCGGTAGTCAATACACAACTGAAAACTCCCATCCTTCTTCTTAACAAACAACACCGGAGCTCCCCACGGTGAACAACTAGGACGGATAAAACCCTTGCCCAACAAATCCTCCAGCTGCTTCTTCAGCTCTGCCATCTCTGCTGGAGCCATCCTGAAAGGAGCCTTGGATAACGGCATCGTCCCCGGTTCCAGCTCAATGGTAAAAGGATCCGACCGAGATGGTGGTAATCCCTGCAATGACTGGAACACATCCTCAAAGTCCTCCACAACCGGAATACCGCTAACCGTAGACTTCCCCACTGACACTGGCATAGATATAGTAACCAGATAGGCCTCACGGCCCTTCTCGATCATCTTCCCTGCCTGAACGGCTGAGATCACGAGACTCCCCGAAGTCGGTCTAATACCCTGAAAAACCAACTTCCCTCCTGGACGCTCAAACTCCACTCTACCCCGATAGCAATCCAAATGCACCTTATACCGATGCAACCAATCCATACCAAGAATAACATCATACAACTCCACTGGACTGATAAGCAAATCCGCTGGCCACGACTCTCCTGCGATCTGAATATCAACACCTCCAGCTCGTCCAATAACCCTCAGGAACTTGCCTCCAGCAACTCTGACCACTCCTGATCGCTCTCCAGAATCCCCTCTGATCCCCGCACTCACGGCACACTCCGGAGTAATGAAGCTATGAGAAGCTCCAGAATCAAACATAACATGGGACTTAAACCCGCCCACCAACAAGGTCCCTACACAAACCTCATGTGTTGAGAACCTAACACTTGACCACAAACAAAAACAAATATAATCTGAACAATTGAATTGACTAAGTTCGAATCTCAGAGGTTATACCTGTGATCGCTCCTGCACTAGTGCCACCGGACTCCTGAGTCGAGTACACCTGAGTCGTCGGCTCAATCCAACCCACCGGCTGCACACCGTGCTGCACCCCTGGCTGAGCTCCAGCCTGCAACACTGCTATTGCCCTCTGCTGCAACTTGGGACAACGAGGCTTGATATGCCCCGTCTCTCTGCAGTAGTAACACACCCGAGTATCTGTCCGCGGCTCCGTCACCGCCCGCTGCTCTGTCACTGCCCGCTGCTCACCTCTCTGTGGACAGCTAGACACCTTGTGGTCCCTACTACCACACCCAAAGCACTTCGCACCCCCGTGCCTCGATCTCTGCATAACATCAAACTTCCTCTTCTGCCCCTGCGCAGGCTTGCCGCCCTTGCTAGGAACAGAAAGCGGCTGAGACTGCTGTGGCTGCACCGAAGAACTGACCACAACCACCTGTGACCTCAAGTCATCCTCTATCCCAGCTGCAACCTCAACCAGCTCTGCTCTCGTAGCATAGCTCCTCACTCTGCACCGAGTCCTCAAATCATCCCGCAGAGCCAACAAAAACCTCCGCACCTGAGCCGCCTCTGGCTCCCATGCCCTGCCTGCATACCCCACAAGCCGACTGAACTCTGCATCCAGCTCCCGCACTGTACGGTTCCCCTGAGTCAAACCCAAGAACCGTGCCTCCATACGATCAAGAGCCTCCTGAGGAAAATACTTGGAGTTAAACTCCCCCACAAAATCTCCCCAAGACATACCCCTCTGCACCCTCCGTGCTGTCACCGACCTCCACCACACACGAGCATCTCCTGACAAGTAAAACACTGCCAGATCCACCCTGTACCGGTCGGGACACCTAAGCGAAAGGAAAATATCCTCCATCCGCTCTCTCCACTCATCCGCTACACTCAGATCGGTACCTCCTGAGAAATACCCTGCTCCCACATGCCGCAGCTGCTCCATCATCCGCACATACTGAGCATCCACAACCTCGGCCCCGGCTGCACACCTGCCTGCAATCCCGCCACAGGCTGCACCGCTGGACCCTGCCCACCACCCACGGGCGGCACTACCGGATCCTGCCCACCAACCCCTGGCGGCACTACTGGATCCTGCCCACGACCACGACCGCGACCAACATCATCCTCACCCCTAACCATCTGTATCATCCAAGAACAGAAGGCTAAACAAACAATAATTCTAATACACAAGAAACACAACTTACCGTGGAATCACAACACAGGCTCGAAGAGGATGTTCTAGGACTTCATGCCACACTCAATTGACCGACTCACACAATCAATCATAGCATGGAATCCTAAACATCAACAGCAAAAGCACAATGAACCCTAGTCCTAGAACCGTAAGGGCTCTGATACCAAAATGAAACAACCCTTCCCGTTTTTTTTTTAATAAATAAATAATAAATAATAATATAATTAAATAACTACAACTAGTGGTCCCATATCCACTAGCCACCTAACCACATTCACAATCCAACAGCGGAACCACATACCAATAAATAACCAATAAAACAATATCCAATAACCAAATAAGTAATATCCAGCATTAATCCCAAACAGCATAAATCAAACAACCAACAATCCTAACAATGCTCTAAGACTCAATTCTAGCAACCTAACAATGCCAGATAACCATACAATCAAGTCCCTAGAACATCCTCCTCTTCATTGCCTTTGATTCCACGATCACACTTTGCCTTTACCTGCACCACAAACACAAATTGAGATGCATGAGTATTTGATAAACACTCAGTGAGACAATCCTCCCATCTACTGGGCTATACACACAAGCAATAAGATCTCTACATGCCACAAACAACAATCAATAAAACAAACCAGGCAATATACATAGCATGCAACGACCATCGTAACTGAACAAGGGGTGTCGACCGACACCAGAAGGTACCGATCGACACTGACTATCTGGTGTCGACCGACACCCTGCCCGACACTCCCGAAAACCCTAGTTTGCGTCGACCGACACCTGCACATGGCATCGTTTGACACTCGCTAAAGTCCCGAGCCGTCCTCGCGTTGGTGTCGACCGACACCCCAACTGGTGTCGACCGACACCGATGCCGAGCAGCGATTTCCCTCGATCAGAAACTCCGAATCTCGCCTCCAAGCTTCTCCAATCCGCTCCTTGCACTCCCAGAAGCCAAACCCAGCCCAGACAGCAACGAAATATCATAGAGAACTCAAAGAAACAACCACATAAGCACCAAATCACATTGAATCTAGAGATCTTAGCTTAGATAAGCCATGGTCATGCACTCACCTCAAGAACAAGAAGTTTGGATTGAGAAACGTGGAAAGCAACACCTCCAGAAGCTTCCCCTTCGATTCCAGCAACAGCTAACCCTCCTACAGCCTCAGATCTCTCCAAAATCACCAAGAACAAACCCAGAAAATCTCAGAAACGTTTTCTCTCTGACTCTCTCTTTTTCTCTCTAAGCGGCGACCAACAAAAAAATGAGACTCTGAAACCCTTAATTCGTCCTTAGACCCTTAACACACGATTTAGGGATTTAATTGAACCAAACCGAACCAATCAGCAATTAAATCAAACCCGACCAAACCGGAAAAACATGGTGTCGATCGATGCCACCAAGGGTGTCGATTGACACCCACACCAAAATTACAAAAATTGGTTCGCGGATGTTACAATTTATGTGAGGAACTTGAGAAAAAATACATTCATACTTAGGAAAACATACAATTCAAAGGATAATAACCAAAATTGTCGACTTCTAACAAACCCTAAATCGGCCACAAGAAGATACTTTTTGCTAGCAGAGTTAAAACTCATAATCTAACATTCATAATCATGCATAATAGAAAATAATAAACCATTGATCTAGTCAAAGACCTAATTCAGTTGTAAGAAGAGAACATCACTGGATCAGCAAAAGACGACGGAGTTTGATTCCACCCCGCAAACTGATCAAAGTGGACAAGTGGTGGGGTTTGTGTCTGAATCTGAGGAGGAAACACCATGGGAAGATCTGAGTCGTTACTTCTTAGACAAAGTCCTTGTGCTCCAAGTGAAGCCGTACTCATCGATGGGTCAAAGCTAGAAACAGAGTGAGGGAGTTGGCAGAAGCTACCGTTGTCATGGTTATAGAGAAAGACTGAAACTTTGCTCTGATGTTGTTGAGTCAATGATGGCGTCTATAGGTCTTGTACTGTTCCGCTCATCAATGATGGATCTGTTGTGAAGAAACCGGCGGAAGACACCACAGGGTTCTGATCGGGTTCTGTCTGGTTCTGTAACCGAAGAAGCTTATCTTGTAACACCCGTAGAGCACTCTCTAACGAAGCCTCCATCTCCAATACTTTTTCAGAGAATTTGTTGTCCTTGATATTAAAAGATGTCTTCTTGTTTTTTAGGGTCTTCTTATTCAGAAACAGAGAAAGGTTTGTGCTTTTCTTGCGTCGCTCTCTATTGTTTAATTTGCTGAATCTTTCTGCCATGTCTCGAACCTTGGATTGATATTCCGGCCATGTCTTGACGAGTTCTCTGTCACGGACTTCGATATCGCACAAGATTGAAAGCTCGGAGGCTTTCTTAAACATGGTCTGTTCTCTCAAAGGAAGATTTGTTGTCTTCTTTGATACGGATGGAAACATCTTCGGTTTCTCACCGACAACAATTTTGTTGTTTTGTCCTTCGTCAACATTGAAGAAGAAGCCATTGTAAGTTGTTTATTTACAGAGAAAAAAAAAATGTAAAAAAGAAGCTTTAGTTTCTTGACAGAGAGAAAATAATAGCAACTAGATATTCACCTGCGGTGCCGCGGGACTATTTTTTATAAAAAGATATAATTGTTTTATAGATTAACTATATATAACTAATGTTTAATTTGTATTTTTTTAAATGTACAACCTTTACAAATATAGATATATCAGTTAGTATATAAATTAGAAAGTATTTTGTTTGAGGTTTATTGTTTTATATTATTGTATAAGTGTATAACATACAATTAAATAAGTAGTGATTTATAGAATAAATATATTGTGTGTTTTTTTTTTTTTTACAGATAGTAGTATTTTTATTATTTTAAATTGTTTAGATATATGTACAGGATAATTTTATGTTGTAGTTTAGTATGTTTTATATATAAAGAATCAGTTAACTTTAGTATATATAGTTTTGTTGTGAAATGCAAATAAAAGTTGTTAACAGTTACTTGTTGGGATTGACATGAATTCCACATTTTTTTTCTTTTAATAACTTTTGGTTATTAAAATAGACCCAAGATGTGTGTATATAATTTGTTTAGAAAATGTTTATATGGAGAAAATATTGTTTTGTAAAATTGAAAACTTAATATTAATTAAATTTATTATAAACTTAATATTTAGTTTAAAGGGAGTGGTTCCTATTGTTTTGGAAATTTTTTTAGGATGAAAAATTTTGTTTCCAAAAATTAAAATTTAATATTAATAAATTAAATGAAAAATTAATTAATAATTAATGCTAATGGCATGCTTGTAAAAATGTTCTAACTCTAGGATTTATTTGCTAAATGTCTCAAAACATATATATAGATTTTTGAGAATTAGGGTAAAACACAACACGGTTCAGGGTTATTATATAGAATTCGATTTCCATATTTGAGGTTTAATTTCCTTTTTTATTTTATTTTGAAGCGTATCTTCTCTTCATTAAATGATGATACACTTTTATTAATCTAACCGCTGTAGTATATATATATATATATATATATACATGACAAGAAACCATCATTGTTTCAGTTTTATCATACTAAAATCATATTTTAAGTTTCCATTTTGTATAAGGACGAGTAGATAAGGTGCTGAGAAATTTTCCTAGTACTAATCGTTTGTATCTTTACCTTGTAGGTTATGTATGACTATGAAGACAAAATAAACCAAGCTGTATTTCCTGGATTGCAAGGTGGTTCATATAATCACACAATTACGGGTCTAGCAGTTTCTCTGAAGCAGGTTCAGTCATCAAACTTTGTTTTGAATTTGTGTTCTATTGGCTAATAAGTAATATGTACAGATGAACTCCAGTCACTAATGTGATTAAGTTCTAATCAAGAATTATATTTATGATCTTCCTGACTTGTCATTTAGTCTATTGTAGGCTACCAGGATCAAGTTCTCCGTAATTGCTCAAGGTTTGCTGAGGTGCGTTTTATTTACTGATTATCGGTAATTAGTTGATATGCCTTAGATATACTGCCATGTTTGGAACAGCTGGGTATAAGACCTACTGTAACCATCTCATTCTTTTTTAATATAAGAACAGCTGGCTTGGAAGTGCAGACTTTGCTTGCTATCTAGATGGAATTGTTTGCTTTGGACGTACTAGTTTGCATATGAAAGGGTTAATCCCATTGGTAATGATAAAACTAAAACAATGATGGTTTCTTTGTTTCTCGTATCTGTTGTGTGATTTGTTTTTTTTACTGACTATATGCTGAACAGGTTATAGCAAATCAAGTTAAAATGTTTGATTTTGTACTGTGAACCTCAGTAAGCAGTGCATAGTGTATACTTTTTCTCTGGTTACATATATCATATATGATGTTGGTTTTTGCAGGGAATAGATGGATCAAGAGTGGAGAAAGTATTAGAATCAGTACATATTGCAGCAAACAAAAACACTGTTCCTGTTTTTGAGAAAATAATAGCAATCTATGAGAATTAGGGTAAAACACAACACGGTTCAGGGTTATTATATAGAATTCGATTTCCATATTTGAGGTTTAATTTCCTTTTTTATTTTATTTTGAAGTGTATCTTCTCTTCATTAAATGATGATACACTTTTATTAATCTAACCGCTGTAGTATATATATATATACATGACAAGAAACCATCATTGTTTCAGTTTTATCATACTAAAATCATATTTTAAGTTTCCATTTTGTATAAGGACGAGTAGATAAGGTGCTGAGAAATTTTCCTAGTACTTAATCGTTTGTATCTTTACCTTGTAGGTTATGTATGACTATGAAGACAAAATAAACCAAGCTGTATTTCCTGGATTGCAAGGTGGTTCACATAATCACACAATTACGGGTCTAGCAGTTGCTCTGATGCAGGTTCAGTCATCAAACTTTGTTTTGAATTTGTGTTCTATTGGCTAATAAGTAATATGTACAGATGAACTCCAGTCATGTAATGTGATTAAGTTCTAACCTAGAATTATATTTATGATCTTCCTGACTTGTCATTTACTCTATTGTAGGCTACCAGGATCAAGTTCTCCGTAGTTGCTCAAGGTTTGCTGAGGTGCGTTTTATTTACTGATTGTCGGTAATTAGTTGATATTATTGAATCAAACACAAAATTAACGAATAACTCTAGTTTTATTACCTTAGAAACTTCTCAAAACTAAAGTCTCCTTAATCTCTCTAATCCACAAGTATTGTTACAACTCAACAACTCCTTATATATAGAGAGATCCTAGTATTTTCCTTCTTTAAATTAACAATTAGATAACTCCTAATTTGTCCTAATCCTAATCTCTTTAGGAATCATAACTTGAAGAGATTAGGATGACTTATAACTCAAGCCACTTCAAGCTTATCCTCAACAGTCACCTCCTTAAGCTTGAAGTCCTTTTTTGATACATCATGAACACCAAAAATGTCCCTCATTTCTCTGAATTTGATTCTGGCAAGCGGTTTTGTCAGAATGTCAGCCTTTTGTTCAACACCAGGGACATGCTCGACCTCCACCTGCTCATTCTCAACGCACTCCCGTATAAAATGGTACTTCCTATGGATGTGCTTGCTTCGTCCGTGGAAGACAAGATTCTTGGTAAGTGCTTTGGCAGACCTATTGTCGATTCGAACCGTAACCTTCTTAGGATCCTCACCTAAGACTTCGGAGAGTAAATCTTGTAGCCAGATAGCCTGCTTAGCTGCTTCAACGGCCGCCATAAACTCTGCTTCACAGGAGGATAGTGCCACTGTCTCTTGCTTCTGCGAACACCAGGTGATCGGACAGTCATTGAGATAGAAAATGTGACCACTAGTACTTCTGCCATCGTCCTCATCGACATTGTGACTGCTGTCACAATATCCGATCAAACCCGAGCCGCTTCCTCTTTTAAATACGAGACCATAACCAGTAGTTCCCTGCAAATATCTCAAAACATGTTTCAGAGCCACACCATGACTCTTCTTTGGATTGTGCATGTAGCGACTCAGAATATCAACTGCAAACGAAAGATCAGGCCTCATGTGTATCAGGTATCTAAGACAACCAATACACCTCCTGTAGTCGCTCTCACTGATGGATTGTTCCTCTAGAGACTTGGAGAGCTTTATCCCTGAATCCATCGGAATCTGCACAGCATTGCACTCGCTCATACCAGATTCTTCGAGAATCTTGGCCGCGTACCTTTCCTGTTTCAGTGTAATTCCAGTACTTTCTTGCAAAATCTCAATACCAAGGTAATAAGTTAGTCTACCGAGGTCACTCATCTCAAACTTGGAAGACATTCTCTGCTTGAATTCGCTAATCAGGCTCAAACTGCTACAAGTGACGAGGAGACCATCTACATAAACCACGATCAACCAACAAGTGCTCCTTCTCTTGCCTCCGGTACAAAGCAGGTTCCTGAGCACAGCGTATGAACCTCAACTCCTTTAGAATCTGATTGAGCTTGTGATTCCAAGCCTGTGGAGCTTGACGCAATCCATAAAGAGCTTTATTAAGCTTGTACACCAATCTTTCACAACCACTCTTAATAAAACATTCAGGCTGTTTAACATAGACTTCTTCTCTAAGCTCTCCATGTAAGAAGGCAGTCTTCACATCTAGATGATGCACTTCCCAACCGTTAGAGGCAGCTAAAGCAATGATGAAGTGAATGGTTTCAAGGCGTGCTACCGGTGCGAACACTTCATCAAAATCGATCCCGTGTTTCTGCATATACCCTTTTGCTACTAAACGTGCCTTATACTTGTTAACACTACCATCAGAGTTACGTTTGATCTTGAACAACCATTTTAAACCAATTGGTTTAACACCAGACGGCAACTCAACCAGGTTCCAAGTATTATTTTTCTCGATGGAATTCAGTTCTTCAATGCAGGCTGCTCTCCAAACCTCTAACTCCTTTGCGTTTTCATAGTTTCTTGGCTCATCGTTTAAGGACATTAAGAGTAGCTCTCCTTCTTCTTCTGCTAGAAGAACATATTCATTTAAATAACTTGGCTTCACACTTGGTCGAGTTGATCTTCTTAATTCTGGTTGAACTGCTACCATCTCTTGTTCTTGTCGCTGTTCTACTAATACTTTTACTCCATTCTCAGAATCATTACCTTCCTCTGCTTCTTCTGCAACAGTTTCCCTTAAACCATTATTACCATAGTCTCCAAAGCTCACAGTAAAGGACCCTGGAACCTCTGTTTCAACACGTGATTCACCCCAATTCCACTTCTTAGTTTCAAAAACGACATCACGACTCACTATCACCTTCCGTGCTGAAGGATTCAAGAGCCGATAGGCTTTACTTCCAGGCTCCGTTCCAAGGTGCACTAAAGCACGAGATCTATCATCCAACTTCTTTAGATGCTGAGATTCCACCTTAGCATAGCCGACACAACCAAAGACACACAAATGTTCTAAGTTTGGTTTCCTTCCCTTAACATTTCATATGGTGTCTTATCACACAATGATCTAGTAGCAACCCTGTTGATCAGATAGGAAGAGTGCCTCACTGCCTCTCCCCAAAGATAATTGGGAACATCCATATGTTTTAAGATGCTTCTTGCCATCTCAAGTAGAGTTCTGTTCCTTCTTTTCCACTACACCATTTTGTTGTGGTGAGTAGGGAGCTGTCAATTGTCTTTGAATCTCTGATTCTGTACAAAACTTTATGAACTCAGCATTAACAAATTCACCTCCTCTATCAGTTCTAAACATCTTGATTGCTGTTCCAACTTCTTTTTCAGCAAGGGCTTTAAATCTTTTAAAAGCATCGAACCCCTCACTCTTTTCCTTCAAAAATATAGACCACATGTACCGAGAGTGGTCATTAATGAGCACAAATATATACTTATTTTGTACGGCTGTTGGAGGTGTAATGGGACCACAGAGGTCTCCATGGATCAAATCAAGTGGTCTTCCAGCTCGGAATCCAATCGCCTTAGGAAACGTCTGTCTAGTTTGTTTACCAAACAGACATGACGCACAAGTCTCCTTGACAAAGGTCATGTTAGGTAGCCCAATGACCAACTCCCTTCGTACCATAGACTCCATTGACTTATGATTGATATGTACCAGCCTCTCATGCCACCTTGTAGAGCTATCCGTTTCTGTCACCTGCAGACAATTATCTTCTGCTTCCATACGAACTTTATAGAGCCTGTTCAAAGATCTGTTAGCTTCTACCAAGAGCTTTCCATCACGAACGTATAACATCAAATAATTATCCTTCATCCTGACTTCACAGCCTGTCTCTGTGGCTTGTCCAAGGCTAAGGATATTACTTTTGAGGTCCGGTATCCAATACACTTGTGCCAAAACCTTCCGATCACCTGTTTTGGTAACAAACAGAATTGAACCTCTCCCTTTGATATCGACCCTTGAGTTGTCACCAAGCCTCACTTTTCCGGTAACTATCTCATCAAGTTTGGTAAAGAAGCTTCGGTTTCCAGTCATATGATTGCTGGCTCCGTTGTTGAGATACCACACATCATCTCTTCCTGTCTCTGCTTCATACTTTCGTGGTTTGACCTTCTTCTCATTGAGGAACACTACCTCATGCATTAGCAGATCTTCAACGTCTTGGTTGTCAGTTTCAGATGTGTCTTGAATTTCTTGAAGCTTTAGTAGCCTATCCGGACAGTTGGAGGCATAGTGACCATTCTTGTCACACCGGTAACAGACGATCAGGGACTTGTCTCTGTTCTGATAGCTACCACGACCCCGTCCTCTTCCTCGACCTTGAAACCGTCCACCTCTTGAACCCCTACCACGTACTTGATCATAGCCTTCTTGATAGTTGTTCACATACATGAGCTTTGATTGATCCTCCTCTTGATCTTCTTCATCACGAATCCTCTCCTCATATGTTTTTAATCTACCCACTATGTCCACAAAGGTGGTTTTGTTCAGATCGAGAACTTGCTCCAAGGCTGCAATAATATGGATGTACTTCTTCCTTGGCAAACTGTTCAGGAACTTTTTCACCAGCTTAGGTTCTTCAATACTCACGCCTAAAGCTCATGCTTTTGACGAAAGTTCTGACAGTTTTCCTACAAAATCATCGATTGTATCAGTTGTCTTCATCCTGATCCTCTCAAAATTCGACATCAGAGTTTGCAATCTTGCCTCCTTGACTCTGTCAGCTCCGACGTATCATGATTTGATGGCGTCCCAGACTTCTTTAGGGGTAACAAGGTTACCAACTTGTAGGTTCAGCGTTTCTGGGATTGATTGGAACAAGAGAACATTGATTCATGTGCTCGTCGAATTCCCGTGGCTATCTCATGCTTAATTTTTTGCTACTGAAATGAGTTGTCCTGACAGTGGTCGTAGGCATAGCAATGTTGTCAATTACTTGAATCTTTTCTGCATGCATCTTCTTGGGGGTATCCATAAGGCAAAACTTGTCTCCATGTATCAAGACTGCCTACAAAGTTGCTTTTTTGCCGTGTCAAACATATTCTTATTCTGAATCTAGTTCATGAACATGAAACCGTTTTTAAGGCTAGATGGATCATGAGTATTTTGTAACTTTGCCCATCACAAATGAGATGGTTAGGGTTTAGATTTTATATATGTCGGTTTGGTTTGTTAAAAAGCGGTTTAAATTTTTAATTTATAATAATGTATACAGATTTTATTGACTTATTTTATAAGGGGGTGAATGGAGAGGTTCACCCCTAGGGGTGAACCCAAGTATTGTTCAACCATGACAGTTTATAATGGTCCAAGCTGAGTCGAGTCTTTCGGATCTAATTTGTGACAACAAACGAAAAAAAGGAAAATTACAATTACTTGAAAAATCCCAACGGTTAGATTAATAAACGTGTATGGAAATACACTACAAAAAACAAATAAAAAAAGGAAATTAAACCTAAAATATGGAAATCTAATTCTATTTAAATTATAATAATGGAAATATGGAAATCAAATTCTATATAATAACCCTGAACCGTGTAGTGTTTTACCCTAATTCTCAAAAATTGTCCTTTTTTATTTTTCTCTCTGTGAAGAAAGTAAAGCTTCTTCTTTTACAATGGCTTCTTCTTCAATGTTGACGAAGGACAAAACAACAAAATTGTTGTCTGTGAGAAACCGAAGATGTTTCAAGAAACAATCCTCGCTCTCTTCCGTTTCAAAGAAGACAACAAATCTTTCTTTGAGAGAACAGACCATGTTTAAGAAAGCCTCCGAGCTTTCAATCCTATGCGATATCGAAGTCTGTGTTATATACTATGACCGTGACAGAAAACTCGTCAAGACATAGCCGGAAGATCAATCCAAGGTTCGAGACATGGCGGAGAGATTCAGCAAACTAAACGATAGAGAGAGACGCAAGAAAAACACAAACCTTTCTCTGTTTCTGAATAAGAAGACCCTCAAAGACAAGAAGACATCTTTTGATATCACGGATAACAGATTCTCTGAGAAAGTCTTGGAGATGGAGGCTTTGTTAGAGAGTTCTCTATGGGTGTTACAAGGTAAGCTTCTTCAGTTACAGAACCAGACGGAACCCGATCAGAACCATGTGGTGTCCGCCGGCTTCTTCACAACAGATCCATCATTGATGAGCGGTGTGTCAAAAACAGATCAAGACCTATCGACGCCATCATTGACTCAACAACATCAGAGCAAAGTTTCAGTCTTTCTCTATAACCATGACAAAGGTAGCCTATGTCAACTTCCTCACTCTGTTTCTACCTTTGACCCATCGATGAGTACGGCTTCACTTGGGACACAAAGACTTTGTCTAAGAAGTAACGACTCGGATCTTCCCATGGTGTTTCCTCCTCAGATTCAGACACAAACCCCACCACTTGTCCACTTTGATCAGTTTGTGGGGTGGAATAACACTCCATCATCTTTTGCTGATCCAATGATGTTCTCTGAATTAGGTCTTTGACTAGGTCAACATTTTTTTTTGTTTTTCTATTATGTATGACTATGACTCAGAACCCTCCGCGATGTCACGGGGAAGTATTTTAGAAAAAAAAAATAATTTAAATTTAAAATTTAAAATTATACTTTATGAAATTATTTGAATGTATTAGAAGAATTGAATACATAAACTATTAATAAAAACACAATCATCAAAATGAAAACTTATAACAAAAAATATAATGTAGAATAGACGCAAATTTGCAAAATATATTGTTTAAAGTATTATAAATATAAGATAATTTTTATGAAGAATTATGGTAAAGAGCTACAATAAAAAAAAGAATATTATGACAAAGTGATCCTTACTGAAAAAATTGAACTAATAGTTATAATGAATAATGTAATTTTCTATTAAATAACTATAATTAAAAATATATTTAATAATGAGTGAAACAGTATCGAAAATTAAAATTAAAATACACAACTCTTAAGAACAAAATAAAAGAAATTTTAAATATTAAAATAGTTTTTTTTTCAGCAGAAATGATTTATATTAATAAATTGTGAAAGTCATTATACAAATAGCTTGTAAGCCAAGATGGAGGAATAAATTGTTCAAAGTAAAAATTATTAGATGTACAACCATGTTTTGCTAAGATATGAGCAACTGAATTACAATCTCTAGGTGAGTAGGCAAATTGGCAACTCTGTATTTGTGAGGCCCAATACTTAATGTCGAGAGTGATGCTTTCTATAGATTAATCAAATGACTTATTATTTAGCATTTTTGTAAGCGTATCATTGTCCCTTCAAATATCATTGATTTGAAACCCCGAATCCATGTTTGTTGGAGTGTAACTAATAGGGCTTTGGCTTCCGCTTGTAAAGGAGACATAGTGTATCCAATAATGGTAGCTCCCCATCCATGAGTACTCCCATGATGATCTCGTAAAATCCATCCACATTTTGTTTGATGTGTAATAAGATCAAAAGCTGCATCATAATTACATTTTATAAGGCCAGAGGGTGGTCTTGTCCATGTTTTCCTTCTACTCTGTGTTCCATCTTGTACTTGTTTGTTAGAAAATTGATGTACTTGCTGACACCATTCACGCATATCCGATCGTGCTCGTATGACAACCGTATTTGAATTTTCCTGTAAACCTTCAAAAATGAACTTATTTCGAGATTTCCAAAGATGCCATAATATCCAAAATGGAAGGGACTTAAGGTTAGATGGCGTATTTTTGTTCTCATGAAAATCAAAAATAGATTCCAGTAGAGTAGGGCTGGGCATTCGGGTTACCCGTTTGGGTTCGGGTATTACCCGTTCGGGTTCGGGTTAATGGGTAATGGAAAATAGAACCCATTCGGATATTTTACTATGTTTGGGTTCGGTTCGGTTCGGGTAGTACCGGGTTCGGGTCGGTTTGGGTTACAATTTTCAGAACCCAATTAGTACCCGAACTACCGGGTACCCGAAAAAATATAATTAAAATTAATAAAATTTAAATAAATTTAGTTAAAGTTTGACTTATGTGACAATATATTTTAGATATTTTGATTATTTTTGATATTTTAGGTATAAAACTAAAAAAAATATTCAAAATTATAATCATAACTTTAGGGTAATTGCATTATATTAATGATAAATATTATAAATATGTTTATATGTTCGAGTTTATTGAGTACCCAAACGGGTACCGGGTATTACCCGACCCTAACCCGAACCTACGGATATTAGAAAATAGAACCCAATAGGGTTTTATAGGCAAACCCGAACCCAACCCAAACCCGGTTTTTCGGGTCGGGTTCCGGGTTGGGTATTCGGGTACGGTTTTTATGCCCAAGCCTACAGTAGAGTGTCAGTGTCTAAGTTGGAATAATATAAAAAATCAGCCTGTATATTGGCTTGTTGCCAGATAGAAGCAGCATAGGGGCATAAAACCAAGATGTGTTCTATCGTTACATCACTTTGGAAGCACCTTGGACATATTGGATCTAAATTCATTCCTCTGGTTGTTAATCTTGTCAATGATGGTAAAGCTTTCGATAAGGCTCTCCATAGAAAGTGTTTCAGTTTTGGCATCATATTAAGACGCCATATCTTTTGTTTCAATGAAATTGATACATGCGGTCTTGGAGGCAGATTGTTTGGATCAGTTAGATTATACATTGCCAGCCAGTAACCCGATCTCACTATATACTCACCTGTCTTTGTATAATGTCAAACAATTTTATCTGGAGGGTCATTACGGGTTCCGGGTTGGGTATTCTGTGTCCCAACAATTGTATGTTCTCCGTGATATCATTAAGTCCCTTACGCAGGCATTGCTGTCTATAGATGCACTATGATTCACCATTTCCAACCTGATATCTGTAACCAGTTTTTATGAGTTTGAGTCCCTCTAAAATAGAGGCCCAGCCGTAAGATTGGTTTGCTCTCTGTTTAGCATCAAGGATACTATCATCTTTGTAATATCTTGCCTTAAAAATGCGAGCAAACAAGGAATTGGGATGTTGTATTAATCGCCATGCTTGTTTTGCAAGTAAAACATCATTGAATTTTGCCAAGTCTTTAAAGCCCAGACCACCTTCTTTTTTAGTGTGTTGCAGACGCTTCCATGCTATCCATGAGATGCCTCTATCCTGATTTCCTTTCTCCCACCAGAGTTTTTGTAATAATGATTCAATCTCACTAATAATTCCCATAGGTAGTTTGAAACAGGACATAGAAAAAACAGGTAGAGCTAAGGCAACAGATTTAATCAAAATCCCCTTTCTCGATTGTGACAGATATCGACCGCACCAAGAGGATGTTCTTTCTCGTACTTTGTCTATAATGTATTGGAACATCTCATTCTTTCTTTTGTCAAATTGTTCTGGTAATCCTAAGTACTTACCTCCACCACCATGGTTTGGTATTTGAAGAATAGATTTCAATCTATTTTGAAGTTGTCCTGGAACTCGAGAACCAAACGTGATTAACGATTTACTGGTGTTTATTTTTTGGCCAGAATAGTATTCATAGACTTCAAAAGCCTCCTTGATTGCTCTGCAGTTCCTTGCATTTGCTTGACAAAAATAAAGAGAGTCATCCGCAAACTGTAAGTGTGTAATTGGTGGTACTCCATTTCCTATGCGTACCCCTCTGATATCTCCATCCGCTACCCTTGTTCTGATTAAATGACTCATAATATCAGCACAGAGGATGAATAAGTATGGTGATAGGGGGTCTCCCTGTCGTATGCCCCTCTCTGGAACAATCATGCCACATGGAGTTCCATTAACAAGAACAGAATAACTAACTGATCGTACGGAAGCTATTATCCAATCAATCCATTTAGTTGAGAAGCCAAATAAGTGCATTGTTACTTCTAAAAAATTCCACTCAACCCTGTCATAAGCTTTAGTGACATCAGTTTTGATTGCCATGTAATTTTGTGAGACCCGCTTCCTAGTTTTTAGAGAATGCATCACCTCATGGGCGATCATGATATTATCTGTTACTAATCTCCCTGGAATGAAAGCTGCTTGTGTATCAGAGACTATGGTGTTTAAATGTTTTTTGAGCCTGTTTACTAGACACTTGGAGATGATTTTGTAAAGAACGTTGCAGAGAGCAATAGGCTTGTACTCCGAAAGCATTGTGGGTTCAGTAATCTTAGGGATTAAGCATATATTGGTATGGTTTATTCATGTTTTCATGTAAGAAGTCTTGAAGAAGTCTTTGACTTCTGCACATACATCCGGACCAATGATGTTCCAATAATGTTTATAGAATCTTGCTGTTAGTCCATCTGGTCCAGGAGCTCGATCATCACCAATATATGAGACTGCGTCATATATTTCTTCATTTGTGAAATCCCGTGTTAGATCATCATTTATCTCTTGTGTGACAGTTGAAGGGAAGTCACCAAAATCAACAGGTGAAACCGGGATTCGACTTGAGGTGTAGACCTCAGAAAAATATTTCTATGCATGATCTCTGATGTCTTTATCCTCTTCAAAAACATTATTTTGCAAATCTTCTAGTCGGGAGATATAGTTTTTGGCGTACCTAGTTTTTGTGCTGGCATGAAAATAATGTGTATTGCGATCACCACAGTGTAACCAACGGTTCCTACTTTTCGTATGCCAATAGAGTTCTTCATCTTGGTAAGCTTTAGTTAAAGCATCTTGCAATCGTGGTATGTGGCGTCTGTGACCTCTGTTTGTGCTCGCCATGGCTAAATTTAGCTCTTTTTGCAGAGTTTCAATCCTTTTTGCTGAATTTATGTTTGCTCTATGTTTCCCTTTTGACATTGAGCGACGACAGCTTGTTATTTGGTCACAGATTGTATAATGATTATTTGTTTTACCTGAATTCCAACCTCTTTCCACTATATTTGCAAAATCTTTAACCTCTGTTAGTCGTTTATCAAAGCGGAAGGGTTTGGTTGGCATACGGTGAAGTGGCCTGATTGTTGTAAGTATTGGTTTATGGTCTGAACCATTAAATTCTAAGAATTCAGCCTCTGCATTGGGATTTAGTGAGGTCCACTCGGAGTTCACCATAGCTCTATCTAAACAGCATTTGACCGTGTACTGATGTCTCTCACCTACCCATGAAAACCTATCGCCTTTATGCTTTAAATCAGTTAAGTCACAAACTGATAACATGTGATTGAATCTCCTGAAGGTCCAGTCTTCTCTAGGAGGGCCTCCTATCTTCTCCCTGTTGTTAGTTATTTCATTGAAATCACCAGACAATAACCAAGGGCCATCTCTAGTTGTGCCTATAGATTCTAGCAAGCTCCATAAATGATGTCTCTGACTTGGAACAGGGTGACCATAGACACCAGAAAAATAGAAATCGTTATTATTATGTTTGATGTGAGTATCAATGTAACGCCCCCGAACCGTTCTATGACCACGAAGGCCATCGGACAGCCACGGGACGCCACTTGCAGAATTGCACCGAGGTGATCCGGTCGAGGGACGGAAGCTGCAGACTTCCCGACCGGTCCTCCCTGGCACAACTCCACCCGCAACCGAGGTTACTTAGGCTTTGCAACCCTCGTGGCCTAGTGTGTTGTGTTAGCCCGGACAAGGCCGAGTATCATTTGCAACTTGCCATGTTTTCTTGAAAACCGTATATATCACTTTAATAAAATAATTCATCGAAAATAAATTATTAAAGCAATATATAAAGATAGTCGGAAAATTTATACATAACCATATATGAAAATATAGGGTTTTACAAAGAACACAAGAAAACCCTATCCGGCACCCTAAAGTTTGCTCCAGCCCTATACTCACTTAAGATTTCCCTGCAAGACCAAAATAATATCATGAGTAATCTAAGATTACTCAGTGAGCCTGGGTACCCCTTTATCCTAAACAGGATTCTACTTCCCCAACCCGACTACCCCAGCAATCAAAGAAAACAAGAAAGTAAAACAAACTAGCAAGTTATCAAAGCAACGCAACCAAAGCTATAGCGGAAGCAATCAAACAACAAACACGCAAGAGAGGTTAGATCACTACGACTTAATTCGAACGATCTAAACTTGCTACTCTATGAGAAAGACGACCTAAGGGAACAAGGAACTACTTGGACACCTTAGACTCTTACCTCCTACACGACTTGCTAAGACGTCTAGAATAAGACAAGGATACTTGAAATACCCTAGACTCTTAGAAAATACATAACATGCAAAGACGACTAGACATAAACAAGGGACGCTTGAATACTCTAGACTCTTTACACCTAAGGGCCCTCGATAATCTGTTCCGTTCCATACCATCCCCCATGCCAAGACCACAAAAGTCACCAGAAATGAGCCCGCAACTTAGCTACATCGTCATGTAGCGGTCACGCTAGTAGCTAGCTAGCCGTGATAGTGTCCCGCATGAGTGGTCGTCGGGAACTCACGCGTGACAACCGCTTTTGGAACAGAAAAATCGACTCACTATTCTGGCTAAGACTCGAGAAACGAAATTCAAGAGGCTAAGCTAAAATAAAACACACCACAATAATTCGAGCCTTGATGAATCAAGCACCATAGCAAGAAATCAAGCAAGAATACGACATGCAATAATCAACAAGGAGCAAGAAATATATTTCAAGCAACTTAAGATTGTTCTACATGCATGCAAACAATATAAGCAACTTAAGCAAGTTAATGCCACAAGTTCTGATATGCATGCAACCGTTTATGATTTAACCATTCAAATCCCTAAGTCCAATTTTACATGCAACCATTTCGATTTAATCATCTAAATCCCAAGGTTCATTTAAGCATGTTCTAACCTCGATTAAAATTATGCAATACATTGCAAAATACTTAATCAATTAATCGTGCATGAAACCGGTTTTTAAACAAGAATAAATTCAAGTAAAAACTAGGTTCGATCATGCATGCAACTATTTCCAAATTTAAGCATGTCCAAATTTACTTAAAATGCATCCAATTTAAACCGATTATACATGCGTCTAACCTACATGCATTACCACATAACTCACCTCTTTCACGCGTCGATGGCTACCATATTCCACCACACCACTCGATCAGACAGTCTTCGCGTCGACAGCATCCCGCTTCTTCGATCGTTCTCGTTCTCGACTTTACTTGATCAAAACCGCGTCTTGCTTCACTTTTCTTTGATCAAAATCGCAAGTATTGTCTTGCTCTCGGTCCCCTTCAACACTATCACCGCTTCTTCATCGATGGTTTGTCGACAGCGCCTCCTTCTTTTCTCGATCTCTCTCGACACACTTTCTCGGTCTCTCTCGAACTCTCTCTCGGCTATACTCGACACTCTCTTTCTATCTCTCGGAAAAGAAGAGCTTTTGAGTGATTAAGTGAGATGACAGAAAATTTGCGGAAATGAGCAAATGAAGAGCATTCCCTCTCTATTTATAGGCTCGAGCTCTCCCTCTTTTCCCTTAGTGCTTCTTGACAAGTCGCTTCCTCATGTCTTGCATGTTGGGCGTGATTAACACCCTCCAATCGTTAATCGCCATTAATCTCACTAACTCCACTCTATTAGTGCATGTAAATTATTTTATTAGTGCATGGGCATGCACGAAATCTGATTGGTCAGATTTTTGAGAAAAATAAAAATTTCCCATTTTTCCTCGGCCCAACTCGACTCTCGGTCGAGGTTTCTCGGCACTCCTCGTCTCTCGTCCGACGTTTTTCGGTAAAACCCGTCTCTCGATCGATGTTTCTCGACAACATTCATCTCTCGGTCGACGTTTCTCGACAACACCCGTCTCTCGGTATTTTTTCGACAACTTTTCTCGACTCCTCGGACAATTTTCTCGACTCCTTGGACAATTTTCTCGACCATGCCCAGACTTCTCGATTTTCTTCGGTCATCTTGATCTCTCCCCGGACATTACCCAAACATCTCTTGGACGTCTCGGTATTCTTCCTCGGTATTTATCCGACCCTTCCATGGATGCCGTTTCCGCATAATCTGATAATTTTTTATTGGTTTTAAGGCCTCGATCTCACCTCCGGTCACTCCAGTCTCAGCTCGGCCATTCCCCGACCCACAAATATTTTCTCGGACTTCTTCTGGTCGTTCTTCCTTGTTTTATATCTTCTTTCTTTTGAGGTCTCTCCCGAGTCATTTCCTTGAATTTTTATTTTGGGATTTTTACCCTTGGTGAGGGTCATTACATTCTCCCCCCCTTATAAGAATTCGTCCCCGAATTCTCACGCCTTCTCCTTCTCTCCTTGTGATGTCGTTACTCTTTAACTTAGGTGTCATTGCCCTGCGATTACCATTACGTCGATATCTTTATTGGAATTTTCCTTGGTAATTTCGTCTCCAAAATCCCACTTCACACTTAGTCCACCATTGGTTATGTTTTTGGAAAGCTTCTCCATTTCCAGCATTTACTTAACTCCTCACAACCTTTACGTTTCTCAAATACTAAGGCTTTTGCCTTGTTGCACCATGACTTCTCCACCACTTAACTTCTTTGATTCAATGCTTCTCTTTCTTCAGCTTGTTCCTGACTCTTCTCTCCTCCTCCAATTCACAGCTTAATTCACTCCATCATCTTGATATGCTCATCATACGAGTTGTATTTTCTCCTTTATTAGCCACAATACTTGCTTCTCTGGTTCCTCTGACTCCTTTATCCTTCCACGCCTTAGGATTTTATCTCCTTTCAATTTCTTCGGCTTCGTATAGCTTCTCTCAAAATTACTTTGAATTTCTTCTTCAACTTCCACACCAATGAAATTTATCAAATCCAATTTTTACCCAATTCTTGCCTTTTAGCATATTAATGCTTCTCCGTTGCTGTCTATTATTTTCTTGCACCCTCTTTGTCTACTCGTAGACTATTTTCTTCTTTTATGCATTATCTTCTTGCATCCTCTTTGCCCTACTCCTTGGTCCACGCACTTTTCTTTGCACTTGCTTGGTCATGTCTGGTTTGACCTTTTTAATTTGCCACTGTCGATTGATTTGCACTACTCTTTTGTTCCTTCAATTTCTTTGAGTTTGCCTAAATCTTCTCCATCATTCCTTTTTTTTTTTTCTCCTTCTTACTATTATTAACCCAAACTGGCTGCCCTGTCCTGATCGAACTCTCTTGGACTTTCTTGAGCTTCCTCTCTTTTGTCTGATCGCGTTTTGTGGTGTCTTATGTGAATCCTCATTGATTGCGTGAGAGTCAATTATGCAAATAATTAACTATGCAACCTATAAAACTCAAGCAACAATCAAAGCAAGTAATTCAAACAAGCAAAGATTAGCATGCAGTTAAATAGTACCACAAACAACACAATTACGGCTAAAGAACACAAGTACTTTTACACAAGACAACAAGGTTCTACACCCACTAGCCGATAATTCTAAGGGTTCGGATCCTAGACGAAACGACAAAGGTTATGTCTAGAAATAACAACAAAAAGATTACTATCCAACCCTTACACTTACACCCAAAAAGAACTTCCCTTACTCCCCAAAGTCCTACTGGTTCCTAAGCCTAGTACACGCTTCACACGTGCACACGCACTCCCTAGCTGGCTCATCAGGTGGCGGCTCAGCGGGAGACTCGGTTGAGGTAGAGGCAGCAGACATCGAGGTTTCAGCTTGGTCCTTCGGGTTCTCTTCCACTCGTTCAATACGTCCTATCGGGTTCTCCCCCGTCTCCATATGTCAACTAGCTGAAGATATTGTCTCTCGCACAGCTCAATATGGGCAGTTGTAAGTGTAATGCTCCACGCTTCCACACTCCGCACATACAATTCGTGCTGGGATTGGCAAATGTTGTGGTTTCGTTCTCCAACAATGGTTGTTGAGGTGCCCCGGCATTCCGCACGAATCACACGGCCTAGTATATCTCATAAGATCTGGGTTTGGGCAGCGATAGGCAAAGTGCCCTCGCATTCTGCACCACTCACACTCCACGTTCGTAGGGTCGCACATGCGCCTCAGCTCCGTCCTCCAACAATGCCTTGTCCAATGCCCAATTCCCTTGCACAGTTCGCAATAAGGTGTGTTCCTCATGTGGACTTGGTTCGGATAAACCACTCGCTTACGAGCAGTGGCTCTCACTCTCAGCCTGCCTCTCGGTTGAAAGGTCACTGGCCGCGTCTCTGGCTGCTCTCTTGCCTGAAACTCCTGATACGACATTCTCGGCCTCTTCAAGTTCGCACTACTCTCACCAATCTCGAGCCTCACTCGTTCTCGGTTCTCCCTCCTTAACTCATACATCCTCGCGATCATCTCGTTCAGCATCAATAGAATTCTTGCAACCGTTTCTGGCCTCTCCTCTGCCGGTTGCTCTCCACTTGGACCTCCGGTCTCGGGTACAACTCTGGCACCACTTGCAGCTCCTTCTTCCTCCGGCACATACACGTCCGTCAAGAAGTCCAATATCTTATCAATTGCCTCCGGGTACTCCCTCATATAGTTTTTAGGGCTGATATCCTCGCCCTGATCCTCCAATAGATCCAACAATAACTTTTGTAATTTGTCAGCGAGCTCCACCTCCGCCTCTCCATGATCTCCCACAGGGACAGTTTCAAACTTCCCTTGCGCATCCATTCGCACTTGAAGGCGACTTGGCTCACCAATCTCCAATACGATCGTCTGGTCATCTTGATCAGCTTCCAACTCCTCCGTTTCCTCTAAACACTCAGACGGATCGGTCTCGATAGACCAGTTCGTGTTGTCAGCATCGAACACCCCGTCCTCATCCCAATCATTCGAATCATTCGGCCCTTGGCTGTTTTCTGATTCCGTCGACAAAAACCCATTGTGATGCCCACAATCCTCATGCCTCGGCCCCTCACTCCCTAAACCGTCTCCGCAACCTGAATCACCTAAAGACATCTAAAACCCACAAGAAACAAGGTAAGATGCTTAGTCCATTCTAAGGTTCAACTTAAAACTAGACAAGCAAACAACCGGATAAAAGTTTTGTGTTTTTGCGACACATTTACTCGATAAAACCTTGAAATGCACAAGTGCTCGCGGGTTCGAAAACACCGCTCTGATACCACCGTTGTAACGCCCCCGAACCGTTCTATGACCACGAAGGCCATCGGACATCCACGGGACGCCACTTGCAGAATTGCACCGAGGTGATCCGGTCGAGGGACGGAAGCTGCAGACTTCCAGACCGGTCCTCCCTGGCACAACTCCACCCGCAACCGAGGTTACTTAGGCTTTGCAACCCTCGTGGCCTAGTGCGTTGTGTTAGCCCGGACAAGGCCGAGTGTCATTTGCAACTTGCCATGTTTTCTTGAAAACCGTATATATCACTTTAATAAAATAATTCATCGAAAATAAATCATTAAAGCAATATAAAAAGATATTCAAAAAATTTATACATAACCATTAAAGCAATATAAAAAGACAGTCTTCGCGTCGACAACTTCCCGCTTCTTCGATCGTTCTCGTTCTCGACTTTACTCGATTAAAACCCCGTATTGCTTCACTTTTCTTTGACCGCTAACCGCTTCTTTCTCGATAACTTTGATTGCGAGTAGCGTCTCCTCTTGATCTCCCTCGATCGCAAGTATTGTCTCGCTCTCAGTCCCCTTTGACACTATCACCGCTTCTTCGTTGATGGTTTCTCGACAGCGCCTCCTTCTTTTCTCGATCTCTCTCGACACACTTTCTCGGTCTCTCTCGGCTATACTCGACACTCTCTTTCTATCTCTCAGAAAAGAAGAGCTTTTGAGTGATTAAGTGAGATGACAGAAAATTTGCGGAAATGAGCAAATGAAGAGCATTCCCTCTCTATTTATAGGCTCGAGCTCTCCCTCTTTTCCCTTAGTGCTTCTTGACAAGTGGCTTCCTCATGCCTTGCATGTTGGGCGTGATTAACACCCCCCAATCGTTAATCGCCATTAATCCCACTAACTCCACTCTATTAGTGCATGTAAATTATTTTATTAGTGCATGGGCATGCACGAAATCTGATTGGTCAGATTTTTGAGAAAATTAAAAATTTCCCATTTTTCCTCGGCCCAACTCGACTCTCGGTCGAGGTTTCTCGGCACTCCTCGTCTCTCGTCCAACGTTTCTCGGTAAAACCCGTCTCTCGGTCGACGTTTCTCGATAACACTCGTCTCTCGGTCGACGTTTCTCGACAGCACCCGTCTCTTGGTATTTCTTCGACAACTTTTCTCGACTCCTCGGACAATTTTCTCGACTATGCCCAGACTTCTCGATTTTCTTCGGTCATCTTGATCTCTCCCCGAACATTACCCGAACATCTCTTGGACGTCTCAGTATTCTTCCTCGGTATTTACCCGACCCTTCCGCGGATGCCGTTTCTGCATAATCTGATAACTTTTGATCGGTTTTAAGGCCTCGTTCTCACCTTCGGTCACTCCAGTCTCGGCTCGGCCATTCTCCGACTCACGAATATTTTCTCGGACTTCTTCTGGTCGTTCTTCCTTGTTTTATATATTCTTTCTTTTGAGGTCTTTCCCGAGTCATTTCCTTGAATTTTTATTTTGGGATTTTACCCTTGGTGAGGGTCATTACAATCAATTATACGATCATCTTGGTACAAGGCTGATAAAGCAACATTATCTACCCACATCAGAACTAAACCACCACTCCGACCACGGGGGGGGTTGAGTTACAGCATTATTAAATCCTTATACATAAGCAAAGTCATAAACAATAGGACAAGAGTTCAGAGTTTCACACAAGAAAAGGACATGAGGTTTTAAAAATACGACATAAACGTTTTAATCTACATTGAGTCAGCGGGGAACAGATGCCCTGACAGTTCCAGGAGACTACTCTCATGGAGGCATTACGGGAACCGGCCCCCCGCGGCTCCGTTCGTCATCTGACCGCTGCAGGATCCCTCGGATTCCAACCTTCCTTGTTTCTTGATCTGACACAGGACCGCCAGATCTTCTTGAGCTTCACATTGCTGATAATAGAGTTCCATGTCCGACTTCTTCCTCTTGGTTGCATTGCCAATCGCTATCTCGCAAGCCATTATGTCCGAAGCTTCACCATTTGATGCAATGCCCTTTCCCTTATTAAACTTCATTAGTAGGTATCGAAGTCTCTCTGCAGTTAAGTCAATATCTTCAAAGACACTTGGAGAAGAGGATCCATCCGATTCTGATATCAAGAACTCCTTAGACTGACTCATCTTTTGGAGTCCAGGAATGTAACTGTCTGGGGCGATTGTCTGGAGAGTGTTTGTTGGAGATTCGAACATGTTAGCAGTGTAGTGGTGATGGTGATCTTGGTCATCAGGATCATTGTCACTCGGTCCATCGTCATGTGCTGGATCATCATTTGGTGGATCATCATTAGGGAAATCATCGTGGTTCAGAGGACAGTCCTTTGCATCATGGTTGAGCATACCACATTTGGAACAGAAATTCTTTAGACGCTCATAACGAAACTTTAGCATTGTGTTTTCTCCTCCAGCGAATTCAAAGTTCCTCTGGAATCTTAAAGGCAAGTCTACAGTCCAATTAACACAAATCCTAGCAAACTCTACCAAATTTCCATTCTCATCGAAATCAACATCCACAACAGGGCCTATCTCATTCCAATGTAATTTACCATAGCGGATGTGAGTTACTGTACCGGTATGTCACGCACCTGAATCCAGAAAGGGATGAACTTCAGTTCTTCATCTGAAATGTTGGGGTACCAGCAGTGAGCGGTTATCATCCAGTCATTGAATGTCCATGGACCGCGACGAAGCACCAGGTTCAGAGTTTCCTCTGTTTTGAAGATGAAAAGAACTTTGCCATTTCCCAGGATACGACCACGGCAAGAGTCCGAGAAACCCCAGATTTTGGGCATTTGACTTGTGATAGCACGGAGATTCTGTTTCTTTGGATTGAGAATCGTGACAATCAAAGAGAAACGATTCGCATTAACTGCGTTACCACACAGTTCTGGTGGAAGGGGGATTGGGGCATCATTGATACCCAAATCGAGATTTTGCAAATTTTTGCGGATGTAATCACTCATGATTCTTTGTCTGTAGAAGAAAGGGATGGGTGAGAGAAGATTTGGATGTGGCAATCGCTTCATGTGCAGTCGATATTTATAAGGTCGTTGCCAGGTTTTCCCGAGCAGTTATCGAACGAGAAAAATGGGAAAAAACTGTTACCAGTTAACTGTAACAGATTAAAACCGCCAAAACAATTCCAATGAAAAGGTTTGTTTGTCGGATAGAGACTCCAAATCGGAGAAGGAGGAGGGCGAATTCAAAGAAGAGAATCACCCAAAAAATCGCCATCAGAGCGAAAGGACGCCATGTGAAAATGTATTATTTTGTAAATACACATTAAGTTTTATTAAATTTCTATATTACTCTAATCATTTCTAAAATTTTAGTTAGATGATAGAATAATATTGAATATTAGATATAAAAAAATATAAAAAATAATATTCAAATTATTTAGATTTAACATAAAATGAAAAATTTGTTTTAACAAACAATGATTTGTTAGCTATTGATGAAGAGACAAATATATAGAGAGTTCAAAAGATATGACTATTTAAATAGACACACCTATTAGAACGAAAAGTTGTGATGAAAAAATATGAATAAAATATAGTGAAAAGATACAACTCTACAATGAACAAATACAAATGTTTGAGTTTTTTTAAAAGAACAAATAAAACTATTTTTTTTTTTTAAAAAGTACTACGAAAAGTCGCAACTGTTGTTCTCATTTATTCAGATTATTATTATTATTATTTAAATATTAAAATATTTTTTTAACGGAAAGTTAAGATAAACATACACAACTGTAAATTCAATATTAAGTTGTATAAAATTTCTCTATTGCTATAATCATTTCTAAAATTTTAATTAGATTATAGAATATATTCAATTATCTAGACTCAACATAAACTGAAAAATTTGTTTCAACGAACTTGTTAGTTAGTGATAAAGAGACAAATATAAAGAGAGTTCAAAAAGCATGACTATTTAAATAGACACACCTATTAGAACGAAAAGTTGTGATGAAAAAATATAAATAAAATATAGTGAAAAGACACAACTATAAAATAAACAGATACAACCGTTTGAATTTTAAAAAAAAACAAATAAAAACATTTTTTGACGAAAAGGTACTACGAAAAATTGCAATTGTTGTGTCTGCACTTGATTATACCTACAAACTCATATAAACTGCTTTTAAATAAAATGCATCTTTATTACCATATTCAAAAGTCAAATCCAAAAGCTCATTATATAATCCATCTAACTCTTGGAAAAAGATTCTATGTATAAAATTAACTAAAAGTTGTAAATTAGATTCATCATTCCAAAAATCTTTTGTTAAATCAAGAATTGGAGGAATCTCTTTACTTTTAAAAGAATGAATGCTAGAGAATAATTTAGAGAGCTGTAAAAACTGTTGAGATTGAAATTTTATATTATTTGGTGTCATGGCAAAAAAAATGAAACAGTTCAAACAGACAAATATATATAGATTTCAAAAGATACGAATATTCGAATAGACACAACTCTACAATGAACAGTTACAACTTTACAAAAAAAACCGTTACAATGAACAATCGCAACTTTGTGTAAAACACAAAATTTAAATTTACTACAGATTTTTATAAAAATTATCCAAAAAGTACGATTGAAAAAACACAACTTTTGGTGGCATTTATTCGGATTGCTATTATATATAGGTACTTTCATTAATTTTTTATATATAAAACTAACTAAAAGTTGTAAATTAGATTCATCATTCCAAAAATCTTTTGTTAAATCAAGAATTGGAGGAATTTCTTACATTTAAAAGAATAAATGCTAGAGAATAATTTAGAGAGCTGTAAAAACCGTTGAGATTAAAATTTTATATTATTTTGTGTCATGGCAAAAAAAAAAACAGTTCAAAAAGACAAATATATAGATTTCAAAAGATATGAATATTCGAATAGACACAACTCTACAATGAACAGTTGCAACTTGACAAAAAAACCGTTATAATGAACAATCGCAACTTTGTGTAAACACACAATTTAAATTTTCTACAGATTTTTTGAAAAATTATCTAAAAAGTACGATTGAAAAAACACAACTTTTGGTGTCATTTATTCGAGATAGATTCTTCATTCCAAAAATCTTTTGTTAAATCAATAATTAGTGGATTTCTTGATTTTTAAAAGAATGAATGCTAGAAAATAATTTAGAAAAATGAATAAACCGTTGAAATTGAAATTTCAGTTGATTTTGTGTCATGGCAAAAAAATAAAAATAATTCAAACAGACAAATATATATGCATACGTCTATTTCAAAAGATATGAATGTTCCAATCAACACAATTTTACAGTAAACAGTTGTAATTTTTCATAAATAACCGTTTTAATAATCCATCACGAATTTTCAGAAAATATCCAAAAAGTACGATTGAAAAAACACAACTATTGATCGCATTTATTCGGTTTGTTATTATTATATAGATTTTCATGCTATAAAATAAGAAATAGCAGAATTACATTTTGATTTGAAAAAAAAAACATTTTATACAAAGCAATAAAGAAGCAAAACAAGTAGTTAAATATATAAGATGTCAAAAAGGAGATCCATTCCATTCCACCATATAGTATAGATGTTGCTTCATCAATTCGTCACCCATGTGATATGAACACATGGTGTATATATGTCATATGTGTGCAACTTGTATATATATATTTATAAGGGAAATAGACGTATGCATGATAACATTTTGTCGACAATGTAGGTGATTATAAATAGGTCATATGTCTTTAACAACAACAAAAGCAATATATATACACATGCATTAATGAAAGGAATGATTCGTTAGTTGTTAAGACATGAATGGTCGATCTAGTCGGTAGTTGTTATAAAAGTATTGAATTCAGAGAATTAGAGAAACAATATAATTATTCTAACTAAAGAACGCTTTTGTTATTACAATTTCAATTTCAAAAGTTTGTTATTTTGTCGTTCATTATTCATTTTTGCTTAATATCATATTAATTTCTACCGTCAGAGACTATTCAAGCTTTATTGTATTAATCTATTTTTGGGTCCATGTCCTGAGTCGGATAAGATATTTAACAATATGTATGTCGATGAATAAAAAGTGAAGAAAAAAAATCTTTGTGGGGGAAAAGGTCGACTGGTCAAAAGAAATTATAAATTAAAAAAAAAAAGTTACAAGAAAAGGGAAAAAGAAAGAAGAAGAGTTCATATCAGTAGGGCATGACGGATCAAATACAAAGTTAAACTTTATCCTCTAATTAATCGTTAAACTTTTCCGACGTGTGTGATGGAATATGACATAAACGAAAAAAGTATATCAATTGAAAAAAAAAAGGGTAATAAATATGACGTGAGAAAACATTTTTCCTTAGCCTAAAAGAAAGATATTGCCATATCGGTCAGTAGACGATTCCAGACATTCGTGATTCGTGCGCGGTGCATCTAAATGGGTTGGCCCTGCCATGCACGTGGATACTTTTTAACTGCATGACTAAATCAATATATTACATCATTTACATTAACATTTAAATGTTAGCTGCATGCTTCCACAATTTTCGCCTAACGGATTCTAACAGGTCAAATAACATATAAATTGGTCTCCTTCGATTATTTGCATGTGTAAAGAAGACTTGAGAAAGCCACGATGTCTCCTTGTGTGTGACTCAATTTGCTCTCACCGATTCAAAAAGCGTAACGTACAATCTGATTTTGATTTTTTCTTGTTTCATGCATGTTCCAATTAACTAGGAAACATATCTTATCTTCCTAAACATTTATAGATATCTGTTAAAAATTTAAAATCAGGCTAAAAAAGAAGAGAGAAAAATAAATAAATAAATAAAGCATGCAATTTTGCCAACTTGTGGTTGTGTCGGAGTCTAACGTCATTCCGTGTGATGGTCTTTCTTTATTTACTTTAATGTTCTCTTTTCTTTTTTTTTTTTTTTTTTTTCTTCGCATCTCTAATACTATAACTTTAGCATATTTAAGGAGATAGGATCATCAGTTTGTAAATATCATCTTCTAAATTTCAAAATGAAAGGAATTGAGAAACTATTGAAGAAGATCCATAGAGCCCTTATGCCTCCTAAGTTGTTTTGTTATTTGGAAACTAAAAGCAAAAACATATAAACATTTCATCAGTTACTGAAAGTACTTTAGACAAATATTATGTCCCTAACACGGATTTGGTGGTTGTAGAGAATCTCTATTTAATTATGTGTTTTCTCCTTTACTTAAGTATATGATTATTTTCCTCAGAACAAAAAAAGGCCAAACAGAGCATATGCCCACAAAGAAAGCAGCTTCATCTATGTGGCTTGATGACCCATCCATGACTCATCCCTTTTACCACAAAGGTCTCAAGTCTCAGAGCTTTGATACAAGTGCCTCTTGTCTATTTGTCTTTCCCTTTAAATACCTTCCCACCAACACAGTTTCATCAACAACCATTACTCACAATCTCCTCTCTCTCTCTCTCTCTTTCTCTTTCTCATAAGATCAAGAATCAAAATCACCACTTAAACCTTCCAAGATGACATTGAGCAGAGTTCATCAACAAGCTATTGCATTTCCCGCAGCCAAGACTGCCACGATGGGTTACTTGCCTGACCCTGCAGCTTCCATCAACAAACTACAAATCCCAACCTCCTCTTCAAAGGTTTCTCTTTCAACAGACAAGGGAAAATCCATGCTGCGAAAGAAGAAGACCGATAGCTTCACCAACGGAGCTAGAGACCAGGACAAGTTAGGACCAAAGCTAACTGAAAAAGTAAAGAGAAAGCTATCCTTGGGAGCTAAGATCCTTCAAATGGGAGGCCTAGAGAAGATCTATAAGCGACTCTTTAAAGTCTGCGATGAAGAGAAACTGTTCAAGGCGTACCAATGTTACCTATCAACAACCGAAGGCCCCATGGCAGGCCTACTCTTTATCTCATCAAAGAAGATTGCATTCTGCAGCGAGAAATCGATCAAGCTGGCTTCTCCTCAGGGAGATATCATCAGGGTTCACTACAAAGTGTCAGTTCCCTTGTGCAAGATCAATGGAGTGAACCAGAGTCAGAACACAAAAAACCCATCTCAGAAGTACCTTGAAGTAGTCACGGTCGATGGATTTGACTTCTGGTTTATGGGATTCTTGAGCCACCAAAAAGCTTTCAACTGCCTCGAGCAAGCGCTTTCTCTTAGCTACGAGCAATGATAAGCCGCAATGGTTTCCTTTGATGAGGAGCTAAGTAGTGCGGGTTAAAGATGAAATATTTCATTTCACTTTAACCGGCTTCAATCAGATTATGTTAGGAAACACTTACAATATTGTACAAACTTAATTATTTTTTCTTGCTTATATTCCTTTTGTTTTCTATCGTAGAGATTTGAATATATTTAGCTGATCCCATCTGTTTTCCTAATTCACTGTCCTCTTTTGCACCACAAATATGTCAAGAGAAGACTAATACATAGAAAACAAAAAAAAATGTGCCATGGGATGGATCATATATAATAAATGAGTACATAAGACCATTTCATAATCTTGATCTTGGAAAATTTAAGAGTTCAGATATATTATCCCTAACCTTCCGCTGAGTGAATAAATCAATATAGTAATAAATGTCCAAAAGCAGTGTCTTCTTCTTCCATTTCAACAAAAAAGAAATCAATGAAGATGTAAAACAAAAACTATCTAAAATTTGAATAAGCAATCAATCATAATGTTACGACCGCTCAACAATAACAATTAATTAATCCACACAAAAAAACAATTAATTAATTCCCGCTCAACTTTGTCGTATAGTCCAAGACGCCAAGTTATTGAATATAAGAGGCTGGTTAAATTTTACAGCATAATAGTAGTTTTTTTTTCCTAACTCCGAGAAGCTTATAAATTCAAACATTAAAAACAAAAACACAAAATCCAGATTTGGTAATTTTTTTTGTTATATTTCAAAGTCATGTCTCTGAGTGGCTCTGTCTCTGGGAACAAAATAAAAACTAAACAGCATATATGTGGTCCGTTGGTTAGTTTTCTTCTATTAGTACCATGTCAATTCCTTGGACATGTTTTGGTGCAAAAGAGAACTGTGAAATAAGAAAATACTGATGAGATCAGCTAAATATATTCATTTATCTCTTTCTTGTGTCAACAATGGAAAACATAATGAGTTTGTACAAACAATATTGTCAGTCTCTTCTAGGCTCTTTACTAATATTCTCTGACTACTGAAACAGGTCAAAACAGAAATGAAATATTTCTTCTTCAACTTGCACTAACTAGCTCCTCAGAGAAAATCTTATTGGTCATCATCGTTTAACGCTTGCTTAAGGCAGTTGAAAGCTTTGCGGTAGCTCACGAATCCCATAAACCAGAAGTCGAAATTATCGACTGTAACTACTTCAAGGTACTTCTTCGTGTTCTGACTCTGGTTCACACCATTGATCTTGGATAACGGGATTGAGACTTTGTAGTGAACCCTAGAGATATCTCCCTGAGGAGAAGCCACCTTGATCGATCTCTCGCTGCAGAATGCAATCTTCGTTGATGAGATGAAGAGTAGGCCTGAGATGGGACCTGCGGTTGTGGATAGGTAACATTGGTACGCCTTGAAAAGCTTCTCTTCATCGCAGACTTTGAAGAGTCGCTTGTAGATTTTCTCTAAGCCTCCCATTTGAAGGATCTTAGCTCCCAAGGATAGCTTTCTCTTGACTGTTTCACTTAGCTTGGGTTCTAACTTGTCCTGGTCTCTAGCTCCTTTCGTGAAGCTATCGGTTTTCTTCTTTCGCAGCATTGATTTTCCTTTGCTTGTTAGAAAAGAAAACTTTGATGAAGTTGGGATTTGGAGCTTGTTGATGGAAGCTGGGTCAGGCAAGTAACCCATCGTGGCAGTCTTGGCTGCGGGAAATGCAATAGCTTGTTGATGAACTCTGCTCAATGTCATCTTGGATGGTTTAGTGGTGATTTTGATTCTTGATTCTTGATCTTGTCAGAAAGAGAAAGAGAGAGAGATTGTGAGTGATGGTTGATGATGAAACCGTGTTGGTGAGAAGATATATATAGGAAAAAACAAAGAAACAAGAGGCAGTTGAATACAAAAACATTGAATCGTTGAGACTCGAGATCTTTCTGGTAAAGGCTGAGTCATAGATTGGTCATCAAGACAGGGAAAAAGCCACTTTCTTTGGGGTTAAAAGCAAATAGAAGAAGACCAAGCATATGCTTTGTTTTGCTTTTTCTTCTTTTTTATTGTGAGAAAAATAATCTTGATCTAGTTAAAGGAGAGATTTATATAAAGAAAGGTTTTGCAACTACCAAGTCCGTGTTTAGGACATTATTTCGAAACTAATTTCAATAACTGATGTGAATGTTTTAGCTCAACTCAACATGTTCCTTTATCATTGTCGGTACGTAGCTTTAATTTGTCTTTCCGCATCATAGTTAATGATGCGTATCTTCCTATTTATATGATTGTTTTTAAGTTTGTTCTCAAGCATTATTAATTAGTCTATAACAAACACTCATTTGGTGTCAAAGGTAACATGTTACAATCTTTTCAAACCCTCTACACTCATCATAAATTAATCTCTTTAACATAAAATCAGTTTGTATATTAGAGATATATAGCCAAAACAAAAGCAAAGTAAAAAAGAAAGAAACAAAAAAGAAAGAAAGAGATCATCATACTGATTGACACTGGACTCCGACTAGCTTTTTTAACCTACAAGTTGGCAACAACATCAACCCCTTTTTTTTTTATCCTACTTTGTTTAGCCTGATTTTAATTTTCCACATATATCTTTACATACATGTATAGGAGATAAGATATGTTTCCTTCTTAATAGGAACATGCATGAAACAAGAAAAAAAAATGAATATCAAATATGACGTAACGCCTTTTTAAATAAGGCGAGAGCAAATTGAGATATGCAGAAGGGCATTGTGAGATATAACGTCGTGGCTTTGGAGCTTTCCGCGTTGGCATTGTGACTTTCTTATGCCTTTATTTCTTTTATTTCATGCTAAGATAAGAAATATCAGAGTTACATTTGATTTGAAAAAACAAAATATACAAAGCAATAAAGGAAGCTAAACAAATAGTTAAATAAGATATCTCAAAAAGGAGATCCATTCCATCATATAGTATTATAGTAGTATAGATGTTGCTTCATCAATTCGTCACCCATGTGATATGAACATGGTGCGTATTGGTTTAGATATGTGTGTGTGTGCAATGTTTATATGTATATGGACTGTGCTAGAGCACGGGTTGAAATTTCTTTTATTTATATTACAATTTTAGAATAAAATATAATTTATATGATTGTTTTTAAAAGTATTTTTGGATTATGCAATAAAATCATATGCTAAATATGATGACTTGAAAAAAACACATATTTTGTAAGTTTTATATTATTAATTTTGTAATTTTATGTATGAAAAATGGTTATGTTTGTTGTTTGTTTTTATTTTAATTTTTGAACATGTTTGGTTAAAGTTTTTTAATATGACCGGTGATTAGTTAAAATTTTATTTTCAACTGCACAATAAGATATGAAATCACGATTAATTGTGATATATTGCCAAGATTTTATTCCTTTTTACGTATAATAGTATATATTTATGTCTAACAGTATATATTTTGTAACAATATATGAAATATTAAAAATTTTATTTTAGAAATTGTATAAATCATTAGAATATTCTCTTTAAAAGATTCTTTGGAATATTCTTACGTGTATCCATATAGCCCACAGATTAACTAATTAATCTATATTTTTTTTGTAACCAATCTATATTTAATCTATAACCTATTTTGTAACCGACTTATAAAAATTATATAGTCTATAAAAAAAAGTTGTGTATTTCCATTTTATTATATAGGAGATATATAATATACGTATGCATGATAACATTTTGTCGACAATGTAGGTGATTATATATAGGTACATACATTATGTCTTTAACAACAACAAAAACAATATATAGGTACATGCACTAATGAAAGGAATGATTCGTTTAGTTGTTAAGACATGAATGATCGACTCTTGTAAAGACATGTCTACGTGCATGTACGTATAAGAGTCGATCTACATCATTTACACTAACAATTTTCGATTGTAAAGCTCATTCATTATCTCTAATTAAGCTTCCACAATGTTCGCTTAACGGATTCTAGTAACATGTCACATAACATTTAAATTGTCTCTCTTTTTGTTTTCCTTTCTTTTTGCATAGCCATAATAGCATCAACCAAAACAAGTAACATGTTTACAAGTTGCATGTATTATGTATAAAGACTTGAGAAAGTGTCCAATGCCAACGTAGAAAGCTTCCAAAAACACGATGTCTCCTTCTGTGTGACTCAATTTGCTCTCACCGATTCAAAAAGTGTTACGTACAATCTGATTTTGATTTCTTCTTGTTTCATGCATGTTCCAATTAACTAGGAAACATATCTTATCTTCTATACATTTATAGATATCTGTTAAAACTTAAAATCAGACCAAAAAAGAAGAGAGAAAAATAAACAAATAAAGCTTGCAATTTTGCCAACTTGTAGTTGTGTAGGTAATAAAGCTTTGTCGGAGTCTAATGATTCCGTGTGATCATCTTTCTTTTATTTACTTTAATGTTCTCTTTTTTATTTATTTTTGATCATCTTTCTAGCTTTAGCATATTTAAGGAGATTAATGGATCATCAGTTTGTACATAGCATGCATCTTCTAAATTTCGAAATCAAAGGAATTGAGAAACTATTGAAGAAGATCCATAGATCCCTTTCCCTTATGCCTCCTAAGTTGTTTTGCTATTTGGAAACTAAAAGCAAAAACATAAAACAATTCATCAGTTACTGAAATTACTTTAGACAAAGATTATGTCCCTAACATGGATTTGGTGGTTGCAAAATCTCTATTTAATTATGTGTTTTCTCCTTTACTTATATATGATTATGTTCCTCAGAAAATAAAAAAAGGCCAAACAGAGCATATGCCCTCAAAGAAAGTAGCTTTATCTATGTGTCTTGATGACCCATCCATGACTCAGCCCTTTAACCACAAAGGTCTTCAAGTCTCAGAGCTTTGATACAAGTGCCTCTTGTCTATTTGTCTTTCCCTTTAAATACCTTCCCACCAACACGGTTTCATCAACAACCATTACTCACAATCTCCTCTATCTCTCTCTTTCTCTTTCTCATAAGACCAAGAATCAAGAATCAAGATCACCACTTAAACCTTCCAAGATGACATTGAGCAGAGTTGACCAACAAGTTATAGTATTTCCTGCAGCCAAGACTGCTCCGTTGGGTTACTTACCTGACCCTGCAGCTTCCATCAACAAGCTCCAAATCCCAACCTCTTCAAAGGTTTCTCTTTCAACAGACAAGGGAAAATCGATGCTGCGTAATAAGAAGACCGATAGCTTCACCAACGGATCTAGAGACCAGGACAAGTTAGGACCCAAGCTAACTGAAACAGTCAAGAGAAAGCTGTCCTTGGGAGCTCAGATCCTTCAAATGGGAGGTTTAGAGAAGATCTATAAGCGACTCTTCAAAGTCTGCGATGAGGAGAAACTGTTCAAGGCCTACCAATGTTACCTATCCACAACCGCAGGTCCCATGGCAGGCCTACTCTTCATCTCATCAAAGAAGATTGCATTCTGCAGTGAGAAATCGATCAAGGTGGCTTCTCCTCAGGGAGATATCATCAGGGTTCACTATAAAGTGTCAGTCCCCTTGTGCAAGATCAATGGAGTGAACCAGAGTCAGAACACAAAGAAGCCATCTCAAAAGTACCTTGAAGTAGTAACAGTCGATAACTTCGACTTCTGGTTCATGGGGTTCGTCAACTACCAGAAAGCTTTCAACTGTCTCGAGCAAGCACTAAACGATGATAACCAATGAAAGTTAAAGAAGAAATATTTCATTTCTCTTTTGACCTGTTTCAATCAGGGAATATTAGTAAAGAGCCTAGAAGAAACCGACAATATTGTTTGTACAAACTCATTTTTATTTTATTTTGCTTTATCCATTTTGGTTTTCCATTGAAGAAACGAGAAAGAGATTAATATAGCTAAAGCTGATCCCATCACTTTTCCTTAGTTACTGTCCACCTTTGCACACAAACATGTCAAAAGAAGTGTCATGGGATGAATCAAATACAAAGAAATGAGAGCATAAGACCATTTCATATTCTTGATCTCAAAGCATTTATAAGCTTTCAGATCCACAGGATCAATCACTCCCTAGGAGAACGAGCAGTCTTCTGCCATTACAACAAAATAAAAATCAAAGAGCTCCACTGATCACAACAAAAGCTTAAGGGCAAACACTGCTTTATTGTATTACATAGGGAATCATAGTCTTCAAATATCAAATGCTGAACCTTTTTTACTCCTTAAGGAGAAGCAGATACAACGAAAACTACACACACTTTGCAAAGGAACTGAAGAAAAATCAAGGAGCCGCCACAACCAAACTACTAAACGCACAAAAATGTACAAGAGCTTTAGAGAGGACTCACTGATGGACCATAAGCCATGAGTGTGCCCATACGCGAGACAGATACTACAGGAGAGACAGAGAGATCACAGAGGGTTTGGTGCAGATACAATCTTTCCTCATAAGTATAACGAAACGATCAAAGCAGAAACTCTGGCTCGGTTAGACTTCCAGAAAAGTTAACTTTACAACAATTGGGGAACTCCAGGCCAGCTTCACTGCATCTTTCTTCTGTCACTTGTGGAAGAGATCTTACATCTAGATACTCCAAGGAAGTGCATTTCTCCAAAATCTTGCTTATCCCTGTTACTGTGATCTTTGTGCAGTTGCTCACCTTCAAAACCTTCAACCCCAAAACATCGTCGCTCCCCAAATCCCTGAAAGCAACGTCAGTGATCTCTTCACAGCAACCTATATCTAGAGCCTCCAAGTTCTTGCACTTCTTCAGAATACAGCTAAGTGAAGAGTCAGATACATTCAAGCACCAATCCATCCTCAAATTCTTGAGACTATCTTTGCAAGACTCTGCCAGTAACATGATAGATTCGTCAGAGATGTCTCTGCATCCACCGATTATCAGAGTTTCCAGATTCTTGCAAGACTGCGCCAGGGAGAATATAGACTCGTTCCCGACTTTGTAACAGTCCAGTAACTTGAGCGTCTTGAGGGAAGATGCACAAGCTTTAGCCACGCTGGAAACTCCAGCATCTCCGACATTGCTGCATTTATTGATGTCCAAAGATTTAATCTTTCTGCATCCCTTCACAAGATCAGCAAGGCCTGAATCAGTGATATTGGCGCAGCCTTGTAGACCGAGAGCTTCCAGATCACGGCATCTCTCAGAGAGTGATTTCAGCGATTCGTCGGTGATGAAACGACAACCCGCTAGATGCAAGGCCCTTAGATCATGGCAGCCTTCTGCAACAGCTGATAATCCTTTATCCGAGAGCTTTCTGCAGTAGGACACATCCAAAAACTGCAGTAAAGAAAGACACCTTCCAATTGAGGCCAATCCAGTATCTGTAATACCTGTTCCCAGAGAAACGAGAAATGCAAAATTCTGAGCTTAGAATTGTCACACAATCACAACAACATATATGAGCTAATTTAATTTGTTACTAGAAAGGTCTATTTGTGAAAACAAAGAACATTTGGTACTGAAGAACATACATATCAAAGAGAATGAGCCAAAGAAGAACTCAATCATAGAAATCATTCCAGGTCATATTTCCTCTCCTAAGAGGCTCTCAGACTACAACCCCTTAAAAGCTAATGGATTGCAGCAAAAATCAGACACAAAGGGACAAAACCAAATCTAACACCTGAACTGTCTTATAAAAACCATAGCAACTACATAAACCATGTATAACCAATTTGTTCCAGTTAAAGTTAAATTGAATCAGAAATGGAACCCAGAGAGATAAAAAGAAAAGAAAAAAAGGAATCTTTTTTTGTTGTTTAACCCCAAAAAGTAGATACCTTTACAGTTGTGGAGATTAAGAACTCTGAGATACTTGAAACCCTCAGAGATAACAGCGAGGTCAGAATCAGTGACACCTGGATAAAAAGACCTAGAAATGGACTGAGACAAGTCCAATTCGACGATTTGAGTGAACCTAGAGGCAAGACGGCGGAGCATATGTGGACCAGCACGCGCCGCCAGCTTCTTCCTGTCGGTGCTCTGCAGATTTAGCCACCTCTTGCAGACCAAACCAAACACTTCCTTGTCTTTTTCACTGTCAAGCCTCGACATAACCCATCTCAGCTCGTCGTCGGTTAGTGCTTCGTTAACACATACAGACGACATGACCGGAGAGATCAAAATCAGTAAAAAAAAAGATTTCGAATTTGGGATTAGGACCACTAGGAAATGAAAAGCCCCTAATTTAACCTCTCTCTTCAGTTACTATCTTCGTCTTCTTCTTCTTCTCTGGCTGGTTAAATGAATGGGGCATTAGATATTATTTTAGATGAGCCATACTGATCGTGTGGTACAAGGAAAGCAACACCAGATGTTGTGAAAATGACGCAAAGATCCCTCATTTCTGAAATGATTCCAATGTTAGGTGCATGGGCAATTCAGGAAATGCGTCTTATCATTGAGAGCACTTCTATTCTAATGGCTGTTTGCTTTATGTTTTGTTTGGTCAGTAAGAGACACTCAACAACGAAAGTCAACAACGGCTTTGAGATAGAGAGAGACATTAATTGTCTTCCCACTTTTGCTGGCTTGTCTTCTTCCCACCTTCTCATCACTTTGTGGCTTTCATACTCATGTCATATGAACACTATTTTAATAATAAACCAAAAGTTTCATATATATATATATCCTAAAATCTCCCAACTCTTTCAAAATTCGGAACTCTTTCAAGTCGTTACCGCAACGTAATTGCTAAAAATGGTGTCAAAGTTAAAATCTTTGTACACCGTTAACTCAATCTTAAAATGGGAATTGTGATGCTTATCAATGTGTAAATCAACCGAACTCAATCCCTAAGAGTAGAAACTCTTGAGACCCATCATATGAGTTACGGAAACGTACTTCTTCTTCTACATCCTCTGTTTCTATATCGAGGTTCGATGTATCGACAACAACCTTACACGAAATTGGTTGCTTATCACCAACTATAAGTGAGCATGCTTCGTAAACTCCATTTCCAGGTGGTAAATTCAGCAACGACGATGTCTGAAGTGAGATCTTCCCTCCTTTGATAGTTATATCTTGTGTTCTCACCCTTGAGATAACCCTGTGTGGTCTGCCGAGGAGCTCTGTTACATACCTCACATCTCCTGTAGCAAGAGCTTGACGGACTCGTGTGGACGATACTTGTCCTCTTTCTTTTGACTTTGAGTCCTCCTCTGTGTCTTCATTTCCAGAGACTTGGTTCTTATCCATTACAGAGTTAATGATGTAAGCTCTGATACCATACCGTTTGCATAACCTCACAAGTTCAGAAGCGTCACCGGAAGCTCTATATCCAAACCGGTAGTTTTCGCCTGCGGAAAAAAACAATTGTTTTTAGAATGAGAATTTTAGGAGACAGGAGGGAACTTTTGAGATACTAGTTTGGTATTCACCTGCCACAACTCCGCAGACTCTGAGCTCTCTTGACAACTTCTCAACAAACTGTTGTGGGTTAAGATGTCGAACGCTAGCAAATTCAATCTCAAACTCTACTGGTGCTATGTTCCCACAATAAGATGTCCAAGAGGAAAGGACCCGTTTTCGATCGCATTTGGCTACTATTGGTGCCCTGCTCATTTAGTCACCACAGAAGAGGATATAAACAGATTAAGAAGAGCATACTTTATTAGCAGAGAAGATCAATAGAGTCACAATCTACTGGTGTAACAAACTTTGATAGATAGGATGCTAGGTTAATTGGGGAGCTGGAAGGAGTAATCTGAATAGAAGAAGTTACCTTGGTTTCCAACCGAGTACTTCAGCAATTCCAACAAAAGACAATAGATATGGAGTACCAACTCTTGCAGCTTGAATTGCAAGCTCTCGGTGACCTATATGCAGCGCATCAAACTTCCCTAGAGCAACAATGCCTCCTGCAAATATGATTTTGTTTTGTCAAAACAAAAGACATGCCATGATGCTAAACGCAACACAAAACAGTAATTACCAAGCTAAGAGACTCGGTGGAAAAGTAAAAGCAACAGTAAACATCTAAATATAGCGGCCCTATATCTTCCACAAATTTCTAATCATAGCGCCAGAGAAACCTCTATGCAAATGGTGCGGAACTTCACTAATATACAATCAAAACTATCTTGTTTAGTATACATAGCGCTCCACTAGTCTTCCACAGGATAGCTGCTAATGGGAACTTGAAGTCAGATGAAATAGGCAAGCAAACAATACCTGCAACTGGCGAAGGCCCTTCAACTAGAAGCTCAGGAGCATCGTCTCCCTGGCTTCGGAAAGAAGAAATAGACAGATACTTTAGCAAAGACTCCAATTTTAAAAATTTTGAGTTGAACAACATTTTAATTTCTATGTATGTAGTACATAGCGCTCCAATTAGTCTTTGAACCCCCAAGAACCCAACTCTCAGCTATGCACTAATCAGGATATCTCACATCAAACAATCAGAAGTGTGAAAAGATTCAAAAACCTGAAACAATAGTGAGGAACTGGGGTTTTTGCAGTGAGACCTAGACAAAGACTTCATCCGCTGCTGCAATTTAGCCGAACAAGGTCTGAGCACGAATGAAGAAGACTGCCCAAAAACATCAGCACCGAGCGTATGAGGATGACGGTGATCCCAACAATGCACGAAGGCACGAGAGCCTCCGCATAACATGGTCACCGACTCTACTTCTCAAAAACCCCTTTAAAAATCCAAAATTGCTCTCTCCGAAACTCTTCGCCGGAGCTAAACATCACCGGTGACAGGTGTCGCTTACACAGTTCAAGCTGTGGTATATTTCATATCCACGTCCAAGACCTTCTCTTTAGCTCAGAGGGTTCGTACATTCCCAAATCTTTATATCTTTTTCTTTAACAACAAAAACATTGTGTTTGTACTTTGTAGAGAGCTTTAAGTACTAAATAAACCAAAATCAATATGTTCAAGTTTCACTTCACAAATGGAACACCAGACGCAACATTCCCTGCATACTCTACATACTCTACTCCAAAAAACTGCTTCAGAAAATGCTCCTCGTACGGTATCCTCTGAGCAAAAAAACGCCACACGACAACAGTGAACATAACCGTTGAAATGGGATTACAGAGCATAACTTGTGTACCAACCGACCAGATGAGAAACCCGCAGTAACTTGGATGCCTCATTACTCTATACACACCGTGAGTCACAAGCCTGTGATGCTCTTCGTGGCTGATCTTTATCAGGTGTGTAAACGATTCTCTCGCTGTTTTAATCGCTGCTTTCCTGATGATTTCTCCGACGATGATCATTACGAGTCCAAAGTTGCTGACCCACCAGTGTTGTTTCAGACGCGGGAAGAAGGTAATCTTGGTTAGGTATTCTAGCAACGACAAAAGCATTGCTAAAGCGTAATGCTTGCTGATCAAAAGCGAGCTAAGAGTTACGTTTGATGCTCCGTGAATGGCAATGGCTAGAATGTATTCGGATGTGTGGAAGAAGATTAGTGAGAGTAGCATTTGAGATAACTGTCTGATGCTAGTGTCACTGAAGATCTCTGTCATTACAATGAATTAACGAAGTGACTTTCTCTCCTCTTTAATCAATTCTTATGCTAATCCGTTAGAAGAAGTATTACTACTGACCTGAGAACGAGGCAGATGCATAGTGTATCAGTAATGGAAGCTGGTGCTCCATAACAAACCCGAGGGGATCCATGAACTGCATAACCACCTACAAAAGAATTACACCGAGAAGAGATAATACTCAATTAAACTGAAGATTCTTAAACCTGAAGTTTCCAATCACTCAATTTATGTAACAGTATGAATGTAAAAGGTTTGGCATCAAGAAACATATGAATCTTGATCAAAATATTAAACTTTCCCAAGGAAAGACAAGATATATAATCTTGATCCAAAATCGATTTGTATTATCACTGAGTTGTCCGAGTATCATCAGTCTGACCACACATTTAGCAAAGCATTGAAAAATGTTAAGTGAATACTAAAACTACAGTCTTCGTGGACATTGAATCTGACATAAAGATAAGCATTGATACTATAGTGTACATAAATCCCAAACCAACAAAACAATCGCATTGCAAGATTCATACAAGGATCAGCAAGCACACTACAGCTTATCCTTCAGAAAAGGGTTTCTTTTATTAACGCATCTTTTTTTTTGTCAAATTATTAACGCATCTTATGAGCAAGAATCCTAGCGAAATAATTCCAATGTAGAAAAAACAGAGACGATGAAATGAACAGAGCTTGGGAGGGGCCGAGGATTAGAGACAAGTAAAGTACACAATCGAAATCGAGAGCTTTGCCCAGAGGAATTTAGTAAAATCAGGGATTACCCAATGCTGAGAGAGATCCAAAGAGATGATCGCGTGGTCGTCTGAAGTTCAGGGAAGAAGAAAGTTTGTACCTTTTGTCAATTTATATATTTTGAGGAGATGATGAAGAAGAAAACAAAACCTCTAGGGGTAACAACAAAACAAATACTCTAGTCACGTGCGAGCCACGTGGGCCATACAGTCCTATTCATTGTTCCTTCTCTTAAGCTAGTCAGTCTCTCTCAAAGTCAAAAGGCAAAAAGAAGAGAAAACTATCGGTAAATTACACACAACAAAAAGATGGGTCACATGAGAAAGCAGCTCTTTGTTTTGTTGGCTAGGAACTTGGGACCTCTGTTTGCAAAAAAATGAGTCTGCCCAAGTTTTGAAGGAGTTGTTGTTTCTTTGCTTTCACATGGACTCTCAAAAACAGTTTTGTAGCTTAAGCGATTGGGATGTTGGGTTCACCAAGATTCACAAACGCCTCTGCACGGGCCATCCTACTCATGGCTGCGTTCCATGACACCAAGTTGTTCAGAAAAGTGCTTATATACCTAGCCCTGTCGTTCTAGCAACCGATTAAAAACAAACACTCATTTAGCCTTTTGAACAAAGAAAAAGTACACAAAACCACCGAAATAGCAAAGCTAGTTTTACCTTGTAGTCAAGATAGTAAGAGTGCTGCAAAGTAACATAAGAAAACGAATGATATTAGAAAATCTATTTTTTTTGTTTGTTTCTTAAGTGTTTCGTTTTGGGAGTATTGAGAGAAGAGACGAGATAGTTTACCTCCCAGACATCTAAGCAGATGATTGGCTGTAACAACAAGAAGAGATGTGATTAAAGACGCAACATCAAGTTTACGAAAGAAAGTTCACAAGAGAACAAATGAGAATCTACTTACAATATCGTCCCACACGAGTGGGTTAATTGCGTTTGAGGTTTTGACTACCTCAAGTCTTCTCTCTTCCCTCTTCACTGAAGTTCCAAAAAAAAAGAAACGAGAATCAAGGTTTACCAGTTCCTGAGTCCGGTTGACTAATGACAAATGAAAAGCTAGTAGAGTTTCTCACAGACAAGCCACACCCAGCCGGAACCAAACTGACTAAGAGCTGCATTAGTGAATTTTTCTCTAAAATTTGTGAAAGAACCGAAATCCTTGTCAATCTGTTCAAGAACACCCTTTTGAGGCATGTCTCCACCACCAGGTTGCATTGACTCCCAAAAGAAATCATGGTTATAGACCTAAACAACAAAATTATAATCATCATCAATCCTACCAACATTAGTGTGTCCCTCTAGCGATGTACAAACAAGTTAGAAAGTAAGTACCTGCGCAGCGTTGTTGAACTCGGGCAACGGATTCCCGTTGTTGTATGTCGCCTTGATAAGCTCTTCCATTGTGTATCCATAAAGTCTATCATCTTTCCCCAACTGTTTATTCAGATTGTCCACATAACCTCGGTGGTGTTTACCCCAATGCACTTCTAGTGTTCTTCGACTCATATAAGGTTCCAAAGCATCCTATTCACATTTGTTTTAAACTCTGATTAAAACTTCAACAAAAGCACTTCTTTTTCATATCCCTAAGAACAAGACCAATCTACTTTGCAAGAGACATACACAGATCAAGATACAATTTTGCCCTAAGCCTACCAGACAATTCACCTAAATTAACCAACTTTCCACAATTCCGTGCTTAGTCGAGAACAGCAAATGGACTACAGAAGCAAGAAATATATACTACACTTTGGAATCCGAATGCACTAAGGCTTATTTGCAACTTACAAGTGGATAAGGAGGTGTCTTTAGACCGTAGTAAGCTACAACCTTGAAACCACCTCGAGACCTAAGAGAGCATCTTCTCTGCTGGTTACTCTAAACAGTGACAAACAAACAAAGAAACGAAATTTGAAAGCTTTAGTGATTCAAAGAGACAGATTTATATGAAACAGAACCACAGTAATTTCACTGTATCATAAGGGAAAAAAAAAAATAAGAAGAAGGAAATCGAACCAGATTGACGAGCTTGGAGGATTTCAAACGTATACTAGAATCTGGAATTGTACCGAAACAGCTTGTCGTCACAACACAAGAACTCATAGCTCCTTCCCACTGTCGTCGTTAAAATCTCACTTCCGCGTCAAAACACAGAGAGAGCTTCTTCACTCCTGGGCTTATCAATCTATTTGGTTCAATCCGGTTAATGCTAAAAACCCAAAAACCTAGAAGACTTCACTCCGGTTAACACATTAAACCGGTAAATCGAACCGGAAAGATCAACCTCAAGCTAGAAGCAAGGGTTTTAGCAAATAGTCAAATACTGATGATCGATCCTTAGTAACCGAACAAACAAAAAAGCGTATATTTTGTCTCTATCAAGCCGTGAGCTGAAAGGCTAAAACCCTTGCTAGATTTCAAAGGGTTTAATTCGTTTAATTCCGTTTGATTCCACTGTCGATTGAATCATCTTAATTAATCAATGGCCGGAAGGGCTGCGACATCGTCGGCGAAATGGGCGAGAGAGTTTTTGTTCAGAAGGGTCTCGTCGAATCCTCTTGGAGCGACCCGTAACTGTTCTTCTGTTCCTGGAGCTTCCTCTGCACCTAAAGTTCCTCACTTTTCCAAAAAAGTAAGTAGCTTTGATGGATTTCTTGATAAATTCATCTCATTTTTTGCTTTACTCGAATCATATTGGAATCTTATTTGCTTCGGGAATTTAGTTTAGATGAAGCTAGATACTGTAGAACGTGTTCTTCCAGTTCTTGTTTTGATCTGAACATAGCACTTTATCTGGTGTAGTAGAGCAAGATCAGTGATGCTATTTCATTTTACAAGTGCAAAGTGTTTAACTTTGAAATTATATAGGGAAGGATATTGACAGGAGCTACCATTGGTCTGGCCATAGCTGGAGGAGCTTATGTGAGTACTGCAGATGAAGCAACCTTCTGGTACTTGTTTGAATAAAGTCCCCTGAAACGTTACATATCTTTTGCCTTTTGTAACTCTTGTGTTAGTTAACATTGCTATAGGCTATCTTGTAGTTAACTTTGAGGCAATCACTTTTGGTTTTTTACCTTTTTGCTTATCTTGTGTGTGTTGGACAGTGGTTGGCTATTCAACGCAACAAAGGTTGTGAATCCTTTCTTTGCACTTCTGGATGCTGAGTTTGCGCATAAGCTGGCTGTTTCGGCTGCAGCTCGAGGGTGGGTACCTAGAGAAAAGAGGCCTGATCCAGCAATCTTGGGACTTGAAGTTTGGGGAAGAAAATTCTCAAACCCAATTGGTCTTGCTGCTGGATTTGACAAAAACGCTGAGGCTACCGAGGGGTTGCTAGGAATGGGATTTGGTTTTGTTGAGGTAGGGTCTGTTACTCCTGTTCCACAAGAAGGCAACCCGAAACCCCGCATCTTCAGATTAAGCGAAGATGGGTGAGAGTCTCTAATCCCTTCTTGTTTACTTACCTTTAATGATGGAAGAAGCAAGAGTTCCAACTAAAAGACTTGTGTTATCGCCCCTCCAGAGCAATTATCAATAGGTGTGGATTTAACAGCGAAGGGATTGTTGTTGTTGCAAAGAGGTTGGGTGCTCAACATGGTAAAAGAATGTTGGCGGAAACATCAGGCACTTCGTCATCTCCAGGCGAAGAAGTGAAACCTGGGGGCAAATCTGGACCTGGTATTCTTGGTGTCAACCTTGGAAAGAACAAGACAAGTGAGGATGCTGCTGCTGACTATGTCCAAGGAGTTCATAACTTATCACAGTATGCGGATTACTTGGTACAAACTTCGTATTGTGATATATCGAGCATTCATTTTGATCTAATCTACCATAGAATTCGTTGTTCCTAATTTCCATTTCTCTTCAGGTGATCAATGTTTCATCACCCAACACTGCAGGGCTGCGCATGCTTCAGGGAAGAAAACAGTTGAAGGACCTTGTTAAGAAGGTTCAAGCTGCTCGAGATGAGATGCAATGGGGTGATGAAGGTCCTCCTCCTCTTCTTGTAAAGATTGCTCCTGATCTGTCCAGAGGAGAGCTTGAAGACATTGCAGCGGTACGTTTTACTAAAACAAAACACATTATATAGTTTCTAAGTAAATGGCTCTAACTACATTGTATTGGTTTGTGTAGGTGGCTCTTGCTCTCCACTTGGATGGGCTGGTAAGTTATCTTGTTACATGAACTAACTTCCGTCTCATCAGTGTCAATTAATGAAGCTTCCAACATGTTTAACGTAGTGTAGCAAAAGCGACCAAAAGTTTGTTTTTTTATATTTCAAGTCACAGTATGCTGCAAATCAGAATGCTTTTGGTGATGGTGATGATGTATCTTTGCTTCTCCTGTAGATCATATCAAATACAACAGTCTCAAGGCCAGATCCTGTAACCAACAACCCTGTGGCAACAGAAGCAGGTGGTTTGAGCGGGAAACCTCTCTTTGCTCTCTCCACCAACATGTTGAGAGAGATGTACACTTTGACAAGAGTAAGTTTTTAGCCTAAAAAAAGACGATCCACTAATTGCCTGAGGAATGAAAATTTTTTTTCTGATTTGGGTTTTTTGGATATTTTCATGGTTACTTCCTTAGGGAAAGATTCCATTGATAGGCTGCGGCGGGGTTAGTAGGTAAACTCTTGGAACATACCTCAGATGCTATAGTTGTGAGAACAAAAGAAATGATTTAAGATGAATTGTTTGTGTTTTCAGTGGTGAAGATGCTTACAAGAAAATAAGAGCCGGAGCTACTCTTGTTCAGCTGTACACTGGATTCGCGTATGGAGGACCTGCCCTCATCCCACAAATAAAGGTATTCCTTTCCCATAAAGACCGATCTTTTTTTTCATCCAGGATAGTTTTATAAGCATAGAGAAATTCTTAAAGCCACTTTCACAATGTTAATTAGACCAAATTCTGAAGCTTTTGGTGTCAAAAACATCTCTCTTTGTTGTAAGCACAACCAACTGTTCATGTCGAGGCAGATTGATACTAATATTCATGTCTTTATGTTGCAATAGGAGGAACTCGTGAGTTGCTTAGAAAGGGATGGCTTCAAGTCAATCCATGAAGCAATTGGTGCTGATCACAGATGATAAACTCGAAGAGCAATACCCAGAGGAGGGTTCTTTTCTTAAAACGACAAAACAAAGTTGTATTTAGTTTCACTGATTCAGTTGTTTCTTTCTTCCATCATGGTTTTTTTTGTCCCTTTTCTCTCGGTTTATTGAGAAATAACTAGCAACACTTTTTCCTCAATTCACTACTGTTTTCTCAAAATTACAGCACAGGTTCTTCTAGCACATAAAACACAAACCGACTGGGATAATAAAAATCATAACATAACTGATTGGACAAAAACATTAGCAATATCAGGAAAGGTGTCAATAGTAAAAGAACTAGAGAAGAAGAATTTTCATGACGTGGTTGCAACTGAAAACTGTTTAACTTTGGCCTGCAAGACCATCCCGGCTTCATCTGCCACGCTTTTCTTTTTAGCTGCGACCTGCATTAAATGAACAATATTCTTGAAGTTAACAACTAAAGTCTCGGGTAAGCTATCTATATATAATAGCAAACTCACTTTTTGTGTCAATTTTTAATCCAACAGATGAGATTAGTTCCAGTTTTAATCCAACGGTTTAAAATTATTAATCGTGTCTTTTCGTCGCACCCCCATCTTTCAAAAGTCACACCTCTTAGTCTTTGCATCTCTTTGTTGTACCTCCTGGTTTCAAAAATCACATCCATTAATTTTTACACCTTTTAAATCATACCTCTTAGTCTTTGCATCTCTTTGTTGTACCTCCTGGTTTCAAAAATCACATCCATTAATTTTTACACCTTTAAAATCACACCTCTTAGTCTTTCCATCACTTTGTTGTACCTTCTGGTTTCAAAAATCACATCCATTAATTTTTACACTTTTTAAATCACACCTCCTTAGTCTTTGCATCTCTTTGTTGTACCTCCTGGTTTCCAAAATCACATCCATTAATTTTTACACCTTTTAAATCACACCTCTTAGTCTTTGCATCTCTTTGTTGTACCTCCTGGTTTCAAAAATCACATCCATTAATTTTTACACCTTTTAAATCACACCTCCTTAGTCTTTGCATCTCTTTGTTGTACCTCCTGGTTTCCAAAATCACATCCATTAATTTTTACACCTTTTAAATCACACCTCCTTAGTCTTTGCATCTCTTTGTTGTACCTCCTGGTTTCAAAAATCACATCTATTAATTTTTACACCTTTTAATTTCACACCTCTATGTGTTACACCTCTTTGTTGTACCTCCATGTTTCATATCTATTAATTTTTACACCTTCATTTCACACCTCTATGTCTTACACCTCTTTGTTTATTATATATAAACTTTTCTTGACTACATAAACAAGTTTCGAAAAATTATTTTCTGAGTACTAAAGAATTGTATTATTGAAGTATTTTTTTAACATTCAAGCATCAATCTCTACTTCAAGGTAATTTAATATTTTTGCTGCGAATGACCTGTAGTGTTTCTCGGTTAGATTATTATTACTGTTAGTCGACACTATTAAGTTCATAAATTAATCTTAGTTTTGTTAACTTTTAGTCTCTTCAAAATTTTTAGCCTTTCCGGTTTTCATGTTTTTGCATGGCTAATGTTATTAAGTACGTGTGCCATATTTTTGCATGGCTAATATTTTTGATTCTCAATGTGCAGATTTTATTTTTTGACTTTCTGGAAAAAGCAAAACCAAGATACAAGAGGCATGATGATATGCAGTGATGCTAGAGCTACGGATAAGCCAAAATTTTTTAACAAACATGGTATAATTATAATATGTTCTTATTTTAACCTATTTATTTTTTCTAACAAACATGGTATAAATGTTATTATTTTTTTTTCCATTAGATGTTCATGATCCAGGTTAGTTTACATTTTTTGTAAATAAAGTTTTTAAAAATTTTAGTTGAATTATAATTTCTTATACTTTCTGGGTGTCAAACATTTTGATAATATATAGAAATATTACAAATGAGCATGGAAATAGAGAGTGCCGAAGAAAAAGCCAGACATACTTGTGACAACACAAAATCATTTTCTAGAAAGCGTAAGCACGACCAAATGACAAGTCAAGTTAGAAAGAAAAGATCTACTAAAGGTAACTTATTTAGTCTTTGATGACTTTCTAATCTGTATATACAACTTTTTAAAAACATAATGTATAACAGTCACTTTTAGAGTGATCTGGAATGCCAAAAAAAAAAATGCAAGAAATTTATAAAATTAGTGTTTAACCTAAAGAAGAGAACATCAAAAGGTGAGATATTATTATCACCTGTTTCACCACATCGACTTCGTTTTCGCTGTCGTTTATTGAAGAACATGATGGTACCGATTCATAGACATAAGTGGGAAATCAAATAAAAGAGGATGCAGCCTTGATGGAGCGCAGCCGACATGGTGGAATAGGATGGATTGGGAGAGACCAACATAAAATCCTCTGTTCTATATTTTATTAATTTTCTAAACTTTTGTAGTTTAATTGAATTGCTTTGATTGAATAGCTAATGAGTTTACAAGTTTTTGTCTATATGCATTCTTAGTCTGTTACATCTTGATTTTTTTTCTTTTCCAAAGAGGAATATGTGATTTGAAGCAAATATTACAAATCCATGTATCAAATGTGTTAGTAGGAAATAAAGCAATCAAGATTAACCCATTAAAAGGGAGGAAAGAAGAGGTCTTTTGAGGGAAAACGTGAGACCAACATGCATGGAACTGTGGAAAGCATTACAGCCAAATATATATCTCCAAAAGTTGTAGCTGAAGAATGTGAGTTACTCTATACTAACCAATTAGGTTTGATTGGTCGGTCATATAAAACTCGGTTTTGTACATATCTAAAAGTGAGAGAAAAAACATCCACAAGCATAAGTGAAATTTCATATATGGTTAAAAGTAATGTTCATAGTAAATCATTTGTATACAAACTCCACTTGTTTACAGCATCGGAATATTGATTGCGATTTGTGAATCAGTAATCTATAGAAAGAGAAATCACGTATCAAAGTGAAAGGGAAACGAAACTCAATCCAGCCATCTACTCCGATCCCAATCTTCGACCTTCCTTCGACAAGTGGCATTTAGTACTTTCTCGATATAGTAAATAAACCAAGAGAGAAGCAGCCTCGTATGTATTTCGATTGATAATGATCAACAACAAAGACAATTTCTAATAGCGAATTAAGAAAGGATACCAATATATAGCACCATATCGTCGAAGACAAACATAAGTGCAATTTTATATATGGTTAAAAGTAATGTTCATAGTAAATCAAGCTTTAAAAAAGGCTAACTTTTGTATGTGACAACATAAAATATAATAACATTGAAATGAATCTTTGGCTTTTTAATCAGCAGAAAGCAATAGCAAGAAGTGAAAACGATCAAATTGATTGAGAAAAGAAAGAATTTAGGATAAATTACAAATGTTAAATTTCACCTCCCTGTGCGGCAACGCACGGGTCGCTTTCCTAGTAGATGTAAACATAGGTTCTCAAATAAAAGAGTACTGAAACAATTTGGCACTGATGCAAGATTGATGTGACGCAAGACTGAAGCAAATAAAAAGGAGAGATCATAGCCGTTTGATTGGTCCTCCTTTCCTGCACATTGTCAAGCACCCCGTAGAGCCCATACATGCATATATAATATACACTAAGTAGATCATAGCCCTTTGTAAAAAGTACAGCCTAACCCCTGTTTATGCGTTTTAAGAAAAGATAAGCACCTCTGCTTCCTTATTGTTACCAGCAGGAACCATCCCTTCCAAAAATGCTAAAGCCATCTCAAAATTATCTTCAGTGGATAAACAAAACATCCCTTATCAAGCTCTCATCTGCCCAGCTGTTCATTTCCTTTAACTTCATGAAGGCTGAATCATGACTGTTTACCGGCAGAATCAAACTGCCTTTTTCGTTTCTTTCCAGGCTACACAGAAAGAGAGATCTGCATTTGTATGGTATCATACTTGTTACCTCTTTTATCGGAGTATTCTCTGCAACCACAGGTTTCTGATGCTCAGGCTATTGTTAGCAATGTGAAGGTCAGATCCGAAATCTAAAGTGCTGTCTCTTGCTATCTTTTATCCTTTGTTATATAACTTGTATTGGAATCTTACCTTTCTTGTTTTGTCATTCAGTTGTAAGTTTGTATCATCTCTAACTCCTAATTTTTTTACTTTAAAACTGTATACTGTAGCCTACTAGTTTGAGAGGTTTTGTTTGTTGCATTGTATTAGACTTGACTTCAAAAGTGGGCTACATCATTCTTCCCTGGAAATGTTTCAAAATCACAACATCCCTTGAAAATCAGGAACTACGATATAATGTAAAGAATATTTCTTGTACAAGATCTATCGTGGAACTACGATAACGGAGCTCGATTGACATAATTTTGAGCTTCATATATGGGTAAGGAAGCACAAGCACTTGTTGTCTAGAATTTATGTGGAGTGGAGAACCAGAGAACATAAAACTTGGATAGGAAGTTATTGACTGATAATATATTATAGCTATTGTCTGTTTTATTCAGCTTCTGTTTAAGCATTTCTTACTGAGGTAAGTTATCCGGTTATGGGCTTATCTGGAGTTCATAGATAGCTTTGCATGTTGAAAGAGTACTTAAAAGTTTATTTTAATGAAATTTTCTTTTGAGTAGTTTGAACTAATTAATTAAATCCTTCTCTCTAGGTAACAATTCCGTTTGGGGAAGCTGCAGAATTTGTTATCATTGGTTCTGATGGTAGAGAGCATTCCTTACGAGCATTCCTCTCTCTCTCTCTAATTAAATCCTTAAGTTTCTTTCAAAGAGGGAAGCTAGTAGACCGTAAGAATGATTTTGAGTTTGATGAGCCTGACAAAAGTTAATATAGGATCTAAATTAATAAGTACTTAGTGATTGTGATTGATTATATATAGATAGATACACTGATATATATAAATACTACAACGGTTAGATTGACTATAGAATAAAGGAAATCGAATCCAATCCAGATTGCATGGTGACAACAAAACGCGTATATATCATTATATCATTAATTAATGAAGAGAAATAATGGAAGATATAGTGACTTTTATATCTGCAAAAAAAAGCTTGAAAGATGTTAGTGATTGTGATTGATTATATAGATACAGTGATAACGGTTAGATTGATCTGCAAAAAAAAAAGCTTGTGAAAGATCTTACTACAACGGTTAGATTGATTTTAACGGAAATCGAATCCAATCCAGATTGTGACAACAAACGGAAAAGAGGAAAATTACAATTACTGATATATAAACGAAAAAAGGAAAATTAGTAAACGCATATATCATTATATCATTTAATGAAGAGAAATATGGAAAATCGAATTTTCTACATAAATAAATTACCCTCTGAAGTTGTGTGTGTGTGTTTACCCTAATTCTCATCAAAAGAAACTAAAAAGCTTCTTCTTCTACTTTTTTCTTCTCTCTGCAGTAAACAAACAAAACAACGTACAACAATGGTTTCTTCTTCTTCTTCTTCTTCAATGTTGTCGGTGAGGAACCGCAAGTGTTTCAAGCCCTCGCTCTCTTCCGTATCAAAGAAGACAACAAATCTTGCTTTGAGAGAAAAGACCATGTTTAAGAAAGCCTCCGAGCTCTCGATCCTTTGTGATGTCGAACTCTGTGTGATATACTACAACCGTGACGGAGAACTCGTCGGGACATGGCCGGAAGATCAATCCAAGGTTCGAGACATGGCAGAGAGATACAGCAAACTCAACGATAGCGAGAGACGCAAGAAAAGCACAAACCTTTCTCAGTTTCTGAATAAGAAGACCGACAAGAAGACATCTTTAGATATCAATGACAAGAGATTCTCTGAGAAACTTTTGGAGATGGAGGCTTCCTTAGAGAGTAATCTACGGGTGTTACAAGATCAGCATCTTCGGGTGTTACAGAACCAGACAGAACAACCCGATCAGAACCCTTTGGTGTCTTCCGCCGGCTTCTTCACAACATTGATGAGCGGTGGTGTGTCAAAAACAGAGCAATACCTATCGACGCCTTCATCGACTCAACAACTTCCTCCTCTGATGATGCAGACACCACTTGTCCACTTTGATGATCAGTTGTTTGCCGAGTGGAATCCGTCGTCTTTTTCTTTTGCAGAAGATCCATCATTGATGTTCTCTTCTTTTGCAGAAGATCCATCATTGATGTTCTCTTCTTTTTACCATTGAAGTCTTTGAATAGGTCAACCGTTTATTATTTTCTATTATGTATGATTGATTACGAAGTTAGATTATGATGAGTTTAACTCTGTTAGCAAGCAAAAAGTCTCTTCTTAGCTTGTGGCCGATTTAGATATATTTAGGGTTTGTTATGAATTTTTGTATCATCCTTTGAATTGTATGTTTTGCCAATTGTATGAATGTATTTTTCTCTCAAGTAAAGTTTCTAACATAGTCTTTGGCTTCTTCTACTTTTTTTTTTTTCTTTCTGAGTCTTAAATTTGAGTTTGATCAAACTAACTATATTAAGGGGGTTTTATGCAATAGATCACATTGAATGTTAAATGTCTATAATTGATGCATACAAAGTAAACTAATTGAGTAATTTGAACCTTAATGTTTCTGTGAAATCTTCGGGTAATGGAGGAAGAGCTTTTCGAAAGATAAGCATTATGCGATCAGGGTTCTTTTCTCAAAACGACGACAAAACAAAGTTGTATTTAGTTTCACTGATTCAGTTGTTTCTTTCTTCCCCAACAATGACATCATGATGGTTTTTTTGTCCCTTTTCTCTCGGATTATGAGAAATAAGTAACACTTTTCTCAATCTACTACTGTTTTCTCAAAATTACAGCACAGTTTCTTCTAGCAAATAAAACACAAACCGATTGAGATCATAAAAATCATAACATAACTGATTGGACAAAAACATTAGCAATTTCAAGATAGGTGTCAATAGTAAACGAACTAGAGAAGAAGAAATTTCACGACGTGGTTGCAGCTGATAACTGTTTAACTTTGGCCTGCAAGACCATCCCGGCTTCATCTGCCACACTTTTCTTTTTGGCTGCGACCTGCATTGAATGAACATCATTCTTGAAGTTAACAAGTAAAATCTTGAGTAAATTTAATAGATGTAAATATAGGTTCTCCAATAAAATAGAATTGAACAATTTGGCAGTGACGCAAGATGATTGATGTGAACAATACTGAAGCAAATAAAAAGGAGAGATCATAGCATTGGATTCTGATTTATACTGAAACGATACTCGAACTACTAACAAATACAGGAACAGCGGTTTAAATGCGGAGTTAAGTAAAGACTCTACTTAGTGTATATTATATATGCATGTATGGCTCTACGGGGTGCTTGACAATGTGAAGGAAAGGACCAATCACCAACCAAAGGGCTTCATGATTATGTTTACTGCATTCCTTAGCAGCCATAAAACTTACAGCCCTCAACTATTATCTACAACGGATCAGTCACTGAAAGATTCAAGTAAGAGCCTAACCCCTCGTAATAGAATCAGACTCCATTCTATATTTTACTCATTTCACAACTTTGTAAAGGTTAATGAGAACAGTGGCATTCTTTTGTAAAAAGTACAGTTCTAACTTCTAAGGCATACTCTATAAGCCGTATGAGAGTGAAGTGTAGGCCTTTTTTTCTCTATTTCCCACCTTAGGATCAATCTAAGCACCAAATCAAGCATTTCAAAGTTGCCAAGAGAGTGATATTTACCTCAAAAAGTTGGTCAAAGTTGGATTTGAGCAAGTTGATCTTCCTCTGACAATAGTCTTTTCCATCATCCATAGTTTTCTACAAAAATGTAAAAGCAAAAACACTTGAGGTGCTACACTAGGAACGAGCTTAATTGAATAATCAAATTCTTATTGTGATTGCATTACCTCAATGAAGTAACCAGTGCCAATATCAACTAGAACCTTATCAGCTTCATCAAGTGTCCCAGGCACGTAGAGTGAAGCAGTGAGTGGTACAAGCATCTTCTTACCTACCCATTTTTCAATTTTTTTTTAATTTCAAAATCATCCAACTCTGAAAGAAAAATATCAAAACTGAAAGAAGAAGTAGATGCGAAATTAGAAAAACCTTGAGGTCGAAGAGACAGATCGTTGAGAGCGGCGGCGGCGGAATCGAGACGAACGGTGGCTGTACGGATGTTGTTGAGACTGTCCTGAAGAAGATTCACTTCCAGATCCGCTTGTTCCTTCAAAGCTTTCAGCTGATCGATTCCCATCTTCTCCATCTCTCCTCTCGATGATGTTGACGCCATTCTCTCTCTTTCACAGTCGCGTCTTCGAATCTGCGAAATCGCTGAAACTCTATTTTTTTGTCAAAAGCTTGGAGACGACGAACAAAGTGTGGCCCGTTAAGTGGACTCAACGTTAAGGCCCATAGAGACCCATTTAAGCCGTTTCTAACATTTTTCGAGGCCTTATATGATTAAAGAAAATATAGTATGTGTTCTATACTTCTATTCTGATTCAAATAAAAGACTTAATATTCATTTTAATTCAATACAAATTATATACTCCATATTCATTAATTAAAATTTAATATAATTTTATTAATAACATCATAATTTCTATAGAAAAAAACTGAGGAAGACAAATAGAGATTTGTTATGAAAGTAGAGTTTAGGGATAAAGCTCTTGTGATTCTTATTGATAATTCCCAAGGATTACATGCATATATATAGTAGATTACATAAACCGACCTAAGACCTAATGGTCGAGTAAGGTTTGGCTAATGGGCCTAAGCTATATGGACTGAGTAAAGCCTATAGACCGAGACTCCATAGCTTAGTACATGGGCCGGTCTAGTGAGTCCACTAAGTGTTTCACAACACTCCCCTTTGGACGAACGACCGTGCCGATGTTGGATGGGATCGCTGCAATGTGCTTAGGGGATGCTGCCTCATTAAAACCTTACCAGGAAAACCCATTGGGACAAAACCTTGGTGAAGGAAAAAGAGTACAGCACGCATTGCTCCCCCTGTTCCAAACATCACTCCAAGTCCCTAAGTCTCCGCATTCCAATCTGGTGCGTGAGCTTCTTGAAAGTTGTTGTCGGTAGCGATTTGGTGAAGGGATCGGCTGAGTTGTCACTTGACTGAACTTGCACTATCTGAACTTCTCCGGCCTTTTGTAGTTCATGTGTAGAGAAGACTTTGGTGATATGTGCTTCGTCCGATCTCCCTTGATGTAACCTTCCTTGTGCGATGCAGGCTGTGTTATCTTGATAAATTACGGTTGCTTCTTTGCTGTCTTTGACTATACTGCAATCCGTCCTGACATGTTGAGTCTTCAATCTCAACCATACATACTTAAACTTTCTTTGCTATAACCTGCATCAGCTAAAACCAACTAAAACCTTCTTCGTTATAGTTAGTAAAATATAAACCCAAAATTAAATGTTCCTCCGTAGGTAACATAACATAATAAATACTTAATTTCACTCTAGTGCCTTTGGGTTTGTCAAGAACTAATTCTTGCTAGGAGGTTCACGGCAAAACTTATCTCTGGTCTAGTGTGGCTAGCCAAGACATTAACTCTCCTATAGCACTGAGCTATGGCATTTAGGACTGAGAACTTCCTTATTGTCCTTCTTTGGACAAATGGATCTTTATCCAAGTCAATACTCCTAACAACCATTGGGCTAGTCAATGGGTGAGCTTAGTCCTTATTAAAACTCTTGAGTACCTTTCTGTATATGCCATCTAGTGCACAAGGATACCATTGCTTCTGTACTCAAGCTGCAATCCCAAACAGAATTTTGTATTGCCTAGGTCTTTCATCTCAAACTCTCTTTTGAGATATTCTACAGTTTGGGCGATTTCCCCAGAGGTTCCAAGGATGTTCAAATCATCCACATAGACTGCTATTATCACAAATCCTTTGTTTGCAAACTTCTTTATAAATATACATGGACTGATGGGGTCATGACTATAGCCTTTCTTTGCCAAAATTTGCTAAGTCTATTATACCACATTCGACCACTCTGTTTCAGTCCATAAAGCGATTTGTCTAGCCTTATGCAGTATTGTTCTCGAGAACCACTCTTATAATCGAGCTCTATACCCTCTGGTAATCTTTCATTTTTCAGTGGACCATGTAAGTATGTGGTTTTAACATCCATTAACCACAAATTACAGTTTTTCTCTTATAGCCAGACTTATTAAAGTCGTTGCATCCATCACAGGGAGTAATTCTCCTCATAATCTATTCCTGGTCTTTGAGAGAATCCTTGTGCTTTAAGCCGTGCTTTATCTCACGCTTTTATTACTCTCATTTCTCTTTCTTACAAAGACCAACTTATGTCCAACTGGCTTTATATCAAGTGTTGTCCTTAAGGTCGGACCAAAACACATTACTCTTCTTCTAAGAGTTAAGCTCCACGTCAATAGCCTTTTCCAATCTTTGCTTTGAGTATACTCTAAAATAGACGTGAGCTCTAGATCCTCATTTATCTCAAGTGCTACCTTGCATGCAATTATTTCATTGATGTCGACATCATCTTTGCGGTTCCATTTTATTCTAGACATGATATAACTTATTGAGATCTCATCATTATCAATACCTTCAGGTCCTTGAGGTTCAGCGTCCCAAACCTCAATTTGGTACCTTAGGATTTACCGCGGCCATGTCTATATTTTCTGTAATTCCCTTAACCTCGGTCTATTTTGCACCTTAGATTTCCGAGGGTTCTTATCTTTGGAACCTACTGGTCTACCTCGTTTCCAACGGGTTCTAGACTCTGTAGCAACTTGATTATTGTGTTCCTTCTGAACATCAATACGTACTGGTGCATTACAAGCTGGTATGTACGATTTTCTTACTCTCTTTGGGTCAAAAGGAATCTGGCAATTTATTAGCTAGCTTTCGCATATATATAATTCTTTGGACCTCTGCATCTCATGCTAGAGTCCGAGGATCTTGCCAATTTAAGGATGTTTGATTCCATAATATTTTCCTTGACCAGCTTGTCTTTCTCTGCATTTCTCTCCACCCAACATAGGGAATTCGGATTCAGCAAACTGACAATCCATGTATCTGGCCACAAATAAATCACCCATAGTTGGCTCAAGATACTTAACAATGGTGGGAGAATCATATCAACATATATTCCCATCCTCCTTTGAGGTCCCATCTTTATTCTCTTGTGATGATGCATTTCATACATAAACGGCACACCCGAATATCTTTAGATGGGATATGTCTGGCTCATGACCCGTTAGTAATTGGGAATATTTATTCTCACTAGATGGCCTGATGCGTATAAGCTCTACTGCATGTAATACCGTGTGTCCCCAAGCCGACACAAGAAGCTTCGACCTCATGAGTAATGGTCAAGCAATACGTTTAATAAGGGATTCATCTAATCCACTCTCTGTATGTTCATGTGCCACAGGGTGGTCCACACTTCCTCCCATGGACATACCGTTATTATTAAACGCTTGGGTTATATGCTCACCAGCACTGTCTAGACTTATAGTCTTAAGTGGATAATCTCTTTATTTACTGGTTATGGCCTTATAATGAGTTTCCCTTGTGTACATGCTACACACGTGAGATTCTTAGGGATAACTCTTCTCTCTTAGGAGTGTGCCCATCGGCTTACGCATCATGTTAGGACCCGGATGGCCAATCCAGTCATGCCATAAAGTGAATTATTGAACATCTTGTTCATTTATCATTCTGTGCTTTGCCAATTTAGCCTCTATCATGTTAATCTTAGCATGGTATAAACCAGAGGCTAGTGCAGGTATAGTCTCTAGGGCCTTCTTTTGTCCTTTTACATTTTCTGTAATGTATAGGAATTCTCTAGTCCCTTCACACTTGGTTTCCACATGATAACCATTTAATCTTATATTTTTAAAGCTCAACAAGTTTCTCTTGGAGCTGGGTGAATATAAGGCATCACTCAATTCAATGTGTGTTCCCTTAGGCAACAACACGTGAGCCTGGCCGTAGCTTTCACTTAGGCTTGCTATACCCGCTTATCTTTGCTAATATTGGCATTCTTAAAGTTGTGTGGCTTAATCCACTATCCACCACACTTATTTTCTTGTCCTTAGCCATTTCCAATAATGGACAAGAATTTAAACCACAATAATAATCCAATAAACATAGAAATTAAACTAAAGCTATATTTAGGCAACCAGAAATCTCATAATTTAATTGGTCATCATTCTCATGGCCAAATTTCCTTTACCATCGAGATGCACCAAAATTAGTTTCTGGATTCTTTTCAAATTCTCTTGATAGAGATTAATTAGATGTTTAGGAGTCATGCATGTCTTTATCCAATGGTTCTCCATACCATATCTATGACAAGTGGACTTGGTCCTATGTTGCGGTTTGAAATGACCCGCGGCCTTTCCCCCCGACCACGGCCGAAGCCTAATCGGTTTCTACGGCCTTGACCATCATAATTATGCCTTTGGTAAGTCCCACGACCAGGACCACCATGTCCACTTCTTCCTCGGCCACGGCCACTCTTGTCCCTACGGACATAGTTAGACTCCTTGGTCTCTTTTGGCTCTATAGGCTCTTGAGGAGTTTCTTAGTCATATAAACCTTGTGGGCTTCATTGCACTTTTCATCAATAATATCTCATTGTTTTGCTCATCTAGCATTAAACAAGAGTTTTAGGTCTGCATAGGTTTTAAAACCTTTCTCGCGATATTGCTGCTGGAGCACAATGAAATGTTGAGAATGTCTTCTCCAACAATTCCTTCTAAATGACCCTAGTACCACACAACCTTAGGATTGAGACAATCTTTAAAAGCTCTGAGTTATACTCATCTAGGGACTTGAAGTCCTGGTTCCTTAGGTTTTCTAATCGAATTAAGCCTTTGGTAGGAGCACCATCTTGTAGTGTCCTATATTTGCTTTTAAGCTCTGTCCAAAGGTCAATAGGGTAATCTATTGTGAGGTATTGGTTTTCTATTCTCTCAGCAAGATAATTGTTTGATGTCTATATTTTCTTAGTGCAATCATTATAATCAACAATATACTCACATAGGTCCTTTAAAATATATGACATGCATCATATCATTAGCATGCGGTATTAGCTCCCGTTACCATGCAAATAGGTCATGCGGATTTGCCCCCGTTACCATGCCTTTAATTTGTTCATAGGCCATGTTAAAACATGCCTTGCCTTTTCTTATAATTTTTGGCTTTGGTGTTTTATCTCATAATTTCGAACTTAGGCCATGCGATATTTAAGATCGAACCATGCCTTATCTTTGCTTACAATTTTCGTGGCTTAATATGTCTTGTGTTTTATCTCATAATTTCAAACTTAGGACATGCGATATTTGAGATCGAACCATGCCTTAGGCCATGCGATATTTAAGATCGAACCATGCCTTATCTTTGCTTACAATTTTCGTGGCTTAATATGTCTTGTGTTTTATCTCATAATTTCGAACTTAGGACATGCGATATTTGAGATCGAACCATGCCTTAGGCCATGCGATATTTAAGATCGAACCATGCCTTATCTTTGCTTATAATTTTCGTGATTTAATCTATGCACACAAGACAAGAAAACTAAATAGCATGCAATAGTTTCCTTTTCTTAGATAATCTAGAAATTTTCCTTTTTCTTAACTTTTCCTTTTCTAAATAGGAAATTAAACAAAAACGTTTAGAGACCTAGACTTTCTCTAGGATCCCGATTTTAATTTGATTTTAGGGTTCTTATGCAACCTAAATTTACAGGAAAATTCTATGCCAAATTCGATTAACAATACTCTTATGCAAATCGATTTAATTTCAAAGATGCATGCAGTTCCATATTTTAAATATCCTAGAACAATCAGATTCATAATACTCTTTATGAAATTCGAAATTAACAGTTTAGTTCTAGGTTCTTATGCATCAATCAATCAAGCAATAATAAGCAATCAATCAACCGGATTTAAGCTTGATATATCTTTGGTGCAATTCACAAACAATCTAACAATCCTATATGACCGGTTTTAGAGTTTTATAGGATTAGGTCTCTTAAGATTTGTTTGTTGTGTACTTGGATGTTTTAGGGTTCAATAGTTTTAGGTCCAAGTTCGATTATGGTTCTAAGAGAGTTTTAATCTTGTTTACCTTTCACCAATTAGGGTCTGACTGGAATTGATCTGGGAGCTAAAGACCTCAGATATACCTTTGATTTCTGATCATGAACCTCGGACCACGTACTGCTCTCGTCCGGATCACGTACTGCTCTCGTCCGGATCACGTACTGCTCTCGTCCGGATTTTCGTACCGCTCTCGTCCGGATACGTCTAGGAACCGCGAACCTCGACCGAAACTCGAACAAAACTTGATCATCGAACAGAAACCGGATCGCGAACGATGATGGATCACGAACAAGGATTAATCGCCGAGAGTTTTGGATTATCGTCGAGGGTTTTGGACTATCGTCGAGGAATATGGACTATCATCGAGAGTTCTTCGAGGCAAGGGGATAAATCTCGAAGAAGAAGAAGAAAGGCGGTTTAGGGTTTTGGAATCGGCGGCGGCTCTAGGGTTTTTAGGGCTAGAGGCTATCGTGCTGATAACGTGTTATGAAAGTAGAGTTTAGGGATAAAGCTCTTGTGATTCTTATTGATAATTCCCAAGGATTACATGCATATATATAGTAGATTACATAAACCGACCTAAGACCTAATGGCCGAGTAAGGCTTGGCTAATGGGCCTAAGCTATATGGACTGAGTAAAGCCTATGGACCGAAACTCCATAGCTTAGTACATGGGCCGGTCTAGTGAGTCCACTAAGTGTTTCACAACAAGATTTTCTTTTACACACAAGAAAAAAAGATTAATATATAATTTCAGTTAATCAATGGATTTACCAAAACTTTTTTTGTTCAAATTTCTTGAAGATGATATAAATAAAATATATTAAATAAATTTTAGTATGATAAAAGTTTTACACAGATAATTTGAAAATAGAAGTGCCATAGCTTACAACAAATCCAAAACTACATAATATTAACTAAGGATTGATTGGTGGATCAGATATCCTTGGATTTTGGGACACCCTGATCCAGATTCAATATGAAACATCTAATTTGAAGCCGGATCTAATTAACAATAATAATATTCATGTGTATTTGAATCCACATAATTAAAAATATTAAAATTATAATATGTTAAAAGTTTTAATTTACACAACCGGATCTGAAAGCTCTGGATAACCTGATTTTTGAATCGAAACAGATCTCAAGTCTGGATAAAATCTGGATATTTTGCTCACCCCTAGTTCTAAGTTAGACATCAATTTTTCTGAAAAGTAAAGATTAGAAGGAAAGTATTTATTACTTAAGCGTACATTTAAAACACGGCACTAGTAGAGCTGGTAGTGTGAGGTGAATGAGAGGCTATTTACATACGTGTGTGGTGTGTCGGTCCAAAATGCTAGTATATATGTAATATGAGAAATATTAATACTCGTACATGAATTTCTATGCCAGCCTATAAAAATAATTTATCGGGTAGAAAAGATCAAAGAAATGGGACCATATCATCAATTATTGGGGTTGGGGTCATTTAGATGATTCGACAATAAAAAGGTACGGATGTTTTTTTATTTTTTTATACGAGTCGATGATCACTAAGATCCCCCACTCGTAATTATTTGCATTAGTGTTAATTACTAGTACTACTAATTAAAGAAATAACAAACCACCAACTTTTTGGTTAGATCTTTCCATTAATGGATTTTTTTTTGTTTCTTTGATGGCGAAATTTGTTTGATTCTTTGATTAATAAGTGCGACCTAAAATAGTCTAAGCAACCTATCTAATCACTTTGACAATTTTTTCATCAAATATCTATATATAATAGTAAATTTACTTTTTTCTGTCAACTTTTAATCCAACGGATGAGATTAGTTCCACTTTTCATTCAATGGTTTAAAATGATTAATCGTATCTTTTCGTCGCACCCCCATCTTTCAAAAATCACCCATCTTAATTTTTGCATCTCTTTGTTGTACCTCATGGTTTCAAAAATCACATTCATTAATTTTTACACCTTTTTATTTCACACCTCTATATGTTACACCTCTTTGTTGTACCTCTATGTTTCACATATATTAATTTTTACACCTTTACATTTTACACATCTATGTCTTACACCTCTTTGTTTATTATATATAAACTTTTCTTGACTACATAAACAAGTTTCAAAAAATTGTTTTCTGAGTACAATAAAACTAAAGAATTGTTATATTGAAATGTTTTTTAACTATTTATAATAGCAAACCTACTTTTTTGTGTCAACTTTTAATCCAACTAGTGAGATTAGTTTCACTTTTCATCCAACAGTTTAAAATTATTAATCGTGTCTTCTCATCGCACCCCTATTTTTCAAAAATCACACTTCTTAATTTTTGCATCTCTTTGTTGTACCTCCTGTTTCAAAAATCATATCCATTAATTTTTACACCTTTTTATTTCACATCTCTATGTGTTACACCTCTTTGTTGTACCTCCATGTTTCACATCTATTAATTTTTACACCTTTACATTTCACACATCTATGTCTTACAGCTCTATGTTTATTATATATAAACTTTTCTTGACTACATAAACAAGTTTCGAAAAATTATTTTCTGAGTACTAAATAAAACTAAAGAATTGTTATATTGAAGTGTTTTTAACTAACTATATAATAGCAAACCCACTTTTTTGTGTTAACTTTTAATCCAACTAATGAGATTAGTTTCACTTTTAATCCAATAGTTTAAAATTATTAATCGTATCTTCTCATCGCACCCCTATCTTTCAAAAATCACACTTCTTAATTTTTGCATCTCTTTGTTGTACCTCCTGTTTCAAAAATCACATCCATTAATTTTTACACCTTTTTATTTCACATCTCTATGTGTTACACCTCTTTGTTGTACCTCCATGTTTCACATCTATTAATTTTTACACCTTTACATTTCACACATCTATGTCTTACAGCTCTTTGTTTATTATATATAAACTTTTCTTGACTACATAAACAAGTTTCGAAAAATTATTTTCTGAGTACTAAATAAAACTAAAGAATTGTTATATTGAAGTGTTTTTTAACTAACTATATAATAGCAAACCCACTTTTTTGTGTCAACTTTTAATCCAACTAATGAGATTAGTTTCACTTTTAATTCAACAGTTTAAAATTATTAATCGTGTCTTCTCATCGCACCCCTATCTTTCAAAAATCACACTTCTTAATTTTTGCATCTCTTTGTTGTACCTCCTGTTTCAAAAATCACATCCATTAATTTTTACACCTTTTTATTTCACATCTCTATGTGTTACACCTCTTTGTTGTACCTCCATGTTTCACATCTATTAATTTTTACACCTTTACATTTCACACATCTATGTCTTACAGCTCTTTGTTTATTATATATAAACTTTTCTTGACTACATAAACAAGTTTCGAAAAATTATTTTCTGAGTACTAAATAAAACTAAAGAATTGTTATATTGAAGTGTTTTTTAACTAACTATATAATAGCAAACCCACTTTTTGTATCAATTTTTAATCTAATGGATGAGATTACTTCAACTTTTAATCCAATGGTTTAAAATTATTAATCATGTCTTTTCGTCGCACCCCCATCTTTCAAAAATCACACCTCTTAATTTTTGCATCTCTTTGTTGTACCTCCTGGTTTCAAAAATCACATCTATTAATTTTTACACCTTTTTATTTCACACCTCTATGTGTTACACCTCTTTGTTGTACCTCCATGTTTCACATCTATTAATTTTTACACATTTACATTTAACACCTCTATAACTTACACCTCTTTGTTTATTATATATAAACTTTTCTTGACTACATAAATAAATTTCGAAAAATTATTTTCTGAGTACTAAATAAAACTAAAAAATTGTTATATTGAAGTGTTTTTTAACTAATAAACATCAATCTCTAATTCAAGGTAATTTTATATATTTTCGCTGCGAATGACCTATTAGTGTTTCTTATATATGAGTGTACTAGATTAGGACCCGCGGTACACCGCGGAGCAAAATTATTTATAACTAAAATATTTAAATTATAAATTGTATTTGTTGGTTAAATATGTTATAATTATATAATAATTGTTAAATAAACCATATAATATCACAATATAAATTTTTTTACATAATATTTATTTAATCAATTTAATCAGATATATCTATTTTCTGATACAAACAGTGTTAACAAAATAATGAAATGATGTTTTACCCGTCTAACATCGAATTAATGATATTTTTTAATCTATATAAGTATTGATAAAACCCGTCCTGCTATATCACCCCGTCCCGAGATATTTTAACTCACACTATATCGACAGTATAATATTTATCATATTTAACCTTTTAATATTTTTAAATATTTTTCATATTTAACCTTTTAAAAATATTTAAAATAAAGAACCGGAATAAACCAAAGAAAAGTTTTTAAAGTTTGAATGTCTGATAAATCAAGCTTTTTCTACTCATTTGTATTCATAATCATTTTGGTCTCTTTTATAATATGACTCTAAACCATTGCCCAATTTTTTTTAGACGATATAGGATATTGTACCGGTATTTTTTCATTCATCTATTGAGTAATATATGTCCTTTTTAAAAAAATTTTATTACATCATATGCAGGAAAAAAATCACAATTTTTATTAACTAAATGTATTATAGAATAATTCAAGATAATTTAAATTTAAAATTCAAAAAAAAATATTTATTATAAAAATGTAAGCAAATCATACTTTATGTTTGAATGATGTAGAAAGATTTTCGTATTTTCTAAATCTTACCTAGAATTAATTTTGAAGTTTTGGTAACTAATATTAAAGTCAAAGCATTAAATGTAAAAACTTTCCAAAAAATATTTTTGAGCAAAAACTGCTGCAAAAAATACTAGTATAGATGTGGCTTTTTAATTTGTTAAGTTGTGAAAGAGTATATCATTCAAACATACATTCTATTACAAAACACATGCGGGCATGTGGATTAATATGTTCATGCATTGCAGGACAATACTCCCAGGATGTCAAAACCAAGAGTGAGGCATGATGACATGCAGTGATGCTAGAGTTACGGATAAGACAAAATTTTTTAACAAACATGGTATAATTTTAGATAAGTTCTATTATTGACTTATTTAACTTATTTAAATTTTTTTAACAAACATGGTATAAATGTAAAAATATTTTTATTTTTTTTGTTATGTAGGATGTCCATTAGATATAAATGATCCAGGTTAGTTTCCATTTTTTTGTAAATAAAGTTTTTTAAAATTTTAGTTGAATTTTAATTTCTTATACTTTCTGGTTATCAAACATTTTGATAATATATAGAAATATTCCAAATGAGCATGGAAATAGAGAGTGTCGAAGAAAAAGCCAGACATACTTGTGACAACACAAAATCAAATTCTAGAAAGCGTAAACACGACCAAAGAATTATTATCAATGCACGGGCCCGCTTCCTAATAATTGTAATAATAAATAAACTCTTAATTTAATACACTACTCAGCAGATATAAGATATAGCTAGGATCGAGAATATGAAACCACAAAACTATATAATGATCTACCGCATTAGTCATCATTATCTTTACTTTGAGTTTATATGTTTTGCATAAGTTTACTATTACAGTTCTTATAACACACTATTACGATTTATACAATACATACAGTACTTTTTTCTTTCTCCAAAAAAATCAAAATAAACATAAAGCTAGTCGATGTATATAAATAAACATTTGAAGTCATATTCACATATGGTTTAAACAGTGAATGAATCTTTCTCTGACTAAACGTGACAAACCAAACTTTCAAAAAGCACAAGTTCATAAAGTCATATACGAAACAAAAAAGGCAACAAAAATGAAGAATTCAGAATTTCAGACACAACTGGTTAATTTGTCTTTTCATTTTTTTTTCAGACACAACTGGTTTGTCTTTTTTATTTTATTTTTAATCCTCTGTTTAGCTACCTCTGTTCTCGCATTTAAATCATATAACGCGAAACCCAAAGAAAAAGACCAAAAAACCTCTACAAATCCACAAAACATAACATGGTTTATATAATGGTTCAATTCAAATTCATCATCATCCAGTTCGATTTCAACGAAACAATCACACTCACATAAAAAATGCTTTAGTCTAGCTCTATCAAATAAATGCAGAGAAGAATGAACAAATAACAATAATGAAGTCGAAAATATTTATTAAAAATATATAAACTGTGGTTATAACAGCTTACGCCAAATGCTTCACCACAATTGTAAACACATCATTACACAAATTAGCACCAACACATAATATATCTGGAATTTTAACGACGGCTCTGTTTCGCCGGAAAAACAAACCAGACACAACAACAACAAAAAAAGGACAAAAAGAAACCTCCGCGGTTTCTGAAATTTTTCCTTTTTTCTAAACGAAAAGTAATCTTCCTCCAAAAAAAAAACACATTCTTAAACCCTAATTTAACCCTAATCAAAAAAACAATACTTAAGGCTAAACGATACTCTCAAATCACTTGAGGAAGATTCTGAAACCAAATCAATCTCCAAGAACACACACAACAAATGACGAATAAGATAATAAATATTTATATATATATATACCAAATTAGCCCTCTCGAAACCTACTAAAAGGGGGCTTAACTTGTTAAACAAACCACCATTAACGTGGATCTTCATCTCTTCGACCCGACCCAGGAGATCCACCGGATAAAGAAGCAAGCAAATTAAGATGACCCGGAAGATAATTCCCAACTCTAGCAGCTGAAGCTTCACCCATTGCAGCTTGTTGTTGTTGTTGTTGCTGATGATGATGAACAAACAAAGGTTGCTGATGATGTTGATGTTGTTGTAAAAACATCTCTTGTACTGGAGCTCCTCCTCCTGTAAAGCTCCAAACTTGTCCAAAATCAGGCCTCGCCGGAACAGCCCAAAACCCAGCTGGTGTCGTCGTCGTAAAGCTCTCATCTTTACCACCAGAACTATTATTATTATTGTGATTATGACTATCCTCATCAGCTCTGACACGTTTCCCAAGTATAAACGGAGAAGACGAACCAAGTAAAGTGGTGGGTTTATGATCAAGAAGAGAGGAAGACAAAGAAGTAGAATTGTTGGATCCACGGATTGAGACAGAAGCAGTAGAGAAACTAGCGGGAGTTGTACCAGTTCCTGTCGCAGCTATAATAGAAGGCTCAGCTTGACGAAGTAACCATTCAATAGTTTGACCATCTGATTTGTGACCAAGCTCTCTTGTTAGCTGAAACACACGAGCTGCGCATATAATAGGCATACGGATCCTTCTCCCTCTTCCATCGACTTTGCTGTGTCGATCTTTCGCCGGTGGTTTCTTCACCACGACTGAAGAAGAAGATTTTTGCTGCTGTTGTTGTTCGATTAAAGCTGATCCGTTTGATGATGATGAGATCATAACTCCGTTGTTGTTAATAGACATGGTTTGGTTTCGATCTGGGGTTGTTCTTCTCTCTTAGTATTATTATTATTTTTACTTAACACAGTGAGAGAAGAAGAAGAAGGGAAGAAGCAAATGATTGAGAAGGAGGAGGAGGGAGCTGGTGGAGACAGGGAAGGAGAAGCACATGGGTGTGGTGGGTCCTTTTTTTTACACAGCTCACCATCTCTTTACTTTTTTTTTCTTTTTTCTTTCTTTGAGGGGACATTTTAGAGTTTTTTTGTCCCGACGCGGTGGAGTGCACTCGCGTTATACACTTCCGGTGAAGAAGGAGGTCGCGTAGGGACCACGCTCCGGCAGGAGAATTTAACACTGAAGGGGGGGGGAGGGTAGGGTCCTCGGTCCTCCGGTTTCTGCTACGTGCATTTAATGAGACGTTTATCCATCCCACGTCACCTATTCACAGTACTAATTTTTACCTTTTTTTATTGAGTTTAAAAAAAAAAAACTAAATGTGATTATCTTGTTTTGCTGCTGGTTGATTTTAAATATTGGTACAAATCAATATAAGACCACATTATGTTAAAATATTGTATAAGTAAAACTAAATTACGTACAATATTGAAGATGTTCAAACCATTGTATCGGTTTTTTAGATGAAGTTAACTATATCATCGTTTTCGGGACAACAATTTTTTACTGTGTTTGTGAAATGTGAAACTACTAAAACGGCATACAGTAAAGGGGTTTTAATCTAAATAGACTTTTTGCAAAAGTCACACGAAAAATTAATTAAAAAATAAATGGGGACGATTAATCTGGTTATTAATTTTAGACTTTTTTAGCTAATGTGAACATTTCTTTTGTACTTGCGTGAAAATTAATCTTTTGTAAGAAGACAAAAAAAAAAAACCTGTTTCCATTTAACAATCGAAAAAGATTGAAAAGGGTACAAATCAGTGAGGTAATTGATTGGGTAAGTAGACTTTGACATCAAAACTTATTTAAGTTTATATAAAGCTTTTTGGTTCTTTATTTATTTATTTATTTATTTATGTTTGGCAATAATTTTTGCCACCAGTATGAAACTCTCCACTCTCCAGTATCACGTTTTCTACGTGAAATGTCAGAAATCGAAAGCTCTCAGATTATTCAAAATTCCTCTGTCGTCGACACGAGAATAAAAATTACATATACTTTTAAATTCAATTAGTTGAGTGTAGGTTTGGGATTAATATCCATATCTGCGGTCTGCGGATATCTGTATTCGTATTTGGTATCCGTTCCAAAAGTAAATATCCGGCCAAATAGATATAGATACGATCACTAAAATGATGGATAAAACAGATATGAATAATACAAATTTTTAAAATAGATATCTGTTTTTTTTTTTGAGATATCCAGTATTTTAGTCTAAGACAGTATATTTACGGATATTCGTGAAATTTCCCGATACAGATAAATAAAATTATAGGTAAAACGGATATGAATATCCCAAAAGAAACTGGTTAACAGGCCCAGTGAGGTCCATACATATTGTTTGCGTTAAAGTAATTATAAATTTGCATCAGTTGGAGAAACTTGCTATATTAGAAACATCACCCACCATATCATGTGAAAAAACGTATAGTTTTGTGGTAAACGTGTTAGCATCTTTTGCTATATCTATATTAACATTTTTTAAGTACATTTTATATTATGTCCTTTTAGTTTTGTTTATTTAAAAAGTTATTTACAACATTAACTCCAAAAAATTTTCCAAAACTAACATGACTTCAGATTTTGTTTCCTAAATATTTTACATTTCATTTCAACTAAATAAATAACAGCAATCAATATGGAAATAGAAATTATCATATATTTAACTACACATTCTGTTGTGTTTTGAAGATATTATATATCTGAATCCTACGCAAACGAAGAAAACAACAATTTGATTCCCATTTTGTTTTCCAAAACATATGAGCTTTGATTCTTAACGTAAGAAAAACTTCAACTGACATTTATTTAAATATTATAATTAATATATATAAACTTAATAAAAATTTTGATTATTACGAATATGTAAAATTAAAAAAGTTTAAAATACTATATAATTATATAGTAGATGAGTTATAAAAAGAACATGTTGAAATTAATAAAATGTTATTACATTTGTGTTAACACGGGTTATATCCTCATTTAATTATTTATTAAGACTAATAATATTAAAATACTTGACATAAAATCAAGTTGATTTAACTAAGATTATATAAAATAATTAAATCATTAGGAAAAATGTGACTTAATCACAGCATATATATTACTTATTATGTATTTAGATCCCTTATTCATTGTTATAATAATTAAAAATCAAAATAGAATTTCAAACACTAAATAAAACAAATTAAATATAACAAACAAATGGTCATGAAGTGTATTGCGGGTTAATAAAATAATATAAACATTTATTCACATAATAACCGGAAAATTTAGTTTTTTTTTCTATTTACAAAACATCCAATATTTAATAAATAGATACAACATAAATATAAATTATAATAAAAATTATATGTCTGCGGTGTACCGCGGGTTAAAATCTAGTAATTATATAGTTTTGTATCCTGTATTATATTTATATAGTTCGGTAGATTTGTTGTTCATTATAAGATACTAATAATTTTGACCGACGACATCCTAATACGTATCCCTACTATTATTTTGAAAGACGTTTATAGACTAAACCTTTGTTTTGTAAAAAATTATAAGGGTATACCATTGGAGTTATGAACAAATATTCGATTTTTAAAAAGGGTAACGACGCAATTTCACACCCCCTCTAAACGGATAAACACGCGGATCCTAAATGACCCGTTAGTATTAAAAAATCCTGCATTCTATGTTAATTTATCTTGATCGACATATAATACCATTAAATCAATTCCATAATTATCTCAAATCTATCGTTATTAATATTTCTTAGAGATCTTACTAATAAATAAATTCCGCATTCGTAGTTAATTTAGGATCCGCGATAAATAGTACTTTTAAATATATTCTAAAAATATCTAAAACGACTACTATAGTTACCATATAAATCCATGATTTTACTTTAAATTGTAACAATATATGCTAACCGATATTCTCTCAGAAGATCGTATATACCTTAACTCTTTCAGTATAGAGATCTTTATTCCTCTTGATATTATCGGATCATTAAATCAATGCCCACCTTAATTATCGGTGTGAATATTCGATACACCATCGTAAAAATTATATAAGAACATACTCATTGTACAAAGAAACATAATTTCATACACAACGAAAAATGTTAGCCTCACCTCTCCCCATTTCCCCTCTTAAGTCACTCAGGCCCTACAGAGTCAACTGGCTTATACAAGTCAAGATTTTGCATATGTGGAGGCATTACAACATTAAAATCGAAGAAACCATTGAAATGTTTTTAGCAGATGCTGTGGTAGTAATCATCCGTTTCATTCTTATCGTTCTTATATATAATTATTTTTACCTGATTTTTTAATTATATATTTATATTGTGTAGGGTGATAAGATAGCTGCTACTGTAAAAATGGATCAAATCAGACCGTTTGAAGGGAAACTCAAATAAGGGAGTTGGATTTTTATTTCAACTTTTAATTTGTCTCCTACTTATGGTGCTATCAAGCTATCTGAATTGAAATGGAAGATTGTCTTCACATCGAGAACATTTGTTAACCCTTCTGATAACATATCTGATGATATGTTTCTTTCATTAGCATCTTACGATAATGTTCTGGCCGGGAAGCAAAACGAAAGTTCATTATTTGGTACGTCTATCATATTACATTTAAGATTAATATGTCATACTTTTTACTTATAAACTAACCAAAAAGTTTTATCTCAGATTTCTTTGGTCAAATTGTCGACTGTGGTGAAATTAAAGAAATAACTTCAACAAACAAACCAACTACCAAAATCGACTTTCACCTGAGAAATTCTAAGTAAGTTTTTTTGATATAACATTTGTTTTACAATTTATCTAACATCTGACAAATATTGCAAAACTACATCTACCTATTTTGAAAGACTTCTTTTTTACACAGGGATACACGTGTTTTGTATACTCTATGGGGTACTTGCTCCCAAATAATAAGTAAAGCTTGCCACGAATCTACCAATGGTATTGTTTTCTGCTTAATAAGATTTGCTAAAGTCAATTGTTACAACGGTACGTATTTTCCATTCCTCCAACTTATTTATAGTCTATTAAATAATTATTATATATTTTATTTGTCCAACCATTTTTACAGATGTCTGGAGTGTTCAAAATCAGTGGGACTGGTCACAAGTTAGAATCAATCCAGTAATCCCTGAAGTTGAAGAACTAAGACATCTGTCAGTTTCTTTTGTCATATACTTTTATATATATTCTTGTCTATTGTCAAAATTCAATAACCTTTGCACCTTGAATTTTAGGCTTTCTAATGATGGCTTGCAATTAACTATCATGGATTCATTGCAAAAGAAAGTATTTTGGGGAAAACCTAAAAAGGAAGAAATAGAAGAATTCCCAGTGAAAACTATCCAAGAAGTCCTTCATGCCTTTGAGGTATACTTATTATATTACAATCTTTTATCTTTAACTATTATAAATTTAATAATATTTTATAAAAATAAATCTTTATAGGTGGGGATGTGTCGCACTGTTTGTACAGTATTTGAAGTCGATAGAGACTATGCTTGGGTCTACATTGCGTGTAAAAATGCAATAAAAAGACTATCGTGATGCAAGATATTAAGTTGGAAGATGAAAAGTAAAAACCATCACCAAAGTTTTTTTGTGAGTATTGCAAAGAGTTCACAACAAATGTCTCTCCCAAGTAAATTTCTTATTTAAATTTACACCTAAATTTATATATAAGTTAGTTATATACTATTATATAACACTAACATCAAATCAACTGAATTTTCACATCAAATAATTTTAAGGTTCTGGATTTATCTAAAAATCAAAGACGATACTGGAGAAACGAAATGTATGGTGTTTGACACCTTCGCTGCCGAGATGGTTGGAATTCAAGCTTCAGACCTCTTAAACAATAGATACAATTTGGCAATTATGCATGTTTATAGACGTATTTTTGTTTATAACGTTTTATTCGAATCTTTAGATAGTTTAAAACAATCAATTTGCTTATGTATAAATCAGCTAGAAGATCTTGATTATATTTCTCCCGAAGTTAAAGCTTTAGAAGGCCAGACATTCGAGTTCCTCTTTTCTATCGAGCCGAAGCATATTAGGGGGAACTCCACCACTTACAATGTGGCTGCATTGTGCTCTGACGGGAATAAATTTGATCTCCAAATTGTCCCTTCGGACACATATGTAGATCCTTCTTCAATGTTATCTGGTGGTCAGGTATCTATATCTTATATATATATATATATATATATATATATATATATATATATAAACTAAAGGTTGAAGATTAATATTTGTAACTGTAAAATTTTTTGTCGAAGATCCTTTTTGATTTATAACTGTAAAATTTATGTAAATAGGATTCTTTAATGCTTACTGATGGGGGTGAGGATGTCGATGCTTCAACATCCTCCACACCATCATCGAAAAGAGGTTCATCAAACGAAATCGAAGGAGATGACCAATCATCTACATCCAAAAAACATTGTTCTAAGTTGGTTAATTCGGAAGCTATTAATGCTGCTGGTGTTTCTAAGGAACTAGACCATTTGTTGAATTAATTTCCTTTGATTTTATTATCTACTTTGAGTATTTTGAATTTCGATATTGGTTGTGGTTTATGGTTTTTTTTTATATTTCCTTATTGAATAAAATTATAACTAAGATTTCATAGTTATATTACTTTCCGGAAAGTTGATTTATCATCTCTATCTTCTATATCGATTAAGATAAGCATGTATAATTTCCAATTATAATTTCTATATGTTTATGGTTTATTGTTTGAAATTTTTGATGATTTCATTATTGAATAAAATTATAATGAAGATTTATCATTTCCATCTTCTATACAATTTATATATAAAATACTGTTAAATATGACCTTTGTAATAATACAAGTTTTAATCAGTACATGATTTTGTGTATAATTTGTAAAAAACATTCAATGTATACATCTCTTTTTAATTCATAGTTACTAATAAAGGGGAAATTCAAGTTGACAAGTGAATCTCAAATTTTTTTCAAAACATTCATGCAAACCATCCTCACGTTCATGGAAGCCACCTTTAATGACATTTTTTTTTATAAATACATTGAATATAATCCCGATAATTACACTTTTACTGAAATACGATCAAATTAGGTGAATCTCAATACCTCAATACTCATCTTTAACTCTATATATAAATTCCTCTTTGCAATACTTGATATTCACCTTTCGCATACTTATTTAACTTCCTTCCAAAAAGAAAATTTTTTTTATCCTTCTTTATCTGATATCATGAATCTTGGCTTTGATCGACTACGTAACATGTATACATGGGATTCTTATGGTCGTAATGTGTGAAGGTTCTTCGTAAATGGCGAAAGAGAGCTGAAGAAGATGACTGTATTGAAATGATTGTTTGTGATATCTTTGTAAGTAAAAGTCTTCTGTTTTTTAAAAATTTCTGTAATTTTCTCTTTGTTCTAAAATTTTGTTCTTCGTTTTATATATTTATATTAAACAGGGTGATAAAATGTTCGCAACCATTCCAAATCACTTGATCCAATATTTATCGGATCAATTTGAAGAAGATGCTTGGAAAATCATAACAACTTTCCAAGTGGTCAACACCAGAAGGGTTATCAGTTTAATCTATATTAGTCTACGCATACTATTCAAGGAAGAAACAAGAGTTGAATACACTGAAGCAAGGACCACCAATCATTTCATCGACTATGTTTCATGGGATACATTTTTTATGGTTATCATGCCGACAGAAACAAATGCTTAGGTATTAATATATATTAATAATGATTTGTATACTCTGTTGGTATTCTTTGGTTTAATTTTTAACCTACTAAACTTATCACTTGCAGAGATTATGGGTCGAATAGTCCGCGTGCAGCCTATTAGGTATCTCGATGAAGAAACTTCTATTCAATTTAATGGGATGGACAGGGTGATACGTTTTTCTCTTATTACTGAAAAGTAATAATTCTCCAAATACACAACTTTTTAAGAAAATAATGTATACAAATACTGTTTTAAATTTGATATTTACTCAAATATATTATTTTATAGCGACGAAGAGATTCATTGTCTAGCTTACAATGAACATGCTGACTATTTTAGATGAAACTGGGTTCGAAGCTTCACAATTCCTATTATAGGTGTACTACGTTTCTGGAAGCCAAAGTATTCTGCAAATGGTATATTTTTTGAATCCATGCTGTCAATTTACATGATTGCTTAATAACTTCACATAATAATTTATTCAAATTGTAGGTGAGAAAATCGAACTTGAAAGTGTTCCTGCAATGTCTACTATTCTAATTGATCCACCATATACAAAAGTCTATGATTTTAGAAACATGTATCCTCTTACTGTCATGAAATTTGGTTTTTTTTTTATAATATATTATTACTAACAATTGTATTTCCTTTTTTTCAGAATATCTTTCAACAGAGATCCTGATGATGACAACTATGACTTTTGAGAAGGACAACTAAAGAAATCACATAATAAGGGATTTAAATCCTCAGTTTCTAAACTTAAGTGATAAATTTGATTTTTTTCCTTCTTTTGTAATTGCCTTATGTTGGTATGTTGGTTTTTTTTGTTTCTTTTATGTTTAATACACTAAGATTTCTTTATAAAAATCGAGAAAGGTTAAAATTATATACAAAATCAAACAAATCCCGACAATTATTCTTTTTACCCAAATACAAACAAATTAGCTGAATCTCAATAACTCAATTTGATATTGTTCTTTTGGTATATTTTATTTACTTTTTTAAATACAATTTACATAAAAAAGCGTACTATTAAATTTTTATAATTAAAAATTAATTCCCAAAAATACTACCGAAGTAATATTTACTATGTCATTTCTATAGGAAACGACTACTTTGCTTATATGGTTGTTAAGATTTACTTATACTTCGAGATTTTGTCCTTAATTGGAAACAACTACTTTGCTTATTTGTATGTTAAGACTTACTTATACAACGAGAATATTTCAGAGAATATTATTTCTACCAAAAAGATTAAGTGTGGTTTATTATTATTATTTATTATCACACAAACCCTAGATGTCTAACTTATGTAAACCCCAACAGAAACAAGGAACAAAAGCATCACTCGCATATTGCTTTACTTACCCAAAGAATGAAAGACATCCAAGATCCACTGCTTCGAGCTTGGTTTGATCTAAACCACAACTCATCTTTAGCAAGAGAACTCACGTTTGAGGATATACCTAAGTTTTTTACTTGGAATTCCGAACAAAAATGTTGGATCAAAAGAATGAGGGCAGTATCGAATACTAGGACATCTTATATTCCAAGTAATTTTCATGGTCATGTTCACTTGCAACTTCTTTTCCGTTTTCTGAAAGGACCAAGGTGTGATGAAGATTTGAGGACGTTTGATGGTGTGGTCTATGACTCTTACAAAGAAGTGTGTTTGGCTAGAGGATTACTAGAAGAATGATATCTTACTATTGTTGCTTATCTATGTTTCAGCTTTAAGTTTTTTAATTTATCTATCATCATTTCTATTTTTATAAAATAAATTGGCTTCCTATTTTCATTTTATGTTTTGACTTTAATTGCCTTCCTATTGTCTTTTTTTTTATGCTTAATATACTATGGTTTCGATTTAAAATGTATAGAGGTAATACAATTAACAAACTGATCGTTTTCATACATCACAATATATTTCTACTAAATAAAAAAAAAACAAAACTTCAATATCTATTATGGAAAAAAGTATAATCTTTATGCAAGAGAATATACCAATGTCGTTAATGGAAGAAAAATAAATTAAGCATAACAACTACCAAAATGGTTATCAAATCCACATTATTAAATGCTTAAAATTACCAAAGAGACTTCTTCAAAATATAGATAAGGTATTTTTGGATTTTTTAAAGAATACCCAATCTAAGTGTTTAAAAGTGACAATAGATTTTCATATATGTATCATAATCAAATATAGTTATAAAACCATTACTTTATATTTTTCACCGTTAGAGAAGGTAGAAATAATGATTATTGCATCAATTATCTAATTAAGTTTGTCAACGTGCCAATCAATTCATTTACAACTATGGTTTCGATATAAAATGTATAGAGGTAATACAATTAACAAACTGAACGTTTTATACATCACAATATATTTCTACTAAATAAAAAAAACTAAACCATAGTTTCTATTATGGAAAAAAAAAGTTTAATCTTTATGCAAGAGAATATACCAATGTCGTTTATGGAAGAAAAAAAAATTAAACATAACAACTACCAAAATAGTTATCAAATCCACACTATTAAATACATAAGATTAACAAAGAAACTTAATTGTTTTACCCCCCAAACTTTATTGTTTAAGTATATATATTTTCCTTCTCTGATAAACAGAGATATATGATTTGATTGTGATTATAATCAGATCTTCACAAAATCAATCTTTTGAAATTTGCTTACCAAAATTAATATATCATATATCATAATTTATGAAAATAATTTAAAAATGTTAAAATAAAATCTATGAGTGGCAACTTTTCATAAAATGAAGTGAAAGGTCTCTTCATATCTTTATAAAGATACTATTAACACCTTTCAGTTTCCCATCACCAAAAATAAAAAAAAATCCTTCTGAAAAAATCTCTTAGAACAAAGAATTAACGAGCAGAGATTCCCATGGCAATGACACGAATTTCTGATTTGCATCCGGGAAGGACATATTGGAGGATTACCACAAAGGTCTTGAGCACTTGGTTTATCCGGGACTTCTTCCTGAAAAGGGTGATGCTTTTGGTTGATGAAAAGGTAAAAAAATGAACTTTTTGGGTGTATGTTTTATATACAATGTATAGCCAATTACTCACACATGAACTGATTCTATAATATCTCTGATACAATTTTTAATTGTACATGCAAGGGTAATACCATTGAAGCAACTATCATCCACACTCCACTTATGAAAGAAATTCCTTAGTATATCTACGACGGAGAATAGTATTCGATATTCAATTTTATGGTCATCAAACCAACACTCAAAGATCGAAACACAACACATCCTTACCAGATCAAAACTTGGAATGATACGGAAATGATGATTCTTGCCGATTTGAGTCCCTCTCATTTCTTTCGTTTCAAAGACTTTGACGACATGAAAAACGGAAGATCTATTGATGGCTCATCTTTTGGTTAGTCTTTAAACTTTCAAATTTGTTAGAATCGTTGTATTTTTGATCAAAATTGATTTTAACGTTTATTCCGTTTTAGATGTCTTTGGATGTATAATTGATGTTAAGCAAAGAAGAATATATGGAACTGCCAGTGCCGAAAATGGGATAGCCGACGACTATGATGAAGTAGTCTTCACTCTCTTGAATGGCAGGTAATAAATTTATTAAATTTTTTGCTTAGTCTCAATTGTTAATATCTTAGGATAAAGTTAAATCCGCTAAATAATAATGTACTGCAACTATAAACATAAGAATGAAACTTTCAAGTGTTGTACTAAGAGGGATTATGCTTCATATTTCATGCATCAATGGAGAGAAAAAGGATGCCATCTTACATACAAAACCGATCGAGTGTTTTGTGTTTTGCGATTCTGGAAACTTGGTGTTAGTGAAGGTATGTCTATTTCCTTACTATTTGTAATAATAAAAATGTACATAGAATTTAATATATCTTTTTGTTTTTAGGTGCACCATGCATTCTCAATTGTAATGGCTCCTCAAGACTATTGATTCAACCAAATATTGAGGGTTTGGAAAATCACAAAGCCAAGTAAGATTTATATTTTTAAAATTAGTTTTTTCATTTAATAAAAATATCTTACAGTGATTTTTCTGCAGTTCTGAATTTGCTGCACGTCATTATTTAACATATGTAATGGCAAATGAAGAGGACGTCTGAGGAAGATGTGCTAATAGGGTATCAAGAATAAACATCTTTTTCTATGTTTTGGTTTATGCATCTATCTTTTTGAACTCTAGACCTTAAATGAACTTTTGTCGTTGTTAAACAATCTCTCGCTTATTATGTGGTGTGGTACTATGCTGTTAATTTTATTAAATTAAGGATATCTTTAAGTTGTAATTGTTATAATATCCTTAATTACTTTTTAAAATTATTATTTAAATATCGGGCTAATTGTTTAAATTAGTATTAATTTTATCCGTTTAAAATAGTTATTGTTTTAAGACATAAAATTCATCTACTTATGTTTATACATAATATTCAATATTCTATAAAAACATGGACCAATTAAGTTCTTTCAGTTTTTGAATTGTCCTTATTGGTAACTATTAGTTTCTTTTTATAAATTTATTTTAATATAACAATTAGTACATACAATTTTTTTATTATGCTTATAAGATAACATATATCATCGTGTATGGTAACTATTATTTTCTTTTAATAAATTTATAAATTTATTGTAATCCCTACTATTATTACATACTATTTTTATGTTATGCTTCTAATATAACATATATCATTGTTTATGGCTAAAGACCTATGTAGATTAAAAATTGTATATAGAACATATATTTGTACTAACCTGCTATAGATTGTAGTAAAACACGTGATCCACAGGAGAAGTTATTATTACTACTTATATGAACTATAACACTTAGTGGAGAATATTATGAAATCTTTGACAATTTGTTTCTATCTATGTCATGTTAAAATTTATATAAATTTTAACAGCAAGATTTTTTTTGTATTTTTTAGTTTTCTTCATATGTTTTGTATTTAATTTATATAATTACGCAATAATACATATAGTAACAAATTACCATTACGTATAAGGTTGTTTATAAATACACAACATAAAAAACAAAAACAAAAATAAATGAATATTTAAATTTAAACCAATGCATGGATGTCTACAAGTTCAATATTAAAAATTTGACACACTTCCAACGAAAGAAGAATTGGTTGTCTAAATCTTTACCATTCCAATAAGAAAAGTCAGAACTTTTACTTTTGACTACTCCCATCAAACATTAAATCTTATATTTATCAGATTTGTATCCAAAGCTTATATACCTTCACCACTCATCTTTCATCTTTCTTCTTCTATGCAAGTAATAGAACAAAGAAAATTATAAACATGGTTGCATACATAGAGGAATTGAATCTGACAAAGAAGAGGTTGAGTATTGCAGTGAATATACTCCGGTTGTGGACACCCCATATAATATTCAGACAACCCATCTTTAAATGTTTGATTTTGGTGGATGAGAAGGTAAATTCTATTTATAATTTTTTGTTCTGCATATTATTTTTTTGTTATATTTATATCATTCTTTTCCATTTTTGATGTAGGATAAAAGAATCGATGCTAAAATCAGAGCTGGAGTTTATTTTGATGAATTCGTAGACATATTGGAACAAGGAAAGTGGTTTCTTCTTTATAGGTTCAAAGTTGTTGAAAGCCAGCAAGCACCAAGGAATTCCAATAATCCCTTCGAAATATTGATTACACGCAAAACACAGATCAGCCCAATACCTCCCAGGTCCTCAGACAATTTTTTTCATTTAACAGATGGAACAAAGTTTCAGAATGCTACACTAGATGAGAGAAACTGTTGTGTTGGTAAATTAATAAACCCTATAATGTTTCCAATTTTAAAATTTGTGTTATTTTTTGTTCAATGTTCACCATATGGTTCTGATTTATCTTTTCCTTCTTTTTTTTTTTGTAGATTTTTATTACTTTCCTTGATTATGAAGGTGGATACTGATATATCATGGTTTTTGTGGTTTTTAACCATGATATAAGGAGTCTTTTAGTGTCTTTTCATTTGTTTCTAGATTGTTTTTGAGTCTTTACAGGTTTTTAGCATAGAAGGAGCAAAGTGGAGCAATTTGGATCAGTTTGGAGCAATAATCCGCAAGAAATCAACTTGGAATCGATCAGAGGAGATGGTGTCGATCGACACTGCCTTAGCATCGATCGACACCCCGTCCAAACCGACGAGAGAGCCAAATTTGGAAATTTTACAAAGTTGCCCGAAGTTTTCCATATTTGCAAGACTAGTCCCTGACGTGTTTTAGGACACATATATATATATATAGTTTTTAGGTTTTCCAAACCCTGGAGAAGTTTCATTCTATCAAGTTTTCTTTTTCCTGCAACCCTGAGAGATTTTTGAGAGCTATTGGAGAGAGAGATCTGAACTGCTTTGAGAGAAGAATTCTTAAACTCCTTTCTTACTCTTTTAATCTCTATTGCTTATTATTCAGAATCATGTCTTGTTCTTCATTGATTATGTCTGAGTAGTTTGCTTGTTAGGTTTAGGGTTTTTCACAGGGATTTTATGAATTATTAGATCTGCTATTTAGGTATCTATCTAGATCTTCATCTTAGGTTGTTCTTCATATTAATCCTTGATTGGCCATCTAGAATTAATACTTTAGGAAAATAAATTGATATGAGAATATAATTGATTTTTCTGATAAAACCTTTTGATGAGCAAAATTATTTCTTGCAAAGAGATTTGATTTAATAATTTTGTGAACAATCTAAACCTGATTTTATTGCTGATTTATTACCTAGAATTTTACAAAGAGATTTGGATTTTCTGGTTTTAAATTTAGATATTATTTGCAGTGAGAACTGATTTATTTTACAAAAGTGTTTAGAGTTCTAGATCTGTTCTTAATTGTTTGAATCCTAATTTATTGATTGATTTAATATTTCATAATTTCCTGAGAAATTCCCTAGGCCTAGCTTTTTGATCTTCTGAATTTACAACAGCTTTTATTTAATATTTTGCATTGCTTTTATTTTAATTCAATTTAATCTGTTTAGCATAATTGAAAAACTCTATAATTTATTGTGTAGTCTTGAGTCCTTGTGGAATTCGACCCCTAAGTACTGCATTGACCTCTTAATTTGAGAGAGTAGCTCTAGGGTAAATTTGAGCATATCAAATTTTGGCGCCGTTGCCGGGGACTCTCTGATCTACCATTAGATTTGAGTTTTAGATTTTGTCTAAACTTTTCTTTTTTTTTATTTTCTACTTACACGTTTTTGTTTTTCTTCTCTTTGGTGTTTCAGGTGCATGCCTCCTAGACCTCACACAAGGAGCAATAAGTCTGGTCCTACTGTGAATTTGTCAAACCAAGAGTTGGGAAAACTTGAGCGTGAGAACAGAAAAGCAGCTAAATCTCTGAAGATGGTTAATACGATCATTCTGATGCGTGATGAGGCTGGTGTTTTGAGGGATGAAGAGGGCCATTTGCGCAATGAGCAGGGCCAAAAGCTTGATGCAGAAGGAAACGTGATTCATGAACCTGTTTTCAACGAGCAGGCTGTTGTGAACCAGCAAGCTGGTGTTGTTGATGATCCGGATCTTGGTGTCGATCGACACCAACCAGGTGGCATCGATCGACACCCAGCTGCAGACGTGCGTGGAGCTGCCAACCACGTACAGAACCCAGTTCGACGATAGGAGAACAACCGGGATCTGATCAGGACCATTGCTGACTACAATCGGGCTGATCTGGTGTATGAGAACCGGTCTGCTATTGTTCCTCCCCCTTTTCAGAGGAATGATTTTGAGTTGAAACCTGCATACTTTCAACTAGTTGGGCAAAGACCTTTCTCTGCTTTGCCCAATGAGAAGCCCTTGGATCACATTGAGCATTTTGAGGATCTGGTGACTAGCATCAAGGCTAATGGGGTAACTGAGGACTACATCTTCTGCAAACTCTTCCCTTACTCACTTGCAGGAGAGGCATCTCAATGGTTGAAACAGCTGCCTGATGGATCATTGACAAGCTGGCGTGATGTCAAGGTGGCCTTCCTCAACCACTTCTATGATGATGCAATGTCAGATGAGTTGAGAATCAAGCTGTCTTCCTTCAAGCAGAGACCAGATGAAGCTTTCAAAGCAGCTTGGGTGAGATTCAAGGCTTACCAAAGGGACTGTCCACACTATGGTTTCTCAAGAGTTCAATTGCTAAGTATCTTCTTCAGAGGGTGTGACTGGAAGTATCAATTAGCTTTGGATGCTGCAAGTCATGGGAACTTCAAGACAAGATTTCCAGAAGATGCTGAAGTGTTGATTGAGAATTTGGCTTCTAGCAATAGCACTAAAAGAGCTGATGCTGAAAGGAAGAGATTACATGGAGGATATGATTCAAATCAGCTAGCTTCTGTTAATGCTAAGCTTGATTCAGTGCACAATCTTCTAGTGGGAAAGAAGTCAGTCCAATTTGCTGCTGAAGTTGAGACATTTGAGCCAGAGCCAGAGAATTCAGAGGAGAATGTCAACTATGTGTATGGAGCTGGGTATCAGGGACAGAGATTCGGTAATCAGCAAGGAAACATACCTTACAATGGTGACCAGAAGCAGCAACAGAACAATGGCTATACAAGAACCTATAGGAATTCATCTTATCAGTCTCCACCTTCTAAGAATTCTTCAGAGAGTAGAATGGAAGCCATGCTTGAGCAGCTTTTGCAAGGTCAAGAGAACTTGACAGTGACATTCAATGGAAAGATTGACAATGTCTACACTGAGCTGAATGGAAAGATTGAAGCATTGAACATTCATGTCAAGAAGTTGGAGAATCAGGTTATTCAGACTGCTGTGTCTGTCAAACGACAAGAGGGTTTTCTTCCTGGAAAAACTAAGTCAAACCCCAAGCATGCTTGTAATGCCATATCTGCGAGGGATGAAGATGATGTTGAAATTGCTTCTGCAGAAAACGAAGAGAAATCGACCAATCTCTCGGTTTCAGATGATGGTGTCGATCGACACCACCTGGGTGTCGGTCGACACTCATCCCAGACGAGCCCAGAAACCGCAAAATCTCAGGTTCCAGCTGCTGAAAGGGTTTACAAGCCTAAGGTTCCTTTTCCCAAGCCAAGAAAGTCTAAGCAAGAGATGGAGGAAGCTAGATGCAAAGCAATGATGGACAAGGTGATGATTGAAATGCCTTTAATTGATGCAGTAAAGCTTTCACCACCTCTTAAGCGGTATGTGAAGAGAATGGTATCCAATGGTTTGAGCCCTGAAGAAGGAGCACTTCTAACTAAGAATGTTAGTGCAATTCTGTTGAACCAGCCTGTTCAGAGGAAGAAGGAGAGAAAGCAGGAGGTGGTTGTCTCTAAGGACGTGAGTGCAATCATTCAATGTAGGACTGCTAAGAAGTTACCAGATCCTGGAAGCTTTGTTCTTGATTGCTCAATCTCAGCAGGAAGGTTTTCTCACTCACTTTGTGACCTTGGCTCTAGCATCAACTTGATGCCACATTCTATTGCTGTGAGACTTGGGATGACAGAATTCAAGCCAACTCAGATAGCTGATCGATCCAGAAGAACTCCTGAAGGTGTTTTAGAGGATATTTCAGTTAAGGTTGGCAACTTCATGATTCCCACTGACTTTGTGGTGCTGAAGTATGATAAGGAGCCTAAAGATCCTCTCATCTTAGGAAGATCTTTCTTGGCTACAGCTGGTGCCATCATTGATGTGAAGAAGGGACACATAGCACTGAATGTGGATGGTTTGAGTTTGAATTTTGAGATGGATAAGCTGAGGAGGGCTCCTACTATTGATGGACAGTCTTTTTCTGTTGAAAAAGTTTCTGCAACACAAGCATCAGGCTCAGTGTCGATCGATGCCACCAAGAGGGTATCGATCGACACCCCTCCACGACCGCGACAAAGCTTGTCCAAAACTGATGCTCCAAGTCAGAAACCTGTTCCCAAACAGAAGAGTCATCAATCCGTACTCCAGAGCCCTCAGGTAAGGCAAAGGTACACCTCTCCTTCTCCTAAACTTCCTCCTATCATCAATAAGAATTTCAAAGAGATAAAAACTGTTTTGCAGTTAACCAAGCCACGAGATTATCGTAGAGCGCTTGTTTCTTCTGTTGATGATTTTTCAGGACATAAGAGAGGCAAACCAATCCCTAAATCCCACCCTGGTTTTGTTCCTCACATCCTTGGCAAGCCTCATGCACCTAAAGCTTATACACCACCTTGGATGAAGAGGACTTCAATGCCATGTTTTGCTCCTACGAATGCCTGAACTCCACCACAGTCAAGCTAATGACTGAAAACAAGCGCTTAGTGGGAGGCAACCCATTGGTAGGTTTTTCTTTTTCTTTTGATTTTGATTTTTATTTATTTTATTTTTATTTTTGCTTTCCTCTTACTTGATAATACTGGGGACAGTGTTGTTTAAGTCTGGAGGAGGTTAGTTACTAACTATGATTTCTGTTTTTGAGTTTCAGTTGTGTCAGTCAAAACCATAAAGTTTGAGTCAAATTTTTCAAAAATTTTCTATTTGTCTTTGGGAATTATGATCTTGACTAATGATTTCTCTTATTTGGCTAACACTCTAATGATTACTTGTTTATGCTTGATCTCAGAACTGAAGCTTAGAAAGACTATGAGCCTTATCAACAATCCTGAAAGCCCTTATTCAATGGATATTTGATTGATCTAACGTTGTCTCAACCTTTATCAGGATTTTAACCGGACTTAATCTCTTACTTTGGGGTTGGAAATCAGTGGACTAGACTTCTTCTTCAGGCCATACAAGACAATGCAATTTTTCAAAGTATGTCTCCCCTCTCTCTTCCCTTCAGGGGTTTTAAAAAAAAAGAAGAGAAAAATAGAAAAAGAGAATAAAAGATGAGATGATTTTGATCAGTTTAGAGAGGTAGGTAAATTACCAGTGACCTCATTATTCTACTCCTGAGTCAAATGATCACACAAAGCTTGGAAGCGAGGGGTAGGTAAATTACCGATGACCCCGGTATTCGCTTACACCTTTGAAAAAAGAAAAAGAGATAAAAGAAAAAAAAATTTGAAGTGAGAAAAGGGAGAGGAAAGGAGATGTAAGAAGAATGTCTTGGCCTGAAGAGAATCCATATGCCACTGTTCGATACACCCAAGGTAAGAACTCACCTGTACTTGCATTAATTTATGTAATGAGATGACAATGGAGATTTCAGAGATTCCAGAGGATTGTGGGATTTGAGTAAGGAATGTTGATACTTATCATGGTTGAGTATAAGAAGTAAGTTCTTGAGTCAGGTAAATGAAAAGTGCAAATAAAGAATCATCATGCAATTGAGTGAGTTCTCTGTTTTCAAACCTCTTTCACAGGTCTAAGTTTATGTTTTGCTTGAGGGCAAGCAAAGGCTAAGTCTGGGGGAGTTGATATATCATGGTTTTTGTGGTTTTTAACCATGATATAAGGAGTCTTTTAGTGTCTTTTCATTTGTTTCTAGATTGTTTTTGAGTCTTTACAGGTTTTTAGCATAGAAGGAGCAAAGTGGAGCAATTTGGATCAGTTTGGAGCAATAATCCGCAAGAAATCAACTTGGAATCGATCAGAGGAGATGGTGTCGATCGACAATGCCTTAGCATCGATCGACACCCAGTCCAAACCGACGAGAGAGCCAAATTTGGAAATTTTACAAAGTTGCCCGAAGTTTTCCATATTTGCAAGACTAGTCCCTGACGTGTTTTAGGACATATATATATAGTTTTTAGGTTTTCCAAACCCTGGAGAAGTTTCATTCTATCAATTTTTCTTTTTCCTGCAACCCTGAGAGATTTTTGAGAGCTATTGGAGAGAGAGATCTGAACTGCTTTGAGAGAAGAATTCTTAAACTCCTTTCTTACTCTTTTAATCTCTATTGCTTATTATTCAGAATCATGTCTTGTTCTTCATTGATTATGTCTGAGTAGTTTGCTTGTTAGGTTTAGGGTTTTTCACAGGGATTTTATAAATTATTAGATCTGCTATTTAGGATTCATTATCTATCTAGATCTTCATCTTAGGTTGTTCTTCATATTAATCCTTGATTGGCCATCTAGAATTAATACTTTAGGAAAATAAATTGATATGAGAATATAATTGATTTTCCTGATAAAACCTTTTGATGAGCAAAATTATTTCTTGCAAAGAGATTTGATTTAATAATTTTGTGAACAATCTAAACCTGATTTTATTGCTGATTTATTACCTAGAATTTTACAAAGAGATTTGGATTTTCTGGTTTTAAATTTAGATATTATTTGTAGTGAGAACTGATTTATTTTACAAAAGTGTTTAGAGTTCTAGATCTGTTCTTAATTATTTGAATCCTAATTTATTGATTGATTTAATATTTCATAATTTCCTGAGAAATTCCCTAGGCCTAACTTTTTGATCTTCTGAATTTACAACAGCTTTTATTTAATATTTTGCATTGCTTTTATTTTAATTCAATTTAATCTGTTTAGCATAATTGAAAAACTCTATAATTTATTGTGTAGTCTTGAGTCCTTGTGAAATTCGACCCCTAAGTACTGCATTGACCTTTTAATTTGAGAGAGTAGCTCTAGGGTAAATTTGAGCATATCAGATACAATGGTCAAAAAAATGTTGTTCCTTTTACTGTTATTGACATCGAGTAAGTCATTTTACTTATCTTAATAATTACTTATAATTATTCTTTTATTTCGCTATTTTAAAAAAGAGTAATTGGATCATAAATATATGTATTTATTTCTCTCTTTTTTCCTTTTAAGTCGCAAGGAGATTGATTGTATTGCAGTAGGTGAAACCTGTTTGGAATTTATGTACAAATGGGATAGAATAATTGCGAATCCTACCTATGAAAGTGGTGAAATAATGTGTATGCTAATGTTTTGGAGAAGCTCTTTCTTTGAAGGTATTATCTTCTTATTCAAAGTTTATTATAAAAAACAGTGCAAAAAATTTATAACATAATATTTAACCTTACTTTTCATTGTTTAGGTGCTCATTGTCTAATGTCTCAAATGAGATGTTCATATATTTTTCTTGGTGACGAAGTCGAAGAATTTACTAGAGATCCCGCACTGTAAGTTCATAGTATCTTGATTGAATAATTTTAATATCAATTTCATATTTGGTTTAATTTATACATTATTTTCCTTTTTTTCAGAATTTGTTATTATGAGACATCAAATGATGAGGATTATGAGGGGACAGAAGAAGAAGATATTGATTCTTCTTAGTAGTTTTACTGGCCAAATATACTATATGCACTTTAATTCCGTAATCTCAAATTTCTTTATTATTAGTATCTTCAATAAGTTGTTGTAATCCTCAACCTTTAATTTCGGAGAATAATGTACTGTATCATCGTTTGAATTATTGTCTTTATATTAATAATTAGAAAATATTTTTAAAAAATCCTCGAGAATATTTTGAGAATATTTACTGTTATACAATTTATTTCTTAATTTATAAGTTTGCCTATAAATTAAGACTTCAGAAATCCAAAATAATTTATTCAGACTATATTATCTTTATAACAGATAGCGCATAAGAAGCTACTTATTAAAATAATGAACTAGGTGTTTCTATCTTTTGTATTTGTCGTTGACGATGAAGAAGAGAAAAGATGTCGACGAAAATCGAGATCAAAGCAAACCAGGAGAACCAAAAATCCGTAAACTCTATACGGGGAATCAAGTCCAAAGTCCAGTTATTGTTTCAAATACGCCACAATCTTCAGTCAATATTAATTCTGTTTTTGGTAGAATTCTAAATGATATTTCTAATCGGCCATCTTCTCATCAACTTTCGTCTCCAAATACAAGTAACACAATTTCTGGTATTCTACACTTTATTTTTTAAACTACTTTTTCTTTTATTCTAAATATAATTCTATTAACTTGCATAAACTAATAACTTGAATTTTTATAATTTTGTCAATTAGGTGTTGACAATAGAACACCTTCTTCTACCTTTGAAATCCAAGGCATATTGTACAGGGAAAACTAGTCCCATAATTTTAATGGTAATTTGATTAATTTAAAAAAATGTTTATTATTAGCCATCTTATTAGTGTGGTGATATTATTAGTCATGTTATTTGTTTACAAGACATTAATTTATAACTCCTTTATATCAGCAAACAAGCCCACTCTCGAAAAAGGTCCAGCAAACCTAACTTTAAAACCCACTTTTAGTCACTCATATAATGAAAGAGCTACAAGTTCAACAAAAAAGAAAGGAGCAACATCGACTCTATCAGGTATATTAATCTAACATATATCTCTAACTACTTTAATTATCTTAATTTTTACAACAAATTTATATTAACTTAAAACTTACAGACCAAGTGCAGCCGAACTACTCGAGTAATCGTGGAAAGAATACAAGATTCAATCCTACACCTACAAATTGAACTAATATAACAGAAACAAATACCAGACAGTCGACTCATGATGAGTTCAGTACAGATAGCACTATAACTAGAGGTATGGTTATGTTTAACACCATAACATATATTTCTATAAAAAATTTTATGGTATTAATACTTATCTAATATATCTTTAGTACATTGTTTAAATTATTTAATTTAATATCTCAATAATACACAGAGAGATTGTCCACTCAAGCATCAAAAAACAACATTTTCAGAAGAAATATTTCTGAAGTCTCCAAAATGAGAAATTTAGATGAAGAAGAAGAGAAACAATATGAGCAGCTGTATTTTGTTTTAAATAACTATGATATTTAGTATGTATTTATTAATGAAAAAATATCCTTACTTTTATTTTATAGATATTGAAGAAGAATATGATGATCAAGTGTTTTACTGTAGTAGTCAAGGAGAATACAATTCATCATCATCTGAATATGCTTTTGATGATGAAATTATTGTTGATCAAAGTACACCACGAGTGTCATCTTTTAATGCAGCTAAACAACGTTACGATATGCTCACCCTGTTTGAGACAAGTTTTAAAAAGTATTCGGAATGGCAACCTTAAGTACAAAGAATACAGTTAATTACTGGGCAGGTAATATTTTTTACTTCTATTTTTAAATTCGTTAATAAACAAAAACAGTTATCAATGAGGATACATTACTTATGGGCAGGATATGAAGATGATGGTGATCCTAATTATAGTTGTACTCATTGTGGTGCAATATTTTGGTATGGAGAGAGGATTGACAGAAAAAAGGAGGACTAATAACCCAGTCTATAGTGGATGTTGTATGCATGGACAAATTGTTCTACCTATGCTAAAAGAGTCGCCAGATATGTTATAGAATCTACTAACAAATGAAGATGATTTGTCACGTCACTTTCAAGAGAACACAAGACCTTACAACATGCTTTTTTCATTTACATCTTTGGGTGGGAAGGTAGACCGGTCTGTTAAAAAAGGACGTGGTCCATCAATGTTTGCTTTGCAAGGAGAAAACTATCATTTGGTGGGATCTTTAAAACCAAAGCCTGGTGATTATGCAAAGTTTCAACAACTTTATATTGTTGATACTCAAAATGAAGTCCAAAACAAAGTTAATGTTATGAGGTAATAAAAACAGTTTAGTTTTTAAAATTTGGATTATGTATATAATCTGTATCAGGGGATTTACTAATGTCTACTTTTAAACAATTTCAGCAAAGAAGACCGTGTAACTAATAAGGATGGGAAGAAAAAATTCAGGCCAGAGCTTGTGGAAAGCTTCATTAAATTACTTGACGACGTTAATCCTCATGTACAAGCTTTTAGAATGGCTAGAGATAGGTTTGATATGGAGAAAGAAGAAGCAAACTTCCATATGAGGATTATCTCAAGTCGCAAGACTGATGGTAGAGAATACAACATCCCTACAGCCTCTGAAGTAGCTGCATTGATTCCTAGAGATATTGATGCGAATATGGATAGACGAGATATTGTTCTTCAAAAAATCAGCGAAAAATTACTAAGAATTCATGAATGTCATGTTGCATATCTAGTCCTACAGTATCCTTTGCTGTTTCCCAGAGGAGAAGATGGCTACAGACTTGGTATTAAGAAGAAAAAGATAACAAGAGGCAGGAAATCAAATAAACAGACAAACACTAAGGAATCAAATAGAAAGAGACAGAAGGATGTAAGTATGAGACAGTGGTTTGCGTATAGGCTTCAAGAAAAGAAAAATGAGAAGCACACCCTTCTAAGATCAAAGCGATTACTACAACAGTTTATTGTTGATGCTTATACGATGATCAAAAGTAATAGGCTCAGATATTTAAAAAAAAACAAAAGAAACTTCGAAGGACATACAAGGCAGATTTAAGGAAAGCAGCAGAAGCTGGAGACGACAACCTAAGCAATCAATGAGACTCTTTCACGCTACCCGCTTCTTTCATTGGGGGACCAAGTTATAAGAGGCAGAGCTACCTTGATGCAATGGCTACATGTAAGAAGTTTGAGTTTCCAGACCTCTTTATTACATTCACATGCAATCCTAAATGGCCTGAAATTGTAAGATTTGTCAATAAGAGGAAGCTAAAGGCTGAAGATAGGCCAGACACCATTTGCAAAATATTCAAGCTCAAGCTTGAGAATCTAATGGATGACATCACAATGAAACATATTTTTGGGAAAACAGTTTCAGGTTTAAATTATTTACCTTCTTCATTTTCATTAATAAGACTATTTCTCTTTCTTTTATAACATTATATATATATATATATAATCCCTACTATTATTGTGCAGCTATGTACATTGTAGAGTTTCAAAAGAGGGGTCTTCCGCATGCTCATATTATCATATGGATGGATCCCAAATCCAAGTTCCCTACTGCAGACGAAATTGACAAGTTGATTTGTGCTGAAATTCCAGACAAGGAAAAAGATCCAGAACTCTACAATATAATATCAGAATGTATGATTCATGGTCCATGTGGTAGTGCTAACCCATCATCTCCTTGCATGGAAGAAGGTAGTTGTTCAAAACTTTACCCAAAACAGAATGTTAAAACCACCAGCATTGACAAGGAAGGTTACCCGGTTTATAGAAGAAGAAAGGATGGGCGTTTTATCGAGAAGAATAGCTTCAAATGTGATAACCAATATGTTGTCCCTTACAATCGGACTTTGTCGCTTAAATATCATGCTCATATTAATGTGGAGTGGTGCAACCAAACAGGTTCAGTGAAGTACTTATTTAAGTATGTTCACAAAGGTAATATCGAGTTGGTGTCATTGTTGAACCTAATAAAAAAAAGTTAATGAAGAAGGTCACAAGAATCTCCAAAATGAAAATACTTCATCATCAAAAGACGAAATACAAGATTACTTTGATGGCAGGTAAATAAATTGTTGTTTAAAATTTCAGTTTCTGTTTATATTATTCATTCTAAATCAGCAATTTAAACCCTTATTCAGATATGTATCTGCATGTGAAGCTATATGGAGGATTTTAGCTTACCAAATACATTATAGGCAAACTGCTGTTGTGCCACTCACTTTCCATGAAGAAGGCAAACAACCTATTTATTACCGAGAAGGTGAGTCTACACAGAATGTCATGGATCGTGACTCTCTTGATGAATCTCAGTTTCTTGCTTTATTTGAACTTAATAAGCGTGATGAAGATGCAAGAAAGTTATTATACGAAGAAATACTAAGCAAGTTTATTTGGGATGGAAAGGAGAAATGTTTTTTCAGGAGAAAAACAAGAGCATTCGCTATAGGGAGAATTAACTACGTGCCTCCGACCATAGATGATGCATATCATTTGAGGATACTCCTCAATTCCATCAGAGGTCCTACCAGTTTTGATCACATTAAAACTGTGAATGTTGTTGTACACAAAACGTATCGTGAAGCATGTTACGCTCTTGGGTTGTTAAATGATGACAAAGAATATATTGAAGGTATCAAAGAAGCAAATTTCATGTGTTCTCCAAAGTTCGTTCGTAAAATGTTTGTCAGGATGCTTCTCTCAGCCGTTTTAATTACTCTTCATATTGTATGGGAAGAAACTAGGGAGATGTTATCTGAGGACATATTAAGGCGCAAAAGAAAAGAATTAAAGCGACCAGGTTCATTACTTAAACTATCTTATATAGATACATTGTTTTTTTTAATATGTTATATGTAGTATATAAATTAACAAATTTCATTTAACAGAGCTTCAATTGACTGATGAAGAAAGGAAAATATTTTGTCTACAAGAGATAAACAAACAGTTGAAAAGAAATGGTTCTTCACTTGAGTCTTTCAAAACTCTGCCCCAACTACAGAATGATAATATTCCGGTTTTGAACCAGTTAATAGCTGATGAACGGAGATTCATCAATCAAACTGATTTAAAAAAGAAGCATCTGGAGTGGTTAAATATGCTTACGGAGTTGTTAAATATGCTTAAATATGGTTAAATATATGATGAGATCATAGACTCTGTTTTCAAAGATAAAGGTAGAGTATTTTTCTTATATGGTTTTGGTGGAACTGGTAAAACATTTCTTTGAAAAGTTCTATCTGCAGCTGTAAGGATCAGGGGTGAAATAGTTTTGTATACTGCATCTAGCTGTATAGCCTCTCTTTTGTTAGAAGGTGGCAGAACAGCTCATTCAAGGTTTGTCATACCTCTTGAAGTTCATGAAACGTCAATGTGCAGAATGTCAAGGTCTTCTGATTTAGGTGAATTAGTCCAAGAAGCGAAGTTGATCATTTGGGACGAAGCTCCAATGATGAGTAAATACTGCTTTGAGACTTTAGATAGAAGTTTGAAAGATATAATGCGTGATCCAGAAGATAAACCTTTTGGGGGTAAGGTCATTATTTTTGGTGGTGATTTCCGTCAGATACTTCCTATTATTGTTGGTGCTAGTCGAGAGCAAATAGTTAACTCATCGATCAACTCTTCTTACCTTTGGAATAATTGTAAAGTTTTAAGGCTAACAAGAAATATGAGGTTGCTGCAAAACATAACTCCAAATCAAGCCAGAGAGATTGAAGAGTTCTCGAAATGGATTCTTGACGTTGGAGAAGGAAGACTTAATGAGTCAAATGATGGAGTTGTTGATATTGACATCCCTGAAGAATTGCTGGTCACAGAAGTAAACTCTCCAATTGAATCGATCATTAATGCAGTATATGGTAATTCGTTACATACTGCAAAGGATGCCAGCTATTTTCAAAGCAGAGCTATTTTATGTCCTACGAATGATGATGTCAACACTATAAATGACCACATGATATCCATATTAGAAGGTTAGTTTAAGTTTTCTGCTAATATTCTCTATATACTATATATTGTATGAGGTTTCTCCAAGTTTTTAATTAAAATTATTCATAGTTTTGTTTTAATCGTTGATTGTTTAACAGGTGAGGAAATAGTTTACTTAAGTTCAGATAGTATTGATCCTGCAGATAAAAGGAATAAAGACACTCCTGCATATAGCCCTGATTTCCTAAACTCAGTTAGGATTTCTGGAGTACCAAACCATGCTCTTCGTTTGAAAATTGGTTGTCCAGTAATGTTGCTACGCAATATTGATGCTCATGGAGGTCTAATGAATGGAACAAGACTACAGATTACACAAATGGCTGATCATGTTATACAAGCAAGAATAATCACTGGTACGAGAGTTGGTAAAATTGTTCTTTTACCAAGAATGGTATTAATACCATCAGATACCCGTTTGCCTTTCAAAATGAGACGTAGACAATTTCCTATAAACGTTGCTTTCGCAATGACTATCAACAAAAGTCAAGGTCAGTCTCTCTCAAATGTTAGTTTATACTAGTCTAGACCTGTTTTATCTCATGGCCAGCTATATGTAGCTATGTCCCGTGTAAGCAGTAAATCAGGATTGAAAATTCTCATTACTAACCCAAAAGGAAAACCTCAAAAGAAAACAAGAAATGTCGTCTTCAAAGAGCTTTTCCAAAACATTTGATCTATCTTTATGCATACCTTCGTAAGATTCTGTTTTAACTCTGTCTCTATTATTTCAAAATGTATAATAGTGTTCGTCGTTTAAATTCTTTTATCATATATATATATTTTTTTTTGCAGGTTTTCTTTTATATTTTCATCCATCAAATAAATTTCAAAAATCTGATTACTTATGTACTCCACCAAATTCGTTTTATATGATATAGACATATTGAATTTTGTTTATTTAATTTATTTCACATCTTTATTATATTCCAATTTCTACTATTATATTAATTACAATTATAATATAATTGTTATAATATATATTTATAGTATTAGAGAACCTGAATAATTTAGTACAGTCGCTATATACGTTATAAATATTTACAAAACCTACTTTCCAAAGTTTTTAGATTGAAGAAACTATAATTATATATACACATTTATATAAACAAAAGAATAAGACTACACCTAATACAGTTTGGTTACAGTACCAAAGGGTGAAGGGTTTCTGGAGGAGAGGATAGAGGCCAGAGGTGTAATAATAAAGGAATGGAAGGTAGTATGTGTCAGAATCAATATCGTGCTCATTGCAATCAAATATAATAAATAACTACATAGTAATTTGAGAAAGATTGTAAACGGCGAAATAATCTGAAAAAACTAATACAGTATTATAATTTCAAGTTATAATAAACATTTTGGTCTGTGCTGTAGCATGGATTACTAGCTAGTATATATGTATTAACGAACATTAATGGGTCATTGTGCTTGATTTTGACATTAAAAATAAGTGGATTAGTCCACTTGGCAGATACGCAAGATTTGCTTATGTCATTAGTCTCGTCCCCTCGTTGAGATATTTTTCTTATATATCGTTGTGACAAATAATTTATTTATGACTTATGCACCGAACACTAAAAATTATTTGTTTTAATTATTGTCATACTCGTCGTACCCTCTCTAATACAATGCAAAATATGCAATCATGAGCGATGTGTCCTCATGTCGGCATTTTTATTAAAAAAATGGTCAGGGTGTACCTTTAAACTTGAAACCCAATCCAACACAAAGGCTGTGGAGTAACAATAGCTACATTTACAATCCAATAAGCGTTTTGGCATCAAGAAGTTTTTAAAAATCCTACCAAATCTTTAAATTCCAAATATCTGATCAAAAGCTCATCAACTAAAAAACATGAGCATCATCATCAACATCATCGCCATCATCATCATCATCATCAATATACTTCCCCCAGTATCTATGTTCCTTCCACACTCTCCCCATCTCCTCAATCGGAACTCCTTTTGTCTCCGGCAACAAGAAGTAAATAAAAATGGTCATGATTAAGACCATGACTGCGAAGAAGAAGAACAGACCAAACTTCATGTGGCAAAGCATCGTCAAGAAGAATTGTCCAATGAAGAAAGTGAAGAACATGTTCACCGAGACGTTTAACGATTGTCCTGCCGACCTAATCTCCAATGGACATATCTCACTCGGCACTAACCACCCCAAGGGTCCCCACGACCACGCGAAACCGGCCACGTAGAGACAGATCAGTGCCAAGATTATATCCGCATCAATCTTTGATAACGTTCCTTCCCCGTTAAGTCCAAATCTCCATCCGATCATCGACCCAACCGCGACCTGAAACCAAAGGAAAACAAATCAAATCATTGTTACTTTAATATGTTTTTTGAAAAGCAGAGTGCTCTGTTTTCCAAAACAGAGCACTTTCGATGTTTTTGGTGCTTGTACGCACCTGCGTCAAGATCATCTGAATACCGCCTCCAAAAAACAAAACTCTGCGTCCGAATCTGTCGACGGAGTAGATGGAGACAATGGTGGAGAGTACATTGACGAGACCGGTGATGACCGCGGATATAAGAGAGGCGTCACTTCCAAAACCGATGGTCTTAAACAGAACAGGTGCGTAGAACATAATGACGTTGATCCCGGTTAGCTGCTGGAAGAACGGGATGAAGGTACATAACGTGAGCTGTGGTCGATAACGAGCTTTCATTATGTTCGTGAATTGATGCTTAACTCCCTTGGCCGACTCACTCGCGTTGCAAAGATCATTAAACTCATGCTCCACCTCCATGGTTCCTCTGATCTTCTGAAGCATCTCCTTAGCCTTTTCTTTGTTCCCACGTACAAGGATTGAGTTTGGCGTATCTGGCAAGAAGAAGCATCCGAAAAGCATCATAACTGCAGGAACTCCAGCTAAACCGAGAGAGAGTCTCCATCCGATCCCGTTCTTGAGCTTTGGGGTTGCGTAGTTGACAAGGTTCGCGGCTAAGATCCCAATAGTGATTGCTAGTTGGAAAAAATTGTTGAGAGCTCCTCTAATCTTAGCAGGAGCCATCTCAGAGAGGTAAAGAGGAACAGATTGGTTAGCGAATCCGACACCTACACCGAGAAATAACCTCCCGATGATCAACATCTCGAGGCTGATAGCGAAACCATTGAGAAGAGCTCCGGCGAGAAAAGTGAGACTCCCGATCGTCATCGAAACCTTCCGGCCGAAAAGCCTTGTGATAGTTGAAGCAAGAAAAGACGCAAATAGAGCAGCGAGGTAAAGAGAAGAGGTGAAGAGAGTTAGAAGCTCGTTGTCGTATTTGCAGTACTCTGTTTCACGCCCTCTTTGTTTCCGCATTTGACGAACCACGTCAGGGAAGAATCTCCTTAGAAACTCCTCCATTGATGTCACTCCTCCTGGAAATGGAATACATTGAGAAAAATCATAGAGAATGGATAGAGAGGAGAAAACAGGTTTACTTGGGAGGCAAGAAACAAACCTGAGATACCAATGTCGTAACCGAATAGGAGACCACCCATTGCAGCTACAATGCAGGTAATCACAACAAAGGCGGTTACACGGCCTTCTTTGTAGTCTCTTCCATGGCCACTATCTCCTAAAAAAGCTCCTCCTGCCATATTGTTTTAGACGATCCGTAACTTTGTTTTTGGGCTTTAGATGATGATGATGATGGTTGTTGGGGCGATCAAGAATTCAAGTCTTATCTCGTTGTAATGAATACAACGTGATGATGAGGAAGAAGAAGAACAACAAGTTTCTTGTTCTGAAACTTGTTTCTTGGCTTCTTGATCGTTCTTGCAAGCCTCCGTAAGATCGTTCTTCCAAGAATTGTTGGAACTTTTTTTTTCAATCTTGGCTGAGAATTTATAAGAGTTACTTTCGGGCATTATGATCCACTCTATCTAAATCCGTATAATCTATTTACAGTCAAACTATATATATATAATTCTGAGCTGCAGATTTTTTTAATTTTTTTTTTTTTTTTGCTGCGAAATCTAAGAATAGTTTTGCTCAACTTTATCTTTTTCACTCTGTCTTTTAACCGATCAGATAAAATTTATGATATACTATAACAGTACGTACGTTGAGCTGACCTGGTCATCTAAATTTACATTCACAAACATATATAGTTAGGAACACATGCGTTTACAAACATATATAGTTTGGAACACATACTATATATGTATGATAATGATGAATAAAAATTATAACCAAAGACCACTGTGCTTCACAAGTAAATTGTACTTCAGACAAGGTTTTTTGACCACACAAAACAGACAACAAAAGAAGGCATTGGCTAACATCAAAATATAGGTAATTAATAAAAGTTCATTAAGTTGTCCCCATAAAGAAAAAGAGAAGATGTGTATTGAGGATTAGATTAATCACTCTTTGGGAGCTGGATCGTTTTGAAGGTTAGGCTGAGCTAGCTGGAGATGGTAGTTTGGATCAATCTCTGAAGGAAGTGTAGCAAGCTGAAGAAGACTGTTTGGTTGTTGTTGTTGCTGCTGATGATCATTGTTATAGTACTGAAGCTGCTCTAGAAACTGTAGATACTCCCCTGGTTTCGTCTCTATCCCAGCTTGTTGAAACTCAATCGCTGCACGATGCTCATGAAGCTGCAACAAAGAAACTTAATTAGTATACACCGAAATATACCATTCAATCGAAAATGTGAAAACTTTCTCTATAGTAACCAGACTTACCCAACGGCACATGTTATCGTTATCTTCTTCTAGCATCCGCTTCTGATCATATATATATATATAGACATGGTAATGATTATTAAACCAGCGGTATCATAAGATTATTAGAGGAAATTAGTAGTTAAAAAAAAAAAAAGAGTGATTAGAGAGTGACCTTTCTGCTTAGATTCTCCAATTGTTGCTGTATCAACTCATTCTTCATTATATTAACAGCAGAAATAAAACAAAAGGTGTAATCAATATAGCTTTAAGAGGACATGTATTGATATGAACATATATTGCATTTACCTTACGCTCACGGACTTTGAGGACGGAATGTTCCAGCTGTCGCTCGAGTCCGTCAAGCTCATGAGGAGGAATGGAGGCTAAGTCATGTCCATGATATGGACGCAGATGGAGCTCAAGGTTACATATCTCTCTTCTTAGTGCCTCCATCTCATGGTACAAGTGCTCCTACACACACAAGTTAACACACATTAGTACTGTATTATATGCTTTTCTTTGTCAATCGGTAACACAATGACAACCAAATAAGTATGCCTATACATATATATACCTGGTCATCGTGATGATCAGGAAGTCGCAATCCAGTGGTCTGCAAGTATCGGTCAATGAGCTGAGGCATCCTATATTCAAAATAAAGTGTGATCAAATTTGTATCTCTTTAACGTTACAAAAACATCAAGACTTCAATAATTAGTGAAGTAACATGTACAAAACTAGTTAACAAAAAAAAAAAAAAAAAAAAAAACATGTACAAAACTCTAATAAAAAATATAGTTCGGAAACTAGATCCATATTTCGGCCAACAAATTAAATTCGTTAAAATAAAATAAATTTAAAGGCGTTCTCCTCACTCATTTTTGTTTTGTCTTCTGGTTCATGACTTAGATCTAATTAACAAACCTTTTTAATTAAACTTAAACTCAAATCATTAACATTATTACTTTTATATATAGGTATACACATTATACTAGATATAATAGGGATCTTAATTAATATGAAAAAGCAAATTGAAAAAAAAATGTCAAATGTTTGCAGAAAGACCTCTTTGTTTGGCAGCTGTAAGAAATATAGAATTTGACCCCTATGTATTAAATATGATAAGATACACATATGTACAAAATAAATACTGCAAGAACAAAAATATTGGATCAAAGATTCTTAACTTCTGGGCCAAATTAAAAATGTAAAACAGAATCATGACACCTGCTACTTCAGAAACTAATGATGAAAACTGTCTGTTCACAAGCACGAGCTATATCATGTATCTCAGCTCATATCCTCATTAATTAGATGAATACATACACATGTATGTATAGATCTCTGAAACCCTAATATTAGAAATTAGAAGAAAGAAGAAGAAGAAGTAAACCGTACTTGTTGTTTTCAGAGCAGAACTCGGAGAGCTTTCCGGTGGCCGAGAAGACTATGAGACCCATGTGAGCGTCACAGAGAATAGCGAGCTCACGAGTCTTCTTGATAAGACCATTTCTTCTCTTGGAGAAGGTCACTTGCCTCGCCGTCTGATTCTCTATCTTCTTTATTTCTATCTTCCCTCTTCCCATCACTCTCTTCTTCCTCTTATTACTCCCTCCCTCTTCCTCCTGATTCAAATGTATATATGAAAGCTGGATCAACTTAAAAGAAACCCTAATTATCAACAAAACCCAAAAAAAAAAAGAATCTGAAACCCTAGAATTTGTTAATTACAGGATTCATTTTCAAGGAAGATGGTGTTTGATTCTTGAATCTTGATGGGTGAATTAGAGAGGAGATAGAGAGGGAGAGAGAGAGAGAGAGAGAGAGAGAGAGAGAGAGAGAGAGAGAGAGAGAAAAGAGTGTATGTGAAAGAGCTAGTGAGAAATATATATATCTAGAGAGAGCTAGTGAGATAAAGGGAAATTTATAAGAGAGTGTTACTAAAAGTACTTTTTGTTGGAGCTGTGTTCTTGGGGATCTGGAAATGGAGATCATGTATAGTATATTGAGGTTGGATGACACAAAAAAAGGAGAGAGATATAATGGGGAAGAAATGAAGAATTACACTTTCTCTTTTCTGTATACAATTGTTGTGTGTGGTGAAGTGGCGTGTAGTCTTAACTCACCATCTTCTATTCACTAATTATTTTATCTTTCTCTCCTTTCTTACAATAATATTTCTGTCTAGTGGAAAAAATGGCTTACCTCTTTGTAATATAGATCCCTTACCAAAAAAAATTTGTAATATATATCAACATTTTTTTTTTTGTTATATTAGGGTTTCAAATGTTAATGCGTTATGCGGTAAACGTATATTGGTCACCCGTTAATGTTCAGCATTATACAACTAGTGCGCTTTAATTTGCACAATTAACCTAATATATATATTATCATACAATGAATTGTAAGGTTTTAGTTCTTAAAATATTATTTTCAGTCTCTTTGCAATTTGTCTTTTGAAATCATTTAAATATAAACGTACAAAAACTTGTTTAAGTTTCTATAATTAAAAGGAAAAAAAAAACTATATCCTTGTAAGAAACAAAGTTTTACTAAACCCAACATTTATAGATAATATAATTAAGGCATCTTAATTTTATTTTAGTTTTGACGAAAAGTTATCAAAAATTAAAATAATAACATAAAATGTCGAATTATTAATTAGACAAGACATGTAATGGCAGTGTTCGGTAATTTATTTAGGATAGAATATCCTTTTTAGTAAAATCTCCAACCACTAATTTCTTTGAGCTGCCATGCATGACGTAATTCGGAGAAAACTCAAAATGGAAATTTAATGAAAAAAAGTTTTAAGGAAAACAAAGTTACTAAAAAAGGAACAAGGCAAAAGAGTGAAAGAGAGAGAGAGAGAGAGAGTAGTAGCCAAATGAGATAGGACAAAGTGTAACAATACTTGAAAGTGACTTTTTTTTTTCTTACCCACCTCCTCTGCCATATTATTCATCATATAGATTGTATTTCTATAGTTATACCATCAATTTATTTAAGGTGTATCTAGCTAAAATTATTTGTAACAAAGTATAGTTCCTTTTTTTCTGCGAGTCAAAATTTGGTAGCCAAAATCAAATATTAAATTTGAGATTGCAAATCACAATCTATATATATGTTTACACGGATTTTGCATATATAATTTGAATTTCATTAATAAACTGGTTACAAAACGGAGAAGATAACAAGAAAGGAGCGCATGTGTCTCTATACAGCTACATGCATCACCACACAAGGCAAGGCAATAAAAACTGTAGTGGGTATATATATTGAGTATAAATTTTTATAGGATGACTTGAATCTTTTTCTTGTACTATATATATAGCTAATATCTCGAACATTAAAATTCTGAAAAAGGAACACTGGCATCTCTCTATATGTTCTCAAAGTTTCTGACAATACTATATATAAAGTAATTAGCTCCTATACTATATACACAATTGAATCATTTTAGTGACATGTTCGTAACAAATTAGTATGCCAAATTAAGGAAACCATATAGTCTATTAACGAATGAATATAGTGACAAAGTCATGTGACAATATTGGAAAATTCCTTGGAAAGTGAACCGTGATTAACGAATATATACGTACAATTATGTTATATACCATTATGTGACAATTATGGTATACCAATCCGGTTTAAATTTCTAACGTAAAGTCTTTTCCTTTGAATTTTTTTTGGGGGGTCAAAGGATTTTTAAGGAAGCAGAGAGAGTTATGGTCAGTCGTCTAATCTGTTCTATCAGAAGGACTCACAAGAAACATGTTCTGGTTTCTAAAATAAGAAACTATAATGATCAAAGAGGAACAGTTGGGGGGTCCAAGACTAGTTTCGTCACTTCGACTATCCCACTCTTCTGTTCTGCTGCCACTACGTATGTTATATGGCCTTGTCTACCACACAAATAAATACGTATCAGTTTTGCCTAATAAAATGATAAATGTTTCGATTTTTCTTTGAGAAGCTTACGCGAACCTAGTACACAGATTGAGTAAAACGTATGACAAAGTGCAAAATTGTAATGTGATGGATCGTCTGACGTATGCGTCTTTATGTGAATCAGTGATAACCACTGATTAGTAGTATTAATTAATGACAACCTCTGCATGGATTACCATTGATTATTATAGGACCATTGATTATTGTAGGACCTCTCTTTGCTTTTGTTTTGTCTTTTTGCTTAAGTGTATTCACATTGTCAATTGTTTTCCTATTATAAAACAACCTTATGAATCTTCTTCATATTACGAAACTTACCAAAATTTATATGATATAGTGGAAGTACACAAAGATACAAATACAATTGATTCAAGATATTGTTTCATATAATTTTCAAAACTATGTTTAACAAGAAATTTCTGAAACTGATCTATTCATTCTCATTTTCTTCTTTGTTTTTGTAATTTAATTTATCAAAAACAAAGACAAAAAAAAAAAAACAGAGAGGCCAAATTTCAATAAACTGAAAAATAGAAGAATGGCATAGAAAAGACTCTATTTCTCTCTGCAATAATCATTTTGTGGAGAAAACATCCCTAAAAGTGTTCATCAATGGTAACGGATTACAGAGTTTTCCCTTTCTCTCTTCTATTTTTGGCATTAACTGTTGTTATTAGGGGAGGTCGGTTCCTGAATCATCTCAATCGTATTACGATATTTATCTATTTAGTTTCACTTCAAAAGACCTCTTTCTTGGAAAATCTCAAACATCGCCGCACCAATCTTAGCCGGTGACTCAACCACCTTAACTCCAGCGTCTCTTAAGCTCTTTATCTTGTCTTGAGCCGTGCCCTTACCTCCAGAAACAATGGCTTCATCGACCCAAATAAAAAGATAATACAAGATTTAAGCCATGGTTCAAGTGGGAAACAGTGAATGAATGAAAAAGAGCTGAGTAAAGTTCATTTACCTCCCGCATGACCCATTCGACGCCCGGGTGGTGCAGTAAGTCCAGCAATGAAAGCAACTACAGGCTTGTCTGTACCACTTTCCTGTTTGATTGAACACCGATATGCTTATACTCTTGATCCTCTAAAAATGACAACTCTTACTTCTTAGAAAAGATGCATTTGTGGTTACTATTTACCTTTATCAAAGCAGCGGCATCTTCTTCTGCAGTACCACCGATTTCTCCAATGAGAATGATACCTGAAAAGAAGTCAATAATTTCTTAGTTGCAAAACCAATGCTGGATTCTCTTTCACTAGTGAATCAACAAGTAAAGGCTGCAATATTCACAACAACTTGAGTCTGTTACTGCAAACGAATCACTTTCTTCTACATACTAAAGAACTAGTATTAGGTAAGTACTGGTTATCTACTACATATCAAATGTACTGACTCATAGGAAACAACTAGACAAATGGGAAAAGATCATAAGTTGTACGAAATGAAAAAGTTCGATTATGGTGTTCAGAAACTGAGACCTTCTGTTTGAGGGTCAACAAAGAACTTCTCCAAGCAGTCAACAAAATTTGTGCCGTTAAAAGGATCCCCACCAATTCCTACACACGTAGATTGCCCCAAACCTACTGCAGTAGTTTGGAAAACCTGCATATGAAAGATTAACCAAAAAGCAACCATTAGATATTATACTTAATATAAATAGGTCTTCCAGTAATCCAAACTCATCAAAAAGCTAATAAACTGACAGTGGCGAAACTTAGTCTAACAATCCAAAGGAGTATCCGTTTTTAGGTAAAGAAAAACCAGTAATATAAATTGCTTCTTCCTAAGTCAGAGAGAGAGAGAGACAAACATGAAGACAACAGAAAGAACCTTACAGCTTCATATGTCAATGTTCCAGATCGAGAAACAATCCCTATCCTTCCCGGTTTGTGGATGTAACCCGGCATGATCCCAATCTTGCATTCACCAGGTTTGATAATCCCAGGACAATTAGGGCCAATCAGCCTAGTTTTTGATTGACTGTTAAGAGCAGCCTTTACACGAACCTACATTACAACAATTAGTCCCAAGACATCAGTCTAGTCTCCGCTTATACTATATCGAATCAAAGCACATATCGCAAGCAAGTCATTACCATGTCATGTTGAGGAATGCCTTCAGTAATGCAGACAACAAGATCTAACTCAGCAGCAACACCTTCCATGATAGCAGCAGCAGCAAAAGGCGCAGGAACGTAAATCACAGAGGCATTAGCTTTAGTCTCAGCTTTAGCTTCAGCAACTGTGTTAAAAACAGGCAGACCTAAATGCTCTGTTCCACCTTTCTTTGGTGTCACTCCTGCTACCTATATTACACAACAAACCCCCCCCCCCCCCCCCCCCCCCCCAAAACCTTGAACACACATTTCAATTGAATCCGAATTGCAATAGAAACAAAGAACAGTGATCATTCAATAATCTAATTAGTTGTAAAATTCTGGGAATGTACAATACCATTTTGGTGCCGTATTCAATGGCTTGTTCAGTGTGAAAGGTACCGTTCTTTCCGGTGATACCTTGGCAGATGACACGTGTGTTTTTGTCGACAAAGACAGCCGCAGGAGGCGGAGGAGTCGTCCCGAAGGAGCGAGAATGAGTCAATGAAGTGAGAGAGGAGCATGACGGAATCACCAACTCTGAGCTCCCTCCACCGCCGGAGCAACGGCGAAGAGATCCGAGAAGTCTCGTGACCTGCCTTGACATGGCTGTTTCAAAATGATCTAAAATTTCTTAAACCTCCGATCTGAACTGAAACCCTATGAACGAAGAATCAAGCGAAAGCTTTTGGGCCTAATTGAATGATCCATGTTAAGGCCCATTTGGATTTGAGATTTTTTATATTTTTCCCCTTATAATAAAAAACATTTCGATAATTCACTAATCCTCAGCCTTAAAATAATCTACAAATTTTTATTTATTTTTTGGTTATTTTTCAATAACTTGTCCCTCTCTAACTCCTCCACCTTACGAAACAGAGGAGGGAGAAAAACAAAATGACACCGACGATTCTTACTCCGACGACTCTTCCTCCGTCGACAGCTACATGGCCATGTACTACCACATCTCAGAAGCTCATCACCTTTAGATCACCATTCAAGCTCAAGTGTAGAGCCACTTCTTCTTCATCATCGTGTTCTATCACAGACTTTGATCTTTATGACCTTTTAGGTGTTGATCGGAGTTCTGATACTGCTCAGATCAAATCAGCTTACCGTGCGCTGCAGAAACGTTGTCATCCCGATATCGCAGGAGATCCAGGTCATGACATGGCCATCATCCTTAACGAAGCTTACCAGCTTCTCTCTGATCCGATCGCACGCCACGCTTATGACAAGGTTAGTCTATTGGTTCTTGATCTTGTATAGTCTCTGTCAAGACCACAACACCAAGTAAAGTATGATGTTTTCTTGTTGTAGGAGGAAGCAAAACTTGAAGAACTTAGAGGCTATACAGGGAAACCGATCTACTCGGTTTGGTGTGGTTCAGAAACTGAGCAACGAGCTACGTTTGTGGACGAGGTTAAGTGTGTTGGTTGCTTGAAGTGTGCTTTATGTGCTGAGAAAACATTTGCTATCGAAACCGCTTATGGGAGAGCGAGGGTTGTTGCTCAATGGGCTGATCCTGAATCCAAAATCATAGAAGCCATCGAAGCTTGTCCAGTAGACTGCATTTCGTAAGCACATAAACTAGTATCTCTAGTAATCGTTTGGTTTCAATTTCTATGCCCTTTATGGAAAGTATGATTCTTTATGAAATGTGCAGAATAGTGGAGAGATCTGACCTTGCTCCATTGGAGTTTCTTATGTCAAAACAACCACGAGGCAACGTGAGGATTGGTGTTGGAAACACGGTTGGGGAACGTGTCTCCAATGTATTTGTTGATGTCAAGAAGTTTCAGGAAAGATACGCCAAATCTATGAGCAGAACCACAAAAGAGCGCACCCAGGTGAGTTATGCATAGTCAATAAAGCCAAGTTATAAACTTACCCTGTCAGATACCAAGTACTAGTTGTTTTGGGATGCTTTTGCAGACAGAAGTAAGAATAAGTGCAGTAGAGGCAATTAGGTCTATCTCCAATTGGCTATACTGGAGATCATCACCGTACACGAAACCATTGAGTCCAGATTCAAACATGAGTCTAACTATTACCAAAAGAAAAAAATCGGTTGATCCAGATATCAGAAAGCTTCAAGATGTTGTGGCAGCAATGAAAAAAGCAGAACAGAGCGGCAAAAGCAAACCAAAAGAACCAGCTTACATGCTTGGAGAAGATTACTGGACTCCATCAAACGTAGCACTTCCCTCATCTGAAAACAACAACACTTCCAAGGCTAGCTCGATTCCTCGAGTGAGTACTCAAAAGAAAACTCCATTAGAAGAGAAACCAACTAGTAGAAGAGAATATAGAAGACAGTTCAGGATACACAAGTTCCCACTTGGGACAGCCATAGTAGCAGTATTCTTGATTAAATATCAAGAAAGTTACAAAGCCGCCTCTGAGCTCAACGATCATATCGGTGGCTCCCTAGCTCTATCCATAGTTAACAGCCCATGGCAACAGATTTTATTAGCAGGAGTTACATGGTACTTCATTGGAGCAATGTTACTCCAACTTGTGGAAGCTGTCCAATCCAAGCTAGAAGATAAAGATGCATAGGCTTGATAGATATAGTAATGTACAGCATATCACTCATTAGACCATGTCATGTACTTGTTCACCTACAAATGTAACAGAACAGTAATGATTATACTATACATGTTTATTGAAGTATGCCTGAAGAACATCATACATGGGCTAGGCCCACTTTGTATGTTGTTAGGCCCAATCATTTCGTTCCCACATATATATCTCCACCGATTAAAGAGCTTCATCATAATCTTCTTCACCGTCAAAAAAATGGCGTCATCATCATCGAGGTACGAGACACGAAAGCGAGTTCCAAATCCAAACAACGCAGCTCTTCTAGTCATCGACATGCAAAACTACTTCTCCTCCATGGCCAAACCCATCCTCAACGAAGTTCTCACCACCATTGACCTCTGTCGACGAGCTTCGATCCCTGTCTTCTTCACGCGCCACAACCACAAGTCCCCAACCGACCACAGCATGCTCGGCGAGTGGTGGGACGAGGATCTAGTCCTCGACGGAACCACCGATTCTGAGATCATCCCGGAGTTACACTCCCAGATAGTACTCACCAAACCAGACGAGATCGTGGAGAAGAGCACGTACAGCGCGTTTCAAAACACGCGGCTACAAGAAAAGCTGGACAAGATCGGGGTGAAGGAGGTGATCGTGGTTGGAGTGATGACCAACCTGTGCTGCGAGACAACGGCTCGTGACGCGTTCGTTAGGGGATATAGAGTTTTTTTCTCTACGGACGCGACTGCGACGGTTAATAAAGAGCTTCACGAGGCTACGCTGATGAATCTCGATTATGGCTTCGCTTATCTTGTCGATTGCGATGAACTCCGGCGAGGTTTGTCTACTCAGTAGTTGATAAATTATAACTTACACCTTTTTCTTGTAGTTCTGTTTTTAAGTATAGTCTGTTGTATTTGGCTGTGGTCTAGTGTAGCCTCGTGAAGCTATCTTCATAACAATAGTTCTGTTGTGTCTGTGTAGTCTAGTGTAGTCTGTTGTATTTAACTTTAAATACTTAAACAACAATAGGTTCCTTGTTAATATTTTCCACCTTATAATTAAAGTAGCTTCTCTAAATTAATTTGGGTGGTTTTGATGACTATATTGTGTAAGAATCATCCAAGAGATGAGAGTTTTAGAGATCTATGTAACACGAGACAAACAAAATGTAAAACGTGATAAGCCATATATACAATTCTAATGGCTTCTTTTGGTCAAATCTGTTTATTAATTTTTATCTTCTTAAGAATTATATAGAGATAATCAAATCTGTGGGGGTAGAGAGAAAAAATATCAAAAGGGAAAAGCAGGAAGTTTCTTATTGCCTAGGAAATGATGAACAAGCTGAAGAGCTTCTCTAGGTTTGAATGTTGGAACTTGGTGTCCGGCTCCTCTTATCGTCACATACGTTAACCCATCGTATTCCACCGTCCACCCGCCGACCTAACCGGCAAGTGAAAGAAAACAAAATTTATTTCTAGAGTCAATCACACACTAGCTTACTCGGAAGAAATTTATAAGTTTGTGATTTGGAAGTTGGAACCAAACCTGTAGTTTGGTGTACCAAGGTGTCCAGTCTTGAACTATCTTAAGACCAAGCTTCTTTAATGAGTATCTGGTTGCTGTCACAGGGATTCGTCCGTCTGTATCCCCACTTTTTTACCAAACAATTTAAACCGGTTATGACTTGTTTTCAAGTTAAATATTTACATTAAAAAATGCTAAGGAGTAGGTGTTAATGTGTTATATACCTGAAAACCCATACGCGTAATCCCGCTGAAACAAGTTTTCTTAAGGTAGGAAGCATAGAAGCGGGAGCGTCAGACCAAAATGAGATAGTGTCGCTGCACATACATAGCAACCCATGCATTGGTTTAGCTTTGAACATGGTTTATTAATCATTTATCACTTATCTTCTTGGTTAAATTATGATAGTGAAAGAGTAGTATTAATATGTACGTAAACTGAACTGAAGAGTAGTACAATGATTCAATTTCCTTTTAACTATAAAAATCATAATTAAACCAAACTATATGTGCTAGCTTCTTATATTATTGTATGAAAAACCAAACACCATAACACATTACCTGCAATGAGTCCAAGGGTAAGGGATGTTGGTGACATTAGCGTGAAGTGCCTCCTGAACATCTCTCCTATTCATATACTTTTCTGTATACTCCGATAGACATGGGTCATACCCTGCCGCCATCCTCCTCCATCCCTCCTGTGTATAGAATCAATTTTAGCCGGTTAGTCAAATTCAGTTACCAAATATTTTTTTTCTAAGTGAAAAAGATGAAATGTATATTTACATTTTGAGAGATGAGCCGGGGTCGGAAGGTGTTCCGAGCAGCGGGTAGGGGCCGAGTTCCGGCCACTGAATGAGAAGTAGAGGAGTTGGTGGAGGTGGGAACACACTTGGGAGAGTAGAGACTGTACATGTCAAGGATCTTGTAAACATCAAAATACTCATCTAAAGCCCCATTGCATTCCTTAGACACATGTTCTAGTTTGAAATCGCAGTGTTGGTTCACTTTCTCGTACAGTGCATCTGATATCACCGCGTGATCATACGCGTAATCTATCATCCCCTTTTGATCCGTTTCGTCGTCCAGCAACGCGTTTCCTATCTGTGTATACAATTGTCAAATTCATCATCACCTCCTTCATCAGCCAATATATACCACTAGATTAATTTCCTCTACACTACTTAATTATTGATTGATTTAAGATAATAACTGACCATTAAACCCTTGAGATTAATGAAATCTTTCTTGGACGCAATCTTGTTTTGATTGTAGATGAGCTCCGAAAGTTGAGGAACGTAATGGCCTAATTAATTCCATGCAAAACACATAATTCAATGTTTTTTTTTTTTTTTTTTTGATTTGTAAATAATCACATATGTAGAAACGATGTCGTGGTGAATTTCTAACTTTAAAAATAATTAATTTACCGGCGTAGCTTTCTCCGGCGATGAAAAACTCGTGTGACTTGTACTGAGGGAATCTCTTGAACCAGTTGACGAGGAAGTTGTACGAGTCACTCGCTGGTTAATCATTACACAATCTTTAAATTACTTACAAGTTACAAGCAAAACTAGTTCATTAGTAAAATTAGTACTATATGGTACCTGTGACAGTGTCACCGAGTTGACTTATATCACGGCTTGTGTTAGAGTATGAGAAACCAACTCCAACCGGCGATTCCAAGAATAACAAATTCGCCGCTACAAATCATATCCCAAAGTATTAATTCAATTTGTAATGAATAAATCTTTGACAAAAGGTAAAATAAATTAAAAAAATTGGTAATGAGAAAATTTGAATATTGCGATATAGTTATATATATGGTTCTTTATGGATATCTAGCTAGTATACCTTTGTTCCAGCTGTATGGATTCAGCTTGAGGTTAGGCTGACTGGAATTTTGAGGGAAGAATGGTCCGAGTTCTTCTGATGCTCCAAATCCGACTGATGAACATCCCGGTCCTGTATTTACAATTTTCACCATCGTATCGTATTAATTTACTATAGCTAATTAAATCATATTTTACTATACATTATTTTGTATTATTCGGAACCACCAAATTTAACTTAAGTGAAGTTATAGTAGCCTTACTCCTTCACTCTGTATATGTTACTTTCTTATTCACAATTATTATTGCATATAGGGTCCATTAAATTTAAGATGGTTTGTTGCTTATAATGATAAACTTGCCTTTATGAAGAAACACACACAAATAAAAACAAACTAGAGAAACTTTTAGGGCGTGCGTACGTGCATGGACCATGTGTAATGTTTTGGAATAATTATGAATTATGGACCGAAGGACCGTTTTTAAGTTTCATGGAATTGACTTTTCTTGATAGGTAGATAATAGTATATAGATGCATAACTTTTGTGTCACTGTGCCTTAGTAGTAAAGTAAAGGGGCATGCGCCCACGGGAGCCTATATGAAAGCCTAAATATATGGAGAGACATGTATATATAACGTCGACATAAATTTATATCCATGAATTCATCACATGAATATGAATTCAACTAATAGATCCTAGTGTATTAAATGTTTTATGAACTTTTTTCATCCAGATTTGGATTTCTTACCTTGTCATCTATAGCTATATGAATAAAATACTTGAAAAGTCAAGTGTTTTCTTTTAATGTGTTAAAAAATGATAAACATAGAAAAACAGAGCATGATGAAACGTTGAAATATGTGGATAGCAAATATCGTATTGATGGAGGCATGATGATAGTGACGAAATGAAAGCAAAAATCGTTATAAAGTAAATTCCTACTTTTTTTGGGTTAAACTATAAAGGGAAATGTAATTATTAATACTATATAGCGAAATGAGTCTACAAGAAAAATGCTAGCAAATATAGGATCATGTAACAACCAACAAGCATGTGGAATCATTACAAGAATTCCAAAATTTATTGAAGTTTAACCAATTCAAAACCAAAACTCATCATGATGGTGATGATGATAACTACTAACCACACATACGTTTCATTGATTTTGACATGCTGCCAAATGAGATACATCTTACTATTAGGAAGGTTCACCTAATATTCTCCCCGGTTACCTTTTTTTGTCTCCATGCATACAAAAAGGACTACATCCATTCCTATTTCTTTTTGGGTTATTTTATTCCCACGTTATAAATTATTTTACATTATATATATACACTCATTTAAAAAAGTATATGTGTTTCTTCATCTAAAACAATCGGAGATAAATCTAATTATCTGATATACATAGTTTTGTCTATATTAAATTGTAATAGTCTAATAATATCCCTATATTGATCGATGTCATGGATATATCACCAAACACAAGGTAGTCAATTTAAAGGCTGAGTTAACATATTTCCTATTTTTTGGGAGGTCTTGGTCAAGAAAACTCATTAGTCATTACCACAAAAAAAAAAAAACCTTATGAAAGTTTCTAAATTCAAAACTAAAATGCGAATATATAGGTTGGACAAGGATCAAATATTTATTTCAAATCAATATCGAGTAGATGAAATGCACACGAAGCATGATACACCTTAACCTTATTATATTTTTCTTGGTGTGGTTTTAAATCCTTTCACTATGAGTTTTTTTACACTAAGAAACCTACGATTAAACGAGAGACGTACGTATATAGAAGATAGAATGAGTGGATGTGAGTTCGGTTTAGTTTACCTCCATTGAGCCAAAGAAGGAGAGGCTTTTTGCTTGGATTATGAGTGGCTTCAAAGAACCAATAGAACAATGCTCTTCCATGTGTTTCATTAACCGTTACATAACCGGCGTATTGCCGGAATTTCACCGGCGGCTGTCCCGGAAGCTCTTTGACTCGATCAGCTCGTTGTGCCGCCAAAACCCTAGACCGGAAACAACCACTGTCGCCGTCGTTGTCACTGCACAGCTTTTCGGCTGATGATGATGATGAGCTAAGAAGAGAGGACACAAGAAATAGGACAAGTACAGAGAACACAACACTATGAGAACCCATTTCCTTTTTTATTATTATTGTGGAAATTGTGAAGTGACTGTGTAATCTTATATAATGTGGTGAGAGAGAGAGAGAGAAAGAGAGAATGTATTAAGGGACAGATAAGAACACTCTGTAGTCTCACTGGGTGGTAACCATATTCATAAGATAAGACACATGAGAAAAATTCAAAATCTTGATAAAGTAAGAAGATTTTTTTTTTCTTTCTTTCTTTTTAATTAATGATAATATGCACTTTCTGTTTGACTGTTTTATATATATATAAAATTTGTTAAAATCTGAGAGGGGTGTATTGAAGTTGACATTTTAGAAGATTTTGGGGTATTCTTAAAATCCACTGTTATTGAATCAATGATTTTAAAAATTCATCTGAAATCTTGTGTTATTGAATTTGAAATTTATATAAATCATTTAAAATTATTCACAATCTCTTGTTATTCAATCAATAATTTATGAATCTCACTTTAAATCTACTGTTATTCAAAATATCATAAAGTTTTTTTAAAAAACTACTGAATGTGATTCTAGGAAATTTTACAAACATTTTTAGTTCAAAAATATGACTTACAAAATCACACCTTTAAAGGTGAAATTTTGAAGGATTTTTAATAAACAGAGTTTCATTCTAAACCAATTACAAAATACACACTTTTACGACAAAAGAAAAAAAAGAACCCCATCTCTGCAACTTGTCGTCTCTCTTCTCTCTCTCTTTCTCTCTTTAACTCTCAAATACATACACCTCAAAAGACCAGAAGGTGTGTATTTGTTAATAAATTGTGAGTTTTCTTCCGAAATCTGTCTTATTACTATAGTTAGCCAAATTTTTACGTATCTTCTCCATCCAGAAAGCAATGATTCAAATTCAACAACATCCAGAAACAGAGAGAAGTAATTAAACTTTCTTCCCTTGGGAAAGGCACAAGAGACGTTTGAAAAAACAAAAGAAAACAAGTCACCAAAAACTATGGATGATAGATCCTATATGTAAATAAATTAAAATATCTTCTCTTTATATTTTGCTGGAACAGAATAAACACTTGTCGCATTGAAAAGAGGGGAGTCCTTCATCACCCATGGTCCTATACTAAAAGCTTACTCCTAAAATCAAACTACAAGACGTGAAGAAAAAAAAAAGGACATTGTGAACTGTGTATACATGCATGAGAAGTAGAGATCTCACTAATACATAACACGATTAAGTTGCTTCATCTCGGGAATAAGACACCTTGAAATCGAAGTTGCTATCTTCTTTTTTTTTTTTTTGCCAGCGAAGTTGCTATCTTTTTTTAAGAAAAAAAATATTCTAAAATCACCTAAAATTTAATAACCAAATCTCACAAAATTCCAAATCATTTTCTAATCAAATCATTTAAAATCTCTAACATATAACCAAATCTCCTAAAATTTTACTTAAATCTCTCAAAATTTTAAAATATTAAAATCCCATCAAATCTCATAAAATATCAAGTTCAATACACCCCCCTGAGTTTCCCTTATTTATATGCATTTCTCTTTTTGTTTACATTAAATGTGAAATATAATATCTACACACGCAACTTGTGCACTGTCTTCTATTTGGAATTTTATGATAATTCATATTGCGTTGTAACCATTTTCATAAGACGGAAGACGTATTAAAAAAAATCAAAATTGATATTATTAACAATAGTAGCAATTTCTTTTATAAAAATAGAAAGGTTTGTTAGAAATTGAGTATCCTTTTTTTATGGGCAAATTCTCTATTTTTGTTAGACTAGATATATATAATAGAAAATACCTATATATACACAGACGCAACTTGTGATATGGTTCCAAATAATATCGTTTCTGAGCGAGTATAAATTTTATGATTGATCTATAATAAACACAAAAAGAAGAAGATAATATATATATATTAAAAAAATGTTAAGAAAATTAGAGATAATGAAGTGATTGGTCAATGGATTGGAATAGAAGGATCCAAATAAAAAGCAGAGGAGAAGCTAACGATAGTGACGGTTCATAAGATTAGAGAGATTTTGACCAAACACTGTTTTACTTCTCTCTCTCATGTTCCTTCCCTCCCCTTGAAATTAGCAACGACCGATCTACATATAACATATATATATATATATATATATATATATATAGTTATAATGTGGGAATTGTGATGTATGTGCAAAGTAAATACCTGTCATCTTGCAAAACAGAATGTTACGGCTTTGGTTGCGTAATAAAAGATTCAGTTTCTGTTTATATACGTCATACAAGTGTATCTACGTCTACATGTACTCATTTCATACCTTATTCCACATTTAAGAAGTCACGAGGCATTTATGTGAGTGTGAGATGGTTTACCATTGGAAATTTGGAATTTTGCATTTTAGCCTCTAAAAAACACAAACTTCTATATTTATACATGAAATTATGGGTTACTTATCATAGTTAAGGCGATATATGTTAGAATTTAGATTTTATATGTACATATTTCGTATCATTTTACTCTTTCAAATGTAGAATTCTAATTCTACTTGCGTATGTTAGTAACATTCTATTCAATTTTTGTAGTGACGTTGTGGATTTGTCTAGTGGAGGAGGTCAAAATCTTTTGCAAATAAGAAAACACCGATGTGATGTTAATTTATGAACACCGATGTGATGTTAATTTAATAAACTTTGACTACAAAACTTGATCGAAAACCAAATCCATCACCATCGTTCCAACTCTATGATTGCGTTAGGCTTAATGCATTTTCCCTAACCAATCTTGCACTGGTTCTATCACATATTTGTGTGGTGCTCTTTGTGCGGAGTATCACGGTAAAAATCTTTCAATTTATTATAACCTATCAAAACTCAAGCTTGGTGGTGTCCGTGAATGAACCCTTGGGATCACACGGTTTGAGGTTAATATGCAACAACCGAAACAGTGTAAAAAGACTTAAAAGAAAAATACCAACACCAAAAAAGTGAAATACTCAGCGAAACGACATCGCATTACTAGTCCAAAGAACACAGAGACAGAGGACCATGGTTTGAAACAGAGAGCCTTTCAAGTTTGAAAGAGAAGTGGACAAGTTTAGCTCCATCGTCTCCGATCCTCCTCTTCGTTAACCGGAGTATACCAATCTGGTCGTCTCTTAGAGTTGCTCAGCCTGTAGTTCAGCAATAGTTCCTCGTTACTTAACGCCCTCGTTGCCACCAAAACCAGTGTCTTTAGAACCGGAGCTTCTAACCCGTTTTTACTCCCTGTCTTAAACCAGAAGCTTCCAAATCTTTTCATCTTTATTTCTCCAGAATCCCCAAAAGATATATTCGGAATGTAAGGCCGCAGATCTTTAGCCATCAAAGGGAAGTCATAAGGACATATCATAACGTTTGGAGTCATCTCTTTCGCCGGGTGGTTAGCTAAGTGAGCAAAAGCCAACGGATTTCTCCTCTCAAGAACATCTTTTGCTCTACCCGAACCTTCTAGAGGCTTGCTCAACGCTTTCCACAACCTGTCTGACCCGTTTACAGCGGTTTTGGTGTTTGTTACGACCTTAGGTGTGTAAGACCCGTTCCATACTTCCCTAGATTCTCCCCCAAGACCCCAAGGCTGAGCGTTTATTACAGTTCCATCGTACCTTGTAATGAGATACGAGTTCTGTGAATCAACCTTCGGGTACCCGGGAATGTATCTGTAGAAAGCAGGAGAGTAAATAACTCCAGGGTAAAAGGCTAAGACAGTTCCAACATCTGCTTCACCTTTGATGAAACAACCTTGACCAGCGTCTTGGTGAGGTATTACAGACGGTTTGATCTCAAGGGTATAACCCATTTGATCCATTAATCTCTGTGAGACCTCGTTGAGTTTCAAAGGCTTTGTCTCGGGAACAACTGTGCTGAAGAAGAAGAATCAGTTTAAGATGAAATAAAATGGTGAGCATAAGTTCGCAAATCAACTCAAGTAAAGTATAACACTTACGAGGCTTATCTGCATCTGAGGAAGCATTACTACTACCAACGGCGAAAGTAAGACCACTTCTACGAGGAGGAGGAGGAGGGTTTGTAGATTGTGAGCCCGACTCGTTCTTGCTAACATCAGGAAGAAGGATTCCATCCATTAAAGAGCAGAAGTTTTCAACTTGGTAGTGAATGTTTTCTTGAACTTGCTTCTGCTGCTCAGATAAAGTGGCTTTACCAGCCATCTCAATGATCTCTTCTGCATCCGTCTCCTCCGCTTCTCTTCCCAACCGATTATAACTAAACACAAATTAAGGACTACAGAGTGTGATGAAAGCAGTGGGACAATGATACACAAATCCATATAAGAGTGTGACTTTTACACTTGATAGAGCCACAAATAACGAACCTTGTATACATAAACAGTTTGTTAACATCAGCTTCAAATTGCAGCTGCCTTGGGTTCTTAGCAAATGTGGTACTCTTGGCAAGAACTCCAACAGCCTAGAAAACACAAAGTAATCAAACAAACTGAACAATGATCTACAATCAGCCAGTGGAAAATTCAAAATCTCAATCAGCACTGCCTCAAAAGTCAAAACTCTCACTAAAACCCTGCAAAATCCTAAGTTCTACATAACGATCCAAGTGAATCCTCGAAACTGATCAAATGAGCAACCTCATATCATCATATGACACTTTTAACAATAAAAAACGAAACCTTTATGATTCTCCTTCAACCTAATTTCATCTCTTCTAATCTTCCAACAAACTGATGCAGATAGAAATGACTACATCCGACTTAAAATATTTGAACTTTCTTCGTACCCAGTTTTAAAAAAAAATTGAAAGGAAATATTCGACAAGGTCAAACAAAGACAGGAGAAGCAAGAGATGATGATTCAATAACCTGCTGGAATTTGTTGAAAAGAGACGCCATTTTTTGTGTTTCCTTTCCTCACAAGCGATCCTCCACCGTCTCTGTTATAAGGGTTCCAAGAAACAGCTGCAGAACATCAGGAATCGCAAGAGCTTGGAGTCGAATCAAAAAACCTCCATTGATGAAGAAGACTGCATCTAGTTCTTTACTCCGTAGCACACAATCTATGGCTCCATCACCATGGTTGGGCTTATTTCTTGATAATGGGCCAAAACAGTGCTTTCAAGGCCTTTTTATATATTTATTTTATTCTCTTATCACAAACAACAAATAAATAATATTTTTACATCTGACGTAATCATGGCATCAGTTAATTCATACATAAATGCTTGATGTCAAAATTACTCATTAACAAGATCGAGACACGTGTCATATATATTAATTAGATCATAACACGTGTTAATTGTATCGATAAGATGTCGACACATGTCCAAATTACTGCTTAACATGATCGAGACATGTGTCAAATTAACAATCTTAGATTTTGATACATGTCTAAGTTAATTGCTAAAAAAATAGTTAAAGTTAAAAAAAATTGAAAAAAATATTTACTAAACAAAAAAAACTAATAAAAAAATATTTACTTATCACTGTTATAAAATAGAGCATATGTTATTATATAAATATGTATATTAAGTAGTATCTTATATCAAATCAAAACTTTAAGTACAATAGAAAATCATGAACAACAAAAAAAACAAATACAAACCATGCGGATCAGAAAACCTTGTACTATCTCACTATTTTCACATATATGAACAATATACATTGTATTATTTAAATATTTTCATTGATGTTCATTGTCTAACATAGTTTTTCAAAATACAGGGTTCCCACAATACAACTTTGCAACTTAAACGGTGGTAAAGACTTTTATTCTATTTGTCTTATACAATTTTGGATGACGAATCTACGTACGATCAATATTTGTTATTCCTTTTTTTAATATTTTAATTTAATTATGTTGTAGTATTTTTAGATTTTAGTTATATTATTTAGTTAAATTTGATTTTCTTATTAGAAATTTGTGATATTTTAAAATAATATTTTCTATATTATTTTGAGTTTTTTTCAGTTAAAGATATTTAAGATCTTTATTTATTGGTTCCTTTTAAAATAAATATTTTAAATTTCTTATGTTGAAGTATTTTTAGAATTTTTATTTTAGTTTATATTTTATATCTATAAATTATCTAAGACTCCTATATCATCATGGTTATAATTTTTTATTTTTCTAACTGTCTATTATTTCTCAAATTTTATTGGGTTGGTCATAAACTCATTGCAATCATGTATATATTTTTTTCTCAGTTTTCATCCAAATATTTTTTGAGTAAACAGTTTTAGTTGTTAAACAAACTATCACTACAAATTTTAGTGGTGAAAAGAAACTACCTCAAAGTGAAAGTAAAGAGATAAAAATTTGTTTAATTTTTTCACAGATACATTTAATAGGTGGTGATAAAGAGCGTATTTTAACAATTAAATATTTTAGGGTGTAAGAACACATTATTAGTGATAAAACATAGAGTAAAATTATACGTGGATGCTAATAAGATGACGCTTTGATGGGTTGATTGCATGTAAAACATTTGTGAATAAGTTGTTGAATGTTTTGAAATTTGACAATAATAATATTCGTAATGGTTAATGTTTGAAAAACATTTTGGTGGTCGATAATTTAGTTTTAGGTTATTGTAATAAATGTAATAATAATTTTAAAATATAAAAACATAAATTAGTGTACTAAAGTAAAAACTTCTCTTTAACTAAAAAATTTATTTTTTTATTTTTGGAAATATTATTTCACTTACAAAAATTATTTATATATTTTAAAAAGAGAAATATCCTGGAATAACATAATTTTAGGGTTTTTTTCCAAAGTTAGCACACACGCTTAATTACTCCAAATCTAGTATTTGTGAATATTAAATATTTAACTAAAATAACAAAATTTATTATTAAAAAAAATAAACTCACGATCTATTTTAGCTTTCTCCATGAAGCTTGTTCCAATATGAGATCTTCAATTTCAATCTCAGATATTTCAATTAAGTGATAAATTGATCGATTGCAGCTTCAATCAAGTGATTTCATCAGAGATTCACGGAGTCCATTACCAATCGAATTCAGATTTGTAGCTCCGTTGTTGTTTCATGTCCAGGTCAAATCGGATGAAATTTTGTGGTCTCGGTTTATAACTACGGCGGAGGAAAAAACATAGAGCATTCTAGATCGATAGTTCGTGACGACGTTGAAGACAAAGGTGACGATTTTGAGCCACAGTTCATCGGATCAAGTGAAGGATGGGTGTTTATCGGTTCTGGATTTGAATCAATGGAGATGAGATGCGATAGCAAATATGAAGCGTTGTTGGATTGTTTTAAGAACTTAGAGAGAGAATTACCATGTTTGAGCAGAGAGAGAAGTAATAGAGTTTAGAGATCCTAATTTCTCAGGTCCTTTATTTCAGGTATGTTCCATTGAAACAGAAGCAAGTCTTAGTTCTAGGAACTGTGAAACATACCAATGTAAACCTGATCATTTTTTCTTTCCTTTGTAAAACTCTTTTTTTGTGTCTGTTTAGTTAGCTATTGTTTTTATTTGGTGGTGCAGGAGAAGAAACTAGAAGATTCAGCTATTGAAACTTCAACTATGGGTCTCAAGTTAACGGGTAGAAAGATAAGGAAGGAACGGGTTAACTAAGATGGAGTTAACGAATACGACATGTAGCTAGAGTCGTAATGTAGAATTGGATCATCTTGTACGTTTAGTCTAGTTTACTTCTCAACACAACTTGCTTTGTTTCTAAGAAATGATGATGTTAGTATTATAATTTAGTACTATAATTTTTCAGAGTTTCTCAAAAATAATGATGTTAGTAATTTAAGGTAATGCTTATATTCTTCAGATTTTGATAATTTTCAGAGACATACAAATTGCAAACCCAAAGTTAGCCACATAGATGTTGTTTCGTATATTTTGGAAGACTTTCATGAACTTCAAGAACGTCTTCCTAAACATTTTGAAATCCTTCATAAACTCAGAGAAATATGTATTTAAATCTCTTTATTTATCTTTTACCCCAATGTATCACAAACTACTCCATTAGAATGAGTAATATGTGATTTATTACTCCATTTGTAAGGGGCAATGTATCACAAATATCTTCTTCTTTTTTCTTAATGAAAGCCTTCCTGAAATTCGATAATTACTTCCTAAATATCTAGGAATCCATCCTAATTTTCAAGCAATCTTTCATGAATTTGAATTAATGTTTCCACAATCTCTTATAAGCGGTTATGCAGCCAAAAAATCATTATTGTTATGTGATTATCTATCATTCCTTAAGTTCATCTTGAAATCCAAACATTTTTATGAAGGTCATCCTGAAATTCAAGAAATCTTTCATGAAGTTCGTGAAATCCTTCTTGGATTAAAGAGAACCTGTAGCAAACTCAGTCACAGTTACCTCAACAACTACTAACTTGTATAATAGAAACTTTGACATTCTTATAGTGCAGAAACATCATACAAGTATCAAAACAATATAAAAATGTTTCACAACCATCATAGATGTCTAACAACAAATATAGATGACAGGTGAATCAGACTCTTTCATTGATTTCACCATGGCTATAAAATCTTCCAAGTCTTCGGTATGCAAGCATGTTTCACGAGACTTCTCCAAAACGTTGATGTTAAGATTAAGAACATATGGTGCTGCATTTTAGACGTGATGTCGAATGTAGTAAAGCCTCCACTAAAGGTTCGTTTGCAAGATATTTTACCATCTCGTCTAAGCTCTTGTTTCTCTCCGCAAAATCATCAAGAATAGCTAACTCTTGCATTCTGTAAAAAAATAGACAAAATTTCCAAATAGTTTAGTGTGTCTTAAGTAGCAAGCAAAACTAGCACACCTGGTCAACTTAGAACAATTAAAATAGAATATGTAAATAAACACTTGATATACAACAAACTCATTCTTGTTGTGTTTAGATAATGTATCAAAGAGAAACTAAAGGTTAATTAACAAATGAGAGTCTTAAATACATGAATCGAGGACTAACTAATCAAAGCATAGTCTATTTTTATGCTTTTTATGAAGGTCATTCTGAAGTTCAAATAACTTTTTCTGAATTTCGTGGAATCCTTCCTGAATTCTTTGAAGAATGTCACTAGGTGAGAATATTAACAAGCTAAACACAATACAAGAAAACAATACATAAACTTACTCTTAATGTCTGCTTATCCAAACAGTACATGTATATAATTGAATTTCATAAACCAATTATAGCAAGACAAAATCAACCAGACCTTTGAAAGCATCAAGTTTTAGAGAACACCTAAAACCAATCATGACTCCAACAGTTATCCAACAATTTTATGGAGCTCTTCCTGAACTTTCAAACTAGTTAAGTCAATAAGAATGACACAACCATTCATCTCAAGTTTCTATAAATTAACATGAAGTAAACCTAAGAACAACTTTAGTTATGATTCTAGAAGAACAAAATTAGATAAATAAATGCAATATGAGTCATGATAAACCAGTGGCCAAGTATAATAATCAAACTAAAGTAAAGAATAATACAGCACAAAAACACTTAACCAAATCAGCAACCCAAGCTTAATGTATAAATTAAGTCTAATAACTATGATATGTATAAAGATTATCTCCTGGATAAACAAACAAAGGTGACTAAGTTTGATACAATATAACAAACAAAGGTAATAAACATGTTTTTCTTGAAAGCAAAAACTAAAAAGGTCATTTGTGTTCAACCCAAATCATTTTTAAGAAATCAGATCCCGTAAAGGTACCATGAAATTATGTTAAGCCATCTATCTACTTTAAAATTGACACAGAATGAAACATGAGCAAGTAAAAAAATCAATTAGATTGCATTAAGTACATGTTACAAAAATTAAACGAAACCTAACCAAAATCTAGTACTCGTTAAATCCAATGAACTAGAAAAGATGGAAGGAAAGCTTACCAATTTGGAAATTGAAAGACCCAAATCACAAATCATCCAATCTACTGAAAATCTGAAACTTTTTAAAAATGAGAAAGGGAAATTAATCACGACATAGGTTTCAATTGGACAAAGCAATGAGATTTAAGAATGGAATCCAGAATCGAGCTTCACATCGAGAATCCAAAATATCGATCTTACCGTGAGTTTAAAATCCGAGATTGAAAAGCGTTACAGTGAGAGAGAAGCGTCGGTGGCAGCATCAACTCTGATTTCATTCGCTGCATCATTCCTCAAAATCAAAGCTTTGCTTCTCTCTCCTCACTCTTCCCCATACGTATACTCACGTTGCTTTGTCTCCTCCTCCTTCGAGCCTCTCAAATTCAATTGGAGTTTTTTTAGGTTTTGTGCATAGACGATTGCTACGTTTTCTCCTTTTTTTAAGTTTTATTTCATATTTTTATTTTATTTGTATAATTTTTCCCAAATTCAAATTGTGCTATATTTGGAATAATTAAGAGTGTGTGCTAGTTTTGGAAAAAAAAACTTAAAATGATGCTATTTTTGAGAATCTCCTTTTTTAATTTTATTAAATAATTTTAAAACTCACAAATCGTGCGAGTCCTAATCTAGTTTATTTATAAACAATAAAACTGTATTATTAAGTATTTTGAGTTAATTATTAAAATTTATAAAATACATTTATTAGTATGCTAAAAAAACTGGATGAAATTTTGATTATTTTTTAGCTTAAAATTGTTTGTAGTCTTCATTGATTTACAAATTTAATTTTATATAAGAGAATTTATAAAATTTCTCACTCTATATACCCGCTGTGGATTTAAAAAATGTTTTAGATAACAAATATCTAAAGTTTATAAAATAATAGTAAAAATATCTCAAGTTGTTTTGTATGATTTACATATTAAAACAAAACCTTTCAATATTTTATCTTTAAGTATATAGAAGATGATGCTGTAATTTAATAATTTTTCATATTGATCTTCCAAATTTTTAGTACCTAGTTATAACTAAAATTAAGCCATCTACTTTATCTAATTATACCATTATCAAAAATTCAAATCCCCTATATATTAATAGAGAAACATTTTGTTGAAAGTGCTGATGTGTCGTCGCCAGAGCGATTTGGAGATTTAATTGCAATTAATCATCTCAAGATAAACATATTTACAAAAATAAGTCTTTTGATTTATTAAATGTGCCATTAAAATATATAAAGAAATCTTTATTTTATTATTACTTATATAAATGTGTCATTAGAATATATAAGTTAATGTTTCTTTCTATTAGTTTTTAAAAATGAAAGCCTTCATCAACTATTAAAAAAAAGAAAATATAGTTAATAATTTAATTATCATTTTTATAACATATTTAGTTATTCCAATCTGGGAGTTATCTTTTAATTTTATTAATGTTTGGTTGAAAAAAAAACATATTTGGTTATTTAAAGTAAATTACATTTCATAAACTATTTAAAAACTTATTCATTTATTTAAATTTTTGAAATACAAAACTTATTCTCCGATTAAAAAAAATTTGATGACTATTCATGTACTCCTCTGTTTCACAATAAGTGTCATTTTGACACATTTCACATAAATTAAGAAAAAATTAAAATATACATATATGTCCTTATTTAATAAATGTTTAATGTGTTAATTTAGTTATAGATTAAAGGTAAAACTAGAAAATCTAATGAAAAATATGCATTGAAAATATAAAATAGTGCATTGGAAATGTAAAATGACACTTTTTGTGAAACAAATATAAAATTCTAAAATGACACTTTATGAAACAAAAGGAGTATATATTAAAATTAATTATCACAATAATCTTAAAAATAAATAGCATTATTTTCCGTATTTCACGGGTGAAATATATTTTAAATAATTAAATGTAAATTTAAATAAAACAAAAAATTATGTGTAAAATTATTATTATGACACCTTAGACTCTAAATAATTATTTGAGTTGATTTATCTCGTATATAGTGCGGGTTGTTACCTAGTTAGTGATAAGATGACCCCGACGAGAAATTATCATTACTTCTCTATAGAGATGATACCTACATTAGTACATTTTATTTGGTTTATTGGAAATATACAATTCATTAAACTCCTTCATAAGAATAAGAAGCAAACGTGGACGAAAGCAAAAAGCTAAAATAAATATAATGGAGAGAAAATAGTATTATTAATTTAGGTTACCCATCGCCAACAACCTCTCTCATTTGGTCAAAATAAAGTTCTTAACTCTATTTGTTTTATGTAAACCCCCCAAACCTATTTTTTTATAATGTAAAACCCAAAAAAGATTCGACCTTTGGAATTCTCAAAAACGGAAGCAAAACCCCAAAAGAACCCTACTTATAGTGAAAGAAAAGTAACCAAAATATACACGAGAATCAAAGAGGAGCCACTTGAGAATATAAAGTTCACAGTTTTTGTCTGCTCACCAAATCAAACCAATTTCTCCTGAGAGCCAAAGTTTTTTTTTTTTGTCACCCACAAGAAACTCATGCAACATTTCTTCACCACCCACTAGCTAACTAACGACTTCCATTGTTATTAATCTCTCTTAATTCCTCTGCTGATTCTTCATTTCCGAGATTCACTCCCTCTCTTCTCTTTTTGTCACGATGAGTTTTAATTCTTCTTACAATTTCACATTCAATGACGTCTTCTTCTCTTCTTCTTCCTCCGGTGACCCTCTGGTTTCAAGGAAACTGTTTCTTTTGAGAGATGTTCAGATTCTTGAGCTCCTTATTGCCCTTTTCGTCTTTGTCACAATACATTCCTTGCGTCAGAAGAAATACCAAGGTCTTCCCGTGTGGCCGTTTCTCGGGATGCTTCCTTCTCTAGCTTTTGCCCTTAGAGGAAACATTTACGAGTGGCTATCAGAAGTTCTCTGTCTTCAGAACGGAACTTTCCAATTCAGAGGTCCTTGGTTTAGCAGCCTCAACAGTACTATTACCTGCGACCCAAGAAACGTTGAGCATCTCCTCAAGAACCGTTTCTCTGTCTTCCCTAAAGGCTCTTACTTTCGTGACAACCTCCGAGACCTCTTAGGAGATGGGATATTCAACGCGGATGACGAGACTTGGCAGAGGCAAAGGAAAACAGCGAGCATCGAGTTTCACTCAGCCAAATTCAGACAGTTGACCACTCAATCTTTGTTTGAGCTCGTTCACAAGAGGCTTTTACCTGTTCTCGAGACTTCGGTTAAGAGCTTGTCTCCTATAGATCTACAAGACGTCTTGTTGAGGTTAACGTTCGATAACGTATGTATGATTGCTTTTGGAGTCGATCCAGGATGTCTTGGTCCTGACCAACCTGTGATACCCTTTGCGAAAGCGTTTGAGGACGCGACTGAAGCTGCGGTTGCGAGATTCGTCATGCCTACTTGCGTGTGGAAGTTTATGAGGTATCTTAATTTAGGAACAGAGAAGATGCTAAAGGAATCAATAAAGGGTGTGGATGATTTCGCTGATGAAGTTATCAGGACACGGAAGAAAGAACTGTCTTTTGAGGGTGAAACCACAAAGAGATCAGATCTCTTAACGGTGTTTATGGGTTTGAGAGATGAGAAGGGAGATAGTTTTTCAGACAAGTTTCTTCGTGATATCTGTGTGAACTTCATACTTGCTGGGAGAGATACTTCTTCGGTGGCTCTGAGCTGGTTCTTCTGGCTGTTAGAGAAGAATCCGGAGGTGGAGGAGAAGATCATGGTGGAGCTATGTAAGCTTCTGAGGCAGAGAGATGACCATGGAAATGCAGAGAAGAGAGACTATGAACCTGTGTTTGGACCAGAAGAGATTAAGAAGATGGATTATCTACAAGCTGCTTTGTCTGAAGCTCTCAGATTGTATCCTTCAGTTCCCGTGGATCACAAAGAGGTAATGTGCCCTGGTTTTTTTATTAATATCGCTTTCCAAGAAATCCTATTTTTTTTTTTTAATCGCTTGCTGATTACAGTTCTTTTTATGAATATCATAAACATAGGATAAACCCTTGATAACATTGGATTGTGTAAACTAAAAAAATTCTCTGTAGACATTAAAAAAAAAAAAAAAAAAATCTCATTTCTGTTTGTTTTCTATTATAGGTTACCTAATCAGTAACCAGATAGAGTAATAGTATGAAAGTTCTTGGGAGAACACCTAATTAATACAAAAGTATGTTAGAATCATTTCTTTAAAGGAGAAGATTTTTGACTTATTGGTAGGACACAAGAATGTAATATTTTGCTGTTTCCCCATGAAACCTGACGACCAACTCACTCATTAAATTTTCTATGATATTAAACCAATCACCTCCCGCGTGAGGTTACTATAGTGTTGCTGAAATTTATTACTTTGGTATCATTATTTAGGTTCAAGAAGACGACGTATTTCCTGATGGAACAGTGTTGAAGAAGGGAGAAAAGGTTATATACGCGATTTACGCAATGGGTCGGATGGAAGCTATTTGGGGAAAAGACTGCCGTGAGTTTAGGCCAGAGAGGTGGCTAAGAGACGGACGGTTCATGAGTGAGTCGGCATATAAATTCACAGCCTTTAACGGCGGTCCACGCCTCTGTCTAGGCAAAGATTTTGCCTATTATCAGATGAAAGCTACGGCGGCCGCAATAGTTTACCGGTACAAGGTGAAGGTGGTGAGTGGTCATAAGGTGGAGCCGAAGTTGGCACTCACAATGTACATGAAACATGGTATGATGGTGAATTTGATTAATAGGAGTGTCTCCGAGATAGATCAATACTATGCCAAGTCTATTGATGACATTTTTATTAATTAGTTGTTTTAATGTTTGAGATTTGTTAATTTATTAAGTTAATGACCATAAGAAGATTATGTGCTTCTTATTGGTTTACTTGAATTTTCCCAACTATGTTTTTTTTTCCTTTTTTCAACTTTGTTGTTAGATGATGGTGTGATGTGTATATATTAGTCTATGGGTTTATGTGTATGTGGAAATGGGGAGGAAGTTGAATGGTTTATATGTAGACCAATTATGGGTCATTGGTAGGAAATTAGTTGGAAGGGCTTGTAATATGATAGTAATAAACTTTTACTTGAAAAATTTAATATAAAGTTTTTATGCGTATATAATAAAGTTATTTGGTACAATGATATTGTATATTAGAATCAATTTGGTAAATTAGCACTTTTGAAGTTCTAAATTATAGTTTTTCTGTTTGCTAGTATACGTTTACGCATGTCGTTGAACGGTGAGCGTCCATACAAAATCAAATACGTTCCCATATAAGTTAAACAAAGTCACGTCGCAATAACGTTTGCATGTGTCTCTTTTATGACCTCTGCCGTTTTCAGAAAGGCCAAAGAGTTATGAACAGTATAAAAGTTGTATTTCACTAAATAAAACCTAAAATGCTTTCTTTCATTTTGCATGTTTCTCTGTCAAGATTCTTGAGATGATGACTTCTTCAGAATTTTATCTGGCGCTTCTTGCTCACTGCATTTCTATGAGTAGAACTTTTATCAATTCAAGACTTTTTAACTTACCTTTCATTTATTTTTGTTTCCGGTTGGGTGCACTCTAGTCTCTAGGTGTAGTTTATTGATTCAGCTCTTCACTGGATGGTACTGATTGATCAGTGCTCACTTCTCAAGAACTTTGTTCGTATATGGACCTTGTGCGGTTGTGCCTTTCTACGTGAATATGCTGTTGACATAGCATAGCATTATTATTGTTGGAATAATTTTGTATTTACTTTTTTTTTTTCTATTTTGTTTTGATCATCATTCACATACTATTTTGGGTTGAAAAACAATGTATTGTTGGGCCTTTTAGTAGAAGCTGAGAAATTCACTACTCACAAAAAAAATTTGTTTACTTTTCCATTATGTTAACGTTAGTCGGTATTTCTAGTTCCCATCTCTCTTTTATACTTTATGAAAGATGGATGAGGTTATGGGATGATCGAATTTTAGACACGATAAAAATCGTTGCCATCTCTTTTATACTTTATTAGATGAGGATCCGCCCGATGTGCGGGTTTAAAGTTTAATAAGTTAAATTAAATTTAACAAAAATATACTAAAATTTGTTGTACATTATTTATAAATTTTATTTTTGTTATAATACACTGATTTATATCCATTTACAAATTATTTATATATGTTACTATTAAAAATGTATTTTTTACACCTAATTATACTCTATGTTACAAACATATTCTTTATCACCACTTAGAAAATGTCTATATAAACACATTAAGTCAACTATTTTACTTTCACTTTGCATAGTATTTTAATTACTAAAATTGTTGGCTCAAAAACCATTTTGAATAAAAAATATATTAAATAATATACTAATCAATGATGTATTATCACAATAATGTATAACCACCATGGAGAAAACCTCGGCTACGCCCTCATCCCTTATGGAGAGAACCTAGCGTCCAACCTCCTCCATCATGGAGAGAACCTTGGTTCCACCTTCCTTCCTTGGAGAGATAATCTTGTGTCCAACCTCCTCCACCTTCCTCCCTTGGGGAGATAATCTTGTGTCCAACCTTCTCCACCATAGAGAGAATCTCAGCTCTGCCCTCCTCTTGTGTCGAGGGAAAATGTTCACGTCTTTTTGCTATCTCAAAATGACTTGCTCCAACAACCAGTGAAAGTAAAGAACTTTTTTCTAATATCACAAAATCTTTTGAAAGTAACTAATGTTGAATTTCTCAATGTATTCGTGGAAGTGTCTTTGACACACCATGATGTAGCCTCTGTCTCTGTAACGCCTCAACCGCCACCTTGCTTAGTGAGCCCATGTCCACTCTCAATCCATGGGCCCACCTTCCTAAGTCTGGGAGGCTTTAAAAACTTGTTTACCGGTCCTATAAATCAACAAATTATATTTTCCTGTGTTTTGTCCTCACTCGCACAGTTCCGACAATCACTTCCGGGAATGTCACCCATCATGAAGTTCTCTCAGGATCATTGACCGAAAAATAAGTGCATTTTAGTGACATATGTGGCCAAATCAATTATTTTAAACCTTCCCGCAAACCGGGGTGTCACAGTCTTTGAGCTCCTATGGATCTATAAACAACTTATGTTTTTCCAATCTATCTATCAATGTTTGTTGTAAGCTTGTGTTTGATTAGCCTATTCTATCCATCTATTAGGTTGATGAGCTTCTACTATTTATCTTCTTTTGGGATTGAATGAATAATGGTAACAATTATGTTTGCAAAAAAAAAAGGGTTTATGACCAACCAATCAAGGTTGAAAAGTTAGAAGAAAATTATTTTGGCATAATTAAAGAAACAATAGAAAATTATAAGCACGGTAATATATGAATCTCAAATAATTCAAAGATGAAAATATAAATTAAATAAAACAATATAAAAATACTACAATAAATTTTAAAATATAGTATTAGGAAAAGAAGACGCATATATTATTTTTTTTGGGTCAACATATTAATCTTACCTATTTCCAACTGAAAAGAGAGAAAGTATGAGAAAATTTTAGTTTTAAAAAAATAAGAAAAATTTACCTTTCTATTAAAAAAAAATTCTCAATTAAACAAAGTTGAAAGCAGTGTTTTTAATAAATTATTTAAATATGAGAAGATCTATGTTTATTTATATAGAAGTGAGTATTTACAAAATTTAGAATTAAAAATTAACTGTATATTTTCCTTAATCTCTTTTTCTATATTTTTTTGTAGAATTAATAACTTCAAATAAGAAAGAAGTAAATAATATTATAATTTCAAAATTTATAAAATATATATATGTATATATATAATCTCCTTATAATTATTTTAAAAAACTTTGTATTTTTTTATATAAATTATGTAATTTTGATAATTATCTTTTTACATTATTAATATTTTTTAAAACAAAATATTTTATTTTTGTTGTAATCAAATTACTCATATTAACTTTTACACATGTCAAAATCTGAGATTGATAACTTGACACATGTCAAAATCTTGTTAATGGCTAACTTTCAAAACCTAACTTTATATAATAAGATTTCGAAATTTATAAAATCTATGTATATATATAGGCCTGGGCAAAATACCCGGATCCGAATATCCGATCCGAACCCGATCCAAAAAACCCGATCCGAATCCGTATCCGAAATTGTAAAATACCCGAACGGTTATAAATCTTTAAATCCGAAAACCCGAATCAGAACCCGATCCGAATCGAAATCCGAACGGGTATCCGAATATACCAACACTATTAATATATAGTAGTAATATATTAGTAATATTTATAATTTTAATAATATAAGTGTTCAAAATATTCAGATTTTTTAGTATTTTCAACAGTTTGAAGTATTTAAACTGTTTATTAGTAAATTTGGGTAGAAAATACTCTAAATTTTTAGATATATTGCGTATTATTGAATAATTTAGACTAACTTAGATACTAAAATTTTGAGTTTTGTGAACTTCGGGTAATCCGAATCCGAACCCGAAATACCCGAACCGAACCCGATCCGAACCCGAAATCTAAAAATACCCGAACGGGTTTTATACCTCTAAACCCGAAAACCCGAAAACCCGAAATATCTAAACCGAACCCGAACGGGTACCCGAATGCTATATAATCTCCTTATAATTATTTATAAAAACTTTGTATTTTTTTATATAAATTCTGTAATTTTGATAATTATTTTTTTACATTATTAATATTTTTTAAAACATTATTCTGTAATCTTGTTAATTACTAACTTTCAAAACCCAACTTTATACAATAAGATATGAAAGATGTAATGATCGAACTTTAGACACGATAATTAAAATCGTTGCCGCAGGAACATTACAGTATAGTGTATAAGAACGCTAAAAACATAAATGTTTGAATGAGAAATAAACGTTCGAAATGGTTAGTTTGGAAAACTTACAATTCCGACTAAAGCTCAAATGTTACACTTTGAAAGTCAAGAGGAAAACTCAACCTTAACGGATATGTATTATGCTGTATATGCCGACACTTTCTTGGCCATTTGCTTGTGAGCGGTCCGCCCTCTATATAGGAGAGCTGGTGTATTCAATACTGCTACTCCTAACACTTTCTTGGCCATTTGCTTGTGAGTGGAGCCCTTGTGGCCATCCTAGTTCCATTGGTAAACAATATTTGCTTTGAAATAATCAAGATATAAGTCCATAACTCAATGTTTCATTCTTATATCCATCATCTTTTGATATGTCTTAATTTTTTGTATAAAAATGTTATCAGAATGTATGCAGTTTGTTTCAACTGCTACATCATCAGACCTGAAAATCTGTTACATCCCCGAGAAGAACGTGGAACAGTTTCGTTTACGGAGACTTCCAATATTCTGTAAAGCTGATGGTAAGCCATATTATATTGCTTTCTTGTCTTTGGGACTGAAGGTTAACTAAGGTTATTGCAGTATTCCTAGAAGCATTTTCATCGGTTGAAATATTCAAATATTTCGTATTTTTTAATTCTGATTTTAACGAAGGTTTCTGAAGTTTCAGAGAACAGTAGTAGGAGAGAAATGCTTTCTTTTTTTTTGTTTTTTCTGTATTTCTAAAAGAACTGCGCTTACAATGCTTAAATAGACTCTACAAAAGGTCTCAGAAAATCTATACATCTACATCTTAACTTATCTTGGTCCTAAATGAGAGGAACAAGTTCCGTAGAGTGAGGAACAGACTTTATAATCCGCTGATATCGATAGATATGCTCTAAGTCTTTGAGGCTATAATCAAAAGACTGTTACAAACATATTGTTAGATATGTTAGTTATTCAGTCTTTTTGGTGATCATGATCAAGAGCTTCAACAATTCAGCTGCTAGCAAACTGACGAGTAACAAATATTTATGAATTCAAGTTACAAAGTCCAAAAATGTGTCTACTGTTTCATTTACTTTACCTTATTTTGGTTAGTTAAGAATTGGAACTTTACTTGTTTAATCTCTGGCTCTGCGACTCACTTTTCTCCGGTTACCTAAACGTACCGGTTAAAGAGGTTAGGCCAACAACATACGAAAATATAAAATTAATTAACATAGGGGACTCAGCTTTTAACATTAAACTTTGAACCCAACTATCTCAAAAGCATGAAAAATGTCCTGAAAGGAATATGAAAAAGCATCATTATCATCATTACTCATATTAATAAAATAAAACAATGTAAAAAAATAAAAAAGCTTTATATTCCTTTCTTCCTTTTGCTTGCTTTTCTCAATAATTTTCGAATTATATCATTTTGATAACTTTATTCTTTTACACACATTGACATACACAACACATATCTTTGTAAATCCTCTTTTGATCATGCTCTCAGCTTCAAACTCACAGATGAAGGAGTTCGATTACAAAGAGCTCATCACTGCCACAGATCAATTCTCTCCTTCTCAACTCATCGGTAAAGGAAGCCATGGCTATGTTTACAAAGCCCTTCTTGATCATCACAAAATCGTAGCGATTAAAACACCATCATCGTTACCATTGTCTCCTCCATCATCATCATCATCATCATCGTCGTCGTCATCATCATCATCATCATCGAAATCAGAACAAACGAAGAAACTAGAGAACGAGATCAATGTTATGTCGTCACTACCTAGTAACCAACACGTTTTGAGCTTTCTTGGCCATGCCGAGAAAAAGCTCATGGTCGTCGAGTACATGCCAAACGGATCACTACACCACTTATTACACGTGTCAGCTTCTCCTCTTCCCACTTGGCTTAAACGCATCGAAGTCGCTCTTCAGATCGCTCGTGCGGTTCACTTCCTCCACGGAAAAGGCGTCATCCACCGTGACATCAAATCAGAAAACATTTTGTTCGGTTCGAGTTGGGAAGCGAAGCTTGCTGATTTCGGACTCGCCGTCGATTTGGAAGAAGGTGATAAGATGAGACCGGCGCCGGCGGGAACTATCGGATACTTAGATCCGTGTTACACGTCACCGGAGAATCTTAGTACGAAGACTGACGTTTACAGTTACGGCGTTGTTTTGTTGGAGATATTTAGCTGTAGAAAAGCCATTGATGTCTCTCGTTCGCCGTCGTCGATAGTGGACTGGGCGGTTCCGTTGATCGACGGAGGGAGGATCGTAGAAATCTGCGGAAGAGGGGAAGGAGGAGGATCGGATGTTTTCCGGGGAATGAACGTTCGGTTGTTGAGGATAGCGGCGAGATGCGTTTCGGGAGACGTGGAATCACGTCCGTGTTTAGGGGAGATCACGGCGGAGATAGTGGCGTGTATGGCGGAACCGTTGAAGAGTTTGCCGTTGTGGATGAGCGTTTTGCGTCGGGTTGTTAGACTGAAACGGCGGAAAAAACGGTTGAGAGAAACGCTGACGTGGCCGGGTCAAACATGCCGGGTTTGGTGACACTTCTTACACTCCAACTCATTTGGGTATATTATTTACACACCTCCAATTGGTAAGATTTATCGTTGTTTTTGGGGAAAATTACTAACCCAAATTGAGCAGTTAATTCTTAGAGGGTCAGTTGGGTTAGTTTCATATCAAAAATACCTTTTTTTGCTTTGTTAGGAAAAAAAAAGTCAATATTACCTTTCGTTAAAAATTCCTGCAATTTCGTTTTTTTTTTTATTTTATAAAAGTCTGCCATACAAGTAATGGCAGATTAATTTGTAAGTGGCAGATTTATTGTCGATGGCAGTTTTTTTTTGGCAGATTTATTTTAGATGGCAGATTAATTTGCAGAGTTTGACGGCAGATTTGTTTTCTATGGCAGATTTATTTGAAGTGTGTAACGACAGATTTTTTGTGAACAGCAGATTTTCTTAACGTGACAGACTTATTTATAAAGTCATGACAGATTTTTATTGTTTTAGTCGAATTTCTAGGAATTTTGTGGCAGATTTTGTATGATTGTTGTAACAGTTTTATTTTTCACTTAAAAAATCTGTCACATTGCGACAGATTTATAAACGTAAAAATAGTTGTTAGTTTGACATCTAGTGGTAGCAGATTTTTTTTAAGTTATGACTGATTTTTGGAATTGAAGAAAAAATCTGTTGTTTGATAACAGATTTTCGAAAGTCTTTTTAAAATTGCTATATTGACCCACATGCACAATATACGTTATGACAGATTTTCTTATGTTATGACAGTTTTTTTCATACTAAAAAATCTGCTGCTTGATAACATATTTATTATATATAAATACAATGATAACAGATTTGTTTTTTGTTGATATAGTGACAGCAGATTTGTTATCTGTAATGACAAATCTTTTATTTCGAGTTTGATAACATATTTTTTTATAACAGATTTTTTTTAGGGTAATGACAGATTTATTAGTGCCTTTTGTGACAGATTTTTTTTTAAGTTAAGCGACAGACTTTTGTAGCAGTTACCATATATGGCGAAAATCTAAAGTTTACCTTATTTTTTCTCTTTTGTATCTTACCTCCCCTCCCCCTATATCGACTGAAATTTTTTTCTCTTTTGGGTTCATTTTATTTTTCCATAAATTCCTTCTTCCTCCTCTCCAATGTTAATTTAATCATGCTTTTTTTCCTTTTGGGGTTCATAATCGAATTCTCTATAATTTCCTTTTAAGGTGGTTTTTTTTTCATCCCTTCCTTCACGTTTTAGAGTGATCGTTACACAACTAAGAGAATATGAAGCAGGTGATTCTCGTTTGTGGTAATTGGATCTTTGACAACAACAAATGGTTGTTTGTTGTTGATAATGAAAGGGGTCCACGAATTCTACAATGTAACGATCAAAGCAGATTTGATGATTGCATTGAAATGGTATATGAGGATTACATGCTGGATAACAAGGTATTTGATGTTGTCTTGAGTTACAAGATCTCGAATAGGTTATTGCAGGATTTACCCGGTGATACACCACCAGTTATTATTGATAATTCTCGTCAGTTGCACACTTTTCTGGGACAATTGGAAAGGGATACAGGTCGACTTTGTGTTGAAGTGAAGAAGAAAATACAGACTGATTTGAATCACAAAGGTAAGAAACGAGGAAGAGATGAAAATGATCAGGTTGGAGAAGAGTATCTTGATATGGCCAGCGACACAAATGAAGAAGAGATGGATGAAGATGATAGAAGATTTGATTATTGTGATGATTCTGACGGAACAGATTCTGATGATGAGAATTTTACCCTGTATGGAATTCCACCAGAAGAAGAAGATCATAAATTGCCAATGAAGAAAAGGAGTTCATCTTTTTATATTGAAGAAAATAAAGAACCAGTTGATGTCTCAAAGGTAAACTTGTCTTCTGTGAATTTGGCTGTTGGGCAAATGTATGATACAAAGGAGCACCTAAAAACACGGTTGAAGATACTAACCTTGGTTAAAAGGTCTGATTTTTATGTTTACAAATCGAGACCAACATTATTGATTGTCAAGTGTTGGGTTAAAGGATGCAAGTGGAGGGTAACAGCTGCAACATTAAGACACTTTCCAAAGTTTGAGGTGCGTGTGTTTATTTCAGCGCATACATGTTCAGTAACAGAGCGATCTATGCGTGCCCGACAAGCAGATCATCATATTCTAGGAGAGTTGTACAAAGATTTTGTTGGTGGAGTTGGTCTCAAGGTACTGCCAATGCATGTTGCTGAAGCGTTGAATAAACGTTTTCATATCAAGGTATAATTTTTCCATTTATTTAGCATTATTTCGATTATTTTGTTTAGCATTAGCATTATTCCGTTTTTTTCACAACAATGAAAAAAAATATTTGTGGATGATAGATGGATTATTAGAAAGCATATCGAACGTTAAGGCATGCTCGTGAGTTGGTCAGGGGTAGTCCAGAGAGTGGTTATGAGCAGCTTCCTACATATTTGTATATGATAAAAGGGCAAATCCTGGAACTTTTACACAGCTCGATGTTGATGAAGCTCAAAGATTTAAGTACTGTTTTCTAGCATTTGGTGCAAGCATACATGGATTTCCGTTTTTGAGGAAAGTGGTTGTTGTGGATGGTATTTTTTTACAGGGAAAATACTTAGGGACACTACTGACAGTAACAGCTCAAGATGACAATTTTTAGATTTTTCCAATTGCTTTCGCCTTGGTTGATACAGAGAATGATGAATCATGGGAATGGTTTTTCAAGCAACTCAGCTGTGTGATACCTGGTGATGAAAGCCTTTCCATTATTTCTGATAGGCACAAATCAATTGGGAAAGCTATTAAAAAGGTTTATCCGAAGTCTAGTAGGGGAATATGCACATACCATATGTACAAAAATATTTTGGTTCGGTTTAAAGGTCGAGCAGAATTTGCTTTGGTTAAAAAGGCGGCAAATGCTTTTAGACTTATCGACTTTCAAACCACATTTGATCAGATAGAAGCCATGAATCCAGCACTACATGAGTACCTCGTAAGGGCTGATGTGCGTATGTGGACTCGTGTACATTTCCCAGGTGATAGGTACAACTTGCTTACAAGCAATATTGCTGAATCAATGAATATGTCACATGCTAGAAGCTTTCCTATTGTACAACTATTGGAAGAAATAAGGTCCATGATGACTAGGTGGTTTTCAGATAGAAGGACTGATGCATTGAAGATGAGAACAGATTTGACTCGTGGTGTAGAGAAAATTCTCCAGGTCTATTTGTTTTCATCCTTTCTTAGCAAGTGTGTATGTTATACAACTAAGTTTCTAATATAATGTCGCTATTATTTTATAGGGCCGTGTGGACTATGCTAAGTTACTTACTGTCCAAGATATCGATGCACACCAAGTACAAGTAACAAGTGGAACATCTCTGCATGTTGTCAATTTGAAAGATAAAAAGTTTGTGTGTCGCAGGAATCATGTCACTTAACATCGCTGGAATCATTCGCCTTAAAGGCAAACAGTCAATGGCCATTTGATCGTCACTCACCATAGTTGGTATGCTATCATAGATGTGAATCTTCTTACCCCGCAAGTCAATATCCAAAGCCACCCAATGGTTCTCATTGACAAAAAGATAAGCGTATAAGTTATCCACATCAATCCACCACTTCTTGTTCGTAGCTGACTCCTCAGGATATTCACCAAAAACGTGTTTCACATAGGAATCCCGAAACACAAAATTCTTAGGCCCCATATCAAACTGCATGTAGTCATTCTTCAATGTAGTGATCAGATCTTGGTCTAAGAAAGCTATGCGTTGTTTAGGATACGGACAAGGCTCACGCATATATCTTCGCCGGAACATAGCCATTGCACAACCCATGTGCTACATTCAAAAAAAAAAAACTAGAATAAGCGAAAATATAGTATTGAATAAACGCCTATACTAAATTATCAAAAATAAACTTACATGGTCTGTCAACCATCCATAGTCATAGCTTGGCCAATGTTTCCTTGGAGTCATAATTTTCCAATAGAATCTCACAGCTGCGTTGCTGGTGCTAAGTGGCTCTTCCCTGTGAATATAAGAAAGAGTTAGTACATATATAGATAATGATAGTAGCTTTTATAAACTATTCAGAGTTGTTGATGTATACTTATCAAGGCTGAGAAAATCCAGAAGTCTCTGATTTTTCTCATCACCTGCTGGCTTAAGATGATCGCCTAACACATTATCACCCTCTGTAATGATCCGCTTGATTGTCGAGTTACCAAGGTAAGGATACTTCTGCGATTCTGCCAACTGGGGCATGCGTCTAGAAGTCTTCGAAGGTCCAGGTCCATCCAACTTCGTCAAAGCCTCTCCAAGGCAGTTTAGTGTCACCTCAAGTTTTTCATGTACCAACTGATCCTCCTCGTTGTACCATGTATCTTCAGAACTGGAAGCTATTCTCAATTTAGCTTTCTGAACTTGGGTAGTAATATCCTCAACATCGTCAGAAGCAAGACCAGTTATCTTCTTTTTCTTGGAAGTTTCCTTCTTCTCAACCTTCAAAGATTCCTTCTTTTCAAAGAGAGGAAGATTCTCTGATATCTCATCTTCTTCTTTCTTCTTATTCTTGATAGTGTAAACCTTCTTCACCACCCTTTGAACTGGAAATTCATCTTGTGATGTCTGCTTCATCTCAACAATCCATGACTGCAACCAAACAGAACATTCCAAGAAGGAGGTAAGAAAATCGAGAAATGATATGTTTAAGAAAAAAAAAACAGAACATGAGAAGTTTGATATTAAGATGAGAAGCGTATAACTTTAAAACAAAAAAAAAGAACATGAGAAGTAACGAAACATGATAAGCTTTAACAAACAGAACATGAGAAGTAAAAAAAAGCAGAACATGAGAAGTTTTAAAAAAACAGAACATGAGAAGCTTTAAAAAATTAAGAACATGAGAAGCTTTAAAAAAACAGAACATGAGAATTAAAAAAAAAATGATAAGGTTTTAAAAAAACAGACCATGAGAAGTTTTAACAAAACAGAACATAAGAAGTAAAAAAATAAAATGACGTGATAAGGTTTTAAAAAAACAGACCATAAGAAGTTTTAACAAAACATAACATGAGAAGTAAAAAAATAAAATGACGTGATAAGGTTTTAAAAAAACAGACCATGAGAAGTTTTAACAAAACAGAACATGAGAAGTAAAAAAATAAAACGACGTGATAAGGTTTTTAAAAAACAGACCATGAGAAGTTTTAACAAAACAGAACATGAGAAGTGAAAAAATAAAACAACGTGGTAAGCTTTTTTAAAAACAGAACATGAGAAGTTTTAACAAAACAGAAATTGAGAAGCAAAAAAATAAAACGACGTGGTAAGCTTTTTTAAAAACAGAACATGCAAAGTTTTTAGACAACAACAGAACATGAGAAGTAAAGGAAAATGTAACTTACAGGTGCTTTACTTGTTCCCTCATCATCGTTAATTGTGTGCGAAGTGGCATCATTCCGTACATCAGCGTCTTTTGGCTCTTTTCTTTCTTTCTCCAATGCTTTAATCCTCTCACCCATCTCCTCTTTGAACACCGTCATTTTTTTTTCAACGAAAGTTTCAAATTTACTCTCCAAAGCATCTATTCGACTGTTGAGTGTTTTGCCCAAGTCAGAAATAGTCTCATTCATTTTCTCAATCGCCCTCCAAATATCCAAAGAAATTGACTTGTCATCCTTACCATCCTACAATAACATGTTCATTAATATCATAATAGAGAAGACAAAAAATGTTAATCAATTACGGTAAAGGAAAACGAAACCTTACCTCCATGTTGGTTACATTTTCTCCTTGTTCACATTTAGGATCACTATCTGTCCATCTTTTTTTCTTAGGATTGCACCCTCTGTTGTCATTCACCTTATCAGCTTCAGCAGTTCTTTTCTTCTTTTTTGAACTTATACCAACTGTCTTGCCACAAATCCAAACATCTAGAGACAAACGGTTATGAATGAGATCTTTAATTAGCTCTTCTAAGTGTGGATCCGTATGCTCATTTGAGTCAGACCATAGAGGATACATGTTTTCCTCTAAAACATGAATCATATGCCTAACACGAACCTACAAGCAATAAATAAAGTAAGTTTAAATTCACACAAATTATTTGTTCATGTCAAAAAATAATTTTTTTGAAAAATAGTAACAAACTACTAACCTGTCGGTGCAAATCCTTCTCTTTTTTGATGAAGTCTGTGAAGTTGATATGTTTTCGAGATGATCGCCAATCAAGAAGTGGAACACCAGTCGTCTCTGTCCTTCTAAACCCATAACTTTCTCCTATTCCAGCAACACTCTCATACAGCCAAATCAACATAGCATGAACACATCCGTGTATGGTGTATGAATCTCTATCATAGTCTACAATCTTAACAGAATTCACTAGACTACTAAAAGCCACCCGATCCCATGGATGTTTTTCAAAAGCAACGGGATCTAAAACTCTCTTAGCGGTCTCCAACCGATCAAAGACCAAACCTCATGAATGTTGTTGATTCTCAGCTGATGTGTTAGTAGAAAATGAACTCTCTGCGCCGCCCATGTGTATTCCAATTCAGCAAACTTTATAAACACTCAGAGATGATTGCTTCAGTTTCTCCCACACATCCACCCCTAATCCTTCTCTCAAAATTCCGATTTTCGACACAAAACAGTTATGGTTCATGCTCCTATGTTGGAGAGGTGATTTCCCTTCATCATACAGTAGAGGAGGATATTTAATGGTATTGCTTGAAGATGCCATTCCTAAACATACAAAAAAGAATCAAATGATAAGAAAAGGTAGCAAACAAGATGATAAATACTTGATTGAATAGCTGTAGCAAACATGTGAGATAACACAAAATTGTAATTGAAACAAATACTTCAAAACATCCATGAAACAAATCTCTCATTTAGGTAATAGGTGTGAAAAAGAATCTGATATAGGTTAGTAGTATCTTGAAGGACAAATCCAATACAGTTTTAAAAGGATTCTCTGTATCGAATTTGAAACAGTTTGCCAATCCGATACAGTTTGTGAAAGAGAATCTGTAATAAGTGAAATCCGATACAGATTCTCTTTCACAAACTGTATCGGATTGGCAAACTTCACAAACTGTTTCTTCACAAACTGATTATACTTCTAATCCAAAAAAAAAATTAAAATCAAGAAGGTAATAGATGTGATAAGCAATATATCAAAAATCAACAAATCAACACAAAAATACATAAAATTCGAGACCAAATTCTTCAATAACTAAAGACCCAAAATAAAAACAGGGATGATTCCATCAAAATGTAATCATAAAGACTAACCGGATTTATGAAGCTATTGAGGATCAAGACCCAAAACAAGAAGCCTAATCCTTCCCACCAATGTTTTTGAGGATTAAACTCAAGCTATTGAAGATCAAGATCCAAAACAAAAACAAAAACAGGGTTAATCGATAATTGCAAGTAAGAATTCTGTTAATTATTCTAATAATGCAATCAAAAACTCACCGCCGCAGATTTTTCAGTCACCACCAAAGCCACTACGGTTCTTAGTTCGCCGCCGGAATAAAAGATCCAACTCACCGCCGGAATAAACGATCCAACTCACCGCCGGCGTCTGTATCTGGCTGGAGCAGAGAACACTGGTGATTACAGTGCTAAATCGCCGGCGGAGATGATGACATATCAAGTTTTTTTGGGACTGTAAAATCTCTCTTCGCCGGCGGAAGAAACAAAGGTTTAGTTGCCGGCGTCTGTACCTGGCTGGAGCAGAGAACACCGGTGATTACAGTACCAAATCGTTGGTGCAGATGACAACAGATCGAGTTTTATTTTTGAACTGTAAAATCTTTCTTTGCCGGCGGAAGAAACAAAGGTGAAAGTGAGAAAAACAAAAAAACGATAGTCGGGTTCCTAAAGTTTTAAGAGAATCGATTTTTCTTTTTTTTCTCACTTAATTTTTATTTCCTCTTTTATTTTTGATTGGGCTTTTGGTAATTTAAACACAATATTATGTTATTCTAGTTTTTCCCTAAAAGAGGGTGTCAATCTACCAATATTTTTTCAAATTTGTGTCAATCTGGTCCATTTTCACTTATTTTTAAATATAAAATATTAAAATTTTAAAGTGAAGAATTACTTTAAATTTTATTTTTCTCTAATCGTAGAATCCCATTTGGATTTTTAAAGAATAAATATAGATTATTTTGAGTAGAATTTATTTTGATGAGTTTTAAAATATTTTATATATTATAAATTTAAAAAGAATTATATCTCATAAATTTTTTAACAAATATGACATAAAATCATATAAGTAATAGATGTTTAAATCATAAACGGAGAAAACGATTAATTGTAATCTTAATTTGTACCAAATTTATAACATATATGCTCAACTAAATCAGCTTTCAATTGTTGACGTATTGTTTGATCATGAATTCGATTTCAAATGTCTATTATATTGCCGAGATTTGAAGGCATATCTGTAAATTACATGAATTAGTCACTTATAAAGTTTTGTTTGGTTTTGGTTGTGCGAATTCTAATACATTAAATTGAATGTATCCATCTCGTTCGTCTTCTATTATCATATTGTGCAGTACGATAATTTAATCATATTTTTACTTTATCTCAAATAACAGCTGAGTTTTTTTTACAATAGCAAATCGAGCTTGCAAGACTCCGAAAAGACACTCGACATCTATAAGGACATCTTCTTGATATGTAGTAAATAAGAATTCTTTCGGACTTTGTGAAATTGGAATAGATTGGATATAACTTGTCCATTTCGGATAAACACCATATGTGAGATAGTAAGTCAAATGATACTCGTGTCCATTGACAATGTAATTCACTTTTGGAGCCTGACTTTGTAATATATCATAAAAAACTAGTGAGCAATCAGGAATAGAAATATCGTTTAAGGTACCTAGAGATCCAAAAAACGTGTGCAATATCCAGAGATCTTGTGAAGCTATAACCTCTAAAACGATTGTTAGTTTTCCAGATCCATGTGCATATTCTTCTACTCGCAATGAATACAATCGATGTTTTATATCATCCTAGGAAATCTGCGTATCTCTCCAATATTGAGTAGTCATTGAAGATCTTCCGGTACTTATCTCCAAATAAATTTATGATTCCTTCAACAAAATGTTCCAAGTATGTAATCCTAGTGTTTTCACCAAGCCGGAGGTATTCGTCAACCGCATCAGCCCGTACAACCATATTCCATCATACAAATTGTTGTTGTAAACTTTTATAGTCCAAAGAGATTGAACCTTCTGGTAGCATATCTTCTTTGTTGAAAGAATGGAATTTCAATGGAGAGTTGATCAACAATAGGCATGAACAAGAGTTTGTTCATTCAATTACAGCGTCGAAATATATATTGCATCTTCACTAAAATAATCGTTCCATAAGCAGTTGTGTCCTTGTTCACGTTCTCTTTCAATATATACTCGTTTTTTCTTTAACTTGGCTGCTTCTTCATGATCACCAAAAAACAACGAAATATTTTCAAATGTTTGATCGAGAACTTGATCAAAGTTTTCATCCATTATTTCATCGAAGTTATTACGGGAAGAATATGTCATTTTTGATTATATATAATTTTAACAAAGAGGTCTTGGAAAATACATGACAATACGAATTTAGGATAATGTTTGTGAGAAATATAGCATGGTTTTGTGATAATTTTGTATCATATTTGTGACTTATATAGAAAAATGTGATTCGTATAACAAACATTATTTTGGTATACAATCATTGAAAATATTTATGTTGTTGGTAGAGGAAAATAAAAGAAGATGCAATGCAAAGCCACAAAATGAAAAAAAAAAGAATATGAGAGATACTGAAAAGAGAACATCTTTCTTTTCTCGTCTTTTCATTTTGTATGCCTTTTGTAGCATAACATTTTCTTTTGTTTAAAAGTGGTTTTGCATAGCATCTTTTTTTTTTTTTCTACCCACACTACATATATTTTTAATGATTGTAAACCACAAATATTATTTGTTATACATATCATATTTTTCTATATAAATCACAAAGTATGACACAAAAATTATTTCAAAATCATTTTTCTCCATATCTTGTTTTTCCGAATCTCCAAAATTAGTCTTTTCTTGTATTTTTTGGGACCTCATTATTAGAATTAGATATAACCAAAAATGGTATCTTCTTTTCGTAATAATTATGACGAAACGATGGATGAAAGGTTTGATCAAGTTTTCGATGAAGCATTTTTTGAAAATCTTTCCGTTGATCGTGGTGATCATCATGAAGCAATCAAATCAAAGAAAAAAATATGCCTATATTGAAAATAACTTAAACAAAGACACAACCATCTATGGAAATATTTTTTGGTGAAGATGCCTTCTTATATATTTCAACGCTGATCTAGAATGAACAAGCTCTTGTTCATGCGTATCGTTGATCGAAGCTTCATCGAAGTTCCATTCTTTCAACAACGAAGAGATGCTACTGGAAGATTCGATCTATCTGAACTACAAAAGTTTACAATAACAATTCGTATGATGACATATGGTTGTGCGGCTGATGTGGTTGACAGACACCTCCGGCATAGTGAAATCACTGAGATTTCATGCTTGGAATATTTTGTTGAAGGAATCTTTAATTTGTTTGGAGATGATTACCTAAGAAGACCCACACCAGAAGATCTTCAATGATTACTCAATATTAGAGAGATACGCGAATTTTCTGGGATGATAGGAAGGATCAATTGTATTCATTGGGAGTGGAAGAATTTTCCCACTACTTGGAAAATGCAATATACACGTGGATCTAGAAACCCAACAATCATTTTAGTGGTTGTAGCGTGACAAGATCTCTAGATATGACACCCATTTATTGGACCTCCAGGAATCTGATCAATATTCTTGATCGCTTACCAGTTTTTGATGATATATTACAAGGTCGAGCTCTAAAAGTGAATTATATTGTCAATAGACAAAAGTATCATTTGACTTATTATCTCACATACGGTATTTATTCAAAATGAGAAATTTGGATCCAATATATTCCAATTCTACAAGGTCGGAAATCATCCTTATTTGCAACCTATCAAAAAGCTGTCCATAAAGATGTCAAGCATACTTTTGGAGCCTTGCAACCTTGACTTGCTATTGTAAAAAATCAAACTCTTGTTTACGGTAAGTTAAAAATATGAAAGATAATGAAAACATGTATCATACTGCACAATATGACGGTAGAAGACGAACGGGATGAGTACACTTAGTTTGATGTATCAAAAATCACAAAAGCATAATTAAACATAACTTCAGAAGTAATTAATCGAGTTTGTGATCGAACAATACATCAAATTTAAAGATGATAAATTGAGCATATACGACACAAATTTGACACAAGTTAAAATTTCAACTAATCGTTTTTTCCTTATATGATTTATACATCTATGTTTTTATGGGTCTGATTGGTTGCACTCAAACGCTGTGGTTGGAAACGAACCGCTCAAATAGCTACCAATCAAAATATCAATTGAAACAAGCGGTTCATAATAATGGTTGGGCTTGGTGATTAAAATGAACATTTAAAACAGATTTTGAGTGGTTGGAAGAGTGACTGCAAACTCCCCTCTACATGGTACGTTTGTTTTGTGTGGATGTACAGTAACCTCTTTTGAATTATTTTATTCTTTGCTGTTTGATTATTATATCATTAGATATTTAATTTGACTATAAAATTTAAATGTAAGTATGCATTACAATAAATTTAACTGTTAATTTTTTAATATAAATATAAATACTTGTAATTTTTGTTATTTTAATAGCTACTTGAATAGCTGTATTTTTATTTTACAAAAACGCATTTTAATATAATCATATACTATATAACAAAAATTTAACAAATCTCAGTCTATATTTTTATGTATATGATTTTCGTATTGTAACTATATTTTTTTAGGTTTCATTATAATTTATTGGTTATTAATTTTTCATGTTCTAAAGTATTTTATCTTCCATAGTTTTATTATTGAATTAAATTAATTTTTAATTTTTCATAATTTAGTATAATTCGTATATTCAACCACTATAATCTTAACAATCAAGATAACTCAACCGCTCTTTATTACCACACCATCTTTTCTATCCACTATTTTTAACCGCTTTATATTTAACCGTCTCTTTTGCAACCGCTTATAATTTTTTAATCGCCTCGTTTAAATGTGGTCACCAATCAGACCCTATATGTTTTATGTTATGTTTCTTTATTTTTTTTTTAAAATGCAATAATTTTTAAGTTTTGTAAAATACAATATTGTGAAAAATTTAAACAAAATAAATACTACTTAAAATATTGTAATTTTGAAAATCATCTTTATTTAAATGGGATTCATTTAATTAAGAATTCTTTAAGAGGTTAGTAACTTTAATTTTTCAGAATTTGTATTAAAAGTAGGGGTGTCAAAATGGGTAACCCGATCTGTACCCACATGTAGGCATGATCAAAATTAAACCGTAACCGTATTTCGGACCGTAACCCGACCGTATCCGAACTATAACCGTATAAAATGGTTAAAAATCGTAACCTTTAACTCTATATATATGGTTAAATTATATTAACCATAAATGTTAATTAACCATAACCGTATCAAAACTGTTGGTTAACTGCATAGTTAAACCGTATTTTGTTAACCGTAACCGTTCTAAAAACATAATAAAATATACTAATAATTATTAATTTAATATGAATCATATGATATATGGAAATATTTATACACTAAAAGAACATATTAATTATAAATAAATAATATCAGTTATAGTATATCATCAAATAATATTAACCGTATCATTTTATCAAATAACCGTAACTGTATATAAACGTAACCGCTTCAATTATAACCGTATTTAACCATAACCGTTTAATGGTTAAGGTTAAACAAAATTTCTAACCGTAACCGGTGGTTAATTAACAAAAAAATATGGCCTATACAGGGATCGAACCTGTGACCTTCGCGTTATTAGCACGACGCTCTAACCAACTGAGCTAATAGGCCAACATATTTATTTTGGATGGATGATTGACAAAAATAACATAAAGCCTTCTTTTTCTTTTTAAATCATCGATGCTACGATGTTAGCGTTGCAACAAAACACATGTAGTATTACTATGTTAAGACACCAGATACCATAGAAACAGAAGTACAGAACATAATACTATATTGTAAGAGAACATGATTTCTTTTGTTTTTTTTTTCAGTTTTTGTATGATGTATAGTAATTCGGAAAATAGCAACATATTTCGTTTATTAGAAAATATTATATCAATCTGCTTTCCTAAAATGTTAGGGTTCTACAAATATAGGAGTGCATTTTATTTTGTTAATTAAAATAATGTGATATCTTTGTATAAGAGTCTTTGAAAATTAACCAAATCTCTCAAACAGAAATTGTATAACTTTCTTGGATTAGTTATTACTTACATTACATGGAGTGTAACATGTCTATAACTTTATCAAAGAAATTTCAATTCGAAAGTTTTCAAACATATATAATTAAGAAAATAATAAATAAATAAAAAGACAGGAAGAAAAAATTTGGCGACGTAGAAGAAAGTAGAAAACGTGGACACGACCACAACTCTGGTCTCTGAATAAAAGACTTTGGCTGGCCACCCACCAGCAACCCCAAGATCCTCTGTCCACTTAGTTTATTAAGCTTTATTTTAGTTCAATGTTAATCCTAATTTTTAATAATCTTTTTTCTTTCCGTGTTGAATCTTCACGACTAAGGTTTTGCTATGGAGTATTGGTCTGACGCAAGAAACGAAGAAAATGAAAAGTTGCATTATCATTATTCTTGAATACTATACTATCAAGTAAAGTGAAACTATTTTACTTGTAACTTTTTGTAATTTATATTTCGAGTTTTTATAAGACAAAATAAACAAAATAGAAGCTCCCATTTTTTTTTTGTATGACATCTCTGAGTAAATGTTCCTTTTTTTGTAAGTCGATTTGTTTTCAAGACTTAGAAACAAATTGTGAAGAAAAATATATAAAAGATCGGACTCAAACTAAAACATCAACTATAGGATTTACTTTCAGTTGGTTTTTACACAATCGACCTTACAACTAGTTGATACTTGATACACAATCTCGTCACAACCACTTTATATTAGTCCGAAGATAGTTTTATATGATATTTGACCTTTTGTAATTACGTTGACCTGCTTATACTTAGGCCTACTTATACTGTAATACTTCTGATTTCTTAAGGTAGATGATTTATAAAAAAATTCTTCTTAGGGCTTGACTGGTTCAAACGCTGCGGTTGCGGTTGCGGTTGCGGGAGATTGCGGAAGCGGGCGATTGCGGTTTCAAGCGTTATTAAGCGTTTTGAACGATTGGTTTAGCGGTTTAAAATTGGTGCGTTTGCGGGAGGTTTAAGACTGGTTGACCAGCGGGTGCAATAGCGGTTGGAACATAAATAAATGTGATTTAATTATATAAATGTTTTAAAATATCAAAAACTTTATTAAACTTGATTTATAATTAAAATTCATTAAAAATACTAAAATAATTATTTAAAAAATAAATAAATTTCATAGTGAAATACTTATTACTTTATGCATTTGACTTTTTACCAAAACTTTAATCAAGTAATTTGATAAATGACTAAACATTTATTTTAGATCGTAGATCTTCTTTCTTAAATCTCACACACTCAATAAGTTCTATGGAGCAGTATTTGCATCAGTAGTTATGATCAAACGAGAGTTGAGAAGAGTCACTCGTGATTTGTTTTTATATTTTTCACAAATAATCTTATTTTCTTAAATTTCTGATGAAATGTTATATTTATTTAGTTTTTTTTTTAACTTATGTGCGGTGTGCCATTAAATTTACATCAAGTTTTCCGGGTTATTGTTAAATGAAATCTTATTTTCTTCCAATTGTTTATTTTTTAATATTCTCAATCGTATCCGTAGTTCATTTTCTCCCATCCTTAATGAATAAAATAGTTAGGTAAAAGATATATATATAAAATATTTCATTATCATTGATTTGTTTCAAGTTTTTTCAAAAAAAAAAAAAAAAATCTAAACGCAAACGCCCGCAACCGCAAACGCTTGCGGGAAACAGCTTTTGGAATTCAGTGGTTGGAAGCGATTGGGAGCGGCTGGAAGCGATTGGAAGTGGTTTGTGTGATTAGCACCAATCGCTAGCAAACGCTACCACCCGCAAACGCAGCGTTTGCGGGAGGTAGCGGGAGAACCAGTCGACACCTTAATTGTTGATACCAAATGGAGACTAGTATATTTTAGATAGAAATAGCAGAAAACTTCTATTTTTCCTCAAAAAAATAATTTATTGTTTCAAACTTCACGTATATGACATCATATTATATAGCACATCTTGTGTAGAGATAACACACTGTCATTATTCATAATAATAATCTACAAATAGTCTATGAATAAGTATTTTCATCGAAAGCGTGCCAACACTAACACAAAATATATTAACAAAGTAATAAAAAATGGGATAAATTCCAACCGTTCCGAATAATATTTATACTCGAAAGTTGTCTTACAAATGAGATCATATCTGGAGTCCTTTTGATTCAGCGCTCATGGGCAAACCTGAGAAGAAGAGAACAGACTCTTCTTCTTCTTCTTCTTCTTCATATGTTCTTCGCTGTTTCGGGGTTTCTCGGAAAATTCATTCAGACAAACGAACTGTAGACGCAGGGCAAGAGAAGAAAAAGAAGACGAGAACTCGTAGTTGGTTTCGTTTGAAGGAAGACGAGATCACACTGACGCCGATATACGAGACGTCGGAGAAACAAAACTCGATTGTTAAAGATGATAAGCAAAATCTGTTCAGTGTGGTACGTCATGTTACTGATCGGAAGTATATTGCGACTAGTGGTTATAAGAAAGTTGATCATGAGCGTAACCAGGTATCTATTTTTCTGACTAATTATGTATAATGCAAAGTAAAAATTGAAACATTTGTATTCATAATTTTCTGTTATAACTTATAAGTGTTGTTAATAATCAAAGCCAAAATTAACAAAAAATTGTAATGGTTCCACATTTTTATGATGACATTGTCTAAAAGATTGGGTTTTGTTTTAAACTTCTCTGTTTTTTTTTTTTTTTTTTTTTTCAGATAGACACGAACGAACAAAGAGACATAAACCCGGATCCGTTGAGTGTCTCCGGTTACCACATGAGTCATGAACAAGTCTGTGGTGGGAAACTCGACCCGATTAAAGCCGTTGGGCCGGGGTTGAAGCCGAGAGTATTAAGGGAGAAGTCGTCAAGGGTCAGGAAAGAGTCACGGGTGGGTAACTTCGACCCGGTAATTGGGATATCAATCATAATGCTAACGTTACTGATAATGTTGATGTGGGGACGTGTGTGCGCGATTCTTTGTACATCCGTTTGGTGTTATTTTCTCCCTCGCTTTAAAGAAGCTGCGACTGCGGTTGCTGTGGCCAAACTCAAACGCAGTGGTGGCGATAAAACTGAAAGCAGATTGTTTCCAGGTGACTTGGATTTGAGTTCTGAGGCTTACAAGAAAAAGGTCGTTTTGGAAGGATTTCTTGTTCGGCAACACCGTGTTACGCTGTAACGACGGTTTCAAGTTTTGGAATGTTTTTTTTTACTTCTCTATTTTTATACGTGAAGTGTCTTGTTTATATGTTTGTTCGTATCACACGATTGTTGATATTCGTTCATGCGTGCACACACAGATACAGGAAATTTTGACCTTGTCTTGTGAATCGTTACCAACATTTTAACACTTCCGTTATTTCCAAACTCAAACTGTGTAACAAAATTGCATCATAGCCTTTGGGGTTTCAATTACCTTACCAATTTATCGTGCCTTGCATAACTAATTGTAAAATGCTCAGTTATGTAGTTTAGATTTTAGTACGATTATAGATAATCCACATTTTTTAATTAGCAGAATTTGGGGCTAAACGAAGTACATATTTTGCTTCAAACCTTTCATAACAGCCAAGCTTACAATCAGTAATATACTTCGGTTTGAAGTGTTAGGCTGAAAGCTTTATGATTACCTTTGTTGGCCAGGACTTTAAACAGCTTTTCTTTGTTCAAATCTAGTTGCCAAAATGAAATCCAAGACCATTATACTAGACACAGAGAGAAAAAGTAACACATTTTTTTAAATAAAACTTCGAACAACTTGGTTTAATTTTTAAATTACACATGTTAGGTCTCTTCTGTTGTCAACTATATTGATCTTTCTTTAATAGTAAAACAACATTTCTGCCATTAAAATTAGATATATCAACATTTACAAAAGCTATCGATTTGGCCTTAAGTTATAAACTCTACCCCAAAAGAGACTTCATTGATAAGCTTAAGACCTTGTCAGTGATGACAAAAACTAACCTCCAAACTTGAGAAACTGAATCGTTAAGTGAAGATCTCAATCGTCTAAAGCCTAGTTCGGTTTCAGAAGACCTGCAACTCTTGGCACCCGAACAAATTTCCGAATTTCAAAACCTGAAAAACGACCATGTAACAAATCAGGATTTCTTGTAGCCATTCCATGTGAGACAAACTCTCCATGATATGTTCTCATTACTATATTTGTTAGTTAACTTTACAGTAGTAGGCTCAGAACAGGAGAAAATTTTCTTACTCATTCTTTTGCAAAAGCCAATCAGGACTGCCTTGTGTGTAACCCATCTCTTTTAATTTGCACATGGTTGCTAGCATGGCGTTTGCCAGCGATTCAGGTGGTTCAGCTCTGCACCAAAGGCCTGTTGCAAGACGCAAGTCACTTGAAACCTTTAAGAATGACATTTATCTCGCAATTGAAGTCCACAAACACAAGTATATGAAAACCTATCCCCAAAAGCATTTGATAACATAAAAGAAATAACAGTTGACTTAATGAGGACTAAGAAGCTAACCATTCATAGCAGTTAGATATAGTCAAATAAACCTACACTCCAAAAGGGACAAGTACATTCAACCATTGGCTGATGAAATTATGTAATTTCTCTGATGGATGGTCTTACAAACAATAATACTCGTTATTTCCTCAAGAAAATTGACTGTGTCAAGTACCAACATCCAATACAGAATCCCTCCCAATTACTGATACATCTTTGTCCACATCAAACTTTTATGTTCTAAATTATACCTATTGCTGTTCATCGTGAAACATCTAATGAAAACAAGTCTCTGATTCTCAATCTAACTATATAGTCTCCACACTGAACGTACTTAACAACAGAAAAAGCAAGCAGGAAGGGCCGAGAGACCTTATACTTCGAGCGAAACAAGCACTATATCATAAAACTCAGACCATAACTGGAGAAAGTACAGTGTTTCCATTCGTCGAATAATTAGAAATACATAGATATATACAAAGACAAATATAACAAAAGAAAGGAGAGTTGGCATAAATGGAATGCTAGAGGAGAGGCTACATTATCTAGTTGTTTCAAAGACGTGCCAAATATCAAACTGTGACAATAAGCGATTAAAATCCAGAATATTTACCAAAGAACAAGCAAGAAGCATCTAGCACCACAAATTCTTATTTGAAAGAAAGGCCACCCCCCACTTTGAAAACATATGTATGATGAAAACCTCCTTAAAAAAAAGACTATAAAGGCTATTGCGGGCAGCCTATCAGCACATATATTCATTCACATGTACAACCCCCAGACCATTCAAACAGGAAGATTCATGCCAACAAAACAAGACAGGCGAGTGTGTCAGCAGACAACACATCCTTCGAACAAGTTAAGAAGGTGGTTGTTTTGAAACCACTGAATTAAGATTAGCTGCTTGTCTCAAGCCAAGCCATGGATACCATAAGCTCACATTTAGGTCATTCACATCAATTCCTAAGTTTCCACCATCATTTGGAACTACGTAAAGGTCAAGAGAACGGCTCTTTCTTTTTTTATTTTCTATCATTTCAAATATGTATTTGCAAAATCTAAAAAACAAAATGGCTCTTCTGCGAAATCAAATGGAGCAAACACTTCATCAAGTGCTCGCAATAATATGAAGTCAAACCTCGTTATGTCACATGGTTTGAGCAGAGAGCAAATTTTTTTCAGACAAACAAATAGAAAGCATTACCTCACAAGTCTTCGATACTTCTTCAGAATGCACCAGATAGCAACTGTAAAATGGACTAACTGGACTCACAATTGTATAGAAATGCATGCTTCTTGTTCCTGCTAAAAATACAAGGCAGCGAGACATGGCTTATCTCCATAAGAGAGAGACATGAGATGAAAAAAAATTACGAAATTGAGAAAGTAGTTATAGCGATGTCTACAATAGGACCTGCCATGTATATAGTAGACCTAAGTTACTCATTCAAACAACAAGATACGAGTAAGCAGTAGGCCTCTAATCTAGAAGCTAACAAGGGAGCAAACTCAGGCTCACACTGAATATTCTTGCCACCTAAGTCTGTTTAACTAGTCAAATACACTCTTAACAGTGTATTCATTAATATGATTTCTCAGAGACCGGCAACGATTACAGAGCTCAGAAAATGAAACAAAAGAACCATTTTTGACTATAAAGTTTAAATTTCATTAAACCAGGAAAAGCTTTTGAGCACAATGTGATAGGCATAATTACAGGATCTGCGAAACGGAAGCACTAACCAATTAAAAAACAAGAACCTATACTGTGAAGAATATGATCCACAGATACATTTGACAGGGAAAAATACAATATACAGAATCCTGGCAAAAGTCTGCAGTAGTTTTTGATGCCTCTGGAAGTGGTCATCTCCGAAAAATTCCTCCACGGAAGAGAAAGTAGTATAACTGTAACTGTTTGATGACAACACTGATAAAAGACTTGACTTAAGTATTTAGAAAATCAAACCTAGAGGATTAACCTTGTTAATGAGACACTAGCAGCTTCGTTTCCATTGATACAAACAGGAGCAGGCCAACAAAATTCTACCTTCACTTCAAGATGGCCTCCAACAATTCGCGGTAGGCATGTCTGGCCGAGATGGTAGCATCTGGGAAGCAGCATGACCTTAAATGGGTAATTAAAATGTTAAGGCAAGTAAAAAGGTTTCTGGCGGTGTCTTGAGAGTTTACAAATAGATGCTTTGACTGAGATAGTCTCACCTGGCATTGCAGGGGCAGCTTGTAAGTTACTAGTAGCAGAAGGCTGATAGCTCCCTGAAGGTGGACGTTCTGGAGCTGGCCGGAAGAAACCTAAGGAATTGCAAGCAAGACCATCAATTGCAAGGAATTAAGTCATTACACAAACAGACATACTGGAAAACAATAATCATTAATCAACATATGTATCACAGTTATCACAAGCAATCATGTAAGTTATAAAACTCAATAGCTAAAGGATTAATAAGGATTCAAGCATCTACATACTATCTGTAACTCTAGGAAGGCCTGGATGTGAATTTCTTCCATGTCTCCAGGCACCACTCTGACTTTCTGCATGATGTCCACTTGAAGGAATCCGCCATGGTTCCTCATTTCTGTATCGCCGTCCATCATCATGTTGAGGTGGGAAAGAGTATGGATGAGTGTAGGAATGCTGGGATTGTGATTGAACATGGCTTGGATACGAAAAATGACTGGACGGTGCTGAAGGCAGCCTAACTATAGGTCTTTGGGACAGAGATTTGCTCGGCTGAAACCGTTGGTTCTGTGAAGAAACTTCAGGATTAAAAAGTACATCGCTGCTCCCAAATTCTAGTTGTCTGGAGGAAGTAAATGATGAAGGTTCCCTGGAACTGCACACTCCTGCTGGTGAAAAACTAGATGACTGCTGCACAAAAAATTCGGTTTGTCCAGCCCCCTCAACATGACTTCTACGTGAAGAACTTCCTGGCCCTTGGACAATTTGATCACCCTGCACATGATGCCCAGGAGTTGAGAAATAAGTGATAAATGATGCATATATATATTAAGGAACTTACAGCGAAAATGAGTAACATCAAACAGAATAAATCAAAGAACTTACAGTGAAAATGCTACAGCGGTCTTGCTGCACAGATCCTGGGTATGTGTGATGTGATAATGGATATGCTGGGGGAGGAAATCCAGGTTGAAGTAGTAACTGGTGATGGCTACCTAAGGATGGTTGAGTTGTTAGTGATAGTGGTAAAGCTATAGATTGTGAAGGCAGTGGTGGTAGAGGTGGAGGCGGCAGTGAAGGTGGAGGCGGCGGTGAAGGTGGAGGTGAAAGGGGCGGCGGTGGTGGAGGTGGACACTGCACTGCGGGAGGCAGTGGTGGCAGTAATGGAGGTGGAGATGAAGGCGGAAGAGGCGGTGATGGAGGTGGGGGAGAAGGTGGTAAAGGAGGGAGAGACGGAGGTGATTCATGAGGTAGCGGAGGAGATCCCTCTGGAAGGGAAGGGACCTCGGTAGATTTTTGTGCAACTGGTTCCATAACATCCTGTGACTGTTCTTTTGTCTCATTCTCACAGAACGTGGAAGGTGCTACATCTTTCTGCTGACCAGATACATCTTCCATTTCAAGTTCACGATCTACATCCTCCAAAACTCGATGGGATTTATCACTCAAAGTATCATGTACTTCCAAATCATCTAAAGCATTGAAACGTTCCACATCAGATGTGCTTTTTATTTTTTCTGCTGTTGGAAGATCGTCATCTTCTTCATCATCTTCAAAATTATGAGAAGAAAAAAACCCAGGCAGATGAAACGTTGCATTGCTGCAGAAAAAAATGGCACATAAGTTCATAACCACTCTACTGAATAGCACCAAACGCATCTCTAACATCTCTAACATCTCAAACAACTTTTTATAGTTATTTTGTCATCAGTTAATCAGTATGTAAAAAATCCGGAAAATAAACTACTAAGCAAGACAGTCGTTTAGCATACCTGCCATACTCATCGACAAGCATCCCTTCCATTTCCCTGAGAGGATCATCTACAGCACGCTCAGATCTAGAAGGACGTCGCAGGGAAAACCCAACTGTTGCATCATCACCAGAAGCTCTAATATCATCAATATAACGTCGCAGAAGAGATTCGGGGAAAACTTTCCTTTCAAGCCACAACTTCAGAACCTGAAAAAGCAAAGAGGTCACTGACTCCAACCTAAAAAGATGTAAGGATAACCTAGAAACAAGCAAATAGTAAAAGTACCTTCAGACATTTACGACGATTATCACTAGCACCAGTCCCTGGAGGAGCAGCGGCACGTAAAAGACGTGGCAAAGCAGCTTGCACAGTAGGAACGTAAGAAGCACCAGCAACACCTAGAAAAAGAATTCACAAGCATCAGAATAATTTAGGTGTTCTATTTGAAAGCTGTTTAAAACAATAAAGAACAAAATCTAAATACCATAAGCATTTCAGGGATGCAATAATTTGATAACAGGTATTGCATCCTCAAACGGAACCCTCACCTTTTTGGCTGTGTGAATGCTGGGTGATAGAGTCAACGAGAAAGAACAAGTCAACTTTACGATGGAAGTGAGATTCACTTTCCAACTTTCGTATGAGAAGTTCCACCACCTAGATAAAAACACAAACAAAATTTCCCAGTTAAAGCAACTATTCTATGAACAATGTTACACACCATATGCTATAAATAATTTTGTGAAAGCAATTGATTTTATGTGTGCAGCCTGACATTAAGTTTGTTGTCAGCCTTAAGAAAAAATTTAATGAAAACCAACCAAACATCTTACCTCACTAGCAAGCCCATATTTGGCACAATCAATAGCTAGCCGAGTTGCACGGCCAATACTTTCCCTAGTTCTTGATAAGGTCTCTATCATGCCTTCAAAAGCATCCCGAGAAACAGCAGCCTCAGTGCCACCACTAAGTGAACCTCCAACTGACCTATGTCCTGAACTAAGTCTTCTCTCGTCATTATCATCAGTCTCAATCTGATTTATTGATGACGACTTCTGCCCATGATTTGATGGAGAAGAATCTTGTTGATGTCCTTCAACAACTAATGGCATTGCGATGGCAGCAGATGCTGAAGCATTCTGAACCAATGGGCTATGGCTCCTCATCTGTGTATCACTGATGCTTAAGAAACTAGGGTTCAAATTCCCAAACATTGAATTATGTGAATGTGCTAGTTTTCTTTTCGCCTGTGCAGCTGCAATTAAATCCTTCATAGATGCAGCAGAATCTGGGGTCTTTGCACTGGTAAATGGAGCACTCCACTTTTCTCGACTGACGTCAAGGCTGCAAAAAAAAATAATTAAAAAATTAAAAAATTATAAGCAAGCCGGCATTAACACAAAAAGATGACAGATAGAATGTGACATACTTGCCACCAGACAAGTTCTCAGACGTGTCTCTTGAAACACCAGCGTCATTCACACGAAATGCAGCTTTTGAAACCACTGTTGGCCTCTCTCCAACTGAAGCTGACTTGTGTCTCAGATTTGCTGGCTGAGCCTGAGAAGAGCTTACTTTATCAGAACCCCTAACTGCCTCCTTACAAGATTCACTTTGAGGCTTCTTTGCCATCACAGAAGCAGAAACCTTCACAGATGACTTTGCAACTTTTTGTTGTCCTGCAACGTGCTTGTTGGTTAAAACCAGCTGAGGGGACATCTTCGGAGAACGCTTGACATCCTTCGGCTGCAACTCATTGATGGGTTTTACCATGGGTAAGCTGTTAGTAGAATTCTCCGCATAACCTGGTAATACACGTGGTGCATCCTCACAATGTTTACGCAGAGGAAATTTTCTTAGTTCAGTACTCTCTGTAGATCCAGCAGATATCTTAGCTTTAGTAGAAGTGCCATGACCCACGCTAGCACTTTTATGACCATCAGTCAAGACTAATACTGTTTTCGGAACAATGGCTGGTCTTCCATGTAATGGGGTTTTTGGATCTTCATCATCGTCTTCGTCATAGATACAAACAGCCCTCCGCTTTTTCAGCGACTGTGGAGCTGGAACCTTAACATTACTAACAGGGGAGGAATGGTCTTTCTGTTCCAGATGACCTTTCCCAGATTTATCACGAGACCCAGAAAAAGAAGGAGAGGTAGCATTCTCCATTGTTTGTCTCCGGCGCTTTGTATATGCAACTACTTCTTTATCAAATTGTAAATTTCCACCGCTGGCACTTAATCCTAAAACAATTTCACGCTTAATATCTGATACTATCCCAGTAAAATCAGATTCATCATCAATTGCACACTTTTCTTTATCATTCGCACTTTCAAATCGCGGCTTTTTAGCAGCTCGTGAGCTTCCATCTACTCTAGGTGCAGGCTTTCCTAGTTCAGTTTCAAGCTTTCTTTTCTTTCCGGGAACCCCACCCTTGAAGCCAGGTGAATTTTCATGCTTGCCAGCAGACACTTTGGAGCTAGATTTCTCTGTCAACAGACCTTTGGACTTTTTGGAATCGGAGTTACCACTGGCAGCTCGACCACCAGGTACATGTGAGTTTTTGCTTTTGACTCTGTGAACTGTATCTTCATCTTTTACATCAGAGCCACCTGCTACCTTCTTAATACTCTTACCGTTGGCCAGCTTCTTTTGGCCATTACCAAAATGTTCAATGCAGGCATTAGCGTCAGTTCCTTTATCAAAATCTTCTTCCTTTATTTTAGGGTCATCTGAACCATGCTCCAGTGACTCGCTACCAGAGGATGTGGTTGTGATCTCAGCCTTTGTGTCTTCAACATTATTCTTATCTACTTTGGGGAAGCAAGGATCCACCCTAGAATCAAAGTTATCAGTTCCATCAGACTCAGTGACTGTATGATCTGTTCCATCCACTATCTCAGCTTTTGTCAAACTAGGCTCAGCAGCATCCAGAGAATCCTCATTGCCCAAATCAGTTGACTTGTGATTCTGCAACTTTTCAAATGCAGTGCAGATATCCTTTACTGCTTGTGCAAAGTACTTGACTGTTTTACCTTGACATCTAGCTAATAGCTTGCTCTTTGCCTCACTAGTAAAAGCTTGGATATCAGGTGGCGCAACAAAAGCTCTGCAGTAAAGGAATATAACTTGGTCAATGATCAACTCCAAAGAATTACTAAAGTTAATATACCTTTCTGGATGATAAGGTACCAGAATTTAAGAATACTATGTCTCAGCTAACTGAAAATAAGTATACATATACGAGAGTAGCTTACATTTCCTCTGTTCCAAAGAACTGAACAAAGTGCTTCTTTGGGTCTGGCGCACGATTCCAATCTTCAGGCCGGCTCACCTGAAACACAAAACCAGATCACTTCACAAGAGAGATTAACTAAACTAGATTACGATGCTCACTATTTATCGAGATGAATAAACATATGTTTTTTCATAATTCAACAGTGGAATCTGATCGTGTAACTAGAGAGATGATTTAACTGACTTTAAATCGGGTGCAATTTCAAAATCAGGTAAATCTTAAACCAGTCTAATAATGTACGTAAGGCTCTCAACAAAAAAAAAAAAAAAGAGAACACTAAAGCTCATCAACAAACGGAATTTCAACTATACATCACACCGACTACGAGGCAAAATAAACAGACAACCCAAAAAAAAGTTCCATAAAGTGAATGTGTCCCATCATCAGATACTGAAATTCCTAACAATTAAAAACAGAAGACCCAACAAAAAAAAAAAAAAAAAAGATGATGACCTATGGACATAAGGACTATATTGAGGATGAATTAGAGAAGAAGCCAAAACTAGAAAAAAAAAAAAAAAAAATCAGTGAAGAAGAATGAAAAAGCGAATTCAGGAATCAGAACGCACCTTGGCAGGCCAAGCAGGGAAGCCTTTGACTTTGGCAAGAACCAGATCACCGAGAATCAACTGCCCCTTGGCCTTGGTCTTGCTCCCTCCTCTTTTACGCCCAGGAGCCATAGGCGAGACCTCTATAAACCCTAATTTTGAACGCAAAACGGGAACACCGAAGAGAATTGTGGAATCCAATCTAACCCAGATACCCAATTAGAATCTCCGAGGATAATTCCACCGGAAGAACCTCGCTGATTGATGTGGGCAGCGGAGACACCTTACGGATCACGAAGCGAGTAACAGAGACGTAGCGAGAGATAGAGAAAGAGCGAGAGCGATCCAGACAAAAGATTGATTGAGGCGGTCGCGAGAGGGATACGATGGGGTTAGGGCTGAAAGGTGAAAAACTTGCGAAGAAGTTTTTGTGAGAGATAGAACTTTGGTTACTGTTGTCGGCGTTTTTTTCCCTTTTTTTTTTTTAACAAAGCGTAGATCGAAATCGAACAAAAGATTTCTTTTCTTTTTTTCTCCAATTTACTTTTTTATCTATATTTTCTTAATCTCACTAATCCTAAGTCCTAAGTTATATTAAGACATTTTTTGGTCAAACAGGTATATTTCCCCTTTTTCTTTTATTATTATCAACACTTTCTTTCACGTTTCCATTTTAAAAATAAGTAAAAATATAGAATATATTATGTTAATTTTCCACTTCCCCAATTAAAGAAACTAGCAACAAAACCACCACATAAAAAAAGCAAGACTCATCCTTACAGATAATATTAAGAGACTTGCCATAGAGATCTTAACTCTTAAAAATGTCCCTAATTCTCCAACCATAATCATATACCAATGGTGTTACCACAAAAGCATCTGATGGTGTTCTAAGTTCTAACTAACTATAAATAAGTTGCAATTCAGAATTACATCAGGTTCTCCAACCATGACACCGAAGACTATCGATCAAGAGCATAAAGAACAGTAAACCACAGCATCTAACATAAGTAAATCAACTAGGACTGGGATTTCTGAAACTCAACATCTCATACCTAGACTTTCTAGTTAGTTTAAAAGAATGTGCTTATATAATCTAAGATTTTGCAATGCATGCATGCAATTAAGACTTAAAACCGCTCTTTAATCCAATACTCATTTTACTGAATCAAATATGAAGACTCTGTAAACACGCAAGGAAAGAGAGTTCTGAAATATAGTCATGATCGATGTATGAAAGAATAAAAACAGCTTGAGAGATCATGCCCTCAGACCATAACTTCATCCAAGGAAATCTAACTGGAGCAAAGCAAAAACAGGTAGAGGAAAAGAAGAAAATTTATTACTTTTTGATTACCAGTTACTTCCTAACTTGAACTCTTCTTATCTTTGCTTTCATTTCCAACTGCATCTTTCACCAACTCCAATGGTCTTTCATCAATTACTTCATCGATTATTCCAAACGCCTTTGCCTCTGCAGGAGTCATGAAATGATCCCTATCCATGTTCTTTGCAACCACGTCGAGAGGCTGACCCGTGTGTTTGACATACAGTTCATTTAACGCATCCCACACACGAACAATCTGTTTTGTGTGAATCGTTATATCCTTCGCCTGTCCACTATAACCTCCAGAAGGCTGATGAATCATAACAGTTGCATTTGGGAGAGACCGCCTTTGCCCCTTGGCACCTGCTGCCAAGAGAAGAGAAGCCATTGATGCAGCCTGACCTAAACAAATTGTGCTAATCGGAGAGCGGATGTACTGCATAGTATCATAAATTGCAAGACCTGTACCAAAGAAACAGATTAAAAAATGAGTCACAGACTCACACAGGACACATTAGAAACAAATGATAAAAGATCTGAAATTGATACAGTGTTTAACTCGTCATCACAAACGAGACACTCGAACATTTCAGCAGCCTCATTGCAGTAATCAAGTGAAGTGACAAACCCTAGTTAAATACCCAAATCTACATCGGAACAAGTATCAACGAACAGTATTAATTTTTCCTACTGTACTAAGTAAGAGAGCATTGACAAAGCCATGGCATCTAGCAATCTGATTCCCAATCACACTACTCACAATTACGACGAATCGAAAGATCAAAAAGCTAAGGAAACGGAAAGCTGAAGCGTACCGGCGGTGACATGGCCGCCAGGTGAATTGAGATACATATGGATCGGCTTCGAAGGATTCTCAGACTCGAGGTAAAGAAGCTGAGCGACGACGACGTGAGAGGTATCGTCATTAATGGGACCGTTGATGCAGATGATACGCTCCTTGAGCAATCGAGAGAAGATGTCGTACGCTCTCTCACCTCGCGATGAGTGCTCAATAACCATCGGAATCAGACTGTAACTCCTTCTAGCAGTGGCGATGCTTGTCGCCATGGACGATGGAGTTGATAGCCTCTTGGCGCCGGAAACTAGACCCCTCATCATCATCGGAGCTCTAAAGGGTTGTTCGGGGAGGGAGAGTGAAATTGCTCGAGAAATGAAAACTCGACTCGAGAGCTTTAGGGATTTCAGATTTATTAGTAATACTTTCTTCTTCTTTTTTTTTTTTCGATTTTTTTTTTTAATTAGAAAAAGTAATTATTTTCAGCTGTTACATTGGCACATCAATTATAACATCACCAGTTAAAATTGTAAAAACTAGCAATGCTTAATATATACTTCAAACTAATGATCATTCTGCAAAATTATACAGCTAAAAAGTTTTATATCAAAGAAATAGTTTGAATATTCTGGTATTCCATTATTCATCTGACATACACAAATCAAAAAGTTTGTAATCTTTTGAATTCCAGCAAAAATTATTGCCTAACTTGACTCTCACTTTCACTACCTATTATTACATTATTGGTTTTTAATAAATGAAATGCAATAATAATACACTTTTTACTTCTATTTACTTACCAATCTAAATAAATAAATAGCTATCGGCTTCTTTAGCTTTTTGGAGTGGACAGTCAATAACACGAGACGGACGGGGACCTAACTAACCTTAGTCCACGGCCTTTTTGATTCTCCTACCAGTTAAAGGCTTAGGCAATCCATCAAAAATAGAACTGGCCATGGCTGCTTGTGTGAGTAAATCAGGTTTCAGGGTCCATTTCGAGGTTGGCCATTTCGATGAACCGTTGCTGTTACAGTTCGTTTCTTGGAGACTAGAGGCGCTAAACGATTTCCTCACGCTTGAGAAGCTGTCTCCCACAGGAGCATCCATTAGATTGATCGGTGTGGAATTGACATTACCGGTGTCAGTATCTGCTGATAAGTTAGTTCTGCTTGATGCTTTGGATCTCAGTGCTAAACCTTTGCCAGCTATTGCAGAAAACCCGCCACTGCTGCAGCTTCGGTTATCCTCTTTCATAAGCAGTTCTGGAGCTCGTGAATTAAAATCGGCTTCAGATTTTTGGCGTCTTGTCATTGGCTTATCAGAATTCACTTCTCGTCTTCCAACTGCCTTTAAATAGTTGGGTGATTGGTTGACCTCGGCGAGGACTGCATCTACCAAGCTTCTTGATTTTCTGTGGTGACTTAAGGGAGTATTGGTTGCTGGCAAAGGAGTGAGGTACTGATCATTGTCTTGGAAATGAGAAGACTCTTTCTTCTTGTACAGTCCCATATCAAAACCTTCAGAAGCTCTTCTGTTTTTTGGTTTCAATCCATAGTAACCTTGCAAGGAGTTCATGGCTGGAGAAACCTTCTTTTCTGAAGGCTTCAATTTCAAAGACTGGAAGGAGTCAAATAATACGTCTTGGTGGTGGTTGCCATTGCTTGCTGGTGATGAAGCTTGCTCAGGACACCCCTCTCTGCAAGAAGATTTCATATATCAGTCATGGTGATATCATTACTTTGATATTGTGGATGTCCTTTAACGCAAATCAGTAGAGTACGATCATGATCATTTAAAATTAAAACGTCAAAACGGTTCTTTTACTTTTACAAGGGACAAGAACCCATCTTGGTTTGGTATCATCGCTCCATAAGCATTATCCACAGTATAAACAACTCTCACTTAGCACTTTCCTGATCTTATGGAGCTATCTAACGTAACCTGGTCTAAGTTTCTTAATGTACAGATAATCTAATGTAAAACAGCTCAAGTTCTGCAAAAACCTTGAGAATAAGTCACAGACTATACATCCTTCTAAGTTACCATACAACAAGAGAGGATGAAGCTAATACCCAAGATTAAGAGAGCCGTTAGATAAGCATGGAGAAGGAGGGTGTCTCCCAGGTAATGGTATCCGGAGAGACTTGAGAGCAAACATCTGAAGATCAGTCACAAGCCCATTCAGCTTCGTAATATCTGCAACCTGATCAATCACCCACCACACTTAATTAAAAAAAAAAACACACACAAGCCCCCCCAAAAAGTAAAAACTAATTCTTGTAAACACGATTCAGCTTCTAAACTATAATATTAATACCTCAACGCCGTATTTGATGGCAATGCCAGCGAGAGTATCAAGCTTGGAGACCTCGTGTTCGATATAACCAGTGCCGGTAGGAGTGGTCGAAGAAGGTGGAGACGAGGTAGGTGACGAGATACGCAGTATCTTCGAAACAGATGATGATGATGATGATGATCTTCTCGAAGGACTCCAATCACGACAACCTTCAGAGAGATCTACGAATCCGTAACCATTAAAATCGCCACGGAATTTTCTATTGCTGAATTCAAAACTCGCATTGCAAATAGAGACCCGCCTCCCTCGATCCGTGAGCATTGCTCTAATTAACCTATTCTGAAAACTTAGATCTGATCAAAAATTCTCGGAAGAGGAAAAAATGGGGAAAACGAGAAACGAGGAAGTGACGGTGAGAGATTGAAGAAGAAGAAGAAGAAGAAGAGGGTTGTTCGATGTAACTTTTGTTTTCACCGGAGTTTCCGGAGGGGATTAAACGAACGAGAGCGAGATCTCTTCTCTTCTCCCTCTCGTCTCCACCGGAACGACGCTCAATTAATATCTTTTTTTTTTTAATTATTTTTAGTTATTATAAATATATTCGAAACTAAAACCGCGTTACAGCTTATCAACAACCAGATTATTAAAAAAAAAAAAAAAAAATCATACAACGAAACGAACTGAAACTTACATTAATTAATAAATTCTCATACAAAACATATTTACTACTCCCATTTATTAATTTTATGTAAATTTATATTTTATAATTAGATTAGGTTTTATTTTTTTTATTATATCAGATATTAATATTTAACCTTTCCTTTTTTTTTCCCTGATAATATATCAGATACGTTTCCTTTTCCAAGTCGAAACAAGAGTAGGAGTGAAACCACCGACTTAATTAGGTCTTATTATAAATAGATTGTATCGCACTCCATTATCGAACCATAACTTGTTTCGCTTTCTTATTTGTCCAAGTAGAAGAAAAATCAGAGATCGAAACAAACCCTAGATTTTAAGAGAGTGTTAATTACCAACCATGGAGAAGATGATGAGAGAACCTATGCGTGTAGACGAGTCTTCATTGAAGCATGTCTCTTTTCTTGGCAGAGGAAGCTTTGGCTGTGTCTCTCTCCAACGCGATTCTAACTTCCGACTCTACGCAAAGAAGTCATCTTCTTCGTTCAATCAATTGCAGGATTTCCAAAAAGAGATTAGGATCATGGTTCGTTTCCGCAATCATCCTCGCATCGTCCAAGCCTTAAGTTCTGTCGTTCACTTATCCGTCCCACCAGAACAAAGATGTCACATCTATATGGAGTATGCCTCCAAAGGCACGCTCTTCAATATGATCTCCAGGTTTCGTGGGACGCCTATGCCTGAGAATATGATCGGACGTGCCGCTTTTATGATCCTACAAGGACTCGACGCTCTTCACACAAACGGCTACGTTCACTGCGATCTAAAGCCAGCCAACATCCTCGTCTTCCCTTCCACCACTGTTGGAGAGCCATGGGATCTTAAGCTTGCTGATTTCGGTTTATCGAAAGAGCCTTGTACGGATTCTAGGTCGTTGTTTCATGGTACGGAGCAGTATATGCCGCCTGAATCTCTTGGACCGGATGGAGAGATGGGATCGTCGACCGTTGATATATGGTCTCTAGGGTGTACGATTATTGAGATGTTTGGAGGTTGTCCATTGAATATGGGACACTGTTACATGTGGAGGCTTCCCAGACTTGTATCTCCGATGGCAGACGACTTCTTGATGCGGTGCTTGGCTTTGCAGCCGTCACGTAGGGCTACCGCGGCAGAGCTGTTGAGTCATCCGTTTGTTGCGCAAAAAAACTTTACTGCTCCAATATTGAGAGAGATGCCTCCGTATCCTTTCTTAAGGCTTCCTCCCTGCATAATGGGCAAAGAGATGGAAGAATATGCTAGACATGGATTGGTGATTTGAAGACCTCAAGATTTGATTAACGGTGGAGAGATGAGGTCGGAAGAGACAATAGATTCATGTGACGGCAGCTGTTTAATTAGGGTTCGACAGTTTAACTACAGTTATATTTTAGGTTCGGTTGAGTTTGGGTATTTAACTGGTTGCCCATGATGTTAGTTTTTCTACTTGTGAGTTTTTCTTTTCGTTTGGAATTGTGTCAATGTGCTACTCCTAAAGTTTGGGTAATAGGTTCGAGTCATTGTAATAACCGTTCATCATTTGAATATAAAAAGGTTAAATTTTACATAGTTACATGAACTTTTTCATGTAAAACATATTTTGATTAGTTTAAAAAATATACAAATATCACTTAACATTCAATAAATACGGGAAAATATTATGCTCGTACTACTGGATAATGTAGGCGAGGGGAAGATAGTTTCTTGTCATCTTTGCTGAAGAATACTATAATTTCTTATAGACATAGATTAGATCCATATCCAAATCCAACTACCAGTCAAACATAGCTTTTTTCAGAAGATTTATATATTTTATATGAAGAGGAATGTATACAATAGTGTATATGTAGTATCAAAACGCAGTTAAAAGGCTTTACAGATAGAAGATATTTGAAACAAAACCATGTTTTACTGCCACTTTTTTTTTTCATCCAACATATCGGAGCAAGACTCCATCGTTGCCAAGCACAAAACCTTTCTTGTCATCCACAAATCTGCAAAATTTAACAGAAACAAATTTGGAAACTCATTAGTTTTGTTTGTGCTAAGAGGACTGGAAGAAGGAACAATGATGTTGATTTAAAAGACTCTGGTTTCGATGTTTGATACTTACTTGACCGCGTAAAGGTTAGCTGCTATGTTATCAGCGGCTTTGTCTCGGTTCCATGACTTGCCTCCATTTCTTGTTCTCAGTAGAATGCCACTGCCTCCTGCTGCCCATGCTTCTTCCTGCAAATACCACAACAACAAATGGTGTTAAGATCCGAAGTCGAATTCAGAGGTTTGAGTGATAATCAAGTAAACTCATGTACCTCTGAACGATACCCAACATCTAGAATGCCAAAGCCACGACTTTGTACTGGAACTTCATCAAACTCCTCTGAGATCTAAGCAATAGTGGAGATCAAAGTCAGAGGGAGATTAGAACATTGGAAGAGAATTCAGATCATGAGGAAATAGTGTTTTCTTAGTTCATGGCTGGGTTTAGTTTCATCCTCTAAGTGGCATAAATCTCAAAATGAGCTTTGTTAGGTATGAAAAAAATGAGAAAAGTCTTGTTGCTGCAGTACTTACCCCAGTGCCTTTGCTAAGATAAAGTCCTCCACCACGAACAAGAAGCCAAAGACCACCATCAGCTCTCCATCCCATGTTCTGAATTCTTCTGGCAACAGCTCTATTGTGTGGTTGCCAGTAAGGCTGCAATGTACCAATACTATGGTGAATGACAGTTTTAAAAGCAACCAAACCACACACCATAATTGACTCTAAGTAAGACATGATACAGTTTACCTAAACACAGTACTTGACTCTTAGCAGTAATTACTTAGATCATAATTCGGATAAATGGATTGCTATACTCTTCTTTACATTTATTCCGTTGGTGCTAAATAATCAAATCAAATCCTACGCAAGCGCTACTACTTCACCTAGCAACGACATAAAAAAAGAACTAAAAGTTCAACAGCAAACCACATGATAAATGCTGCAAAAGCCAGAATAAAAGGCTCACCTGGCCAGGCTCCCATGTCAGAAAGAAGTTACCACGGCTAGAAACAGCAACATACTTTCCTTCTGGTGAACGATTAACTGCACTGAAAGTTCCCGTGTAGTAACTAGCACCACTGATTCCACTGGATACTGTTCTGCAAGACCATTGGAAAAAAAAAACTGAATTAGGGTCTCTATTGAATGTACTGAAGTTCCCACAATGCCAATTCATCAACAACTACGCTTAACTTCCATGACTACATATAAGATTCGCCAGCAATATAGAATGGTAATGAACCTGTTCAAGGTAGCTGAAACAGTTTCCTGAATAGCAGCTTTCCAGTTATATCCCTTGTTTGAAGTAACATAAATAGCACCTTCATCAGTGACCATCTCTGCGCTCTTATCTGCTGTCGCCTCTATAAACACCTACAACCACATTGTAACCATACACACACACACAAAAAAAAGCTTAACACATTCTCATAGCCAAATACAAAAACCATAATATCTATAAATAAAAAAAATGAGACACCAAAGGAAAAAAAGAATACCATATCTCCAGGAAGCTGAGAACTAAGAGGAATCCTATCCCAATTCTCACCAGCATCAGCAGTATACAACAAGATAGCAGGCTTGCCAATGATCCATCCTTCTTTACCTTTAAAGCTAATCGAATTGAATCTGTAATTGAAATCTTCCTCTTCAGCTGAAGGTATCGAGCGTGGATTCCAAGTGTTTCCACCGTCTTTAGTCTCTAACAGCGTCTGTCTCGTTCCCAATAAAAACCCTAATTGACATTTGTTTCTAGCATGAAATCAGCAACTGAATGAAAACTTCCGAAATTGACTAATGGGGGGAGATTGGAGAAAAAAAGGAGGAAGTTACCGCGGCTAGGTTCATCGGGGACGAAAGCAATGTCGAGAAGAACAACGCCGGGATCGATTGGGAGAAACACTCTTTCCCATTCTGATAACTGTTCATCAGCTTTCGCTTCTTTTACTGGTCCGACAACGGTAGAAAGGGAGAGTGATACCGCCGCCGATTGGTACAAAAGCTCCCGCCGACTGAAAGACAATGAGGAGGAGGAAGAAGAAGAAGAAGAAGACGATGGAGGAGGAGAAGCGGAGGCTTTAGGGATGAGGCGGTGAGAGATGCGTTGAGAAAGCAATCGAGGAGAAGCAGTGGGTTTGAAGAAGAGATAGCCATCGCAGAGTTGCAGAGACGCCATTGATGTGTTCTTCGACTCTCTCTCTCTCTCTCTCCCGCCTCTGCGTAACACATATCCTTTTCTTTATCTGAGTGGTGGTTATCTAACGTCTACGTACTAGTCCCACTATTTCTACACGTGTCCTTGTATGATTGGTACTTTAGTCTTACCTTACTTCTAATCTATTTGACTGTTAAATTAACATAATTTATTCGTCAATTTAAAGGTATCGAATAATAAATAGCAGCTTCAAAAATGTTTTCTATACTTCTAACTTAAACGGATAATATACATTATATTATACAAGACGTCAATGAAATTAGTACAAACTGTTGCATTGGGGAAAAAAAAAAACCTTTGGTAATTAATTTCCTAATTGGTAAATAGTTACGGTCGGAAGATACGGATGGTTCTATTGACTTGAAGGCGACAAAAGGGACATCTAGAGACTGAAGATGAACAATCACGACACAAGACATGTCCGCATGGTACTATAGTAATCTCCACTTCCTTCATCTGGCATATCTGACACATCCATTGTGATTTCGCCGTCTCTGCTTCTTTCATGGAAGCCTCTGCTCTCTCCTGTAAGAACCACCAGAGACAAACCATATTTTAGCTAATCTATCATTATGATCTGATCATAATAAGTTGTGTGTTTTAAAATATGCAACGACTTTTACTGTAATCGAACCTGTTCAAGTAAGAATGCAACTTTAGAGTCATCCAGTTCTTCTTGAAGACTTAAGGTTCTTAGTAGCAGAGATTGATTCTCTAGTTCCATGTTGATTCCAGCTGCAGAGAGCATCTCGTGTACTGCCTCAACCAATTCTTTTGCCGTGACTCGACCATACTGCATATCTTTCACAGGCTGCAGGTGACAAAGAACAAATCCAATCAATCTTCCCCAAGAGGGGGGGGGGAATAAACAGTCCGCATTTATCTCTTTCAATCACATAGATTACAGATAATACCAAAAATGGAGCATAAATGAATATATCCAACGTTTCACAGAAAAATGTAACAAACCTGGCTAGAACTTGTATTGTTAGTTCTGGAACTTTCTGAAATTTCTTGACGTTTGTTATCAGATATTGCAGGGAGCACCTCAGGCAAAACCAAGGGACCGTCATTTTCAATTGTCGTGCCTCGGAAGGAGAAAACTTGTGATGAAAGTAATAACCCAGTCTCTCCAGGTGTCATTTCAACCTTTAACCTGTAAAGGGCTTGGCCAGCAGAAGGCCTAACATCCTCTGGGACCCTTCCATATCTCAGCTTGTCTCCTTGTTGCATTTTCCAAGCAACGATCTCCCCTTTGTAGAATGGTCTAAGAGGGTGAAGTTGTACTTGTACAGCATCTTTTGGCATTATATCTTGGCCAATAGAACTATCAGCTATGCCGGTGTTCGTAAGACAATAAGAGCATAGTCTAAGGCAAGCGGCAATCCCAGTTTCTGATCCCTCAGGACATGAAAATAAAGATCCAATAGGCAGGGGAATTGGAAAGCCTAAAACCTCGCTCACCACTGTTGCCATGACATCCATGAGAGAAATGTATCCAGGCGGTTCCGAAACTAGGATAGACGTTCTGTGACGATTGATAAAATACATTGCTCGATGACGCGATTCATTCTCCCATTCGGGAATCATGGACTCCTTAGACACAAGGGTAACATCTACGGAATTTGGCAGGAGAAGAAATCGAGTATATATATTTCTGGCAAAGCCAAGTTTCTCTGCAGCAGATTGAAGAGAATGTTGGACAACCTCAAAAGATAAGTCATCCACGGTGGTGGTCTGATGACGGCTCACAGTCCATAAAGCAGCTTGAAACGACTTGCTCTGCAACTTCCTTCTGATAGCCTTGAGTGATATAGACCCTATGTTGTCTAAGGTTTGAATATGTTCAGCATTTTCAAGTTCCTAGGTAAAAGAAGTAATTATTTTAAGATTTTTTTCACACATAGTAAGTATAAGAAAAAGAAAGGACATGATGATAAAAAGACACAAATGTCATACATACCTCAATAACAACATCAGAAAGCTTTCTCACTCCCAAATCTAGACAGATCCTCTCCGAAAGCCCTGGATGAACAAGTCTTAATCTTGCAGTGTCTATATATTTCACATAGCGTGACCCAAAGGAATCAACATACACACAAGATCGTGCGTGAACAAGCCTGCAGCCATCATCTGGGACAATCACATCTGATTTGACAGTGGAAACATAGGGTGTGTTTGTCATATGTATGTCATCGCAGAGAAAATGAAGAATTTCCATCACAGCACGAAGCTCATTCGGGTTCAAACGCCGATAACCACATACTTTTTGTAATTTGGAGAGGATATCCTTTGCACCACTAACTGAAAGCACATCGTTAAGTCCTAAATCTTTAAGGATCTTCAGAAAAGGTAGATAAGGACTTGGAAGTTCAAATGCAAAAGGTGATAGATTGATTGGTAGGCGAACAAAAAGGGAGCTTGCTCCCACCAAACGTGTCCCATTTGCAGCTGGTAAAAAGGCCACCTTTTGCAACTCCAAAATATCTGGATGATATAAATTACAAAGCCGGGAAAAAAAAAAAGAGATTTCAGCACAATGATAAATAAAATAAAATAAACACCTACTGCAGTCCTATTATCATAAATATCCAAATATGCATCAGCAAACATAAATCCGTTTTTCCTGTTTTTGGTATTTCACTATGTTATACATTGTTGTTGTCTAGAGCAATCCACTGTTGCAGCTTGCAAAGGCTGGACATAAACAATGGAGAACTAGTTTTTACTGTTGCTACTGCATTTGTTCACACCACCTATCGGTTAAAAGGTTTTTTGTTCTTTCTAGATATTTTGTAATTAAACTGAGGTTCTTATGCCAGATTAGGAATTTACAGCTGCCAAACCGATTACACATTTCTTCTATTCAGTAATGTAAAATTGAGTGTTAAGTAATATACATACCTGAAGAAGTGAGGGAGCCCCATACCATTTCCAGGTACTTCAAAACTTCACAAGAAGCAACATCAATGGTCATCACATCTGGATCATTGGGCCAGTGAGCAAGAGTGTCTTCACCACCATTCCGTCCAATTACCTGGGAGTATTTATTTAATCAGGCCTCTTTCTTCACATGTCCGTGAAAAGTATACACAAATAATAAAAGAGAGAACACGAGTGATCTTACCCGTAAGTGTTTAAGAACAGTCGAGAAAATCGGAGGACTTCTTAGACGAAATGCTGTCCATGAAAATTCAGGTGGAATGAATCTCTGAATTGAAAGAATAGGAACAGAGCTCCAAGCAAGGGGCCAATCTCGTAAAAGAACGGCTTCGCTGTAACGTGTAAGGACTCTCTTGCCACCTTTTCTGCCACCAAGACTTGGGAACCCTGATTCAGCAGGTATGCAAGCAATCTGACCAAGAGTGTTGCAGAATGCGGTGCTGTAAAAACCAGCAAAGTTTGAAAATATAGCTTCAAGTACAGATCCTGCTAATGTCGATAGCTCAGCAGAAATATCCTTCTCAGAATGTGCAAGATCCGTTTCAAAATCATCTTCTTCAGAAGATCTATGGTGCTCGTTACCCAGGACTTCCACCCTTTTGGCACATTCAAGTATGACATCGGCTTCCGCTGCAGTTCGAAGGCCAGCTTTCCGTAGAATGCGAAGCCAGCCTTCTGATGAAAATCTTTCTCCAGGAAACCGTTTTCTTTCACCGAAAAATACCGACACTAGTAATGTATCAGAAGGATCAAACAAGTCTTTTGGTTTAGACAGCTCGGAGGAAAATTCATCAGAATTTCTAACAAATTTAGCCTCTCTAAGAGCTTCGATCACAGTAGAATCAGCCTCTAAATCTAGCCAATTTCCATATACATAATTTAATATGTCTTCTTGTTCAGATTGAGATCTACTTTCAAACCCAGCTAACCCAAACCTTACTAAAGTCTGATGATTATGCAACACAGTGACCCCAAGGGATTGGAGAAAGTGACATTCAACTGAATCTGGGAAATAGCAAAAGCAACATTCATCATATGGTTTAAGGAAGGAATCTCCAGAGATCATACACAAACCATGCCTTTGCAAATGCGTATAAGACCCAGTGACGGTCTTAAATATAGGAAGTGAACTTAGTACTTCACGTTCATGAGTTTGATATCCTGAACCACTAGAAGGGAAATCATTAGCCAAAAGGGTAAAAAGCTCATCACGACCACATGTTGGGAAGGAAGCGATATCAACAATGTAGCCAGCTCGTTTGCTTTCAGCAAGCTTGGAGGCAATAGCTTGGCCGAGTGACACGCTAGGTGAAGGCAGACACTTGCATCTCTCAGCACAATCAATATATGCAGTATCACAAACAGGTATATTGCACTGGTTTAGCAGTAACATCAGCCAAGGATGCTTGCTCTGTGTTAAGTCGAAGCCTGAAACATAGTGTTGTATCAACTCAGATAACGAACCATCACTTCCTGATGTTGTGGATACATCCCTGCCTCTCTGATCCATATCAGTACCACTTCTAGAAATTGGCTGCAAAGGCGGTGGTGGAAAAAATATTAAGTGTCTCTCCCTTACACGACATAAAATTGGTCTGCCAAGGAAGGCAGGAATCAGAGGCCAGTCCGAAAAGAGGGAGAGATCATCTGCTGATCCATTAAAATTCTTCCAAAAGAGCCGTATCCATTCAGGCGAGGGACCACTTTCATCATTAGAACTGGATGTACTTTCCCATGAAAACCATGGCACAGAATTTGATTCTGAGATATAACTAACCCAGTGGTCATGAAAAAGATATTTCATATTAGTGGCCAGTAAAGGAAGAGACCAGCTCCTCAACTTTAAAAATGCTTGAACAGAAGACTTCAAAAATATATCAGCCAAGCTCGATCTGTCAAACACTTTTGGATGGATAAATCGTGCAGAGACAGGCAACATCAGTGCCTGTTGCTCCTTGTTTCCCAACCATAGCTCCGAGGTACCCAAGCGTGCTAACTGATTTGTTGCAGTCGGGCATGGTAATCCTTTAAGTTCATTAACTGCATGTAGAAACCTCGGGTCAGCACTACTATATCTATTATTACTATTTCTTTGACCAATAGAATCTCCAGCACGACCAATATCTTCAACAACAACTCTACCAAAATCAAACAAAGCCTTCCCCAGGCTCGTCATCATTTCAAAAGCATCACTAGAGCCAGCCTGAGCTTGAGTAGCGGTCGAAACTGAAGCAGAAGTATTGTTTCCTTCATCCATGTTAACCACTTCGGGGTTAAGTGCTTCAACAAATTGAATATCTGATAGGCAATATTCAAGTACATCAATAAAAGTATCAACAGATCGAAGGTCGATAGATGCAGATGACTTCCTTAGAAGAACACGAACCATCTTTGGTTTGACTTCTCGAACTGGAATCCCTACTGCCTGAACTTCAGCCAACAATTCCCAGGGCACGGAAAACACAGGGTAATGCTCCTTCACAAAGCTGCAAACTGTAACAGGAAGCAAATTAACAGCAACCTCACTACCAGGTTGTGTAAGAAACATACCCTCTTCAGCCTTGACCAAATTTCCTGAGTAAAGTTGCCACAGAGGAAGTTCAGCAACACGAACGTAAAACGGCCTTATAACTTGTTCAACCAAGCATTCCCACTCCGGTTTGAGCACTTCTGTTTCTATAGCACCGTCATGTAAGCTAAGGAAAGCATGTTGATTAGATCTTGGCCAGAAGGAATACAACTGGTTACCATAGGCTTTAAGAGAAAGGGCCAGCTGACGTGCTGCTGTACTTGACTCGCTTAAATGTTCTCGACTTAGCCTTTCCATCTCCACCACTATTTCTATGTAAGAATTGCGTACACATGACATTAACTCTTTGTTCCATGCATCAATCAATTTATCTCCAGCATCAAGCTGTGGCTCCGACATAGATCTCTCATTTTGATTTTTGAAAAGAAAACGACCACAATTATTCCGAATAAGGAAGCATCCAAGGATGGTGACAGGTAGATTCACACTACCAGACAAAGGTAAAGGAGACATTATGGGGCTGGCTGGATGAACATCAACCGGACGACCATTTCGAGACACAAGTGCAGCAACTCCAGCAACAGGTGTCAAATTGTACGCTAGATACTTCCTGCAAATATGTAATATTTCAGTAACAAATAAAGACATGATAACCTCTAAGACACTCATCACAGTAGATTTGGGTAAAAGGTTTTTTAATTTATTTTTTCATCAATAAAGCATTTAGTTTCTATTTACTCGTTTCAACAGTGACATGCCAATTCTTTGCACAATGAACAATGAACTAAATCTATTTGCTGCCAACGGTTTTGATCAGAATTGGTAACATCTTAAATTTTAAAAAATAGAATAAACATCTCAAAGCAATTATTGGTATTGCTTTATTCTCTGACATGGCTTTCAAGGTGATATGAACATCAAAGCATATAGGTTACTGCCAGAATCTTTTTTGTTGAGTAATAGTAAGCGACATGGTACCTGTCACGAGCCATGTTTTGTGATTGTCCAGAACCCCTGCTGAGAACCACAAGCCATCGATCCAGAAGTTTGTTTTCCCCTATATGTAGGTTTACCTCAATTATTTGCGATTTAACAGAGTTTGAGCTACTAAAAAATCTTGAAAGTTGAAACGTTTTCAGTTTTTTCTCCGCAAAGGGATTCCTCATGATAGCTGATGCGGAATCAATATGCAGCGTGTAATCTTGATGTGGTTGTGCATTCCCTTGCTCCCATGTGGAAAATGAAACCTGAAATTGACAACAACAAAAGAATTCTTTACTTAACAGTTCGTAACAACACCATGGTAGAATGTGGTTAAGTCCATACTTTTTCAGTCTATATATTTTTAATTTTAATAGCATTTGACTGCAATTTTTTTTAAAAAAGAATTCAATGATGATGTCTAGGGTGGTCTTGATATAATTTATAATACCTGTAAAACTGACTTCAAGAAAATGAGGATTCTGGAGGCATTTTCCAGAAATCGGTCAGATATTTGATTCACTCTATCTAAGCCCGTCTCAAGACCTTCTTCAGTTGATAAAGGCATCCGAATAATGGTGGAATCTGTCAATGACCATGCCTTATCTTGACCAATTAGCATAGGACTGAATTGATCACTGAACCGCTCAACCAAATTTGTACCTAAAGGAACATAAGGAATTATTAAAGAAGTAACAAGCCAACTGAATAAACTGCTTTACCAAATTAAGAAATGCTAAAACATACAACATGGGTGAACGGATGCATAAACAGGACGGGTGGACAGGAAGAAAAATGTAATAAAGCTAAAGTAAGATCACTCCCTGATACGACAAATGAACCCAAAAAAAAAAAAAAATCAGGATGAGGTGGTTTACCCCCATCGAGACCCTTTACTGAATAAATCTGACTCATTTAAGATATAGGCTACCATGGGGTATTTTCATGTGGCTTTAGCATTGGGAAAACAGGTAGGAAAGAAACACCAGAAGTTCTTACCTATTAAAGAGAACATTTTTGCAGCAGGAGCCTGAGTCGTGGATGCAGAAAGGGTCGCTCCTTTGGGATCAAACATGTAAAAGTAGCCACCAGAAACAATAGACAGCAGATCGCACATGAAGTAACAGCTAAGAAGGCCCAACCCATAGTTGAGAGTTTCACCCTTAACTCTCCACTGTGAAAGAAGTTGAAGATTACAAACCTCCTCTCTGGTCAATGTAGCCCCTTCAAAAATGGCTACTAGAGCTGGTCCTTGAAATTCACCTGAAAATAAGAGCATTTTCATAAGAGGATCAAGGTAATATCCCTACAAATCCACCGTATCTAGTAGAAGTTCAAACGATCTTTTCTGATAGTGAAAAATTTTATCCACCTTAGATACATTATACATAAACGCCATTCTCCAAAATTTGAAAAAGCAAGCTTAGATAAACACCAAAAATAATTCAAAAATTAAAGGAGATAATAGTTGCGATCGAAAAGCTAGTAATAAGCTCAAAACATTGACTACGTACCTAAATTATGCTGCAGCAAGGTCTTGCGAGAGTGCTCTCTCTTGTCAAAGATGAAGTGCAGCTTTTTAACCCTGCAGCAATCAGCCAACTCAAGAAGATCGAACAACAAGAAATCTTTGCTGCCATATAGTGATAGAAGCTCCTTCAACTTTTTGAACTCCATACAAGGAAGATCTTGGGTTATATCATTATCCACTAAGGAGATACAACGAAGAGATTGTATACCCAATCTATTAGCCATGTCGTTGTTGATGCTACGATGTACAAACCTTTTCCCAGAGAGAGAACTGCTGTCTACCCATGGTGCATCATTATAAACAAGGTCCTCTAACGGGACCAAAAATCCTGCGGAATCGGGAACTAGCACTGAATATTTATCACAATCTGATGACGCCTCGGAGAAACAGTCTGCAATGGCTTCAAGAACACACAGGACAAAATTTATCTGCTCATCTGTTAACTGTGATCCTTTTATATCATTCTGCAAGTGCTGCAGAGTGTTCATATAATCTTGTGCACCAAAACTAAGTCTGACACCCAATTCTAGAAGCAATTCTTTAAATTCAGACAATTCTGAAGGGACAACATATAGATAAGGGGTAAATTTCACCGGAGAATCAAAAGAAAGAACATCTGCAGAGACGAAATCATCCCCAAGCCACACCCATGGAACACCATTTAGTGCTGATTTAAGGGCAAGAAACTCATTTTCCCTAGCAAGTTCTTGCAGTCTGGTATAAAGTAGAGGAATTCGGCTTTGTATCATGCCCTCAAAGTCAGGATTTACTGAGGAATGAGACTTTTGTTCTTTATAAGACTTTGATATCTCAGTTAGTTGTCTCCACAGGATATCAATAGTTAAACAGTCCATCCACCCAAGTTTCTGATGCAGATACGATGACTGGCACTCACCATCCAGTACGTGCATTGAGGCAGACACCAAAAACATCTGAGATTTGGGCCTTACTCTATCTGGAGATGCCACCAAGCAACTAGATTCAAGCCATGGAATTCCTTCTACTGGTGGATCAAGACAAATAGGACACCACGGGATAGACCTCAGTTGACACCAAAACTCATCCTCCGATTGTTCAGTGAGCAAGCTCCCAAGATAGCTAGTCTCCGTGTCATATTCAGGATAGGTGTCTCCATCAGGTGAGTCTTCGCTTGTAATGGACATTAGATTTTGTGATTCATCATAGTTCGCTTCGCCAGTCTTGGATGATAGTTTGACAGAGAGATTTTTGATATAGAATAATAGTCTTCTACCATATCTCGATGCTTCTAGATCTCCCGAGTCATGTAAAATTGACACACTTCTAGCAGCATCCAGATAGGTAGAACAATCCAGAGTTGTTTTAAGTCCAAGACCAACCAAAGCATCAAGGGTCTTAGAATCTGAGAATTCCTCAGAAGGAAAATAGACTTCTTTGTGTAGAAGCTCCTGTAGCCCACGAACACGAGGATCATAAAGCCTGAAAAGAGAAAATATATATGAAGGCAACTATAGAGATACTCAGTCGCTTGATAAAGTGTGTAAATGCCAACAAAAATATAGCTAATATCAGATTGCTTTATAAAGCGTGTACATGCAAACAAAGATAGCTAATAAGAAGTAGTAGCTGAAGTCTGTAATTTAACATATTTAATGTATTAGAATAGGTAAAAGGTAAAAGATAGATAAACCTGGAAGGTTGTTGCCATAATCCATTCGCTGCAAGAACAAAAGGGGTTGTAGATAGTGCAGACTGAAGCGAAACATCATCGACGACCAGATTATTTAGATCATGCAAAATGGCCAACAGAACTTCTTGCTGAGAAAGGAACTCAGACATACGATTAAGTACACAAGTTTTGTAGAATTCCATTCTTGAGGGCTCTTTTATTTTCAAGTATCTGTTGAAGATAGTTATCTCCCTCTCTGAGTCCAAGCGTACAAAATTATCATCCAACAGATCCTCCCTGATGCCATCAGGTCTGAGCCACTTAACTGGACAGTTCAAACTTACAAGTTTCCGGTTTCTGTATGACTCAAATATGGGGAGGTGTTTGATGGTCTCAAAGTGGACCTCATTCATATGTCCACCAGAGAACCACTTTGACTGAAGAATAAAATTCCGAAGCTCATGTAATTCACCTTCTGAAACATTAATGAAAATCTCCTTGATGTTTTCTTGCCCACCAGAAACTGCAAGAAGTGCATTCAATATTCCTGTTGCTGTTGGTGGCTGAACATATGTTTCCAACTGTGGGTGCTCCACTGGAAGCTCACGATTTAAGAACCGGCATCCACATTTCAGTAATAATGACGACATGTTCTCGCTCCAGCCATCATCTCGAATAACATTTGAATTTACAATAAGTTGCATGAGACAGCGATCTTCAACTGGCAATATGGGCCACTTAAAAAATATTGAGAGGTCATCACAAGATAATTTAAGATAGCTCCACAGTACCCTTATCCATTCTACTGTCGGATGTCCTTGTTGGCCAGGTGTCCAAAGTATCTTTTCTGAGAGATGCCAATCTGTTGGCAGTAGCTTAAAAAAGAGCTTCTCAAGCAAACTGCAAGAGAGAAGACATATGCATGATTCTTCGCTTTGAGCTACAGCTAATAACTTACTATATACTTTTTCCGGCACTTCACGGTCCACGAGTTGGTGAGGAAGTGAATCCTTCAAAAGTTCATACCCAATCTCTTCTGTGAAAAAGATTCTTTCAGCAGTCCCATTCTTTTTAAAGGTTGTAAATGAACCATCAGCAAGAGGTAGCAGGGGTAGATCGTAAAGAAGATCCGCCTGAAAAGGAACTTTCAAATCAAGAAGACAGTATTCTAGTGCTAAGACCAAGCCATGCCTATCCCTAAACTCACGTTTCCGCCGAGTCAATAAAGTTCTTAACAGTTGAGGTGTCATAAAATGCAAGGATGAACAGGCCTCTCCAAATCTTTCCGCAACTGACTTTGAGATATTAATGACAGGGAGACCAGCGTCTGCAAGGACATCAACTAGCTCATCTGCCTTAGGAAAGTTGAAATCAGGGTAAATTGCTTGCTTAGTTGAAATCCATTGTCCTCCTCTTGCTTTCGTATATAAGACACGAAGACCATTATTCGCAATAAAACTGTAGAGCTTCCGAATCAAGGATGCCCAAGGTTCTGCTCCAAGAGTTACTGGCCAGACAGAGAAGAACAAATCACATGGACCAAGTTCAGATGCAATTTTCTCGAGCAAATGACCATAGGCTGGTACAACAACTTCCTCGATCAAGTAAAGATTCCAATCGGAGCGTACTTTTCCATCCCCTGCCATGTCGTTACCAAACCAAAGATCCCTCCTGTTGGAAGACAACTCAAAATATGCATTAATATGTGCAGGGAGACCAGTAGTTATAGGTAGAGGCAGAAAGCAAAATGCACGACCCCCAAAATTTCTTCTATTCTGAATTGAAATAGCAGATGGCCCAAATATATCAGAATTGCTAACAGCCAGGTCCTCTACATTATCACTCTTGACAGAATTTATAAGCACGGCAACACTAGCCCATGGTATTAACTTATGGGACATTTCTGGAAGGTTCGAGTGCTTTGTACTTACCCCGGCATTCAGACATTCACCTGTTATCCATCCATGTGAAATACAGCCAGATGAATCTTGCTCGGTTACCACAATCTTCTGGCATTTATACGGGAGATCGTTAACTACAGTGTTGCTAAGTTTTTTTAACAACTGATCTTTATTCATTCCAGCAGAAATATTTTCGTCAAGAAGACTAAACACTTGACTAGATGGCTTTGTTTCAGTATCTTGCCCGACATTGCAATCTTTGCAAACACGATGCAGTAACTGCATTTCATGACCAGCTCCTTCCTTAGTAAAAATCGATATTGTTTTCACATTCCGCAGGAAAATTAAAGCTTCTGAAACTACACCAGAAAAGGAAGTGAAGAGGGATAACACATCTTCAGGAGCATATGTTTCTTTCTTTATGTGACTTCTGGGGGCAACATTGGCATTTCTAAGAGGAAATCGGAAAAGTGTACCTGGAAATGTATGCTCTAAGTCACAACCAAAATGTAAGAATGGTGCGAACTGATCAGGAAACTGGTCCAGCAAATTTCTTCCAGCAAATTTAATCCGCAACCCTGGGTGAGTTGGAGAAATACCAGGCAAATGATTGGCATGAGGATCAAACATAACAATGTTTTCTCCAGAAACAAACCCCGGGATATCTGTGAAATGATAAACACAGTTAAATCCCAGCCCAAATCTTCCTATCGCAAAAGGTTTTTCAAGTTTGCTTGCTTGACCAATTCGTGAAATTGCATACATATCTTGTTGAGTAAAAACCGAGTTGTTGAAACAATACAGAGCAGGGCCTTGCCAATCTGCCATTTCAGGAGAGAGGAGTGAAGAAGTCCCATAATGAGTCTTGTCCAAAAGGAATGTCACCTCAGAAGCTCCTGCATCTTCCGCGTTTTGGACCAGCTCAAAAAGAATCCCAGGCCCATCAGCATACATTTCTAGTATGTGCTTAAGTCTAGTGGTCAACGCCTCATGCTGTCCAAAGGCCTCAGCTGCCCCAGATAAACTAAAATTCATTGAATCAGCACTTTCCGCCAGCAAGACTCTACGAAGTGAGCGAACACCAAGCTTCTCCGCTACCTCATTAGATATGTTACCGTGGACAAATTTTTGCATTGTTCTTTTCGCATTCAATAGCATTGTAGACTCGGCACTAAACGAGCTGTTACAATTGTCTGATGCAGTCAACCATGGCGCATCATTATAAACCAAATCACTTGAAGGGAAGAGTCGACCAGAAACATCAGGTAAATAGAGTGTGACTTTGTCAAGAAATTGCGCTTCAGCCAACTGCTGCGCAATCAACACAGCTGCCCTGATTTCTTGGGGATCAAGGGATGAAGAACCTTTCCTTACAGCTATTCTACATAAAACATCAGCATAATCAGATGGAGTTAAAAATTCTCGGACACCAAGCTCCACGAATAGTCTCCTAAAAACAGCTAAGTCGGTAGGTATGACACGAACATAGGGAACAAGATGAAGAGGGCCATCAAGAACAACCTCACTCAAAGTTGCAAATCCATCACCTACCCAGATCCAGCGACTACCTTCAAGTACAGCCTTAACAATATCCATCTCATCTGAACCTAGTAAGCTTGCAAGAATCGAGTATATCTTTGGCATTGCCAAAGCTAGTTCCTGCCGAAGAACCTGATCCATCAGAATTTCATTGTTCTTACCAAGTTCAAGTAACTGAGCCGCAATTGCACTTCCTCCTGGATGTGATAACCACCCCAAGTTATATGCAAGAGCTGTAGAAGAACATTCACCATCCAGTATCCTCATGGATGCAGATACAAGCCACATATCTGTTTTTGGACGTACAAGCTTCGGAGGAGCAACAGTAGATGTCACAACTGGCCATGGTAAAGTTTGAAATGGAGCAGACACTAAAACGGGGCACCAGCAAATCATTTTAAGTTCAGTCCAGAACTTAACAAGGTTACATGTCAGATATCGTGGTCTGAAAGCCGTTGCAGCTCTTGAAAATATCCTGTTTATAGCTCCATCCTCCTCACTCGACTGATCAGGCAGCCACTTCACAGCATTGACTTCTAAAAAAGAAAAAAGCACTTTACCCCTTGAAAATGCCTTTTCCAGATCCTTATGCATCAACCGCTCCACCAATCGTGCACTCTCTAATATTGTCTCAGGAGAAACAGTTGTTTTAAGGCCCAAACCTTGAAGCATGTCCAAGATAGCAGATCCCTGAAATCCGCTACCAGGGAAACAATCTGAATCTTCCAACAAAGCATATAACTCTTCATTACGAGGATCGTGTAAAACAGATGGGCGTTTAAGAGGACCATTTACAGTTGGTACAAACTCTAGGTTCTGCAATTCTTCCCTCAAAGATCTATCTTCCAGACACAGTTGTGGAAGATTCTGCAGAATAGAAATCATCACTTGATCACGAATCTCAGGTTGCAAAACGTCAATTCTGTTGAAAACATTATGTCTGTAGAAATTACTTTTCCTCATTCTCCCAATGCCATAGTATCTTGACAAAACATCTTCTTCGCTTCCTTGGCAACAAAGAATAAACTCACATCCTAGAAGACAGGCAGGCACATCTAATGGAGGTAGGTACTTAGGAGGATTAACAAGATCAGAATAATTGGATTCTTGAGCACTAGTTTCTCCATGCATACGATAAATGGGTAAAATCTTGCAGATACTGAGGTATAGGTCTCCAATCTGATGTCCTATGTGCCATTTTGGATCCAAAAGAAAACTCCGAAGTTCATCCTTCTCTTGAGCATTCAAATCATAAATTAAATTTTGTATACCATCCATATCAGATGAAGCAGTATCGAAAACGGATTCTAAGACACCTGTGTAACTTGCATCTGATACAAAGGAGGACAAGTCTGAATGTGCAACTTTATAATTGTTGTTTAATATCTTGCTACCAATCTTCTCTAAAACATTTCTGACTGCATTAGGAAGCTTCTCCGCGTTGATCAATTTTGATTGCTGAGATGCTATATACAAATAGCCAGACGTGGATGGCAAGATTGGCCAGTCACAGAATAACGATAGGCTCTGACACTGTTTGTCAAGATACTGCCAGAAGAGAACAAACCATGATGATGATGGATGATCTCGGTTGGATTCTGGATGCCAGGAAATCTTGCTTCTGTGTTTCCATTCAGCAGGTACAAGCCTAGGAAATAACTGAAGCAAGTCATGGATACTAAAAATAGCAAGATTTGCTGTTCGTGACTCTGCAATGGCAAAAAGTCTGCTATATAATGGTGGAGGAATATTCCTATCAATGACTCTGTCATAAACTTTCTGTAAAAGCAAATGCTCCAATTCGTCACAAATAAAATAGGAGACACCTTCTGTACTTTTAGAAAAGAAGCCAAAGTCACCATTTGCTAATGGTAGCAGTTTCAGGTTCCTGGCTTGTATGCAAACACTATCATCAGTCAGATCATCCAAGCAATATTCCAATAATACTAGCTTCAAAGATTTCTTCAAAGCTGAAAGCGTTTTGCATTCTTTGAGAAAGTTGCGCACTCTATCTGGAGTAACCACTTTTGGAAGTAAAAAGGAAGGGTGTTTCAAAAGCATATCAAAAACTGATTTTGGAAGGCACACTATAGGCATTTCAAGCTGCAATAAGGCATCACCAAGTTCTTTGCTCCCTGAGTATTCCTCATCATGAAGATATGCATCAGCAGGGGACACCCATTTCCCCCCGTCAAGTTCCGAAAACAGCACAGGAGCATTGCAGATATTTTTGTAGATGTGTTCGACTAATATGCTCCATGGTGCTTCAAAGGATCCACTTGGCCATAAGGAGAAGTAAGAACCCCTGGAATCAAGCACTTCTCTCAAACAAAGTAGCAATCTTGCAAAACTGGGAGCTACAACATCTTCCAGGAGAAGCCTATTCCAGGCTGAACGAACTTTCCCACTCCTGTCCATGTCTTCTCCATACCAAATTCCACGACGATTTGATGACACCTCAAAGTATCCGTTGACTTGTACTGTTAGTCCAGTTCGTACAGGCAAGGGAAGAAAGCAGAAAGCATGCCCAAGCTTTAGGATATTATCCTGTCAAAATCATATGAAGACATAGTGAATGCAAGATCCAATTTAAAAGCAGTGACATATAAATTCCTTGGCAATATAGAGTATTAACACGATAAGTAATATATGAAATACCCAAGTATGAAGGTATATTACGATAAAACAAATAAAGAAACGAAATTGTATGTCCAATACTGCCAGAATGTACACAAAGTTGCAACATGGGCAAGATAGCAAAAAGGCACAATTAAAATTGCACAGTACCTCTAATAAATCATCTGATATGCATGCTGCAACTGAGGCCCATGGTAGCAAGTGAATATCATATTCTTTGGATGCAGTGGCAGCAAAGGAACCAATTTTGCTGGACGCTGATGCCATTGTCTGAACTATGTAAAACCTGTCTGTTCTCCGTTTACTTTGGCTTCCCTTTTCAGACTCACTCAAGAACTCGAGAGTAAATGCATCCATCTCCCTGTCTCCAGAAATAGATGTCTTCGAGAGTCTAAGAACAGCCTGACGATGCCACACAGTATCATCATCTGGTGAGCTGACTGAACATGAAAAAAGCTTTTTGGGCTCTGAATCTCCATCATCCCACGTGTACATCTCAATAGATAAAACACATTTAAGAAAGAGCAACGAGAAAACGCCTTCCTCGAAAAGTTGATCAAACATCAAAGAAATGTCATCTTCAAAATAAGCTTGCCTTGAAAGCCTACTAGAAGCTGCTTGCTCTGGGTTCCTCAACGGGAAACGAAACAAAGTACCATGAAAGGGAGTTTTCATGTCACACCCAAAAGCACAATAAGGAAGAAACTGATCCTCATACTGAGATAGAGCTGAAGAACCAACATAATCAATTCTCTTTCCTGGGTTTGCTGTAGAAATATTTGGAAGATAAGCACCCTGAGGATCAAACAATACCACATATTTTCCACTCACAAATGAAGGTATATCAGTCAAATGGTAAACCGAATTGAAGCCAACCCTGTAATATCAAATTCACAACATTTATCAGAAAAGAAAAGAAAAAATTGAAACAAATAAAACATCAAATAAGAGACTAAAGCTCAAACTTAAGAACTCAATTGCTATCTTAATAAGCCAGAAACAAAGATAATTAAAAAAAAAAAAAAAAAAAAAAAAAAAAAAAAAAAGTAATTGAAAGAAGAGAAAGGAATAAAAAAAAATATACCCAAATCGACCAGTCTTCCAAGCCTGACCATGTTTGCCACTTCCACCAATTCTGGAGATACTAACAAAATCCTCCTCAGTGAAAACAGCATCATTGTAAGCCAACAAAGAAGGACCTTGCCACTGAGCCAAAGAGTCCGATAACAAAGAACCCAAACCGTGAACCCGACGGTCAAGACAAAGACGGACTTTAGTAGCTCCGGCGTCATCAGCGTTCTGTATAAGCTCCTTAAGAACGGTGGTTCCTTCCGGATAGTTCAACAAAACCTCCCGAATCCGACGGGTCAAATCAACCTTCTGCCCAAAATCTTCGAGAAGAAGTGAATCCATCTCTCAAGTCAATAATGTTTCTCTCTATTGCTGCGGAAAGATGATTATAATAGCCCCATGGATGGACCGACTCAGGAGGATTCAAAGTTGATGAAGATCGATCGATCTCTAGAGTCTAGAGAGAACCGAACAAACAAAGCGCTTCTTCAATGAATTGCAGAATTAAGAAGACTTTAATGCGGTGAACAAACAAAAATTGACAATTTACTTGGGCATTTGACACGTATATCCAACGGCCTGTCAAGAATATTGAAAATATATAGAGATGAGTTTATCACTTTCTTGAATTAAATTTTCATAGAGATTAGAACATTTGTGATTATCTAATCGCTAACCCCATATTGTAATCCTAAAATTATTATTTCTTGAAATTTATGAATCAATTAAATTGAATTGAAATCACATATCCTATGAAATTGATAATTTATAGATATACATATATTTAGAACTACAAGTATCTTATCAATCATGTAATTTAGAGAAATATTTAGAATTGCAATAAATTTACAGAAATACATTTCTATTGTAAATCAAAATTACTAAAATTAAATTACATATATATATATACTAGTATTTTTAAGTACATTTTTGGAAATAAATCTTCATTTTCAAAAGAATTACAATCTATGTCATTACTTATATCTATATTTGAAGAAATTTACAATTAATTCTGTCTAATATCCATATAACCAAAACAATTAAAAGATTTTAACATTAATTATCAAATTAAAAATATTCATATAATGTCTCATAATTAATAATTTAGATTTTTTTTACTCAATTAATTAGTAATTTAGATACTTAGAAGATTTTGTCAAGATTTAAAATTATTATTCTCCTATCATTTTTGTTTTATTTTACCTTTTTAATTAAAAACTAAATTTTTGTCTCCACATACTATAATATGAATTTTTGAAAACAAACATATATTACTCAATTAATATATAAAAAGTGTGTGTTCAACTTCCCACATCGCCTAAAATAGTTAGAGCATAATTCCGAGTCAAATTATAAATAAGATCAAAATAAATCCAAATCCGACCGAGCAGGAAGCTTCACTTAATAAGCATCCAAATTTAAAAAATTTCTATGGTTTAATTCGTTTTTTAATCAAGACTGTGTAAAATAACACCAATATAAGACATATCGATTGTGTTAAACAAAAATGGTTCCACGATATAATACGGATTAAATCATAGTATGTATATATTTACTGATAATATTCTAAATAAATAAATATTTTATCATTTTAGGTTTACAAAAACTATGGATTACAAATAAGTCCATTAAAACATGCAGGAAAAAAAAATCTTTCAACAGATTCTAAATCCATGGATTTATATTTTGATCAACTTTTAACTGTTGAGTTACATTATTTGGTATTTTCTACTTTACAATGGTTTATTATTATGTTTATTAGTCTAATTTTTAAACCAATAAACTTATTTGAATGGGTCGACTATATTTATCTATTTTTTATGTCAAGAAATGTATTTGAATTGTCAATTTATTTTTATGTATGTTAATATAAATTTCAAAAATTTTAAATTGATAGCATGGCAAAGCAAACTCGTGGTATAATGAACTATTTCATTGAAAAACACAATGAAAATTGAAATGGGCAAAGAAGAAAAGCTGAAAAAAAATCAGCCAAAAACACTAAATTAGCAACTGAATTTTTTGTTGGATGAATGAAAAAAAAGTAAAAAACTGTTGAAAAAGTAGAGAGTGGCTGAGAAGTAGGCTGAGAAGACAGCCGAGAAGACATCGGAAAAAAAGATGTTAGCCACATCTGAATATGGAGTAGGATTTAACTCGAGGTGTAATCAATGGCATTGGTTGTAGTATTGTGTTGTTGTTGACTTCGAAAATTTTCTTAAATCGTTTTTCAGTCTTATTTCTTAGGTTTACTTTTAAAAACAGTAGAGACAAGGTGTTAAGAAAGTTTGATTAAGTGGACATAATACAATATCGTTTGAAAAACAAATCTAAGATCTAAAGTATTTACTGGCACTTTCGACTAACATAATATTATAAATAACTCCTTGCTAGAGCACGGGTTGAAATTCCTTTGATCTATATTATAATTTTAAAATAAAATATAATTTATAAGACGGTTTAGCATTGTAACCAGGACAGGACTGGCCGGTCGGTTCGATCCAACCACAACCCGATAGGTATTTTAGTCCAGGTAACCTCTAAAAACCTAAAAAGTAAAACCCGCAAAAAACCTGTGAACCGGTGGTTGAACCGGCGGGTCGGATCGGGTTGTCGGTCTCAAATTAAAATATTTTATTTTGGTCACACTTTAAACTCAAAATAAATGTTCTTATTTATAAAAGAATCAGTTAGTTATTTTATCTAATCATTTAAAAGTTTAATTTTAGTTGTTTAGTACTTAAATATGTATGTTTTGTTCATATATTTATAGAAAATAGATGTTATATTCATAAAATGTAATCAAACTAATAAACTAATTGACATGTAATTCAGTCGGTCTGACTTGTCGACTCAATGACCCGAAAGACTTCCGGTTTACTTTCCGGTCCGGTTTTAAAGATATTGATTTATATTAAAAGCTTGGAAGAGTGTTAGGTCATATTTTATTTTGAAATCCACAATAAAATCTCAGAAATCATGATTAAGTGTGATCAATTGTCAAGGTTTTATTTGTTACCATTAATATATGAACTATCAACTTGTACCAATTAATATGTATAGATTAATTTATAACCTATGTATAACCTATTTGTAACCATTTATAACCATTTATTAAAATTATAAAGTCTATCAAAACAATGTTGTGTACTTTTCTTTTGATAAGAAGGGGATTGAAAGTCTATTAATAATAGTTATTAATTGTACATTATGACAAATAACAAAACGAAAATGTGGTTTATGACCAATTTGTATTGTAAAGGCTTAAAAAGAGATTTTTTAAAAAAATTGGAAAATCTATGGATTGAAATGTAGAGATCTAGAAACTAATTAAACACTATAAAATTTTCTAAATAAAACCTAAAGTGTAAACGTAGAACGAAATTAGGTAAAATCAATTTAAGCTTGTGTTGCAAACATAAACATCGCTCCATTACTTGCACTACATAGGCGATGTAATGCATGAGGGAGACATTTGACGCGTCAGCATGCCAATAATTGATGATCGAGGTTTTTTCATATTGATCATTGATGGTAAATTTCATGATTTACTGAAATAAGTATATTACCTCATTAGTCATTACCATGTATTTTCATCCTTGATGACAAATTGCGATTTTCGGTGGAGATAACAAAAAAAAAAAATCCATTTGGTCAAGACCACATACGCTATGGAAAATGAACAACACCATAAGCAAAATTATAATTCAATCCATTCCACTTTAGTATTTTAACTCCTGAATTTGAAAGATATCATGAGTCATGATCTACGACGATGAAATTAAAATAAGTATAATTTAAGAATATGGTGTTGTTCTTTTTCAAAAAAAAAAAAAGAATATGATGTTGTTGACGTTTATAATGCAAAAATGTATTTATTTTGGGGGCGGAACAGTTAGTCTCGATCATACCTTTTGTCAACGATGATTGCATCGCCAAATTATTACGGATAAATCGAAGAATTATTTTTGGTAGCTTCATTTAATCTGAATCGTTAGTCTACCAAAGTTTTTTTATCCGTTGTACCTGTTTATCACAAAAGTGTCTGTATTGGCAAGAACAGATATTGAAGAAGGGCCTGAAACGGATGAATATAGAACCAATGGGATACATGAACAAGGCCACGACCACATGTAAAAATAGGAATAGCCTAGTTTGCTATTGTTAGATCAATTACTCGAACCACACATAGTGTTGGCTTTCAGTAATAATAGCTGACATCATTCGTTTGCTTAGCTTGAAATATTATTCGAATGCACAAGATATGATTCTAATAGTGAAGGGTGACAAGTTCATAAGTAAAAAAAATCTGATAAAAGGAATAGCCCAATAGAAAACAAACAAAAAGAAAGTAAAAATAAACGGCTAAAGCCGGCTCTTTAACTAAAGCAAAAGTATAAATTACTCATTACTTCCTTCATTAGTTGTCTCTCTTTATCCCCCACAGCCGTCAATGACTCAATGGTAGGGTGGGAGCCAAAACAAAAGATAAAATTGGTCAAGACAATACTATATGCCTCTTTCAATTTTGGGTATAAGAGCTATCTCGTCAAATATTGTTAGTACCAAATGACACTGTTTAACACTAATTTTTCTAAAAACAATCACAGTAAAAATATAGAAATAGCTTTTATCTAAGCAACGGACTCAATTCAACGTGTATTTTTCTCACTTCAGGTTTTTGAAAGTATTATATTCTTGAGGGATATTATTGTAGGCATCAGCTTTTGTCTCTTTTGCAAATTCTCATGAAGAAACTTCACTTTCTTGTTAGTAAGTAAACATGTTCTTTACAAAAAAGAAAAAGAAGAAGACACGTTCCTTGAGTATTGTGCAGTGTAAATCTTACTCGGATCTGTGTGTGCTTTGTGAATTGTACAAGAACCTGCTTTTTTTCTTCTTCTTTTTGGGGAAAGACGTTTGAAATTAATTTTTACATTGTATATAGTACTATGTAACTTTTATTTCTCCAAATATATATATGAACTGTTACAGTTTTTGCCCAAAAAAAAAGGAATTGTTACAGTTTTCATTTCACTATAAATTATAAATAAATAAGTAAAGCAAAGGCTCCAAGGCATTTAAATACTAATATAAAAGTTGGTATTTGATAACTAAAAAAGGTAAAGCCTTAAAACTAGGGAAGAGACATACGAACACCAGTAAAAACATTGTACGTCCTCTGGTTCATTATGTTAAAATGACGATAATACCCTTACAAGTGAACATTAAAAAAAAACTAGTTTTAGCTGCAAAACATGTTCATGTTTCTTAATTTTTTGTAGTATATAATTAAAGAAAAGTGATGGACCAATTAATAAACTAAGCTTTTAATTAAGTGAATGCAACACTCTAGTAATATCCCGGATTAGGTTTAAGTTTTGAACATTCAATCGATTGACCCACATAGAAGAATCTAGGAATAAAGATTAATCCGTCATTATAATACGCGTTACTCATTATAACGTATGGTCCAAATGGTCCATACACTTACTTATTCAGTTCTAATATATTTCTTGGATCAAAGAAACTCAATGATGATTTAACACTTTAAAATCATAATTTAGTGACAAAAATACACTAATGGAATGGGAACAAAATCAAGACTTTAATCATTATGATTCTAACAGGCTCGGTGCCCCAATTATAACATTTGATTAAAACAACAACAAAAGATTACAGAATTTTAATTAAAAACGAAATTTATACATTTACAAGTAGTAGTCTCCTCCATATCCATATACCAAATTCTAAACCCCTCCCCAAAAAATTAAAACCCTGATCTAATAATAACCACGAGATCGATTCAATCGATCAAATCGATCACATTCACATCTAATCCGAATTTGCAATAACAATATAGAGATACGTCGTTTTCGATTTTTTAAGTATTAGACATCGACTCACTTAACCACTTAACCGACTAATTAAGCAATTAAACCGGAAAAACTCACTTAAACCATAAACCTTCTTTTTGAAGAAGAGGCTTTGGTCATCTTCTTCATCAGATTCTGAGCAGATAGATACTAAGCTCAGGAGCTCCATTACTATCAGGATTCATCATATAGAAAGCTTCGGAGTCACGCGATCCAACGATTCTCTCAAACTTCGCTCTCATATACATCACATCTCCACCACCGTCGCCGCCTGTATCCTCCGTCTCCGGTAAAACTCCGGCGCCCATTGAAACCATCTCAAGCGCTTTCAAAACCTTTTTCTCCTTCTCACCACACTCTCTTCTCGTAGCGAATCCACACTTTTTCCCGTTACAATAAGTCCTCCACATCGGCTCCTCAACCAACCGCCGTGAAATCGCCGCCGTCGCAGTCGTCGTCTTCGTCTTGTCTCCGCCGCCGTGACGTAAAGTTTTGTTTTTTTCTTCTCCTTCATCTTCCTCTTTACCCTTATCACACTCCAGAGCGATTCTGACGAGTCCTGAAGCCATCTCTTTAACCAACCCACTAATCGGAGTAGCGAGCTCGATAAGAAACGCCGGTGGAGAGTTAGGATCTTTCTGGATTGAGAAATGCACGTGTCCACGACGAGATCCGAAAAGTGTACCGACGACCCGTGACCCGAGTCCGGAGTGGTGGTGACCGGGTCGTGCTCTGCTTAAAGTAGCTATGACTGAACGGAGACGAGACACGGCGAAAGATTGAAGCTTTCGTTTTTGAGTGATTACATTAGAGGAAGAGGAAGAGGAAGAAGATGAAGGAGTGTGTTTGGAAGCGGGTTTAGAGTTGTTGTGATCAGGAAGAGGGTTATGGGTGGAAGAAACGTCGTCGTTTTCGTCTGATCCGACTTTTCTTGTCCAGTGGAAACTACTGTTGTGTCTCTTGGAGGTAAAGTCATGTGAGTTTCCTTTCGCCATTGAAAGAGAGAAGAAGAAGAAGAAGAAGCTCTAAAGCTTTTTTAGAGAGAAAGTGAGAGAGAGAGAGAGATAGAGAGAATGGGAGGGTAATGATCAAAGTTGTTGGTGTGAATTTAACTTCAGGGTTTGGTCTATTTGGTGACTACAACTCTCTTTTATCTCTCTTCTTCTCTCTTCACTTTCTTTTTGCTATCTCTCTCTCTCTCTCTTGTCGTTGTGAGTGTTGTGGTGTGAGAGAGAAGATAATACAATTTGTGAAATTGACAGAGAATCGACTGTAAAAGGACCCACCAATTTCATCTTTGTTTTTTTTTTTTTTTTTTTTTTTTTTTTTGTCAATCCAATTTCATCTTTGTTAAGAGGAGGATTTCAGAAGAAAAAAAACTTAAAGTAGGAGGAAACTAAAGGAGAAAATATTATAATAGTTTCATATTAAATGTAGATTTGGCTTTTGCTTTTTAGCTCAATGTGTCAACTCAAGTGATTCGATTTTGGACTATTCATTTTAGCTCAAATGGTTTGTCCAAGAGAAAAACCTCAGATGGTTGCATATTCTAGAGATTTTTGTTCTTTCGAAAATGGATTATGTTCACTTTTTCGTTACAGAAAAACAGAAAAAAATACCACCAGTATTTTTCCATTCCTCTCAACACCACCATTTTAAACCTTTTGTTAATATGGATTTTATATATGTGAACCCCTAGGCTTAATGCATAATATGTATATATATAAAGAGCATAAAGATAATGGTTATTTAAAGAAAAGTTTGGTGCTGAATTTGTAAATGTTGATCTTGTTTATTTTAGTTATAGTATATATCAAGAGAATAAGTGGGGGAGGAAGATTGTGTTTTTGTTGAATACTTTGGGAGAAACACGAGAAATGAGACAAAAGAAAGGAATCTGGAGACAAAGTGTGTTTGTTGTTTCATTTTCGATGTGGGGTTCTCTCTATTCTCTCTACATTACTTACATACAAAAGAGCCCTCAGTTTTGTTTGACCCAACCCTTTTTTTGACTTCACAGTAAAAAGTGGAGTCTTCACCTAAAATATATAGTACCACTTATCATATCTTTTTCTTCTTTATATCGAATCTTTATTGTACATTTAACCATCCCTAATCATATTAAAGCTTCGTACATTATTTCAAATGAATGGATATAAAAAAATTCACAGAAAAAAAAAGAAATTATAAATGTTCAAAATCAATAGAGAACATAAAAGACAAACAGTTCTGATAACTCTTTTCATAGTTGTTGACTTGTTGGCAGTAAAATAAGGTTTTTTACTTGTACTGGTAAAAAACGCAGGACAATAATTTGGCACAAGCGGCATGACGTCTTGTCCTTATTTTTCCTGTAATAATATATATTTTTTTCGCTGTAAAATAAAACACCATTCGAAACTTAATTCATACATATGGCGAAGTAGATAACATCAAAGCATTTTGTATGATTTTTTTTTGTAATAAGAAGTCTGAGTCCTTTGTCCCGTCGTGATTCATCAATAGTTCTGTGGTTCAATCTTATATGTTCTATATTATACTGTATGGGCTTATACTGGAAAGCTTAACGTATTCAACTATTCATTGATATTTGATGGTGAATATGTTATTACGGTCTCGATTCAGTACGAAATATTCCCAAAATAAAGATTGGTGTGACAGGGCCATTGAGAGGGGGCATACAACATTCGACAGGCTTTGTGTTGTGTCAAAGAATAAAAAACCATCCTACTACTACTATAATACAAAGGAATGTATAAATAATAATAATATGTTAAGAGAAAAAAACGAAGTCATATACTACTAGTTGGGTTTATTGACGTCATAAATAGAGAGATATGTGTAATAGGGGTCTGTTCGGATTCTCTTATGAGTTGTCGGGTGCAGAGTAAACAGAAACCTGCGAACTTACACGTCACTCCGGTGATGGTCCTCCTAGTAACTGAGCACTGAGCAGAGTACCTTACCCCTTCAACGACTCTCTTCCTCACCACCCCTACCTTTAATGATGTCATGATTCATCAGTTTATATACATTTTTGGTAGGAAACGAAAATATTATTGGTTAATAATTGGTCTTTGTTGTGTAAAATTTTTTCAGTTATATATGTGTAAATCACACATTTTTAGTGTTGACATACGTTTGTTATTCACAACTGTCAAAAGATAGCATACGAACATATTAATGAACAAGACTGTTACCACTTACCACATGAACTATATATATATATTTCTATAATAAAAATTGTATCCAACAAGCCAATTGGTAATTACATTATCATTTCACAATAGCTGCCTGACTTACTTGACATTATAATTGATTTGTCTTTTACAATCATAGGATCGGATCCGCGCTACAGCGCGGGAGAATATTCATTAATACGTAATTTGATTTGTAGTAGAAATTAGAATACGTAAAATATTGTAGAATATTTTATTTGTAAAAATACACACTCATGACATATATTTTGACGGACCAACCAATAAAACATTTTTTCGTATAAAAATATACATTTATAATAATACGCATTTACAATGTATATTTAACGAACCAATTCGTAAAAGACTGTATTCGTAAAAAATACACAATCACAGTGTATATTTTTACGTAGCAATCCATAAAACATTCCATTCCTAAAAATATGTACTTATTAAATTACACACTCATAGTATATGTTTTGATGGACCAATCAGTAAAAATATTGCAATCGTAAAAATATATATTTGTAAGAAATACACACTCATAGTGTATATTTTAACGGAACAATCTACTAAAAGTTTGTATTCATAAAAATATGAATTTGTAAAAAATACATAATCACAATATATTTTGACGGACTAACCCGTAAAGGATCGTATTCATAAAATTATCAATCCTAACCATCCAACCTTATGATTGTGAGTTTTGCAAACCAATTATCCGATTCATAAAAATTATCTGATTCTTGATCATTGCCACAATCTCATGTTTCTTCTCATCTTCTTCAAAATCTTTGCTAGCCTTTATATGATAGCATTGGCAGTCTCTCTCATGTGTTGCAAGCCGTTCTGGAGTGAAATTTTTTCTTCACCCCGAGCCGCCTCCATTCTTCCAGTGTGGAGCCCTAAAAAACTCAAAATGCAGCCGCATAAGTATGTCCAAATCTTCCCTTATGCTGACCGCCTGTGAAACTTCCCTTTGCTGACTTTCAATAGTTGCCGCCTGAGATCCTTTTGATGCCTGAGATCCTTTTTATGCCTAAGATATTTTTGATGCAAACGGTTTCTGATTCCCTTTCTTTTGGCATGAACTGAATAAGGTTGGACGAGCTTCAAGGCATAGAGTAAGGGCTGACCAGTCCAATGTTGGCTCTTTCAGAGTCTTCTCCTTCTCCTTCTTCACTGGGTTCTTCACTGGGATGATTGACGACGTTTTACCAGTTCTAGCTTTTATCTTAGGAGCTTCTACTTCCCAGACACCTTGAGCACGTTTCATAGCTGTAAGTCGGTTTTGTTTGTCTAAGTCAGCTTTCTTTATCTTCTCCAACAATTCAGCCTCATCCTTCTTCCTCATACACTATCTGTACACTTTTATAGAAATCCTATATGTACATATTAGATTTGCTAGATTTGATTAATTTTTGAAAAAATATGTTGTTGAGAAGTAAAATTTTTAGGATATTATAGATACTGTAAATCCTTATAACATAGGATTATAATACAGCAGAAATTTAAATCCAACAAATATATCAACTTATATTTTTGGATCATTTTTTAATAATGTAGTGTTAATACATATATTTGGTCATTGTTTGTTTTCAAAGTAATATTACAAAGCCTATATAGATTATGTAATCCAAATGAGGTATCTTATTTTACTTTAAATGATTCCATAAACAGTATAGTTTTCAAAGTTTAATATAAATAATATAAAATATTATGATTAATAAGTGATTGCCACTGGAATACTGTTTTGTTTTTTTATAGGCACAACGTGTAGAAGATAGATAATGTGTCATGTTTGGCAAGCGTTTTGATACATATTCAATTTTTATGTATTGATTTCATTTGTTTTGTATATGATGTTGAGTCAAACAAATCCATTTCAGCTGGAATTCATGCTTGCAAGGACACATAGAACTTCGATCTGCCAAAAAATCAAAGTAAATTTTATTTTTATTCAAATATATATGATTTATATAAGTAATAAAATGGTGGGCACAAAGTTAAAATGCAAAAAAAAGAAATATTTTATCCATCTCTAAGAACATATTATCAAGATCATGAATCTCATGCATTTATCAAGAGAAATTATATACATTGATAAGAAGACAAAAAAGTCATCTTAAATATTTGTTATCATATTAAACTTGAAAAGTTAATTAAAAAAAGAACCAAAAAAAATCAGGCAAAAAAATTTAAAGCATAATTTCTTGAGCATGTCAATCATAATTGATATGTTTGCGTTGATTAGGATTACCTGCACAACAGGTTACATGATTAGTATACTCACAAACAAATGACATAAAATTTACAAACAAATGATAATGCTTCCAAATTAAACCTTGGTTTTGGGTGCCAAATGTCAACGTCGCAGTGTGTCCCCTCTTCATTCGGAGATGGAAGCATTATTATGGCAATGGAGTGTATCCTTTCGAGAGGCATTGTTTGTCAAAGGTTCGAGACGGATTCTGCAGAGTTAATTTCAATGGTGCAAGTTCCAGAAGAGTGGCCGGCTTTCTCTACGCTCCTAGACGACTTTCAGGAAATCCCAAGGACGTTAAATGTGAAGGCTGATTGTTTAGCTCGTTCTTCTCGATTGCTAGTGTCGGAAACGACTTTTGTAAACAACTTTCCTCCAGTTTGGACAACCAATTTAGGAGTTCTATTTTAATTAATGTTAGATTGAAAAAAAAAAAAAACAAATGACATAATATATGAATGTTCTTATAACAGAAAAAATAAACAAAATGCTTTTGTTTTGCTTGATAATGAGATGTTTTATACAAAAGCTCTCATAAGAAACAATGGAGATGTGTGATATTTTGTTTGCTAATAAGATGATATATATAGAGGTCATACACATTTAAGTTAGTTTGGATTTCGAATCAAAAATATTTATGTGAGCAAGCCATATTTATTATCATTGACTGTAATTAAGAAACAAATTAAATTAGAATATATGTGTAATATTCTTTATTAAATTGTTCAAATTAAGTGTTTCTTCCATATGTAGTAATTGGAATTTATAAGAATAGTTTTGTTTAAGAAATTCCTAAAATTTGAAATAAATGATGATCTGGTAATATAAAATTTGATTATTGTTTCATTAATATCTCAAATTGTATAACTAAAATAAATATGTTTTTATTATATATACAATTTCGAATTTAATAGCTTGATTTTTATGGTAACAACTTGAAATAATTTCTATAAAAATATTGACTAATTATTGTTTTCTAAAATTAATTCGTTTTATAAAAATTAATTATTGCTCAACAAATAATCTGATTTCCAAGTATCCAAATGATTAATTTCAGGTTTGTTTTAATTTTGACCCGACCCGAATTCAATTTTGTACTTCTCTTATACTCTTTTACTAATATAGAGATTTGTTGGATCTTCACCAAAAACTAATGAACAATAGGGGTGCAGAGCGGTTGGCAAAAAGAGCTTTCCGAGAAGAAAACGTTGAGTGAACTTTTCAACTCTCCGTATGTCAACACTAAACAATGATCCAGCAATTTTTAAAATGGAAAGACAATTACACTCATTACCAAACCCATCCAATGTACAAAACATTAGGTTTCGGATCAAACTCCCGTCTGTAAAAAACCATTGAATTGGATGCTTTGGTGTTAGACATGAGACCCACCATACTTAGTCAAGACACAAGTAACACAAAACAAGGAATGCTTACTAATTACATCTGAATCACAAGGGTTTTTTTTAGATCATGAGACGCTAACACATTATACTAAAGAGCATATAAACAGAGGACATACGCATTTGCACTTACAAGGGAATGTTAATAGGATGCTTTTTTCTTTTCTTTTTTGGCCTACCGATTCAAAGGATGGTTTCAATTAGCTTTGTGGACTTCTCTGATTGGTTTCTGGATGTTCAGGTTGAGGAACCGGAACACCTCCATTCATTCTTGCACGTGCTTCTGCAAACATACGTTGTTGCTCAGCCGCTGCTTCCTCCTCAGTCATTTGAGCTCCACTGTTCCATTTTACACTTCTCTGTGTGTCCTGCTATAGAGTTGCAAACATAGGAGATAGTTAACATTAATCATTTCTTCTTCATCTCGGTGGAAAGAGTAGGAGAAGAAGGTATAGGGTTATTACCATGGTTTCATACTTATGTTGCTCATACGCAGCATAGACTTCCTCAATGTATTCTCCAAAACCAAGAACCTGTAGTGCCTTGAGAACATGCTCAGGTGCAATCGTCCGTTTGTCCTCTTTGTTACAAACATCATTGGATTCTGAAGATACAAGATTTATAAACTCTGCAAAAACGTTTAAGAAACCACACTGTAAGAAAACCCATGAACTACACTAAGTGGAGCAAGTGAAATATATCATATGAGAAGAAAATATATGATTTGATCTTACCTACACAACATTCAATGAGAAGATCTTGAGCATCTCTAGCAACACGAACATCTGGTGGTAACATCTCCTTTATGATTTTAGTCATCGTAGCTATAAAAACAATAAGAGAACAAAACGTATCCTTAGCAAGATCACAAAAACATGAAGTCTCTGATTGATTGCTCATGAATCCTATTATAACCCTCAGCTATGGTTACAAATCCTATTCAATATACACTTCAATGATCGATGAGCAATAAACCCAGATCAATACATAATGGCAAAATCTAAAAGGTACAGATACAACCAATTACAGAATAGGTATGTAGTCAATGGATCGGGAAAAAAAACTAACCTTTTGGAAGTGAAGCGTCTTCCTTGGATTTGCCGACTATATCCATTGGATCCATTGTTTGATCTACAGAAATAATCAGATCAGATCAAAGGGTAAGGTATATACATGCGAGAATAGAGATGTAGATCAATCGACTCACCGTAACTGAGTCAACGCGGTTCAAAGACAAGATACAATTCAGAGAGAGGACGATTCAACCGAGTCGTTGAGAGATCCGGCGCCGGTGAGTCGATCGGATTGTACGGCGGAGGAAGTTTCTCTCTCCTTCGTCTTCTTTGAGCAGAGTCGATTTTAGGGCAAACGGAACACGAAAAGCGCGTGAATCCCACTCTCTTTTACAATTGCTTAGATTCGGCGCGTGAAGGTAGTAACTTCAACTCCTTATAGAAATCAAAATCAAAATGGGCCGGAAAGTGACCCGAACCAGGCCCATATATCTCCTTGTTCAATATTTCTCGATGCTCTGATTCTGCTTCTTCGCCGGTACTCTCGTTTAGAATCTCGAATTGCTGCTTCTCTCGGTGGTGAAGACAATGGCGTCAGACGAGGAGGATTTCGTATTTCATGGAACACCAATAGAGCGCGAGGAAGAAATCGCGAGCCGGAAGAAGAAAGCAGTCGCTGGTGCTTCAGGCAATCTTAGAACTCTCCCTGCTTGGAAGCAAGAGGTGAGTCTCTTTCTTTGATCTTTTGTTTAGTTTCGGATGAATTAGGTCAATCAAGCATCAAGAGACTCGCGCTGGTTATGAACATGGAAGTTATTGTTGTTGTGCTGTTTTGTGAATTTTAACTTACTGTAGTCTGTAGAGAGAGCTTAATAGGTTATAAGGTAGAGTGAAGTTAGACAGAGAACTTTGAGGCCAAACCGTTTCAGGGTTTTTATACTGTTACTGGGTAGTGGGAGGGAGCTTAAGAAGCTTGAATCTAAGGAAATCCAAGTGAATGTCTCTCTACTGGAGCTGGTCGAACACTCAGAATCATGTTAGATTGATGTGTATGCTGTGTTTGTTCTTGCTCATGAATGTGTTTATGGATAGTTATTAGATTGATAACGTGCATATAGAGGTTGCCTTGTATGTGTTTTGAAATAAACATTTATAAAAGTTGGCATCATCCGTGGTCTATAATTACAAACTAGTTGAAGCAATTGGTGTTGAAAATTTGTCTCCTTACTAATGGATGCATGGTATTGGTTACAATTCCTTGCCAAGGTTTTTTATGCGGATGCTTTCCACTATGATTCTTACTGGACATAATGTCTATCTGTATATATAGTTATATTATGTGGAAGGCTGCTAACATCTCACGAGTTATCATACTCAGGTGACTGATGAAGAAGGCCGGAGAAGGTTCCATGGAGCATTTACTGGTGGATATTCTGCTGGGTATTACAATACAGTGGGGTCAAAAGACGGTAAAGTTCACATTACTTGATTTTTAAAGATTTTCTGTACGTTTCTGTTTACAATCTAAATTGAGTTTCAGGCTGGGCTCCACAGTCATTTACATCATCAAGGAAGAACAGAGCTGGAGCAAGGAAGCAAAGTATTTCAGACTTTTTAGATGAAGATGAAAAGGCGGTATGTTTCATTTTCCCCGCCTTGTTTGATGCGTTAAGCTTGTTCAAGTATGATTACGGCATATTGCTAATTCTTATGTTACATTTACCAATGGTCAAATGGGAACTGGATTTGGAAACTTTTGTTTTGCTCTGTGGAAGATGTGCACTATATGGAATGATGTTAACTTGTTAAGCCATTCTAAAATGCTTTTTCATTTCAGGATATGGAGGGCCAATCACTGTCCGCGAGCTCACAGTTTGACACGTTTGGTTTTACGGCAGCCGAATATTCCCGCAAGCAAGTTGAGAAAGAACAGCATGAGAGGTCTCTGTGTACTTATGTGTCATATTCCTTAATACTTCTCATGCATAGTTGTAGCTTGGCCAGAATTCAACTGTGGACGGATATCCCATTCTTTCTTATCAATCTTTCTAATATGCTTTGCCTTCATTTGGAAGCTTGTTAGGAGCTATGTTTTAGGCTGTATTTTCAGTTGTTCTCAATTTTGCTTTGGCATTAGTAATGTTTAGAAATGCTGTTATAGTCTGTTTTCTAAATTAAGATTCCTTTTCTCGCATTCGACTTGGCTATGATGTTGCTATTATTTGTAACATATTGTTTTTTTGTATCACAGGCCATCAGCCATTCCTGGCCCAGTGCCTGACGAACTTATTGCTCCAGTTTCAGAGTCAATTGGTTAGTTTCTAAAAGCATTATTTGGCAAAAGTTCCTTTTTATTTCGTTCTCTCTATTTTCTAAATGCATCAAGTGGAGAAAACCTGATCCCATGTATATGCTTCTTTATATTGTTCAGGGGTCAAACTTTTACTAAAGATGGGATGGCGGCGTGGTCATTCAATAAAGGATGTGCGTGCTAGTTCAGGTTTGAACTTTTTTAGAATGCACTAATCCATAATCTTCTTTTGTGCACCAATAAAAACCGTCAGTACCGTTTTATTTTGGAAATTCACAGCAAGCTATTTATTGTGTGGCTCCCTCTTTTATACCCTTGTCGGTGCAGATGCTCGTAGAGAAGCTAGGAAAGCATTCTTAGCCTTCTCTACTGATGAGAATACGAAGGAAACGTCCGACTCAATGGTTTCGGAGACTGAAGTGGAAACTTCTCTGGATCCACAGTTTAGTGAAGATATTAAAATTTCTGAAAGCACTCCTGTGAGTCAACTTTCAAGTTTTTATTTGGAAACGAGCTTTATGTTGTTGATTGCAATTGCTGCTGGTGTCATACATCTATTAGTCATTTTTTTCTTGAACTTCTCTTCTACATTTCGTAGCAAAATAAACGTAGGACTGTGAACACTGCTTCTAATGTTCTGCCGAGAGTCTTCTGATATTATCCTCACTTACATTGATGGTGATGATATCCTTTGTTCCTCCTTTATCTGTTGCAGGTATATGTTCTCAATCCGAAGCAGGACCTGCATGGATTAGGATATGATCCTTTCAAGCATGCTCCTGAATTTAGAGGTATCTAGTTGGTCTTTTATGATGTTTTTGCTGACAGGACATTCTTGGTCATTGACTTTCTTCTCATTTTTCTGATCCGTAGAAAAGAAAAGATCTCGCTTGTCTGCCAATAAGGAGGCTGGCTTCAGAAAGCCTTTGTCAATGAAGGAAAGTCTTTTTGGACCCAAATGTAAGATTTTGACTCGCCATTCTTTTTCTTTCTTATTAGTTTGCTTTTCTTTGCTTAAAGATACTTACGTGCATGCACTGCGTATCTCTATGCCAGCTTTTACTTGGCATTTTTGTTGCGTGAAAACTACTCATGGGTTGCGTTTGTTACTAATATGAGTTGAACAATCAGCAGGAAAGATTGCTCCGGGTTTTGGCATTGGGGCACTTGAAGAACTTGATGTTGAGGATGAAGATGTCTATGGTGGTAAGCACAGAAGAGCTACTTCCCTACGCATGGTTTTCTTTGTTCATATATGCATAAGTGTCTGTTGAGGTTGCACTTTTTTTAATTCTAGAGGGGACAAACCATTGTTGACCGTAGTTAAATTCTAGCTCCTGATGTTGTAAAAGTAAAATTCTTTTGGAAAAGAATTATATTCGTAATAGGTGCAAAACCTTGCTTGACAATTTGAAGTGTTTATGGATTTATCAACCTAGATGTTTCCTTTTATTTCAGGTTACGATTTTGATCAGACTTATGTCATAGAAGATGAACAGCCAGCAAAACCGAGCAATGACAATAGACTGAGGTTAACCTCCAAAGAGCATGACGTTCTGCCAGGTTTTGGAGCTGCTAAGAATTCTGACTACAGTATGGAGAGGTAATTCAAACTAATGTTTCAATGATTCACAAACATGAGGACGTCGTTAAATTAATGTTATCACACAATTGCATGTCCAATGGAATCTTGCTCTCAGACTTTTCTGATTATGGCTACTTACATTCATATGTACAGAGTCTGATTCATATCAGTGTGTGTTTTATATTATACCAGGTTTAATCCTCCAAAAATCCCGAAGGATTTTGTGACCCGGCATAAATTTTCTGGTCCTCTTGAGGCTGAAACTAAGCCAACTCTTTCTGCTCCTCCGGATGTTCCTCCCCCTGCAGATAATAATCTGAAACTTTTGATCGAGGGCTTTGCAACTTTTGTTTCCCGTTGTGGTAAACTATATGAGGATCTTTCTAGAGAGAAGAACCAATCAAATCAGCTGTTTGATTTTCTCCGGGGAGGTAATGGTCATGAATACTACGCTAGAAGGCTGTGGGAGGAGCAGCAAAAGCGAGGTGATCAAAGTAAGCTGACAATAGATGTTAAGCCGTCTTCCAGTGTACAGAAAATGACTGCAGAAGAACGTGGCAGCTTATTAGGGGAAAAGCCATTGCAGAGAAGTTTGAAAGAAACCGATACTTCTGATTCTTCTGGGGGCTCCTTCCAGTTCCCGACCAATCTCTCTGATACATTTACCAAATCAGCTTCAACTGTAAGTAAACAACTTCACACCTTATCAGAATTTAGTTTGATTACACTTGGTAGATGAGTTTCAAGGAAAGGATATGCCTTTGTTTTCCTTGCACTAACATTCTAGACTCATCTTTTCTTTCCTTGAAATAGCAAGAGGCAGCAGATGCTGTTAAGCCCTTCAAAGATGATCCGGCTAAACAAGAGAGATTTGAGCAGTTTCTTAAGGAGAAATACAAAGGAGGGTTACGTTCAACAGACTTCAACAGAGTTAACAGCATGTCTGAATCAGCTCGTGCTCAAGAGAGGCTGGACTTTGAGTCTGCAGCTGAGGCAATCGAGAAAGGGAAAGCTTATAAGGAGGTCAGACGGGCTACTGAACGGCCTCTCGACTTCCTTGCAGGCGGCCTGCAGTTTACTTCTGGTGGAACAGAGGTATGTCTACATAATCTTCATTGCAGTTATTCAGTTCATTGGGGGTTCTATCCTTATACATAAAACTTTTGTTTACAGCAAATTAAAGACACTGGAGTGGTAGACATGAAATCAAGTACGACATATCCTAAAAGGGAAGAGTTCCAATGGCGTCCTTCACCTCTTTTGTGCAAACGATTTGATCTCCCTGATCCTTTCATGGGAAAGGTAAACAAGTGGTTCCTTGCTACTCCTTCAGGGAATGCCGCTTAAAGCTTGCATTCATTGAAAAAATAGCTTGCTCTACACATCTCTTTTGGTTGGCTATAGATTATATAATTTTCAGAGCCATGTTCTTGCTTATGTGTAAATAGTACTTGATTGATCAATACATTCCTTATAATTTTACAGCTGCCTCCTGCTCCGCGAGCTAGAAACAAAATGGATTCTCTCATATTCATGCCGGATACAGTGAAAGCTGCATCTGCACGTCTAGTATCTGAGTCGCAAGAACATAAAAAAGAGACATCAATAGAGGAGCCTGAAGTAGAGGTAGAAGTGGAGAATGTGGAGAGACCTGTTGATCTTTACAAGGTAATGCGGGTTTGTATGAGAAAAGTGTATGCTAACTCAATTTGATAGTTTCGATCTATTAATATTCTGTCATGTTCACTTGTAGGCCATCTTCTCTGATGATTCTGAAGATGATGAAGATCAAGTAATGAACGGAAAGATACAAGAGGGTCAAGAAAAGAAGAATGAAGCGGCTGCAAGCACATTAAACCGACTTATAGCTGGTGACTTTCTAGAATCTCTAGGGAAAGAACTAGGGTTCGAAGTACCATCTGATGTCCCATACCAGGAAGGAACCAAGCCAATGGAAGAAGAGAACAAGTCCAGAAGCAAACCCGAAAGCTCTTCAGAGAAAAGACCAGATAGATCTGGATTTAAAGAGAAAGTGGAGGAAAAGACGAGTAGCCTCACTCTCGGGTCTGAAGATGAAAAGAGTAGAAAAAAGAGAGAGAAATCGCCAAGAAAACGGAGTGGCGGCAACGATCTATCATCACCGAGTGAATCTTCAGGAGATGAGCGGAGTAAAAAACGATCTAGTAAGAAGGATAGATATAGAAACAATGATTCAGAGAGCGATTCATCCAGCGACTACCACAGCAGGGATAAGCAAGGTTCAAGGTCAAGAAGGAAGCGAAGAGAATCTTCTAGAGAGAAGAGAAGTAGCCACAAGAAGCACTCAAAGCATCACAGGAGCAAGAAGTCATCTTCTTCAAAGCTTGTGTATAGCTCAGACGAAGATCGGAAAGAGTCAAAGCGGGAGAAGAGGAGGCGACGAGACTGAAAAACCTAATCACAACTGTTTACTCTGATTAGACCCGGGAGAAACAGAGCCTATTGCATAAATATCGTGTGAACTATTCTCTGCACTGTCTCGAGATGGTCAGGTTTGATAGCAAATGATATGGTATGAGATAGAGAAAATTTTGTATTGTCATTTGCTTTATTTATATACTGGTTAAAAAAAATTAATTGCTTACGACTTGTTGTGTTTGATCATTGATCAAACTCCAATCACTAGTGTAGAACGACACAAAATAATATACTTATCTTACTTTACTTTTCTACTAGAACAATCTGAAAATCATTGATTAATTAGTACATAAATTTAAGCTTAAACTTCAAATCTCAAAGCTAAATAAACCAAATTATCTATCTAATCCAAATCCTACAAACTCTGAAAATCGGCAACGACAAAACACATTACTTAAAGTGAACTCGCTACAACAACATCATGCGTTTTGGTAGAAGACGAATCCAAAACGGCACGAGCGGTTTCCAAAACGCTTTGACCGCAAACGTAATGATTCCTACACACAGGCATATACACTTCAGCTCCACCGATAAGCTCCGTCACTTTCTCCTCCGTCTTCCTCATCGTAAACGAAGCTCTCTTCCCACAAACCTCACACCGCGACGTCAGCTTCGTGACGGTATCCGCAATCGGAATCAAATCAAGCACTGAACCAAACCTCCTCCTCATGAAATCACCATCCAATCCAGCGACGATTACGGTTTTACCTTCTTTATCAGCAGCTTCGCGGCAGAACTCGTAGAGATCTCCGAAGAACTGAGCTTCGTCGATCCCGATCACGTCTAACCGATTCTCGTACTCGTCGGTACCGAATCTCTCCTTGAAACTCGATAGATCTGGGAGTGACCAGCACGGGAACTTCTCGCCGTCGTGAGTCACTATCGATTCAGTGCAGTACCTCGTGTCTTTGTTCGATTTGATGACGGCGATTTTTTTGCCGGTTAGTTTCTCGGCGAGGATACGGCGGAGAAGCGTTGTTGTTTTTCCGGAGAACATTGGACCGACCACGACGTGGATTTCTCCGGGAGGTGAGAAGGAGAGTGGGTGAGATTGTGGTGGTGATGAGGATGATGATGCCGTTGTCTGTGATTTTACGGTGGAAATTGCGGAACGAGGTGAATTTTTGGGGGATTTGATGTTGTTGTTGATTGCGGAGGAGAAGCGAAGGACGGTGGAGAAGAGAGAAGGTTTAGGGAGATGATGAAGATGAAGAGAGAAGGGAGAAAGAGATGGTGAGATTAATGTTCTCATCGAAACACCAAACATTTGATTGATTACAGAGTGAAGGACAAGGAGGAGGAACAAGAAGATGCAAAGCCGCTAAGGAGGAGTTAGGGTTTATTGGGGGAAGGGGTTTATTGGAAGTGGAACGACACATTTTTTTATTTAATTTAATTTATTGTAATGTTTTGATTAGTTTTAGTTTTGGAGTACAAGTTAAGAATTTATAACAGTTTCCCCAACAGTTTTTTTTTCTTCTAAGTATATTGTTGTATAGTATGTTGGAGATCATATTTTTATCACCATAGATATAAATTATCTATTGTTTTTTTTTTTTTTATTCTTGACAATAATATTGCATTTGTAATTTTTTTGGTTTTAATTTTCATTTGTTTGGGCGTTGGGCTATGTTCTGTTTAGACAACCTCAGAGGCTAAAGACGGGAAAACAACTAAAATCAACTCTAACTATTTGTCAAACGGTTTTTTATATCTAAACTTCAATACCTTGTAAATAATAACATTCACTGTATTAAAATTCATATTTGCTACCTAAACTAAATAAAATATTGTCAATTTCAACCTCTGTTAGAACAGTGTTAAATAAGAGTTTAATGATGTTGAGTCAGACGGTCTTTGACTTTAACGTAGCACTGGGACTTACCAAAACTACATCGTTTTGGTCATTTTTGGGTATTTTGTAGCAAAAAATGACCAAAAATGAAGTCTCACAACACATTCAAAAATGGACTCAATACTCCATTTTTTGTCAAACGCTTTGTTTTTTGCCACAACACACCTAAAAATGACCAAAACAACTTAGTTTTGGTCATTCCCAGTGCCATGTGGATGCCACATATCGTCTGACTCAACATCGTTAAACTCTAATTTAACATTGTTCGAACAAAAGTTGAAATTGACAACATTTTATATAGTTTAGGCAAATTTGAATTTTAATATAGTTCAGGTTGTTATTTGCAGGGTCTTGAAGTTTAGGTATAAAAAAGCGTTTGGCAAATAGTTGGGATTGATTTTAGCTGTTTTCCCATGTGTGGTATGTGATAATGTCAGACTAACTAATATTGATTCTAGTTGTGTACAAAAGGACTCACCAAACTAAGGAGTTACACAAGTGAGATCAATAGGCTCAAGATATGTCAAGCCTGATCCATAGTCAATCAAATCTCTCGCTAAGTTTCGATATGTCTTCAACATAACATTATTTTCAATTTATACAAAACAATCAAATAAGCTAACATTATTTTCAATTTATACAAAAGAATCAAATAAGCTAAGTACTTGTTTTGCATAGTGAATGATGTGTCTTGAGTCTATTACTATGCTGCGCATGATGGTTTTTTTTTGTTTTTTTTTTTTAAATGTTTTTGAATGGATGATTCTTATCTTTGATAATGATTTTGACTTCATGAAGTTTTGAAATTAAAAATTTTATATTTGATATTTTTGTTTATCTATTACATTTTTTGTCATTTTTATATTAATAATGCAATTGGATGATTATGAAATCCAATTGCATTATTAATAACGCGTCCACCTTGCAGTAAACGAAATCTCCAATTATGAAGCCATAATACCTCTCAAATAGATTGAACCTTGACTTCTATTATGAGAGGAAGACACCTCTTTACGACTTTATTTGTGTTGTATATTATGAGAAATCATGGGTAGTGTAATGGTTTGGGATAAATGTATTGGCTTTGTTGTTGAGGGTTCCAGCGCTGAGTGTGTGATGCTATGAAAGTTTATCCTCTATATTTTGTTTATAGTGTTTTGTTCAGTTCTTGTTCCTATAACGGTTAAGTCAAATTGTTGAAAGATATAAAGATTTGAATTGAACACAGTTAATCAATGCTCGAGACACGGAGCTAAAAGAAACAATTACCATTCATCATCTTATTATATGAGTATGAGAGATCAGTTTAATTCTTGTACCATTGGAATTATTTTGATTCGTTTTTGTTCTGTCTGATACGACTAATCCGCTTGATATAATTTTTCCATTTATACCGAGAAAACCTACTCTTGCTTGTATTAAATAAGGTGGCACGTCTCACTTCAAAATAGAAATCATTTTCCAAGCTAGAAAATAGAAGAAATGAAAATATCTACATGATAAAAAGATAATGTATAAAACAGTAATAAAAAAGAAGAAGACTAAACAAAAAGGAGTTTCAAGAGAAAGGCCATCCGCAATGGGGGAACATTTAGTGTGTTCTTAGCCCATTAAAATTATAAATATAATGAATAGTCGCATAAGAACATGTTGTCCAATTCTTGATGTAGAACTGATTTAGGCTCAGTTCTAAGCTGACGTGGCAAGCTGTGATTGGATACAATTTTTTGCAAACAATTTTTCACAAATTAAAAGAGGATTTGATTTAAACTATGTATTAATTAAATAAAATGTATGTTTGTTTTAATTAAGTAATATGTTTGTTTGTTTTTTTTAATCTTTAATGTTTTTTTTTGGTTTCATAAAAATTTGGTATTGTATTTTGAATTTTAGTACAAGTTTTATAAGTTTGCAATTTAAATGTTATTTTTACAGTTTTTATAAATGTAATATGTTTAAGAATATTATATTATTAAATCTTATGATCTTAAACATGTTCTCCCAATAATTAATTTTTTAACTAAAGATCTTAACTACTGATCTTAGATTATTTCATAATATTTTACTCTAAGAACATCCTAATATGTTCCCCATTGAAAATTATTTAATTTCATCTCATTAGTCTGTCAATCATAGACTTTGATAAAGGGCGAATTTGCCCAGTAACTAAAATAAAAAAATAGACAAAGAATATAGCCATCTAATGTAAGAAATTAAGGCAATGACCATGACTCCATGATAAGATTACCAAAAGGGACAGACGTGCCATGAACGCGCGCTTTGGTGTGTGGAAGTTGCTGAGTTATTTTGTATAGTGACTACTTCATTTATGTATTTTTTTATTTTAATAAAATATGTTTTACTCTTTTATGTTTTCTTTTAATATATCTCTTTTAAAAAAATGATTCGATGTTTCAAATCTTAAAAAAAATATTAGAGTGTTTTGAGGATTTTCAAAAATACTCTTTTTTCTATGTTACTTTTCAAAAATACTCTTTGCTGGTATCAATTTTCAAAAATACCCCTTTTTGATATATAAAATGACAAAATTATAAACCTTAAATCCCAAATAGTAAACTCTATCCCTTTAAAACTATACCCTAAATGTAAATTAGGAACCCAAATCTAAAAAAACAAATTTTAAAAACTAATTTAATATAGGTTAATTGTATAAAAGAGGGCAAAAATTAAAATATTCAAAAAGGGGACATTTTTGAAAAGAGGTATGCCAAAAAGAGTATTTCTAACAAATTCTTTAGTGCTTTTCTGTATCAAACATAATTATATTTTTTAATAGGATGTAAATATTTTAGAAAAGTAAATAATATTTGTCTATCCAAAATATTATATAATGAAATTATATAGTATAGAACGTTTAATAAAACGTAAGTGGTGGTGATGGTAATATGGTGGTAGTAGACGGCATGGTGATGATAGTGATCTCGTAAAGAAAACGTTATACCCTAAGTGATACAATATAGAGAACCCAAACTAATGACTTAAACGCACAACAAAGTTAAAAATATATATCATAAAATACATAGAATAGTGTTTGTTTACCACACTTAAATGAAATAGTATAGAACAAAACTAAATAGTATAGAATGAAACGTTTTTACAAAAATAGATTGAAGTAATAAAATAAAATAAAATGAAAAGTATGAAACAAGTCATATAAAATCTAATATATTGAGTTGAATATTTGCTTAACTAAAAGTACTATATACCCTAAATGATACAACATAGAGAACTCAAATATTCGAATCCAACGCATATTGAATATAAACAATATACCCTAAAGGATATAATATTGTCAACCCCAACAACCAAATTAAACGCTAAAAATAATAATATATAAATATTTTGCATACTTCTAATTATAATTTAAATTTTGTAATTATGCAATATAAATATGGCTCAAAAATTGAGAATGAAATTTTAAAAATAAAACATGAAATAGAATGTTGTTGTGTTCTACATATTACAAATAATTTTATTATATTGTTATATAGTGAGTTAAAATTGTTCGTTTAAAAAAAATGTAATTGTTAGATAAACTAAAAAAAAGTTTGTTTTTGAAGTGAGATTGTGTAATCCAGAAATAAATAAATTTTATTGCAAACTATATAAACAGATAAATAGAAATATATGAATGAGAAAAATTAAAGGATAAAGAAAGAAAAAGAAAAGAGAAAATAAAATATATGTACATAATAGAAATAAGGGTGTACGTGAATATAAGGTGAGAGGGAGAATGTGTTAATAACTGTTGATTATGTACTAGGGATAGCATTGTCATTATTATAAAAAATATATAGAATATAAGAGGGTTATAGTTAGAATAGTCAGCCACTTAATTAAAGTTTGCTTTTGGGTTATATCTGCCAATTTCCCAGCCACTTCAAAATAGAAATCATTTTCCAAGTTAGAAAATAGAAGAAATGAAAATATCTACATGATAAAAAGATAATGTATAAAACAGTAATAAAAAAGAAGAAGACTAAACAAAAAGGAGTTTCAAGAGAAAGGCCATCCGCAATGGGGGAACATTTAGTGTGTTCTTAGCCCATTAAAATTATAAATATAATGAATAGTCGCATAAGAACATGTTGTCTAATTCTTGATGTAGAACTGATCTAGGCTCAGTTCTAAGCTGACGTGGCAAGCTGTGATTGGATACAATTTTTTGCAAACAATTTTTCACAAATTAAAAGAGGATTTGATTTAAACTATGTATTAATTAAATAAAATGTATGTTTGTTTTAATTAAGTAATATGTTTGTTTGTTTTTTTTAATCTTTAATGTTTTTTTTGGTTTCATAAAAATTTGGTATTGTATTTTGAAATTTAGTACAAGTTTTATAAGTTTGCAATTTAAATGTTATTTTTACAGTTTTTATAAATGTAATATATTTAAGAATATTATATTATTAAATCTTATGATCTTAAACATGTTCTCCCAATAATTAATTTTTTAACTAAAGATCTTAACTACTGATCTTAGATTATTTCATAATATTTTACTCTAAGAACATCCTAAAATGTTCCCCATTGAAAATTATTTAATTTCATCTCACTTTGATAAAAGTAAAAAAAAAAAAAAAAAAAAAAGACCAAAAGGACAAAAGACGAGGATGATAAATTTGTACGGCAAAACGGTGAGTCATCAAGATTCTTTCACTTTTCTACAAACTTTTATATTGTTTCCAAGTTATACTCTCACATGCATGTAATGTACTACATGTATATGTTTTGTAATTTGTAATTGTAACCAACCAGGCTTCTCTCTCTCTTTCTATATTATATATACGAGCTCGTAAATAATAACTCTGCATCTACTATCTCTACCTCTGTTGTATATTTTTATCTTTTCTTGAGATCAATGATTTGTGTTCATCACCCCTCTCAGATCTGTCAATTATTTTTTTGTTTGTTTAGGAATGATTGAAGAGTACTGAAGTCGCTGGAGGCAGCGGTTCATCGATCAATTCCTGGGAAATTCTTTTGTTTAATTTCGATGTTAAAGAAAAAAAAAAAAGAGAGTTACATCGAAAGCACGAATCGATCGATAAACCTCTGCATCCAGCGCTTGCTCTACCCTGATCATTTGTTTAATAATCTATCTATCTACTTCAATGCTCTCAGAAAGCATTAGAAGAAACAAGATTTTGGATTCTAAATCTTATAACCTTTTTTAAAAATTTTTGTCTCAAATATAATTGGTAATGGAATCAAGTAAAGATAAATGAGTCTGTTTGTTTTATTTTTGTTTTGGGTAACAAATCATTCATAATGTTTTTTTTTTTTTTTTTTTTGTAGGTGTACTTCATTCCTAGTCTATCATGTCTTCATACTTTGACTTATACACTTATCTTAAAATCCTACCATGTGTCTCTTCTGTTTTTATGATAATTTTCGGGTACAATTTCAGTTTTGTTTTTTCTACTTTTTTTTCCCTCTACAGGTTAATGATATATAATGTTGGTAACTTAATTCTTCTCTTGATCTGTTTTTGAACAATAGTCCTGATGATGATGATTATTGATGCAGTTTTTACTTTTGGTTTAACATGTATTAAGGTTTGAGTTCCACCTAGCTAATGTTTTTTTTTTCCGTTGAGCCTTGGAGGCCAACTAATTCGAGTTTGCAGATACCGTATATATCGATTTTGTTCCTGTTTTTTTTTTTGTTTTTTTTGGCCTGACCAGGTTTGCTCTGATCTCTCGTTTTCTTAATGCATTGTGTGCTTTTTGCTTGCTTCACTTGCTTTTGCATTACTATGTTGACTCTGGTGATACGATATTCACAACAAACCAGCGGTGTAAACTACTCCAAAACTTTGGTACATTGCGCAATCCAAATAGCCTAATAACCCTTTTAATCAGGATCCAAGTGGTCATAATAAATAACAGTCCAGAGAGTCATGCTGCTTCTTGATTATTTTTGCATCATTAGAATCTGTATTGAAGCAATTACTATTTATTATGCAAGTGGATGTTCAAGAAGAATCAAATTCACTCCCGAGAACTTTCATGTGTCAGCGTCGTCTATCTGTTGAGAAAGACACTTTTAGTTGTTAGTCATATATGTGTTCTCTTTTCCCTTTTTTGGCAGGACAGAAAAAAAAAAAGGTGAAGGAATCTTGTGAAGTGAATGGATTCCTCAGCTCGTGGGTTTAAATATTTCCTTGGAGCAAACTTCAAATGGTAACATGATTCCGTTTTCATATTAGGTAAGCAAAGTAGAATCGTGTTCTTTTTCAAGATCAAGACTTGTTTCTCAGATTCCAGAGAAATAGTGTTGTTCTTATATATAGCGTTTATGATGATGGTGGAACAAAACATGAACTTAATAGCAATATAGCATAGTGGCGTGGTGAAACCAATGAACCAGCATCATGGAAACCCGGATTTGAGTTTCTTTAAACATGGAGTTTGGTAGTTTAATTGGTGAATCATCTATTGCTAATATGTTAGCTTGTTTGTTGTAAAGGTCTTGTTGTTATGGTACTACTATACATTATGGGGGAACTATATTTTATTTGTAAATGTTATGGAGCTAGTGATCTGGCATCTTCCTTCAGTCATGGGAACACAGGAACCAGAAGAAAAGAATCTAAGCAAAATTGATGGAACATATTGTTCAAAGAGGCGGCTAATACAGACAGAGACAGTTCCTTTGTTTACAGCCCTACACTTCTTTACAAAACTTGCGCTCATATTTTTCCTAATTTTATTTGTATGTTTGTTTTCTAATGTTTCATTGTAATCATCTTTGTTGTTAATGTTATTATTATGTAGTACAACCTTTGGTATTACTGTAACAATAAAATTCTTGTACTACACATACAAAAACAAATGATTCGGTTGGGTTCTGGATCGGCAACGAATGGCTAAGCTTAGCACCACAAATTGCCACGTAGGATAAGTCTGACCAATCAGAAACCATCTTCAAATCTCCCTTTGTTCAATCTTAACCAGAAACCTCAATTTACTTATAATCAATCTTTTAGAAAAATCTGAAGAAACAGTTTTGCAGACAACATTGAAGAGAAGTATTACGAGTGTCTTTGTCTGTTTCTCTGTCGCATTGATTTGACAATTTGTGGCGGAGAGAAACCATGGCTATGGCGGAGATGGCAATGAAGTCTTCAGTATCTGCAAAACTCACTCTTCCTTCTTCTTCTACGTCTTGTAAGAAGACAGTGAGACAAATCTCTGTTTCACTTCCTACATCAACTTCAATCTCTCTGTTATCTCTCTTTGCATCTCCTCCTCATGAAGCCAAAGCTGCTGTTTCCATTTCCAAGGACCAAATCGTCTCCTCTCTCACTGAAGTATAATAACAATCTCACTTAATTAATTTTTTTACCTCTGTCTTGTAATGGCCAAATCGTATCCTTCTTTGTTAACGAAAGTTCTTGTCTTAAACAGGTGGAGAAAACAATCAACCAAGTTCAAGAAACTGGTTCGAGTGTTTTTGATGCAACGCAGCGTGTGTTCCAAGTAGTAGGAGATGCTCTTAAACCAGCTTTGGACACTGCTTTGCCCATTGCAAAACAAGCTGGTGAAGAAGCTATAAAGCTTGCCTCTCCTGCTTTCTCAGAAGCTTCAAAGAAAGCTCAAGAAGCAATGCAGAGCTCTGGTTTTGATTCCGAGCCTGTCTTTAATGCTGCAAAGGTCAGATTTTTTTTATCAACATTCAAATTTTTTGTAGGAGAAGTTAGCAATTTAGGTTTTTGGGGATAAGTGTTTAAAATGGTTTTTAAGTGTTGTTTTTGCTTGGGTATGTAGACAGTAACAGATGTAGCACAACAGACAACAAAAGCAATTGAAGATGCTAAGCCGATTGCTTCATCAACCATGGAGACGATTTCTTCAACTGATCCTAGTGTCATTGTTGTTGCCGCGGGTGCTGCGTTTATTGCTTACCTTCTTCTCCCTCCTGTTTGGTCTGCAATATCTTTTAACTTCCGTGGATACAAAGGTACCTCATCTTTTAGCTTCATACTCCATAGAGATCATCTTGAGGCAAACATGATTAAGTTTGTGAATAGTGTCACAAATGTTATTGGTTATTTATATTAGTGTTGTATTTTTTTAGGGATATAGAGTATATAATTCAGCATAGGAAAAGGTTGAGAATTAACATGTTTTGAATGAAGGTGATCTCACGCCGGCTCAAACACTTGATCTTCTCTGTTCCAAGAACTACTTAATGGTGGATATAAGATCAGAGAAAGAAAAGGAGAAAGCTGGGATTCCAAGGCTTCCTTCAAATGCTAAGAACCGTGTGATCGCCATTCCGTAAGTGTTTGTTTACCTTTGAACGTTCTTTTTGTGTGTTTCTATACCCTAAAATTTTGAAATGAAAGAAACACAAAACTATTGTTTTTGTGATGATCAGATTAGAAGAACTACCGAACAAAGTAAAAGGAATTGTGAGGAGCTCGAAAAGGGTTGAAGCAGAGATAGCTGCATTGAAGATTTCGTACCTCAAGAGAATCAACAAAGGCTCCAATATTATCATCTTGGACTCGTGAGCTTTGTTTATTTGCTCTTTACAAGACTTGTTAAACCAAAAAGATTCATCTTTAACCGGTCTTTTTTTGGGCGTGTAAGGTACTCGGATTCGGCTAAGATAGTGGCGAAAACGTTAAAGGTTCTCGGGTTCAAGAATTGCTATATTGTGACAGATGGATTCTCTGGTGGCAGAGGATGGATGCAGAGCCGGTTAGGCACTGATTCATACAACTTCTCGTTCGCACAAGTCTTGTCTCCATCGCGGATTATCCCAGCAGCTTCTAGATTCGGCACTAGATCCGGAACCAAGTTCCTTCCTAGCTCCGACTGAAAACAAACAAGAGGATACATAATAGTCTATAAAAAAATCTTGTTTTAAATTCCTTTTTTTCTCAACTTTGAGAGATATATATCTTTTGATAATTACTTGTGTTTTGCACTGATGATCATATATATGTGGAACTAGTAAAAAAAAAAGACAGATGAAATCAAACTGAAGTAAGTTTAGCAAAACCTGAAGATCATGTATAATAAGAGTTAGAACTTAGAAGAAAACATGACCAAATAAAGCGGGATGGGTGTTGGCATGTAATGGTAGGAAGAGTTTGGGATAAAGACGTAAACTGAGGATAGATAGCTCCTAGATTTGGACTAAATTTCTCATAGTTGCATCTAGGCATTTTTGGACCATCTTGGTAGGTCTGTGGCTTTAGCTTTATCTTAAAGTGAGCTTTGTCAGCTCCCCATTTACCCATTAACCGAATATCCCACTTTAAAAATGGTCGAACTAGAAAAAGTTTATTGGAGTTTAGTTTTAGTGCTTTCAATAATGTGAAAAAGAAAAAAACCCACAACATACGTATAAAGTTTGAAAACACTTATAAATGCAAATACCACTCAAATCTAAAACACTACCCGATTCATACAATCCAATTTTGATGAGAGTCGTATCTAGAGAAAAACATCATAACTAAAATACAAAGATAATGATTAAAAGTGCGAAAGAGAAAAGAAAAGAAAAAAAAAAAGGTGCATGTCAGAGAGTTCAACTACATAATGTATATAGACTGAAACCAATTCGTAGATACATAACATCATGATATATAAAAGCAACCAATTTATGTATATAGACTGAAATCAATAAAAAGATTCACAACAACTTGTAACTCCCATCAAGATTCAAGAAGAAGATGATGATCAGAGACACATTCAGACGTGTAAAGAGCAAAAAAACAAACTTGTCAGTCTCAGAGATCAAAACCAGATTGACACGTGGCAATCACGAGCTCTCTTTATATTACGTGGACAATTTTGCCACTCACTCCTCTCTGCCACTCTCAGTTTTGAATCATTCACATTCATTATTTGTTTAGCTCTCCTCTCCTTATTAAAAAGAAAAAATGACGTACAAATCCCTAAATTCAATCACCAAATCCGACATCGAAGCTCTAGGTATCTCCGGAGATGTCTCCGAGAAGGTTCTCAATGATCTCCACGAGATTCTCCGTTGTTCCGCCACGCCGGTTGAGTTATGGGTTCAGGTTTCTCGGCGGATCTTGCATCCTGACCTCCCTTTCTCTTTTCACCAGATGTTGTATTACGGTTGCTACAAAGACTTCGGACCCGACCCACCCTCTTGGATACCCGACCCGTATGTTTTACTTTAACTATATGAATTGATGATTTTTCTCCGTCTTACTTACAGATTCTTTATTTGATGTATTGGAAATTGTATATTTTAGGAAGGTTGCTTCTTCAACTAACGTAGGAAAGTTACTAAAAAGGCGTGGCAAAGTGTTGTTAGGTGATGATTACAAGAACCCTGTTTCGAGTTTCTCCACTTTTCAAGAATTCTCTGTATCAAATCCTGAGGTTAATTAACCTTTTTTTTTTTTTTTTTTTTTTTAAAATAGCTTTTGATGTTTATGAATCAGGTTTTGATTATATGTTTTTTGGATCAGGTGTATTGGAAAATTGTGCTGGATGAGTTAAACATAGTGTTCTCTGTACCTCCTAAGTGTATATTAGAGAAAGATACATCTGGAGTAAATCCTGGTGGTAATTGGCTTCCTGGTGCTTACTTGAATCCTGCTAGAAATTGTTTGACTCATGGTTTCAAGAGAAGGTTGGATGATGTTGTGATTCGATGGCGTGACGAAGGAAGCGATGATCTTCCTGTTAATACTATGACACTTCTCGAGTTACGATCACATGTCTGGTATGAAAATTCTCATCCTTGTGTGGTCTTTTGTTTGTTAAAAAAGGAAACTTTTTTATGTTATGTTTTCTTTCTATATATATAAAATCATGCAGAACTAGTGTTGTATGATGTGTAGGTTGGTTGCACATGCTCTTAGTGCTTTGGATTTGGAGGACGAGTCAGCGATTGCTGTTGATATGCCTATGAATGTTGACTCTGTGATCATATACCTTGCCATTGTCTTAGCTGGCCATGTGGTTGTTTCCATTGCCGATAGTTTCTCTCCTCGTGAAATATCAACGCGGCTTAAAATTTCAAAAGCTAAAGCCATCTTTACTCAGGTAAATTTTATAATGATTCTTTGGTGGATGGATTATGAAGGTGCACTCTTTGTTGTTAAGCTATTTTATAGTGTGATGTGATGGTTTCAGTGATGAACTGTTTGCGTTTGCCTTTGGAATTTAGTTAAAGTTGTTGCCAAAATATGAACGGTTGTTAGGTGATTTATAAACAGTTAAATAGCCTAGCTGGAAAAAGCCACTTTGTTTCAATTATTGTAATGGTCACTGTGTATAAAAAGCAGCATATAACATGGTTTCTACTCATCTTATTTAAGATTTTTAAGTTTTCATTATAATTCTTTGCAGGATGTGATCATTCGTGGTGATAAAAGTATTCCCCTCTATAGGTGAAATTTTAGTAATCCAACATGACTGGTTTTATTTCAAGATGTTGGCTGTAAAATTGGTCTCACATTATCTATTCTATTCTGCAGAAGAGTCGTTGATGCAGAAGCACCTCTGGCAATTGTTGTCCCAGCTAGGGGCTCTAGCTGCAGAACGAAGCTGCGTGAGAAGGATTTGTCTTGGAACAACTTTTTGGGGAATGCAAGAAGTTTGAGGTACTGTCTACTACATCTTCATATCACCTTTCACTTTCCAGTTAGAAATGGAAAACAACTGCAAAACACTGTTCCTGTGGTTAATGATGGTCTAATGTGACAACTAAAGTGATGGTCCTGAAAGTGAAATCTAATTCCTATGATATTGTTTGAGGAACACTTAGAGCTTGCTGTTCCAAATTCCTGGGGATTTAGAAATGATATATGCTATATTGTTCAAACAGAGGCGTGGAATATGTTGCGGTAGAGAAACCAGCTGGAGCTTACACAAACATCCTTTTCTCATCAGGAACCACTGGTAGACCAATGAATTAAACTGCATCATGTTATGTAGATGAGGATGTGGGGTGCTAAGTTACCAAGTTTTTGATTTCTGGTGTAGGTGAGCCAAAGGCTATTCCATGGACGAACATTTCACCTCTGAAATCTGCTGCTGATGCTTGGTGCCACTTGGATGTTCATCGGGGCGATGTTATTGCTTGGCCGACCAACCTTGGGTGGATGATGGGTCCATGGCTTGTTTATGCTTCTTTGATAAACGGGGCTTGCATGGGATTATACAATGGATCACCTCTTGGTCCTGCGTTTGCCAAATTTGTGCAGGTACGCCAATTTCATAGTTTAAACCGAAAGAAAAACCATAAAAGGGACAAAAGAAAAACATCTTTTGTGCAAACATCAAATGGGAGCTATGAAGGACTGTGGATTCATTGCATGATTGGCTGTGCAAATATTTCCACAAATAAACTAAAACATCAAATTTACCATATGTTTATATTCTGGGGTTAGGATGCCGAGGTATCAGTGCTAGGCGTGATACCAAGCATTGTCCGGACATGGCAAAACTCGAACTCTACTTCTGGCTATGACTGGTCACGAATCCGGTAATACCGAAAGTGCATATTCAGAATGTTCTTGAGCCTAAATTATATTTGTGGCGCGGATCTTAGATGTTTTGAGAATAATAAGTAAACTAATGTTTTTATGCCACCACTTATTCTTTGAGAAACAAATTTATCTATTTTGGTTATATATTGTGGCATCTTATGTAGTTGTTGAAGCCAAGAAGATATGTCTATGCAGTAACATTAATATTTTATATTGATACTTTTTCAACAGTTGTTTTGGTTCCACTGGTGAAGCTTCAAACGTAGATGAGTATCTATGGCTGATGAGCAGAGCACATTACAAACCTGTAATAGAGTATTGTGGCGGAACCGAGATTGGAGGCGCTTTTATCACAGGTTCTTTGCTTCAACCTCAGTCACTGTCTGCTTTTAGCACAGCTGCCATGGGTTGCAAGCTTTTCATTCTCGGTGAAGATGGCAATCCAATTGTAAGAAACTTTATGATATCATAGATGATGCAGTGTTTCTTCTGAAAGATCTTATGGTATAAAGGATATCAGATCTTTATTAATTCTTCTTCGTTTTAGCCTCCATACGCACCGGGAGTAGGTGAATTGGCTCTTTGCCCGCACATATTTGGAGCTTCAACCACTCTCCTGAACGGAAATCACTACAAAGTTTACTTCGAAGGAATGCCTACCTTCCAGGGACAGGTAACCCAACTCTTGCCATATATATACAGAGGTTTCCATTGGTTTTAAGTCTGTGGCTTACCTGCTTTTCGATAGATTTTACGAAGACACGGAGATTTATTTGAACGGACCTCAAAAGGACACTACCGTGCTCACGGACGTGCTGATGACACAATGAATCTTGGTGGCATAAAGGTAGCCTTACTGCAGAGACTCTTATATAGTATCATATGCACCAGCCTACCAATCTGTATGAGTCAATATCATCAATCACAATCACATCCTGTTAATTGTTTTTGTGCAGGTCGGTTCTATTGAGATCGAACGAGTGTGTAACTGCGTTGATGACAATGTTCTGGAGACAGCAGCCATTGGTGTTCCTCCTCCAAGTGGTGGTCCTGAACAGCTCGTAATAGCTGTTGTGTTCAAGAGCCAGGAGTTATCAAATAACGATTTGAGACTCTTGAAGAAAACCTTCAACTCTGAGATACAAAAGAAACTGAATCCATTGTTCAAGGTTTATTATTATACAGAAACAACAAACATAAGAGAGTTCATAAGTTGTTTGTGGTTTCAGATTTCATACAGTAGCCGGACTAATGTGTGTGTTTTTACATTTGACAGGTATCATCTGTTGTGACTCTGCCTTCTTTACCGAGGACAGCCACAAATAAGGTTATGAGAAGAGTTCTAAGGCAACAGCTTACTCAGACCGGTGTACTAAACTCAAAGCTATGAGAGGCAACTGGTCTCCAATACCAATTGTTGGTTTGCCAATTCACATAAATACCACATTTGTAGTCTTTGCTGTAAAATCCACATTCCATGTATTGTCTGTATCAATAATAAATGATTCTCAATTCACATAAATAAAGAGAGGATATTACTGTGTATATACATGTAATGAGATCCTTGCCCCTTAATGTCAAATCTGTTCCTCTGTTTAAAACTTTATATTGTAACAAAGCACCATAATGTTGTATCATTCAAAGTGAATGGAAGAAGATTAAATACGATTTGCATCCAAAACGCAACATATAAAAAATCTGACTTGTGGGTTGGTGATCAGTTAAGATGTGTCATATTATCTATTTGGGAAATTTTAGGGGTTGATACGAAAATTTACTAAATACATGGACATAAACGTAAAATCTGAAAGATGAGGAGTGGTTCACTAATGTACGCGAGGCGGTGCAAGATAGCAACGCTTATCTTCACTTTTCATATACACAAAACGTCGCCATCTAAAGCTGAAGCCTAAGCTCAAAATCGGCGTCGGGTTGGTCCGGCGGAGGAACCACCATGTCTTCGTCTCTTCTTCTCTCCGGTACTACTGTATCTTCTCCGTTCATCGCTCCATCAAAGCTGTAATCTTACTCTCTTTCTCTCTCTCCCTCTTCGTCTTTTCTTAGGGATTTTGAATTAACTCGTCGCAATTAGCTGGTGTTTCGTTCCAGTCATAGCCGGAAAATTTTAGGGTTTGTCTCTATAAGTCCCAGGAATTGATTTCCTAAGAGCTTATGTAATCGTTGTTTTCTGATTTTTTTTTCAGTTCTCTCGTACGAAATTTCAATAAGTCATCGCTCTTACCATTTCGGAATGCTCCAAGAAGCTTCACAAGCGTTAAGTGCACCCTTGATTCTTCGTATGGAGGTATTGTCTTCTCTTCTCCCTCAATTTAGTCAGTTTCGATTAGGATTTAGTACTTTCTTATCCAAAAAATCTCATCTTTTTTGATGGAACAATTCGAATGATTTGGTGTAGAGTTCACTTTCTCAAGCTTTGAGCTTTTCTAGTTGTCGCTCATGTATCTGAATGACTTTGTTGTATAGGCAATGTCCCCACGTTTCCTCGGACCAGAGTTTGGGACCCGTACAAACGTTTAGGAGTTAGTCCATATGCTTCAGAGGAAGAAATCTGGGCTTCTCGTAACTTTCTCTTACAGCAGTACGCTGGACATGAGAGAAGCGAAGAATCTATAGAAGGGGCCTTTGAGAAGCTTCTAATGTCTAGTTTTATTAAAAGGAAGAAGACTAAGATCAATCTTAAAACTAGGTTGAAGAAGAAAGTTGACGAATCTCCTCCGTGGCTCAAGGCTCTTCTTGATTTTGTTGAAATGCCTCCCATGGATACTATATTCAGAAGACTTTTCCTCTTTGCCTTCATGGGTGGTTGGAGTATCATGAACTCAGCAGAAGGCGGTCCTGCGTTTCAGGTTTGCTACTACTTATACTATGGCCTTAATAATCTTTTTATTATACAATCTAGTGTAGCATGATCTGATCAGCTAATCTATGTATTAGATACCTTAGCACAGGATAAACTATTTGACCCCTAGATAAAGTTGATGAGTTTCTCTTCTTATTCTGTTTTGCATATACTGGTTTCTGATTTCTTTGGCTGGACTTGTAGGTGGCGGTATCATTGGCTGCGTGCATATATTTCCTGAATGAGAAGACAAAGAGCTTGGGGAGAGCTTGTCTAATCGGGTAAAACTCCTGGCCCTATCAAATTTGCTGAAATAAAAAACTCAAAGGTCACTGGTTATTTCATGATCTGTTTGGTTTTTGTGATTGCAGAATTGGAGCATTAGCGGCTGGGTGGTTCTGCGGTTCACTAATCATTCCCATGATTCCGACTTTACTCCTTCACCCGACATGGACACTCGAGCTCCTAACATCACTGGTCGCTTATGTGTTTTTGTTTCTTTCTTGTACTTTCCTCAAGTAAGTTGCGGTTTCATCCAGACACTTTTTGTTCTTTTGCCCACAACATTTACAGAACGTTGCTTTGGGATTATTAGTGAAGTTGTTAAGTGTTTGATTGATTTCTCATTCTCTTAAAAAATCCATCGGGTTCCAAAGTAACTAACCCTTCAAGAAAGATTTCAGTTTCTACTTTCCTCTCAAACTTTGACGAGTAATCAAAGTTCTATCATTATGACTTTATGAGTGAAACATAAAATAATTCGGTCATTGAATCCTGGGGTCTATTTCTCGATTCACATTTGTTCTGAACTTTTCGAGCAATACAGTAAAACTGAGTGATGGGTATTTCCAAGGCCTACCATTCAGTCTCACCGGATTAATAAAACGTATGAATGAATAGATACTTTCTTCTAGCCCTGGGCATTCGGGTTCGGGTGTTCGGGTTTTCGGGTTTAGACATATAGAACCCGTTCGGGTTTTCTATACTTTCGGGTTTGGGTTCGGGTATACCCAAACTCAATCGAACCATAATAAAAAAAAAAACTAATTTTATTTTTTTATAAATTTTAGAAAACTTATATATATATAAATATTTAACATTTTTTCTTAGGACAGAAAAACTAAAGTGGCAAAATGGTTAAAGATTCACCTTTAAATGTTCAAGGTTATAGATTCAAATCTCCTAAAATGCATATTTTTACATATAATTCGGGTCTACTTTCTTCCTTGTTTACTGGAAACTCTCAAGTCTTTCATTGAAAGAACAATCAGAAACCTGTTTATATATACAAGTTTATATTGATGTAAACCTGGCTAGTCAAACCAAGAATTTTCTTCCAACTATGTAAATTCGACGTCAAAATCGATCAGCTCAATTGTGTATACGAATCTTCCAAATCTCTTGCTTGCCGTTACGATATTTATGTATCATATACTCATGTACAGGATGAATCAAAATTACCTTTACATTATACAAGAAAAAAAGAAAGATACAGGAATCAACATAATGGAGGAAACGGTGTTGAGCAAAGTAGTATTCTCCCCATTCTGTTGTCTCTTTCGTGTGAGTCCATATCAGTCAACTATTATAATATCAATTTTTTAAAAAATTCAATCGGTCAATATTTAAACACCATGATTCCTCGTGTTGTTAAAGACTTCTCTAGTCGTTTCTAAACATTTTTTCTAGACTAGAGCCATTCATCAGTTCCTAGATATGCAAACATATTGAAGAACAATTTTGAATAATACCCATATGTAGTTATATATGAATAAATATCCTTAGGTGTGGGTAGCTAATAAAGCATCAGAAAGAAGGACGAGATTAAGTGAAGAAGTGAGAGATGCCATAAAAGAACGTGGAGGGCTTGTCACCGACTACGACAGTTGCCACAAGATTTGTTCGGACTGTATAATCAGGCAATGTATCTTCAAACAATGTTTTTGCTTTAAGTGCCTCTTTCCTCCTTCACAACCAATTTTACGTGTTAATTAATTCACATACATATGTAACTCTTTTTTCTATTTATTTGTATCCAATCTCAAATGTGTGAGCAAACGTGAATTATATTATTAATTAGAATACATTGAAATATGCTGTCTATTATGCAAGGCTCACATATTATGAAGGTTCCTCCCATTGCATTCACTGTTCACACATTAACATAACCAAAACCTATTTTTGTCAAACCAATATTCATAACAAAGACAATTATATTTCACTAGAAGAAACATCACACCAACTAATTAATATTCAAAATAAAAATTGAAGAAATAATAAATTAATTAGGAAACAAATTAAAGTGGAAGGAGTTTTAGAGGAACCGGCGCTTCCATGGAACACGATTGTTGTTTCTGACACAGCAGCCGCATGAGTAAAGAAGCACGACGAGAAGTATGAGAAGAAGATTAAACAAGAGAAGAATCCTCCATCTTTTTCTTACCCCTTTTAAAACTCCAACCTTACACGACTCACACGCGTAACATAACTGGCTCTGAGTGTTACTCCATGCTTTACAATCCCCTACCATCGCCACAGTCGCTGTCTCCGGAACAGTCCAGAACGTGGCATTTTTTGATTCGAACCCACATTCTATGGGAGGTCGACAACAACCAAACTAAACGAAAGAAAAATAAAAATAAAAACCGTTTTTAAAACATTGTTAAATAAGAACCGCTGATAGATTGTTGTCTAGTTTGCAAACATGGAAATGTATATACACATACCTGCACGTTCGAGAGATGTTTGGAGTCGAAGTCAACGTCTTGTGGACCAAACCTCTTACAAACCCTAGAATCAGACAAACATTTGGTGATCCCTTCCCAGTTCTTCCCTCGAAGGAAATGGTTCCCGATCCAGTTTTGGAGATCTCCGGTCTTGGCATGACCTATTCCTTTGCCGGAAAATGCTTTTCCGGCGGTGGGATTGGTGACAAGGAAGATGAAGACAGAGAGGGCAAGGAGAAGAAGGATGGAGAGGAAGAGGAAAAAAAGGTAGAGAGTGATGATGATGTGGCTACCGTAGAGTGCAGCGATAAGACCTAAGGAAGAGATGAAGAATAGGAGAGTCGCTGTGACGATGAGAGGGTTTTGAACGAAGCGTTGACACTGTGATGGACCGTGAACGAAGACGTAGATGGAGAAAGATAGAGTTGCGAGGCCGATCAATGCGAGGATTGCATTGGTTGTTATTACAGCGGCGTTGCTTAGCCGGAGCATTGTTTATGGGCGGTTATTTTGGCCGGAGAGAAGGGAAGAGAAGTAAAAGTGCGGTTGTGGAGAAAACGAAAACGTCTCAAGTGTTATTGATATTAAATACTTGTCTATACGAGGATTAAAAGGGAATGTTTAACTTGTTTTACGTAAACAATTTGTAAAATGTGTGAATGTTTTTTTTTTTAATTAGAAAATGTGTGTACATAAGTACATTAAATTGTATAATTTGTTTTTTCTCTTATGATATTTGTTTTCGGTTTTATTTGACAAATAAAGTCTGAAAGAATAACTTTTTAAATTTAAGTATATTATATGCGCAAATTGAAATTTAATTATGTTTCTTAAAAAACATGAGGCTTTTTTTTTTCTTTTTTTTTTTGGGTAATAGTAGTAACAACGGTTATTGTGAGTAAGTTTGTCTTTCTACGTTCGTGGCAAATGTTCTCACCCCTAACGTTGGCCATAAATTACGTGATTACCACATCGGCTTCGGCCACTACGTTCTAACGTGGTCTCCACTAACTAGGACGCTGTTGAATTACAAGCCCTTTGACTTTGCCTCTCCATTTCTGCTCGTATATAAGAAAATTTGTATAAATATCGTATGAGAACGATTGTTTTCTATGATTTTAAATAAAAGGAGTTCGAATTTATGGTGTGGGTGAACATAGTAAAAACTGAAGATGTGACATTTGAACAAGAGGATGAACTACTTCAGAAGAACTCAGTATTAGTATAAAAACAGAGTGTCAGGTTATTTATGTCGGCGTTTATCAAGCTGGAAGATTTACACAGGATTAGAAGGCCCAAGAAGTTTCTGGAAGATTAAAGAGCTTCATGTTTACAATAGGAATGTAAACATGGAGAAAGAGGGAAATTTCCTAAAGCATGAAGAAAAAGGAAATTGTCCAATTCCTATTAGGATTAGAATATGCAGTTTGCCTCCTGTGTGGCAAAAGTCTAGTTCTATAAATAGGGTGCTAAGGCTGATTGTAAGCTTTAGCACAAACAAGAAAAAGTTAACCTAGCTTCTAAGTTTCAGTCTTTAAGAAATAAGAAGAGCTAAGAACTTAGAGAGAGCGTGAGGGTTCTTTTAGAGAGTCTTGAGAGATTAGAAAATTGTTTAGAACAAACTTGTAAACAGATTTTCTATCAATCAAAGAGAAGTTTAAAAGAAACCTTTGTTACATTGATTAGATCACAAGTTCTCATACTTTTAATTGGTATCAGAGCGGCACTTGTTCAGAATATTACGGGTGAGTTCCTGCGGACAAGATGGAGAGCTACGGAGATCTGATCAACAACAATAAGGTGGTTTTGGATGATGGAAATTATGGATTTTGGAAGTCAAGGATCAAGTCCATAATAGGAGGCATTGATCGACTTGCGTGGAAAACTGTTCTGGAAAAGTGGGAAGAACCTACGATCAAAGATGAATCAGGAAAGAGAATTCCAAAGCCCAAATCAGAATGGACTGATGAAGAACAAAAGAAATCGAAATATAACTCACGAGCATTAAGTGCAATTCATTGCAGTGTTGGGAGGAAGCAGTTCGATTTGATTTAGGGTTGCGAAACAGCAAAAGAAGCATGGGATATCCTCCAGATCCATTATGAGGGCACCACCAAAGTGCAGAGCTCAAGAAAAGACCTGTTAGCATCAAGATTTGAGAACCTAAAGATGGAGGATCATGAGTCAATCTCAGATTTCAGTTCCAAGTTGAGTGCTTTAGCACAAGAGACCTTAACCCTAGGAAAAACCTATAAAGACCCAAAATTGATTAAAAAGTTTCTAAGATGTCCTCCATCTAGGTTCATGGGGTATAAGACAGCTTTAACTGTATCTCATGACTTGGATAATCTCAGCTATGGTGAAGTGGTTGGAATGTTACAGGCACATGAGATGGAGCTGAACGGAATCAAGAAACCAAAAGGCATAGCTTTAACCGCAAGCAAAGATACGACTGGTCAAGGAGAGGAGGATACTGTAAGTCTGTTGGTACGAAGGTTTGATCGAGCATTGAGAAGGATTGAACAGGGTCAAGAACAAAAGAAAACTACCTCATTCAAAAGGACAAGTGAAGACAGAAAAGCTGATACGCAGTGTCATGAGTGTAAAGGATATGGACATTTCATTCGACAATGTCCTTCAAGCAAGATACGAGAAGCAAAGTGCACAATTTGCAAAGGTACTGGACATACACATGATTTATGTGTGAGTAATTCTAAATCTAAGAAAGAGAAGTCCATGATCAGTATTGAGGACAAATCAGATGATGATAGCAGTAGCGAGGAAGAGCTTATTAATCTGGTGGCAATTGTCGGAATCACTGAATTTGAGAATTGGGAAGAAGTAACTGATTCAGAATCAGAAGGGGAAGAGATTCTTGACATTGTTCAGAGTTACAAAGAAGTGTGAGACACACTCATAACTCTAGGAAAGGAGAATCAAGAATTAATAAAGGAAAAACTTCGTCTTGAGGAACTGGTCATGACTTTACAAAATGAATTAGAGGATGAGAAGAAGATTGCTAAAGACTCACTAGTTTTGATGAAAGAAAAGTTGGTGTTATCTGCGAAAGCTGACAAACTTGAGGAGGAGCTGTGTAAAGAAAAAGAAAAAACTTCACAATTACAATCAGATTTGGATCAGCAACATAGGAAGATACATATGTTTGCAGGCACCAAGAAACTTGATAAAATCTTGAGTTATGGAAGAACTGAGAAGACTCATAAAGGGCTTGGGTTTACAGATAATGGAGGAGCAAAATCACAGTTGACTAAGTTTGTGTCTGCTGGAGTATATCAGTCTGAGAAGGAAACAACCTCGAACGTGTCTAGAGAGACTGTGGGATGTTATTTTTGCGGAAAGGTTGGACATTACAAGCGATTTTGTTACAAATTTTGGGAAAAAGTGGGTACACTAAAGCGTCAAGGAAGGTTCTTCTGGAATGGGATAAGAAGACAAGTGTGGATGAAGAAAACTGATCTATATCAATCGAATTTAAAAGTGGATTCTGGATCAGGATTCAGGTGCAGCATGGCAATGATTACTGAAGAACAAGTTGACTCAGAACCTTGGTTTTTTGATAGTGGTTGCTCAAGGCATATGACTGGAACCAAGGGTAATCTACAAAATATTAAGAAATTGAAAGGAGGTACAATGACTTTTGGAGATGGGAGTCATGGTTTTATTCAAGGCAAGGGTATAACATGTGATGCTGAGCTTCCACAACTTGTGAATGTATATTTAGTACAAGGGCTGAGAGCTAACTTGATAAGTATAAGCCAGCTCTGTGACGAAGGTTTATCTGTGTTATTCACAAAAGTTGACTGCAAAGCTATAGATGAGGCAGGGAATGTCAAGTTGTATGGTGTAAGAGCTGGAAACAACTGTTATATGTGGGAAAAGGAGCCTATTAAGTGTTTCAGTGCTAAAGCCAGTATTGATCTTTGGCATCAACGACTAGGACATATGAATACAAGGAATCTCACTACTCTTGTGAACAAAGAGATAGTACGAGGAGTACCAAAACTTAAAGGAGAAGACAATATGGTGTGTGGACCGTGTAATCATGGAAAACAGGTTAAAATTCAGCACAAAAAGGTTCTGGATGTTCAGTCCAAATCGGTTCTGGATTTGATTCACATGGATTTGATGGGACCAATGCAGGTGGAATGTCTAGCAGGGAAGAAGTATGTTTTTGTGTTGGTTGATGACTATTCCAGGTACACTTGGGTTCGATTTATACGAGAGAAATCTGATACTGTGGACAATTTCAAGATTCTAGCTCTACAATTACTGAATGAAAGAGGAGGAATAAAAAAGATAAGGAGTGATCATGGTGGAGAATTTCAGAATGAGGCTATGAAAGATTTCTGTGAGCAACAAGGGATTGTACATCAGTATTCAGCACCAAGAACACCACAACAGAATGGAGTTGTTGAGAGGAAGAATCGAACTCTTTAGGAAATGGCAAGGGCAATGATACATGGAAATCAGGTTCCTAAAAAATTCTGGGCTGAAGCTTTAAATACTGCATGTTACATAATTAACAGAGTTTATGTAAGAAGAAACACGACTAAGACACCATATGAGTTGTGGAAGGGCAAGACACCGAATATGAGTTACTTTCATGTGTTTGGCTGCAAGTGTTATATCTTAAATGATAAAGATTATCTCGGGAAATTCGATTCTAGAAGTGATGAAGGCATGTTTCTTGGATATGCAGAGAGTAGTACAACATTCAGGGTTTATAACAAACGGACTGGTGTCATAATGGAATCAGTTAATGTTGTGTTTGATGACAGGTCTGGTTCTGTGGGCAATGATGATGATTCAGATAGTGATACAGAACCAGTGGTTGCAACTAAGACACGAGATGATGAATCTGAAGTACAAGTGCCTGTTTCAAAGCTAGAAGGGTTACAACTTGTTCACAAAAATCATTCAGCATCTGTTGTTATTGGAGATTTGAATGAAAAGATGAAGACTAGAGGAGTTAAAATCGATTTCCAAAAGATGACAAGTTACTTTACAGTTTTGGAGACAGTTTTCTATGAGTGTTTTGTGTCGATGATTGAACCAAAGAATCATGTAGAAGCTGTTCAAGATGATTTTTGGATTATTGCTATGGAAGAAGAACTTGAACAGTTCGAACGGAATGATGTGTGGGAGCTAGTTCGAAGACCAATAGATGTGAATATCATTGGTACCAAATGGATTTTCAAGAATAAAATTGATGAAAGTGGTGTTGTGGTTCGCAATAAGGCTAGATTGGTAGCACAAGGATATACACAAATTGAAGGTGTAGATTTTGAAGAAACTTTTGCACCAGTAGCAAGGCTTGAGTCAATACGACTGTTTTTAGGAATGGCGTGCATTCTAAACTTCAAGGTTTTTCAGATGGATGTCAAGAGTGCTTTCTTGAATGGGATTTTGCAGGAGGAAGTGTATGTCGAACAACCCAAGGGGTTTGAGGATCCTATTAAGCCAGATCATGTTTATAAATGGAAGAAAGCTCTTTATGGATTGAAACAAGCTCCAAGGGCTTGGTATGAAAGGCTAACTAGTTTTCTTATGGAAAAGGGATATGCTAGAGGAAGTGTTGACAAGACATTGTTTGTCTTAGAGCAAGATGATGATATCTTAATGGTTCAAATTTATGTTGATGACATTATTTTTGGCGGTACATCTAAGAAGCTGGTGGATGGTTTTGTGAGTCATATGACTCAAGAATTTGAAATGAGTATGGTTGGTGAACTCAAATACTTTCTTGGTTTGCAGATTATTCAGTCTGATCAAGGAATTTTTATTTCACAAAGTACGTATGCAAGACAGCTTCTGAAAAAATTTCAGATGGATAAATGTAAAGAAGCCAATACACCTATGAGCACATCTCTAAAATTGTCAAAAGATATTGATGGAATGGAAGTGGATGTCAATCAGTACAGGGGAATGATTGGGAGTTTGTTATATCTCACTGCTAGCAGACCAGATTTGAGTTTCAGTGTTGGAATGTGTGCAAGATATCAATCGAGTCCAAAACAATCACACCTAGAAGCAGTCAAACGGATCATTAAATATGTAAAAGGGACTGTTGATTTTGGAATTTGGTATTCTAAAGGATCAAATCAAGGTTTAGTTGGATATTGTGATGCTGATTATGCAGGAAGTGTGACAGATCGAAAGAGTACTAGTGGAGGATGTTTCTTTTTGGGTAATAATCTTATTGCATGGTTAAGCAAGAAACAAAATTCAGTGTCTATGTCTACAGCTGAATCAGAGTATATAGCAATGAGAAGCTGTTGTACTCAGTTGTTATGGATGAAACAGATGTCAGCAGATTATGGTATGGATTCAGGAATTTTACAGGTGTATTGTGATAATAAAAGTGCAATTGATATTTCTAAGAACCCAGTACAACATTCAAGAACCAAGCACATTGATGTACGGCATCATTTTATCAGAGAACTGGTTGAGAGAAAGCAAGTTCAGATTGATCATGTTGATACTGAAGATCAGTTAGCAGATATATTCACAAAGGCTTTAGATTTTAATCGCTTTTCAATTTTACGAAATTCAATTGGAGTTTGTGAGATGTGAGTCTTTGTGGGGCTGGTTCAAGAACAAGATCGAGAAGATATTGAGGTTAAGGATAATCAATTGGTTTAATTTGAGTGGATTATATGATTTTGATTATATTTTCAGAGTAAACCGGTTTAATCTTGGTTAAAATTTAAAAAGTTTGGCTCGAGATTTGTTTGGTTATGAAGCATTGGCTGTATCGATGGGGAGAAGATAAAAAAAAAAGGGATAAATAATCAGATTTTTTTGTTATTTGGTTGTATCGAAAGAGAAAAAGGAAAAAAAAAAAACATTGTGGTGGTCCTAGTGTGTATCGTCAATTTGAGAAGATGGTGAGAGCAACTCGACGAGGGTTGGTGAGAGGAGGAAGGAGATCAACGGAAACTCGAGATGATGGTAGGTTTAGTCGACCTCAGCTGGTTGATGAATCGAGCAGTGATGAAGATCAATCTCACTTTGTCAATAAATCCGGTGGTGATGCTCAAATCGATTCAGTAGAAGGTGAAGAGTCTTCAAAGAATGACCAATCGGACCCAACTGAGATAGGAGATGAAGAATCTTCAAAGAATGAATCGGCGCAAGAAATTAGCGAAGAAGAAATCATTGGTAATGAGGAAAATGATTCTGATTCTGAGGAAATTCATGTGGAAGAATCACTCAAGCGTCAAACAGCAAAACGGAGAAAGACAAAGCAAGGATCTTCTTCTACTCAGAAGCGGTCAAAATTCATAGAATCAAGTGACAAGAGGACAAGGGGAAAGTTTAGATCTGATGTGTTTGTGACAAAAGCTGCTCAAATAAGGTATTCTCAGCTTATAACTAGGGATTTTCTAGTAGAAAGGAATTTAGATTTTTCGCAACCTGATGAATTTGGGATTCGTGATAAGATTATGGAGTTGGGTTTACAAGAATCAGTTCAAGGGTTGTCATTATATGTCAAGGAAGTGATATGTGAGTTTTATGCTAATTTACCAAACGAAAAGGCCCAAGATGGTATTAAGGTATTCGTTAGAGGGCAGTGGTATGAATTCGCTCCTAGGATGATCAATGAGGCATTTAATCTAGATTATTTGACTTTAGAAGAGAACAAAGCCGTGATGCAGTTGATAAGATGAGTAAGGATGAGCTAGCAATAGTTCTAAGTGGGAAAGATAGGTTACCTTGGTCAAAGTTGAGAGTTAGGGATCTCCCTGGAGATGTTGCAGCTCTTTTGAGGTTTGCGGCACATAACTGGGTTCCATCTGTTCATCCGGATCATCTTTCAGTCCAACGTGCTCGAGTTGTGTACAAGCTGATTAAAGGTATTCGTTTTGATATCGGACAGCTGATCTATGATCAGATTATGGGTATTAAGTGGAGTGATCCTTCAAGGCGTGTGCCTTTTCCTCGGACGATTTTTGGCACTCTTAAGATTCAGGATGATATTCAAGATGGTCCGCTTAAATGGTCAAATAAAGAAGAAGAAGTTACAGCTAAGTTCTATACTAAGGATATTCGCACTGGACTTGCTTATGGGATTAAACACAGGTTACTCACAGAGGATGGACATCCTATACCAGTTCAAGAACAAGCAGATGAGGGATGTTCTTCGGCATCTGAGGTCATTCAGTTGGGTAGCATTCGTGTGCCACAGTTAGGTCAAGCAGATGAGGAGAGTTCATATGCAGCTTTGGTCGATACTTCACAGGCTCTTCAGCAACTCACGGAAGTAGTTCAGAGGCTCATACAGAATCATCCACTTTTCAAGATGATTTGAGTTGTTTTTAACTGTTGTATTCTCAAGCAGGGGGAGATGGAGAAGAGGCTGAAATTCTGGGGGAGTTTAGCTGGTCTGGTCTGAAATTCTGGGGGAGCTTTGTAGCTTTGTATTTTTCATTGAAAAATTTTGGCTTTTTGGCAATCACTTTGTTTCAGTGTGTTTGGTTGTTTGACTATGGTTCGGTGGTTATTTTGGTTTATGTTTTTTTTTGAACGATTGACTATGGTTCAAAGGTATTTGTTTTTAAAGTCTAAACCGAATTTAAAATTGTTATGCTTGAGAAGCACAAAGTTAAAAAGGGGGAGATTGAAGATGTGACATTTGAACAAGAGGATGAACTACTTCAGAAGAACTCCGCATTAGTACAAAAACAGAGTGTCAGGTTATTTATGTCGGCGTTTATCAAGCTGGAAGATTTACACAAGATTAGAAGGCCCAAGAAGCTTCTGGAAGATTAAAGAGCTTCATGTTTACAATAGGAATGTAAACATGGAGAAAGAGGGAAATTTCCTAAAGCATGAAGAAAAAGGAACTTGTCCAATTCCTATTAGGATTAGAATAGGCAGTTTGCCTCCTGTGTGGCAAAGGTCTAGTTCTATAAATAGGGTGCTAAGGCTGATTGTAAGCTTTAGCACAAACAAGAAAAAGTTAACCTAGCTTCTAAGTTTCAGTCTTTAAGAAATAAGAAGAGCTAAGAACTTAGAGAGAGCGTGAGGATTCTTTTAGAGAGTCTTGAGAGATTAGAAAATTGTTTAGAACAAACTTGTAAACAGATTTTCTATCAATCAAAGAGAAGTTTGAATTAAACCTTTGTTACATTGATTAGATCACAAGTTCTCATACTTTTAAAAACACTTGATCCAAGATTTCATGACTAAAAACCCACATCGTTTAGTTAAAAAGAAATATAATTTAAAAGATTTAGATTAAAATAGCTAGTGAAGAAAATAATGGACAATTCAAATATTGTAGAGTTAATTACATTGGGAAAAGAGTTCTATACTCATTTCAATCTGTTTTGATGATCGTAAGCATAATTGTATTCATCTAGAATTGAAAATTATCATAATAAATTGCTAAGTAGAGCTGTAATTGTGAATCCGCAGAATATTTTGTTCACTGTGCTCTCCTTTCCTTTGGTCTTGCTTATTACTGTTTTGTAGATAATGCTTTTTAATAGACAACAAGCTTTGGAATGTAGAGAATTTAATTAGTATTACTTGTTTTCATGTTACCTATAATATCGGAATCGATTGAAGAGTGATGACAGAAAGCGGTGTAAGCCTTTTACATGATAAAATAGTGGTAAACAATAGTTAGAAGCGGGTACAAAATAGTGGTAAAAATAACTAGTACGAACAAGCTAAGAATAACACTTATAGTATCGTTCTTCACTTTTTTTTTATATTGGTAATTGTTATAACAGTACTTATGGTATGAGGTTACCAAACAAAACCATATAAAAGATAAAGTTAAATGGTTTATTCACAAAAGCATATATAGCACAGTTATTTGAGATAGTGTTGTCATCATTTCGCTAATTAAGAGTTTAGATCCACATAATTTTTACATTGTTAAATAAAACTATTTTATTTCTAAAAGCAAAATAATCATTTCCCTCAAAAGTAATTACCAAGTAAGTTTGTTTATTTTTTCTTGCCACAGAACTTGAAATAGTTGATGGTTTTCGGTTTTATATTATTTGTTATTAATTTGTTACAAATAGGGGTAACATGTATATCCGAAAATAAACTGTGGGTTTATGTCACTATGTCAAATTGGGTTCAGGTCAGCGAACTGGGTCAAGGATTACAGTTGGACCTAGATAAGAGGGAATTGGGCTGTAGTAGACAAAACCAACTCTGTTTTCGGATTGAGGTGCATGCAAAGAAGAAAGATAATTCTATGAGAGAAAAGGAGGTTAATATCCAATTTCAACTAGGTTTATGGTCTTTCAATATTAATAAATAATGGCCACGGGATCATCAAGACCATCATTAAGTACAATAAATAACGTCAAAGTTACCGAAAAAAACAATAAATGTTGCTAGATAAATTAATGTTGTTGTTCCATATTTATGATATTGTATTTCTTTCTCAATATCCAAGTCCAACTATCCCAGAAGATAAACTCTTTGCCAAATTAAACTCTCCAAGATGGACTATAAAACAAAACAAAAAAAACACACATCTCAATGATACCAATTACCACAAAGAGAAAAGGAAGACAGCATAGTTAGACGGGTCAATCCACTCTCAAGTAGCACTAGGGCAGGGGAAACGTATTCTTTGGATAGGTAGTGGGATCAAAAGTTTTTCCCAACACGGAGATAGGAAGAAGCTAAAACCTTGAAATATTTGTCGTAAAATGATTTGCAAGAGAGCACACATAATTTTCCATTTAGAGTAATATGTCCCACATAAAGACAATAAATATGAAATATTTATCAACGACCACGAAAAGAAAATACATTGCTTTAACAATTCTTTGTTACTTTAACCTGGATAATATCGCAAAATTATACTGTCATGTAGAAAACATTTCATTAGCAAATTATAGTAAGAGGAAGAATAATGATCACAAGACTCACAACTGAAATCTTATATAATATGAGAAGGTTTCTCACTAACTCTCTCTATATTTGCGACATTTGGCATCTTAATTAAGTGATATGTGTAACCTTAATCAACACATAAACAAACACATATATTCTATATAGATCACTAATTGATATTTTCACTTTCTCAATTTATTTTTGTAAACAAATAAATTAAATTATATCCTATATATGCTTTCATAACCTAAATACCTATATAGAGTATCTAAATACAATAATATCTATTTTTATTAGTTTTATTTAATTTCCATTACCTCCACTTTTTAAAAATAATGGTGAAATAAGCAAATTTAAGAACAAACAACTTCAAATGAAACACAATCTAAATTCTAACTTTAAGTTTCAAATCGTTAAAATAAACTTAAAACATTATTTTAGTTTCATTCCCTCCAAAGTCTACATCCATCTCTGAATGTCGTCGGGTACTGTTTACTTCCCCGCCATTCTTGTAACTGTCACCTGTAATCCGCGTGGGTGTGTCCGCACCCCCCTGAGTGGACGAGAAAGAAAGGATTTCTCGGAGCAACTCCCCAGGTTCCAGACGGGGAGCAACATCTTATTGTCTTCGCGAGAACTTCCAGATCAAAGAAGCATTCGGAACGGGCTCCGCGCTCATTTCGTTGGCGGAAACGATCCAATCCATTCGGGACTTCGGCCAAAAATAAAATAATGGTGAAACATGCAAATTCGAGAAAAAAAACTTCAAATAAAACACAAATTAAAATAGACTTTACTAAAAATAAATAATACCCCAACTGTTTCACAAAGATTGTCATTCTATATATATATTTTTATTTTTTTTCATAAGAATGTCACTTTATATTTCCAATATAATTTTTGACATCAAATTTCTTATTCTATCCTTAAGCCAAAGCTCTTTTTATTAAATTTAAATGATTAATTACTCATTAAATAAAGAAAAATATGTATAATTCAAGTTTTTCTTAATTTGTCTGCAATATGTCAAAATGACACTCTTTGTGAAACATATAGAATATAATTTAAATAAAACTTCAATAATAACATATTCTTGTAGTGAGTTTTTCCCCTAATGACCCACACATCCTCATAATTTGTTTTTTCAAAAGTATTTTATTTTATTTTGTTTCATACCCTGGAAAAATGAATATAAAACAAAAATAGCCCAAAAAACCCCAATTTTGTATGTTTTAGAACATTTTGCTATCAAAATCCCACACTAAATTGCATGTCTTTAGGCTAACACTAATAACATTGAATTCAGAGCTTGTGGAGAGTGCTCAATGATCATCAGAGCTTGTGGGCACGGGTTGTTCGACACAAGTATAAAGTCGGTGATGTGCATAACTATGGCTGGACAGTGGCGAAGAGCAACTGGTCCTCCACTTGGAGAAGCGTGGGTGTAGGTTTGCGTGAGGTGGTGTCTAAAGGCCAAGGATGGCTTGTTGGGGATGGGCGTCAGATACGGTTTTGAACTGACAGTTGGTTATCAGATAGACCCCTGGTGGAAGAGATAACAGAGGAGTTGCCCGCGGGGTTCGAGGGTGTTGTAGCCCGAGATCTTTGGCGTGAGGAGGGGGGTTGGGATTATACCTACATTCGCCCTTACATTACGAATGAGAAATCCCTGGAGCTTGCTTCTGTAGCTTTGGACAGCTTGACGGGTTCTAGAGATAGGTTGTCTTGGAGAGCGAACGAGGATGGTAAGTTCACGGTGAATTCAGCGTACCGACTGTTAACACAGGATAATGCAGCTATACCGAACATGCGCAGCTTCTTTCAGCGGATTTGGAAGGTGTTAGTGCCGGAGCGAGTTAGGTGCTTCTTGTGGTTAGTTGCTCATCAGGTAATCATGACGAATGCAGAACGTAAGAGGAGGCATCTAGCGGATTCTGATGTCTGTTCAGTGTGTAAGGGAGGGGTGGAATCTATTCTTCATGTGCTCCGGGATTGTCCTGCTATGGCTGGTCTCTGGGCCCGGATTATACCACAGTCTAAACGACATTCTTTTTTTCAGTTAACTCTGTTTGAATGGGTTTATGATAACCTAGCAGATCAAGGAGGTGGTAGTGTGGGAACTTGGCCTACTTTGTTTGCTATTACGGTCTGGTGGGGATGGAAGTGGCGGTGTTGTAACGTCTTTGGTGAAAATAGGCCTTGTAGAGATCGGGTGCGTTTTGTGAAAGATCTGGCAGCTGAGGTGTTATTGGCTAATGAACATAAGCATTCTCAGGATGGGCAAATTACACGAGTGGCCCGCGAGATAGGTTGGATTGCTCCGCTTTCCGGTTGGTATAAAATGAATACAGATGGGGCTTCTAGAGGTAATCCGGGTCTTGCTTCTGCAGGTGGGGTGTTGAGAGATTCAGCTGGGGAATGGTCTGTTGGTTTTGCAGTCACCGTTGGTAGGTGTTTAGCACAACTTGCGGAGCTCTGGGGTGTGTATTATGGGTTGTGTATGGCATGGGATAACCGGGTCCAGCGTTTGGAGCTCGAAGTGGATTCAGAGGTAGTGGTGGGGTTCTTAACACGAGGGATTGCTGAGGCACATCCTTCGTCTTTCCTGGTACGGATGTGCCAAGGCTTATTTGCAAGGGACTGGATAGTCCGGGTTGTTCACGTTTATAGGGAAGCTAATCGTCCAGCGGATGTATTAGCCAACTATGCCATCTCTTTATAGCTTGGTTTTCATGTTTTTAATACAGCCCCTAATGTGGTTGAACCATTGTTACGGGATGATGCGTGTGGTGTTTTGAGCCATAGGCAAATTTGTATGTAATTGTTTGAGCATTTATAATAAATTCTGGGGGTCTTCCCCTGGTCGTTTACCAAAAAAAAAAAAGATAACATTGAATTCTTTTTCAAATGTAACTGTAATTTGTATGGTATTAAGACAATTAAACTTAGTCATAAATGACACTAGTTAATGTCCCGTGCATATGCGCGGGTTATTGTATTAGTTATGTTAATTTATTTTAGTTTATATAATAATTATAAAATTATGAGAATTTTCTGAGAAGATTTTTTAATAAAGATTTTTAAAATGGTATTCCTAAAAAGAGATAATGAAAAATATAAATTTTTGAAAATTTCCTTCAAAATACATATATAACAAACAAACTTTTTAAATGTCAATAATACACTTTATTTATTCAAATCATACAATATGAAAATATATCATTCATATAAAAAATACTGTTAATGATAAAAATAAAAATTTACTATGATATTCAAAATTTACTTAAAATATTTAATAATTAAATTCCAAAATTATTTTAAAGTATCAATTAGATATATTTCCTATAAAATCAATGCAATAAAATCCCAAATATTAATTTAATTTTAAATCTCTTTTATATTCACCTTACTTTAAGCTATATTGCTAGGCTAAATTTTAATGATTTCCTGTTTGTAGTAAAATTTTGGAAATGGAATATCAATTTTTGTTTATAGAAAATCATAAATTACAAAATTTGAATTAAATAAATATTATAATGATCTTTATATAATTATATTTTTGATCACAAGAACTAAATATAATGATGAGTATACAAAAAAATGTATTACAAATTTTTTGGAGGTAAGAGAGAGTTAAAAAAATTGATTTAATAAAAAGACAAAGAAGGAATGAGGAAATACATAAAAACAAAGGAAAAAATTGAACAAAATATAAGATAAATCTAACAAAATATATAATCACATTCTCACCATAAGTTTTGAACACATGCAAGAACATAAACAAAAACAAATAAAATATTTAGAATTTGAGATATGATGGATTATGATGTGAGAAAAGTTATTTATAGGATTTTAAGGGATGGAAGTTACATTTCTAAAATAATTTAATTAGGGAGTTACAATTATAATTTATAGTATGTTTGAATGACAATGAATGGAAAGTAGTCAATTCATAATTTATGTAATTTCAGTTACAACTTATTAGTAAAGTGTGGATTTAAAATATAGATTAATGTACATTTTTATTTAATTAAAAATAAATATTATTTTTTTAGAAATTAAATGCTAAATGGACCAAGAAAGAGAGAGTGAAACCTTATAAAATCATATGAATGCAATAAAGAATCCTAAAGATTAATTTAATTTTTAATCTCTTTTATATTCATCTTAATTTAAGCTAGATTGCTATGTTAAATTCTAATGGTTTCCTCTTTGTAGTAAAATTTTGGAAATGGAATATCAAATTGTTTTTTATTTATATAGAAAATTATTAAATTACAAAATTTTGAATTAAATAAACATTATAATGATCTTTATATAATTATATTTTGGATCACAATAACTAAATATAATGATGAGTATACAAAAAAATGTATTACAAATTTTTAGGAGGTAAGAGAAAATTAAAAAAAATTGATTTAGTAATTCTATTATAATAGTTTATTTTGTTAAAACATTGCATACTTTTAAAAATAAAATAAATATACATGAATGAAGATAATTTCTTTAGCTTGATTCTCTCATTGGGCTTTGATTGAATTAGCATTGTTGAATCTTCATCGATAACTTTTTTTTACAGTCACCAAAATTTTATTGTACATATGTAATTGAAAATTAAAAATAAGAAGAAGACAAAGAAGGAAAGAAGAAATACATAAAAGAATAGATAAATCAAAGAAAATATATAATCACACTCTTACCATGAGTTCTTTGAACTCATGCAAGAACATAAATAAAACAAAGAAAATATTTAAAATTTGAGGTATGGTGGATGATGATGTGAGAATGGTTATTTTTAGAATTTCAAAGGATGGAAGTTACATTTCTAAAATATTTTATTATACATATGTAATTGAAAATTAAAAATAATAAGAAGACAAATAATGAAGGAAGAAATACATAAAACAAAGAAAAAAATTGAACAAAATATAAGATAAATCTAAGAAAATATATAATTACACTCTTACCATAAATTTTGAACCCATGCAAGAACATAAACAAAACAAAGAAAATATTTAGAATTTGAGATATGGTAGATGATAATGTAGAGTGATTATTTATAGGATTTCAAGGGATGAAAATTACATTTCTAAAATAAATTAATTAGAGAAGTTACAATTAAGTGTGTTTGAATGAAAGTGAATGGAAAAATAGTCAATTCATTTCAGTTATAATTTAGTAGTAAAGTGTGGATTTAATGTATAGATTAATGTACATTAGTACACTTTTATTTAATTAAAAAACAAATACTATTTTATAAAAATAAATGTAAAATGAACCAATAAGGAGAGAGTGAAACATTACTTTTATATTCCTACTATTAAAAGAAAAACGTTGCCTGAAAAAAACCTTAGTTTTGTAAGAATTTACAATACAATGCCATTGCAATTATGACCAAATAAATCATTTGCGAAATGGGTAAAAATGTAATATGGTCTCTGCTGAATTCGGATAAAAGCGCGGATCTTTTTGACCCGTTTATGTTATTTTCGGATCCTCTTCACTAAATCGTGACCGTTGATTCATTTTAATCATGTCCATCAATTTAAAAAACCTAAAAAAAGTTAACCTCTCTCTCTATGCTTCTGTTGCCGTCTCCATCTCTATCTCCAAATTATTTTTCCTAGAAGCTTACACAACAACTCTTGATCAGCAGAACTAAACACGAATGCTCTCTTTATTTGGAGGATTCAGCTACAGGTTTTAACTAAATCATTTGTTACCATTTTATTTTCTTCTCAATCTGTTTGTTTCCTTCCAAACCATAATCTCTCTTTCGCTTTTTAACTAAATCCAATTCTTCTGTTAAATTCATGTTGACGATGGCGGGTAAACAAGATCAGGTTTTCGAGGTCACTGGTTTGTACTTTTTCCCTATTTTTTTTATGAGAGTCTTGGAGATGTTCATCATAGTTATCACAGTAGGAGCTTTCTTCTTTTGGGTAGGTTTGTTTTTTCTTAAATCTTTATTTTGTCAGCTTAATTTTCTATTCTGTGAGATTAACCGCTGAACTCAAGATCCGAGATATATTTATCCGCTCTGTACCTCAAAATTATAATTTTAGTAATTTAGTCAGATTGGTTTTCTAGATTTTTAAATGAGCTTACCTGGATATCCTATGTGTGAATTCTGTAGGAATCCATTCTATTCTATGGTGATAATGAATTACTCGCATGTCTACACATGTGTACATGCCATATTTTCCAAAAGTACTGGCAATTTGTATTAATAATTTTTTTAATGTTGAGAGTGTGTTATTCCTATGCCGCCATTTGAATACAGTATCCAACTTTGGCTTGCTTCTTCTCCTTCAATCATCAGCATATGCCTTTTTTAAATTGCCGTGATCTACTAATTAACCAATACTTTCTTGTGGTTTCAGGATTTGGATGAAAGTTTGCTGATAAGTTTGCTCTGATGGATGTAATGTCTTTAGAGCGATCATGAAGAAGACCAAAGGAGATGATACACTGGTGAGATAGTAACTAGATTCTTGAAAACCGTGGTTTTGATTTGATTTTGAAAATGTTGAAAAGTGTTTGGGTTTGTCTAACAGGTTCCAGTTTTATCAGCACATTTAAGCATCTTATTGCACATAAGCTAGCGGAAGAAGAAGCTGAACTTTAAGCTAAGGGTCAAGCTAGAAAGGCTAAACATTTGGTATGGTTTTGATTTTGGTATTTATTCCCTGTTATGTTTGTGCTCTTTTCCGTTCAGCCTTTTGATGATGACTCTTGTGCTCTTGTGCCTTTTTGATGATAACAATTGTCTTTCTAATATTGCAGGAAGAAGGACATGTTAAACCTGGAAATTAGTTGGATACCCATGAAAAATTCTAATTGGTGTTGCCACTAGATCTAAAAGGTAATTTTGCTTCACTTAACTCTCTTTTCTGAGATTTTTTGGTGTTTTTCTTTGAACGATACTTGGTGTGAATGATACTTTATTGTTTTCAAACAGATAAACAAGGCGTAACATGCTCAGAAGAGTTTGAATCCTTCCTGGTCAAGAGTCACTAAAGGTAGGCTTAAGATACTGATATTTTTAGGGTGTTTTAGATTTAATATATGTGATATGTTATGTAGGTTATAGTCTAAAGTGACTCGGTGTAAACATTCTTATAAATTATGAAATAGAGAAGATTCATAATTGTCTCACAAGTCTTGGTGATTTTTCATTGGCCTTGAGTGATTAAGACTATCGGATCCATTGGCAAGTCAAATACGGAGAGGCAATGAAGAAGGATGCTACAGCAGCTGGTGTCACTGTGAGTCCTCTTTAGGTTTATTAGTTATTGGTTTTTGGTTGTGCCTTATATCATCATGAAAATAGACTGTTTATTTTCTGTTGTGTATATACAGGTCCGCTATTTTAAAGATGAGACAACACCTACAAAACTTGCGGTGTCTGTGTTCTTGGTAGAGAAAGATATCCTTCTGTTGAGTTGTATTGAGGTGTGTTTCCCTGGCTCATTGCAAATCTTTCTTCTGCAAACTGCTACAAGGTTGAATAATGAGAACAACAATGTTGCATATTTTGGTGTCAATTCCTAGGAAGCTCCATACGATTTAGCCTATTTATAAAATATTGTTATGCTACTGCTACCACCAATTTCCCTATAATTACTTTCTTAGTCCTCTTCTAATTTTATCCGTTTGTGGTTAATTTATACAACATTGGTAACTCTTTACTAATGCTTTTTAGATTACCAGTTACTCAAAATAATTGGAGGAAATGAAGCACATGACCAAGCAAGAGTTCATTGCCTCCTCAGAATGTAAGTCCAAAAGCAAGAACTTTTCATAATCTAATTATTCTAATTAATTGTCTAAATTCTTTCTTTGATTGTAACTAGAGGTCAAAAACCAATATAATACTGGAAGAGTAGCGGTTTCTCTAAAAGAGTTTCTGTATATATCGATGTGTGACAAGGCATCATCAACAAGAACCTTGGCAAGCAAGGATTGGCCGTGTTGCCGAGAATAAAGATCTTTACCTTGAAATCTTTGGTAAGTAAATCATCAAAACTTGGTCTAAAAGATAGTTAATAACAATGGTTTTTAACGTTTAATTTTGGATTTGATTCCCGTTATAATTTATTGGAATCAGTATCGAGATCAGGAAAGCATACTAGATGTTTCAAAAGCAAATCGAGGCTTCAGGTATGTTAATCAACATGATTTTGTTTGATTTCTTGCTTTTTCTATAAATTGAAATAATAGTATTGAATTTGAGTCTGAACTTTCCAATCTAAACACCAATTTAGGGGTTATATCTAGCAACAGAGTTACAACAACTGTAAGAAAAAAAATTAGAAACTATAGTATCCATTGAAACTTTACAACCAGTCTCATGCTAATAATCTTTTATATTTATGTTTCAGGTTCTAGACTTATAATCCTTTGGGTCAAATTATCACGAGACGTACCAGCATATGTAAGTTATCTGACCTAATTGAACTTGGTTTTCTTAGTTTCAAATATACTGTTTGTTTTATTTCTAGGTTTTTATATAGACTGAATTTTTTACACCAGTGAAAATGTGGCTGAACTTTCCAATCTACACAATATTAGGATGATGTCAATGGTAGGGTGGAGTCTGAAGGAGAAGACAAGGTTAGAGTGAAGTTCACAAAGAGGCCAAAGCTAAGAAACCTTATAGGGAAAACGGTGATGTAAAACTAGAACTTGATTATGTTGTGTAAATGAGTGTGAGAGGGAGGTATTGTGGGGTTGATGTTGTTAAACACACAAAAAAAAAATTAAGCAAAAGATATTGATAACAAGGACAACGAACATGTGGGGAGAGTAGCCACAAACAGGTATATAGTGGATAAGAGAGGTGAAAAGTATTATGAGTGTATTGTGCTAAGGATTTTATATTACAAAAATTGTATATAATGAGAAGAAAGATGAAAGTAAAGTAGAAGTTCTCACCATTAGCATTTAACATCTGCATTTACTAGCTATTATGTTTATACATGTAATTAGGTTAGGTGGATTGCTCGAGTCTCCAACCACGAATATGAACCTAATAGGTGCTTTTAAACTTCAAACAAACCGTTATTTTTAAAGTCAAAATAGATCTTAAAAATAAGAATTTAGAAAGAAAAAAAACTGAAAACATTATATAACATTCATACTATTTTCTAAATATTTTTTTACATTTACAGTGATTGTACGTTACGATTGTATGTTACGTTTAAAGTTCAAACCATATTTTGGATAATGTTATTTTTGAGTCACGTCGAGATATTTTTTACCGGTAAAGATCGGATTAGATAAAGGTACCAAAAATTTAAGAGTACACGATCTGTATCCATCCCTTAGCAGACGGGTTTGACACGTTTGCCAATTTTATTTAGATCATTTGGTTCGGAAAGTTTTAATTTTTTGGCGGCTTTTTATATTATTTGATTATTCAAGTTTTTAACGATCGCTAATTCGGTTGACATTCGATCCAGATTTTTTATCATGTTAATCCAAAGCTCATGGCGAGACGATTATTAGTCTAAAACATTCTTAAACTAATATAGGTTTGTATTATAAATATTATACCAAATCAATGAATTTATAAATATAATCCGTATGTATGTATGGATCCATGGTCAATAATTTTCACAACTGAAAATAAAATTCTTCTAAACCATATTTAAAAAAATCAGCCTAAATGAAATTATAACTATATATATATGTATATTAAACATTCAAATGGAGAATCATGTTTTTTGTCTAAATTTCTCAGCAAAAATTTATTAATAACATTATTATATGAGTAATTCTTTAAAAGGAAATGGTTATGGGACATAAAACTTCTTACCGGATAGATCGGGACGAGACAGAATGGGATGCGACGGGACGAGATTTAACATCCCGTAATAAAATTACTTTAACATTTTTAACAAACACGGATTGTGCTTGATTATTATAGATGGATTGCAAAAAAATGTATATTAGCTACGGGTTGCAGTATTCTACATATACACCAAAATATTGACAAAAAACACCATAAAAGAGTGGCAACCTAATTTTTATGGAATATATTAATATTATATAATTAAAATTTTACAACCTAAAAATGTTTATTATTTGATTGAATATATGTTTTATCAGTGTTTTTAAGTAATTTATTTTACTAATTAAGTACATATACTGAAATAGTATAAGTAAACTGAAACGGGTAATTCAAATATTGAAAAACAATATATTGATCAATTTTTTTTTTTAAAAAAAGAGACATAAATTTTAAATAAAAGTACAAATCAGAAAATATAGGTAGATAAATTCAATTGTCAAGTTTCCACTAATTTAGATAAGGATTGACAAGAATTTATCTATAGTGTTTCCACTAATTTAGATAAATTAAAATTTTGAGAAAATTCCAGTTTATTTATGGTATTAAGACGAGAAAGAGTATATGTAAACTGAAACGGGTAAATTCGAATAATAAAAAATAATATATTGAATAGTTTTTTTTTTAAAAAAAAGGACATAAAATTTAGATTAAAGTACAAAATAAAAAATATAGATAGATGAATTCAAGTATCAAGCTTTCACTAATTTGGATAAGGATTTACTATATGACAGGTAATTAACGACTTTGGAACGAAAACTTTAAAAATTTTGGTATTTTTGAAAATATTTTTGAAAATTATAATTTTTTGGATAATTTCAACTAACTAAATACAAAAAATCAACAGAGAACTCATGTATCCCATCTAAATTCTTACCCAATCTCTTTTAGTAAATATTGTTTAACGAGTAATTATTTAAAAGAGAACGAACATAAGACATAATATTATGATGGATACTGAACGAGACGGGATGAGACGAGAATGGATGAGACAAGACGAGATGAGACGGGATGAGAGGTGATGAGTTGGGAAGTGAGGAGATGGAACGGGACTGGACGTGTTTCCAGTTCCAGAGTAAATACGTTTATGTTTAATTTAAATGAAAATACTATAGCATCCGTGTACGCACATATACTATAGCACCCGTGTTAATATAATTTTACTCATTTACGAATTTAAAATTTATATAAAATTTTTTTGTCCCGTGCTACAGCACGGGTTACTACCTAGTATATGATTAAGACATAGTTTTGATAGTTGAATACATATAAAACGTAAATTTGCATTTACAACATATATATTAACAACATAACTAATTCATAATCTCTTAGAAATCAAATTCGTATAAATAGCACAGAATAATTTTCACTAACTATAATATTTCAAGTCCCACATAATTTTTAAATTTTACAACACTACAATTTATAGTGTCTCAATTTTTTTTTGTCACTTTTATAAAAAATTGTGAAGAACGGAGACGTACACCAATCAGATATTTTCTGACGGTCAATCCTAATCCTGAGTGATGGGCAAGAAGGCTCCATCCCAATTTTAAAGATCATTTAGAAGAAGCGAGTAGAGAATTATGAAGTTTGTGCAACCAAAAGAGATCCACTATAGTTTGTTGAAACGATTCGACCCGTATTTTTTTTAATAAATAATAAATATAATAATAATAATAATAATAATAATAATAATAATAATAATAATAATAATAATAATAATAATAATAATAATCTAAGCTAGTGGTTCCATACCCATTAGCCCTAACCACAAACATAACCAACAGCGGAAATAAGAATATTAATAAACAACCAATAACCAATGTGATATAACAGTATTAATTCCAAAACCATAAACTAATATTCCAAACAGCATGAATCATAAAACCAGCAACCTAAACCACATTCTAATAACTCAACTCTAGCAACCTAACAAGCCAGACAACATCCAATCGAATCCCTATAACATCCTCCTCTTCATTGCCATAATCCCACGGTCACACTTTGCCTCTACCTGCACCACAAACACAATGAGATGCGTGAGTTTTACTAGAAATACCCAGTAAGGCGATCCTCCCATCTACGAGCTATACACACAAGCAAATCAAGAGTACAACTACAAATAAAATATAACAAACCAACCATTAAACAGAACAACCAATAACACTTTCACCACACCTAGACATCAACACACAAAACAAGTCATACAACCCAATCACTTAGATAAGCTCATGGTCACGCACTCACCTTAACAAGTGATTCAAGAAGATAACTACAACCAAAAGAGAAGCAATCCAATATCCAAGAACAACCCAACTCGCTCCTACAACAAATCACAACAACAAACAGACATTGAAAACAAACTGATAGAAAAATCAGAAAAGCACAACCTCACAAGTGAAACCACGAAATCAAAACGAACCGTTACTTTTCTAATCCCTCCGGTGAAAAGCAAGGTATATACGTCCAGAAGCTTTCCACAAAATTTCAGCAGGATCGGATCTCAGATGAAACCGCAATCGTTCCCGTAACACCCGCTGATCACAATCCGCGAATGAGAAAAAACGCCCCACGAAACTTTCGAAACGATTCGACCATTCGGATCCTCCTTCTCCCAAACCGTGACAGTTCTGTTTCTCTCTTAACTCTAAGGAAAAAGCTTGATCTCCTTCTCTTTCTCCTTTACACCCAATAACCAAGAGTTAAGTCTTTTTCTCTCCCTCTCTCTGATGAAAATGTCGACAAAAGCACCAAAAGGAGAAAGGAGGCGTTGACAATTAGAAGGAGAAATAAGGGTTTTTGGTTTAATTTGATTAAACCAGAATTTAATTAAACCAAAAATCAATTAAAACACACTCCTTTGGTTTACTCAACATATCCCAAACTCTATTCCTGGAACACGGATGTTACAATTCTTCCCCACCAATCTAGATTCATCCTCGAATCTCGAACAACCATCAGCCAAGGACTCCCGTGCAACCGTCTCCACGGCCCGCACTCCTCCGACCGATCTACAGAAGGTCACCTCTAGGCATAGACTCACGCTCCAGGCGTCATTTGCTCTTAACTTTTGGACTTTCCTTTACTCATAGGCCTAAATCTTGAGTTTTTATTGACTCCTCATCAAACCTAAGTCTGCATGCCCTAATATTGGCTCCTCATCGGGCCTAAACCCGCATGCCATAATATATAAGGAAAAATCCAATTCGTCTCTTGGGTTGCCACCCTACAACGCGCCCCCGGATCGTCATCCGAAGTCGATATACCAACCATACTCCCAAGCCACAAAGTCTCTGAATATGGCAGTACTAGGAGAACCAAAGTCCTCCAAGAGTCGCGAGCAAACGATTCTGAACATGTCTGAGTCCTATCCCTATCCAGGTTTCCCTCCCGTGGCTCGCGTAAAACATCTCAATGTCCTACCAACTACATATCCCCTCACTGGAATACCTCATGACCACTCAAGGATCATATACATGCCACAAGGGCCACCACAAAGGCCAAACAAAATATCCTAAACAGGACCGCCACCAAGGCCAAACAAATGTCCTAAATAGGACCACCACCAAGGCCAAAAAAATGTCCTAAACAGGACCACCACCAAGGCCAAACAAATGTCCTAAACAGGACTGCCACCAAGGCCAAACAAATGTCCTAAACAGGACCGCCACCAAGGCCACTCGTCCTGAAGGACCTTCAGAAAGACCATCTGTCCCGAAGGACCGCCTAAACAGGCACTCTAGCTAAACAGCCCGCCACAAAGGCCACACAATTGGCTAAACAGCCCACCACAAAGACAACACAATGACTAAACAGTGCGCCACAAAGGCCACACACGGCTAAACAGCCCGCCATAAAGGCCACACACGGCTAAACAGCACGCCACAAAGGCCACACAATGTCTAAAAAGACCGCCACACATGGTCACACTGACTCGAAAGTCCGCCACTAAGGCCTCACAAGCCTCTCCAAGGCTCTTCACCGCTAAAATGGACAAATTCTAACTCCCGTAAAACTTTCCATATTTAGCACTTTCCATTTTTGGAAACTTTCTACTTTTGGAAACTTCTATCGTAGGAAACTTTCCTCCAAAAACCCCGCCTAATGGAAACTTTGTATCCCGAGCACCACCTCGTCTTGTTACTAAGTCGCACAACCAACCATCCCAAGTGACCGATTAAACAAGAGAAATAGGATGGAATACTCCATTCCCGCTCCAGCCACGGATTACAGATGGGACCAGGCTAGACAAGTTCAAGTCGCGGCTTGCTTCTCATACCACTCCTTATACCTTGCCTTCATCCTTGCCTCAGGCTCCCAAGTGTGCTCCTCCACACCATCACAGTCCCAAAGGACTCTCATCAAAGGAACCTTCTTCTTCCAAAGTTCCTTGATCCTCCTCTCGAGAACCCTCACTGGTCTCGCCTCCAAACTCATGTTAGGTTGAAGATCCTCAGGAATCTTAGCCAACAACTGATCATCCTCGCGGAGACACTTCCGCAACACAGACACATGGAAAACCTTGTGGAATGCACGCATAACCTTAGGTAACTCCAGTCTATATGCCACTGGTCCAACCCGCTCAATCACTCTGAACGGACCCATATACCTCGGACTCAACTTAGTCTCAGTCAATGACCTGTTCGGACCCCGTAACATGGCCATCTTTAGATACACTCTGTCTCCTACCTGAAACTCAAGATCTCTCTTCCTCCTATCAGCATGACTCCTCTGCTTATCCTAAGTCTCCTTCATGTTCAGCTTGAGAACCCGAATCTTCTCTGATGTCTCCTGGACAAAATCTGCCCTGTACATGCTCCTCTCCCCCACCTGAGTCCAGCATAACAGTGTACGACACGGCCTCCCATAAAAAACCTCATAAGGAGCCATCCCAATACTCACCTGATAACTGTTGTTGTAAGCAAACTCTACTAGGTTCAAGTGATCTGCCTAATGGCCACCCCAATCCAACACACACATCCTCAGCAAATCCTCCAGCGTCTGGATCGTCCTCTCTGACTGTCCATTTGTCTGGAGATGATAAGCTGTACTCATATGCACCTTAGTGCCCATCTCCGCCTGAAATGCCTTCCAGAACACCGAAGTGAACTTAGAATCCCTGTCAGACACAATGCTCGCTGGCACCACATGCAATCTGACTATCTCTCTCACATACTTCTTAGCCAAGACCGTTGCTCCATTAGTCTTCTTAATGGCAAGAAAATGTGCTGACTTAGTCAACCGGTCCACAATGACCCAAATAGCATCAAACGTCCTGGACACTGGCAAACCCACCACGAAGTCCATAGTAATCATATCCCACTTCCACTCAAGAATGGGTAAACTCTTCAGTAAACCGCCAGGAACCTGATGCTCAGCCTTCACTAGCTGACACACATCGCACCTTGAAACCCAACTAACTACATCCTTCTTCATCCCGACCCAGTGATAGTACCTCTTGAGATCACGATACATCTTAGTCGCTCATGGATGAATAGAAAAACTGCTCGCATGAGCCTCTCTCAGGATCTCCTGCCTAAACTCCTCATCCTTGGGTACACAAACCCGACCGTGCACCAATATAGTCCCATTATCTGAGACCTGATACTCTGAATCCACATCCTTTGAGGCATTCACCAGCCCCAAATCCTTCTCCTGAGCCAACCGCACCCTACTCAGAAGATCTGCTCTGTCAACTGCTTCCAAACCTAACGGTTCCTGTGAAACAATACACAAGCTCAAAGCACTGATCTCTCCTACCAGAGACTCCATCTCCTGCTCCTGAGCCGAAGCTACCCTCTTCCGAGTCAGAGCATCAACAACCATGTTAGCATTACCAGGGTGATAGGCTATCTCCAAATCATAATCCACCACAAGCTCCATCCACCGCCTCTGTATCAAATTCAGCCCAGGCTGACTGAATATATACTTCAGGCTCTTATGATATGTAAACACATGTACCTTTGCACCATAAAGATAAGATCTCCAAATCTTCAGGGCAAAAACTACAACAGCCATCTCTAAATCATGAGTAGGATAGTTGCCCTCATGCTTCCGCAACTGCCGCGAGGCATAGGCAATCACCTTCCCATGCTGCATTAACACACACCCCAAACCAACTCTAGATGCATCAGTATCAACCACATAGGGTTCTCCCTGCTCAGGCAAAGCCAACACTGACGTAGTAGTCAACATCTCCTTAAGGCTTTCAAAGCCCTCCTCACACTCTTGTCACCAAACAAAAGGAACATCCTTCCCTGTCAACTTAGTCATAGGGCGTGCTCTACTTGCAAAACCCTGCACAAACCTCCTATAGTAACCTGCCAAACAAAGGAACTCATAAAACTCATACCTCGTCCTTCTTCTACTCTTACCACACTGATGCTCCCCACGGTGAAGTTATAGGACGAAAGAATCTCATGCTCAACAAATCCTCTGGTTACTTCCTCAGCTCTACTAAATCAATAATCAAATATGCCCACACCAGCTCACCGCCACCTGAAAATCACCAATCAAAGATCCTTGAGAACTGATCATCTCATCTGTGACCACTCTTCAGGTCATCCATTAAACTTTTCGCCTGTCCGGCAATTCACATCCTCTTTCCAAAAATAGACAAGTCCTAACTATTCATAGAAGTTTCTATTTATGGAAACTTTCCTTTTATGGAATCTTTCCTTTTCTGGAACTTTCTATTCTTACTTTGCAACGACGCTTTCCTTAAATAGTAAAACTCTAACTCCCTCAACACTTTCCATTTCTAGAATCACATAATGCCTTAACTCATTCCACATCAAGATTTCATAAGAACTAATCATCTTATTCTATCTTCTCCAACAACATTATCAGAAAAATCTGCAATACGGTCATCTCGGTCTGAGCAAAACTGTCACCACACTCACAGCACCCGCTGGACCTCCAGCAACACCAGTAAGCACATCGGCCACACTACTAAAATCCAAGATTAAACCACCATCAATTCTCGAGGTCTACACTCTGTCGTTATGTTTATGCTCACGTTCTATACATTGCTTGCTCCCAACTCTTCCACTCTTAGGTCACAACCTTCTAACCATACCGATCTCACTCTCAGACCAGCGTCTTCGAGTTATTCCGTCTCACTCTTGGACCACAATCCTCAAGATCTTGGTATCAGGGGAACTACTCATCCCCTCTGCCACTCTCGGAGCCCTCAGCCCCTTCAAGCTATCGGTATTCAGGGGAATCACCATCCCTTTAGGAGCAACAATCCCTAACGACTATAAATATCTCTCGACAAAAAGTACCTCTTGTGGTCCGAGTATAACATTGCAATGTTACACCTGCCCACTCAACTTATAATATCCAACTGGATTAACCACCAAACAGAGAAAAATCTGCTCCACTGCATATGTCCACCTATCCGCCTCTCTAGGCCCAATACCTCTTGAGAATAATCTCATACCGGTCATTTGAAACTGCTCATCCTCTTAACATAAGATGGAAACTCCTCAACATCCGCAGCCCTCGGCTGCACCCCGCCACATGCGGTAGAACTGGAGCCTGCACTGGTACCCCTCTCGGTAACCGCTCCAACAGCACGCCAACAGATCTGCCAAGCGATCATCTCGACCCTGGGCTACACCTGCTGCAACCGCACATATTGGTTCCTAGCACCCCCGGCACGCTCACCGGCTAACCCCCTCTAGTTCGTCATGATACGCTTGCGACACTGACGTACCTCCTCGTGGAACTCTGGACCCCACACTCGCTGGCCTCGAGACCTGCCCGACCATGACCACGACCACGTCCCCATCCACGACCAACAACCCAAACACCTTTAACCACTGCTCTTCCAAGAACAAAGGCTAACAAGCATATAAACAAATCAAAACCACACAAAGAAACATAACATACCGTGGAATCTCATTGAAGGGTCGAAGAGGATGTTATAGGACTCCATGCCACACACAATTGACTAACTCACATAATCAATCAAAGCAAGCAAATCCAAAACATCTACAGCACAAAGCGTAGTGAACTTAGAACCGTAAGGGCTCTTATACCAAACTGAAACGACTCGACCCATTTTTTTTAAATAAATAATAAATATAAAAATAATAATAATAATAATAATAATAATAATAATAATAATAATAATAATAATAATAATAATAATAATAATAATAATAATAATAATAATAATAATAATAATAATAATAATAATAATAATAATAATAATAATAATAATCTAAGCTAGTCGTCCCATACCCACTAGCCCTAACCACAAACACAACCAACAGCAGAAATAAGAATATTAATAAATAACCAATAACCAATGTGATATAAAAGTATTAATTCCAAAACCATAAACTAATATTTCAAACAACATGAATCATAAAACCAGCAACCTAAGCCACATTCTAATGACTCAACTCTAGCAACCTAGCAAGCCAGACAACATCCAATCGAATCCCTAGAACATGATCCTCCTCATTGCCATGATCCCACGGTCACACTCTGCCTCTACCTGCACCACAAACACAATGAGATGCGTGAGTATTACCAGAAATACCCAGTGAGGCGATCCTCCCATCTACGAGCTATACACACAAGCAAATCAAGAGTACAACTACAAATAAAATATAACAAACCTACAATTAAACAGAACAACCAATAACACTTTCACCACACCTACACATCAACACACAAAACAAGTCATAAAACCCAATCGCTAGACGTTTCTCGAATCCTGATCTCCACTCTTTAACAACCTTCCCACAGGACAAGCTGTCACCAATTGACCTACAGATCAATTGGTGACAGTTTGTCCTGTGGGAAGGTTGTTAAAGGGTGGGGATCAAGGTTCGAGGAACGCCTAGCGCACCAATAACCTACTGGTTGAATTGGATTTATACGGTGAGGGGTTATGATCGATGCCCTGCAGGGCCAGATTCGGGCCTATAGGAGCAAGCTAGCGAGAGAGGGCTAGTGGAGTCCACGGGACGGGTTGTTCCAATAAAAATCATATATATTTACTACTAATCTTTTTCACAAAAAAACATACATGCTCACTACAATTTTTCAGTAAATATATATAGTTACTAATAAAATGATGATCAAATAAAGATAGATTTATTAATGAAAAAACAACACATGATAGGTTTGCCTAAGTATACGTTATTTCTGCGTTTTGGCTTATAACATGTGTGTATTTTTAAAACACAAATAATATGTTGTTTGTGTAAAAAAAAAAAGGTGTTTGATTTCAAAATTGCAAACTTCTGTAACTTATATATAAACATTCATTCATTTTTTAGAAAAATAGCTTTGTTACATCAAGTGCATCATAGGGTTGAAATATTTTTTAACCAGAATCATATAAGGAAAACTTTAGATTTTAGACTCTTGTGCCAAACCAAACTTGTAAAGCATCATCGAACCGCCGATCTCTCGTGAGGCCGATAGATAGCAGTTGATCTTGCATGTGTCGATCAATCAGATGAACAAGATAAGAAACAGGGTGGTGAGGCTCACCATGTGCTCGTCCATTTCGCTCTTGCCAGAGGCAATAGACAGACGTTTGTAGAACAGAGCGAAATAAAAAACCCTGAACCCGAGTATCCCAGTTATCACAAGCAGAGGAGAGAGTCGAGTGCCACACGGTGGAAAACTTAGCCTTGTAAATGTTCTTAGCAGAAGCCTTCCACACCTCTGAACTAAAACTGCAGGCAAAAAACAAGTGGTCTCTTGTTTCAGTGGTGCTATTACAGAGAAGACAAGTTCCTTGTAGACCCCTTCTCCACTGAATCATACGATCTCCAGAGGACAATCTGTTGCGAATATCCAGCCATGTGCAGAAGGCAAACCGCGGCGTGGCGTGAGTGAACCAGATACTTGGATGCCAAGCTACCTCCACTGTCGACAGTCGAACCTGATTCCAAGTATCTTTGGTAGAGAAATGTGTTTTAAAGTGACCATTTGCAGATTTACAAAGCATTTCGTCCTCCCTGGGATTGCTCATATCATGTTTCAGCTACAACTCCGCTTCCATTAAGTTGAAATGAGCTTGTCTGTGTCGCCGGGAATGACGTCTTCCCCACGCCTCTGCAACTGTCATATGCTTACTAGTACCCATTGATATGAAGCCTTGTTCTCCCTCCACATCCACTAGTTGTCCCAGAGTAGACCAGTCATCGAACCAAAAGGAAGTACGTTGACCATTATTCACTTCCATTTTACAGAATTGTTTTGCCAGTTCTAAAAATTTTAGGAGCTTTCTCCACATCCAAGAGCCCGACGCATTTGATTTAATAGACCAGAAAGTCCCCTTCTTTAATAACGTGTTGCGGACCCATTTAACCCACAAAGACTCACTTGAAGATACAACCCGCCATATCAGTTTCAGACAACTAACATCATTCACATCTTGTAAGGATCGTAGGCCTAAACCACCTTCCTTCTTAGGCTTACAAACATCCACCCAAGATAATTTAGCTTTGTTAGGATTTAAATCAGGTCCAGACAAGAGAAACGCCGAACATATCCTGTTGATCTCCATTAAACATTGCTTTGGTAGTCGAAAAGCTGACATCCAAAAGCTGCAAATGCTCCACAACACAGAATGGATCAAATTCAAACGACCTGCGAAAGAGAGGTATTTGGCAGTCCAGGATCCGATTCTAGTCTTAATCTGCTCAAATAATGGCGTATAGTCAGAGGAAGTAAACCGCTTGGTGACCAAAGGGAGGCCCAAGTATCTCACCAGCAATAGTCCAATCTCAAAACTGAATCTAGTTTGTATCAGATGAAGGTCCTCTACAGACAGACCTCCAGTGTATATAGTAGACTTCTCCATACTAACATTTAAACCCAAGAACTGAGCAAACTTATCAAACACCCCGACAATGCCTTCAATAGACGCTAAAGAACCATCCGAGAAGACCATAATGTCATCCGCAAAACACAGATGAGTAACACCAAGTGACTTACAGTGCGGGTGAAAACCAATCTGTTTCAAACTTGCCGATAAGTCAAGCATTCGAGACAGGACTTCCATGCTTAACACAAAAAGATAGGGGGAGAGAGCACAACCCTGACGCAAGCCACAAGCACTTTGAAAATATTCCGCAAGTTCCCCATTCACTTGAACCGAGAATGATGCTATCCATTGAATAAACAATGCCAGTAAAGCAAGAGCCAAAAGCACATTGGTGAGAAAAGGCCATTGAACAGAGTCAAAGGCTTTAGCAATATCGATTTTAAAGGCACATCTGGTAGAAATAGCCTCCTTGTGATAATCCTTAACCAATTCCGTTGCAAGCAGTACATTTTCGATCAGAAGTCGGTTTTTAACAAATGCAGACTGGTTTCCTGCAACAAGGTCCAGTAACACCACCTTTAATCTGTTAGCTAAGATCGTAGAGAGGACTTTGTATATTACATTGCAACAAGAGATTGGACGGTAGTCCTTCATCTAACGAGAATCAAGCCGCTTAGGTATAAGAGCAAGGATAGTTGCGTTGGCTCCCTTGGGGAGGAAACCTTTTGCAAAGAAAGATTGAACCGCAATAACAAACTCCACCCCCACTAGATCCCAAACCGCCTTAAAGAACTCACATGTATAACCATTCGGCCCTGGTGACTTGTCATTCGCCATTAAGAATAAAACTTTCTTTATCTCCTCAGCAGAAACTATACGAGTAAGCTTCTCACCATCAGCCTCAGTACAACGAGAAGGTAACAATGTCTGGAGTTCCTCAACTGTAACACCCTGAAAATTAGGAGGTTGAAAGCAGAGAACCGTTTTGAAATGACAAACAGCTTCTTGCTGAATCTCCTTTGCATCTGAGACAACACGACCATCCAGAGTTTATATCTCACGTATACAGTTTTGTGCCTCACGAGTCTTAACCGCTCTGTGGAACGTTTTTTTGTTTTTTTTATCTCCAACCTGCAGCCAATGGAGCTTCGCCTTCTGTTTCAAAAATCTCTCTTCGAGATTAGCAACAGTGCTCCACCGGGTATAAGCTTCCGCTTCAGCAGCCATAGCAGCTGGAGACGGATTAGTAAGGTTCAGATCTTGTTTTTGGCAGAGGAGCTCATAAGCCTCCTTTGCCTTCGCGACCAGGTGGTCGAGTTTCCCTCTAGCCAATGATCGCAGCTTAGGTTTGAGAGCCTTTAGCTTTTTTGAAAAACGATGAAGTGAGGAAGTCGACATGTGGATAGGCTCTGTTTCCTGCCAGAAATCTTTCACTAAGGGTTTAAATTCTTCTATACCAACCATCACATTGACGAACTTAAATGGTTTGCGTCGGATTACTGGAGCATCAGTAGTGACACTAAGGTTAATCCGACACCGAGAATGATCAGAACACCCTCCAGCCTCAAAAATATTATACGACTGCGGATAAGCATCTAGCCACGCCTCATTCATCAAGACTCGATCCAGCTTTTTAGAAATTAAATCATCATCCCTCTTGTTGCACCATGTAAACAGAGGACCCTGAGAAGGTAAATCAGTGAGTGAGCAATAATTCTTTATCAACTGGAAATCCCACATTCCCCCAGTGACCCCTGGACCCTCCTCCCCTCGAGAGTGTTCCTCTATGATCAGTGTTTCGTTAAAGTCTCCAAAAATAAGCCGTGGCTTATCTTTCATAATGGGAGAGTCCTTATGAACTCGCAAGTCATCCCACAAGCTTTGTCTCTCCTCCACCGTATTCAGACCATAGACAAAAGAGCAGAAAAACTCAGCGTCTTGATCCTCCAATTTGACCGAGCAAGTGATCAACTGCTCACTTTTGTAAAAAGGACTAAGCCTCACAGAATCTCGCCAAAGCACCCAGATACGACCCCACGTGTTATGCTCATGGTTTGTTAGAATAGACCACCCCTTAAACAACTTAGCCCCCAACCGTTGAGCCTTATGCTCCTTAACCCTGGTTTCTAAAAGACAACCAAACTGAAACTTCTGGTCTGCAACCCACTTTTTAATAACTGAATGTTTTGAAGCTGCGTTTAAACCTCGTACATTCCAGAAGAATCCAAACATTAATGTTGTTTGGAGGATTGACGTGAGCCCTGATCCTTAGGCTGGATCCGAGCTGAATGAGAGGGTGGTATCGAAAGTACTTTGTGAGCCGTATTGGATTCACGAGGAAGAGACGGTCTCAACTGCTGCTTCTACTGCACAGGACCCGGAGGTAGATTAGACTGTTGGGAGATCTCCAAACCGCCTGAATCCTCTGTCTTATCCTCTACACTAGTTTCCTCACTACTCTTATCAACGTTCTCTATATCCTCCTCAGTAGAACCCTTATCAGACTCATCCTCCCCTTTTTCATCTCGACCACTTAGAGCAGAAAAAACATTAGATAAAATAGAAACTTCACCAAACTGAAGGGCTGCAGTAGTCTTTTTCCCCAGACTACAAGCCAATCTAGGTGTAGTCCAAGCCTCATTGCTATTCACTTCCTCAGTAGAACATCCGCGTGATGGTCTTGAAACAATCCCCTGATTGACTACTACCTCGGAAGTTATCACACCCGAGGTAGGAACCACTGGCAGATCATCTATCACAGGATTCTCAGTTGGAGGCGAAACAGTCTCCACCATCGAGCCTGTTGCAGGGGTAGCTAGAGAAGAGGACTGCAAATGACCCCATTTATGACAAGTACTACACTTAGGCGGCAACCACATATATGAATATTTGATCACAACATCAAGTTCTCCTTCCTCTTCCCCCGTGAAAACAAATTGTCGTGGGAGATCCTTTGTTAAATCAGCTTCCACCATGACTTGAGCTATATCAAAACTAGTGCAGAGCTCTGTGTTAGGGTGTAGTCTAATCGGCTTACCCACTGCACTGGCCAGGAATTCAATACCCTTGTCAGTAAACATTGTAGGTGGCACGTCACGTAAAATAACCCAAAGGGGCATCGTCTTCAAAGCTGGTTGCGTTTCTTCCTTGAAAGGAGACCATTTAGAGACCACCATTGGAATATCCATGATATTCCACATTCCCCTGTTCAAAATCCGACGCCTCGTACTGTAGCTATGGATCCGAAACTTCACAACAGCATCACTAACCTCATAAACATCTATCATAGAGGATTTATCCCCCAGACGCCAAATTTTGTTGACAATCATGTGGATCTTCCCCACATGCGGTGCTTTAATACTCAAGAACTTACCAATAAGAAAGTCCTCCCATAGAGGGTTTGCTCCTGCAAATACCTCCTTAGGCACAACCACCTTCGTCTGACCATCCACCTCCACAGCATCAAACTTCTGCCGAGTAAAAACATGCTTACGAGCGACGTTCACATAAGATCTCTTCTCCCCCGGTACCTTCTCCGATACATCCTGACTTTTCAAGACCACCTGAGTCGATACACCTTCTGAAGTCACGTTCAAATCCACACCATGACCCCCAGCACTCGGAGAAGAAACAGCACCTTCCTTCGTTGTTGTAGTACCACCGGTGACCGTCACCGGACTCTCTCCAACGGGAGGAGAGGCCGACGGTGCCATCAAACTTGCGAGAAAAGCCAGAAACCCTAGATCGCCCTTTTTCCGCCAGCCACGTCAGCAAACTTTTTCCCTTCAACTTTTTCTCTTCTTATCAAACATTCATTCATTTTTATGGTTCTCTTATATCTGAGATATATTTAATTCCTAGAACTCCATATGAATCTATGAAATTTTATCACTTTACAGAACAGAAGATGCAATATTTTAGTTACATTGCCCTCACCGTGGAAATCCACATCCACCAGTAGGTTATTGGTGCGCTAGACGTTCCTCTAATCCTGGTCTCCACTTTTTAACAACCTTCCTACAGGACAAGTTGTCACCAATTGACCTACAGATCAATTGGTGACAGTTTGTCCTGTGGGAAGGTTGTTAAAGGGTGGGAACCAAGATTCGAGGAACGCCTGGCGCACCAATAACCTACTGGTGGATTTGGATCTCCGCGGTGAGGGGTTATGATCGATACCCTGCAGGGCCAGATTCGGGCCTATGGGGGCAAGCTAGCGTGAGGGGGGGGGGGGCTAGTGAAGTCCACGAGACGGGTTGTTACAATAAAAATCATATACATTTACTACTACTCTTTTTCACAAAACAAACATACATGCTCACTACAATTTTTCAGTAAATATATATAGTTACTAATGAAAATGATGATTAAATAAAGATAGATTTATTAATGAAAAAACAACACATGATAGGTTTGCCTAAGTATATGTTATTTCTTCTATACTTTGCGTTTTGGCTTATAACATGTGTGTATTTTTAAAACACAAAAATATGTTGTTTGTAAAAAAAAAAAGGTGTTCATTGATTTCAAAATTGCAAACTTCTGTACCTTATATATAAACATTCATTCATTTTTATGGTTCTCTTATATCTGAGATACATTTAATTCCTAGAACTCCATATGAATCTATGAAATTTTATCACTTTACGGAACAGAAGATGCAACATTTTAGTTACATTGCCCTCACCGTGGAAATCCACATCCATCAGTAGGTTATTGGTGTAATAGACGTTCCTTGAACCCTGGTCTCCACCCTTTAACAACCTTCCCACATGACAAGCTGTCACCAATTGATCTGTCAATTGGTGACAGTTTGTCCTGTGGGAAGGTTGTTAAAGGGTGGGGACCAGGGTTCGAGTAACGCCTGACGCACCAATAACCTACTGGTGGATTTAGATTTCAACGGTGATGGATTATGATCGATGCCCTGCAGGGCCAGATTCGGGCCTATGGGAGCAAGCTAGTGGGAGGCTAGTGTGGTCCACGGAACGGGTTGTTACAATAAAAATCATATATATTTACTACTACTCTTTTTCACAAAATAAACATATATGCTCACTACAATTTTTCAGTAAATATATATAGTTACTAATAATAATGATGATTAAATAAAGATAGATTTATTACTGAAAAAACAACACATTATAGGTTTGCCTAAGTATATGTTATTTCTTCTATACTTTGCGTTTTGGCTTATAACATGTGTGTATTTTTAAAACACAAAAAATATTTTGTTTGTAGAAAAAAAAAAAAGGTGTTCATTGATTTCAAAATTGCAAACTTCTGTAACTTATATGTAAACATTCATTCATTTTTATGGTTATCTTATATCTGAGATACATTTAATTCCTAGAACTTCATATGAATTTATGAAATTTTATCACTTTACGGAACAGAAGGTGCAACATTTTAGTTACATTGATAGAGTGTTTAAGATTCATAAACAATTGTATAACATGTTTCTTTTATTTTAAAAAAATGTTTTTTAAAAATTGGTTAAAAATGTTTTTACATGTTTATGTGTTAACGGAGGAGGGAGTATTTGTTTAAAACATTTTTACTCCCTTTGTTTCATAATAAAATTTTGCCTTTTACCTTTTGGTAGCTTTATTAACCCCGAATAATCGATGTGATTTACAAACTTCGTAATTAAATGGGTTTCAATTTTGTCGGAATACCGTTTTCATACTTAACTGTATCTGGTTAATTACGATCGTAAAAGCATTACACACTATATAGTTTTTTTTTGATAAAAAGAAATTAGGTTATACATATAAATGAGGTTTTGACTCTACTAAGTCGTGTTACTTTGCGTAGTAGGGATTTACTATGAATTGAGCATTATCGATTCAATGATGACAAAAAACAAAAGAAAAAATTATCTTGACGAAGATTATGGTTTATAACAAATTATTCGTAGAGCGGAATCAATTGATGAAACTCCACACTTTTCCATCAAACACTTCAACCATATGCTAATTTGTCCATGTAACATATGGATGGAAAAATGGCAAAAAAAATACCAAATATTTGCCAAATATTTTTTCATACCTCAACTTCAATAGTTTGTAAATAACATCATGAACCATATTTAAATTCAAAATTTCTACCTAAACTATATATAAAATTAACTTTTCTACCTAAACTATATGAAATATTATCAATTTCAACATCTGCTGGAACGGTTTTAAGCGAGAGTTTGACGGTACTGAGTCAGACAGCTTGTGGTGTTCACATGACAGTAGGACTTTGTGAAACGTTGTCGTTTTGGTCATTTTTGGATGTGATGTGGCAAGAAACAAAACCTCGTCATTTTGCATTTGGGGATTAAAATCGACGTCGTTTTGCATCTGGGGATTAAAATCGACATTGTTTGCATATGGGAATGCTGTAAGTAAATCAATATGAAATTTTTGATTGTGGAAATTTTGTCAGTTTGCATAAGGTAATGCAGACTTGTGCTTGCTGGAAATGGGAGATGAGTAGACTCCCATGTCGTCATGCATTACGAATCATTGCAAAATACTAAATAACGTTGTTTTATTTCTTCCCACAACACACCCAAAATGATGAAAACGTCGTTTTTCCCAAGTCCCACTGCCACGTGGATGATACGGGTAGTCTGACTTAGTACCGTTAAACTTTCACTTAACACTGTTCCAACAGATGTTGAAATTGACAACATTTTATATAGTTAAGTTAGAAATTTTGAATTTAAATACGGTTGAGGTTGTTATTTACAATATACTAAAGATTAGGTATTAAAATTAAAAAAAGTTTGACAATTAGTTGGGATTGATTTTGGCCATTTCCCCAACACATGGATATACCCATATAATTTTATTAAAATAAATTATTTGTTAACATTTACAGCACAAGGATTTTCTTTCTATAAATCAGATGAATGTTTTAACACAATTTAGTTTGCAATTCACATTTAATTCATTTATCTAAAATATTGGAATTTTAGAATTTTTTTATAACTGAGCTCAGTATTGATCCGTGCATCGCGCGGACAACTTTCTAGTGAACAATATTTTGTTCAATTTTTTATTTAAACAAACTAAATATTTATATAGAAAAATGAGAAGGTGAAGTGAAAGTAAGTAAAAATATAGAATTCTTATTGAAAATAAATTAAATATATAGAACGAAAACATTCCCAGTTAATAACTGTATTAATTCATTACAACAACAAGACATATGCATATCAATTAAAACTTGACTGTAGTACGTACACTGTACACAAATACACGACGTCCTCTTGAAAAACTTATACCAAAATGGGAATCTGAGGGCTTGACATGAGTTTGTTAGTTCCATTACTGTTTAATTTCTTTACTGAGACTTCATCACCGTTCCCCACTAATGCCTTCAGATCAGCGTCCGTGATTCTCTGAAAACATTATCGAATTGAAACCAATTGAGTATGAGGGCCCTTTCTATATATATATATAATAAATCCATTCGTAGTTTATGCTAATATATTATTTAATATAAAATATTTCGAATTTTTTAACGCATATATGTATAAAATCAAAAACCATTTTCTGCTTGGTTAAATCTCTGAATCGTGAGAAGATGTCTTTCAATTGCTCATCATTGATTTCGTATCCCAACTGAGAAAACAAATTATGAAATACATTTTATCTCCAAAAAGTGTCATATCGTGCAATAGTTATCATATATGATTAAAGATTAAACTATTAATTACGAAATCACAACGGTACCTCTTTCAGCCGGTCTTTTACAGCATGATGTCCACTGCATATATTCATTAATGTTTGGTTAAACTAATTAAACAATGGTACGTAGCTTTAGTAATATAAAACTAAGAAACATCACTTACCTAAGCTTTCCAAGAACAAGTCCAGACTTAAGAGATTTTACGATCCCAATATCTTCTGGTGATAAGATCTCATATGTACTTCGATTTTTCAACATTCCATCCTGCAAAATGTTTGAACAATCACCATACATACACATGCATACATCAGACCATTTCCCATATTTTATTTTCTTGTCATACATATATAATAATAAATTACGGAACCTGGTGAATGCCACTCTCATGAACAAAACAGTTGTCTCCAACTATGGGTTTATGTGGTTGAGCATACAAGCCAGTATACTCTTGAACCTGCTCAAGAATTTACATATGTTTTTGTTAATGCTTATGAAGGCCATAGGAAATTAAATCATTATCTATTGACATATAAATTTCAATTTGTATATATGAAGTTACCATCTTGCTAGTAGCCATAATTTGGCGTGTGTTTATATTTGTGTAAACACCATCCATCAGATATTCTCCTCGACATTTCAAAGCTATCGCGACCTACATACAGTCACAAATAATTGGTTTTTCCATAAAAAACATGAATCATGCATGTACGCATGACTCCACAATTTAAATACTTTATTTAGGAGTCACCAACGTTGGTGCGATGGCTATCATTTTAAATACTTAATTTAAGGGTTACACGATTCATGTGATTCCATTCCTCTTTTTCCTAGTGTCAATTCCATTATATCATACATTTCAGCTTGTAGGTTTAATTTTTCTTATTAATTCTTTATTTTTTCCCCTGCTTTTATCATATTTTCATATGATTTTGTAAACTTCAATTTACCATATTTTTATTACAAGTACAACTCCAGCATATTTTAAAATTATTTGTAAATGATGTGTTTACTTTTTTATTTTCCAGTGCCTTGCTATTATTATCATTTTTGTGTTTTTATTAGTCTTCTAAAATAAATAGTAAAATAGTAGTAAGGTTAAAAGCCACATTTTGAAAATTTTACTTTGCTATACCAAAGAAAGATACTCATGATTCGACAATATCTTACCTCTTCAAGCGGCGCATTCCCACTTCTTTCACCTATTCCATTGATCGTTACTTCGAATTGTCTGACTCCAGCACATACAGCCTAAATATAATGTAAATTTGTTGTTTCATATTTTTGTCATCATCTTGATAATCTATTTTGTGAGGCAATTTAGTTAAGTACCGCGATTGTGTTGGCCGTTGCAAGACCAAGGTCATTGTGGCAATGAACGCTTAAGATAACATCATCAATTCCAGGAGTGTTTGCTTTCACATAGGTCACGAGTTTTCCGAATTCGTGCGGCATTGTGATCCCTACAGTGTCCGCGATGCACACCGAGGTAGCACCCGCTTTGATCGCTTCTCCTAGAATCGTACATAGAAAGTTCTTCTCCGACCTGAATCAGAATCACACTAGTATTTAAAAAATGCCAAATATGACATGATCATATTTGAATGTCATAACTTAACGGCTAATAATTTTTATACTATGATCTGGAAAGTTTCAGACGTTCATTTACGTGTTGTTGCACTTAGCCACTTGCATGTAAAAAGTACTTTTTTTGGCAAACGTACTGAAATTTCTGTTCTAAAAAAAAAAAAAAAAAAAAATTCGTTGTATTTTTATATATTACTTTCAAAATAGAAATGCAAATGCAAACGTAAGATTACTAACAAAAATTTTGTAACGTGAAACCAAATTGATACAAACGACAATCAAAATATATTCAAGTTTTTAGATATTTACCTGCAACCGTCTTCGCAACCAAATTGGATGTCATGGAAGCCTAAGCTTTTTGCGAACCTAATACTACTTATGGACATCTCGATCACTTCTTCTTGAGTCTTTTTCAACTTATATTTCATGTGAATGTCACTCGTAGATGTAAATACGCATATCCTCGGCCTCTTTGCGTACTTCACCGCATTCCAAGCGGCCTCGATGTCTCTATGTTTGCTTCGTGCAAGGGTGGATATCACCGGGACATAACCTGTTTCCACATCCACCTAATGATACCACCAACATAATTGTTCAATAAGTTTTTTTTTTTTTTTTTTTAAATTGCAAAATCTGTCAATTACTCCAGTTTATGTTAGTAATTAATATTTGTGTAAGCAGTCATGAGTTTCCAACCCAAAACAACGTGCAATGAGTTGAATTGATCAATATCTCTTATTCACTGGTGTTTGTTATTTCTCACTTCCGATGGAGGATCCCTAACACTTTGCATGCATATATAACTGAAGGAAATAAAATCTGTATATTATCATTTTAACTGAAGGAAATAAAGAAACAACCTCATTCCCCACGGTCTTGGCGATGGCTTTAACGGTTTCAAACTCTTCTTCCGATGACCCGGGAAAACCGACTTCCATGATGTCTACTCGGAGTTTAGCGAGTTGGCGGGCAATATTTAGCTTCTGTAGTGGAGTAAGAGATCCACCTGGAGCTTGTTCGCCCTCACGAAGTGTCGTGTCGAGTACACGTACATACTTCTCGTTTGGGAGCTTGTTCGGTATGTACTCCGGCCACTGTTCCACGATGGGTTTGAGGTGAGTAGCACTAGTTGCCACCTTTTTGGACCCAGAGGAGCCACATGAGATGAGCAAAGTCGGTTTGTTGCACAGACGGATCAGGCGGATAGAGGGAAGAGAAGATTTAATGGGTAACACTGACGAGAAAACGACGGGGTGACCAGTGGACGTGATCATACTGGGAGATGTGCGAAGTACCGAAGCCATAACTGTAGAGTACGTATGACAGAAAGAGAGAGATATTTTTGTTAAATTTGAAAGATATATAATGAGAAAACTGAATTGCAATGAGATACACTACACGTACATTATGATATACATATATATATATTTATATATAGGTAGACATCTTTGACTCGAAACCTTTTTTCTTTTTTTTTTGTGTGATTATAAACGATAAAGTGTTGGTGTTATTATGTGTTTTTTTTAATCTTATTAACATGTTTTCTTAATTGTTTGCAGAAAATCCCTGCCCACTCCCACGCCCGACTAAACTAATCCATTGCAACTCTGTCAAAGATATGGTTCTGATACAAAGTAGGTGTGTTACAATTTTACGCAACATTTTCAATTACTTCAAATATCTACTAAACTTTTTGGGTTTCAGACGTGTAATTTTGTTTCTAAGACTTCACTACTCTTAACCAAAAATTACTAATGCTTCAACTCCAAAGTCATCCCATCTTAAGCGTACTTTTCTAATAAATTTGCACCACACATTATATGTTGATTGATGAAAAAAAAAATAGATAAAACGAGCATTACAAATGTTTTAATGTTATTGAGGATTAGTGAGATATATAAGATCATTATTATTTACAAAAAAACACCAGAAAAAGAAACTTAGTTGAAATTACTTTAAAATTGTTATTACAATTACAGTTGCATTTACATTAATGCATTTCTGATATTATTTTTTTTCTGAGCATAATTAGTTAAAGGAAGAGTAATTAAAATAAAACCATGTATAAAAATAAAATAAAAATAAAGTAATCCTATAAAATAACAGATCTTGTGGTAACTACCAAAAACATTTTGCTAGCTACTGTTTATACCTTTATTTGCTTCCTACTTATTAATTGAGAAGTAAAAATATGAAACTAACCTTAAAATGTGTAAAAAATTACATTCAATTGCCATTAGAAAATTTTAATTAAGATTAATCAATTAATTAAAAATAAAAAAGCTGACAGATCAAATATAAAAGAATTAGAAAAATAAAAGAAATCTATTCAAATCAAAACTAATTTGTACTTGAAAAAAATAAAAAATAAAAAATAACTGCTAATATAATAGAATTTATTTTCTTCTTTAATTTTACATTGTCATGCCATTGATTTTAAATAATTACTAGTTTAGAAAGAAATTTCTCTCTCTAATAAATTATAGACGAAAATTAAATTTTTTTTTTATATAAAAAAATCGGAATTTCAAAAACTAAGATTTTATATCCAAGTAGTCAATATAATTATTTTTAATAACAAAATTTCAAATATTTTGTTAAAATTTCAAATTATGATTCTCATATCATCTTTATTTTATTTTATTTACAAATTGTTTGGAATTTTTATATAATACTTATGATTAATAAAATGCAGATTTGTTTCTACATATGTTGTTATTTGAACCTTAAAAAAAAGATATATTACTCAATCTATGAAAATAAAATGTGTGTTTTAATTTTCACTTTAGCGGATTGGTAAAACTAAATTTATATAGCTGATAAATTAATAAATTTTATTTGTTTATAATTGTATTATTAAAATTACTACTTCATATTCTACAAAATAATGATACAAATACAATAAAAAACAATATAAAACTGTAATATATATAAGTAAAAATTAAATATTATAATATTCTAAAATAATTAATATTCAAAAAAACATATACAGATTTACAGAACCATTAAATATAAATATTATTTCAAACAAAATAATTTTTTAAAAAAAATAAAACAATAACTTTTATTATTCTATTATAATTTTTTTAAAAATGTTGAAACACGGGATATTGCCTAATTGTTAGTAAAAAAGACTATTACGAAAATGTCATTAAAGAGAAAATGCCGTTATTATTTTTAATCCATGTTTCGAGTTATTAACTGGAGACTGCTACTCTTTCTTTCGTTTGGATACAATGGAAAAAAGTCTGCGGGGATGTGTAGTATAACTTTATGTTAACTTGTTACTTAAACCAACTCTAATTGTTTTTTTTTTGTTGATTAAGTATAATAGACTTTACCACATCATCTAAATATAATTTATGATCTCGTCTATTCGTGCAAGGTTTTATTCGTTGAAATGATACTATTTTTTTTGGAACTAGGATTTAACCCGCGGTACACCGCGTGACAATATTTTTAATATTAAAATTTTAAATTTATATTGTATTTATTTGTTATTTTATTATTATTTTATTAATTTTTAGATTGTATAGTTATGAATATTTATTGGATTTTAAAAATATAAAATTTTACAGGTATTTGATATAAGTATTCAAAGTATAGGATTTTTGTAGTGTTTTCAAGATTTTAACTCGTGTGGTATATGTATAGTCTATTAATACATTTATCTCGTAGTACACATCTAAAAGTGTTTTTTAAAAAAAAAATTTCACTTAACTCCCTATATGGCATTAATGCTAACCCGTCTCACCGAAATCAAAATAAATTTTTGCTGATGAAATATTAATGCGTTTTTGGAAAACTTAGATGGATAGAATTGTTTTTGGAAAAATCAGAATGTATAGATATTGTTAAGATTTTATGGCAATAAATGTAACAAATGTTGGTCAATTTAAGAAAGTTATTATTTGAGTTTCTCTACAATGTTATTTATGGAATTGTTTTAGGGGTTAATATTGTAAAACAAAAATTAAATAAGTAAAACTTAAAGGGCATAAAACAAAATGTACTTCAAAAATGTTAATATAGATTACTAAGATCTGATCAAACGTGTTATGCACAATAAATGAAGTTTGATCAATTGTTTCATCATGGACCTTACATTTGTCTATTGCCAAATTATATGAGATGATTTGACCCACTTTTCTGACAATTTTTATTTTTATTTTTAATGATTCAGAAACTATAACCAAATGTAGCAATACGAATTATTTGGAATAGTCGATAGTTTAGACGAATTGATACAAAGAACAGCACAAAGCAAGTCTTCTATATTATTATTAAGTAAGTATGCTAAATTGTCAGAATGTTTTTGCTAAATAATATCGATAAAATATGCTACACGGTTGGATTTTTACAAATATAACTAAGGCCTTTTGAACTTTCCATTATTTTGTCAAAACTTAAATTACATATTCAGATTTTTAATTGAAACTTTGGGTAGTTAATAATTGACTAGTGTTTTGTTTTTTGTCCGAAACAATTGACTAGTTTTTAGAAACAACTAAAGTGAAAAAAATACGATGTGGTAATACGTATTGAATACTAATGAGTGGAGGCATATATTCTGTAGACTCCATAGCTTCGCTGTTTATTTTCGGAACTGGTTTACTAATTATATTTTACTGAATTTTCTATAGTTATGAAGCAAGAATTATATATATATATATATATATATATATATATATATATATATATATTAGTTGTCACTATGTGTTATGCACAGATTTAGTTTACATTATTTTTAGATATTTTTTTGTAATTTTTTTGATCATCAACATATAATTTTTCTTACCTCAAAACACCATATCTTATTAAGCCGGTTCAAATAGGATAGCCTTGTGAGCTAACAATTCCGGACCCTGCGGATTTACATAGGAAAAGAAATATCCTCGTGTTCGAGCCGCTTTTGCAAGACGGACGACACAAATATTGTTCAATCTAGGTATAAATCCAATAGAAAAAATAGAAAACCTCTTTTGATAAGACTAAAAAGAATATAATTCCGAAGCTAATGCTGGCCAGTCTTTTGACTCATCTATGACACTTAAAATCTTTTGACAATATATCTCAAAATGAACCATATCATATCCCAGAGAGAGAGAGAGAGCACTTTCCATGGTCCAGCATAGAGAGAGCATTTTCATTAAAAACCTAAAACGACAACTAAATTAAAACAGAAGGAGAATTTCATTGTTATAGGAGTCACATAATTTGTGAGAATTATAGATATGCAACCATTACATATTAATATATTTTCTTATATATGTAATATTTATAAATACTATTATAAATCATTCATTGCATTAATATAAATATTATGAAAGTTACGATAATGAGAGTTAATTAGTACAACATATAGGATTGATGAGACATTATAGAAAAAATAATAAAAAATGTTTCAGGTTTATAAAAATGCATTATTGTGAATTAATAATTAAAATTGTCTATTTTTAAATATATATCCAAAATTTATATATTATAAATATAGATCTTTGAGCGGGCATCTTAGCTAATCAAATCATGAATTTAAATATATATATATTCACTTCTCTCTTTAAACAGAAATATGTACAATTATCTCTTTATCAAAAAATATATTCAATTCTCATTTAGTTATTTAGATATTATATATTAAAATATAATTTAGTTTAATTTGAATGGATTGAAAATAATGTAATATCAAGATCATGTGAATTATTTATATTAAAGTGTGGAAATAAAACAGCCAATTATTACTCGACATTATCCTATACAACCCATATATATATATATATATATATATATATATATATATATTATAATATTATTTCTTAAACAATTTAATCATAAAATTATTTGTTAAGCGAAAATTTTATTATGTAAATTCAATTGAATAAATTTGTTACATTAAAAATTAAAAGAAACAAAATGACACTTGTGAAAGAAGAGAACATCAAATGACAATCTTTTGCAGCTTTCCAAAAGAAAACTTTACTTTATTATTAGATGATATAATTATAATATAGTAAGATTTCTTTCAACTTTTACTCTAAGAATCTGGCGCCCAACATCACTATACATTAAAATTCTTTTAAAATCAAATACACATGACATTATTTATCTTTTTATAAATATTTTAAAATGATTGCATAAATCAGCTAAAGATGAACAATAGAAAAAATAATTTACATTTTTGGAAAAAATATTCAAGACTTAGTAAGACAATATTTCTTCTAAACTTAGGAACTTCCCGAAAACGGATGATCCAAAGAACGATACTATTGTTACCGGTTTTTTGTTGTTCGTTGGAGATTGAATTGAGGATAGAATAGAAAGTCAATGTTTTAGTTTTCACAATAGTCTGAAAGAGGATTTGTTTGTATGGTAATAGGTTGTTTTTAGAAAACTAAACTTTATAGAATGTTTGAGCCTTTAAGAAGGAGAAGAGATTGAAATCAAATATTAATGATCATAAATTCGCAAGTGTTTCAAAATTATAAGTTAAAAATGAGAAGTAATAGAAACAAAAATGAAAATTGAGAAAATAGTGGGTATAAGGCAATACATAAAATGATGGTATTATTTCAAATCAAAACATAACTGATTATGTTCATAATTAATTCTGAAATTCCTATTATGAAAACTTCTAAATTTTATAAAATTCAAAAATAACATAACGTTTAAAATAATAAGTGTGAATCAAACAATGTAATTATAGAATTAGATCAAAACCATTTCATAATTTTACATAATTTTCCAGAAAGTAAGTTCAAAATTTTAATTTTATATAAACAAATTTTTAAAATTTAATTTAAGCTAATTTATTTAAATAATACCTACCCACCATCATACTTAAATTTGATTACGTTTGTGCCCGTGAAAATTATATAAGATTCAAACACAGAAATTAAAACCAAGAATTCAAACCTATAAATTTAATTAAATGTTGGTATATAGTTCCAAGATGAAACCAATCAGAGACTGATCGATATAATGTGGTTTTAGATTCTTGGGGGTTGCATATGTTTCTGATTAAAGAAAAAAGGAAATACAGATGATTTTTTTTGGTTTTATAAGCCTGTAGTTAATTAGATCTAAACTATAGTTAATTAGATACAAATAAAAAATACTAGTGTCAGAAATATAGTAAGCCAAGTGTCAACTCCTTAGCAAAATTGAGAAAAATCTTTTCATGTTATATAAAATATATATATCACTTTATTATGATTTGTTTGAGAAAAACCTTCTCATGTTATATAAGATATATATATCACTTTATTATGATTTGTTCCACCTTTTAATGACAAGTTGATAAAAATTTGATACATTTCCTTAAAACATTAACTGATTATGTAGTTTTGTATTCTTAATTCATTATGTTCAAATAAATCTTAGGAAATTAAAGAAAAAATCGTGAACATATATCTTTAATTTTCTAAATTGGCAAGTGAGTAGTAGTATCTAATTACTTTTTGGAAACAACCAAGTGTAAAGTAAGGATGTGGTAGTATATTATTTTCTATTGGATATTTTTTTTGGTGAATGACTAGGGGACACTCCCAGAACTTTATAAAAAAGATGAAAAAAACAATTACACTCGAACACGTCTACGGCACCTAATGGCATAGTCCCGCAACAAATGCTCAACTATAGTAGGAACCACAATAAAAGCAAGAAAACCAAAGGATAATTTATTATTTTTACTTTTTCTTTCATACACTCCCTTTTAACTAATAGTTAATATTATATTAGTCACTAATTAAATGCAAATACAATATTAGGACATATAAATCACATGTTATGCACCTCCAGGTAGGTGTCACTTACTAATCTCCGTGAAGAAATAGTAAGTCTGTTGTAGAAAATTGACCAAACTTGATTCGATATTATTTGACTAAATGTTCATTTGCCTGTGGGTACTAAAAAAATATTAAGGTATTTTACTGGAAAAAATATTTTACAGATCTTAATTGCTTTTTTAAAAAATCCACTATTATTGGTTCATTAAAATTATGAGCAAAAACAACAACTGAACATATGGATTGTTTGAGGATAAAAAATAGAAAAGAAACATATGGAATTAAGTATTTCAGATGCCAAATCTTATTATTGGTTCATTAAAAATAGAAAAGAAACATCTTATATTATTCTCATAACATTCATAATTCTAAAAAATTGAAAGCAATAATTACAAAAACGAAAGAGCAAGATACCATAGAATATTGTTCAATACATTTTATAAAAATATGTATTTTTTATTTACGATTTTTTTGTTTTTGTTTTTTAAACTCTTATTAGAGATTACGAGTTTGAGACACACACAAAAAAAAGATTGAAATTACGAGTATATATTTTTTCTCAATATTTTAAACATGAAATATGACGTCAAATTTAAAATGGGTAGAACAAGAATTAGCTATTAAGCAAGTTAGCTTATTTCTCAAAATATTCTTGTGTGTGTTTCCTCATCTCTACCAGAATTTTTGTACCTGATTATGCTGGAAATACCTAAACCACACTATCAATACACTCTCAAGTAGAGTTATGGGAATAATATTATTTGGCTTGGTAGTGGAACCAACATTTCTTTCCATGCAAGGAAATACAGAGATCAGTTGAGAGAGAACACAAATAATTTCCGTTAAGAGTAACGTGTCCCACATGCATATAGAAAGACAAAAATAAAAATGAGAAAAAATCTCAATGATAATACCACAAAAAGAAAAAGAAGAGATTTCTAGATAGCATAAACGACAATTACTTCATATACTGGGAACCTCTCAATTACAAACGTCAACTCAATCTCAAGCAGAACGTATAGGGGAAGGCTTTTGGTTCTGTAGAGGACTCAAAAGTTTGTCCCGACATGGAAATAGAAAGCCAATAGGGTTTGCTAAAAGCTTGAAATCTTATTCCTCAAATAATTTGAAAGAGAGCACAAATATTTTTCCATTTAAGGTAATCCGTCCCACATATAGAACGACAATATAGCTATCAACGACCATAGGATAGAAAACGACTCTAATATATATGATGAGACAATTCATGTTTTATACTGATCATATTGCGTGTCGTTTACAAATACAGTATATAATGTAATTTTTTTCATTGGGCAATACGTTAATTAAAACACTTATCAAATATTTACATTGAAAAATACTACAAAATAACACGTATTTTAAAATAAAACGGTGTAAAACTACACTTGAAAGAGAGAGAAAATGATTGAAATCTCAAATGATTGAAGCCGTAAGACCTTGTTTATCGGTAGTATCATACAGGAGTTCTTAGTGTTTTGACTCAAAAAAATAAATCAGAACAAAATAAAAAAATTCAAGGGCGCCTCTAATATAGTATACCTGATTGTGGTTTAAGAGACGATGTGTGTCGGGTTTTGGTTGGTCGAAAGAATAATATAAAGGAAAAAAAGCTGAGAAGCTCGATTTTATTTTTTTTCTTCTCTCTTTCTCTCTCTCTCTCGCGATCGAATTCCCGAAATGCCGTGTGATATGTAATGGATGGATTTGGAATCAGGAGAAGGGTTTGGAATCAAAGGATTTGGAGATGAGTAGCAAAGGCGATTGACTCGGCGGAGATTATTTGTTCCGGTATGATCCTTTTTTTTTATATTGTTAGAGGCGAATCCTTAACTGTTTGACCGATATTGTTAGAGGCGAATCATAGTTGAGTTTTGTGTATACATATATAAACACTTCAGACTTTTGATTTCCCTGTGTTTTGTTTTGAGAAAGTCATCAGCTTTTACTTTGTTAATCTCTTATTTGTATTTGGAAACAGGTAAAATGATTGTTGAGATGCTTGGATGGGGATTATTAGAAGGGAAAACCCTTTTTGGTTTTTGTTATGATTTCCGGCAAAGCAACAGGTTTCAAAAAAGATATCTCTTTTGAGTTTGATTGAGGCTTTGGCGTAAACATTGAGTGATCGGTGTATTGACTTTTTTTTTGTGTGTGTGTTGCAATGGGTTTAGACTGCAGGAAACGTTGGACCAGTTTGCTAAAAAGTTGGAAACAGTTTACAAAGCTTCAGGAGAGAAGAAGATTAATGTTATAAGTCATTCTATGGGAGGACTGCTGGTGAAATGTTTCATGGGTCTGCATAGTGATGTATGTTGTGATATGATAGGCCAATCACTATTTTGGCCTTATCCAAAATCTTTCTGTGGACAGACTCTATCTTAGGCCAATCTCTGTTTCTCTCTGTCCAGAGACACAGGACAGAGTTGTGGATTCGCCTTTGTAACGATGAGCAATGTCAAAGATTGTAACATCATCATCGATAACCTCGATGGAACTGTAAGTTTCTTGCAAGCTTTTACAAAACACACATTGTTGGTGTTGGGTTTCGACGATCATAAGGCCCACCAAATAAGCCCATTAGGGCGTACGCGCAGGCCAGGAAAAGAGGCCCAGTAAGGGCCCATGGAGGAAAACCCGAGCAGGAGGATGAAGTCAACATGGAGAAGAAATCGGGATTGGGGAGCCGAGATTGCAGCGAGACGTTCAGGAAGGGTTTCGAGGAATTTTAGTTTAAATAGCAGATGAATGTGAAGGACACAACACATGTAATCAAGCTCAGAGCGAATCAATAGAAAAAGTGAATACAAAAGTCCAGTTCGTTGTTTTTCATAGTTCTAAGTCGATTTGTACCGAAAGTCTGCCCAGATCTCATTTTACAAACTTATTCTTCTAATTGTTGTTTCTAGCCCCAACAATTTGGCGCCGCCTGTGGGGAGTTAGGTCTTTCTATTCTCAAAAATCGACTGCTTTGAACTCCAGCGAAATGGATCCATCCACCGCTAACACAATCATCTCAGAGACTGCTCCACCAGCGGCAGTCCACGGATCCACCTCCATCAGTGCACCTTCCCAAGGTGCACCCGCGTCAGCCCAGTCCGATAACGAGGTTACAGATCTAGTCAGACCCGGGACAGGCTCATCACTTGACGACAGTCAAGCACCGAACCAAAGTATTTTGGGAGGTTCGGGTCTCACTCATCACAGACCCGCCCAAACTCAGAATCTCGGTAGTACAAACCCAGGGGTTACCGTCGGGGTTGTTCCCACGGCCCCCGCGATCTTGACAGGAAACAGGAATCAGTCCCGAGTATGGACTCGTTCAGAGAATAACGGAACGAACCGACCCGGACAGCACCATGCGCCGGTGGTCTCCTCCGGGACCCCCGTCAGCAACGATCTGTCCGAGATTTGCGGAATGCTCGCCGTTCTGATCGATAAGACCCAAAGTCAAGATGCGACAAATCGGGCCCTCATGAACAGAATCGAGCGGCATGAACAAGAGCTCGCTTCTCGCGCAAATCTTGGACCCTATCGGGATTCCGCGTACTTTTCGGGAACAGCTTTAACCAATCCCACGGAAAGAGCGCTTCCCCGGACTCGTCTCGACTTTGAGGCGGTCCACGTTACCCCGCCCGGGATCAGAACGTTACCCGTTTTCGCGCCGTCAGAGAGCAACGGAGCTCCGAGCTCGTCGGTCTTAAATGGTAACGCGAGCTCGCGACGTGACGAGCATCCCCCATCCGGGGACGTCGGGTCAGCAGGGCAGATCCTCCGCACCTCGGGGGCTCTGGAGGGCTCCTCGGTGAGACTGGATCCAGTCCTGACAGGAGAACTCAGAAATGGGGCGTCACGAGGAATAACGACCGAGGATCTCGGTCTTCCCGGACCTCCGAGTAGCGGCGCATTCAGCGCGCAGTTCCTAACCGAGTACATGAATAAGGCAAGCGCCGAGATGGCCCAAATCCGCTGTAAGGTGCACCTGGCAACAAGCGCAGCCTCAGACATCGATCGCGTGATCGCCGAAACAAGGTGTACCCCGTTCACAGACCGAATCGCGAAGGTTCACCTTCGTGACGTGGGCAAGCTCCGCCTTCCCGAATACGCGGGCATAACGGACCCGGGAGCGCACCTCCGAGCTTTCAGATTAGCCATAACAAAAGCTTATCTCACCGACGACGAGTGTGAAGCCGGCTACTGCCGTTACTTCACCGAGAACCTGGTGGGACCGGCGTTGGAATGGTTTGCCTCTTTGGAACTCCATTGACAGCTTCGATCAGCTCGCCTCGGCATTTTTGAAGCAGTATTCAGTCTTTTTCCAAGCTAAGGTGACCGAATCCGACCTTTGGCTTCTCGTCCAAGAAAAAGACGAACCGCTCCGCGATTACATCAATCGCTTCAAGTCAACCAAAGCCAGGATAACCAACCTAAACGACGAGGTTGCCCTGGCAGCCCTTCGGCATGGCTTATGGTACACCTCGAAATTCCGCGAAGAGCTCACCGCTCGACAACCCCCGTCGCTCGACGACGCACTCCATAGGTCGATTAATTTCGCCCGAGCAGAAGAGGAGCGGGCCGCTCTGGCCGAGATCCATAAGTCATCAAAAGCACCGTAAATGGTTTTAGTAGTACACCTCGGCGAAGTCAGGCTGGGACGCTCAGCTCCCCGGAGTATTGTGGGCCACCCGAACTACGCCGCGTGGCAGCACGGGCGAGACCGCGTTCTCCTTAGCCTACGGAATTGAGGCCGTAATACCGGCAGAAGTTACCATAGGCAGTATTCGCCGAGCTGTTTCCCCCGAGAATGAGGAGGAAAATAGCGAAGCGCTGCGCGATCACCTCGACGTCATCGACGAGAAGAGAGAACAAGCCTACGTGCGAGTTCAAAATTACCAGAATGCCATCGCTCGCTTCTATAACTCGAAGATCCGACCTCGGCGTTTCGCCGTCGGGGACCGAGTACTCCGTCGAATGTTCGATCACAGAAAAAAAAAAGAATGCCGGCAAAATGGGAACCAAATGGGAAGGACCTTTCCGTATCACCGAGGTCGTTCGCAATGGCGTATATCGCCTCGTAGACGAGAGCAACGGTAAAGCCGAGCTCCGGCCTTGGAACGTCATGAACCTCAAAAAATACTTCTAAGAGGTATCCATAATAATCGAACTACGACCTGGCTTGATCCCCTTACGGGGTACGTAGGCAGCTCAATATCCTGAGCGCAGCCACCTTCCCAACTCGATCCGCTCCGCAAAATCTTTCCAAATAAAACGCGAATTTTACAATGACCTGGTGCACCGTTACCAAATATACCAAATCAACAAACAATAACTCTTTCTAACGGCGCGACGAAATTGCCTACAAATAAACGTACCTACGACACCAAACAGCACATGCGAATTTCGCACTGTCTTGCAACCGTTTCAAGCTTTTTCGAACACTTCATCAAAAACAAAAAAAAAACAACAAGGTCAACACAGCTCTAGCTAACAGTCCGCACCCCACGACCTCACGTGAAAGCAAATAAGATTTCACTACCCAATTTGGAAAACCTCAAAGGACTTCATCCCCAAATAGCAAATTTTTAGTGAATTCTACGATATAAGTCATAAATCACAATGACTCAAACCAAGTTGGATCAATCTAAACCGTTCAAACCTTTCGGCTCCACCGTTGGATCCTAGGAGAGAGGGGTAATCATCACGAAGATCTCGGAAGCCGAGATTCATTGAGCCTTCCCCGAGGAAGATCGCGAAACCGAAACGACATGAAAGATTCTCTGGATATTCGCCTTTCAACCCTCCCAAAAATAGGTTAAAAGGCTGGGGGGCAATTGTTGGTGTTGGGTTTCGACGATCATAAGGCCCACCAAATAAGCCCATTAGGGCGTACGCGTAGGCCAGGAAAAGAGGCCCAGTAAGGGCCCATGGAGGAAAACCCGAGCAGGAGGATGAAGTCAACCTGGAGAAGAAATCGGGATTGGGGAGCCCAGATTGCAGCGAGACGTTCAGGAAGGGTTTCGAGGAATTTTAGTTTAAATAGCAGATGAATGTGAAGGACACAACACATGTAATCAAGCTCAGAGTGAATCAATAGAAAAAGTGAATACAAAAGTCCAGTTCGTTGTTTTTCATAGTTCTAAGTCGATTTGTACCGAAAGTCTGCCCAGATCTCATTTTACAAACTTATTCTTCTAATTGTTGTTTCTAGCCCCAACACACATCAAAAAGGCATAACGAACTCAAATTCAATAAATAATATGTTTATGTGTTTGGGTGTTTATGAGCAGGTGGGTGATCGACCTTTCACATATATCGTTTACAGAAACAGAAACGAGTTTCTAACCGTGTTCACTGAACCTTTGAGTCGAGCTGAGGAGCCTTTCATTGTTAGACAGGTTGGTTTTTGTCTTCCCTTCCTTTGTGGTATACTTTGGTAGTTCTGATTCAGGAATGAAAGTACAGAACTCTGTTTCTGCATCTCACTTTTCGTTTTTTTTTTCAGTAATCTTGAATAGTATAGCTGAATGGTGTTATTTTACTTACTTGTTGCAGGTGAGGAGATTAGAGTTGGCCTTGTTGAAATGTTGGTTGAGAAAAGGTTTGAAGCCTGTGGATCATAGTTTGGTATCAGATGTAACACAGTTTATTAAGGTTCCATCAGATTTGTAAGAAGGATTCTCAGTTTGTTCCTGTTTTTTTATGTGCAATGACAATTTTGACGTTTTGGGTTTTGACCAAATGCATGAAGATGAGAAATTCAAGGAAATGAAAAACCTCTTTACTGAACTAACGAACTCAAATTCAATAAATTTTTATGCTTAAAGGTATTGGTTACTTGGTTATAAACAGTCAATACTAATCCAATCTGTGAAGAAATCTCAGAGACACAATTTATAACTTATGTGTCTTAGCTAGAATATAACTTATGTGACTACACGCTTCCACCCAGACCTTCATGTGACGCTACTATGCTCAAGAATCATATGTTCGTGATCTAGAAAAAAATAAATGCTTGCAAGATGATTTGGTTGAGAATATTTGGGCAAAATTTGGAGCAAATAAGTATTAAAATTAGTCATTCTCTCCATTTATAAATTGCACTTCTATTGCAATATGTATGAATGTTTTTATTATGTTTTGTATGTTTGAAAATTACTTAAAATTTAATATTTTCTAATTTTATAAAATCTTAAATGTTTACACATTTATACCACTTCTATTCTATTTAAAAGTTTAAATTTTAAAAAACAATATTTTCAAAAATAAGATACCCAAAATAAGAACATACCAATAAAAGATAAAAATTTATCTAAGAGATCATGGCTTCTTATATTCTAAACAGTACAGAATTAATTCATAAAAACATTAAGAACTTCCCTTACTCAAACCCACCGATAAACATGCTCTAAGGGGACTGGGGACATATATATAATCACACAAAATTAATGCATCGCAGGAAATCACAGCCGTTTAATATTGTTTTCTTTCGTACTTGAAATCACAAGTTGTGATTATTCAGAACGTAAAATACAGTAAAACCTCTATAAATTAATAATGTTGGGATCAAGATATTTTATTAATTTATAGTGATATTAACTTATCTATAAATTAATAATTATTATTTTATAGTGTAAATTAATAATTATTAATTTATAGGTATATTTTTAATTATTTAATTTTTAAAAAATTATAAATTGAGACAATATTGCAAAATAAGATTAGAACTTTGGTTGTTGTAAATTTAATGGTATTGGAATTGAATTTGAAATAATTAAAAAATATTATTGACAATGAATTACAATATTATAGAAAAATTCACTTATACACATGACATAATTAATATTCAAATATATGAATAAGAATATCAATTATCATATTTTAATAGTCTATCAAACTATCAAAATGTAAATGATGCATATTTAGAAATTGAAAACTTTAAAAAGTTTTAGCTGTTTTATGAAATGTTATAGAATATTTTATATCATTATATATAGTTTGAAGATACAACATAACAATTGTTTTATAGATATGAGGTTAATATTACAAGATATTAGATGGTGGCAGACTCGATTTCAATCTGTTGAATTTATATTCACCAAACGTTGTAATAATTCAGTAGCTCACCTCCTAGCAAGATATGGATGTCTAAATAGTACATATTATTTTGAATGTTTTAGACCACCTGTTTGGTTAAAACAACAATTGTATCAAGAATATTTCAACTCAGCAATATAATTCACTATTCGACGGAAAAAAAAAAAGATATGAGGTTAATAGAAACATAATTTACTATATCAGCGTATATATATTTATATATAAATTTACATGATTATTAATTTATGATATTATTGGGACCATATTTTATATAGGGATTTCAAAAAAAATATTATCTTATTATCTTATCAAATTTTGTTATTTTTTACATTGTCCCGACTTGGGACTAGCAAAATTTATTAATTTATAATGTTTATTAATTTATAGAGTATTAATTTATAGAGGTTTTACTGTATAGTGCTTTTGATCTACTGTGTTGTTTTTTGTTCAGGACACATTACTTTCGTTGCGTTTTAAACTACACTGGCCCTGTTAGTTTAGAGTCGTGCGACTCTTGCTGTGACTAAAACGACTGAGTTTTTTTTTTTAAGTTAACTTTTATCTTACAGAGAGGAAGATAAGAAAAGTACATAATTGAAATTTTTTGTCAATGGCAATTTGATCTGTTTTTTTTGTAGATCTGCTAAATAAAAAAAACTAGGGGCAGTCGCCGTTTCAAATCAAAAGCTTTTGGTTGTGTAGCTGCTTTCACCGGCAGTTCTGAATATCAAAAATTCTAATCTTTGCGACAGAAAGTAAAAAACCAAAGAAAAAATGAAAAAAAAAAACACTGAAAGTAATTTTGTGATAAATAGTCACCGTCGCTGCGACTAACTGCCGAACAGACCCAAACGTAGAACAAAATTACATGGTACAAATGTATAGTTGTCATGTCGGGGACATTTGATTTAACAAATTTCGTAGTAGGTCGTGAGAGGAAAGATTTGCACCCAAAAAGAAAAAAGAGAAGAATAAGAAACATTAAAAGTATGGAATAGCAGTAAACAAAAAAAAGAACAATAAGGAATAGGAAATTAATTTTTCACTTTATTTGAATGAAAAGAATGAGAACATAAATTATGTTCAAAAACAAAAAAAAAAACAAATGAAAGAAGAGAAATATGTTGTATTGACACAAATATTGTGTATGAGTGTATCATATGACGGACCTTTATTAGCGCTCATACTAAATTGATGTAAGCACTCAGCACAAAAAAACTACTCTACAAGCGCTTATATGGCTCGGACGAACTTATCTTCAAGCAGCGGATGGATAACGATGGATTAATGAAATGTTTTTGATAAATATCAAGAACATATATTGATAAAATTATAATGAAAACGCTCCCCGTTAATACTATTTTTATTCATTAGAATAACAAGACATGCATGCATGCATATCATATAAAGCTTGATTTAATGTAAAATAAAAGGAACATAATATCGTATAGTACACAAACACAAAACGTCTTCACGAACTTATACCACAGAGGGAATCTGAGGGCTTGACATGAGTTTGCTTAATTTCTCTGATGAGAAGTCATCACCGTTCACCACTAATGCCTTCAGATCAGCGTCGGTGATTCTCTGAAAAAAATAACAAATTGAAACTAAGTGAGTGTGAGGGCATTTTTAATCAAAGTTTTAAAACTCCATTAGTAATTTATGTTACAATATGATATATAATTAAAATATTTTGAAATATGAGAAGATAAAAAATATAAAATAAAACCTTTTTCTGTTTGGTTAACTCTCTGAATCGTAAGAAGATGTCTTTCAATTGCTCATCATTGATTTCGTATCCCAACTGAGAATGCAAAAAAAAAAAACAGAAAAAAACATGTAAATATATATGATCATTATATGATTTGAGATTAAACTTTTACGAAATCACATGGGTACGTTACGTACCTCTTTCAGCCGGTCATTTACAGCATGACGTCCACTGCATATATATATATATATATATATTCATTGATGTTTGGTTAAACTAATTAAACAATGGTACGCAGCTTTAGTAATATAAAACTAAGAAACATCACTTACCTAAGCTTTCCAAGAACAAGTCCAGACTTAAGAGATTTTACGATCCCAATATCTTCAGGTGATAAGATCTCATATGTACTTCGATTTTTCAACATTCCATCCTGCAAAATGTTTGAACAATCACCATACATACACATGCATACATCAGACCATTTCCCATATTTTATTTTCTTGTCATACATATATAATAATAAATTACGGAACCTGGTGAATGCCACTCTCATGAACAAAACAGTTGTCTCCAACAATGGGTTTATGTGGTTGAGCATACATGCCGGTATGCTCTTGAACCTGCGCAAGAATTTACATATTTAATTTTGGTCAATTATTATTAAGGCTAAAAATTAGTATAGCATCAAACCTTCATTATAATACACACACACACACACACACACACACACACACACACACACACACACACACACACATATATATATATATACATATATATTTCAATTTGTATTTATGAAGTTACCATCTTGCTAGTAGCCATAATTTGTCGTGTGTTTATATTTGTGTAAACACCATCCATCAAATATTCTCCTCGACATTTCAAAGCCATCACGACCTACATACAGAATAGTCTTTCCATAAAGAACATGAAAGCATCTGATTTTTTTTTGGTCCACCATTTAAATACTTAATTTAAGGATCACGTTACCTAATTCTTTTGGTGGTGCGATTGATATCATTTTAAATATTTTAATTAGAGTCACATGAAGCATGCGATTCAATTTCCTGTATTTTCTTATATCTTCTCCTTTCTTCCTGTATTTTTACCTCATTTTACCGATTACATATTATTATAGATCTATTTTAAAATGACTTGTAACTACTAAAAGCTTTGTTTCTGGTTTGTTGTTCATTTTTTATGGGTTTACGTAATGTTTTATTTTAGTGTTATAAACCTTTTTTTTTGTCCTTTAAAAAATCATAGTAAAAATAAAGGACACATTTTTAGAAAATACTCATGATGACGACGACGATCTTACCTCTTCAAGCGGCGCATTCCCACTTCTTTCACCTATTCCGTTGATCGTCACTTCGATTTGTCTTGCGCCCGCACATATACCCTATATATACATGTATAAATGTTGTAAAAACTTATTGTTCTATATGTTTATTACTCTGTCACCTCGATATTATAATTTTGTACGGCGACTTTGTTAGTCAATCTAGCACAGAAAAAGGAAGATCGTAATTACATACGGAGATTGTGTTGGCGGTAGCAACACCAAGGTCGTTGTGACAATGAATGGCGAAGACAACATCATCAGACCCAGGAGTGTTAGCTTTGACATAAGCCACGAGTTCTCCGAATTCTGGGGGCATGTTAATCCCGACCGTGTCCGCAAATCCCACCGTTGTTGCCCCCGCTTTAATCGATTCTCCTAGAATCTTACATAGAAAATCCTTATCCGACCTGAATCACACTATAGTATTTTAAAATCTATATAGATATATGAGATGATCAAATTTGTAAATTTTATAACTCAACAGCTAAAAGCGTTTTAGATTATATGATTTAAAATTGTTTCAGTTTGCATGTAAAAGGTTATTTTAGAAAGAAATTGTATGTAAATAGAAATGACGCAAGATTACTAGCAAAGACTTTGTAACGTATAACCAAATTAGCCGCAAAAAAAAAAAACCAAATCAAAATATTTTAAGGTTTCAAAATACCTGCCACCATCTTCGCACCCAAGTTGGATGTCAGTGAAGCCCAAGCTTTTAGCGTACTTAATACTACTCACGGCTATCTCGATCAATTCTTCTTGAGTCTTTTTCAACTTATATTTCATGTGAATGTCACTAGTAGATGTGAACAATGTTACCCTCGGCCTCTTTGCGTACTTCAGCGCCTCCCAAGCAGCGTCTATGTCACTTTTTTTGCATCGTGCAATGGCGGCTATCACCGGGACGTAGCCGGTTTCCTCATCCACCTAGGCAAGACAGTAATATATTATTTTATATTCGTTGCTGTCAGTCAACTTTGGACAATTACTCAATTTTATGTTTGTATCTTTATTAATAACAACTTATTTCTGATACCCGATTTCTTTAATATTTAATTAGTATACTAATTTCATCATTTATCAAAAAATAATAAGATAAACTATACATATATCTTGATCATATTATATTTTTATGTAAGGGAAATGAAGAAACAACCTCGTTCCCCACGGTCTTGGCGATAGTTTTAATGGTTTCGAACTCTTCCTCAGACGACACTGGAAAACCGACTTCCATGATGTCTACTCGGAGTTTAGCGAGCTGGCGGGCAATCTCTAGCTTCTGCGGTGGAGTAAGAGCTGCACCGGGAGATTGTTCACCGTCACGGAGCGTCGTGTCTAATATACGCACATACCTCTTGTCGGGTAGCTTGTTCGGTATGTACTCAGGCCACCGTTCCACGATGGGTTTGAGGTCAGTGCCACTAGTTACCGCATGTTTCGACTCAGAGGAGCTACATGAGATAAACAAAGTCACTTTTTTGCACGGACGGTTCAGGCGGATAGAAGGCAGAGAAGATCCAATGGGTAACACTGACCGGCCGACAACCATGGTAGGACTGATGGTTGTGATCATACTGGAAGATTTGAGAAGTAACGAAGCCATAACTATAGAGAAACGTAAGGAGAGAAAACAAGAGATGATTTAATTTGATTTGGAGGATAAAGAATGAGGAAATTGGTTTTCTTTTAAATGGAGTATATATATATAGATATATATGTAATATATGATATAGCTATATTTATAGACAGATTAATACTCATATTTTATATAATTTGTAGACCACTTGGTGTCCAAAGCTTTAAACTAATTCTTATTTTGTAATGGTTTAGTTATTTTTTCAAAGGCGGTACAGTGGTTATAATATTCAAATCCTATAATTCACCAAAAAAAAAATATATATATTCAAATTCTATATGTAATAGTTGGAACTTGGAAGGCTCTCTAAAAGACTTACACATCAGCATGGTACATATATCATTACTCATTAGTATTTCTATTTGGTTACAAAGGATTAAACCATACATTAACTCTTCATTGTTTATATGACAATGACATGCTACTTATTACTTGCATGTATAAGAAAATTAACTAAATTAAAGTATAAAAAAATTAACTAAATTAATTATATTAAACATTGTAACCACACGCATAGACATCAAATAATCGAAAAGTGTTATCATAACGATCATATACTTGACAACTGTAAACGAAATGTATTCAACCATACATTTTAAATGATTTGAGTTTTTGTAAGTTTTTATTTGATATTGATGATTATGAATGAACTTAGAAAATTTGTTATGATTTGTTATCAAAACACTGTAAAATTGTATTAAAAGCCATGCAATTTAGATTTTTGTATTCTGAATTTCTAAAATAATTTGTAATTCAGTTATAGATCATTGCTTAATACATTTCAAACGATGTTTACCCAAAAAAAATAAAATTTAATGACTGTAAATTTCCATTGACACTTATGAATAATATAACATATATATAACAACAAATTTTAAAAGATATGATTAAATAACATAATCTATATATACATTTTTAAGTACATTTTAGGTTCTACCCTTTTATTTGTACTTATTTACAAAGTTAATCCCTAATTTTTTTCCAAAAATAGTATTACTTCAGATTTTGTTTCCTAAATCTATATATACAAAAGTACAATTTGAGTTTCACCCTTTTATTTGTAATTATACAAAGTTAATCCCTAAATTTTTTCCAAAAATAGTATTACTTCAAATTTTGTTTCCTAAATTTTCAACTAAAAAAAATTACAACTATATCAATATGGAAACAAAAACTATGAAATATTTAACCACACTTTCTATCGTGTTTTGAAGATATTCTATCTCTGAATCATTTGCAAATTAACAAAGAAAACAACAATTTGATTCTCATTTTATTTTCCAATAACTGTGAGCTTTGATTCTTAACGTAAGAAGAACTTCAATTTACATTTATTTAAATATTATAATATATATATATATATAAACTTAATAATATTTAAAATATTATAAATATGTAAAATTAAAAAGTTTAAAATACGATATAATATAGTTATATAGTAGATGAGTTATAAAGAGAACATGTTGGAATTAATAAAATATTATTAAATTTGTGCTAACACAAGATAAATTCTCATTTTATTATTTTCAACACTATTAATATTAGAATATTTGACATATAAAATCAAGTTAATTTTAACTAAGATTGTGTAAAATAATTAAATCATTAGGAACAATGTGAGTTAACCGTAGAGTATAAATGACTTATTATGTATTTAGATATCTTATTTTTTTGTTATAATAATTAAAAATCAAAATAGAATCTTAAACAGTAAACAAAACAAACTAAATATAACAAACAAATGGTCATGAAGTATATTGCGGGTTAAAAAATTAATATAAACATTTAGCCGTACAAACGACCAGAAAATTTAATTCCTCTATTTACAAAACATCCAATATTTAACAAATAAATACAACATAAAATATAAATTATATACACGTGGTGTACCGCGGGTTAAAATCTATTAAAATCTAGAATTATTCATTTTAACACAATTCCTTCCATAGGCACATGTTAAAACAAATCTATAGGTAATTCTCTTCTTACAAACATGTGCCTTCTCAAAGATACATAAGGAAGTGTAGATTTTAGGTCTTTTTTCATCCGTTTCAAAATATATAATGTTTTAACTAAAAGTATGCATATTAAGAAGTGTTTACTTTTAAAAAGTTCAACTAATCAGAAACAATATTGCATAATATAAATATTAAATTAATCTAAAAGTTGAATAAAAATTTAAAAACATTTTATATTATGAAATAAATTTTTTTTTCTAAAACATCATATATTATGAAACGAAAGGAATATAATTTAGACTACCAATATTTTGGAGACTACCAAAGTTATGTCATTAGATTACCTTGAAAATCTTATAAGCTTACAACTATATTATTTTCTGGATATAGATTCACGAGAATATTTTTAAGTTATTAGGAAATGAAACTCTTGCATGGAATCAGTTCAAGCTAATGAGTCCGATTAGACCAAGATGAAGCCATTCCCCACTTCAGTCACCTTAATGTATCATAGATGGCTCACGGAAATATATTCAGATTCAAATAGTTTTGTTTTCAAGATAAAGTGGACGAATCTACAATGGGGATAGGAAAGCATACCCATTTTCTCCCAACTTAGAACTAAAAGAATTAGGGGCAATGATTTTATAACATACTGTTTTTATTGGTGAAGATGATATCAAAATACGCATTTTGATGAACTCATAAAGATCATTTTTTCCCCTTTTTTTTTTTTTTGTTTCTTACATTCCACGCATTAAAAATTGTATGAAGAATAGTCTGTACCTCCGGTTTGTATTTTTAACCAGTTTAATTTTAATCATATTCATTGATAACAAAATAAATAAATTTAATTCTTTATATTATGAGACATTATATTTTACTTATTTCACTATCCAGTATATACACCTTTGTAATGATAACCAACCCAATACATATTATATATTCATATTAGTTTGTAGTTATTAATTCATACATTAGTGTTATGTTTGTAACATTTGTAATTTCTTTAAATTTTATTTGTCTTATTATCTGAATTGGAATATATACATTTTTTTGGATAAAATGTTAATTATATTACCAAAAGAGAATTTAAGGTTTACAACAGTTATACAACACACTTTTTTTTTGTTATACAAACAACAAACTGATAAGGCCCATGAAAATGAAAAGCAATTAGAATTCAGAGAGATTAGTTGGATAAATCCTAATTTTATTTTATTTTATTTTCTGAATTGGTATTTTTTAATAAATATTTGATTAGTTTTTCTTTTTTTAATAAATTTTTATTTGATTAGATGTTAACGGACTTCTGTTTATTTCTTTATCTCTCATATATATTTTCTTTTAAGTAATAGTGTACTATCCCATTTATAATAAAAGGGAAGTACACAACATTGTTTTGGTAGACTTTATAATTTTAATAAATGGTTACGAATATGTTATATATAGATTATAAATTAATTCATATATTAATTGTAACAAATAAAACTTTATTTGTAACAGAAAATCTTAAACGAGTTATTCCAAATTGATAGTTCATGGATATTCCAAACTTTATGAAAATTACGTATATGGTTCCAAATATCTATAATCACAATATTACCAATTTATTTTCCACATATTTTATTGATAAACCACATCAATAAAAAAAATTTAAAGGGATAAAAATATACTCTCAATCATAAAAAAGTAATCAAATCTCGCTAATTCGTGATTTGGGATCGTATTCAGAAATTAATCCCCTTTATAATAAAAGGGAAGTACACAACATTGTTTTGGTAGACTTTATAATTTTAATAAATAATTACAAATAGGTTATACATAGATTATAAATTAATTCATATATTAATTGTAACAAAAAAACCTTAATTGTAACAGAAAATCTTAAATGGTTTATTCCAAATCCCCTTTATAATAAAAGGGAAGTATACAACATTGTTTTGGTAGACTTTATAATTTTAATAAATAGTTACAAATATGTTATATATAGATTATAAATTAATTCATATATTAATTGTAACAAATAAAACCTTAATTGTAACAGAAAATCTTAAACGGGTTATTCCATATTGATAGTTCATCGATATTCCAAACTTTATTTTCGGAAGATTACGTATATGGTTCCAAATATCTATAATCACAATATTACCAATTTATTTTCCACATATTTTATTGATAAACCACATCAATAAAAATTTTATTAAAGGGATAAAAATATACTCTCAATCATAAAAAAGTAATCAAATCTCGCTAATTCATGATCTTCGGGATCATATTCATAAATTAAAAATTAAACCATAATGCTAGATTAGGACCGTGCTAGAGTACGGGTTGAAATTTCTTTTATTTATATTATAATTTTAGAATAAAATATAATTTATATGATATATGATTGATTTTAAAAGTTTTTAAGGTCTTAATCTAACATTAATCGTGATCTTTGGAATCGTATTTTATTCTAATATAATATAAATAAAAAGAATTTTAACCTGTGCTTTAGCACGAATGTTAATCTAGTTACATGATTACACTCACAGTCACAGATTAAATGCAAATACAATACAAATTAGGACGTATAATCACGTGGGATGCACCTCCAGGTAGGTGTTACTGACATATCACGTACGCTAATTTCTAGGAAGAAGCTTAATTTAAATTAACAGACTTATAATATTTGCAACTTGTCTACTAACACGGTTCTTTTTTTTCTTTTTGAACACCACTAACACGTTCCTTCTCTTATCTCTCCCTTTAGAACAAAAAGGCAATATTATTTTGTTTCTCTTTTCTAGACATGGTACAGTTCTCATCTTAATATATTAAACATATAATGGAACGAGAGGAAAATTAAGTCAATTACTGCTACTCTTGGTTATATTTGAATATTTTGAATATAGAAGCAACAGACGAATTAATAAATGAGGTGACAATAAATATTGGTGGTATTGATTTTGGAATATAATGAGTAACGCTTTTGTAATAAATGAGTCAATGACGTTTTCAGAAATAAATCGTGAGGTATATTCTATGAAACAATTGTGAAGAAAAATATCGTTTTTGATATTTAATCGGTTACTGATTCATAACGTTTTTGGAAGTTATTTTCAAAAAGTATTCTATGAAGCAATTGTGGAGCAAATCAACCATTTAAGAAAAACAATTAAGAGCAGAGCGTGGATTAATTAAGAGGATTCTATAGAACAATCATAGAGCAAATCATATATTTAAGAGATATAATTAATTTTGAAACCAATTTAAAGCTAAACAACCAATAAGAAGAGAGCAGAACAATACTTTTATTTATTAATTTTGAAACCAATTTAATGCTAAACAAACAATAATGAGAGAGCAGAACCTTACTTTTCTGTATATGATTTCAAAGTCAAGTGACATTGCTAAAAGAAACGTATTGTAACATCCGGAACCCAATTTTGGGTGGGTTTCGATCGACACCAAGAAGGGTGTCGGTCGAAACCACTAAATTAATGGTTGTTCGGTTTGTTTCAAAATTGATCGGTTTAGCTTGGTTTGGGCTGGAAACCCTAGGTCTCGTTTAAAAAGGCAAGAGCAGCCTCTCTTTGTAGGGTTTTGTCTTTTGTTGCTTCTAGAGAGAGAGAGAGGAAACACAGAGAATTTCTTTGGGGAGCCTGATCTAGAGGCTTAAGGAAAAGGTTAAGGAGGGTTAAGAGGAGCATAAGGGCTTGTTTTGGTGTTGTAAAGGAAAAGAGAAGCAGATCAGTAGATTTCTGGGCGTGAATAGGTTGTTGGGGTGTGGTTTCTTGTTATTCTTCATCTCAATCTTCTCTCTTTGCTATGGTGAGTGCATAACCATGGCTTATCTAAGCAATTAGGGTTTGTGTGATTGATTTAGTGATTGTATGGTTGATTCCTTTCGGTTTTGTGTGCTTTTGTGTGGCCATGTGTGGCTTTTCTTGGTTGTGTCGTCGTGGGAGATGATGTGGTGGAGTTTTAGGGTCAGTTGATGGTGGAAATCATCAACGGAGGTGTTGCAGAGGTTGGGTGTCGACTGACACCATCTGACTTCGCAGAAGGAGATCACATTGCAGAAGTGGTGCAGAGTGGTGGTGGTGTCGACCGAAACCAAAAGGAGTGTCGATCGACACCAGGTGTCTGTGGACGCACAGATTTGGTTCCAATTGTCTATTTTGGCTGCTTTATGCTGTTTTCTTGTGTATGGTCTTAGTTGCTTGTGTGTATAGCCTAGTAGATGGGAGGATTGTCTCACTAAGTATTTATGATAATACTTACGCATCTCAAATGTTGTTTGTGATGTAGGTAATATGCAACGTGGAATCATGGTGATAAGGAGGAGGATGATCTAGGGTCTCGGTTATGTGTTTTTTGTCTTGGCTATGTTATGTTGTTGGAATCTTAAGTAGAAATATGCTAGGTTGTTAGATAGAATAGTTAGGAATGTTCTTGTATTGATGTTATGTTAGAGATGGTTATGTTGTTGGTATGTTTCCACTGTGCATATTGGTTGTTATTGGTTTAATGATGATTTGTGGGTTGGTTGGTTTAATTAAGTATTATTGAATGCTTAGTTAATTATATTAATAAAAAACGGGTTGGGTTGTTTCACGTACCTTAGAAAAATAAGATGTTAATTAAATATGAATATTAAACCAAGTCGCCTTCGTTCAGTGGTAAAGGGAGAAAAGTCCCGCCACCTGGGTTCGAGTACATTGGCCATGGGGGTTCGAAAATTAACATGGTTTCCCTCGGCCCCAGGAAATTAGTCTTTGGGCCTAGAAAACCTTTAAGATCACTCTTGAGTTATCACAAATATATATATATATATATATATATATATATAAATATTAAACATAAATAGCTAGCCATATTATGACCCCTGATTTTGGCACTTAAAAAGAAGATGGTTATTCAAAAAAACATTCTGATTACAAACTTACACTTACAACTCATTCCACGCCTTCACTAGTTATTTTATAATACGAACTTGAGATTTTGTAAGAGAAACAAAGATAATGACAGATGTTCCTCACTCCATGAGTAAGACACATGTTCGATTTTTTTTTTTAAAAAGGTTTTGTAGACAAAAATTATTTGGTTTTACTACTCATCCATGATTGAAATGACGGTGGTATATTCTTAGTTTGATTGTTTTTTGCTAATTGAATCTAAAGTTATAAACTTTGGGGTTTTGTTTTTGACGCAAAGCTTTTGCGTGTGCCATTTACGGAGAAACCGCCCACACATAATTTGAGGCATATACGCGGGTTGAAGGTCCTTCAATAGAATTATACTCATATTAGTTAATGGAGGTTAGGAGAGTTGAAAGGCATTTAGAATGAAATATGGAAATATGGACCATATATAGAATGAGGCGATTTTTGTATTTTATGAATATAGGAATAACCTACGAATTAATAAATGGAGTGACAATAAATATTGGTGGTATTTGTTTTTTAATATAATGAGTAATGTTTTTGTAATAAAGGGGGTCAATGACGTTTTCTGAAGTAAATCGTGGAGTATATTCTATGAAGCAATCGTGAAGAGAAATTTTGTTTTTGGAATTTAATGGGTTACAGATTCATAATGTTTTTGGAAGTTATATTCGAGAAATATTGAATATTCTATGGAGAAATCGTAGAGAAGATCAACCATTTAAGAAAAACAACTAAGAGCAGTGGGTGGACTAAGACATGGACTAATTAAGAGGATTCTTTGGTGCAATCATAGAGCAAATCATACATTTAAGATATACAATTAATTTTGAAACCAATTTAATGCTAAACAACCAATAAAGAGAGAGCAGAATCTTATTTCTATGTATTAATTTTGAAACTAATTTAATGCTAATCAAACAATAAGGAAAGAGCAGAACCTTACTTTTATGTATATGATTTTAAAGGAAAGTTAAATTGCTAAAAGAAGCGTACCTTAGAAGAATAAGATGTTAATTAAATACGAATATTTATGTGAATTAAATACAAATATTTATGTTAATTAAATATGAATATTAAAAATAAATAGCCAGTTTATGACCCCTGATTTTAGCACTTAAAAAGAAACCGATGGTTATTCCAAAAAAAATTCTGATTACAAACTTACAGTTACAATTTATTCCACGCCCCTGAGTAGTTATTTTCTACTACGAACTTGAGATTTTGTCGGAGAAACAAAGATGATGACAAATGTTCCTCAATCCATTGGTAAGACACATGTTCGATTTTTTTTCTTCTTAAAAAAGGTTTTGTAAAGAAAAATTGATTTGGTTTTACTGACTCATCCATGATCTTCGATTTTGGCTTTGACTGTGATATATTCTTAATTTGATTGTTTTTTGCAAATTGAATCTAAAGTTATAAACGTTGGGGTTTTGTTTTTGATTGAAAGCTTTTGCGTGTGCCATTTACGGAAAAGCCGGCCATACACAATTTGAGGCACAAGCCCGGGTTGAGGGTCTGCAATGAAATTATACTCATATTAGTTAATGGAGGTTAGGAGAGTTGAAAGGTGTTTAAAATGAAATATGGAAAATGATGTAGTATATTTCAATCAATTAAATTATCAATCCTCAATTTGCAATGATCAACACACTAAGAATACACAAAGCTGCTTAATCTAATCCTAAACAAGAGATGGTTTTTGTAACAATCTTAACCTAAGCAAAGAAAATAAATAGTAAAAAACTCAACAAATAAACCAAGAAGGAAACAGAAAATCAACTCAACAATAACTAAAGGAGAATCTCAGGGTTATGGTAATTGATTAGGAGTGAAATAAGAGATGGATTATGGAGTAACAAACAACTTAAACTAAGCAAGATCCCTAGGCAATAGAAGAATAGCAAGACTAACACATTTCCATGCAATCAATCCCTTTACTAATCAATCAATCATCAACTTCTTCCAAAGGCAATTAAATGATTAATAAGCAATACAATCAAGTCTATCTAGCCACTAAGCACCTTTTTTTGTGCAACCTATGATTCATTAATTATCTTATTGGGCTAAGCCCATTACAAGAGTGTGAAAGCTTCCTTTGCCAAGGAATCAGCTTCAACATTGTTTGTGCGAGGAGTAAACTTAAAAGACGCATGCGTGAAAGATCTAGAAATGCTCAGGATATCGAAGAGAATCCCGTGGAACTCCTTCGGGTGGATCTTCGAATTGATTGCTTGGACCAGATTTATCGAGTCGAAAGCAAGAGAAAGATGGGTTATCCCCAATTGTTTGGCCGAGTGGAGGGCGTTCAGGATCGCCAGTCCTTCTGCTATGATCGGTGAGGCAACATTTGATATCGGAGTAGACCCTCGATCGACGACTTCTCCGCAATGGTTTGTGAATATCCAGCCTAAACCCGCAGATCTATTGAAATTCCAAGCTGCATCTGATGACATCTCTCCCCATGGGAATCTGATCCGTCGGTTTCTGGGACTTCAAAGTTGGTTTTATTACATTCTAGTTTTGGATCCACTCTTTTGCCTTGACAATAGCTTGTGTAATGACCTATGTAGGACGAGGATGCCTATCCTCAAAGATCTTTTTATTTCTATTATGCCACATAGCCTAGAAGATCCATGGAATGAAGCTTGTCTCACCGATACCCACCGGGGGTAGGCATTTCAGTAGTTTGGTGGCATCGAAACCATTCTGGAAGCTAGAAAAGCGATCAATCGCCAGAGAGCCTGCACATCGAAGGTTCTCCTAGATCTGCCTGGCAAAATGACAGGTGAAGAATAAGTGTAGGATCATCTCATCCTCTCCGCAGTGTGTACATTTAGCATCCGTGAAGATCTGCCGGTGCTTGAGGTTCTCTCCCACTGGTAAGGCATCTTGAAGTGCTTTCCATAGGAAGACTTTTATCTTGGGGTTGCATTTAATTTTCCAGAGGTTTGCTTTCCAATCATAATCACTTTGGGCAGGGGATTCAACATTGCATTTTTCCTCCTTATTTAATGCTTCATAGTAGATGGATTTAATAGTGTAGGTTCCAGTTCTCGTTGGTAAACCATGCCCACTTATCTGATCTGCCTACTTTGCTCGGTTTCAGATTGATGATTTTGTGTTCATACCCCGTAATAGTTAGAGCAATCTTGTCCAAGTCCCATTCTTGGGAGTCCCGTTGGAGCAGGTCAGCCACTTTTTGTTGTTGTGAGAACTCATTGGCTGGGCCTATTGGTACTTCCGGCTTATCTAGGGATAACCAAGGATCCCTCCAGAGTAGAGTTGATTGTCCATTCCCGATGATTCTGCCAATATGAGGTTTTAGGAGGTCTTTTCCCACACAGATACTTCTCCAGCTATGGGATGCGGTGGTTGGGACCACGGAGTCCAGGAAGTGGGCACTTTGGCAGTATTTGCCTAGGAGAATTCGAGCAAGCAGACAGGAGGGTTTTGTCAGGATTCACCAGCCAATCTTAGCTAGAAGTTAATCATTAAAATGTTGTATGTCTTTGAACCCTAATCCTCCCTTACTTAGAGCTTTTGTCATTTTCTTCCAAGAGATCCATGACATTTTCTTCTTATCCCCTGGACCATCCCACCATAATCTGGTGAGTGCTGATTGGATCTTTTTGCACAAAGAGACAGGTAGCTTGAAACAGGTCATGGCATAGGATGGCATAGCTGTCAGGACCGACTTGAGGAGAGTTAGCTTACCTGCGGTGGAGAGGAACTTGGTTGACCAGCTCATCACTCGCTGTTTGATCCTGTCAATAATTGACGTGAACATATCTTGCTTTTGGCGCCCAAAGAGTTCCGGTAAGCCGAGATATTTTCCTTGTCCTCCTTCATGGTGAATAATGAGTTCACCTTTAACTCGATTCTTGACCTCTATTGTTGTCTTCTTAGAGAAAGTGATAGCATATTTCTGGAAGTTTATCTTCTGTCCTGATGTTTCTTCGTATTTATGTAGGATGGATAGAAGGGTTTTGCAACTTTGTTTGTCTGAGCGGCAAAAAAACATGGTGTCATCCGCAAAGAGGAGATGGTTCACTCGGGGACAGTTTTTTGCCACTCTGATGCCCTCTAAGGATCCATCAGTCTAAGCTTTGGAGCATAAACCAGATAGTACTTCACTACATAGGATGAAAATATACAGTGATAGAAGATCACCTTGGCGGATTCCACGCTCAGGTTTGACTAATCCTTTTGTAGATCCATTGATGAGGTAAGTGTAACAACCCGCCCCTTGACCCCACTAGCCCACCGCTAGCCGCCATAACGGACCCCAAGCTGGCACTGCAGGGCATCGATCCTAACCCCTCACTGGGCAAATGAAACTATTCATCCAAATCCACAGTAGGTTATTGGTGCGCCAGGCATTCCACGAACCATGATCCCCACCCTTTAACAACCTTCCCACGGGACGGGTTGTCACAGTAAGAGTATGAGACGGTAAAAATGCATTTCATGATCCATTGTATCCATTTTCGATGAAACCCCAGTCTTACCATTACTTGATCTATAAAGTCCCATTCCAGCCTGTCATAGGATTTACTCATGTCAGTTTTAACAGCCATGTAGCATCGTTTTTGTGCTTCTGAAGTTCGAAGGTAATGTAATGCTTCATGGGTTATAAGCACATTATCGCTGATAGCTTTTTGAGGGACAAATGCTGATTGATTTTCAGATATCACCTCTGGAAGGAGAGGTTGAAGCCTTTTTGAGTGTACTTTTGCAATGATTTTGTAGTATACTGAGCAAAGAGCTATCGGTCTGTAGTCAGCTGCCTTCTTTGGACTTGTTATCTTGGGGATCAGTCTAACATGCGTGTGATTTATATTTTCAGGTAAGGTCCCGGGGATCATGTCTCCCACTATATGCCAGTTTGACTGGAAGACGCTAGCAGAAAAACCATTCGGTCCTGGTGCCTTGTCTGCATGAATTGCGAAGCATGCCTCCTTTATTTCCTTGGGAGATGGTTCGAGAATTAATTTTTCATTCATGGCAGGAGTAATGGTGAGGGAGATAGCATCATTGACACACTGAAGTCTGGATCCAGCCTCTGATTGGAAGAGATTGGAGTAGTAGTCTGATATGCTTTTTACTTTTCCTTCTTCTTCATAGATTGGATTCCCTTCCTCTTCTTCCAGAACAGCTATGTTATTAATTGCCTTTCTCCCTTTTGTTGCAGCGTGGAAATATCCACTGTTTTTGTCTCCCAGGGCAAGCCAAAGTTGTCTGCTTCTTTGTCGCCAAAATTCCTCCTCCACTTGGTAAGTCAGCATGAGTTCCTTATTTAACTTTATTATTAACTCGGTTTCCAAATAGTCGCTGCTCATTGCCTCCTCAAGTCTTGCTCTGAGGTCTTCAATCTTTTTTTGGCTGTTAGACGGTTGCTCCTTGTTCCATTGGATGATCACTCTACGACATTTGCTAATTCTATCCTCCACAGTGTCCTCAGAGTTTAAGTTCTAGGCAACGCTCACCAACTTTTTAACTTCATCATTTTCTCTGAGTCTGCGATCAAATCTAAACAGCCTTTTCCGTCTTTTCCTCTTAGGATCAAAAGATACTATAATTGGTCTATGGTCAGATCCCTCAAAACAAAGGTACTTACTTCTACTAGAGGGATAGGCTTCTGCCCATGCACTGTTTGCCATCGCTCTATCTAGTCTGCATTTAACCAGGTGATCATGCCTTTTTCCCCTCCAAGATAGAAAGTTGCCCGAATAGTTTAAATCATACAGATCGCAAGCTGACATGAGTGTCCTTAGATCAACAAGGATCCCTCGGCTCTAGCTGGACTGCCTCTTTTCTCTGAATTATTGATGATATCTTTGAAGTCTCCAGTCAGCAGCCATGGATCAGTTCTATTGTCGCCAAAGGTTCGAATCTGGTTCCAGATCTGAACTCTATTCATTCTTATTGGCTCATTGTATAAGCAAGTCACATAGACCTCCCTTTTGTTTTAATCCATGTATCGATGTGGTTTTTGCAGGACGAGAGTATCTCAACCTCGATAGAGTCCTTCCATAATAGAGCAAGCCCTCCTGAACCTGGTGAGCTTGGTGTGATTAGGAGTTTTGATGGGTACTCTATCCATTGCAGCTTTTGGAGAACAAGATCAGAGTTATTCTTTGTCTCCATGAGGAACAAGAAATCCGGAGATATCCTTTTACAAATATCTTTCATCCTGTTAACTGTTATGGGGTTCCCCATCCCACAACAGTTCCAGCTTACAATCCTTAAGGAAGAGGTTTTGGTGGATTCTGAAAATCTACCAGTTTCTTCCTAGCTGCAGGGATGAGCTTTATCTTTGGGTCACTTGGTCTTGAAGCTATGTTACTTGAAGTGCTTTGAGAAGCTCTGACACCCGATGGTCTTGTTTGTTGGTTCAGAGTTGGAGGTTCGTCTCTGGGCGTGTTGGCTTTTTCCATACCTGATCTTCTTCTTGGTGAGCCTGAAGCTAGGCAAATGTTTTTTTTTTGTGATTTCACTTCAGATATTCTAAGAGGGCTTTTGTTTATAGTTTTCTTTTGCACAGGTCTGCCTCTCTTCTTTTTCCCCGGTCCACCTGGCAAAATGCTCTGGGTTGAGATCTCCAGTGGGATGTCCTGGATAAGAGTCTGATCTTCCTATGTTTGGTTCTTAATTCTTTGAGCCTGATTTACTGCATTCTCAGCCGCTGCTATGATATTAGCTGCGGTTTCAGCCATTAGATCCTTTGCTTCTCCTTGTATAACTCTATTTTCCCTGGCTGCACTCTCAGTAGGGTCCGCACAAGAGATATACTGGACCATCACTTCCTGAAGTTCTCCCATAGTCTCCTCAAGTGTGGGAACAGTTACTGGTCTCATTGGTTGTTCCGGGAGGGGGGGGGGGGGGGAGTGTTTCCAAGTTTCTCTCTAGAGGAGGACGTCGTGTTCTTGAGGTTTCAGATGAGTCTGCGATGGCAGCATTATTACCAATCGTCTTTTCTCTCCATTGAAAGGAGGATGATGAATTATTCTTTTTGTTCAAGCCTGTGTAGTAGGAGTCATCTCTTTGATCTATGTGGGAGCCATTTCTAGAGTGCGAGTGGATTCTTTCCAATGATCTTCTTGGGTTTGGCATATACTCTCTAGGTCCCCTTGAGCCCGAGGATCGTCTGTAGTCCAAGTCGCTATTGTGATACGACCTTCTAGAGGGTGAGTGGATTCCATGAGGAAGTCTGTCTCTTATGTTGCTTTGGTTTGCTGACTCAGTTTGGTTCTGGTTCCGCCTATGATTTGCAGCCTTGTCTGAAGTGTTGTCTGCAGGGGGAGCTCGCACTAGATAGGGATTGGGCTTGGAGCTATTTGGGCTTGGAGCTATCATTCTTGAGGCCAGGGCAGTTCTTCCTCTCGTGAGTCAAGCGAAGGCAGTAGTTGCAGACAACACTGCGATGGCAGCATTATTACCAATCGTTGGCAGTAGTTGCAGAGTGTTTCCAAGTTTCTCTCTAGAGGAGGACGTCGTGTTCTTGAGGTTTCAGATGAGTCTGCGATGGCAGCATTATTACCAATCGTCTTTTCTCTCCATTGAAAGGAGGATGATGAATTATTCTTTTTGTTCAAGCCTGTGTAGTAGGAGTCATCTCTTTGATCTATGTGGGAGCCATTTCTAGAGTGCGAGTGGATTCTTTCCAATGATCTTCTTAGGTTTGGCATATACTCTCTAGGTCCCCTTGAGCCCGAGGATCGTCTGTAGTCCAAGTCGCTATTGTGATACGACCTTCTAGAGGGTGAGTGGATTCCATGAGGAAGTCTGTCTCTTATGTTGCTTTGGTTTGCTGACTCAGTTTGGTTCTGGTTCCGCCTATGATTTGCAGCCTTGTCTGAAGTGTTGTCTGCAGGGGGAGCTCGCACTAGATAGGGATTGGGCTTGGAGCTATCTGGGCTTGGAGCTATCATTCTTGAGGCCAGGGCAGTTCTTCCTCTCGTGAGTCAAGCGAAGGCAGTAGTTGCAGTGATTTTTAGTTGCTTGTACTCCATGGACACTAGAATGTCGCTACCATCTGGGAATTCAACTACTGTTTCTTTCAGGATAGGTTTGAGACCATCAAGGAGGACTTTGACTTTCGCATGAGAGGCCGTAATCTCAAGATCCATTAATTCTCCTATCTCTTCTGCAATGCTCGACAGCATCTCTGCCTTCCAGTAATGTTTAGGAAGTCTTTGGACGTTAATCCAAAAAGAGATTTTGGAGGGGAATGAGGAGGAGATGACCGGTTCCCAACGTTGGAGAATTACCATCCACTGGTCAAAATGGTATGGCCTATTGTCTAGTACTTTTTGCAGGTATTCTTCATAGTCAAATCTGAATTTGAAGCATCCATTTCGCAGATCTGAGCCTATTGCATTTCCTATTACGTTCCATTTGTTTGAGATGAAGGGTATGGGATGCGCTTACTAGTGTAGAGGGAATCACATATGGTTTGGGGGTTGCTGTGAGGGGTCGGTGAGGGAGGGAGAGAGCATTTTGGTCATCAGAACCACCTTCAACATCGCCGGAGTTGAAAAATTCTGCTATGGACCAACAAATATTTCTACTTTTAGTATTCTAAAGTAGGTGAGATCCGGTTAAAAGAGTTCCTCATTCTCCTTTCAATCTTCCTCGAAAGCCGTGTCTGAGAGAGTTTCTAGTTGACTTTTTTCAGGTTTATTAGTTTCCTAAATTATACTTTTTACATAAGTATCATAAATTATAGCCACTAAGCACCTTAGTCAACAATTTCCAAAGGTAAGGAATGCAAAGCACTTAAAAGGTTTGGTTCATGAATTTCATCAAACACCTTCTGGCATGAAATTTCTGAAGTCTAGAATCAACATGATCAAGGCTGATCAAGCTTTATTAGCAACTAATAAGTAAGGATCTAATCCAACTCCTAAATTATCCTAATCTCCCAAACCCAAAGACTCTATAAGACTACTCCACTCATCATCATGATCAGACAAAGGAAAAAGCTTGATTTTTGTGAAATCATAATAAGAGATTGTAGATTAAGAGAAATGAAGAAGAAATTGCTATTAAAAACTTAGAAATACTCAATCATTCAGAAAAACCAAGAATAGGCAAGTTTAAGAACCCTACAAAAGCTGCTAAAACATAAGATAAATCTCCCCTTAATAGGTTTAATGTATTTATATAGAAAAAGTAGGGAACCGGGTTAACCCAAGAGAAACCGGGCAAACCAGGGTTGCAAAATGGATCCAAGTGTGGACAAGCGGCTTCGGTTGTGGTGACCGTAGGTGCTGGCCGATAGGGAGCTACGGCCACCCTTTGGCCGAAGGAGATGCCCGTTTAGTGCGTTTGGAATTATTCCTCCTTTACTCCTTGCCCTTTTCAGCGCCAGAATGGCTTACATCCACTAATACCGCTAACTATTGCATTGTAGCTCAGATTTGCTTGAAATAACTTCCACTAAAAAGCTGACTCTAATTCCTATAACTTTGATGAAGAGAGTTGAAGCTAAATCTTAATGCAAGATCTTCATCCGACTTGATTTTTGAGACAATTTTGACTGGTTCTGAATCTTCCATCCGAGAAAGTGAGATGGGCAAGGCTTGGCAGAAGGGAAAGGCCGAAGATGTGAACCGATCATCGTTTGGCCGTACGAGATGGCCGTAGGTGTAAACCGGTCATCGTCTGGCCGAAGGGCGTGGCCACTTATACTTCCTAATAGGCTTGCGACTTCCGTCCGATCGGATAATTCGGTTTCCGTTAATCAGTTTTCGGTTTATTTGAAAAATTAAAAACTGTTCCGAATCTAACCAAATAAAGTTTCAGTTCGGTTCGATTTGGAAACGGTTATTTCAGTTATTGTAATTCGGGTATTCGGTTTAGTATTGGGCTAAAATATATTCTGAAAATTGGGCTTTCGGTTTTGTCTGGAGAAAAAAAGCAAGGTCCATTGGCCAAAAAAAAAACTTGGTCTTCGTTTCGCTATTCTAGCGATGAACGACGAAGACATCGACGACGAGATGTGGAAAAACATCGGCGGTGAGATCTGAGAAACACTAGTGGCAAGATCAAAGAAGAATGAATTGAAGATCTGAGAAACACTGGTGGCAAGAAACATCGGCGGCGGGGGAGCTCGCGGTATATAATATGAAGAAGATAATGATGAAGGATGAAGAATCAAAGAAAAATGAATTGAAGAAGAAAAACTAATGATGTTATGAAGAATGATGAATCAAAGAAGAAGGAGATGATTGTTATGAATCGAGTTAGAAGAAGAATAAGAAAGAAAGAAAGAAAGAAGAAATAAGATGATGAATAAGAAGAACAATAATGATGATGATGAAGAAGTAATCGAAGACAAATGAGGAAGAAAGAGATGAATGCTCGGCGGCTAGGACTAGTTCTATTAGGAGGTTAGGGTTTTTTGTTCTTCGGTTAACCATTCGATTTTAATAAACCAAACCGAAAATCTCGGTTAACCGATACTATATTAAACTCATTCTGATCGGTTTAATCAATTAAAAAAAAACAAACCGATTTGTCCAAATTTCAGTTCGGTTAGGTTCGGACAAATTGGTTCGGTTCAAAATCCCAGGCGTACTTCCTGATCTTCCATCCAAGGAGGTGAGTTGGGCATGATCTGGCCGATTGACAAAACCAAAGGGGTGAATCGGTTGATGTTTGGCCAAAGGGCTAGGTTGCGTATCCGTTATGGAACTTTGCCACTTCTCCACTTCACTCTTCTTTGCTTCTTTTGCACCAAATGCTCCAAATATGATGAAGTCACTCCAAAATCCTGAGAAATAACCAACTAGATGCAAATGCCCCTAAAAAAACCTACAATGACAAGATTATGCAACAAAACTATACAAAACAAGTCTTAAAACCCAACAAAAACACAATATATCAGAAATATGGACCATATATAAAAGAAGACGATTTTTGAATTTTATGAATATAGAATAACATACGAATTAATAAATGGGGTGACGTTTTTGAATATAATGAGTAACGTCTTTGTATTAAAGGGGGTTAATGACGTTCTTGGAATTAAATCGTGGAGTATATTCCATGAAGCAATCGTGAAGAGAAATTTTATTTTTGGAATTTAATGGGTTACATATTCATAACGTTTTTGGAAGTTATCTTCGAAAAATATTCTATGGAGCAATCATGGAGTAAATCAACCATTTAAGAAAAACAATTAAGATCAGGGTGTGGACTAATTAAGAGGATTCTATGGAGCAATCGTAGAGCAAATCATACTTCAAGAGATACAATTAATTTTGAAACCAATTTAAAGATAAACAACTAATAAAGGGAGAGCAGAATCTTACTTTTATATATTAATTTTGAAACCAATTTAATGCCAAACAAACAATAAGGAGAGCAGAACCTTATTTTTATGTATATGATTTCAAAGGCAAGTGACATTGCTATAAAAATCATACCTAAAAAGTATATGATGTTAATTAAATACGAATGTTTATGTTAAGTAAATATAATATTAGATATAAATAGCCATTTTCTGACCCCTGATTAGCACTTAAAAAGAAAACGATGGTTATTCAAAAAAAATTTCTGATTACAAACTTACAGTTACAGCTCATTTCACACTCCACACTAGTTATTTTCTACTACAAACTTGAGATTTGTAAGAGAAACAAAGATGATGACAGATATTCCTCAATCCATGGGTAAAACACATGTTCGATTTTTTTTTTTTTCAAGGTTTTATAGAGAAAAATTGATTTGGTTTTACTGACTCATCTATTATTTTTGATTTTGAGTAAAACACATGTTCGATTTTTTTTTTTTTCAAGGTTTTATAGAGAAAAATTGATTTGGTTTTACTGACTCATCTATTATTTTTGATTTTGGCTTTGACTGTGATATATTCATTATTTGATTTTTTTTTTTGCAAATTGAATCTAAAGTTGTAAACTTTAGGGTTTTGTTTTTGATGGAAAGCTTTTGCGTGTGCCATTTACGGAGAAGTCGGCCACACACAATTTGAGGCACACGCCCGAGTTGAAGGTCCTTCAATGGAATTATACTCATTTAATGGAGGTGATGATAGTTGAAAGGTGTTTAGAATAAAATATGGAAATATGGACCATATATAGAATGCGGCGATTTTTGAATTTTATGAATATAGGAGTAACATATAAATTAATAAATAGAGTGAAAATAAATATTGATTGTATTTTTGGAAGTTATCTTCAAGAAATATTCTATGGAGCAATCGAGGATCAAATCAACCATTTAAGAAAAACAATTAAGAACATGGCGTGGACTAAGGAGTGGACTAATTAAGAGTATTTTGTGGAGCAATTGTAGAGCAAATGATACATTTAAGAGATACAATTTATTTTGAAACCAATTTAATGCTACACAACCAATAAGGAGATAGCAGAACTTTACTTTTATGTATATGAATTCAAAGGCAAGTGACATTGTTAAAAGAAACATACCTTAGAAAAATATGATTTTAGCACTTAAAAAGAAACCGATGGAGGGGTGGGCGTTCGGGTACCCTTTCGGGTTTCGGATCGGGTATTTTGGATTTAGAAAAATAAGACCCATTTGAATATTTTTAGATTTCGGGTTGGGTTCAGGTAAACAGCCATCAGTTTAGGTATTTTCGGGTTTCACCCAAAGCCTCAAATTAGATTTCGAGTTCTGATCGGATTTGTAATTTTTTAATCCAAACCAAAGTAAAAGAGCCCGAAATCAATCCAAATTCAAAGAAAAAAATGAAATTAATCCAAATTCATTAAAAATGATTATAATCATAAAAAAAACAAAGTTATCAAACCAAATTAAATTCATGGAAAAGGACAATTCTAAATAACAAAATACCAAATTCTCAAGCCAATAATTTTTTACTTCTTAAAACATCAAATGGCATCAAATTCAAAGTCAGAACTATAAAATCTATCTAAATTAACATATGAAAATTGACATATTTAAAAAAGAAAACTTATTTATCTTGTAAGTTGTAATAGGGATTATAAAATTACTTCTGAAACTTGTAAATTAACTCAATATATTGTTAAATATATATAACTTTGGATAGTTTCGGATATTTTTTCGGGTGTTTGGATATACCCAATCGGGTTCGGGTATCCATTTCATTTACTAAAAGCATTTAATTGGATATTTTTAATATTTGGATTCGAGTTTGGATCGGGTATTTTTAATCGGGTTTGGATTAAATTTTTGGGTTCGGGTATGATATTTGAAAGGTGCTTAGAATGAAATATGGAAATATGGAAATATGGACCATGGAGATGATTTTGAATTTTATGAATATATGAGTAACATATGAATTAATAAATAGGGTGACAATAAATATTGGTGGTATTGATTTTTGAATATAATGAGTAATATTTTTGTAATAAAGGGGGTCAATGATGTTTTCGGAAGTAAATCATGGAGTATATTATATGAAGCAATCATGGAGAGAAATTTCATTTTTGGAATTTAATGGGTTATGGATTCATAACGTTTTTGGAGGTTATCTTCGAGAAATATTACATGGAGCAATCGTGGAGCAAATCAACCATTTAAGAAAAACAATTAAGAGCAGGACGTGGACTAAGGCATGGACTAATTAAGAGGATTATATGGAGAAATCGTAGAGAAAATCATACATTTAAGAGATACAATTAATTTGAAACCAATTTAATGTTAAACAACCATTAGGAGAGAGTATAACCTTTTTTATGTATATGATTTTAAAGACAAGTGACTTTGCTAAGAAAACGTACCTTTGAAGAATAAAATGTTAATTAAATATGAATATTTATGTTAAATAAATAAAAAATATGAATATTAAACATAAATAGCCATTTTATGACTCCTGATTTTAGCACTTAAAAATAAACCGATAGTTATTCAAAAAAAACATTTTGATTACAAACTTACACTTACAGTTCATTCCACGCTCCCCACTAGTTATTTTCTACTATGAACTTGAGATTTTGTAAGAGAGACATAGATCATGACAGATGTTCCTCAATCAATGGAAAAGACACATGTTTGATTTTTTTTTTTTTGAAGGTTTTGTAGACAAAAATTGATTTAGTTTTACTCACTATTTCATGATCTTCGATTTTGTCTTTGACTGTGATATATTCTTAATTTGATTGTTTTTTTTTGTAATTGAATCTAAAGTTGTAATCTTTGGGATTTTGTTTTTTATGGAAAGCTTTTGCGTGTACCATTTATGGAGAAGCCAGCCACATACAATTGGACAATACTTGGGTTCACCCCCATGGGTGAACCTATTCAATTGTAACATCCGCGAATCAAATTGTGCATTTTTGGTCTGAGTGTCGATCGACACCTTTGGTGTATTGATCGACACCATGTGTTTCCGGTTTGATAAGATTTGTTTTAATTGCTATTTGGTTCATTTTGGTTCAATTAGAAATCCCTAAATCGCATTTATAAGTGAGGAAGCGACGAATTAAGGGTTTTGGGGGGGGGGGGGAGTTTTGTTTTGTCGTCGTTAAGTGAGAAAGAGAGAAAAATGAGAGAAAGAGTTGGAGAGTGTCTCTGTGAGTTTATGGGTCTGTTCTTGGCGTTTTTGGAGAGATCTGTGGCTGGAGAAGGGAGAGCTGTTGCTGGGAACGAAGGAGAAGCTTCCTACGCTGTTTTTTCCACCGTTTTATCAACCCAATCTTCCTGTAAAAGAGGTGAGTGCTTGACCATGGTTGATCTAAGCATGAGATCTCTTTTGTTTGGGTGTTTCTTTGTTGCTTGTGGTGTTTACTTGCTTGGGTTCGTTGTTTTCGTGTTTCCCATAGGTTCCCGAGAGGTTTGGGTGAGTTTGAGACGGTTTTGAGACGAATTGAAACGGAGGATCAACATTCGTGTTTGCGCAGATCGTGTCTGCAGAAGAGGCATCGATCGACACCTTGTAGCATCGGTCGACACCAGGTTGTAAGGCATCGATCGACACCTTGTAGCATCGGTCGACACCAGGTTTTCTTAGCATCGATCGACACCGACTTAGCGTCGGTCGACACCAGTCTCATCCGAGACTTGTTTTCCTGGTTTGATGTATTGCTTGTGTTTTGTTTGCTTGCTTAAACATGAGGGTCTCATATGCTTGTGTGTATAACCTAGTAGATGGGAGGATGGCCTCACTAAGTATTTATGATAATACTTACGCATCTCAATTGTTGTTTGGGGTGTGCAGGTATGTGACGTTGAATCATTGCGATGAGGAGGAGGATGATCTAGGGTCTTGTTTGTGTGTTATTGGAGTTATTGGATATATTGTTGGAACCTTGGTTAATGTTATGTTAGGTTGCTGTATAGAATGGTTAGAAATTTTATTGTATTGGTTTTGCATTATTGATATGTTTCCGCTGTGCATGTTATTGGATGTTTGTTTATTATTGGTTGGTTAGTGTGTGTGGGTTGGTTTGTTTAATTAAGTAGTATGGGATGCTTAATGATATATTGTATTTAATTATAAAAAAAAAGGTCGGGTTGTTTCAATTCACCTCTTATAAAATATGGAAATAAAATCTGTATACATTATTATAAAATTAAAAACTTAAACCGTTCTTTTATAAATCCAAACCGATATATAATTTCATTCTAATTGTAAAATCTAAACCCTAACCATCTCATTTGTAAACCCAAACCGACATATAATTTCGTTCTAATTGTAAATTCTAAACCCTAACCATCTCATTTGTAAACTCAAACTGACATATAATTTCGTTCTAATTGTAAAATCTAAACCCTAACTATCTCATTTGTAAACCCAAACCGACAAATAATTTTGTTCTAATTGTAAAATATAAACCCTAATTTTCATTTATAAACCCAAACCGATATATAACCTCGTTTAATTGTAAAATCTAAACCAAGTCAATATTTAACTTTCCTTAAATAAAAGTATACAGAATTTGTTTCCTTAATTTTTTTACTTTTTAATTTAATTTTGATTTATTTTTAAATAAAATATTAAATAGAACAATTTGATTGGTTGAGAGAGGAGGGGGTGAATACAAATCAAATTGTTCTATATTTGAGTCATACAATTTGAGTCACATGCCTGGGTTGAAGGTCTTTTAATGGAATTATACTCATATTATTTAATGGTAGGTAGGAGAGTTGAAAGGTGTTTAGAGTGATATATGGAAATATTGACCATATATAGAAGGAGGCAATTTTTGAATATTATAAATATAGGGGTAACATAAGGAAAATAGTTTATTCCCCCATGAACTATTTTATTTTATCGCATTTATATATGAAACTTTTAACTGTGCTTATTCCTCCATTAACTAAGACAAAATTTGAATATCCTACATGAATTATACAAATCCGGTGAAAACTACAAATCGTTAGACGGTGTTACTGTGCCGTTAACGGATGCTGACTAGGACGAAACGTCAATTATAAAACTACTGCGTTTTGCACATAACAAAAAACCACTAAAACAGAACGACGTCGTTTTTTGCTTCGGGGATTTTTATTTAATTTAGATTCTTCTTTCTTCAAAATAACAAATCGATTTTATTAATAAGGATCTGGAAAATTTTAAGTGCTCCGAAAACGTCATTCTCAACAAGAAAGAGAGACAATAGAAGAGGATAAAAGCAAGTAAATTACCGATTTTGATAGAAGTAAATCGAATACACAGCCTGTCACAACCACGTATTCCATCTTCTTCCTCCGATTTTTTTTTTTAAATGGTGGTGTTGGGTTTGATTTAGTCTTTGGTCAATTCAGTTTACGAATAAGTTCTGATTGATTGGGAGTCAATTAGTGGACCAAGTTTACGGTTTGTTTCTGTTTGTTTCTTGCCATTTATGATTCACGTTGTTGTAAGAAGATTGACTCTAAAAGAAAAGAAAAGAAAAAATAAAAGTTTCAGCTATAGACTATAGTTACGTGTTTCTGCGTTTTGACTTAAGTCAAGCGCTGCGTTTTGGGTTAGGGGAAACCCTTAAGTCGACTTTTGTGTCTCATTCGGCGAGTTTGGCCGTTTTTGAGAGAGAACGAAAGAGAGAAAGAGTTCTTGAGAGTTTCTAGTGATTTTGGGCGTTTCTTGGTGAGATCTGTAGCTGGGATCGTTGTAGAAGCTTCCTAGAAGCTTGTTCTTGATTGTTTGACGTTCAATTTCTTCTGTGGCAAAGGTAAGTGCATGACCATGGCTTATCTAAGCTAGAGGAACCTTTAACTTGCTTGATTTGTGTTGTTAGACTTGTTAGATTGTCGATATGGACGTTCTTTCTTGTGGCTTGGGAATGAGTTTCTGTGGTTGTAGGAACGAAATCCGGCGAGAAGCTTCGGGGAAATCACGGTGCTCGGCGTTGCGTCGATCGATGCATTGCTTGCGTCGATCGATGCATTGCTTGCATCGGTCGATGCAAGTGCGAGGACGGCGCGTAAACTTTAGGGTTTTCGTGTTGCGTCGAGCATGCGTCGGTCGATGCAGATTGGGTATTGGTCGATGCAAGTTGCACTTGCATCGGTCGATGCATGTTTGCATCGGTCGATGCCGAGTCCTGGTTCTTTGATTGTTGTGCGTTGATTGTTGTGTGTGGTTATTGGTACTCTATTGCTTATGTGTATAGCCCAGTAGATGGGAGGATTGCCTTACTGAGTGTTTGTAAAATACTCATGCATTGCAATATGTGTTTGTGGTGCAGGTAAAGGCAAAGTGTGATCGTGGAATCAAGGCGATGAAGAGGAGGATGTTCTAGGGACTCGGTTTTGTGTTGTCTGGCATTGCTAGGTTACTAGAGTTGGGTCGTTAGAACATTGCTAGGTTGCTGGTTCTATGATTTATGTTGTTTTGGTTATTGATCATGTTGAATATTGTTATATTTTACTATTGGATTATATTTGGATATTGGTATTGTTTTCCGCTGTTGGTTGTGTGTGGTTAGGTGCCTAGTGGGTATGGGACCACTAGTTGTAGTTTATATTTTTATATTATATTTATTATTTATTATTTATTAAAAAAAAAGGTCGGTCGTTTCAGGAATAAAAATCCCCATTCATAAAACGACGTCATTTTTTTCTGGTGTTTAATCGAATTATGCAACCCGCAGTCATTTTATAGTTGACCTGTCGTCCTAGTCAGCTTCTATTAACGGCACAGTAACACCGTCTAACGATTTGTGGTTTTTCACTGGATTTATATAGTTCTTGTAGGATATTCAAATTTTGTTTTAGTTAATGGAGGAATAGACACAATTAAAAGTTTCATGTATGAATGCGATAAAGTAACATAGTTCATGGGAGAATATGCCGTTTTCCCGAGTAACATACGAATTAATAATTGGGGTGACAATAAATATTGGTGGTATTGATTTTTGAATATAATTGTCCCATATTTCTGTTTTTTTTTTTTTAAGTAGAAAGAGAGCAAAAAGAGCACGTTGGTACTTGCAACTCCAGTTCGGCAGATGGGTGTTTGCACCTCCAGGTTGGTACGTAGGTGGTTTTGCTTAATATTACTTGTGCGTAATTCTGTTCTCTTTTTCTAATCTCTATCTAGATTTTGTTTGCCAATCCGTAATTCTATCCATACAAAAGGACTGAGTGGCTAAGTCAATGAAAAAAAAAAAGGCTTTGATTGGTGATTTTTTAAGTTGTTACTTTATGTTGAAAATCTTTTATTCAAGAAGAAAAAGACGATCGTTGATGATGGTAAACGAATCATCAGTTGACAGCGGTTTTATGTTGTCGAAAATGTTGTAATCTATTTATTCGTTTCCAAAAATTTGAATTTTAATATTCATTTTTGGTTTCATAATAAATTTTAATTTGATATTTTAGATAGTCTATATCAATAACTGATTGTTTATTTTTGCTTGATGTTAAAATTAGGTATTACATGCTAAAATTGATACTGAATTCCGAAATTGATACTTAATATATGAAAACTAATATTCTGAATTTATTTATCGCATATATTATATCCCTTATATAAAATACTAAAAAATTATGAGTTCTCAGTAATCAGTATATTCAAATATAAAGAAAAGAAAAAAGCAACTCATTCTTATTTATACTGTTTTTATTCATTACAACAAGAGAAGGCCTATCAAATGGAACTTGATATTGCCGTGGTTCACAAACATACAAAGTATTAGAGGGAAACCTGAGGAACTGGTATATAGCTGTTAGGCATTTTACCATTAGCGCGGTTTAATTTCTCGATAGAAATTTCATCACTAGCTGTTACTAATGCCTTTATATCAGCATCCGTGATTCTCTGAAAAAATTTAACAAATTGAAACCAGTTTACGAGTAAGATTTCTATTTCTAAAAATGTATATTTAGTTTGTCTTTTACATTCTTGTATAATATATAATTAAGTTTGTAAGCTAAAACCGTAATGTATGTGCATAAAAACCTTTTTATGTTTGGTTAAATCCCTGAACCGTGAGAAGACGTCGTTCAATTTCTCGTCATCGAGTTCATATCCCAACTGTGAATAGAAAAACACATAGGTATGACTTATCAAATATTTATCCCTAAGAAGAGTCATCTGGTATGTACAGTTGTATCATATGTGTATATAATATATGATCGGTTACATTACTCAAGATTAATGACATTACGATATCACAAGGTATACCTCTTTCAGCCGATCTTTCACTGCATGACGTCCACTGCACATTTCCAAAGTTGTTAATAAATAAATAAGACAAAATAACAAAATGGTGCTAAAAAATTTCTCCTTTCATAGAATAATTACCTAAGTTTTCCAAGAACAATGCCGGAATTTTCAGATTTAACGACCCCAACATCTTCTGGTGATAAGATCTCATACGTACTCCGATTTTTCAATATTCCATCCTATGAAATATTCGAACAATAGTCATATTAATCAATTCGATCTGACATTATTTATCATCATTTTGATATAAGAGTACATATAAACTAAAATAAGGAACCTGGTGAATGCCGCTCTCATGGACAAAACAGTTGGCTCCAACGATGGGTTTATGTGGTTGAACATACAAGCCCGTATATTCTTGAACCTGCTCAACAGTTGTACACATATTTTTTGTTAATATTTATCAAGACCATAATAACTAGCATCATTATCTTGATATATATGTATACTGTATATATATATATATAACATGTGTATAAAGAAAGTTTTCGATAAAGAAAAAGAATCTGCAAAGAAAATTACCATCTTGCTTGTAGCCATAATTTCCGGGGTGTCTATGTTTGTGTAAACACCATCTAGTACATATGCTCCTCGGCATTTCATAGCCATCACGACCTACATATACGATATAAATAAATTCTCACGTCGATGATGATGATGATCATGATATATAATGGTGGTGATGTGATTATGGTGATGAACTGATGATGATACCTCTTCAAGAGACGCATTCCCACTTCTTTCACCAATTCCGTTTATCGTTACTTCGACTTGTCTTGCTCCCGCACGTATACCCTATACAGATCATTGTAAACTCGTTGTTTCTTTTTTTTTTTTTGACCTAAACTCGTTGTTTCTTTTTATGTTTATATTTTTGTCACATTGACAATTAGTGAATGGAAATATATATCTAACGCAGATCCACACACACAAAAGGAGAATTAGTTACGTACGGCAATTGAGTTGGCGGTAGCAAGACCAAGGTCGTTGTGACAATGAACACTAAAGACAATATCATTAATTCCAGGAGTGTTTGCTTTGAGATAGGTCACGAGTTCTCCGTATTCATGTGGCATGTTGATTCCAACTGTATCTGCGACGTTCACCACCGTAGCACCCGCTTTGATCGATTCTCCTAGAATCTTGCATAGAAAGTCCTTGTCCGACCTGAATTACACTAGTATTATAAAATCAATTTATGACATGCATGATTAAATATGTTAATATCACAATTCACAAGTCACACAAAATCCCTACTATATCTACAAGGTTTCATATGTTTGATCTACGCGTTTACTCCATGTGAAAACCGTTTTTAAAAAGTTACATTTTGAAAGAAAATACTTTTTTTTGTTATGAATTATTCTTATAAAATATGAACCCAAACGTCAACGCCAACATATATAGGACTACTAACATAAGGTTAATACAAACTAAACGTAAAACTAGACGAACGCAGGCAAAACAATTGAGATATATTATAAAGTTTTTAAGATTTTTGACCTGCCGCCATCTTCGCAACCAAGTTGAATGTCATTGAAGCCCAAGCTTTTGGCGAACCTAACACTACTCGCAGCCATTTCGATCACTTCTTCTTTAGTCTTTTTCAACTTATATTTCATGTGAATGTCACTAGTAGATGTAAATATGAGTATCCTCGGCCTCTTCGCGTACTTCACTGCCTCCCAAGCGGCCTCAATATCTCTAGGTTTGCTTCGTGCGATGGCACATATCACGGGGACGTAGCCTGTTTCCTCATCCACCTAAGTGAAATAATAATATAATAGTTTATTTTCTTTGCGGTCAATTTTGAACTTTTACTTAATTTATGTTTGTAATTTCTGTGAGCAGACCTAAGTTTCCTACTCAGAGTCACATGTATATATTATATATTAGTATTATGTCATTTACACCAAAAAAAAAAATATTAGTATTAAGTCACTTCTTGTTTCTAATATACTTGGGAATCTAAATTATAACACTAAATAAGGTCAGCTACATGGCACGCTCAAATTAAATAAAGCGCCATTGTGCTTTCTAAAAACTTGGTTAGCTAAAAAAACTAAAACAAGAAACAAATGGTAGAAGTTTTTTCTTTTTTCTTTTTTGGACAAACACATGACAAACAAATGGTAGAAAAAGGGTGAAATTAACTGCAAAATAGCAAAGACAAAAAAAGAATGCAACTAATCCACCAACAACCTAGTGTCTCCATCTTGTTCATTAGCCGCCTCTAAAAAGTTTCTAAAGACAGAATTTTGTTTAATCTTTGATTTGGGCCTCAAATTAAAAAAAAAAAAAAAACAAAACAAAAAAAAATCGAGGATCTTGTGCATTTACGGACCTTGCACACCCTTAGAACCGGCCCTCATTAACCACAAAAATAAAATCCGCATTTTTAAATAAAGGAAATAAAGAAAGAACCTCATTTCCCACGGTCTTGGCGATGGTTCTAACGGTTTCAAGCTCTTCTTCAGACGACCCCGGAAAACCGACTTCCATGATGTCTACTCGGAGTTTAGCGAGCTGCCTGGCAATCTCTAGCTTCTGAGGAGGAGTAAGGGATCCACCGGGAGCTTGTTCACCGTCACGTAGCGTTGTGTCAAATACACGCACACAGTTCTTGTCGGGGAGCTTGTTCGGTATGTACTCTGGCCACCGTTCCATAACGGGTTTGAGGTCAGTAGCATTAGTTTCAGTATTTCTGGACTCAGAGGAGCAACATGAGATTAACAAGCCCGGCTTCTTGTATGTTCGGGCCAGGCGGAGTGAGTGCATAAAAGACCGAAGGGGTAACACGGACCTGACGACCACGGTAGAGCCGGTGGTAGGGATTATACCCGAAGATGTCAGAAGTGAGGAAGCCATAACTATGGCGTACGTAGGAGAGAAAGGCTGAAAGACTTTGATTTTGATTTAGATAGTGAGGAAACTGTTTTGAATGGAGATGGAGTACAATATAAAATTATCTATATTTATAGGTAGAGTTTTTATTTATTTCTATTAGAAACATTTTGATGCCAAAAAAAGAAATATCTGATCTAGCGGAATGTGACTCAATGAAGCTTATCATTAGTTTTGTAATATTGTTTCTTAAAGCTAGAAAATGTTTCAAATTACATAACGCGTTTGGTAATCAAATAGAAAACGTTAAATGGTCAACATATTTAAAACCGGACGGGAAACCAACTCCGAATATTACTAGATGGCTCAATTTTTTTTTTAATATTACATTTTATATATTTAAATAATGAACAACATGATGATAAATTATATTTTACATATTTTATATATACATTTTATATAAAAAGTATATTAACAGGATAAATCTTCTATAAATTGTTTCATATGTATAAAAATTTATAGATAAATTGTGTTTGATCAAAAACAAAATATATATTTAAACGTGTAGATATCTATAAATTATAGACGTAGGAAATGGTAAGTTTGGTCATTTTGATATATTTGTACATGATAATATAATATATCACAATATTCTTTTGAAAAATGGAATTTAAATAATAAATTTTTATTAAAATATATTCTTAGCATAATAATTTATGTTAGTATTCTTGATATATCAACATTACCATATTAGATACTGTTGTAATAATTCTAATAAATAAAATAACGGATTGATATGACATAAAAATCACGTGGTATTGCACCTCCAGGTAGGTGATATATCGCATATGCTGATATTTGGACGTAGTTTACTATAGTTAAGTTCTGTAGTCATTATCTTGAAATAAAGTTTACAATATATAATGAAGTTTCTCTGTCAATTAGAAAGATAACAAAAACAAGTCCCACATAACATTTTCCACGTTTCATTGTCTTTAGAACAAAAAGGTAGGATTCTTCTTATATTCTATATTCTCCAGTCTCCACATGATCCTACTCTATCATAATATATACAATACACAATATGTCAGTTTTGGTTCATTTGATATATTTTAATTTTGAACATAAGAGCCTTCAATTCTACGATATTTCTGCATCTCACTAGTTTTATTTATAACCTAGTATGTCACTGGTTATTTCTTTCACTGGTTTAAATTAGATATTAAGGAGAATATATATAATGTTTTGTCTACTATTAAAACACAATTTTATTTTATGTGAATTGGTTTAAAATTTGGATTCAGAGTGACAAGGTGTAGGTAAAGACGTTTTTTTTTTTTTTTTTTGAGAAAATATTCATATTAGGCTGTGAGAATTTGGTTCAAATGCTTTGGGCAGATGCAATATGTACAAACTGGAACAATCGATGAAGGCTTCAATATCCATTAGTGGATGTTAGTAGAGGTGGATCTAAAAAATAGTTTATTGGGAGTTAAACGAAAAGAAGGAAAAAGAATGGTTAAAAAAGAAATTGAACAAAAATATAATTGGGGACAACATATATACTATTACTTTTAGCAAAAAAACATATACTATATTAATTACCATTTAACCTAACAAATTTATCTCATTTTTCATACAAGACTATTAATATTAAAAACGTACAAATTAGTGTCAAAAATACAGAATCACGTTTCAACACAAATATGAAATATAGTTTTGGTTTATATTTTTATTCTTTCATCTCTAGTATTTTGAGGTATCAGAATTCCGCTAAAACAAGGACATGTTCTTTTTATGATATAGACACTTTTCAACATACAGATTCAAAGTACTTGCTGCGTTATGTTGCATTCTGTGGTCACTTAAGATGTTACATGTTCTACATGTTTCTAGAGTGAAAGTAGTTTTATCGATTGAAGCAATAAATAAAGCATTTTGTGGCCAAGGTACTGCTTTGTCTTGGAAGACATTCGTGACATCTTGAATTGTTTTCTTTCATGGGTTGTCATCATGTGCCTAGTTCTGCTAATGCTATTGGAAAATTAGTGTTTAGTATCACAAAGGATGGTAGATTTCATTCATATTTAGCATTTGGAGGGTTATCTTGGCTATTCGAGTGCATAGACATATATTATTTAAAAAGGAAAAAATCAGTACACAATAACATAACTAATGATAAAGTTACAAATACATAAGGACTATTCGACATAGAAATAAAAAGAAATCCTTGGTACAACATAGGCCCCGATTGGTAACGACTGTTATTTGTGGCTGTAGAGACTTTGACTGTAAAAATTTGGTTGTATAAAATTTGGCTGTAGAGACTTTGGCTGTAGATACTTTAACTGTTAAAATCTGATTGTTAAAAAAAACTTTTAAAACTATGACTGTAATTTTATTAAAAACACAATTATAAAAAAAATACAAAAGTGATGATAAAAATAATTAATTTGTGAAGAGAAGTGGATATCAAAAGAAAGAGAAAAAAATACTGATAATTAATCTATAAAAAAGGTTTGTATAAAAATATATATAAAATTATATAGAGTTTTTAATTATGATGGAGAAAGAAAAAAAAAAAGTTTTTAAACTTGTTGGCTTTAAAAGTTTTACAACGTCATTTTGAAGCTTTAAAAAAAGAAGGGAAATAAAGAAGAAAAAAAATTAAAGTGGCTGTAGAAACTTTAAAAAATAAAAAAGTCATTAAAGTTTGATTGGCAAATAAAATACTTTTAAGACTTTTAAATGATTTTAAAGTCTTAAAAGTCTTCACCAATCAGGGCCATAGACTAGTATTTAATAATGGGAGATTCTAAAAAATAGCACCAAATTATGTTTTTGTTCCAAACTTAGCACACCATCTTTAAAATTCCAAAAATAGCACTAATTAATCTTCTAAAATTAAATCCTAAATTTAAAATACTAAACCCTACCCCTCAAAACTATACCCTAAATGTGAAATTGGGAACCCAAACATAAAAAACAAATTCTAAAAATTAATTTTAAATAATTTAATGTGTTAAATAGTGCTATTTTTGGAAATTTATGAGATGTGTGCTATAATTGTCAATAAAACTTGGTTTAGTGCTATTTTAGGGTATTTATCTTTAATAATTTGGCAGACTATTTCGGATCCACCAAAAATCATTAAATAGTATTGTATGTTATAACTTATTGCTAAAAATAAATACTTGGGTTGAATTGATTAATTTTATAAATAAAAGGTTATAATAATCATTAATAATTGAATAGGAAGAGATATATTTTTGAAGTAAAAACTATAGTAATGGATTTTTAAAAAAATCAACTCTGTTTTTGAAGTAAGAAAATGGAGGAATTGATATAAGATGTTCTTAAGGAGCGGGCATCTTAATGAAATGCTTTTTGAAAATTACTCTAACTACTTTAAATGTGGGCAAACAAACTGTAAAAACAACTTATCATTTTTTTGACAACTTAGTATTATTTATTATATATATGTGACGTATATAATATATTAATTTCGTGTTTAAAACTAAAATCCTATAAATAACACAGATGGAATAGTATTTTGACATCGCATGGAAGAGATTAGCATCAGTGCATCACGTGTTTGTTTGCATATAGGTAGGTGAGTTATGGATAACTAAAATGTCCAATATGCTGTCGAGTGGGGTATAGCGTAATGTTTTGTTTAGCTTTCATGCATGAGTACTTAGGACATTTACTATCCGACTAATCGAAACTAAATCATAAAATACTAGTCGAACATATTATACTGTACACGCGGCACAAGGCTGAAATTAGTAACAAGACCGAAAATAGTATTATCTCAAAATCTAATCAAATCTTAAATACTATACACTGATTTAGTTTACAGAATACTATGGCCCTGTTCATTTTTGAGTCGCTAAAGTAGCGACTGCGACTGATTTTAAAATATTTTCTTTTTGTAATTACGAGTATTGTAAAAGGTCTAGTTATAAATTCTGTAAATACCCAATTGATTAGGTTAGAGAAGAAGACGAAGGGTTCTGCAATTTTCATGTCTGAAGCTTCCTTTATCTGATTTCAAAAATGGTAATTTGATTATAGAAAAAGTAGCGACAGTTGCTGGTTCAGATCATGGCTTGGGTCTTATCGCTGGTTTTTCCAGCGATTCCAAACTCTTGAAATTCTAGTCGCAGCGATCAAAATTGAAAGAGAATTAAAGGAGAGATGAAGAGAGAGAAAGGAAAAACAAATATATTTTTATGATCGATGTCGCTACTGTAGCTACACATAAACGAACAGGGCCTACATCATAAAATAGTTAAAATTAGAAAACGTCTTGTAGCTCTGGTAATATATTCAGCAAATAACACAGGGAACACAGTACTGTCACTTTCAAGTCTCACCGATAAAATTATGTCAGACACATTTCTATAAAAAAATTTACAATCCAAAACCATAATTTTTTTAAGCCGCTATGACATCAATCGACAGATGACCGTAAACCCCATATGATCTATCCAACTGGTGGTGAATGCTAAAATATACATTTCAGGAAATCATAACCATGTCATGTGACACAATACAATTCTCTTTGTGCCATAAACCATATATAGATGTTTGTTTCATTATCAGATGTGTTCTCTCCTACTCTCAGTCTACCTACTTAATCCAAAAACAACACAGCAATGTTGGAGATGCAAAATCTGAGTTTGGGAGAGAAGAACGACCCATTTAGACCTTTTACGGCTGTAAAATATGAACTAATCTGATAATTGACGTTAAAATTTTGTATATACAAATGAAATTACAACAATACAAATTATGCTTTGAGATCGCGCAAAAGATCTAGGATGCAGGTGGAATTCCACGGTTGATAATTATTAGCTTCATAGATGTCATTGCTATGATCGGCAGTTCTGCACACTTGTGTGCTCCATGATGAATTCAAGTTTCAAGTTTCTTTCTTTCATGTTATTGTTTTTTTTACGTATCCTTATAGTTTACAGTGTATTTTATCAAAAATACATCCATAATCAAATTTTAAAAGAAATTAAGTGAGGTGAACAATTTTTATACAACGGGCCTACGGGCTTATAAGTCAAAAAGTCCAAAGCTAATATCTCGGCCCATGTAAAAGCTACGAGCTTGGTGTTTGTCATCAACTCATGAGCCAAAGTCTCCCGATCACTCAAGTTTTAGATTAAAAGTTGCTCTAAATTTTCACTTTGGTTTTATAATTTTTTTTTACAAATAATAATATAATTCGACTGCTAACGAAAAACATTTATAATTCTCTTCTATTATACAAGTTTTTTTACTTAAAAGCACAAAGTTTAAGAATTATTTTAATTTTTGAAATAAATAAATAAAAACCTTAAAAATTCTAATTTTGGGAGAGAGAGTAGTATATACTGTTCGATTTTTTACACCTATTTTCTTACACCTAATTTTCCCTAACCTATTTAATATAGAAAATATGCAGGTTGCAGGTTTTGTAAAGAATAAAAGATCAAATAAGAATAATTTTTTTAGAGCATCTTTATAGGGGGAATACTTTTGGATGTTCTTAGAGTATAAATATTATGAAAATAATGTAAGATCATTAGTGATCTTTTGTTAAGAAGTTAGTTATTGGGAGAATATGTTTAAGATCATAAGATTTAATAATATAATATTCTTAAACATATTACAATTATAAAAACTTATAAAATAATATTTAAATTGCAAATTTATAAAAATTTTACTAAAATTCAAAATACAATACCAAATTTTTATGAAACAAAAAAAACATTGTAAATAATTTTTTTTTAAAAAACCAAACAAACATATTACTTAATTAATTAAAGCACACAAACATTCTATTTAATTAATACATAGATTAATGTCGGCCAATCACGTTAAGCCACGACCAATAAGAACTGGGATTAAATCAGTTCTTATTCAAGATCAAAAAAATAGTTCTAAGCCCACTATTCATTATTTTTCTAATTTTTTTGGGCTTAGAATACCCTTGGTGTTCTCCCTATATAGATGGCCTTATTATTAGCTCTAGAAAAATCTCTCAAAAAACCAAAGCTCTCTTACAATTGTTCTCTTTCAAACTCTCAATCTCTATATGTTAATGTCATAGCTCGACATACATATATATAGTAAAACAATTCCTAGTCCTACTAGGAAAACACCAATAACTTAGATAACACCAAACAGAGTTTGATCCTTATCCTTTCACTAATCATAACTTGAGAAGGACTTCAGCCTTTCTATCTTTAAGTCCTTCTCAAGCTTAAATCAACATTCTCCCCTTTAAGCTTGACTTCACTCTTCACATCACTAACTCCAATAAGTTCTCTCATCTCTTTAAATTTAGTCCTTCCAAGTGCTTTTGTCAAAATGTCTGCCTTCTGCTCACTCCCTGGAACATGCTCTACCTCGATCAATCCCTTCTCCACACACTCTCTTATAAAATGAAACCGTCTATGTATATGTTTGCTCCGGCCGTGAAACACAGGATTCTTTGTCAATGCAATTGCTGACTGATTGTCAAAGCGTATTGTAACCTTTTCACATGAAGCTCCTGTTATCTCACTAAGTACCTCTTGCAACCAGATGGCCTGTTTAGCTGCCTCTGTTCCAGCCATGAACTCGGCTTTACATGAGGACAGTGCTACGACATCTTGTTTCTGCGAACACCAGGTTATTGGACTCTCCCCTAAATAGAAAATATGTCCAGAGGTGCTCTTGCCATCGTCCGTATCTACATTATGACTACTTTCACTGTAGCCTATGATCCTCGGTATCTTTGCTTTGCTGAAAACTAAACCAAGAGGTGTTGTTCCTTTTAAGTATCTCAAACATTGTTTCATAGTTGCTCCATGAGAAACTCTTGGACTCTGCATGTATCTGCTTAGAACTCCCACACAAAAGGATAAATCAGGTCGCGTATGCAACAAATAGCGGAGACACCCCACGTTCTTCCTCTACATTGTTGCATCGATTTCATCCTCCTCTTTAGCTTTACACAACTTCAGTCCACTCTCCATTGGCGTATGTACTAAATTGCAGTCTCTCATCCCTGCTTCCTCAAGAATTCTTTGTGCATAACGAGGTTGATTTAATGTTATTCCTCCTTGTTGTTGTGAGACCTCAATGTCTAAATAATATGTCAGTTTGCCTAGATCGCTCATCTCAAACTTTGACGACATCTCTTTCTTGATCTCATGAATTGTCTTTAGACTCGAGCATGTAACAAATAGATCATCAACATAAACTCCAACAACTAGCAAGTGCTCACCAACTTCTTTGCGATAGACTGAAGGCTCCTTTGAACACTTAACAAACCGTAATCCCAGTAAGATTGTGTTTAGTTTGTTATTACAGGCTCTAGGTGCTTGACGTAATCCATACAAAGCTTTGTTTAGCTTGTAAACATTTCCCTCACTTCCAATCTTTTCGAATCCCTCAGGTTGTGAGACATAAACAGTTTCCTTAAGCTCACCATGAAGGAAAGCTGTTTTAACATCAAGATGATGTATCTCCCATCCATTTGTTGCTGCTAAGTCAATAAGTAATCTAATGGTTTCAATCCTTGCCACTGGAGCAAACACCTCATCAAAATCAACTTCATATTGTTGTACATATCCCTTTGCAACCAGTCTTGCCTTGTGTTTGTTGATACTACCATCTGAGTTCTTCTTTAGCTTGAACACCCATTTGAGACCAATTGGTTTTGCTCCAATCAGCAAATCAATAAGATCCCAAGTTTTTAACCTTTCAATCGAGCAAACTTCTTCTTCACAAGCGTATATCCAATCTTTTGAAGCCTTTGCTTCTTCAAAGCATCTTGGTTTGTTGTTCAGACTTAAGAGCAACATCTCTCCTTCCTGTTCTGCCAGGAGAACATAGTCATCGAGATACCTTGGTGTATGTCTCTCTCTCTGAGATCTTCTTAGTTGAACCGGTGACAAATTTACTGATATGAGATCATCTTCTCTTATTTCTTTATTATTTTCTCGGATTTCACTATCATCTTCTTCTGCTGCTCCTCTGTTTTCATTGATCTGTTCTGTTTCAGAGACTTCGTTGTCATCGTCTACTCCATGATTTCCAAACGTACCAGTCATAACTCGAAAACTTTCATTTCTCCTTCTCATAGCATCATTAAATTCAGCATTCCAGTCCCATCCTTTTGTTTCATCAAAAACAACATCCCTACTAACAATAATCTTCTTTGTGTGATGATCAACGAAACGATAGGCTTTTGATCCAGGTTCTGTTCCTAGATGAACAAGTATGCGAGTTCTGTCATCTAGCTTCTTAAGATGTGGAGAGTCAACCTTTCCATAACCAATGCAGCCAAAAACCCGAATATGATCAACATTTGGTATCTTGTCTCTAAAGAGTTCATATGGTGTCTTATCCTTGAGAGACCGTGTTACAACCCTGTTTAAGACATATGTTGAATGTCTTACATCTTCTCCCCACATGTAGTTTGGCATGTGCATATGCTTCAAAATGCTTCTCGCCATCTCCATCAATGTCATGTTACGTCGTTCTACAACACCGTTTTTCTGCGGGGTATAAGGGGCTGATGTCTCTAAATGCCATTTTCTTCACAGAACAATCTAAATTCATTAGATACAAACTCTCCACCTCTATCTGTTCTCAAAGTTTGTATTTTACTCTCTGTCTCCTTCTCAATCATTACTTTGAAGCTTTTAAATTTCTGAAAAGCATCTCCCTTTTCTTTTAGCAATATCGTCCACATGTATCGCGAGAAGTCATCTATAAGAACGAATATATAACGGTTTCCAGCACTTGTACATGGTGTAATTGGACCACAGAGATCACCATGTATAAGTTCAAGCTTCTTAGTTGCACGGTATGATGTTGCTTGTGGGAAGACCCAACGTGTTTGTTTCCCAAGCAAGCATGAACTGCAGAGTTCCTTCTTAAGTGTAGTACTAGGAACTCCATAAACCAGTTTCTTCAAAATCATAGAGTTCAAGGTGTCAAAGTTTACATGACCCATCCTTGCGTGCCACTTACCTGCGTCACTTACACATGTTAGATACAAACATGTGTTATCCTTCAAGCCCATTCGAACCTTGTAAAGTCTATTTAGAGATCTCTTTGCCTTCACAAGTAGTTTTCCTTCACGATCCTTCATTGTTAAGTATCCATCTCTCAATCGAATATCACATCCAGCTTCTGTAGCCTGACCAAGACTAACTATGTTACTTTTCAATCCCGGAATGTAGTAAACATCAGTCATCTTTCTTGGTTTTCCATTCAGATCAACAAAAGCTATAGTCCCTTTCCCTTTGATATCAATGCGGGAATCGTCTCCAAATCTTACTTTTCTTGTGACTGTTAAATCAAGTGTATCGAAATACCTACTATCTCCTGTCATGTGATTGCTAGCCCCGTTGTCTAGGTACCAAATATTATCACCATCCTTGTTTGTCTCAAATTTGCTAGGCACACATCGTTCTTCATTAAGAAAAACGACTTCATGCATCATAAGTTCATCTGCAATCTCTGTATCTTTCTCTACTTCTTGAGCTTCTTGCAATTTGAGTAGACGATCTGGAAAACTGCTTGCATAGTAACCCATCTTGTCACATCTAAAACATGTTATTTGTGAGATATCTCTTCCTCCGTTGCGTCCACGTCCTCTTCCTCTATAGAAGAATCTTCCTCCTCTGCCTCTTCCTCTGTAACTTCCATTATAATCATGTTGATGTTGGTTAGAATAACTTGCTTGTGTGTCGGTATGAGAAACTATGTTAGCATACATCAGCTTGCTTTGTTCTTCTTGTGGTTCTTTATCTTCACATATTCTTTCTTCATAAGCTTTGAGCCGTCCAACAATTTCAACAAAACTTGTTGTGCTTAAATCAAGTACTTGTTCTAAGGAAGCCACGATATGGATATACTTTTTCCGAGGAAGGGTCTTAAGAGACTTCTTCACCAGTTTGGATTCTTCTATTATTTCTCCTAGTGCAGCTGATTTTGATGATAGTTCTGATATTCTCCCAGAGAAATCATCAATCGTCTCTGTATCTTTCATCTTTAGCCAATCAAAATCAGTCATCAATGTTTGCAGCCTAGCCTCTCGAACACGTTCTGCTCCTACATGTCTATTTTTGACAGCTAACCATATCTTTTTAGTTGTATCAAGCTCCCCTACTTGTAGAATGAGTGCCTCAGGAATTGATTGAAACAATAGTGCAATGGCCATGTCATTCTTCTCTTTGTCGATGGTTTCTGCATCAATTGTTTCCCAGACTTTGTTAACCCTAAGAACAACTTCATCTTCATTGCCCAAACTGTGTAGTTTGTAGCAGTTAGCATCGGACATGTAATGGAGGAGGATCCTTAATACAAGACTCGGTGGTGAGTCTTATACCGGGATAGAGATGATGGCTTCACAAGCTGGCGGTCGCTTCTCTCTTGTGAAGGGAGGATGATCGATGATGAAGATCTGACACGATGGCGGTCGCTTCTCTCGTGTGGGATCGGTAAAAGGGGAAGTGCTGGCGGATTGAAGTACACCACATAGATGTGATTGGTCTCTGATACAGTACACAAACTCAGCCTTGTGGAATCTCACACACAAGACTAAGAACAAGCTTATTCTCTTAAGAACACTTATAGAGAAGAAGTAAGAAAATTCATTATTTTATTGATAATCAAAGGTGAAAATTCGTACAACTACTGCAGGGGGACTTTACAAGAGTCCTTCAGCTAGCCTTAAGGCTGAAAATAAATGCAGAAAATGCAACAAAGGAAAGCAAATAAAATCAAACACAAAACCATTGTTTTTGGAAAGTAAATAAGCTAATAAAAGAAAATGCTAAAGTAGACTTGATCTCTCTTGATGAGGAAGTCTTCTAACCGTTGTTGGGGTTGGTGGGACCTGCAAGGATCGAAAATATTGAATAAGACTTACCTGGATGCGATTTAGGCCCAATTGATGTTCTCTGAATCACTTCTTGTACTACTCCATGTGCTACTTCAGAGTTTTTGTCTTGTACTTGATTGTTGGCTTGTTTTAGGGGTCCTCCTGGGGTTCCTCTAGAGTATCTTGGTCAGTCTCTTGATGCTCGTCCATGTCCTCTATATCTTGGTCTTGATCTTCACTACCTTGATCGCTTTCGGAGGTGTAGCTTGTATCACACGTCTCTGGCAGCTCCAATGTCTTCTCTTGAATTCTTGAGGTTCCTTGACCTGCCAAAAAAGGTTTCATACCTGGGGAACTGGTTTGATCAAGGCTCATTTGGGTGAAGGCTTCAGCAAGCTCTTCCTCAGCAATGTGATCATATCCGTTATGGTGTCATGATGGTGGTACAGACCAGTTGACGTCCTTCAGCTCTAGGGAGCTTACAATGTCTTGAACGGCTAGGTTAAACCTCTTCTTTAGCTGTTTAGCCTTCGAATGTGTCATAGGCCCTTCTCGTACTTCTGGTATAGGATGTATTACAGGAACTAGTTCAACGGTTTGGATGGTAGGATCGATGTCCGCATCAGTCCTCCTTCTGTTGGTTTTGCTATTACTATAGCTCCTTCTCCGTCTGCCATTGTTTTCTAGATTGGCTCTGATACCTAATATAGAAAATATGGAGGTTGCAGGTTTTGTAAAGAACAAAAAATCAAATAAGAATAACTCTCTTATTATTAGCTCTAGAAAAATCTCTCAAAAAACTAAAGCTCTCTTACAATTGTTCTCTCTCAAACTCTCAATCTCTATATGTTAATGTCATAGCTCCACATACATATACTAAAACCAATTCTAGTCCTACTAGGAAAACACCAATAACTTAGATAACACCAAATAGAGTTTGATCCTTATCTTTTCACTAATCATAACTCGATTAAGAATCCTTCAGCCTTTCTATCTTTAAGTCCAACATTTAGTTATTTATTATTCATGGTTTCTTATTTATATCTTTAATAGAGAATAAACAGAAAAGAAAACAGTAACCGAAGGATATGGCGCAGAAAGGAGAAAATCAGAAAAGTGATGAAGCCATCTGGGAAGGGTATATATGTCATTTACAACAGATGAATAGTGTATGTATTTCCATCAATCAATTTGCTTCTCCTAGCCGCTCTCGAGTCACTGACCAAAAGTGATGACTTTTATACACAATCCTTTGTTCACTCTCTCTCTCTGTAACAATAAAATTGTTAAGAGTATATACACTAAATTTGTAGTTGTTAATATAACTAAACACGAAAATTTATAAGAATGAAAAATCTATATCAGTATGTAACAAAAATATTGTAGTAAAGATGAATATTATTGCAATTGTAGCTAAAGATTAGTTATACTTTTATTCACATATAAAATATATATTACATGATACGAAGATTTTTTGTTTTTCTTTATTTATTTATTTCATTATGAATATTTACTTAAATTAAATTTTTGAATATGTTCGTAATAGTGTAACAATATACGATGCTTTAAATGTGTTTGTCTTTTAGGAATTTAAATTTATGATAGAAATTGTAGATGAGTGAGTGTATTACTATCAGAAAATTCTTTACTATTTATAGCCTATATATGCATAAAATGGTAATAGTCTCATCTAATTTTTTTTTTGAATTTAATAGTCTCATCTAATTTTAGAAACAATAACATGCTATATGTGGGTGTGGCCTGTGGGCGTGTGTATGATCACTTACTTTGTTCCAAGTTTTAACTAAAAGCTGATATGATCTACTCTTTTCGACAAAAAAAGAAGATTATCTTCAACCATAAATACATCTATCCTTTTGAGTTTCATCAAATCAAATATCGCATTGTCTTTTCTTAACTAGAAATCCAATAAAGAGACAACAATAAACAAAATACAAAATCCCTTAAAACTGATCATAGTCTTTCTCTCTCCTCCCATACCCCATCAAATCTTTGATATTACTAACAGTCAGTCCAAAATATATTTATATAAGAAGACAAGAGAGTCTAGAAGAACTAGGAGTAGAAATAGGGAAAGCAGTTGTGTTGTAGGAGGCTACTACTGCTTTTGTTCTCAGCTAGGTTGCTTATCGAACTTGAAGATGAACCTGAACCACCCATGTTTATGTTAGAATTAGTGCCTGTTCCACTAATCATTTGCTTCAAATCCCCATGCCCATTGTAGTAATTAAAATATCCTTGTGTGAAATCCCCACTGTACCCTTTTGTCCTCTGGTCAATGTGGTGGTCTATCATCATCATCATCATTATCTCTTCTTGCTTCATCATAGTCTCTGATCTCTTTCCATTGACGTCCGAAGAGAAACTGGTGTGGTTGTTGTAGTGATCACACATATTGTGGTTGAGCAAGAAACCACTTGCGCCCGAGATGTTGCTGTTGTTGCTGTCCGAGAGAGAGAGATCTTGAGTATAATTAGGGTTACTATAAGGAAAGACCATCTGTTTGTCGTCAGCTTCAAAGCCATTGATGTTGGAGATGAGGCATTTTGTTGGGTCTTGATTAGGGTTTTCAGCATACGGATTATAAGAAGAAAATGGGATTGTTGCTGATGGGGTTAATGGTCTTTTCATATCCTGAGAATTAGGGTTTAGATAAGGAGAAGCCATGGCTGATGATGAATGAGAGGAAGATGAAGAAGAAGAAGAAGACAAGAGCTTCTTCCTTAGCTTTGTATTCCAATAGTTTTTGATGTCGTTGTCTGTTCTTCCCGGTAGATGAGCTGCTATTATTGACCACCTACAAGTTTCAATTCATGTATATTATTAATTAATGTTGGAGAAAAATGTTGCAATCTAGATGAATAACTGGTGCTCGTAGTTTTTAACTAAAATTATGAATAAGTGTTGCTCGTAGTTTTGACTAAAATTATGACTAAATTATGTAAGTACGTTGTGAACTACTTTTATCGTTAGTTCCAACATTACACATACATTCAAAAATATATATAACTAAGAGAGAATAATTTTTAATTATATTAATTAAAGGAGAGTGAAATAATATTTTCTTTAAACCTATTTGAGTAGATAACTATTTAAGAGGGACCTTCATAAGCAAATGGACAACAAACGGATATCAGCTCTGTATTTTTAGTGAGGATCTTAATTAATATAATTTTCTTCTTATAATCAGAGATATATAGTTACATAAATAAAAATACTTCAATAGAGAACCTGCTTCCAATGGCAGCGAAGAGGCTAAAAATGATCCTGTCTTCTTCCTCAGAGAAGTCACCATGTTTTATGTTTGGTCTCAAATAGTTAAGCCACCTCAATCTACAACTCTTCCCACATCTCCTCAAACCTTAAACCACAACAACAACAGAGAATGGCATTAGCTCTTGTTTTGGGATTAGAAGCTCGAAAAGGTGAACCAGGAGATTGGTTTTAACTAAGAACATGTATATGAACTTACCGGCTTTGAGAGGGAGAGAGATCCAATTTCCACCATTACCATACTTCTCAATGTAATCTCTAAGCTTAGAGTCTTCCTCAGGGGACCAAGGCCCTCGCTTCACTTTTGTCTTGTCGCAACATGGAGCTCTTCCCATTTCTCTCGTTAGTGTGTTGAAGTTTGATAAAGAGAAGAAGAAAAGAAAAGGAGAGAAATCGTTATCTCTTACTTGCCTTTTTTTAGGATGGAGCTTTTGTGTTTATGGAGGAGTGGTTGAATTTGTGCCCGCCCTTTTAATAAGAGACTTGGATTTGGACTCACTCTATCAATTATTATTATTATATGTAGAACCAATAATTTTATATTTCATTTTGTTTCGAAAGCTATGGGTGTGGAGAAGTCAACATGATTGACATGCATGCATATTCATTGTGCCTGTTTGAAAAATTAGATTTTTATTGTCAAATATATATATATATATATATATATATATATATATATATATAATTTTCTATGTATCTACATATTTTATATATGTAATCAGCAATATTAAATATGTGATTGAATTATAGATTTAACAAATAAGGTGTGCTCCTAAAGTATTTTGTGGTACCTGTTTGTCTTCAAGTTTTATTCTTTTTGTAGATGTATAGTACTAATCCAAAGTTCCAAACAATAAATTTAAACGATATTTTTTATATATATTTATCATGAGAAGTGCAAAATATTCAAAAAAGGTACTTTGTGTTGAGGCTGAAAAGAAAGAAAAAATCACTAACGAAGATCATCAGCATGTTCCATGATTTGATCATTCGTCAAAATATTTTCATAATTATACATGTTCAACTTTTTTTTTTTTTTTTGACACAATTATTCATATTCAGCTATAGTTTAATTTGTATTCATCATGAATTTCAAAAGTGAAAAGTTAAAAGAGTTCTCAAGTGGTAGTGATATGATATTACATGGATAAAAGAAAGAAAACATGTTAGATGAGGAGACTGCATTGAACGGACCAGTGAACTATATAGAACTGTCTGATTATAAAGTGACAAGAAAACAAAAACTCATTTTTGTGATATTCCAATTACCAAAAAATTATCATCACGAGTTGACTTGCCATTGTTGTTTTCATTATTACATTTAGTAAAGTGCCAAAAGAACCCTTCATAATTATTCATTCGTACAACTTTGATGGACACTTGCATGCATGAATAAATCGATAAATATATTTTGCACTGTTGCACACACATATAAATATATTTCTATGTGAATTTCATGATGATCAGGTGTAAATTTGGACCGACTAATCAACTTCAGAGATAATGACCCATCGATGGGTATGTATCCATATATGTACAATTGATAGATCGACTGTACACATTTACATCATTTTAAGGTACATGTGTTTGATTCACGCAGACACAGTCGCACACTCATTTCCACAAATGTGTAAGTAATATGTATGTGTGTGTACAAATGGCCAAACAAAAGTTTCCAGATTCGTGGTGTACTTCTTACATTTGCTACATTACATTTTTATGTGTTATACGGAACTTAACTGTATGTATTAGTTACATTTATAGTCTTTTATTATCTGTAAGATCCTATCTATACATTTGTAGTCATATGTGCATTATAACTTGCAGATGTTTCGGGGTCATGAAGACATGAAGCATGTTACTAAATATGAACTAGGTGAAACTTGGAAGCAATAGTAGTAAATTGCAAGTCATTATCTTTGGCTTTTAAACTTTTTCGTCAATCAATATTGCATCAATATAATAAAAAGAATACTTCTTAGTCCTTATAAACATATTGAAAAAAAAACAATATAGCGTATAATTGCACGGTATCAAATCATTTTTATATTGCGTTGATATAAAGTTGATTTACTTTTTACATTGATACTTTAATAATCGAGGTTTATAAAAGCGATATCATTTACATTAATACTTTATTCGCGGAAAATTATTATAGCATATAATATCATGCTAACAAATAGTTTTTATATTATACCCAAATTGGCTACTAAATATTGCAAAAAAATATTCTACACTTTTCATAATTTATGTGGAGTTCAACAGTCTTTATATATATATATATATATATATATATATATATTAAAAAAAAAGTTCTTGAAATCTTGCTGGTGAACAAAATCTCGATTGTGTATATAATCTAAAATTGGAGATACTGGCCTTTGGTGGTGATGTTCAATGCATAAGAGAGAACACAGTATTGTCCCATTGGTATTCCATGGTTTGCAGGCAATTACATAATAAAGATATACAGATATATATACTCATAATTTCACCACAAATTGTATCATTGAATGTTTCTCATGCGTCCCCTCTTAGCCAGGCAATTATGATATTTTCTGGTTTGCTGATCATTATTATAATTTCATCCATAAGAACTTTGAAATTATTATTATATGCGTGAAAAAGCAGTAAAATATGAAAAAAGCAAATAAAATATAGGCTGATAATGGGCAGTAAATGTTTAATAATACATGTTTGTGACAAAAAAAAAAAAAGAATCGACTTATTATCTGTGAAAAAAACAATTACGTTAAGTCAAACTATGATTGGATGCTGAATACCAAAAAGACAAGAGTCTTTTTCTAGTTTGACTCTCAGTGTATAGAACTTTGGTTTTTCCTCAACGGTTGGCAAACTAAAGTGGACAAATTACTGAAGGTTTTTTCCAGGCTGTTAAACCATTTTCAACATTAAATATATATATTTAAAAAAAAAATTCTAACAGATATTGTCAACCTATTATAAAATATGTTACCTAATACTCATTATTTTCACTGCTACAAATATACATTAATAAAAAATTCCAGCAGTATATATCTTTGATACTTTCTAATATGTTAAAAAGAGATTTCATGGAAAGGTAATAGATTAATTTACCCAATAAAATAGTTTATTTTATATGTTTTGTTATTTCTAGATAACTATATTATATCTAATAGAATATTTTAATATTATGTACTTTTTATGCATAATAAGTTTTATGAGAAAATAGTATTTTTAATGTAATCACAATTTACTCTCATAATTATTTCCCCCAATTTTTCTAATTTGTTATATGAAACAAATCACTACAGATTGGTGTATTAATCTCATATGTTATATTTTATCAAAAATAATAACCATAAATCTATATAAAATTCTAAAACATAAATCATACTGAAAAGGGAACCTCAAATCTAATTAGATTAATTTTAAAACACACTTTAAGATTACATGTAAATATACCATACCAAAATAATGCAAATACTTTCTATGAGTGGGTTAATACCTCAAATATTAGAAATATAAAAATATGCTTACAATGATTGATTTAGTACTACTTTTACCAGGAAAACAATAAGAAATTTTATATTAATTGGTGTTTTTTTTGTTTGAAAAACTTTACGTCTTAGCCTGATTGAGTTGTTATTATTACACTACAAGAAAATAATCGATTTGCGATGGAGGAATTCATCGCAAGTGCCTCGCAAATGGACAATCGCTAGAGATTTGCGAGACTCTACGATTCCTCGCAAATCGAGTCTCGCAAATCGACCAACACCCCCAAATCTCTCGCAAAATTTGCGAGGAAAAATTTTGGTCGCAAATCCGACGCAATTTGCGATGGAGTGTATTCCTCGCAAATCTCACGCATATTGGTAGAGATAATTTTACTCGCAAATCTCAAGCAATTTGCGAGTGAGCCCATTCATAGCAAAATCATTGCAAGCCACGACGTAGTACATCCGTCGCAACATTTACGACTGCTTTGCAACGTCCGTTTAAATCTGCATGTTTCGATTCCGTATCATATAATTGTGTTTAATTTACATTGTACCGTTTAAAATTAGTTCGAAAATAATAAAATATAATCGCATTGAAAAATAAAATTCAGATTAAAATAAAATTCAAATATTACAAAACAAAAAATATGTTAACAAATAGTGTTTGTCCCTTCGGGGACATCCGATAAAAAAAAAGAGTTTTTAAAATGATTGAGAGAGAGAGAGAGGTCACGTTTCTGGTCCCTGTGTGGCTTCCAGCTACTGTTTCACCGGTGTTGCTCTCTGGTTCGACTTCTTGGTTTCTGCTTTGTGGGTTGGTTGTCGGGTGCCCAAACTCAGGAGCAAAGTCGGGATCATTTTCAGCGAGGTACTCAAAGTATGCATCATAGCTATGCATTCTCTCTGCACTTTGTTAGATTTGTGTCACCTGAGTTTGAATACATTCCTCAGCGAAAGCTAGCTTATGAGCCAAAATAACCAGATCATTAGCCGGAGACATAGGCGGTGGACTGCTACTGCTAGAGGATGCTTCAAACTGTAAAGAACCAACCCCAAAAATCATATTTTTCTTCTTCGGAGCAACCAAATAACAAAACAACAATACAACAATGAACTTGTAAGTTCCATGGAAATCAAAGAAAGACAAACACAAAACTCAAAGAAAGAAAAAGACAACTAATTATACACCACTTGAACAGATAATTTTTGCATCGACAAGAAATTCAAAGTATTTAAAATAGACAAGTATTACCGATGTCTAAATTTTGTTTTTGATATGAATGGGCACCCCACCAGAAGCAGTGCTCTCTCCATTATCACATGTGCAAAGCTAAGATTCCAACTCTTGAATCTTGGACAACACCTCATTGAAGAGAGACTCAGACTTTCCATCCGTAAATGACCCATCAGGATTTCGATGAGTCTCTTCTAGGATGCGTACAAATTCAGGAGTTAACTCACCAGTTATCTCAAACTGAAAAAGAGAAACATAGAGATGATTAGTCACTTATTGATTGTCCATAAGGTCAATGCTGCTGAAAAGAAAGCCAAACACTTACATGTTTTCGAGCACGAGCTTTAAAAGAGGTTTGGCCTAAGCGGTGCTTATAAATGTCGGTGCCATTAGGATCATGATAACGAGCATTATGGCTGTTGGTACTCTTGACTTCTGATTTGAGCAAATATTTAACAAGACCAACCCATACTTGAGGATCAATCCACCGTGGCTTTGCCTCATCACCCTTTAGTTTCCACTTTAACTTCCACCTAAACACTTGATCACACATCCTGTCCTTAAGCTTGTCTTCAAACTCCTTCCTAACTCTATCGTTTATGGAACGGTCCCAATTATATGTTTGCTTCCAAAAAAAAAAAGTTAACTAGTATATGTTTAAAAACGACAAACAAAACATATTGTATAGTAGCAAAACAGATTTGACTTACCGCAAAATATTCATACCAACGGTCTACCACTACAGTCGGCGTCTGTATCCAATTGGCATGAGGCTCTTTGTAATCTCTTTCAAAGATTCTTTGTACAGTAGCCGAAACAGAGAAATATTGGTCAAACCTCCAAACAAAATACAACTTGAGTGAGGAATGATTTGGATTCAAGATGCAACTATCATATTTCAACATGCAACTATCATACTCCTAACTGAAGAAACTAACAAACAAAATACAACTTGAATGAGGAATGATTCGGATTCAAGATGCAACTATCAGATTTCAATCATACTCCTAACTGAATAAACTATCAAACAAAATACAATTTGAATGAGGAATGCTTTAGATTCAACATGCAACTATCAGATTTCAACATGCAACAAGCTCAATTCGGATTCAAAATACAACTTGAATGAGGAATGATTCGGATTCTTACCAGAGAGTTCCTGAAGGTCGACACGGATCTAGCTTTGTTAAACTTCCATGCTCAGGGTTTACTCCCTCCGTTTCAAAATATAAGATGTTTTAGAGAATTTTTTGTTTCATAATATAGGATGTTTTCAAGTTTTTATGCAAATTTTATATTAGTTTAGTATTTTATATTATGCAGTATTGTTTCTAATTGGTTGAACTTGTTAAAAGTAAAAACTTCTTAATCTGCGTGCTTTAGTTAAAACATCCTACATTTTGAAACGGAGGGAGTACCTTTTAGATCTATGCTGGCAAAAGAGACGACGAAGAGACAGTGAAGAGAGGACGAAGAGGGACGGCGAGAGAGACAGTGAAGAGAGGAGGAAGAGAGACGGCAAAGAGAGGAGGAAGAGAGACGGTGACTAGGGTTAGGGAATACATCGGAGAAGAAGAAGATCGAAGAGCTAGAATTAGGATTTGAGTCGCAGAAATAGATTTAGGGTTTGAGCGAGCTCAAACCAACAATCGCCTTGTATATACAGACTTTTTAAGGCCTCGTGAATCCCTCGCAGTATTTGCGAGGGAATAACTAGAATACCTCGCAAATCAGTCGCACAATCGACAAAACCGACCAATAAAACACCCAATTTTGCGAGGGATTAACGAGAACTCATCGCAAATCCCTCGCAAATTGCGACAGAGTAATTAGGAAACTCGCAAATCAGTCGCAACAACCGACAAAACCGACCAATAAAAAAACCTCAACTTTGCGATGGATTTGCGAGGCCCTATACAATATACCTCGCTAATCCCTCGTAAATCCCTCGAAAGCTTATAAATCATTCTTTTAAAATACATTATCCTCAATTACTCAATCAGATTCATTTTCTGAATTATATACTAGACCGTACATTATTCTCAATAGAATCTACTCAATCAAAATATCAAGAAATACACAATGGAAATCAGCTCGTTCAACTTTCTCTTTCAGCTGGTTCAGTAAGTGATACAATCTCTCTTTCATGTTTGTTCCTATGTTTTGGAAAGCTCTTTGTTCGTATGGTTAGTGATTAATGGACTATGGACTCTACATTGTAAATCACTCCTGGTTTATCATTAGATGCATCTTCATTTATATATATTCGATCCGTGTCTCCACGTCAAAGTTTCATTAAACATCTCAAAATGTTGACAAGCCAATATATTCCTTCATCTCAAAAGTTTCTTGTCTCTTTATGTTGGTTAGTAATGATTTTATTTATGGCAAAAGCTCATTGCTTGTATCATCACATCTTGATTTAATATATATATGTGTCTTTTCACGTCAACTTTCTTTAAACATCTTAGCAATTTTCAGCATATGCCAATATATTCCTTAATCTCCAAAGTTTATTGTCTCTTGATGTGGTTAGTAATGCTCTTCTTTAATTTGCCTGTAAAAGATCAAATTGCGACGGAACCGTGAGGAGCTAGCGAAGGATTAGCTAGGAGCTAGCATATGCCAATATATTCCTCGCAGAAATCCGTTGCATATCCCTCGCAAATATATATATATATATATATATATATATATATTCTTTTGCATCTAATTCATTTTCTTAGTGATACAATCTCTATTAGTTTCATGTTTTTCTTATGTTTTGGAAAGTTTATTGTTCATATAGTTGGTGATTACTGGACTATAGACTCTATATTGCAATTGTTGGTCAAAAAACTTTAACACTCGGTCTCATGATCATAATGAAAGTAAATCACATCTTGACATATATATATATCGTGTCTTCACGTCAAAGTTTCTTTAAACATGTCAACATCTTAAAAGTTTTTTGTCTATTGATGTTTACTGAGAACTTCACTTCAGATTTAAAACTAAACTCAAACCCTAAACCCTTAAAGACCTCACAAATCCCTCGCCGCTTCCTCACAAATTTGCTACGGATAAGACTACTCGCTAATGCGTCCAAATCTACGATAGATTTGCGAGGGAGTATTTTCTCCTCGCAAATCACTCGCAAATTTGCGAGAGATTTTTATCTAGCAAATTTGCGAGGGATTTGCAAGGGTTCTCGTCTTCGTAGCAAATTACCCGCAAATACATAGCAAATTTGCAAGGGCATATATCCGTCGCAGTGATCCGTTGCAATGAGCGTGTTTTCTTGTAGTGTTATTACAGTAACCCAAAATTAGTGATTTAAAGCAAAAGAATTTCCTGCCATAGAAAATAGGTGTATAACATAGAAAAAAAAGCTTGTGCTCTCATGGTAATTTGCTATAAAATTAGTTCATAAATATTAAATGGCTCAAAGGACATGAAACTATATAAAAGGATTGCCATATCACTACATAAATAATATAAAGAAGTTCTATCCCTTTTAATTTTATCTAAACATTACCATACTTATAAAGTTTTTTTTTGTTTTAAAAGTAAAAAATGAATATCAAAAGATTATGTGCATCAAAATATTTACTTTAATCCAAAATTGATTTTCTGGACAAGATATTTTTCCTTGCTTATTCAATTTCTCCTTTTCTTTTATAATAAATATATGTTGTTGATTTATGAATGTACCTATATATAGGTGACACAGTAAAAATATAAAACATGCTCTTGTCAACTTTCAAAATGACTATAATCTCAAATGGTTTAAACTCTTATGGTGACGATACTATGAACATTCATAGTTTTTCTCCCATCAAAACAAGTTCCAACTTTAGGAATTATGAGTCTAAACTTTTGAATCAATGTTCGCTACTTCTGTCTACACAAACCATCATGGTTTATATTCTTCTTCAAATGTCTCTCCATCTTCTTTCGATTTCAATAATTCACATGTGGCTTATGAGATGAGAGAAAACATGGTTTCTACTTTCGGGATGCCTTTCATAACTCGAGTTCCAAATAATGCTCATCTTTCTCAAATCTCCGTCACTCAAACTACTATAAATAGGTATTACAATATTATTCCAACCAATAACCTAAGTACTGTGCAAAATGAATATCATCGTGCCATAAATCCCAACATCTTCAATTCTTCATTTTACCCTCCAAATTATTGGTACAAACAACATAATATCTTGAATCCAACACCTCTCAATACTGTTTTTCCACATCAAACTTTTGTTTATCCAACGCAGTTAGATATCTTTTCTTGTTCACCAAAATGCTACCATGACCAACTTGTCCCCCATCATCAACCACTGAAGAAACGATATAGGTCTACCACATATTTTGAAGAAAATCTTGGAAGTGTTAATTCTGAAGAAAATTGTGAATATGATGGGCGGACACATAGTTTACCATATAAGAAATACGGTCCATATACATGTCCCAAATGTAACAATGTGTTTGAAACTTCACAGAAGTTTGCTGCACATGTATCATCGATTCATTACAAGAATGAGACCATCAATGAAAGATTTAAGAGAGACAACGCGAGGAACAACAAAAGATTATGCAAAGCAAACCAAATGATCCATGAGGAATGTCGTAACATCCAGCCAGAAGAATGGAGGGAATAACAGCAAAATGGAGGGAATAACAACAAAGTAAGCGATCCTGAAGCTTATCAACATCATATGGTTGTTAAAGAAGAACCAACTTGTGATATATTTTATTAATATATTATTTATTTTTGTATAAAAAATTGTGTTACTTTAAACAACAATGACTTATTTCTTTCATACTTTTGACATATCCTCACCTTATTTAATCACTAGGACTGAGGCTCAACATTAGTGCCAGAAAGAAATATTTTTTGGGTATTTTTCGCATTTTCAATGTATGGTTTAATTGTGTTTTGTTAGTATATGTGACACCCCAGTTTCAGAGACTTGCTGAGAAGTTTAAAAGAATTGATTTGGCACTTATATTTTTGGTAAAGCCTTTCGGACGTAGCAAACCGGCCTTTGGATATGAGTGGATCCATGGGATGGGAGTGGATGTGGGGCTACTAAGCGAGGTGGGCCCATGGGCCAGAGTGGATATAGGGCCCACTAAGCAAGGTGATGTCGGAATGTTACAAGTGGTATCAGAGCCGAATCCATACGAGTGTGGAGCCATGAGGGCTCACACCGTCGGGGGTGACAGTTTTGGTGGCAACGTGGATGTTGCGATCTGTTAGTGAGGGTGAATTGTGACATCCTGGTTTCAGAGACTTTCGGAGGGGTTTATAAGAATTAATTTGGCCACCTATGTCACCAAAGTACACTTATCTTTTCAGTCAAGGGTCTTGAGAGAATTTTAGAGTTAAACGCGCTTAAGGTGCAGTAGTTTTAGGATTGGTGACCTTCCGAGAAGTGATTGTCGGAACTATGCGAGTGAGAACAAAACAAAGGAAAAGATCATGTGATGATTTTTAGGTTCGATAAACAAGTTTTTAAAGCCTTCAAGACGTAACTAACCGGCCGTCGGATATGGGTAGACACATAGCCGATAGTTGACGTGGAGCCTACTAAACGAAGTGGGCCTTTGGGCGGGAAGTAGACATAAGGCCCACTATGCAAAATGATGGTCGGGGCGTTACATTATAATTCCAAATTTCCAATAAGTATCATTGCATGCGCAATTATGCAAGTTACCCTATAATAAAAATATAACAAATTATATAATTTTTATTTTTATTGTAAAATAATCAATATCTATCAACCAATATATCTGATATATCATGGTTTTTGTGGTTTTTAACCATGATATTAGGAGTCTTTAGAGTCTTTCTTTGTGTGTTTTAGGTTCTTTGTGAGTCTTTTCAGGTTTTATAGGATTTTGGCATGAAAGGAGCAAAATGGAGAAACTAGAGGGATTTTGGAGCAATTCAGCTAAGGAAGAGAACTTGGAGCCGATCAGAAGTGATGGTGTCGATCGACACCACCCTTGGTATCGATCGACACCACCCTTGGTATCGATCGACACCACCCTTAGTGTCGGTTGACACCCCTGTTTGCCTACTCAAGACCCAAGTTTTGGAAGATTTACAAAAGTTGCATGAAATTTTCCATATTTGCATCATTAGTCCCTGGACGTGTTTTAAGACATATATATAGTATTTTTAGGTTTGAGAAACCCTTAAGCTTTATTTTTCCCTGCAACTTTTGAGAGAGAAAACCCTGAGAGATTTTAGAGAGCTTTTGGAGAGAAGATTCAAGACTCCTTAAGAGAAGATTCAGAACATAACTCCCTTACTTCTTTATTCTCTTTCTTATGCAATTTATTCGGTTATTGATTTGTGTTCTTATAATGATGTCTGAGTAGTATGCTTGTTAGGTTCAGGGTTTTTCACAGGGATTTTATGATTTATTAGATCTGTTTATTTAGGATTCATTATATGTTCTAGATCTTCATCATAGGTTGTTCTTCATATTAATTATTGATTGGCCATCTAGAATTAATAACCTAGGAAAATAAATTGATGTGAGAATATAATTGATTTTTCTGATAAAACCTTTTGATGAGCAAAATTACTTCTTTCAAAAAGAGATTTGATTTAGTAATTTTGTGAACAATTTAAACATGTTTTCAAAGCTGATTTTTAACCTTGAATTTTGCAAAGAGATTTGGATTTTCTGGTTTTAAATTTAGATAATATTTGCAGTAAGAACTGATTTATTTTACAAAAAAGTTTAGAGTTTTAGATCTGATTTTAATTGCTTGAATCCAAATTTATTGATTGATTTAATATTTTGTAATTTCCTGAGAAATTCCCTAGACCTAGCTTTTTGATTCTCTGAAGTTACAACAGTTTTATTTAATATTTTGCATTGTTATTTCAATTCAAATTAATCTGTTTAGCTTAATTATAAAACTCTATAATTTATTGTGTAGACTTGAGTCCTTGTGGAATTCGATCCCTAAGTACTACAGTGATCTCTTAATTTGAGAGAGTAGCTCTAGAGATTAATTTGATATGTTAATTTGAGCATATCAATATCTCTAAAAATATGTAAATACTCTAACATATTATTCATTATAATAACATGAAAATAGAGCCAAATTTTAATATGTGATTGGTCTATGTCAATGTTGAACACATGAAAACTTTAGTTATTAAGGAATTTGTAAAACCAATAGATAGTAGTAGATAAGTCTAAACATGCAAAATTGAATATGTGTTTTTTTTTCCTAATCTAACATTAAAGACGGTCGAGCTTAGTGAAAAATGGGTGTTAACAACATACGAATCTTTATAGTCAATTTTCATGTTTGACGTGAAGAAGCTTTAAATTGTATAAACCCTCTTGAAAAAGCTCTACTCGTGTATGGGGATAAATAAGGAAATGGTTGGATGTTATAGTTGTTAATAGTTGTTCGCGAGGCTGAGAAAGTAAAGATGGCTTATAGCATTAGTGACGAGAGGAGTCGTTGGATTTCTTGCAACAAAAAAATATTTTCTTCTTTTTTTGGGCATATGACAACAAAAGTTCAAAGGATGAAAAATATAATATCATGGCAACAATCCCAAAATAACTAATCAAGATTAATCATTAAGATCAATAGCATGAAAATACAAGGACATTATTATGAATGAAAGCTTAGATCACATTGTTTTGAAATGAAATGTTCTATACATGAAAATCATGGACGAACTCTCGGAGTACTACTAAGCTTTCCTTGCATCCAATACATAAGCATTTGCAAAGAAGCCTTCGGCTGATCCATCGGAACCATGTGGCCAGCATCATGAACCTTCAAAAATATATGAAGGCTAGTTTAGTTGTGTTACATCAATACTAATTTTACTTCATTGGTCGATTTCTAAATAATTGGTTCGTCTGAGCTAATCCTTTGTGGAGAAAAGTTTTTTTTTTACTTCATTGGTTTTTCTGATATACCTTAAGAAAAGTGAGAGGACCGTAATTTTTCAGTAAACCGGTTTCTTTACCATCTACCAAGAATGGTACATTTTTTGCTGATTTGAAATCCTTTTGGCCTGACCAATTCATCTGGTCAACCCACCTAGAGTTTCCTGTATAACCAAGAAAATCAATCAATTTATTGAACTAGGTTGAACAAGAATAAACTGGGAAAGTATGAAAATGTAAAACCATTATGAACCAGAATTGATAGTATAACACAAAATTTTGAACTATAAACCCAGAGAAAAACCATTCTCAGTTCCTAAACCATAAAATTTATATATAAAAAAAATATAGAGACCAAAATTTCTGATCAATCAAAAAACCTAGAGAAAAACCATTATCAGTTCCTAAACCATAAAATTTATATATAAAAAAAAAATATAGAAACCAAAATTTATGAAGCAGAATTGATAGTATAACACAAAATTTTGAACTATAAACCTAGAGAAAAACCATTGTCAGTTCCTAAACCATAAAATTTATATTAAAAAAAAAAAAAACCAAAATTTCTGATCGATCTCACCAAGCCAATTGCAAATGAAATCATATTCTCCGGCATAAATTAGTAGGTTCATTCCATCATTGACAAGATCTGGGATCTTGACCTCAAGATTAATCATCCAATCCTTTGTCATTGCATCATAAACTGTGCTACTACACGACACAAATTCAATGTTTCCAACTCCTAAGGCTTTTCGTACGTTTTCTTTGTTCAAGAATGTTTCCATCTTCGAAAAATCATAACACAGATTTCCAACACATTTCTTCCTCACGTCGTAGTACTGCAAAAAAGAAAAAAGTTAAATCATGTAAAGGAAATATAATATATATATATATATATATATATATATATATATATATATATATATATAAGAAAAATCATTTTGAGGTTTTTAATGCTTACACTTATGCCTGGTTTTACTGCTAATATCGTATTTAAGATGATGTCGCAAACTTCGAAAGCAGATTTACAAGCTAAACCACCATCAAGATCTGATATTGAAAAAGTAAAATATTTTCATAAAAGATCAAAATCTTTTTACTCGAACAGTATATCTAACAAAATTTAGAAGAGTAGCTATATATTGAAATTACTGCATTTTTTGATGAGACTTTGACACTCGACGTAGTCTTGTTTGATACCCTCGTAATCAGATTCAGTAATCAATTTCATTTGCAGTGCATAGTCTCCATACGCAGCATATTGGATTTCCGGATTGGTTAGACCATTACCAATCGCAAAACCCTGATTTAAACCAAGATTAGTCCATAATTTTTAATTTAATTCCTCACATGTGTTTGAATATTAAAACAACACCCTAATGTAAAAAAAAAAAAAAAAAAAAAAAGATAGAAAGGAAAACTCGATTAAAATAATAAATACAAAATTAATAAAATTCTAAATTTCTTAGAAACCTCATGCATCAACTACTAACCTTAAGGTTGATTGGAATTCCTTCCTTCTTTTTGTTTCCACTGTGAACACGTGAAGCGAAAGCCGGAATGTAGTGACCAGCATACGATTCACCGGTAATATAGAAATCATTCTTTGCAAATTTCGGATGCTCTTTGAAAAAAGCCTACCAAAATTCAAAGATACAACCCAAGTCACTACAATTTCAATAAAAATTCTTATAACAAAATGGGAATACCAACAACAATCGAACCTGTAAGAAATCGTAAAGGTCATTGCTTACACCAGCCTCGTCATGCCGGAGATCGCTTTTGTCCGATGTGTAAGAGAAACCAGTTCCAACTGGCTGATCTACGTAGATTAAATTGGATACCTATTAAAACAATATTAAGAAGAAATTTATTTTTTATCTTTTTGTCGTAGATAAACATGTTTCTTGTGTAAGAAAAAAAAAATTTTAATAAACCAGACAAACCTTGTCCCAACCAAAATCATTCCAAGAGAGAGAGAAATCATCAGAGATCTTGAACGGACCATTCTCATAGAACATAGCAACACTGCTACTGCAACCCGGTCCACCTGATAACCAGATCACAACCGGATCGGTACTGCTGTTTCGTGACTCAAAGAAGAAATAGAACATCCTGCGAAACCAAAATAAGCAAACACAACAAAGAAAAAAAAATCAGTTGCGTACATATCTATACTAACTAGTAAGCAAAACATGATTCGAATAAGACTTATTTGAATCGGTTAAAGGTTTTACTTGGCTGATTTTGAATGAGGGAGGCTGTAATAGCCAGCATAGTGGCCAAACTGTTGGACAGAAGGACCCCCAGAAACGTTTTGGACACCAAGTGTCGCTGGAAAATCAATTTGGCTCTCAAAGAGTCTTGGAGCGTCGGGACTACCTTTTGGGATGACATTGACGTCATACATAGGGGTTAGATTGAATGAATTGATGAGCATCTTCGCATTTAGGCTCGACAAACTCGCAGATGATGAGAAACCATATGGATCGTTTAAAATCCTTTTAGAAGTTGAGAGTGAAAAGTGAGAAGATATGAAAATCATGAGGAAAGGGAGAGTAAACGTTCTAGCCTCCATTTTTTTTCTTTGTAGTTTCTCTATGTTGCTTTGTAAGAGAATTGGGGTTTAAGATGTAAAGTATGGTATTTATGGGGAGATGACTTAACCACTGTTGATTGTCCATTGAATTGGGTCAGAGAAAAATAAATGCTAGATATCTTAATAAAAGCGTTTTCTATATTATATGTATTTGGTTTATTAATTATGCCAAACTAATTATTTCACTCAAATTAAAAAGGGTAAGTTTCAAAAGAGTCAAAGTTTTATACAAAAATTAAGAATTATCTAGATTTTAAAGAAAAAACTTAACCAAATAGTATAAAACTATATCTTTAAACTTTAATTTTATACCTTAAAAACTTAATATCTTATGTCACTCAAAAATTGAATTATAAGATCTTTAAATAGTGTAACTCTTAAATCACAAATACTAAACCTCTACCCCTTAAAGCTAAATTTTTAACACTAAAATATAAACAGAATGGTTTATTTCTTTAATTTTAAAAATTTTAGTCTATTTTCAATTAATATTTTTGCCTTTTGTCACTTATAGCTTTTATGTTTGCCACCTAAGGTGGACAAAAAAAAAAGGGTAAAAAACGAAACCAGATGTGAAAAGTGAATTGCAATTTTTTTTTAATGATATCCATTCAATTTTGATACATTGTTTCTCAAAATTTAGATTTATTATCTTTTGTAAATATTCAATTCACTAAAAATAAAGTAAGATAGATGCATGTATATAAATGTATGCACCTAATACTAAACCCACATAATCATTAGATACATAAAAATTTGTAGCTCATATTAAAAGTAATTAATTGATGGGGATTTTAAAAAATACCCCTTTTTCTATGACACTTTTCAAAAATATCCTTTCATGGTGTTTATTTTCAAAAATACATCTTTTAATATATAAAATGATAAAATTATAAACCCTAAACCCCAAATACTAAACCATATTCTTTAAAAACTATACCCTAAATGTAAATTCGGAATCCAAACCTAAAAAAAAAAATCTAAAAATTAATTTAACATAGTGTAATTGTGTAAAAGATGGCAAAAATGAAAATATTCAAAAAAAGGTACATTTTTTTTTTGCATCTAATGTTAAATTACATGCAAAGAAAAATAGCGTTTTTACAACTAGTGTATCGGTTGTTTGAACAAATTTATAGAGTTTACATTAAATTAAGATAGAAACTAGTCTCAGATTCTAGTTTGAAACCAAGCCTGAAGCCCATTGTCGAACCGCCTATCCACTTGTCGTTGAATTGCCAAAAGCTGATCTCGAACCTGGCGATCAATCCACTTGGTTAACTGCTCGGGGGTATTTGGATGCTGACCATGCCGTCTTCCATTCCTTCCTGCCAGATGGTTTATACCGCTAGTTGAAAGGTGTAGCGAGTGAAAAACCTGTCCAAATGATCTAGGTGATTGTCTGCTAAGATGGTGAGGAGTTGGTGCCAGTCGGTTGTGTATCCTGTACGAAACACCCCCTTAGCCGTCGCTTTCCACACTTCTGAAGTAAACCTACAGGCAAAGAACAGATGTGACATGGTTTCAAGACTTTGTTGACAAAGCACACAGGTTCCCGTAGCTCCAATATTCCACCGCAACATTCGATCCCCTGTCGCCAGCTTATCATGAACTGCTAACCAGGTACAAAGTATACTTCGGAGTAGCATGAGGAAACCAAACCGCATGGTACCAGGAAACCTCTGCAGAAGTGCGACGAATATGGTTCTAAGTGTCTACCGTAGAAAAATCCGCTTTGAAGTTACCCGCCTTGCCTTTCCACATAAACAAATCAGCCTCCTCTGTCTGCATCGGTATTGCTAGTGTAATATATCCTCGATGGAGAGGAGGAGTGGGAGACAAGGTCTCCGCGTGCGCCTAACCAACCATGCCTCTGCTACTGTCATTATGCGCCCAATCCCCAAGTCTACAGCTCCCCTATCTCCTGCCACATCTGTTAACCGGCCTAAAGACGACCAAGTATCAAACCAAAAAGAGGTCAGCCATCCATTTCCCACCTCCACTTTACACAGAGTTGTAGCCACCGCTCTATATTTCAGGATCTTCCTCCAAATCCAAGAGCCCACTCCTGTGTTTTCTTTAACCGACCATAATGATCTCCCCTTTAATAAATAACGATCCACCCATTGTACCCATAAGGAGTTGCCACGGGAGAGTATCCACCAAACCAACTTAAGACAACACACATCGTTCGCCTCCTTTAAGCTACAAAGACCAAGCCCTCCCTCCCGCCGTGGCTTGCACACAACGTCCCACGACAACTTAACTTTTTTAGGATTTAAATCAGCCCCGGACCACAAATAAGCAGAGCAAGGTTTTTCCACTTCCCTAAGACAAGCTCGAGGTAATCGAAAAGCACTTAACTAGAAGTTGCAGGCGCTCTATAAAACCGAACTGACCAAATTAAAACGGCCTGCAAAAGAGAGGTATCGAGACGTCCAAGAGTCAATACGCTTGCGTATCTGTTCAAGGAGAGGGGTGTAATCAGCGGTAGTAAAGCCTTTAGTGAGCAGAGGCAAACCCAAGTATCTAACAGGCAGCTCTCCCACCACAAAAGCGAACTGATTCTCTATTAACTGTCGGTCTTCAGCAGTCACACCCGCAAGATATACTGTCGATTTTTCCATACTAATCTTGAGACCCAAAATCTTAGCAAATTGATCAAAAATGGACACAATCCCCTCAATGGATCGTGGCTTCCCATCAGATAGTACCATCAGATCATCAGCAAAGCTTAAGTGTGTCAGATTAAGAGCTTGACACCGTGGATGGTAACCAAAACAGCCTGCTCCAGCGGTGGAGTCTAATAGCTTTGACAAAACATCCATACAATTAAATAACAAACAAATAGGGAGATAGAGAACAGCCTTGCCTTAGTCCTCGATTGCTTTGAAAATACCCCGCTAGCTCACCATTCACTTGAACAGAGATAGATGCAGTTGTTATACATAGTTTGATCCAATGGATAAACTCCTGTGGCAACTGTAAAGCTGAGAGGACATTCAAGAGGAAAGGCCATTGAACTGAGTTGAAAGCTTTGGAAATATCTATCTTTATTGCACAACACTCCGATATTGTCTCTTGATGATAATTCTTAACCAATTCTGTTGCTAACAACAAGTTTTCTATCAACAACCGGTCTTTAACAAAGGCTGATTGATTCCCTGCAATGAAACTAGGCAACACCACCTTCAACCGATTCGCAAGAATTTTTGAAATAACCTTGTATAGAACATTGCAACAAGAAATAGGTTTGTAATCCGTCATTTCCATCGCCTCCAGTCTTTGGTTCACCATTAGATTAAAGTCTTTGATTCACCATTAGATTAAAGTCTTTGATTTTGTCTAAATTTTTTTTTTCTATTTTACTCACACGCTTTTGTTTCTTTTCTCTTGTGTGTTTCAGGTACATGCCTAAGCCTAGCACTAGGAAAAATCCTACTGGACCAGTTGTTAAGCTTACAAACCAAGAGTTAGGACAACTAGAGCGTGATAACACAAAAGCAGCCACATCAGCGAAGATGGCCAATACAATCATATTTAGACCAGATGTGGCTGGAGTTTTGAGGGATCAAGAGGGTCATGTGCACAACGAACAAGGCCAAAAACTTGAAGCTGACGGACGGGTTATTCAGGAAGAACTCGTCGTGGTCGATGAGAATGCAGGTTGCATCGACCGACGCAACGATGGCATCGATCGACGCAACCAGGAAGGCATCGACCGATGCAACATTGCAAAATAAAGGGCATTTTTGAAAAGGAATATGTCAAAAAGGGCATTTATAACAAATTCTCTTAATTGATATGAATAAATGCTAAACTGTTTCATTATCTAAATAGCGTAAACACGAGTTTCATTGTTTCATCCCCTATATATTAATAAACAAATATTCTTGAAAACTATACTAATGTGTCATCGCTAGAGAGCTCCAGCTACAATTTAGCTAATCATTCTCATTAGTTTACATTAATTATAATTCATGCCATTATCTATTACATTGAAAACTATTATATTACTAGATTAAGACCCGTGCTAGAGCACGGGTTGAAATTTATTTTATTTATATTTTAATTTTTATATAAAATATAATTTATATGATTGTTTTTAAAAGTTTTAGTGGCTAAAACATTTGGCAATAAAATCATATGCTAAATATGATGGCTGGAAAAAAGACACATATTTTGTAAGTTTTATATTGCTAATGATTTTAGATAAGTACCTGTGCTATACCATTTTATACAAAATTTTGTATATTTTATAATTTAAAATAAAATTTTAATATATTGTATTAGTTTATGTATGTGAAGTTATTTCAACAATGTATATTCTACATCATGACATGAATGTCATTATAAAACATAATTTTGTAAATTTGGTTTTTAAAAAGCAAGTTATTATATTATGAGTAATTTAATATATTGTTATACTTTTTGTTTTAATATACTTGATATCTTGAAATTTTTTCATACTTTAGTGACATATTATTAGTAAAAGAATAATATTACTAAATATCATAGATCGAACAACTTATATTTGTTTTTAAAAATTCAACTTATGGTATATCCGGAAATAAACTACTTTTTTATTATAATAAATAATATGATAATTTAGTTGTTTCGCAAAATAGACTCATATATAAAAAGGAGAGGTGAAATATAATGATAATTAACAAATTAATATGTATAAAAAGGAGAGGTGAAATATAATGATAATTAATAAATTAATATGTTAATTTAGATGTCAAAAGATTTTGTTTGAGGAATAATTTATTAAAGGAAATTAATATGGTAAGTTAGATGATATCAAATAATTTTTTAAAATATTCTCTTTAAGATTTTCAGAAACAACGTGGTGTAGTAATAAAATCTTCCAAAAATAAATTAAGGTTGCACCCACTATTTAACTTGTAACCAATTAATGTATCAATTGATCTATAACCTATTTGTAACCAACTTTTTAAAATTATATAGTCTACAAAACAACGTTGTGTACTTCCGTTTTATTATAAAGGGGATTCAAACTGTTTATTCATATCAATTAATTAGTTGTGATATGTATCTACAAATTAGTATCAATTTTTTTAATTGTACAAACTATTTAAAAAGTAAACTCAAAAATTTTAAACAAATTATCATAAACTGTAGAAATAAACTCTGTTCGAACTCTTTTTTTGTCTAAAAAGCTAAGCGAAAATTAGATGGCGACTGCGGATCTAGGGTTTTAACTCCATGATCTTGGTGCGATTTCTGGTGAATGATTGGTTTCTTCTCGGGTTTTCAAGGGATTCGGTTGTATGGTATGGGCGAAGATTTGGTTTCGATTGGGTGTTTAAGAATCTAATCTTGCCGCTCGGGTGTCGAGTGGGATGGATGGGGAGATTTGGAGAAGGATTCGGGTTTCACTCATGTTTTTTGATGTCGGGATTCGGATTTCCTATTTCTGTGTTGGTGATTATGTTCTCGCGGATGCGGGGTAAGAGAGGGGATTTGGAGAGAATCGGCTACGGATACGGGGTTTATTCCTTCGATTTGTTCTATTGCCATGGGTGGATATTTGCGGGATCTTTTAGATTTGGGGATTTGGTAAAGCGATTGCAGAGGGTATTGATAAGAATTGAGACCAGTTCTCACGGGTTTATTTGGTTTATTGTTGTGAATACGAACACGGTTTGGAGTTTTATCTCTGTTTGCTTATAAATGGATGCTCTTTCCTTCTTTGGAGAATTCAAACAGACTCGGGAGTTCGAGCAGAGGTACCGGTATGGATGGTTTGGGTGTTTTGGAGAAGGATTCGGGTTTCCATCATGTCTTCTGATTTGGGGATTTGGATCTGCTAATTTAATATTGGATATTACAATCTCGCGGATGAGGGGTAGGAGGTGTGCCTCCGCGAGATTCGGCCACATATACGGTTTAAAACCTCTTGATTTGCTTTATTGTCAGAGCTGGATATTTGCGGGATCTCTTAGATTCGATGATTTGGTGTTGCGATTGCAGAGGGTCTTACTGAGATTTGGGATCAGTTTTTACAGATTGCTTGGGTTATCTGTTGAAGATATGGGATGGCGATACATGTCTCATTGCTCTCGAACGATTTCTCTTTCCTTCTTTGGTGGATTCATACAGATTCGGGAGATTGAGCAGCTGTTCGTTCCTGTTATGGTTGATCCGGTTTGTTTGCCTTTTTAGTCTGGAGATTACTATAAAAGGAGTCAGGGTGTTTTGCTAGTGAGATATCTCTCTTTCATCTCACTTTGCTGGCTTTTCAGTTTGCGGTTCCCACTTTTGTCTTTTATTTGTTTTTGTGCTGTCACTTGGGTAAGGATGACACAAGCGGGGCTTTTGGGCAAGGGGAAGGGTTTCTCGGGTCAGAAGGATAATGAGGCAAGACCGAGGCGCAGAGTAAAGATCTCTTACTTTGATAACTCTGCGCTTATTGCGGGCTATTCGAAGACGGTAGTGGGAAGGTGTTTCAATCCACAGATGCAGGACATGAAAGCTCTGGTGATTATGTTCCCGCGCATTTGGCAGGTCGAAGAGAAGGTTGCCGGTGCTGATCTCGGTTCTCTAAAATTCCAGTTTGACTTTGATGAGGAAGCGGATATCATTGAGGTCTTGTCTATGGAGCCTTTTCATTTTGACTCCTGGATGGTGTCGATGGTGCGATGGACTCCAGTGGTGGATCCCTCTTATCCATCTTCCCTGAAGTTTTGGGTTCGGGTGTCTGATGTCCCTATCCAGTTTTGGGCAGCGCCCACTTTCCGCAATATTGGATCGGAGTTGGGAGTTGTTGAAGCGGTTGATGTTGACCATGGTCGGGTGCAGGTTATGATTGATGGTCGTAACCCTATCTGTTTTGAGCTTGACATTGAGTTCTTTGATGGAGAAGTTACTATTGTCAAGCTTGATTATGAGAAGCTCAATGGGTGGTGCAAGAAATGCTTTAGCTTGTGCCATAATGAAGCTGTCTGTCCAACATCATCTAAAGAGGTGGCTCAAGGTGTCTTGATGGGTAGAGTGGATAAGTCTGAGCAAGCTCAGTATATGAGCTATAAGGGGGCGGTCATGGCTGAGGGGAGGCGAAACACGGGTCAGGCTGGACCCTCCAGAGGAAACAATGGACACCAGTTTGGTGGTTCATGGTCTCGGTATGAGCAGGGTCGAGGAGATTTGTCACGCCAGAAGGGTTCTTCTAAAGGAGCCTCCAGTTCGGGTTCGCAAGACCAGAGGGGGAGGAGTGGGTTAATTCGGGGTTAGTCTCGACAACGGTAGGGTCCTCTGTTGCCCTTGGTGACAGAGGAGGTCAGGGGGCCAGTTTTTGAACAGAGAAAACATCGTCAGGTCAGGAAACTTCTCTTCCAAGAGCCGGCAGTGGAGGCGGTAGAGATGGATCAGGATCCTCAGGTTTTGGGTCATGTCGATGTAGATCAGGGCCTCGTGGAAGAGGGTCAAATTCTTGATGATACAGAAGGTCGTGAGGGGCCTGCTGGATCAACGTTTTAAACGAGGGTGGCTACTGAGGCAGTGGGGGAACCTCCCTTGGTCTCGTTTGAGGCAGATATGGATCAGGATGATCAGTCTACCCTTGGTCCGCATGTTGGTATGAGAGAGGGAACGTTGGTGGAGGAGATTGTTTCTCAGGCTTCAGAAGTTCCACTATACGTGGGGCTGACTGCAAGCACGGTGCCATCGGATTCTCCTGCTGCGAGTGGGAAGGATACGGATTCTGCAATTGGCGTTAGTCATGGGGTCGGTATTGATGCAAAGTTTAAGGGGGAGAATGTGGGAGAGCCAGGGGATGTTGCTGGATTGGTAGAGGCAGAGAGTGATCAGGTTCTTGAAGAGGGTGATGGTGTAAAGACCATGGGTGATAACGTGGATGGTGACCAGCAGGCAGTTGCGGAGTTTCAAGACAATGTGGAGCAAGGAGACAAGGGGAAGAAAGGGAAGGGGGTTCTGGTGCTTAGAGGTGTTTCAACTAAGAAGAGGAATGCTAATATGCTTTTGTCTCCACGAAGACGCCCCTCGCCAATCGGACAGGAATCTGGTGCAACCGGTGTTACTATAAGGACCCAGGATGGGGTGAAAGGCGGTCACGGTGGAGTCAAGCCACCAAAACCAAATATTAGTAAATGAATATTTTAAGTTGGAATTGTCAAGGCCTAGGCAATAAGGCCACTATTGGACATCTCAGAGATTTATGGAACAAGCATAGGCCAGATTTTTTATTTCTTATGGAAACAAAACAATCTTTTTCTCATTTGGAACAATTTGTAGGCCATTTTGGCTATAAAAATTTAAAAACAGTGGAACCCATTGGTTGTAGTGGAGGGTTGGCTTTATTTTATAATAAAGAGGATTTTAATGTTTCAATTTTATTGATATAGAAGCAGTTCATAATGGCAAAGTTTTTAATATAACATTTGTCTATGGAGACCCAGTCCCTAAAAACCGTGATATGGTTTGGGAAAGGTTATTAAGGATAAGCACTAGCCCTGGGCATTCGGATTTTCGGTTCGGATCGGGTTTTTCGGATTTCGGATTTTTCGGATTGGGTTATATAAAATCCGTTTAGAATCTGGTTGTTTATTGGATCGGATCGGTTCGGATTTATTCGCATTCGGATCGGTTTTTAATTTTTTTTAAAAATCCGAACTTAAACCGAAACTGTTATATATGTCATTTGGAAAATAAAATCAATAAGTTGGAGTAGCTCAGCTGGTTATAGAGTGTGTTCCTTATCCTCAAGGTCACAGGTTCGATTCCTTATACTGGTGATTTGACTTTAAATTTTTATCAGCGATCCATTTATAGTTAATGGGCTTCTAATAGGCCCAAAAATAACACCAATTAAACTCAAATGTATAGAAAAATTAAATATGTATTCGGTTTAGCGGATAACCGATCGGATTTCGGTTCGGATCGGTTTATATCCGAAAACCGATTCACTATCAAAAGAAAAACCGATCGGTTTTTACACAGTATCCGAATCCGATCAAAATCGGATTTTTTGGATCGGTTTAATCGGATTTGGTTTATTTGCCCATGGCTAATAAGCACTTTAAGATCAACACCTTGGATGGTTGTGGGAGATTTTAATGAGTTAAAAGAAAACCATGAAAAACAAGGGAGTAAGCTTCGACATGCGGCTTTTTCCGCTCTTTCAACGGGATGATTTAGGATTGCGGTTTTTTGGAGTTCCCATATCTTGGGGACTATTTGTCATGGAGGGGCTGGCAGGATAAGAAGCCAATCCGGTGTCGGTTAGATAGGGCTCTAGGTACTGAAGAGTGGCATGATCAGTTCCCGGATACGGTGACAGAATATCTGCCTATGATCGCCTCGGATCACAAACCCCTGTTGGTAAGTATTGGGGCCAAACGTCCACGTGGGCGTTGGTATTTTATGTTTGATAGGCGTTGGATTGGTAAACCGGACTTAATGGAAGCTATTTCAACGGGTTGGGGGTCTTATTGTGCTCAGGATTCCCATGATTTGGTCACCAAATTAGGGAACTGCAGACGTGCAATTTCTCAGTGGCGGAAAGCCCAGGTTCCATATGGGAGGGAAATGATAGAGGATCTTAAGAATAAGCTGGAAGTGGCACAGGCTGACGATTTGGTTGGGTAGGAGGTCCTTTCGGACCTAACAACCAGATTACATGAGGCGTACAGGGATGAGGAAATTTATTGGTATCTGAAGAGTCGGAACCGATGGATGAGGGTGGGCGACAAAAATACAAAGTATTTTCATGCGCAAACAAAGCAGCGGCAGGCTCGGAATCGAATAGTTGGCATGTATGACAGAAATAATGTTTGGTCTACGAAGGATGATGATATTTGTAACACTGCGGTATCATATTTTGAGGATCTTTTTACTTCGATCTCTCCCAATTCCTTTGCGGAGGCATTAAGTGAGATCGATGGGGTCATAACGGAGGAGATCAATGACCGTTTAACGGCCCCGGTAGCAGAAGCGGAGGTTTGCAAGGTCTTGTTTATAATGCACTGAGATAAAGCTCCAGGACCGGATGGTATGACTGCTCTGTTCTTTCAGAAGGCTTGGGGGGTTGTCAAAGCTGACCTGGTTTCCATAGTTAATAAATTCTTTGAGGAGGGGGTTTTTGATAGGAGTTTAAATCGAACTAATATTTGTCTTATTCCAAAAGTGGCAAAGCCGACCCGGATAGCAGAGTTACGTCCGATTAGTCTATGTAATGTGGGGTACAAGATCATTTCCAAGATCTTGTGCCAACGGTTGAAATTGGTGTTACCAAATCTTGCCTCGGAGACTCAGTCTGCTTTTGTGCCAGGTAGACTAATATCGGATAACATTTTGATTGCCCAAGAGATGTTTCACGGGCTCAGGACAAATCCCTCTTGCAAAGGGAAGTTCATGGCAATTAAAAGGGATATGAGCAAAGCTTATGATAGGGTCGAATGGGGTTTCATTGAGGCTCTGTTATGTAAAATGGGTTTCTCGGATAAATGGGTTTCCTGGATTTTGTTATGTGTGTCCTCGGTTGAATATAAGGTCCTGCTAAATGGTCAACCTAATGGTTTGATCACTCCTAAGCGAGGGTTGCGACAGGGTGATCTTTTATCTCCCTATCTGTTCATTCTCTTTACAGAGGTCCTCATAGCAAATATTCGGAAGGCGGAAAGGGAAAAAAGAATAACTGGGATCAAGGTGGCTAACAAGTGTCCGCCAATCACGTATTTGCTGTTTGCGGATGATACTCTTTTCTGTAGGGTAAATAAAGACCAATGTGGGGTTATTTTGGACATTTTAAAGCAATATGAGGCGGTCTCAGGGCAACAGATTATTCGACAAATCATCCATTCAATTTGGTCACAAGGTAGATGAAGGAGTCAAACGTGAGGTGCAGGAGGTGCTGGGGATTTCGACATTGGGTGGGATGGGGTCGTATTTAGGGATGCCGGAGAGTTTGGGAAGGTCCAAGACGAAAGTATTCTCTTACGTTCGAGACCGTTTACAGAACCGTACAAATGGGTGGATAGCGAAACAACTGTCCAGAGGAGGGAAAGAGGTTATGATAAAGTCTGTCGCCACTGCGGTACCTACTTTTGTTATGTCCTGTTTCCGGCTGCCAAAAACAGTCACATTGAAACTAACTAGTGCGGTGGCGAATTTTTGGTGGTGTTCGGGGCAGTCTGGGGGGATGCATTGGTTAGCTTGGGAGAAGCTATGTGGGAGCAAACATTTGGGGGGTATGGGTTTTAGGAATGTGGATGACTTTAACACGGCCTTATTGGCAAAACAGTTGTGGCGACTGATAGAGGCTCCTGAGTCCCTTTTCGCACGGGTTTTTAAGGGTAGGTACTACAGGAACTCTAATCCTATGGATCCTATTCGTTCTTATTCTCCATCCTATGGGTGGTGAAGTATTGTCTCAGCTATATCTTTGGTCAACAAAGGGCTTATTTTACGGGTTGGCTCTGGTGGTTCCATCTCTGTATGGAATGATCCATGGATTCCAGCTCAATCCCCAAGACCAGCTGTGAGTAAGGGTCCTTTTCAGGACCCTTCTCTGAAAATTTCACATCTTATTGACCGTCAAACTAATTCTTGGCGTCTCGATATGCTCCTTGAGCATTTTTCCGTGGAGGAGGCTGGCTTAATCAGGTTTATACCATTGGGTAGTCCTCAGTCGGTGGACTCGTTGGGTTGGCACTTTACAAAATCTGGAAAGTATTCGGTAAAATCAGTGTATAATTTGGAACGTTCGGCAAAGCAAGGGATGCTTGTGCCTCGCATCGGGCCAGACATTACTCCGCTTCTAGCGGGAGTTTGGCAGGTGGCGTGTCCACCAAAAATACAACACTTCTTGTGGCAAGTATTATCCGGATGTATCTCGGTTTCGGTAAATTTGAGGAGACGGGGCATTGCTTGTGACTCAGGGTGTGTCCGTTGTGGGGCGGATGAGGTAACGGTAAATCATGCTATTTTTCGATGTCCGCCAGCTCGACAGGCCTGGGCTTTGGCTCAGGTACGAGTCGGCCAGGTTTCTTTCGCCATAGAATCTCTTTATGCCAATGTGGATCACTTTTTGGGCTCTGACAACCCGGGGACCCAGATTGCGGCTTTCCCTTGGATTATGTGGTATATTTGGAAGGCCCGAAATGCTCTTGTCTTCGAGAATATTCTAGACAAGCATGAGGATGTTGTTAGGATAGCGGTAGGAGAGTCTACCACATGGTTACAGGCTCAAATAGAGGAGGAAGTAGAGGACCAATCTTTGAGTCCTCGTGTTACTAATGATAGAGGGACAGGGCGAGTAGGGATGCTACCCACTGTTTTTTCGGGTTACCGGTGCTTTGTTGATGGATCATGGAAAATGGGAGGCGATTACACGGGTGCAGGTTGGGTGTGTTCATCCATTTCGGATGGTTCATCGATAAAAGGAGCCACCAATTTCCGTCAGAGTCTTTCCCCTTTGCATGCAGAAGTCGAAGCCTTTGTGTGGGCTATGCGTTGCATGATTGGACATGATTTTCGAGAAGTAGCTTTTTTAACAGATTGTTCAGACTTGGTGAAGATGGTGTCTTCCCCTCAAGACTGGCTGGCTTTCAAGACTTATCTCGATGACATTGATGTGGACAGGGAGGAGTTCACGTCTTTCTCTTTATCTTTTATTCCCAGAAATGCTAATGTTAGTACAGATTCTTTGGCACGCCAAGCGCGTACCTCACCGCAGCATGTTTTATTTGTTAATTCTTTTCCTTCGCTTTGGCTCATGTGAGCTGATCTTTTGTTGTAAAAAAATAAAAATAAAAAAAATATCATAAACTGTAGTCTTGCTTGTATTTGCGATAAGTTGATACAAATTAAAAATGAAAGTTGTAACGGTTGTATGTGATTAATTGTAGCTCATTAATTACACATTAGAAGTCACTAATTGTTGTAGCAAATCAGCAACTACAGAGAGAATATACTTATATGATTGACACAACATTCTTGTGTAATAACTGATTAACAACTAATTACAATTTTTTTTGCATAACTTGTGTTGTAACAAATTTTATAATTAATAAAAAAAATCTAATAAACTACTACACATAAGTTAAAACATATGACATTGAATTTGAAACATTGCTACATATCCTACTATATTAATTGAGAAGTACAAATATAAAACTAACCTTAAAATGTGTAAAAAATTACATTCAATTAAGATTAAATAATTAATTAAATAATTATTAGAAAAACTTAATTAAGATTAAATAATTAATTAAATAAATATTTCTAATTAAAAAAACGAAAATAGGGAAAACATCAAATAAAATAAATTGTAGAAAATTAAATAACAAATCTGTTAGAATCAAATAAAAAAACTAACAGATAAGATTTTTTTTACATGTTAGTTAAATCTTTTTACAAAGATTTCACAAAGGTTTAAATAATTTTACAACTATAGCAAAGATTTCATAAAAGTTTAAATAATTTTATTCATTACATGAAAATGTTTTATTGACAGGTTTTCAATAAACATTTTTAAAATATAAAATTATAATATAATAAACAAATTTTTAATCACAAACCATTATAAATCACACAATAACAAAATAATTTATTACAAATTTTCATCAAAAAAAAGTTTAGTCCGCGGTTTTCCGCGGGATAGTACCTAGTATAAGTTATAGCATGAAACTTATCGTCTAATTGTTAAAGAGATATTTAAGATTTTTGTGAGCTTGAAGAATGGGAATCTTAGATATCAAATACCTAAGTTAAGATATAGCTAGGTTATATATGTTCAATATGTTTCTCTTTAATTTTTTGGATTTAATTTTGTTTTCATATATTACAGAAATTATATGCCGTAACATAGACTTCACAGTTAGAAAAAAAAAAAAAATATATATATATATATATATATAACTAGACTAGACAAATTTAGTTGTTTTTTTTATCTAAAAGAATGAGTTCCTTCAACATTAAAACTTAATAACATAACCACTCATCTCAAATGATTAAAAAAAAAAAGTAATATTCTCAAAATAATAATCCAAGACAAGAATAAGTTACAAAGTCAAATATCACTCACCACTTAGTAGATACTTAATGATCTTAACTTCTTTAGCTTGTAAAAAATGGTAAGCATTAAATAAAAAATATATATTAATATAAACAACTAAAAACGCAAAAAAGAAAAAAAAAAATCAGCGATGATTGCTTTTAAAATGTTAAGATAATTTGTTTTAAAGACCATATTGTCAATTTCGGTTTATATGCTTACACAATTTCGGTTCAGAAGGACCACCGGAGGAAGAGGAGGAGGAAAGTTGAGAGAAAATGAAAAACATGAAGAGGAGAGGGAGAGAAAACGTTTTAGTTGTCATTGTTTTCTTTGTTATGAACACTGGAGAAGATGAAGAAAGTTATGTTCAAGTTTGTATTTGATCTTAGGAATGAAAACAGAGAGTTCACAAGATTTTATAAATGCTTAAGTTGACCGACTCAACCAAACTATTTTGCCGGATATTATAATCCAATACTTTGTAATTCGCTTCTTCTATGATAATTGGATAATTATGGAGCTTTCGGAGTAATGATGGACACTCCACGAGTCAATGCTTTAGGAGTAATGATGGACATTCCACGAGTCAATGTTATAGGAGTAATGATGGTCGATGGATGTTCCACAAGTGTATGTTTTAGGTGTAAATAAGGTTGATTTCCAAAGAAAAATAAGCAAAGCAGTGTGTTCTTATTGACTTTGTTTTCTTTTTTTATTGTTAAGAGCTTTCTAGAGTGTTACTTATGACACAACCATATATATGTTGATAACTGATTTCTTGTCCATCATTTCTTGATCACATGCAAGTTTTAGGAGTAATGATGGAAATTCCACGAGTCTGTGTTTTAGGAGTAACGATGGATGTTCCACAAGTGTATGTTTTAAGTGTATATAAGAGCATGTGCATCGGCGCGATTTTCAATCGTCCCCCGATTTTTGTTTTTTTTTAAAACGAAAAAAAAGCCAAATACCCAAAAAATGCGACATTTTTTTATCGTGTACTTGGAGATGTGGAAGGTTGTGATTGGCGTTGATCTATGGGTAGGGTTAACAATCGACAAAATCCGGAGAGATTAATTTTCGAGTTCTCCCTTCTATCTCGACGGCGACGAAATTTCCTCTTGGATGTCTTCCTCTGTTCCACCGATTTCAAGCCTATCTCCACCTTCTGTGTCTCCCGTAGCTTGTCCGGCGTCTTTGGGTTTGGGTTAACACGGGACGAAATCTCGAGAGGGCTTTTCGAATTCTCCCTTCCATCTCGACAGCGACGGCGACGAAATTCTCTCGTGGATTTCTTCCTCTTTTCCACCGATTTCACGCCTATCTCCAAATTCTTTGTCCTCCGTAGCTTGTCCGGCGTCTTTGGGTAGGGTTAAGACCCGACGAAATCTCGAGAGGAAGTTTTCTAATCCTCCCTTCCATCTCGACGGCGACGAAGGACCACCAATTGCAAGACGATCTCCAACTTCTGTGTCTCTCGAAGCTTGTCCGGCGGTTCAATTGTGCGAAATTTAAGGTATGTCTTCTTCCTCCAATTTGAGATATATATGATTTGCTTCATGGTTAGTCTCTGTGTATAGCTTGTTCATAGCTTTTTGTGTAGGATTATCGATTTAGCAAAAGGTTATTCTCCGGTAGTAACTTAACAAAAGTAGTTGTAACTCATAAAAGTTGAATCCCTTTACCTCAGATTAAGATATGGTAGGGGTGGGCATTTCGGTTTAAGTTCGGGTTCGGTTTGGGTTCGGTTCGGTTTGGTTTATTCGGTTTTGGTAAAACTCTAACAAAACTCAACCGAAGTTAGTTTGGTTTGGTTTGTGTTCGGGTCGGTTTATGTTTGGTTCGGTTCGGTTAGGTTTGGTTTTAGTATAGTTCGGTTTAATTCGGTTTAAAAATCAATTAATGTAACAAAATGAAATTGATTATGGTTTTATAATAGTTAATTAATCAAATAAATTAGAAAATTAAAATTAAATACCTAACATTAACCATAATTAAATCTATATTTATATTTTTAATAGTATTATTAATTAATTTAAAAAACAGATTGGGTTATTAGTTCAGTTCGGTTTGAAACCGAACCGAACCGAACCATTTGGGTTGGGAAGAAACATAACCGAATGGTTGGAGTGTAGGATTGAGTTTGGTTTGGGTCGGTTTGGGTTCGGTTGGTTCGGTTTGGTTCGGTTCGGTTTGGTTTAAATGCCCACCCCTAAGATATGGTAGTAACTCATACAAACTAGCTGTGTAATGTTTAGGGCAAGAGACTAGTAATCTGTAGTTAGATAGTCTGGTTAATTGATATGCTTGATTCTTGATTATGATTTCTTGTTGGGTGACAGTGTTGACGAGTATGTACGAATTGGTGCTTCAACAGCTCGGAAATGTTTGCACAAGTTTACCGCCGGCATCATCCAAGTGTTTGGAGATGAATACCTAAGACGTCCAACGCCGGAGGACCTAGAAAGACTACTCTATCAAAATGAACAGCGTGGATTTCCCGGGATGATTGGGAGCATTGACTGTATGCATTGGGGATGGAAGAATTGTCCCACTGCTTGGAAAGGCATGTATTCACGGTCAACCGGAAAACCTACAATCGTGTTGGAAGCCGTAGCTTCGTATGACCTCTGGATATGGCATGCCTTTTTGGGAGCTCCAGGTACTATGAAAGATCTTAATATTCTTAATCGATCTAATGTTTTTGATGACATAATAACCGGTCAAGCTCCGGAAGTCAACTACGTTGTCAACGGAAGGGAGTACAATTTGGCGTACTATCTCACTGATGGGATTTATCCAAATTGGGCCACTTTTATTCAATCTATCCGACTTTCACAAGGTATGAAAAAATCTCTCTTTTCTAAAAAACAAGAAGTTGTGCGGAAAGATGTTGAGCGTGCATTTGGAGCCTTGCAAGTTAGATTCGCCGTTATTAAAAATCCATCTCGTTTATGGGATAAATACAAAATGGCAAATGTTATAAGATCATGCATAATACTCCATAATATGATTGTCGAAGATGAACGCCATGCATACAGTTACCGAAACATAGTTTCTGAATTTCAACAAGGAGAACATGTGGATCAAACATATACCGTTGGTGCCGCCGGTGTGGGTTCAAATATCAGCACTACGATTACTCGTCCAACAAGACTTCGGGATAAACAAGCCCATGACCAACTAAAACATGATTTGATTGAGCATATTTGGACTAAATTTGGACATCTTCAAGATAATGAAGATTAATTTTAAAATTTATATGAGTTGAATAAAATGTTTGTTTTTCTTTTAATGTTTTATGTTTTATGTTTTCTGTTTTTGTTTTTTAAGTTGAATAAAATTTCTAAATTTTGAAAATATTATTAATTTATTTGGGAAACTAAATACAAGCATACACCAATGCTCATACTAAAAATAAGAAACTCTCATAATAATATAATCAAATTTGGGAGACCAAAATCAAGTATACACCAATGCCCATGCTCTAAAGTTGGTGTAATGTCCTCTTTGATTTTCAAAGCAATAAAAATAACCTCAAGCGTCCTTCCTTCTTGACTTTGTTTACCTTTTTGTTGTCAGAGGTTTTAGAGTGTTACTTCTGACACAACCATATCTACGTGTATAACTGATTTCTTGATCACATGCAAGTTTTATTTATCGAGATTAAAGATTAAATCTTGGTAACATTTAATTTGATCAGTCTTACGTCTTTATCGTCGCCACATGAATAATTTTTCTTATGTGTCTTAGATCATTCTCTAGAAATGGTTAATAACAATTATGTATTCATCAAAAGTGAATTACGAAAATATGTTTCATATAATTTACTAAGTTCACAATTGACTATTGCGGTTTTAATAGTATAAAAGTGTATCGGATTTTCAAGCTTAAGGAACCTGATTAGCCCTTTTGGTTTTTCTTTTGTTTCTTCTAATGCGGTAAAACGGAAATGTTTTAAAGCATGGTCGACATTGAAAAGGTATTGTCCTGTCTCCTGTGATCACCGTTGTATGTTGATCTATAGAATTTAATTACTCTCGAAAAGGATTTGTTTTTTTTTTTGGTGTGATTTTGTAGGAGTGTGACTCTGGAGAGAGATTTGAGTAAACGTTAGGGTTTTGTTTTCTTACAACGCAAGTCACATTAATACATTATTATAGACATTAACTACTCTTTAATTATAACTTTTTCTAATCTCTCTCTCTCTCTCTAGTTGCAAGAACACTGAAGATCTACCAAACCAAGATTGTGTCTCTAATTGATTCTAATTATAATTGTAACCGTATGTATGTTATATAATTCACCTTGAATTCATAAACGTAGACATTGTTAATGCTCCAAATTAAATTTTAGAAACTGAAGGGAGATCGTACGTGTATATATATAGAGACACTGAGAGACATATACGAAAAGGGAATACATTTCGACTAAATAGTATAACGAATCAAAATCATGGACACTCTCATAACCGTATCGATCATGGCCCTAATGGCTAATGCTCTTTCCAAGGTGTGAATCCGCACGTTCCGCCACTCTTGTCGTATCCAACGAGATGCAAACTCATGGTGAAGTTCCCGTTTTTGTCACGTGCCGACCAACCCCGGAGCTGTCCAAATCCGTACCTTTGGGTAAATAAACGTTGATAGACATCCCAAATACTGACGGCGATAATGAAAATGCGGAGGCATCTAAGGTTTTACACCATACGAGATGTGTAGGAACGTTTTACGGCAAACCACACTACTGGCCCTCCGAGACGTGGTACAATTTGTAGGATACAGACAAAGATAAAGACGACTCATGTTTCGTCGTTGCCAAAGACGATGAATTTTATCGTTGGAACAACAACAAGAGAAGCTGGGATAGGAATTCTCGGAGCATTCGGTTTTACTAGTAAATCGTATTTCTTCGTTTTATATATGTCATATTTCCGGATTCGATAATTTGTAGCATTTGATTATATCAACCCCTTAACGATTATTACTAAAAGCTATTTGAAGTACGTTGTTTCGTATTTAAATTTTTAAGTTTAAAACTTTCATCAGACAGCCCCCCCAACCACCATGCCACATGTGTAATGTGTTGTGTTACTTGTATGACAAAGTTTTCTTTCAACATAGAGAAGATGTAAATTGTCCCTTTCACCTTCATCGACTCATCAGGCCTAATATTCTGTCATTGCAACTCACCAAATTATCCCATAACTGGCCACGTCAATTTTACAATAGGTTTACTAGCAACAGAAATGGAAAATAAACCGGAAAAAAAAAAAAAAGAACACAGTACACTCAGCCATTGGTTTCTTGATCAGGGAAGACTTTAGGATGAAAGAAATTACCATGAAAAGAAAATTCGTAAACAAAAGGTAATATGATGATTACATGTGTATTTGTGATGCATGGTATTTCAATTATAATATATTATACAATACACTGGGATTGCCTTATGTTCTCATCACTTTCAAAAGTTGTTCGGATCAATCAAGAATTGCATTTAAAAAGAGTCATTGGAATCAGTTAGGATCTAACTTTAGCGAGCCGAGCTCGAATCTCCTCCAATTCTTCCTCATCATCAACACCCTCTGCAATTGCCTCTTCCTGCAGGGAGAAAAGAAAAAAACAGAACTCTTCTTTCAGAACCTAATCTTTCCAGGAGTTGGAAAGTATCAAACTTTGTTTCATTTTCTTGCAATCATTAATGTTGGATGGGAGGGTTACCTCGCGAGAAGTGCTCGCCTTCTGTGCAGGTACCTTAATCCTTTCCTTCCTAACAGCTTCTGGGAGCTCTGCAGCTGTTTCTCCAGCAATTGCTGTCAATACTTTGTCAACCTCTTCATCAATCTCTTCTTCCATATCCTCTGAATCTAGAGCATTGTCAATTGCCTCATTCACAAACTCTTCAATAACTCCAGCCTACACATACCAAAGTAGCAAAAGGATATATATATATATACACTCAGGATTACTAACAGTGAACTCAGCTCCAAATCTTCAAACAGAGAAAGTAGAATGATACTTAAAAAGGCGTACCTTAGTCATCTCTTTGCTGAACTCCTGCATCGTTGCAGCCATTTGTGGAGCTTTCATGAGATTATTAACAAGCTTCATAACCTCTGCACTCTTGGACAAATGCCCAACTGTTCGAGCAATCGCTGCAAATTTCCAATGAACAAAATGAACCAAGCTTAAGAATCTCACATAACAAAACCTAGTAATGAAATATAATAAAAGCTTCATCTTTATCTTTTAACATACCAACACTCTCTCCAAGGTGCATTGATATTGAATTCATCTGAGCCTTATTTTCATATAGCCGGTTCACTGTTCTTCTAGAACCAACAATTTCCTTAGCAAGTGCCTACAAAACAACCCACACATACTCACAAATCAAAAGAAGAGAGCCAAAGATTCCACAAACAAAACAAGCTTTACAAAAGGCAGAGACTTTATTCCAAATTGGGTTATATATACCTTAGCTGAGACCATATCATTACGCTTTGCAGCTTCTTTAATAGCTTTCTGTACATTCCTCTCTTCTTTCTGTATATCTGAATGATTCAAACCCCAACCCAGATAATCAAAATCGACAACTTTACAATCAACAGTAATCAAAGTCCAATTGTAATTTGTAAATCATCAGATCACAATCCGAGTCATCTAATCAAATCTAAAGCAGTATCTAATTCAACAAGATATATCCAATTTCAAATTACAAAATAAAAACCCTAATTTACTCGAACAGAAAGGGGGATTTGAATAAAACCTCGGATTTGGCGTTCGATGTTACGACACTCCTGTCGTAATTTACGTTGCCAATCACGTAAGAGTTGTTTGGGATCAGGCTTTGGCTTTATGATGTTCATCACTCTCTCCATTATTGCGTCTTCTTTGTTTTTTTTTTTTTAACCTTTTCTTCAAACTTTAGGAGATGAATATATGCGTCTGGCAGACCAAAACTATTCAACTAAACAAAGACATCAATAACCTGATCGAATTAGGAACTTTTAAGACCGAACCGAACTTAAACAATCAGACCGAACTTAAATAGAACAAATTTTATACAAATAAGATTATCTTGTATATCAGTATATATATGTGCATATATATCTAGCAAGTTAAAATAAAAAGAACCTAGTATAAATGTGTAGAGTATGGTCGGAGTCGGCCCAACATGGCAACATACTATAGAGCCTATATGATTAAGAAAAGAAACAATAGGGCCTCTTTTTATATGAATTTTGTTTGTTAACTTAAAGAGATAGGTCCAGATCCTGACCCCTTCTACCTCTAAATTTCTAATCAATCTCTTAGATACAGGGGGATAGTACTTGACCAATAAGGTAATGACCATACCATTATTACATTATAGATGAGGTACTATGTCACTTTCGTCCTAAACAAAATCATCATGATTAATTGGTCATTGTCTTTGTTGTGATGTTAGAACAAAACAACTTGTACGATACATCTTTGATAGTTTTTCCTAATTGCGGGTTACATCACTCTATTATTAAAACTGTTCAAGAAAATAATTCTCATGCGGCGTCAAGTGCATATATAAATGTTGTTGAGAAGACAATAAATCATGCAATGTTTTTGTATCTCCTTGCTAGTTGTAAGTTGTAATTATATAAATATACATTAGGGGCTGTAGATCAATATAAGTATTCGATAGATGAAGGAAGAAAAAATACATATAGAGATAGTTGTGATTTTGTGATACAATAAGGGCATCCTTAATGGGAGAACTTTTTTTTGTGTTCTTAGATTAAATATATAGTGAAAATAATCTAAGATCTGTTGTTAAGATCATAGGTAAAAAAAAATGGAGGAACTAATTATGGTGTTCTTAGAATAAATATATAGTGAAAATCATGAGCAAAACCAGACAACTTGTTATACATATCACAACACAAAAGAGAAATCAAATCCAACGTGAGGTTTCTCAAGAAGCTCCAAACTAGCACCACCACCGGTAGAGATGTGACTCATCTTGTCAGCCAAACCAACCTTCTCAACGGCAGCCACAGAGTCACCTCCTCCAATGATTGTGGTTACTCCCTTTCCGCTTAGTTCTGCAAGCTGCTTTGCTACAGCCTGATGGTGAAACAATACAAGAGAGATCGGGTTAGTTAAGTTGGGTTTCTTTGGTCAACAAAGAGCATGTTGAAGACGGATGGATTTTGATAATAAAGGTGACTGGGGTTTATGTGTGTTTAGTTGCTCATACCTCAGTTCCAGCTGCAAACTTCTCGAATTCAAAAACACCCATGAAGAACAGAGAGACCACCAATAGTGATAAAGTCTTCCCACAATCGCCACAAAGGTTTGCTAAGCTTGCCGAAATAGTACAAACAGTTTAATATGAGACCCATCGTAATAACAACTGAAGTAGCAACAAAATACTGCATAGGCATAGCTTCAGCCATTGTGAGCTGAGCAAGCACAATGTGAGTAGAGACCACTCCCAGCGTTTGCACTATAGCTGCTTCTTTTTCTCTCTTCTTTGCAAAATAAGAAAGCAACGAAAGGTTTCCTAACAAACCAACCAACATTCCCTGTATTCAAAAAATGTGCAGTTTCACACTCAAGAAACAGAATGAATGCTTCTTCCTAAACCCTTTCTATAAAGTTCCATAAACTAAACCAAACTTATCTGAGTATACATAATTTTAAGAGTAAAGAGTTACCAGCCATGGAACAGCAGAAAGGGCGATATTGTTTCCGGCCAAGAGATTTTGGGAATTGAGGATGATCTGATGCAATTGGACCAAAACCTGGAGATCCCTTTCAGAGATCAAAAAACCCAATAATAAAAAAAACATACACAACCAAATTAACAAAATTCAACGAAATCATAACAAGAACGGGAAGAGATAATTTGCTCAAATTTTGTTAAAACCTCACCTGCTGATTCTCGTGAGGGAGATCCGAGTCCGAGTCAATTGCACGAACAGGAACGAATCGACGAGTCGAAACAATCGGATTCCGACGAGTCAGAGTTAAGCCATTGACAGAGAAAGCACCACCGTGTAGACACGCACGCTGCAGCGGTGGAAGACGGGAGATGCGGGATGTAGAAACGAAGAGAGAGCTCGGAGAAGTCGAGAATATGAAAAACCGGTCACCACCACCGAGAGAAATGATTTTGTTCTCTCAATTTTTCGACCAATCAGAAGACAGGAAATAAGCTAGAACTGGGCATTAGATCAGTTCTATCTGAAGATCAAAATTTTTGATCTAAGACCACTATTCCTTTTTTTATTAATAGAATTGGGTAAAAACACAGCAAGTGTTCTGCCATTAAAGATGACCTAATACTATTTGATATGTGTACTGTTTTTGTGATGTTTACAAGACATAAGATAAGAAAAGTAAGGTGGGCCTGCAATAATATGTGTAAATATAAACAAAAAATACTATATAGAATAATATTATCACATATTCACATTTATTGATATATGCATCTTCTTCTGACACACTAGCTGTCTCTTGCTCACATTGCTCTGTCTTTCATCTTTCCCTATACATAAACACCATCCTTTTTATTTATCTTTATTCATCACTTTTTTCCAATTATATACCACTATATTAAAATTCTTATCATTTCTATTAGCAATTTTCTTAACTATAGTCAATTAAAGTGTAGATCCGATCCGAGTGTTTATTTATTATATGTTGAGTTTCGATCTAAAGGAACTAAACCCAATTGTAAACAATGTGAACTGTAATGTGAATGTGATAGTCGAGATTTGATATAAAACAAATGAATTTGGATCTCGATTTATATTCAAAAAAAGAATTAATATGCCTACTCAACCAAAAGAATTACACGTCAGCAATACTTTACACTTCCACGTTCTAATCCACTCAGTGCTCGGCCAGCCAGCTCAGCAAACATCTCACGTGTCCGAGTTATAAACCCCACCTCACGTTGTGGACACCCACACGAGACATTCCCGGTTTACCGATTCCGAAACAGTCCGAAAAAACAATCCAGCCTAGCATCCAATTCCCATTCAGACAAAGAATCTTACGTGTATACATCTCATTTGCTCAATACCCTTGACCTTCTGTACGACCGATCATCGAGCTTTCTCCGCAACACCTCGAGGACACGCCACGTGGCGTCTCCGTCTTTCATCGGGACGTTGTACAATAGTGCCCGTTTGATCTCCGGCTCGTGTAGGTTTCGCTGTATGGCAGACAAATTAGTCACCGCCACGTGTTCTAAAATCTTCCGTAGATTCTTCACGTCTTTCTCCGCCACCGTGAGTGATATCTCCGGCCACTGTACAGTATCCGAGAACGGTAGCTTGATCCCGTCAGCTATCACCACGGGAACGCACCCTAACACCGCGGACTCCACTAGCCTAGGACTCCATGGTGCCCACCCTAGAGGACAGAGACAAAACACCGACCTCACGATTTCTGATCGGTATCCAACAAACCGGTGCCGGTTTAGATGAAACCGTCTTCTTCCTCCGTATTTCTTTAGAATCGCCGTCCTCACTCCCCTGTCACGCCGGTAGAAAAAAAATAACATTTCAGTAAATTAACACAAACACATAAACACAAAAAGTCAAAGTCAACGAGAAAAATAAAACGCAAACGCACTTGCTGTAAAAGCGTCCGCTTATATTCTTAGGGTTGACTTCCATCTTCCCCCGGAAGAACGCCCAAATGTCTCGCCGTCCGTTCGCCGGAGCTCTTTCTAAAGCTCTCTCAACACTCTCCGGCGGAATATAAGGCGGGATTATAACATGCTCCACTTCTTGACATGGATGCTTGTAATTAACTCCAAACGTTTGTAATATTATTGACTTCTTCATAAACTCTGGTATCCCTTCCTCAATCGCCATGTCCTCCTTCACAACAAAAATATTAAATACTAATCTCCTCTTTAGTAAAGCATAACTTCACATTTTAGGAACTTACCATAGCGTGGAAGCAAGCACCAAAGTCATGAGAAGCAACGAAGACATGATCAGAGCCTTGAGTCCGGTTCCAAAACGGGTGACGAACGGAGATGAGATCAACGGCTGAGCTGATGAGAGACCGAGCGTGGCTTAAAGAAGGGAACCCGTTTGATGTGGAGAAATTGCAAGAAACGTAGACAGGGACGAAGAAGTAATCAGCTTCTTCCGGGTTTAACGTACGGACGACGGATGAGAGAAGCGCTCGGTGAATCGCTACCTCCGCCGCGAAAAGATGAGTTGAGCAACGTTCTGATGACTTGACCCAATCTTCGTTATAACTCGCCGGTAAATCGTATACATATATCTTCATGCCGCTGAACATATCTTTAATCAGAAAAAGGAAAAAAAATCAATTTTTGATGAATGGATTTGAAACAGAGAAGAGACAAAGGATCGATTTTTATACCAATGGAGGTGGTGGTAAGGGCGGAAGATTCGATGAGAGCACGAGATGGGAGAGACGACGACGTTTTATGGTTAGACAAGAGACGTATTGTTGAGGGAGATGAGGATTGGTCTTCTCCGGCGAAGTAAGATGTGAAGAGATAGAAAGAGAGAAAAAACCAGAGGATCCATGTGTAATAGTTTCTGAAGAAGAAGAAGAAGACAAAGATGTTTCTTTTATTTCCTCCTCCTCTGTTGTTGTTATTAAGCTGCATTTTCACGATGAAACCTGTCTTCTTCTTCGTCTTGTTGTTGTTGTTGTTCGGTCTCGTTATGTCAAGCGACATTGCTTTAGAGAGATTTGGGAGAAATGTAGAGAAAGAGTCGTTGATTTGAATGGATCTTTTTTTAGTTTAATCAAAACATTTGGAACAAAATCGTTGATCTACTTACTTTCTCATCATTCTCTCGTGTGGGTTTGGTTTGAATCCAACAGAGTCATAACAAATCATTAAGAATTTAAAAAAAAACTGAATTTTTCAGAGTACAGAGAGAAAGAGAGAGAGAGAGAGAGAAGGGTCACATGGTGATGATGGCAATGGAGCAGAATAGAGCTCGGCGCAATGGTCTCTCGGGTTCATCGCTGGTCAAGTTTTCTTAGTAACCGTACCAGTTGGATGATCTGGAATGACAATAATGTCCTCGTTGGCTCCGTAATTATTACATTTGTGTGTGTTTTTGGGTAAGTTGGGGTGTTTTAGATCTCGTGAAGGACATGTGCTTTTTATTTCTTGATAATAGCTAATTGTTGTTTTTGGATTTCGCTTATCATTTTGTGGTTAATAATGACAAAGTTAGCTTAGCTCTAGCACTTTTATTTATCGTTTACCTTTTTTTCATAACTCACTTCTGATTGTACCAAAGTTAAACTTGTCATAATGAAAAATAAAACTTCACAAATTAATGATGAGTATATTGATCACCATACGTACGCAATAAGCCATAATTTATACCAAAGTTATATCATAAACTCAAAAAGACCCTTAAAGCCAAACGAACCCAAGATTTCCTAAACCTTTAAATCTGAAATTGGTTAATTAATTTTTAAAAGAATTAGCCTATGTTTTCTTAACCTTTTTTTTAGCTTTTTTCTTAATTGATCCTTTTTATCTCGGTTTGTAATTGAGCAGCCAAAACATACATCGTACTTCATCCCAAACAAGTAATAAAATAAGTTTTTTCCACCTAGTATCTTAAAACTCGAATTTGAAATTGAGAATAACATGGTAAAATGTAATGGAACCAAATCCACTATACATTTATATATTATAAATAATTAGTGTGGGGCTTGAAAAGAAACGCAAAATGTTTCTAAAAACTAAAAAAGCTTACAAGGGCACTGCCTACTCGGTGTGGGGGGAGAAGGAGTGCAGCACATTCAATTTATACACAAAAGATATTTTTAATTAATTAAAATCCACTATTCATTAGTTCTTGCCTATGTAAATTGGGAAGTGTTTGGTTGTTACTAGAATGTGTCATAGTGCCTATACATACATACATGCATGAACTTTTGCATACATATTTTGGTTGAATGGTGGGCTAAATCTTTTGTACACATTAATTGTGTTCTCCAAGTGTAATAGTACCTCCTTAGTATAATTATAATGTTGTCGTTATCAAGAATAAAATTTGACTTTAAATGATACTAATAGTATTTGACTTATTAATGTGTATAAATGTTTAAATATATGTCTACAACATTTTAAATAGTGGAAGGGAAGGAGTATATAAATGTTTAAGCGGTTTAATTTCATTAAACCATATTTTTACCTTTTCCAAGTACATCTATCAGTGGTCAATTATCGTCACACCAATTCGAGTAGACAAGTGGTTAACACTTACGACTTAGAAAAGTAGTTATGAGCACGGACGACGCCTAAGACGATAGAAGTTGGACATTTTCTATCTTTATGTTTAAGTATCACCCACTTGGTAAAGACAACGAGGACGCAACTAAAGGAAGCATAGAAGTACTGAAATACACCCAGTTCTTTTTGTTTTTTAACGCTCTCATGCATATATCAGATTTTGTTTATACGAAGTAATAATAACCCCGAGATGATACAAATGACATCCTAGGGAAAATAACAATCCCAAACTAAAATCCGGAATCGAAAATCACGTGAAAGAGTCGAATACCTATGCTAGTTCAAACGTTTATAGTGATGAGTGAACAAACAATCTCATATATCCCCAACCCCACGACTACAAAACTTTGAACGTTGTAATTGTGTAACGGCGGAAACATGCAAAATCCACCGTCACAGCAATATGGATAGGAACTGAGCTTTATGTTGGAAATCAATGTGGTTGTACCAATCACACAAAATGGTTAATTTAGTTCAGGCTTCTGTTAAAAAAATTGTGTATTTATTAGTTTATTTAAAAATGCAGCTACGGATTGGTTGCACTTTTTAATCACCTAAATAGACTATATAGTAAATGAAACATTTAATACTGTGACCAACTCAATTCACACATTTACCCATTTGGTCATAAAAAGGCTACGTGTATATTTATATACATGTAGACAGAAATGGATTTACATGCACAACATTAAAGAAAAATTGTAGGAATGGACCCATTTTAACGCTTACAGTGTTTTTGGCCAACTAACGCTCAAACTCTTTTTTTTTTTTTTTTTATGTTCACACATATATATGTATTATAGTATATTATTATTGAATATGGTTGACTTAAATTTTGTACAATTCTTAAAATATTTGGTTTTGCATAATTTATAAACTAACTGATATTTATACTAATATTTCTAAATATGTTTTTTCCAACGCATAAATATAAAAGGAAGAAGCTAAGATATATCGAATATTGTTTCTCTACAGCCCAAACTTAGATTCAACGTGACTGATTAATAAGTGTAGTTTACATGCAAAAACAACTTCATAACGATCGCGACACTAATAATCAAAGCCAAACTATGTTAATATTTCGAAAATATTTATATCATATATTATTGTTATGAAATTATACCTTTTGATCGTTTATTTCTCTTTGGATGCTATTTGGGTTGACTATATAATATATAGTCTATAGTATTTTAGTCTTTATTGTCAAATGTATTCACGAGACACTCATGATTCGGCAATGAAGAATAAATTAATAAATTTCGTTTCTCTCACTATATGTGTAAATGTATATATATGCGTGCAATAATGTAATATTTATTGTTGGAACATTACAACCGAAGCAATATGTTTGGTAAGGCCGTAAGGGTATTGCAGTCGCTTAGACTTAAATCAGAAGGAAGAAGCTTATTATCAATAAACTTATTGATATATATCAGTAGTCACTCCAACATCTTTTCTTTACTTTTTCTCTCTACCGATGTGAATTTAGCAGACGAAAAAATTGTAAAACAAAACATGAATAACCATTTAAACTTATTTAACAAAAGCAGGGAAAATTAATTTAGTTGAACAATGAATACTGGTTTATAATGGTAAATAACAGTTGGACAAAAAAAAAGAGGTTAACAACACATAACACATTATGATTTTTTTTTTTTTTTTAATAGAGTTTTCAATTACAGACGGATAAAGAGAATTATATTTTACTATCACTTTTTAACCACAATTTGTATTTTATTCTTGTTTCTACACATTCAAGACTCAAAATTTTATGATTTCATCTAAGACTCAAAATGGGCCTAAAGGTCTTTGCGACCCATTGTTAAATAGCTGGACTGTGTTTCTCACCATATCACATTCACCTATAATTTTTAGATTGATATGTGTGGTCTAAAGATCATGTTTAATTATTGATCTAGACCAAACGTTGGTACAGCTTAATTAGCTGCTAAGAAGAGTGTTACAGTGTTACCAGATCCGAATACAAATTTTGTTTTAAAATAACTTTCCGTAAGCCCAATACTCCACACAGTAAACAAATATAACAAGTTTGAGGTAGTGGTTTGTATCATGATAATTGTTCAATGATATATATAGCCTAAAAACAGAAAAGTTAGGTCCGGCTCAGATTAATTTGTGAAGCCCATTTTCTTGGATAATGGCTTTATGATCCCTTAAATGGTTTTAGTTTTTAAAATACCCTTCGAACACCACTCAAAAGACTCAAATATCTCATCTCTTCTTGAGCATTGAGCAACTAAAATAGTTTGATCTAAGCCTCTTTTCAAGTTTAATTCGAATATCCTCTGTTGTGAGGATGGTTATGTACTTTTTATAGCTGCTTAATTTTGCCATTTTCTTTTTGAGCTCCTGATTTAGAGCTGTATTGTTTTGAGATGCCTACTGGTAGTCTCCTTTTCATGTACTCTGTTTCTTTATTTCAATTTTCACATAGAAAATGACTCCCTTAAGTGTAGAACGATAAAAGAGGAAATAATCTTTAATTTACATAGTTCAAATGTCACTTGCACCCATCAACAAAACAGTTTGTGTTTACAAGTATCTTTTATTTTCATTCTATAGTTTACTATTTAAAAAATGACTGTGACAAAATTAGAATAGGAATTCTCCGTCAAATTACTTGCCAGAAAATATATTGCATTAATAATTTGTAAGTCGTTAAAAGTAAAGTAATCATTTGTAATAGAATAAATAAAATTTAAAATATCTAAATGAGAATGTAACACACAGACAAAAATAATTTATTTTCGTAAGATTTTTTTTTCTAAACTAAAAAAAATTTCAACATTATTTACTATTAAACGGTTTAATATATTCTCCCTAGATTGTTAAGGTAATAGATATGTTTAACTTCTATTTAGACATATTCTCTTTCCTATTCTTTAGCAACTTCTTCTTCTATATAAACATGTAAATCTTGACATATGATTCAATAAGAAAGACAGAGCAATTCAGAAGTTTAGCATGGTATCAAAGTCTCCCTTTGGCCTGTACAAATTGCTCTAGAAACCCTATTTTTTTCTTTTCTTCTTCTTCTCTTTCTCGTTTGAAACTTCTCTTTTCTATTTTCTTCAAATATGGGTAATACCGACAAAGAAACAGAAACAAGCAAATCTTTGAATGATCAAACCTTGATCTCTCCTTATTTTCTTCATGCCTCTTATCATACCGGCCATGTCCAAACTCCAATTCTCCTCAACGGCTCTAACTATGAACGATGGGCGAAGTTAATGACCATCTCTCTTCGCACCAAAAGAAAACTAGGGTTCATTAACGGAACTCTCCTCAGATCCACGACAGACACAAAAGAAGCAGAGCGTTGGGATATGGTCAACTCAATGATCATTGGCTGGATCTACAGTAGCATCGAGCCCCACCTTCGATCATCTATTTCTGTTGTTTCTGATGCATCAGTGATGTGGGCAGCTTTGAAAGGGCGATTTTCTACAAGCGATGACACACGAGTTCATCAACTACGTGCAGAGTTAGCTGCTTGCAGACAAGAAGGTCAAACTGTTGAAGAATATTTTGGCAAGCTCAAAGTTTATTGGGATGATTTGTCCGATTTTGAAGCAGCTTTCACTTGTTGTTGTGGTAATGATCGCTGCTCCTCCATGACCAAATACCGTAAGATTCAAGACAAGTCGTTCATTCATCAGTTTCTCATGGGTCTCGACAACAGCAGATTTGGAACAGCTAGATCCAATCTTCTCAGCCGACTTGGTGATCTAACTCTTGAGAGTGTGTACTCTCAAATTAAGCAAGAAGAGACCCATCTCAATACTACTCGACGAACAGAAGGTAAAAACAGTGTTATTGGTTTCACGGCAACAGCGACTTCAATCACCAAATCCAATACCTCAATGACATGTACTCATTGTGGTAGAACAGGACACGAAAAACAACAATGCTTTAAGCTCGTTGGTTATCCAGAATGGTGGGGGGAACAGCTGACTCTCGGACGAGGACACTCAAGTCGTGGTCGAGGTTCTGTTCGAGGACGAAATAGAGGAGGACGTGGTGGTTACTCTGCGCACCAAGTAGGCTTGTTAGGATCACACCCTGCAATTTCACACACCACTGATGTCTCAACCTCCTCCACAAGCGATTCTGGAATCCCAAATCTCACCCAAAGTCAGTGGAACTCGATTGCTAACTTCGTGACTAGTAAGAAGCAAAACAACACCGTCAAACTCTCCGGTAAGACAGAAAAACTTGTCATCTTTGGCACTAGTAGTCGCTATGATATCATTATTGATTCTGGTGCATCTCACCATATGACTGGCGACATAAACTTGTTGACACATTTATTTAAAATCGATCCCATTGCCATTGCCTTACCGGATGATGGATTTACTTGGGCCACACGTCAAGGCACATTAAATCTCAGGGGGAAATTAGTACTTCATCGAGTCTTCTATGCCCCTGATTTATCTATGACTCTTATCTCAGTCTCTCAATTGTTGGATGAAATTGCAAGTTCTGTGATATTTACGAAACGTTTTTGTGCGATACAGGGCCAAGCTTCAAGGACTTTGATTGGTGCGGGTGAGAAGAGCAATGGGGTTTATCACTTGACTGGTGCAGTTGTTCCTCAGGCTCATCGTGTTGGTCGCAGTGATGTTCGCGCCTTGTGGCACAGGCGGCTCGGTCATCCGTCGTCAAAAGTGTTATCTTTTCTTTCTAATTTAGGAGGTTTTTCATATAATGTTAGTGATTTGGAGGAGCTTTGTGATACTTGCCTGCGTGCAAAACAAACTCGTGTTTCTTTTCAAGATAGTTCTAATAAAGCGGATGATTTATTTTCCATGATTCACTGTGATGTTTGGGGTCCTTATCGTGAAAAAATCAACTACCGGAGCATCTTATTTCTTGACTATTGTTGATGATTTCTCAAGAGCGGTGTGGACACATTTACTTCCTGAAAAATCGGAGGTAGCGGATGTTCTCAAGAACTTCATTGCTTTTGTGCATCGTCAATTAAACAAACATGTCAAGATCGTTCGGTCTGGCAATGGAACAGAATTTATTTGTCTTTGCAAGTTCTTTGATTCTCAAGGAATAATTCATCAGACATCTTGTGTGGCTACTCCTCAACAAAATGGCCGTGTTGAATGCAAACATCGTCATATACTGAATGTGGCGAGATCCCCTTGTTGCTTGAAGCCAAGCTCCCTGCACGGTTTTGGGGAGAAAGTATTCTCACCGCCACTCATCTCAACAAATGCACTCCCTCAGTTCTTCTTCTCGGAAAATCACCTTTTGAGCTTTTATTTAAGAAACCTCCTACCTACGACGCCTTGCGGACATTTGGATGTCTCTGTTATGCCCACAAAGTCCGTCGCTCCAATGATAAATTTGAAGAAAGAGGTGTTAGGTGCATGTTTCTTGGCTATCCCTTCGGCAAGAAAGGATGGATTGTCTATGACTTTAAGAAAGACAAGCCGTTTGTTTCCCGTGATGTTATTTTTCATGAGAATGTCTTTCCCTTCCACTCCTTTGAATCTTCAGCGGCTGACTCTTTAACGGTTGTCTCTCCCTCTACTGTCCATCCTAGTTTCTTTGATGACATTGATTCACCGTCTTCGATAGGGGGAGACATCACTGCTCGTCCCACTCCGGCATCTTCTACTGATCCTCCGCCAACACCACCGACTGATACGTCGTCACCCACTGAACCAGATCCTCAAAGTGACGACTGATATTGTTGTTTCTCCGGAACTTGGCCGTGAAAAAAGGATTCCTCAGCCTAATGTTAGTCTCTCAGGATATCAACTAAACTCGGCTATGTCTTGTGATAAACCTCTCCTCACTCTTCCCAATCAAGATCTCTCAAGTAAGTGTACTTATCCACTAACAGCTTTTCTTGCATATCACCGGTTTTCTGCATCCCAGCAGGCTTTTCTTGGAAAAATTACGGCTTGCATGGAACCCACAAGTTTTCACGAAGCAATGCAATATCTTGAATGGCGTCAGGCTATGCAAGCTGAGATCGATTCTCTTGAAAAACAACACACATGGGATGTCACTACGTTACCTCCAAACAAACATGCTCTTGGTTGCAAATGGGTTTTCAAACTCAAATATCATTCTGACGGAACTCTGGAGCGTTACAAAGCTCGTCTTGTTATCTTTGGTAATAGACAACAAGAAGGTGAGGATTATAATGAACCTTTGCTCTCGTTGCCAAGATGACTACTGTCCGGTTTCTTCTTAAAGTCGCAGCAACCAAGCATTGGGATTTGTTTCAAATGGATGTGCATAATGCTTTCCTCCATGGCGATCTTGAAGAGGAAGTATACATGAAACCACCACCTGGTTTTTCTGCTGCGGATAAAACCAAAGTGTGTAGATTAAAGAAGTCTCTATATGGCTTGAAACAAGCTCCCCGTTGTTGGTTCTCCAAGTTATCGAAGTCTCTTCTTGCATTTGGTTTTACTCAGAACAGGAAAGATTACTCTCTGTTCACGTATACCCGCGGTACCACTCGTCTTCATGTCTTGGTGTACGTTGATGACTTGATAATTAGTAGCAATGATCCCAGTCTTACAGCTAAATTCAAGGCTTATATGAGTCAAAGTTTTCACATGAAGGATCTCGGGATTCTTAAGTATTTTCTTGGCATTGAGGTGTCTCGGGCTCAAGAAGGTATTTATCTCTCTCAAAGGAAGTATGCTTTAGATATAATTTCATAATGTGGTTTGACTGGTTCCAAGCCGTTTGATACACCGATCGAACAAAACCACACTCTTGGCAAAGATGATGGTCCACTCTTTGACAATCCGCATGATATCGCCGTTTTGTGGGTCGTCTCGTTTACTTGATCTTTATGCGACCTGAGCTAAGTTATGTGGTTCACATACTTGCACAGTTCTTGAAGACGCCCCGTCTCAAACATTGGGAAGCTGCTACTCGAGTGGTTCAATACTTGAAAGGAACACCCGGACAGGGTGTGTTCTTAAGTTCTGACCTGGATCTTTCTCTAGTCACCTATTGTGATGCTGATTACAATACTTGTCCTTTCTCCCGGCGTTCTTTAACTGGTTATGTGGTTTCTCTTGGTGGTTCTCCAGTGTCTTGGAAGACGAAGAAACAACAGGTCGTATCTCGTTCTTCGGCTGAAGCAGAATATAGGGCTATGTCAATGGCTCTCTGCGAAATTAAGTGGCTTAAGGAACTTCTTCTCACTTTTGGCGTCACACACTCTGCTCATATTGCTCTCTTATGTGATAATGAAGCGGCTCTTCACATTGCTGCTAACCCAATCTTCCATGAACGCACAAAACATATAGAAAATGATTGTCATTTTGTTCGTGATGCGGTTCAAGATGGTACAGTCTCTACTCATCATGTTTTCTCGGAGGAGCAGGTTGCAGATTTTCTTACTAAAGCACTTGGACGACAACAATTTAACTATCTACTTCGCAAGATGGGAGTTCGTGATCTTCACTCGCCATCTTGAGGGGGAGTATTAGGCGGTTTAGTATATTCTCCCTAGATTGTTAAGGCAATAGATATGTTTAACTTCTATTTAAACATATTCTCTTTCCTATTCTTTAGCAACTTCTTCTTCTATATAAACATGTAAATCTTGACATATGATTCAATAAGAAAGACAGAGCAATTCATAAGTTTAGCATTTACCCATGTTTTAGAAAACTGAAACCTTTATATATTTTAGTTTAAATTTTTCAATTTCCGTTTTCCATGTTTTCAAACATGAGACGACTAAACATGGCTACCCACTGTGAAATGGGCTAATTAGTCAACAGAATTCTATGAACACATAATGACATATATAGCACACGCAAGAAAAAGAAAAACAAAACTTGAAAGAACTTGTGATGTATCGTGGTCGACTAGTTATGTGTGACTGGAAAACAACTGGCTTGTTACATAACAAAACAAGAAGTCAAAATTTCCATACTAGAACTATCAGTGTAATACAGTGCCGTACTAAGACGAATTGTGGCTTAGGGCGGGTAAGAAAAATGTGGCTTTTATTATTAGAAATATCAAAAAAAAAAAAATTTAAAGACAACAACGGTGAAGAAAAGAAAAAAAATTCTAAGCCACAATTTTTCTATCCTTTTTTCCTAAAAAATCATTCACCAAACTCACATAATCAAGCTCTCGAACCAATTCTCTCTCTATAGATATGATAGCCAAAGAATTTAATCTTTCTTGTGACATAGTTGATCGAAGGTAAGATTTTATCAACTTCAACTTTGAAAAACTTCTTTCTGCAGTGGCAACAGATACTGGAACCGTTAACAATATCCGATAAGCGATCCAAGAATTAGGATAACAACCTTCCATTGTTTTCAGAAAATCTAACACTTCGATAGGTCTCTTGTAGTCTTTTGGTAAAACCTCTTTTAGAACTTTCAGTTCGTAAAATAAATCATTCCCATCAACATCTGAATGATTGCCATGCTTTAGAGAAGCTTCAAGATTGTTTAATGTTTTTGAATACACAAGCCAACGCCTATCTTGTTTTTCTCCGTTACTGAGCTCTCTTGTATAATATGAATGAGAAAAATGTCTACCCCCAATCTCTTCTCTAGGAAAGTGGTAGTGAATTTCCTGTCTTGGTCCAGGTCCTTTTTTAACCATAATATCTATCCATTGCTGATCAATTTTCCCCCAATTAGCTGGATCACAAATATCAGGAATTCCATGAGATTCCTTAAAATCACCTCCTGCATCTATGTTCTCATCCTCTTGTGCTTTCGTATCCACATTCTCATCTTGTTGCTCATTCAAATTCTCATCTTCTACCTCGTTCAAATTCTCACCATCTAGCTGATCAGCCACATTATCATCAGACCCACCATCAACAGAAGTATTAACATGCTCGTTTCCACCAGATTTATCACCACCAATTTTAGTTCTTTTCACAAACTTTAGCATAGAATTCTGTTGAGTCTTTATGAACTCATCCTCTTTTCTTTTCTTTATTGTTTTGTCCCATCCTGGGGTGTGTCTTCTTGTTGGTACCGGAGGCATCTTCTGAAATTTATAATAAAACATAGTTAGATGTCCAACGAAATCAGACTTGAGAAACAGAGTTGAAAACAGAAAAAAAAAAATCAAACATACCTGCGAAAGACAACGCCAACAAGAACTAAAGAACACAAAAACTCTTATGAATAATGAAAGTACAGCAAAAAAAGTTTGTGAAACGAGTAGACAGCACGGTGAATAGGTTATCAATTGACAAGTGTTCAGAATTCTTAAACCCTACAAATAGTTTTTTTTATTCTTAATTATCTTCCATTAGTATTATTATTATATTAGATTTAGAGTATAAAACAAGTGTAAAAATTTCCTTATATATTAGATTTATAAATATTGTTATGGGCTTCTAAAAAAAACCCACTTTTACATAGACATTTATCTTATGAATATAAATATACATAAAGCCTAAATAGGAAAAAAATGTGGCCTAACAAATTTTTAAATTTTAGTGGCTGAGGGCAATTGCCCTTTCCTCTTGCCTATAAGCACGGCACTGGTGTAATATCACAGAGTCGCAGACTTTAACACATACAAAACTGTACAAGAATCAATAGACATAACTATACATGCCTTAAATATAAAAAGTAAAAAAGAAAACTTAAATTATTAAATGATATAATGACATGTGTATATTTATTTTCAATTGGTTTTGAATTAAAAATAATATATAGTATGGGCGAACATTAATTTTTAATGGAAGAGATTCTAGATTCTCATTTTCTGTTGACAGACTTGACAGATTCAGCTTAAACAATCATCTATTGTGGTTTTGCATGGTAGAGGTTAAATATGCTATTTTAGGAATATTAATAGGTATTATGATGCGGTGAACGATCATCATATATGTGAGATTGCCATAAAGGTATATATGGACTATTGAATCTTTTTTTAAACTGCCACAACGGTAAATTTGAATTGCTTGTTTCTTACTTTCTCTATACCAATTGATGCATCGATTCATTAAGACTATCATGAGGAATTGAATTATTGGCCGACAAAATAAGCAATCTAGTTTCCCTTAATATGGAATTTAAGGATCTTAATAAATAGGATAAAACTAATACGCACACAAACTTGTTCCATTCATAATGATACTGAAGAATGGAAGCAAAGCATGTCCCGTGCATTTATGGATAGCTCCCATGTTTGTGGCTTCGTATAATTAGCTCTTATCCTGAATTATATTTGTTGTGAAAATTGCCAACACGATCATATTCACAAGGCATTAATAGACATTAAATATTGTGGGTCATCACATTCATAACCATATATACTAGAGAGACTCATGATTTATGAAGTAACATATTAAAGTTTCACATCAATAACTGCCAATGTGTGTTTATTTATAACTCAAAACTAATTGTCAATATACTAAGATTAGTCCATATTAACAGTTGAACACCATGAAAAGTTACCGAAAGTTACAGACTAGTTTTTATTATCTTTTTTTTTTCCGGCAGTTTTTATTATCTTAACATTTACAATTTGCACCAAAAAAAACATTTACGATTTAAAAGAAACATACATATATATATATATATATATATATATTAGTAAATATCTAAATAAATAAAATCACATTTAGTAGGTTTAGTTGATAAAAAGAGTTAATTATGAGATAAGCATTTATTTCCATGGGTATTGTCTAATTAGGACTTTTTTCCCGTATTTACAGATTTAGGTATTTATTTTGCACTAAAATGACGACATTGCCCTCTAAAAGCTGAACTCAAACGCTTCGATCTCCACCGCAGTCTTCTCTGTTCTCTCTTTCTTCTGTGATGAACAACTTCAACAAACACATACATCTCCATTTTGAATCTTCTGAATATGAAGATTAAACAAAAAAAGAAAACTTATGCATTGATTCGGCAATATAAATCTGTTATCGAGGTGCAAATCTATTAATTATGATGATTGTGGTTGTTGAAGAATGAAATAGACGGAGACGAGAAACTTGAAAAGTTAAAACCTTCTGAAACTTTAAAACAAAAAATTGCATAGTTTGTTTAACTATTTTTCTTTGGGTTCACCAATTACTAGTTTTCTTAGGGTTTAATTTTCATCAATCGAATTGAGTATATTAGTCAGCGATGGCGGAAGCAGAGAACCTAGAAAAAATATCTATTTTTACTTTTATGTGTGTGATCAATTCGCGAAGGTGGTTTGATGTATTTTTGGTTTGAGATTGAAGAAATTGGGATTGATGTATAGAGCTTTCGTTTTTTGCTTTTAATGGTTATGAATCATGAGTTCAGATTTGAGATGGAGACTCCACGAAGCTAGAGCTATTGTGACATTTTTTATATTGTTTATTCATATTTGTTTGGAACCCAACAAAAAATCTTTTGAACGAGAAAAATTGAACATTTCTCTTGAGGCAAACCTCTTCTATGTCATCGTCTCCGATCTACTCCTTTGCCGTCTCCACCGCTATGGCTAAATAGTCGCTCCCTGATATGCTCAAATTAAACCCTAGAGCTACTCTCTCAAATTAAGAGATCAATGCAGTACTTAGGGGTCGAATTCCACAAGGACTCAAGACTACACAACAAATTATAGAGTTTTATAATTATGCTAAACAAATTGATTAAAATTAAAATAGCAATGCAAAATATTAAATAAAGCTGTTGTAAATTCAGAAGATCAAAAAGCTAGGCCTAGGGAATTTCTCAGGAAATTATGAAATATTAAATAAATCAATAAATTAGGATTCAAACAATTAAGAACAGATCTAGAACTCTAAACCCTTTTGTAAATTAAATCAGTTCTCACTGCAAATAATATCTAAATTTAAAACCAGAAAATCCAAATCTCTTTGTAAAATTCTAGGTTAAAAATCAGCAATAAAATCAGGTTTAGATTGTTCACAAAATTATTAAATCAAATCTCTTTGCAGAAAATAATTTTGCTCATCAAAAGGTTTTATCAGGAAAACAATTATATTCTCATATCAATTTATTTTCCTAAGATATTAATTCTAGATGGCCAATCAAGGATTAATATGAAGAACAACCTAAGATGAAGATCTAGCAAGATAAAGAATCCTAAATAATCAGATCTAATAATTCATAAAATCCCTGTGAAAAACCCTAAACCTAACAAGCAAACTACTCAGACATATTCAATGAAGAACAAGACATGATTCTGAATAATAAGCAATAGAGATTAAAAAGAGTAAGAAGGAGTTTAGAAATTCTTCTCTACAAAGCAGATCTCTCTCCAATAGCTCTCAAAAATCTCTCAGGGTTGCAGGAAAAATAAAACTTGATAGAATAAAACTTAAGGGTTTTAAAAACCTAAAAACACTATTTATATGTCCTAAAACACGTCAGGGACTTATGTTGCAATTATGGAAAACTTTGGGGCAGATTTGTAAATTTTCCAAAACTTGGGTCTTGAGTCGGCAGAGATGAGTGTCGATCGATGCCTCCTATCTTGGTGTCGGTCGATGCTCCTGCTTTCATCCGAGACCAAATTGATTCTTCAAGATTTATGCTCCAAAACATCCAAATTGCTCTATTTTGCTCCTTCCATGCTAAAAACCTGTAAAGACTCAAAAACAATCTAGAAACAAATGAAAAGACACTAAAAGACTCTTTGTATCATGGTTAAAAACCACAAAAACCATGATATATCAACTCCCCCAGACTTAGCCTTTGCTTGCCCTCAAGCAAAACATAAGCTTAGACATGTGAAAGAGGTTTGAAAACAGGGAACTCACTCAACTGCATGATGATTCTTATTCACACTCTTCATTTACCTGACTCAAGAACTTACTTCTTATACTTAACCATGATTAGCATCAACATTCCTTACTCAGATCCCACAATCCTTTGGAATCTCTGAAATCTCCATTGTCATCTCATTAGTCAATATTAAAGGCACAAATAAGGTGAATTCTTACCTTGGGTGTATTGATCAGTGGCATTTGGACTCTTTTCAGGCCAAGACATTCTTCTTACATCTCCTTTCCTCTCCCTTTTCTCACTTCCAAAATTTGTTCTTTTCTCTCTTTTTTTTTTTTTTCTAAATCAAAGGTGTAAGCGAATACCGGGGTCATCGGTAATTTACCTACCCCTCACTTCCAAGCTTTGTGTGATCATTTGACTCAAGAGTAGAATAATGAGGTCACTGGTAATTTACCTACCTCTCTAAACTGATCAAAATCATCTCATCTTTTATTTTCTTTATATTTTTTTTAAAGCACTGAAGGGAAGAGAGAGGGGAGACATACTTTGAAAAATTGCATTGTCTTGTATGGCCTGAAGAAGAAGTCTAGTCCACTGATTTCCAACCCCAAAGTAAGAGATTAAGTCCGGTTAAAATCCTGATAAAAGTTGAGACAACGTTAGATCAATCAGATATCCATTGAATAAGGGCTTTCAGGATTGTTGATAAGGCTCATAGTCTTTCTAAGCTTCAGTTCTGAGATCAAGCATAAACAAATAATCATTAGAGTGTTAGCCAAATAAGAGAAATCATTAGTCAATATCATAATTCCCAAAGATAAAAAGAAAAATTTTGAAAAATTTGACTCAAACTTTATGGTTTTGACTGACACAACTGAAACTCAAAAACAGAAAACATAGTTAGTAACTAACCTCCCCCAGACTTAAACAACACTGTCCCCAGTGTTATCAAGTAAGAGGAAAGCAAAAATAAAAATAAAATAAATAAAAATCAAAATCAAAAGAAAAAGAAAAACCTACCAGTGGGTTGCCTCCCACTAAGCGCTTGTTTTCAGTCATTAGCTTGACTGTGTTGGAGCTCAGACATCCGTAGGAGCAAAACATGGCATTGAAGTCCTCTTCATCCAAGGTGGTGTATAAGCTTTAGGTGCATGAAGTCTGCCAAGGATTTGAGGAACGGGACCAGGGCAGGATTTAGGGATTGGTTTGCCTCTCTTATGTCCTGCAAAATCATCAACAGAAGAAACAAGCGCTCTACGATAATCTCATGGCTTGGTTAACTGCAAAACAGTTTTTCTCTCTTTGAAATTCTTGTTGATGATAGGAGGAAGTTTAGGAGAAGGAGAGGTGTACCTTTGCCTTACCTGAGGGCTTTGGAGTGTGGATTGATGACTCTTCTGTTTGGGAACATGTTTCTGACTTGGAGCATCAGTTTTGGACAAGCATTGTCGCGGTCGTGGAGGGGTGTCGATCGATACCATCTTGGTGGCATCGATCGACACTGAGCCTGATGCTCGTGTTGCAGAAACTTTTTCAAGAGAAAAAGTCTGTCCATCAATAGTAGGAGCCCTCCTCAGCTTATCCATCTCGAAATTCAAACTCAAACCATCCACATTTAGTGCTATGTGTCCCTTCTTCACATCAATGATGGCACCAGCTGTAGCCAAGAAAGATCTTCCTAAGATGAGAGGATCTTTAGGCTCTTGATCATACTTCAGCACCACAAAGTCAGTGGGAATCATGAAGTTGCCAACCTTAACTAGAATATCCTCTAAAACACCTTCAGGAGTTCTTCTAGAGCGATCAGCTAGGATTAGAGAAATCTGAGTTGGCTTGAATTCTGTCATCCCAAGTCTCACAGCAACAGAATGTGGCATCAAGTTGATGCTAGAACCAAGGTCACAAAGTGAGTGTGCAAACCTTCCTGTAGAGATAGAGCAATCAAGAACAAAGCTTCCAGGATCTGGTAACTTCTTAGCAGTCTTACATTGAATGATTGCACTCACTTCCTTAGAGACAACCACTTCCTGCTTTCTCTCCTTCTTCCTCTGAACAGGCTGGTTCAACAGAATTGCACTGACATCTTTAGTAAGCAGTGCTCCTTCTTCAGGACTCAAACCATTTGATACCATTCTCTTAACATAGCGCTTGAGTGGTGGTGAAAGCTTTACTGCATCAATCAATGGCATCTCAATCATCACCTTGTCCATCATTGCCTTGCATCTAGCTTCCTCCATCTCTTGCTTAGACTTTCTTGGCTTGGGAAAAGGAACCTTTGGCTTGTAGATCCTCTCAACTGTTGGAACCTGAGATTTTGCAGCTTCTGGTTCCGTCTGAGAAGAGTGTCGATCGACACCCAGGTGGTGTCGATCCATGCCATCATCTGGATCCGACAGATTGGCCGATTTTTCTCCTTGTTCTGCAGAAAAAATTTCACCATCATCTTCATCTCTCATTGATATGGCATTGCAAGCATGTCTGGAGTTTGACTCAGTTCTTGCTGGAAGATAATTCTCTTGCCTTTTTACAGACCCAACAGTCTGTGCAACTTGAACTTCCAGCTTCTTAACATGAACATTTAATGCTTCTATCTTCCCATTCAGCTCAGTGTAGACATTGTCAATCTTTCCATTGAATGTCACTGTCAGATTCTCTTGTCCTTGCAGAAGCTGCTCAAGCATGGCCTCCATTCTACTCTCAGAAGAAGTCTTAGGAGGTGGAGACTGATAAGATGAGTTCCCATATGTCCTTGTATAGCCATTGTTCTGTTGTTGCTGCTGATACTCTGGCTTGGAAGTGTAGCCTGAAGAGTTCCCACTGTAAGTCCTATTGCCTTGCTGATTTCCAAACCGCTGTCCCTGATTTCCATACACATAGTTCACATCTTCCTCTTGGTGTCCTTGATCAGGTTCTGGCTCATATGTCTCAACCTCAGTAGCAAAATGAACAGATTTCTTACCCATAAGAAGATTATGCACTGAATCCAGCTTAGCATTAACAGAAGCTAACTGGTTTGAATCAAATCCTCCATGCAATCTCTTTCTTTCAGCATCTGCTCCCTTAGTGCTATTGCTAGAAGCCAAATTCTCAATCAAAACTTCAGCATCTTCTGGCATTCTTGTCTTAAAATTCCCATGACTTGCAGCATCCAAAGCTAACTGATACTTCCAGTCACACCCTCTGCAGAAGATAACAGTTGTACCCTTGAAAAACCATGGTGTGGACAGTCCCTCTGATAAGCTTTGAATCTCACCCAAGCTGCCTTGAAAGCTTCCTCTGGTCGTTGCTTGAAAGTGGATAACTTGACTCTCAACTCATCTGACATTGCATCATCATAAAAATGGTTGAGGAAAGCCACTTTGACTTGTTGCCAAGATGTCAAAGATCCAGTTGGCAACTGCTTCAACCACTGAGATGCCTCTCCTGCAAGTGAGTATGGGAAGAGCTTGCAGAATATGAAGTCCTCAGTCACTCCATTAGCCTTGATGCTAGTCACCAGATCCTCAAAATGCTCAATATGGTCCAAGGGCTTCTCATTGGGCAAAGCAGAGAAAGGTCTCTGCCCAACTAGTTGAAAGTACGCAGGTTTCAACTCAAAATCGTTCCTCTGGAATGGAGGAGGAACAATAGCAGACCGGTTCTCATACACCAGATCAGCACGATTGTAGTCAGCAATGGTCCTGATCAGATCCCGGTTGTTCTCCTGTCGTCGAACGGGGTTCTGTACGTGGTTGGCAGCTCCACGCACGTCTGCAGGAGGGTGTCGATTGATGCCACCTGGTTGGTGTCGATCGACACCAAGGTTCGGATCATCAACGACACCAACTTGCTGGTTCACTACAGCCTGTTCGTTGACAACAGGTTCAGCAATCACATTGCCTTCTGCATCCAGCTTTTGGCCGTGCTCATTGCGCAAGTGGCCCTCTTGATCCCTCAAAGCACCATCCTCATCTCGCATCAGAATGATCGTATTAACCATCTTCAGAGATTTAGCTGCTTTTCTGTTCTCACGCTCAAGTTTTCCCAACTCTTGGTTTGACAAATTCACAGTAGGACCAGACTTGTTGCTCCTTGTGTGAGGTCTAGGAGGCATGCACCTGAAACACCAAAGAGAAGAAAAACAAAAACGTGTAAGTAGAAAATAAAAAGAAAAATTTAGACAAAATCAAAAACTCAAATCTAATGGTAGATCAGAGAGTCCCCGGCAACGGCGCCAAAATTTGATATGCTCAAATTAAACCCTAGAGCTACTCTCTCAAATTAAGAGATCAATGCAGTACTTAGGGGTCGAATTCCACAAGGACTCAAGACTACACAACAAATTATAGAGTTTTATAATTATGCTAAACAAATTGATTAAAATTAAAATAGCAATGCAAGATATTAAATAAAGCTGTTGTAAATTCAGAAGATCAAAAAGCTAGGCCTAGGGAATTTCTCAGGAAATTATGAAATATTAAATAAATCAATAAATTAGGATTCAAACAATTAAGAACAGATCTAGAACTCTAAACACTTTTGTAAATTAAATCAGTTCTCACTGCAAATAATATCTAAATTTAAAACCAGAAAATCCAAATCTTTTTGTAAAATTCTAGGTTAAAAATCAGCAATAAAATCAGGTTTAGATTGTTCACAAAATTATTAAATCAAATCTCTTTGCAGAAAATAATTTTGCTCATCAAAAGGTTTTATCAGGAAAACAATTATATTCTCATATCAATTTATTTTCCTAAGGTATTAATTCTAGATGGCCAATCAAGGATTAATATGAAGAACAACCTAAGATGAAGATCTAGCAAGATAAAGAATCCTAAATAATCAGATCTAATAATTCATAAAATCTCTGTGAAAACCCTAAACCTAACAAGCAAACTACTCAGACATAGTCAATGAAGAACAAGACATGATTCTGAATAATAAGCAATAGAGACTAAAAAGAGTAAGAAGGAGTTTAGAAATTCTTCTCTACAAAGCAGATCTCTCTCCAATAGCTCTCAAAAATCTCTCAGGGTTGCAGGAAAAATAGAACTTGATAGAATAAAATTTAAGGGTTTTAAAAACCTAAAAACACTATTTATATGTCCTAAAACACGTCAGGGACTTATGTTGCAATTATGGAAAACTTTAGGGCAGATTTGTAAATTTTCCAAAACTTGGGTCTTGAGTCGGCAGAGATGAGTGTCGATCGATGCCTCCTATCTTGGTGTCGGTCGATGCTCCTGCTTTCATCCGAGACCAAATTGATTCTTCAAGATTTATGCTCCAAAACATCCAAATTGCTCTATTTTGCTCCTTCCATGCTAAAAACCTGTAAAGACTCAAAAACAATCTAGAAACAAATGAAAAGACACTAAAAGACTCTTTATATCATGGTTAAAAACCACAAAAACCATGATATATCACTCCCCACCCTCCTAATTCACCTTTGATGGCTCTCCTCCGCCGTGCAACCACCAAACCCATCTCGATTCAACCGAAACCCTTCTGCTTCACCACCTTCCATCATTCCTTGTCACCTTAATACCAGATCAGGCTATCTCTACTACGCCAAAAATCCGTTTCTATAGAAACTCAGAAGCCGCCATGATAATGATCCCATGATTAATCGAAGAAATCAATTGATCCGATAGTTGTTTAAAATTATATCCCTTGGATTCACTATATATTATCCATTTAGGGTTTAGATTTTTTTTCAAAAGACAATCAATTGAATCCCTTGGGTTTATTGGAGGAGATAATTTTGGCAGCGGAGATGTATTGTTAATCGGGAGCGATGAAGATGATGCAGAGCACGAAAAAGAAAAAAAAAGGGTACAATCGTCATTTCACGTAACAAAAAGGCCTAAATCCGTAAGCACGGACAGAAATGCTCTATTTCAAACTTTTTGTGGCACAAAGACCCATTTGAACAATAACCCCTTGATTAAAATTGGTTCCGCCTGCTCAAGAGTTTTTTCTTTTGAAGTTTAGGACCTTTTTTGGTCGCACAACTAAGTTGAGTTTGATTCATAGACTAAACAACTTTTGGCTCATATATATTAATGAATTGAGTTTTTTTTTTATGCGAGTGCGATTTATGCATCGTATAGTTTTGGAGCTAGACTGCAAAATCGTGAGTAAGTATACCGAATCAAGAAGCTTCACATTAGATATCTTTGTACGTGAAGAATTCACACAAGAAACCGAAGCAGACGAAAGTGAAAAGCTCTTAACATAAAAAGAAAAGAAGATATACAAAGTTGTGCTTGACATGCTCTTAGATTATTGATGTTGGTGAAAGAGACCATGAAATGATAACTCTTGTCTCCCTACTTTTACTATTGGAAACACTTTTTTTTTTCTTTTTCTTTTTGGATATATATTTTCATCTGCATATTAATTGTTGAAGGGGAGTATTATTCCTTTACACTCTTTTTAATGGATGGCATTATTATATATAATTAGTACATATATAAAAATATTAGGAATATCACAATCCTGATCATCACTTAACACATGCCCAGCGAACCAAATATGGAGATTTACTTTCCTTGCTTTACTTCCACTTGCAGTAAAAGTCAACAAATCATTTTAAACAAAGTATTTAAGAATACTGATCATAAAGTTTTGCCCAAGAAATTAAAATTGATTTTGCGCCACCCTATTAGTCATTTTACGAGGTTTTCTTTTAACACATGCATGGTATAAAACTATGCTCAGTCCAAAATGAAAATTATAATTCGTTTAGAAAATAATTCATCATTAGCTAAAAAAAAAGTTACTGAATATTTGTTTTGTCTCGTATTGTACGTTCTTACCTCAACTTTAATTTTTGTCAACTATACGTTGATAATACACAAGATATACACTTGATCGTACCCCGCTATAAACACTGATTGATCATAGATCTTACACTAACTATATAATATCAGTAAACAACGATAGATACATTTTTGCTTCTGGCTATAATCTAGCGATGTTATTATCCACTGAAAAAAGAAGAGAAACTGAGCTGTTTAGATTGTTATTTTCACGTGACATTTGGTAACGAGGATGTGAGTAGTGAGAACTTTTTTGTTTTCTCTTCTTTTTTTCCACGAGTAGTGATCGGTTTAATAATTGAAAAAGGGATTCCATATAAACTTTTCTCAATATTTTGGTGGGAAAAGTTTGGTTACCTGCCTCTTTTGCTGACCCTGGAATCCACTTCTCATTGACTATATATATGCTTCTTTGATTTATATACACAAAATCGAAAAGAAAAAATGGTGTTTGAAGAAGCATTCGTTCCCGCTCTTTTCGGTGCTACTCGAATTTTCTTGGATAAAGACAAGAAGTGGTGTTGCACATCCCAAGAAAACCGAAGAAGAAAACAAAAGACTTTTAAAGAGTTGAGACTATAATGTGAGTGAGTGAGACCAAAGTCAGTAAACTACGATCTTGGTCTAAGGTCTTCCACCAAATACTTCCGGCAAAAGAAGAAGAAAAGAAAAGAAAAAACTATATATTAAAAAGAGATACACCCACTTATATTATGATTTTAATATTGTTCCACTTAGAAATTACTTGATATGAGTTGTGAGATATTTTGCTTTATTTTATAGTTATATTAGTGATAAATCATTTCTAAAATAGTTTGCGCGTTGTAAATAATAAAGTGGCGTTGGTTGAAATAATGTAGCAAGATATGATACAATCATGTGCCATCATTTTATTTATTTAATTCTTTTAGTTGATTAAATAAAATTATTGAGAAAACTCAAAAGAGAGCTACCTGAAAAAGCTCGATGTGCTTTAAGCAGTCCAATAAGTTTTACTAATATATAAAGTCCTTCCCTCCCTAACTCCTCAAGTTAAAATCCATTCTCTCTCACTCTCTGTCTCTCACACACACGAACAGTTTATTATAGAGAATCAAAAGATCTTCTAAGCTCAGTTTAGTAGAATTTATGGATAACCAAAGCAATGCTCTTCTTGGCTGGCCTTACTACTCTCAGGGAAAGGTAAATTTGTTTTTTTCTTTATATATATGAGTTTCCTTTGTTTCTTTTAAACCTTAGTGAGTGAGTGAATAGTAAAAGCATTCGGCTTTTGTATTATGTCTGCCTAATTTCTTGAGGGTGTACTTTTTCTTATTCTTTGCCTATCTTAGATAAATCTAGATTTTGCATAAGGTGGTTTTAATCTTCAACTAGATCATGAGTCATTACTTGATGGGCTAAAGATTTTTTCTTACTCTTTCTTCTCTGACCAAAACTCAATCATAGCAAGTGACAATGAACACCATTTTTGGGAAATTATGGGGTATTCTCTGTTTTGTTTCCTCTGTTTCTTTCTTTTGTGTGTCTGATTGTTTTTGTTTTACTTTTGTTTTACAGACAACAGAAGAAATAAGACAATCTCTACTATACACAACACTAGAGCTGGACCAAACAAAGATGTTTGCGTATGATGAAATAAGAAAGAGAGATGAGCAATTGATCCATCTCAAAGACATCTTAACCAAAACCATCAAAGAAAGAGACGAAGCTCTAGAGAAATGTCAGCGTCTCATGTTCGACAGCCACTCACTTCAGCAACAAAAACACATAACTCCTCCTTCATCTGGAGCTTCAAGCATTGAAGACGAACAAGTTCAGCTTCAACAACTAGGATCCAACAAGAGCTTCTCATCCTCGGATTGTGAGGAGAGCATTATGTCACCCACTGATCATGTCATGAACCCACCACCATCTCAGCTTGAAGAAGTTTCAGGAACTGAGATTATTATGGATCCATTGTTTCCAGACAAGCCATTGCCTGAAAAGGGTAAGCTCTTACAAGCTGTTATAAAGGCAGGGCCATTACTTCAGACACTCCTCTTAGCCGGTCCATTACCTCAATGGCGCCACCCACCACCGCCTCTTAAGACCTTCGAGATCCCTCCAGTTACAGTCCAATGCCCAATTGTCAACAATGGTTGTGGCAAGTTCAACAGGAAAAGAGTTTTCTCAGATGGATCCTATTCAGAAGCTAAGTATCAGAAAGTTCTTCTCCACTGACCGGGAGCTCAAAACAAATTCTGGATACTGATCTTTATTCTTGCTCAAGTAGTACTAATAGTCATCTAATATACCATTACATAGGTCAATTCCAGGATTAATCTCACTTCTAGGGTTCAAGTGAAAGTGATCTTTTGTACATTAGGGCTTTTTGTTATGCTCCATTGTGGGAGACAGAGTCTGATCCATTTAGGGTTTAGATTTAGAGTGCTGAGAAAGTAAGAAAAAAAAACTCCCCTGGTTTAACTCTAACTAAATGAGAGTGAATACTATGTGAGAGAGTTTGCTATTTTACTTCTTTCTCCAGTTATGCTTGTGGTTGTTTTTTCTTTCTTTTTGTTGGGGTCTCAAACCCAAAACCCCAATTTCTCATTCATGTTTTGGCTCCATGGTTGTGAAACTAGAATAGGGGTTTCTTTTGTATTCTATGATTTTTCCCTCTACAATCAGTTGGGGATGATTTATGTTAAATCTAAATGTATTATGTGATTCTCTACTGTGATGTTATGTTCTTGTCTTCATAATGGATTTTCTATAGTAATTAAAATAGGTTTATCTTGCGGCACTTGTGTTTGAAGGATTTAATTGTTTTTGTTTTTGGGGGTAAATGGGTGAGAAGTCGTTGGTAAGCCCAACAACCAAAAGGTCTAAAAGCCATTTCTTTGTCGGTTCGGGTAGGTCCCGAAGATCTAGAGCCGGATCTTCTTGTCCATGTAACACATAAGTCTACGAGTGTTAAAAAATAAATAGTCCACTCATGGATTGATTTACCTTTTTCAGTATATTAGAATCAAAATAGTGATGTATACGACTCAATTCTTTAGAAGAAAAAAAAATACAACTTCAAGAAAAACATACAACTCGTTTGTTATTTAAATCTTGAAACATGAGTCAAGACTCAAGAGGCACAGAACTAAAACAGTGAAGTAATATACAACTCATTTTTCTTACCTTCAAAAAAGAGCCAAAAGAAGGAAAACAGACTACAGTGAAGCAAGCAAGTATCAAACAACCAACACTACAAACTAAAACTAGGGAAGGACAAGACACAAAGGAGAAAACCAAACCAAGTGGGTGTATTAAAGTTTTTAAGTGACGTGGAGACGCTTATAACGGACGATCACGTTCCCTATAACTCCAACAACCATAGCATTCCATTCAGTCTCAGGAAAAGGTGACACTAACTCAAGGTCAAAGTTTCTCAACAAGTGACTCCATATGGCTTTGATTTGCATGTACGCAAAAGGTCCACCAAGACACTCGTGCCTACCTGCTCCCAAGGAGATGTATGAGAATGGACCAGCTAATTTGTCTTCTTCTCTACCCGGTGAGAATCTACCGGGATCGAAATTGTCTGGATCTTTATAAACGGTTGGCGAATACAGGCGAGGTTGCGACAATATGACCCTTTGGGATCTCATATGTTTTTTTTTTTTTTTTTTTTTTTTTTTTTTTTTTTTTTTTTTAATAACTCAGGAGTTATCCTAAAGGCTTCCTAGGCCCAAAGACTAATCTCTTGGGACCGGGGGAAACCATGTTAAAATTCGAACCCCCGTAGCTAATGTTACTCGAACCCAGGTGACGGGACTTTTCTCCCTTACCACTGGACCAAGGCGACTTGGTTGATCTCATATGTTTTTCCTTCTCGAGTTGTCACATTGAAATCACTATGTGAGGCTCTCATCAACATGATCAGTGGAGGGTGAAGCCTTAAACCTTCTTTGATGCATCTAAACAGAACATCCATTTCAGATAAGATATCATAATTGATCTTGTCCCCATGTTTTTCAATCAGTTTCTTCTGCTCGTCCTTAATTTGCGGCTAATAAGTAGCGTTTGTCTCGCATGAGATAAGCACCGGTCCATGTTGAAGTGATAGCGCTTGTGTGTTGGCCAGCAAACAAGGCAGCAATGAGCAAGCCAGTGACCTCAGATTCAGTTGTTTCTCTACCGTCTTTGTACTTTGAGTCGATGAAACATTGTAGCATGTCGTGCTCTGATTTGTCACCACTCACCAGAACGTTTTCTAGATGCTATGATTTTGGAAAAGATTTGTGCAAGCTTTGCTGTGGCGCGGTCGCGACAGCGATGAGCTGGAATGGGAAGGTACGGGAAGAGAACACTAATGGGAAGCATTCCATTGTCAAGTTCGTGGAACAGTGCAGAGACATCATCAAACAGTTGTTCACGGACTTCTCGACCTAGAAGACATCTACTTGGTGTTAAGATGATGAGACGCTCTAGCTCAACACTTAGGTCCACTTCACCACTCTCTCCCCGTTTTGAAAAGTAATCCTGACAAGATCAATGTACAAGGGTTTCAGAAATATATCTATTCAAATTTTGCAAACCAAACAAAAACAATAATATATATTTGTTTTAGAATCCCTTATCAAATTCCGACTAATTATTTGTTTTTTTTTTAATCAGAGGTGATCGGGACTTTGACCATGCACTGAACTATCTAACTATTTTGTTTTTGAGAACAAACAAAGATAAATAAGATTTTTTTTCAAAGAAAATTGTATTTAGAATTAATTAATCATTGCACTCTATTAATTTTAGCACCACTTAAAAAAAAATTAATTTTAAATGTTAGAATTTGTATCAAAGTTTTATGTTATATGTAAGGGTAATTACCGCAGCTTCTCTAACCATGGGATCGACATAACCTCTTAAGTTATTGATTTTGAGAGCATCAGCGAAGAACCGAACCTGCTCCATCCGGATGGGATAATCAGCATCAAACACAACTCCGGGGCCAAAAGTAGGCACGTTGAATCTGTAAACTTCTTTCTGGCTAAGTTCCGATTCAAAAGCGTTGAAGAAATGCTCCGACACTTCAGGACCAATCAAAAATGTTATGTTCTTGTGAAGAAGCTTCACCGTGAAAACACTTCCAAGCTTAGGATATTCCTCTCTTAGCATCGAGATTGGACCTTTCATGAAGCGGATAAGAGTTCCGATCAAAGGAGGCCACGCTTGAAGAACGGGAGGGACACGAACACTCTTCTTCTTCTTGGAAGGTAAGGATGTGATGAGTTTGGTCACAACCATTGTAAGGAACAACACCACAATAACCACACAACTCATATTCAAAACCTTGTAAAAATACTCTTCCATTTCCATATTTTGGATTTGCTTCACAGATTTAACACTGCTCAGCATAACTCTTGTTTTACAGCTTGATTGCTTTTGGAATTTTAGGCAATAAATAATTATGTCCGACTATAACCACAACACGTTAGGTTCTTTAGCTTCACTTGATCAGTACAAACGAGTACGTTATTAACAAACACGTAGAAAATATTATGCTCATGTGTCAGAATGATGTCAATTACATGCATATAGTTAGTACACGATTAGTGTCCGAGAAATGTTCTCAAAAGTTCCTTTTAAAGATTCTCCCCTGTCCCATAAATATTGAGTGATAAAAATAGTAAATATTGTACAACTTATTTTGGGCTATGTTAGTGGCTATGAAATATTGGATCCAAACTTATCTTTGGATCGTTTAGACTTGCGAGTTGGATAGGCTCAAAGCAGCTTTTGAATTTTGTGCTGATATAAACAACCAGATGCATTGATTGACTGATACTATATAGTTACGAAAATACAAATAATCTCTCTCTTGAGAAATTTAGATACCAAGACTAGCACTGGTTAAAGAATTAACCGGTCGAACCAACAACCTGAGACACTCCAGAAGAGCAAGAGTGACTATCAGAGCCTCTCTGCGTCTGTTTCGTGTTGTAGGAACCGCAGCTACTGCATTTATGCGCGATAAAATGAAACCGAACGTTAGTGTTTGCGCTGCAGTCATTGCAAAGAATCCATACCTGATTCAGTACATCAAGTCCAAATCAGAATGTGCACATACACAAACACAAGCAAGAACATGATATGGAATTATATTTCGTTTACCATCTTATTCTCATACAGTTTTGGCATTGGGTATGCGGCAACCTGCAAAATTTGAATGTAAAAAAACTTAATAAACATTAAAAGACCATACAAGAGATTGAAACATTAGATTATGGAGTCTTACCTCTTCATCAAGTTTCTTCCACAAATTGGACATGTCACATATGGATTTGGAGCATACAGGGCATGTGTATCTACACAATTCATCAAGAAAAGTTTTAATTCTTGTTTATTAATGACTTCCTTTTATTGGCTGCATAAAGACTTGAGAGGTCTTTTTACCGGTTATGCAGCCCCATATCTTTCGTGCATTCTAAATGCATAGTATGACCACATTGCAGGACAGTGATATCTCTTGTGGAGTCAAACAGATACTGAGAACAAAATAAAACCAAATCAGGATACCATTAAGTTACACTAAGAAATGGGGTGGGTTTTACTCTTGTACCTCGAAACAAACAGGGCAATTGTGATGCATTGCGCCTTCGACACATCGGTGCTTGTCCTCCATAACCTTGGAGTAGCAACATCCTGTTTCAAGGATAAAAAATAAGATCTCCAAACAACGAAAGACGCAAGAATTAGTGGAAACAAGCATGTGAGGTTTTGTAGTCTCTTACGACATCTTTTGCAATGGAAGAAGTTTTCTTCTCCTCCAGTCCTATTGAACACAACATCATGAGATTACATATCAACTTCGCAAGTTTGAATTAGTAAGCACAAATTACAATGCCAGTTTAAAAGTGAATATATACCGGCAAATCCCACACTCATCGCAATGATATTGCTTCTTGGAAAGCTGAAACAACCAATCTGAGTCTCATTACTACAAATTCCAGCTAAAAAAGGGCGATAACTCGATTACAAAACTTACATCATCGTCAAAGAATTTGCATTTTGAGCAGAAGTACTTCCCCATACATACACCACAATTGGAGCAATTTTGCTGAACCTAAAGAAAACAACCAGAGTTCAGCATCAAGAAACATGTTATATACACGAATATCAAAATGTGGATAGATACTCACTTCTTGTTCTGTCTCACAGAGTGAGCATACCACCTGAAAAAACACAAATCAAGATCAATACATATTGCTATCACAATGAACAAAACATAATCAAAATATTCAGAATTTTTCAAAACCTTTGAAACTTCATGTCGTGGAAGTTCATGTCTATGCATCTGTTCAATGTGAAGAGAATCCTATTGAAACAAACAAACACATTAGTTCTATATTATAACCTTCGCTCTATAACCAAAACTTGTTCTTCACAAAACACAGACACATAAGTTTTATACCTTAGCTTCGTTGTGACAATGTCTACAATCAAAAACCTCATCACAACATGGTGCTCTAATCTTACATCGTCTTCTATAATGTGAGCACCTAAACACACACACACACACACACACACACAAAACATGGGATCATCAAAATTCAACTAAAGGTTGAAACTTTAGCTTTTTCGTTACCCCAAATAATAAAATTGAAAATTAAAAATAAATGGTTGGTCTTTACCCGTAATGCCCAGATCCAATCTCCATAAGATTCGCAACCTGAGAACCAAATTCTTGATTTTGTTCATTTTCCTGGAAACCCATCTCCATGTTTTTTACTTCAAAGTTTTAATCTTTCCTACTTTCAAATCAAACCCAATTCGAGATTTGAAAAGAGACTTGTGGAGACTAACGAAAGATTGATAAAGAAACGTAGTTTTGAAGAACCAAATGTAAATAGATATGTATATGTTTGTTAAATAAATCAGAGAGAATCAAGTTGAGAGAGTTGCAGAGACGGAAAAAAGCAATCAGGTAGAGATTTGTTTATATATGAAGATGAGTGAGATGACTCGGCAACACGCCAGATTTTTTAACTTTGCCTAATCCATAGATTATGAAATTATGACTCTCTTATTTTTGGTATATATAATTTAAGGAACATAATATTTTGGTAAATATAATTAAAGGAACATACTTAATATATAAAAATCTCCTACCTGAAAAAATATATACAAAATAATATTCCACTAGGTTATGTAAAATATTTATAAAAATTTCTGTAATCTAGTAAAGAAATGAGAAAATTTTAGAATAGTGTTTATGGCCTTAGGATGGATTGAAGTACAGAGATTTTTGGTTGGACTTTTGTTAAAATATCTTTTTCTTTTTTGTATTATGCAAATAAAAGTCTTAAACCATCATTTTTATAATAAAAAGCTACAAATATGAATGAAAAAGGAGGGTTATGTAAGAGTTATTTGGTCAATATTTAATAACATAGGTAACCCTCGGTTTTAGATTTGATTCAGTTGGCGACTTGGCGGGACCATTTAAGAACAATGGTTTGTGGTGTGGGTCTCACAATGTCATGTCCTGTCTTTTTTAAAAGGAGGAACAGGATAGGATTGGATCATCGATATGATCTTCTTCCACTTGGTGACACGTTATGGGTCCATATTTAGTACATAGACTTAAAGAAGTTGTGGAAATTTTTGTTTTATTTTAATAGTTTGATAATTGATATTATTAGAGTTGTGGCCTTGTGGGTAAGAGTGTTACGGTGTGATGGTTAGAACGGTTGGAGCAAACAAATCTATATGTAAATTAGATCACTTTTTATTTACTATTCATTAAACGTAATCTGTAGTGGTGCGGTAAAAAAAAAACCAGAGATAAAACCGCGGCGGACCAACTGCGGACTGCTTTTACATACAAATAGAATTAATGCGCAGCGATTTATTATCCGTCTTAAAAATAGAGTGGTTTAAACTACAGACGGATTTGGCTGTCCTGACTGCAGTTATTATTAAGATCCTAAGAGTAGTAGCTAAGTGACAAACTCAATAACGGACCTTCAAGGGTCTTAGATTTTGCTTATCTTTTGGGTTTGTTACAAAAACATAACTGGTTAAAAGGGGCGGTAGGGAGTAAGGGACATGATAGACATTGATCCCAAGAAGGCAAGAATCAATAATTGTCTTTAGGAATTAGGAGTATGAATGTATGATAGAAAGTTTTAATAATACTTTTTTAATATGTATTTGTGAAAAGTGCAAGCAATAGTTTTTGTGAGACGGATAGTGTTGCGTCGTTAAGTACACTGCTTTTTTTTTTTTTTTTTTTTTTTATAACTCAGGGTAAATCCCTAGGTCTATGGAGGGGCCCGACTAATCCCTGGAGGAGGTGCAGCCCACGGACAGACCCTCTCTCCGGGTATTCAAATGGGCCGTAAGCAAAGGCCCATATCCATGTGGCCACATAGTAAATGAATAGCAATTCCGCATCTGGGGAGAATTGATCCCTGGCCTGGACCAACAGGGCAACTCTTCCAACCAGATGGGAACCACTAACCCACCACCATGTGGTTAAAATTTAAAAATATTAAACTGCATGTTACGTTGTGAATTATGATCGGTCAAAACCTCTCGAGAGTCCCTTTTTTTGGAGTGGAGCCTGATTTCTAAGGGCATTTGTAGTGGGGGTTACTCATGTAGTTACTTTTATTAAAAAAATAATAAAAAGATGAGAGAGAAAAGTAAAGAGAAAGTATCGTTACTTGCTGGAGGATTTTGAGAACGTTTTAAGAAACGATTCTCGACACGTATCGCTCATTTATTGGCACATATTTTAAAAAATAAATAAAAAATAAAAATGTGTAATAAAAGTATTTTTTTTTTGTTTTCTGAGCAATCTTTGCCCGTTCTGGATTAAAGATGGTCTTAAGACCCTCAAAACTAACTTTGAAACCGGTCCATATAGAACCAACTCTGATAAAAACTTGATCAGTCAAGTTAACCGATATACGTACAATTTTACATATGTTTTCTTTTTTTATAAATATTTTTCACGTACATCTGGTATGCTTAATTTTTAGTGTATCTATGTGTATTTTGTTGATTAGTATATTTCTACAGCTAAAACAGCCAAACGGAACAGAACTATTTCAAAAACAACAAAAAAAACTGGCCAACTATCAACAAAACAACAACCTGTTTTTTTTTTCAAAAAAACAGTTACGTTGTTGAATATTTTTTGGTTAAGAAGAAAAAAATAAAACAAAATGGATCTTGAACAAATTTGACAAAAACATATCTCTTGCTCATCATCATGACCGATTCTCAAGTACTACCTCCTGCGCCTAGGCCGCGTCTTAGCAACGCTGAAGTTTGTTACGGAGCCACTTTTTTCAACATCTCTTCTTACGGAATCTTCGAAGAATATGAAACTCCGGCTGTCATCTTCGGACATGCATTGCCTCTCCTTGAGATACAAATCATTCTCATCTTCGTTTCCATCGTCTTATGTCATATGTTCCTCAGACGTATTGGCATACCACAGTTCGTCTCGTACATGCTCGTAAGTTGAGGAAAACATCCACAAATGTCAATAATCTTATATTGCAAGTACATGCTCATGGTTTCTTGTATTGCAAGTAACAGGTCTTTTGGTTTTTAAACTAGGCCGGTTTTATTTTGGGACCTCAGCTATTTGATCTGGTGGAGTTTTCATCAGACAGGTTATCGTTAGACGTCCCCGGATACGTCCCGTTGGAAGGTGTGGCCAGGTTTGGGTTGGTAATGTTCACGTTCTTGATGGGCGTGAAGACCAACAAGAAAGCCGCATTTCAAACCGATAGGCGGACGATCATTATAGCGGTTTCAACCTTTCTCGTAACTATGATCAGCGGATTAGCCTTCAGAAACTTCCGTCTCGACAAGGTCGACCCTCTATATATGCCTTTGAGGCTGGCTCCAACAGAACGTACCGTGATTGCAGCGGTTCAAGCATTAACGCTGTTACCGGTCATAACCCACCTCGTATATGAGCTCAAGATTCCAAACTCGGAGCTAGGCCGCATCGCCATATCTATCGCCGCCATCAACGATCTCATTGGATTTATCACTCTGATATGCGTCTCCTATGTAGGAACATACAGGTACGCAAGACGTCTATATAACTAGCAATTCAAAAAAATTCTACAAAAAAACTACTCGATTATCTCATTAAGTATACTCTTGTTGTTATTTACGTTTACAACCCGGAGACTTAGGAGTCCAAAAGTCCAAAACTTGTTAAAAAATTTGATCAACAAAATTTACCATTTTATTGTCTACGTCTACATGACATTTTACTCTGTCTAGATGATATAACATTTTAATTTACAAAGAAAGCCAAATAATTATAAGAAATTAATTATGATTAAAAGAAAATACAAAATAAAATAATAATTGTTATCTAGATAGTAGATACGACACTCGAGTGCGTGATTAGTAACTTAGTATCTAACAATCTTTTGAACATTTGTTCTAATAGAGTTTGAATTGGTCCGCAGGTACGTATCGCCCAACATTGCCAACCGTGATATGATAGCAATGATCATCTTAGTCCTTGTGATCTTATTCATTGTCAAGCCTACGGCACAACGAATTGTTGATATTACCCCAGAAGGCAAGCCCGTACCGAGAATATACTTATACGCAACAATCATGACAGCAATCGCCGCAAGTATTTACTCAGAATTTTTCAACCAAATCCATGTTCTAGGAGCTTTTTTGGTTGGGATGGCGATCCCAGATGGTCCGCCTTTGGGATCTGCATTAGAGGCCAAGTTCGAGAGCTTGGTTACAAACATATTTTTCCCTATTTCAATCGCAGTCCTGACGATGAAAGGTGACGTTCTAAGGGCATTATATTTGTTCGATGACATTTCCTTTAACATAGTTCTTGTGATTCTTACATCGGTCGTGAAATGGACGGCCACGTTTGTACCTTGCATGATCTGCAAGTTACCAATGAACGAATCTGTTATCATTGCCACTATAATGAACTATAAGGGTTTTGTCGACTTATGCTTCCTCGATGGCGCTGTAAAAAAGAAGGTAAAATAATCTTTATTAACCTAACCAAATTTACATGAATCTTCTATATGTTGCATCATGGTTTTAAATTAATGATTCTTTTTTTTATATACAGAATTTAACGCAAGCAACGTACACGTTCATGACTATTTACGTGCTATTGAATGCGGGAATTTTACCTACGATTGTGAAGGCACTATATGATCCAAAGAGGAAATATATTGGATACGTCAAGAGAGACATTATGCATCTGAAGTCGAACTCAGATCTCAAGATTCTAACTTGTTTGCACAAACCGGACAATACCTCAGGCGTGATCTCGTTGCTTAAATTGATATCTTTGCCGCTAAACAACGAGAACAAAGACAGAAGAGTCATTTCTGTCACGACGTTATACCTAGTAAAACTCGTCGGACGTATGTTTCCAATCTTGATACCGCACGACAAGCGGTCTAAAGCACGATCACCTCAAAACTCTTACATCCAAACAATGATGCTCGCGTTCAACGAGTTTCAACAAGAGAATTGGGAATCTATGACTATTAATTCTTTCACAGCTTACTCTCATGAGGATCTTATGGATCAAGACATTTGCAATCTTGCTTTAGACCAACTCACATCGATGATCATTGTCCCTTCTGGACGAAGATGGTCACCAGATGGATCATATGAATCAGAAGATATTATGATCAGACGTGTGAATGCTTCTCTCCTCGACCGAGCTCCATGTTCTATCGGTGTACTCAATTACCGAGGATATCTTAAAGGTAAGAAAAGGACTAATAGTACCATTAACGTCGGTGTAATCTTCATTGGTGGTAAAGATGATCGTGAGGCGCTCTCGCTTGTGAAATGGATGAGACAGAATCCGAGTGTATGTCTCACCGTGACCCGATTTTTATCTGGTCAAGAACCAAATAAGTCCAAGAATTGGGATTACCTTATTGATGATGAGGTCATGAATGATTTGAAAGCGACATATTCCACCGTTGAAAATTTTTCGTATGTGGAGAAGATAGTCACTGGTGGACCCGCGGTAGCCACCGCCGTTAGATTGGTGGCGAAAGATAATGATTTGGTGATTGTAGGGAGAGGTCATGACGATGAGTCAATGGATTTCACGGGATTGGAAGAGTGGATGGAGCTTCCAGAATTAGGAGTCATCGGAGATTTGCTTGCATCAAAAGATTTAAGAAGTAGGGTTTCTGTTTTAGTAGTACAACAACAACAAAAACATGAATGAGTGTAACATATTTCAATGATCTCAACCAAAAATTCTATTCACATACATAGGTCAATGGTAGATATCTTTAATTATATTCACATAAAAAGATGATTGGAGAATATATATTTATAAGTAGAATGTCACACTAATTTGTGTTGTATATGTGATGGCCAATTCTAATACAATTAAAACAGCTTTTAATACAACAATTTAAATTAATATTAATATTTTAAAATATGTGAGATATGTTACAAAACATAATTAACTTGGCGACATAGAAAGTCATTTGCATTTTAGATAAAAGCAAATAGAAATTTTTGTGATATATTACAGAACAAAATTGAATATGAAGAAATATGAAGTCTACATTTTAATACAAAAACATTAAAAATATATATTTTCTATTTTTCATAACCTTTAAATTGTCAACTGAACCAATAAAGAGAGAGTATGACAAATGGGTTGTTGTATAAATGTACTTTTATGTATTAAAAAAAAATGAATGAAATTTAATTTGTAAAGAAATTAAAAAGATGAAGAAACATACATACAAAAAAATAATAGCACTATATAATGTCATACTATATAACCATGTCTTCTCCATTAAAAACACAATATGAACTCTTTTAACGTAATGAGTTTTTTTAATAAACTGATAATATGATCTTCTCCATTAAAAACACAATATGAACTCTTTTAACGTAATGAGTTTTTTTAATAAACTGATAATATGATATTCTACTATAAATAAAACTATGTATACAATTCAAAACAATAATCATTTCTAATAATATAATACTCATAGAAAACTCCTAAGATATCAGAAAATTAAGACAACTAAAATGTGAAAAAATAGTAATGTTAGTAATGGACGAAAAGAATCACTTGTACCTTCTTCGTTGAATAGAAGGCCAAAAAGATTGATTGATACATTCATTTCAAAGAAGAAACTTTTAAAAGGTTTTTATTAGATTTCTAAAAGCCTTATAAAAACTTTGTAAATGCCTTATTTAAAACCTTTTAAAAATATTTTTAAACCCTTTTAAAAAGCTTTTAAAAACCTTGTAAAAGCGTTTACAAGGTTTTTATAAAATTTTTAAAAGCGTTTACAAGATTTTTATAAGGTTTTTATTTCAAAATTTTTGGCAGGAAAATAATTTTATAATTTTGGCAGAAATTTTTTTTCATCTTTTGGAGGGAATTTCTTTTGATATTAGCGGAAAAAAAATTTTTTTGCGGAAATTTTTTTCGATTTTGATGACTGTACATTCTTGCTGTCACTCAAAAAAAGAGTAATTTAGTCATTTTGTACATAAAGAATGATAGTTTTGAAAATGATCAACATGGAAGAGTATTTTAAAGAAAGGGCATTGAAAAAGGTATTTTTAAGAATACCCTATATTATTTGTTTTTCTTAAAAAAATGGCTAAATTGTATGATCGTTTATAGGAAAAAAAAAAGAGAACAAATTTCGTGATGTTGTACTTGCAATCCATGCAAATTGATTAAGAATTTACATGTTTTACTATAGTTGACAATATTGGATTAACAAGACAATATGATATACTTTTACCACAAATAGCATGGATAACGCATTGTACAATGATATAGATATGATATACTTTTAATATTTAGAAAGATTAACTCAAGGATGTTTGAAAATTTTAGAAAAAATTATGTTATTCTGAATTTCTTAATAAAAATGAATACTTTGTATTTCTAAAATATATATATTTTTTAGCAAAAATAAATTATATTGATGAATGAAGATAATCGTTATACAATAGGTTTGAAAGCTATGGTAGAGGTGAAAAGTATCCCGAATAGAAAATATTTGAATTACAACCAAACTTTGCTAAATAATAAGCAGCGTTATTAGCATTATTTCTATAAAATATTATTTATATAAATCTAAGATAAACAACCATATGAGAAATGCTACTCCCATGAAGAGTGGCACAAATTTTGATTCATTAGCTAGAAATACAACCATATTAAGAATGACATTCTCATATTTTGGTATAGTATATCCAAGAGGCGAGGCTTGTATACCCAATCCAATTGAACACGTTTCAGCACTTTTATCTAAGCTACCTCGCCATATAGCATATCAATGTTTTCTTAATCTAATTTTGCCCATCATTGTAAATATGTCAATTCAAGCATTTTGCGTAGACCGCATGTATCGCGTCACGAGATTTAACATCCCTCTTCTTATAGTTGATCGATTATACAATCTAGCCATCGTTGTAAGAGAAATAAATAATATATTTAAAAACAGAAAAAATATCAAAAAAATCTTCAATTTTTAAATTTGGAACAAAAAAGCATAAACTTTAGAAATATTATTTAAATCATAAAGTTTTTGTTGACTTTTTAATAAAATAGTTTACTTTCATTTACTGAGCCATTTAAAGCATGGCGTTAAATCTCCGTTAACCGAAGGATCACGGGGTTAATTTTCCATCACATGTGTTTAAATATATATGTGTTGTTAAATAATTTAAAGTGAAAGTTGACGTGGTTTGGTGGTAACGTGATATGATCGTGGCAAGTATGGAGCCAGAGGCTGCAGAGAAACCGGAGATGAAGGGAAGGAACACTCATTCAAGAGCTAAGGAGATGGCCAAGGAAGCTCACTCACTCATAGTTGACGGGTCATTCAGCCTACCGAGGATCCAAGTCTTCAACATATCTACTTTGAAGATTTCACCCGGTAATGATAACTAGATAACTTAGGTGTGAAGTTTGTACTCTTTTTCCCATAGTTGAGTTTTGTCCCAATGGGTTTTCTCAGTATGGTTTTTAATGAGGCAAATGGATCACTACGTCGAGTTATCTAGAAGTCATTACCAATGGGGAATAATGTACTTCTGTACTAATACAAGTGACTTCTATACTACTACAGGTCACCTAGACGTTTTGGCTATTTTCTTATTTCCTTTAAACGTCTTGTTGTTTTATTTTGAACTTCCTGTTGTTTGGAGTGTCGAGCCCTAGGGTTAATTATAAAACCCCAAGCTACGCCTCTTTGTTATTTAGCGAAGAAGTATATTGAACAAGTATTGTTAAACTTTTTCTCTCAATTCGAATTCTTGAACGCGTTCTTGATTTCTGATTTTCTATACACTTTGTGATTCAGAAACTCTTCACTTTGTTTTCAATCCATATAACCATCTAAACAATCCTCACCATCTCATCATTGCTTTTATCACTCGATCACTTCCATATCCACCCACATTATCGTTCACGCACCATCACCATCGAATCTCATCACTAGTCACTTGTCTTCAGCCTTTCATCGGAGTTCCATCCTAGGGAGATCGTATTATGTGGTATCAGAGCCAACTCTGTGCCAAAGGCTAAGCGATTCTAAACCCTAATCTCGTTTGTGTTATTTTGACTTATTTTGTTTGTTAGTTTTAGGGTTTGTTTTGTTGATCCTTGGTGTTTAGATCGAGTTCTATGAGTCTAGGAGTCAGTTTCTGTGTTGATTTCGAAATTTGATTGCATTAGGGTTTAATTATTTCGAAGTTTGTTCATTATAGGGTTTAGTATTGATCGATTCTCTTATAGTGTTGCTCGACATTAGGTCTATAGCCGTGAGTCTCTTGTTTAAAATTCTGAGTCTTAGAGTTTTACTTCGAGTTTCTTCTTTAATTTGCAGGTACAATAGAGCTTTCTCCAGAGGCTATGGAAGCTTTGAACCAAGCCATGTCTAAGCAAATAGCAGAAGCAAATAAGACAATGTCTACTCAATTTCAACAACAGATGGAGCAGCTCAGTAACAAGTTTGAGAAGCAGATCAAAGACATAGCTCAAGCATCTAGCGCTTCAGATCAAAGTTCTACAGAACCACCTAGTCCTAATGAGGCCCTTCGTTTAGCTAAAGGAAAGGCTCACGTGGGAACTTCTTCAAAGCATACACGGATCAGAACCGCTAAGTCCCCTACTGGGGGAAGAGAGACTTGTTTCAATCAGAGAAGAGACATTCAAAGTACAGAAAGAGGAAACCGTAGGACTGGCAGAGATCATATACGTCCACGACGAGCTGAACAAGTAGCTGGGCATCGAATATACATTGAATCAGATAGAGAGTATTCCAAAGAAGATGAAGCTTCAGATCATAGTCAAGAGACAATGAGGAGAAACAGAAACAGAGATCATGGTAGGGATTATGATCCTTTGAGGCAACAGCTGAATCATCTCAAGATTCAGTATCCTTCTTTTCATGGTACCAATGATCCAGAGACTTATCTAGACTGGGAAAGGAAGATGGAATCAAACTTTCAGGTTCAAGGTACTTATGAGTTGAACAAGGTGAAGATAGCCATATCCGAATTCAATGGCTATGCGTTGTTGTGGTGGGAGCAGCTGGGACTTACTAGACATCGACAGAGAGAGCATGCTATTACTACATGGGAACAGTTAGTCACGCAAATGAGAAAGAAGTTTGTGCCTACACACTACCAGAGAGAGACTCTTAACAAGCTTCGGCGTCTCATTCAAGGCACCAAGTCTGTTAGAGACTACTATCAAGAGCTGGAAACGCTTATGATCAGGGCTGACCTAAGGGAAAGTGAAGACATGGTTATGTCTAGATTTCTTGGAGGGTTAAACAGAGAGATTCAAGACAAGGTAGAGCTGTAGAACTATGAAGATGTTCAAGAAATGGTACATAAGGCAGAGTTAATTGAGTCACAGATCAAGAGAAAGGGAGTGAGGACAACATTTACGCCTAACATGTCCAAGCCAAGAGATTTCAGTAAACCCGCCTTCACCAAGGATAGCAAATCCGCGACAGCCACAGTCAATGAGGAAGCTAAGATCGATTACAAGCCTAAGAGTAGCACCTCTACAAGTCATATCAGGTGTTTCAAATGCCAAGGAATGGGGCATTATTCCAGAGACAGTCCCAACAAGAAGATGTTTCTTATTCAAGAAGGAAGAGAGATTGTGCATGTAGACAGTTCGGAGAGTGAACCAGAGTCTGATTTAGGTGAAGAAGGAGAACCCGCAGTCATGGGGGAGATGTTAGTAGCACGCAGAGCTTTAAGCGTTCAGATTCATCCAGATGATAGAGAGCAGCGTGAGAACCTATTTCACACCAGGTGTATGGTTCAAGACAAGGTCTGCACCTTGATCGTTGATGGTGGTAGTTGTACTAACGCAGCTACTGAAGAGATGGTACATAAGCTTAATCTCAAGACCACTTCACATTCAAGACCTTACCAGCTGCAGTGGTTGAATAACAAGGGAGCTTTAACAGTTTCGCAGCAAGTGATGGTGAAACTAACAATTGGGAAGTATGAGGATGAGCTGCTATGTGATGTGATTCCGATGAAGTCAAGTCATATTCTATTGGGAAGACCATGGCAGTTCGACAGAAAGGTGGTTCATGATGGCTACACCAACAAGCAATCGTTTGAGTTCAAGGGACGTAAGGTTACTCTTCTACCACTTACACCCAGCGAAATCTACAAGGACCAGCTTCACATGAACAGCAAGGATACAGAAAAAGTGTCTCACAGCCTGTACATCAATCACAGCGAGTTCAACAAGCTATTTGATCCAGAGATGACCACATTCATGTTTGTTTATAAAGAGACACTCACCAGCACCAAGCCAGCAGAAGAGCTTCCACGCGAGATGATAGAGATTATAGAGGAGTACAAGGATGTATTTCCAGAAGAGATACCTCCAGGCTTGCCTCCAATATGTGGGATAGAGCATCAGATCGATTTGGTACCAGGTTCAGCTCTACCGAACAGACCAGCTTACAGAACCAATCCAGTAGAAACTAAAGAGCTTCAGAAGCAAGTAGAAGAGCTGATGAGCAAGGGACACATCAGAGAGAGTCTAAGTCCATGTGCAGTACCAGTTTTTCTTGTACCCAAGAAAGATGGTTCATGGAGGATGTGTGTTGACTGCAGAGCTATTAACAATATCACAGTGAAGTAAAGACATCCGATTCCGAGATTAGATGACATGCTGGACGAGTTATGTGGGTCAACAGTCTTCTCAAAAATTGATTTGAAAAGTGGTTATCATCAGATCAGAATGAAGGAAGGAGATGAATGGAAAACAGCTTTCAAGACCAAGCAAGGGCTCTACGAATGGCTAGTCATGCCGTTTGGTCTCACCAATGCTCCTAGCACCTTCATGCGTTTAATGAATCATGCTCTCAGACCAGGCATCTTCGTGGTTGTGTACTTCGACGACATACTCATCTATACCAAAGGTCTAGAAGAGCACTTAGAACACATCCACCAAGTTCTAAATGTTCTTCGTTCTCAATCCCTCTTTGCTAATTTTTCTAAATGTTCATTCTGTACTACTGAGGTTTTCTTTCTAGGCTTTGTTGTCAGTGCAGAAGGAGTTAGAGTGGACGATGAGAAGATCAAGGCTATTAAGGAGTGGCCAACACCCAAAAACGTGGCAGAAGTCAGGAGCTTTCATGGATTAGCAGGAATCTACAGGCGATTTGTCCAAGACTTCAGTACTATTGCAGCGCCACTTACAGAAGTTATCAAGAAAGATGTAGGATTCAGATGGGAGGAAGCACAAGAGAAGGCGTTTTCAACCTTAAAAGAGAAGCTTATCACTGCCCCTATTCTTTTACTTCCTGACTTTATGAAAACTTTTGAGATTGAATGTGATGCTTCTGGAGTGGGTATAGGTGCTGTTTTGATGCAGGATAGGAAGCCAGTAGCTTACTTCAGTGAGAAGCTAGGAGGATCGACACTAAACTATCCTATATATGACAAGGAGCTGTATGCCTTGGTTTGGGCTCTTCAAACGTGGCAGCATTACCTGTGGCCCAAGGAGTTCGTCATTCACACTGATCACGAGTCCCTGAAGCATCTCAAAGGACAACAGAAGCTCAACAAGAGACATGCCAGATGGATGGAGTTCATTGAGACTTTTTCCCTACACGGTTAAGTACAAGAAAGGTAAGGATAATGTAGTGGCAGATGCATTATCCAGAAGGTACACCCTCGTTTCTACTTTGTCTTCCAAGCTAGAAGGTTTTGCTGAAATAGTAGAACTTTATGAGACTGACATCGATTTTGCTGAGAGCTATGGCAAATGCCATAAGTTTGCTTTTGAAAACTATTATAGGCAAGATGGATATCTGTTCTTTAAGGATCGATTGTGCATACCAAGAGGATCCATGAGAGAGCTGCTGATCAGAGAAGCTCACGGAGGTGGACTAGCTGGACATTTCGGAGTGTCAAAGACTCTACTTGGACTGCAAGAACACTTCTATTGGCCTCAAATGAAGAAAGACGTTGAGAAGGTTTGTTCTAGGTGCCATATCTACAAAATGGCGAAGGGTAAGGTACAGCCCCACGGCTTGTACACTCCTCTACCTATCCCTTCTCAACCTTGGACTCATATCTCTATTGATTTTGTTCTTGGCTTACCTCGAACCAGAAATGGTAGAGATTCGATTTTTGTTGTAGTTGACAGTTTTAGCAAGATGGCTCACTTCATTACAAGTCACAAGACGGACGATGCTGTTATTGTAGCTAACTTGTTTTTCAGGGAAGTAGTACGTCTACATGGAATGCCTCAGGGTGATTGTCTCAGACCGAGATACAAAGTTTCTAGGACACTTCTGGAGGACGATATGGGCTAAGCTCGAAACCAAGCTATTATTCTCAACCACATGTCAACCGCAAACAGATGGGCAAACCGAAATGGTGAACAAGATGCTATCTACACTTCTTAGGACCTTAGTGAAAAGCAATATCAAGTCATGGGAAGAATGTCTACCATACGTTGAGTTCGCATATAATCACGCTAAGCATTCTGCTACTCTATTCTCTCTTTTTGAAATTGTTTATGGTTTTAATCCACAATCCCCTCTAGACTTGATTCCTTTACCTTTAAGTGTGAAGTGTAGCTTTGATAGCAAAGAAAAGGCTGAACAGGTTAGGAGGATACATGCTAAAGCTAAGGAGAATATAGAGAAAAGAACCAAGCAGTACGAGAAGCATGCGAACAAGGTCAGAAAGGAGCTCGTTTTCGAAGAAGGAGACTTAGTGTGGATTCATTTACGCAAGGATAGGTTCCCAGAAGAGAGGAAGAGCAAGCTTCTACCACGAGCTGATGGTCCATTTGAAGTCATCAAGAGGATCAATGACAACGCATAGCAGATTGATCTTCAAGGTAAGTATACCATATCATCAACATTCAATGTTTCTGACTTGCTCCCTTACTATGCAGATTCCGATTTGAGGACAAATCCTTTTGAAGAGGGGGAGGATGATATGATCGTGGCAAGTAAGGAGCAAGAGGCTGCAGAGAAACCGGAGATGGTGGGAAGGATCACTCGTTCAAGAGCTAAGGAGATGGCCAAGGAAGCTCACTCACTCATAGTTGACGGGTCATTCAGCCTACCGAGGATCCAAGTCTTCAACATATCCACCTTGAAGACTTCACCCGGTAATGATAACTAGATAACTTAGGTGTGAAGTTTGTACTCTTTTTCCCATAGCTGAGTTTTGTCCCAATGGGTTTTCTCAGTATGGTTTTTAATGAGGCAAATGGTCACTACGTCGAGTTATCTAGAAGTCATTACCAATGGGGAATAATGTACTTCTGTACTAATACAAGTGACTTCTGTACTACTACAGGTCACCTAGACGTTTCGCTGTTTTCTTATTTCCTTTAAACGTCTTGTTGTTTTATTTTGAACTTCCTGTTGTTTGGAGTGTCGAGCCCTAGGGTTAATTATAAAACCCCAAAGCTACGCCTCTTTGTTATTTAGCGAAGAAGTATATTAAACAAGTATTGTTAAACTTTTTCTCTTAATTCTAATTCTTGAATGCGTTCTTGATTTCTGAGTTTCTATACACTTTGTGATTCAGAAACTCTTCACTTTGTTTTCAATCCATATAACCATCTAAACAATCCTCACCATCTCATCATTGCTTTTATCACTCGATCACTTCCATATCCACCCACATTATCGTTCACGCACCATCACCATCGAATCTCATCACTAGTCACTTGTCTTCAGCCTTTCATCGGAGTTCCATCCTAGGGAGATCGTATTATAACAAGTTAGTTTTAATACCTTCGCGAGTCCGAGTTCGAATTAACCATATACACAAGTTTAATGAATTTTTTTCTCATTTTCAAATTTTTTTTTAGTTTCTTCAATAACTGGACTGGATTTTGTGACCCAAAGATAGAGCACCCACCGCCGATCCGCTACACAAACCACCGCCGATCCAGAAGCCTTCAAAGGTCAAGAGCTTCCATCGCCGGTGCCAGTCCACAAATCACCATCGAATAATATCGATCCCTGGCTTTCCCAAATCGAGCCATCAATCCTTATGGGTTCTGATGCAGCGGATGCCGAAATCTAAAAGGAAGTTAAAAACACAAATATAATTACAATCAGGCCTGGCTCTAGGGGTGTGCTGGGTGTACCAGTGCACCGGATCTTGCTTTTTGACAGATTTTTTCTTTACATTTAGGGTCCTAAATTCTTAGATAATTGCAAGATAGGGTCTTTTTTTTTAACTTATCAAATATATAAGCCTATAACTTTATAAAATCTTCAACATAGCACAGGGCCCAGTAATATATTGAGCCGGGCCTGATTACAATATAAGAATATTTGATTCAACAATTTTAAATAAATCTGCCCAGCTTAGCTGGCTACGAGTCGATGGTGGATTCTTTGGGGTCCCCAGTTTGAACCCAGGCAATTTGTTTTATTTTAAAAATCCAAAATACAGAAACCGACGCCCAGAAAGAATCGAACCCGCAGTAGATGAGTATAAAACACCTACGTTAACCAATGGACCAAGTCATGCTTTCTACAATTATTGTCAGCAAATTATATATATCCTGTGTTTCACTAAACGGAAATTGCTACAGCCTACCGGAAATTCACACTAACGGTAGTTTAACGTATCCCTAAAATGGCCAAGTCAACAAAACTTGATTATTTTATCAAAAAGTCAAATTAAATTTTATGATTTAAATAATATTTCAAAAGTTCATGTTTGTCTAATTCTAAATTTGATAGTTGGAAATTTTTTTGACATTTTTCCCAAATAATTATAAGTAACTATGATTTATGCTATATGTAAAAGCACGTAACAATCCATGAACCATTTTACATTTGTTCTTTCGGATATTTTTGGAATATTTAGTTTACATGACAGTATTGTAGTTAAACTTTCGTATGAACAAATAGAAACAAGACATTTATATATTTACTTTACTCATATATCATAAATATTTAAAAAAAAACTTGGCATTTACATACTACCAACAAAAAATACTTGATATTTACATACTACCAACAATTCATGATTCTTTAATTTACCCAAAACATGTGAGAACGTAAAGAGACAATCAAAATTTTCGTTTGCCAGCCTTGCCATTGATCTTGATATAAGACTTGCGTTGAAAGTTGAAACCAATAAACCAGTGTTAGAATATCAAAAATTAATATATCAAAAAACTTTGGTGAAAACAGGAAAAATCTTTAACACATATTTGCAATTCATAAAAAAATTTATAAATTAATGTAGGCAAGTTTACAAATTTAAATAGTTTCGTTAAAAATTCAATGATATTCCCACCAATCATGATACTCGACGATCACAAACACAACTTTCTTTTTAAATACGCTACAAAATTCTCATTCTTGTTTATAGCAAAAAGAAATCTAAAATCCATTAAATACAAAAAATAACATAAACTGTTTAACATAACTTTGTTTTTTATTGCAATATAACATTTTGACTCAGGAAACTCAGTGTAAAATTGATCAATCTATTTGAATTTGTTTTTGTTTTTTTTTTTTTGTTTTGGCCTTTGGTGATGCCGAAGAATTAAGAATACCTTGACATGTGTTCATGTGGATTAACAAGAGAGAGAGAGACACAAACAAGCTAGCATTAACATCCAAACAAATTCTTGTGATAAAAACCAGTCATAAACACCACATTAATAGCATTTTACACAACAAGACTAAACGAATTAGAGAACATGGGTAAAAGCAAATTGGTTATGGTTGGATGACCTATTCAGGGGTGTGTTGATTTATTGCATCAGTCACATCCTCCAAAGCATCCAAGCACTGAATGCGCACATCGGCCGTCATTTCAACCACATTTGCTCCTACGTCATGTAACTTACCAAGTGGGACGAGCTCTTCTTTCTCATCGTACCCAAACTGTTGCATAATGAGTCTGCACCACTAAATCAGAAAGATATAGAGTAAAAAAAAACAAACCAGAAAAAAGCTAACTTTTTTTTTTTTGTGGATGTAGGATGTAGGTGACCCATCAAAGACAACAACTCCGTCGTATCATGTTTCAATCCCTCAACGAGCTTGTCCAACACCATAACGCTCGGATAGCTGCCATTTGCACATCTCCTCCTGCTCCGAACCGCGAACCGTTCACCATTCTCAGACCAGCGTAAAAATCCTACAATTTTTTTTTTGAATTATTTATTTTTTGTAAGCTTGACTGATTGGTGTTTGAATCATATTTTGGATAGAGGTACTGAGATGGACGAGGTACTTGATGAGTTTGGCTACGAGTTTACAGTAACAGATCCCGTCGAGAGGTTTCTCCATTACGTACAACTTCTCACCTCTGATCTGGGTAACCTGATCCTGGAAGAGTTGTATGAACTGAAAGAACTCCTTCTGGAGGTGGTGAAAAAGATGGAAGAAAACAAAAATCTTGGTGACTGAGAGACCATTTTACCATTTTTTCTAATAGTTAACTTGTCTTTCTTTTACAATTTAATTTTGATTATATGCAAACAATCCATTTCATACTGCTTAACTCGATTATTATCTTTACTGTATTTGCAGATTTTTTTTACCAAATGAGTTTTGAGTTTGTTAATATTTATGAGATATCTATAAGATAAATGTTGACGTTTGTTTGTATTTTCTCAAGAATTTTTTTTTATGTTTTGTGTAATTTTTAGATTTCATTTAAGCATGGGATTACTATTTTTATATTTTTTGCAATAGATTTTTGAGAAATTTGTTATTTGAATCTCTAGTTTTCTAGTGATATTTTCCAGGATGACGGGTAGTGAATAACTGATGATAACCCGGATGAATGAGATATATTTGACCAAATTAAACAATTGGAGGAATATTATAAAGAGAGAATGAAAGAAATTAAAAAAGAATTAATGAATATTGTACATATGTAAATATTCTTCCTTAGTTCTTATATAATCAAGACTTAGTATAGAGATAATGAAACTTGTTTCTTTTAAATAATATAGAGATAATGAATTTTGCTTAATAATTGTTATTTTAAACACAATTCACCATATGGAAAAAAAAAAAACATAATTCACCTTTGTTCTGATTTGAAAGACACTTGTTACATGAGTGCGTACTAGGTACATTTATGTGAAATACACTTCTTTATTTGTTCTTACATAAGTGGATTTAGGTATATTAGATCATTTTCAACTCATCTTCATTTCAAACTCCAAATTCAATTTTAAAGAAAAAACTTCTCCAACTCATCTTCATTTTTATCTCCAAAATAGATATTTCCATATTTGGAGACTTTCAAGTTTCAATTCATTCCTCCAGTTTGGAGTAGATTTTTTAAATTAAAAATCAATCCTTTAACTCTAATGTATCCATAAATCAAAAGTACTTAAACTAGAAATTAAAAATAAACTTAATACAACAAAGATTAATAACTAATCTGGTAGATTATTTATTTTTATATTTAAAGGAGAAGTACAAAATAATGAATGACTAAAATTATGGCTCTTATTATATCAATTGCCACTAAATTATCATTTTTAGAAAAAAAATCTGAAATTAATAATGATAATTTGGTATTGATGAAAAATTCATTTCTATTATCCAGTTAGAAGATCTAAGATCCACATGTATTTAATATGAACCATAGCCAAAAAATAAAAAATAATAATTAATTAAGAACAAACTAAATTTTATTATGAAATATTTTTTAAGATATTTAATTTTGTGATTAGGGAATAGCTAAAAAAAAGTTAAACGAAGTAATATTTCTTTTATATTCTAATTAAGATACAAAAAGAATGTTGATTATAATTTTTTAATACCATCAAATAAATATCATTTATTTATATGATGAATTGAATTTTATAAACCATCACAAAATACACAAAATAAGCGATTTGAAAAATAGAGATTCAAGCAAAATGAAAACCACTAACTATACCATCAAATGAATATCACTTTGCTTAATGATTAATTTAATATTCTAAAATATCAATAAACATTTAATCAAATACAAATTTTTAAAATAAATATTTATACAAATTCTATTTTTTCAAAAATATTGTTAAAAATTAATACATGCTACAACTTTTCCATGAAAAATTTGATGAGAATTTGTTAGACATTTCCATTTTGAGATACCATTTTTCAAAAGTACTCTTTTTTGAAAATTTTTATTTTTGCCCTCTTTTACCCAATTACAATATATTAAATTAATTTTTAGAATTTTTTTTAGTTTTGGGTTCTCTATTAGGATATAGTTTTTAAGAGGATAGGGTTTAGTATTTGGGGTTTGAGGTTTAGAATTTAGTTATTTTGTATATTAAAAAGGGGTATTTTTGAAAATGGATAATGAAGGGGTATTTTTAAAAAATGACATAGAAAAATGACATTTTTGAAAATGCTCCAATTTTGATATATAAACTAAACATATTTTAAATTCCCAAAACGTGTTCAAATATGAATTAATTTATGTTATTTAAGAAGTATCTATTAAAAATCTAAATTGTTTCCTATAATTTCTTTTTAATACCATATACTCTTTACTATTGTTGGTTTTTATTCTTATCCTACTTAAAAGTAATAATTTTATTTTAATAAAGGAAAAATAATGTGATTGTTAAAATAAAATGTCTCTGTAATTAATAAACTTACCATACAATTCGGATTGTTTGTATATTTTCACTAATATTTTCTAGACAGTTAAGTTATTTTCTAAAATGGATCTTTGACAAAATCTTACAAAAAATTAATCACTATAAACAATATTATCTATATGTACATGCACAATCAAATATTCTTCATCTTCACATTTAACTATACAAAATAATTGTCTCGTATTGTACCATAAATCATTCTCTAAGTTCTGAAAATGATATATCATATAATATCTATCTATGTATCTTTTTGGTATATTTATCTATGTATTTATGCCACATATTAACAATCCAACTGTTTGTCAAAAAAAAAAAAAATTAACAATCCAACTAAAATTATAACAATCTAAATAATTGTGAAAAACCAAGACACAAAAAAGACAATCACACTAAAATGGTAGAATCTAAATATCACTCGAAGCAAATTAAAACAAACACACAAAAAAAAAAAATTACATTTTTCTTAGTTATTATAGAAAAGTTATCTTGTGGTGTACGACGATCCTTAGGTATAGTAGTACTCTATAATTTGATGCTCAATGATACTAGTATGTGAAAACGTTATTTCATCATTTCTTTGCTTTTGCTTTCGTTTTTATCTTTGCAGAATCTCTTTATATAACATCAACATAGTGGAAGAGTTAAACTTGATCAGAAGAACAATACACACACACTGACACCACTATGGATAAAAGGAATTATGTACATCCAAAACTATAACAATGGGATGGAAAAAAAAAAGAACAAACAACAACAAAGAAGTTAACTTCTCTTCTGCTGGGATTCGCCGGTAGGGAGAAACTTACTCTCCGGTGACCGACCACAAATAACACGCCGGCGACCACATCAAAAGGGTATAGAAACTACAACTTAGGCGAAGTTGCATAAGCTGTGTGCTATAAGAACATGTTGATTACCATTAGTAACAGTATTAACGTGTTTCCAACAATGTCCATTGATGGCTTCTGCGGCGCAGCATTGTCACTAAACTGTCCTGCATTCACGTATTCGCTTCTTCCACTGCTGCTAGTCGCTGAGACATTTACCGACATTGAACCTGAAGAAAATATCAAAGTTGAGGGAGTTTTAAAGTGATTTCATTGCTTTTGGGTGTCATTTGGGTTGTAAAGTGATGAGAGTGATGAGAATTACAGTCATAGTTTGCCCATCCGATTCTCTGACCGACCAGATCATATACAAAAATTTTGTCTTTGAGAACCAAATCTGCAGAACAGAGATGAAGAAATCGTTGTATTGTGTTACCAAACGTAGATTTCAAATAACAAAGGTTAAGCTTTCGATTCGGGTTACCTCCAAGGATGGTTATACCCTGATTCTGTATCCTTTGAAAACCGATGCACCACACTGCAGTACCTCCCTAGAAAATAGAGTGCAGAGACAAATGTTTAACCAAAAACCAAAAAAAAACCTCAAGGTTCATAATTTGAGAGCAGATACCTATGAAAATGTTTCGAGTTAAATACACTTACAACGTTGTTCTGCTGTATGAGGTAATCCTGTGGATTTAAGAACATGGATGCTCCACCAGCAAAGTTCAAGCTAACTGGAGGAAATATGTCTGCAACACTGATCATCACAGTACCATAGAAAGGTTCAGATTTTTCCACTATATCGATACCAATTAGGAAGACATGGTTAAGATAAGAAAATTGGAAAGAGGAGTATATACCTCGTAGCTATTACGTAACATTGGTTCCCTTTCGAAACAACGGGTCTGACCGACTGTGAAACAGCATTTGTTATCTGAAAAAATTTCATAACAAGATAGCATGTAAGATAATGTATAGAGGCATATTGTAGAGTTACAACCCAATGGAGTACAGTTATAACTACAATTCTCAGACAGTTCAGTGTTATCAAAAGGATATAGCAATGGGAGGTTTAAGGACTTACAGCTTCAACAAAAGGAACGTAGGCTGCTTCAGAAAGGTATGCCAGTGTTGTACCAGTGTCGATGATTGTTCCTTGTCCGTTTGATGTGGAGAAGACTGCTGGATTGATAGGTAAAGGTTGGCCATTCACAGAGATGCTCAGCAGATTCACATTGTAATGAGGCCTAAAATATTTGCACGCAGATCATGCTTTTTAATCACTCTCAAAACATATGAACAAAACGATTTTGAAATGAAACGGTTTTGAGGGATAAATGTAACTAACTGTGATGGAACAAGTGGAGTAAAGACCATGTTTGGCTCCACAATCTCTCCAAGAACCAATATGCCTCCGCCTCCATTCTCCCCTTTCAAGCAGTGAGAGAACACTCTTGGAGCTAATCCCTGAGAAGCAAGCTGAGAAATCACAGACATCCCTTGCTGCCCAAACCCAAAGATTCCATCAACCGCTCTATCCGACTTCACTAAATCTCCCGTCTGCGAGGTGCTACATCTGGTTCCAGAAAAAACAATCCCACATTAACAAAGTCAAGAGTAGTGGCCCATATTTGATGCCAATGAAACAAAGGATTCGCTGAAATAAACTCACCCAAACACAACCTGAGCCGTTGAGTTTGGGACCAGCGAGCTTCCGACAATCATGTCAAATTGCAAAAGATCAGAGACGTAAAACCCCGAGGTACCACTTCCATCGCCATACTGAAACGTGTAAGCACAAAGATTGTTCTGAACAGAACAGCCTGAATCAGATGACTGAATACCCCAACTGCATCTTTGATCAGAACATGACACTGGTGATGCTGTTACAGAGTTTCCTGGATCAAAGAAATTCAACTGAATCTGCAAAAGAGATGAACATTCATATTAATCTCAAATCACAGAATTCAAAATATACAAATATAATGAAAGATGTTATTCAGAAGCTTTACTTGGAGTCCACTGGTTTGAGGGCAGCCATTGCAAGAAGCACAGCTAACCCACAAAACATCACTTCCTGTATCAACCTGTACATAAAAATCTTTTGGAGGAGATCCTAATCGCAGCTTCGTGTAGTATAATCTGTACAAAAGTCAAACACCAAAACTAAGTAGAAGACAACAAAAAACCAAAGAAAACAACTTTTTTTTTTTTTTTTTGATTGAGACATAAGAAAACAAACAAAAATTTTGGCAGAACATAACTGAGATATACTCAGATATTGTATCGAACACCTTACAGGCATTGCCAACACAGTCGATCAACCCCTAAAACAAAAGAAGAGAACAAAGATGAAATTTTTTTGAATTTACCCAACAACGAAAGGATCAAAAGTTCCATCGACGGGGAAATCTATAACACCACCTAAGGACTGTAACAACCTGCCGTGTCTAGCTTTATCACGAGCCATGAGCTGACTCAGTTCCATCTCATGATTCGCCGGAATCACTCTTTCGAGTTTCAACGCCGCCGGGAAACCGAAAGGCGAAACCGCCGCAGGTAATAATAAACAACAACAAATCAGAATAGATACCGTAACCCGAACAGCCGCCATATATAGATAGCTTCCCCCGAGTTGGGTTCTTCTGCTTTTGTGAAGTGTTTTAACAAGATCTCTTCCTCAGAAATCAAAAAAGGATCATTCTTTTTGTTGTGGGTACGACGGAGAATGATGAATCGACGACGACATAATAGGGAATTGGAGAGAATTGAGTCGTCAAGTTGTTTAATACGGATCCGTAGACTCGAGATTCATGTAAAAAAAATAAAACAGAAGATTTTGATTTGTGTACTAGTGTGTTGTCGTTGCTTTGCTTGTCTTTGTCCTTTTTGGGAGAGAGAGAGAGAGAGAAGTTAAAAGAGAGTAGTAGTAGATTAATCCCCAGAAAAATATGTACCAGTGCAGATTACGCCAATGTCACATGTGTTTTAATTCCATTGTTTCTGTTTTTATATTAATCGATTTATTTTTCCCCTATTAATCGGTTTTTTTTTTTTTTACAAAAACTTCTCCAAATAACCATATCTTTCATGTTTTTAATTGTTAAATAAAACGCATATATATAACTACAAATATTACATATTTATACTATAATTCATTCAGGCTAATATGACATATTTAAGAAAATCGGATATTCTAGTTTGATAGATTCTAAGGTGGGTCAACCATAATTAAAAAAAAAAAAAAATCTCTAATCAAAATGTTGGGAAGTCAATGACAATGATTGATAATTTGATATAGATGCTTGAAAAACATAACGTATAGATGCTGCTTATCATAAGATAAATATTAATCTTAGTCGATGAAAAAAGAGAGAGAGATCAATTATTTTTTCTATATGCAAGTTTTGTTTCATTTCAGAGTGGTATTCTCATTGATTATTTTTCTACATGCAAGTACTCTCGTTTCATTTTCAGAGAGTGTGTATATATTATTATTATCATTTTATCAACAAATTAATACTTTTGAGACAAACTTAATTAATGACATGTATATGCAAGTTTTTAAAGAGGGCATGGTCAAAGTTGCTTAGCAAACAAGTAAAAAAAAAAAAAGAAAAGAGTATAGTTGTATAAGTGAACAAAGATTAGGGTTCATAAAAACAAAAACAAAAATGGAGACCAGTCAATGGAAGGGTTATTTCTTGGCAATTAGCAAGCACCATCTTCTTTAGCTTTCTTTTTTTCTTTTCCTTTTTCTTTCCTCTGGTTACCTAAACCACATAATGCTTACTTTTGACGCACCTCTTGCTTTACTTGCATAGCATATATTATAATTACACACGAAAAGCAAGTGTGTATAACAGTATATATATGTATATACACACACAATTTTGTAGGAGTATTTATTTATACGTACGTGTATAAGAATCAATTGGAATCCATCGGAATATAAAAAGCAAGTTATATAATACTATTGACATAGCGATCAACATAGGATATTTTCAACCAAATTGATGAAGAATATTAGGTAATTCGACGACTTGATTGGTTTACGGGTCAAATGTATTATATATTCCAATATTGTATATAGATAAGTTTCTACCATTCTCTGTTGTATTACCAAAAGCATCTATGATCTCTACAAGAAAACACGTACGAAGTTTAAGTTTGATACATAGTTTTTACCTTTGATCCGTTTTATTGATGATTAAATTTTAAAAGTTTATTTTTCATGACAATAAGAATTTTACGTACCAAATCTTCAGCAAAGTTTTTAAAAAGATAAACATCTTCAACTTATTATATAGTGTAGTGGTTTGGATCAAGGAGCTTTTAACTGTAGCAATGCAATCAAATAAAATGGTTGTATAACATTTTTGGATAAACAAAAGCAATGCCTTTATTTTTTCCTTTGAGGCTAAGTTATGAAGGTGTGGTGTCACATTCCATCCGAATGTCTTTTATATTGTTTCGAGGCCCTAAATTTATAAAAGACTAACCATAATATCATTATTTCTTTACTTTACTTTTGGCTTTGTCATCAACATTTGTCCCATTTTCAAAATTTTCTCTTGTCATGTCTTGTTTTTAAATATGTAATTTTTCTTTATATTTAGACACAACATGATTAGATATCAACTTAATTACTTGATACAATTACAACACAAAATTTATTGGTTTCCAACACTAATATAATTATATAACTTATCTTAGCCACAAATAACAACGATGATTCAACGACGAGAGTACAGAGTACAGACAAATGAGCTACCCCAATATTTATTCATATTAATTCCGGTTTCGCCATAATTAAAAAAATGCTTTTCTTTTTTATAATTATTAATATGTTATGGTCGCTTTCCATTGGACCAAATGAGTGAAGTTTTCATGAAGTAGTATCCAATCACATTACTGTGCAAAAACATTAAGAAGGAGAGTATTTTCTATTGTAACTTTGATCGATATTGCTTTTTTTTTTTTGGCTAAGTTCTATATCATGTAACTGAGTTAACAATCATATGCTTTTTTATAAATTTTGAATTTGACGAAAAACACTGCTGTACTTTAATTTTGGCCAAAACAATCACTGATGTACGTTGTACAAATCGCATGACTACGTAATAAAAATAGTACTTTAACCGATCCAACAATTTTAAATTCTTTACACCCATTCAACGCATTCAATACAAATTGTCGGCTTTTGTTATGTTCACGTTTTAGAATATTCAAGATATCGAGTTATACACTAAAAAATAAAAATAAAAGAGATCAAATAAGCCAATCTGTTTGAGTCGGGCAAGTATAATCAAATGAGACACACAAATTGGTTTCATTATTTCGACGACCCATATTGTAATGGACCACAGTCCAATATCCAAAACTCTATATCTTGACAACTTGAACCTCTTCATATATTACATTAAAAAGGAAAAAAAAGAAAAAAATCAACAGTAACTTATTAGTTGTAGTATGACTTACCTTCATTAGTACTATGAGTTTTATGAAACTTTTGAAGAATGGTAACATTTTAAACCGACTTTGTGACATTTCTCTTTAAATACCCTAACAATGACTTTGAAGAACTTCATTGAGCATATAGATAAAACATTTCCTTTTTTCAAAGTCTCAAAGTCTGTATAGCGTACAATGGTCTTCTACCATAGCGTTCTCATCACGTCGTGGACTGAGAGAGACTGAAAAGCAACTGCAACTACTTATAAAATATTCAAAAGTCTAGCCCAATCCCAGTACAATCTCAGTAACTATTGCAATAATACTACGGATGTACGTAAGTAGTTATTGATTTATATTTTATTGCTTTATACTATAACCAAACAAACTTTAGATTGATATGTTAAGATCTCTCAGATCCTTTTGGTACGTTGAAATCCAAGAATCAATTATTTTAATTTCTTTCTCCCTTTGCCTCACCAGCCACTCCGGATCTTCTTTGCTCTTCAAGGTAATGTCCTGACAATGCGAACCTGCACATATATTACATTTAAAACATATTGTAATAATCAAATTACATTAGAAATATATTCATTTTAAATCAAAATTGAAAATATAATGAATTACGTACCATTCGTTGTGATGGCGACTACAGTATCTGAAATATCCTCCAAAATTCTGGAAATATTAGAAAAATTTCTGATAAATTACCTTGTGTACGTTGATTTACTAGTAACTAATTCAAACATTTATGAACAACTAATTCTATTTATTTACCCGCCGACACTGTATGGATCTGACAACCCATTGGAGAAGATTATGTTGCTCCCAAATTTTCGGAGGATTAACTTGACATCCTGCAATATATATATATATATTTATATAGTAAGTTTTAAATAACTATTTTCATAAAAAAAAAAAAAAATCATTTTTAACAAACTATTAAAAAATTCGGTCCAAATAAATGGAATTGAAGGTGATGTTCAAAATATGAGTCTTTCAAAAAAAAAAAAAAAAAAAAAAATCCAAGACTCAAATGATGATATCTATACGAAATATATACAGTTGTACAAATAGACTACTATAAGTTTACCAATACGTTACTATTGTTTGAAAAAAAGTAACAAAAACTAAAATAAAAAAATTACATCGTAGACAATAAATATATACAAGGAACTCCAAAAATATCCAATTTACCAGAGTTTTCTACACGATGGTTTAGTGTGGCTTGTGTCATTGACTCAGCTATTTATGATGACTTTAAAACTAGTTGATTAAATATAAATCATATAGACCTGACCTGAATGCCGAAATGCGTTGTGATCCAATGTTGTCTAGGTGGGACACCGTAATTTGATTCACAGCCCTCAATGTAACTGGTCATATTAAACGGTGCTGTCGGGAACATGGTATCTTGTTTGTCATATCCCACCGGCATAACAATTTCACTGCAGCTCTGTATAAAGATCATTCATGTAAACCAGTTAAAAAAAAAAAAACATCACTGATGTATATTTTGCAAATAACACTATTATATTTTAACAATTTTTTTTTACATATTAATATTAACTAGACGAATTAAGAAATAAAACAATGTAAATCATTAAATTATTTTTTAGATTCCACTAAAATCTCTCTAAATCTAAAATTCACAAAATTAACTCAAATGTGCTTATAAGTCAAATATATCCCCTTTAAATGTAAAACTGATATCGTGTTTTGATATGTCTTTTGATGCACATATACCTGCCATCTCCATGCGATAACATTGTTTGTTGGCTGCGCAAACATATTGGGATCATAGCAAGTTCGGTTGCCTACTAAAGCGACAACACCGGCAAAAATCCTGTCGAGTAAATCATGTTTACTGTTTGGTGGGTTGGCATTGATTGCATTGCACACGTTGGTAACCCAATAACTAGGACCCCGGTTGTATTGAACGGATTCGGCATATATCGTGTTCAAAAAGTCTTTGATATTGGAGCTTCCGTTCAATGGACTGATAGATAGTTGTAACGGAAGAAATTAAGTGTAGAATGTAGATTAACTCAAAAAAAGTAACATAAAAATTAAGATAGTTCTCTCTTACGCGCAAGTTTTGAATTTTTTGCTGAGAATCAAGAGACCTTGGGGTTTGGCAGCAACTCTATCGATTTCTTTCCAAGATTTACGGATTGTGTTATAACATCTTTCACTTGTTTTCTGATGGGATATGATATATGTTTAGAACAATAAAACGAAAGATGTAACTAATTTTTAGTAAATTAAAGGTAAAATCACTTAACCACATGTAACATCGTCAAAGATTAGTGAAGACGAGATAGTTGAAATGGATTAGTTGTGATAAAACAAAAAGAAAAGGTCCTACATGTTGATATCTGGTATAATTTATTGGATCATTAATATTACCTTGAAAACTTTGGTTACGATATAATAATAACCAAACTTAGGACGAGTATCTTCAAAGTAGAGAAGAGGAGCTGAAGATGCTAATGCTCCAAGTGCTATGTGTGGATATTTTAGCCTGAACCATGCCGCTAACACTTTGTGTACAACGTATAAATAAAATGATTATTTACCTTCATATAATGCTATATTTAATACTATCACTGAGTCTGAGACTAAGGAGATCATAAGATTTCATATAGTAATCCGTATTATAGGAACATGTGTTTAAGAGTAACTATGTCACACAAGCCTTATAATTTATGTCTATGATATAGAATTATCTATATTATAGACTTACTTCCACCATAGGATCCTCCTATGACAATGATAGGGCTGTGTTTGGTAGAGTACTTCTCCTTAACGTGCAAGAGAATTGTGGCATAGTCTGCTAGGGCTTGTGCTGCGTTCAAATACCCCAACGTACTTGCGTTCTTCAAAGCTTCTTCTGCTGATCCAAATGGCATCGTCTTACCATAATACCTATGCTGTATTACATATTGTATGCATTTATTAATAAACACTACATACGATTTATATATATAAAGGTTTAAACTCACACCTCTATGTAGACGAGGAGCGCTTTAAAACGGGGACCATTGTCACGAAGAAAGCCAACGGCAGACAAGTCAGAATCTAATGACGATTCCTCTCCAAGAAACGCTAAGATCGGCGCGTTTGCTTTAGCACCACCCCAGTGCGAAGAATCAATGGCGTATCGTTGTTGAAAAGTCATGTAGCTTTTGGGTGTGAATGTGAAGTGATCGAGGGTCTGATTAAAATAGAACATCTTAAGGTCAGATGCATCTACTTTTTGTGTTGATCCATCAGGTGCAATCTTTAGCGTTGTTGGTGAAATCGCAAGTCGGGCAACTTTGGAGTGTGCGAGAGATATGAAATAAGAAGGCGATGTTGAAAATATCAATAGAAGGAGAACTGTAAATGGAAGAGACATTTTGGGAGTGTTTCGTTTTATCTTAGTGACTTAGTGTGGTATAATGATGTTCACTAGCTATGTTGGCTTATTCCAAGTTCATGCACCAAAACCTTTATATATATATAGACCCCCAAAAGTTTTAATTAATGCGCACTATATTATATTTCTATTATATTATATGCTTGTTACGTTTGATGTTTATTCTGCCTTTTGTGCGAATCGTTTTATATATTTGAAGTTCTAGACTTTCAGAAATTATGTATATGTTTCGGATTTAACATCAGAGAAAATTCCACAAAACTAGGAGTCGGATTTGGATAGTATCTCTTTAATATTCAAAGTAAACTGAAAAGAAACATATGTTACGAACGATCTAAATCAATCTACTTGATCATAGAGATCTTAATCAAAGAGACGTACATGCTTTGGTCACTCCACATGACTATAACGTACTTATTGCTATTTTGACGTGTGATGAGGATTCTAAGATAAGCCGATGTGTACTCTTAAAAGTATTTAGATGCGAGAACCATTAACCCAAATGGGCCAAAACTGGACTTAACCGGCACATTCATCTGATCTGACTACATATCAACTGTGGAATGTTGATTTATAAAAGTCGGTTCTTTCACATCCACTGTCTCTAAGTCTCCTACTTTAAAACAAAACCTCCACATCCGCCTGTCCAATGGATTTTGTAATATTAAAGAATATTAGTAATCAAACATGTGCAGTTGTCACATCATAGTCTTCAAGTGGAGATCTGGACTTTAGAAATTTGTTCCGTAAGTTGACTTGATTCGTACGTAATCTTTCAATTCTCTTAACCGGCCATATTGCTAAAATATCTACACTGACCGATCAAACCATATTTTCCTCGGAGTCGTCTAATTGATCAGACAATAATAACACACGGAACTTTTATTCAGTCTCTAAACCAGACATTGCTTACTTTATCATCACGAAATTTCTATATGACATATACTTACAATTTTTTGAATTTCACACGATTTAATGGTTCAAATTAAGAATTATAGATGGGCTTGTTATGTAAATTCAAATAAAATTTACTAAAATCGATAAGAGAAAGAAAGCATGTACTAAAAGACAATTCATAATTATGAGTATATTTTCATTTCAAATTTCATCATAAGCTTATAGATAGCTATATATATCTATTCTTCCATCATATTTTTCTACAAGTAATTTTTTTTTTCGGGAAATTCTGATGTAGTACCCCGTATCTTTTTAACCTGTTACTGTCACCTTCCCATTCTGCATTTTATTTTGTTGCGTAAATGTTTGGAATGGTATCAAAAATAGACTATAAATGGATGTTGTATCAAGTAAGCAAAAAAATATAAAGAAAAGTTACATTTCATAATTCATATTAATGTTGTCATGTTGGTAAAGGTTGCGCGTGCAAAGTGATGGACACATATGTTCATTGCACATTTGGTTACTGGCACCACAAATATACATGCTTGCTTCATGAAACTGCTATCATTTCTTTATCTTTTATCTTTTTAATGTATAATTTTCTGTTATTATACAAATGGTGCCTTTGGCCCAGAATTTCACTTCCATTTTTTTAATAATAGTTGAATCCTCAAGTTATAGGTTAAGAGACCTTGTGATATGTCTATATTTTGTCTCTCCCTAGCATATATTTATCATGCATTTAGCTAGGATAACTCATTGTTTTGCTTCATTTTCTAGTCCTTTCTATACACTTTGCATGTCTAGGTAGTTCTTGCATCATACTTGCATACATTGTGCATTTCAGAGTATTTCAGGTATCCAGAAGACGTCGGGAACGCATCGCTCGACCCATCCGCTGCACAACACTCCCGGAACCGTCTCTCGAGCCAATCTCGCAACACTCCCGGAACCGTCTCTCGAGCCAATCTCACAACACTCCCGGAACCCTCTCTCGAGCCAATCTCACAACCCCGATCGAGCCCCTCTCTCGAGCCAGTCCCATCCGCTCGATCGAGCCATCCGTTCGAGCCGTTCCACTCGAGTGGGATTTAGCTTTCTACGTCTTCATCAAAGTTGTAGAGAATTGAGTTATCTTCCCAACGCCGTTTATTTCAAGCCAATCGGAGGTGTACACCACGCTCGAGCCACTCTCACTCGCCACACACTCCAGCTTGTTTGATCGAGCCACTCTCTTTTGCCACGCACTCCAGCTTGTCTGATCGAGCCGCTCTCTCTCGCCACACACTCCAGCTTGTCTGATTGAGCCACTCTCACTCGCCACACACTCCAGCTTGTCTGATCGAGCCACTCTCTCTTGCCACGCACTCCAGCTTGTCTGATCGAGCCACTCTCTCTCGCCACGCATTCCAGCTTGTCTGATCGAGCCACTCTCTCTCGCCACGCACTCTAGCTGCCTTCACGCGAGCCACGCTGACATTGCATTCCACTCGATGCACACGAACTCGATCGTACATGTCAAGAAGTAAGACGTTTGGTCTCACACGCTTCAGGGAATTCCCAAACCGACTCTTCACCGTGTCGTTTTAAGTTTTAGGGCTTTCCATGTTGGACTACTATATATACATTTTGGTAAGTCTCTGCGGAGACATCTTATCTTTTATTTCGTATTGTTTTCTTTCCCAGAAGGTTTTTAACCTAGCCACAAAATATGTTCTGAGACTTGTATTCCGATATCTTTGAGATTTATTCAGTTTTGCATTGGATTCCTTTTACAAAGTTGTTCATCTTATTTTTATCTACCTAATAATGCTTGTTTCAATGTTTTCTGTGTTTGCATCCTTGATGATGAATTTCGGATCTGAGTAGTGTGGTAGTTCTTGAGGATGGGATAGATTAGGTGGAGGATCTTAGGATGTAGAGTGTTTAAGCTTTGATTGTATGATTCCCTTCTGGACTAGAGTTAGAAATACTAGTTTCTCTCTGATCAATTCGAACTAGGTTTTAGACATTTCCGCACCCAAAAGGTGTTCGATGAAATGTCTGACTAACTAGTGCCAAAGACTTACGTTTCTAGCCTAAGAGATTAGTTGACTAGGCTGTTTGTTGACGTGAATGAACTTGTTTTTCATGCCATGCTTGATCATGTTTCTCTAGCGAGAGCTAGGTTTGGAAGTAATTGAGTTTGAGTAGCTTTTGTCAAGAGATTGGATTAGCTAAGAAGTGATGTTCATTGTTTAGGGATGGTTTGCTTGTGGCATGTTAAATACTCTATAGACTAGGATACTCTACCGACATCAATTACTCCCATCCTTAGGACCTCTTTCTTTCTGATTTTTATTACATTCCTGAGACTGTTTCGTTTCTTGCTTTTTAGTTCATGCTTAGACTCGTCTCCGTTTTCATTCATTTTAATTTCTCGTTATGCATTCTTGTTTCTAGTTCTGTGACTCGTTTCTGTTTTGCATCTTAACCGTTCTAGGATTGTTAGATAAAAACACTCTCTTTGAATTGGCTTGACTTGTAATTTCTTGATTGCATCTCAATTATTAGTAAAGTTTCCCAACTGGATTGACACATTAAGTATTACAACTGCATAAGGTTAATTGAACCTGCTAGGACATACAAAAATCTTAGTATCACCTTGTACAAATTAAATATTAGTCTATCAATCGGATCTTCAAATTGGCAGAACTATAACCAAAAAAGTATTTGAAAACTAACCCAGAACTGTAATCTAATAATCTTGGAAAACTATAACTTTCTTTAGCGGTTAAGTCACATTTATATTCTTTTAAACTTTTCTATGTCAAAAAAAAAAAAGAAAAAAAAAAATCAAATTCACTTCTAGCTCAACAAATTCGTCACTTTTATTTATTTGGTCGTAAAATATGGCTTTTGTAAACTCCATAATATTCTTTAGCCATTCATGTCTTTGAAATTGCCTGTTCTAGTAAAGTCCCTTTTCCTTCTACTAGATTTTGTGTGGCAGTTCAGTTTTGCCTAAACGAATATATATTTCCCTGACAAAAACATGTGGCTTATAGTCATTGTTGCTTGCAAGTATTGTAACGATTCTGTCTTCAACATCGGATGAAGACCTTTAATTATCAAAAAAAGATATTTTAAAAACATCGAATGGAAAGGCCACGACGAAGTGGAGTATAAAGTTGTGAAAGTAGGATAATGGTTACTCAAAAAGCACTAGGTTCAGTTTACATAATTTCTGACATTGTTTGTTCTTTGCAATCCAAACGAGATTATTGTTTGGATTAACCTGATCATAAGAAAAACCATGACATTTACTACAATCAAAGGGGTAATCCAAGGTAACTTAGAGTTAGAGTGGTTAACAAAAACAAAACAAAAAATCTTCACAAATGTGGTTCTGATAGATCGATCATTAACTTATAAATCTAAAGTATGTTTCATTATAAAAAAATGGATTTATTTTGAATTATATTATATACTAATATATGTCTTTAGATTGTGACAAAAAAATATATCTTTAGAAAAATTAATACAATATTTATGAAATTTATCGAATTAAACAAGATACAAGTGTACTTGACTAAAGAAAAAAAAAGTCAGTTTTCAAAGAGTTCAAAAGATGTTTTTTTCAAAATCTAATTGATACTTGAGCCTTATATATATATATGAATCTACATAAATCATGTGACACAATCCGTATTCACAGTTAATTAAATCTGCTAAAAACGAATCAGTCTCCTTCTAACTCACCGTTATTCCATTATGTAGTTTCAGACCATGAAACTTCAGGCTGACTGTAATGAATAATAATATCATAATGCGCATGCACTCATGTATGTATACAAGAGATATATATAACGTTGCTAAAACTAATCAAATATTCAATCATATATTTTCCATTTGTTATGATAATTGATTCTTGTTTGCGTGGGGACAGTTTGCAATTGAGTAATCCACTATCGATCTTTAACTAAATATTGGTTCGTGACATTGAACCTCTCTTATTGATTTCGGTATTTCGATGTCCCAATCATACGTGTGATACTGATGATGACAAAATAAAAAACAAATATCATACTTGATACTGGTGTTGGTTTTGGATTTCGATTCTTAAAGTTCAAAACTCTAGCCCAATTTTAATAACTAGTGCAATAGCCTTTTTTATGGATGCAAATAATTATATTATTGATTTATATATCACTAAGTTGAGGACAAATATATATATATATATATAAACTAATAACTAATAACCCGTGTTATATCACTGATTGGTATACTGTTTAAGTAACTTTAATTAATTAATAAAAGAGTTTTAGGTGTGTAATATTTTAAAAAGATATTAAAATGTATATTTTGTTTTCATTAACTGAAAATGTTGAAATGTAAGTGACAATCTAAGAACAACTCATACGGAAGAGAATCTCAATGTAAAATAATAAAAGACCATTAAAAAGTCTCTGCTTCTCCATAGAAACTCTTTATTTAATTTTAACTTAATCAGTATTCCTAATATCTTGTAGACTTCAGTACCAATTATTTTGCAAAGATTTAACCATCCACTTATGGTTACATCATTCAAATTATTTTCTATCGATATTAAGTCATCTTCAATATCAAATTTCACTTGCTACCACAAACGTCGCTTGCCACCCTATCTGAAGCTCAATTTAGAAGCACCCCAACTTCATTTGCCATATTTATCTCATCATCTAGAGTGGCAATTTGAGATCTCCTATTTTCTTCGCTGTATAACCAACCATCTGAAACAATATAATAAAATTATCACTTCTGAGTTTCTGGATCCTGTTAGTTCTTTCCGTGCAGTAGTAAGAGTGTGTGTTAGCCCCTAAATCGTTATACATTTCTCCCAATTGACTAACGTCATGACGTGGATCTTGCATCTTCACCCACACATCAGTGGCATTCGTGCATGGTTTATATAATATATACCGTAGAGGTTTGGAATTTTGTTTAGCAATAATTTGAGATTAAATATGGTCAGTCTTAAGACCGTTGCTAATGGCATCTGTTGTATTGCTCTTAGCTGATTTTTATACAGAAAATAAGCGGAAAGCGAATGAAAGAAAAAAATTTTATAAAGACACATTATTCTTTATTTAGATGGTAGAAATGAAGTAGAAAGCATATACATTCTAGGGATCGGCAACCTTCTACCACACATACATAAACATGAAACAACTTATAAAAGGCTAGCGTACTGAGAGTCTAGCATTTTGTCACATACATGACAATTATTGAACATAAGGAACACAACACCATGGAAGATGACCACCCCTTCACGCATATGTATATGGTATCTTCTCCGATATGCTTGTTTAGGCTGTTTCAAAGGCAGTAACAGAGCCCTTGGTGCATAGAGTAGAGCATATTTCAACACATTGCTCAACCGCTCCATTAACAGTTTCATTTGGATCTAGTCACCGAAACAAAATTGGAATGAATAATTGCAACAAAAGTAACAATTATATTGAGCTTGGAGAAAGGTTGATTTACCGGATTCCCTAAGAGTTGTTAAGGCACCGCACACAGAGGAGGTACATCCCAAATTACAATATTCATTGACAGTATCACCTTAAGTAGAAAAAAAAATAAAACGAATGCAACTTACATAAATGTGAGTTCTTACAATATTGGTCTTCCATCTTGTAGCAAATAGCATAATATAATCAAATAAATAAATCAATTTACCTGCAATTCCCAAAATGTCATGAGGAAGAAAACTAGGACATACAATATTGGCCACGACTATTTGACATTTACTAATGTCTGAACAATATTGTATCCCTTTTCCCTTAACCATGCAGGCACTATAAATGATCCTGGCAGCCCGGGTCGGGCAACAGGCCTTTAAAACTACCGCTTCTACTTGAATTTGCGCCATCACAAGACTCATTATGAGCATACTTAATATCACTGTTTTGCCTTCCATCTTTTGATTGATCAACTGTTTGAACACAAAATATATGCAGAGAAATCACTTATAAGCTTGTATTGATGAAATGGTTGATGAAACAAGACTTGCTTAAATAATAGTTTGTCGACAATTCAATTTATCACCACATACTTATTTTGTCACATTTATCACATTATCTATATAGAATCTAGACACTGACAGGATCCAAAATATTTTGTTTTTACGTGTTTTTTTTGTTTCTTTATTTTAAGTTTTAACTAACTCTTTTGTGGTTGTAGGAGTTTTGTTTTTAATGAGTGTTTTGTAGTGACCAAATGGACGAGTGTGTCTCAATCCGGTTGAGCAGAGTAGTAAGATGTGATGGTAAGGAAAAAACATAGGAGGAGTAGAAGAAGCAATCCCATAGTTCTTTGCTATAACTGCACTCTAAAAGAAGATGGTCTTGCCCAGCCAGGCCCATAATGGAGAACTACCGTGCCATCTGGTTCCCTAATACTACACCTAAATATGCTTTTGTCACTTGGTTGGTAGCTAAGAACAGGTTAGCGACGGGAGAGCGTATGCATAATTGGAATCCTAATGCAATCACAAGTTGCGTTTTCTGCGGTAACACGATGGAGACAAGAGAGCACCTGTTTTTCACGTGTCAATTCTCCAAGCAAATATAGGAGTCGCTAGTGAAACGGCTACTCAAGGATAAGTTCACTATACACTGGAAAGAGGTTATGGTTTGCTAGCGGGTGACACTCTGGACAAGACAACACGGTTCCTGGCAGGATATGCTTTTCAGAATACCATTCATGCTCTATGGAGAGAAAGAAATGATCGACGTCACGGAGAGAAACCCTCGACAGTGGAACGCTTTACCAAGCTGATAGATAAGAACGTTCGAAACAGGGTGAGCACAACAAAGGATGGTGGAGGTCTTATGATCCAAGTCTGGTTCTCTGCAAGATTTTATTAAGCATGTTCTTTAAAATTTTATTCTTGAAAACGTTTAAACAAACTTTGTAACAAGTTTAGTTTTTTTTTGAATATAATTTAATATTAAATTCAAAAAAAAATAAAAGAAGATGGTCTTTGGATTCCATAGAGGCACTAAAAAGGAGACAATTTTGGAGGTACAGAGAGACTCCATTGTTACAGTCTACTAGGTGCTTCCCCACGCAACGCGTGGGTTGTGGTGTAGTTGGCACTTTCTTGTTTTTTTTGGTCTTTTTCGTTTTCTCTTTTGTATTATTTCGTTTTAATTAGGCATATACGGGCTTTGCCGTCACTTTTATTTATACACTATATGTTTATATCATTTCGTTCAGATGTGTATAATTATGGCGTTTACTTTTTATGAATTATGAAGATGTTGTTTCTTGCTTTTGTAGATCCAATCTTATCATTGACTGATATTGTTTCCAATACATTTATTGTATTATATATTTTCTAATTAACTGCTTATATAAACCCTTCATACGTTGATGTTGAAATAATAAGTTATTTTTTAAAAATATCTTCCGTGTAAGTGATTATATTTGTATGCCCATGTTTTGGTCTAATATCAATAAGATCGTTTCTGTTTTTCTTTAGTTGGCTTTGAAACCAATATTGAGTTAAGCAAATAATGGGTCGAATTATGGTGTTAATAAGTAATATAAATTCTTATGTATATATATTGTATATATGTGACTATAAATTTAGCTAACTAAAAAATTATGTAATATTTAAATACAATCTTGAACATATATATATATATTTTTATTTGTGGGAGGAATGTATGAAATTATTGGATAGAAGTTATTTTGAGTTAAATGACCTTTAATGTCTTTAAAGTGAGTTAAATATTAATAAATTTTTATATGTGTCTTGACTTTTTTAAAAAAGAATACCAAGTGTTTCCTTCCAAATTTGAAGTGATATAGTATTTTAGTTTTCTTATATGATTTTATGAACTTCAATGTAAAAGTTTTTCAAAGTAATAAGTACACTCACTGATTGAATTATAAAATTTGGAGAAATGTTTATTTCGTTTAATCATCTGCTCTTTTAAATAAATTAAATAAGTATGTTGTTATTCCTACAAATAGGACAACATATATTATAGTTTAACCATGGAGTTAAGCAATGGAAATGGAACTTGTGATTGCAAGACAAAATGCTTATATGTTACACATTGATCGTTTAAAAATGAATAGGAACATCTAATTCTCAAATAAAGTTGATTGTTTTGTTAAAACCAACATATGTGAATTTAAATTTAACTATGCAAATTTAAAAAATAAATATGAATAAATTAGAAAGGCAAGAAATATAAAAGAAATATTTTTTTATATAAATAAAATAAAAATTGAAAACAATGTTAAATATATATAATACTTTCTACATTAAAATATAGAATCAAACTCTTACAAGTTACAACACATATGAGATATAACAACATTTGATATTGGTAGGAGAGGAAGAGAGAATGTTTACTATAAGATGGTAATCCAAATTAGATAATGGAGATGAATCTTTTAAAAATAGAACAATGTAATATATATATATATATATATATATATATATAAAATACTTTCTAAATTAAAATATAGAATCAAACTCTTACAACACATATGAGATATAACAACATTTGATATTGGTGGGAGAGAAAGAGAGAATGATTACTTATAAGATAATAATCCAAATTAGATAAAGGAGATAAATCTTTTAAAATAAGAACAATGTAAAATATATATCATGTAGTCTCTAAAATTAAAATTTAGCATTAACAATTTACAATGATATTTCTTTTTTTTTTACAATCCATACAACAAAAATAAGAAATCAAAAATAACAAAAAAAATGAAAAATGATTTGAGGTATTGTAGAAGAGAATGAGAGAATGTGAAAATGAGATAGTAAAAGAATGTCAATATGAAAGAATGATAGATTGAGAGAATGCTTATTTATATGATAAGAAATGATGGAAGTTACATTTAGAACTATGGAGTTACAATAGTAATTTATTGTGTTTGAATAGAATTGAGTGGTAGAATATGATTAATGCATAATTTATTTTATTTTCAGTTATAATTTTATTTTAATGTGTGAGTTAAATGTATTGTGTTTATTGGATCTTAAATATTGTTTAAAGCAATTAGAAAGCAAATAAAAAATAAAAAAATTAGAAAACATTAAATGAAAATCAACCAATAAGGAGAGACCAAAACCTTACTTTTATATATATGATATATTGCTTTAAACTTTGAAATGAGAAATATATTATAAACAATAATTTTACATGAGAAATATATTAATTTAGCCAACCAAACTATGAATATAAGTTTAGCCAACCAAAATAAATAAAAAATATTAAAATTTAACCAAAAATAATTTCTCTTGAAAGATAATAAGTTAGTAGGAGGAATGAATTAATGTACAATTATTGGATAGAAGTTACATTTGAGTTAAATGGAGTTACATGTCTTTAATTATAAATAAATATTTTAATTTTTTATAACCTAAAATAAAAAAATACCAAGTGGCTGAATCAAAATTCACATGATTTGGTTGTTTGTTGATATAAACTCAACACTTACACATAATATTTCAAAATAAAAAATATTACTTTTTAAGTGACAAACTAAATTAGTTTTCTTATAAAATTATACGAATTCTTCAATCTCAATAATTTTTAAAATCCTAAGGATAACTTATATTTTTTTGGTTTTCACTCATCAATTTAATTTATAGTGCTAGATTTCATACTAATGGTTTCATCTTTAGAGAATTTAGTGAAATGATATTTTTAAAATTATATTTTATTTTTATATTTAAGTTCCAGTTGAATATGTTTTGTTTTTTGGATCATTTTTTATTTTGATTAAAGACACAAAAAAACCAATCTCTTGTTTAATTATGTTCTTTTTGTTTTCAAAAACCTCAAATCATAAAAAAAAACAATATATATATATATATATATATATATATATATATATATTATATTGATCTCTGCAGATTTAACAATTGGATCACAAAACAAAATAGTCTTTATAAATGGATAAATGGATAATTATATTGATCTTTAAATATTATATTGATCTTTATAAATTATTTAAAATGATACATGAATATGTGAGATAACCAGAGACATAATAGATAATTACATATGGATCATTTCAACTTTATGATCTTATTGTGTGGTGAATATTGTAAGGAAGTATGAAAATAATGACTTATAAGATGTTAATATAAAATAGAAAATGGAGATAAACATTTTAAAAGATTAAAATAAATATATAAGATATACATATCATACAAACTCTAAAACTAAGCTTTTACAATAATATTTGATTTGATTTTTTATAACCCATACAACAACAATAACAAAAAAAATACAAAACAAAACAAAACAAAACAAAAAAGAGATTTGAGAGTAGTGGAAGAAGATGAGAGAATGAAAGAGTGATAGACTAAGAGAATAACATAATGAGTATTTATAGGAAGAGAAATGATGAAAAATTATATTTAGAAAAATGAGAGTTACAGTTCTAATTTATTGTTTTGTTTTAATACAATTGATTAATACAACTTAGTGGAGAAATAAAGTTAATGCATAATTTATAGGGAAAAGCTATAAACATTTCAGTTTTATATTATGTGAGTTAAATGTGAAAATTAATTGTTTTAAATTTGTGTTTTAGTATAATTTTTTTTTGCTAAAATTGCTAGCCAAGTGGACCAATAAGGAGAGATTGAAACTCTACTTTTATATATATGATTATGTTTCGAAACTCTCTTTGTTGTTGGGGCTTTAACCATGTTTTCTTAGTGGAAAAACTTTGAATCTCATCATGAAAAGGTTGATAAGCATCATTATGTGATATGCAGTTTCAAAATGTTATTGAAAAATTTGTTGAGATTCCACCGTAAGCAGTGTAAATGTTATCAAGCGCTCGAATATAATAGATTAAAAAATAATTTATCAAATTTTAAAATTCTCAATTAATGATTCTTACACAGACCTACTTCAAATTGATTTTTCTATAAATTTTTATCAATTTATGTTAGGAAACTGTAAATTTCAAGAATCATTAATTGAGCATTTTAAAATTTGATAAATTATTATTAATTAACAGTTATAAAATATATTATTATGAACAAATAATGTATTTATAGTTAAACATTCATTTTTTTTAATAAAGAGAAAATCCTAAAAAATCATCTTCTGTGATAGAGAGAGAGTATAAAAAAATAGATTTAAAACATAATATATATGTTGGTTAAGAAGTTGCATGGATAAAAAAACAATGATGATAAATGTCCCTACAAACCCAAGAAAATAACAATGATATACCAACCAAAAACAAATATTCTATTTTTTATTTGCCATTATAAACACGAGGCATTTTTGTATATATTGTTTGTTTTGTTTTACTTCATTCAAAACAAGGAAACTCAAGAGTTCTAAACGAAAGAAGGAACAGGAATGTTATAGTTTTTAAATAAGTAAAAAACGATTCAGGTTCCTATTCTTATAGGAAATTGATTTGAGTAGATCTAATACGAGAGTCGGTTTAATGTCTATTTTGGAATATTTCCTAAACACTAAGGTTAAAGTTTACATTATTAAAAAAAAAATCTTCATTCTAAAAAATATAATATACTTCATTCAAAATTCACTGATTTTATTTATTTATATAGTAGTTTCTATTTCATATTTTAGAATGATATTTTTCTTTTTGTATAATATGTAAACTATATTATTTTGAATACGTTTTATATGTAGATTAATAGAAATCTTATTATATAAAGCTTGGTTCTCAAAGTTAGTAACTCACCATATCGTAAACGTGTTAGTTTTAACGATCAGATATCAAAGTTAAAAACTCATCAAATCGTGACATGTGTCAATTTTAACGATTAAATATCCAAGTAAGTAATTCATCAGATCATGACGCGTGTCAATTTTAACGATCAGAAATCACATATCAAAGTCAGTAATTCATAGGATCGTGACACATGTCAATTTTAACGATAAGAAATCACAGTTTTCAAGCTTGGTAAAATGATGCATAAGATAATTGTAATATTATTATATTAAAAAAAACTTTGTTAATCCTAGAAGGAAAAAGGTTGCAAATACACCCCTCTATATAAAAAAAAAGAGATGATGACATATTTTTCATCAAACAAAATAAATTCGACTAGCTTTCTTTTTCTTGGTAAAATTTTCTTCTTTATTTTTTATTAACCTTTTGTTTGACACATCATTGTTCTTGAACAAGTCACGAAAGCAATTTGTTTGTTGTCTAATCAAAGCAACTATAGAAAAAGATTCCTAGATATTACCATGTGTTTTCGTCGTCATTTCTTTGAATTTTGTTTCGTTTTTCAATTTCATAATGCATACTACGCAATCTTTGACTTTGAAGTGTTAACAAAGTTTCTTATGCATAATAACTAACATTTTTGAGATTAACAAATTTCTCACGGTGTTATTATTATTTATATTAATTTGCAGGATAGGTAGCATAAAAAAGATAAATACACAAATGCAAGATAACAATAGAGATTATATAACACTAGATCAACTAAACAGAAAGCGTTCTTATCGCCGAACGATAGTACGACTTACAAGAAAGTGGAAAGCAAGAATTTTAAAAAAAAACAATGAGCTCATTAGAATAAATTCTCTCATAAAATAAAAGGGATTAAAAAAAATACAGAAAATTATTAATTCTAAAAATGTAAATACTCACTTCTATATAAACATAGATCGTCTCATATTATTCATCTAACGAAATAATTTATTCAAAATATTGCTTTCAACTTTGTTCTATTGTTCAAACTTTTTTAATGGAAAGACAAATTTTCCTTATTTCTTAAACCAAAACATACTCCTACTTTCTATTTTTTTCAGTTTGGAATAGGTAAAATTAATATGTTGTCCCAAAAAAAAAAAGATTAATATATGCATCTTCTTTTTCTAATACTGTATTTTAAAATTTATTGTAGTAGTTTTAGATTGTTTTATTTAATTTATATATTCATCTTTGAATTATTTGAGATTCATATATTACCGTGCTTATAATTTTTTATTATTTCATTAATTATGTCAAATTAATTTTCTTCTAATTTCTCAACCTTGATTGGTTGGTCATAGACCTTTTTTTTGGCAAACATAATTGTTACCATTTGTTCAATCTCAAAAAGAGATAAAGAAGAGAAGATCATCAACCTAATGGTTGGATAAAATATGCTAATCAAACACAAGCCTACAACAACATAGATAGATTGGAGAAACATAAATCGTTATTGATAGATCCATAGGAGTTTGAAGACATAGGCCACATCATGGTGTATCAAAAAAATTTCCATGAATACATTGGGAAATTTAACATACGTTACTATCAAAAGATTTTGTGACGTTGGAAAATGGTCTTTAGTTTCATTGGTTGCTGGAGCAAGCCACTTTGAGATAGCTAAAAGACGTGAACATGTTCCCTCCACACAGGAGGAGGGCAGAGCCGAGATTCTCTCAATGGTGGAGGAGGTTGGACGCAATGTCATCTCCTCAAGAGAGGAACATGAGAGAGGTTGGACACAAGGTTATCTCCCCAAGGGAGGAAGGTGGAGCAAATATTCTCTCCATGGTGGAGGAGGTTGGACGCAAGGTTCTCTCCATAAGGGAGGAGAGCAGAACCGAGGTTCTCTCTATAGTTAGTCATACATTATTGTGATGTAATTTATTTTTTATTAAAAATATTTTTTGAGCCAATAATTTGAGTGATTAAAGAAACTATGCAAAAGTGAAAGTAAAAAGACATATAATAATTGGCTTAATTTGTTCATATAGATATTTTCTAGGTAGTGGTAAATAATAGATTTGTAACATACAATAAACATAGGTGTAAAAAATACACTTTTATTAATAACATACATAAAAGATTTGTATATGGATATAAATCAGTGTATTATAGCAAACATTTTTTTTATAAATAATATACAATAAATTTTAATAGTTTTTTCTTAAATTTTATTTTGTTTACAAAATTTTAAATCCGCACATCGGACAGGTACTTATCTACTACATGTTATATTTTATGCGTTTATAGTTTTTATATATGTATGCTTTGTGATTATAATACATATACCCATAAATCCCATAACACATATCAAAATTTAAATAAAGCACACTGCAATCCAAATAATAATAATAATGATAATAATCAATTCATTTGCTACCACAAACTTCGTTTGCCACCCTTATCTCAAAGCTCATGATAGAAACACCCCAACTTTATTTGCCACGTACAATGGTCTAGACTCTAGAGTTAAGACAAGCTTTGCCGACGACCTCTCTATCTCAAGCTCAGTCCTAATTGCCCCCACAATAATGACTATTTATTTTTGTGCTACGAATTGCAGAAAATGCTTGAGAAAAAGGAAATATTAAAATGTTATAAATTCGTTAAAACATATACAATTGATTAAGAATTTAAGAGTTTAGAGGACAAGAAAAGTTAGAATGATTTGGTTCTACAATTGATTTTTCCAAGATTAATTTCGATTTGCATCGCCAATCAATGAATTTTGACTCAGTCTATTATTTCCTAAATATATAATTTGATTATTAAACAAACAAACTCATGTCAAATATGATATGTATAACGGTACATCTCTTAATCCAATATATATATGATATAAGATGAAGGACGTTCCTCCATGAATTAATAACACATCATCATCTCCTCATTAATTAATTTTGGTTTTTTTTGTATTAAAACTTTTCTACTAATTATAACTCTTGTAATGAAAGATTTTTTTAAAATTTTCCAGACGGTTGATGTTTTATTAGTTTTTGAGGGATTTTTTCAATAACAGAATCTTTTCTTCGCGTGGGGACAGTTTGCAATTGAGTAATCCAATATGGACTCTTTAATTAAATATTGGTTTGTGACATCGAACATCTCTTCTTGGTTTCGGTATTTCGACGTCCAGTGGCAGTAATACGTACGTGACACTAGAATTGATTTTGGATTTCGGTTCTTAAACCATATATATAAGGGCCACGGTCGAAAGTTTCGAAACTCTAGCCCGATCTCAATAAACGAGTGCAGTAGCTAGCAGTACTGCCTTTTATATGACACAAGTAATTATTATTGCATCTCAATATTATTGTTTTACACTACAGTATAAATAACCAAACTTAGACTGATATGTTAAGATCTCTTATATCTTTTTGGTACGTTGAAAGCCAAGAATCAATTATTTTAATTTCTTTCTCTCTTTGCATCACCAGCCACTCCGGATCTCCTTTGCTCTTCAAATTGATATCTTGACAATGTGAACCTGCTCATATATTACATTTAAAATTAATAATATGGGATAGTTCATCATATTCAAAAAAGATTTGGTGGATAAAATGGTTTGAAGAAAACTGAATATTAAATAAATTACCATTATTTGTGGTGATGGCAACTACACTATCTGAAAGATCCTCCAAAACTCTATAATATATGAAAAAACTATCTCATAAAACATTGTAAGGATAACCTATTCAAACAATTATGAAAAAAAATTATTATGCTTATTTACCCGCCAACGCTGTAAGGATCTGACAGTCCATTAGAAAATATTATATTGCTCCCAAATCTTCGGAGGATTAACTTGATATCCTGCATTAGATATATTTCATAATAAGATACACCTAAAAAAATAAATAAAACGAAGCAAAACTTTGGAAAAGATTATGCAAAACAAACAAAAAGTTGATCATAAATGATTTAAAATAGAGACAATAAAACCAATATATATATTAAACCTCAAAGAATGTAACAATGTACAGGATACATGAAGGAGATTTTAGTGGCTTGTGTAATAGACTTGATTATATAATATACATGAGTTTTAAAAGTTAATTATTCATCTATCTATACCTGAATGCCATAGTACGTTGTGATCCAATGTGGCCTAGGAGAGACACCATAATTAGATTCACAGCCCTCAATGAAACTGGTCATATTAAACGGGGATGTTGGGAACATGGTATCTTGTTTGTCATGTCCCACCGGTATCACTATCTCGCTGCAGCCCTATATAAAGATCATTTCATTTAATTAAGTTTATAAGAATCTTATATCAATATGTTAAACTGGGTTTTAATATGCCTTTTACTGCGTAATTTACATACTTGCCATCTCCATGCCATATCATCGTTTGCGACCAGCACAGAATAATTAGTATCATAGCAAGATTGATTGCCTGTTAAAGCGACGACACCTGCGAAGATCCGGTCGAGTATATCGATTTTACGGTTTGGTGGGTTGGCGTTGATTGCATTGCACACGTTGGTCACCAAGATACCCTCGTTGTATTGAACAGCTTCAGCGTATATCGTATCTAAAAAATCTTTGAGATCGAAGCTTCTATTTAATGGACTGCCAATTTATTTCAAGGAAGAAAATTAAGCATTTTAACCATAAATAAATTAATTAAAAATTACAAAATTAAAAGATATTTCTTCATACGCGCAAGTTTTGAACTTTTTGCCGAGGATCAATAAGCCGTTGGGTTTGGCAGCAACTTTATCGATTTCTTTCCAAGATTTGCGGATCGTATTGTAACATCTCATGTTCGTTTCCTAATAGAATATATGTTAGGAACATAAAGAGAATGATGCAATTAAAATTAGTAAAGATTAGAAACATAATAATTGTGACTAACAAAAAAATTGAAATTGATTTATTGTGATAAAAGAAAAAAGCAACTCCAACATACTGATAATTAAGGTTTAATAATTGAATAATTGTTATTACCTTGAAAACTTTGGTAATAATATAATAATAACCAAATTTAGGACGAGTATCTTCAAAGTAGAGAAGAGGAGCTGAAGATGCTAATGCCCCAAGTGCTATGTGCGGATATTTTAGCCTAAACCATGCTGCTAACACTGTTTGTCCATGAAAAAGGTAATACCGAAGAAAAACATAATCAACCCAATGATTATTAATTCCGTATACCTTTGTGTCATATAATGCTATTTGGTATTATTACTGAGAGTTATATGTAAGCAGTAAGCAGGGTCAGCCCTTGAGCCTAGCTTAAAAAGCTCATATGTTTTAATACGGCCTTTATCTTTATACATATTCGGCATCCATTTTATAAAAATTTCTTTAGTTTCTTTGTGTAAAACCGTAAAAGCTAAAATGGCCTCTTATATATAAGTTTTGAGGTGGACAGCTTTTATATCACACACTTTAAATTTTATCTATTAAGCTCAAAAAATAATTACTATGAAAATGTGCAAACCGATTTAGTTTTTCCCCTTATGGCCTTTTAATTTTGAGAACCGGCTATGTGTTAAAGAGTAACTATATTACATAAACCACATAAGTTATGGACTAGTGGACTGATGATATATACTATATACTAATGTACATAGACTTACTTCCACCATAGGATCCTCCTACGACAATGATAGGGCTGTGTTTAGTGGAGTACTTCTCCTTAATGTGCAAGAGAATTGCAGCGTAGTCTGCTAGGGCTTGAGCTGTATTCAAATACCCCAACGTACTCGCGTTCTTCATTGCTTCTTTTACTGATCCAAATGGAATCGTCTTCCCATAATACCTATGCTGCATTATATATTTTATGTACTTACATGCAAACACGGCTACAACAAATCTATATAAACACACATACACTGATACACACACCTCTATGTAGACGCAGAGCGCTTTAAAGTGAGGAGCATTGTCTCTAAGAAAACCGAAGGCAGACATATCCGTCTCTAACGATGATTCCAGTCCAAGAAATGCTAAGATTGGTGCGTTCGCTTTAGCACCAGCCCAGTGCTTGGAATCGATGGCGTATCGTTGTTGAAATGTCAGGTAGCTTTCCGGTGTGAATGTGAAATGGTCGAGAGTCTGATTAAAGTAGAAAAACTTAAGATCAGATTCAGCAATTTTTTGTGTTGGTCTGTCTGGTGCATTCTTTAGCAGATTTGGAGAAATCCCAAGTCGAGCAATTTTGGAGTGTGCGGGACAGATGAAATAAGATGACGATGTTGAGAATATGAAAAGAAGGAAAATTGTAAATGGAAGTGACATTTTTAGAGTGTTGTTTGCATATCAATTTTGAACTTAGTCAGCTTTCCAACTCCCAAGTCCATCCAGCAAACCTATTATATAGATCCTCAAAGGTTATAATGAACTAAATTATGTACTTAAGTGAGTTTCTTCTGCCTTTTGTGCGAATTGTTTGGTATAAATTAAAGCATCAAACGTGATAGCGATGTTTGTTTAAATATGTTTTTGCATCACACATATATACGTATGTATGTATGTATGTTTGTTTGTTTTTTTGTATATATGTACGATACGAAAACTATGAAAAACCTCATTGTAAAAATAAATTATAAAATCAATGTAATTGAGAACGCTGAAGTTTCATTTGGATTCTTTCTTTTTTTTTCTCTTTCTTAATAAAAGACCACCTAGTTGTGGGCATTCAGGTATCGGTTCGGGTTCGGTTCGGGTAATTTGGGTTTCGGGTAATTTGAGTTTATAATTTATAGAATCATATAGATATTATGGAAATTTCAGTTTGGGTTCGGTTCGGGTTTTTTCGGGTTCAGATCGGTTCGGGTATATTTTTGAAATACCGAAATATATCTGATATATTTTGGGTTTGGTTCGGTATAAGTATTTTTTACCCATTTAGAACCAAAATACCCATATATAACTAAAATATATATAAATTGAATAACTCTATCAAATTTCATGAAGTTATAACTAAAAAATCATACCAAAATAACTAAACCAAAGTTAGAAACTAAAGACAAGAAAAACAAGCAAGAAAAAACATAATCCAAAAGTCTAATCCAAAACATAAACAAGTAGTAAAGTACAAAATCAAATTCAAAAGTCTTATAAAAGCTAGAAGTAGGTATTGAGAAAATTGAAAGAAACAACAAGAATCAAAGACGAGATCGGTTGCATATGGTGAAAGTGAAACATTGTAGGCGTCTTAAATGTGGTTTGTAGGCGTCTTCACTGTTTCTCTGTTTCAAAAGCAGATCAGAATGTTACTAAGTGTAGTAGTGTACGAACAAGTAACAAGCAACAAAAAACCATGAAATTACCTTATATCCGATTATCTAGCTTGAGTTAAGTTCACCATCAAACTCTGGAAGATAAATAACATAGGTTCGGATATACATGGTACCAATTGGGTATCGGTTCGGATCGGATAATACCCGATACCCAAGAGTATTTACTATTAAAATCCAACTACTATATTGGAGAGGATCTATATCCGATCCGAACCAGGGTTTTTCGGTTCGATTCCAATACGAATATTTTGGGTCGGGTATTTTGCTCAGGCCTAACTGACCACCAATGGAGAAGCCAATATTGTCCCAGAATTAGAGAAATTTAAGCGTACGTCCACATTTTTTATAAAGAGTTAAAGCATAAAAAAGCAAATAAAAAAAAAAAAAGTTAAAATGCGTATTAAATGTTATCAAGTTGGTGAAAGTTGCGCGTGCAAAGCGATGGGCATATATTAGCAATCAACACCACAAATTGTACATGCTTTGCTTCATGAATCTGCAATCCTTTCTTATTTCTTTTATGTACATAATAAATTGTTAACACCAAATGTTATCATATGGTGTGGTGTCATCGGCCCAGAGTTCCACTTTCTTTTTCTTTATTGTTAATAATCGAATCTTTAACTTAGAGACCATAGACCAACCATTATAATATTTAAGATGTGATGCATCTAGACCATATATCATTTTCTCGAGACACAATAATTAGTCAATAAACAACGACTTGAATGGCTTGCTTTTATTGAATACACGACAGTTCCATGTCTATTTAGGAATAGGATTTACATACATAACTGAATATGCTCTTTCTCGTCGCAATATATTATTGTTCAGATTAGAAAACGATGGCTCTTGATATATTCTATATAGATACGGGGAGATGATTTTGCTCAGTTATACTAGAGCAGGCTTGGAGCCAAGGTACTTTAACTTGCCCAATATGAATACAGTACTTCCAGGGATATGGTTTTGAACTTACAGGTGATGACCACATATACAAAAGTCATCCGAATAAACCATTATATGGAGCTCACAAGTATTTCCAACTTTTGCAACCTATCTTCTTATATTGACATCCATTTTTATTTTTCTATAATATCATACTAGGTAACAATCCGTACTATGTGCGGGATAAATTGATATAAAGAAAATTATTATAAATAAATTATTATTCTAGAACCAAGATTTTGTTTGTGTCAAACATATGCTCTAATTGGGAGACACTTCTAAGACTTTAAAATTAATTTAAAGTTTTAAAAGGCAAAATTTTACCAATCATGCTTTTATTACTTTATTATTTTTAAAAGTTTTAAAAGTCTAACTGCCCACTTTTTTTAGTTTGTACGTACAAATTTTTAAAGTCACAAATGTGAGACTTTTTTGGCTGTAAAAAAATAAATAATAATAAAACTGTTGTTATTTTTCTCTTTCTTATTATCCATGATGATTAAAACATTCATTTTCAATCTATGTATAATTTATCACAAATATATTATGATTCATTAAAAATAGATTTTTTATTTCTGTTATTTTGAAATCCATTTTTCATAATTATTTTTGCATCAAAAACCATTATAACACATGATCAATTATGTCATATCTTTATATTTTTTAATTTGTTGAAAATATATATCTATTCATTTTTATGAGTTTTTGTATTTTAATTTTAAAATTTTTATTTTTTAAATAAAATTCATTATGTTGCCAGAATTCTATATGTATCTCTGAAATCGAGTATGAAATTCTGTTTACTCACTTTTAAATTGAGTATAAATTTATTTTTAGCATAATTTATATTTATGAAAAACAACAGTCATTAAAGTTTTAACAGTTAAAGTTTCTACAGCAAAAGTCTCTACAGCAAAGTCTTTACAGTCAAAGCATCTACAGCCACAAGTAACAGCCGTTACCAATCAGGGCCATAATATGTAACTAAAGTTTTTTATTTATTTATTCAAAGCTGCGTTTTTTCGTGTAAAAAATATGTTTCACCCGTGAAATTTTAAATGTGGAAGATAAAATATTGATAAAATGTTACTATTTATTGCAACATGTCTTTTGTGTGGTTTGAAAATCAAATTCATATATTTTATGTTTTATTTTGTAATCATAACAATTTTGCATGTTTCTTATGTAACCATAACAACATACACTAAATTACTCGGTAGTTTAATTAATTAATTTTATTATATGTTAGTAACAATTGGATTCTAAACTAAAATTTTTAAAAATAATCTAATTTATTGATTTAATATTTATGATTAGGCTATTTAAATATTTTGAGTTAGTCGGTTTGTTAATATTTTCTATAAATAACGGATTATTCTTAAAAAAAACCATTATGAAAAAATTAATGAAATTTCAAAATCAATGTATTCGTGTAAGAATACATTTCACCCGTGAATTATGTGAATGTGGTAAAGAAAATATTTATATAGTTTTACAATTTATGGAAATATATATTTTTTGTGTGCTTTAAAAATCAAATTTTTATTTTTATGGTTAATCAAGTAACTATAACAATTTTTCATAATCTAATAATCACTCATTTTAAATATATTATGATTTTTTCTGGTACTAAGTTTATTTATAATGATAAGGGTTATTGTCTCATTTCTTTTTAATAGCACATTGATTAATGTAAAATTAAAACGTATATTCCTATTTGGTTATCAATATTTTCATTTTTAATGAATAATTACACTAAATATTGAGATTAATTAGTTTACATACTTAGATATTTATAAATAATCACACATCATGATATCCCCTAATTTGTTGTCATTTTTATATTTATTTATGAATATATATAAATCTATATTTATTGGGAATTAAGTTTCCTTTAATGAGTTGGAGATCATTCAGGGATAATATATTTCTTTTTATAATCAATTATAATAACTATTGAAAGCTTGTTTTTTAAATAATTATGGTAATAATACTAACATAAAATAACATTTTTATATGATTTTGTTAATAAGTTATATGTTTAATAAGTTAGATGTTCTTTATTTTTATTAACTTTATATGTTTTTATAGTCTTTTTAGAATATTTTACTTATATTGATTTTAAGAAATTAATATTTTATATTGATTTCTTAAAAATAATATAACTTTGATTTGTATATTTGTAAGTAAATTTTAGTGAAATTTTAACTAAAAATAGTATGTAATTATTCTATTAGTTTTCATATGTGATATTTAAAGTTGTGTGAGAATTGATGACATATCTAATTATTATTCAGTTAATTGTTTTTTTTTTTAAATATAGTGGCATGTTAATATAATTAAGTAGAAAATTTAAGGGTTTTTTTTGATAAATGTGTCTCGACCTCTCTGGCGGCGACACATCAGCTTTTTCAAGAGAGTGCTTCTATATTAGTATATAGGAGATTATTGGAACCTATATTCCTTAAACAAAGTTCTTAGCACTTCCATGATAGGCATAATGTTATAGTACTATTGTTATTCTTCGATAAGGTTCAAACCAGCTAGACTGTGTTCCCACCCCACATAATTATTTTGTCTCTTTCATGCCAACATTTCTAATCAGAAGAGCTATCTCTCTTTTCATGTCTTCACGACGCTTTATCGATAATAAATTTAGATTTTGTATCATGATAAATGTGTTTATACTCCATATGTTATATGTACTTATATATGGTGCTATGTAAAGATGACTAGATAGGTCAAAGTTCCTAGAGTACAAATTGTGGAATTAACTACTTTTTGAAAGATTTTTTATGTATATTGTACATTGTCTCGTGCAATAGTTTACAACTTTTATTTACAACAGCAACTAAAGTTCGATGATCACAACAACAACAACTAAGAAGAAAAATAGAAAAAAACTAGACTCCTCTTCATTTCAACAGTCCATAGAATTTGGTACACTCTATAACTGAAAATGTTGAAATCCCATGATGAGCAAATATGACATCTTCTCGAGATATTTTTCAGAAAAAAAAAAAGACATCTTCTCGATCGAGATCTAGTAGTCCCATAATTTTAGTGCTGTTTAATTAATTTTTAGAGTTAACAACAACAGCATAAAAAAAAAAAAAAATTACTCAACCAATAAATTTTTGGAGTCCATAATCTCATAAAATTTGGAGGTCAGATATCAGATTAGGTTAACTATAGTTTATTTTACGTCGTCTCTATTTAACAGTATATAACCAATGAAAAAGATTACTTTACGTTCAAAACTATTACACATATATTAAAATTTCAGGGGCTACATTTTTAGATACCTATAGTGTTGTTAGAGAGTTCTTTGACCCAAATAATAAAAAAAAAACTACAAAAGTATATATACATGTACATTTATACGTAAAAAATGACTATAAATATAACTCGTTCATGCATGCATAACATAAGTCAATTTATGAACAATATAATTATTAGTGTGACAATGCTAAACTTACTAACTAAATATTAGCGTAACATGAACTATGTTGGGAATTGTTTGGCTGTGACAAAGAGAATGTGACATGAGAACACTCAATATTAGCCGTACGATGTGCTGTCCACCAAAATCCGATTATAAACCTAACCCTCGCCTTAACAAATACTTCAAAGTCGATATACCCCAACGAAGCTTGAGCCCTCAAATCCTCACCACTGGATTCGGAAACGCCGACGTTCCTTACGATCAACGCGTCATCGATCACCGCAACGTTCATTCGCGGTTGGTGAAACGGTTCCAACTTCGTGTCGAACGCAAGCGTCTGGTCCTTGAATAGAACGAATATCTGGACGGAAGTGTAGTAAACCGAGAGTTGGTGGTTGGGGTTGTACAACTGGATGGTGATTTTGAATGTAGCTGACATGTAATTGTCGTTGGTAAGGGTAAAGTTTTGTACAAACGCGTTTTCAACACTGTAATGAAGTTTCTTGCGTTTGGTTACGAGCCAGGTAATGAAAACACCTAGAGCTACGATGAATATTATGGTAAATATGAAGAAGATAACATGGCGAAGGCTATGGCGGCTTGACGAAGTTATCGGAGGCATGGGATCTAGCTAGAGAGTTTTAAGGTCACACACTGGTTGATTTGGATGATTTTATATATAGACAGATAATGCTTCGGATTCTAGAATCTGATGTTTTTTGCTTCAGAATCTTATGTTTTGTGTGTGTGTGTCAAATATCAGAATCTTACGTTGCTTCTAACCTTAATGATTATTTTATCAATATTCTTTTCTTTATAAAACGGAGATGCAAAACCGAGATCCTAGGTAATCAATTTTGACGCATAAAAAATAGAGTAGAATTTATCGAAACCCAATTCACATTTAACCATATGAAATCGTCTCTCGTTCCATGCAATTAATGCGCTAATGCGTTTTATAAAATTAATTGATTTAAGAAAGAAAAAGAAAAAATGATCTGTTGGAGGCTGGTTTATGAAAGATAATCTTGACTTTATGTCTTTAATGATCATCATAATCAGAGAACCCGGCCGGCCCGACTAATTGAAGAAGAGAATACATAACTATGGAAACTTTACAAATTTACCTTGTAGGGAACAAATAACTGTCTCTGTTTTGATACAACAAACGTAGCCTCCAGCTCCGACCTAACATTCCTTATCTGGCCTCATCCCTCTTTCAAATACGGTTTGCGACGGCAACCTAATCACCATCTGGTTTCTGTATGAAACCTAGACACTCTTTGGTATTATTGTTTGTACGAAAAAACTGTTCACTTCCATCTCATTTGGGCTTTAGGATTTCCCACCTTTACCTTATCTTGTGGATTGAGCTTCCAAAATTTGGTTCCAAAATATGTATTTTAGTTGGGCTTAGATTAATATAAAGAAAACATGTGGGCCATATACAATCTAGCAATTGTGTTCTTTTATGCAATTTAAAAGAGAACCAATAAATAAATGAAAAATGAAAAAATGAAAAATACTAATGAAATTTTGGAGCCCATAGTCTCTTAAAATATGAAGATCAGATTAGGTTAAATTAGTTTTACAAGTTAACAGTATCTACTATCTTCTATCTTTCTACAATTCTACCAATGAAAATTAAATACTCTACATCCATAATTTGTTTTTAATACCTAGTGTTGTTAGAGAATTCTTTGATCCAATAAAAAAAGAAAGAAAGAAAGAAAGAGTATAATAAATGTGAGTGTTGACGTTAAAAACAAGTATAAATGTACAAATATTCGTTCATGCATAATAGTAATCACCAGCATCACATATCAGGGGATGAACGATACGATTAGTAGTGTGAAAATGCAAACTTAGTAATCAAATATCAACATCACATGAATTATTTTGGGAATTGTGTGACTGCGACAAGAAGACCGTGACATGAGAACACTTCACCTTAGCTGTATGATGTGCTGTCTTCCACACCCCGACTTTAAACCTAACCCTCGCCTTAACAAACACTTCAAAATCGATCTTTCCCGACGAGATTTGAGCCCTCAAATCCTTACCATTGGATTTAGAAACGGCGACGTTTTGTGCGACTAACGTGTCATCAATCTGTTTGACATTCATCCTCGGTTGGTGAAACGGCTCCATCGTGTCGAACGCAAGCGTCTGATCCTTGAATTTAACGAATATCTCGACGGAGCTGTAGTAGACCGAGATCCTGTGGTTGGGATTGTGGGACTGGATGGTGAATATGAACGTAGCTGACATGTGATTGTCGTTGGTAAGGTTAAAGTTTTGAACCGAGGCGTTTTCAAGAGTGTAATGAAGTTTCTTGGGTTTGGTTTCAAACCAGGCAATGAGAAAACCTACACCTGCGATGAAGATTAGAGTTAGTATGACGAGAAAAACGTAGCATACAAGGCTAGGGCGGCGCTGTGGCTGCGCTGGCAAAGTTTTCAACGCCATTGGTTCTAGATTGGGTTTGTGGTCACACATTGGTTTAGTTGTATGATTTTGTATATATAGAGTAGATGATTGTGATGCAAGATACTTGGAAAGTGCCTTGGATTCCGATGTTCTTTGCTTCAGCTGTAGAGAGATATGAGTTATATTTTATATTGTCGCTTTGGGACATTCGTGTCTCATCATCTACTTTGCTTTCCCATCAGCATTTCTTTTAACAATATTTATGTTTCAAAGCTTTATTGAGCAATTCTAAGACAACACTCAAACTGGCAAGTGGGACATGTAACATGTTATCTTATAATTTATAAAACTTACCCGAGAATAAATTAAAGAAGATAATTCGCAGAATAAAAGTGTAAATCGTATACAATATTCAACTTAGTTTACGTTCTTAAGAATTTAGATTCTATGATAAATTGTACATTCCAACTTCCAATATGACAGAGAGATATATAATTTTGGTTGGTAATACTTTTTTTAATAATTAAAAGGTCTTCATGCATACGTCCGTGCATTCTCCAAGGTCAGAGATCAAAATATTTCATACGATCTATTTCCAAATATTATTTGAACTAGCGACTTTTAAATTGCATGAGAGTTTTTACCGGTTCAGCTATTGACAAATGGTGTACTTTAAGTTTCTTCCCAATTTACCATATACTAGCTATAAACTACATAATTTCACATAATCTATTAAATTCTTTTCAATTAACCAAATTTAATTAACTGCGATTTAAATTCACGTTTACTTTTTCACGAAATAGTACAATTTTACGATTTTAAAATGAAACTAATTGAATTTGATTAATTGAAAAAATATAGATTAAGTAGAATTATAAAGATTATAACTAATATATAGTAAGTTGGACATAGACTAAAAGTATAAGATAATCATAGTTGAACGTTTATATAAGTACAAGAATATGCTTGTCTCTTAAATTTGGATTTAAAATCTCAAAAAAAATGATTTATTTATAGTGAGAGTTTCTCATAGAAAAATTCCCAAACGAGGTGTCTAAACAAAATCATGGGAATAATCTTACAAAATCATTGGGGGTGATGGGTTACCACTTTTATGAGGATTACTTTTAAATTGGTGTAATTTAAAAACTTTAAATGATGTGACTTAAAAAAAAAGTCACAAATAATAGACAATTAAAATAAAAAAAAAGCGTAACAAGAACAATATGACTGACTATTCTCACTTTGTAAAGATCACCGTTATAGATAGAATTTTTGGAATTGTATTTATGTATATTGTTATATATATATATATTGTGTCATTAGTAATTAGATGTTTTAAATATATATATATATATATATAGATATATACATATATGTATATTTCTGTTATTTGAAAAAAAATTTCATCACATTTTCAAAAAATTATGTTTTGCTTTATGTTTTGCTCAACTTTTGCTTAATTTTTGGTTTCCTTTTTAATATTTTGTTTTCAAAACTATGGATCGTTATCTAGAAAGCACATATTTAAATTTCAAGTCCGTAATTAACTTCACTTTTAAAACAATATTTAGTCTTATAGTCGTCTCAAGAACAACAACCAGATTTACAAAATACTAATAATTTCAAGAATATAAGTGATAACACGTACGTCCACATCAATTTTTTTGCTTTTTCAGAAATATTAGCTCAGCCGGGGTTCATTCATCCTCTTCTAAAGGATCACAAGCTACAGGTTTTTTTGTTTGTTTCTATATTTATATTTTTACGTACTCATTTACAAAATATTGCATGTGTTTTATAATTCTAGTTTTTCTTTTGTAAAAAAATGTGTTTTAATTGTTATTAATACAATGTTTTCCAAATGTCAGGAGGGAACCATTCCGATACGGAGAACGGTCTCTCAGGAGAACGGAACTACCAATTATGGGCTGGAGCTGAAGTTACCGAAGGACCTGAGGTAAATATATATTTTTCCGTTTTTCTGTAATATGAATTGAACCAGAAATTGATTATCATCTGGAACCTGACTAAATTTTATTTAAACGGTACAAACTGAAATATTTGAATCAAAATCAGAACTATATAAATATATATATATATATATATATATATATATAAGAAAATTATTTGTTTATGTAAAGGTGAGTATCGACAATCTTTTTTCTTTTAGGATTAATAATTGACAATATAATTTATTTAATTATGATATTATAATAATTAATTGTATAATTTTCTTAATTCTTTTTCTTATAGAATTAGTAATTTAAAATTAGAATTAGCCTTATTTTATATATAATATATGAACTATCTTTTTACATTTATTAAATTGTTTAAATTTTTAATTTCTTATAATTTACAAATATGTTAAAAAAGTTTTTGTATAACACATGACAAAATCTTTAATTGCTAAATTTACACGTGTGGCGATCACATGAGTTACTAACTTTGAAAACCAAAGTTTATATAATAACATAATATTGAATATGTTATCAAATCATTCACTGATTGAAAAACTTAAGAAAATTACATTAATTTCTTATTTTGATTATCTTATTTTTTTTACATTATGTTAATTACTAATTTTAACACATTAAACATTTTCATACTTTAATCACTTTTCTGTATAAATTTATTTTTACTATATAATTATAATAAATAACAATTGTAATTAAATTGCAAATATTTTCCTTATTAATTGCACATATTTTCCTATTGAAATTAATAATTTAATAGATAAATTTCATATTAGAATTAGTGATATAATATATTACTTTTGGTTTTATATACTTTCAAAAATATTAATTATAATCCTTTTATTTTTAAGATTTTTTAGTTTTTCAGAATTATTATAAATTTTCTTCTCACACATGTCAAAATATTATCGGTACACTTGACACATGTCGCGATTATATGAATTACTAAATTTGAAACTAAAGTTTATATAATATAGGAGGATTGCTAGAGACAACCCTATTTTTTTATCTCTAATTAAGTATAAATTTATTGATTATTCAATAATAGTTAAAACCACATGAACAGGATATTCAAAACTGAAATCCAAAGTAATCTATAGGATTTTATATGCATATAAAAATATAGCAGTATTTAGGTCTAGGCATTTGAGTATCATAAAAAAATATAGAATTTAATGATCACCATGAGAAAATTAGACTGATTGAAGAAGATAAATACATAAATATGAAAATTGTTTTTGCTCTTTAATTTATACGAGCATAATGTGGTTCTTAAGTGTCTACAATAAAGATCTTTTAATTAAAATGTATATTTTAAACTAAAACAGTTTTATGTATGTTTTTTTGTCGTTGTTTGATGTGTATTTTTATTTAGAAAGCTCACAAAGTTTTAAGATGTTATAAAGTGTTTAAAACCAACAAAAACAAATTAAATAGAGAAAAAACAAGTTTATATTTTATATTAGCTTATGTGATTTTTTTTGCTAACTGCAAAAGAGAACATAATAACATTGTGCTAATACTTCTCCTACATCCACACACAAAAAAAATTTATAAGTATATATAAATAATTTTTTGGTTAAAAAAATAGAAATAATTATAAGTAAATATGATTTATGCTATATGTAGTTTAGAGATAGCATATTGAGTTCAAGATAAGACGGTTTTCCTCTCTCGCCATAGGCGATTTCTCCAAACCACCGTTTCACAGCAAAACCCTTCTTCTCCACTTTTTCCGGCCGGCGTCGGCTTCTTCGGCGTCGGCCATCGTTGTTTTCTTTGTACAGTTGCTTTAACATCTCCTAATTACCGCAGAGTTTTAAATTTTCAGTAACTAAAACTGGCAAATCAATATTATCAAACCCACGCAACTTGCCTCTTCAGTGTTTCATGGACTGAGTCCGTCATTTCCAAATCAGACTATGGTCACTCCATCAGATCGATCCTTGATTTGGATTATCTATCAAATCGGTGAGATTTCACTAATCAATATGAGGGATTCATCTCATCTCCATTGTCGCTCCTTTCACATAGTGTCGATTCGAAGGAATTGTGATGTCTTTCTTTGTAGAAAATTTTTTTCCGGTGTGCTCGATCACTGCCGGTGGAATTTCTGGGTTTCAACCGGTGAATGTTCTCTTACCCAAATGTATGGAGTTTTGACATGGGTTTTTGATCGTGGAATCAAAGGAGGAATCAGTCTGCTTGATGAAATCAGAATCCAAAATAGATGTGAGTATGTCCCTCACACTGAGTTGGGATTAATTATCCTTATATGTGTAAGATTTGGGGATGTGTACTCTTGTGTTGGATGTGTTAATGTTTTTCTTGTGACGTTAACATTGTCTTATGATGGTGATGTTTTCCCATTACCTTGGTTGGAATATTTTATTTTGTTGATTGATTACATGGGATGTGGAGTGTATCGTTCTAAAATGAAGGCAATGATTTTCTATGACGATGATGGTGATCACTTTCCCCGGTTGAAAGCCTTTTTTTTACTAGAACTGGTTCGTTGGTTTATTCAATTGCTATGGCCTTCGTATTATCCAAAACAAGACACGAGCGTGATGGGAAGGAAAATGGTGGTGAGTGACTATGATGATGATGATATCTCTTTTCCTTGGTTGGGAATTTCTACTTCTATGAAAAGAAAAATCATGGTCAATAATCGGCAACGATGCGTAAGGCATTTCTAGCATATCGTTTTGAGTTTCAGAAGACAAGATTCAGAATCACTCCAAGCAACTCTTCAGTTTTTTACTTTTAACAAAAGTAATGCGAAAAGCATTTTAGAGTTTCATCTATAAGATGATAGCCAATTACGAGTATGTGAAGGGAGACGTAATAGATTTTTATCTGTTAGCCTGTAAGGCTTTATCGTAAAGCAGGGTCACTTCCACTCTTTTATCGAAATTGCGTTCAATTTTCTATATTTGTGTCAATAGTTGTATATGAGTGATTTATATATCATGTAAAACTCTTTATGATATAATAATATATTTGATTTGTCGAAAAAAAAAGAGAGGGGAAATAAACTAAAATAAAAAGATGAGCTTTCCATCGCAAACACACAGCCGTGAACCTGATTAAATTAAATGAAACAATAACAATATCGGACTATTAAAGGGCTTTTAAAAAACCATTTCGGGCTAAAATAGGGCCCAGCCCACTTATTACAGTATTTGTTCCTTGGTTCTTCAATTTTTTCTTCTTCTTCTTCTTCTTCAATCCTGAACGATTAGTGATTAAGGGTTTGGAGAAAAATCACTCCTTTGTACCCCTCCGGCGAACCGTCTTCTGTCGCTGGCCATTACATCTCCGGCGAACCAGCTTCTTCTTCTTCCCCGGTCAGGGGGTCAAGTTCATTGCTTTCTTCTAAAAATCTGGTAAATTAGCTGCTCGAGAAGCTCTAGTTACGAACTGAAATTCAAATCTGATCAGGGCTGTAATTTATTTATGTTTGCTGGAAGTGAAGTTGATTGGGAATAAGAGAGGAAGAGTCTTGAAGTTGGAGCAAATAGAGTAGTGTCTATGGAAGACGATCCAAGTAACCCTCATGAACTCGATTTTGAGAAAGCCGATCGACCAATTTGGTTGATGAAGTGTCCTGTAATTGTCGCCAAGGCGTGGGGGAAGCTAGCTCCTTCCTCGGAATCTATTGACTTGGCCAAGGTTGTTCTCAACATTGATCCTCTACGACCTACCCCCGAGGTATATATATATATATATATATATATATATATTTGGTTACTTGTTCCATGTGGTTGATTTATTAAAAATGTAGCTCAGGGAAGGATCCTGCTTTAGTTCTGTATTTTTTCTACTTTGTTGCAACTTATATCCTTGTACTGGTATCATCAATCAGTTCACTATGAAGATGCATAATGCTGAGTTTGAAAACATGCCAAAGAGCTACGCTTTGAACATGTTCAAAGACGTTGTTCCCATGCAGGCCTTTTCGGATATCAATCAAGGTGATTTCCCTATTTACCTCTCTGATTGATAACATCAGATTTGTCTCTTCTCCTTCGTTTGGCTTTCCATATCTCATACTAGGCAAGCTACTCTTATAGTGAATACAGCTGTTGAAGGAAAGATAGATCACAAATTCGATATGAAGCCATATGGCGAAGACATTGAAGAATATGCAAGGCTTTGTCGGGAGAGAACGACCAAAGCCATGGTTAAAAATCGACAGATACAGGTAAACATTGAGGCGTTTGCTTTTCCTATTATTCTCCTCCTATGTTGTCTCTTTGGTTACCTAATTGTATAAGGACTTTTCTTCTGTGAACTGCGTGCGCCTATAGGTTATCGATAATGACCGCGGAGTACATATGAGGCCCATGCCTGGAATGTTTAATTTTGTTTCATCCTATTCAAAGGTAAAATGTTATTCTCTTGTCAATGATTTTGCATATATGGAGTAAAATCATTAAGAAGATGGTAAAGAGTAATGAAGCAACAATTCAGCATTCTTTTGTCAGACTAGATACGATTCTGTCTGGATGGATACTTCAACTAATGATTTGAAACTTCAAAATCTTCTGTCTTTTTTTATCTTTTCTTTCCCATATCAGCTTAAAACTAGAGTTTGTGTTTTGTGTTTGAATGAGCAGGAAAAGAAGAGACCTGCCCAAGTCAAGCAAACAGAGGTGAAGAGGACGAGAAGAGACCGTGGTGAGCTTGAAGCTATAATGTTCAAGCTATTCGAAGGACAACCTAACTGGACACTGAAGCAGCTTATACAGGAGACAGACCAACCAGCACAGTTCCTGAAAGAAATACTGAACGAGCTGTGCGTGTACAATAAGAGAGGATCGAACCAAGGGACATATGAGCTTAAACCTGAATACAAGAAAAGTGCCGAAGATGATGACGCAGGTGGGCACTGAAACCAACTAACCCCTTGTGTAGCACTATATTCATGTGCCATAGTACCCTGAGTCATTTGATCGGGGTAAAACAGATTTTAGCAGAGGAGAAAAGAATTGTTTTTAATATTTTAGTTTGTATTATTATAAACTAATATCGTTGAAGGAACTGGTCATGATTCCCATGGCTGCGAGATTCCGATGTCTGGGTGGCCTTGTTTCAGCACCTTGAAGGTGTAGATCTTGTATGTCTCCACGTTCTTCTTCGATCTCGGTTTTCTTCTCTGCAGATGTGTCATGTTTTTGAATGCCTATACACTCGGCATACCTGCATGATGGAAATCTTATAGATTTACGATCCTAATTCGTAGCTCTAGTCTAATTATAAGAAGCCGATTACCAGACCCGAGAGTCCTTGACCAATGAAGAAAATGAGTAAATATACCAATAGGATTTATTACAGCCAATTTTGTTTTACATATGTTTTTTTTAATCATATTACAAGTTACAACCAGTGAAATATTAAATCGATATTCTAAGATCCTTAAGATCATTCTGATAGGTGTGAATATCCAAGATTCAATGATCTCAACTCCTTTCTCACGTTGCTCCACGAGCCAATCCGGGTCTTCCTTGCGCTTCAAGTTAATAATATCCATACAATGAGACCCTGATCAATGTTTATATAGTAAAAATATATAACGAACATTAGTGAGAGAGTTCATGTACCCCTTGAATTAACGCTTAGTTAATAAACAAATCATGTCTAATAAATATAGTTTTCCGTCTTTTGTCGTAGTGGCAACAACCGTGTCCAATACGCTGAAAATATATGGAAAAAAAGTTATGAACAAAAAAATATCTGATAGCTCATCTTAAAAAGTTATGAACAAAAAATATTCCCTGCCGACACTATACGGATCTAACAATCCGTTGGAGAATATGATGTTGTAGCCAAATCTTCAAAATATTAACTTAACGTCGTCCTATAAATATACATTGATATATTAAATTATGAATAAGATAGATATTGAAATTAGTTATATCATATATAGGATTATAGAATTATGAATTATGAGTGATGTCAAAAAAAAAAAAAAGAATTATGAGCACCTTAGTACCAAAATGTGATCTAACCCAATGCGGATGAGGCAGAACACCGTATTCTGATAAGGGTAAAACTGCTCATATTGTATGGTTTCATTTGAAACATAGAATCTTCATTGTTGTGTCCGATGATGGGCATAAAGATTTTGCTGCAAACCTTTATAATAATAGTGTGTGCATTTTTAACTCATAAACTAGTTGGACGAGTTCGTTATCAAAAAAAAAAAAAAGAATTATTCATGTACATATTATTAGCTACTAGTTTATATAGAAAAAGTTTCGTTCATATATAGTTGTCAAGGTTAACAAAAATATACTAATAAAAATAGATTTAAAATTGATCTTAGGTTGAACATGAGAAACATAATCTCGGTTGGATTAAAAATTATATATACTTTATCGCCGTGAGTGTTGATAGAATAAAAATTAAATTTAAAACAAAAGATAAGCAAAACATATGTAAAATGTAAACAAAACATAAGTAAAATAAATTTTACGTAAATTTTACATATGTTTTGCATATATTTTTTTTTAATTTAATTTTTCATACTATCAACACTCACAGCGATAAAATGTATAAATTTTTTAATCCAACCAAAATAATGTTTAATGTGGCTTTTCATCTTCCTTTCAAACATTCGATACATTATAATACTCCACTAATACAAATAAAAATCTAAAAATTTAATAATGTATAATTTTTATCTATGTTTCTAAAACTAGATTTTTAATGAATTTTAATTAATAACTTAATAAAATTAAGAGGCATTTTCAAAAATACCCCATTTTTCATGTCCATTTTTATAAATACCCCTCCATGTTGATCATTTTTAAAACTATCCCTCTTTATGAACAAAATGACCAAATTACATTTTTTTTAAATGACAACAAGAATGTACAGTCACCAAAATCAAAAAGAATTCCGCCAAAAAAACAAAAATTTTCCTGCCAAAAATTAGTTTTTTTCCCGCCAAAATCGAAAAAATTTTCCTTCAAAAAAAAATTTTCCCGCAAAAAAAAAGAATTTCCCGGCAAAATCGAAAAATTTTCCCACCAAAAAAATTGAAATTTATACCTTATAAAAACATTGTAAACCTTTTTAAAAACCTTGTAAAAGATTTTTAAACACCTTGTAAAAGAGTTTACAAGGTGTTTAAAAGCGTTTACAAGGTGTTTAAAAACCTTGTAAAAGCGTTTACAAGGTGTTTAAAAACCTTATAAAAACCTTTTAATTAAAAGGAGTTTAAAAACCTTATAAAAACCTTTTAAAAGCGTTTAAAATGTGTTTAAAAACCTTGTAAAAGTGTTTACAAGGTGTTTAAAAACCTTTTTAAAAACATTTTGAAAACCTTTTAAAAACCTTATAAAAACCTTGTAAAAGCGTTTACAAGGTGTTTAAAAAACCTTGTAAAAGCGTTTACAAGGTGTTTAAAAAACCTTTTAAAAAACCTTTTAAAACCTTTTAAAATTTCTTAAAACTCTTTTAAAATCTTTTAAAACTCTTTTAAAACTCTTGTAAAAGCGTTTACAAGGTGTTTATAAGGTTTTTATAAGGTTTCTACCTTATAAAACCTTTTTAAAACCTTGTAAATTTTTTTTTGTTGAAAATTTTTATCCAAATATTTTTGACATAAAATTTTTTGGCGGGAAATGTTTTTCGAAAACTTTTTGGCAGGAAAATATATCGAAAATTTTTTTGGCGGGAAAATTTTGTTTTATTTTTATTGAATAAAATATTTTTCATCTAAGGATAAAATTGTCATTAAAAATTAAAGGAGGGTAAAAATAAAAATGACCAAAAAAGAGGGTATTTTTAAAAAGGGGTATATCAAAAAGGGTATTTTAACAAATTCTCTAAAATTAATAGAATTTATGTTTTTAAATTTAATAGTATGACATATGTCAAAAAAATTCTGAAACACATGGTATTTTCTCCAAGATTAGATTTTGTGGAAACCTTACTTTATTATCTAAGATTAGCTAGGTTTTAATCTTTTTGTCATAGAACTTTGTTTACCTGCCATCCCCATGCCCTGTCACTGTCTGTGAGCTGATCAGAACCATAACAAGGTTTATTTCCTGTAGAAGCAGCCACACCTGCGGAAAAGAAATCTTGTGAAACCTCATCATCAAGCTTAGCTATCTTAAAGGCTGGGAAGCAACTTTGATTTATTTCTTTACAGAATTTTACTTTCCAGAGTTAAAGAAATGTTACACTAATTATCGGGATTCAAAAATATTATATAAGGGCTTAATGTAATTTGAAGCTTTCGGCCGTACCAAAAATAAAGGCTGATCAGCATTACTTAAAATATAAGTTACCTATTAACAGAAGGAAAAATAATCACCTGCGAAGATGTCTAGTAGAGTGTTTGGTGGGCTCGTGTTAATAGCCTCGCACATGCTGGCAACCGAATACACATTATTGTTGTATTGAGCTGCCTCGGCGTATACGTAACTCAAAAAGCTTTTGAGTTCAAAGGTGTCGTCGTTCAAAGGACTAATGAATCAACATAAATTAATTAATTATTGAATTGATAGATTATTACTCATAATTATATACTGTATATCAAATTAGGATAATCTTTTTACTTGCTTAACTTGAAATTCTTGCTGAGGATTGACAGACCGTTGGGTTTGGCAGCAATCCTGTCTATTTCATCCCAAGATTTACGTATCTTGTCATGACATTTCTGACATATAAAATGTAAGTAATGAATATTGTTGACAGCATGATTATTGAAATTTATTAATAGGAATATACGATATATATTGAAATATAAGTAATGCATATTATTGACAGTATAACTATTGAAATATTTTTACTTACTTTGAAGACTTTGGATACTATATAAAAGTAACTGTGTTTTGGACATGTTTCTTCAAAATAGAGAAGAGGGGCTGACGATGCTAAAGCCCCAAGCGGCCAAGCGCTATGTGTGGGTATTTATTTGAGTTTAAACCAAGCTGCTAACACTTTTAAAATGTAGAAAATCAAACAATTATCGATAACGAAAGAGGCATGAAACATTAATTAGAGAAAGTTCATATTTTATTCTAAAATTATTAATATTTACGTCAATAACTTTTTAGTAATCGATTATCAAAAGTTATGTTTTTTTTTTGTTTATATATAATATCTAAAAATAAATATATATGGAAATATGATATACAAATATTTTGATCTATTATGAATTTATGATGTATATTGTATAATGGTAAACGGTAAACTTACTTCCACCGTAGGATCCACCGATAACTATTATCGGACTGGGTTTTGCCGAATATTACTCCTTAATAAGCATAAGAACTAGGTAACAACCCGCACATATTGCGGATAAACCAATTCAAATAAATTTATTGTTGGGAAGTTGATATTTGTTTGTGTAAAATAAAATATGTAAATAATTTTTTTTTTGTTTTATTCAAATTTACGTTATTTTATGTAAAAATATGTTTCATCCGTGAAATATTGGAAAGTAAATAATAATTTTAACGCGGTGAAAATATTTCTATGAAATTTATTTTAATAAAACATGAAAATTATTTATTTTTTTTAAAAAGAAATTAATTTGTTATTTTTTAAAGAAATATAATATGGTTTCAAATTAAATGACTACAAATAGTTTAGTTTATTTAATGAACTTTTATTTAAGTCTATAATGGCATAGATATAATTAGGATTAATTAATAAGTTTTATTTGCTAAAATGTGCTTCAAGCTCTCTGGCGACGATACATTAGCATTTTTTCAAGAGTGCTTCTCTATTAATATATAGGAGATATTTGCTAAAATGTGATTCAAGCTCTCTGGCGACGACACATCAGCATTTTTTCAAGAGTGCTTCACTATTAATATATAGGGGATTAGAGCATAATCCACTAGGGCTTGGGCAATATTTAAGTAACCTAAGGTTTTGGCACTCTTTACGGTTTCCTCCGGTGACCGAATGGCATTGTTTTGCCATAAAACCTATGCTGCATTACATTAAATAATTTGAATTCCACATTAAACAAAATTAGTTCTAAAAGGTAAATTTCTGTTAGGCTAAATATGTCCACTTTTGACTTGATTAAATAATTTAAATCAAGAATTAGACTACTTTCTTATTGTTGTTCTTGATTCACTAGATGGAGTTTTGTTAGGAATTAGTGAACAAAGAACAAGACAAAATTCAAAGAAACGTGAAGGACACATAGTGCCAGCTCAAGTGATGACTCACGTTCAGGACTACAAGCTGCAGCTAACCGTTTTTTTCGTCGAGCCTGTAAAAGCAAAAGCAAAAGCGGTATTCGTCTTATTTGCTCCCTACAAAGAGACCGTCACTACAGTAACGCCAAGGAAGAGGCAACATTGTAGAAGCGGCTAGAAGGGAACTAGGGTTACTGAGCAAGCATCTATTTAAAGCAAGTGTATGTATGAGAGAGAGCAGTAGGTTAAGTAGAGAGAACAAAAACAAAAAGTAAATTTGTGTTTTGTGTTCTTCAGGAAACAGAGAGAGACAAGAGAGATTGAATCGAGTGAGCTTGTAAGGGGCTTAGTGGGTGAGAGATCTCTTTGTAGAAAACTCTATGATTAGTGTATTGCGAGAGATAGATCCCGGCCCAGATGTAGCTTCCTTGTTAACGGAAGTGAACTGGGTAAACATCTGTTGGTGTGCTCTGTTTTTTCTTTTGTTCTGTTTTAGTTCTGTTGGGTTTTGAGTTCATTATATTGAGTGTTTATTCAGAAACAAACCTAGTTAAGTTCTCTAAATCCTTGGTTTAAGCTTACTCAAGCTAAACTCATCAGCTTTAGCCTTTGTTTAGCTTGTCAATAGCATTACAACTAAAATTTTGTGTTTGTGATCGTCAAATATCATGATTGGTGGGAGATGAAGTACTAAGATATCATTTCGCAGCTCTCAGATTTTCCACTGGTTGATTTAAGTGGAGATGCGAGAACCCATTGTTTCAAAGAACCTACCGTTGGATTGCGTATTCACGACAAGTTACTTGTGAATTCTTCACTGGTCAATGGGAATCAAACCATTGTTGACTTCAGAAACTGAAGGTATATGTGTTGACTGAGTTTTATAAGCTATCAGATAATGTCATAAGATTAGTGCTAAGACAAGAGGTGATACAAATGTTGAGAGATAGAAACATCATAGATGCCTCATAGATGGTGTGGAGACAATGAGCAGAACTAGCAAAGATGCTAAGGGACTACTTGACAAATTGCGATAAGAACACGTGCAAAGTTCCGAAGTAGTACAAGAAGCCAACTGTGTGACTACCTTGAAGAGTTGGAATACATGACTCTATGATAACTTAGACAAGCCAAGAGGGTCAGATATATCAGAGGATGTATCAAACGTCTTAAGTAGTTCTTGTACTAGTTCTGATGTTAATACATGAAGTAGTACAAAAAGCTGAATTGAAGAGTTTAAGTACAAAAGCTTAAGGCCGACTTGGACAAGCCAAGTGGCGGTTGCTTAGCTGGATGAAGATATTGAATGGAAGATTTAAGATGAGATCATGGAGAGAAACTTTCCTTATCCAAAAAGAAAAAGGAAAGTATTCAATTTTCTATTTGTTGTATAATAGGAAAGTTGCCAACCCTAGGGGTTGTGCAATTGATATAAATATCAAGAAGGCACTTCATGAAGACTTGCACGCTTCAAGGTAGTTTTGAGAGATGCACACAAGATGTGTGGTGTCGTCCCATCAACAAGATAGAGAGATCTTTTGATGGTTTAGTTGAAGATCTACACTAGTCAGAAAAGACAATTAGTGGTAGTCTCTTTCATTGTAATTCTAGGAAAGAGTGGTGGATGCCATATAGCAATTGTAGGTTGCAGCCTTTTCTAGTGAATGAATTCTGGACTTGATTCCGAGGATGTATGATATCCGAACCCCGTTAACAAAGCTTGTGTCTTATTTACTTTATGCTCATACATACTCGAAGTCGATCATACACGTAATTAGAATTAGTCACAAATATGTGTTTTCAGAAACGTTTTGGATCGAGGTTATACTCACTGTATCCAAGGCTTGATCCAGGAGGAAACAGAAGCCAACGTGACCAAACTCGATTTCAAGAACAAGCCAAAACTGGTGATTCTATCAAGAAAGGGGTCACAAGGGCGATACTTAACAAGAAACTTCTCGTGGAGCTAGCAGAAGAATTCAATGTCGAGGTTCTACTGTCTTTCAAGATTTTACAAACTTGGATTCCCTAAAAAACGGGAAATCTAGTTTTTGAAAGATTTAATCCATTTTCAAAGAACAACCAAAAACTCTCTTATATTGGTTTCTCATTTTCTTCTCTACGTCATTCTTTTCCTTTCATTTTTTCAACTTTTATTTTCAATTTTTTAATTTTAATCTTTTTAACAGAAACCAAAGACAAAATATTTAAAAACCAAAAACTACAATCTAAAAACCAAAAGCTAAAAAACAATTTGAAAAATCATTCCATTCATGGTCATAATTTTGTTTAATTATAAAATCTAAATCTTAACCATTTTATAATCTTAAAACGACATATAATTTCGTTTAATTATAAAATCTAAAACTCCTATTCTATTTTTTATAAATCCAAACTCACACATAATTTTCTTAATAAAAAATATACATATTTTGTTTCCTTAATTTATTTTAATTTTTCTATTTAAATTTTGATTTATTTTTTAAATATAATATGACATGACATATTATTGTAGTTTGATTAGATGATCAATAGGATTTAATAATAAGTATTCACCCTTAATTCTTCCTCAAATTTCAACAAATAATTGAGGAGGATGTGCAAGCCAGCGAGGTAACAAGATAGAAAAAAAATCGATATCAAACCCTAGAAAATTGATCTTATATCGAATTTTTTTGTTTTTTCTAACCTTCATCAAAGACCGACAAAACGTTGGAAAGCTTTTTTGAGATTATGGTTGTGGCGACTGCAATTCTCAGCCAAATGAGTGATGAAGAATTGGTGGCATTGAAGAGCGTGGTTAACAATCCTCTGAAAAAAGTGATTGTTGAACATAGTGCGAGAGAAATCTGAGCAGTCATAAAGATGTCATCTGTTTTACTGCTTTTAACTATTTTGTTATGTTCATGAGGTTGAAATTAAACATGATGCCTTTAGGTAGTAATGGATTATTTGATTTGTAATAAATATCATATGACCTAAAGAGTTTTTTTTATTTAACACTTTGATGAGTCCAATGTTGTTTCAGTTTGCATTTTTTTCGTTCAGAAAAGCCTTAAAGAAAATTACACAATCCGCGAATAGGGTTTTGGAGAAACAATTTCTTTCTGAAGAAAAAAAAAAATAATAGTTCAAGAATCATGCGTCTCACGCATCAACAAACACAAAATATTTGAATGAAAATTAAATTCATTATGTACAAATTGGTTTTGTGAGATAGTTTTAGATATGCTTTTCTTTAAATTTTATCGTTATTAGTTAAGATAATCAACCCGACCAAAACCCTCCTCTTCCACCTGTTATCTGGTACGCAGAGACCCATCAAAGACAACAACTCCGTCACATTATGTTTCAATCCCTCAACGAGGATATCTAACACCATAACGCTCAGATAGCTTCCATTCGCATATCTCCTCCTACTCTGAACCACACACCTTTCACCATTCTCAGACCAGTGTAAAAACCTTACAATTTGTTTTTGATTTTTTTTTGAATTATTATTTTTTTGGTAAGCTTGATTGATTGGTGTTTGAATCATATTTTAGATAGTGGTACTAAGATGTACGAGGTACTTGATGAGTTTATAAATTCAGATTTCTATATTTGTGAAATCAACATATCCCAAAGATCATCTAGATTTGATCTAATTCAACCACGAACACTTTCTTAAAGAAGAAGAAACACTAACCTTGATCCATTGTTTGATTATGCTTGATGATGGATCCAAGTCTTCAAATTGATTTTCTCCTCCCTTTGACCTTTTCTCTCTTATGATTCCTTTGATGGACAAGGAATCCACACTCTTCTCTCTTTCTATGTTTCTTTTTGTTGTTGTTGTTGTTGTTGTTTTGTTACGACATTCGTTCACTTTTTGATAGGTGACCAAACGTCACTAGTGAACCAACATAACAATCCACGTACGTCACTTACTTGAACAACCACATAATAACATATGTATATGTATGACAACCTTTCATGTAATTAATATAATACTTCAGATTAATTACACGTTATCATATATACGAATAACATAGAAAGATATTAACGATATTGAAACAACCTTTCCCGTTTTTTTTTATTTATAATAACAATATTAATTCACTAGTGGTCCCATACCCACTAACAACCTAGCAACAATCAACAACAACTGAAATAAAACAATTCCATTAAACCAATAATAATTTCAACAATAACAATCCAATAACAAACAATGCAATAATTCAGAACCAAAAATGAAATAACCAAGTTCCAACATCCTACAATATTCTATCAACTCAACACTAGCAACCTAACAATAGCTAGACCACAATCAATCAAGCCTCTAGAACATTCTCCTCCTCATCACCTTGATTCCACAATCACACTTTGCCTTTTCATGCACCACAAACACATATTGAGATGCATGAGTATTGTCATAAACACTCAATGAGACCATCCTTCCATCTACTGTGCTATACACACAAGCAACTGAGATTCCATTGTTAAGATTGGTGTCGACGGACACTAGGTTGGTGTCGATCGACGCAAGCACAACATGGTGTCGACCGACACTGCTTTTGCAGACACGAACTGCACGAATCCGAACGTCAATCCTCCGTTTCAAATCATCCCAAAACCGTCCCAAACTCTCCCAAACACCTCAGGAACCTATGGGAAACACGAAAACAACAAACCCAAGCAAGCAAACACCACAAATAAACAAAGAACAACCAAACAAAAGAGATCTCAGGCTTAGATCAGCCATGGTCAAGCACTCACCTCTTTTGCAGGAGATTCTAACACAAAACTGATGCCCTCACACTCCTAGCAAGCTTCTTATGCAATCCCAGCAACGAATCTCTCAAGAACAGCCAACAATTCTTCAAAAATCACCAAAACCCCAAGAACACTCTTTTCTCCTAAAACTCTCAAACGGCGACAAATGAGCACCTCCCAACCCTTTTTCGCCGACTCACCTCTTAAATATCTCAGTTTAGGGATTCTAGTTGAACCAAACCGAACTAAACAGCAATTAAAACAAACCAATCGAAACCGGAATTGTTGGTGTCCATCGATACACCCATGGTGTCGATCGACACTCAGACCAAAAATGCCATATCTGGTTCGCGGATGTTGCAATTCTCTCCCACCAACAAGGATTTGTCCTCGAATCCCGCAACATCGTCCATTCGCCAAGGACCCCTATGCCACCGTCAACATGGCCCGCACGTCCTCCGACCGGACTGAACACCGTCAGCCAAGGTTTCCCGTGCAACTGTCGCAACAGCCCACACACCTCCGACTAAACCCCGAGGTATCCCTCTAGCCAATATACTCACATCCAAGACGTCATTTGCTAACAACTCATTGCTTCTCCCGTCCGTGGTTGCAACCAACGAATCATGCCGGCTCGCTATCAGGCTAACCACCTTAAGCTACGACATCCAGGAAGTCACTCACACACACTCCCCCCGCTCTCAGGTTGCAACCCTCGAGACATACCGGGTTACTGCCGAGCCGCGGCTCACAGCTACGGTATTCAGAGAGTCTCAAAATCCCGCTCTTGGGTCGTCACCCTTAAGCGCACTCTCGGATCGTCATCCGAAGCAAACATACCACTCCCACTCTCTGGCCACAAATTCCATTGAGCTATCGGTATCACATGAGTTGGGCCCACACGCCTTGAGCAAACAAGTCTGATGTCACGAGTATCTCCCGACTAGATCTACCTCAACACTTTCCACAAAATTTTGTCTTTTTTGAAACTTTCTAAATCTGGAAACCTCCCTTTTGTGGAAACTTTCTATTTATGGAAACTTTCTATTTATGGAAACTTCCCAAAATTAGAAACTTGAGCTATTTATCTTTTCCCCATGACAGCAACAGTCAAACATAAAGAAAAATACTCATCTTATTAATCCCAAAATGTCATTATCGTTACAACCTCAACGAAAATACAAAATAAAAACAAAATAAGATACACAATCCAAGCCATCAACCCGCATCCCGAGAACCACCTTATCTTGGTACTTAGTCGCACAACCAACCACCCCTAAGCGACCAAGTATCAAGAGAAATGGGCTGGAATACTCCGTACCCGCTCCAGCCATGGACTACAACTGGGACCCGGCTAGACAAGCTCAAGTCGCAGCCTGCTTCTTAAACCAATTCTTAAACCTTGCCTTCAACCTTGCCTCTGGCTTCCAAGTCTGCTCCTCTACTCCATCACAGTCCCACATGACTCTCATCAAAGAAATTTTCTTCTTTCGAAGTTCCTTGACTCTCCTCTCGAGCACCCTCAACGGTCTCGCCTCCAAGGTTATGTTGGGCTGAAGATCCTCAGGAATCTTAGCCAACAACCGATCACCCTCCTGAAGACACTTCCTCAGCATCGACACATGAAATACCTTGTGGAACGGACGCATAACCTCAAGCAACTCCAGCCGGCCACTGGTCCCACCTGTCAACTACTCTGAACATACCCTGTACCTCGGACTCAACTTAGTCTCTGTCAATGACCTGTTCGGACCCGCAACATGGCCATTCTTAGGTACACTCTATCACCAACCTGAAACTCAAGATCCTTCCTCCTCTTATCAGCGTAGCTCTTTTGCCGATCTTGAGCCTCCTTCATGTTCAGCCTCAAAACCCGAATCTTCTCCGAGGTCTCCTGAACAAAATCCACACCATAAATGCTCCACTCCCCCATCTGAGTCCAGCAAAATGGTGTACGACACGACCTCCCATACAATGCCTCATAAGGAGCCATCCCAATACTCGCCTAGTAGCTGTTGTTATAAGCAAACTCCACCAAGCTCAAATGATCTGCCCAATGACCACCCCAATCCAATACGCACATCCTCAGTAAATCCTCCAAAGTCTGGATCGTGCTCTCCGACTAACCGTCCATCTGAGGACAATAGGCTGTACTCATATGCACCTTCGTGCCCATATCTGCCTGAAACGCCCTCCAGAATACAGAGGTCAACTTGGAAACTCTATCAAACACAATACTAGCAGGCACACCATGCAATCTGACTATCTCCCTCACGTACTTCTTGTCTAAAACCGCTGTTCCATCTGTTTTCTTGATGGCCAGAAAGTGCGCAGACTTAGTCAAACGGTCCATAATGACCCAAAGCGCATCAAACGTCCTTGACACAGGCAATCCCACCACGAAGTCCATCGTGATCATATCCCACTTCCACTCTGGAATGGGCAAACTCTGCAATAATCCACCAGGAAACTGATGCTCCGCCTTCACTAGCTGGTAAGTGTCACATTTCGCAACCCATTTGGCTACATCCTTCTTCATCCCGACCCAGTGATAATACCGCTTGAGGTCACAGTACATCTTGGTCGCTCATGGATGAATAGAGAACTTGCTCGAATGAGCCTCTCTCAGTATTTCCTGCCTCAACTCCTCACCCTTGGGCACACAGACCCGACCATGCACAATGATAGTCCCATTAGCAGAGACCTGATACTCCGAACCCGCAGCCTTAGAGACATTCACCAGCCCCTCATCACTCTCCTGAGCTAACCGCACTCTGCTCAACAAATCCGCTCGATCGGCTGCAACCAAACCCAACGGCTCCTGAGAAACCACACACAAACTCAAAGCACTGATCACCCCTACCAGAGACTCCATAACCTGCTCCTGAGCCAAAGCCGCCCGCTTCCGACTAAAAGCATCATCAACCAAGTTAGCTTTACCAGGGTGATAGGCTATCTCCAAATCATAATCCGCCACCAGCTACATCCACCGCCTCTGCCTCAAGTTCAGCTTGGGCTAAGTGAATATGTACTTTGGGCTCTTATGATCTGTAAACGCATGTACCTTTCCACCATAAACATAAGATCTCCAAATCTTCAGGGCAAAAACTACAGCAGCCATTTCCAATTCATGAGTTGGATAGTTGTCCTCATGCTTCCGCAACTGCCGCAAAGCATAGGCAATCACCTTCCCATGCTGCATCAACACACACCCCAAACCAACTCTGGATGCATCTGTATAAACCACATAGGGTTCTCCCTGCTCAGGCAAAGCCAACACTGGCGTAATAGTCAACATCTCCTTTAGGCTTGCAAAGCCCTTCTCGCACTCCTGTGACCAAACAAAAGGAACATCCTTCCCTGTCAACTTAGTCATCGGACGTGCTCTGCTTGCAAACCCCTCCATAAACCTCCTGTAATAACCTATCAACCCAAGAAAACTTTTGATCTCTGTGGCATTCTACAGTCTAGGCCAAACTCGGATAGCCTAAAACTTCTCCGGATTTACATAAACCCCCTCTGCAGAAACAATGTGACCCAGAAAACCCATCTCACGCTGCAAGAAACTACACTTGCTCAGCTTAGCAAACAATCTCTACTCCAGCAGCTTCTCTAGAACTGCTCTCAAATGCACTACATGCTCCTCAGGACTCATAGAATAAACTAGGATATCATCGATGGAAATGATGACAGCCAAGTCTAGAAAATTCCTGAAACATGCTGCTCATCAATCTCATAAACGCTGCTGGCACGTTAGTCAACCAGAAAGGCATCGCCAAGAACTCATAAATCCATACCTAGTCCTTCTACTTGACGAACAACACCGACACTCCCCACGGTGAAGTGATAAGACGAAATAATCCCCTATTTACTTCCTCAGCTCTAATAGACTAATAATCAAGTATTCTGACATCAACTCACCACCACCCGAATATCAACACCTCTTGTTCCATCCGAGAACCTCTAGTAACTTGTCACTTAGCGAAACTTCCACAAGGTAGTTTAATCCAAAATTAGCTTTCCGGTTAGCCATTCTCCACAGCAAATCATCAATACGAGCGTAATAAAATAAACAAGTACCATACATTCGCATATTCTGATTCACCGTATCGAATGCTTTGCAGGCCGCCAACTCAACCCACTTAACTTATTTCCCCCAACAAGCTTATCAAAACCATGAATCTAGCAACCCTGTCCATCTCCAATGAACTTCATCCAACATCGTCGCAACGATTAGATTATCCTGCCATGAAGGCTTCTCGTGAACTTATGCATCTGGCAAACATGCCTTTCCCGGCTCATACCTGCTGCAACTCCCCTTCCCGAGACTCCAGCACCACCGGCGCAACAGCCACACATTCATGACCGCTCCGGTCATAAAACCCTGACCACTGGTCAACACATCCAAAACCCAAGATTAAACCACCAGCACTCTCTCGAGGTCTACACTCAGTCGTTATGTTTATACTCACGTCCAAGGCATTTCTTCCTCCAAACTCCTCCACCCATAGGTCGCAACCCTTAGGCCATACCGACCTCACTCTCAGACCAGCGTCATCGAGTTTTACCGTCACACTCTTGGATCACCATCCTCAAGATCTCGGTATCAGGAGAATTACTCATCCCCTCAGTAGCAACAATCCTTAAAGACTATAAACATCTTTCGACCAAAGGTACTTCCCGTGGTACGAGTATAATATTACAATGTTACACCTGCCCACTCAACTTCTAAAATCCAACTGGATTACCCACCAAACAGAGAAATATCTGCTCCAACTACATATGTCCATCTATCCGCCTCTCTAGGCTCGATACCTCTCGCGAAGAATCTCGTACCGGTCATCTACCACTGCTCCATCCTCCTACATAAGATGGAAAGTCCTCAACATCTGCAGCCCTCGGCTGCACCCCGCCACATGCGATACAACTGGAGCCTGCACTTGTACCCCTCTCGGTAACCGCTCCAACAGATGCGCCAACAGATCCGCCAAGCGATCATCTCGACCCTGGGCTCTACCTGCTGCAACCCCACACCTGGGTTCCCAGCACCCCCGGCACGTCACCGGCTAACCCCCTCTGGTCCCTCCTGATACGCTTGCGACCCTCTAACGTACCTCCTCGTGGAACTCTGGACCACATACTCGCTGGCCTAGGGATCCGCCGACCATGACCACGACCACGTCCCCGTCCACGACCAACAACTCAAACACCTTTAGCCACTGCACTTCTAAGAACAGAGGCTAACAAGCAATCTTAACATAATACAAAAATCCAAAAACCAAAACTCACCGTGGAATCACACTGTAGGCTCAAAGAAGATTTTCTAGGACTCTATGCCACGCACAATTGACTAACTTACATAATCAATCAAGACATGCAATCCCAAACATCTACAGCACAAAGCCTAGTGAACCCAAACCTAGAATTGTAAGGGCTCTGATACCAAAATGAAACAACCCTTCCCGTTTTTTTTATAATAATATTAATTCACTAGTGGTCCCATACCCACTAACAACCTAACAACAATCAACAACAGCTGAAACAAAACAATTCCTTTAAACCAATAAGAATTCCAACAATAACAATCCAATAACCAACAATGCAATAATTCAGAACCAACAATGAAATAACCAAGTTCCAACATCCTACAATGTTCTATCAACTGAACACTAGCAACCTAACAATAGCTAGACCACAATCAATCAAGCCTCTAGAACATCTTCCTCCTCATCGCCTTGATTCCACAATCACACTTTGTCTTTTTCTGCACCACAAACACAACAATGCAATAATAGCCACTGCATGAGTATTGTCATAAACACTCAGTGAGGCCATCCTCCCATCTACTGGGCTATACACACAAGATCCTGAGATTCCATTGTTAAGCTAAACAAATAAACACAATCAACACATCAAACCAGGCAAAACTCAGAATCAGATAAGATTGGTGTCGACCGACACTAGGCTGGTGTCAATCGAAGCTAGCACAACATGGTGTCGACTGACACCATACATGTGTCGATCGACACTGCTTTTGCAGACGCGAACTGCAAGAATCCGAACGTCGATCCTCCGTTTCAAATAATCCCAAAACCGTCCCAAACACCTCAGGAACCTATGGGAAACACGAAAACAACAAACCCAAGCAAGCAAACACCACAAATAAACAAAGAACAACCAAACAAAAGAGATCCCAGGCTTAGATTAGCCATGCTCAAGCATTCACCTCTTTTGCAGGAGATTCTGACACAAAACTAATGCCCTCACACTCCTAGCAAGCTTCTTATGCAATCCCAGCAACGGATCTCTCAAGAACAGCCAACAATTCTTCAAAAATTACCAAAACCCCAAGAACACTCTTTTCTCCTAAAACTCTCAAACGGCGACAAAAGAGAACCTCCCAACCCTTTTTCGTCGACTCACCTCTTAAATATGTCGGTTTAGGGATTCTAGTTGAACCAAACCGAACTAAACAGCAATTAAAACAAACCAATTGAAACCGGAATTGTTGGTGACGATCGATACACCCATGGTGTCAATCGACACTTAGACCAAAAATGCAATATCTGGTTCAAGGATGTTACAAATATATATATTGTTAAGGAAGGAGGGTTATCAATACACCTAGTTATAATCATTAACCGAAACCGATCCATCATGGTGTCGTCTTATATATTATAATTCATTAACGTTAATATGAACTTGAACTTTATAATTAAACCGAAAGACATATAGGCCACGTAGAATATAAATATTCTTACATTCTCCCACTTGAACTTTATGTCAACTTAATGGTTTAATAACTTTAATGCGCGCTTTTATATCAAGATCATTTGACCATAATAAAACCAGAACTAATCGAATCATGGCGGTCACAAGTCATTGAACGACATGCTCCCTTCCATGTATCACAAATCAATTCCTGTTTTATATTATTTTTTTATATTGAGAAGAACCTTAATTCTCAAAATAGTTATGTTATCTATAAACAATAAATGTGTACACATACTTTTATGATAACATGTTTAATAAAAAACAGAAACATAACTTTAAGTGAATTCATAATGTCTCATACATAATAAGCATCTTATAATCAAAACAGCAAGGTCTTATCTATAACACCCATACGCTCTACATGGCCAATGAACACATTGGGTGGTAATCCCTTAGTTAGCGGATCTGCAACCATCATATCCATCCTTATATGCTCAAAAGACACTCTACGTTTCCGCACTTCTTCTTTGACAGACAAGTACTTTATCTACATATGTTTAGCACCTTTCGAGTACTTGTCATTCTTTGAAAAGAAGACAGCTGCAGAATTATCACAGTAAATTCTCAGCGGCTTCTCTATGTTGTCGACAATCCGAAGCCCTGAGATAAAGTTCCGCAGTCACAATGAATGAATTGTGGCCTCAAAGCATGCCACAAATTCGGCCTCCATAGTGGAAGAACCAATGACAGACTGCTTTCCAATTTTCCACGATATTGCTCCTCCAGCTAACAAGAACAAATATCCAATGCATCCGGCATAGTCTGAATCTGAATATCCAATGACCTCGAGTCATCGGACCTCATGTATGTAAGCATGAGCTTTTTGGTGCCTTGCAAGTACCTGAGAACCTTCTTTGCAGCCTTCTATATCTCTCTAAGACCTTATTGATATATCCTTTTTGAGACAAACTTAGTAATGCTCGTGATCTATCTTGGATTATTTCTATTCCAATCACATAAGATGCCTCACCCATATCTTTCATTTCAAAGTTCTTAGATAAATATATCTTTATATCATGTAGCATAACCATATCATTCGCATCAAGCAAAATATCATCAACATATAAGACTAAAATTACAAATTTGTTCCCACTGATCTTTATGTAGATGCATCGATCAACAATATCCTCTACAAACCCATATGACGTAATGGAATCATTAAACTTCAAATACCATTGTCTGGAAGCTTGTTTAAGTCCATATATTGACTTTTTCAGTTTAGACCATCTCCAATGTATATCTCTATTTTTTACTCTATTATAGAGTAACTCTAAAATAGAGCATGGTTTTTCTCCAATGTGTTACTCTATACTTGACTCTAAAATAGAGGTAGTGTAAAAAAATAGAGTTGAGAATAGAGTTACTCTAAATATAGAGCAATCTCATCATTTTCTCTATTTTAGAGTAAAATAGAGTAGGGTTGGAGCAAATGTTGCTCTATAATAGAGTCTTGACTCTAAAATAGAGTGGGGTTTGAGATACTCTTACACACTAGATGTTCATTTCCTGTGACCACAAACCCTTCAGGCTGATCCATATATACTTCTTCCTCAAGCTCTCCATTAAGAAAGACGGTTTTCCCATCCATTTGGTGAAGCTCCAAATCATAATGAGCCACCAAAGCCAAAACAATTCTAAGAGAATCCTTCTTTGAAACTGGAGAGAAGGTCTCTTTATAGTCAATGCCATCTTTTTGGGTGAAACCTTTGGCAACAAGGCTAGCTTTGTATCTTAAATTTTACAAAATGATATTTAGGCCCTAAATGTTTAGTAGTTGGTTTCTCATTTTCTTCTCTAGGTCATTCTCTTCCTTTCATTTTTCCATTTTTTATTTTCAATTTTTTATTTTTTAATCTTTTTAACAGAAACCAAAACCAAATATTTAAAAACCAAAAACTACAATCTAAAAACCAAAAGCTAAAAACCAATTTGAAAAATCATTCCATTCATGGCCATAATTTTGTTTAATTGTAAAATTTAAATCTTAACCATTTTATAATCTTAAATCGACATATAGTTTCATTTAATTGTAAAATCTAAAAACCCAAAACCATTTTTTGTAAATCCAAACTCACATTTAATTTTCTAAAAAAAAAATATACATATTTTGTTTCCTTAATTTATTTTACTTTTTCTATTTAAATTTTGATTTATTTTTTAAATATAATATGATATGACATCTTGTTGTAGCTTGATTAGATGATCAACATGATTTAATAATAAGTATTCACCCTTAATTCTTCTTCAAATTTCAACAAATAATTGAGGAGGATGTGCAAGCCAGCGAGGTAACAAGATAGGAAAAAAAATCGATATCAAACCCTAGAAAATTGATCTTATATCAAATTTTTTGTTTTTTCTAACCTTCAAGGGCTGTTAATTTTTTCTTTTTTTTTTGGTAGTATAGATGCATCTGGGAACGAGTCAAAGACCGACAAAGCGTTGGAAAGCCTTTTTGAGATTGTGGTTGTGGCAACTGCAATTCTCAGCCAAATGAGTGATGAAGAATTGGTGGCATTGAAGAGCGTGGTTAACAATCCTCTGAATAAAGTTATTGTTGAATATATTGCGAGAGAAATCTGAGTAGTCATAAAGATGTTATCTGTTTTACTGCTTTTTAACTACTTTTTCTGTTCATGAGGTTGAAATTAAATATTACTAGGTACTAATCTGCGGAAAATCGCATGCTGAACTTTTTTTTGATGAAAATTTGTAATAATTTATTTTCGTATTATGTTATTTATTAATTTTTAAAATCTTTAACCTGTGCTGGTAAAAAATATTGATAAATTTGTACTTGTAGATTTTATTCGATTAGATTTTAAAATCTTAGCTGTTAATTTTTTAATAATATTTTTTTTAAGTACAAATTAGTTTAGATTCGAATATATTCTATTTAATTTTGTAGATTTAATTTAATTTGATCTGTTAATAATTTTTTTGTTTATTAATAATTAATAAAGATTAAATAATTAATTAAGGTTTTCTAATGGCAAGTGAATGTAATTTTTTACACATATTTAAGGTTAGTTTTATATTTGTACTTCCCAATTAATATATTAGGATGCCTTTAGTTGGTAGTGGATTCTGTGATTTGTAATAAATATCATATGACCTAAAGAGTTTTATTGATTTAACTCTTTGATGAGTCCAAATGTTGTTTCAGTTTGCACTTTTTCGCTCAGAAAAGTCTTTAAGAAAATTACACAATTGGCGGGTAGGGTTTGAAATTACAACATCTCAGTATTTTTTTTTTTTTTTTTGGTAAGCTTGATTGATTGGTGTTTGAATAATATTTTGGATAGTGGTACTGAGATATACGAGGTACTTGATGAGTTTGGCTACGAGTTTACTGTAGCAGATCCCTTCGAGAGGTTTTTCCATTACCTACAGCTTCTCACCTCTGATCTGAGTGACCTGTTCCTGGACGAGTTGTATGAACTGAGAGAACTCCTTCTGAAAGTGGTGGCACAAAACAACAATCTTGGTGACTAAGAGACCATATTACCATTTTCTCTAGTAGTTAACTTGTCTTTCTTTTAGGTGGTGTAAAATACAATTCAACAGTGTGTTAAATATGTAACCAATCCTTATGTTTTGAATGCTTGTTTGGATAATCATATTGATGAGCAATTTGTGTGTGTGCGTCTCTCTCTCTCTCTCTCTCTCTCTCTAGATTTTTAAGAATACCAGACGATGCAAGAGTTTTACAAAGTTTGGTAATAAATCAAAAGTTAGAATTTTACTAGGCCATAAATCAGAAGAAATGAGTAACTGTTCTTAGCCTTGGCCTACGGTTTTTGTCTCAGAACAGTAGGAGATGGGTTGATGCGTTCTGTTTGTTATATTTGTTGACTAGAGCAGACATAGATGGATGAAGCTCATCTTTGGGATGAGACTACCTGGAACCAAAACCAGAACAAGAAGGGAAAACAAGGTTTCTCTATTTCCGCTGGTAGGTCAATTATCCTTAGTTTTTCTATTCCATTTTGCATTTTACTTCTTTCGTTTCTCTTTTGCAATTTCACTTAGGTTGTTAGAATAAACTCCAATCTTTATTTGCTTAGCTTAACATTTTTGTGTATTCCTAGTGTTTTAGATCTCTAGTTTTCTGTGGATTCGACTCTCAAATGCTATAAACGATAGCCATTAGATTGTGGCTTATGGATCTAGAGGAGATTATTAATTGATTGAAAAACTCTTAATCAAAGATAAATACATAAATATAAAAATTGTTTTGCTCTTTAATTTATACGAGCATAATGTGGTTCTTAACTGTGTACATAGAGATGCTTTAATTAAAATGTATAACTTTAAACTAATACAGTTTGATATATGTTTTTTTGTCATTGTTTGATGTATATTTTTATTAAAAAGCTCACTAAAGTTTTAAGATGTTATAAAATGTTTAAAACCAAAAAAGGCAAAAAAAAAAAAGAGAAAAAAAAAGTTTATATTTTACATTAGCTTATGTGATGTTTTCTGTTAACTACAAAAGAGAACATAATAAAATTGTGCTAATACTTCTCCTACATCTACAAAAAAAAATTATAATTATAAGTAACTATGATTTATGCTATATGTAAAAGCACGTAACAATCCAAGAACCATTTTACTTTTGTTCTTTCAGATATTTTTGGAATATTTAGTTTACATGACTGACAGTATTGTAGTTAAACTTTCTCAAGTATCTTTAGTAATCCGAACAAATAGAAACAAGACATTTATATTCTCATATATCATAAATATTTTTTTTTTAAACTTGGCATTTACATACTACCAACAAAAAAAATACTTGATATTTACATACTACCAACAATTCATGATTCTTTAATTTACCCAAAACATGTGAGAACGTTAAGAGACAATCAAAATATTGATCTTGATATAAGACTTGCGTTGAAAGTTGAAACCAATAAACCAGTTTTAGAATATCAAAAATTAATATATCAAAAAACTTTGGTGAAAATTAAACAGGAAAAATCTCTAACACATATTTGCGATTTATAAACAAATTTATAAACTAATGTAGGCAAATTTAAATAGTTTCGTTGAAAATTCATCGATATTCCCACCAATCATGATACTTGACGATCACAAACACAACTTCCTTTTTAAATACGCTACAAATTTTTTATTCTTGTTTATAGCAAAAAGAAATCTAGAAACCATTAGATATAAATAATAACATTAACTGTTTAACATAACTTTGTTTTTTTTATTGCAATTACCATGCAATATAACATTTTGTATAACTCAGGAAACTCAGTGTAAAATTGATCAATCTATTTGAATTTTTTTTTTGTTTTTTTTTTGTTTGGGCCTTTGGTGATGCCGAAGAATTAAGAATACCTTGATGTGTGTTCATGTGGATTAACAAGAGAGAGAGACACAAACAAGCTAGCATTAACATCCAAACAAATTCTTGTGATAAAAACCAGTCATAAACCCCACATTAATAGCATTTTACACAACAAGACTAAACGAATTAGAGAACATGGGTAAAAGCAAATCGGTTATGGTTGGATTACCTATTCAGGGTTGCGTTGATTTATTGCATTAGTCACATCTTCCAAAGCATCCAAGCACTGAATGCGCACAGCGGCCGTCATTTCAACCACACTTGCTCCTACCTCATGTAACTTACCAAGTGGGATGAGATCTTTCTCATTGGTCTTTCTCATGAGTCTACACCACCAAATCACAAAGATATAGAGTAAAAAAAAAATCGGAATTACACTAATAAACAACCTAATATTAGCTTACCCTGGAAGAGCAGAAGCATGGTGGTACCTATCTCTGTTGGGAAAGACCACAAATGCATCAACATTGTCACCAGAATTTGACTTCAATACCTAGTGGAGTGAAGGAAAGTATGAGTCCTTTCCACACGCTCGTTATTATCCATAGCTAGGAAGAGAAACGGAAAAATATCTTAGAATTATTTAGAGAGTTGGACTTGTGTTCTTAGATCGAGCTTTCCGATCTATACGGAGGTGGGCTTTAAAGAAGGAAGGAGATTGATGAATTTTTAGTCATTTACATATAGTTTTTTTTTCTTTAAATAGTTTTCGTAAAAATCAACGATATTCCCAACAATCATGATACTCGACGATCACAAACACAACTTCTTTTTTAAATATGCTATAAAATTCTCATTCTTGTTTATAGCAAAAAAGAAATCTAAAACCATTAAATACAGAAATTAACATAAACTGTTTCACATAACTTTGAAATTTTCACTTGAAGTATGTGATAGACGCGGAGAGAATCATGTATCTACGTACCATTTATCTTTTGCGAGAAAAAATTCAAAAAAGATGATCAAAATATTTTTATGAGTTGATTAAATAATTTAAATCAATAAATTATCTAATTGGAATTCTGAAGCAAAATATAAATTTTATAATATATACTAATTAACTTTAATGTATGCTAATTTTAGTTATTGCATAATTTGCATCTTCATCTTACGATCATATTCTGACTCATTTTTCATTTATAAACCACCTATAGATAATTACTTACTTGATATTCGAATCCATTTATCAACCACCTCTAGATTACACATCATTCATTGATATACATGTGACATGAATCTATAAACGGCTAGACATAAATACAAGACTTATTCAAATTTGAATCTATTAAAAACCAAAAACTTATTCTAACGTTAAGTATTCGATCTTGTAATTTCAAACCAATAAAGCTTGTATCGTTCTATTAATTTGTTTTAATAACTATATTCATGTGATCATATGCCATAGTACCCTGAGTCATTTGATCGGGGTAACACTACAAAAAAAACCTACATTAATAGCACATGAAAATAGCTCGATTTACTCAATTGCTATTGAAGATAAGTTTGTAATTTTAGACGTGATATGATAGCATTTAATAAATGCTAAGCCAAAAAATCTCTAAGCGGGAATCTAAAATCCCATAGTCCGCCAACACTTAGCCAAATAATTCAGAAAAACGCCTTTTCCTCTTTCTCTAGTCTCTACATCTATTTCTCAATACTTTTTTCACGCTCTCTCCTTCAACCCTAATCCCCTTTCTCTATCTCCATAACTCAAACCCATAGGCAATAAAAAAAAAAAATCAGATCTGATCTTCCTATTGTCTACGTCGATGACCAGCCCAGAATCAAACCCAGATCTTCTTCAACCTCTTCTCATCGTCTTCTATTTCTTTTCTCCTCCTTCTCGGCTCATAACCTTCAACCACATCACCATTAAACACTATAATTATTTTTCCTTCACCTGTACTCAGAAATTTCTCCGATTTGGTATTATTTGAACTCAAATCTCCTTCATCCTGAGTTGAGTCTGAGTTTACTCGCCGTCCGAGCTATTGCAAAGAGGACTCATGTTACTTATATGCAATTTCGAACCAGAATCGATTTCAATTACAAATTAATATTGTGTTTGTTATTTTAAATCTTCAGATCTGATTTTGTATCCCACGATATAGCGATTATGAAGCCAGAGAGAGAGACGAAGAGAGGAGTCTGGGTTCGATAAAATTGGCGGAGGGAGAAAGAAAGAGTCTTGGTTCTTACTCTTATCTTAGTTAACATCTTATTGTTGACATATTTATTTTATGTCAACTAGAACATGATCTGACTTGTTACAACATATATAAGTGTTATCCATTGGATTGAATTCTGCAATATTTAGGTTTGCAAAGATAAATTTCTTAGGAAGTTTGAATTTGTTCTCACGGATTAGGATTTAGGACAAGTTTTTGGTTTCTAAACAACATTGTGTATTGTTCTTTCTTGTTGTGGTGTGTAAGGAGCAAAGGATAGTGAAAGCAGAAGAGTGGGATTCGTTAATGGAGATCCTTCTTAAGCCATTGTCTGCTGCTTTCAGAGTTATTTCCAATTGCTTATGTATGCTTTGTTTATCTACATCCTTGAACCGTTTAACAGTTTCATTCATGGTTTAAGTTTTTGACTTTTTAATTTGGTTGGATCTCTGTTTATTATGTGATTCTTTAGTGGTAAATTTGCGATGATCTTCGACTCAAGTTGGAGAATGATTTCATGAAATCTCTTCAGGATGAGGTAAATAATACATTGACTCTTGCTTTTGTTTTTGTATCATTTTGTACAATTCTCAAATGTTGAATTCTTTGCCTTCTACCTAGGCTATAGAGAGTGGTGAACTGGCTATCAAGCCTTTGCCTTGGTACCCTAATAATCTTGCTTGTCATTCTAACTTTTTATGTATTATTTCAGCTGCTTGAAATATATCATGAATCATCAGAATCAGGATCTCTACCTAATGGAATGGTTTGTTAAACTCTATCATCTTCCATTCATTTTGGTTGATAGATAATTTGTTTGTTTCTAATTGCTTTGGTTGATTCAGGTGGTGGTGAATGAACTGCAACAACAACGATACTTTGTCCAAAGAAGCATCTGAGGTTAATCATCATCTGAGTTACATGTATATGTTCTAGAACTTAGAAGTTTGTCTCTATTTTTTGGTGATGTTAGTTTATTTTAATTAAGATTTTTATGTAAGACTTTATATTATGTAAGACTTCATTTTGTTAATGTAATAATAATTTTATGTATGTTGGTGATTTTATGAAATAAAAATATTATATATATATATATATATATATATATCTAATTAAATAAATTCTGCAAAATAGGATTCAAATATACAAATTATAAAATTTATATACCAAAAAAATAACACTAATTTTGTGTTACCATAAAATGTATTATAGCAGTAATCGAATGCTATAATATGAAAATGCTATCGTATGTAGGTATTTATTATAGCATGTCAAAAACGCTATTGTATGTGGGGGGTCTACCGTGGCTGCCGATGTCACAGCATTTACGATAACGCTATGTAATATCTATGATAGCAGTTTTCTCACGCTAACAATGTCAATATTTGTTGTAGTGTAAAAAGGATTTTAGCAGAGGAGAAAAGAATGGTTTTTAATTTTTTAGTTTGTATTATTGTTATTAATCCAAACAGACAAATATCGTTGATGAAACTTTTCATGATTCCCATGGCTTTGCTCGAGATCCCGATGTCTGGGTGGACTTGTTTCAGCACCTTGGAGATGTAGATCGTGTATGTCTCCACGTTCTTCTTCGATCTCTTCCTCATTTTCTTGTCTCCGTCGACGGCTGGCTCCTTGGGGAGTTTCTTGAGGGCTTTTGGTTTCTTCTCTGCCGCCGCGGCGGTTTGGGTCGCCGGAGTTTTCTCCGCCGGTTTTCTTCTCTGCAGATGTGTCATGTTTATGAATGCCTATGCACTCGACATACCTGCATGATGGAAATCTTATAGATTTACGATCCTAATTCGTAGGTCTAATTTTAAAGAAGCCCTTGACTAACAACGATACCTTAATTTATTACAGCCAATTTTGTTTTACATATGTTTTCTTTAATCATATATTCATATATATTACAACCAGTGAACTATTAAATCGATATTTTAAGATCCTTAAGATCATTGTGATAGGTGGGAATCCAAGATTCAACGATCTTAACTTCTTTCTTAGTGTAATAATTGCAAAACATTTTGTACTCAATTACATATAAAATTTTTTAAAAAATTATTTTTATGTAAATTTAGTATAGTCCCAGTTAGGGGTGTCAAACGGGCATGCCCGCACCCGAACGGGCCGACCGTGACGGTCCTGTATTTTCAGTGATCCACTGCGGGCATGTCCGCCACGGGCGGCGGGTGAAATATCAATGCCCATGCCCGCTCCGCATATCTTTGCGGACTAACGGGCATGCCCGCGGGCATCTCTTCTTCTCAAGAACATCACCGATGGCGTCAAAACAATACGGAGCAGAGAGGTTTTGGTTGGTGAGTGGAGACTGGGGAGAGAGAATGGTGTAGTTACGATACCTCTCACAATGATGTCAAGAACAGTGGCCAAAACGATGCAAGCTTCCACATCCATACATCGAAGATACCCTGTAAGTGACTCATGAGAGCGAGCCATAGATAATAAATTTAGACAGAAATTTGAGTAGAGCTCAAATCTAATTACCAAACTTGTAAAAGAAAAAAAAATCACCTTTGATTCGCAGCAGCAATTGGTCGGTGTTTCAAAGGCTAGCAAAAAAATTGCTTCAGCAGCAGCAAAAGAATTGCTTCAGTAAGCAGCAAAATCGGTGTCTCAAAGGCTAGCAAAATCGATTGCCAATCGGTGTCTCAAAGGCCAACAAAAGAATTGCTTCATCAGCAGCAAAAGAATTGCTTCAGTAAGCAAAAGAATCTCCTCTGTTCTCCTTGAATTTCCTCCTCTCTCAAAGGCGAACTCTGCGATGTTGGCAATTTCGCGGACCACCCACATGACTGCGGGCGTGAGCGGACAAAATCCATTTGACCCGCAAACCAAACGGGCTATGCCCGCGAGACCCGCCGATTTTTGGGCATGAAATTAAGGGCCCATGCCCGACCCGCTACTATACCTAACGGGCCATGCCCGCAGGCCTAAGGCCCAATTGACACCCCTAGTCCCAGTACAAATGCACTTGTTGCACATACCTATTGCCGGCCCTGTTTCTTACGTTGCTCCACGAGCCAATCCGGGTCTTCCTTGCGCTTCAAGTCAATATCCATACAATGAGACCCTAATCAATGTTTGTTTATTATAGGACAAATATATATAGAACATTAGTGAGAGAGTTCATGTACCCCTTGGATTAACGCTTAGTTATCTAATAATTTACCGTCTTTTGTCGTTGATAAGCTCAAATTAATTCCTAGAGCTACTCTCTCAAACAAGAGATCACTGCAGTACTTAGGAGTCGAATCCACAGAGATTCAAGATCAAACACAATGGATTATAGAGTTTTGTTATTACACTAAACAAGTTAATTTAAATAAAGAAAAACAGGCAAAATAGTAAATAAAAGTTGTTGTAAATTCAATGGATCAAAAATGTAGGCCTAGGGAATTTCTCAGAAAATTATGAAATATTAAATCAATAAAATAATTAAGATTCAAGCAATAAAAATCAGATCTAGAGCTCTAAACTTTTGGTAAAATAAATCAGTTCTCACTGCAAGTATTATCTAAATTTAAAACCAGAAAATCCAAATCTTTTTGTAAAATTCTAAGTTAAAAATCAGCTTTAAGAACAGGTTTAGATAAGTTCACAAAATCACTAATTCAAATCTCTTTGCAAAAAGTAATTTTGTTCATCAATGGTTTAATCAGGAAAACAATTATATTCTCATATCAATTTATTTTCCTAAGATAAAAATTCTAGGTGATCAATCAAGAATTATTGTGAAGAACAACCAAAGATGAAGATCATAAAAGAATAAGAACCCTAAAAATCTCAGATCTAATAAATCATAAAAACCCTATGAAAAACCCTAAACCTAACAAGCAAATTACTCAGACATGTTTAATGAAGAACAAATCATAATTCTGAATAACATGCAATTGAAATTAAAAGAGTAAAGGGAGTTCAAGAAATTATTCTCTACAAAGCATTTCAGATTCTCTCTCTCTCCAAAGCTCTCAAGGTTGCTAGAAAACAATAATTGCTAGAAAACAACTTAAGGGTTTGTAAAAACCTAAAAATACTATATATATACATCCTAAAACACGTCCAAGGGCTTATGTTGCAATTAGAGAAGACTTTGGGCAAATTTGTAAAACTTCTAATTCTTGTTCTCTCGTCGGGTAAACAGGAGTGTCGATTGATGCCCATTTAAGTGGTGTCGATCGATGCCATGACTCTGATCCGACTCCAACTTGATTTCCTTCGGTAAAATGCTCCAAATTGTTCCATATTGCTCCATCCGTGCCAAATTCTTAGATAACCTGTAAAGACTCAAAAACAACCTAGAAACAAATCAAAAGACTCAAAAAGCACACTTATATCATGGTTAAAAACCGTAAAAACCATGATATATCAACTCCCCCAGACTTAGCCTTTGCTTGCCCTCAAGCAAAACAGAAACTTAGACCTATGAAAGAGGTTTGAAAACATAGAATTCACTCAACTGCTGGTAACTGATCTTCGCACTCTTCATCGCCTTGACTCTCAAGAACTTACTTTATATACTTTGTCAATTGAAAAGCATCAACATTCCTTACTCAAATCCCACAATTCTTTGGAATCTCTAGTCTCACCATTGTCATCTCATTACATAAATTATAGCAAGTACATGTGAGTTCTTACCTTGGTGTATCAAACAGTGGCATATGGACTCTCTTCAGGCCAAAACATTCTTCTTACATCTCCATTCCTCTCCCTTTTCTCACTTCCAATTTTTTCTTTTCTTATTTTTTTTTTCTAATCAAAGGTTTAAGCGAATACTGGGGTCATCGGTAATTTACCTACCCCTCGCTTCCAAGCTTTGTGTGATCATTTGACTCAAGAGTAGAATAATGAGGTCACTGGTAATTTACCTACCTCTCTAAACTGATCAAAATCATCTCATCTTTTATTCTCTCTTTTTTTTTTTCTGATTTTTCTTTTTTTTTCTAAGCACTGAAGGGAAGAGAGGGAAGACATACTTTGAAAAATTGCACTGTCTTGTATGACCTGAAGAAGAAGTCTAGTCCACTGATTTCTACCTCCAAAGTAAGAGATTAAGTCCGGTGAAAATCCTGATAAAATTTGAGACAGCGTTGGTTGAACTAGATATCCTTTGAATAAGAGCTTTCAGGATTGTTGATACAGCTCATAGTCTTTTCCACACTTCAGTTCTGAGGTCAAGCTTAGTCAAGAATCATTAGAGTGTTAGCCAAAGAACAAGAACCATTAGTTAGAGATCATAATTCAACAGAATTTTTTTTTTTTTTTTGAAAAATTTGACTCAATAAAAACAAAAATACGGTTTTGACACAATAAAACAAAAAACAAATTAGTAGTTAGTACTAACCTCCCCCAGACTTAAACAATACTGTCCCCAGTGTTACCAAGTAAGGGAAAAGTTAATAAACAAAAATGTGTTGAAAAATTGAATGAAAAATTGAACAGATTCTCGGGTTACCCATCGGTATCGACCGATACCATTCAAGGCGGCATCGATCGACACCCTCGGCGAATGGTGAATTCTTGGCCGAATCTCCTTGTTAGTTGCAGTTAGTTGTGTTCATGTGTTGTTGGATCAATCCTTTGATGTTAATTCTGTTAAGAAGCACTCAAACACAAACACAGGTTAAAAGCAACATGATAGATAGATAGTTCATAAGTTCAAACAAATTTCAAACACAAACTGACTCAAAGTAAGAATAAAAATGACTCAATCCTAAGAAGGGAAAAAGATAAAGAAAAACCATGATCAGAAGCTAAAACTCAGCAGAAACATCATCATCATCCTCATCATCAGAGACGGGATCAGCAGATGGTGAAGATGGCGAAGGGGACCTGTGCCTAGTACGCTTGGTAGGACGAATGCAGCCACACTGAGAAAGTCGAGCCATGCCATTCCAGATGGCACGCAAAGCAGAAACCACATAGGTCTGATGAGCTCCCTGGTCCATAGTGGCAGGATCCTGCGGTGGCTCTGGAAACTCAAATGCCGCAGTCCCAGAAGAAGAACCAGTCTCAAAACCCCCAGCAGGGTTAGTAGCAGGTGCAGCATCAGTAGCAGTCCGCGGAGTGCGATGGCAACGAGAAGGAGGAAAAGCAATGTAGTCATCAACAGAAGGGCGAAAACGTAACTGCTCTATATCATTACCAATGGTGGTAAGATCAGGTCGCGGAAGACGAACAAAAAGGTCTCATTTGTCATCAACAAACCTCCACAACAAACCCGGTTTCAACCAATGTGTACTCTTCAGATACTTCTCATCAATGAGAACTCTCCTAGTAACAACGCTGTAACCATCCAAGGGGACTCTCCTGAACTGAAGAATAGCAGTGATAAGGCTCCCTACACCCTCTGTCTTAGCGCCAGTACCCAGGAATGGCTTAGTCTGCAAATCAACCAGGTGGCGAGCGAAAATAGCTCCAAAGTTGAGGAGCATAGGGTCACGACGCTCATCAACAGACATAGAAGGAATCATGTTGCCAACACCACAACTCAAAAAGTAGAGCTCTACAGCTCTCATCTTGTTAGGCTCCATCTTACACTGAAAAGTGGTAGCAACAGCTCTAAGGACATATCTGAGTACAGGATGGTGGACCTCTGATTGAAGCATCTTCTTGGAATTATACACACCAAGTCCTATGTAAGACCACAAAGGAGAGAGATCCTCATAATGCTTGGACAAAGCAACTTTCTGATAATAACGGACCTAACAAAATACATCACAAATATGAGCAAAAGTGATACTATAAGGCATTCCGTTAATGAAGAAATGCAATTCACCGTCTCTTGCCATTGGTGCCTGCTCATTCTGATAAGTGATCCTAACATATGCCATGAATTGTCGCACTAAATCCGGATACAAATCATATTTCCTAGTACAGATAGTTCCTAAATCCATTCTATCAAGCAAAGCCAAGACCTCATCATGAATTCCCAACCTATGAAGAATAACATGATCAACAAACCTTGTAGGCTCAATCTCAACTCCCAGCCATGCATAGTAGAGCATTGTCTCATAATCTCCCAAAACACCCACTGGCCTATTGATGAATTCAGGCTTGCTAAGCTCAGGAAAGTTGTTTTTGGGCCATTCTCTCTCAGTTGGAATTGGTTGACCTTCCTCCTTTGGCCATGGAAATCTCGAGTGAATGGGAGATGGAAGAGAGAGGTCACGTAAGGTGGTGGGGGCTGTCGTCGGACGTTGCGGAGGCAGAGGAGCATTCGCCGGAGCTGACGGAGGCGGACGGCGGCTGGTCTGGCGAGGTGGGCGAGTTGAAGAGGAAGCTTCGCCGTCGTTGGTTCGAGCCTTCTTGTTGGATACCATCACTCCAAAACACGAAATTGACACTAGATCCAGGTAGAGGAGAGAAAATCGAGTGGATTAGAGCTTTGAATCACTCAAAACGGAGCTGTATTGAGAGAGTTATGGTGTCTTGAAGAATCTCATCTGGTTTGAGAAATAAAGAAGAAGATGGACGGCTCGAGGGTTTAAGTCGGGAGTGCCTCGGTTATAACGGTGCCGACCGATGTCCTTTAAGTGGTATCGATCGATGCTGCTTTTATTCGGTCCGGCCCAACTTCATTCAAAGCCTAGTAAGCTTAAAACCCAACAAAATCAAACCCGATTGGCCCGTTTTCTCGTCTCTGGTCCATACTAGTGTCGACCGATGCCCATTTAAATGGTATCGGTCGATGCTAGCTCTGATCAATGATAATCGAAACTTTTCCCATCAGATTTTTTTTTTTTTTTTTTTTTGAAACAATGAAAACTCAAAACCAAAAATTAATAAGTTAGTTATCCTAAAAGCAAAAATTCAAAAATAATTAACTTCTACCAGTGGGTTGCCTCCCACTCAGCGCTTGTTTTAAGTCATTAGGGCATGTTTATAGGGGGATCAGGTGAGGGTGATCTTAGGGGAGAAATATTGTAAAAATATTATAAGATCAGGTCTTAAGAACTTTTGTTAAGAAGTTAGTTATTGGGAGAACAGGTATAAGATCTTAAGATTTAATAATATAATATTATTATAGAAATTTAAAAATGTTTAATAAGTACAAAGATTAATGTTTAAAACTATTTAATAATATAATGTTTATTAATATTCTTATTAAACATATTACAATTATAAAAATTTATAAAATAACATTTTAATTGCAAACTTATTAAACTTTTATTAAATTAAAAAAAAAAAAAACATATGACTTAATTATTTAAAGAAGACAAACATTTTATTTAATTAATACAAATGACCAAATTTATTCCAAATATTCTCAATCAAATCCTCCTTTAATTTGCGATGTGCTTGTTTATCACGAACTAATATATGGCCATCACCTAAACCTTCAAGATTTGAAGACATAGTTACTGAAAAGGTAAGATCCGGAGTAGTTCCAGTTCCATCTTCTTGTTGGAATTCTTGTTCGTCATAGAGTGTGTATGAATCTCGTTCATCTTCGACAATCATATTATGCAGTATGAGACATGCTCTCATTATATATGCAATTTTACCCTTTGACCATAAAAGAGTTGGATTTTTAATCATGGCGAATCTAGATTGCAAGACTCCAAATGTACGCTCAACATCTTTTCGTGCACCTTCTTGTTTTTGTGCAAATAAACGATGTTTCGGATGTTGTGGTTGTGGGATGGATTTAACAAATGTCGCCCACTCCGGGTAAATACCATCCATCAGATAGTAAGCCAAATTATACTCATTTCCGTTGACATAGTACGTAACCTCGGGAGCTCGTTTGTAAATAATGTCATTAAATACTGGTGATTGATCAAGAACATTTAAATCGTTACAAGTACCTGGAGCTCCAAAAAATGCGTGCCATATCCAGAGATCTTGTGAAGCTACTGCCTCCAAAACAATTGTTGGCTTATCGGTGCCTCTTGAATACATTCCTTTCCAAGCGGTTGGGCAATTTTTCCACTGCCAGTGCATACAGTCAATGCTTCCAACCATCCCGGGAAAACCCCTCTGTTCTCCATAAAATAATAGCCTTTGAAGATCCTCTGGTGTTGGTCGGCGTAGGTATTCAGTGCCAAACAAGTCAACTATCCCGACGACAAAATGTTCCAAACATTTACGAGCAGTACAAGCAGCAAGACGTATGTATTCGTCAACCGAGTCCGTCGCAGTCCCATATGCTAAAAGTCGAATTGCTGCAGTACATTGTTGTAGGGGTGATAGACCATTCTGGAAGGTTGCATCCTTTTTTGGCTTAAAATATGGAACTTCTTCACTGAGACGATTCACAATACGCAAGAACAACGGCTTGTTCATTCGAAACCGTCGCCGGAAGTGGTGAGCATTGTAAGTCGGATTATCAGAAAAATAATCGTTCCACAAACGTTCATGCCCTTCTTCTCGTTTTCTATCAATATATTCACGTGGTTTCCTTTCCACTGGAATTTCCTCTTCAACAGCTTCAAATTGGTTATTAAATTGCTCTTGAAAGTATTGGTTGAAACTATCATTATTTGGGTCATAATGGTAGTGAAAATTGTTGGAAGAAGATGCCATAGGAATGAAGAAAATAAAGAAATATTTGTTTTGGGTGAGAAGAAAATGATAGTTCTTTAAGAAAAGAAATATTTGAGTTTGGCCAAGGATGAAATGTTTGTGTTTGATGAAAGAAAGGAAGATTTGAGTTTGGTGAGAGAGGGAGAAATTTGTGTTTGTTGAGAGAAATGTTTGTTTGGAAACGTTTGTTGAGAGAAGTGTTTGTTGAGAGAAGATTTGAGTTCGGAAACGTTGTGCTCTTCTCATATATATAGAGTGATCAGGGAGAAATATTGATAGAGTTAAACATCACGGGTTCACCAAAGTAAACATATCAACCTAGCCTAAACAAAATTCCAAACAAAACATGACTCAGTTCACTTTGTGACAAAACATCAAGGGTTCACAAGAGAGTACATCACGGGTTTTACAAGAAGAAACATGACTCGGTTCACTTTGTGACAAAACATCAAGGGTTCACAAGAGAGTACATCACGGGTTCTTGAGCTGGTTCACTTTGTCCGTTAGCTGGATCACTCGGTCCTTGAGCTGGATCACGTGATCTTTGAGCTGTATCACAAGTACCTTGAGCTGGATCATTTGGTCGTTCAGCTGGATCACTTGGTCCTTCAGTTGGATCACTTCGTCCTTGGGTTGAGCATCACGGTTCGATGGTTGCGGTTGTGGTTCAGCTACACGGTTCGATGGTTGCGGTTCATAGTAAGCGGTCTCACCCTCATCTTCTGTATCGGAACTATAGTTTAAGGGGCTGTTTATGCCCTCGTCATAGTCAGAGAACATGTCTTCCTCAACCTGAACCCAAAACATATAAATTCGAGATGAGATTAGAAACCAAAATAAACGAAAACATTCGCCATTCATTAGAATAAAACATCAAATAAAACATACATAAGCAAATATAAACATAAACATAAGCCGATTCATTAAAACCATCAAATAAAACATACATAAGCCGATTCATTAAAAACATCAAAGAAAACTAAACTTAAAAGCTTGTTCATAAACATAAACAAGCATAAACCCTAAAGCTAAAACAATTCAGCCATTAGTTTCTTCTTTAGAGCTTTTTCATCTTCATCTAGCGTTTCTTTCTTGGCAATGAGAGTGTCCAAAATGGACATCTTTTGAAGTACTTTCATGGACTCTAAGTCCTTCTTTTTGATCTCCCACATTTGACTAAACTCTGTCGTTGGTGCAGCCTTCTCTTTACCCTTATTCCTTGATTTTTTCATTGCCTTTATTCCAGCAGGCCTGCTCTCGAGCTCACCCACAACAGACCCTACAGATGGTGCAGCCTCATCCGCTTTTCTTTTCGAAGAGGTGGTTGTCTTTGGAGTGGGGTTCATAGGCTCTAAGTTATTCCATTTCTGTTCATAGCGAAGCACATTCCAAGCATACTCCAAACCAAACTTCTTCTTGTACAGCTTCGTGTATAGTTGGTGAGCATTAGGCAGAATATACAACACACGAAAGACATAAAATCTAAACCCTAAATCGAAACCCTCAATCGAAACCCTCAATTGAAACCCTAAAATCGAAACCCTAAATAAAAACCATAAATCGCGTAAATATAAATCGAAACCCTCAATCGAAACCCTCAATCGAAACCCTCAATCGCAACCCTCAATCGAAACCCTAAATCGAAACCCTATATAAAAACCCTAAATCGAAACCCTAAATCAAACCCTAAATCGACACCAAATTAAGAGATGAAATTAGGTTTAAATCGACGGAGCTTACCTTCTATATAAAGCCGCAGGAGACGGAGGAGATAGAGGAGACGGAGAAGACAAGGAGGCGAAGAGATCGGTTGACTTGGCGAGACAACAGAGACAGTGGAGACGACGAGATCGGTGGACCCGAGGATACGAGGAGAAGAAGAGACGAAAAGATCGGTGTAATTGGTGTTTTAATGGCCGGAACACACCGGAATCGGAGAAGAAGAGATCAGTCGGCGTTTCGCCTTTCGGGAGAGAAGAAGAAGAAAACACGAGTTCCAGATAGAAAAAAATGAAAATGAAACGAAGTAAAAAAAATGATTTCGGAATAAAATTTTCGACCAATCACAGCGAGCCACATACCCGAGGATCAGGCCCAAGAACTAATCCGAAATAAGATCGAAAGGCCTGATCTAAAGGCCACTGTTCATTAAATTTTATTTTTTTAAGGCCTAAGATCAGGCCATCAGTTATGCCAATAAACATGGCCTTAGCTTGACTTGGCAGCGGATTAGGCAGAGGGTGCATCATCCAATCGCACAATGTGTCCGTCTGGTATCTCAGCTTTTGCCCAATAGTGTTTCACCCTTTGGCCATTAACAGTAAATTTCTCTCCTTTGGAGTTCAACAGCACAATAGCTCCATATGGTCTAACCTCTTGAACAGTAAAAGGACCAGACCAGCGAGAACGCAGCTTGCCAGGAAACAGCTTCAAGCGAGAGTTGTAAAGGAGTACCTGGTCATTAGGCTCAAATTGTCTGGAGATGATCTTCTTATCATGATAAGCCTTGGTCCTCTCCTTTTACAGCTTGGAATTCTCAAATGCATAAAATCTCAGCTCATTCAACTCATTCAACTGCACTAACCTTCTCTCTGAAGCTGTCTTGGCATCAAAATTCATCAACTTAACTGTCCAGGCTGCTTTGTGCTCTAACTCCACTGATATATGACATGCTTTCCCATAAAGCAAATGGAAAGGAGTGGTGCCAAGTGGTGTTTTATAAGCAGTTCTATATGCCCAAAGTGCATCATCAAGCTTCATAGCCCAATCCTTCCTTGTAACACCCACTGTTTTCTCTAGAATTTCTTTAATCTGTCTGTTGGAAACTTCAACTTGTCCACTAGTTTGCGGATGGTATGGACTAGCTACTCTATGTTGAACACCATACTTTTTCAGCAGCTTGTCAAACACTTTATTGATAAAGTGCTTACCTCCATCACTGATGACAATTCTAGGAACTCCAAACCGCAGGAAGATAATGGTCTTAAACAGCTTAAGAACCACAGCAGAATCATTCATTGGACTTGCAATTGCTTCAACCCATTTGGAGACATAATCAACAGCCACTAAGATGTATTGATTCTTGTAAGAGGAAGGGAATGGTCCCATAAAGTCAATGCCCCAACAATCAAAAACTTCAACCTCAAGGATAAAGTTTTGTGGCATCTCATGCCTATTACTAATATGAACTTTGCGTTGACAAGCATCACATCTAGAGACAAACTAATATGAACTTTGCGTTGACAAGCATCACATCTAGAGACAAACTCATTAGCATCCTTGAACATTGTTGGCCACCAAAATCCAGCTAGTAGAACCTTAGAAACTGTCTTGAAAGTAGCAAAGTGTCCAGCATAATCCGATCCATGGCAGTGAAATAGAACATCAGGAACCTCTGTCTCAGCTAGACATCTTCTATAAACACCATCACTGCAATGCTTATACAAATAAGGCTCATCCCAATAATATCTCCTTAGCTCTCTCAAGAACCTTTTCTTATGATAGCCTGTAAATTTGTCTGGTTCTACCTCTGCAGCAAGATAATTGGCAATATCAGCATACCAGTTGATTGGAGCTAGCCACAGCAGCTAAATCCCCATCATCCGACCAATCTGTTTTGGGAAACAAAGGGTGTCGATCGATGCCAGTATGGTGTCGATCGACACCACATGCATCCGAAGACAAATTCTTCAAATCATCAGTCCGAAACCCAGTATCCACAAAATAAACATGCTCTTCAGGTAGACAATCACGAATTAGGACATCATCATCAATCCTAATCCTGGACAAGTGATCAGCAACACCATTCTCTATCCCCTTCTTATCCCTCACTTCAATGTCAAACTCTTGTAGAAGAAGAATCCATCTCAAAAGTCTAGGCTTAGCATCCTTCTTCTACATCAAGTACCTTAATGCAGCATGATCAATATGAACAATGACTTTTAAACCAACCAGATAAGACCTAAACTTCTCAAAAGCAAACACCACAGCCAACAACTCTTTTTCTGTTGTTGCATAATTTCTTTGTGCCTCATCAAGTGTCCTGCTTGCATAATAGATTGCATAAAGCTTCTTATCTTTTCTTTGTCCCAGCACTGCTCGCACTGTAAAGTCACTAGCATCACAAATTACTTCAAATGGAAGATCCCAATCTGGTGGCTGAACAATAGGTGCACTCACAAGCTCCTGCTTAACCTCTCAAAGGCTATGCGACATTCTTCAGTGAATTCAAACTTGACATCTTTGCACAACAAAGCAGAAAGTCGTCTTGCTATCTTGCTGAAATCTTTGATAAAACGCCTATAGAACCCTGCATGTCCAAGAAAACTCCTCACTGCCTTCACATTTTCTGGTAGTTGAAGACCTGTCATCACCTCTATCTTAGCGCGGTCAACTTCTATTCTAGCTTCTGAAACCCTGTGGCTAAGCACTATGCCATCTCTAACCATAAAATAACATTTTTCCCAGTCAAGCACCAGATGCTTCTCTTCACACCTTGCTAGCACCTTACAGAGATTATCCAAACAGCTTTTGAATGATGATCCATAAACTGAAAAATCATCCATGAACACTTCCATATAATCTTCAATCATATCAGTGAAGATAGACATCATGCATCTCTGAAATGTTGCAGGAGCATTACAGAGACCAAAAGGCATTCTGCGATAAGCGAAGGTACCATAGGGACAAGTGAAGGTGGTCTTCTCTTGGTCATCGGGATGAATGGGAATTTGAAAGAAACCTGAGTAACCATCCAAAAAACAGTAGTATGGATGATTAGCTAACCTCTCCAGCATCTGGTCAATGAAAGGAAGTGGGAAGTGATCTTTCCTTGTTGTAGCATTCAGCTTCATGTAGTCTATGCACATCCGATGACCAGTAATTGTCCTTGTAGGGATCAGCTCATTCTTGTCATTCTTCACCACTATGACTCCACCCTTCTTAGGAACAACATGTACCGGACTAACCCAATTACTGTCAGATATCGGATAGATGATCCCAGCATTCAGCAGCTTCATGATCTCCTTCTTGACAACATCTTGCAAATTCAGATTCAGCCTCCTCTGATGTTCAATAGATGTCTTAGCTCCTTCCTCAAGATGAATCCTATGCATACACAAGTCTGGAGAGATTCCTGCAATATCATCAAGAGAATAGCCAAGAGCATTGCGAAACATGCGCAGCTTGCTTAGCAATAAAGTGAGTTCTGCATTGTTTAAGGAAGCACTAATAATAACAGGATAAGAAGAGTTCTCACCTAGAAATGCATACCTTAAACATGCAGGAAGTGGCTTGAGATCAAGCTTTGGAGCTTTTTCAAGACTCCAATCAGAAACCTTTGCAGCTTGTGAAGAAGTACTAACCAATTCCTCTTGTGCAACCAGCTTCTTCACTTGTTCATTAGCATCAAGCAGTTTGACATACCCAGCAGCAATGTCATCTAGATGCTCAGCTTCTTCAGCAGAAGCAACCAATGCTCTCTGTAATGGATCCTCAGGATGCAACTCCTAGAATATCTCTTCAGTCAGATTAGACAATGTGTCTACATAGAATGTCTGGCCATCAATGGTTGGCCTCTTAACCAGCTTCTCCATGTCAAAGCGCATTTGTAGATCACCAATATTGAGACCAATCTGACCCTTCTTGACATCAATTATAGCTCCAGCAGTGGCTAAAAACGATCTTCCCAGAATAAGAGGGTCCTTGGGTTCCTCCTCATACTTTAACACCACAAAATCAGTAGGTATCAAGCATTCACCAATCTTAATTGGAACATCTTCAAGAACACCATCTAGAATACGAACAGACCGGTCAGCAAGGATGAGAGTGAGCTTAGTAGGCTGGAAGTCTATCATTCCCAGGCTGAGTGCTACTGATCTTGGCATTAGGTTGACACTAGAACCAAGATCACACAAAGATCTAGCAAATCTGTCAGTGAAGATAGTACAATCAATAACAAAGCTCCCTGGATCAGGAAGTTTTTATGGGATCTTGTTCTGAATGATGGCACTGACTTGGGCTGATATCATCATAACTCCTTGCTCAGCATTAAAATCCTTGGTTACCATCCTCTTGACATATCTCCTAAGCATTGGAGAAGTCTTAACAGCATCAACCAAAGGCAATTCAATAATAAGCTTATCCATCATGGCTTTGCATTTAGCATCATCTAGCTCTTGTTTAGACTTCCTTGGATTCTTGGGGAATGGAACCTTAGGTGTGTAGACTCTTTCTGTAACTGGAGTAGGAGATTTCGCGAGTTCACGTTCGGTCCGTGAAGAGTGTCGATCGATGCCACCTTGTTGGTATCGATCGACACCATCGTTTTGTGTTTTGCTCATGACTTCGGGTGACTTTGGTGTCGACCGATGCTCCTGTGTATCGGTCGATACTGGCTCAACATAAACATCTTCTTCGTCTTCTATATCAATCAGCTCCTGTAGATCATCAGTTTGATTCTTCCGGGGTATAGAATGGAGTTGTTTGCCACTTCTCAATGTGACTGCATTGCAAGAATGTTTAGGATTTGATTCAGTTCTTGAAGGGAGATAACCTTCTTGCCTTTTCACAGACCCAACAGTCTGCGCAACCTGATTCTCCAGCTTCTTGACATGAATGTTCAAAGCTTCAAACTTGCCATTAAGCTCTGAGTAGACATTATCCAGCTTCCCATTAAAAGTTACTGTCAATTGTTCCTGACCTTGCAAAAGCTGCTCAAGCATAGCTTCCATCTTACTAGTCTCAGCTGACTTAGGAGGTGGGGACTGATATGAATTGTTGCCATAAGTCCTTGTGTATCCACTGTTTTGTTGCTGCTTCTGAAATTCAGGTTTGGGTGTGAAACTAGAAGAGTTGCCCTCAAAGTTACTGCGCTGGCTGTTTCCACTATAAGGTCTACTACCTTGCTGATTTCCAAACCGCTGTCCCTGATTCCCATAAACATAGTTCACCTCCTCTTCCTCATGATTTCCTTGATCAGGTTCTGGCTCATATGTCTCAACTTCAACAGCAAAGTGAACAGATTTCTTACCCACAAGGAGATTATGCACTTAATCCAGCTTAACATTAACAGAAGCTAACTGGTTTGAATCATATCCTCCATGTAATCTTTTCCTTTCAGCATCTGCTCTCTTAGTACTATTGCTAGCAGCTAAGTTCTCAATCAAACATTCAGCATCTTCTGGAAGTCTTGTCTTGAAATTCCCATGACTTGCAGCATCTAAAGCCAACTGATACTCCCAGTCACATCCTCTGAAGAAGATACTTAGCAATTGAACCTTTGAGAACCCATGGTGTGGACAGTCCCTTTGGTAAGCCTTGAATCTCACCCAAGCTGCTTTGAAAGCTTCATCTGGCCTTTGCTTGAAAGAAGACAGCTTGATTCTCAACTCATCTGACATTGCATCATCATAGAAGTAGTTGAGGAAGGCCACCTTGACATCACGCCAGTTTGTCAATGATCCAGCTGGCAACTGCTTCAACCACTGAGATGCCTCTCCGGCAAGTGAGTAAGGGAAGAGTTTGCAGAAGATATAGTCCTCAGTCATCCCATTAGCCTTTATGCTAGTCACCAGATCCTCAAAATGCTCAATGTGGTCCAAGGGCTTCTCATTGGGCAAAGCAGATAAAGGTCTCTGCCCAACTAGTTGAAAGTACGCAGGTTTCAACTCAAAATCATTCCTCTAGAATGGAGGAGGAACAATAGCGGACCGGTTCTCATACACCAGATCAGCCCGGTTGTAGTCAGCAATGCTCCATATCAGGTCTCGGTTCTGCTCCTGTCTTTGAACCGGGTTTTGGACGTGGTTGGCAGCTCCACGTACGTCTGCTGCAGGTTGGTGTCGATTGACGCCACCTGGTTGGTGTCGATCGACACCAAGGTTTGGCTCATCAACGACACCAGCTTGCGGGTTCACGACAGCCTGCTCGTTGACAACAGGTTCGGCGATCACGTTGCCTTCTGCATCAAGCTTTTGGCCATGCTCATTGCGCAAGTGGCCCTCTTGATCCCTCAAAACACCAGCCTCATCACGCATCAGAATGATTGGATTAACCATCTTCAGAGATTTGGCTGCTTTTATGTTCTCACGCTCAAGTTTTCCCAACTCTTGGTTTGAAAAATTCACAGTAGGACCAGACTTGTTGCTCCTTGTGTGAGGTCTAGGAGGCATGCACCTGAAACACCAAAGAAAAGAAAAACAAAAACGTGTAAGTAGAAAATAAAAAGAAAAGTTTAGACGAAATTAAAAACTCAAATCTAATAGTAGAATCAGAGAGTCCCCGGCAACGGCGCCAAAATTTGATAAGCTCAAATTAATCCCTAGAGCTACTCTCTCAAACAAGAGATCACTGCAGTACTTAGGGGTCGAATCCACAGAGACTCAAGATCAAACACAATGGATTATAGAGTTTTGTTATTACGCTAAACAAGTTAATTTAAATAAAGAAAAACAATGCAAAATAGTTAATAAAAGTTTTTGTAAATTCAATAGATCAAAAAGCTAGGCCTAGGGAATTTCTCAGAAAATTAAGAAATATTAAATCAATAAAATAATTAAGGCTCAAGCAATAAAAATCAGATCTAGAACTCTAAACTTTTGGTAAAATAATCAGTTCTCACTGCAAGTATTATCTAAATTTAAAACCAGAAAATTCAAATCTCTTTGTAAAATTTTAAGTTAAAAATCAGCTTTAAGAATAGGTTTAGATAAATTCACAAAATCACTAATTCAAATCTCTTTGCAAAAAGTAATTTTGTTCATCAATGGTTTAATAAGGAAAACAATTATATTCTCATATCAATTTATTTCCCTAAGATAACAATTCTAGGTGCTCAATCAAGAATTATTGTGAAGAACAACCAAGGATGAAGATCATAAAAGAATAAGAACCCTAAAAATCTCAGATCTAATAAATCATAAAAACCCTATGAAAAACCCTAAACCTAACAAGCAAATTACTCAGACATGTTTAATGAAGAACAAATCATAATTCTGAATAACAAGCAATTGAAATTAAAAGAGTAAAGGGTGTGACAACCCGTCCCGTTGACCCCACTAGCCCACCGCTAGCTTGCCCCCATAGGCCCGAAGCTGGCCCTGCAGGGCATCGATCATAACCCCTCACTGGGCAAATGGAACTATTCATCCAAATCCACAGTAGGTTATTGGTGCGCCAGGCGTTCCTCGAACCCTGGTCCCCACCCTTTAACAACCTTCCCACAGGACAAGCTGTCACCAATTGACCTGCAGATCTAGAGTTCTCGTCCGTTAATTAAGCTTCCGCTCTTTATCATAGGCTCGTGTTGATAGCCTCGCACATGCTGGCAACCGAACACACATTATTGTTGTATTGAGCTGCCCCGGCGTATACGTAACTCAAAAAGCTTTTGAGTTCAAAAGTGTCGTTCAAAGGACTAATGAATCAACATAAAAAATAAAATTAATTAATTATTGAGTTGATAGATTATTACTCATAATTATATACTGTATATCAAATTAGGATAATCTTTTATTTGCGAAGCTTGAAATTCTTGCTGAGGATTGACAGACCGTTGGGTTTGGCAGCAATCCTGTCTATTTCATCCCAAGATTTACGTATCTTGTCATGACATTTCTGACATATAAAATGTAAGTAATGAATATTGTTGACAGCATGATTATTGAAATCTATTAATAGGAATATACGATATATATTGAAATATAAGTAATGCATATTATTGACAGTATAATTATTGAAATATTTTTACTTACTTTGAAGACTTTGGATACCATATAAAAGTAACTGTGTTTTGGACATGTTTCTTCAAAATAGAGAAGAGGGGCTGATGATGCTAAAGCCCCAAGCGCTATGTGTGGGTATTTGAGTTTAAACCAAGCTGCTAACACTTTTAAAATGTAGAAAATCAAACAATTATATAACCAAAGAGGCCTGAAACATTAATTCATTCAAAAAAAAGAAAAAAAGAGGCATGAAACATTAATTAGAGAAAGTTCATATTTTATTCTAAAATTATTAATATTTATGTCAATAACTTTTTAGTAATCGATTATTAAAAGTTATTTTTTGTTTATAATATCTAAAAATAAATATGTATGGAACTATGGAATTCAAATATTTTGATCTATTATGAATCTATAATGTATATTGTATAGTGGTAAACGGTAAACTTACTTCCACCGTAGGATCCACCAATAACTATAATCCGCTAGGGCTTGGGCAATATTTAAGTAGCCTAAGGTTTTGGCGCTCTTTAGGGTTTCTTCCGCTGACCCAAATGGCATTGTTTCGCCATAAAACCTATGCTGCATTCCACATTAAACAAAATTAGGTCTGAAAGGTAATTTTTATATTAGGCTAAGATATATGTAACCAAAAATTTAAAATCAATTTCTCTAATTAATTTCCCTGTGATAGATAATATATATATATATATATATATATATATATATATAACGCTCGTTAAATAAAAGATTGTTTTAGGCTAATTTTACAACGCTTTGCTTTTTTCTGTTTCTTTTCTTGTTCTCAAAAATCTGATATACGAACCTCTATGTAGAGGGTGAGGGCTTTGAAATGAGGAGCGTTATCTTCGATGAAGCCAATACTGCCCAAATCGTAGTCCATTGAAGATTCCGCTCCAAGATAAGCTAGGATAGGTGCATTGCATTTTCCACCTTCCCAATACTTGGAATTGATCGCATATCTTTGACGAAACTTCATGTTACTTCCCGGAGTGTAGGTAAAGTGGTCAAGAGTTTGTTCAAAGAAGAACATTTCGATTCCCAAGTCTGCCAAGTTGTCGTCCAATTTCTCCGTGAGTCCCTCAGATGTGTACTTTAGTCTTTTTGGAAAAGCACTAAGTTTAGAGTATGTAAGGGAGATATTTATGAACATAACCAGAAAGAAGACAGTAGATGGGGGTGAATATACGTTGATGTTATATTTATTATATCTCTAATTTTTGTTGCACGTACACGTTTTGGAATAAATAATAATGATATCACTACTATTTATTTTTATTTTTAACGGCTGTCAGCCATCTAGCTTTCATTACCAAAACTAGGATATGTATATTCTTGTCACTCGTTAACATTTTCGTGTTAATGTTAGATTGGCTTTGTACCGTTAAGATTGTGACTAGTATGTGTAATTAAGTGATTGATTATACATCCATGCATATCAATTGCTGAAACTTCCACTTGAAGTATGTGACGGATGCAGAGAGAATCATGGATCTATTTAATCTAGGTACCATTTACCTTTTGCGAAAGAAAAAAAATAATAAATGAAAATGTTTTTTTTGAGTTGATTAAATAATTCAAATCAAGAATTAAACTACCTAAATTGGAATGCTGAAGGAAAATATGAATTTTATATTATATGCAAATTAACTTGAGAGCATGCTAATTTTAGTTATTGCATCTTCAACTTACTTCATACTTTGACTCATTTATCATTTATTAACCATCTATAGATAATTACTTACTTCATATTCTAATCCATTTATCAACCACCTTTAGATTACACACCATTCATTGATATGCATGTGACATGAATATATAAAAGGCTAGACACCAATACAAGACTTATTCAAATTTAAGTTTCTAACGTTAGATATTCGATCTTGTAATTTTAAACCAATAAATCTTGTTTCATTCTATTTATTTATTTGTAATTTCAAACCAATAAACCAATCAACCAATAGAGCTTAAGAAACTTACAAAAGAGTCTCATGAAACTTGTCATTCTTTCTTTTCTCTAGGAAAACATAGAAGGCTAACGAAAGCCCTATAGTTGGCTTCTAATATCTTGAATACCTTCATGGTGTCGATTCCCACTTCGAACCTTCATTTTGGTTTGTGGGTGTTACAAATCTAATATGCCTAACTAGATCCACACCACGCCCTTAGATTTACAACAAATCTACTATCGGCTGAAAATTCCCTCTATTTAATGAAAGCATCAATGGTGTTTGTGGGTGTCGGATCCCATACTCGATGATTTCAGTGATTCACTCTCTTTTGTTTTGGACAAAAGTGGGGTTCACCCTATCTATATTCTACGAAGTAGTATTTCAACGATAATGACCATATACTACCTCCTAACACTATGTAACTCTATATATTTTTTTTTTGAATAAAATGTAAAATTTATTCGAAAAAAATACTTTTTTACATCAGAGTGCAGCTTGTTTATATAAGAATATTGAGTTTCGAACTATAGACGTTTAAAAGATATAAAAAGAATTTGCTGTGGAGGCGATCATCTTCATCTCGATGCTAGCCAGGCTGCCATATAACCGTTGTCTTGTATGGAGAGCAAGCGGTTTCTGACTTGTCTGTCTAGTTGTTTGATGAGCAGATTGGATGGGATCGGTTGTTCACCATGGCGTCTGTTATTCCGCTCTTTCCAGAGAGAGTGGACTGCTGCTTGAAACGCATAACGTAGGAGGAACAGGGTGGCCTGTCCTTGTGATGCGTCCGTTAGAAGAGCTAAAAGTGTTTCCCAGTCCGTGGAGAACGTGGATCTTAGGAGTGTCGAGGTAAGTCCTTTCCAGATTTCGCTGGAGTAAGTGCAGGCGAAGAACAAATGGTCACGGGTTTCTTGTGGACTGCAACAAAACACACAAGTGCCATCAGTCTGTGTGTTCCATTTCTGCATTCGATCTCCTGTCGTAAGTCGGTTTAAAATGGCCAGCCAGACCATGAAGGAGTACTTAGGTGTGGCTTGAGGGAACCAAACTCCCGCATACCAACTCTTCTGCTGCTTAGCAACTCGAATGAATTCCCATGCTTCTTTTGTTTTTAAATGACGTTTTGTATTTGCCCTGCTTCCCTTTCCAAAGAACAATATCCTCTGTTTCCACTAATCCCCTGTTTCTCAAATTGTTAAGTGCTCCCTCGATCTGATTAAAATGGTCAACTCTGTGTCGTCTCGGTCTACGCAACAGAGCTTCCGCTACAGTGGCATGTATGCTTATGCCCATGTCGATGCAGCCACGGTGACCTGCAACATCAATTAGACGGCCTAACGGCGACCAGAGATCATGCCAGAAGGAGATGCTTGTGCCATTATGAACCTCATATTTAATAAAATCAGAAGCTAGCCTGCGATATTTCAGCATCTTCTTCCACATCCAGGATCCAGCAGTGGAGGAGACAGAGATGGACCAAAAAGAACCCTTCCTGAGCAAATAAGCTCGAATCCAAGTCGTCCAGAGTGAGTTACCTGAGAGAAGGCGCCAAATAAGTTTTAAACAGCTGACATGGTTGACATCATGCAGAGAACGCAGTCCCAAGCCTCCTTCGTCTTTGGGAAGACAAACATCTGTCCAGGCTACCTTAGCTTTTTTAGTATTGAGTGATGGACCAGACCAAAGAAATGCTGAACATAAGCTGTCAATTTCTGCAATACAAGCCTTAGGTAAACGATAAGCGGACATCCAGAAGTTTGTAAGACTGTGGATAACCGAATTGATGAGTTGCAGACGGCCTGCGAAGGAGAGATGCCTCGCAGTCCAACTTCCAATCCTGTCTCGAATACATTCTACCAGAGGAGTGTAGTCAGATGTGGTCATGCGCTTAGTTAAGAGAGGTAAGCCAAGATAGCGGACAGGCAGAGAGCCAGTAGCAAAAGGGAAAGAACTAAGAATTGCATCCCTATCACTAGTCAAAACTCCTGCCATATAGAGGGTTGCCTTTTCAAGGCTAATATTAAGACCAGAGAAAGCAGCAAATTGGTCAAAGAGTTGCAGGATGCCCTCAATAGAGCTCTTTGTCCCATCAGTGAAAACCAGGAGATCATCGGCGAAATACAAGTGTGTGAGCTTGACATTGTGGCAGTGAGGATGGTATCCCACACGTCGTTCTAAGGCAGCTTTATCAAGCATAGCAGATAAGACTTGCATACAAATGACAAAGAGATAAGGGGATAAGGAACAGCCTTGGCGGAGACCTCTCTCACTACGAAATAGACCCGATAGTTCACCATTAACTTGCACCGAGAAGGATGCTGTAGTGATGCAGAGTTCGATCCAGCGAATGAAACGTGGTGGAAAATGCAGAGTCTTCAGAATGGATAGAAGGAATGGCCACTGAACCGAATCGAAGGCTTTAGAGATATCAATCTTTATCGCACTGCGAGGGGAGACAGAGTCATGGTGATAGTCTTTGACAATTTCAGATGCAAGGAGAACATTCTCCATCAGAAGACGACCCTTGACAAAAGCAGATTGGTTGGGAGCAATAAAATCTGGTAGCAGCTGCTTTAATCGACTAGCAAGGAGTTTTGAAATCACCTTGTAGATTACATTGCAACACGAAATTGGCCGGTAGTCTCGCATTTCCGTAGCCGCTTTTTTCTTTGGGATTAAGGCTAGTATGGTAGCATTGGTCCCTTTAGGCAAGAAACCATACTTGGAAAAAGGACTGTATAGAGTTGATAAAATCTTTCTGCACAACTGACCAGGTCGACTTGAGGAATTCAACTGTATATCCATCAGGTCCTGGACTCTTATCCGCAGACATGGAGAAAAGAATGTCTCTTATTTCAGTTTCGGTGACCTCTGCTTCCAACTGTGCCCGAGCCTGATCAGAACAACGGTAAGGCAGCAAAGAAGATAGCTCTGCTTCTGTGATTCCCTGATAGTGAGGGAGTTTGAACCCTAAGAAAGCCTTAAAAAAAATTTCAGCCTCAACTTTAATCTCCTCTTGCGTGTTAACAAGTGATCCGTTTGCACATTTTATCTCTCGAATCGTATTATGGAGTTGTCGAGTTTTGCCGCATTGTGGAAAACTTTGTTGTTGCCATCTCCCACTTTGAGCCAGTGAAGTTTCAACCGCTGCTTGAGGAATCTCTCTTCTAAACCTGAAACAAGCAACCAACGGCTATATGCTACTGATTCTTGTTTCATGGCGAGCTCGGTAGGGTTCTGCAAAGTGGCCAGTTGAGCTTTGCATAACTGCGTGTAAGCTTCTTTCGCCTTTTTAACCAAATCACCAAGAGAATCCTTACTAAACTGCTTTAAATGTGGCTTCAACGCTTTCAACTTCTTAGAGAAGCGGTACAGGGCAGAGGTGGAATGATATAACGGCTCAGTGGCTCCCCAAAATTCCTTAACTAAAGGCAAAAATCTTGTGTCATGGATTACTGCATTTGTGAATTTGAAGGGTTTGCGTGGGCGAATAATATCAGCTCCAATCTTTATTCGACACCGGAGATGATCCGAGCATCCCCCAGCTTCAAAAACACTATATGACTGTTGGTACTCAGTAGTCCATGCATCATTGACTAGAACTCTGTCAAGCTTTTTACAGATAAGACCATGGTCGCGTTTGTTACACCAAGTGTATAACGGTCCGTGAAAAGGCATATCAGTCAAAGAACAATACTGCACCAACTCCTAAAAATCTCTCATACCCGGCATCACCACATTATGCACATCATGAAGAGAGTGTTCCTCCAGTTTTAAAACCTCATTAAAGTCACCAACCACCATCCATGGTTTATTTCTAAACATAGGCGAGTCTTGGTGAGCTTTCAAATCCTCCCACAGTAATTTTCGTTCCTCTGCAGCGTTAGCCGCATACACAAAGGATACAAAAACTCATGCGTTTCACCGTCCATGAGGATAGAACATGTGATCATTTGACCACTGGTAAAACATGGTGTGAGACGAACATTAGGACCCCAAACAACCCAAATGCGTCCCCTCCTATTTGACGTATAGTTAGAGAGGCAGGACCAACCCGGCAACACTGATCCTACTATATTCTCTACTCTCTTCTCTTTTACTCTTGTTTCCAAGAGAGCACCAAACTGAAAACTTCCCTTCTTAACCCAGTCTCTTAAAACGGAATGTTTAGATATTTTATTGAACTCGCGAACATTCCAGAAGAAGCTCGACATGGAGTTATTGGTGGGGGGTCCGCCGACCCTGATCCTTGGGAGGTTGAGTGGAGGATGTTGAAATGAACTTATGAGAGTCCTTCGAAGCTCGCGGGATAGATTCACGTGGTGGAACACTGACCTTTAAACCCCGAGTTTTCTTTTGAGCATTATTTTCAGCAGCCACCGAGCTCTGTACGTCCACAGGCGGATTCGCAGGCGGGACATCATCAAGATTAGTAGGAGATGTAAATGGTCCGTATCCTTTGCCTCTTTTCCCTCCTCTGTTTCCTCCACCGCATCTTCCTCTTCACATTTATCACTGATTTTACATGTGACATCCGTTAGGTAATAATTAAGAGATGTGTCAAAGAAATAAGCAGCCAAAGATTTGTTGTTGAATGAGTTCTTTGATGAGGTAACCTTTGATTTGTAAGTTATACCTAATATGCCACTAGATAGCATTATATATAAAAATGCTCATCAAATTAATTATTTATTTTGAAATTTTAAATTCACATTATATAATCTATACTTGTAACTATTTTTTGTTAAACTCTCTTATCATGTGTCAAATTATTAGTATGTTCAAATTAATGTGTGGATGAGATGAAAAATGGTCATAAATCGGTATGGTATCTTCTTAAATTACACCAACAAAGTAAGCTACGTATTTTAATTTTTCAATCTAGTAATTAAAAATTTAACCGTTGTCAAACAGATTTTCAACATCCGTGTGTGATAATGCATTTTTACTTAGATTGAAAAGAAAGTTTGTTTTAAAAAACGACAAAATTTTGTTTTGAAAGTAGTTGCCAATATTATTGAGAATTATAAACAAAAGATGAAATAAAACACGATTATCAGTTACCTATATACCCACAAAAGAAAGTTTTACCTCTACGATTTTCCAAAATTACTAAAACTCTATGATTATGTACCCCTTTTTAAATAGAATGGACTATTAAGTTGGCTCAAGTGTCCTTTTCATGTTAGCAACATTTTAACTTATGAGGATTGGAAAAATGTATGCATCCACTCTACATAAATCACATCAATAATTTGATGGCAAAAATGAATTTGTGACATAAGAAAGTAAAGTTACATAAGTTGTTTTATTTGAACCTTACTCCTAAAATGATAATAGAGACAAAACAAAGGTAGTAAAGAAATTACTTTAGTGGTCAGGTACATTCTTATCAGCTTATACTATATGTCTTTGTTGTTTAAACAACCAATTGCAGAAACGATTGTCATTAGCCAAATACTTTGTGGTTTTATGCAGTAGCTAAACTGATATGTCTATCCTTAAAAAAAAAAAAAAAGGATCATGACCTGTCATCGTTAGAAAGTCCTCAATTACTAAACGAAATAGTCATATTGATATTTTATATTATTTATTTACAGAGATGAAGTGAAACTAGCCAGACTTGCCACATTCATAACAATCTTGTCTATAATATATATATATATATATATATATATATATATATATATATATATATATATATATTTGACTTAATTTTTTATCAATTGAATTTTTTTTGTCAACTTGTTTATCAATTATTTTATTCTAAGTTAACTTATTATTAAGATCATTTTTAAAATTGTGGACATATATTTCTTTTCTATCGGCTAAATTTATTTTTTAGTGATTTATTTTGAAATAGTCAACCTATACTTTTGTTGATTGTTTATTTGCATAGCTGGTTTTTTAAACTGTTGATTTACTTTTATTTTGTGTTCATTCATATTTTTTAATATTTTTTTATTTTTTATATTTTATGTTTATTTATTAATAATTTAATTTTTTGAAAGTTAACTTATATATCTTTTTGACTTAATTTTTTTCTATTGACTTATAAATAATCCACAAAGAATATAAAATTAACTGATCAATTATGGGTGTTGTGAGATATTTCTACACGAGAACTATTGCATTAAGCCAGATAAAGTTTAAACTTTTATGAATTGTGTTATGCTTATTATATCAGTTTGTATAACCACTAAAATATTCTTTAAAATTATTTACTCAAAAAATATTGTGGATAAAAAGAAAAAAATATCTACATGATTGCAATGAGTTTATGACCAACTCACTAAAATTTGAGAAATTCAAAAATAGTCAACTTGATATAATAAAAATTAAAAATAAAAATTATAAGCACGTTGATATATGAGTCTTAGATAATTTAGAGATATAAATTATAAACAAAAAATAATTTAAAAATACTACAACATTGAATGAACTGATGAAGAATTCCTATAGAGTGGGCTTAGGATACGCTTTTTCAATTAGAGGGTCTCATCTCTATTGAAAAAGATTGTGTTACCGGGAAAATCTTTGATTCTCGCCGGGTTTGATTGGATTTTTTTCTGTTTCCACGGTGTTTCTTTGAAGGGTTACTGAAAGTTTTTTACCTAATTTCTTCTCTTACGGCCGCCGTCATCCTTTGCTAAGCGTGGTACACGGTTAGGAGTTTGCTTTGGGGGCGACGAGATTTTAGTTTGAGGTCTGGAATGGAGTACGCTTTGGATAAAGCTTTAAAAGAGATGTTGCTTGATGAAGATCAACCGATAGTGTTGCAGAACCATGCGAAATTCAGTTCAAGCGTGAGAAACAAGTGTAGTATCATTGGTAAACTTCTGTGTCCAGAAAATCAGAAGATGTCAAGTATGATTCATGAGATGCCAAGGGCGTGGAGAGTCTATAACAGAGTGCGTGGAATTGCATTACCTAATGACAAGTTCCAATTTATTTTTGATTCGGAAGCAGACCTGTCTTTGGTCTTGCAATCTGGGGTGTGGACCTTCAATGACTGGAGTATGACATTAGAGCGATGGGTGGAGAACCCCCCAAGTGATTTCCTTAAGGTTCTTCCGATATGGGTGCGTATCAGACATATACATGTTGACTATCTTACTGTGGATACGATAAAGGAAATTGCAGGGCACATAGGTCTTGTCACGAATATTGCTTTTGATCCACTGAAACCTTTAAACAGGGGATATGTGCGTGTTAGGGTTTTATTTGACATTAGCAAACCACTGAGAAACAGAAAGGAGTTGAAGACCCCATCGGGAGAGGTTGTGGAGATTGGGATTGAGTATGAGAGAACTAGAAAGCGATGCTATCACTGTCTGCGGTTGACACATGATAAACTTTGTTGCCCTTTGCTTCCCTCAAACCGGCACACTGCTGCTACGGGAGGGGAAAAAGTCAAATGGTGATCCCAAGTCGCTTGGTACCGAAGATAAGTCGTGATGATCCCTTGTTTGGGGTTTTAACTGATGATGATGTTGGCATTGATGGGCTGACTGGTAAGCCAAAGATTGCTAAGGAAGTTTTGGATGAGATGAGACAGAGAAACAAATTCGTATTACAAGAGTCCGTAAGTCTGTTTGGGATCTTGAGGGAGATATTGAAGGCCAACAGACAATGCTGAGATTGGAGGCTCCTGCGCAGCTTACTGCAGATATGGACAAAGGTAAAGGATTCGTTTTTGATTTTGAACATTCAGCTTCATCAGCTGGCGATGGAAATCAAGGTGAGGGTACTAATCCAGCGTTTGACAAAGAGTCTGCTCGACTGCAACATCTGTGCAGTCACAACCGAATGTTCCTCTCTCTGCTTTTGCGTCTGGTCAGGGTGCTGCGGGGCATCGAGCTAGCTTTTCTGCTGGCTCTTCCGGCACCACTAAGTCTCAGAAAAAGCATAGACGACCTAGTCAATGGCGGCGAAAGGCACAGGCTGCGTTGAATGCACAGAAGAATAGACTCACGACTCTATATGTGGTCAGTGAGAGTGATGAGGGTGTGGTTTCAAAAAGGAAAGCTACTGATGAGGCTCAAGTATCATCAAAGATCGCTAAACACGATGTGCAAAAGGCGGTTCCGCATGAGGAACTGCCGCATCAGGTATGAGCTTCATGAGCTGGAATTGTCAAGGCTTGTGGGGCACTTTGACAATTCCTTATCTGAGGGAAATGCGTCGTCTACATTTTCCGGATTTCATGTTCCTCCTGGAGACTAAAAACTCCAGAGACTATGTGGTGAAGTTACAGCAAGGTTTGGGATATGAGTATTCCCATATTGTGGATCCAGTGGGGCTGAGTGGTGGTCTTGCTCTGTTCTGGAGACAATCTTATGAAGTTGATGTTATCTACGCGGATCATAGGATCATAGATGTGAAGCCCAAACTTGGTACACTTACGTTTTACGTCTCATGCGTCTATGGTGATCCGGTTGTTGGTTTGAGACAAGCGGTATGGGATGCATTAGTTGACATTGGTGTCACTCGAGATGCACCTTGGTTGGTTATCGGTGATCTGAACAAAATGATAAGCAATACTAAGAAGCTAGGAGGACCAGCACGGGTGGAGTCATCATTTTTTCCTTTCAGAAATATGATTCAAGACTATCGCCTACGAGAGGTCCCAAGTATTGGTAACAGATTATCATGGGCTGGTAAACGAAATGACATGTGGGTCCAATGCTGTTTGGATAGAGCCTTAGGTAATGAGGCGTGGTTTCATCTGTTTCCACGAGGACAAAGTGAGTATCTTGTAAGGATCGGCACTGATCATCGGGCACTCTTGTTATGTTTAGCTAATGATAATGTTGCCAGATCGGGAAGGTTTATGTTTAACAAAAGTTGGATGTCTAAGCCGGATTTCTCTGCGGTGGTCTAGTCAGGGTGGACCAGTGGAGTGACTACGGGCCAGACTTCGGTTATGAGTCGTATTGCAGAGTGCAGAAGAGCTATCTCTGTATGGAAGCGGTCGCAAAATTTGAACTCCAAGGTGCGAATTCAGCAGGTTCGGCATCAACTGGAAGATGATAGTACTAAACTGTATCCCAACTTACAGTTAATGCGAGAATTACGCTGGGAGCTGGCTGAGAATTATAGGGCAGAGGAACTTTATTGGAAGGAGAGGAGTAGAGAGAAGTGGCTACAGAGTGGGGACCGTAACACTATGTTTTTTCATGGCAGTGTGCAGCGGAGACGTATTCAAAATTAGATTTTATCGCTCTTTGATGATAGTGGTACAAAACGTTTCTCTGAGGGTTCTAAAGGGGAGGTGGCTGTAGCTTACTTCCGCAAAATGTTTACTAGTTCTAACCCTAGTACCATATTGGATGCCCTCGATAGGATGCTGCCTCGGGTTACTGAAAGTATGAATACGGAGCTAACCCGTCCAGTCTCTACTGCTGAAATAAAGAATGCAGTGTTTAGTATTAAGGGAAAGACACCAGGTGCAGATGGTATGTCGAGTCATTTTTATAAGGAGTACTGGGACATTGTTGGCCCTCAGGTGGTGCAGGAGGTGCAACAGTTTTTTGAATCTGGTCATCTTCCATCTAACTGGAATTTTACACAGATTTGTTTGATCCCAAAGGTACAGAACCCTACTCGCATGTCAAACCTTCGGCCTATTAGTCTTTGTTCTGTAATATACAAGACAGTGTCTAAAGTTTTATGTGAGCGCTTGAAACGGTTTTTGCCAACGATAGTATCAGATACCCAGGGTGCTTTTGTTGCGGGTCGTCTTATCTTTGATAACATCCTCTTGGCACATGTACTTGTACATGCGCTCCAGACAAAATCAGGCTGTGATGAAGAGTTTTTAGCCATCAAGACTGATATGTCTAAAGCCTATGACCGAGTTGAGTGGAATTTTCTTGAGGAATTGCTTCTTAAGCTTTATTTTGATATCAAGTGGGTCTAGTGGACCATGAGTTGTGTAAGATCAGTCACTTTCTCGGTTCTTCTCAATGGGAAGCAGTATGGATTTATTAAACCAGAGCGGGGAATAAGACAAGGGGATCCATTATCACCATTTCTTTTTATTCTGTGTGCCGAGGCGCTTGTCCATGTGATGAATAAGGCTGAACAGGAGGGTCGCCTCATGGGATTGAAGCTCTCTCCGGTGTGCCCGTCGATCCAACACCTTCTTTTTCCTGATGATAGCCTTTACTTATGTCAAGCCAGTTTGTCGGAATGTTCAACCTTGTTACAATGCCTGCGGCTCTATGGTGATGCATCCGGTCAAGAGATTAATATTCAAAAGTCCTCAATAACCTTTGGGAAGAAGTTAGACCTTTACATGAGGAGAGTTATAGGTCTGTTTATGGGTATTGAGCAAGAGGGAGGTGCTGGAAAGTACTTAGGTCTCCCTGAATGTTTTAGTGGCTCCAAGAGGGATATGTTAGCTTACATAACAGATCGGCTCACTTCAAGACTAAGTGGTTGGTTTGCGAAAACTCTTTCCTTGGGCGGCAAGGAAGGATTGCTGAAAGCAGTGGCGCTGGCTCTTCCGGTGTATGCGATGTCCTGTTTCAGGCTGTCGAAACATCAATGTAAGGAGTTACAGAGTGCTATGGCCAATTTTTTGGTGGAATGCAGTGGAAGAGAAACAGAAAAAGCATTGGGTTTCATGGGAAAAGATGTGTATGTCAAAGGAATAGGGAGGCTTAAGATTCCGAGATATAGGCCGCTTTAATCAAGCTCTCCTTGCTAAGCAGGCTTGGCGTTTGTTGGATGTCCCGTCTTCATTATTGGCGCGGGTTTACAAGGCAAGATACTTTCCGACGACATCGTTTATGGAGGCTACTCTTGGACCGTGACCCTCATATGCATGGAGAAGCATAGTTTTTGGTAGGGAGTTGCTGGATAAGGGTCTCATGAAGTCTATTGGTAATGGTCAGGATACAAGTGTCTGGTTGGATAAATGGGTTTTTGATGATCTTCCAAGGAGACCGTGTAATAAGGAACAAATGATCAATCTGAATCTTTGGGTTCTCATGAAGTCTATTGGTAATGGTCAGGATACAAGTGTCTGGTTGGATAATGATCAACAGGTCAATTAATAACCCAAAGCACACTCAACCACGATCTAGTGGTGTCGTCGTAGCACTTTAGGGTCGAATCCACAGAGACCAAACAATGCACTATGAAATTGTATAGATCAAATATAGCTAAGACAAAACAAGAAGTTTGTGAAACAAGTAATAAATCAAAAACGGAAAGTAAATAAGTTGTTTCTAAATCAAAAAGGAAAACATTGGGCGCAGGGAATCTTTAGGGATTATGATCACGAATTTAGATGGTTAGATAGGGATGCATTAGACACCGTTCTAGAACTCAAATCACTGTTGTAAAGCTAACCTACTTTCGCAGCATTAACTATCTATGCAATGAATTTACTGAACCCTAAACCGTCGTTTGGATCTAGCAAACCAAGCAAGCAATAACAAGTTCAAGTTTGATCTGTTCACAAAGTGCCTCAACTTCAACCTTCGTTGGCTAAGGATCACCTTGCTCACCTATGTTCTTTTCAAGCAATTCAACAACACTTTTGGTGCCCCGATGAATTAAACCTAAGATCTTAATCTAGGTGATCAATCTAGCTTAAGCATTAAGAACAACTATAGATGAAGAACAATAAGATCAATCCCTAATCTAACAAATCTAGCATCAATAAATCATAGAAACCCTTCTGAAACCCTAAACCCAACAGTAAAACTACTCAGACATGGAGAAGCATAAACAGCAAATCAATAATGAAGAAAACATAATTGAATTGCAAAAGAATAGAAAATAGGGTTTAGAAATATTCTCCAAAGTGTCAAGAAGGATTAGAGATCTTCTCCCTTTTGCTCTCAATACAAAATAGTCTCAGAAAATAAAGCTTACGTCTCTGGAGGCCGTGCCTCTAACTTAAATATCAAAATAAAACCCTAAAAGTCGGTTTAAAACAAATAAGGAAAAGTTGCGTCGGGGACGGGGACTGGTCGATCCCGAAAGGATCAGTCCATCCGGAATGTTTTTCTGCTCTCACTCCATCTACTGACTAGCTCGATCAGTCTTCAACCAATTTAGCTCCAGATGCATATTTCACCCCCAAAACGCTCAGATTCCTTCCAAATTCACCTAGGACCTGTAAAGACTCACAAAAGACTAAAAGGACTCTAAAAGCACACTTGGACCTAAGAAAAGACTCAAAACAATCCTAAAAACTATAGTTAAAACCCTATAAAATACAGACACATCAATTCCCCCGGACTTGAATCTTTGCTTGTCCTCAAGCAAGAACAGACAAAAACTCAAGAACAAAGAAAAGGTTTGAAAGTGGAAACTCACATATTCTTGGGAACTTCTTCTTTGCACTCTTCATCACATCAAACTGAGAACTACTTTTTGTACTCTGCCCATGATTAGGATCAACACTCCCTACTCTGAACTCCACAGCCTTAGAGAACATTCAGTCTCCCCATCGTTGTCTCTTTACATCAGATTAGTAAAAAGGTGCGGTCTTACCATGGGAGTATCGATCATTGAACTGTTGACTCCTTCAACCTCTTATCACCCAAGACCTCCTCTTATGCTCCCTTTCCTCTCTCTTTTCTCACTTCCAAAGGATTGATTTCTCCCTAATTTTCTAGGGTATCATTTTATTTTTTTTATCAATCCTTTGCTCTTTTCTTGTGGACAGGTTTCCATGAGTTCCGAAAGATGCACGGGTTTACGCACAACCCTCGGTTCACTTCTTTTATTACCTATATCCTCTTCTTCTTATATTTTTCTTTTCTCTTTTTTTTTTACTGAGTATTGAAGGGAAGAGAGAGGGGAAGCATACTTTGTGAGGAGATGCACGTCTTGTAAGGCTTGAAGGGAGGAGTCTTGTCCGATGTATACCAAGCCCCAAGGTAAGAAATTAAATCCGCTTAAGTCCTGTTAAAGCTAGAGACAACTTCTAGTTCAACTTAGTGTTCTCCTTGACGAGTGTCTTTTGGGGCGTGTTGAGACTGCTCATGTTCATTCCAAGCTTCATTCCAAATCAGAGGTACAAAAGTAATCATAAGAGTGTTAGATTAAAGCAGAAATTCCTAAAATAGATCATAGCTTCCCTTTTTTTTTTAGACACGACAAAATGACTCAAATAAAAGAAAAAATCAAAAGAAACAACCAAAGAAAACGACATCAGTAACTTGGAGACATCCCTCCCCCGGACTTACTTCACACCGTTCCGGTGTGAAAGAAAAACCAAGAAAAGAATGAATCCGACAAAGAAAATAAGAAAAATGAAAAAAGAAAAAGAAAGGAAAAGGAACAAAACCGGTAATCTCGTATCTGGTGTTGGAGTGGTGTTGGCAAGGGTGGGGACCGATCAGTCTCAGGGTGGGATTGACCGCTCTGCAACATTATTGAACTTAGAGACACCCACAGAAAACCACCGGGATCGGTCGATCTTTAAGGAGGATCGATCGATCCGAAGCTCCTGGAACAAAAATATTCGCATCTTCTGCGTTTGGAACCTATTCCTGAAAACACTTAACACCAGACATGATTTCACCGTAATAAATCCTAAAAACAAAACCAAAATCCTAAGACAAATAAAAAGAAAAGGGTAAGCCAGCACAAACCCCATGGGTTGCCTCCCATAAGCGCTTGTTTAAGGTCTATAGCTTGACCGCTCAGCACAAAATGTTAATCATGTGTATCAAAAGGCTGAGCCAATGGACCTTTAGTCCTTCTCTTGTTAATGCAATAAACAATATGTGTCAAGTAACACACAATTATCCATGGCAAAACAATAAAATTCACATCTAGGAAGTTTACTACAAATGTAGCATATACTTTGAAATATTCCTTGATGGTTGGATGCTCATGAGGGTTAAATGCATTTAATGGAAAAATAAAGTCAATTTCAGGTTCAAACGAGGTTTTCACAAAATAATTAACTTCATCACCATTAATTTCATAAAACACAATATCCTCATTCATATAATCCACCTGAGGGTCTTTTGTTTCATGCAAAATTGTATCAATATCAAGAACACACCCTAGGTAAGATTCTTCAAGAAGAGAGCTAGATACATCAGGCATTGAAAACTCAAACTCGAGATCATGAACATTCAAAGCACAATGATATTCAATATCAAAACATATTCATGATAATCCCTAGCAAGTTTTTCTGCTCTTAAAATGTCTAGACGTTGAGATTCACATATCAAATCATAGCATTCATCAATGAGCAAAGGAGTATCCAAACTAGAAGTCACATCTTCAATGCATGGCATGTGAATATCCTCAAAATCATGAATTTCAAGGTTGGAAACGCAAGTACCTTCTAGTTGGCTTGGTGGAACCCAATATATTACCTTTTCGCAAGCATGAGCTTCCCTAATCTCCGTGAAAGTGGGCTCCCTCCCTTCGAGTACTGCTCGATGTGAGATGAGATTCAACCGGATCATTGCTGCTAAGTTCCTCCTTGTCGTTGTTGGATGCTCCATGTAAAGCTCATCCAACTTAACTTTTTGATCCGGTGTAAGAACACTCTCATCGAACGGTGGCTCCACAAGAGGCTCATCTAGAATGTCTTCATCAAATGTGATCTCCTCTTCCTGTGGCCAATCATCGTAATCCATGGCCCCAAAAATATTTTTCATTTTTTTTTTTAATTATCTACAAAAAGAGAGAATAATAATAATTAGTAGAAACAAAAAAAAATCTTAGACTATACTCAATTCTAAAATCTCAAAGGCAATCGTTTTGGTCCCCGGCAACGGCGCCAAATTGATCAACATGTCAATTAATAACCCAAAGCACACTCAACCACGATCTAGTGGTGTCGTCGTAGCACTTTAGGGTCGAATCCACAGAGACCAAACAATGCACTATGAAATTGTATAGATCAAATATAGCTAAGACAAAACAAGAAGTTTGTGAAACAAGTAATAAATCAAAAACGGAAAGTAAATAAGTTGTTTCTAAATCAAAAAGGAAAACATTGGGCGCAGGGAATCTTTAGGGATTATGATCACGAATTTAGATGGTTAGATAGGGATGCATTAGACACCGTTCTAGAACTCAAATCACTGTTGTAAAGCTAACCTACTTTCGCAGCATTAACTATCTATGCAATGAATTTACTGAACCCTAAACCGTCGTTTGGATCTAGCAAACCAAGCAAGCAATAACAAGTTCAAGTTTGATCTGTTCACAAAGTGCCTCAACTTCAACCTTCGTTGGCTAAGGATCACCTTGCTCACCTATGTTCTTTTCAAGCAATTCAACAACACTTTTGGTGCCCCGATGAATTAAACCTAAGATCTTAATCTAGGTGATCAATCTAGCTTAAGCATTAAGAACAACTATAGATGAAGAACAATAAGATCAATCCCTAATCTAACAAATCTAGCATCAATAAATCATAGAAACCCTTCTGAAACCCTAAACCCAACAGTAAAACTACTCAGACATGGAGAAGCATAAACAGCAAATCAATAATGAAGAAAACATAATTGAATTGCAAAAGAATAGAAAATAGGGTTTAGAAATCTTCTCCAAAGTGTCAAGAAGGATTAGAGATCTTCTCCCTTTTGCTCTCAATACAAAATAGTCTCAGAAAATAAAGCTTATGTCTCTGGAGGCCGTGCCTCTAACTTAAATATCAAAATAAAACCCTAAAAGTCGGTTTAAAACAAATAAGGAAAAGTTGCGTCGGGGACGGGGACTGGTCGATCCCGAAAGGATCAGTCCATCCGGAACGTTTTTCTGCTCTCACTCCATCTACTGACTAGCTCGATCAGTCTTCAACCAATTTAGCTCCAGATGCATATTTCACCCCCAAAACGCTCAGATTCCTTCCAAATTCACCTAGGACCTGTAAAGACTCACAAAAGACTAAAAGGACTCTAAAAGCACACTTGGACCTAAGAAAAGACTCAAAACAATCCTAAAAACCATAGTTAAAACCCTATAAAATACAGACACATCAGATAAATGGGTTTTTGATGATCTTCCAAGGAGACCGTGTAATAAGGAACAAATGATCAATCTGAATCTTCGGGTTTCTGACCTTATAACCCCTCAAGGGGACTGGAATCTTTCGACCTTACAGGGTCTTTTCCCTCCTTGTGATGTCACCAAGATCGTTTCTTTCCCTCCTGACTGTCGTCTGCGAGACCGTATGGTGTGGGCGTATTCTAATGATGGGGCCTATACGGTCAAGAGTGGGTACTGGTTGATATCTAAGGTGGCTATGGGATTGGTTGGAGATGCAGACGGTTCACAAGTTTTGAATGAGCTGAAAACGAAAATATGGTCTCTAGAGACGGCTCCTAAGATCAAGTTGTTTTTTGGCGAGTCATGTCCGGTGCTTTGGCGGTTGCAGATTGCTTAAGGAGTCATGGTCTGCAGGTTAATCCGTTGTGTCAGGTCAGTAGGGCTGGAGTTGAAACTGTGTCACATGTCTTATTTCTTTGTCCTTTTGCGACAGAGGTTTGGTCAGTTTCTTCTCTACCATTGCCTATCCAAGGTTTCTCAGCATCTATTTCGGATAACATTGGCTATTTGTTGGGGTTACTCACCAAAACTGAGATACCAATGAATCTACGGCTTGCTATACCTTGGTTCCTTTAGGAGGTTTGGAAGGCACGTAATCCGGTGGTTTTCACTTCTAGGGCTCAGGATTCTAATGTTCTAATCGCAGGAGCCATGGCAGATGCAGAGGAATGGTTAAAACAGAACAGGTTGCAGAATCAGGAACAAGTCTCTGCTCTACGTGGTGATAGAGCTCTGGTGTTATCAAAGCGATGGACTAGACCGGCAGTTGGCACGTTGAAGTGTAATATCAATGCTTCATGGGTTAATAGTCAGTCCTACGTGGGTGGAGCTTGGTTACTTCGTAATCATGTTGGTGATGTTATGTTCCATTCCCGTAATGCTTTCTTACCGACAGTGAATCGCATCGCTGCTGAACTGATCGCTCTTTTATGGTGTCTTGAGAGTTTACGAGACTTGCAGATATTTGCGTGTGAAGTTTGGACTGATTGTGGAGCGGTAACAAGTGCTATTGAGAGACCGCAAGATTGGCCTAAGTACCGCTCAATTTTATACAAGATTGGTCAGGTTGTTAGTCAAATGCAGGTCGTATCATTTCATCTTGCATCTTCGAAATCGAATGAAGTGGTGCGGTCGATTGCAAGGAGAATTACACGAGATGGTCGGTTTTAGTCATATCTAGCTATGGGTGGTCCTGCCTGGTTACATGAGCAGATTGCTAGAGTCTAGAGATAGTCGGGCTTAGCTCTGAGTCTTTGAGTTTTTCGTATGTATTAGTTTTTGCTCTCTTTCCTCTGTTTCGTTTCTCTATTCTTATTGCTCTGTTTTTTAACCTTCCTCTTATAATATATTGCAGTCGATTAAAAAAAAAATACTACAACATTAAAATTATTAAGAAAAAATAAATATTATCTTACATATCCTTAACTAAAAAAAAATCAAAATAATATAAAAAAAGATATTTTAAAATCATCACGAATTTCTAATAAGAAATCAAATTTAACTAACTAATATAACTAAAATCTAAAAATATTAAACCTTAATTAAATTAAAATCTTAAAAAGAAAGAATTAACAAATATTGATTGGATTTCTTTTTTACAATAGGTTTATAACTTTTTCTTTTTAATTTTTAGTTTTCTTTTTTTTAATTTTTAGTAAATTGATAATTGACACATGTCAACATCTTATTAATAAAAGTAACGTGTGTCACGATCTTGTTAATGAGTAACTTTCTTTTTTAATAAATATTGATCTGACATATCCTTAAATAATGAAATAAAATTCAAAATAATATAAAAATTTATTTAAAATCATCATGAATTTATAATAAGAAATTAAATTTAGCTAACTAATATAACAAAAATCTAAAAATATTACAACTTAATTAAATTAAAATATTAAAAAGAAAGAATTAACAAATATTGATAGTTAGTGGATTTCTTTTTTACAATAGGTTTAGAACTTTTACTTTTTAATTTTTAGTTTTTTTTAAATGTTTTAGTACATTTATTATTGACACATGTCGACATCTTATTAATACAAGTACCATGTGTCACGATGTTGTTAATGAGTAACTTTGACATTAAATTTTATATAATAAAATATGTGTGTTTGTATATAACTCAAATTATATAGCAAACAATAAACATCTTTTCATATTTTCCGAATCTAACGAAAAAAGTTTGCAAAAGAATGACGCAAAAAGTGTGTGTGATGATTTTGATGACATTGATAATGGTAGGATGTCACCTAAAAGCATGCAATGGAATGGAGAACTTCTCAAAGGAAGACCCTCACTCACCGTATGTATCTTACACTCACATAAGAATTTTAATTTTATTTATTTGATTTTTAGCTAATGAACTAATTTCACATCAATGCAGTGATATATATATATATATATATAGATATAGATATGTGTGTGTATTTTGACCTATATGTAGTCATGATTTGTGGATGAAACTAATGCAGGATGAAAATAATAATTCCGCAACATATTCCGGACCCTGTCTGCGTATGGCACTGCAGCAGCAAATGTGGCGATAACCCAGATTGTGCTAGAAATTGTCTTAAAGATTGTTGATAACAAGGTTCTGAAAGTGTAATGTTCAATTTCGAGATTTACATCTCTTTTCAATAAACAAAAATCAAAGACTAATAAAATATATTTAATCGTTAATGGTACGAATCAAAAAAAAAATTTGTCAAACACTTTGGTTTCATTCTTATAAAGTCACACTAAACAAAAAATGATTCTATGATCCCTGTATAATAAAACGGAAGTACACAACATTTTTTGTAAACTATATAATTTTAATAAGTTGGTTACAAATAGGTTATAGATTAATTGGTTACGAGTTAAATAGTGGATGCAATCTTAATTTATTTTTGAAATATTTTATTATTAGAGCATGTTGTTTTCAAAATCTTAAAGAGAATATTTTTTTTTTCAACCAAACATTAAATAAATTAAAAGAGAACTCCAAAATTGGTTGCTTAAACAGGAGGGTAAAAGTTTACAAAAAAAGATTCAGAAACTAAAAGTCTAGAAGATCGAGCAAGGCAGTTTGATCTTACGTTTAAGTGTGGTGGGATCCTGGTCAGGGTGAAGGAAGGGTAAAATAACCTGAGCAATAAGAAATCCTCGAGTATATGGCAACAACCGTGTCCGAGATATCTTCCAATACGCTGAAATATATGGAAAAGAACAAAAATCATAAGTTTCAAACACACATTCCATTATATATATATATATATATATATATATATATATATATATATATATATATATATATCTAATATCTGATAGCTCATCTTAAAAAATTATGAATAAAAAAAATTACCTGCCGACACTATCCGGATCTAACAATCCGTTGGAGAATATGATGTTGTTGCCAAATCTTCGAAATATTAACTTAACGTCCTATAAATATACATAGATGTATTAATTATGAATAAGATAGATATTGAAATTAGTTATATGATACATTGAATTATAGAACTATGAATTATGAGTGATGTCAACAAAAAAAAAAAAGGAGTGCCTACTGAGTGCCTTTTCCTTCCTCCGCCGCCGTCTCTCACGGCATCGGAACCCCCTTCCGCCACTGTTCATAGGCCCTTCCCTCCTCATGGGGAAGCAAAAGAAGCGTAAACCTCCCTCCCCGTCATCTCGATCTACCCCCAAATCGGTAGCTTCGAAAATCCCGTCTTCGCCTACTCCTTCCCAGACCGTTCAATCAACTCCCCCCGAAGAGTCCATCCCTTTCTGTTCCTTGTCGAAGTCCTCTGATTATGCCCAATCGACTGTCCAAAAGAAAGACTTGGCCATGGTAAATCCAACATCTCCAGATCTAGTATCAAACCCTAATCCGGAGTCTAATGTCGTTCCCAAGCAAGCTCTTTTAGCTTCTGCCTCAGATCAGACAAACATAGGCGATGATTTGGTCCCCCCGCCCTCATCCCCTCAAGTTTTGGAGAGCTCTGTAATCAATCCTGCTGCTGCTCCCGTCGATTCCACCACAAATCCAAGTCCTCACTCAGTTGATACTTGGGTAAACCATGTCAAGGGTACAGCTAAACCCCTTGAAAGGAAAGGGACTCCCTTTACTCTTCCATCTGGTGAATTATGCGTCAAAATTCCCAACTCAGTCATCGAAAAGAACTGCAAATCCTGGGAATGTTTTGTGCTTGGCCAATTCTACTCCGGCCCTCCCTCCCAAGGTACTCTGCATAACATCGTTAATGGAATTTGGAGTAAGCAATTCAGAGACATTTCAGTCTCGAAATTAGATGGGAATGCGTTCTTGTTCCGTATCCCTAATGCATCCACTAGACACCACGTCATAAACCACCGACTGTGGCAAATAGAAGGCCAAACCATGTTTGTTGCAAAATGGGAACCAGGAGTCATCCCAAAAAAGCCGGAATTAACCTCTGCTCCTATATGGCTGGAATTAAGAAATGTACCCCTTCAATTCTTTAACGAGGAAGGTCTTCAGCAGGTGGCGAGTCTGGTTGTAGATCCGAAGTTCCTCCACCCCTCCACAGCAAATAAGACAAATTTGGAGGTGGCTAAGGTCTTCACGATCATTGATCCCCGAAAACCGCTTCCAGAAGCAGTGAATATCCAATTTGAGTCAGGGGACATCACCCGAATCCTTGTTTCTAGTCCCTGGATGCCCCCTATCTGCTCTTTCTGCAAGGGTATTGGTCATACCCTCAAGCGTTGTACATCAGCCCCGGTCACATGCTCAACCTGTAGCTCCACTGTTCATCAAACGGATTCATGCCCGAGACTGAAAGTAGGAGAACAGAAGCACAGACAGCAGAAGAAAGCTGGTCTGAAGCTGGTGTATGTCCCTAAGGTGCCTCCCAAGGTTTCTCCAAACCCCGTGAATCAACAGGAGTTACCAAAGGTTGCTTCAGAAAAGGATCGTTTGCACCAGCCAGACATGGGGAAGCATATTCTAGTGGGCGAATGCAGCGGCCTATCTGTCCTCAGCAAAGCCCAGTTAACCCCTCCCATTGAACCTCAACACACTGTCATCTCTTCTGAAGCGGAGCCTGATTCATCGGATACCTTGTCTTCATCTGCTGCAGACGAAAGTGGGGAAGAAGAATTTGAGAAGTTTCAAAAAGTGTTGTCGAAGAGACAACGGAAGGTTCTTCGAGGCAAAAGCCTCAAATCTACACACTAAGTATGTGTACAAACCTTTTTTGTTGGAATGTCCGCGGATTTAATATATATAGTCATCGTAACGGCTTTAAGAAATGGATTAGAGGTAAGCAATCCCTTTTTGGAGGTCTAATAGAGACGCATGTTAATCAGGTGAAGATGAAGAAGTTTTTGGATGATCTTCTACCTGGTTGGTTTTTCTCGGATAACTATAGTTTCTCGGATTTAGGTAAAATTTGGATATTGTGGCACCCGAGTGTTAAGGTGGTGGTTGTGGCAAAATCCTTGCAAATGGTTACTTGCGAAGTTCTCCTTCCAGAGGCAAAAGAGTGGATAGTAGTCTCTATCATCTATGCGGCAAACGAGGAAGGGTTAAGAAAAGACCTTTGGGCAGAATTGGTGACTTTGGCGGATTCCCAGGTGATTCTTGACAAGGCTTGGATTGCAATGGGGGATTTTAATCAGATTCTTAATCCTCAAGAACACTCCAACCCTCATTCCCTGAATGTAGATAGGAGAATCCGGGATTTTAGAGAATGTTTGTTGAATGCTGATCTCTCGGACCTTACTTTTAGAGGTCACTCTTTTACTTGGTGGAATAAATCTCCCTCCAGACCTATTGCGAAGAATCTGGATAGAATTCTGGTCAACTCTTACTGGCACTCGACGTTCCCTAATTCTTTTGCTACCTTTGGTGAACCGGATTTCTCAGATCATGCATCGTGTGAAGTCACCCTCGATGCAGGCACCCTTAAGGAAAGAAGACCTTTCAAGTTTTTCAACTTCCTCTTACAAAACCCGAAGTTCATCCCGATGGTAGCCCAACAATGGTTCTCTTGTAATGTCACTGGCTCTGCGATGCTAAGAGTCTCACTAAAGCTGAAGAACCTTAAAAGTAACATCAGGATCTTCAACAAGGAAAACTACTTAGACCTGGAAAAAAGAGTCTCTGAAGCACATGATTCCCTCCTGGTCTGTCAAAGCCAAACGCTCATCAATCCGACAACCATTAATGCAACCCGAGAGCTTGAAGCAGAAAGAAAGTGGTTGTTGCTGTTAAGAGCGGAGGAAGCTTTTCTAAGGCAACGAACCAGCATCAATTGGATCAAAGAGGGAGATAGAAACTCTGCCTATTTTCACAGAATGGCAGCGATGAGGAAAGCTCAAAACTATATACATTATTTGTTTGATTCAAGCGGTAGAAAGGTGGAATCTCAAAAAGAAATCAGGGAATTATGCGTTGACTACTTTTCAGACTTGCTAGGAGGTGAAACTGATCTAATAGGTCTCATCCAATCTGATATGGACCTCCTAATGCCTTTTAGATGCTCTCAAACTCAGAAACAGTCCTTGGAGAAGACTTTCTCAAATGAGGAGATTAAAGATGCTTTCTTCTCCCTGCCAAGAAATAAAACGAGCGGTCCAGATGGTTATTCTTCAGAGTTTTTCACGGCATGCTGGTCTGTCATCGGTGCAGAAGTCACTGAGGCAATCTCTGAATTCTTCAGATCTGGGAAGCTACTTAAGCAATGGAACTCCACAACTCTTATCTTGATCCCTAAGATCACCAATGCTTCGAGACTTTCTGACTTTAGGCCTATCTCATGTTTGAATACGTTGTACAAAGTCATCTCAAAGCTCTTAGCCTCAAGACTTCAAAAACTCCTCCCGGAAGTCATCTCTCCTTACCAGTCTGCGTTCATTCCAGGAAGGTTACTAGCAGAGAATGTCCTGTTGGCAACAGAGGTGATCCAAGGCTACAACAGAAAGCATATCAGTTCAAGGGGTATGTTAAAAGTGGATATTCGAAAAGCGTTTGACTCAGTCAACTGGTCTTTCATCCTCTCCGCGTTACAATCAATTGGCGTCCCAGCCAGGTTTGTAGGTTGGATCTCTGAATGCATTACAACTCCAACATTCTATGTGTGTTTAAATGGGAATTCATCTGGCTTCTTCAAAAGCACCAAGGGTCTCAGACAAGGTGATCCCCTGTCACCCTGCTTATTTGACCTTGCAATGGAAGTCCTGTCTTGTTTGCTTCAATCCAGATTTGATCAAGGTTATATCAGTTATCATCCAAAAACATCAGGCGTAGAACTCTCTCACTTGATGTTTGCGGATGATGTGATGATATTTTTCGATGGATCAGAAGCTTCGTTACATGGCATTAATGAAGCTTTAGATGATTTTGCTTCCTGGTCTGGTCTTGCCATGAACCGTGACAAAACGCAGCTCTTTCACGCGGGTCTCACTGTTGCTCAATCCTCTGCGATCGAAAGATATGGTTTCCCGGTAGCGTCCCTACCAATCCGATATCTAGGGCTACCTCTGATGCACAGGAAGCTCAAAATCTCAGAATATGAGCCACTCCTGAACCAAATTGCAGGCAAATTCAGAGGTTGGGCGGTGAAGACTCTTTCTTTTGCAGGAAGGGCTCAACTTATCGCTTCAGTCATCTCAGGGGTGGTTAACTTCTGGATTTCAACCTTCATTCTTCCCAAAGGTTGCGTTAAGAAAATTGAATCGATGTGTTCTCGTTTCCTCTGGTCGGGAAGCATTGAGGGTAGCAAGGGGGCAAAAGTGGCCTGGTCCACGGTCTGTCTGCCAAAGAGCGAAGGTGGTTTGGGGTTAAGAAGGTTCTCATCTTGGAACACCACTCTCTGCTTACGGTTTGTCTGGCTCCTTTTCGCAAATACGGGCTCTCTTTGGGCTCGTTGGCATAAGCATTATAATATAGGCAACCGAATTTTCTGGGACCTAAAGGCTTCCCCTTCAGACTCATGGACTTGGAAGGCTATTCTCCGGTTAAGACCGCTGGCAGCACAATTCATCAATGTCAGAGTAGGCAATGGTATCCTGGCTAGTTTCTAGTTTGATTCTTGGACTCCCCTGGGACCACTTATTCAAGCGCTAGGATCCACTGGACCATCTCAACTTCGTCTCCCAAGAAAATCAAAGGTTGCGGAGGCCTGCAATCAAACTGGTTGGATGCTACCGTCTCCAAGATCAGACTCCGCCTTAGCGCTCCATACTCACCTTACTACTATCCCAGTTCCTTCTCCCACTGCAAGCAATGACGAGTTTGAATGGGTTGTTGATTCTGTCATTTGTAAGGGCTTCTCTTCATCTCGGACGTGGAGCGTACTAAGACCAAGGATGGAGGAAACTGACTGGTCTGATCTGGTGTGGTTTAAAGGATCGGTTCCAAGGCATGCTTTCCACTTCTGGGTTTCTCACCTAAACAGATTGCCAACCAAAAAACGCTTATACTCATGGGGCATCTCTTCTTCGCAATCCTGCACCCTCTGCGACTCTGACATTGAATCTCGAGACCATCTGTTTCTGTCCTGTAGCTATGCCACAATCATTTGGAGATTTGTTCTCTCAAGACTTGACCCAACAAGAAGGCCTCTTATCTCTTGGTCTGAGCTTCTTTCTTGGACTCGAGCCTCATCCCAAGCAGCACCGTCTCTGCTCAGAAAACTCGTCGCTCAGGCTACTATCTACAACATTTGGAGGCAGCGTAATAACAAGGTCCATAACCTCCCTTTGCTCACGCCAGCTAACACTTTCAAACTTCTGGACAGGGAGATTAGAAACATAATCTTAGCAAGAAGTCACAGAAAACGTTTCTGTAATCTACTGATGCTTTGGTTACCATAATTCACTCTTAGTGATTTTTCCCTTATCTGCTTCCTTGTTTTTATTCTTTTTGCCAAGGTTGCAGTTATCCTGGATGTTTTACTTTGTAAAAACCAATCTTTTCATTTATAATGATATTTACAGTTAAGCAAAAAAAAAAAAAAAAAAAAAAAAAAAAAAGGAAGAATTATGAGCACCTTGGTACCAAAATGTGATGTAACCCAGTGCGGACGAGGCAGAACACCGTATTCTGATAAGCAGGTTTCGGTAAAACTGCTCATATTGTATGGTTTCATTTGAAACATGGAGTCTTCTTTGTTGTATCCGATTGGCATAACGATTTCGCTGCAAACCTGTATAATAATAGTGTTTGCATCTTTAACTCATAAACTAGTTGGACGAGTTCGTTAATAAAAAAGAATTATTCATGTACATATATATTAGCTATTAGCTAGGTTTTTATTTTATTTTGTGACAGAATTATTTTACCTGCCATCCCCATGCCCTGTCACTGTTTGTGAGCTGATCAGAACCATAACAAGGTTTTTTCCCCGTAACAGCAACCACACCTGCGGAAAAGAAACTCTTGTGAAACCTCATGATCAAGCTTAACTATTAACAGAAGGAAAAAAAAAACAAATCACGAAGATCTGGTCTAGTAGGGTGTTTGGTAGGCTGATGCAGCGCATATTCACGTCATTAACGTTTCTGTTGTTTGTTTGAGTCATGTTAATGGGCCTTAGGTTCATGGGTTTTAAAACCATAGTCTTTTTGTTAAACATTTAGATTAGGGTTTTTGTTTTCTTATTTAAAGAGACATGAGTCGCATTATTGTGTAATTATTGATTATTGAATAAACATTATTTTAAGAGAGCTTTGCCTAAAGCCTAGAGAAGAGGACTCTCAACCCTAAGAGCTTGTGTTCAAGCCCTGCAAAACGACGTAGATATCGTTCCGATCTCGGTGCTATCCTTATTGCTTCTTCGTCAAGTTACGACGTTCTAAGCAAGATCCGTTCGTGAATCCGAGTTCTCCTAGAGATCTATAGTTCTCGTCCGTTAATTAAACTTCCGCTCTCTATCAGTTGGTATCAGATTCATCACGTTCCTGGTGGTTTGATTTCCTTAGGATGGATTTTAAGTTGGATATTCTGGAGTTCCACGGTGGATTTTCTAGTGATTTAATACTAGATTGGCTTGTGGATGTTGAAGAGATTTTTGAGTTTCAAAGCGTTGCAGATGATCGATTTATTTCGTTTGTGGTTAAAAAATTTAGAGGACAAGCCGCATCATGGTGGCAGCAAGTGAAGACAACACGCAAGAGAGATGGCAAAAACCCTATTAAATCATGGGGTAAACTTAAGAAAAAGTTATGTGCAACCTTTTTGCCTCATCATTACCATAGTTTGGTGCATAATGGTTTGAAAAATTTGAAGCGACGAACGCGTTTGGTGGATTACAAAGAGATTTGTCACTATCAAGACAAAGATTTCATCGTTCGTGATATCTACGGTGATAACAAAGATTTGAATCATGTGGTGTATGCTGCAGATCTAACACTCGACGTCAATAATAAAGAAGACCGTGATGTTGTCCACGACGATAACAACGACGTTGAGAAAAAGGTCGATGATGTCACAGACTTGGAAGATGTTGATATCGTTACTGGTGGTGCAGGAAACGACGATGATCAAAGCGGAGATCCTATCTTCGATGTATGCGGTGACGACGAAGTTCGTGATGTTGATGGTCATGGTTTTTCAACTACGGAGGGAGATGCATGTTTTGATGTCTACACAGAGGAAGATGATGTCGAAGCAGAAGTATTTCATGACAACGTTATTATTGACAACACGGCCAATGATGAAGAAATGGATCTGCTAAACGACCCGACCTGTGTTGTTTCTAACGAAGATGGTGATTCATCTATTGATCAAATTCAAGACACCGACGCTAGTGTGGATGTTACAAACGTTGACGTTCACAGTGATCATAGTGTCAAAACTAACCTTGATGTTACTAACATTGGTGTACATGATTCTCTCTATGATGGTGGCGAAGTAGACGTCGAGAACGTTGAGTTCATCGAGACTCACGGGGTGTTATTTAATCATCTTTCACTACCCAAACTTAGTCAGTCTACAACAACTTTGATGAGAATAACGGAGATTTATACTTGGAACCCATAATTATTCTCTCTCTCCTACAAATTGTCACCGGCAGATCAAGAGAGAGCCGCCAGATCGTGGTCGACGCAAGATTTTGTTTCTCCACAATGAGGTGAATCTCTGTGACAAGGTATATGGTGCCATTACAAGAAAACAAGGCGATTACTGACGGAAATTACTGACGGCACTAATCTGTCGGTAATTACCGACGGCTTACCGACGAATATCTGACAGGAGATTAGTTTGTTGGTTGTTGGTCAGAAATTTACTTACGGACAAAATCCATCGGTAATCCGTTAGTTTTTCTGACGGATTACTGACGGATATATAATTTTCTTCGCGTGTGTCAAATTTGGGTCGGTGATTTTTGATATGTCGGTAATCTGTCAGAAATAACCGACGGAAAACTGACGGATATTAACTTTTCGTCGGGTGTGTCAAAATTTGTTCTGTTTTTTTGATCCGTCGTTAATCCGTCAATAATAACCAACGGATAACTGACGGTTTATATGTGGATAGTGTAAAATCTTTCTAACTTAGCTCCATAATGCATTATTTTATAAGCAATGTATAAAAGATGAGTTTTCAATGCCTAACTAATCTTGTTTTAAACAACATTCATCAAAATTTGTGTTTTTATAGAAAAATAAGTTGTTTACTTAAAAGACTTATGGTGTGGTATTACATATTATGGGGATTATGGGTAAGTATTTGCCATTTGTCTTTAAAATTATTTTTTCTCTCTAATTTAATCATATAGATGTTTATTTTCACAAATGATTTAATGGTTAGTATATAATACATATTATATACATATTTGTCAATAAAAATTATGAAATTAAGAGTTTTAATCTTAAATCCGTCAGTAATCCGTCAGTAATCCGACAAATATAATATTGACAAAATTTTGGTATCTGTTGGTAATCTGTCGAAAATAACTGACGTAGATATAATAGAGAGGAGGACTCTCAACCCTAAGAGCTTGTGTTCAAGCCCTGCAAAACGACGTAGATATCGTTCCGATCTCGGTGCTATCCTTATTGCTTCTTCGTCAAGTTACGACGTTCTAAGCAAGATCCGTTCGTGAATCCGAGTTCTCCTAGAGATCTATAATTCTCGTCCGTTAATTAAACTTCCGCTCTCTATCAGTTGGTATCAGATTCATCACGTTTCTGGTGGTTTGATTTCCTTAGGATGGATTTTAAGTTGGATATTCCGGAGTTCCACCGTGGATTTTCTAGTGATTTAATACTAGATTGACTTGTGGATGTTGAAAAGATTTTTGAGTTTCAAAGCGTTGCAGATGATCGATTTGTTTCGTTTGTGGTTAAAAAATTTAGAGGACAAGCGGCATCATGGTGGCAGCAAGTGAAGACAACACGCAAGAGAGATGGCAAAAACCCTATTAAATCATGGGGTAAACTTAAGAAAAAGTTATGTGCAACCTTTTTGCCTCATCATTACCATAGTTTGGTGCATAATCGTTTGAAAAATTTGAAGCGACGAACGCGTTTGGTTGATTACAAAGAGATTTGTCACTATCAAGACAAAGATTTCATCGTTCGTGATATCTACGGTGATAACAAAGATTTGAATCATGTGGTGTATGCTGCAGATCTAACACTCGACGTCAATAATAAAGAAGACCGTGATGTTGTCCACGACGATAACAACGACGTTGAGAAAAAGGTCGATGATGTCACAGACTTGGAAGATGTTGATATCGTTACTGGTGGTGCAGGAAACGACGATGATCAAAGCGGAGATCCTATCTTCGATGTATGCGGTGACGACGAAGTTCGTGATGTTGATGGTCATGGTTTTTCAACTACGGAGGGAGATGCATGTTTTGATGTCTACACAGAGGAAGATGATGTCGAAGCAGAAGTATTTCATGACAACGTTATTATTGACAACACGGCCAATGATGAAGAAATGGATCTGCTAAACGACCCGACCTGTGTTGTTTCTAACGAAGATGGTGATTCATCTATTGATCAAATTCAAGACACCGACGCTAGTGTGGATGTTACAAACGTTGACGTTCACACTGATCATAGTGTCAAAACTAACCTTGATGTTACTAGCATTGGTGTACATGATTCTCTCTATGATGGTGGCGAAGTAGACGTCGAGAACGTTGAGTTCATCGAGACTCACGGGGTGTTATTTAATCATCTTTCACTACCCAAACTTAGTCCAGTCTACAACAACTTTGATGAGAATAACGGAGATTTATACTTGGAACCCATAATTATTCTCTCTCTCCTACAAATTGTCACCGGCAGATCAAGAGAGAGCCGCCAGATCGTGGTCGACGCAAGATTTTGTTTCTCCACAAGGAGGTGAATCTCCGTGACAAGGTATATGGTGCTCTGGAAATTGCTATATATGTTGTTCAAACTCCTTGTTATTATGCTTCTATTAGAGAAGGAAGAGGGAGGACGGAAATTGGGGAGACTAAGGTTGTAAAACCTCGTGTACCTTCTCCTCAAGCGAGATTACCAAGAGAAGATTTACATGTGTTCTATGAGACAAATCAAGAAGATGATGAAACTCACATGTGTAGTTCAACTACAATGGTCATGAATTGGGCTTTTGGAAGCACAAACCCAAAGAAAGTTTCATTTTGTTGTCAAAGTGACGCAACTGCAGTTAACGGTGGAGACGTAAGTCACGTAAATCACGTTATATTTTTCTTCCCCAGTGGAGCTTTGCTTACAAGAAATAGACGTGTAGTGGATGTATGCGTTCACCATATCATACTTATGATACTATTATCACGTGAGATTGTGAGAGTATCTTATGTGGCCACCAATTCCATGTGTTTCAGTCTCTTTATGTGTGCACTAGTGACAACAACTTATGAAAGAAGAAACGTGTTTCAGTTATTCTTAATGTCCTTTGACTTTGATGTGCGTGAGGGGGCATATATTGGGAGGATTAAGCATCGACGCCATCGGGAATATTGCATACAAGTGATAAAATTGATTGACGTGTTCCAGATTCGAGTGAGCTTTAGTTCGTGTGGTGGTTCCTCAGTAGAAGAAATGTTTATAGATCACCACCAGCTGTCATTGTATACTCGGTTATCTCTGGTCATAGGGGTCCTGACTAATGAAAGAGTTGTTTATCAACGAACATTCCACACGCAGAGCCAAGTGTTGGCTACGACAAACCATACTCGTCAGCAACTTCTTCCACAGGTGCGGTCAGTATCTCTTCACATTTGGTTTCTTCAGCAAGAAGTAAAAGACTCAAAAGTTTTTGCAGCCCTCTGTGGAGCCGTATCAGATGTTTGTGTGTATACCGGGAGGCATCATGTCAAGGTTAAGTGTGATTTTCTTGATGCTTTTTTACTTGTGTCTTCTACGCCAAGAAGAGGAGTGGTACCTATCAAACATTTAAGGTTCTTCATTGAGTACATGATGTGTCTTTGGTGGAGGGTTAACGTGTTGATTTACAATGAGGAAGACATCGACCAACATATAATGGATGTCACTAACAAGGATAAGTGTCGCCATGTGATTGTAGGGTATATTTTTGTTGGTGACGTGTCAGAGGCCAAAATTTTCCTTCACCCCGAGAACCTCTTCGACATGGGTCCGAGGTCAGATCTTGTGGTTTTTGTATCGCAACATCGTGTTTTTCGTGATGTGGTGATCTTCTCAGATATATTGTTCAAAACATCGTGTGGCATTTCTATATGGGTAAACCGAACTGTTCGTAACCCGCTAGATGATTCATGTTTCATATCCACTACATTTAGTTGTTGGAGAGTCGTTACTTGCGGTTCAAGAAAGCTATTACCGTGTGGAAAATTAAGCCTCACCTTGGCTTGTTTTCCTAACAAGCTTCGGTTCATGGTGGGTAAGCAGATAAAAAATGCGGTCGTCATTGTGTTGATGTGGAAGTTACTTTGTTACAGCTTGAATATGCATGCCCCATGTCTTTCTCACACAAAAATCACAGAGCATCATCGAGGAGCTTTTTGGGGATTACCCTCGCTACAAGAAGGGTCACCTTTTGGTTGTTGTGGGTACTTTGGGTGTCGTACTTGCTGCTGGTGATGTGTTAAAGTGCATATTTTGCTCCACCGCCAGCCTCAATGGGCAAAGCAGGAAACACTCAGCGGCGTTACGAAGGATCATTTTTCCCCTCGTGCATATGACCATGTGTCAATATTTTCACCCAACAAGGATAAAAGATCTAAGGAAAAAGAGGATCTCTTGGTCACTCGTGTTCAAGCGAGCTTGGAAGCCACAATTGTTTTAACAAAGACTCTATGTGGAGGATGTTTTAGCACGTTGCACTTGAAGTGGAAAAAGAAACGTCACGAAGTTCTTAAGCGTAAATATTATGAATTGGTGGACAAAGGATATCTCCAAAGATTTCAGATTCGGGGTCGAATCTTTCTCACCCGGAGGGACTGATGCAGCGCATATTCACATATTCACGTCATTAACGTTTTTGTTGTTTGTTTGAGTCATGTTAATGGGCCTTAGGTTCATGGGTTTTAAAACCATAGTTTTTTTTGTTAAACATTTAGATTAGGGTTTTTGTTTTCTTATTTAAAGAGACATGAGTCTCATTATTGTGTAATTTTATTGATTATTGAATAAACATTGTTTTAAGAGAGCTTTGCCTAAAGCCTAGAGAGGAGGACTCTCAACCCTAAGAGCTTGTGTTCAAGCCCTGCAAAACGACGTAGATATCGTTCTGATCTCGATGCTATCCTTATTGCTTCTTCGTCAAGTTACGACGTTCTAAGCAAGATCCGTTCGTGAATCCGAGTTCTCCTAGAGATCTAGAGTTCTCGTCCGTTAATTAAGCTTCCACTCTCTATCATAGGCTCGTGTTGATAGCCTCGCACATGCTGGTAACCGAATACACATTATTGTTGTATTGAGCTGCCCCGGCGTATACGTAACTCAAAAAGCTTTTGAGTTCAAAAGTGTCGTTCAAAGGACTAATGAATCAACATAAAAAATAAAATTAATTAATTATTGAGTTGATAGATTATCACTCATAATTATATACTGTATATCAAATTAGGATAATCTTTTATTTGCAAAGCTTGAAATTCTTGCTGAGGATTGACAGACCGTTGGGTTTGGCAGCAATCCTGTCTATTTCATCCCAAGATTTACGTATCTTGTCATGACATTTCTGACATATAAAATGTAAGTAATGAATATTGTTGACAGCATGATTATTGAAATCTATTAATAGAAATATACGATATATATTGAAATATAAGTAATGCATATTATTGACAGTATAATTATTGAAATATTTTTACTTACTTTGAAGACTTTGGATACTATATAAAAGTAACTGTGTTTTGGACATGTTTCTTCAAAATAGAGAAGAGGGGCTGACGACGCTAAAGCCCCAAGCGCTATGTGTGAGTATTTGAGTTTAAACCAAGCTGCTAACACTTTTAAAATATAGAAAATCAAACAATTATATATCGATATAACGAAAGAGGCATGAAACATTAATTAGAGAAAGTTCATATTTTATTCTGAAATTATTAATATTTCTGTCAATAACTTTTTAGTAATCGATTATTAAAAATTATTTTTTTGTTTATAATATCTAAAAATAAATATATATGGAACTATGGAATTCAAATATTTTAATCTATTATGAATCTATGATGTATATTGTATAGTGGTAAACGGTAAACTTATTACTTCCACCGTAGGATCCACCACTATTATCGGACTGTGTTTTGCCGAATATGAGTCCTTAATATGCAGAAGAATTAGAGTATAATCCGTTAAGGCTTGGGCAATATTTAAGTAGCCTAAGGTTTTGGCGCTCTTTAGGGTTTCTTCCTCTGGTCCAAATGGCATTGTTTTGCCATAAAACCAATGCTGCATTCCACATTAAACAAAATTAGGTCTAAAAGGTAAATTTTCTGTTAGGCTAAGATATATGTAACAAAAAATTTAAAATCAAATAAAACTATTTTGATCTATCATATATTTACGATATTCTTAAAAATATCAAATTAAACTATTTTGAAAAATATTTCAAATTAAATTATTTTAAAAGTTTATTATAGTATATAAAATTATACAATTCAGCAAAAGAAATATATGAGATTGAATTTAAATATTCAAATTTTGACCCGTTATTCAGTCCAAATTTTATTTGAATAGATATTTTTAAAAGGAATAATATAACTAAATCTTGAATATTTTATAGATTGAACAACTTTTTTTGTATGAATATGGTGTATTTCGGGTGAATGGAGATGTCAATGATTTATATTAAAAGTTTGGAAGGATGTTAAGTAAGATATTATTTTGTTTGCTTAATCGGAAATCACGGTGATTAATTACCGAAATTTTATTATATTTTTTTTCTTAAATTGCTTAACAGTATATGGTTGTTAATGATTTTATTTATTTAAGTTTTATTATTCTTTGGGATATTCTCTTTAAGTGTATCTCGGTATAATTAAATAATCAAACATACGTAACATATTTTGTAACCAACAAATGAATCAATTAATAATTATAACTTTATAATCTATAATTAATATAAAATATACCAAAGAAGTTGTGTACTTCCGAAATATTAAATAGGAGATATGTCTTGCATTACAGTTAGCTTTGTGGATTTACAACATTAAATGCTTACATTATTTGGATTATTTAGCTTGATGCATATGTTAAGATTTCAAAAAAATATTATAGTTACCATAAACTAAATAACCCGTAACCACACGTTTAAATAGTTGGGTTCAACTATTTAACCCGTTTACCCAAACAAAAAAAAACACGCGGAGCATGTACTATTTAAATTGAATTGAATTGAATTTCTGATTTTATTACCTAATTGTCCTTTTTAATTTTAAATATTGTTTTGTAAAGGAAATGCATAAATTGAATGGCAATTGAAGTAAGTAAAGCCATAATTTGGACATTTTTATTTTTTGAGTATTAAAATAACATAATGAATTTAGTTATCATTCAAAACTTAAAAAAAAAAAAGGAAAATGTTACACTTAACTTCCTTTTATGTTCCTTCTATATAAATAGTATCTCTCTCTCTATATGTAACAAGTAAGGAAACGAAGAACTTCATCTCTAAATCTCCTTCTCATGTTAAAAAAATCATACAAACGAGTTAAAGTTTCTCTTAATCTTCTCAAGTCAAGCTTCACGTTCTGTCCTTGTAGATCCGATCCTTTATCGTTGAGACTACCCGGATCTCGGATTATGTAATCTTGTATATCCAATAATGTACTTCATCAATCCTAGCTTCTTTGCTGATATTCCGAGACGTTGCCGACTTCGGGTTGAGAAGGACTGGTTTCAAAAAGATTGGAAAGTCGTCTCGGAGGTTGTGAACAGGCTTATGGCTCTCAATCGTTGGGAAGAAGTTGAAAAACTTTATTGGAGAGTAATTAACTTTGCTTTGCTCACAGTGTTGAAAAAGTTTGATCATTAGAGATGATCTGGATGAAGACGGTTTTCGGTATCAAGAATAGGAAGATTTGTTCGAATCTTTGGTGATGAGGTTGAGTTCTTGAACTGTGTCCATCACACTAGTCTCCCATTTTCTGGTGTAAGGTTTGATCTTTCTTTGTATTTATCGTTATAATCTTCACAATCCCCAAGCTCATGCATGCTAGCTCTTTTTGGGTTTAAGATTTCACACTTTGGCTATAAGTGCTGTAAACATGGTTTCACGTTTCTGAAAGCTCACACTGCACATTCTTTATAGTACAATTCTTCGTTTTCATACTTTTAACATTTATATATGTGCCAAGAGACAAGCTTAAAGAGAAGGTCATATGGTGAGATGGCTACTGAATAGAGAGATATGTTAGGCTTTCAAAGAGTTTGGTGATGGTGAGTGCACACATTAATTAAATAGACGAAAAACATAATTCTCGTATTATATATTATATAGCTCGTATTCATTTGTTAAAAATGTCCCTTTTGATATACCCTTTTTCAAAAATACCCTATTTTCTGGCTATTTTTATTTTTGCCCTCTTTTAATTTTTAATGACTATTTTACCCATAGATGAAAATTATTTTATTCAATAAAAAGAAAAACAAAATTTTCCCGCCAAAAAATTTCCGACATATTTTCCCGCCAAAAAATTTTCCCGCCAAAAATTTTTTTGTCAAAAAAATTTTGATAAAAAATTTCGACAAAAAAATTTTCCCGCCAAAAAAAATTTACAAAGTTTTTAAAAGGTTTTATAAGGTTTCTACCTTATAAACACCTTGTAAAGGCTTTTACAAGATTTTTTAAAGAGTTTTAAAAGGTTTTTTAAACAACTTGTAAACGCTTTTACAAGATTTTTAAAAGGTTTTTAAAAGGTTTTCAAATGGTTTTTAAAAAGATTTTTAAAAAGTTTTTAAACACCTTGTAAACGCTTTTACAATGTTTTTAAAAACCTTGTAAAAGTTTTTATAAGATTTTTAAAAGGGTTTTAAAAGGTTTTTAAACACCTTGTAAATGCTTTTAAAAGCGTTTACAAGGTGTTTAAAAACCTTTTAAAAGCATTTACAAGCTTTTTAAAAGTATTTACAAGGTTTTTAAAAGCGTTTACAATGTGTTTAAAAACCTTGTAAACGCTTTTAAAAGTTCTTTTAAAAGCGTTTACAATGTTTTTAAAAGGTATAAATTTCAATATTTTTGGCGGGAAAACTTTTCGATTTTGGCGGGAAAATTTTTTTTTTGGCGGGAAAATATTTTCGATTTTGATGACTGTACATTCTTGCTGTCACTCAAAAAAGGGTAATTTGGTCATTTTGTATATAAAGAGGGGTAGTTTTAAAAATGGTCAACATGAAAGGGTATTTTTAAAAAGGGGTATGGAAAAATGGGCATTTTTGAGAATGCCCCTTCTAGAAAAACAAAATGTTAATATTTTTTTATTATCGACAGTTAAAAAAAATAATTGATTCGATCCTACTATATTAATTGAGAAGTACAAATATAAAACTAACCTTAAAATGTGTAAAAAATTACATTCAATTGCCATTAGAAAAAAATAATTAAGTTTAATTAACTAATTTAAATAAATATAATTAATTAAAAATAAAAAACACTTACGGATCAAATATTAAAAAATCTAAAAAATAATTTTCTCTCTCTAATAAATTATGGACGAAATTACTAATTATTTTTATTTTAAAAAAAATATATAAACCAATCAGAATTTTAAAAACTAAGAATTTATATCCAAGTATACAATACAATTATTTTTAATAACTAAATTCGAAGATTTTGTTAAGTTTTCAAATTATGATTCTCCTATCATCTTTATTTTATTTTATTCACAAATTGTTTGGAATTTTCATATAATACTTATAATTTAATATGCATATTTTTTCTGCATATGTTGTGATTTGATTTTTTTTTAAACGAAGATATATTATTCATTGTATGAAATGTGTGTTTTAATTTCCACATTGGCAGGTTGCTAAAACTAAATTTATATAAATAATAAATTAATAATTTTTATTTACTCACAATTATAATATTAAAATTACTATTTTATATTTCACATAATAATGATGCAAATATAACAACAAACAATATAAAACTATAATAATACATCAAAAATAAAATACTATAATATTCTAAAATAATTAGTATTCAAATAGACTAATAGATTTACATAACAATTTTAAATAAATATTATCTCAAACAAAATAACTTTAAAAAACAATAATTTTAATTATTATATTAATTTTTTTTTAAAATGTTGACCCGTGCTTTAAGCACGGGATATATCCTAGTTGTTGATTAAAAACCCAGTAAAAGAATCTCCTTTATAATAAAACGGAAGTACACAACATTGTTTTGTAGACTATATAATTTTAATAAGTTGATTACAAATAGGTTATAGATTAATTGATTACAAGTTAAATATGGGTGCAATCTTCATTTATTTTCGGAAGATTTTATTACTAGAACACGTTGTTTCCAAAAATCTTAAAGAAAATATTCTATTACCATATTAATTTCATTTATTAAATTATTCATCAAATAAAATTATTTGATATATAACTTAACATATTAATTTGTTAATTATCATTATAATTCACCTCTCATTTTTATATATGAGTCTATTTTGTGAAACAAATAAATTATCATATTATTTATTATTATTAAAAAATAGTTTTATTTTTGGATATACCATAAGTTGAATTTTTAAAAACAAATATAAACTGTTCAATCTATAAAATATTCAAGCTTTAGTAATATTATTCTTTAAAAATAATATCTATTGAATTAAAAAATTTACTGAGTAACGGGTCAAAATTTGAATATTGAAAATAAATTTCATATTTTTTTGTTGAATTTTATAATTTTATAATTTTTGAGTAACGAATAATTTGCATTCAATTTTATTGTGGGGTAAAATGACGAGTGTAAAAGTTTTATGACTTGGAGCGAATCAAACCTAACTCCAAGCCCAATTTAGCTAATAGGCGTATACTATTGAGCCCGTAAGTATAGATTAGAAGAGATTGATTAATGATGATATATCGTGCATAATTAATGATGATATATAGAAGGAAATCGAATTTGTGTCGAAACAAAATTGCATTCACCAATTGATGTCTCGAACTTGATTAGAGAGTTCCCAGCGGGATTATACAATCTTTTTTTAAGGTAACAGATTGGAATAAGGGGACAATACAAAATCGAATATGTTATGTTCAAGAAAACCGATTTGTGCAAGATCGGTTCGATAATAATAAAATTTAGAAAATATTAAATTGATTACAGTTTCTGAAAAAAAAAACAGATATATGCCGACATTCTCTCTATTTAAACATTAAATGCTCACCATTTTATTTTATTTTTAAAAGTATTAAAGTATAGAACACTTCGTTCTCCTCCACCGCAATCACAAAACCCTCCTCCACCGGAACCAAAACCCTCCTCCACTGGGACCAAAACCCTCCTCCACCGACGATAATGAACCAAAACGCTAATCAACCCGACCAAAACCCTCCTCTTCCACCCGTAATATGGTTCAAAGAGACCCATCAAAGACGACAACCCGGTCGTATCATGTTGTAATCCCTCAACAAGCTTGTCCAACACCATAACGCTCGGATAGCTGCCATTCGCACATCTCCTCCTGCTCTGAACTGCGAACCGTTCACCATTCTTAGACCAGCGAAAAAACCCTACAATTTTTTTTTTTGAATTACTTTTTTTTGTAAGCTTGACTGATTGGTGGGCTAAATATAAAGTATTGTATTTTAAATAATAATTTTTAATTTATTTAATTTTTAAATTCTTAATTAATTAACTTTTGTCTAATTAATTTATAATTTTGTTTACAATTCTTTTTCTTCTTCTTACACTTTTATAAAGTTTATAACTTAATTACATTAAATTTGTTATTAGATAGATGATAGAATATAAAATTCTAGATTTGTTTTGTTCTCTAGAATTAAACAGTGGTATATGCCTATATGGTATGTTATTTTATATTTTTATGTGTACTTAATCTTTTTTTTGAATATTAAGAATGTGTTATAGTATGTGTAATATTTTGTAGTTCATATACTAAATATTTTATAAGTTAATTTTCCAAACTATTATTACAAATCTATAGTATATATGTGATCAACTAATAGTTTTAATGTTGGTTCTATAGTCTAAACCCGCCATGCTAGGCGGGTCAGGCAACATGTTCAAATATTTATAATCCGCAAAAATTCATAATATGAAATCCGTGAAAATAAAAATTAGTTTTAAATACGTTGAGATCAAAAATCTCAGCCACATATCCTCTTTTAAGATCGAAAATCAATTAGTTTATTGATTAGGCTGATTGTTTAGAAAATTTGTGTATAGAGAAAATATTGTTTTGTAAAATGAAAATTTTAATATTAATTAAATTAATTATAAACTTAATACTTAATGTTAAAGAGAATGGTTCCAATTGTTTTGGAAATTTATTTAGGATGGAAAATCTTGTTTTCAAAAATAGAAACTTAATTTTAATTAATTAAATGAAAAAAAAATAATTAATGTCAATGACATGCTTGTAAATAAGTATGAACTTCAGGATTTATTTCATAAATGTCTCCAAAAATGTATATATAGATAGGAGAGGAGATGTTTACAGTATGTTGTTAGGTTTTAACTAAAAAAATTAAAAACTAATATTTTGTAAAAATTTAAGAAACATTTGTGTAAACAATTAATATATATATTTACAAATTAATAATTATTATATAGAATATCTTCTAAAATATAATTGACCCACAAATAGATAACCTAATCAAAGATAACTTAAAATGCCAAATCTTGGTTGTTGTAATTTAACTTTTAAATTTATGAGCTTAACGAATTCAGAAAATAATTTTAATCCAATATAGCTAATGTTGTAATTTAAAATTTAAAATTATGATATTAACAAATCTAGAAAACAATTTTAATCCAAAATAGCTAATTATAATAACAGCTTTGGTATTTATAAATGAAAGTAATCTTTATGAAAATATGCAATTATTTTTTGTGTGAATTTAACTATTTCCTATTAATATTAGAGAATATAACTTTTTATTATTTTTTTATTATAAAAAATCAGAATTAAGACATTTTAGAAAAATTAATTGAATGTTATATGTTAATTGAAAATAACTAAGTTAATTATTATGTTTCCAAAACTATTTAGTCTTTTATTATAGTTATGTATAACTTAATTACTATAGTGAAAATATTTTCCTTTTTTGAAAGTATAATAATTATGTGTCCAAAATTACAACTTAATTAAATTAGGATCCGATTTTTATGGAAAATTGTGTTTAATATTTGATTTGTAACAGTAATTAATATCAGTTCCGATTTTGGAAAATCGGTTAGTCATTTTAATATTTTAGTTTAAAATTTATAAATTAAATTTAAATACCAATGACAGTCTTGTAAAAAGGTGGCAAGTTCAGGATTTATTTGCTAAATGTACTTGAAAAATGTATATATATATATACATAAATCAGAAGAAATGAGTAACTGTTCTTAGCCTTGGCCTGCGGTTTTTGTCTCAGAGCAGTAGGAGATGGGTTGATGCGTTCTGTTTGTTATATTTGTTGACTAGTGCAGAGATAGATGGATGAAGCTCACCTTTTGGAATAAGACTACCTGGAACCAAAACCAGAACAAGAAGGGAAAACAAGGTTTCTTCAATTTCCGCTGGTAGTTTGCTTTATAGGCTGAGGTTTATATGGATTCCTTAATAACTGTCATGATCAGTTTATATGCATAAGTTGAAGAAGGATGGTTACAGGTGTTCGGGGGCCACCCTTGTCAATGTTCATTGTTTTTTAGCTACACGCATTTACGTATTTATACCAGGGGCTTAGAAGAAATGCAAAATCTCTCAAGGGAAAGAGTACCTTGCATCTCTAGGTAGGTGCGTAACTGCGTATGTATCTATACTAGTATTTTTGCAGCAGTTTTTGCTTAAAAATAGTTTTTGGAAAGTTTTTATATTTAATGCATTGACTTTAATATTAGTTACCAAAACTTCAAAATTAATTATAGGTAAGATTTTAAAAAAATAAGGAGATCTTTCTACATCATTCAAACATAAATATATGATTCTCTTTCATTTTTATTTGAATTTATATTTAAATTATCATGAATTATTCTATAATACATTTAGTTAATAAAAATTGTGATTTTTTCCGCATATGACGTAATACAAAATTTTAAAAACAGACATATATTACTCAATAAATGAATAAAAAATACGGGTACAATATCCCACATCGTCTAAAAAAATTATGCAGTGGTTTAGAGTCATATTATAAAAGAGACCAAAATGATTCTGAATACAAATGAGTAGAAAGCTTGATTTATCAGGCATTCAAACTTTAAAAACTTTTGTTTGGTTTATTCTGGTTCTTTATTTTAAAGATTTTTAAAAGTTTAAATATGAAAAATATTTAAAACTTTTAAAAATTTAAATATGATAAATATTATACCGTAGATACACAAGATATACTAAAAATTAAGATGATATAGTGTGAGTTAAATATCTCAGGACGGGGTTATATAGCGGGACGGGTTTTATCGATATTTATATAAATTAAAAAATATCATTAATTTGGTATTACACGGGTAAAACAACATTTCATTATTTTGTTAACACTATCAATATCAGAGAATAAACATATCTAATTAATTTGATTAAATAAATATTCTATAAAAAATAAATTATATTACGGTATTATATGGTTTATTTAACAATTATTCTATAATTATAATATATTTAACCAACTAATACAACTTATAATTTAAATATTTTAGTTATAAATAATTTTTTTCCACGGTGTACCGCGGGTCTTGATCTAGTTTCTCTTAATTTCTAAGAACCATTTATAGCTGATACTCTTTAGATATCCCTATGGTAATTAGTTAGGAAAATTCTTTAGTTACACATTGTGGATCATCACAGTTTGATTAATTGACGCATGTACCCACGTGACTCTTATTTCAAACGAGATCCTCTGTTTCCAACAGCAGCTTCCTTTAAGCAGATCTGTGAGCAATCCTAGGCCTCTCTTTCAGGCGCTATGGACTTAAAAGCCTCGAGGGTTGTAGGGCACAAGGGAATCTTGAATCAATTCCCGGTCCCGCCGCTCCTGTTTGTAATGGGGCCGCTTTGTGCCTCCAGCCGTTTTCTTCAATAATAGTGTTGACTTTGTCTCCTAATGCCACAATCTACAGAAATGCCACGACACTCATAAGTCATGAGCACTAAAACCGGTGTGTGAGTGGGGCGATTTTCAGTTGCACTATGCAACTTTTTTATTATGTAGAATTGATTATCTACTTTTTGAAGTGAATGTGATTTTGGAATCCCTTTCACTTATGCTTGCGTTATTCAAATCGTTAAATTTGTAAATTATTTCAAAGCTAGATCAAGCAAGAAAAGAAGAGACAAAAGTCTGCAAATTTTATTGATGATACAGACGTTCTCTCAATCCTTACGAACTAATTCTAATAAAATGTTTGACTTAGAATCAATACAATAAAAACACAATGTGTTGCTTTCCTTTCCTTGCTTGACACATCAGCTTCTGTATTGAAGTAGGTGTTGACACCTACCTCAGTAAAAATCAACTACCTATCAAATTATAACATTAATACAGTTCATCTCAATTTAGTCATACGTGTCGTGTACTAAAGAAAATTGAAGCAAACCGTGTTTTGTCTTTCTGCTTTTTCGTCGTCGTTTTTCTATTTTTCAATTTGTTCTTCTTCTCCGTCGCCGATTTGCTTTCGTCTAACCCAACTGCTGCGAGAGAGAGATACACTATCCCCACAAGCAAACCCCCTTCTCCATCATCATCATCATCTTCTCTAAGGTCAGCTTCCCCATTTGATTTCTCTTCTTCGATTTCGTTATGATTTACTGTTTCACCATCTCTTTGATTTTCGGATCCGTTTTTCTCTAATTCCCCCCCCACCACCCTAGGGTTCTTCTTCTCTGCTCTCTCAATTAAAACTTGTGTCCAATCAAATTAAGAGAATTAATACAGCTGGAGCATTCTGTTTTCTTTTTTTTTTTTGCTTTTGTTTTTGTTTATCTTTGGTGAATACGACTGTTTTCTTTTCGAGAATGTTTGATTCGGTCGTCGTGGTTCTTTTGTTTTCAATTCGATCGTCGTGGTTCTAGGGTGTGGAGTAAAGGTTATAGATTTATTGGTTGTTATTGTATTTTTAGGGTTCTAACGAGTTAGCTAAATTAGTATGAAGAAACCCTTTCTGCTAATTGAAATTCCCTAACCTTTTTGTATGAATGATTGCGTTTAGATACTTTTATAATGATTTGCTTATCTGATGCAATATGAACCATTTGGATATCAAAACATTCTCGTGGAATGATTATGGTATTTAATAAGGATGCTTGTGGATACTTAAGGTCTCTTTGTTAGAAGGTATAACCTATAGCGGAAGACAAGTCTGTTTTGTTCCTTTTTGTTTTTGTTTAAGGGTTTCAGGTATTACTTGGAGATGCTGGGGCTGGAAAATCAAGTCTTGTGCTGTGTTTGTTAAAGATCAGTTTGTTGAATTCCAGGTTGGTGGTGGCATTTTTTTCTCTTTTGCTCTTTGCTGTAGATTTTTATATTTATTTCTGTTGTTAAATCTTGACTTTTCTTTCATACTCTTTGTGTTATGTTACATGAATCGTGCAGCTTTTTTCTCTCAAACACTGGCTGTAAACGATGCCACTGTGAAGTTTGAGATTTGGGATACAGCTGGTCAGGCACGATACCGTAGCATGGCTCCAATTAATTATTGTCTACAGGGGTGTATCTACTGCAATTAATTATTGTCTTTGACATTACAGATCAAGTACGAAACTCACAGTCCCATGCTTTAGTCCTAAATAAGTAAATGGATTTGCTGATCAACGGTGGACTTCAATGTTTTAAGGCTTGGAGAAGAAAAGCTTAGGTTTGCTTAACTCTTGTTTTCTATTGTCACAAGCCTCATTTAAGAGGGCGAAGAAATGGGTCCAGGAACTGCAGGCACAAGGTATTGAATGGCTGAACTTGGTTTTCCGAGAAAAATATCTGGACAAGAACAGAATGTGGTTTGATTTCATAATAACTCAATTTTATCTTATGCTTCTAATTTGATTTATAATTCGATTTCAACGCATAATTATATTTTGCCTATTTCTCCGATTCTCAATGCCTGTTTTAAACTTCAATCATCTTCCGTCTCTTCACCGTGGTGTTTTGTCCAATTGCTTCTCAAACAATGGCATTCAAGCATGACTCTTACAAGCCCTTTGGTGGATTTGTGTTGTTGTTGTTTTGAACTTTAGGAATTTAAAAGTTGAAAGTTTTTTTATTTAAGCCAAAACCTGTCAATTCGTCTATGGTTTTTGTAATGAACTCTGAGTCTAAATCTCGGCTTTGAGGGTATTGTAGTAGAAGATGGTTTTTGAGATATTCAACAATCTCCAGTACAGAGACACATGTATTCCCAACAATAAAAAAGTCTAATAATAATTTAACCATTAAATTTTACCAATACTAATCAAAATATAAGGTGAAGATAACCAAGAAACAGAAGAAAATTAAGTCGGAAAAAAATAATAACATCTCAGCTTTTCCAAAATACTATTTTTGATTTAAAATATCATTTCATGATTTACGGTCAAGGTATGTAAAAAAAACAGTTCTTTTAAATTCAAGTACGTATTTTATGTTACATACACAATGCGACTTAGTTATTTTACCAATAATAATAACCACAACATATAGAAGTCATAAAATTTGTAATTATTTAATTTAATATCATCAGCCAAGATTGATTAAAATAAAACAACTAACAAAAATAATGGTGCTCCCTCCCATGCATCGTAATAGAAGAAAAAAAACAAAATTGATCTTAGGTTACAATTTCATTATCAATGAATAATAACAAAATCCTAAAAACAAAAATATTATCAATGAATATTGTCAAAGAAACTATACAAACACCATACAAAAATTATATTCAAAATAATTAAAATAATTCTAAACAAAAAACAATTCTGCGGTATAGCGTGGGTATTATCCTAGTAAATTTAATAACATCCAAAACCCTGATCAAAATATGTTTGTAGACAAAAGTCAAACGTACGACGTTAATTTATAGGGCTCTATATAGGCCTTAAATAATAACCCTCGCAGTTTCGCTCGATCCGACTACATAAGATATGGTGAGAGGTAGGGTTCAGATAAAGAAGAGGCGATCAGATTCGACGAGGAAGATGAGAGTGCCCTGCAATTTCTGCGAGTTCTCCAGCAGAAGCAGGTAGGGTTTTGCTGTTTAATTAATCTGAAAATGGAAACCATCGCGAAATCTGAATATCTCTAGTTTATTGATTAGCTAGTTACTTACTAAGCCTCTGCAAGGAAGTGGCATCGTCACTTGCAAATTTTAAATCCCAAGTTTGATAGAGTCTTACAGTTAGATCACTGAGGGTTTTATATATATATATATTGGCACTTTATGTATCTAAACTAAAGAAAGATTTGTTTTTGGTAGGATAAAGAAAGATTTGTTGATCCAAAAGCTTTACATATATGTTGTCGTAAAATGACTAAAACTAATACGAGATCAAACTTATCTCTTACGAGTCAACTTCGACAGAGATTAGTATTATAAAAAAAAAAAAAGAGAGCTTGATGTGGTCTTAGCATAGTAGGTCACGCAATTATACAATGATAATGTCGTAAATGTGATTTATGAATTAAGCAGTTGGTGATATACTTGCATCATCATGATAATCCCATGTTGTGATCACGTCGTTCTCCAACTAGCTAGCTAGTTATTGATTTATTATTTTTCTGTGGAATCAGTTTAAATAATCATAATCATTTATATATCTGATCACTTTGGTGCGGATTAATTAGTGGAGATGTGTATATCATATGATGCGATGACTTAAACGACGGCCCGATATAAATAATATACTAGTTTTGGATAAAGGATAATGTGAGGTGATTCAACTTTCCCTTTCATTGGGACGATTTTCCCTTTCATTGGGACGATAATGTGAGGTGTTTTTTTGAAATAAAAACGAGTGAAAACGAGGAGGAAAGATGGCTGTATTGAGTGGATGTGGAAATAAGAAGAGAATATTTAAGGGTGAACCCAATAATGATGTTGACGTAAAGATGGCTGTATGGTCAGTGCTGAGCATGTGAGTAAACCAAGTGTCGAGGATTGCAACTCTAAAATCTCTGAAATATGGCCCCATGGACCTCCACAACAAGCTTAGCATTGCTTCCATGTGCTTCATAACAATTAAAGACGACATAATTTAGTCGACAGCTTCAAAATAATGTTACAATAGTAATTGAGGGGGTGGACAATTACATACCGGTGTTTGGACCCAATTTTGGGGTGAGTACAATTCTTGAAAGAATGTACGCTTCATGCTGTGGCCATCAATCACATACTCTCTGTATTGCAAAGAAAGAGGTTTAAAATGATAGTAATCACTTGTGATAAAAGGTGATTATGATTGAAAAGGAGAATGCTGCTTTGATCAATCATTTAGCCAATAGTCTAAATGGCCTTAAAAAAAGATTTGACCTTTTTCCAGAAGATACGGATGTGGCTCAGTGGCTCTGGCTCTGAACAAAGTCTACAGGAACAAGACAATGGTGGTATATATGCACCTCACTCTGTCCTCTTGTTGCGAAACAATTCATTCATCAGATGAATTTCTATCTATTTATTGTCTTATCTTCTCTTTCATCAGCTACTTAAAGAAGTGGAGAGGTTACGGTTTTTTTATCAAGTAATGCCCTCTCGTTCGTTTACTTTTTTTTTGCCTACTTTCTTTGTTCTACTGATTCGTTTTTTGTGCTGGCGGTTTCTCAAATTCTTCTCAACCATTTTCTTACAAAAATTATCCAATTAACCAAGGGTTTAGCGGTGAAAATTCCACAAAGACAACCTTTGACGGTTTGCCAAGAGCGCACCCAACCATCACAGGCAAGTTGATGATGTAAAACTTGTTTGGATTTGGGAAAAACAATTCTAATTTTTCGTTGTGGTGTACTGGTGATTTTCATTTTAAGTTGTTTACGTTCCCTTTGATTACCAACTTGTTCCACACGGCTGACACTTGTTTCATTGAAGATTTCCTCGCCCGATATTGCATGGGTTGTGCACACTGGGTTTTTGCAATCAAGCCAATCATCAAGTGTGTTTGCAAGGTCACCATTGTTTTTCTTGGTGAAACTCTGATAACCGACATGCAGGGCCGGCCCATAGGGCAATCAACTCAAGCAAAGGATTAGGGCATCAAAAAAATTAAGGCATTTTTTTGTAAAATTATTATAGAGTTTTTATATATATCTAAAGATTTTTACAAAAATGTGGACTTTAATATAAGTGCAAATCATAGTTTTTGAGGTTAATTGTTAGTTTTAGTTTTGATTTTTTCTATTTTGAGGTTAATAGTTTGCTTTGTTAAACTATTAGATAAATCTTTTCATCAAAACTAATGCTTTGGCTTTGGTTTGTGTTAATAAATTTTCAAAACACTAAACATAAAGTCTTATATACCATTAGTTATAATTTTTTGGTAATATATAAAAAAGCATATTTTTTAGTTCGGCATAGGGCACTAATAATTGTCGGACCGGCACTGACATGTGGCTTGAATACTTGAGGTGTAATTTGATTTCTCTCTTCCTTTTATTATTATCCATAGGCACTGTTATATGCAGTCCTGAGCTTAGCTTTCATGTATTCACAGGGTGTTATATCAGACAAAAGTGAAGGAGAGAATAAGACTCTGTTGTCTGGTTATGTTGATATACGTTGATTGTGTGGTAGCAAAGCAACTGTGGTTCCAAAAGCCATTCCTCATGTCAACCCACTAAAAGATACTATCTTATTTTAAAAAATAAAAACCCCAGTTATATACCATCATTAGAAGGAATAATTTTAATTAAGATTCTAAAAGTTCTTATATTATAAAAAGTACACAATATATTGTTAAAGAAATATAAGAGTCTCAAAATTAAATACTACCATTGGACTTGCCCTTAGTAAGTCAGCCCTGAACCCAAGAGAAAGAGAGAAATAGAGAGATTCTAATCTAATCAGAAAGAAAGGGGAAAAAAGATTGGCTTCAAGAAGAAAACCCATACAAACTTGGGAAAGCAAACAATGAAAAGCGGAGAGAGGTTGCGAAGACTTGGTTTGGGCTCACCTCACTGACGTTTGTTTTGTTTGCGCTTCCTTTCTTTTTGCTAATTTTTTTTAATCTATGAATTGAAAAATCAATTTGTTATTATTTATCTCAAAAATCCAAGTATGCCAAATATGATGACAAAGGTGGGCGCTAAAAACAATCCATTGTGTAGCACTATATTCATGTGCCATTACCCGGAGTCATTTGATCGGTTTCTTTTATTTTTTAGTTTGTATTATTATTTATTAATCCAAAGTTCAAACAGACAAATACGAAAAGTGAGTGTTTTTTTTATGACATAACAATTTTTTAGGGGGAAAATATCATTAAAATCTAGGAGTTAGCATTTTCGTTGATTTATTTTATTTGTTGAAAAAAAATCTTCATTTTTTTCTTGATTTCTATTTAAATCATGAAGTCTTGTTGACTTTGCCGTTTGAATCACAATGTTAACTGGCCAGACAAAGATATTAAACGGAGTTAATTAGGCGTTAGCAAGATCTGTTAGTTGGTAAAACGAGGTCGTTTTACCAACTAACAGATGGTAAAACGAGGTCGTTTTTTTCTTTAATTACATCCCCAAATCGAACCTGATTCTCATTTCCTCACAAAATCCTCTTTAAACGACGTCGTTTTCTTCTTTAAACAGGGTTTGTTTATAGTAGAAACTGTAGGTTTTGGGGAATGATACTGGATTCAGGGCTTTTCGTGGATTAGTATATTATAGGATTCACTAATTGTGACTTTTTTGGCGAACCACCTGTGAAATCGAATTAGAATTACTTATTGGAAATATATGATTCTTACTTGTGTTTCTTGAATTCATCATAACTGAGAACTGATTTGATTTGGTTTATCTCGAGTGGTGTTTGGAACTCTCATGTTGCAAAGCTTGTCCTGGCTGTTAAGAAAAAACACAAGTTGACTCTAATGATGTTTTGTTTCATGTAAATCTATTATGAAGAGCTTGTTGTTGTTTGTTGACACATAGATTTTGCATTTGTTATAGTTTTGTTTTGAGCATTTGAGTTCATTGTATTGTATCTCTCTCCCTGTCTATCTTTCTCATAGTCGTCTGAGACTGATTCCAGTTTTGTTCTCTTCTTTAGTTTGGATTTCAGAGTCAAAACGAGACCATTGCAATGGCACCATCACGTAACATCATTGTAGCCACTGGTCTGGTTGTTTTCGCGTCTGCAGGGTTAGCGTTCCCCTTTTACATGGTGTAAGAACCAACCCTCTTTTGTTCTCTCTCTCTCTCTCAATTGTTAGTTAGATCTTCTCCGATCATTTTGTGATATGATTATTCTCTTTTTTCCTCTCTCTCTCTCTCCTTTTTTGGTAGCTGCAGATCATCGAAAAAACCAGTAATTGATCCAACAAAACCATTACCTCCTCAAGCAACTTTTAGAGGACCTTACATTAACACAGGTTCACGCGATGTTGGTCCTGACCATCGAACTTATCCAAAGAAATGATCAGATCAATTCAAAAGCACGAGTTTTCAATGTGAGCGGTATTACATTCATATCTTTTTCCTAGACAATATCGTTTTTAAGTTTGTGCTCTACTCCATGTAATTTCATTACGCTTCATGTAACTTATCAGAAGATAGTTTTCCCAACCTAAACATTGAATGTAACTGAAGAAACGGCTTTCATAAACTTGATTTTGTATTAATAACGATACCTTAATTTATTACAGCCAATTTTGTTTTAGATATTTTAAGATTCTAAAGATCATTCTGATAGGTGTGAATACAAGATTCAATGATTCTCACGTTGTTCTACCAGCCAATCCGGGTCTTCCTTGCGCTTCAGGTTAATATCCATACAATGAGTCCCTGATTATATGCACTAGCTCCATCTTAACAGAGAAGAATGTAAAATTATCTATCAAAAATAATCTATGCATTATATAAATTTTATATGTTATATTCTTATATAGTATTAAAATAATTAAAATTAACTAAACAAAATTAATACAAAGAAATCCACAAAATGTTTTTGGAAAACCAACATATTTTTTAGTATACTTTTCTATCTTCATATAGTTTTCTGTCTGTTTTAATTTCATAAATATTAGTTTTATCTCATATCAAACTAATTTTAATCACATACTAAAATTCTCATTAGGTAATCAGAAATTCATTCGTATAAGCTCATTTTTAAGTTTTTTTGTGTGTTCACTTCTGATAAGTTACATGAAGCATAACGAAATGGAAGTTTAGAATTTAGAAAGTAATGAAAATTAGTATAGTTTTATTTATGTTTTGCTTATGTTTTAAGCATATTTTACTTTCTAAATTTTAAACTTAAAAATGAGCAAAACATAAGTAAAACTATACTAATTTTCTTATGAAGTAATCAAAATTTCATTTTTATAAGCTTATTGACTTAAAAATAAAGACTCCGCTCCAAGATAAGCTAGGATAGGTGCATTGCATTTTCCACCTTCCCAAACACTTGGAATTGATCGCATAACTTTGACGAAACTTCATATTACTTCCAGGAGGGTAGGTAAAGTGGTCAAGGGTTTGTTCAAAGAAAAACATTTCGATACCCAAGTCTGCCAAGTTGTTACCAATTTCTCTGTGAGTCCCTCATATGTGTACCTTAGTGTTTTTGGATAAACACTAAGTTCAGCTTCTCTAGAGTAAGGGGGATATTTGAGAAGATCACCATAAGGAGGAGGACAGTAGATGGGAGTGACATTGGGTTACGCATGGTTTGTTTGAAGAAGAAACTAGATTCGATAGAGAGAGGGGGAGAAATCAAATGTTTGATGTTTGTGTGTATGTGAATTAGTGAATATACGTTGATGTTATACTTATTGTATATTTATATCTCCAATTTTTGTTGCACGTACACCTTTTGGAATTAATAATAATGATATAAATATTTATTTTTGTTTTTAACGGCGGTCAGACATCTACCTTTTTCATTACCAAAACTAGGATATGTAATATTCTCGTCACTAGTTAACATTTTCGTGTAAGTGATGATACATTCATGCATATCAATTGCTGAATTTTCACTTGAAGTATGTGATGGACGCGGAGAGAATCATGGATGTAAGTATATAATCATTATATATGTGTTTTTCAAGATTTAACTCTATAATCTTTTATTTTAAGAAGTTGTATATTTTTATCATAACTATTAGTTGATAAAATTTTATTTAAGATGAAAATTTTATTTTTAAAATTATTTTATCAGAAAGTTATATTTACTTATTATAATCATTTGTTTGATATTCTTACTTAGGACCACTCATCATAATATTTGTTTATGCATGTATGAATATGAATAACTGTTATGATGATTGTTACTCTTTACAATAATTTTTCATAAAAAAACTTATACTTATAATACATATAAAAAAATTTTACAAAGTTGCTTTGATTCATTATGACTTTTCATTTAATAATTTTTAACCTAGAGTTAAGTCTTTTTGCCATATTATTTTTTTATTACTAGTTTTTATTTTGATGGTTGTATTTTTTAAATTTACAGTTATATATGTTTAATTTTTGTGAAGTTTTAGCCTTTTTCTGTTGAGATAAATTTAATTTTATTATTTGACATGAATTTTCAAATTAGTTATTATTTTTCGAGGATTAATTATGAAGGCCCATTTAAGTTGTATATAGGCCCAATATAAATTTCCCAGCTCGTCACGTCCAAATTCCTCGTCGGAACTTTTCATACGCATCCGGGACTCGGTGCCCAAATTCCCAAATGTTTCACTGAGTCGACTCGGCCTCCTCCTCATATCGCAAGTGAGAGATACTCTTCTTCTTCTTCTGTATCCGCTTGCTTGCGTTCGTGGTTATGAATTTGAAAATTTTGCGTTCATTTTCGGTATTTGTGACTGATTTTGTTCGAATTGATTGGTTGAAATTATAATTCCCTATCTGAAATTTTGTGGGTTTAGGGATCTCAGATCTTCTCTTCACTTTGATTCTGAACATCTCCACGGAGTAGTTTGAATTCGAATCGGTTTGTTTTATAGTAGAAATGTAGGTTCGGATTGGTTTATTGTTTCATCGTGGAATTGTAATGGCTTTGTCGATGATAGTGGATTTTCGTGTATTAGGAAATCGAAATAGAATTACTCATTGGAGGTTTCTCTCGGAAATATCTGATTTGTGTGTCTTTAATTCATCATATCTGAGAACTGATTAATCCAGTTTATCTCGAGTGGTGTTTGGAACTCTCATGTTGCAAAAGCTTGTCCTGGCTGTGTAGAAAAATAAAAATAAAACGAGTAGTGTCAGTCTCATGATATTTCATGTAAATCGAGTATGATGAGCTTGTTATTGGTTTATCTCGAGTGGTGTTTGGAACTCTCATGTTGCAAAGCTTGTCCTGGCTGTGAAGAAATGAACAAGTAGTGTCTCATGATGTTTGTTTCATGTAAATCGATTACAAAGAGCTTGTTGTTGTTGTTGTTGTTGTTGTTGTTGTGTAGATGTTGTTTGTTAACACATGGATTTTGCATATGTAATAGTTTTGTTTGAGCATTTGTATTGTATCTTTCTCATAGTCGTCTGAGACTGATTCCAGTTGTGTTTCTGGTTTTTCTCTTTCTTGGTTGGATTTCAGAGTCAAAACGAGATCATTACAAAATGGCGCCATCACGTAACATCATTGTAGCCACCGGTCTGGTTGCTTTCGCATCTGCAGGGTTAGCGTTCCCCTTTTACATGGCGTAAGAACCAACCCTCTTTTGCTCTCTCTCTCTCTCTCTCTCAACTGTTAGTTAGATTTTCTTCTCTGATCTTTTTGTGATATGATTATTCTTCTCTCTCTCTCTCTCTCTCTCACCTCTTTTGGTTGCTGCAGATCATCGAAAAAACCAGTAATTGATCCAACAAAACCATTATCTCCTCAAGCAACTTTTAGAGGACCTTACATCAACACTGGTTCACGCGATGTTGGTCCTGACCATCGAACGTATCCAAAGAAATGATCAGATCAATTCAAAAGCACGAGTTTTCAATGTGAGCGGTATGGTATACATTCATATATCTTTTTCCTAGACAATATCTTTTTCAAGTTTGTACTCCCACTCCATGTAATTTCGTTATGCTTCATGTAACTTATCAGAAAGATAGTTTTCCCAACCTAAACATTGAATGTAACTGAAGAAACGGCTTTCATAAACTTGATTTTTGTATTGTCAAAAAAAAGTTCTGAGATATGTAATATCGAAATGACATAACTGGTGCGGACTCAAAAGTAACCCTTCATTACAGTTTTGTTATACCGGTAAGTTAGTGTTCAAAGTATACGAATTCGGTTCAAATACAACAAAAAGAAATAGACTCAATTTGAAACCTTTTGATTTTGTTTATGTTCCATGGATTTGCTAAGAAACTTTTCAAGCACAGCACCTTCTCAAAACTAAACTGCTGTTGTCAAAGTTTTGGATACTTATGAACTTAACGAATCACAAAGATTGGTTTTTACGAATTGAAACCGAGTAATATAACATTGGAAAGCTAATTAGAATTTCATAACAGTGCCACAATGAGAAACCCTAATTCCCAAATTACTTACCCAAACCAAAAGCATTAAAACCCATATTTCACATTCAGATAAAACTAGTACTTCCTCCTCACATTACAGAACCACAAAATCTAAGAACTGGTAAACTTGGTAACAGCCTTAGTCCCTTCAGAAACAGCATGTTTCGCCAACTCTCCAGGCAACACAAGTCTCACCGCCGTCTGAATCTCCCGAGAAGTAATCGTCGGCTTCTTGTTGTACCTCGCAAGCTTTGAAGACTCACCAGCAAGCTTCTCGAAGATATCGTTGATGAAACTGTTCATGATCCCCATGGCTTTGCTCGAGATCCCGATATCTGGGTGGACTTGTTTCAGCACCTTGAAGATGTAGATCTTGTATGTCTCCACGTTCTTCTTAGATCTCTTCTTCATCTTCTTGTCCCCGGCGACGGCTGGCTCCTTGGGGAGTTTCTTGCCGGCTTTTGGTTTCTTCTCTCCCGCCGCCGCGGTTTCGGTCACCGGAGCTTTCTCCGCCGGTTTCTTCTCTGCTGGTTTCTTATCTGCCTTGGCCATTTTTGAAATTAGAGCTTTTCAAGATTTTGATTTTTGAGGTTTTGGTTTTGGTTTTGATTTGATTCTTCAATCGTTGAGTCTTTGTTTGTTTTATATAGGAGAATACAAAAGAGATCTGATTGGTTGACGTACTTTAACGCGGATCAGTGACGTGGCGATGAGAGTGCTGTTAGATGTTGAGTTTTGATGAATGGATGGTTAGGATCTATTTTTATTTTAGTGCGCGAGTTTTGTAAAATTATAGTTATCCGCCATAAAGTTTAGTGAGGCGGCAATGTTTAAGAGGGAAAAAGTTTTTGCCTTTTGGCATGGATCGCTGACGTGGCTAACTTTGATCCGTCTAACATAGTATTCGGCTACGATTACATTGGCTAATAAGACTATTTTTTGGCTATTTTTTTTCATAACGCCGTGTCCAAACCACACAGTGATCTGACTAGCCCACTAGGCCTAAGCTCGCAACCAGAGATTTTTAAGCCTTCACTTAAGGGTCCCTGAAACTGGTGGTCTACGGCGCCAGAGCAAGTCCGCATGTTTTTTTGGCTATTTACGTATTTAACATTATGAAATTGAAGATTGTAGTGCATAAAATTTTTCAAATCACCAGCTTTTTAGTTATTTTGATAGATATATACATGATGATTTTTTGATAAATGAATGAATGCATAATTTGGCTTGGTTTAGTACTTAAACTCATGATACTTCTGTTTTTTATACACCATCAACTTATTGCTGATATATATATTTGAAAAAAATATAATAATAATAACCTTAAATAATGTTGCATTTAGGCATCTCCAATAACTCTCTTCATTTTCAAGGGAGAAAATCCTCAAAATGAAGATTTAAAGGTTGTTTGCTCCAACAATCAATCTTCAAAAAAATTCTTAAAAAGTAATTAATTTGCAATATTGATGTGACCCGGAGACGCGGTCGCGGTACGGCTGCGGTACGGTCGCGGCTTGAGCTCTCGGCCAACTTTCAAACGGTAGAACTTCCCTCGAGGTTCTAGGATTCGGATCTAGGTAAGAATCAAACAAGGGAAACAGAGTTTGAGGGAATTCAAGCGAGCCGTTTGGGAGATACGTCGAGAAGCCACGAACGGATCGATCGGGTGGTACGGGTGTGGAACGAACGAACGAACGGTTGCGGCGGAAATGATGGTGGAGACGAGTTGAGATGATTCGGTGGAGAATTCAAGGACTTGTGAAAGAGGACTCGAGGTTGTGAAGGGGAAAGATGGAAGCAAAGTGAGGGGAAGTACGAATGGATCGAGAAACGACACAAGAGGTTTGGCTCTCCTCTTGATACGGTCTCTAACAAGGTTGAACCCGGTTCGAGGCTTGTTAGGATTTTCTCAAGGTTCAATCCCGGATTGAAGAAAGAGAAGAGTGAGACAAGTTTCAAGAATCTCTCTTGAAGAAAAGTTTTAATTTCATACAAGTCTAAGGAGGAACAAAGCTAAGAGAGAGTTTAAATACATTAGGTCAAGTGAGGGCTTAGGGACACGCGGACTCTTAATGGTCCGCACAATCGTCCTTAGACGTGTTTCCCTTGTAAATGGAACACGTCGCCTCTATTGACTTTCAACGCTAAGCTCTCAACGTTCAAAAGCTAAAGGATCAAAGGAGAATATTCTCAATGTTTCAAATTTAAACCAAAAACTAAGAGGGAAGAGAGATAACCGCCTTGGTCTTGCGCGTGAAGCAACTTAACCTTTAGGCGTTTTGCGTTTAGCTCCATGCCTCGTTAAAACCTTCTCCGGTAAAACCATTAGGACAAACCCGGAGTAAGGAAAAAGAGTACACTTCCTTGCTTAACGACTTGATCGTCTTTACTCTTGGGTAAGAGTGAAGACTAAGCGGACTGAGCCTTCGGAGTCTTCAAGGGATGGCTAGCGTTGGACGAAAGATCGGACAAATAGGTTGAGCCGCTGCTTGGCCGTCTTTGCTGAGCTCTTGGAACGTGTGGTGGCTCCGAGAAGGATTGTTGGAACCTTGGCCGCGTCTGAAAAGGTTGTCTTGGTCGCGTCCGATGCGTCTTGGTCAGGCGTCTCGGTCGCGTCCGGCGTGTCTTGATCTTCTTGGCCGAGGTCGCGTCCTGCGATCACATCATTCCCTCCCCCTTGAAAAGGTTTTGTCCCCAAAACATCTTCGTTTTCGCCTACATCAAATGGAACGAGGTCAGTGACATTGAAAGAGGTAGACGTACCAAACTCACCTGGAAGCTCGAGTCGGTAGGCGTTAGCGTTGATCTTCTCGATGACTCGGAATGGGCAATATCCTCGCGGGCTGAGCTTGTCCTTGCGTTTTTGCTGGAACCTCTCCGGCCTTAAGTGCAACCAGACCCAATCGTCAGGCTTGAACAGCATCGGTTTACGTCCTCGATTGAGAAAGCGTGCGTACTGCTAGTTCCTTCGCTCTATATTGGCTCGAGCCTCCTCGTGTAGTGCCTTAACCATTTCTGCTCTTGCGGCCCCGTCTTGATTCTCGGCTTCATTTGGGGGTATAGGGAGGAGATCCAGCGGCGTTAATGGCTTGAATCCGTATGCGACCTCGAACGGTGACTTCTTTGTGGACGAATGCACCGCTTGGTTGTACGCGAACTCGATGATCAGAATGCACTCGAGCCAGGAGCCTTTGTTGCTTGCGATAGCTGTGCGGAGTAAGACACATATTGATCTGTTGACAACCTCCGTTTGGCCGTCGGTTTGAGGGTGAGCCGCGGTGGAGTAGAGGAGCTTCGTCCCGAGCTTTCGCCAAATAGTGCGCCAGAAGTGGCCAAGAAACTTGGGATCCCGATCGGATATGATGGTACGCGGGACGCCATGAAGCCTTATGACCTGACTAAAGAACAAATTTGCCAATTGCACAGCATCATTGTTCTTGTGGCACAGGATGAAGTGAGCCATCTTCGAGAACCTATCAACAACCACCATGATACTATCTCTATGCACCAAAAGGGGTAGGCCTAGGATGAAATCCATGGAGAGATCGATCCATGGCGCGGTAGACACGGGCAAGGGCATGTAGAGACCATGCGGGTGAGTTGTCGACTTGGAGGTGCGACAAACAATGCAACGGCCAACGTGCTTCTCCACCATACTTTGCATCTTTGTCCAGTAAAAATGTTCCTTGAGCACGGCCAAGGTCTTGGTGATGCCAAAATGACCCGCTAATCCTCCACTATGGGCTTCGCGAACAAGCAGTTCCCGGATAGATCCATTTGGTATGCACAGCCATCGTCCTCTGAACAAGAACCCCTCGTGAAGGTAGAATTCGGTGTAGATTCCCTTCCCATGGTTCTGGAAGCAATCTCCAAATTCAGCATCTCCAGCATAGGCATCCTTGATGCTTTCAAAACCCAACACTCGCGCATCCATGGTGGTGATCAGTGTGTGCCGTCTTGATAAGGCGTCGACGACTACGTTCTCCTTGCCTTTCTTGTACTTAATGACGTAGGGGAACGACTCAATGAACTCCAACCACTTCGCATGACATCTCTTGAGGTTTGTCTTACCGCGGGATGCTTTAGAGTTTCGTGATCAGTATGAATCACAAACTCTCTCGCCAATAGATAGTGTTGCCAAACCTCCATGGTACAAACGAGGGCATATAACTCCATGTCATACGTAGGGTAGTTAAGCGTAGCTCCACTAAGCTTCTCACTAAAATACGCCACCGGCCTGCCTCCTTGAGTCAAGACAGCTCTGACCACGACTCCCGACGCATCGCACTCAACTTCAAGGGTTTTGTTGAAGTTGGGCAGGGTAAGCAATGGTGCGTTCGTGAGTCGTCTCTTAAGTTCAGCAAACGCCTTGTCTTGTTCCTCTCCCCAGTGGAACTCGCTGTTCTTCTTGATCACCAAGGTAAGAGGCGCGGCCACGGTGCTGAAGTCTTTCACGAACTTCCGGTAGAAACTTGCTATGCCATGGAACGATCGGACTTGAGTGATGCTCGTTGGTGTAGGCCATTCCTCGATTGCGCGAACCTTCTCCTCGTCCACCTTAAGACCCTGCGAGGAAACAACAAAGCCTAGGAAAACCAACTGATCAGCAGCGAACACGCACTTTTTCAAGTTTGCGTAGAGTCTCTCTTTATGGAGAGTAAACAACACGGAATTCAAATGCTCAACATGCTCGGACAAGTTCGAACTATAGAAAAGTATATCATCAAAGTAAACAACTACGAACTTGTTAATAAACGACCTTAAAACATGGTTCATAAGACGCATAAAGGTAGATGGGGCGTTAGAAAGACCGAATGGCATTATCAACCATTCGTACAAACCCTGTTTCGTCTTGAAGGCGGTTTTCCACTCGTCACCCTCCTTCATACGAACTTGATGGTAGCCGCTCTTCAAGTCGATCTTGGAGAAGATGCTGGCGCCACTAAGCTCGTCTAGCATGTCATCGAGGCTTGGGATGGGGTGGCGGTATTTGATGGTGATGTTGTTGATGGCTCGACAGTCAACGCCCATCCTCCATGATCCGTCTTTCTTTGGGACTAGGAGCACCGGAACGGCACACGGACTCAAGCTCTCTCGAAAATAGCCTTGCGCCATGAGCTCCTTGACTTGTCGTTCAAGCTCCTTCGCCTCTTCGTGGTTGACACGGTAGGCTGGTCGGTTGGGGAGCTGCGCGCCTGGAATGAGGTCAATCTGGTGCTCAATCCCTCTGATCGGTGGTAAGCCTTCTGGAAGCTCCTCCGGGAACACGTCAGTGTAGCGTTTGAGGACGTCGCGGATCACCTCCGTTAAGGCGTCTAGTGAACCTTCGAGACCTGAAAGCAACACATCTCGAAACACCATCAATAACACTTGGGCTGAGTCCTTAAGGGTTTTTCTAACATCACCATATTGACACAGGAAGTTCTTTTTGTCGTTCGAATCTTTAGACAACTTGTCTTGCATTTCATGAACTTGCATGGGGCTCAAGGGTTTCAAGCAAATACGCTTGTTGTCATGAACAAAAAAGTAGTGGTTAGTGTGGCCGCAATGTGTGGTGCGCTTATCAAACTGCCATGGACGCCCAAATAAGAGGTGGCTAGCTTGCATAGGCACTACATCACATAGGACTTGATCCTTATATGGATCGACACTGAATGGGACCGTGACCTATTCCTTTACATGGATCACGGTCTTATCATTTAACCATCTCAAGCGGTAAAGACAGGGGTGGTTTGTGGTTTCAAGAGAAAGTTTCTTGACAAGACTGGAACTTGCCACGTTAGTGCAAGAACCTCCGTCTATTATGAAGCCACAAACGCGACCACTTACAGTGCATCTCGTGTGGAAGATGTTGTCGCGTTGGTTGGCGTCGTCAGTCGCTATGCCGGCGTTCAAGATGCGGCGTATCATTAGCAGTTCTCCAACCTTGGGCTCCGTAACAGCTTCTTCCAGCTCAGCTTCTCCTCGAACATTCTTCTCGGTGGCCTCATCGTCGGACTCGATCTCGCCAGTCTTGGTCAGTATCATTGTCCGTGCGTTCGGACAATCACGAGCGTAGTGGCCTCTCCCTTGACACTTGAAACACAAAATGTCACGGCTCTGGATGTCGGTGGTATTGCATCGCGGATCTTGACGCTCATTGGTGGCCGGCTCCCTTGGTTTAAATCTCGAGTCCGCACTGGTCGCCTTTGGCTTTTCTGGCAGTCGGTTCGATGACGACGCGTTAGGAGTCCAATTCGTAACTCCTTGAGTTCGGCCATTAGGCGCAGAGGCGCTCTTCTTCTTGATTTGAGTCTCAATCTGCACCGAGAGATGCAACAACTCTTCAAAGGTTTGATAGGGTTGGCGCTCGACCTTGCCCGCAATGCGTTCTTGCAATCCATCCAAGAATTAAGCCATGAGTGACTCTTCGGAGTCATCAACTTGCAATCGGTTGCGCAAGTGTTCAAACTCTTTGTAATACTCCTCCACGTTTCGTGCGCCTTGCGTGAGTCACCGAAACTTCTTCTGGAGCTCGCGGTGATAGTATGGAGGCACGTAGCGCCTTCGCATTTCCGCTTTCAAGGATTCCCAAACAGTGATAGGTCGGTCGCGGTTGCGTCGTTGCTCAGCTTCGAGGCGATCCCACCAGGTAAGAGCGTGATCAGTGAATTGTGCAACCGCGTATTGGACCTTTCGCAGCTCCGGATAGGCACGATACGAGTATAAGTGATCCATACGGCTCTCCCATTCAAGATAGGCCTCGGGGTATGACTTGCCCGCGAACGTGGGTGGAATCATCTTGTGGTTCGGCTCGTGACGTCTTGGAGCATCGTCGTCTTGAAAATCATAGCGGTGTCGTCGTCTAGGCCGCGGTTCATAGTCCTTGTTGGATTGGTCGCTCGCCGGCTCTCGTCGTGGTCGCCTAGCGGGCAACGGATCTTTGCGGGGAGGATTCATAAGTTCAATCCTCGTGAGATGGTCGGCAAGTTGCTGTAAACCGGTGCGTAGTGCGGCGAGGGTGACGCCGATCTGTGGTGGTGCTGGTGGAACTTCTTCGGCCATCGTACGGACTGGTCGTTAATGACGTGGTGCGGCCTCGCGGTGAAACTTTGAATTTAAACCTCGCAGAAAAAAAAAAGAATAAACACAAAAGTAAACACGCGTGAGTTTTACTCGTTCAAGAGGACCACACAAAACTTTATTTCAGCAACAATGATTGAAAACAGCTATGACACATTCAAACCTATGACTAAAACAAATAAAGCAAAAGTAAAAGTAAAAAAGTGCAAGACGACAAGACTACTTTATGACCGGAAACAAAAACGAGTAAGCAAGAACACACTCCTAACTTTATCGATCTAAAAGTAGACTCACAAGAACACGAACGAACAGAGATATGAACACGAAGAACAAATATGCAAGCTAACAACCTAATGAAGCAATGAACAACCGCAAACATACACCAAAATAAACCAAGCGGCTAAACGGAACCTAAGAAACTAAAAGACGCGAACTTTGCTATTAAAAACTCAAAGATTGAAACTTTAAACGGAATAAGAAAGTTCTGGAAAGAAACAACCTCGTAGGAGCTTTAAAGCTCTGATACCAAGCTGATGTGACCCGGAGACACGGTCGCGGTACGGCTGCGGTACGGTCGCGGCTTGAGCTCTCAGCCAACTTTCAAACGGTAGAATTTTCCTCGGCAAGGTTCTGGGATTCGGATCTAAGTAAGAATCAAACGAGGGAAACGGAGTTTGAGGGAATTCAAGCAAGCCGTTTGGGAGATACGTCGAGAAGCCACAAACGGATCGAAGGAGTGGTACGGGTGCGGAATGAACGAACGAACGGTTGCGGTGGAAGCAATGGTGGAGACGAGTTGAGATGATTCGGTGGAGAACTCGAGGACTTGTGAAAGAAGACTCGAGGTTACGAAGGGGAAAGATGGAAGCGAAGTGAGGGGAAGTACGAATGGATCGAGAGACGACACAAGAGGTTTGGCTCTCCTCTTGATACGGTCTCTAACAAGGTCGAACCCGGTTCGAGGCTTGTTAGGATTTTCTCAAGGTTCAATTCCGGATTGAAGAAAGAGAAGAGTGAGACAAGTTTCAAGAATCTCTCTTGAAGAAAAGTTTTAATTTCATACAAGTCTAAGTAGGAACAAAGCTAAGAGAGAGTTTAAATACATTAGGTCAAGTGAGGGCCTAGGGACACGCGGACTGTTAATGGTCCGCACAATCGACCTTAGACGTGTTTCCCTTGTAAATGGAACACGTCGCCTCTATTGACTTTCAACGCTAAGCTCTCAACGTTCAAAAGCTAAAGGATCAAAGGAGAATATTCTCATTGTTTCAAATTTAAACCAAAAACTAAGAGGGAAGAGAGATAACCGCCTTGGCCTTGCGCGTGAAGCAACTTAACCTTTAGGCGTTTTGCGTTTAGCTCCATGCCTCGTTAAAACCTTCTCCGGTAAACCCATTGGGACAAACCCGGAGTAAGGAAAAAGAGTACACTTCATTGCTTAACGACTTGATCGTCTTCACTCTTGGGTAAGAGTGAAGACTAAGCGGACTGAGCCTTCGGAGTCTTCATGGGATGGCTGGCATTGGACGAAAGATCGGACAAATAAGTTGAGCCGCTGCTTGGCCGCCTTTGCTGAGCTTTTGGAATGTGTGGTGGCTCCGGGAAGGATTGTTGGAACCTTGGCCGCGTCTGAAAAGGTTGTCTTGGTCGCGTCCAATGCGTCTTGGTCAGGCGTCTCGGTCGCGTCCAGCGTGTCTTGATCTTCTTGCCCGAGGTCGCATCCTGCGATCACATCAAATATAGTCCTTAATATTTATAAAATTCACTAAGAGCAATGCCATTGCACATACTGTGGGTATGTCTTTGATTTGTTTACTAATATAATAAAAAAATAAAGTTTTAATCTTAATATATCAGAGACACAGATCTCTGCCCAGACCATTTTTGATCCTCAGAGACACGACACGTGTCATTAGTTTATTGGTTACATTTTGTTTTTTTTTTTAATCTTTTCTTCTTTTCCTTTTCTTCTCTCTCTCTCTTTCTTTCGATACAATCGAAAGATGAAACACGACGAATAGGTGACAAGGCGATGACATCAAAACCATCGAACCTTTGATCGTTTTCCAGAAACAATGATCTCGCCTCGTCGTCTTCTTCTTCCTGAGATGTTATCGAGATCGTTGCTGAATAAACTCGAGAAAGAGATCTTGTCTCGTCTTCTTCTTCTTCGATTCGATCCAAGTCTTCGACCTATGAAGAAGGCTGTGGAATACAAGAGAGCCGACACAGCTGCCAAATTAGAAAAGGTATTCGCAATATGTTTCAATTTTAGGGTTTGGGATTCTCGATAGGGTTGTTTGATATTTCATAAATATTCTTGTTTCGTTTGAATTCGATCTTCTCTGAGCAATAATTGTTTGTGGAATTAGCGTTGTTTTACAGTGAGGTCTTTTGATTCATTGGATTTGCTTTCTGATATTTATTGGATTTATTGGATTTCCAGAGCATTGTTTGATGGATTTTGAAATCTTTGGCTTAAGGTTGAATCAACACTTGCGATGCAAAATCTTCAGCCCAAGATTAAAGCGATTCAACAACGTTACGCAGGCAATCAGGTGAAGTTCTTTCTTTGGCTAGAATCTGAGTTACTACTTGTTGATGATTGAGTCTGACTCTGACTGTTTGTTCTGTTTTTTTGGATATATAGGAGAGAATACAACTAGAGACATCACGCTTGTATAAACAAGTTGGTGTTAATCCATTGGCAGGTACTTCTCTAGAAGTTATGAGTTTTGTATTCTAGTTTTTGCTTACTAAATTTTGCTGATATTGTGCACATTCTTGTTGTTTTGATGTTAGGTTCCTTACCAACTTTAGCAACCATACCAGTTTGGATTGGTTTATACGAAGCTCTCTACAACGTGGCTAATGAGGTACATGTCTCTTTTTGAACAATTAGAGAGACCAAATAAGTTAGTTGGTAAAGATTGTTATTTATTCTCAATGTGTGCTTGAATTTTGTTTTTCTTGTTGGAGATGATGATGATTAACGATGTCTTTCTTCTTATATGCATATTTGAAACAGAGCATACACATTGTGCCATGGAAAGCACGTAATACATAGAGATATACACATCTTTGCTTTCATCGCTACTTCTCACAAAAGGTAACGTTAAAAAGCTTTTTTAATTCTCAATGTTTGGTAGTTCTCACTGCTTGGTAGTTAAGCACTTATTGTGAATTAGTTCTCAATGCTTGGTAGTTAAACACTTATTGTGAATTAGTTCTCAATGCTTGGTAATTAAGAACTTACTAAATGCTTGGTAGTTAAGCACTTACTAAATGCTTGGTAGGTGTAACACTTAAACACAAAAAACATTTGTACACCTAACCTTAAAGCTTTACAATAAACCCAACTACCAAACTCTTCCTTCTCCTTCATCTCTTAAATGGTCTCGGAGATTTGCTATTTATGTCGCTTCTATGGTTCTCTATCCCCCAAGCCAATTCTTCTTCTCTCCATCTTTCATAGACTTTAGAGTATGAATTCTTTTCTATAAACTTTACTGACCTCTTGACTAGCCAAGTAGGGGTGAATAATCCAGAATCTCTTCCATATTTTTCTCCTCCTATCCAAACAAGCTCATCACCTATCCAAATAAGCTCTTCACCTTTGCAAATAAGCTCATCACCTATCCCTCAGTTTAGTAAACAATTTAGTGATGTCAAAGAGGTAGATGAAAACACAAGGGAAGCTAGAATCCGATGGACTGTCCAGGAAGATATTGTCTTGATCAGTGGTTGGTTAGAAACTAGCAAAGATCCAGTCGTGGGCAATGGGCAAAAGGGTGGTTCCTTTTGGGAGCGAATTGTATTCGACTATGGAGAGAGTGAAGCAGTAGTGGGTAAACCAAAGAGAGGGGTCAGTCAATGTAAGCAGAGGTGGAAAAAAATAAATGAGAATGTCAACAAGTTTGTAGGATGCTACAACCAAGCTCCGAGTCGGAGAACCAGTGGCCAGTCAGAAGATGATGTTCTCCAAATGGCAAACGAGTTGTACGTCAATGATCAGAAAGTGAAGTTCTCTCTAGAGCATGCTTCGAGGCTTCTTCGCCATGAGCAGAAGTGGTGTTCTTTGAATGCTTTGAGAGGACCTGAAAACTCCAAAAGAACAAAGCTTGATGTGAGTGGCACATATTCCTCCAGTTTGAATTCGATCTTCTCTGAGCAATAATTGTTTGTGGAATTAGCGTTGTTTTACAGTGAGGTCTTTAGATTCATTGGATTTGCTTTCTGATATTTGTTAGATTTATTGGATTTGAGAGCATTGCTTGATGGATTTTGAAATCTTTGGCTTAAGGTTGAATCAACACTTGCGATGCAAAATCTTCAACCCAAGATTAAAGCGATTCAACAATGTTATGCAGGCAATCAGGTGAAGTTCTTTCTTTGGCTAGAATCTGAGTTACTACTTGTTGATGATTGAGTCTGACTCTGACTGTTTGTTCTGTTTTTTTTTATATATAGGAGAGAATACAACTAGAGACATCACGCTTGTATAAACAAGCTGGTGTTAATCCATTGGCAGGTACTTCTCTAGAAGTTATGAGTTTTGTATTCCAGTTTTTGCTTACTAAATTTTGTTGATATTGTGCACATTCTTGTTGTTTTGATGTTAGGTTCCTTACCAACTTTAGCAACCATACCAGTTTGGATTGGTTTATACGAAGCTCTCTACAACGTGGCTAATGAGGTACATGTCTCTTTTTGAATAATTAGAGAGACCAAATAAGTTAGATGGTAAAGATTGTTATTTATTCTCAATGTGTGCTTGAATTTTGTTTTTCTTGTTGGAGATGATGATGATTAACAATGTCTTTCTTCTTATATGCATATTTGAAACAGAGCATACACATTGTGCCAGGAAAAGCACGTAATACACAGAGATATACGCATCTTTGCTTTCATCGCTGCTTTTCACAAAAGGTAACGTTAAAAAGCTTTTTTAATTCTCAATGCTTGGTAGTTCTCCCTGCTTGGTAGTTAAGCACTTATTGTGAATTAGTTCTCAATGCTTGGTAGTTAAACACTTATTGTGTATTAGTTCTCAATGCTTGGTAATTAAGAACTTACTAAATGCTTGGTAGTTAAGCACTTACTAAATGCTTGGTAGGTGTAACACTTAAACACAAAAAACATTTGTAAACCTAACCTTAAAGCTTTACAATAAACCCAACTACCAAACTCTTCCTTCTCCTTCATCTCTTAAATGGTCTCGGAGATTTGCTATTTATGTCGCTTCTATGGTTCTCTATCCCCCAAGCCAATTCTTCTTCTCTCCATCTTTCATAGACTTTAGAGTATGAATTCTTTTTCTATAAACTTTACAGACCTCTTGACTAGCCAAGTTGGGGTGAATAATCCAGAATCTCTTCCATCTTTTTCTCCTCCTATCCAAACAAGCTCATCACCTATCCAAATAAGCTCTTCACCTATTCAAATAAGCTCATCACCTATCCCTCAGTTTAGTACACAATTTAGTGATGTCAAAGAGGTAGATGAAAACACAAGGGAAGCTAGAATCTGATGGACTGTCCAGGAAGATATTGTCTTGATCAGTTGTTGGTTAAACACTAGCAAATATCCAGTCGTGGGCAATGGGCAAAAGGGTGGTTCCTTTTGGGAGCGAATTGCATTCTACTATGGAGAGAATGAAACAGTAGTGGGTAAACCAAAGAGAGGGGTCAGTCAATGTAAGCAGAGGTGGAAAAAAAGAAATGAGACTGTCAACAAGTTTGTAAGATGCTACAACCAAGCTTCGAGTCGGAGAACCAGTGGCCAGTCAGAAGATGATGTTCTCCAAATGGCAAACGAGTTGTACATCAATGATCAGAAAGTGAAGTTCTCTTTAGAGCATGCTTGGAGGCTTCTTCGCCATGAGCAAAAGTGGTGTTCTTCAATGCTTTGAGAGGACCTGAAAACTCCAAAAGAACAAAGCTTGATGTGATTGGCACATATTCCTCCAGTTCGAATACAACAACTCGTCTTGAGGAAGAAGCTAATGAACGCCCTCCAGGTGTTAAGGCATCCAAAAGGAAAGCAAAGAACAAAGGTCGTGATACAGAAACTGAGGGGAGGGCAATTCTCTAGGGAAGTTAGAGAAGGCGTGGGAGATCAGGGAGAAAGAAATAGCTGCGAGAGAAAGAATTTCCAAGCAACGACTTCTAGAGAGTCTAGTGAGCAAAACTGATCTGTCCGAGGCTGAAATCAATCTGAGAAAGAAGCTAACTGATGAGATGTTAGGATAGTTGGTTGTGTTAAGCACTTATTTTTGGTTGTGTTTTATTTACAGGTTGTGTTTTAATTTTTGGTTGTGTTTAATTTTTGGTTGTGTTTTATTTACAGGTTGTGTTTTAATTTTTGGTTGTGTTTAATTTGCAGGTTGTGTTTTATTTTTGGTTCTGGTCTTGTCTAATCTCATGTCGGCACAAGAGAACAACACTGTATCTGGTTCTGGTCTGTTCTAATCTCACGTCGGCACAAGAGAACGAAACTGTATCTGGTTTCTGGTCACGTCGGCTCTTCACGTGAAGTTCTAATCTCACGTCGGCACAAGAGAACAAAACTGTCTCTGGTCTCTCGTACATGTCACAGTCTGCAAGTTTTCTTTCTCGTGAGAAAGTTTGTGTTTTCTGTCCCGTGAAAACGTTTCTTCAATAAACTTGTATATATAGCAAGTATGTATCGACTACTCTTGTATCATAAACTTGTTCAATAATCCCAACTCTCTCTTAAAAAATCTCTCAAACTTGTTCAACAATCTCTTTTTCAAATTCTTTCTCAAACAGCTACAATCTTTTTTTTATCATCAATTAAATTTTTCTAAAAACATGTCATCCCCAGATTTAGATGATGAGTTTGATGAATTTTTTGATGAGCATTTTGGCAATTTATTCCAAGATTGCCTAGATGATTATGGCAATGATCAACAACCAACTACTTTAAGGCGGCCAAGAGCTTATATTGATAGAGGACATGAGGAAGGGCATATTCAATTATGGAATGATTATTTCAGCGAAAATGCTACTTACTCTGTTGGTAGTTTCCGTCGTCTTTTTCGAATGAACAAGTCATTGTTCATACGTATTGTTGAGGCACTATCCAATGAATTGTCCAACAGCTTGGAAAGGACAGTATTCTCGTGGATCTGGAAAACCTACAATCATTTTAGAGGTTGTGGCATCGCAAGATCTCTGGATTTGGCATACATTTTTTGGTCCTCCAGGTACTTTAAATGATATCAATGTTCTTGACCGTTCACCAGTTTTCGATGACATCTTAGAAGGTCGAGCTCCGAGAGTAGATTAATGTAATATATGTTTTAAAGTTTTTTAATGTAATATATTTTTTTTATAATAAATGTATTCTATTACTAGTTTTATTTTCCTAAAATTGCATAAATTATATAACCAACACTTATAACATTATAAATTATACCTTAAAAACTTTTTTAATAAAAAAAAATTAGACACCCAAGGATGACTAATGGGAGGACAAAAGTTAAAAGCAAGGATGTAAAGAAAGTTGTATTATTTTTAGTATTATTAAAAGATAGAGACACTCAAATGAGTATGTGCAATTAGGCCTGGGAATAATATCCGGTATCCGCGGATATCTGATATCCGATCCGATCCGAAAAATCGGATATCCGGTTAAAACGGAGCGGATTCAGATAGTGATTTTTAGTATTCGTCGGATTCGGATACGGATCCAGATAGTGAACCATTTTGCAGTCGGATATCCGATATCCGTTTTATTAAACACATATGTTACTGGGCCTAACTTAATTTATGTATTGATCCAGATTTTAAAATTTAATTCTACTAATGGGCCTGTAATTAAAAGCCTTATTCGATTTGGTGGGGATCGAAATAGGGTTTTGACCTTTGTGGGATAATACTCACTCCCATTGCCGTCTCTTTTTTTCCTCTGAAACATTGTTTCTTCAACCACACAAATCCGCTTAATACGTCGACATCTTCAGCTTTCTTTCGCCGCATTTCAATGATAGTCCTTTGTCTATGATTTAAAATGGTTGATATTGCTTCAGATGTGATGGTTCTAGCGGTTCCTTTCCTCTTGTTCACATTGATACCGAGCTTTAGGGGAGGAGAAACAAGATCTAGAATTATTTGGTGGCCAAGGTTTTTTTGGAAGAACAAAGAAATTCTGGATCCGGATATCCGCGGATATCCAGTTATTTTTACGGATATTCGAAGCTCGGATATCCGGATGGATGGATCCGGATTCGGATAACAGAACTGTATATCCGGCGGATACGGATCCGGATCCGGATATCATCAAATACCCCGGATATCCGCTCCGTCACAGGGCTATGTGCAATGGGATTGCTCTAATAATGATAAAAATTCATAAATAAATATATAACATATGTTTTAATTTAGTATTTTGGGTATCGTAAATAAAAATATGAGTAATCTAAAATAATCTGAAAAGTGTATATGAGAAGCTAAAGGAGAAAGGGAGTTTACATTTTATTATGGAGAAGAGGTGTATCATACAAGTGAAACAATAAGTCCATATTTATAGAGTAAATATATAGACAATTACTACTGTAACAATTAAGACAATGGGCTCCAATATAACTTGTATACGCAAGTGTTTTGTTGACTTTTGTAACACTCCCCCTTGGAGTTCATTGTCGTTTGTGTCTTTGCGATGGATCTTGTTGCCTCGTTAAAAACCTTTCTAGGAAACTTGTTGAGAAAAACCATAGTAAGGTAAAAGATTACAATCATACTTGTTCCCCTCGAATGACTTAGTGTAACACTTCAGAGGTTCCGTTAATGACGCATCCCAATGTTATGGATATGTTTTCTGAATATTGAAGTAGGTAATGACTTTTTGAAAAGATCTGCTGCATTGTCAGAAGACCTAACATATCTTATTTCAAGTACCTTATTCTTCTCAAGCTCTTGGGTATATAAGAAGTACTTTGGAGGGATGTGTTTAGTTCTATCGCTTTTGATATATCTTTCTTTAGTCTGAGCAACACATGCAGCATTATCTTCATATAAGATAGTTGCTCTATATTTACGTTGATCCCACTACTTGACATAATGTGTTGATTTATTGACCTAAGCCATACACACTCTTTACTTGCCTTATGGAGTGCGATGATTTCAGCATGATTTGAGGAAGTAGCTACTAAACTCTGTTTTTGAGAACGCTAAGATATGGCGGTGCCCCCAACAGTAAAAACATATCCAGTTTGTGATCGAGCTTTGTGTGGATCTGATAAATATCCTGCATCTGCAAAACCCACCATTTGACCCTTTGAGTCTTTAGGATAAAATAATCCTAAATCAATAGTCCCTTGAAGATAACGAAAGACATGTTTTATCCCATTCCAATGTCTTTGTGTAGGGGATGAGCTGAATCTTGCCAAAAGGTTAACTGCAAATGATATATCAGGCCGAGTGCAATTTGCAAGGTACATTAGTGCTCCAATTAATTGCACTTAGATACGGTACTTCAGGACCAAGTATCTCCTCATTTCTTTCACGTGGTCGGAAGGGATCCTTTTCAATATTAAGTGATCTAACGACCATTGGTGTACTGAGTGGATTTGCTTTATCCATATGAAAGCGTTTTAAAACTCTTTTAGTGTATGTGGATTGATGTACAAATATTCCCTTATGAGAATGTTCAATTTGTAAACCAAGACAAAACTTTGTTTGTCCGAGATCTTTCATCTCAAACTCTCCTTTTAAATAGTTTGTTGCTTTCTGTATTTCCTCTTGAGTTCCAATGATATTTAGATCATCAACATAGACCGCGATAATTACAAATCCGGATATTGTTCTTTTGATAAAAACACAAGGGCATAGAGGATTATTCACATATCCTTCTTTAGTTAAGTGCTCACTAAGACGATTATACCACATACGCCCATATTGCTTTAAACCATATAATGATCTTTGTAATTTTATTGCACATAATTCTTTTGGTTTAGAAGTTAACATTTTAGGCATATTAAATCCATCAGGAATTTTCATATAGATATCACTATCTAATGATCCATATAAATATGCCGTTACAACATCCATGAGACGCACCTCTAGATTTTTATCAGCTGCTAGACTCATTAAAAATCTAAACGTGATAGCATCCATTACTGGAGAATATGTTTCCTCGTAATCAATCCCAGGTCTTTGAGAAAAACGTTGGGCCACAAGACGAGCTTTGTACCTTGTTATCTCATTTTCTTCATTACATTTTCGGACAAAAACCCATTTATAACCAACAGGTTTTACATCCTTAGGTGTGGCCACAATTGATCCGAATACATTTATTTTATTAAGAGAATCAAGTTCGACTTGTATTGCATCTTTCCATTTTATCCAGTCATGTCTCTTTTGACATTCATATACTGACTTTGGTTCTGGATCTTCGATTTCTTCATTTATTTCCTTTGAAACAAGATAGGAAAAAATAACATCCATTTTCTTTCGATTCCATATCTTTCCACTATGAATATAGTTGATAGAAATCTCATGATTTTCTTCAGACTCATGATGCTCTATATTGGTGGAAGAATCATGATTCGTTTTTTCCATAATATTTTCTGTCATTTTGGGAGCGTCATGTTTTTCAACTTCCTTTTTTTTCTAGGATTTTTATCCTTCGCACCAATTGGTCTACCACGCTTTAAGCGTATTCTAGACTCATGTGTTTCATCAATTTTCCCATGTTCTTGTGCGATTTCAATTCTAGCAGGAGCATTTGCTGCTGGTATATGTGATTTAGTTACCGTCTTGATATCTACAAATGCATCAGGTAGTTGATTGGCTATACTCTGTAAATGCATAATTCGTTGAACTTCTAGTTCTGACTGCTTTGTGGGAGGATCAAGGTGTAACAGCGATGGTACACACCATTTTATATCCTTTTCCATCTTTTTATTTTCTCCCCCTAGAACCGGAAATTCTTTTTCATCAAAATGATAATCTGCAAAACGAGCAGTAAATACGTCACCAGTTTGAGGTTCTAGGTATCGTATAATTGACTGTAACATCCGTGTTCCGGAAATAGAGTTTGGGTTATGTTGAGTAAACCAAAAGAGTGGATTTTAATTAATTTTGGTTTAATTAAATCCTGGTTTAATCAAATTAAATCAAAAACCCTTATTTCTCCTTCTAATTGTCGACACCTCCTCTCTCCTTTTGGTGCTTTTGTCGTCATTTTCATCAGAGAGAGGGAGAGAAAGAGACATAACTCTTGGTTATTAAGTATAAAGGAGAAAGAGAAGGAGATCAAGCGTTTTCCTTAGTGTTAAGAGAGAAACAGAACTGTCAGGGTTTGGGAGAAGGAAGATCCGACGGGTCAAATCGTTTTGAAAGGTATTGATTTTCGGTAGGGTTGTAGCTAAGAGATTTTCGTACACTCGCCTTTTTACAGAAGTGAATTTGGATTAATATTCTAGGAGATATTGGCATTTTCGTGGGGTGTTTCTTCTCATTCGCGGATTGAGACCAGCGGGTGTTACGGGGACGATTGCAGTTTCATCTATAATCTGATCGTGCTGAAATTTTGTGGGAAGATTCTGGACGTATATACCTTGCTTTTCACCGGAGGGATTAGAAAGTTAACAGTTCGTTTTGTTTTTGTGGTTTCACTTGTGAGGTTGTTCTTTTCTGTTTTTTTCTAGCAGTTTGTTTACAATATTTGTTTGTTGTTGTGATTGGTTGTAGGAACAAGTTTGGTTGTTCTTGGATATTGGAAAGCCTCTCATTTGGTTGTATTTAGTTTTGTGAATCACTTGTTAAGGTAAGTGCAGGACCATTGCTTATCTAAGCTGGAGATTTTTTCTAATCTGCTTGTTTATGTGTTGTTTGGCGTGTTGATTGTTGATTGATGATTGTTGGTTGATGGTTGATGGTTAGAGATGTCTCTATTGCTTGTGTGTATAGCCCAGTAGATGGGAGGATTGCCTTACTGAGTGTTTATTAAATACTCATGCATTGCAATATGTGTTTGTGGTGCAGGTAAAGGCAAAGTGTGACTGTGGAATCAGGGCGATGAAGAGGAGGATGTTCTAGTGGTTCGTTTGGTTGTCTGGCTTCTGTTAGGTTGCTAGAGTGGAGTCCTAGAATGTTGTTTAGAATTGCTGGTTCTTTGGATGTTGTTTGGATCATTAGTTTGTGATTGGAATTAATATTGGCTATTTATATTTATTGGATATTGGTAATGTTTTCCGCTGATGATTGTGATTGTGGTTAGGTGGCTAGTGGGTATGGGACCACTAGTTGTAGTTTATTATTATATTATATTATATATTTATTATTTATTATTAAAAAAAAAATGGGTCGGTCGTTTCATTGACGGAGAGTCAAAACCAACATATATTCCCAACCTTCTCTGTGGTCCCATTTTAGTACGTTGTGGGGGTGCAATCGGTATATATACCGCACAACCAAATATTTTTAGATGAGAAATATTTGGTTCTCGACCAAATGCTAACTGTAGTGGAGAATAATTATGATATGCACTTGATCTTATGCGTATAAGTGATTCAGCATGCAAAATAGCATGTCCCCATATTGAGGTTGGTAGTTTTGATCCCATGATCAATGGTCTTGCAATTAATTGCAGACGTTTAATTAAAGATTCTGCCAATCCATTTTGTGTATGCACATGGGCAACAGGGTGTTCAACATTGATCCCTGTTACCATACAATAATCATTGAATGCTTGGGACGTGAATTCACCAGCGTTATCTAATCTAACTCCTTTAATTGGATAATCAAACTAAGAGCTCGGTTTCCTGATGAGTAATCCGGTGAGAGAAAATAGAGCTTTTCGCATCATTGTGGTGCCTGGGTGACCAAGGCGATCATGCCACAATGTGAAATCATTTTGATTTCTTTTGATCACGAGGTGTGATTCTATTGAATTTATGTATGTATGGTGCAAACCTGACGGGAGTCTTGGTAATTTTTCCAATACATGTATTTTCCCCGATTTTTCAGAGGTAATGTACATGAACTTCTTTCCATTCTCAGTTGCAGACTGAGTGTCATATCCCTGAAGGTATATGTCTTTAAAACTCAACAAATTCCTCTTTGAATTTGGAGAAAATAATGCATTATTTATCGAAAACTTTGTCCCGTTAGGTAATGCAAAGTTTGCTTTACCAGTCTTCAATTAAGTCGGTGGGACCTGATATTGTATTAACAATAACTTTTGTTGATTTCAGATCGGAGAAATATTTTTTATATTTCAGAATAGTGTGTATTGTTCCACTATCTGGTATGCAAATGTCTCCATGATTTGTCTTAGATAATGTTCCACTTGTAATGTGATCCATTTGTTTCTGTGTGAAATAAATATAATTGGTTAATAGAAATTGAAAACAAATTTATTCATAAAGCACACAATAATTATACAAGATAGTTAATAGAAGTACACAAATATGGGAAATTTCAAACAAACATCGACTTATTTATGGCATAATTGTCGGAAATTCGAGTTTCATAAGACAAGCATTTTAGTTTTCTGCAAGGACATCCTCATCAGGATCATTTGCGAAGTCAGCAGCCTCAAGGTGGGTTGTACCCTCAAATGTTCTGCAAGGTTCACTTCCTTGCCTTTGCCCTTAGCAGATTCTTTGTACAGAGCACAAAGATGTGCAGGGGTTCGGCATACCTGAGACCAATGTCCCTTAGTGCCACATCTGAAACAAGCACTCTCACGTTTTTGGGTGGTGTTTGCTTGGATTTCTTTTCCTTTCGGACTTTGTTCAGAGCCAATCCATTGGTATGACTTCCTGCTTTGAGGGTTATAGCTTCTTCCGCGTCCGCGATAGTTTCGGCGGCCGCGTCCTCGAAAAGCTCTATTTTCTCTCACCGGATTTTTAACATCCAATGCATTAACCTCAGGAAATGCTTTTGATCCGGTGGGTCGAGACATGTGGTTCTTGATGAGGAGCTCATTATTCTTTTCAGCTATTAAGAGCGCCACAATCAAATCTGAGAATTTGGTGTATCCACGCAACCTATATTGTTGCTGCAGAGTGATGTGATTCTTGTGAAACCTGGTGTACGTTTTCTCAAGCATCTGGGATTCAGTGATGGTTTCACCACAATATCTTAGCTTGGCGACAATTCCCAACATGGCTGAATTGTAATTCATCACCTTGTCAAAGTCTTGGAATCTTAGACTTTCCCATTCATCCCGAGCAAGTGGGAGAGTTATGTCCCTTTGATGATCAAATCGATCCTTCAGGGACTTCCACAACTCTTTGGGATCTCTCATGTGTGCATAGTCATATATGACATTTTCATCAAGGTGTCTTCTAAGGAAGATCACTGATTTTGCCTTTTCTTGGTCCGTCGATTTATTACTCTCTTTTGTGGTTTCAGTTAACCCATAAGACTGTAGATGTAATTCGACATTGGTAGTCCAAGATATGAAGTTAGCTCCAGTGATATCTAAGGCCAGGAATTGGAGCTTCTCGATGTTTGCCATTTTGTTTTTCTTTCTTTCTATAAAATAAAATCATAAAAACATAATTAGAGATTTCATTTATTTTAATTTTAAAACATAGGAGGTGCTTGCATAAGTAGCGCAATTACAAGAAACACAATTACATAAAAAAGTAAAATAAGAACCATCAAAAATTCTTCGGGAGAAAACTCTCCAAAGAGTAAACCGTAAATAGCAACAATTATAAAACCTATTACAAAAACTAAGAATGGATGAATCATTTTTCCTAGTAAAACTAATTAAATTTTTTAGGAAGATTTTGAAAGGGATGAAAAATTTGAGTGAAATAGATGAGTAAAAATGAGTGTATATATAGATTAATTTCACTGTTCATTAGCCGTTTAAGTATCCGTTTGAAAAGTGAGAAAAGTTAAAATTTATTTAATTTTTCACTTATGACCGTTGAGACTTAAAATAATAAATCAAATTATTTTCTAAGAAAAATTTGATATAATTGATCTACAATAATATGTATTAGTTAAAAGTATAAAATTATATATATATGTATATATATTTAGGTGGCAGAGCCTCCTTTTATAAAAATAATAAAATGATAATTATATGGTGATTAAATCATCCATGGTAAATTAAAGCAATAACAAAAAAAAAGTAAGTAAATTATGGTGATTTAAATCATCCATGTTAAATCAATAAATTAGAACAATAAATAAAAGATGGTGACTTTTAATCATCCATGTTAAAGTAATAAATTAGAACAATAAATAAAATATGGTGACTTTTAATCATCCATGTTAAAGCAATAAATTAAAGAATAAATAAAAGCAATAAATATGTTATGGTGATTAAAGTCATCCATAAAAACTATATTTAAATTATGGTGACTAAAGTCATCCATAATAGAAAAATAAATCAAAGCAGTAAATAAATCATTATGCATTAAAATGTCATGGGGCGGCAGAGCCGCGCTCCTGTAATAATAAATATCATCTTGATAAATTGGTCATGAACTTGGCAGAGTGATCGTGCTGATAACGTGTTTTAATTTAGTATTTTGGGTATCGTAAATAAAAATATGAGTAATCTAAAATAATCTGAAAAGTGTATATGAGAAGCTAAAGGAGAAAGGGAGTTTACATTTTATTATGGAGAAGAGGTGTATCATACAAGTGAAACAATACGTCCATATTTATAGAGTAAAAATATAGACAATTACTACTGTAACAATTAAGACAATGGGCTCCAATATAACTTGTATACGCAAATGTTTTGTTGACTTTTGTAACAACATACATTTTATTTATTATACAATCCAAAATATTATTTATTTTATTATACAACACACAATATTACATAATAAAAGTTAAATGATAATATAAATTACATATATAATAATAAAACACACATAAACATAAATTTTACAAAGTTACATATGAGATAGCAAATTAATCAAGCATTATTTCCGTAATGCTCCCATATGTGATAAATCAAAGCATTCTGAAGTGATAAATGAGCCTCTTTATTTTTTATTTGTATATTACGAGCTAAAAATTGTTGAAATTACTTCTGATGCTGATCTTTCATCTCTAGTAGGTGTATTGATATCATCTTCATCTTCAATTATCATGTTATGCATTATAATGCACGCGGTCATTATATCACAAATTATTTTTTGTTTATTAAATTTATTTTTAATATTACAAATTATTTTTTGTTTATTAAATTTATTTTAGTGTGCTTAAGTTTTCTTAATTAAATTTTATACAATTATTTATGAAAGACATAAATATAGGGACTAAACTGAAAATAAAAAGTAGTTTTGAGGTTCTGAATAGTGAAACCTCAAATTTGAGGTTTCACTATTCAAAACCTCAAAATTTGAAGATTTGAAGATTTGTTGGACTGTCAAAAACCTCAAATATTGAGGTTTTAAGTGCTTGCTGGAGATGCCCGTAGACATTGTATTATTTAATTACCATAAATTGTTCAAGCTGCAAATTACACTGTCGTCGTTTAACTAGTTTTTAACTGAGTTATAGCTAAGTTTCTAATTTTTCTAGCGTATATATGTTAAAATGACGATGTAAAATACATGCACAAACTGGATGAAAAGGGATTTTCATTTATATTTTATATAGCTACATACTGTATATATTTTGTGTATTAAAAATAAATCGTATGATTCCACAGATTTTTGTGACTGGTGAAAACTCTATACATGCATTATACCCATCAGTCCATCACCATCAGAACCAAAATCATTTGTAACATTAACGTCAATGCACAAAGTATACAAAAGGATACAACTTTATCTTTGTGACATTAATTTAAAGGATACAGAAACTCCTGAAAAAAGAATGAAAAAAGAGAGGGTTGAATGCACAAGTCATTCCTTTGATATACGTACGTCAATCACTTTAGAATTGTAACTTTCCTATAATCTTACTTTAAGGTGATCGTCGGCGGCTGGGACGACCCATGTGCCGGTACGTGGCCCAAAAACAAAGAAACGTGGCTCATAAGCTTGTCTTTCCTAGAAAATTTTGTCCCACAAGAACAAACCCACTTTATATCCCCACAATGCTTCTCGTGCGTCCTAAGATCAGACAGAACCGAAAAATGCTTCACACCGCACCTCCTGCACATATACATTTTAGGACAATGACTCCTCTTGTAATGATTCTTGGCGCAAATCACAGATTTCAACGGCTGAAACTTCTCGTGCCTCTGGTTCCATCTACACCCTTGTTGAGGGCACGAGTAGTAATGTTTCTTTAACGAGTATTCTTCTTTCTTGTCATGGCTCGTTGGGCTGATCAACGCCTCACGTGTCTTGTACTCATCCCCGTGCGCTCTCATATGCATCCTTAGATTCGCGTCTCTCTTAAACCCTTTCCCACAAATTTGACAGTAATGTGTGTATTTCGCTAGTAGATCCGCTACATCCAGTTCCAATATCTCGTAGTTCCCGAGTCTTGGTTTAGAAGAATGATGATGATCTTTTTTAGGGTTTAGGGTTTCCGTGCCATACCAGTTATGATTATGGTCGGGAAACGAGATCTGCCCTCTTTCTTGGACACCAAAAAGGTTTGTCGACTCTTGCACAAAATCACGACCCGGGTCCGTTTCTTGTCGGGAAAAATCCAAAACCATTGCATCTGCGGTTTGATCGTTATGGATATCATTGTCGTTGTTAAATCCAATGTGGAGTTGTTGGCAAGCGAACAACATGGAAGAAGCAGCCGTGATGATCTCTTGAACTAAACTTCCGATGTTAGCAACGGCCAAAGACGTTGACCCCGATGATTGGTTAATGTGATTAGTAGAGATCATGTAGAAGCTGACCAAAGATTGGATCTGATGGACTTTGTCTTGTAAGGTAGATAGATTGTATAGAAGAGAGAGTGAAACGTCGTCCTCTTCCAATGATTTCGTCCCAGCCGCCGTCACGGGATTAAGGTAGATATGTTTTGAGGAACTAGTGGTCGTCCCGGAGAAGCTAGACATTGACCCTTCACCTTTACTTGTAATATGCTCGTCTTGATTCGTCATCTATGTATATGAAGAATCTATTGTGAGTTCTGTTCTTAAATTTTCTTTTGATTTTGTTGCTTCTCTATATTCTTTGTGATATGTTTGTTTCATATATATGCCAGACGGTCTAGACTCTAGATGCCTTGAAGAAGACACCCTACCCTATACCGTATAAAATACTCGCGGCATACATTCACACAAACAAATACGTGTCTCATGCATAGAATAATGTCTCTTCGGTTCATTTTATCAAACAAAATCGGGATGTCATACTAAATTGGGTAAAATTTTGAGAAAAAATCTATTGAACCTAACGATACTATGAACCCTGCTGTTTATTAGTGATTTAAATTTTGAATAGACATTTTGATCGATGCAAAAACATTCATGATATACTAAACGGTCAAATTATACTATTTTTCTTTAAATTCAGATATTCAAGTGTTTATATCTACTTTATTACTTGATATTTAGGAAATACAGATATAAACAAGGGTACGTAAAATTTATAATTTGTGTATTTTGTTTTTTTTTAGTGTCAACAAAATGCGATACAGATTTTTATACATTCGGATGGTGGCAAGCAAGCGACAATAGTAAAACAATCCATTAGATTACAACTTTAATTTTGTCGTCATGAATGATGTTTTATTTCTTCTCCCTAAATGCATATGTCATATGTATGAATTGTTTACATTAGGTTTGAAAATGGAATAATACAAGTATGTGATGTGATTAAGATTAACTCGGAAGTCAACTTGACAGAGCAAAAAAGACCATCCCCACTTAAAACCTCCCCCGCATAAAACCTTGAAGAGTTTGTCAGCTATACCTTAAAATAAACGAAGAAGGTCAATCCCAATGTTATTAAATAATGATAAACCTAAGTCAAGTGTTAGTGTTCTTTCATGGCTTTTTCTTCATGTATTCTTTGGATATACATTCATATAACTGTCAAGCTCACATAATATATTATTAAGATATATCCCGTGCTTAAAGCACGGGTTAACATTTTCAAAAAAAATTATAATATAATAATAAAAATTATTGTTTTATTTTTTTTAAAAAAAATATTTTGTTTGAGATAATATTTATTTTTAATTGTTATATAAATCTATTAGTCTATTTGAATACTAATTATTTTAGAATATTAAAGTATTTTATTTTTGACGTATTATTACAGTTTTATATTGTTTATTTGTTGTATTTGCATCATATTTTGTGAAATATAAAATAATAATTTTAATATTATAATTGTGAGTAAATAAAAATTATTAATTTATCATCTATATGTAAATTTAGTTTTACCAACCCGCCAATGCGGAAATTAAAACACATATTTTCATACATTGAGTAATATATCTTCATTTTAAAAAATTCAAATCATAACATATGCAGAAAATATGCATTTTATTAATTATAAGTATTATATGAAAGTTCTAAACAATTTGTAAATAAAATAAAATAAATATGATAGGAGAATCATAATTTGAAATCTTAACAAAATCTTCGAATTTATTTATTAAAAATAGAGAAAAATAATTGTATTGTATACTTGGATATAAAATCTTAGTTTTTAAAATTCTGATTGGTTTATATATTTTTTTAAAAAAGTAATTAGTAATTTGGTCCATAATTTATTAGAAAGAGAAAATATTTTTTTAGATTTTTTAATATTTGATATGTGAGTGTTTTTGATTTTTTTTTTTGTTTTTTTTTGTGTTTTTGATTTTTATTTTAATTATATTTATTTAAATTAGTTAATTAAGCTTAATTAATTTTTTTCTAATGGCAATTGAATGTAATTTTTTACACATTTTAAGGTTAGTTTCATATTTGTACTTCTCAATTAATATAGTAGGATGTTACATTCTAATCCGTTATTATAAAACTGCGACTACATTCATTCCTCTTTATCTGCTTACATACACACATTTATACGTGTGCGTATATGATTGGATCTTATAGGAAATATTAATAATGCGGCCATCGGCATGAGTTGCAATTATGTTAAATTACTTCTGCTCATGCGTGTTCATTTTTTTTTGTTTTTACGAAAGAAGTATAGTTAGTTTTATTGATAAACTAATCGGAACTTCTTTGAAGTGACCATATGAGTGATTAATGCTGTTTTCTTCAGCTAACTTTGGCATGAGTACTTATTTTAAGCTTTTGGAAGAATTAAAAAAATGTCACGTTATATAACGTTTTTTCTTCTTTTATTTTGTATTAAATAACGTTTTCGTTTAAAACAAATAAGTTGCTGCTACCATTACAACTGTAATGTATTTCACGTGCCAAAAAACTTCTATTTGAATGATTTCATTACAAAATATTACGATTACGACTAATATGTTTCACTCTTAACTTCGAACGGGTTTTAAAATTACCATTTTCAAGGGATCAAGGTATAAAGGTGAAACAGTCAAAAACTGTTTAGGAAACAGAGTCTTTGAAGAAGAATGGGATTCTGCTAAAGTCCAATAATAATAACACCCAAATGAAGAAGCCCACCAAGCCTACTACAATCACGTTGAAGCAACCGTCGGATAAGAAGAAGGAGGCAGCGTCCTACAATCATGCTGCTGCAAAAGTAAAAGCCATGGGTTGTGACAAAGGACCACAGAGAGAGACAAGGAATATGTTCAATGCTCTCAACCTCCTATGCAATGATGACAAGTGTGCAAAGGACTAGGGCAACACTGTTTTAAGTCTGATTATAAATAGAATCCATATCTCCTATGTAACACTAGAGTATGCAATAATAAGCAAAAGGAACTTTCTTCATATTATCTTTGTTCTTCTATATGTTATTAGAGCCATGGCACTGTCCACTGAGCTATATTCACAACCAGTGTTAAAAATTACAAAGTGCATTACTGTTAAACTTACAGAGAGAAACTATTTGTTCTGGAAGTCTCAGTTCGAGTCGTTTCTATGCGGTCAAGGGCTCCTAGGGTTCATCAATGGATCCACTCCACGTCCTGCTTCTGCTACCAACGCCGACTCCACACCAAATCAAGCCTACCAGGCCTGGATCCGGTCAGACCAAGTTGTCAGAGCATGGCTCCTTGGCTCGTTGACAGAAGACATTCTCACGGAGGTCATCAAAACAACAACAGCTCAAGAGGTATAGAACTTCCTGGCTGGACACTTTAGTAAGGTCTCATCTGCTAGGTTGTTTGGTCTACAAAGAAAACTGCAAAACACTGAAAAGAAAGAGAAACCTATGCTAGAGTACTTGAAAGATCTTAAGAGTGTGTGTGAGCAACTTGCCTCTGCAGGAAGCCCTGTTAGTGAGAGAATGAAAATCTTTGCTGCTTTAAATGGTCTAAGTCGTGAGTATGAACCGATTAAAACTTCGATTGAGGGCACTCTGGATGCTACTCCGTCACCAACTCTCGACGATGTGATTCCTCGTCTAACTGCTTATCACGACCGCCTCATGTCTTATAATGAAGAAACAAACGTTACTCCTCACTTGGCGTTCAACACTCAGCGGTTTGGTGGTTCTTCTTACAACAATAGAGGACGAGGAAACTCACATCAATCTAGAGGGAGAGGCGGATACTCCACCAGAGGCAGAGGATTTCATCAGCAAATGTCTTCCTCTTTGGGCTCATCAAACTTCTCCAATGACAACCGACCAGTATGTCAAATATGTGGAAAGGAAGGACATGTAGCATCTCAATGTTGGCATCGCTTTGACAATAACTACCAGTCACCACCACTCCCTGCAGCTTTAGCAGCTCTGCGTATAACCGATGTCACAGATCAAGGAGGTCACGAGTGGGTTCCTGATAGTGGTGCAACCGCTCATGTCACTAGCTCTCCTGGTCACCTGCAGCAATCACGTCAGTACACTGGTAGCGACACTATCATGCTTGGAGATGGGAACTTTCTGCCAATCACACACACTGGTACTGTTGTTCTACCAACAACATCAGGTAATTTACCTCTTAAGGATGTTCTAGTAGCTCCTGGTATTACAAAATCCTTGTTATCTGTTTCTAAACTTACAACAGATTATCCATGCTCCATTAAGTTTGATTCTGATGAGGTTCTTGTTAAGGACAAGGTAACAAAGAAGCTTCTCACTCTGGGTCCGTATCGTAAGGGTCTGTATGTGCTCAAGGATCCACCGTTCCAAGCATTATACTCGTCAAGACAACAAGCAGCGTCTGATGAGGTGTGGCATAGACGTCTTGGACACCCTAATAAGAAGATCCTGGAGCAGTTAGTGAAGAATAAAGCTATAATCATCAATAAAAGTACCAAGCAGATATGTTAGGGATGTCATCTTGGGAAAAGTAGTCATCTTCCTTTTTCAGATTCTCAGTTTGTTGCAACTAGGCCATTAGAGAGGATTCATTTTGATCTTTGGGGACCTTCTCCTGTTACTTCTGGTCAAGGCTTCAGATATTATGTAATTCTGATTGATAATTGGTCTAGATACTGTTGGTTTTATCCACTGAGAAATAAATCAGATTTTTATTCTACATTCTACAATTTTCAGAAGCTTGTTGAAAATCAGTTTGGCTGCAAAATTAAAATGTTTCACTGTGATGGTGGTGGTGAGTTCACAAACAAACCTTTTCTCAATCATCTGGGTCAGTGTGGGATACAACAACTCATTTCTTGTCCCTATACTCCTCAACAAAATGGTCTTGCTGAAAGAAAACACAGACACATTACTGAGCTGGGTCTCTCCATGATGTGCAGCAGCAAAGTTTCTCAACATTTTTGGGTTGAAGCTTTCTTCACAGCAAACTTTCTGAGCAATATCCTACCTACTACTGCTCTAGTTGACAACCAAAGTCCTCATGAGAAGCTCTACCAAGCTCCTCCAACCTACACAGCCTTGCGGACATTTGGCTGTACGTGTTATCCAACTCTAAGGGACTATGCAGGAAATAAATTTGATCTAAGGTCCCTTCGATGCGTCTTCTTGGGTTACAACGCCAAATATAAAGGCTATAGGTGTTTGTATCCACCCACAGGAAGAATCTATATCAGCCGCCATGTTTTGTTTAATGAAACTGAGTTTCCATTCTTCGATGTATACAAACATCTTCACAACGAAGGAGGATCAAAGCTCCTGCAAGCATGGCAGCAAAGCTTCTAGTTCCATCCACCAACGTCTGCTCTGACTCAAGCTTCGTCAACCTCAGAACAGAGTCAAACTTTGTTCACTGATGATGATTTTCCTCCCTTGAGTCGCACAACGGTCCCAGCAACCAAGCCTGCAGTCTCGTCTCAACAACTAGTGACCTCTGCAGTCTCTACCGAAGCTCCTGCGGTACCCCAAGAGTGCATCGAGAATTTAACAGGCAACGAATCTGTTCAAACTAATGAAGAGGATCAAGTTTCACAAGTCGAATCAGAGTCCTACGATGATGAAGACACAACAACGACTCAAACTGCAGAGATTCTCACAGATTAAAGAGAGAACCAACACTCTCAGTCAACTCACCCAATGAAAACAAGATCATAATCAGGAGTGAGAAAGCCTAATCCTCGTTACGCTCTTCTCACTCTCAAAGCTTCCTACCTAGAACCTAAGACCGTAACAGAGGCTTTGAAAGATGAAGGTTGGACTGATGCGATGACTGAAGAAATCGATAACTGTAAAGAAACAAACACGTTCTCTCTCGTACCACCTGAACCAAACATGAATATCATTGGCTGTAAGTGGGTTTTTCGAACAAAACTAAAGGCAGATGGCTCTCTAGATAAGCTGCGAGCTAGACTAGTGGCTAAAGGGTTCCATCAAGAAGAATGAGTTGACTATTTCGAAACCTATAGTCCAGTTGTAAGAACTGCTACAGTACGGCTAGTTCTTCATGCTACCACAGTAATGCAGTGGGAATTGAAACAGTTGGATGTTAAAAATGCATTTCTACATGGTGATCTCACTAAAGATGTGTATATGCTTCAACCACCAGGATTTGTTGACAAAACCAAACCAAATCATGTTTGGAAACTTCACAAATCCCTCTATGGACTCAAACAATCCCCAAGAGCATGGTGTGATAAGTTTAGTACATTCTTACTGGATTTTGGTTTTGCTTGTAATATGCAGGATCCCTCTCTGTTCATATACGACAGAGGATCGGACATGATTCTGCTACTTCTCTATGTGGACGACATGGTCATCACCGGTAGCAACACAACTCTTCTCAACAAGCTCCTAGACAGTATGAATCAAGCCTTCAGAATGAAAGATCTCGGCAAACTCCAGTATTTCTTGGGTATACAAGCAACACATCACGCTAATGGTTTGTTTCTTTCACAACAGAAATATGCAGAGGATCTTCTTAAAGTTGCTGGAATGTTTGATTGTGCTCCAATGCCTACACCTCTACCTGAACAACTCAATCAAGTGCCACATCAGAAAGATCTCTTCTCCAATCCAACCTACTTCAGGAGTTTGGCTGAGAAACTACAGTACCTCACTCTAACAAGACCTGATATCCAGTTTGCAGTGAATTTTGTCTGCCAAAAAATGCATGCACCAACCATGTCAGACTTTCACCTGCTCAAAAGGATTCTCCGATATATTAAAGGAATAGCAACTATGGGCATCTTCTTCAACAAAAACACAAATTTCAAGTTAAGTGCCTATAGTGACAGCAGCCACTCTGACTGCAAAGAAACAAGACGGTCCACAACAGGCTACTGCACTTTTCTTGGTAGCAATATCATCTCATGGTCCTCAAAACGGCAGTCATCTGTCTCCAAAAGCTCGACTGAAGCTGTGTACAGATCATTGTCCGAAACTGCCTCAGAGTTAGCTTGGATCAGCAACATGCTTCGCTACTTACGTATTCCCCAACCAGACACTCCTGAGCTCTACGGAGACAACCTCTCCTCCATATACCTAGCCGCTAATCCTGTTTTTCACTCTCGAACAAAGTTTTGAAACACACTATCACTATGTTCGCGAGAGAGTAGCTCTGGGGGTCTTGGTGGTTAGTCATGTACCAGCATATCTACAAATTGCAGACATATTCACGAAATCGCTTCCACTTAAACCTTTTGCTGTGTTACGACACAAACTTGGTATGGTCTTGCCACCCACACTAAGTTTGCAGGAGAGTATAAAGGTGAAACAGTCAAAAACTGTTTTGGAAACAGAGTCTTTGAAGAAGAATGGAACTTTGCTAAAGCCCAATAATAATAACACCCAAATGAAGAAGCCCACCAAGCCTACTACAATCACGCTGAAGCAACGGTCGGATAAGAAGAAGGAGGCAGCGTCCTACAATCACGCTGCTGCAAAAGTACAAGCCATAGGTTGTGACAAAGGACCACAAATAGAGACAAGAAATATGTTCAATGCTCTCAACCTCGAGGTTGATGACAAGTGTGCAAAGGACTAGAGCAACACTGTTTTAAGTCTGATATAAACACTTAAGACAGAGTATGCAATAATAAGCAAAAGGAACTTTCTTCCTATTATCTTTGTTCTTCTATACAAGGAAACATTAAATTTTTGTTCAATACAAAATTTAGTTTTCCAATTTAGATGCAAACAAAAGATAAAAGCAAAATTCATATTGGAAAAATTATATATGCTTGCTACACAAGATAATTATTTATGTGACGAGAGCTTGAGGCAGAGATCGGAGGTGCTTGTTCACTCGTCATCGTAGTCTGAAATATTATTGGATTCCGGAGAAAATTTGGTATCGCGTTCTTAGTTTATTTAATTATCTTCTTCACCTTTGGGATTTGTTGTTGTAGTTGGCTCAGTTACCTGTAAATTAGCAGAATTAAGTTGTAACCTGTAAAAAAAACCTAACAGTAATCAGACAATCCTTATAATAAATATATATTTACATTGTCGTCGAAACCTGTTTCTTGTTAGCTACTTTTGCCTATTCATACATTTACTAACTATTTTTAGGGTTTCAAAACCCCAGATGATCACTTGTTCCTTTGATTCTGTTACCCAAACAGTAAAAAAGTCGATAAATTTATATAAAATTGTAATGCATCTCTGATCACGTACATTGCTCTTGCAATCTTTTTTTTGTTGTTCTCTTCCATTGAGGGTTTTGTCATCAATGGAGGACTATGGAGATAATAAGATGCTTACCTGAGAGACACATGGAGACAAGGAACCATGATTTGTGACGTCATACCTCTCAACCCTAGCTCCAATGGTGTTTGGCCTGAACAAAAATTCTCAGATCCAAACATCAATGTTCATTTCTGGAGTTACGCGTTTCCACACTTGCAGATGATATTTCTCATCATCTCTTTCCTTTGGCAATTCTTGCATTTCTTCCTCCAACGTCTCGGCATGATCCGTTTCACTTCTCATATGCTTGTACGTACTATTGGAAAACCTTGAAAACGTTTCCATATTGTTATTATTATAAGGATATATTCTAAATTTTGAGGTTTTTGTTGTGTTGTGTTATCTTGTAGACTGGTGTTCTTTTAAGCAAGACTTTCCTAAAGGAGAACTCAGCGGCGAGACGATTTTTTTCTTCAGAAGATTACAAAGAGATTGTGTTTAGTCTTACTGCTGCTTGTTCTTACATGATGTTTTGGTTCTTGATGGGAGTTAAAATGGACATGAGTTTGGTCCGAACCACGGGGAGAAAAGCTATTACCATTGGGATCTCCTCTGTTTTACTTTCCACGTTGGTTTGTTCCGTTATCTTTTTCGGAAACTTAAGGGACGTAGGAACGAAAAAATCAGACAATACTCTCAATTCATTGGAGTATGTTGTGATTTATTCAATCCAATGCCTTTCGTCTTTCCCTGTCGTTGGAAACCTTCTTTTTGAGCTAAAGCTACAGAACTCAGAGCTCGGTCGTCTAGCGATATCTTCTGCTGTAGTTAGTGATTTCAGTACCTCGGTTCTTGCTTCCGCTCTCATCTTCATGAAGGAGCTCAAGGACGACCAAACACGGCTCGGTAGTGTGTTTATAGGAGATGTTATTGTAGGGGACCGTCCTTTGAAGCGAGCAGGGATAGTGGTTCTCTTTGTTTGTGTTGCAATCTACGTTTTCAGACCGTTGATGTTCTACATTATAAAACAAACGCCTTCTGGTCGTCCCGTCAAGCCAATATACTTAACTACAATCATTGTTATGGTTTCTGGTTCAGCCATTCTTGCAAATTGGTGCAAGCAATCTATTTTCATGGGACCTTTCATCTTAGGTCTTGCTGTTCCTCATGGCCCTCCTTTAGGTTCTGCAATCATTGAGAAGTTTGAGTCGGCTATATTTGGCACTTTTATTCCGTTCTTCATTGCTTCTTCTTCCACGGAGATCGATATCACGGCTTTGTTTCATTGGAAAGATCTCAAAGGTATTATACTCATCATATTAATATCTTTCGTCGTCAAATTCATCTTCACTACCGTTCCTGCTTTGTTCTACCGTATGCCAATGGAAGACTGCTTCGCTCTATCTCTTATCATGTCTTTTAAAGGCATCTTCGAGCTCGGCGCTTACGCCTTAGCCTTCCAAAGAGGGGTATGTACAAATACAAACACATATGCCTCCATTATCATATTATATTTAAATATGTAAACTATGTCTCATGTTTATGCTTTGAATGTTGCAGTCTGTTCGTCCCGAGACCTTCACTGTCGCGTGTCTTTACATAATGTTGAACTCCGCAATCATACCTCCGATATTGCGGTACTTGTATGATCCTGCGAGGATGTACGCAGGGTACGAGAAGCGGAATATGCAGCACCTGAAACCAAACTCTGAACTAAGGATTCTGTCTTGCATTTACAGAACAGATGATATACGTCCAATGATCAATCTTCTTGAAGCTACTTGCCCGTCCCGGGAATCTCCTGTTGCAACCTATGTCCTCCATTTGTTGGAGCTCGTAGGACAAGCCCATTCCATCTTCATTTCCCACAAATTGCAAACTCTCAAAACAGAGGAGACGTCTTATTCAAACAACGTACTTGCCTCTTTTGAAAAATTCCGCAAAGAGTTCTACGGATCGGTCTTCGTAAGCACCTTCACAGCTATATCTATGCCCGATACGATGCATGGAGACATTTGTATGCTTGCTCTCAACAACACTACTTCTCTCATACTTCTTCCTTTTCACCAGACTTGGTCCGCTGACAGATCCGCTATAATCTCAAACAGTAGCATGATCATGAACCTTAACGAGAGCGTTCTTGACGCTGCACCATGTTCTGTCGGAATCTTTGTGTACCGAAGCAGTGTTGGACGAAGAACCATTAATGACGCTGTTTCAAACTTATCAACATACAATGTCTGTATGGTCTTCCTAGGCGGTAAAGACGATAGAGAAGCAGTGACACTTGCAGCACGAATGGCTCGAGACCCTAGAATCACTGTAACCATTGTCCGAATGATCACTACCGATGAGAACGCACGGGAAAAGTCAGAATGGGATAAAATGCTTGACGATGAACTTCTTAGAGATGTGAAGAGCAACACATTAGTAGACATTTTCTACTCGGAGAAAGCAATTGAAGACGCCTCTGAGACATCTGGTTTCTTGAAATCGCTTTCAAACGATTTTGATATGTTCATAGTGGGAAGAGGGAAAGGAAGGACGAGTGTGTTCACAGAAGGGCTTGAGGAATGGAGTGAGTTTAAGGAGCTTGGTGTTGTTGGTGATCTATTGACTTCACATGATATTAATGGCCAAGCTTCTGTTTTGGTAATACAACAACAACAGCTTATGATTTAGGTTCATAAGTATTGGTACCATTCTTTTCATTATAGTCTTAGAAATTTATTTGTAAGAAGAGCATTCTTTTGTAAATTTTTTGCTTAGCACATGCAAATTTAACTTCTTGCAAATACACAAGGGCGATAAAATTTTCAAGCATTGAAATTTTATACTTACAAAAATACATTTTCGACAAAAAAAATTACAAAGACTATATACGAACTCACTTATACAAATAATATACACAAATTCAAATTTATGATAAATGACCTAACCAATCATATACTAGTTTGTAAGACTATCAAAATGAAAATGATTTATATACATATATAATAAAGAGAAATTCCTTTAAATACCACTAAAAAAGTTTTTTTCCAAAAATACCACATTTTAGTTTTTTTTTCCAAAAATACCACAAAAGTTTTTTTTCCAAAATTACCACTAACACAAAAAATTGAATTTTAAGAATGTAGAATTTTTTTTTTATGTTTGGGTTGACAAATTTAGTTTTAGGGTTTAGTTTTTAGGGGTAGGGTTTAGTATTTATAATTTAGGAATTAGTTTTTAGTATTAAAACTTTAGTTCAATTATGTGGTATTTTTGGAAAAAAATACATTTTAGTGGTAGTTTTGGAAAAAAAACTAAATTGTGGTATTTTTGGAATAAAAACCTATTTTAGTGGTATTTATGACAATTGCCCTATAATAAATGAAAAATTATAGAAAGTTTTGGCTACTTTAATGACAGTTATAAAGCATACTACAATACTATCATTTAAAGACATAACTTAATAATTTCTATATAGTCATAAGCTCTAGCAAAAATTTAAAAAAAAAATCACACTAAAGCATACATTAACATATCAATGCATATATATATATATATATAGAACTTGTATGATTATTAATTTATGATATTAGTGAGATAATATATGTACGTAAAATTTTAAATATTTAAATATTTTATTAACTTACCAAATTTTGTTATTTGAGACCGAATAATTCTATTATTTTATGTGTGTATTAATTTATCTGAGTATTAATTTACATAGATTTACAAATTTCACCATGACCTTAGTTATAGTATCGAGTTTCGGTGAACAGTGAAAATATCTTACTTTGGATGGCTATAAAATAAATTGTGAATATTATTTGTTTATTTCATTGAAGTTCACGTGAAATTTTACGATTTTGTTGTTAGCGGTTGGTGTTCACTTCAAAAAAGTGTCAAGATATACAAGTGGATATATCCATAGATTGTAGTGGCAGTTGCCCCCTGAAACTTAGAATTAAATAAAAATTTAACAGTGGACATGGTTTGTGTTGTAGCGAAAAGGTTAAGGATTCTCTTAATAGAAGTTCGAGGTGGTAGGTTCGATTCCTTCTTGCTACATTTTTCACCCACTAAATTATTTGCATTGAACTGTAGATTTATGCTATTTTAGAATGTTAAAAGAATCTCATAATTCTCTTTGTCAAATTACACTTCCGTACACTCTCTTTCAGACAGAGTCAACGAAAGCCCTAATTCTCTGACACAGACACTACTACTATCTCCAGTTTCATAATCAATCATTCGGTTCGGTTTCGTAGTTTTTATCTGCATTAATTGGTATTTTGCTCAAATTGGGAAATTTAATCGGATCTTTTTTTTTTTTTTTTTTTTGAAGTCATCCAAGCTCTCCCAAATTTCTAGGGTTTAGGGGTTTTCCCCTGAATTTGACTGTCCCAGATCTCATCTAAAAACTCCAAAATCGATTGAGGATTCTCAACAATTCCGGCTATGGCGGATGAGAAGAACGGTGGTCGTCTGAGTGATGCTAGTGACTACTCGTCAGAGGACGAAGGAACAGAGGATTACAGGAGAGGAGGCTACCATACGGTTCGAGTGGGTGATACTTTCAAGAATGGATGTTATGTCATTCAGAGTAAGCTTGGTTGGGGACATTTCTCCACTGTCTGGCTTGCTTGGGACACTCCCAACTCTGTAAGTCACTTTCTTCACTTCTACGGTTCGTTTTAACACATAATCAAATTTTTAGGGTTTTATCAGTATAAGGATTGCATTGTTGGGATTGAGCTTAGCTTTGTTGGATAAAATGTGAATGTGAATCTTGCCTTTCAATTTTACTGTTTGTAGAGATACGTAGCTTTGAAAATCCAGAAGAGTGCTCAGCACTATACTGAGGCAGCCATGGACGAGATTAAGATATTGAAACAGATCGCAGAAGGTGATGAGGAAGATAACAAGTGTGTTGTGAAGCTTCTTGATCATTTCAAGCACGCGGGTCCTAATGGGAACCATGTTTGTATGGTCTTCGAGTATTTGGGAGATAACCTCTTGTCTGTTATCAAGTACAGTGATTACCGAGGGGTTCCTCTTCACATGGTTAAAGAGATCTGTTTTCATATTTTAGTTGGTTTGGATTATCTTCACCGCAAGCTCTCCATTATTCATACTGATATCAAGCCGGAGAACATTCTGCTTTGTTCCACCATTGACCCTGAAGCAGATGCTAGGAAAGCAGGTACTCCTCTTGTACTTCCAACCGCTAAGGACAAGAATGTTCCTGAGAGACAGGCTGAGAAAGACAAACCCAAGAGTTACACTTACAGTGCGGATTTGACTAAGAATCAGAAAAAGAAGATTCGTAAGAAAGCTAAGAAAGTGGAAGGTTCAGAGGAAAATGAGAGAGATACTAACTCTGAGGCAAGATCAAATGGAAATTCATATGTGGAGGGGTCGGAAGAGAGTTCAGAAAGAGTAAAAGATGCAGAGGATGATAGTCAAAAGAGTCGGGGAAATAGGAGAGGAAGTCGATCCACGAGGCAAAAGTTACTTGCGGATGTTGATCGGAAATGCAAGTTGGTAGATTTTGGGAATGCTTGTTGGACTTATAAACAGTTTACGAGTGATATACAGACGAGACAGTACCGGTGTCCTGAGGTTGTTCTTGGCTCAAAATACTCAACCTCTGCGGATATGTGGTCATTTGCTTGCATTTGTTTTGAGCTTGCCACCGGAGATGTTCTATTCGATCCTCACAGTGGTGAAAACTTTGAGCGGGATGAGGTATATTTCTCTCTAGCTTTCTTATGTTCTGTGAAAAAACTCAAATAATTTCATTTCGTTCATATTCAGTAGAGCTTATGTAATACATAACGGGCTTTTGGTTTCAGGATCACTTGGCATTGATGATGGAGCTTCTTGGGGTGATGCCAAAAAAGGTAAAAATTTGAGAAACACTGTTGTTCTTTTTGTTTATAAGTATGGTTTTGCGCTTTTTAACGGGATCTTTTGTTTATATAGATTGCATTAGGCGGACGCCATTCGCGAGATTTCTTCAACCGACAGGGTGAACTGAGGCACATCAGGCGGTTACGGTTTTGGCCACTTAGCAAGGTCTTAACAGATAAATATGACTTCAGCGAGGAAGATGCAATTGCTATGCAAGATTTCATCATTCCTATACTTGGATTTGCACCTGAGAAGAGACCAACGGCTGCTCAGTGCCTAACGCACCCATGGATGAATCCGGTCCCTAGATCATTAAAACCGTCATCGAGTCCACAGAAACCCATAGAAGAAGAAGCATCAGATGAGAATAAAACGAAGGAAAAGGATGAGAGGGAAGCGATGGAGGTTGGTGTTGGGAACATCGCCATTGATGGCTCGGAACCAAAGACCTCAGCAAGAGAAGGTCGTCAATCTGCTCGTGATCTTCGCACTTAAGAAATTATAATCCCTGAAAAAGTTTTGTATTTGCCTCTGAATATCTTCTCTGGGAATCAAAGATTTAGATACTGTATTGTTTTTTCTCACTTCACTATTGAAAACAAAAGATTTGAAAATTCATTTGCTTTTTAATACAAGCTTATTAAATGATACACTGATTTAACAGTAACCAATAGTGCAGAGCATACGCAATGAGGACATAACACACAAGTACAAGGGTTCAATGGAGACCACACAATAAATATATATCAAACTTTTTATGAACTTCCTTCCGCTCTAACACCTAGAAAGGGGCCTAATGCCACAATGTAAATGTGATGAAATTTTCTTCTTCACGGATTTCCCACCTGTAATATATACGTTTATTTTCAGCTCTCTTCATCAAATTTCAAGGAAAACGGAAATATTTTAGGATTGAAGACGGGTTTACCACTTCTTTTGTCTTTTAGGATTGAAGGTTCAAAATATTTTGCGTCTACTGAGATACGAATACATGAGGAAGAAGGCGACTGCAGCGCCTATGATGATTCCACCCGTTGTTAGCCAGAATGCAGACTGCATAAACTCGAGATGTTAACGGTGAAGTGATGGTAAAATAGTGTATAAAGATGTGGCTACATGATGAGGGCTTACAGCTTGTTCCTCAAGATAGGACCTCAAGTTCATGCCGAATATACCTGCACGCACCCAAAAGAAGAGTTTTAAGCCCTTTACGATGATTTGATGAACAGGGGAAAATAGGAATTGTTGGCTTGGAGATCATGTATAAATAGCACACTCAGTTCAATCTCGGTAGTTGGTAGTTTAAATACAAAAAGAAGAAGCAAGCCTCTAACACAGTTCAAAGGTTGCAAATCATAAACGGGTTGTGAATGTACCTGCGATCAGAGCACCAACTGCAACACAAAATGTACCGACCTGAAGAAGCAACTCGAATCTGCTGACCTCAAGCCTCCGAGAACTGAAAATAAAACAATAATGCATCATGACAAGAGTGTCTACTCATTTGATAGATAGGAGTGTTGTGTTATCTTCAGAACCTTAGATTGACAGCAATTGAGTCTTCCATTTCCTTTGCAGAATCCAGAAGTCTTTCTGCTTGTCCATGGCATGACTCACATCTGCACAGACGAAGCCATAGAGTTTCACTACATAAGAATATAACATATCAGAGTGCTTCAAGAGTAAAAGTCAAAACCTCTGCAGATAGTTCTCCAAGAGCATCTCTATTTCCTCCTCTTCTTCTGCACAGAACCAGAGAAAGAAAATGAATCTCGTTAAATTCATGTGTTTGTGGTGACTATCACGGAGGAAATGTTTGCAGTCTTACCCTCAGCAATCAGCTTCTCTGAGGGTAACGTACACTCCAAATCATCGTCTCCTCTTCTAAGTGTGCAGTTTCTTCCCATGATGCATATGCGGCGTATTTCATGGGGATCCTCTAAAAGATCCAGAAGCATTTGTCTAAGAGCTCCAGCTCTGGAGCCTAATTCGACCTTTAAAAAGTGTATAAGGAAAAATACAAAACAAAGAAACGAAAACTGAGTTCTCTAAAGTGAACAACTGAATCAAGAATATGCATAGACAAACATCTTAATGAAGTTTACCAGTCTTTGTTTACTAATACGAAGTTCCTCCAATATATCAGCAGTTAAGCGGTTGGGCAAAACCTCAAGAAGAGCTTGGACCTGAACCAAATGGCACAAATATAAAAGTTAAGAGCAAAAGAAATGATGATAAGCTCCATCGTGTGTATGTGAGGCGTTCAGAGGATGCACGTGAAAGATTTAAGCAGAAAGAAGAAGAGGATATTTTGAAACCCAATCTGTAACTAACTTTCTTTACAAATTGTTTTCGTATAAAGACAAACTCTCATTGTTTAGAGAGGATTATGCAAACCAAGATGTCGGATGTGGGGCTCATGAGTGGTGAGCTAGAAATGATGTTCTAGTCATCCTCTCGCTATGCTTGTTTGATCATAAAAAGCCATAAGCCAATGTTTGGACAAAACTACAGGGTTTTATGTCAGAACGTTTCATGATTCATGCTCAGTTCAGTGTGATATTTATACCAGAAACTAAACTTATATCAATAGGAAAATGCATTATTCGACTCGAAAAATGGCAGTCTCATCCTCTATAACATGACTCAGTTCCTTTTGACTTTTGGGATACAATAAGCAACTGAGTCATGGAGGAAGTCCTAGTCCAGCAGTCAAAGTGAAGAAGATCTAAATGAAATATACTCACTAGCTTTCATACTCACACGGGGTTCTATGTCCATAAGCCTTTGCTCTAATCGTTGTATCCTTGAGATAAGCGCCGATTCAACAGCCTTCAATTAAGCCAGAGTAATGAAACGTTAACACCACAGAGGTTGAAATTATTTCGAACTCAAGTTATGCAGGGCTGAAGAGATAATTTATATAATCTTTGATCTGTATACACAACATATATTTCTTCTTTTCTAACATAAATAAAGAGTGTCATAAATAAATCACCATCCCATAGAGTTATCTATGAAGCCAAACCAACCTCGAGTTCAAATGGCATAGAGGGCCCTCCATTCATACTTCTTGGGTTAAGCCGAGGCATCAATGTATCTACAAAAGCCCTTCCTCCTCTCCTGAAAATATTTTGGACAAACATCAACAAATACTGAAAAAAAATAGAGTGAACAATCTGAGAAGAAAAAAAAAAGAGATATACTGCTACCAAAATTACCGGTTATAATCAAAAATAAGGACACGGTCTCGCATTGCTATTGCTCGCAAAGAGCCCAAATTGAGCAGAATCGCATGTTCACGAACCTAAATAACATGTAAAAAGTCATATATACAAATAAAATACAGGGTAGTGAGGTAGAGATGGTTCATCATAGCCATATTCACACAAGTAAAGAGAAATGATAGTTGAAGCTAATTTACCAAAAGAGATGGCACTGAGTTTGTCATAAACAATGAAGGATCAACGCTTCGTATATCTCTTGGACGCAGACCTGGTAAAAAAGAGTAACACTCACCAACATCAAGATCAAAATGTATAATTCAGTCGAGAGATGATTAAATTTTGTTTCACTCACCACTGGATTTGAGAAGCTGTCTTCTGTTAATCTTCCTTGTAGATATTACTCCAGTCGCCTTCACTTCAACAACCTTATTTTTTTTTATTATATTCCAGAGACATAAAAGTTTTAAAATTTTGATGAGGGCACAAACATAGGTGACAGCTTCAACCATATAAAATAATCACTTAAATCAGAATCTTATATGAACATGCACAATTCATTTTTTTCTTTTTACTTAAAAGAGAAAGAATGAAAACCTCATAAACGGGTTCACGAATTCCCAGAGACGTAGAATCAGTTGACGAAGAAGAACTGATCTTCTTTGAATCATCGCTTCCTCCGTTATCTCCTCCATCACTGTTACCACTGTCACTGCCATCATCGTCGCTAACGTTTAGGGATTCGTAATCGCCGACGAAATCTTCGGCGGTTGTAGAGGATTTCGCTAAACATTTCGATCTCGATGATGATGATAAAACTTTGAGTGCTTCGAAATAGATCGGAGTTCTTCTACTCAGGGCAGATAAGTGGAGAGAGAAGGAAGGAGAAGATCCAGGAAGAAGATAATGGAGAGATGGAGAAGGAGAATGATCGGAGGAATTGAGGAGTGGAGTGAATGAAGATGAAGATGGAGTTAACGCCATTGTTGGTGGTAGGAAGAAGCTTTGGTATGGAGAGATTCTTCGTTTTGTTTTTAGCTTAAGGATAATTTTACAAATAAAGATAAAATAATATCCATCTTTTCTATATAAGTTTTTAAAAATTTGCTGCTTTCTCCCTAGTTTATGTCCCGCGATCTTATCTGAGAATGGTAAAGCGGATAATTTCGCGCAACGTGTTCGCATAGTTCCGGATCTAGTTAATACCTATGTAAACAATTTACCTTCTAGTTGGCTTGTTTGAGTCAATGTTGTATGCTGTTGTCAAAAGAAAAAAAAGTTTTTTAAAATTATTTAGAAAGATTTATAAAACATGATGCCTCCTTATCCCACTCAAATATTTTCGATTGGCATTTTTCACAAATTTGTGTGATAAATAAATATGAAATTTTTGGAGAAGTTATATATATGAAAAAGATATATTAGAAATCACAATCAACAAATTTTTTTTTTTTTTGAAATTTGATACAAATAATATGAATAAATAAATCTTATTTTAAAATTAAAATCTCAAATGATTATATATCTCTCTATCTATGTTTTTCAAAAATAAAACTAAATATTTTTCGGTTTAATCATATTTATTTCGTATAAGGCAAAATAGATCCTATTATTAAAAATAAAATACAAAAAATTGTTTCATAAATTTGTTTTCGTATGTTATTATTTTACAGATATTTAATTTAATATCCTACATTTTGTCCAAACAAGAGTATGTTTTATTTACAGCAAAATGTTTTATTTCATTTAGAAAATAATTTTGGATTAGTGAATAAACAATTTGTGGTAGATGACCGTTAATTTTGTGGCGGAGGATTAATTTGAGATTACTCAATTTCTCACCTGTGAAGTGTTGCCACCTGTCCCGAGCTTTATTTAACAGTTGGCAGAGTCTGCGTGGTTCATCCAAAAGGGATGTCATTAGCTCTATTGAAAACGTTAAGGTACTTTAAAAGAAAATAGAATACTTTGCAGGTCAAAAAACAAAAGACGATTTAGTACAAGGGTTACTTCCTAATATTGAAGCAAAGAGGCGTTTCGAATTTTCTGGGCGAGAGAAGGAGAAGAAATAAGGGCAAAGGTGAAAAGAAACAAACCCAGAGAGGTTCAATGGAAGACGATGAAGCTAACCAGCGAAGAAAATTTCGAGAAGAAGATGATTTTAGTGAAGCAAGAGAAAACGAGTTTCCATCTCATCATCCTCCACCTCCTTCTGATGAAGTAAGAGCATCAATAGCTCTTAATTTCAAGTTTAATTGTAGAAATCGAGCTTGAAGCTAGTTTCAATGGTACTTTATGTGATCAAGTTTTCTTCATATGTGGCAATTGAAGAGTCTATTTTCGATTGAAAGTTCTGTTTTTTTTTCGTAGTATTGTTGACAGTGATTTCTCTATGTTCTGCAGTTGTTCGACATTTCGACTACTGTTGATCCTAGCTATGTTATTTCACTGATAAGGAAGCTTCTTCCAGTTGATTCGAGCACTGAAGAGCGACGTAACCATCATACGAATGCTAATAATGTGGTTCAAGGTGTTGACACTTCCAATGGTGGTTCAGAGAGCATGGACATTGGAGGTTACAATAACGAATCCACTTCTGAGGAGAAAGACAAGGTGGGTTCATGTGCGGAGCTGGGAATGGTAAGGGGGTCATCAGTGGAAGAAGCTTGGGAAGATCATGGTTGTGTTTTGTGGGATCTTGCTGCTAGTAGAACTCATGCTGAGCTAATGGTAATGGGTTTAGATAAGTAATACACATTTGAATTGTTGAAAGATGGTATTGGTTTCCATGTAGACAAGAAAGCAGCTTGGTTACATTACATGTATTTAACTCTATGTGCTGGAAGTTGTGATTATTTTCTTGTATTCACATTGGATTTGCAGGTACAGAACCTAATATTAGAAGTGCTTCATGCAAACCTTATGGTTTCAGAATCTTCCCGCATTCGAGTAAGAAGTGTATAGTATATCTATGATCAATGGCCAAGTCTGATAATTTTCTGGTTTTGTTTGTCTTCCTTGACAGATTTTGATGTTTACATTTTTTTTTTTTTTTTCATTTTGGGGCTTGCAAGGAAATCTGTCTAGGGATTATTAGGAACCTTGTTTGCCATGAAGGTCTGTTGCAACATGTAGAGTCTACAGCAGGAATCGTCAATATACTTGTGGGGCAGTTGTTTCTTGATGATACCCAATGCCTAAGTGAAGTTTGTAGGTAAAAAAATTCAGTTTATGACATCAAATGTAAATCATGTTCATCAGTTGGTTTGGTTATCTAAATATTGACATATGTTTCCAATAGGATACTAACCACAGGTCTCTCTGGGACTGGATGTACTCTCTGGGCTGAGTGTTTGCAGTCTGATGATATACTTCGCCGTATTTTATGGATTGCAGAAAATACCTTGAATCCACATCTTATTGAGAAGGTAACTTCTGATATTTGTGCTTGTAACTGAGTCATTCTTGTACTGGACGAATTGATGGTTGAAAGGTTGATCGAACTGGTGAATTTTATAGGACTCAGTTTCAGATGGAAATCTTTCCTTTAACTCTCTACTTTATGCTTATTCATGTCCCTCAACCATTTTCTGTAAGTTTTGGTTTATCATGGCTCTTTTTGAATTTGCTATATCTTTCCATTTTCTCCATAGAGTGTAGGGTTATTGTTAGGTATCATAGAAAGTCAACCGGAGATTGAGAAGCTATTGATCCCTCTACTAATGACTCTGGGTTTGACGAGTCTCTTGATCAATCTTCTTTCTTTTGAAATGAGCAAGTTGACGAAAGAAAGAATTCCAGAAAGGTAAAGAATAGAAATTCATCTTAATGGTCATTAAGTGTTTATGAATGGCATTCATATTCTTGCAAAAAAAAAACAAGTGTTATGCTTTACTATGTAGTATGAACCCTTGTATATGGTTTCAGGTACCCCATCCTTGAAATTATTCTCCGAGCTATTGAAGCCCTTTCTGCTTCAGATAGCCATTCTAAAGAGATTTGCTCTAGCAAAGAACTATTTCAGCTAGTCTGTGATCTTATGAAACTTCAGGACAAAGCTGAGGTATTTATAGGTTTTTCCAACAAGCTTTGCATTGAATGTATCTCAAGTTATAATCTAATAAACTTATCTTCACTGTAGGTGGCAGCATCTTGTGTTACTGCTGGAGTTTTGATCGCAAATATGCTGTCGGAAACAGTCCATTTTATTCCAGAAGTATTGGAAGGTAAACTAATTACTTTACTTTCATGAAATGTCTGGTCAGCATTTTCCATTTGGGTTTGCAGAGTGTGACATGACTTTACTTTACTTTCTTTACCTAGTTCTGAATTCTGGAATTGTGGTGTTAGGAAAAAGTTATAATTAAATTTGTTTAACAAGTATGAGATGTTTGTACTGATGAAAGCATTCTGAAGATGTTTTTAGCAATTCACAGCAAGGGCCATACTTTGCAGATTAGGATGAACAGATAAAATATATGCATAGTGTTGTTGGTTGTTTCATCTAAGTGCTTCATGTCTTTATCTAACACTAAGAATCTGTGCAAGCAGATTTCTCTTTCTTGGAAGGTTTATTCAGTACTTTACCATTTGCTTTGGATGACTTAGAAGCAAAAAGAGCAATTTGGAATGTTATTGCGAGGTTACTTGCCAGAGTTAATGAGTCTGAGATAAACACATTCTGTCTGAGTCAGTACATATCGGTTTTGTTAAGCAACTCGGATATTATAGAAGATGATCTTCTCGATACCCAACTAGAAGATTCAAACGAGGAGTTACAAAACACACTCCCTTCCCAGATGAAGTCAAGTGCGCGAACAATTGCTGTATCCACTTTTCTATTCCTTTGTTTTTTTCTCTTCTTTCTAGATTCTACAAAGATGGCCTGTACAGATATTTTTGTTGACCTTAAGCAACAACAGATACAGAAGATTGAGTTGATATTAAACATTTGGAGTACTCGCAATGAGAATCTGCAGGAGGAAAGCATAACTGGGGACTGCTCTATAAACAAAGCTGGTGTTAAAAGGCTATTGGATTGCTGTCACAGATATTTCGGATAAGCTATTCTCCATCTCCAGTATAAGGCTTGTAAGACTTGTCTGCATTCAAATTCTATTTCAAGTGATATATGCAGTCTGAAAAACTCAAAACCTCTCATAATACGATTGGTCATAAATTTCCAGAGGCTTTGTTTCAATTGTTAGATACTTTTGCTACAGCCACTTCGAATGTAGTCTGAATTGGAAATATTCTAATTAACCTGACTCATAATTTTCTTCTTACTTAATTGTAGATCTGTGAAGGATCTTAATTCATGGCGAATCTTCCCATGGTCACTCAAGGCATAACACATTACACCATCAAGCTTCAAGATATCGCTAACTCAGGTGGACTTTATGGTAGACATATACAGGTTAGAACTTGCCTGTCTTTCTCATATCCGTAGATTACTTAGGAGACAGTCTGGTAAATTGTACACAAGAAAGACATGTGCAACCAAAAGAAATACTCATATTTTAAAAGCTAGAAGTCTATCTTCCGACATAAAATCTCGATTCAGTTTTGAAATCCAAATAGGCAAAACAATACATAAACTGAAAATTACAATCTTAAGCCATAGTTGAAAAGAATGTAGAGAGAGAGAGATATGGATATGATCATGAGATGAGAGAGATGCCAGCGAGCAAGAGATTGTCTGCGAGAATCTTGTTAGCAGCTTCCGTCGGATGAAACCCGTCCCAAAAGACATACTCAGTCGCGTTATTACATGTTCCTAATGATTTAGGGTTACATAGTATTGATGTCTCTAGTAATCCTGTTCCACAACAAGCTCTTCTTGCCTCTGCAAATCCTGAAATTTTTTTTACATAGAACACATAACAAAAATTAAAACCTATTAACCAAGCATTGTTCTATGCTTCGAAAATATGTATAAATTACCAAATTCAGATGGCCTGGTGGCGAGATCATAAAGAGGCTGATAGATATCAAACACGACTAGATTGAGTCCAATGAGGTTTCTCTTGAGATCCTGCGACGTTGTATTGAGTTTGTTGTTGAAGGAGACTGCATCGTTGTTTAGCTGCTCCGAGCATCCACCTTCGTGTGGGCCTGCCACGGTTATGGCCGCCGGTAAACATCCTAGCGGCGGAAGCGTAGTCACTCCGATCCTTCTTGCTCCTAACGAGTATAAATTCTACGGATTCCCAAAACAGAACAAAACAAAAACACAACAAACTTATACTTTAACTACTTTTTGATTGTCTGAACAAACAAATATTGCTAATTTAAGTTTATGATATATATTGCTCAAATCAATTTGATTCCTCATTTAGGTATGATTTGAACAAACAAACAAAGAAATAGAGAAAAAATAACCTGAATGAAACTGGAGTAGGAGAGGATGAGGTGATCGGAGAAGTCATCAGGTGATTGAACTTTGTAGAGGAGAGGGTTGATATAGTAGTTTTGTATGAAGTCACTGCTTCCTGCGCTGACGATATATATGCCATCGGAGATAATAGCACTGGCGTTTGCATTGTTGTTTGAGACTGCGATTTCTTGGATCCGGCTTATATAGTCTTTGTAATGTTCAAGCTGTTGCGGCAACGATATTGCACTCTTCATAATCAACAATGAAATTATGTAAGAAGACGTTCTCAATTATTAAGATTCAAATTATTGTTAGACGACAAATAAATAAATAAAGAGGAAAAAAATGGTACTAACGTAGAGCTTGGCTGTGCCATCGTAATAACCGGAGGCTGCAGAGGCAAAGTTAGCTCCAGTCAAAAGGTTTTTTCCTTTTGCCTTTTTGCTTAGATAAGCTTGTGGGTATGATGTGAATCCAAGATTCTCAGCTGCACAATTGATCATTATATTACTATAATATCATATGTGTATGCATGTACACATAAACATGCACACATATCGACCTAATGCATGTACATTGTTTTCTTCGTCTTTCATCCTAAATAAATTGTTTACTTTACTTCACCCCCATGCAAATACAATCCAGCAACTAGTTTTGGTTTTTAACTCCAAGTTTGAAGAAATTATTATCAAGTCATGGCTCTTAATTTTCTACTTTTAGTTTTCAATCCTTGCTAGAAATCATCAATTGACATCAATATATGCTGCATGTGGAACGATTACTCTCAGGAATATTTAACTAAACAGTCCTGCATCAATTCACAAAACTAGATCATCATGTTTGAGTACACATGCATGTATGTCTAAATACTATATGCTGTCAATCAGACGGTTATTTGGATGAGAAATGAGTATATACGCATGCATGCATTATGCATATATGTCACTGTGTCTATCATTCGAATAAATGGAAGAATATAAGAAATAAGAAATGAAGAAGTACCGGTGAAGTCAGTAGCTAACTTTCCATTGCAGAAGCGTCCGGTGGGTTTATGGGTTGTGAAGTCTCTTCCATAAGGAGGAAAATTAGCTTTAACGATTGTGTAGATATCATTGTTGTTTCCAACATCAACCACCGAATCACCAAAGATGAACATGGATGGAACCAGTGGCTGTGCCTCCATCACCACCATTAGCTCAAGAAACATTAAAGACCCTACCATTACATATAGATCTAACAAAACTCCCACTCTCGAGAAACTCATGATTTTCTTTGTTTTTTTTTTCAAAAAGATGAAGATTATAATGATGACGACGATTATATAGTAATGTTGATGCTTATATGAGTAGAATAAGTGTTATGTAGTTTGGCATGCAAGGGTATTTATATAGACCAAATAAACATTTGGGGGATCACTCTTGTATTAAATGTGATAGAATTAGGTGGAGTACTCAAATGTTTCTTACACAGTATATAATGATATATAGTAGTATCGTAGCGTTCATGTGTACATGTCGTTTGTGTCTCTGATATACGCACAGCACATTGATGTGTCTGATCTGTTGGCCTGTTAAAGAGAAGTAAAAACACTTAGCAGAGAGAGAACCACATTGAAAGAAAGTAGTTGTGAGACTCGGGCATTGATTTGGCTTCTACATTTATAGTTCAGTTACGTTTATGTGTGCCATTTGACACTTGTCTTAATTTCCAACTCCCTTACGTCTATATACTCCATTTTGAATGCGCGAACAGAACGTAGATTTTTCTTTCAATTTTGAGTCAGTAAAAATGTTATAGAATTTGGTTTGAAACCAATAAAAGAACTCGGAAAATAGAGAGGAAGTCTATAAATCGTAAGTCTCGAAGTCTCTGATGATGTAATGTAAATAGCATTGAAAAACCTGGGTTCGAGTAGCATTGGTCACGGGGTTCGAAATTTAACATGATTTCCTCCCGGCCCAGAAGATTAGTCTTTGGGTCTAGGAAGCCTTTAGGATCACTCATGAGTTATAAAAAAAAAGATGTAATGTAAATAGAAAGGAACCGGACTTAAAATATAACGTACGTCTCTGAAGTCTCTGATGATCCAAGAAAGTCTATAAATCGCAAGTCTTAGTTGAAAAAAGTCTCTGATGCACGCCAAGAAGACCTCTAAGTTAGTAATTTGTTTTGCTAATAAATGTAAATATGCATTAAAAATGAAATTGTTTAGGTTTTGACAAAATTGTATAATTAACCTATAGATTGGTGAAAGCTTTTATTTTTTTGCTTTGAACAAACATAGATTAGTGAAAGCTAAATTCAGTTAACATACCTGTAAAATAAATTACAACCTAAACGTATTGTTTTAAAACAAGTTAATTAGAACAAACAAAATTACTCAAATTGTTGAATTATTTTTTTTTGTTGGAAACGTGAATTTGGGGATTTAATTGGAGACTTAGACAAATTAATTTGGGGGTTGCACAAAAAAAAGGACAAATTAATTTGGGTTATTTACCTTATTTACTTTTTTTTTTTTTTTTTTTTGTCAACAGCATACAAGATTGGCTTAGAGCTAATGAGACGGAACATCGTTGACATAGGTAATAAGGTGCGCTTCAGAGCGAACTCGTCGTGCCAGAGTATCTGCTTTACCATTCTGCGAGCGAGGAATTAAGATCAACGAAAAAGACGTGAATTCTTCTTTATCTTCCTGAATGTCCTCCAAATAAGACGTAAACGCTGGCCACTCTAAAAGGTGAGGACACCATCTTCACCAAGTCGGAGCAGTCGGTAAGGAAAACAACATTCTGGTTATCCGCTCCTATCATGCAACGCATAGCACAAACTAGGGCTTCAACCTCTGCATGAAGCGGGGAAAGACTACGACGAAGATTGGCTGCCCCCATAGTAGGGACCTCCCCCAGAGGGGAAGAACAAAACTAACCTCGGCCTGCATAATGATCTGTTGCTTTCCAAGAGCCATCCACAAAACATAAATAGCACGTCTGACACCTATCGTCCAAGAAACCACGGCCACCGGCCGAAAGTGTCCTAGGGACCGCAAGTGGAGGCTCAACCACCCCTTCTAACTGTGCCATAAACCAAGCTTTGGATTCATTCTCTGCTAACCGTAAGATCGCTTCTGGGTTTGAATCCAGGTTATTGAAAAATTTATCATTCCGGGCTTTCCACAGATACCACAAGAGCCATGGATAAATCTCTGGTGTAGGGGTCTCCGAGAAGCGCCAAAAAAGGTAATCCATATTCGTATAGACCGAATCTGAAGGGAAAATCCCCAGACATGTCGGAAACTGAGATAAGGCCCACACTTGCCGTGCCGGTAGACATTGAAAAAGAACATGATTAATGGTCTCCTCCTGCACTCCACAAAGCACACACTGGGTATCACAACCCAATCCGCGCTTCCGGAGATTAGTAGAGACTGCCATACAACCGGTAACCGCTTGCCATAGAAAGTGCCGAATCTTTGGAGGGCACCGAATTTTCCAAACAAAGGCCTGTAATTGTGTAATATGCGGGCCTATGACTTTCCCACCTGAACCAAGCACCTTGTGCTGTTGTAAAATATTATACCCAGACTTGACCGTATATTTGCCTGTCTTTGTGAAATGCCAGCCCAACAAGTCTGGCGAGTCTGACCGTCCTATAGATAAGGCCGATATAATGGCAACATCTTCCGGCACAAAAGTGACTGCAAACTGAGCCATATTCCTGGAATTTGAGTTCCTGTCAACGAAAGAGTTAACTTGAAGCAGAGGGTCAAAAGGCAGCCCAATGATTAATGCTGGTCTCGGGGATTGAGCAGGGATCCAGGGATCATTCCAAACCAAAATTGATGCACCGGATCCTACCCATTTAATGAGTCCTTTGTGAAACAGAGAGCGAGCAGAAACAATACTTCTCCATCCATAAGATGGCGAGTAAGACTTAATTGGATCCAAGGGATCTGAATGCCTATAGTAACGACCTTTAAAGATCCGAGCAAAGAGCGAATCCGGTACTGTAATCAACCGTCATAGCTGCTTGGCCAGCAACGCGGTATTACATTCATCCAAGCAACGAAACCCCAACCTCCCATCCACCTTACTGAGACACAATTTGTCCCAAGCCACCCAATGTAACCCGCTCGACTCCCCTGATGAGCTCCACCAAAAATTAGATATTGCACTAGTTAACTTTCGTGTGACTGTTTTCGGAAGGCAAAAGCATGACATATTGACATTACAAAAGTAAGGACAGCTGTGGCCACCGACTTTATCATTACCTCTTTCCCACCCTTTATTTACTTGTTCATATACTAGTAATTTATGAAATTAATGTGAGGAAAAATAATCAGTATTTACTTAATAAATAGAGTCATCTAACCCTTAAGAAGCCAAAAAAAAAAAAAAAAAAATTCTCTAACTCTAAGAAGGTGTCGTCGCGTGTCTTTGGCTACAATGGGTGATAAAACTCTCTCCTCCTCTAATGAAGAAGGTACTTTACGATTTCCCCTTAAACCTTAACGAGTTAGTTTAAGATTTAACAAAACAATTGAAAGGCAGATTAAAAAACAATTGATTGATTAATCAAAATTTTTGAAACCACAAAGAAGTGGATAAAAAAAAAAAAACTTCACAGCCCATTACTGTGTCTTCTTCTTCTTCTTCTTCTGTCCGAAACACACACACACACTCTAACGATGAATTTGACAAGAGTAAACCTTTTCGATGTTCCTCTTAGACCAATTTTGCTTTCCCATCCTTCTTGTTTTCTCGTTTCTAAACGTACGGTTCTGTTCTTCTCTCCCTTTTTCGCAATCTATTTTTTTATATAATCATCATGAAGTGATGAGAGATTGAGGATTTAGTGTTAGAAACTCACAACCTAAATGAATTAGTGGCGAATTTGAATTCTGGGTTTCGTCTTGTATGTGTGTTTTTTTTTTTTTCCGTTGAAGCAGAGAGTTTTTCTCAATTGGGTTTTTGTGACCAGAGCTCGTTTCCATGAAATTGTCATTATCTTGGTCTGTATATGATTAGTGATGTAGCTGCTTAATTAATCTGTACCTCGGTGTTTGGTTTCGTCACTCGAGTTTTGTAGAGATAAAATACTTCGACGGAGGGCCTGCTATAATGGAAGTAGCAAGGTACTTTTTAGAAAACTCAAAAAACTTGGTCTGCGTTTGAGATGTTTCTCGCACCAAGAAGGATATTACATGCTAAAGGACCTCCTTACATTGCCCAGAGGATCTAGCACATGTCGAATCATAGTTTATTGACGGCTGGAAAGGTTTTAGGTGGGTCTATGATCAGATTAAGAGTAGCATTCCCAGCTGGTTACTTAAATTTGGACTTAGATTTTGTATTTTTTTTTGTTGCACTCTATTATGATGTCTTTGGAATCTTTTGGCTACTAGTTCTGGATGATATTTGAGAGTTTTGTGTGGCTTTTGCCATTTTCAACCAAATTTTACTACTTGTCTTGTTTGGAAGTAGAACATTAGACTAGTTCGTTCAACAAAACTAGTATAACTTGTTTGAGACTTGAGATCACACGCTAATTTGATTGATATATAAATTTCTTGAGCTTTGTTTATTGTCTCTTCTTGTTGCTTTGAGAGCACTCGGTATTCATCTCATCTCAGCGTTAATTTATTGATTATGTGATTTGTTCTCTTGGCGAAATTGAATTTTGGGGGGGGGGGGGGGGGGGGGTTTTCCATTGAAGCAGAGAGATTTTTCCAATTGGGTTTGTTACAGAGCTGGTATCCATGAAACTGTCATTATCTTGGTCTGTACAAAATTAGTGATGTAGCTTCTTACAATGAACTTAACCGGGCTCCAAAGGATTGTTAGAAAGTATAAATTTTTACAATTTGTTTGAGACTTGAGAGAGCACACGCTAATTTGATTGATAAATAAAGTTCTTGATCTTTGTTTATTGTCTCTTCTTGTTGCTTTGATTTCAGTGTTCTATGCAAGTTTCTCAGTATTCATCTCATCTCGGCGTTAATTTATTGAATATGTGGTTTGCAGGTTTTGTTACCAGAACCTCTACAGGTGCTTCTCCTTCGATCTTGCTTCCCAGATCAACTCTGTCACCTCAGATTATTGCTAAGAGTTCATCAGGTTTTTGCATTGTGTTTCCACATAATCTTTTATTGTCTCTTCCGTTGAATTTTGGGGACTGATATGTCTTTACTATGTGGATTTCAGTGTCAGTACATCCAGTGTCTGAGGACGCTAAGGAGGATTGTCAGTCCAATGACGTTAGTGGAGACTCAATACGGAGGCGTTTTCTTGAATTCTTTGCATCTCGTGGGCATAAAGTTCTTCCAAGTGCGTCTCTTGTGCCAGAAGATCCTACTGTCTTATTAACAATTGCTGGAATGCTTCAGTTTAAGCCTATCTTCCTTGGAAAGGTACAAATATAAATTAAGCCAAACACTTATGTTTTCCTGCATTTAGAGACTATTCCTTAGAGACTTGACGACAATGAACGTTGGTGTGAATTTTTAAAATGATGCAGGTACCTAGACAGGTTCCTTGTGCAACTACTGCACAAAGGTGCATACGTACGAATGATTTGGAGAATGTTGGGAAAACGGCCAGGCATCATACTTTGTTTGAGATGCTGGGGAACTTTAGCTTTGGTGATTACTTCAAGAAAGAAGCGATAAGATGGGCATGGGAGCTATCAACTAAAGAGTTTGGGCTACCTGCTAATAGAATTTGGGTTAGCATTTACGAAGATGATGATGAAGCTTTTGAAATCTGGAAGAATGAAGTTGGTGTGCCTGTTGAGCAGATAAAGAGAATGGGTGAAGCTGACAACTTTTGGACCAGTGGACCAACTGGTCCTTGTGGTCCATGCTCAGAGTTGTACTATGACTTCTATCCTGAGAGAGGTTATGGTGAAGATGTTGATCTTGGGGATGATACCAGATTTATTGAGTTCTACAATTTGGTTTTCATGCAGTATAACAAGACGGAAGATGGATTGCTTGAGCCCTTGAAACAGAAGAATATAGACACTGGTCTTGGTCTAGAACGTATGGCTCAAATCCTTCAGAAGGTTCCAAACAACTACGAGACAGATTTAATATATCCAATCATTGCCAAGACCTCAGAGTTGGCGAATCTATCATACGACTCTGCAAATGAAAAGGCAAAGACAAGTCTAAAAGTGATTGCAGATCACATGCGGGCAGTTGTCTATCTCATATCAGACGGTGTTTCTCCTTCCAACATTGGCAGAGGTTATGTAGTTAGGAGGCTAATAAGAAGGGCAGTTCGGAAGGGAAAGTCTCTCGGAATAAATGGGGATAGAAATGGTAATCCAAAGGGAGCGTTTTTGCCAGCAGTTGCTGAAAAGGTGATAGAATTGAGCACCTATATTGATTCAGTTGTCAAACTAAAGGCTCCACGCATCATTGAGGAGATTAGACAAGAGGAACTTCACTTTAAGAAAACTCTGGAAAGAGGAGAAAAGTTACTTGACCAAAAGCTTAACGATGCACTGTCAGTTGCTGATAAAACTAAGAGTAAGCCTTCTCTGGATGGGAAAGATGCGTTTCTTCTGTATGACACATATGGCTTCCCTGTGGAGATAACAGCAGAAGTTGCTGAAGAACGTGGAGTCAGTATAGATATGAAAGGTTTTGAAGTGGAAATGGAGAATCAAAGGCGTCAATCTCAAGCTGCTCACAACGTTGTAAAACTGACAGTTGAAGATGATGCTGACATCACGAAAAATATTGCAGACACTGAGTTTTTGGGATATGACAGTCTCTCTGCTCGTGCTGTTGTGAAAAGTCTTTTGGTGAATGGGAAGCCTGTGATAAGGGTTTCTGAAGGCAGTGATGTAGAGATTTTGCTGGACAGAACTCCGTTCTATGCTGAATCAGGAGGTCAAATTGCTGATCATGGCTTTCTTTATGTTAGCAGTGATGGGAACCAAGAGAAAGCTGTTGTTGAGGTAAGTGATGTGCAGAAGTCTCTTAAAATATTTGTTCACAAGGGCACTGTAAAAAGTGGAGCTCTGGAAGTTGGCAAGGAGGTGGAAGCAGCAGTAGATGCAGACTTGAGGCAACGAGCAAAGGTACGTTTGAATGTCATTTTGCATCCAAATATCCCCAACTGCCTCTTTCCTTTTCAAATTATTGATCCTTTTTGTTAACTTTCCAGGTTCACCATACGGCCACTCATTTGCTGCAATCAGCACTTAAGAAAGTAATAGGACAAGAAACATCACAGGCTGGTTCATTAGTAGCTTTTGACCGCCTCAGATTCGATTTCAACTTTAATCGGTCCCTGCATGGTAATGAGCTTGAGGAAATCGAATGCCTGATCAATAGATGGATTGGGGATGCTACCCGTCTTGAAACAAAAGTCCTTCCTCTTGCTGATGCGAAACAAGCTGGAGCAATTGCAATGTTTGGGGAAAAATATGATGAAAATGAGGTAAGAGAGTTGTGAAGCCTGAATTATGAGAACCACATTAGGTGTATAAAGTGTTACAGTTTAGTTATAAGTTGATTTGGCTTGACATAAGAGGACCCCTACATTAATCGCAGGTTCGTGTAGTAGAAGTCCCTGGTGTCTCCATGGAACTTTGCGGTGGCACTCATGTTGGCAATACTGCAGAGATACGAGCTTTCAAGATTATCTCAGAACAGGGCATTGCATCTGGAACCAGACGTATTGAAGCGGTTGCAGGTGAAGCATTCATTGAATACATAAACTCACGAGATTCTCAGATGACACGCCTATGCTCGACTCTCAAGGTATTCTGCTTCTAGAGAGTTTCCTTTCTCCGAATAATTTTTTCGTATTTGCTGCTTTCAGGATAGTAGTTACCTGTGACATATTTAATTGTCGTGTGGTTTTAATCTGAAGGTGAAAGCAGAAGATGTTACAAGCAGAGTGGAGAATCTTGTAGAGGAACTGCGTGCTGCTAGAAAAGAAGCCTCAGACTTGCGTTCAAAAGCAGCGGTCTATAAAGCATCTGTCATATCGAACAAAGCATTTACTGTAGGAACTTCACAGACGATAAGGTATCAAAATCTACTGTTTCCTGCTCTAAATGGTTTGTATGATAATTATTATGCTCAGAGAATTTGACACATGATCTAACGTTATGATATCAACTAAAGTTCTTCCTGTGAATGTTTTAATTTCTTCAGAGTGCTCGTTGAGTCGATGGATGACACCGATGCTGACTCATTAAAGAGTGCAGCTGAGCATTTGGTTAGCACATTGGAAGATCCAGTCGCTGTGGTACTAGGATCATCTCCAGAAAAAGACAAGGTTAGTTTAGTTGCTGCATTTAGTCCCGGAGTAGTCTCTCTAGGAGTTCAAGCAGGGAGATTCATTGGCCCCATAGCTAAGCTGTGTGGTGGAGGTGGTGGTGGAAAGCCCAATTTCGCTCAAGCAGGTGGCAGGAAGCCTGAAAATCTCCCAAGTGCTTTAGAGAAAGCTCGGGAAGATCTTGTGGCAACTCTATCTCAAAAGCTTGGTTGAAGTTCTACTTCAAGAAAAACTATCTATGCAACAAGGTTGTACAGGGAGAAGGAAGAGCACATTGCTTGATTCTAGAAAACTGAAACGCATGTATAGACGAAATACTTAATTGGTTTTGGATCATTATTAGTCAATGAGATGTTGAGTAGGTTGCTATTGATGACATTTTCGGTTAGATAATTCGAATGAATATGTCGTCAGTTGCTTCAATTCGGAAAAAAAACGTCTACCGTTACAGAGATTGAAATTTCGGTGTTTTCTACTCTTTTCATTCGGTGTCCGGTTCAATTTGAGTTAAACATTTTTCTTTCCTTTCGTCCAAAAATCTTTTTATTGATTGGAAGATCATTACAAAGGAGTTGTTGAAGCCACACAGTTGTATATATACTTACTTTTGCAGTTTCAACAAACTGAACTAAAATACCTGCACAATACTAGGGGTTGCAGAAGTCACATGATCTGAAAACTGTACACTTCCATAACCTTCTGGTCCACCGAGACATTTTACTTTACCAGCACGTTCACAGAAAAATGCTAAATGTGCTGCTATATAGGCATGATATCCACTGTCATTTCAGCCTAGAAACAAAGCAATATAGCAAAGGACAAATAACAAAAAAAAAAAATCCATATAGCAAAGGTGAAACGCAACCTATTAAATATGTATTTCTGAACGCTACCTGTGTAGATTGAGGCTTCAAGAGCAGCCACAGGTATGCTAGAGGTGTTGGCAACAAGTGCAGTACGTTTCATGACCGCTTCCTCACGATCATCAGGCAACATCATTGTCAATTGTGGGAAGTCCATAAGAACCTAATTTATGAGAAACCATCAGATCAAATGTGAAAATAGTATGAACAATATATATATATATATATGCAGATTCAGAATGAGAGAGATATACCTCAGCCATTTCATTTCCTCTCTCCCCACAACCAACATACACAACAGCATCGGAGTTGGAGTACTATGTATATAAGAACAAATTAGCTTTGGAAATGCAAAAAATATCCAGTAATTAAGTGGAACAGAACCAGAGTATCACGACCTACTTTGGAAAGTGCCTGACTGATAAAAGCTTTCCCACAGCCAAAAGCACCAGGAATGGCACAGGTTCCACCAAGAACAGACTGACAACAGGAAAATAAAGCAATCAACTATGTATGTAAAACTGTATTTTAAAAAGAATTTCGACTGCTCTAACTAGATTTTATTTATAGACTCAACTGAAAAGAAAATAAAGTTATCATAATAGACATCATCGGCCATATAAAACTTTTTTTGAGACTCACATGGTCGGTCATATAGAGTTATAGACTATAAAATCTTCTATAGACTTATAGAGTTAACAACTTAAACACAAGAAGATAACGCCCAACCCTTGTAGAGAACCATTGCGATAGGCCTGAAATAAGCATAACAGTGTATGAGAATTACGCAATATTATATGTTTACAAACACATAATCATAAGATAGAAAAAATGAAACAACTTAGAAGTGGGAGTTTGTGGCTTATCGAGTGTAAGGACTAATAAACCTTTCTTCTATCTTATATACTGGTCTGACTCTATAGTGATGCAAGACAAGTAAAGATAGTTATACCTTATATGATTTGGTACTGGTGTATGAGGTTAGTTGAAATCATATTATGTCCTTGGGGATAACACAGTATTCAGCCTTTAACCTTGTGAATCCGTGAGGGTCCAGGTTCAGAAGCTGATTGCAAGTAAACACCAATGTTTCTAACCCTGAATAATTGACACCAACCAGTAAAATAAACGAAAACAGCTTGTATAAGCACTAGAGTTAATTCATGATAAAAATGAAGTACAGAGAGAAGGATGATCCTAGATTTCGATAATTTTTCCTTCGAATTTTCAATCGCTTTTGGTTCTTACTTGGTGAGTTTACAGAGATACGGCTACCTTTGTTTCTTTTGGCATCCAGATCTGCATTAGATATTCCCTTCCTTTTAGATTTCTCTCCTTCATGGATGATTTGAAGTTCTTCCACATCTGGGTTGTCATCTGAATCAAGTTTCTATTTGCAAACCTCACGTGATCAAAGAGCTGATCTTGTTTTGTATCAATCCATCAACAGTTCATCATCTGACACATCAACTTCAAGATGACTCTGGTTCAGATTAATCTTGGATCTGCAATATATCACCAACAAGTCATATAAGTTGATCCAAACGCATGGCAAACCAATATTAATGCACTCGACTTAAAAAAATAAGAAGTCTTTCTACGGCCATGCAACTCCGAATCCGTATAGTCGTTAACGTTGTCCTTGTCTTCATCCAAAAAATCAGAACATATTCCACCGATTATCCCTGAAAAACAGAAACCAAGAACATCAGTACTTGAGCATTCAGAATCTTCTATGAGAACATTTGTAAATTGAGTTGGAAAGATACTTTGATGAAGTTTCATTTCAGATCTACTTCTGTCAGAGCCAGCTGCATGTATCCTTTCCTTACGTTTCTTGATTTGAAAATCTAGACAAATTTGATCATTTTACGCAAACCTTTCAATGAAAGGTTTGCTAGGAGTTTCATTTGTTCCTCAGGCTTCACAGAATTGAAAACCTTCGTGCCACATTTCTTGAGAAGCATCTCCAACCAAAGCTTCACCAATAATACTAGCATGACTCAAAAAAAAAAAAAAAAACAAGAATCCGTAGAAACAAGTCTTAATATGATATATTTTTACAATCTGTAAAAATAAGAAAATATGTAAATTAAGTTGGAAAGATACTTTGATGAAGTTTCATTTGAGATCTACTTCTGTCAGAGCCAGCTGCATGTATCCTTTATTTACGTCTCTTGATCTGAGATGAACCAAGAGACAATATAAGAGTTAACACAGATACTAAAATCTAGACAATTTGAACATTTTAAGCAAATCTTTCAATGTTTGTTTGGATTTACATTTGTTCCTCAGGCTTCACAGACTTGAAAACCTTCGTGGCACATTTCTTGATAAGCAGCTCCAACCGAAGCTTCACCAACATGACCCTAAAACAAGGAAAATTATCCGCCGAATCAATATATATATATATATATCTTATATAATAAGAGAAGGTTTTTTCTAACTTTTACTCACATTGCAACATTTGGTATTCTCTTTTACCGACACCTGTCATCTTTTATTTCTATTTTATTATTTAACAAATTTATATCATTTTCAATTCCAAATAGTCATAGTTCTCTTCCTAATATTAGTACAATTGACATATATTTTTAAATCCACTTTTATATCTTAAATTTTTTTATCAAACAAAATCAAATTATTTTATAATAAAATCTCATATTATGTATATGATAAGAAATGTAATATTCTATAACATTTACTAATAAATAACTGATATTTGATACATCCATTTTAAACATTTTTCTTACATTTTATTTAATTTGTCCTTCATCCTTAAAGTAAAAAAACACACTATTTTATAATAAAAAAATATCATAATAAAAATCATATTTTGGATGAGAAATGAAATAGTTTAAATACATGATTATGATTAAGCCTTAATGTAATTTTATAAACCTTAATTTTCACACGTTTTAAAATCATATAATATTTTCTTTCATTGAGTAGACAATAAAGATACATGATTATGATTAAGCCTTAATGTAATTTTATAAACCTTAATTTTCACACGTTTTAAAATCATATAATATTTTCTTTCATTGAGTAGACAATAAAGTTCGTCAGTTCCATACTTCCACTAAAATCCTATTAAATTATGATATATTACACAACTATAGCATCTTCTTTCATATCAATACACATATCAACATAAAATCGATCTTGTCAAGAGCATTTCAGAATTGTTCTCATGTTCAAATCATATATATATAAGAAGATTTTCATATATGTTAGACTTTCTTGATTTTCTATCTATTTATTTCATTAGAAAATTGTAAGTGACATATTTAAAATAGTATTAATTAAATCATTAAGTTTGATTATTTCTTATATGGAAAATGTATTAAAATTTAATATTTAATATCATGTAGTGGGTTACAAATTGCTTTTACCATGCATTAAAGAGAAGTAACTGTTAATAAAATATTAACAAATATTAAAACACAAATTGTATTACAGTTAATACATTAAAGTGTATTCATATGATGAAAGATTTGTTTTAAATTTTTTTCAAATATCATTGGAGTTACATTTTAAAGAATTAATATGCAATAAATTGTATTAATGATTACTATTAAAGAAAAATAAAATATCATGTTGTTTTATATCTTTAAACTATATTAGGATAAATTGATTTGATCTTTTGGCACAAAAATGTGAAGCAAATATTATAACTTTTTTGTCAAAAATAATTATTATAATATTATAATATTATTATAGCTTGAAATTAGTAAAGAGTTTAATAACCATCACATTATATTTTTCTGAAATTATGATATTAATATTAAATCATTAATAATTGGAAATTTATTTTGTACAAAATTATAATATTAATAATTCTTTTTTTTTGCAAAATTTTAATTTTATGGTAATTATATAAGATATTGATAAATGATATCTATATATAATGACTAAAAGGACATTACATATATAAATGTCAATATATTTTTTAGTACAGAAATATCATTTAAATATAGTGAATATGAAAAATAATGTATGTAGTTTTGAGAAAAATAAATTAATAATTGAGAAGTGAGGATATGTGTCAAAAATATACGCTGCCAAATGTTGCCGTGTTATGTAAAATTAGGCAAATATAACTGTTATGACACCAAATACCCTAATTCCCAAATTTGTAACTGTTAATAAAATATTTTGAACCTAAGAGTAACATCTATCAGACATTTACTTAAATACTTGGACTCATATTTACTCTCAAATTTTTAAACTATATTATATAGAAGCCATGGAATGGAATCAATGGATATTAAAGGTTCAGCTAAAGTCTTGTCAAGATACAAGAAGGTAGATTCTTAAAAAAAATGATTAACTAAATTTTAATCTAAATTCTTTTATTTACTTTTTAATAAAAATTTACTCTTGGTTTTTATATATGTAGACATTATTTTAACTTTCCTGAGAATTAGTTAAACGTCTTTATTTTAGGTTTATGTGCTTGTTTTAACATTATTTTAACTTTCCTGAGAATTGTTATATTAGACCATTTTAGGAGAAGCAGACTAAACAACCTTAGACCACAAATTTATATTATGTTTTAAAGCCATCAAATAATATGTATATTATAATAGTCACAATATATTTTCCTCACTATAATCTATTCCATCCATTCCTTATTAATCTATTTTCTAGAGAAAAACAAATGTTGCACAAAAAAAACAATTTTTAGGTTTTCTAGATATTTTTAATAAGTAATTAATGACAAATTGTAAATTAAAAAAAAAGAACTGAATATTATTGGTTGAAATTCATTAATCACAAAAATAATGCAAGTAAATTCGGATTTTAATATGTTTGAAAATCCTAAAATATGGATTAATTTGGAACAGAGGGAGTATTGTCTAATATAACAATTTAATACAGTCCCATATAATTTTAAAAATTTTAAATGATGGGAAGTGTTTTTAGTCAAGTGCTTACAGTAACATTTCTGCGACCGATCCCACAGGAGCTCGATTCCACTAAGTCGTGTTATCTCTCTTAGTAGGGACTGGATATGAATCAGGTCTTGTCGATTATATGTTGATAAAAAAAAATCCAATGGAAAGAAGGCTGGAATATGATTTGTGGCAACATTTTCATTTTGTTGGATAAAAGGGATTTTGTTTCATATTACAATATTGGCTAGATTGTGGAGAATCACTATCCACGAAGATGGAGGCATATCAAAGGGACTTCAAACGTTTGGACCGAACAAAATAAAAGTTTATTATACAAAGGTAAAGTGAATTGTAAAAAAAAGCAAGCAATGGAAAAATGGTACATCAATACTCCATAGTATAAAATCTATAAAAGTTAAATGTTTTATTTATGAAATCATTCACAAAACATAAAAAGTTGAGGCAAATTAATTCAAGAGTGATTGAGAGATAATATTTAGTATAATAATGTTTAATATGTTTAGTATTTGGAGTTTAGGGTTTAAAATTTAGTTATTTTGTATATATATAAGGATATTATTTAAAATGGATTACAAGAGAAGGTATTTCTTTTAAAATTATTTGTTGTTAAGTATTACTTTTAGATTATGAAAGTAAAATTAATATATAGAACAACATTAGATTATCTATCAAAGTAATTATATAGTAAGGTCTTACAATTTTATTTTTAGACTACTTATCAGTTTTTCCAAAAAAAAAAAAAACTGTAAATAAATATAATTTTATCTTAATTACTTAACAAAAATGCCAAATTAAATTAATTTTGCGGTAACTAAAACAATGGTCATATTATTATAATAACATATTATTTAAATATTTTCAACAATACTGTGTGTACTTTTTTCTCTATCAAAATGATTCTTTTATGAATTGCATCATATAACAAATATCTATAAAAATATTGTAGTTAAACCATAATATTATAAAAATTATTTTTCAATATATATAGTAACAGTTACATGTACATTTCATATAGAATTAAATAGAATCTTCATCCTTTATTTCAAATTAATAATGCATACATAACCCACGCATCGCGTGGACTATTTTCTAGTATATATATATATTTACAACTAGTATGTATGTTTGCGATGTTTACTAGCAGGATTTCAACATACACCTTCAACAAGTCTAACTTTTCTTGCTTGTTATAGAAAGGAAAACAGTTCATTGATTCTCATTGATAAACAAGTGGGACAAATGGCTAACTCGCAGCAACATAAAGTTGTAGTTTCTATGTTGAAGAAAGAAAACTGTACAATAGCTATGAGGTCGGAGAACTCACTTGTCAAACGAGCTACGCCTTTAACAGTAATTTGAGGTTTTCTCTCCATCCAAGCTACCAACGACCTATCACGGTTATAGCAGAGGTCAACAATCAACCTTAGGAAAAATAAAATAAAAACAAAGATTCTGAAATTTTTAGTTAGGATTAAAAAATACCATAGTAAAGTACCGATGTAAATTCTCATTGTCTCCACCATTTTTCTCATGTGCGTATGCATGACCAATCTGAACAGTAAGGATTAAAAATACCATAGTAAAGTTACCGTAAAGTGCAAACTATAATACAAAAATCGAAAGATTAGGCAAAAACTAAAACAATTGGAGAAACATACTTTGGGAGAAGGAGTCAAATTAAGAAACGGTGAGTGATCTTCAGTTATTTGCTTTGTCCATTTACCTGCTTGGCGTATGATAATTATGTCAGAGAACCATTTAGATAGACCTGAAATGAGCATTAAGATGTTTGAAACTTACTCGACATTATATTATGTATTTTTATTTTATTTTGAGAACATAATACACTACAAGAAAAACTGTCTAAAAACATAAATTTTTTTGCAGCTATGCTCCAAATCTTGTGGTTATATTGCCTATAGCAATGGAAAGACACAACAAAAAAATTGTGGCTATAGCGTTGTAACTAATTGAATTTTGTGGCTATCCATGGTTACATTGCCACGACGTAGCCATAACAGAGTTTGTAGCTAATAGCCACGAAATCACCACAAAACTGTTTGTGTCTATAATAACCAAAGTTTAACCACAAAATAATTCGTAACCATTAGCCACGAATGTTACAAATCTGATCGTAGATTTAGCTTAAATCCACAAATCTACAAATTGGCTACGAGTAAGTTAATGGCTATAGTATCCACAACTTAGCTACAAATAATCTGTAACTATTTTTCACAAATTGGCCACAACAAAACAGTGGCTAAGTAAAAAAATGTACTAAAAAAAACTATTGGGAAATTAAATTAATTTGCTAATAATTTAAAAGCCATTAATCTTATTAACACCATAGAGTTTTATTTCCAAAAATCCAAAATACACAGGTTTAAAGATACAAAAAAAAACATAAATGACAAATTACATAGATTTAAGTCCATTGAAACGACATATTACTAGAGACCAAATTCAAATACCTCAAACAGATATCAAAGTCATGTTGGATAGGTTGATCGGAGAGGTGCGGTTGGGTGCTGCTTAATAAGTTCACCACCAAGACTCTTTTTTTTTTTTTTTGAATGTAGCACCACCAAGACTCCAATATGCTTTTTATCGAATTACGATGCTCTGAAGTTTTTCCTAAAATATGTTTGCAAAATCCAAAACGGTTATACAGTTAAATAGTGTACCATTAGTGCAAATCTATACAAGATGGCCCACCAAGTCAGTACGATTAACAAATTGTCTTGTGCATTAGGAATAACCATGAGATCAATAAAATAATAACTTACAGATGAAGTGGCTCGTTGATCTTCTTGTTTTCAACCAGATGAAGATGAAGTATATATGGATATCCAAATATGAATATTTGCATATGTTCTTACTTTTACACATTTATATTAACATTTTTGAAGTACATTTTGTGTTATGCCCTTTTAGTTTTGTTTATTTAAAAAATTATTTACAACATTAGTGCCTAAAAAATTTCCAAAACTAACTTTATTACAGGTTTTGTTTCCTAAATATTTTACATTTAATTCCAACTAAATAAATGACAGCAATCAATATGAAAATAGAAACTATCATATATTTAGCCACACATTTTGTTGTGTTTTGAAGATTTTCTATATATGAATTTTTCGCAAACAAAGAAAACAACAATTTGATTTTCATTTTGTTTTCCAAAACTTGTGAGGTTTGATTCTTAACGTAAGAAAAACTTCGATTGACATTTATTTAAATATTATAATTAACATATATAAACTTAATAAAAAATTAATTATTACGAATATGTAAAATTAAAAAAATTTAAAATACTATATAATGTGGTTATAAAGTAGATGAGTTATAAAGAAGACATATTGGAATTAATAAAATATTATTTAATTTGTGTTAGCACGGGTTAAATCCTCATTTAATTATTTATCAACACTACTAATATTAGAATATTTGACATAAAATCAAGTTCATTTAACTAAGATTATGTAAAATATTTAAATCATTAGGAAAAATGTGACTTAATCACAATATATAAATTACTTATTATGTATTTAGATCTCTTATTTTTTGTTATAATAACTAAAAATCAAAATAGAATCTCAAACACTAAACAAAACAAACTAAATATAACAAACAAATGGTCATGAACTGTATTGCGGGTTAAAAAAATAATATAAACATTTATCTGCACAACAATTGGAAAATTTAGTTATTTTTCTATTTACAAAACATCCAATATTTAACAAATAGATAAAACATAAATATAAATTATAATAAAAATTATATGTCCGCGGTATACCGCGGGTTAAAATCTAGTTTATCGTATAAATTATGGATGTAACAAACAAGGAAGAACTATAAAAAAAAAAAAAAAAAAAATAAGTAAACAAGCAAAAAAAGAAAGAAGCAAACAATGAATGCAGAAATTAAGCAACCAAGTAAGTAAACAAAGAATTTGACAAATCCAGTAGTCAATTAAGTCAACGAATCAAAGAAACAGGGGAGTAATGAATTATGAATGGCTACAAGTGAGACCAATGTATGTATGTGTGCAATGTATATTATGTATGTATGTGTTATGTATGAATGTGTTGTGTCTGAAGGATTGTGTTATTTATGTATGTATGTATGTATATGTATGTATGTATGTATGTATGTATGTATCAAGGCATGCATGTATGTATGAATGCATTATGTATGTATGTATGTATGTATGTATGTATGTATGTATGTATGTATGTATGTATGTATGCATGCATGCCAAAGATTCGTTCAGTTATCTGTTTAACGACCTAGCCCAAACTTATGAACAAAGAGGAATGTACCTTAATTATAATACAAGAAATGAAAGTTTGGAAGAACCACAAAACCAGGCTTGATTGCTTTAGTGCCATCACTTTAGTTCTGAAAAGTCCAAGAGTGAATTCGTAAGTTTTCATTACCATTGTGAATAACTAACTATTAACAAGTTTCAATACAACTGAATAGTAAAAAAAATCTAAAAAATATGAATGGAAACAACTAACCTGAAAAATCCAAGAGTGAATTCGTAATGTTTCTTTGTGTTTTTTTTTTCTTTTCTTTCTGATTGAAAAAATGTCCTGTACAAAATTCGAGAATGTTGATACCTTTCCAAAACCTGAGGACGAATACGGAGGCCGTTTTTGATGATTACCTCAAGCTTGTTTATAAAATTCTTGAAAAGGAGGAGGGGGAGGAGGAGGAGAAGGAGAAGGAGGGAGTGGAGATGGCCATGTATAATTTGCTTGCTTTTGAGTATTTTGCTGACATGGAGGATAACGTGTTACCCACCACCACGAGAGCCAGAGGGTAAACTCTTCTTTTTTAATACTATATACTTATGATGCTATATACTTTCATCTAATTTACTGGATTGGTTCCAACCATTTGTAATAGCGGATCAACCACCAAACACTATTGACTTAAGCAATTACGTTTATATCAATTATAAGGCCATCTCACAAATATTACTGCTTCCATGAAACACACAAAGCTAAAGGAAATAATGAAAGCTTTCTAAGTAAAATTGTATACAGAAATAAGTCCTCACTCACAAGAACCTAATGTTCTCAACATAGCCTGGAAAACAAAAAAAACTATTACGAGATTACACACCAAATCCATGAACACGTCTAAATTTATCATCCGCAATTCCTTCGACCTCCACGCTTCTTATACTCTCTCTATTAAAATCGTAATAGTAAACACTAAACGGTTCAGATGACTTTAACCGTGGATCAGTCATAATAATCTCACCGGTATGTATCTCTCCCATTCATGGGTTTCACTACCTGGGATTCTTTCCTTACCTGGCTAGGATCCGTCAACATTGAACCAAAACTGGTTACTCTTAAACTACTGGCTGCTCAGGCGGTGGTGTATACTCTTTGGCAGGAACGGAACGCTCGGATTTTCACCAGCACACGTACTCCAGTCGAAGCTCTCTTCCCAAAGCTTGATAGAAGGATCCGCAACACTTGCCTGGCTAGGAATCGCTCTCCGAAGTTCCAAGATCTGCTCATGCTCTGGTTTCGCTCTTCTTACCCTTAATCTATCTTTTCTTTTTTTGGTTCCCTCGTGTAACCCGGGTTTGTTCTCCCGGGCTTTGATGTTGTTGTTGGCATCTCCCTAAACTACTTATGTAAGAAAGTCCAAAATTAATACCACCTGAAATTTTATGCAAAAAGTAAATCATACCACTCAGAAGGTAGGGCACGCCTAGTTTCCGACCATTCTTGTTTCTCATCATCTTCTAAAATCCACAACACCATCTCATCGTCGTAACTATAATCTACACGGCCCAATTTTCCATTGTAGTTTAAAAGAGTGGAAGAGTTTGTTGTCGTGATATGTGATTTTTCGGGTGCTTGAATTAGTACCAGCTTCTCAGATCTAACATCGAACCTAACTATTCCTGAGTCTCCAACACCATAGTATATAGCACCATCGATGCATATCCCTCCATATACCATGTCATAAGTGACACCTTGGGGGATTTCAATCTTTCTCCACTCTTTTTGTGGAGAGCTTACCGTGAAAACGAAATGTTCCTGTTTTATATCTCTTCCATGGTCGAGATAACGATAAAACATCATCACACACAACACTTTGTATTGGTCTTGAACCGGATCGTACCCGAGACGTGCGTTCACTTGTCTTCCGTTGGATACAACATCAGGCAATTTCACTATTTGTCTAGTGGTGGGATTACAAACCGCAATCGAATTATCACCATGCCTGCCGCAGAAGAAACCGTTCACGGGGCGAGATGCGATGGAGTAGGCGTGATCGGCCGACATCGTCATGTCGTGTCTGCCAACCACCGTGGAGGCTTTATCGTCGTAGTCCTTGTTGTTGTGTTCAGGAGCTGAGAAGATGAAACATTCCCATAACTTTAAGTGATTGAAGGTGAAGAGGAGACGAGGCTGAGTCTTTGAACGAGTCAGGAACGAGTCGGTGAAATCTTTACTGCGGATGATTGAGAACCACAGCTTCGACACACATTGAAATCGGATGAGAGATTTTGCCGGAAGTCTAGAGAGTATCTCGATGGTGAGATCAAGGGGAATGTCTGTTGTGGAGTTTCTGGCGTGATCTAGGTTACTTGAACGAGAAGGTTGTGAATCTTCCATGGCGGCTGGTGGTAAATCGCGTGGTGATGATCCACAACCCTAGGACGTAAAGATGATGATGTTATTTACTCAACTCAAGTAAAAAGATATTTTACAATTTTTTAATTAGGTTTCTAAAGGATAAATTCTTAGAGAAATACCCTAAAATAGCACTAAATAAAGTTTTATGGACAACTATAGCACACATTCCATAAATTTCCAAAAATAGCACTATTTAACATATTAAAATATTTAAAATTAATTTTTAGAATTTGTTATTTTATGTTTGGGTTCTCAATTTCACATTTAGGGTATAGTTTTGAGAGGTAGGGTTTAGTATTTTGAATTTAGGATTTAATTTTAAAAGATTAATTAGTGCTATTTTTGGAATTTTAAAGATGTTGTGCTAAGTTTGGAACAAAAACTTATTTTGGTGCTATTTTTGAGAATCTCCCTAAATCTTATGATATTTATATTTAATTTATATATAGTTTTTTTATAATATTTAATTTTATAATCATCCTTTATTTTATAAAACACAAGTCACTGTACCAATAAAAACTTGACATGCAGCAAAACAACCAAATTAATTTTTAAAAATATGTAAAACAAAAAGTGATTGTGGAAAAAAAAAAGGGGGAAAAGCAAAAATGCCCATTTTTCCCTTCCACTTTTTAAAAATGCCCTTGGGAAGGGTCCATTTTTAAGGGTACCCCTTTTTTTGGTGAAAAAGACTTTTTTACCCTTAATGAAGAAAACCTAATTTTCTCTCCACTTCGCCGTGCTTCTCTCCTTCCTCAACCGACGATTCTCTCTCCTTCGTTCATCGGCGATTCTGCGCGGCGATTCACGATTCTTCTTCGCGGCTATTCTCGATCCTTCTTCGCGGCGATTCTGCGCTTTCGTCTCTCGTATACGTAATTCCCGACATTGATTCTGGTTCTATCGCAGGCAGGTTCATTCTTTCTTTTTTTCTTTCTGGGTTTATCAATTTGGACTATCGCTTTTTTAAATTTAGGGCTTTTAGATTTCTTTGATATCGATTTGGAATATGTAAACTCTTTTAAATTTGGATTTATGTTCTTTTAAAACAGTTTTTAAAAGCCTCTTCAATTTCTTTGATATCGATCCAGATTCAGATCTGATGCATTCAGATCGATAATTGTGTTTGATATGGATTTGAAATTAGTAAAGTCTTGTAAATTTGGATTTTTGTTATCTCTTGTAAAACACTTTTTGAAAGTCCCTGTTAAACCATTTGATATCAATTTTTAGATCGGTCGTAGTTGAATTATGTCGATAAAGTGTGTTGATAAGATGACTTCAGATCGATAACGTGTGATGTTGATTTTTAAAAACCCTTTTAAAACTCTTGTAAATCCGTTGAAAAGTCTAATTAAGTGTGTTTCTTTAACAGATGGCATCAACTGATTTTGAACCCCTTGCACTACCAGAACCAACATATGGTATGGGTTTAGAACCAATTGTTGGAGCAAACATATGTAAACATTCGGACTTAAGCCTAGTTGCCAAAGTTAAACATACATTAGGAAAAGCATCTTTCACGAAGCTTCAATCTTCCTTCCTTGGGCACATCATCAATCTTTCTGCCAGAGACATTGGATTTTCTGGGAAAATATTCCACTACTTGATGCTGAGAAGGCTGAAGACAAGAGGGAGAAACTTATGGTTTACAGTCGACATGCAACCTCTTCGGTTTTCCATGAGAGAGTTCTTCCTTACAACAGGTAATTATAAAGTGTTTGCAATGGTTTTAAAAACCTTTTAAAACCCTTTTAAAAACCTTTTAAAACTCTTTTAAACTCTTTTAAAACCCTTTTAAAACTCTATTGTAAAGGGTTTTTCCCGTTTTAAATGTTTTAAAACCCTTTTAAAACCCTTTTAAAACTCTTTTAAAACCTTTTAAGAGTTTTAAAAGAGTTTTAAAAGGGATTTAAAAGGGTTTTAGAACAGTTTATATTAGGCAAAGTTTGAACAAACTAACATCATTGTTTTATTAAACATAGGGATTCAATGCGGACCTATTCATAGAGAACCAAGGAATAACGGAAAAGATCCAATTAGTGAACCATATTCTTGGGCGGTGAGAGGAGATTACACTTTAACTCAACTTCAATATCGACTATTTAATGAACCAGAAGAGGGTGAAGAACCTTTGGATGACAAGGAAAAGGAATGCCTCGCTGCAGTGGTATTAATAGAAGGTATTTTGATGACACCAAATTCAACAGAGAAGATACCTCTGTCTAGGCTGAAGCATGCATCAGATTTCGAGATGTATACAGCCCAACCATGGGGCAAGGAAGCGTATAACATTCTCGCCACATGCATTCAGAAATTCGATAAAAATACTTGGTTCAAAGGTCAGTATAGTGTCAAGGGATTTCCCATGGCATTATATATATGGGCCTTGAGTGCTGTTCCAATTTTTGGTGATAAATTTGCGAGAAGATGTAATTTTTCCAGAACATTCTATCCACTGATTCTCAATTGGCAATCAAGTCGTTATGCAAGGTTTGATGATGTTGTTGAAGCTATTAAGACAGCAACTTGTGTAAGTTTTGAATTCTATTAAAAGTGTAGTTTTGATTATTCATTGGTTATCTATATTTGATGAGTTTTGTTTTGATGGATTTTGATTATTTTTGTAGGTTGAAGTCAAAACAATAATTGGAGATCCAGAAGAATATAAGCATTTGGTTGATAAAGATGACAATGATTTTGAAGAAGTTATTGGCTTGGTTATGAAAGGCTATAGGTTGAAGAAAGAAGAATGGTCTACAAGATTAGTTGATATTTACTGTGCTTTGGGAGAGTTGGGTGACAAAATGGGGGAAAAATTGCCAGACTTTGAGAAACAAGAGAAAATGGAGAAAAATTTGTCAGATTCAGAAAAACTTGACATAATCCTCTTTATGTTAGATGACTTCAACAAAAGACTAGAAGCCATTGAAGAAGCTGTCAAAACCACATCAGGGAAAGATAAGGATAAAGGAGTAAGATTACAAGATCGCACCTTTTCGCATATATTCGACACTAAACTCTTTAAACTGAGGTCCTTTTTTTTCTTTTCCCTTTGCAGTCTCACGAAGATGAAGATGGACAGAATAGAAATGAAGAGGTTATAAATGAAGAGGTCAGTATCTATTTTAAAAGTTTTTCTGTTTAAAAAGTGTTTTTAACGGATTTACAGCATAACACTGATTAAAGGGCAACCATAGTGACTTAAACCTTTTAAAACCCTTTTGAAACAGAATGTAAAACCTTAAAAATGATGTTGTTATATGTTCTTTTTTTTTGTTGCAGGCTGGCAAACAAAATGTTGATGGAGATATTGCTAGAGAAGATTTCGTAGAAAGCCAGTCTGCAGATTCTGTCCGTCCATCAAACACACAAGATGGGAGCTACGCTGCAGATGATGAAAACACTCAAAAAACTGGTGGTGATGATGGTAATTACTTTGAAGAAACACCAAAGGTACATATATCTAGTATTTTTATAAGTTCTCAAATATCCTTTTAAAAGCCTGTTGTAAACCACAATTGTTATCATCTTTGAAGGATAAATCTCCTTCTCCACGCCCTTCTACACCAAAATTTGATCTTCTTTCTGAAGAAGATGAGGATAGTGGAAAAGATAAAAGCATTGATAAAGAGAAGGGAGCAAGCAGTAAGAAGAGAGTTTTGAGAGAGAGAAAACAGGTAAATCATTAAGAAGAGAGTATTTTAAAAGATTTCATCAAGTAAACCAAGAAATGATGAACTGCAGAGAAAGTGTAAGCAAAGCAATGATGGTGATGATGATGTTATGAACAGAAAAGAGGTTAGTAACTAGTTGTATAATGTTTTACATTTTATTAAATGTTTTACAAAAAATTGTGATTTTCTTGAGGCACTACAGAGGAAGAAGCGTAAACCAAGTGACAACCCAGATGCTGATATTCAAGCTAGAGAAGGGGTATGTATCTAACTTAATTATTTATTTCTATGAGATATTTAAAATGTTTTCCAGTGTATCGATATAAAGTGCGAAATTTTTTTGTTTTGTAAAGCCACAGAAAAAGAAGATTAAATCTGATGATGTTGGTGGTGTGCAAAGAAAAAGTGAACGAAATACAATTCCTTCTATTCACACTCAGCCGCCTTACACGGCCGAGAAGAAGAAGGACCCAATACTTTATCCTTTTTCCAAAGTTGATAAGACCCGGTTAGATGTATTTAGTGACTGGAAGAATTCAAGGAAAGCAAAGTAAGTTTTAGTTTCTAGCAACAAAAGTAAAAGTTCAATTAGTCTTTTAACAGATGTATTCATGGTTTTGAAAGTATTCTTGATTATTCTGTTTATTTTTGGATGTAGGCAACTAACAATTCTGGGTAAAAAAGTTGATGCCAAGTGGTTCACAACACTAGAGACGCCAGGGAAGTCGTTAACAACAATGGTATGATAACAAAGCTTAAGGTTTTACAAATGTGTTGTTAACGTTTCATGGGGTTTTAAAAAGGTTTTAAAAAGGTTTTAAAGAGTTTTAAAAGGGTTTTTAAAAGTGTTTACAAGAGGTTTAAAAGGTTTTAAAAGGAATTAAAATATGTCTTTTAAGCGTTTTCAAAGATTTACAATGTGTTTAAATTGGTTTACAAGATGATGTGTGAACGGGTCTGAACTTATTTATATGAGTTATTTGACAACAAGACTTGTTCTAATCTGTTTTTTGTTGTTGTTTAGCATGTTGATACAGTTGTGAAGTTGTTAAGCAGAAGAGAAGAAAGTCATCCGCACTTCTATAAAAGCAAATCATTGACGTTGGCTGAAACTTCTTTTTTGAGAGAGATTGATGAATATTACTCAATATTCGTTGACAACAAAGATGAATATGAGTTCCCTGAAGAAGGATTCAGTCAACTCTTCAAGGAAGCACCTACAAACAAAATACTGGCACCAATGTTGGTTAAGGAAAGGCTTTGGATGCCATTGATGATCAATTTGGAGAAGAAGGAGATGATTATCTACGACTTGGGCAAGCATTTCTACACCAACAAAATTAAAGACAAACAGGTGGGTGCATATGCTGTTGCAATGCCTTATATTGCCCAGAAGAAGTTTGGGATGAAAAATGATACAAAGAAATCTCCGTTCAGAATCAGTATTATAAATTGCATACCTCAGGTAAATACTGTTGAGCTTGTTTTCTAGTTTTTTGATATGGTCTCTGTAAATACTTTGGACTCTTCACTTTGTTTTTTCTTGATAGGTTGATAAGATTGAAGATAGTGGTGTCTTCATGCTGAAGACAATCGAATGTTTGGCTATGAGCATAACAACACATGGCAATCTTAAAAATGAGTCAATTGGTGATTTACGGAAGAAAATGGCGGTTGATATCTTTGCAGGTCAGTGTAGGTTTTTACATGGTTATTTAAATTGGTTTTAGATGGGTTAACAACTTTTGTATTGCAATGTATTTTAAATGGTTCTAACATCAATTATATTATATTTGCAGAATTACAAAATGACTAGGATAATGGAAATTTGCATCTTGCTGGTATATGAACGTGATCGCAGGAATGGTGCTTTAGATTATTGCATCAAGAACAATATTATTGCATCAAGAACAATATTATAACTTAACATATTCTAAAAATATGTTAAGTTACTCCTTTTATATATATACTTCGTTTAAGATTAAGTATTTACAATGAAGTTTAAAACGTTGTTTATCATTTCCGAATCCTTTTAAAAACTTTTTAAAACTCTTGTAAATCCTATAAATTTATTGAAATACCCAAAAAAATCCCTTTTAATCCTTTTAAAATACGTTTTAAAACACTTGTAAATCCTTTAAAATCATTGAAATACCCAAAAAATCCCTTTTAATCCTTTTAAAATACGTTTTAAAACACTTTTAAATCCTTTAAAATCATTGAAATACCCAAAAAAAAACCCCTTTTAACCTTTTAAAACGCTTGTAAAAACTTTTAAATGGTTTTAATACTATATTTTAAATGATTTTACAATGTTTTTGTATAATAAGGGTGAAAGCCCTAGGCCTAGGCCCAAATAGTAAAATATAACCTCCACTCCCCCCCCCCCCCTTATCAATTGTCCCTAAAAACTAGGGTTTCTCTTTCAAAAAGTACAGTTTTCCGTCTGGGAGGTTGAATGCGCGAAATTCACTCAAATCTGTATTTGCTTAAATTGGGTTCTCGATTTCGTCGGATTGCAGTCACGAAATCGTCGGATTGAAAGTAGAAGTCGGCTGATTGGGTACGCGAGGACTTCAAATTGCAATTTCTCTTTGTCGAATTACGGACTCTTCTTCTTCCTCGTTTTTCCTCTTAGTCCTCTATTCGAATTCGTCGTCTCTTCTTCTCCCTTTTGTAAGTTTGGTTTGGAATTTAATTTTGACTTCAATTTCTATTTCAATATGAAATTTTATGATGTTTTGGTGAACTCGGAATACGAAGGTTGGAAATTTATCAATGTCTTTAAAAAGTTTTAAATTGGTTTTAAAATAGGATTTATAAGGGATATTGGGTGCATGCCTTGAATATGTTCTCTGTAAACAATGTTGACAGGTTTTGCGATATGAGTAATTTTGAAGATTCCGCGAAGAAACTGTGCTTTCCAAAAAGATTAATCACGCCAGGCACAGAGGGAGATACATTAGAAAGAGTTACTAAATATTCTTCAGAGCAAGCTGTTTTGGCGAGTGTAAAGAATGCATTAAAAATAAAAGAGTTCCAGCAGTTAGAGAAGTCTTTCTTGGGTCCAATTATAGAATTTGTTAATCGGAAAAATATCAAGTTCTCGAGTCAACTGGTCCACCACTTACTACAGAGGAGGATTTTGTCTGCGAAAAACGAGCTCTGGTTTGCATTTGATGATCAACCTATGCGATTTTCGCTAAGGGAATTCGTCATTACAACAGGCCTTCCCGTAGGCACTGTTCCATCAGGTACTGTTACATCGAAAAAAGATTTGTGGATGAATGATAAAATGACCTGCAAACGTCTTCTTGATACTTTGAAAGTTAAAGGGAAAGACATGAAATCTGAGGAAAGAATTAGATTAGGTGCTTTGATACTAGTGGAGGGGATATTGATAGCTCAAAATCCAGTAGTTCAAATTCCCTTAAAGAATTTGCTGAGAGCCAGTAGTTTTGAGAATTTCTGTAAGTATCCTTGGGGTGAAATTGCTTACGAATCATTAGTGAGAGATGTGAAACAAATGACTGTGGGAACGTTGGCAAAGAAACAGTATGGAATGGCTGGCTTTCCATTTGCAATCCAAATCTGGTTGTTATCTTCAGTTCGACAGCTAGGGGAACATTTTGGTGTTAGGGAAAGCATTTCAAGCCAAAATCAACATCTCCCACTGATCTTGCAATGGCAAAAGACATCTTCCCCAAGATTCAATGAAATAAAATTTGTTTTCGAGTCTTGCAAGGTACCATTACTTCTCTAGAACTATTTTTTTTTTTTTCCAACAGTTTTAAAACACATTGTAAAACCTTTTTAAAAAAATGTTAGTAATGTAATTTAGATTTACAATGTGTTTTAAAGTGGTTACAAGACTTTACAACGGATTTACAAAGGATTTCTAGAGTTATAAAAGAGTTTTAAAAGGTTTTAAATATCTGTATAAGATTTTTGAGATATAATATGAATCAATTTATCTTTGCAGTTTGAAGTGAAAACAATTGTCGGTGATCCCGATGAATATAGCCATTTGGTTATGCCACCGAATGATGAAGACAAGGATTTCGACGAAGTTGTTAAACTTGTAATCCAAGGCTATAGGATGACTAAGGAGGAATGGATTCAAGGATTTATTCAAGATGAAAAAGGAGAAAAAAATCAAAAAAAGCGTGTGAGAGAAGCTGCAGGGCCATTCTTGAATCAAACTAACAAAAAAAAAAGAATATCTTTTAGTGAGAAAATTGACATGATTTTAAAAACATGTCAACTTACTCGCAAAAGATTAGTGAGACTGGAGAATTATGTGGGGATCACTACTGCTGCTTCAACACCACAGTGGGAATCAAGGGCATTTCAAGAAGAAGAAGTACCAGCCTCGGCAACTGCATTTCAAGAAGAGGAAGTACCAGCCTCTACAACTGCATTTCAAGAAGAGGAAGTACCAGCTTCTGCAACTGCTTTCCAAGAAGAGGAAGTACCAGCCTCTGCAACTGCTTTCCAAGAAGAGGAAGTACCAGCCTCTGCAACTGCTTTCCAAGAAGAGAAAGTACAAGCCTCTGCCACTTCATTTCAAGAAGAGGAAGTACGAGCCTCTGCCCCCGATTTTGAAGAAGAGGATGTACCAGCTTCTCAAAGTGAATTTGTAAGTGAAATAAAAACTTAATTCCTTTTAAAATCATTTTAAAAAGTATTTTAAAGAGCTTTTAACAAAATCATATAAACGTTTTCAAAGGTTTTGCTAGTGTTTTAAATGTATTAAACAAAATTTACAACATTTCTAGGTATCTAAAGAAGATAATCAACATGAGAAACAAACTGACTTGAGAGGGGAGCCAAGTGTTATTCCTGAAGAAAAAACCCAGGATACTAATGAAAATGATCCACAAGAAGAGGATATGAATAATGATAAGGTATGTGTTACTTGAATATGATCGACAAATTTTAAATACCTTGTAAAAACATATTTGAAAATAATTTACATATGGTTAAAAAAAATATATCATTATTTATGCAGGATGAGAAGCCTAACAGTGCTGATAATGTATACTCAAGCCAAGAAGAAGCGTACACTATTATATCGGATGACGAAGAGTGTATTAATATTTCAGATACTGATGAAGGGCCAAGCCAAGAAGAAGCTCCCACTCAACAAGAAGACCAAAGCCAACAAGAAGCTCCCACTCAACAAGAAGACCCAAGCCAACAACAATATCACACCAGCCAGGAAATGGGCAGTTGTAAGTTGTTGAAGTCTTTATTATAAATGATTTTCCCTGTTGAAAAATGACATATAATATTTTGTTTCTTTTGTTTGTATTAGTGCAAACACCTACTACGCAGGAAAACAATTTAAGTTACGAAGAAATAAAACAAATCGAGGAAGTAATAACTTCTTGGACGAAGACCAAGGACATCAGAACTATGCTTTCGTCAATTGATAACGTAAGTTTGAAAAAATCATATACTTGTTATCATAGGTGTTAAACATTAATTAAATTTGGATGTTCTACATTGTAGTATCTTTGGCAAGGGAATAAGTGGGAAAAAGTCTATGCCATGGATTTGATTACTAAAGAAGATGTAAAAAAAGTAACAAGGAAGGCAATATTACTTCTTCATCCTGACAAAATTCCTAAAGATGTTACTCCACAAATGAGATACCTTGGTACCAGAATGTTTACAAAATTAAAGGTCAGTGAACCTCGACTTTTGTTGGATTTTATGCACATTTTACAGTTATTTAATATTAATTAGGGATATAATTTTTGTTTTCTTTTGCAGGAGTACAAGGACAAATACGTAGGTTAAGGAATTTGGCATCTTGCTGGTCGCATCAAGAAGAATAATGGCATAGTATTTCAATGTTTAGTTTGCAAGTAGATTTTTTAAAATTGTCTTTTTAATGTTATGTTATTTTTTTCGCTTGTAAAACTTTTTAAATGGTTTTAATCCTATAAACAGTTTAATTAAACATGAGTAGTTTGTTCAAACTTGCCTAATATACGAGGTTATTGCTTAAAAAACTGTTTTTAAAAACCTTTTAAAAGGGTTAAAACTTTTAAAAGGTTAAATCTTCTAAAACGGGTTAATATTCTTTTAAGTTTTAAGGGTTTAAAAGGTTTCAAGAGAGCTTTAAAAGATGAAAAACCTTTTTGAGGGTTTAAAACCTTTTAAAACGAGTTCTAAACCTTGTATAATCTTTTAAAAAGAGGTTTTAGAAGTTTTTGAAAACTTTTTTAACATCTTTTAAAAACCATTTAAAAATTATTGCTGTTATATAAACGTGATCACATCAAGAAGAATATTGAATAGAATAGTATTTCAATGTTTAGTTTGCAAGTATATTTTAAAAAAATAGTTGTTTTAATGTTAAGTTATTTCTTATTGCTTGTAAAACCTTTTAAATGGTGTTAATGCTATAAATGGTGTTAAACTGTTTATAGGTTTTAAAAGGTTTTAAAAACCTTTTAAATCTTTTAAAATGTTAAATCTTCTAAAACGGGTTAAAATTATTTTATGCTTTAAAAGGTTTTAAAAGGTTTTAAGAGAGCTTTAAAAGTGTTAAAAACCTTTTAAAACCTTTTAGATGGTTTTATAACCTTTTAAACCCTTTAAACCTTTAAGATTATATCTTGTTTTTAGAAATTTTAAAAGGTTTTACAAATGGTTTATAATGATATATATCAATTTGGTTTGCTTTTTTAAAAGCTTTACAAGTTGTTTCTAATATTAAAACAGTAAACTCTGAATAAAATATTTATTAAAATAGAATTTACAAGAGCAGAGACTGAAATGTTTTATTAAAAAGAACAAAAACAAGATAAATTATTCAATAGTTCTTAAAAATAGATATGAACTATTTCAGTTTCCTCTCCCAGCATATTTATTAGTCATCTCTCTAGCCATAGCTTCAAACCTTCTCCTATCAGATTTGTAGAGGTTGGCAAGATATTCAATGGTCTGTCCCTCATCATTGACCTCTGGTTCAATCAACTTCTCCACTAATTCCTTGAAAAGCTTAACAATGGACATGGGAGACCAAGAGTCGCGCCTCAACACTTTTAGGTAAATGCCTCCATTATCTGATACATTTGGGTGGCAAATTCTTGTGATGAAAATAACCTGCATTATCAAGAAATTTTAATTAAAAAACTATTGAGTTGCTGCAAAAAAGGAGTCCTAATAATCATGCTTGCTAAAATAAAAAGGAGTATAATCAAAAATAGATACCTTGGGGGGACTTCTTGGGTAATCAGGTGGAAAAGTAACCTTAAGTTTAAACACTCCCCCTTCATAAGGAGTATTCACCGGTCCGATTAGAGTAGCCTCACAACAGAAAATGTCGTCATCAACAGTTACTAAAAAAAAGGCAAACACTCAATCTCTTTTATCCTTAACAGTAACACAAATCTACTCTGAAGATGCATGTGTTTACCTGCTGTGATGTTTGGCGAAAGATCCCTGTTCAGACATCTCAGATCAGTCTTTATAAGGCTTGAAGCAGGACGACGGGCCATTTCAGACGGATTAGAGGAAGAATGTAAATAGAGTTTTCGAGAATGATTTAGGAGACAAAGGTTTGATTTTTCGAATCTGAGAGATGATTGAGGAGTTATCGTGAGACAAAAAGTATATATAATAGGCGAAGCGTCGCTTTGGTTTACAAAAAGTACCCATTCAACGCTTAATTAAAACCGAACCAAAGCGACGCTTCGCTTAATACCCCTTCAATAAATTAACCCTTCGAAATCTTATCCATTAAAATCTTACCCCTTCAAAACTTACCCCTTCGCTGTTTCCAAGTGACTCTTCGCATATTACCCCTTCAATCTTCTTCCACAAAAAAAACTTAAGCGATTCGAAATCAAAATTTGAAATCTTCTATATCTGTTCAAATCATCTAAAATCGTTGGAGTGTTTTGCTTGGTGTTTGATTACGAAGCAGTGAAGGAGACTGAAGATGGTGAAATCATAAGAAATTTAGGGTTTTTGCAGTGAGAGAGAAGAGAGAGAGAGATGAAGAAGTGTAAGAGGAAGGGGAAGGGGAAGGGGAAGGGGAAGAGAGAGAGAGTGTGGCGACTTGATTTTTACAAGAGTATATATATATATATATATGGTTTTTAATCGTTGTAGGGTTTTACAAGAGTATATATGGTTTTTAACATGTTTTAAAAGGGTTTTAACATGTTTTAAAAGGTTTTACAAGTTGTTTTAAAAGGTATATATATGGGTTTTAATCGGTGTAGAGTTTTACAAGAGTATGTATGGTTTTTAACATGTTTTAAAATATTTTACAAGTTGTTTGTAAATGATTTTAAAACAGTACGACTTGCTATTTTAAAAGGCATTACAAGTTGTTTTGAGAAAATGGAGTTTACAACACCACAGACTGAAAGTATTTTATTAAAAAGAACAAATTCAAGTTGAATTAAAGAGAGAGAGAGAGTTAGATAGCTGCAAGACAACTAGATTTGTTGTGTCCACACTGACCGCACCTACTGCATTTGTATTGTTTTGAATTTGTCTTAGCCTTTCCATACTCCCATGAACTAGCTATTCTCTTTTTCTTTCGCCTGCCACTAGGTATACGAGTAGAAGGTGGCCGAATAGAAAAACTAACACTCTCTGGAATCTCCCAATACTCCATATCACCTACTGGGTGAATGCTCTCTGAATATGCTAAACGCCATCTGTAAAATAAAAAAGAGGAAGATAAGACTAATATAACTTTGATAAACCTTTGAAAAACCTTGTAAAACCTTTTTTAAACTGTTTATAAACCTTTTAAATAACTTATAAAACCTTTTAAAACCTTTTAAAACATTGTAAAAACCCTGTCGGATCCGTTACTTTAGCAACCTTTTAAAGACCTTATTAAAGAAGAGAGTTATAACCTTTCAGTGGAATGATAATCATCAACAAACATGTTTTCATTGAGATTGACATGTTTTGCAGCAGCAATTCCATGTGCACAAGGGAATTTGTCAATATCAAACATACAGCATGTGCATTTCCTTGTGTCCAAATTCACCATATATGTCTTTAAAGCTGCTTTAACCTCGAAGATATTTTCATTTACTTGACTAACTTCAAGCCAGCGGGTAGTATTATTATAAGATTCATTCATCTTATTCCCAACTTTTGTAGTAACAGCATATGGATGTCGACAGCTCTCCTCACGTCGTTCATTAAACCACCTAGTCAAAATAGACCTGATTGTATCAAACAGGCAGATAATTGGATACTCACGAGTCTCTTTTAACCTGGAGTTAAAGGACTCGGCACAATTAGATGTCATAATGTTGTACCGGTTAGAAGGAGAATATGCACGTGACCATTTCCTAATATCAGCTTGCCAAAGATATTCTCCAAGAACCGGATCACCATTGGAAATTTGAGTGAACAAATAATCAAAATCATACTGAGTGTAAGCTCTTGAAGCATCATGAACAACTGGAAGAAGAGAAGCAGAAGCTCTAAATCGTGTTTCCAGGTTCTTTTGCAAGTGGAAAGTGCAGATCCCATGATGAGCATGTACATAATTTACTGATAGCGCAGTTGCAATTGAAGAAGCCCGATCAGACACAAAAACTAGATCCTCTTCATCAGGAATAATAGTCTTCAAACACCGCAAAAACCAATCCCATGATGCATCATTCTCAGAATCAACAACAGCAAAAGCAATAGGATACAACTGAAAATTACCATCCTGAGCTGATGCAGCAAGCAAAGTTCCCTTATATTTTGATTTCAAATGGGCGCCATCAATAGAAATAACTTTTCTCATCAACTTAAAGCCTCTAATTGATGCACCAAAAGCCAGAAAACCATATCTAAACTTATTATCAGAATCAGCTTTGATGTAAGTGATAGTACCTGGATTCTTCTTTTCTATCATGTGAAACCAACTCGGTAAAACCTCATAACTATCAGCAGGTATACCCCTAGCAAGTTCTGATGCATGTTCTTGAGCTCTCCATGCTTTTGAGTACGAGACACCAACTCCATGGTCATTCCTAAAAATTTCCATGAGCTGTTTGGGTCTGAGAGGAAGCTTTCCTCCTGCAAAATGGTTACTAACCAAACCAGCCAAAGTCCTTGCAGTTGCTTGGCGATGATTAACATTCCTTAAAGCAGAGTCACAGCTGTGCTGACTACTATACTTTCGAACAACAAAGCTATCTGATGCTTTAGCCTTAGTTGCAAGTAGCCTCCAACTACATTTTTCATCAATACATTTAAGAACATACCTCTTGTTGTCTGACTTAAAAGTATGAAACTCAAAACTGTGCTTGACTGCATACATCCGCATCTGACTTCTCATTTCTGTTTTGTCTTTGAATAACTTTCCACAAAACAGTGAATCAACATCGATTAGACCAGTTGAGTGTGAAGAACAAGATGGATACCCAACAGAGGTTGTCATGTTACGAGGAACACCCTCGACATATGAATTTGGTATTGGTTGATCCTGAAAGTACAAATAAATGGTTTTTTAAAAGGTTTTACAAGTTATTTAAAAGGATTTACAAGTTATTTATAAGGTTTTACAAGTTATTTCAAAGGATTTAATAAGGTTTACAACCGTTTTCAAAAGGTTTTTTAAAGTGTTTAAATGTAAGTTACCTTAGTATGAGTAGAAGTAAAATCATCAGAATTGCCAGTATATTGACTTGAAGAAGCAACAGGAGAACAATAAAAACGAGGAACACCCTCGACATATGGATTTGGTATTGGTTGACCCTGAAAGTACAAATCAATGGTTATTTAAAAGGTTTTACAAGTTATTTCAAAGGATTTAATAAGGTTTACAACCGTTTTCAAAAGGGTTTTTAAAGTGTTTAAATGTAAGTTACCTGAGTATGAGTAGCAGTAAAATCATCAGAAGTGCCAGTATATTGACTTGAAGAAGCAGCAGGAGGATCACTCTCGACATATGGATTTGGTATTGGTTGACCCTGAAAGTACAAATCAATGGTTTTTTAAAAAGATTTTACAAGTGATTTCAGAGGATTTAATAAGGTTTACAGTTTTTAATAAGGTTTACAACTGTTTTCAAAGGTTTTTAAAACGGGTTGAAAAGACAATAAAAATATTTATACCATTGTAAATTACCCGAGTATGAGTATAAACATCAATAACATTCCCAACTAACAGATTTGAGCTTGTTTGATCCTGAAAGGATTTGTAAAGTATTTAAAACGTTTTACAAGTGTTTTCAAAGAATTTTATAAGGTTTTGTAAGCAATAAATAATTTAAAATTCTAAAGTAGAAAGTTACCTGAGTAACAGCAGTAACACTCTCAATAAAAGGAGTAGATCTAGGTTGACCCTGATAAAGAAACATTACTCAAATCAGTTACTTTTCTAAAACAATATTAGAAAGAACAAGAGAATGAGTTTACTAAAAATACCTGCTCTACAATCTCACAAAAATCCTCAACAGTAACACATAGATGAAGAACTCCTCCACTTTGTGCATATTTGAGTTTAAAAGCTTCAAGCTGCCTGTCATTTCTAATAAAGATAGGAATACTACCTATAGTAGAAGACTTAGCAGGCAATGAATAACTTAGCTTTAAACATTGTGCCTGAATATCAATGTCAAAATCTTCTAATAGAATTTTTACCAACTCACTAAATCTAGTATTCTCATCAATGTTAATCAAAGAAGCTCCCCTTTCATTATCAATCTCAAATTCCCAATGAATGTTGTTGTTCAACTTCCACAAACCACATACTGAATACAATTCAATCATTTGTACACCCAAACAAAACCTGAGAAAACAAACCAATAAAACTACATTAAAAGAAGAGAGATCCGAACAACTATATCAAAGAATAACAGTAGATGTCCAAAGATCTAATAAAGGACATTATTATCACGAACAGATCTAAAAGAGCAAGTGTTAAGACCTAAAAAAATTCTGACATCAAATTTGAAATCGAAACAACAATCTAATAGCTAACACAAAATTGAAATTGAAATCAAAACAAAAATACAGAAACAAGCTTACACGATGGGAGAAAAAGACCTAAAAAATTTCAATTTATAACGGCGGAGGAGAGATTTGCTTTATAAGACCTAAAAATTCAATTGCTCAATACGATGGGAGAAGAAGAGACGAAGACGATGACGATGGGAGAAACAATGATAACGGCGGAGGAGAGATCCGATCGGAGAAGGAGAGATGTCTCCGGAGAAGAAGAGACGAAGACGAAGACGAAGACGAAGAAGGTCGACGGCGAAGGAAGGTATAATTATAAAACAAGGGCAAAAATGTCTTTAAAAAATAATGGAAGGGTATAATTAAAAATGATCATCAAAGGAGTATTATTAAAAAGGGATATCAAAGAAAGGGCATTAGTAACAAATTCTCAAAAAAAATAGAAAAAAAAACGATTACAATTTTGAATTTTCATAACAAAAAGAAAAAAAATAACTGCAACAGGAAAAAATGTCTCTTTTACAACTGCTACCCCCACGATCTCATATCATATCCACTTCTTCTATTCAATTCTTCACCAACATGATTTCATACCAAAAAAAAAAACTTCAAAATCTCTTCATTTTCCGTATTCCTAACAATATAAAATCAAGAAATCTCAAATCTTTCACCATTTTTCTCTGTTTTGCAACTATTTCCATTTCATTTTTCTTTACCATGAATTGAGTTCGTTTTGCTTGACATGTTCTCATTTTTTTCTCATGTAAGAAATGTAGTCATGTTTATTATCTTGTGCTCTTCATCTAATTTAAAATATATATTTTTCTCTCTCTCTCTTTATCTCAGATCTGTCGACATAGAAGGTAGAAAAAAGGATTTGAGGTGATGAAAACATGTATTTTACTTTTATACAATCTAACGAAAAGAACGAGATTGAAAACCAAAGGAACATAAACTATTGGCAAAAAAGTATGATTCTTCACTATCAAAAGCTGAATTCCATAAGTTTTGTCTACTTACTGTTTGTCAAAATGGATGACATAAAATTTGGTTATAATACAGCAGCACAAGTTCATATTACGGCTCTTACATATTTCTTCTTCACTAAAATTTTTTAGAAGTCTACTGTCTCTTTGTCTATCTCTATTGAACCTGAAGGTAACCTTTTCGACTGTTTTCAGATTAGATTCCCGATTATAATGAATAATAGTAATTACATGCTTGACTTGGTAGTTTCTGTGTGTGTTTCGTATCCGCAATTACATGCTTGGAAAAGAAAATGATATGTTTCGTTGAAGCCGTGAAGATGAACAATTTGATTCTTCTGATACTTTTTGTTTTCTGTGGGGAGAATTTTGCAGAGTAAGAGTAAAATTATGAAATCAGTATAAAACCAGAGAAACTCTTACAAGTATAAAACCAGAGAAACTCCTATTAACACTTTAGAATTGTGAATTAGATTTCTCATTAACCGTAAAGTGTAGTCTTACAGTAGTATTTATACAAGTATAGTAGTACTAAGTAAAAGGAAGCTTAGTACCCTGAATACATGTTATTCTATACTATACATTATATATGTTAATATACCCCCCTCAAGCCGAAGCTTCCCGTGGAAGAAAGAGGCTTGAAACTGAAAGACGGTTGAGGATAGAGTAGAATGGAGCTGGCTGCAGCAGTTTGGTGAGAATGTCAGCCAGCTGGTTCTCTGTAGAAATATGTAAAACCTTCAGAAAACCACTCTTAACCCTATCACGAGTAATGTGACAGTCAATCTCAACATGTTTGGTGCGCTCGTGGAAAACTGGGTTATTAGCGATATGCATTGCAGACTTGTTATCGCAAAACAACTTTGCAGGACAATCAACCTTGATGTGCAAGTCCTTCAACATCTGATGTAGCCAGAGAAGCTCTTTCGTGGTGACCGCCATACTCCTATACTCTGCTTCAGTACTGCTACCACTAACGACATCCTGTTTCTTAGACTTCCAAGAGATAAGAGAAGTACCAAGAAACACACACATACCAGTGATAGAACGCCTACTCTCCAAGCATGTTCCCCAATCAGCATCAGAAAAACCATTAAGGCATATATCCGTATGAGCAGAGAAGAACAAACCTTGACCAGGATTATTCTTGAGATACTTCAGGATACGCAGAGCAGCCTTGTAGTGTTCATCAGTCGGACAAGACAAATACTGACTCAATCGATTCACAGCATATGTGATGTCAGGTATGGTGATGCACAAATACAGTAGGCGACCAATGATTTCCCGGTAAGGCTTCGCATCCGGAAGAAGTAAACCTGTATCTTTAGTCAAAGGCTTCTTATAGTCCATAGGAGTAGACTTCGGTTTGCAACCAAGAAGACATGTATCAGCAAGTAAGTCAAGACAATACTTCCTTTGACAAACAGATATACCATCCGCATTGCGTGCAATCTCCAAGCCTAAAAAGAAACGAGCCGGGCCAAGATCCTTCGTCTTAAACTTCCGGGCAAGAGCATCCTTAATAGCACGAACAGCTTCATCACTATTACTGGCGATCAAAATATCATCAACATAGACCAATATGGCAGTATAAGAGACATCAGTTTCTTTGACAAACAAGGTGTTATCTGCAGGAGATTGTTCATAACCCTCATTAAGAAGAGCCTGAGAAAGACACTTATACCATTGCCTTAAAGCTTGCTTAAGTCCATAAAGCGACTTATGAAGCTTACAGACCGGATTCGGTGGCAAGACACCAGAAGCAGGCGTGTATCCTTGGGGCAAACTCATGTATATCTCCTCTTCCAAGTCACTATGCAAGAAAGCATTAGTGACATCCATTTGAGTCAGGCTCCACCCTTTCTTAGCAGCCAAACCAAGTACAAGCTTTACACTAGCAAGCTTTGCAACAGGTGAGAAAGTATCAATATAATCAACACCCTCTTGCTGTGTATAACCCTTTGCAACTAGTCGTGCTTTGTACCTTTCAATTGAACCATCAGAATGATATTTGATGGTATAAACCCATTTGCAACCCACAACATTCTTACCCGGTGGCAAAGAGACAACTGAAAAAGTCTTGTTAAGCTCCATTGCCTCCATTTCCACATCCATAGCTTTAGTCCATTTCAGTGATTTTATGGCTTGTTGAAAAGTTTTGGGTTCGGTCTCAATAGTAATAGAAAGAACATAGGACTGATAGGACGGGTTGATAAAGGAATAAGAAAGAACAGATTGGATAAGGTGTAGTGTGTGGTTTGAAAGGAGAAGGAGATATGGAAGGGGTGGAGATAGAAGAAGTAGAAATTTGGTGAAGAGAGTGATGATAGTCAGATAAGTAACCTGGAGCCTTAGTAGTTCGTCGTGGCCTGCCACTTGGTAGTGAAACAACAGTCGTTCCTGAGGGCACAGTCGGTCGAGCCATAGGAACAGTGCTAGAGTGGGCATGCTCAGTGGCACCAGGTGTCGTATGAGATGATGATGCATGAGAAGATGCAGGTAAAGTAACAATAGATGTATCAAGAGAAATTGGAACTGATAAAGGTAAGATACCATCGCCAAACAAATCAATATCATGAGTAACACAAGGATTCGTTTTAAAAGGAAACAATGTTTCATGAAAAATAACATTCCTAGAAACAGAGACGACATTAGTATCTAAATGCAAAACTTTGTAACCTTTATAGCCAAAAGAATAACCAAGAAACACGCATTCAGTAGCTCTAGGACTAAACTTATGCCTATCTTTTTGTAAAGTAGACACAAAACAGAGACAACCAAAAGATTTTAGAAAACTGTAATCCGGTTTCTTTTTGGTCAATAGTTCATAAGAAGTAAGATTGTTTAAAACAGTTGAAGGAGTGCGATTGATCAGGAAAACGGCAGTCAACAAGCAATCAGTCCAATAGATCAGCGGGACATTAGATTGAAACAACAAAGACCTAGCAACATTAAGTAAATGCTGATGCTTTCGTTCTACAACCGAGTTTTGTTGTGGAGTATAAGCACAAGAATACTGATGAATGATACCATGCTTATTAACTAAATCAGTAAATGCAAGTTCTGGAGCATTATCAGTTCGTATCTTTTTTACTTTGGTATGATATTGTGTTTCAACAAGCTTAAGAAAGAGAGGAAATTTAACAGAAACTTCACTTTTATTATGTAGTAGATAAACCCAGGTTACACGACTGTAATCATCAACTATAGTGAGAAAATACTTATAACCCTCAACAGACTCGACAGCAAACGGACCCCAAATATCTAAGTGAACAAGATCAAAAGGTGTAGTAGACCTATGACCATTAGACTCAAACGAAAGACGCTTCTGCTTAGCTAAAGGACAAACAGAACAAGGAGACTCAGACAATAAGGAAGAAGACAAAGATGAGATACCAGGAATGTGCTTTAACTTGTCAGAAGATGGATGTCCTAGGCGTTGATGCCATAGAAGTCCATCGACCTTCAAGGATCCAGTAAAATGCGACTGTGATGCAGAAAAAGGACGATCGTTGCTGTATATGTAAAGATTGTGCATTAGATTCCCTCTACCAATCATCAAGCCCTGAATAGACTCCTGAATGTAACAATAAAAAGGAAAGAAATGAGCAGAATATTGATCATGATTCAACAATGAACTAACAGAGATTATATTAAATTTGAATGATGGAACATGTAAAACATTATGCAATATCAAGGATGATGAGAGATGCACAGTGCCACAATGAGTAATATCCACTCTAGCATCGTTAGGCAAACTAACTGTGACACCAGAAACTGTCGTGGTTTCATTAAAAAGTGCCAAGTCAGAACAAACATGACTGGTGGCTCCTGTATCAATTATCCAACTACCATGAGGTAAATTTGCAGAGAGTGAAGAAAGACATTGATGTTGGAATGTAAGATGATTATTCTCAAAGTGAAGTGAAGTAGAAGGAAAGGATGTAGGAAAAGAAGTATTACCAGAGGATGATTGTGGATCCATAATACCATGATCTGTGATGGACGAAAGCTGTGGGGAAGGAGCCGGAGGCTCTGAAGTGGTAACATGAGCTTGATACTGCTGAATCAGAGACTGGATTTGATCATTACTAAGGCGACTGAGATCCACACTAACAGCATTCGTCACAGGAGAACTCGTTGGCGGAAAAGAAGCAGAAGTTACTGCATTTGCCATAATAGGAGTCTGAGCTCGCATTGGAGGAACCTGTGAAGGCTGATATTGCTGTTGTGGAATAGCAGTATGAGTTGGAGGTCCTCGAGGTTGAGTAAACTGGTTGGAAGGTCTCTGAGATAAGTGAGAACCCAAAGCAAACGTTTTATAACCAGGAATATAACCAGGAGGATAACCGTGAAGCTTGAAACACTTCTGAACAACATGACCAAGCTGACCACAGTGAGTGCAAAGAGGACGACTAGATTGTTTAGGCCTGAAATAGTTTTGCATCGCCGCAAAAGCTGCATGATCATAAGAGCCATCAAACGATGATGAAGGTTGATGGGAATTAACAGTAGACTGATTGTTTGTTGTATGAAAGGCAACATTATCTGGCCTTGACGGAATAGACCTCTGCCTTTCATCCTGTGTGACCATGTTAAAGGCTTCCTCAATGTTAGGCACCGGTTTAAGCATCAGGATATGACGTCTGGTAGCCTCATAAGATGAATTGAGCCCCATAAGAAACTTCGTAACACGACTACGCTGCTGAAGTGTCTCCCACAGAGCCGCAGCATTACACTCACATCGTCCGCAAGTACAGAGAGGTAAATCCACATAATTCTTCAACTCCTCCCAAAGTGTAACCAAGGCAGTGTAATAGGAACTAACATCCATAGAACCTTGCTGAATCAAACTCAATTGTTGCTCAATCTCATAAACCCTAGGTGCATTATCTTGTTTAAACCTAGACAAAATACTTTTCCAGATTCCTTCTGCAGTCGGGATAAACAATAGACTTGTTCCTATCTTCTTGTTAACAGAATTAATAAGCCAAGTTGTAACCATATCATTGCAACGAGACCAAGAACCATAGTCCCGATGATTCTCAGGGGGTTTAGGAATCGTACCGTCAATGAACCCAAGCTTATTACGCACATTGAGACCCATGCGCACAGAATGACGCCATGTGTGAAAATCAGCTCCCGTATTCAATCGATCGGAGACAAGAGCCATTCCCGCATGATCAGAGTTATGCAAGAAATACGGATTGTTATACTGATCCGTTGAAGAATTAGAAGTGGAATCTCGATTCGGCGATGATGATGCCATGAATCAAAGATCCGATGAATCAGAAACCCAAAGATAAGAGCAAAAAAAGAAAAAGAACAGATAGCGCGGAAGAACAGATCTGAAGATAGAGAACGAGAAGATTCGCGAAGAAAGCAAAGAGGATTTGACGATTCGAGGCACTCATCGAAGAATCCAAAGAAAAATACAAAGAAGATCGAAGAGAAAGAGAAGAAATCAACAAAGAAACGCCATTGATGAGGACGTTAGAGCTCGCGAAGCTTCGAAAATGAGAAAAAAGTTTGTTATAGCTCTGATACCATATTAACACTTTAGAATTGTGAATTAGATTTCTCATTAACCGTAAAGTGTAGTCTTACAGTAGTATTTATACAAGTATAGTAGTACTAAGTAAAAGGAAGCTTAGTACCCTGAATACATGTTATTCTATACTATACATTATATATGTTAATAACTCCTTAGAAAATCAAGTATAACACAAATGAAACTCCTAACAAACATGAACATGCATATGTTCTATCTCATAGAAATTTTTGAACATATGTTCAAGTAATGATGTTCTTAATTTTTGATTTCCAGGGCTTGTCGGTTGAATCTTTTCTGATTAAGACTATATGGATGCGGACTCGCCGCATGGCCATAAAAAAACTATATGTGATGTAGTGAGAAGTTCTTGAGGGTCTCCAACTTCACTAAAGCACTTATTCCAACTTTGTTTTAGTGCTTAGTTCATCGGGTAACATAAGATATCTCAGCTTCTTCATCTTCTTTAAGACATTTGGTATGTGAACCACTGTCTCGTAAATCTTCAAATCCAAATAAACCATAGTAAAAATAAAATAAAAACAAAGTTTCTGAAAATTTTTGTTAGGATTAGATTAAAACTACCATAGTAATTAAAGTACCGATGTAAATTCTCATTGTCTCCACCATTTTTCTCATGTGCGTATGCATGACCAATCTGAAAAGCACACCATAGGCTCTGCTTCTTGTGTATATACCTGCAGAAATAGAAACAACATGAATATTGATATTTCAATGCCGTCATTCTTCGGTCTTCACCTACCAACGATTCTCCTTTTCCCCTTCTCACGTGTTACCAAAAGATAGAAATCGAGATAATGTGATTCTAGAAAGATTTAGAAAATTATAATAGAAAATGTTAATATTGAGTTTAGGAAATCTAACATTATATAATTTATATTTATACTTATCTTAGTTTAGGAAATTCATCTGATTCTTTTCCTAAACACCTTTATGTTCAGAGGGAAGCGTAAGGATAAAGTTATATTTTTCTTGTCAAGAGTAGTATCTTCTTCGTTTCCTTGTGTTGTCGACTAAGAACTCGAAGCCGTTCGTTCTTCTCAACGTAAGGGCGGTTCTTGCAGCTGTTTCCTTCCCGGCTAAGGTACGGACTCGGTGGTTCTTATTACGGAACTCTTATCGAGTTATCTTACTCTCTCAAACCCTAAGTATTCACTCCTCTTCTTAATTTATCGAGTCTGATTTGAATGTTTCTTTGTGTTTTTTTCTTTTCTTTCTGGTAGTAGGAAAAAATGTTCTGTACACAATGCGTCTATATTCAGCCTCCACGAAGGTCTCCGTTTATTCAACTTCCACCTCTCATGTTCCCATTCAGACCTGAAATACGTTTACCGCGCAAAGAGCTTCATATCATCAACCTCACATCGATGTTTGCGGCTGTTTATGGGATTCGTTTCCAGAATGAATTGGAAACCATATCGCATTGGAACCTTCTGTTTCAGTTTGTGAGGGAAACTAGTAGTAATTACAGTTTTTACATGCGACTATTTGATGGGTATTCGAGAGTGCTGATACCTTCCCAAAACCTGAGGACGAATACGGAGGCCGTTTTGGATGGTTACCTCTGTTGAGGATAAGCTTGAACTAGCTTGAGGTTTAAGTTATCCTAATCCCACCAAGTAATGGTTTCCTAAGAGGATTAGGATTAGAACAATTGAGGAGTTATCTAATTGTTTAGTTAAATAAGAAATATTAAAAGGTCTCTCTATGTATAAGGAGTTGTTGGGTTGTAACAACACTTGTGAGATTAGAAAGATTGAGATTGCATTTGTTTTGAGAAGTTTCTAAGGCAATATATGAGAGTTATTCGTTAAAGAGTTTGTGTTTGATTCAATATTTGGTTTCAGAGCATCATTGAATTCTTAAAACACAAAGTCGTCTCTCTGTTTTTCGTCTCTATTCCATTTTTTTTTCGTTCCTAGGTTAAAAGCTTCTACATACAGCGAGACCGACCAAGAGACATGGGGGATATTGTTGCTATGACTTCCGCACCTAAGGAGACCAATACATCTACTCTTCAATGCTCGATGCTTACCACCACTAACTACACGGTGTGGGCAATGAAGATGACAGTTATGTTGAGGGTAAACAAAATGTGGGAGACAATTGAGACAGACGTTGCTGAAGCCGAGAAGGTTGATCTTGCCAGGACTCTCTTGTTCCAATCTATTCCGGAGACACTAACTTTGCAAGTTGGTAACCTAGGTACTCCGAAAGAGATTTGGGACGCGATTAAGTCAAGGTATGTTGGAGCTGAAAGAGTCAAGGAGGCGAGGTTGCAGACACTTATGTCGGAGTTCGAAAGAATGAGAATGAAACCGACATATACGATAGAAGACTTCGTGGGTAAAAGATCAGAAATTGCATCCAAATCAGGAGCTCTTGGCGTGAGTATTGAGGAACCTAAGCTAGTCAAGAAATTTCTGAATAGCTTACCAAGGAGAAAGTATATCCACATTATTGCAGCTCTGGAGCAGGTACTTGATCTTAACAAAACAAGCTTTGTGGATATAGTTGGGAGACTCAAGACGTATGAGGAGAGGATCCGGGATGAAGAAGATCAAGAAGAGGATCAAACAAAGCTCCTGTACTCAAACAATTATCAAGAGAACCATGATCAAGGACGAGGTAGAGGAGCACGAGGAGGACGCTTCTTAGGACATGGAAGAAGACGTGGTAGGAACAATTACCAGAACAGAGACACGACTACAATTGTGTGCTACCGATGTGACAAACAGGGTCACTACGCATCAAACTGTCCGGACAGACTGCTCAAGCTTCAAGAGGTTTAGGACTCAAGTGAGGTAGATAACCAGGAGGCTGAGGACTTATTGATGCATGAGGTTGTATTCCTTAATGAGAAGAAGGTTAACCCACAAAACTTTGAGACAAAGACAGATGGAAACAATGTTTGGTATCTGGATAATGGAGCTAGTAACCATATGACTGGTAATCGGAGCTATTTTAACAATCTTGATGAGACCATAACAGGTAAGGTCAGATTTGGTGATGATTCAAGAGTTGACATCAAAGGGAGAGGTTCGAATCTTTTTGTCACCAAGTCGGGTGATAGAAAATATTAGCTCAAGTCTACTGGATTCCAGAACTCAAACGTAATATCATTAGTCTTGGACAAGCCACAGAGACAGGTTGTGAAGTTAGAATGAAGGAAAACTATCTAACATTACATGATCGCGATGGAAAACTTTTGGTGAAGGCAAGCAGGTCACAAAATCGACTCTACAAGGTGCGAATGGAAGCTGAAGCCAGTCTACTATAGGTTACAGAAACTGATGATACAGCTGCAAGGTGGCATGAAAGACTCGGTCATGTCAATGCTAAAGTAATGTAATTAATGATCAGAAAGGAGTTAGTCATTGGAATCCCGAAGATAAGAGCTGTTAAGGAGACTTGTGCGTCTTGTTTACTTGGAAAGCAAACTAGGAAGTCATTCCCAAAGGCAACAAGTTTTAGAGCTGAACGACCACTCGAGTTGATCCATGGGGATCTTTGTGGTCCTATCACACCTGCAACTGCAGCACAAAATAAGTATATACTAGGCAATACCCCGTGCTTAAAGCACATGTCAACATTTAAAAAACATATATAATAGAATAATAATAGTTAATGTTATATTTAAAAAATATATATTTTGTTTGAGATAATATTTATTTTTAATTTTTTTTGTAAATCTATATATATTTTTTGAATACTAATTATTTTATGAGAATTTGTTAAAAATGCCCCTTTTGATATACCTCTTTTCAAAAATACTTTCTTTTCTGGCCATTTTTAATTTTTCCCTCTTTTAATTTTTAATGACCATTTTATCCTTAGATGAAAATTATTTTATTCAATAAAAAGAAAAACAAAATTTTCCCGCCAAAAAATTTCCGACATATTTTCCCGCCAAAAAATTTTCGAAAAAATTTTCCGCTAAAATTTTTTTGACAAATAAAATTTTGATAAAAAATTTCGACAAAAAAATTTCCCGCCAAAATTTTTCCCGCCAAAAAAAATTTACAAGGTTTTTAAAAGGTTTTATAAGGTTTCTACCTTATAAAAACCTTATAAACACCTTGTAAAGGCTTTTACAAGATTTTTTAAAGAGTTTTAAAAGGTTTTTTAAACAACTTGTAAACGCTTTTACAAGATTTTTAAAAGGTTTTTAAAAGGTTTTTAAAAGGTTTTCAAATGGTTTTTCAAAAGATTTTTAAAAGGTTTTTAAACACCTTGTAAACGCTTTTAAAAAGATTTTTAAAAGGGTTTTAAAAAGGTAAAAGCATTTACAAGGTGTTTAAAAACCTTTTAAAAGCATTTACAAGCTTTTTAAAAGCATTTACATGGTTTTTAAAAGCGTTTACAATGTGTTTAAAAACCTTGTAAACATTTTTAAAAGTTTTTTAAAAGCGTTTACAATGTTTTTAAAAGGTATAAATTTCAATATTTTTGGCGGGAAAAAATTTTTTGGCGGGAAAAAAAATTTTTGGCGAGAAATTTTTTTGGCGGGAAAATATTTTTGATTTTGATGACTGTACATTCTTGCTGTCACTCAAAAAATGTAATTTGGTCATTTTGTATATAAAGAGGGGTAGTTTTAAAAATGGTCAACATGAAGGGGTATTTTTAAAAAGGGATATGAAAAAAGGAGCATTTTTGAGAATGTCCCTTATTTTATATATTATAATATTCTATTTTTGAGGTATATTACAGTTTTATATTATTTATTTGCTGTATTTGAATCATTATTTTATGAAATATGAAGTAGTAATTTTAATATTATAATTATGAACAAATAAAATTTATTAATTTATCAGTTATATAAATTTAGTTTTATCAACCTGCCAATGAGAAAATTAAAACACATATTTTATTTTTATAGATCGAGTAATATATCTTTGTTTTTAAAAGTTCAAATCACAACATATGTAGAAAAAAATCTACATTTTATTAATCATAAATATTTTATGAAAATTTCAAACAATTTGTAAATAAAATATAATAAAGATGATAGGAGAATGATAATTTGAAATTTTTACAAAATATTTGAAATCTTGTTATTAAAAATAATTATATTGACTACTTGGATATAAAATCTTAGTTTTTGAAATTCTGCTTTGTTTATATTTTTTTAAAAATATTTTGTAATTTTCTTCTATAATTTATTAGTGAGAGAAATTTTTTTCTAACTAATAATAATTATTTAAAATTAATGGCATGACAATGTAAAATTAAAGAAGAAAATAAACTCTATTATATTAGCAGTTAATTTTTTTTTTCAAGTACAAATTAGTTTTGATTTGAATAGATTTCTTTTACTTTTCTAGATTTTTTTTATATTGATCTGTCAGCATTTTTATTTTTAATTAATTATATTATTTTAATTAATTGATTAATCTTAATTAAATTTTTATAATGGCAATTGAATGTAATTTTTTACACATTTTAAGGTTAGTTTCATATTTGTACTTCTCAATTAATATAGTAGGATTTGTGCTCATCGATGATTATTCTCGATACATGTGGTCTCTACTGTTAAAGGATAAGAGCGATGCGTTCAGAGCATTTACAAAGTTTAAAGCCCTCATTGAGCAAGAGTTAGGAACAACAATCAAGGTCTTTCGCACGGATAGAGGGGGTGAATTTGTGTCTTCTGAATTCTCGAGCTTCTGTGAAGAGTCTGGAATTCAAAGACACCTAACTGCTCCATACTCACCACAACAGAATGGAGTGGTAGAAAGAAGAAACAGAACACTACTTGAAATGACCATGAGTATTTTAAAACACATGAGTGTTCCTAATTTTCTATGGGGAGAGGCAGTAAGACAGTCCACCTACTTGATAAACAGAGTTGCAACAAGGTCATTAGTTCAGAAAACTCCGTATGAGATGTTGAAAGGGAAGAAGCCGAACCTAGAGCACTTGCGAGTTTTTGGTTGTGTGGCTTATGCAAGAGTGGAGTCGAGCATTTAAAGAAGTTGGACGACAAAACTCGAGCTTTAGTGCACCTCGGAACTGAGCCAGGAAGTAAAGCGTATCCACTGTTCAATCCATCCACTCGAAGAGTGACAGTTAGTAGAGATGTTATCTTCGATGAAACTAAGAAGTGGAACTGGAGTGATTCGCTTGATGAGACAGAAGCTCGAGGATCGTTCACTGTGAGTTTTGGTGATTTCGGTAACAATGGTCTGGGAGAGCATATCGAGGAGTGTGGAGATGTTAATAACTCCGGGAATGGAGTTGAGGTGCAAGAGGAAACTCAAGAACAAGAAACAGAAGAGGTGCTACCTGTTTTGCGAAGGTCAACTCGACCAAGTGTGAAACCTAGTTATCTAAATGATTATGGCAGAGATAGAGGCAGAGCAGCTTTTATTGTCTTTGGATGATGAACCTAGAACTTATGAGGAGGCTAAGGAACTAGAGGTGTGGAGAGAAGCCTGCAGTGAGGAGTTAAGCTCTATAGAAAAAAACAGAACATGGAACTTAGTGGAATTACCAGCTGGTATTAAACCGATTGGCTTGAAATGGGTTTTCAATGTTAAGCGCAATTCAGATGGGAGCATTAATAAGCATAAGGCAAGGTTAGTCGCCAAAGGATATGTTCAGAAACACGAAATTGATTTCGACGAAGTGTTTGCTCCGGTGGCACGACTCAAGACAATCCGGTTCATAATCGCATTGGCTGCTTCCAGAGGATGGGAAATACATCATTTGGATGTAAAAACTGCCTTCTTACACGGCGATCTCAGAGAGGAGGTATTCGTTTCACAGCCTGAAGGTTATAAGAAGAAAGGTAGTGAGGGTTTGGTATACAAGTTGAACAAAGCCCTCTATGGTCTGCGTCAAGCTCCGCGAGCATGGAACCACAAGCTTAATCAGATCTTAATGGAGTTGAGCTTCGTTCGTTGTGCCAAAGAGCCTGCTCTATATTGAAGACAAGATAAAGAAGACTTGTTGGTGGTCGCTGTCTATGTTGATGATCTTCTTGTTACTGGTAGTAACAAGAAATTGATTCATGAGTATAAACATAGTATGTCGGCCAGGTTTGAGATGAGTGACCTGGGAAGATTGACATACTATCTTGGTATTGAGGTTTTGCAAGAAAATGGTGGAATTACTTTGAAACAGGGGAGGTATGCTTCAAAGATTCTCGAGGATGCTGGTATGAATGAGAGTAATGCAGTTCAAACTCCGATGGACTCTGGTACTAAACTCTCTAAGGCTTTGGCATAACAGTCTATTAATGAACATGACTATAGGAGAAGTATTGGTTGTCTCCGGTATTTGATTCACACTCGACCTGATCTCTCGTTTGCTGTTGGAATGTTGAGTCGCTATATGCATAGCCCTAAGAAGAGTCATGGTGCAGCACTGAAGCACGTGTTGAGATACTTACAAGGGACTAAAGAATTTGGTCTTACATTCAAGCGAGGAAACAACACAGGGTTGATAGGATATTGTGATAGCAGTCACAATGTGGATGAAGATGATAGTAAGAGTACAGGCGGCTATATCTTTTATCTTAATGGGTGTCCAGTTTCTTGGTGTTCTCAAAAACAGGAAACAGTGGCATTATCCTCCTGTGAAGCAGAGTTCATGTCTGCTACAGAAGCTGCAAAGCAGGCAATATGGTTGCAGGAGTTATTTTCTAAAGTTACAGGAGAAGCTCTAAGGAAGGTGATGATTTGTATTGATAACAAGTCAGCTATAGCACTCACCAGAAATCCTGTTTTCCACGGCCGCAGCAAGCATATACACAAGAAGTATCATTTTATCCTTGAGTGTGTCGAGAACGAACAAGTGGAGGTTGATCATGTTCCTGGTGTTGAACAAAAGGCGGATATCTTAACCAAGCCGCTTGGGAGGATCAAGTTAAGAGAAATGAGAGAGTCTATTGGTGTCCATGATGTGTCCAACAAGAACTTCAAGCTTAAGGGGGTGATTGTTGAGGATAAGCTTGAACTAGCTTGAGGTTTAAGTTATCCTAATCCCACCGAGTAATGGTTTCCTAAGAGGATTAGGATTAGAACAATTGAGGAGTTATCTAATTGTTTAGTTAAATAAGAAATATTAAAAGGTCTCTCTATATATAAGGAGTTGTTGGGTTGTAACAACACTTGTGAGATTAGAGAGATTGAGATTGCATTAGTTTTGAGAAGTTTCTAAGGCAATATACGAGAGTTATTTGTCAAAGAGTTTGTGTTTGATTCAATAACCTCAAGCTTGTTTATCAAATTCTTGAAAAGGAGGAGGAGGAGGAGGAGAAGGAGGAAGTGGAGATGGCCATGTATGATTTGCTTGCTTTTGAGTATTTTGCTAACATGGAGGATAACGTGTTGCGATCACCACCACCACAGATGCTGCCTCCATTGGGGATGATGCAACCTGCACCATACAATGATGCAAATTCAGAAACCTCAAGTAATGTGAATGATGCAAGATTCAGGACCTTGGGTCCTTGCCATGAAAAGCTTACTCAGAACAAGGATATCCAACCTGACGCTCCACAATGCTATCTTCAGCCTCCATTCAGGGTTCCTCTCAAGTTCGCATTTCCTCCTCCAGGAGTCACGATCAAGCGCAAGGAGCTTTATACTATCAAGCACACGGCGCAGTTTGTGGCTGTTTATGGGATTTATTTTCGGCGGGAATTGATGAAGAGTGTGTTTGAGAACCCACAGTTTGAGTTTTTGAAGCCAACTGACAGCAAGTACCTTTTTTATGTGCGGCTTGTTGTTGGGTATTCGAGAGTGTTAAGGCGTTCCCAAAACCTGATCAGGACGAATGGTGCTACTACGGGCCCGACGTTCTATATGGTTTCTTCAAACTTCTTTATAAAGTGCTTGAAAATCGAGAGAATGCTCTGACTGATTCGCATGCTTTAGAGTATTTTGCTAACATGGAGGACGTGTTACCCACCAAGGATAAACTCTTCTTTTTTTAATACTTATGAGGCTATATATATAGTTTCTTCTAATTTACTGGATTGGTTCCAACCATTAGCGGATCCACCACCAAACACTATTGACTTATAGAACCTAAAGATGATGATGTTATTTACTCAACTCAAGTAAAAAGATATTTTACAAATTTTAACTAGGTTTCTAAAGCTAATTACTAGTAATCCACTTAAGACACGGATAAATTTTATGCTATTTTTACTAAATATGTAAAAATAATTATCGTATTTTCAAAGTATTATACTTTTTATATTATTTTATCAAAAAAGCACTATAAAACAAGTGTATTTGAGCATTTATGTTGATCATTGTTCTCGTACTTCTTTCTTATTCGTCCCCGCAATTGTAGAACACAACATAAGATACATGTTGTATTTTGTAGTGATCTTCTCCACCTTGGATTAACTTATCCTTGAATTCATTCTTCATCCATCCTACTCTAAGCTTGATGAGGACATCAATAGTAAATTTCCGGAAGAACCCGTTCTGCCATTTCCCAAGAACCCGTTCTACCATTTCCTGAAGAACCCGTTCTGCCAACAATGATACACAAACCTATGACAAGGCTGGGAGCAAGGACCTTAAGGGAACAATTCAACAAGTCCATTGCAAGTCTGATTACTCTCATTGAACTAGAAGATTCCAAAGAGAAGACTCCACAAGCATCATTTTTGCCAGTTCTACAAGGAATTAAAGAACCCGTTCTTTTCATCATTTCCGAAGCAATCAATGAAGGGCTGGAGCGTGCATGAGAGCTATTATCAAGGTAAGTGTTTGAATTCAAATAATAAATGTTGGTTCTTTCTTGTTTTGCAAGAATCGACCGTTGGGTCTTTATGAGTCTTTTTATTTATTTAAGTCCTAAAATCGAGTCTGTTGTTTTTGCAAGTTTAGTCCTTTTATTTGTAATAAATTTCGACCCTAGAAGGTCCGCTGCTGCTGGACCATTATATAAGGTCCCTTCTCAGCATTGTAACCTTTCAAGTTTTTATGAAATAAAATGAGAGTTTTCTTAGGTTATCTTCTGAGATAGAAGCAACCACCCTTTTCTCCTTCTTCTTGTGTGTGAATCCTTGAAGACTGAGATTTGACTTATCATAGATCCTTTCACAGATCTGTGTGGCGTCCCTCAATCCACCCATCTATCCTTTCATCTTCCACTGCTACCGAATAGACAGAACAGTGTTTTCAACCATTTGTCTATTCACCATCTCTTCACTGCACTCCATCTATCATCCACTGAATAGGCAGAACAGTGTTATCAACCATTTGCCTATTTCCATCTATCCACGTGGGTTCCCTCATCTGGGTTCCTATATCAAAGCTCCTCTAAAGTAGTGATGTATCTTAATCTACCAGGAAGACTCTTCAACTTCCTGCAGTCATTGATCTCTAAATGACAAAGACACGGCATTGACTCATCTTCTACGACCCACTCTTCAAGATTATCAAGTATCGAAAACTCTAGCGTGTGCAATTTAGGGAAGCCGGCTTTTGAGCAGACCATTTTCCTCCCTGTGAAAGCATTCAGTTCTAAGCTAACTATTTTCAAGCTATGTAGCTTCTCGAGAACTGGCATTGGATCCTCGGGTAGGTCACAAGAGGATAAAGAAACAGAGGCGATCCGGGAAGGGAATTGAAGTTCATTAGGTAACTTATCTATCTTTATATCAAAACTTAACTGGTTGAGTCTTACAAAACCGGAAACAAAGGCTCCTGCATCGATCGTCACGGCTTGGGCCTGGCCGTTTCTTTTATTGTATAACATCAACTCCTCCAACTGTTTCAGTGATGCACCAAGCGACAAAGGTAAAACTTCCTCTCCAGGGTTAATGGAGGCACAATAGATCCACAACGTTCTGAGTTTGGTCATATTGGTGAGATCTTTAGCGCTACTGTGATGTAGCGAGAAGTTCTTGAGGGTCTCCAACTTCACTAAAGCACTTAGCTCCAACTTTGTTTTAGTGCTGAGTTCATCGGGTAACATAAGATATCTCAGCTTCTTCATCTTCTTTAAGACATTTGGTATGTGAACCACTGTCTCGTAAATCTCTAAATCCAAATAAACCAACAGCACAAGATTCCCTAGAGAAGACGGCAATACAGACAAGTTTGTCTCTTTCAAACTCAGGTACCTCAAGTGGATGAGCTTCCCTATGCTCTTAGGTAACTTGCGTCTTCTGAATTGAGCTCCAAAGAGATCCAAGACTCTAAGTGATCCTAAACCTCGATAACTTGCGGATGATAATATCCAAGGACTGAAATCTCTAGTGATATACAAAAGGGTCCTTGCTTTGGGGTTTTGAATCTGTCTCTGCTGAAATATACTAGGTTCATTTTCGTCATCATCAACCAAATGTACAGCGAGTCTGCGTGATCTGTTGGTGGATAGAGTAGGTGATGGAGCGTTAGTAGCATTCGTGACAAGGCTCTGAGCATTGAAAAATTGTATGAAATTCTCTTCTTTGGCTTTAAATAAACAGACTTCTCTAACAATGTCATGCAGACGACAAGATTCAATTCTTGATGTCACAGTGTTCCTCTTCCCCACTAATACCATACTCCTTTTAACCAACTCTTCCAAATAATCCTCAGCTATATCTACAATAGTATTCTCTTCATTATGCACCGTCACTATTCCTTCTGCGACCCAGTAATTGAACAATGTCTCTGTTTGTATATCATAATCTTCCGGGAAATGGGCAAGGTAAAGAAAGCAGTGCTTCAAATGACAAGGTAAATCTTCATAACTCAAAGTTAACACATTGAATACCAAACTACCAATGCCGCCATTTTCACCAATCTCTCCTACAATATGAGATCCAATATTGTTGTGTACCTTTCTCCACCCGGACGCAGTGCGTTTTGTAGCTAACAACCCTCCAAGAGTTTTCAAAGCTAATGGTAACCCTCCACAATGTTTGAGCATTTGTTGAATCTCTTCCATTAAATCATCAACCTGAAACTCTACACACAAAACATAAGACTCTTAGCTCATTCTGTTTTAACAATTGGACTACTTCCATAAAATGCAAAGACCTTTGAACTCATTAATGGACATACCTATATCGTTTCTCCCAAAAAAAGCCATCTTCTGAAAAACTTCCCAGCTTTCTTCATGAGTTAGGCATCTAGGCCTAAAGATAACGGCTTTTAGATCTGGATGCAAACCAACACCCTCATTCCTAGAAGTGAGTAAAACCTTGCTACCTGAACATGGTTCAATTAATATTAGACACCAGCTGAGACGAATGCTTTTGTTTTCTAACATTTTGTACCTAAAAAAACATTATGATTCATGGTTACGAGTCACCTGATGTATGTGGAAAAGCTGGCTTTATAAGCTCCCAAGCTGCACTGCTCCAAATGTCATCAAGGACAATCAAACATTTCTCGGTTTCAAGTAACTTAAACAGCTCATCTTGGAGTCCAGACACTGTCATCTCCAAAATCCTCTGTTCCTCATTTTTCGGCCTAAGGCTCTGTAACATCACCCGCCACACATGCTTCTGTCTACACTCTTGTGAAACAAAAACCCAAGCGAATCCACTGAAATGACGCCGCACCATCTCATGATGAAAAACTTGTCTAGCTAGAGTGGTTTTCCCAACACCGCCCATCCCACATATCGAAACCACTTGAACACCATCCTCCCCTACAATATGACTCACTAGCTCTTCAACACTAGGCTCCACAGCAACAAGGCTGCTTTCAGAAACGCTAGGAAAAGATTGTCGTATCTCCACGAGATGACCCAATAGGTCTTCTTCTTCTTCTTGTTTGTCGATGATCTCTCTCACTCCAAATCTCTCCATGTTATCTATTACCTTGGAGATCCTAGTGATAATGCTTCTGATTTGTGAACAAAACTCCTGGTTAGCAAATGTAACACAAGAAACACTCTTTAAATGCTTCTTAAACCCTCTTCTTTCTCTTACACGCCTCTCTTCTTTGATAAGAAAACTCTCGATTACGTCCTCAGCATCATACACAATCTCTACAATATCACCCACACAGTTTCTCACTCTCTCGCTTTTTCTCTTCTTAGTTTCTGCATCCTTCACAAACGATTTTAGCCGTCTCAGATCGCTTTGGAGTTCCGTAGCTTGTTCATGGACTCCTTTTAGCCTATTCGATTCTCGAATTAGTAGCTCCCATAGCTTCTGCAATCCAAATGCTATACTGCCTCGGCCATTACAAAGAGGCAGAGATGTATACCTTCTGCAATGCATCGACCAAATCCAAATTTCAATATAACAAATGATTCTCTTCTATCTACCCAAAATCCTGAGTTCAAACTCTAAAACACCAACAGTAAGACGATTCTCTCGATCTAACCAAAATATGAAACAAAAAAAAAATTAAAAAAAAAATTCTAGTGAATGAATCGTTACATCAGAAAATTTAGTTCATACCCAAAAAGAGAAGTTCTGATTTTCTCGGGACTCACCCTCAGTAGCTCTCACTTTTAAGTTCTGATGAGGACGACGACGATACGGCTTTTTATTATTAGTCAACTCTGAATTAATGCATTTCTTTTGCACAATTTTTTTATTTTATTTTTTAAAGTCAACTCTTCCGACCCAAAGAAGAAAAAACATTTGAGATAGTCCACTTTAGATGGGCTTATCAGCAACATAACGGGTTATTAACTTTAAGAGGGGGTATTCAATTTAAAAAGGATTTGGTAGTATTTTGAAAGATTTAGGATAATTTTAGGAAAATTTGATTGTGTTTTAGATTTTTTTTTATTTTTCTTTGGGAAAATTATAAATAAATGAATTTTTACTAAACATTTGTCCATATACACTTTTTTTTTAAGATTATCAATTGTGACGAAAATGTCCTTACTAATAGATATAGTAAAATTTTTAGGAGTTTAAACCAAAAAATAAACAGTAAACCCATGTTAGTATACAACTGTGTAAAAAAAATATTTTGGGTGTCAAAAATCAGTTTATAAATTGATGATTTTTAGTCTAAATTGTTCAGAAAAGACATTCTATGATTTTTTCAAATTCTGAAAAATTTAGATTATTCTTCTACAGTTTGTACATGTTCCAAGAAGTTTAGAAGAAAATTTGTTCTAAAAACTTCAGAAATTGAATTTTGAATGTTTTACCAAATTAAGAATATGTATTCTATATTTTTCTTCATTCTACATCAATTCAGAATATATTTTCTACGTTTTACACTGTATACTAAAAGAAGTAAAAGATATATCATTAACATTTTAGAATTTATAATCTGTAGAGTATTTTAGAATTTATATTTTAGAATGTGTATTCTAAATTATTTAGAAGAAAGACAAAAACAGCAAAAATTGACATTCGACATAACTTATGATCTCATGATCGGTTGTTTACCATCTCTTCCACCTTCCACGAAAATTTCACTTACTTGTTTATGATACAAATCTACGTTACTTGTGGTGTATGGTCACTAGATGCCAACAAAGAGTGAAGATTTATTGATGATGAAGAAAAATGTGCGAGCTTACTGACTTTGCAACCCACTACGTCTTTTGAAAAGTTGAAGGTGATGGTTTCAGAAGACTATGAATTAGAGCAAAGTATGTTTGATGTGGAATTCAGTTATTTACCCACAAAGGTTAAAGTTGATTCTCCTCCCGTTGTAAAAGAAAAAAAGGTTTTAGTCTTGTAGAAGTCTCTCAGTGAATTAGAGGCTTAGGTTTCTATTTTGTTTTCTTATTTTTGGATATAAATTTACTTTCAAAATTTATTTATATATTTTTTTTTGTTTTTGAAAAATGAGGGCAAAACTGGGTTAAAAAGTAAATTAAAACCTATATAACCAAACCTACAAAAAAAAAAGTATAGATGGACAAATGTTTTTGAAAAGATCTTTTTTCTAATATTCCCTTTTTCTTTTTAGAAAATGAAATGTGATTTTATGAGATTCTATAAGATTTTATAGTAAATTACAACACACAGAAAAAAATTCTATAGCAAAATATTTATGAAGTTGTGAGAGATGCCGATGAGACACCACCACAGAGTCTTTATTTCACAGACTCTGTAAAAGACACAAAACAAAGTTGTGAAGCTTTAAATCCTGCAACAAAGAAACAAAGCTTTAAGTGAGATGAAGAACAGAGGAAGAAGCTAAGTGAAGAAGATGAGGAAAAGCCCAAAGGAAATAATGTCGTGGAGAAGGAGAGAGAGAGAAGCAAACAATCAAGAACCAAAACAGAGAGAGAGAGAAGAAAACGTGAATGTGAGGAAAAAAAGAAAAAAAGATATTAGAAGAAGTAAAGTAATCTGAATTTTCTCATTGAATGAATCAAGTCACTGTACAAACACATATATAGTGAAGCTAAATTACTATACAACAATGGACTTAACGTCTAACAAACAAGCTCTTTTAAGCTCTGTTAACGTCTTTGTTATGTGTCTGTTAACTCCAACACATCGCCTCTTCTTCATTTAGTCTAATAAAAGAGAAGCAAACGTGAAACATGAATGTGACAAAAACCAAAACAGAGGAAACAAAGTGTCATGAATGAAAACAATCTAAAATAAATCATAGTCATGAAGATTTGCCGTCTCTGTCTTCACCGTGTGGCATCGATCTCATCCGTCGGAGCATAGCCTTTGCGAGTGGATTTGGTGTCTGATTCGGAGCGAGTCGTGTTTGTTTTGCTCGGCTTATCCCTTCGTCTCGTATAGATGCTGAAGCCTGACCACTCTAGCTTCTCTCCTTCGGATAGGTATTCTTGACAATGCTTCCGGTAATTTTCAGTTTTGGTCATCTTCCTCGACGATAAGGCTTGGCGTTAGAATGGACGCTTCTCTGTTGGTCAAATATGTCTGAAGCATATCTTTTAGGAGGGTGTCCTTTGTGATGCGTCGGGTGTTTGGTTATTGTCTTGGGGTCTCCATTTTGAGCTTACCAGTAGCTCCGGTGTTACTGCTTTGGTGATGTTTTGGCTGCCGGTGGTGGTTCTTTATAACATCTCCTTTTCGTCAGTATCATTAGTATATCTTGTTTCGTGGTTTACTTTTTTCCCCTAATATTGGTTTTGTTTTGTTGCTGCTGGTGCTTTGAGTTGAGGTTAGCGTCGCAATGAGTGACTTCTAGTGGTTTACAGGTGGAGAAGGTGGCTGCTGATCTGAGGAGATTATAGTTGCCTGAGTTATCTTTTATGACTGTTTATTTTTTAAAAATGAAATCATTCAAAGTAGCATTCTAAACAAATTGTGATATTATGAATAACAAGAAATTTGAAGTTAGTCAATACAAAAAGCAGAGAAAAGCAGAGAGAGAGAGGCAATGGAGATGGCGATTCTAGGGTTTTGATGGGATTGTGCGGCGGTCGTCGGTTTCGTTTTTGGGGCTCTCAGAGCTATTGCCGGTATCTATTTGGTCGATCTGATGGAGATCTTCGGTTGTGTTTTCTGGGATTTCTCCACGAGATATGGGGGGATATTTGGTGTGATTTTCGGTCAGATGCTACAACGCGTATCTCGCGATTGAAGCAATCTCCGGGGCTTTGGGCTACTGATCTGGGGGAGATATGGGGGTCTCTGTTTAAAGCGGATCTATGGCAATTCGGGGTGCATCTTCTGATTCGCGAGTTCAGATCAAATAAGGAAAGCTGGATCGGCTGGTCCTTCCGTTGGGGTGAGATGGTTGCTTCTATCTCGTTACATATTACGATTTCTTTTCATTTATGTGAGAAGGTGATTCTGGCATTGATGATTTCAATTTCGCAGTGGATTCGGTGGATCGACGGGTTTATGGTTCTCATGGTGGATTTCTGTGGTTTCTCGTACGATGTGTGTGTTGACTATGAGCTGTCGCGTGATTCACGGTTCAGCGATCTGTGGAGAGTATCTGCGAAGATTTTTATAACAACACAGCGGCAAGATTGGTATCTTTGGTTTTCTGGATTTGTACAGAGGTTGTGTGCTGTTGAACGGGCTTTGATATTGGCCCTGATTTCTCTCTGGTTTGATTCGCTTTGGTGGTTTTTCTTTATTACGGGGAGATTGTTTCTCTGCTGGGATATGCAGATACGAGGATTAATGGTTAGATTTGGTGTGATGATTTGGCGAATGGGGTTGGCGGTTGAGTATAAATATGAACCTCGAGTCAGACAGCAACATCATCTCAATTGTGTTCTTCTTTCTTTCTTCGATTTGTTGCAATTTGTCTTCTTTTTTTTCGAAACTTCTGTGGTCTTATTTGTTACCATGTCTCAAAGTTTGATGTTGGGTCAGAGTTCGAGTGCGAAAGGGGTGATTCCTTCAGTCGTGAAGCACAAAGTCAAGGTTCCTTTCTTTGATAAGGCGCTCATCGAAGGTTATGCTAAAACGGTGGTGGGTCGATGCTTGAATCCGAGGGCTCAGGATATGAAGGCTCTCCTGGTGATGTTTCCCAGGATCTGGCACCTTGAGGGCAAGGTGGTAGGTGCAGATTTGGGAATGGGGAAGTTTCAGTTCGACTTTGATGACAAAACTGATATGGTGGAGGTTTTGAAGCTGGCTCCATTTCACTTCGACCATTGGATGGCCTCCATGGTCCGCTGGTGTCCGAATGTGGACTCGTCCTACCCTTCGAGCTTGACGTTTTGGGTCCGTGTTATGGGAGTCCCTTTCCAATTTTGGGCTGCTCCGACCTTCAAGAGTATTGGTGAAGCCCTGGGGACTGTGCTGGATGTGGATATTGACGGGGGGAGGGTTCAAGTGACGGTCAACGGTCTCAAGTGTCTAAGCTTTGAAACCGAGGTAGAGTTCTTTAATGGTGAAGAAACTACTGTCTCTCTACGGTATGAAAGATTGTTTGGGTATTGTCGTAAGTGCTTCAGTATGTGTCATGATGAAGATCATTGTCCTCTTCTGGAGGAGCCTACTCAAGAACCAACTGTCCTGCCTCGAGATGATGCTGATAGGCGTTATCAGAGTTATAAGGGAGCAGTTAAGTCGGAGGGGTACAAAGGTTCTAAGGCTGATGGGAAGAGGCCTCTCGAGGGGAGGGTCGACAAGGGGTCCAAGGGGAAACCGGTGTTTCCAGTTGGTGGTCCGGTAACAAAACAGCGCCGATATCAGACGTATGATCATCGGCATCTGGGAGAAGCAGCACGGAGGTCTGCTGTTCATTCGGAGACCAAGGCGGAGGTGACTGTCCCGGTTGGTGAGGATATTGCGGGTGACTCTCGTCCTGCTAAGGTGGTCCGCAAGGCTCTGTTCCAGGATGAGGATCCAAAGGTTGCTGTCGTTGCTGCAGAAACGGATGCTTCGGGTGCTTTGGTGAATGTAGGGGAGTCACAACACGAAGTGCCTGCACCCTCTGTTTCCGTTGGGGATCTTGTGGTTCCGCTTGGGCAAGAAACAGTTGTGGACCGCTCTCAAGAGTGCTGCCTTGGTTGCGGATAATGGTGCCCAGAAACCACAGGAGGTGGAGAAGGGTATAGCAGGTGGAGCTAAGCCACCAGTTCCGAAATTCATTAAATGAAGATATTAAGTTGGAATTGTCAGGGGCTGGGCAACAAAGCTACTGTTGGATATCTCAGGGATTTATGGAAGCAGCACAAGCCTGATTTTTTGTTTTTGTCTGAAACAAGACAACCTTTTTCAATTTTAGAACCTTTTGTTGGTCATTTTGGTTATTCTGCTTTAAAAACTGTAGACCCTATTGGTTCAAGTGGTGGTTTGGCATTGTTTTACAATGACAATAAAAATAATAATGTTTCTGTTTTATTTGAGTCTAATAGACTAATTGATGTGGAGTTAACTTATAAAGGACAAACAATTTACTTATCTTTTGTTTATGGTGATCCGGTTCCAAAACGCAACTTAGCCAGAGATCAACCTTGGTTTTTAATTGGAGATTTCAATGAAATCAAAGGTAACCATGAGAAGAGGGGTGGGAAGTTGCGTCATGCTTCTTCCTTTGTGTCTTTTAATACCATGATTCGCCATTGTGGGTTATTAGAGTTTCCCTCTTTGGGTGATAGCCTTTCATGGAGAGGTTGGCGGAATAAGAAACCGATAAGATGTCGGTTAGATAGAGCGTTAGCAAACAAACAGTGGCATGATTTGTTCACGGATTCCTTCACGGATTATTTACCAATGGTTGCTTCGGATCATAAACCGGTTTTAGCTGTTATTGAAGCCAAACGTCGGCAGGGGAGGAACAATTTCCGCTTTGATAGACGCTGGCTGGATAAAGAAGGATTTTTCGAAGCTGTAGCGGAAGGATGGGGTGCGGGGGTCAATTCCTCGAATGCTTCTTTAGTGGATAAAATTACTACTTGCCGGCGGGCTATTTCTCAGTGGAGACACACGCAGGTACAGTATGGGCGGGAGACAATTGAGGATCTAAAAGAAAAAATAGCGGTGGCACAAGAAAATGATAGTACGTCGGTGGAAGAGATAGCAGAGCTTACTTGGAAACTTAGGGAGGCATATCGGGATGAGGAGGTATATTGGTATCAGAAAAGTAGGAGCCGATGGATGAGATTTGGTGATTACAATACTAGTTATTTCCATGCTCAGACAAAACAGAGACGGGTGCGGAACCAAATTGTTGGTCTTCATGATCAGACAGGTACTTGGTTAACACGGGACAGTGAGGTTCAACATATTGCAGTGTCTTATTTTCAGGAGCTTTTCACTTCTTCGAATCCCATAGATTTTGCGGAGAGCCTAGCAGTGATTACTCCATCGGTCAGTCAGGCAGACAATGATTCTCTAACCCGGGAGGCTACTGAGTCTGAAATAAAACAGGCTCTATTTATGATGCATCCGGATAAAGCTCCGGGTCCGGATGGTATGACAGCATTATTTTATCAGAAAGCATGGGGCACGATCAAAGCTGATTTGGTTTTCATGGTCAATTCCTTTCTTCAGGAAGGAGTTTTTGATAAACGGTTGAATGAAACAAACATTTGTCTCATTCCGAAGGTGGATAAACCAACCCGGATGACAGAGTTACGCCCTATTAGCTTGTGCAATGTTGGGTATAAAATTATTTCAAAGGTTTTGTGTCAACGATTACATCCTCTCCTCTCTTCGTTGGTCTCGGAAACGCAGTCGGCTTTTGTAGCGGGACGCCTTATTTTGGATAATATATTAATTGCTCAGGAAATGTTCCATGGTCTCCGTACTAATCCATCCTATAAAGGAAAATTTATGGCTATGAAGACAGATATGAGCAAGGCTTATGACCGGGTGGAATGGCAGTTTGTCGAACACTTGCTCAGAAATTTTGGTTTTTGTGAGAAGTGGATATCTTGGATAATGTGGTCTGTGACTTCGGTTCAGTACAGGGTCTTAATTAATGGATCCCCACACGGGTCCATTATTCGGGATCGGGGGTTGAGGCAGGGGGATCCTCTCTCGCCATATCTTTTTATTCTTTGTACGGAGGTGCTTATCGGCCATTTCAGGCGTGCAGAAGAGGCCAAACTTATTACTGGTATAAGGGTCTCTACTGCAAGCCCTCCTATTTCTCATTTGTTATTTGCGGATGATAGTTTATTTTTCTGTAAGGCTACTAGGGAACAATGTGAGGTGGTGTTGGGGATTCTCAAGCAGTATGAATCGGTCTCTGGTCAGCAGATCAATTTTCAGAAATCCTCTGTCCAATTTGGGCATACAGTGGATGGAGGACTTAGGGAGGAACTAAAGGGAGTTTTGGGGATAACAAATCTAGGTGGAATGAGCTCGTATTTAAGAATTCCGGAGAGCCTGGGTGGCTCTAAAACAAAAATATTTTCGTTTGTTCAGGATAAGCTTCAGGCTCGGGTTAGTAGTTGGCCTGCACGATTGTTATCTAGAGGGGGAAAGGAAGTTATGATAAAATCTGTAGCTACGGCGGTCCCGACCTTTGTGATGACGTGCTTTAGATTACCAAAAACGGTAACTCGGAAATTGACTAGTGCGGTCTCGAATTTCTGGTGGAGTTCGTCTTGGCAGACGAGGGGTATGCACTGGATTGCTTGGGACAAGTTGTGCCACAGCAAAAATACTGGGGGATTGGGTTACAGATGTTTAGATGAATACAACATGGCGTTACTTGCTAAACAATTATGGCGGCTAATTACGGTTCCCGACTCTCTTTTTGCACGGGTGTTTAAAGGTCGCTATTATCGGCATTCTGATCCGTTGGATCCAAGTAATGTTACTCCTCGTCTTATGGGTGGCGGAGTATAGTTTCTGCTCGCTCTCTGGTAAACAAAGGACTAATTAAACGGGTAGGATCCGGGTCTTCTATCTCTGTATGGACGGACCCATGGATTCCTGCTCAATTCCCAAGACGAGCATTAAGTAGTGGTTCTCTTCATGATCCCCTACTCCGAGTTTCAAATTTTATTACCAGGGATTCTAATACATAGGATATGGCTCAGCTTCAGGCTACTTTTGTACCGGAAGATGTGGCTGTAATTTCTGCCATACCTTTGCGATCACCGGATAAACCGGATTTGTTGGGGTGGCATTTTACTACGTCTGGTAAATATTCGGTTAAGTCAGGGTATCACGTTCTCCGCTCAGATATGCGGGATTTCTCTGATACGACAACTTTTGGTCTGACTATAGCTCCTCTCTGGGCGTTTTTGTGGAAGGTTAGATGTCCCCCGAAGATACGTCATTTTATGTGGCAAGTCCTTTCGGGTTGTGTGGCGGTTGCAGCAAATTTAAGGAAACGGGGAATATGTTCTGATGCTTTGTGTGGGCTTTGTGGACTTCAAGAGGAGACGATAAATCAGACCCTCTTTGAATGCCAGACAGGTTTGGGCTTTGTCGCAGTTCCCGACGGGTCTGGGTTTTTTCCCAACAGAATCAATTTATTCTAACATGGATAGTCTTTTTTGGCGGTTCAATGATATACCATCCTCTGAGGTATTCCCCTGGATGCTATGGTATATTTGGAAAGCGAGGAATGATAAATTGTTCAGTAATTTGGATTCGAATCCTCTTGCAATTTTACGGATAGCGGAGGATGAGGCCAAAGCATGGGCTCTGGCTCAGATAGAGGATGTGCTTGAGGTTCCAGGACATACTAGTGTAGGTGTTCCTGGCGGAAACCGGATGTTTCAGGTTCCTAGCTATTTTTCGAGCTATATGTGTTTTGTTGATGGTTCTTGGAAAGATACGGATTGTTTTACGGGTAGAGGATGGTTTTGTATGTCCCCTTGGGGTGATACGCCTTCTATGGGGGCATCCAACTTTCGACGCAGCCTTACTCCTCTTCATGCCGAGGTCGAAGCCCTTATTTGGGCTATGCGATGCATGATTGGGGCGGATAATCAATCTGTAATTTTCCTCACCGACTGCTCAGATTTAGTGAAGATGGTGTCTTCGCCAACAGAGTGGCCAGCTTTTCTACCTTATTTGGAGGACATTCAGGCAGATAAGGAGGAGTTCGTTGCCTTCAACGTAGTCTACGTCCCACGCGCACAGAATGGTAAAGCGGATAATTTAGCACGGCGAGTCCGCAAGCTTCCGCAACAAGTTACCTACGTTAACAATGTCCCTTCGGATTGGCTGTTTTAGTCAATTTTATTGTTGTCAAAAAAAAAAAAAAAAAAAATTGAAGTTGGTTTTATAAACTACTAGATAAGGACCTGCCCGATGTGCGGGTTTTAAACTTTTGTAAATAAGATTAAATTTAACAAAAATATATTAAAATTTGTTATACGTTATTTATAAAAAACATTTTTTGCTATAATACACTGTTTTATATCCATTTACAAATTTTTGATTTCTGTTACCATTAAAAAGTATATTTCTTTACATCTAAGTATATTGTATGTTACAAATATATTCTTTATCACTACCTAGGAAAATATCTATATAAACACATTACGTCAACTATTATATGTCTCTTTATTTTAGCTTTTGCATAGTTTCTTAATAACTAAAATTATTGTTTCAAGAAACTTTTCGAATAAAGAATATATTACATAGTATATTAATCAATGATGTATCATCACAATAGTGTATAACCAACCATGGAGAGAACCTCGGCTCCACCCTCCTCTTTTATGGAGAGAATCATGTGTCCAACCTCCTCCACCATGAAGAGAACCTTGGCTCCGCCTTCCTCTTTTGGGAAGATAGTCTTACATGCGTCCGACCTCCTCCACTATCGAGAGAATCTTGGTTTTTCCCTCCTCATGTGTGGAGAGAACATATTTACGTCTTTTAGCTATCTCAATGTGGCATGCTCCGGCAACTAATGAAACTAAAAGCCTTTTTCCAATGTCACAAAATCTTTTGATAGTAACTAATGTTAAATTTCCCAATGTATTCATGGAAGTGTCTTTGACACATCATGATGTATGTAGCCTCTGTCTCCGAGCTCCTATGGATCTATCAAAAACAGTTTATAGTTTTCTAATCTATCTATCTATGTTTGTTGTAAGTTTGTGTATGATTAGCCTATTTTATCCAACCATTAGGTGTATCTTTTACATCTAAGTATATTATATGTTACAAATATATTCTTTACCACCACATAGGAAAATATCTATATAAACACATTCAGCCAACTATTATACGTCTATTTATTTTCACTTTTGCATAGTTTCTTTACACACTAAAATTATCGGTTCAAGAAACTTCTCAAATAAAAAGTATATTACATAGTATACTAATCAATGATGTATCACACAATAGTGTATGACCAACCATAAACAGAACCTCGGCTTCGCCCTCCTCCCTTATGGAGAGAACCTTGTGTCCAACCTCCTCCACCATGAAGGGAACCGTGGCTCCGCCTTCCTTCCTTGGGGACATAACCTTGCAGGCGTCCAACCTCTTCCACCATGAAGAGAACCTTGGCTCTGCCTTACTCATGTGTGGAGAGAACATGTTTACGTCTTTTAGCTATCTCAAAGTGGCATGCTCCGGCAACCAATAAAACTAAAAGCCCTTTTCCAACGTCACAAAATCTTTTGATAGTAACTAATGTTATATTTCTTAATGTATTTATGGAAGTGTCTTTGACACATTATTATGACACAAAACAGTTTATGCTTTTCCTATCTATCAATATTGTTTGTTGTAAGTTTGTGTTTGATTAGCCTATTTTATCCAACCATTATGTTGATGGGGTTCCACTCTTTATCTTCCTTTGAGATTGAATGAATGGTAACAATTATGTTTGCATAAAAAACGTCTATGACCAACCAATCAAAGTTGAAAATTAGAAGAAAATTAATTTGACATAATTAAAGAAATAATAGAAAATTATAAGCAAGGTAATATATGAATCTCAAATCAGAGATGAAAATAGAAATTAAATAAAATAATCTAAAAACACTACAATAAAATTTAAATACAGTATTAGAAAAAGAAAACACATATATTAATCTTACATTTTTGTTTGGGCCAACATATTAATCTCTTACTTATTCCAAACTGAAAAAGGAGAAAGTAGGAGAAAGTTTTAGTTTAAAAAAATAAAGAAAATTTACCTTCTCATTAAAATTTTTTTACCAATAGAACAAAGTTTAGAGCAGTGTTTTTGAATAAATTATTTTGTTAGATGAAAAATGTGAGACGATTTATGTTTATGTAGAAGTGAGTATTTACATTTTTTAGAATTAATAATCAACTGTACATTTTTCTTAATCTCTTTTCTATTTTTTTTAATTAATAACTTAAAATTAAAAATAAGTAAATAATGTTATAATTTTGAATTTTATGAAATATATGATCTCTTTATAATTATTTTTTTTTTAAACTGTTTATTTTTTGTAATTTTTGATAATTATCTTTTTACATTATTAATATTATTTAAACAATTTTTTTGTTTTTTTGTCATTATCTCAAATTTATGCTATTAAATATTAACTTTTACACATGTCAAAATCTCAAATTAATAATTTGACACGTGTCAAAATCTTGTTAATGGCTAACTTTCAAAACCCAACTTTATATAATAAGATTGATTGAATAATAAGAGATTCTAAATTATTTTAAAAGATTTTATAAAAATCTTAATTGAATAACATAGGATTTCATAAAAAATTTTAAAATCATCAATTGAATAACAAAAGATTTTAAAAATACTTAAAAATCCTTGAAAATATAAGTTGAATACCCCCTCTAACTAAAAATTGAGTTAGTGTAATTAAAACAGTTAATAACATCATCTTTACAATTTTGTAGTTGTTAGGGTTGTGTGTGGATCATCTCAACGATTCATCACCACCAGCGGCCATGGAAGATTCAGAATCGTCTCCCTCACGTAAGCGCCTCAACGGAAGCTCCACAAAATTCATCCCTCTTGATCTCACCGTAGAGATACTCTGTAGACTTCCAGGGGAAGCCCTCATCCGATTCCAAGCCGTGTCGAAGCTGTGGTTCTCAACCATCCGCAGTAAAGATTTCGCCGACTCGTTTCTGATTAGGTCAAAGACTCGACCTCGTTTCCTTTTCACCTTCAAGCACTTCGATTCGCGGAAACGTTTTATCTTCTCAGCTCCAGAACACGGAAGAAACGACAGAACCTCCACGGCTGTCGCCAGGCACGACATGACGATCTCGGATCTGGTCTACTACATCAGATCTCGTCCCGTGAACGGTTTCGTCTGCTGCACGCGTGGCTCTTCGATCGCGGTTTGTAATCCGACCACTAGACAAATAGTGAAACTGCCGGATGTTGAGTCCAACGGGAGACAAGTGTACGCACGTCTCGGGTACGATCCGGTGGGAGATCAATACAAAGTGTTGTGTGTAATGATGTTCAATCGTGACCGCGCTATGCGTGGGAAAAAAGGTTTCCAGCTGGAGCATTACGTTTTCACACTACAGTCTCAACAAAAAGAGTGGAGAAAGATTGAAATCACCCAAAGTGTTAGATATTATTACGATGTCCGTGAAGGAATATGCATCAATGGTGTTATATACTATATAGCTGAAGGCAGCTCAAGAATAATAATTAGATTTGATGTTAGATCTGAGAAGCTGGACCTGATTCAACCACCCGAAAAACCACGTATTAGGTTATTTTACGATTCTTCTCTTTTAAACTACAACGGGAAATTGGGCGGTATAGAATATGATGGATTCAATGAGGTGGTGTTGTGGATTTTAGAAGATGCTGAGAAACAAGAGTGGTCTGAAACAAGGTGTGCCCGACCTTCTGACTTGTATAATGTACTTAAGGGTTACGTTAACCTTAAGGGAGAGATTCGTACGGGTGAGCTTATTATAATTGGTTCACGGTTAAAGTCATCTATACCGTTTAGTGTTTGGTATTACGATTTTCAAAGAGAGAGCATACGAAGAGTGGATATCGAAGGAATTGCTGATGATGAATTTAGACGTGTTTATGGGATTGGTAAGCGAACTCGTGAGATTTTGAGTTTTCCTGGTTTCGTTGAGAATATTATGTACTTGTGAGATGAGATTTCATTAGCTTTGTTCCATTCAATTCAATCGTATGACTTTTGTTTGGTTTACATTTACAATCAAAGCAACTCTATCCGAAAATCTTGGTTGAAGTTCTACTTCAGAGAAACTATCTATGCAAGAAGATTGTATAGGAAGAAGGAAGAGAACATTGCTTTGATTCTGAAAAACTGAATCGCATGTGTAGATGGATGGATATGAGAAGTAAAGGTATTTGATTTGTCTAGACAAAATACTTAGTTGGTTTTGGAACATTTTCGGTTAGATAATTCGAATGAATATGTCGACAGTTGCTTCAATTTGGAAAAAAAAAAGTCTACCTTTACAGAGAAGATGATTGAAATTTCGGTTTTTCCTACTCTTCTCATTCTGTGTCCGGTTCAATTTGAGTTAAACTTTTTTTTTTTCCTTTCGTCGAACAAGCTTTTTATTGATTGGAAGATCATTACAAAGGAGTTGTTGAAGCCACACACACCGGCTGTTTACAAATTCCAATTTGAGTTCAACAACAACGTATAATATCACTATAAATCATTAAAAAAAAAAAACAACACGGTAGAAATTGTCAAATTTTGAAATGTAAAGAGAGAAATACAAATAAATATTGAAACAGATGAAAGACTAATTCACAATTTAAATTGTAATAATTATGGCTAGTAAATAAATTAAAATTACGCAAGCCATGAAAGAAGCAACCAGTGAGACAAGCAAAAACAGGAAGAAGTAGAGGAAACAATGAATCTAATCAGCAAGCAGTGAACTAAGAAGCAATTATGCATGAATGAGAATGTATGTATGCACCATGAATGAATGAATCAAGTCCCCCGGTTTCTTTTGAATTGTCCTTTTGAAAAACCGGTTTCTTGCTTCGGTCTTGGCTTCTCTATATAACTACAAATGTTTATCAATGAAGTGATTGATGTATATGTATAAATAAAAATGGTTGATCTGTAACTACCCATGAGCAGTACCAATATTACGAAAGTGAATAAATGATGAATAAATGATGACAACTTACAAGTTGTATGTAAAGTAAAGGCTCAGTGAACTTATTTTCTTGTTCTATTTTTTCCAAGCTTTTCCCTGTTTAATATACACATTTGTTAACTTCATCGGCTGATATTGCATCCTTCTTCCACTCATTTTCTCTATAAGTGTACTCTTCTCTTATTGCCTTTTGGTATCCTCTTGATCACCAAGTTATAGATGAAATAACAAATGATACTCCTCTCTATCTACCAAAATCTTGAGTTGAAACTTGTAAACGTAAGTCCACTTTAGATGGCCCTAACAGTATCAGCAGCAATATGGGTTATTTAACATAATTAAATATTGTAAATAAGTAAATAACTACAATTTTACTTCTTTAGTAGTCCATGTAATAATTTTGTATCCTGAGTTCAAACTCTAAAACACCAACAGTGAAATGATTACCTAAACGAAGATAATTCTCTCGATCTAACCAAATTAGGGGAAAAAAATAAAATGATTAGTCAACTCAAAATCAGCAACATAATGGGTTAGATGGGCCTGCAACATAATGGGTTAGTAATGTATAGTTAAAAATTGTAAATATTGTTACATGAGTAAATAACATCATCTTTACAATTTTGTAGTTGTTATTAGGGTTGTGTGTGGATCATCACAACGATTCATCACCACCAGCGGCCATGGAAGATTCAGAATCGTCTCCCTCACGTAAGCGCCTCAACGGAAGCTCCACAAAATTCATCCCTCTTGATCTCACTGTAGAGATACTCTGTAGACTTCCAGGTGAAGCCCTCATCCGATTTCAGTATGTGTCGAAGCTGTGGTTCTCAATCATCCGCAGTAAAGATTTCGCCGACTCGTTTCTGATTAGGTCAAAGACTCGGCCTCGTTTCCTTTTCACCTTCAAACACTTTGATTCCCGGAAACGTTTCATCTTCTCAGCTCCAGAACACCAGAGAAACAACAAATTCCCCACAGTTGTCGCCAGACACGACATGACGATCTCGGATCTGGTCTACTACATCAGAACTCGTCCCGTGAACGGTTTCGTCTGCTGCACCCGTGGCTCCTCGATCGCGGTTTGTAATCCGACCACTAGACAAATAGTGAAACTGCCGGATGTTGTCTCCAACGGGAGACAAGTTTTCGCACGTCTCGGGTACGATCCGGTGGGAGATCAATACAAAGTGTTGTGTGTAATGATGTTCAATCGTCACCGCGCTAAGCGTGGGAAAAAAGGTTGCCAACTGGAGCATTACGTTTTCACATTGCAGTCTCAACAAAAAGAGTGGAGAAAGATTGAAATCACCAAAGGTGTTAGATATCACGATGTCCATGAAGGGATATGCATCAATGGTGCTATATACTACTATATAGCTGAAGGCAGCTCAGGAATAATTAGATTCGATGTTAGATCTGAGAAGCTGGACCTGATTGAAGCACCCGAAGAATCGCGTAATTCTTCTTCTCTTTTAAACTACAATGGGAAATTGGGCTGTGTAGATTTTAGATTCGATGAGATGGTGTTGTGGATTTTAGAAGATGCTGAGAAACAAGAATGGTCTGAATTGCGGTGTGCCCAACCTGATGACTTGGATGATTTAACCGAGGATTACGTTATCCTTAAGGGAGAGATTCGTGCGGGTGAGCTTATTATGATTGATTCACGGTTAAAGTCACATATACCGTTTAGTGTTTTTTATTACGATTTTCAAAGAAGGAACATACGAAGAGTGGATATCGAAGGAATTGCTGATGATGAATTTAGACGTCTTCATGGGATTGGTAAGCGAACTCGTGAGATTTGGAGTTTTCCTGGTTTCGTTGAGAATATTAAGTTCTTGTGAGTACTGTGACGAGTTTTTTTTTTCTAATCATGACTTCGTCAGCATGAGGAGAGTCATCAATAATTTTCTAGTGACATATATACTGATCAGACATGGTTGAACAGTTTCGGAAAAAAAACTCAAGCTGGACTTGTGAAATTGTAAAATCTTTATCTGCTAACTAATTAAAACAAACTGTTGCATTAAGGTTCATTGTGTATTGTAGTTTTGGTTTTACCTTTTCATGTGAGAAATGTTTAAATTAATTTATCATGGGGATTGCGCTTTTACAATTTAGGCCGGCTCTGTTAAAAAAATGAGAAGAGAGTTTCACTTTTGGTCTGACTGAATCTTTCCAAAGCAACAACATGTCGCCATTTGTAAAGCATTCCGTAGACACAACCGTACCTGATCATTCTCTCTCTATCTCTTGTCTCGTTTCTCAATAAGGCAAGGGTGTGTACTATTTTCAAAACCCTTAAAACCTCCGCAACTGATCAAAAAACGCATAGCATACATTACTCCGTCTCCATTTCAGACATTAGAAGCTTTTAAGCATCTGAGTATTGATCTTCTCATCCATAGATCATATAATCTCGAGAATCTTGGAAGAGGCAAAGAAATGTCTATTTCCCTTAAAATCTCCCACGTTTCGAATGTCTACAACGATGGGTTCAAAACTGTAGAGCTGCGAAAGCAATGCAGAGCCGGTCAAAGGTTTGGAATTGGGTCGGTTTGTTTCCGTAGAAGCCCTGGTATTGAATCTAGACGGATCCATTTGAATACAGACTTGTCTTCTTCTCGGAATTTGAGACTCCGATGTGTGGGATCGGATGTGGTTTCGGGTGAAATCTCTGGTAGATCGGTACCGGAGTGGGCTTATAGTGGCTTAAAGGATGAGACTTTAAGCGATCTCGAGCCGGAACTTGATGATGGTGATGGCGGCGATGAGAATGGGAATAACGACGGCGGTGGAGATAGTGGTAATGGAGGCGGCGGTGGAGGAGGAGATGATGGAGAGGATGAAGCAGATAAAGCTGAGGAGAAGGAGTTTGGTCCGATATTGAAGTTTGAAGAAGTTATGAAAGAGACAGAACGTAGAGGGATCACGTTACCAGAGGATATGTTGGAGGCTGCTAAATCCGTTGGGATTCGGAAACTGTTCCTTCTTCGTTACCTCGATTTACAGGTTTCTTGCTTTTTGGAAAAATGTGGGAGTGATTCTGTTTTTTTGTGATTGTAATTGTATGATTGATGTATTCATGTTTGTAGGGTTCTGTTTGGCCGCTTGGGTTTCTGATGAGGTCATGTGCGATGCTTCGAAATAGAATGCTTGCAGATCCTTCGTTTCTTTTCAAAGTTGGAACTGAGGTGTGTCAACGGTTAAGCTTAACATTGTTGTTCTCGGACTACTACTTATTTAGAATTGAATGTGAAAGATGTACGGATTGAATGCAGGTAGCCATAGACTCTTGCTGTGCAACTTTTGCAGAAGTACAGAAGAGAGGGGAAGATTTCTGGTCAGAGTTTGAGTTGTATGCTGCTGATCTTTTAGTTGGTCTTGTGGTTGATGTTGCTTTGGTTGGACTTTTGGCTCCCTATGCACGTATTGGGAAGCCATCCGTGGCATCAACAGGTTTGTTCAAGGACCTTAAACGTGCGTGTGCTTCCCTTCCTAGTAGGTAAGATTGTCACTGTCTCTCTCTCTCGATTTTTACTTTTTTTGGCTCCAAGTAATGTATAACTTTGTTAACTGTTCCCACTGATATCTATTGAGCTGGTAGCTGCATATTTGGGATGAGATGTATTTATACATGCTTTTTTTTTGGGTACATGTGAAGTGTTTTTGAAGCTCAAAGACCAGGTTGTAAATTCTCAGTTAACCAGCGCATTGCAACTTTCTTCTACAAGGTATAGAGAAGAACTATTGCTAGCTTTAATGTTCTTTGTGGATCTTCCTTACCTTTGGTTTAATTAATTGATGTGATGTGACATCCAGGGACTCTTGTATGGGTCGGTTGGATTTGGCTGTGGACTCATCGGTCAAGGAATTGCAAATCTGATCATGACGGCAAAACGGTATTCTTTCACCATTGATTCTCTCTATCTTGCTACTTCTCAATGATGAAATGAATCTTCTGAGTTGCTCTGTGGTTTTATATGATGTGATCTAAGAACTTGATGATTGTTTTAAAAAACTTGTTCTTCACTGATACATATTTGGGGGTTTATATGTCAACAGGAGTGTGAAAAAATCAGAGGAAGACGTCCCTATTCCACCTCTTTTCGAAAGCGCTGCTCTTTGGGGTAAGCTTTACTTTTGATCTCTAACTTTGATCTGCAGAGTCGTCATTGAAGCTTTTCTCCTCTGATATTGAATGAATTCTAACAGCTTTGAACCGTCAATATTGTGTTGTCTTATTCTTTTTCCGAATTGTTCTTGATATCACTAATCAGCCATAGGGTTCTTAACTAGGCGTAGTTTCTAAGAAAGTAAAGTACCTGAATTGCCAATGATACCAAGAATCGATTAAGCTTACAATTCTCATTGAAGGTGTTAGCTAGATTGTTCCTGTTGTTTGCATTATTAGATGCATGGGGAGGGAAGTAATTGAATTGCAGAGCTCATACACAATCTTGAAGTTTACTCTATGAATTTGTTGTTGATTACATAGACTCGGTCTTTTCTCGTTATTGTGCTTCTGTTCAGGTGTGTTCCTTGGCTTATCTTCTAATGCGCGTTACCAAATTGTCAACGGCCTCGAACGTGTCGTGGAAGGTTCTAGTGCGGCCAAACGCATCCCTGTGGTCGCCATGGCATTCACGGTGGGAGTCCGGTTTGCTAACAATGTATATGGCGGTATGCAATTTGTAGATTGGGCTAAATTGTCCGGCGTCCAGTAATAAACCGGTTCGGTTTTGTTACGAACCGGATAGTAATTTAGCCTAGGATTGATGTCTTTTTGAGGAGACTCTAATCTGATGGGGATGTTGTTTGTCTCATTAGTGATTAGGTTATAGACCGACGAGAGGTAGACAAAGAAATAGTTCATGATGTGGACCGGATTCTTTTAATCCGAATACTCGATACAACATTTTCGATTTGTCTTCATGGAGTCTTCTTATTATCTGATTTATGATCCTTAATCGTACGTATGAAATAAACGATTTGGTTTAATACATTCAATTAGTAATGCTTTTACACATACAACTAGTAAGTAATGCTTTTATACATACAGCTAGTAATGCTATAAGATATATATTTTTTTCCATGATCGATCAAAAGAGCAGATGGGCATATTTGCATGTTAAAAAATGTTGTTTGAATAATTATTTGGTGACAAAACGTCATTTTCCCTGGCTGCTTCCATGGACCATTCTCACAAGACACTGCTAAGATTACTCCTGCTCCCACAGTGTGATGTGCAAGTGACTTGCCGGCCTTTAACAACCCAATTAACTCATGTATAATGGTTGGAATATGGGTCACCCTAGCTATTTTCTGCTTCAAACCTGCCACGTTTTCTGATAACGACTCCATTGTATTCTTAATGACTTGCGCATTGTTGATGTTTGGAATAGAAACCATGATCTTAGAGGAACCCTGAACATGTATGACTGCAAGTCAAGTCAAGAAGAAAAAAACGAAAAAACAGACGATAAAATTCTGAAGTAAACAATACTGGATGTTGAGCAATGAACTGGTCTTCCGGAACAAGTGCTGACTCGTCACAGTTATGCTTCTCTGGCTCTGGGGGTGGTGGTGGGCAACACATTATCCTCCATGTTAGCAAAATACTCGAAAGCAAGCAAATCAGTCATAGCATTCTCGTGATTTGCAGAAGTTTGAAGAAACCATATAGAACGACCCCCGTACTAGCACCATTCGTCCTGATAACACTCTTGAATATCCCACAACAAGCCGTATGCAAAAAAGGTACCTACTGTCAGTGTTTTCTTGGCGCGTTCTAAACGTAAATCAACGTGTTGTTGTGTCCTCTAGACCACTTCAATTGGTATCATAACGGACGCCTAATAAAAAAATCTGTTCGTCTTTTCAACATGTGAGATCATGTGGCGAGGTATGGAGAAACCACAACAGTTCGTTGATGAAAGCGATCAGGTGATGCTTGACGCTGAGAATTGTGGCGGCTGGAAAGCACATATCACACAATTGATTCAGAGTCGTGATATGAAAGTTTGGTGCACTGTGGAAGATGGGTGGTCACATCCAACACAAACAAAGGTGAGAGGGAAGATTTTGGCGAAGCCCTGCAAGCTATGGACATAATGCTGAGATTTTGGCGAAGCCCAGATGAGAAGTTTAACGCGAGACATAATGCTGAAGCGTTATCCTCTATTTATAGCTACTTGTTGATGGATCTGTTCAAGATGGTGAAAGACTATGCATCGACGAAAGAAGCTTGAGATGTCTTGAAGGCTGCTTATGAAGAAACCAGTAGTGTCATGCAAATCATATTTGATATGTTATCATCTGATGATATTGACAAGAAGCTAGGTTTTCTTTGTTTAAAGGCTAAAGTACTCAGGAGGGCACACAAGGCGAAGAAAAATGTTGAGGAATTTCTCAGAAGTGTGTTACTCAGATTTCAGTCTCACAAACCTGGTGTTAAAGGTGTGTTGATGTCTGATGATCAGAAGGTTGATCAGTGTGTGGGGATAATGCAGGCAGATGACTTGCAGATGAAGAACAATAAGAAGGCCAAGGCGAAGAAGATTTGCTTATCAAGTAGCATCTCACAAGGTTGAAGAATTGACAACTTCAGCAAGAACCTTCACTCTCAAGGTCTGATGCATGAAAGATCCTACAAAAGTCAGATGAGCAGTGTGCCAAATGTGAAGGTTTTGGGCAATTCAAATCAGAATGTCCAATGCTTGATATGAGAAGTGTGCTGAAGTGTTATAACTACCAAGGCTATGGTCACATGAAGACTGATTGTATAGAGGTGTCTGAATCAATGCATAGATCGTGTGTGACTTGAAGTTATACTGATTATGAGCAAGAGAATCAGAAATCTGGTTTGGAATCTGAGGATGATGAGGTTGGACTATCTGCAGAAGAACAAGCATCAATCTGTTGAAGGATATGATTCATTAGAAGAAGGAGAATCATGATCTGGTGTCTGAGAATGAGAGTTGCTTCAAAGAGTCTTCACTCTTGAAAAAGTGATGTCTGAGAAGAAGATGAATTCATCTGTGTTGCAGCAGCATCTTGATCATCAGCTGAAGAATAGCAAGATGCTAAGTAAAGGAGCAAAATATCTGGACAAGCTATTGACCACTCACTAAAGGTATTGTTATTGCAAAGTGTGGTATAAAAAATCATGGAGAAAACTCATGAGGTCACACATGTATGGTCAATAAGTCTGGATATGGTCAGAAGACTGTTGGCAAGAATCATGAAAAAACAATGCTACAAATCAGAGGTGACACTGTTAGTAGAGTGTTTGAGTTTAGTTTGCAGACGACTACATAAATGGCTGCAGTAAATATTCTGAAAAGCTGAATGCGCAGTTATTGGTATTGTGGTGTTACTGGTCACATTAAGGCTGACTGTTAGAGATTTCAGAATCTTATGACCCAACTTATACGCCAAAAGAAGTTCCACAATGTTAGTAGACGAATCAACCAAGTCTACATCAAGAAGCATGATCAGTGTGTTATCTTGGATCTTCGTGCGCCACAATTAACAATTGTTTAAGCTTCAGATCTGTGAATGCGAAGACAAGATTAGAAGCTAAGGCTAGCCTGCCGAGTGTTAGAGAGCAGAGCATAAGAACATGATGCTCGTGTTGTGGAAGTCTAAATCACTACAAAGCTGCTTGGTACACTAGTCACACATATAAAGGGATGTCACAGAAATGTCAAACGACACAGAATAGTGTACATCAAGAAGCATGATGTGTATTGTTATGTTGCTCATACTAGTGATGATAAACAGACTGTTCGAAGAAAGCATTGGTACTTTGTCATTGGTTACTCAAGGTACATGACTAGAAATCAGGAGAACATAAACACCCTTGAAGAAGATGCTGGTGGCATGGTCACCTTTGGAGATGGAGCTGAATGTAAAATCAGAGGTAAAGCCGTAAAGGTACATCTGGTGGTGAAGATCAGCCCGTACTGAATAATGTCTATCTTGTTGAGGGCTTGAATGCTAATCTGATTAGAATGAGTCAGAATTAGTCAGTTGTTTCACCAAGAACGAGTGTAAGGCTGCTGATGACCACGACAATGTCAGACATGAAGGTCAGCGATATGAGAAAAGTTGCTACATGGGGGAGGTCATCCAATCCACATGCCAAGGACTTCAATCAGAAATTTTCTTTGGTGTTTGAAGACATGATCTCAAAAGGTGTGCACCAACGAGGTGCTGTTAAGAGTGAGCTGCAATATTCTAGAAACTGTGAGAATCACATCCATCAAGAAGATGCTAGAAGGATACAAGAGCAGAGTTACGAGATCTGCTGATGGTGGTGTGTTTGAGACCATGTTTACTTTCTCAGAGTCCATGCGTATTGCTACCATTGGACAGAGTTGTGCATCGGAGAATGCTAGTAGACAGAGGTTTCCATCTAGAACCTTGTCTGTCGATGTTGCTAATGATGCTGCAGGTCGGAGGTGTGATGTTTGTTGCAAACTGCAACAGTCTGGTATCTCTCAGGAGGGCGGAGCTACAGAGGAGGCTACTAGGTCTATCACTGTAGAGTTGAGAGAACTTTTAAAACTAGGTTCCATTCTACATGAAGGTGTAGGGAGGAGTCAGGAGAGCATATCATCTGAGTATGCTTATGGTGTTCTTGTTTCAGAGGAATGCAACAAACATGTTTACCGGAAAGCTAAAGTCATAACACTTGCTGATGAGGTTGTTGGTGATATGACTGATAACTGCACTGTACTGAAGAACCTCAGTTATCTGGTATTCAGTCTTGAACTGGTTAAGCTTGCTGAACCGTTGAATAATGATGAGTGGGTGGCTGTTATACGGGAAGAACTAGAGATGCTTAAACGTAATGGCGATTGACGATTAGTTCCCGGACCAGTCACAATGGATTGAAGCTTTTCAAATAGTTTTGTCTCTAAGTGAGTCTTCAATAACAGGAGAGATCAACTTGGACAAGTTGTGAAGAACAAGATACGATTAATTGTACAAGGTTACGAAGATAAAAGTATATGTGAAAATAAAAACGTTATATAAAAATTATGGAATAAAGTATTAAATCTCCTATATATTAAAAGAGAAGCATTCTTGAAGAAAAACTGACGTGTCGTCGCCAGAAAGTTTTGTGCCCAATTTATTACTTGCCCTTAATATTTTATAATATTACATGAAACTGCTATTGCTATTCAATTTATTTATATACACAATATTTTATTCTTATAAATTCTAAAATTGGTAAATATTATTTAAATATTAATAAATATTATCTCTTACATGTTTTCGAAATTATTTTCAAAACCTATGTATTATAATATAATAAAAATTATAACATGAGATGTAAAAAATATTTATTTAAATCATATTTTCAAAAATATAAATAATATTATTTCTTATTGTTTAAAATTTTTTGACCAAAAAAAATTGAAATTAATTTCGAATAACAGATATTGGAAAATCTTAAAAAACAATTTGACGGTATCTTAAATTTATTTTAAACTATTAAAATATTTAAACTTATGCAAATCCTAATTTTCAGTTTTCCATAAAGAAAATTTTTGATATATAAGACTAACATATATTAAAGATTTCTTAATTTCAAAATTAACATATTAAAAATATAAAATCTTATATATATTTTAATATTATTTCTTAAAGATTTCGAGGGACGGGTTTTTATAGATAAAAAAATATTATACCATTGATGGAATATGGCTACCGGGACGGATTTGACCCGCTTAAGAATTTGGGTCATTTAGAAGTTTTAATCTTTTTGACGGTTTTTATCCGTTTCATAATTTACAAGTTTTATACAATTCTGATTAATCACTAATTCGGTAAACGTTAGATTCAGATATGTTGTTTTATGAATCTTGATTTTTTGCTGAAACTTTTATTATTTCAAAAATCACAAACTGAAATCAATCATAGTAACATAATATATTAAAAACTTTATAGTAAACATAGTTTTTGAAATCAATCACGAACGTACGTGCGGGTCCATATCTAGTTTTATTGTAAAAGAAAATGAAAATTTTTAGCAACGCAAGTCTAATCCCAAATTTCAAAACAGTGATTAAATTGGAGACGATGATGACAAGCAAAAGATTAGTCAAACAGTCAAACTATGATACTTATATGTGTTATTTAACAGTTGAGAAAAATATGATTAGTTCTTTTAACCAATACCATTCGATAACCAATACGGCAATACCTATATCAAAAGTGATGTGAAGAGACCCAAAATCCATCTGCACGGTTGCACCCGTCGCGTCTACCTTGATACACTATATTTTTTATTCAATAAATGAAAAAGATTTGATGTGTAGGTTTTTATTTTCCATGAATGAGAATTTGTTTTTATTTTTTGTTTTTCTTATATTAGGAGAAATTTGAGTGACAATCAAGTGTTTTAATTCCATCATACCTTCCCTATGTAGGGTTCTTACAGTTGTCACCCATACCAAGTTACCAAACCAAACAATGCTAAACATAATTCTAGGATTAGAAAAAAAGGTCGCTTCAATAAATAATGTGTCAGCAAGAATTTGAATTAGAGAGTTATCAATTCCAAATAATCTTTGATATTATATCATCAATTAATATTTTTGAAAAACTAGTTAGAATTTCCAAATTGGAAGTGGAGAAAAATATAGTTACCAGTCAATATATATATATATATACCATAACAAAGACGAGGTGTGTGTATTTATTATGCGAGAAATAAAATCGTTTAGTTTACTTAAACCAGTATCATAACTAATAACCGAATTTTACTATTTACTAAGTATATTTGATTCTATAGTTTCCAAGTAACATGTAATTTATCCAGTTATGCACAAAATTATTTCTTATTTAATAAAATGGTATTTTTTCCCCTTTTAATCAATAAGAGAAATGCACAGTTAGTGCCCATCCGGTTGGGATGAACATCAGTAGACATTAGAGAATATCTCCCACAGTGAGTTTAGTGAAGTGGATTAGCATCCCATCCCAATAGCTCCTCCGATAGCAACTATCATCTTCAATAATCGGAACTTATATTCTATTCATTTCAGCATATCTTCTAATCTATATATATAAAGTTAGCTTTTCTCACTCCTGGTGCAGCCACCTCAGCTGCCACGTCAGCCACTTCTTCTTTAATTTAATGGGCCTTACAGATTTTAATAAACCTTTTAAACAATCATACAAATGACAAACTGATCAACTAAATTTCATCTAAAATTTGTAGGCCTAACACTATTTCATTCAAATTCTCTAGACCCATCACTATTTTTAAATCCTATGAATTCAATTTTTTATTTTAAAGTAAATTTAAAATATTTATTTAGTGCATATGTTTTGTTAATTATAATTAATCGAAAGTTTAAATAAAAAATAATTATGTAAAATAAATTAAATATTAAAATAAGAAAACAATACTATAATTTTTTTATTAGTGGTAATAATATAGTTAAAGATTTCTATTAAACTGATCATAATTTAAAATTTCAAATATCAAAACAAGGCAGTCCAAGCAACACTTTCAAAGAATCAAGGAAACACAACTAGAAATCAATTAAAATTATTTGGCAGCACTTCACAAATCCATCACCAAAGACAAAGACGCAAAGAGATGAACACACATTTAATAAACTAAAAAGATTCATATATATGAATGCCATAATCAAATAACCGTAACACAAAATTATATGAAAAAGACAACCGAAGAAACAAAAAAACAACCCGGACTTTATAAAATTACAGCAAGATAAACAAGAAAATTAATTTTCCCCAAAACACAACTCACATCAATCGAAAAAATCACTCACAGGATAAACGGGAAAAACAATTACAATAAATAACACAAAACAACTCACAACTTAATTAGGAAACCTAAATAAGCCAACATATTTTCATATAATCAAATTTGCAACTCAATTGACATTCACCTTTAACAAAATCAACAAGGGATAATCAAATATCCCAACAGATGCGAAGCGAGTAAGGAATCAACCAAATACGCAAACCCCCCAAAAAAAAATCAAAGGAAAACGATTACGATAGGAATGACTAAAAAAAACGATTACGAGCATCAAAGACATAAGTTCAATCCTCAAACAGACCTCTAGATCGGAAAATTGCTCTTCTCCTATCCGTTCACGAGGACATCGGATTTTGAAAAAGAACAAATAAATTTCAACTCAATAACATACAAATAATGGCCCAATAAACCTACAAATTATAAGCCTTACAAAGAAATTGGGCCCGAATGAAACAAACAAAAAATAGCCTAGAAAAGAGAAATGTAAGTTATTTATTTTATTTATTTTTCTTAATAAAATCCATAATATTTTTCACTCCAAACACTAAAACATTGACAAAAAATTACTCCAACAGTTTACAAAATACATATGAAAATATTAAATAACAATTCAACCACAAAATGAAAAATAATAATAAATTAATGACAATTAACAGTTACAGCAAAACAACAACTTCAACTAAACAATGTTAACTTCTAATAATAATTTTTTTAAAAAGCATTATAAACACACAAGATGATCTCAACTTTTCCTTTAAAAACCGCAAACTAAATTATACTTACTACAAAACATATTTTTATTAAAATATCCAACAAAACAACACAAGCAACCAAAATTAAATACAAAAACAAACGTAAAGATGAATTTACAAAACCCAAAAAAAATATACACAACAAAACTCGGAATACACTTTAATCTAACTACCGCGCGTAGCGCGGATCGATTGCTAGTTATATATATCTCTTACATTATTTGAAATTAGAAGATTGTTTTTACTTTTTGTTGTATTTGCGCTTTTATTAAAGGACATTTAAGATATACGAAAGATAGATATTCGGTACACATCACCATGATTTTGTTTTTAATCTCATCATTTTTTTTAAGAATTCATATATATATATATATATCACTTATATTATTATTGAGAAGGAAAATCTATTTTTTTGTACTTTGTTATAACAGAATAATAACAAAATTCTTACCTAATGTGTTGTGATACTTATTTGTTTTTAATATCCAGGAATATCGTTGTTTTCGTAATTACGTAAGTAGTAGGTACTATCCCGCGGAAAACCGTGCGCTGAATTTTTTTTGATGAAAATTTGTAGTAATTTATTTTGTTATTATGTTATTATTTATAATAGTTTGTGATTAAAAATTTGTTATAGTTTAGAGTGGAAGTACCCAAAATCTTTGCTATAGTTGTTAAGTATGTAAAAAATATATAACTACCATGTAAAAAAGAAATCTTATCTGTTAGTTTTTTTAAGTACAAATTAGTTTTGATTCTAATATTTTTTTTTTTGACTTTTCTACAATTTATTTTATTTGATGTGTCCCCAATTTTCATTCTTTTAATTAAAAATATTTATTTAATAAATTATTTAATCTTAATTAAGTTTTTCTTATAGCAATTGAATGTAATTTTTACATATTTTAAGGTTAGTTTTATATTTATACTTCTCAATTAATATAGTAGGATATGATAAATTTAACAAAAAATTGTATTGTTAATGTAGATGATGTGCATGAACTTGGACTCAACAAAGAATTCCTCACTAATATGTAGATGATCTACACAACTATTTATTAATATGTAATGTGCATAAACTTGGACTCAAGAAAAGATTCCTCACAAAGAGACACTCGCCATTATACAACCACCACAAAGAGACACTCGCCAACAAACCCCATAAATATATGCATATATTATGTCAACTTCTGCAAACTTAAAACCACTAATGGTATTCCATGCTTTCTCTCTCAAACAGTGCGACACCCAGGCGATTTTCTTCAACCAACTTTTTCCTCCGATCTTCGATTCCGGCCGGCGCTGGCTTCTCCGGCATCGGTCGGCCTTGTTTTCTTTTCTTCTGTTTCCAGTTTTCTTGTTTGTTACATCGTTTAGCAATAAAACCGATCATGATTCATCGATCTGAATTCGTTCTCACTCTTATGGTGATGGTTTCTATTCTCTACGCCGGCGATGTACGGATTGAATGCAGGTAGCCATAGACTCTTGCTGTGCAACTTTTGCAGAAGTACAGAAGAGAGGGGAAGATTTCTGGTCAGAGTTTGAGTTGTATGCTGCTGATCTTTTAGTTGGTCTTGTGGTTGATGTTGCTTTGGTTGGACTTTTGGCTCACTATGCACGTATTGGGAAGCCATCCGTGGCATCAACAGGATTATAAGACCTTAAACGTGCTTGTGCATCCCTTCCTAGCAGGTAAGACTCTCACTCTCTCTCTCTCTCTCTCTCGTTTTTGGCTCCAAGTAATGTACAAATGGGTTAACTGTTCCCACTGATATCTATCGAGCTGGTGGCTACATATTCGGGTTGAGATGTGCTTATTATACAGGCTTTTTTTTTTTGGGTACATATGAAGTGTTTTTGAAGCTCAAAGACCAGGTTGTAAATTCTCAGTTAACCAGCGCACTGCAACTTTCTTCTACAAGGTATAGAGAAGAACTATTGCTAGCTTTAATGTTCTTTGTGGATCTTCTTACCTTTGGTTTAATTAATTGATGTGATTTCACATCCAGGGACTCTTGTATGGGTCGGTTGGATTTGGCTGCTCATCGGTCAAGGAATTGCAAATCTGATCATGACAGCAAAACTGTATTCTTTCACCATCTTGCTAGCAACTTCTCAATGATGAAATGAATCTTCTGAGTTTCTCTGTCGTTTTATATGATGTGATCCAAGATACTTGTTGATTGTCTAATTAAAACTATTCTTCAATGATACATATTTGGGGTTTCCTATGTCAATAGGAGTGTGAAGAAATCAGACGTCCCTATTCCACCTCTTTTCGAAAGCGCTGCTCTTTGGGGTAAGCTTTACTTTTAATCTCTAACATTGTTCTGCAGAGTCATCGAAGCTTTTTCTCCTCTGATATTGAATGAAATCTAACAGTTTTGAACCGTCAATACTGTGTTGTCTTATTCTTTTTCCGAGTTCTTGTTATTCACTAATCAGCCATACGGTTCTTAACTAGGCTTAGTTTCTAAGAAAGGAATGAACCTGAATTTGCCAATGACACTAAGAATCGATTATGTTTACAATTCTCAGTGAAGGTATATTTAGCTAGATTCGTCTTGTTGTTTGCAATATTAGATTCATGGGGAGAGACGTAACTGAGTTGCATAACTTCAGAGACAAGCCTGAAGTTTTTCACATAGAGACTCACTCTTTTCTCTTTATTGTGCTTTTTTGTTCAGGTGTGTTCCTTGGCTTATCTTCCAATGCGCGTTACCAAATTGTCAACGGCCTGGAACGTGTTGTGGAAGGTTCTAGTGCGGCCAAACGCATCCCTGTGGTCGCCATGGCGTTCACGGTGGGAGTCCGGTTTGCTAACAATGTACAGTAAAACCTCTATAAATTAATACTCTATAAATTAATACTCTATAAATTAATAAACACTATAAATTAATAAATTTTGCTGGTCCCAAGTTGGGCCAATGTAAAAATTAACAAAATTCGATAAGATAATAAGATAATATTTTTTTTGAAATCCTTATGTAAAATATGGTCCCAATAATATCATAAATTAATAATTATGTAAATTTACATATATATATATATATATATTGAGATAATAATGTATGTTTCTCCTAAAGCTTAATTCTATCACTAGTAAAAACAAATTATATAGTTACGGAAATATTTGTAGCTATAATGTATTTTTTGTAGCCAAATTAATTTTGTTACTGATTTGTGACAAAAAATAGTTAGTAATTATTTGGTCGTAGCAAAATTTTTTGTCGTAGATAATTGTCGCAAATTGCTACAATATATATACCAACAAAATAGTAGCAAATTGCTACAAAATGTCACAGGTTATTGTAAGTATTTGTTACGGAAAGCATTTGAATTATATGTAACAATTAGCTTCAAGAACCAACAAAATGTCCGTTATTGATTTGTGACAATTAGCTACACTATAACTAGTGATAAAATGGTTACGAATTACTATGCTATAATTATGAGATAAATGAGATATTTATTAATATTAATTCAGTTATTTGCAAATATGTATGAGATAAATGAGATATTTATTAATATTAATACTGGTAATTTACAAAAAAAAAAAAGTAAAAGTTAACAAAAATAATTATATACATAAAAACACGGGTCTTAATTTTTAATTGAAACTTCTTCTTCCATTGAAACTTCTTCCTCGAAACATCTTCTTTAATATCCTTAAGAACACGGGTCTTAATTTTTAGCAATATCTGCGTGAATGAGAAAATAAACATAAATCAATTAAAAGTGGAGATATCAGGATATTAAAACACACAAAGACGCAACAATGATACATATAGTAAAGTTAGAACTAAGCATAACGACTTTGAACAACTAATATCGAACTCCAAAGGACCCATAATTTGTTATTTTTGTGTGTGTCTCTGTTCAATGTTAAAGAGAGAGAGAGTACGCAAGATGATAAACCCAGACCAGAATCACCGATAAGCAAAAAAGCTTTGAATCAATCTCAGTGAAGCTCCTAAACTCATAAGCATCATCTTTTGCCATGTTTCACTCTGATGTCAAGAATTACAAACGGGAAAAAATCTTACATATGCTTCGAATCTCAAATCAACATTAATTAGGTTAAAAACCCAATACGAAAATTCGAAAAGTTAAATGAGTCATATTTAAATCCAACCCAACCGAAAGATCTAAATTGAGCAGAAGCTAGAACGAATGAAGAAGACAACAAAAAAGGAGGAGAAGACATACCCTAGGATGAATCGAGGTCAACGAAGCCGGAGAGTGAGAAAGAAGGATACAAGGTGAACATCCGTCGAGCAAAGAGTGTGAAGCCGATGTTAAAGATCCCATTCGAACGGAGAGAAACTGGAGGGCGAGAAGTACATGTGAAAGCAGCCATGGCTATGAGAGAGGGAAGGAAGCCAAAGATCTCGTAGAGACGTGTGTAAATCTCGAGGTAAAAGAAGTAAATGTATCCGTTGATTTTACTTTTATCAACGGTGGATATCAAATGAGGTGCGATCCTCACCTTAAAGAACTAGCCAATCAGAAACAAGTCTGTTTATTTGTATTTTAATAGTTTTCCTTATATTATTTTTTCTAATTACTAGATTAATTTTTAATTCGTGATAAATTGATAAACTAGAGTCAATTTTTATGCATGATGTTATAGCTCGCTTGGTTAGTTGAGTTCTAATGGCAAGAGAAATATGTAATGGCTGCTGGATTGTTTTCTGTTAGTATTAATATCAATATACTAATGCCTTTTTTTGTTCTTCAGTTGATATGCATATTGTCGGATATATTATTAGGACATTCTGTGTTTTGTACTCCTAGTAGATTATGAATGGATTAACCTATATAATTTTGCTTTGTTCTAATGTTGATAATTGAACATTTTAGCTTTAATAACGTCTATGTTATTTTGTTCTTATGTCATCGTCTCCACCACTTTCCTTTGTTCTTAATGTCTATGTAATTTTGCTTTGTTCTTATGTCATCATCTCCACTACTCTATGTTGCAAACACTAATACCTCACACCCACAATTACCCACAACACATTGACACAATATGTCCGCTACAGTTATCTACACTATTATTCTCTGTCGTTAAATTGCTACAAGTGCTTGTACATATTTTTTGCTACGAATAATTTGTCGCAACTTGACATTTTCGTAACTACGCCATAGCTACAAATAATTCTGTCCCGAAATCTGTAGTAAGTTTACTACAAATTTAATCTGTAGCTTTTTGTCTTTACCTTGCTACGAATACTAACTAATTTGCCACAAATTTATTGATCTAATATTTTGTCCTTTTCAGTAACTTTTCGTGGCTATTTTTTGCTATTACTTATTTCGTAGCAATATTCTGTAACTATATGATCTGTTTTTACTAGTGTATAGAACAATTGTAATGTTGTGTTTTCAAACTATAACTATATCTCTAAAATAGTCTATAACATGTCATATAAATAGTTAAATTTTTAAAGTTTTCAATTTTTAGATATGCATCATTTACAATTTGATAATTTGACAGACTATTAAAATAGGACAATTGATAATATTATTCATAAATCTGAATTTATGTATGTCATGTGTATAAGGCAATTTGTCTATAGTATTTGTAATTAATTGTCAATAATTATTTCTAAATATTACAAGTTCAATTCCTAAACCATAAAATTTACAACATCCAAGTATCTAATCTTATTTTGCTAAAATTGTCTTAATTCATAACTTTTAAAATTTAAACAATTAAAATATATAAATTATTAATTATTAATTTACACTATAAATAATAATTATTAATTTATAGATAAATTAATATCACTATAAATTAATAAAATCTCTTGGTCCCAACATTATTAATTTATAGAGGTTTTACTGTATATGGCGGTATGCAATTTGTAGATTGGGCTAAATTGTCCGGCGTCCAGTAATAAACCGGTTCGGTTTTGTTACGAACGGGATTGTAATTTAGCCTAGGGGGTGTGTTGAAACTTGTGGAATTGTTAGATATTTCATTTCAGAAAAGAAAAAATAGTTTGTGGTTTTGTGAGATTTTAAGACATTACATTAGGTTATTTTAAGAGATTTTAGAATTAAAAAAGAAAAAGAAAAGACGAGGTGTGTGTAATTTATTATGCGAGAAATAAAATGGTTTAGTTTACTTAAACCAGTATCATAACTAATAACCGTTATGGAGAGCAAACTGATGCTTTTAAGCCTTCAAGAGGCTTGAGACAGGGGGACCCTCTATCCCCTTATCTGTTCGTGCTATGTATGGAAAGGCTCTGCCATTTGATTGATGATGCAGTGGAGGAGAAAAAGTGGAAGCCAATTAAGCTATCACAATCGGGACCGAGGCTGTCTCATGTTTGCTTTGCGGATGATCTTATCCTCTTTGCAGAGGCATCGGTGGCACAAATTCGGGTTATTAGAGGCGTTCTTGAGCGGTTTTGCAAGGCCTCGGGTCAGAAGGTGAGCTTAGAAAAGTCTAAAATATTTTTCTCTGAGAATGTTTCTAGAGATATGGAGACTCTGATTAGTGCGGAGAATGGTATCAGGTCAACAAAGGAGTTAGGCAAGTACCTTGGTATGCCTGTGTTGCAAAAGAGAATAAATAAAGAGACCTTTGGGGATGTTGTGGAGAAGGTGTCCTCGAGACTAGCAGGTTGGAGGGGTCGCTTGCTTAGTTTTGCGGGCAGGTTAACTCTGACCAAGTCGGTGCTCGCATCTATTCCAGTACATAAAATGAGTACCATAAAACTGCCACAAGCAACTCTGGACCAGTTAGATCGAGTGTCTCGAGATTTTTTGTGGGGAAGCACTGCAGAAAAGCGCAAACAGCATTTAGTTGCATGGCAGAGGGTGTGTTTACCAAAGGCTGAAGGGGGTTTGGGTATTTGAGCCGCGTCGGATATGAATAAAGCTCTTATTGCTAAAGTTTGTTGGAGAGTGCTCCATGATCATCAGAGCTTGTGGGCACGGGTTGTTCGACACAAGTATAGAGTTGGAGATGTGCATAACTATGGCTGGACAGTGGCGAAGAGTAACTGGTCCTCCACTTGGAGAAGTGTGGGTGTAGGCTTGCGTGAGGTGGTGCCCAAAGGCCAAGGATGGGTTGTTGGGGATGGGCGTCAGATACGGTTTTGGACTGACAGTTGGTTATCGGATAGACCCCTGGTGGAAGAGATAACAGAGGAATTGCCTACGGGGTTTGCGGGTGTTACAGCCCGAGACTTTTGGCGTGAGGAGGGGGGCTGGGATTACACCCACATTCGTCCTTATATCACGAATGAGAAATCACTGGAGCTTGCTTTTGTAGCTTTGGACAGTTTAACAGGCTCTAGAGATAGGCTGTCTTGGAGAGCGAACCCGGATGGTAATTTCACGTTTAATTCAGCTTACAGACTGTTAACACAGAATAATGCAGCTAAACCAAACATGAGTAGCTTCTTTCATCGGATTTGGAAGGTGTTAGTGCCGGAGCGAGTTAGGTGCTTCTTGTGGTTAGTTGCTCAACAGGTAATCATGACGAATGCAGAACGAAAAAGGAGGCATTTAGCGGATTCTGACGTCTGTTCAGTGTGCAAGGGAGGGGTGGAATCTATTCTTCATGTGCTCCGGGATTGTCCTGCTATGGCTGGTCTCTGGGCCTGGATTATACCGCAGTCTAAACAACAATCTTTCTTTCAGTTAACTCTGTTCGAATGGGTTTATGATAATCTAGCAGGTCAAGGAGGTGGTAGTGTGGGAACTTGGCCCACTCTGTTTGCTATTGCGGTATGGTGGGGATGGAAGTGGCGGTGCTGTAACGTCTTTGGTGAAAATAGGCCTTGTAGAGATCGGGTGCGTTTTGTGAAAGATCTGGCAGCTGAGGTGCTATTGGCTAATGAACAGGGGCACTCTCGGGATGGGCAAACTACACGTGTGGACCGCGAGATAGGTTGGATTGCTCCGGTTTCTCGTTGGTATAAAATGAATACAGATGGGGCTTCAATAGGTAATCCGGGTCTCGCTTCTGCGGGGGGTGTTGAGAGATACAACTGGGGAATGGTGTGCTGGGTTTGCAGTCACCGTTGGTAGGTGTTTGGCACAACTTGCGGAGCTCGGGGGTGTGTACTACGGGTTGTGCATTGCATGGGACAACCAGGTTCAGCGTTTGGAGCTCGAAGTGAATTCAGAGGTAGTGGTAGGGTTCTTAGGGATTGCCGAGGCACATCCTTCGTCTTTCCAGGTACGCATGTGCCAAGGCTTTCTTGCAAGGGACTGGATAGTCCGGGTTGTTCACGTTTATAGGGAAGCTAATCGTCCAGCGGACGCATTAGCCAAGTATGATGATGTTGGTATTATGATTACGATGTTGATAATATTAGTATTAGGTTGATAATTAATGAAGAAATGATGAGTTAGTGGTTAAATCATAAACTCATTATAACCAAACTCATTTGACTCATTAACTCATTTAATCATCAACTTATTTAACCCATCAACTCATTAGAGTCAAAATTTTAAACTCATTAGAGTTCATGAGTTGAGTTGAACTGAGTTGGCTCATTAATCTTGACCCATTTTGACACCCCTAATTACATAATTGGAAAAGTGGATTGCAACAACATATCAACAACATTAAAAATGGCTCCTTTACCTGTTTTTTTCAGTAAATCTGTTGAGCTTGACGGAATCTTGGTAAGTGAACAACATCCTTGTTATTGATTTAAGATTGTTCGTGGCAGTGAATACTTTTTATACAAAATAATTATGTATAACTTATGATGTTGCAGAAAGATGCGTGCCCGTAAAAAAGATACTCAGTACAGCCGATGTTGCAAGATATGCTTAAGATAGTGACTCTAGATATGATGAAAGATAAATGCAGGTTAGTGGATTATATATGTTTATATAGTTTGAGAACTGGAAAGTTAATTTGTTTAGTGTCTTTGTACTTACATATAGTATCCACACAAACAAAAATACATTGTTGGCACCTTTTTCTAGTGAAGGATATTAGTGAAACATGAGTTATTGAGTTTTAGAATGGAAGTAAGATTATAATGCATGGTGAAATAAAAAAAAAACAGTTTATATAATTGTATTTATAAAATTCTAAATATAAAAATAAAATTGAAGTGAAACATTAGTTCCTAAGAAACATCAACTAGAAAGATCTATTATGAAATTTCACTTAAAAAAAATAAAATATTAATTACGCTTCTCAACTTAAAATTTTGATCTAAAATGAAGACATTGTAAGGTTTACACTTTTTTTGGAAAAACTATGAAAAAATAATCCATCTAAAAAAATAAAATCAATGGTCACAAAATATAGAAAAAAGATATGCAAGGCTTTACAAAAAGTGACATGTGATGTAGCATCTCTCGTAAGAGATATTATCAACTGGAGCTACAATTTTATAAAATAATTATTATTATATTTATAAAACAAGTTTGAGATTTCATCAATTTTAATAAATGTTTTTAACCCAAAAAATTGCCAGAAATAACATATTTAAAGTAAATTATGTTTTTTTAAGAAGACAAATCTGAGATTGCATCACAAAATTAACATCTAAAAAATAACATATGGGGTTTTAGAAAAATATGTAACTTAGATTAGTGAACGAATATTCATTGTCGAGTTTAACTGTTTCATCATATAAGTATTCTTGACTTGGTCGAAAATTCTATTATGGCAGGTGAGGCACTTGGACAATCCGTTGTAGTGACATAGCACTAAAAATGTTCATGAAATTTTGTATATTTGGATTTAATGTTTGATGTCAATATGTTTAAATGATATCTATAATTAGGCGAACGATCAACATTCGACGTTAGAACTTTTATAAAGTTGTTTTATGGGATATGAATATGAAATGAATTCTTATAGGGATAAAAGATTAGAAGATTGTCGACAATATTGTTTATTATTCGAGTGAGGATCTTAACTCATTTTTTGCTATCACGTGATATATTGTTGATTTGCCAAGAAAAGATTATTGCGACACTAGACAATATATGTTATATATAGATTAGTAAATAAGTATGACATTTATATATATTTATCTTTTAAAATTCAAATGGTTATATTTATATTTAATGATTTTTATTGATAAAAATTTTAAACTAAAATCCCACATAAATAGATATAACAAAGAAACATTATCTTCAACAATATAAATATTTGGATCTTCAACAGTATAAAGTTATTCTTTTGTAAATAAAAAACCCTTTCTATAAATAACTTCCCCAAAGCAATTTTATTATATTTACTAAGTATATTTTGATTCTATAGTTTCCAATTAAACAAACATGTAATTATCCGGTTATTCACCAAATTATTTCTTATTAATAAAATGGTATTTTTTCCCCTATTAATCAATAAGAGAAATTAAAAAACCGTAAGGTGTGATAATAATATAGGGAAATCACGTTTTAAACCTTCAAAATGTCATTGAGTAGCAGTTTAAACCTCGAGAGAATTTCATTAACACAATAAACCTTTAAAATGACTTTACTAACACTTTGAACCTTTAAAATAATTTTACTAATACATTAAACCTTAAAACTAACTTTCATTTTTTGTACCGCTATAAAAAATAACAGAATAATAATATCCGTCAACGCAAAATAGTTAAACTGTGTTGGTTTAATTTCAATATTTATTAGTTTTATTTTTTATATAAATAAATAAAAAAAGAAAAAGATAAATTTGTGTTCATCTTCATTATAGACAAAACTTTTACGACGTTAATCTTCACATTATTAATCCTTTTAATAAATGCTTCTCCACTGGATTCTGATTCAAGTCAATTGGCTTCTCATTGGAAACCAATGAATCTTCTAAATATGTTGTCATCATGAATTTTACATTTGTCAAATGTTTTAACCTTCCCTCTCATTCTTCATTTTTTTTACTTTAATGTATTTTTAAACTTTTTTTTTTCAACCAAACATTTAAATAAATTAAAAGGTGACTCCAAAGTTGGTTGCCCAAATTGGAGGAGTAGAGTTTACAAAAGAAATTTCAGAAACTAAAGATCTAGAAGAGCGGGCCAGGCAGTCTGCTCGCACGTTTGACGTCCTCGGTATCTGGGACAGGGTAAAGGAGGAGAAGGATGCTCTGAGGGCTTGGAAATCTTCTAGCAAATGTGAGAATGCTGGCCAATCGTCGGGTGCCTGGACCATCGCCACCAACTCGGAGCTATCAGACTCAAAAATGGGACAATCTATCCCCACCGCCCGAAGAGACTCCATAGCCCATAACAAGGCTTGAAACTCCGAGTGAAGAGAAGAGGGACTCCGTCGCAAACTACGAGCTCCCATAAGTAGCGTCCTATCATCATTGTTACCATACCACCAACCCAAACCTTCAAACGGATCCGAGCCTTTCCAGGAACCGTCAACATGTCAACGAGTCAAAGAATTTCTTTCCTCCATAGAAGACTGGGGAACTATGTCATTCTCAGAAACAGACTTGGCCTCCTCCCAAAGGAGCTTATCATTTGACGCCTGATTAATAATATCATTTGGCTCTGCCTCTATCCCTTGAAAGACCTTCTTATAACTATCTTTCCAAATTGTCCACAAAATCCAAGGCAATATATAACCAATGCCAGGACCCCCCGAATGAGAAAAGGTGTTGGAATATAAGAAATCTAAATTTTCATACACATCCAAAAGGGAAACCAGTCAAAGACAGCTGGACCGGAGATAACTCCCAAACCATACGCGAACGTGCACACTCAAAAAGGGCGTGATTGATAGTCTCTACCGCAGAGCCACACCGTTGACACGTAACATCACACCGGATACCCCTATGAGTGATTCGTTCCTTCACAGGAAGAGACCCAGATGCCACCTACCAGAAAAAATGTTGAACCTTTGAGGGAACCTCAAGTTTCCAAGCTTGTGCCCGCAAAACTGTGCACGTCGGCCCGTATTCGATATCCTTTTGTAATTCCCGTGCTAATCTGTAACCAGATCTCACTGAATACTTGCCAGACTTAGTATAATGCCAAACCAGTCTATCCGACCTCAAAGACTTACTGACCGCCAAACTCCGTATGAGCGGAATGTCCTCCGGATCCATAAACTCCTGAAGAGTAGGCAAATGCCAGTCCATTGTAAGGGGATTAATAAGGTGGTTGACCCGCAGATTAGGAAGTAGAACTCTCCCCTGAAGAGTAGGCAAATGCCAACAAAGGATGTTTTTTCCTAAAATATCGACCGCGCATCACCTGAGCCATTAAAGAATTTGGGTAGTGGATCAGCCTCCAATACTGCTTAGCTAGCATTGCATCATTAAATTATTCCAGGGCACGGAATCCCAAACCCCCATCACATTTATCCAGACACATCTTGTCCCAAGCTACCCAATGCATACCTCTAGCCTTATCATTAGACTTCCACCAAAAATTTGATATAGCACCTGTTGTACCCACGATCTGCCATCTCGGGCAATAGGCAAAAGGGCCTAGGCCGGGCTTGTCTAATGGGCCAAGAGCGTATTACTGATCGGCCCATCAGGCCCGGAGGAAGGAAGTGAGCGCGGAGATGATCCGTGTTGGTCAGCTCGCAGCTCGGGCCCGGTCAAAGATTCCCACATTCAAGAGGATTAATTGGGTCGCACAAATCGTGCCCTATTAATTATGCATTAATTAGATAATAAATTTGTCTGTATAAATATGTAAGGGGGGAGTCTTTTGTAATGGATCAGAAATATTTTCCAAAAAAAGCAATACAAATTCAAATTCTCAAAACTCTCTCAATTCAGTTCGGAACTATTAAACGGCGATAAGCTCCTCCACATTCGAATCACTTCGGAAGGAGAAACTTGATCTCAGTTCTCACAGCACCCGTAAGTTTGGACGTTATTGCTGTGGCAGTTTGTAACATGACATAACATGAGTCGGGAGAGCTAACGCAACTGATTTGATCATAATCTCTTTACCCCCTTTTGATAAAATCTTCACCGACCAGCCATTAACTCGCTCATCTAAGCGGTCATTAACATAACTGAAAGCTTTAGTCCTTGAACCCGGAATATTTTCAGGAATACCCAAGTAAGAACCCATTCCACCCTCTCTGGAAATTCCAATTACTGTTTTTATCCGAGACCTTACATCCGGCGGAGCTTTCTTACCAAACATAATGGATGATTTCTCTAAGTTTACCTCTTTGGCCCGACGCTTTTCCATAGTTACCTATAATATCCATAACCACTTTGCATTCAGACTCCTCTGCCTTACAAAAGAACAGATTATCATCCGCAAACAACAAATGCGAGATCGAAGGGCAATCCCGAGCAATCGATATTCCCGTAAGTCTCTTCTCCCGTTCAGCCTTTTTAATATTCGCAATCAGAACCTCTGTACAAAGAATAAACAAATAGGGGGAAAGAGGGTCGCCCTGCCGTAAACCCCTCTTAGGTAAGATGGATCCCCGAGGTTGACCATTTAGAAGAACTTGATATGAAACCGAAGAAACACACCACATAATCCATGCAATCCACCGCCTATGAAAACCCAATTTGGTCATAACCGCCTCCAGAAAATCTCATTCTACACGGTCATACGCTTTACTCATATCCGTGTTGAATGCCATAAACTCTGATTTGCAGCGTTGGTTAGTATTTAACCCATGAAACATTTTTTGGGCAACTAGAATATTATCAGTGATCAGCCGACCTGAAACAAAGGCCGATAGCATTTCTGAAACAAGAGACGGTAAAAACCGCTTTAACCTGAAACATAAAACTTTTGAGATAATCTTATAGCTCACATTACAGAGACTAATTGGCTTAAATTCCGTCATACGTTGCGGTCGCTCCACCTTAGGGATGAGACAAATATTCGTCTCATTAAGGCGAGGATCAAATCCACCCGTTCTTAAAAATTCTTTAACCAAAGCCACGAGATCTCCTTTTAAAGAGGGCCAGAATCATTGAAAAAATAAAGCCGTCATACCATCAGGACCTGGAGATTTCTCCGGATGCATAGCAAATAAGGTTTTCCGAACCTCCGCCTCCGTAATTTCCCTAATTAGACTCCTGTTCATACCATCTGTAATTATAGGTGAAATCTCCTGTAGTATGTCTGTAATACCACTTACATCCGATCGTTTAAACAGCTCCTCAAAATATTTTAAACTTTTTTAAACATCCAATTATTCTAATTATTTTAAACTTTTTTTATCAATCGTAATATATAATTAAATTAAATTAAACTAATTAAACAAGTATTTAAATCAAATCAGCATAGTTTAACTATTTTCTTGTGATGGATATTACTATTGTTCCATCATCTTTCATGGCGGTGCAAACAGGAAAGTTAGTTTTAAGATTTAAAGTGTTAGTGAAATTATTTTAAAGATTTATAGTGTTAGTGAAAAAATCTTAAGGTTTAAATTACTACTCAGCGACACTTTAAATGTTTAAAATGTGATTTTTCCTAAAAGTATATTAATAATACTCTTGTCTGCTTCGGGGGTGTGTGAAGTTTTAGGGTGTGAATGGTTGCAGTGGTTGGGGTGGACAAATCCGTCTGCGGACTGAACCATTTTTTATTTACCATTCAGCAAATGTAGTCTGCAGTGGTGCCGTCCAAACAAAGCAGAGACAAGACCGCTGCGGACTAACTGCGGACCATTTTTGCATACAAATAGAGTTGGTCTGCAACGGTCTGTAGTCCGCCCTAAAAATGGAGCGGTCCACCGTAGGCGGATTTGGCCGCTCTAACCGCAGTTACCATTCAAACCCTTAGGGAACAACCTAACCAAAAAAAAAAATCAGACCCTTTCCTTTTCTTCACTTCCACCACGAACGAACGACTAGGTATATGATTTTTTACAGTTGAAATCGTTTGATGTATCTTGTTAGGATCTTCGATTTCTACCTTCCATGTTCAATCACTCTTGATTTGCTTGGGTTTTTTGAGATTTTTTTTTTAGATTTCTTCTTTGTTAGTGCTACGAAAAGCTCTAAACTCGTTTATTTTCTGCATTTTTTTTGGCTGTTGTTGTTGATTTCTTTGGGTTTTTGATTTTTTTTGGTTGAGATTTCTTCTCTGTTAGGGTTGATTTGTCTTCGTTTAGCTGTTAATCGCTCTAAACTTGTGATTTTCAACTTTCAGGTATACACTTTTCTGTTGCAAATTTGGATTTAAGTACTTTCTACAGGAAAAGTGGATTGCAGCAACATATCAACAAAATTCAAAATGGCTCCTTACTAAGGATGTTGTTCACTTACTAAGATTCCAAATTTTGTTGATATGTTGTTGGAATCCACTTTTCCAGTGAAGGGCAACTTTTTGCTGATATTAATGCAGAGCCTGCTATAAAGTTTCCTCCAATGGGACCAGCTCAATACGATGAACAGGTATTAAATCAAAAAACATGATATAAGGCTAATCCTCTGGGATACTCTGTGCATTCTGAAAACCATTTTCAACTCTATGATTTAATTTTTCGTTGTAGGATAAGCCGTCTTCATTTACTCTTTAACAATCAAAGAATCTACAATGGATGTTCCGAAAAACCTTGAAGCGCGATGAAGTATTGCCTTCTTCACAAATTCATTATACATGGATATGCCTAGAGCTCCGCCTGTCAAGTATATGCTCTCCTTCAGGTCTGTGCTCTGTTTATCACCATTTGATAACATAATCTATGCTTCCTAAATGATACATTATATTTCTTTACTAGCCTACTAGGAATCCATCTGTTCCAGTTTTTTTCATGTTTTTCTTTTCTTTAGGATTGAATGAACGTAAAATATACAATCTACGTAGTTGATACTATGAAACTATTATGAATCAAATACTGCAGAGAAGAGCTCTTCCCTTTACAGTTTTATTTTTGTATCTACAGCGTTCTAACTCCGTACTATAGTGAGGAAACTGTCTACTCTATGAATGACCTGGAAACAGAAAATGAAGATGGTATATATTGCGGATAACTTCTCATATATTGTGATAAGGCTTCTAAGTTATTGAGATAAGGCTTTAGCCTAAGTTTATGTTATTTATGTTTATCTTAAACCTTATTGTATTTTGTATAAATACCCAAGTTTGGGAGTTCAATAAAATCAAGTCAGTTTGATATCTGAATTCTACATGGTATCAGAGCTAGAATTGATCTAAAAGTTTCTTTGTTCTGGTCGATTGTTTCGATTCTCTGTTCTTTTCAAATTTCTTTTCTCTGTTTTGTGCTTTCTTGCGTGACAAGAAAACTATGGTTGACAATGAATCTATCATTCCTCCTGGTTCCGCCGGAGTTCTGGTTGCTCAGTCCGATGCTAAGTCGGTGATCTCTCCGTACACCTTGTCTAGTTCAGACAATCCTGGTGCTATGATTACTTCAGTTCTGTTAACTGAAGATAATTATATCCAGTGGTCTGAAGAGATGCTGAATGCTCTTCAAGCCAAGCGCAAGACAGGGTTCATCAGCGGAACTATTCCCAGACCTTCTGCAGATAGTCCTGATCTTGAAAACTGGAAAACAGTTAATTCTATGATCATTGGATGGATTCGTTCATCGATTGAACCAAAACTGAAATCAACTGTGACTTTTGTTTCTAGTGCACAAGACTTGTGGGAAGAACTGCAACACCGGTTCTCTGTTGGTAACAAGGTGCGTGTTCACCAAATCAAGGCTAAACTTGCTTCGTGTAGGCAAGATGGTCAAACCGTTATGGAATACTATGGAAGATTGTGTAATCTTTGGGACGAACTGAAGAACTATCGTGTGAGTCCTGTTTGCTCCTGTGGAGTTACTTTGTCAGCAATCATGACAGAGAGAGATGAAGAAAAGCTTCATCAGTTTGTGATGGGTCTCGATGATTCAAGATTTGGTGGACTCTGCACTACTCTCATTAGTATGGATCCTCTTCCCAGTCTTGCCATCGCATACTCTAAAGTAATTCGTGAAGAGCAAAGAATGTCCTCTGCTCGACTTCAGCAACAAAATCACGAGGCTGTTGGTTTCTTGGCCCGTAGTGACAATCATGAGCAGATTTCTCGTGGCGATTCTTCTTTGCTGCGAACCGATCATACCAGTTCCTTACTTGGAAAGGGACGTTCCTGTGCTCACTGTGGTCATACCGGGCATGAACATAAGGATTGTTGGCAACTCGTTGGTTTTCCAGATTGGTGGATGGATCGTAATGAGCGAGGCAATACAAGTGGTCATGGTTCTTCTGGTCGAGGAAGAGGAGGTCGTGGTTCCGTATCTTCTGGTGGAGGACGTGAACGAGGGCAGCCTGTGACTGCTCATGCGACTAGTTCCAATTCCTCTGTTTTTCCTGCTTTTACATCTGAGCAGTTGAAAGTTTTGACTCAGATGATTCAAGAAAAATCAGGCAACAGTGGTTCCGATAAACTGTCTGGTAAGCTTGAACTTAGTGATATTATTTTGGACACAGGTGCGTCTCACCATATGACTGGGAGACTGTCCTTGTTGATCAATGTTGTGTCCATTCCGTCGTGTTCGGTTGGTTTTGCCGATGGTAGCAATACGTTTGCTACGAGTGTGGGTGTTTTGTTACTCACGGACAGAGTCTCGTTGACAAACGTCCTCTTTGTGCCTTCATTAAACTGCACTTTGATTTCTGTTTCTCAAATTTTGAAACAAACCAAGTGTGTAGCTACTTTCACTGATACAATTTGCTTCCTACAGGACCGTTTTTCGAGGACCCTGATTGGAAGCGGTGAAGAGCGTGACGGTGTGTACTATCTTACGGATGTGGTCTCAACGAAGGTTCATGCAGCTACGGTTTCCCTTGATAAAGCTTTGTGGCATCGACGTTTAGGACATCCAAGTTTTTCAGTGCTTTCTTCTCTACATTTGTTTTCTCAATGTTCTTCCGCTGTTGGTTCTGACTCGTGTGATGTATGTTTCCATGCAAAACAAACACGAGAAGTGTTTCCAGAAAGTCTTAATAAAACTCAAGAGTGTTTCACTTTAATTCATTGTGATGTTTGGGGTCCTTATCGTGTCCCTGCCTCATGTGGTGCAGTTTACTTTCTAACAATTGTCGATGACTATTCTAGAGCAGTGTGGACTTATTTATTACTTGAGAAATCCGAGGTTCGTTGTGTTCTTGCTAATTTTGTCAAGTATGCTGAGAAACAATTCAGTAAGATGGTTAAGACTGTTCGTTCCGATAATGGTACCGAGTTCATGTGTTTGTCTTCTTACTTTCGCGAGAATGGAATTGTGCATCACACCTCATGCGTTGGCACTCCACAACAAAATGGGAGGGTTGAGCGTAAACATAGGCATATTCTTAATGTTTCTCGAGCGTTGCTTTTTCAGGCTTCTTTACCAATCAAGTTTTGGGGAGAGTCGGTTTTGACAGCTGCTTACTTGATCAATCGCACACCGTCTTCTATCCATCAAGGTCGAACTCCGTATGAGCTTCTGTATGGTTGTAAGCCGGACTATTCCTTGCTTCGTGTTTTCGGATGTGCTTGCTATACTCATCGTGTTTCTCGCGACAAGGACAAGTTTGGGGAACGAAGTCGGGTATGTGTTTTTGTTGGATATCCTTTTGGTAAAAAGGGTTGGAAGGTTTATGACATGGAGCGCAATGAGTTCGTTGTTTCTCGTGATGTTGTCTTCTGTGAGGACTCCTTTCCTTACTCCGCTGCACAATCTGTCACTCCTGTCATTTCTTCGCATGTTCCTCTTGATGATGACTGGTTGATTGCTTCTGACTCGGTTGCTGTAGACAGGGGGAGTTCTTCTGTCCTAGAGGCTGTTGCAGACAGGGGGAGTTCTTCTGTCACCGAGACTGCTGTAGACAGGGGGAGTCTTAATTCCCCTGTTTCTACACCACCTGACTCCTCTGTTTCTGCCTCTATTCCTAATCCGCCTAGCACTGTTGTCACTCAACCTGTTCCAGTTTTGGACTCTGTTCGTCGTTGTCATCCACTCAGTTGCAGACTCAATCTCAGAATCGTAAAAGTACACGTCAGACTACTCCGTCAGTTTGTCTACATGACTATGTTCTCTACAATGTTGTTAGTACACACTTTCCCGATCACGCTCTTCCTGCTGCTTCTTCTCATTCCTTGTCTTCGGTTCCAGGTGTGACTTTGTCTCCTTTGACTGTTTCTATCTCCGATGATAACTTCTCCGCAGGTCATCGGGTTTACTTGGCCACTATTGTCTCCAATGTCGAACCAAGGCACTTTAAAGAAGCTATTCGTCTTCAAGTCTGGAATAATGCTATGACAAAGGAGGTAGATGCGCTTGAGATTCACAGAACTTGGGATGTTGTTGATCTGCCTCCCAATAAAGTTGCAATTGGTTGTCAATGGGTCTACAAAACTAAGTATAATGCGGATGGTTCGATAGAACGCTATAAGGCTAGGCTGGTGGCTCTTGGTAATAATCAGGTTGAGGGAGAAGATTATCATGATACGTTTGCTCCTGTTGTTCGCATGACCACAGTTCGAACTCTCTTACGTTTGGTGGCTGCTAATCAATGGGAAGTGTATCAAATGGATGTTAATAATGCTTTTCTCCATGGTGATCTTGATGAAGAGGTCTACATAAAGCTTCCTCCAGGTTTTCGTCACACTCACCCTGGCAAAGTATGTCGTCTTTGGAAGTCTCTTTATGGTTTAAAGCAGGCTCCTCGGTTTTGGTTTAAAAAGCTCTCTGATTCGTTGCTTCGTTTTGGCTTTGTGCAGTCATATGATGATTACTCGTTGTTCTCGTATTCTCGTGATTGTGTTGAGCTTCATGTTTTGGTTTACGTCAATGATCTTGTCATATGTGGGAATAATGGCTCCATGATTCAAAGTTTTAAGGACTACTTGAGTCGCTGTTTTTCCATGAAAGATTTAGGTAAACTCAAATACTTTCTCGGTATTGAAGTCAGTCGTGCTTCCGACGGTATCTTTCTTTCTCAACAAAAGTATGCTATGGATATCGTCTCTGACAATGCTTATGTTGGTTCTCGTCTTGCTTTCACGCCTCTTGAACAAAACCATGGGCTGGGTAAAGATGATGGTCCTCTACTTCTTGATCCTAAGCCCTATCGACGTCTTGTTGGTCGTTTGCTATATCTTCTTCATACTCGTCCTGAGCTCTGTTATTCGGTTCATGTTTTGGCTCAATTTATGAAGTCTCCGCGTGAGGCACATTGGGAAGCTGCTTTGCGTGTTGTCTGTTTTCTTAAAGGTGTACCTGCTCAGGGAATTCTTCTCACGGCTGATAAGGATTTGACACTGACTGTTTATTGTGACTCTGATTGGTCTTCCTGTCCGATATCTCGACGTTCACTCAGTGCTTATGTGGTCTTCTTGGGTGATTCTCCTATTTCCTAGAAGACTAAGAAGCAGGACACTGTCTCTCATTCATCTGCTGAGGCCGAGTACAGGGCTATGTCGGTTGCCTTGAAAGAAATAAAATGGTTGCGTAAGTTGTTAAAAGGTTTGGGTGTCGAACTCTCTTCACCTGCTCGTCTGTTCTGCGATAGCAAAGCTGCTATTCACATTGCTACTAATCCGGTTTTCCATGAGCGGACTAAGCATATAGAAAATGATTGTCATGCTGTGCGGGATTCTTATCGTGACGGCATTATCACTTTACAACATGTGCGGACTGATGAGCAACTTGCAGATATCTTCACTAAGGCGTTGGGGCGGGATCAGTTTCATTATCTTTTGTCCAAGTTGGGTGTTCATGACTTACACACTCCAACGTGAGGGGGAGTATTGCGGATAACTTCTCATATATTGTGATAAGGCTTCTAAGTTATTGAGATAAGGCTTTAGCCTAAGTTTATGTTATTTATGTTTATCTTAAAGCTTATTGTATTTTGTATAAATACCCAAGTTTGGGAGTTCAATAAAATCAAGTCAGTTCGATATCTGAATTATACAGTATACTATTTGCAGAAGAACTTCCCAGGTATGTCTTATGATGAGCCCTTGTTGATGGATTTAGTTACTTCTCAATGCTTTCAGTAATCTGATATGCCCCACCTTTTCAGATGAGTGGACTTATTTCTTGGAGCGGCTTGGTTGTAAATTGTAATGATGAAAAAGATTTTTTCAAGAGTGAAGAAAATATATTGCAGCTTCGCCATTGGGTTTCTTTAAGGGGACAAACTTTGTTTAGAACAGGTAATTTATACCATCCCCTCCTACTTATATTCAACAAATGGTCTTTTGTTACTTACAGCTTTTTTTGTATCCTGCAGTTAGAGGAATGATGTATTATAGGCGGGCACTCAAGCTTCAGAATTTTGTTGACATGGCCACTGAAACAGGTCAGACGTGATTACTTGACTTTTGTTAAACTAAAATCAGTTACAGGTGAAACACAACTGTTCTCAACTGACTGTATTATGCTATTCTTACACTCTACAACCAAAAATACTGAAGCAATGTCGGTCAATGTGTTAAGTTCTTATAACATTTGTTGTGTTTGCAGAAATATTAGCAGAATACAAATTCTTTCAGAGAGCAAGAAAAGAAAGTTAAGAGGCACTAGTAGACCGCAAATATACTTATGTTGTTACCTGCAGAACTATGGAAATCAGAAGTGAAATGGAGACAGGAGAGCGAAGGACCTAATGATTAAGTTCCCTGGTGAGGCTCATTTTTCATATCCAATGCTGCAGCAATCCCTCTCTCCGTGTAGCATACATTGATGAGGTTGAGAAACCCTTAGAAGGAAAACTGTTCTACTCGGCGCTTATATATCAAGGCTGTTGGGAATTGTGAGAAGGTAGTTTTACTGTTTGAAATCTTAACAGGGTAGCTAAAAAATATGATCTATTTGAAAACCCCCGGATTTTGAACTTTGAATCTGTTACTTTTTAATGGAAATATATCGGATATTATTGCCTGGTCCAGCAAAAATAGGAAAAGGGAAATCCGAAAATCAGAACAACGCTCTCATTTTTACAAGAGGAGAAGCTCTCCAGTCTATTGACATGAACCAGGTGACCTAATTTTCCCGAAACGGGAGTTTCCACAACATAAACATAGTGCACTATTCCTTGTTGATAGAATGATAGTACTTAAGAAGCACTGAAAATGAGGAACTTGCTCGAAGAGTTCAATAAAGACCAAAGAGTACGAGCACCTACTATTCTTGGCTTTAGAGAACATATATTTACGAGTTAATTAGCATTTTTTCTCAAAGGTATTGTAAATATAGGACTATTCCTTGTTATTAACTTCTACACCTCATGGTATTTGTAATCTGAACGGTATTCATAGTCATTAACTTCTACACCTCATGGTATTGTTGCACTTTTGTAATCTGAACGGTTTGATCTATGGTAAACATTGTTATTTGCTTTTAAAATGTTGGCTTTTGCGTTTGTTATTTTTGCACAAAGATGTCTGATTTAACATTATTCTGTTAGTGTTTGATCTTAATCTTTATCACTTGGTCATCTATATTTATCCTTCTTCAGGTGTAAACACTGCAAGGAGCATGTTCATGAGGTAATTTTTTTTTTTTTGAATTTAATGTTAAATTATATTCAAAAGAAAAATAAACGTTTTACAAAGTGTATGTGGTAAAATGCTTTAAAACAGGTTGAAAATAAATCATTCAGCAGAATCTAGCTTGAAACCAAACTTGAATGGATGTGCTTTGACCTCCTTTAAGTGTGCTTAGCCGGTTGCGGACGTACTTGTCGATCTGCTTAATCAGGTGTTCTGCCGTTAGTGGGTGTTCACCGTGTATTCTTCCATTCCTTTCTCTCCAAAGTAGGTAGATGGTAGTTTGAAAAGCATAACCCAGGATGAATCTTAACGTTTTATCAAGAGTATTACCCGCAAGAAGAGAAAGAACATCTTGCCAGTGACTTGTGTATTTATCTGCGAGGAGCTGTTTCACTAACCCTTCCCACACTAACTGTGAATAAGAGCATTGAAAGAAAAGGTGATCTCTTGTCTCTAACGGGTGATTGCAGAAGATACAGCTTGCGTTAGCCTGTGGAGACTATTGCTACAGTTTTTCCCCTGTTGCAACTCTGTTCTTGAAAATCAGCCAAGTAAGAAAAGCATACTTAGGAGTGGCTTGTGTGAACCATATCACTCTGTATTCAGCGAGCTGAGGGCGAGAGACATGGATGTGTGACCAAGTTTCCTTGGTAGTGAAGCTGGTTCGGTAAGAGTCATTTTTTCCCTTCCAGAGCGGTACATCCTGCATCTCACAAGAGTGATGAAGCTGCAGTTTCTCTATCTCGTCCTCTACAATATTAAGTAGGGAGAGCCTATGTCACCGTCTCCGCTGCCTAGTCAGTACTTCAGCCATGGTGCTTGTCTTTGAGATTCCGAGATCAATAAAACCTCTGTCCCCCAATACATCATGTAAACATCCCAGTTAACACCAGTTATCAAACCAAAAAGAGGTTGATTCACCATTATGCACTTCCATCTTAATGAACTGCTTTGCTAGGCTCCTGTATTTCAAAAGTTTCCGCCAAATCCATGAACCACACGTTGTGTTATCCTTTTCTGCCCAGAACGAACCACTACGAATAAGAGACCTCTTCACCCAATCAACCCATAAAGAGCCTCTAGCCGAAGAAATTCTCCAAATAAGTTTAAGCATGCTCACTTTATTTGCTTCCGCGATTGATCTTAGCCCCAAACCTCCTTCACTCTTTGGCAAACAAACATCAGACCAAGCCACTTTAGTTTTCTTTGCATTCAAAGAAGGTCCAGACCACAGAAAAGCTGAACATAGCCGATCAATCTCCCGAATGCAGGATTTAGGGAGCCTAAACGCTGAAATCCAGAAATTGGTTAGACTAAACAAGACTGAGCCAATGAGCTGAAGTCTACCAGCAAAAGAGAGCATCCTAGCTGTCCACTGTGTTCATGAGGTAATTTGACTTTCACATCATGTGTGACATCGATGAGCTGGTTGCAAAGACAGAGAACTTCTGGAAGAAGAAGTCAACAACTCTCTCTCTCTCTCTTTCTTCTACTCGTGTTAAAACGTGAAACAATATGTAAATTTCTTATATTGTAAACATATTTTTTACATGTTTTAATTTTGACTGAATCGATTAGAAATTCTAAGCAAAAAAAAGCAAAGCTCCACCAAGGACAGTTTAGTCTTTTTACCCTAAAAAATGCTCATTTTTGTAAATATGGACAAAAATACCTAAAATGAAAGTTTTGCCATCACAAATGCCTAAATCACCAGTTGTCAAAAAAAAAAAAAAAAAAAAAAAAAGAATTTTGCATAAACACCCACTTTTCTACAAAGTAATATCACCTACATTCACTTTCAACTATTGATATACTTTTTATATGTTTATTGACTATGCTACCATCTTAACTTAAATTTTATTAACAACAATACATCTAAGATCTTTCTTTCTTCCTCTATTATCTCTATCTTTCTAATATTTTCTCTCTCCTTTGCTCACTCTATCAAAACACCAATAGCCTCTAATTTCTTCTCCTTCCATGGCTTCTCTAATTGTATCTATCTCTTTCTTTCTCTCATTATCAAACTCAACCCTTTCTTCTCCATCCTCGTGTCTCTCTTTTATCTCATACACTTTCATTTTTCAATTTTCTTATCCATCCTCTCTTTATCTCTCATCTTCAAACTATAATTAGATTGATGTTTGATTTGAACAATAAGTGAATGATGCTTTTCAGATGTAGAAAGTTTAATTTTGGATTTTAGGTGTTTTTGGTGGATGTAATTTGGTGGGAGTTTGAGAATTTGCAATTTGGGTTGCTGATTCAGTTATGATTTGTGAAATTATTATTTTAAAAGGGGAATACTTTCCTCAGGTTAGACTATCTTTGTTCAGTAGTAAAACCATATTACTGAATCCATGATAAGCAATCCATGTGGTCATAGTTTAGGATTAAGAGTTTAAATGTTTAGGATAAGCAATCCATCATTCAACGTTTGTCAGTGCGCAGTATTGCATCTATAGCGGAGTACTCCTACGCCGAAGTGTAGCTGGTCCTTATCTAACGTGTGTCGCTGGTGAGGAGCCTGCGGCATTAATGCGGGCTGTTCATCACGGTCCCAATGGAAATCACTCCGGAGGGCGGACGCTGGCCTTCAAAATCAAGAGACAAGGGTATTTCTGGCCTACTATGATAGCCGACTGCGAGGAATATTCTCGAACCTGCGAGAAGTGTCAAAAGCATGCTCTGTCAATCCATCAGCCTACCGAGCTCCTGTCCTCGGTGTCTGCACCTTATCCATTCATGAGGTGGTCTATGGATATCATTGGCCCTTTACATCGGGGACCGGGAGGAGTTCAGTACGTACTAGCTCTTACTGATTATTTCTCCAAATGGCTGGACGCAGCGGCCTACGCGAAAGTGACAAGTGAGGAAGTAGAGAAGTTCGTGTTGAAAAGCATAATCTACTGGTACAACGTTCCTCATGAAATCGTCACAGACAATGGCTCGCAGTTCATCTGCTCGCAGTTCGAAGGCTTTTGTGCCAAATGGAAAATTTGACTCAGCAAGTGAACTCCTCATTACCCACAAGGTAATGGGCAAGCCGAGGCAATGAACAAATTCATATTAGCTAACTTAAAGAAACTGCTCGGTTCTCGCAAAGGGTGCTGGCCAGACGAGCTACAAGGAGTTCTTTGGGCAATCCAAACAACACCTCTCCGAGCCACTAACGAAACACATTTTTCCTTGGTTTACGGAGTCGATGCTATAATCCCAGCTTACATAGAAGTACCCGGAGTCCGTTCTACGCTAAACCCACTCCGAGCCGTGGAGAATGAGGAATTTCTACAGGATACCCTCGATATCATAAATGAGCGTCGGGACCGAGCTTTAGTTCGGATGCAGAATTACCAGAATGCCGTTGCCCGCTATTATAATTCCAAGATCCGAAGTAGGCCTTTGGCAGTTGGCGATCTAGTCCTTCGGAAGGTCCATGAAAACACCGAAGAGAACAATGTAGGAAAATTGGGAATCAATTGGGAAGGTCCATATAAGATCACCTGCAAAGTCCGAAATGGCATTTATAGACTGGAAGATTCAAACGGGGAACCAGTTCCGAGGTCATGGAAATCTTTATATCTTTAAACATTGTATCGAACTTTGATTGGCTTGATCCCAAAATGGTACGTAGGCAGCCCACTTCGGGTCCAGCTATCCGCATTTAATAAAACTAAAATTTTTCTATAAACTTTTTGCGTTACTTCGCACAGCCACTAAGAGCCGAAGTCTTACTTCGTAAAAATTTGAATACCAAAGTCTTACTCGTGACATTTGTTTAAATCTTCACTTCGTAATTTTAAAACCGAAGTTTCACTTCATTAAATTTTAAGTACCGAAGTCTTACTTCGTGACATTTGTTTAAACCGAAGTTTCACTTCGTAATTTTAAAACCGAAGTCTTACTTCGTGATATTAGTCAAAAAAATACCGAAGTCTTACTTCGTGACATTAGTATCTTTAAAACCGAAGTCACACTTTGTCCCCTTAAAACTGAAGTCCCACTTCGTATCTTTGAACCGAAGTTTCGCTTCATGTCTTTGAGCCGAAGTCTCACTCCGTAAATTTAAACGAGTTCCCGTACTAAAGTTGTGATCGGTGTTGATTTCGCAAACTTCGTATTAACTTTAAACCGAAGTCTTACTTTGTATTAACTTTTACACCAAAGAATAATCCTCGTCAATTTTCTATCGGCTCTAAGATAATTTTATGGCTCTTCGTCGGAAATTGTTTCGCTAAGTTTATTCGGTGAATTACTTCACTTCGTAAACCCTAGCGAGTAGTTTTTTAATTTTGCGACTATCAAAAAATCATTTTTCTAAATGAGTACGGAGCAGGCAAAATATAGCAAAAAATGGTCAACCGATAAAACAGGAAATGTTATGGGAGGGTCACCAAGACCAAAAACTTTTCGAACCGAGTCAAAAATAAATAAATAAAACAACAAGGGGCTGGGGGGCTACGTGGGCCCAAAACAACCCCTAAGAAAGAATTCACGAAGTAGTTGGGGAATCAGAACCCGAACAGAGATCCACAACACTCGCGGTCAACTCCTCGGGAACGTCAGGAAAAAGCTCGGACAGTGACACCTCGGGTGCATCAGCCTTGGGAGTGTTAGCTCTGATAACCTCCAGTTCCTTGTTCGACATCTGCTCGATATTAGTCCCAGATTCATCGATTATAATACTCAGTGGGGGCTCGCTGCACAGCAATTTAGGGGGAGAGTCCGCCAAGAGGCTGGAGAAGGCTGAAATATCAAAGTCACGGAGGGTTACCTTCGCGACATCGCTGTCAGCCTTTTCTTCATCAGCTCGGATAGATTCGAGCTCAGCTTCGAGGTCAGTAATCTCTCCCTTCGAGATTTCCTCGATCAGCATCCAGTTTGCCTTAATCTCAGCAGCCCTGACCAGAGCTGGGTTTAGACGCTCCCTCTCCTCGAAGTGCGCTCTCACATCCTCTATCAAGGGGCGAAGGGATAGTCTCAGCGATTGGCGCTCTTCCCTCCGAACCTTCTCCATCTTGCAACTGTTACTAGCCTCCAAGAGCTGGTTGCGAAGTTCGACCTCATGAAGCCTGTTCTTGGCAGCCTTCTCGCTCTCCAAGGCCACGCAATAAAGGTCACCCGCTTTCTTCAACTTCCCCCTGAGATCCTTGTTGGCAATTCTGAGGCCAAGTACTTGGAGTTTGGCTTTATTCATCCGGTAACGAATCTGCTCGGCCTTCTCAACAGTTTTGGCATTTATTGCCTCCAATCGGGTGAACTCCGCCACCTGGACATCTACCTTGGACACCTTGTTTTTTAGCTTTGTCAGTTTGGAGACCGAAGGTGAGGCAAACAACTGGTCTTTATAAGACGCCATGGAGTTGTCGAACTCGATCATCATCTGTAGGAGTCAGCACGTTAAGTCAAAACAAGGAATATACGTTTGTATTAAACCCGAGTGAGTGGACTACCAATCTCTACGATTTTGTGTGCAAACCAGAAGAAGTTCCCACGGTTGGTCTCAGACATATCAGCAAAAGCCGGGAAACAAACTCCAGGTCGGGCATAGCTTCTCATCAAGTCTGCTGGAGAAGTAGGAGGAGCTGTATAAAATAGATAAGTTATACAACTTTAAAGTCAAAAATGTACACCCATTACCCCGGGAATCCTACTTACCACGAGGTGAGGGGCGTTGTTCCTTCGGGGGGAGACTAACAGAGGAACCTCCTGATTCCTTGGCGCTCTGGGGATCCCTGGACTTCTTTTCGGAGACGGGGTCTCCATCCCTGGATTTCTTCTCCGAGAGGGGAGCTGCTACATCCCTCAGGCAGGATTTACCGTGCTCGTCCCCCGAGGAACTGGTTCGAGCTCGGGTTTTCTCGCGCGAAGAAGAAGAAGACTCAGGTTCGTTCCTCTTCTTCGTCTGCTCAGCCCTCTGCGAGCTCCCATCAGCACGACCGCTATCTGGAGCTGGAAGAGCAGCCTCTACCTCCCGGGATTCCTCACTAGAATCCTTGATGACAATCACGGAGGGTTCGGAAGAATCAAGGAGGGGAGCTGGGGGCCCGCTCACATCAGGAGTGGAGGAATCAGCATTCCTAGCAGAAATGCGAGCTTTCCCTTCAGCAAGAGCAGCGGCCATCTGCCTCTTCACCTCCTTCTCTGCATTCTTGAGCTCCCTCTTGAAGATCTTTTCCTCTCTATAGTCCATGTTGAAAGTGTCAAAAACTAGAGGAGGGGATGACCGAACGAGGGTGCGCCTTCTGAGTCTAGCTCCGGACTCTTAAATCCTCTTGCATGGGAAGGAATCCCATGCGTTCTGGCCTTGGCTGCAGAATCGGGAAAAGTATTCCGCAAATGTAGCGGATAGCTGGCCTCGCTCGAAGTGAGCTGAAACAAAAAAGAAGTATTGGTAAGAAGTAATGATATTAGATTAGTTAACATTAAGCGAAGTGTGCTACGCTACCAATTTTTGAAGTCCATTTCAAAATATGCGAGCTCGCTAGTAGCCCAAGGGGAGCTCTATGACAAGGAAAAAGAAGTATGACTTTCTCCATTTCTCATCCTTCTCCGGAAGGTCGTCAAAAAATTTGAGCCCAGAGAGCGGACTCACATAGAGGGTTCCTTTGGTACGACCTGTCTTGACGGAATAGACATGGAGAAAATCGGCCAAGGACAATGAGTAGTCAGACTGTTCTGCCAGAGTTTGAAGGCATAGAACTGTCCGAACAACATTCAGACACATCAGAGGAAGGGCGAAGCCCAGTTCGAACATCATCCGCATGATGAGTTCGAGAAGCGGGAAGGATAATCCGCACGCAGAGAAAAAAGACTCAAACACACAACAATAACCGGGAGGGGGATTTTCCGGTGACTCGTGCACTTTAGGGAACCAGATTTCGATCTCTGAGAGGATCCCGCACGACCCTCTTATTTCTGCTTCGTCGTTCCAGGAAAGAACAGACGACTGGTAAGGACCGAAAGCACCGGGGATGAGCGGTTTGACAACTTTACTCGGGGATTTTGGAGGAATCATGGTTTTCGAGTAAGAATAGAATTGATCTGAAAAACTCGATGAATTTTCCGGCGATGAGCAAAGAACAGAGAAGACACTAAAAGCAATAAACTGAAAAATAAAGAGGAGGAGGAGAGATTACCTTTATATAAGCCGGGTTGCAGATCAATTGGTGGGAACTTGTCCTATGGGAAGGTTGTTAAAGGAGGGGGATCAGGGTTCGAGGAACGCCTGGCGCACCAATAACCTACTGGTGGATTTGGATGAATAGTTTCTGTCAATGGTGAGGGGTTATGATCGATGCCCTGCAGGGCCAGCTTGGGGTCCGTAGGGACGGCTAGCGAGGGATTAGCAGGGTCCACGGACGGTCTGTTGGGGCAGTAAGCGGGGGGCTAGTGGGGTCCACGGGACAGGTTGTCATATAAAAAACCTCCCCCCGCTAGCCATCCCAACGGACTCCAAGCTGGTCCTGCAGGACATCGATCCTAACCCCTCACGGTGGATAGGAACTATTCATCCAAATAATCAATTGGTGACAGCTTGTCCTGTGGGAAGGTTGTTAAAGGGTGGGGACCAGGGTTCAAGGAATGCCTGGCGCACCAATAACCTACTGGTGGATTTTTATATCCACAGTGATGGGTTAGAATCGATGCCATGTAGGGCCAGCTTGGATTTCATTGGGACGGTTAGCGGGGGGCTAGCAGGGTCCACGGATGGTCCGTTGGGGCAGCTAGCGGGGGGGCTAGTAGGGTCTGCGGGACGGGTTGTCACATAATCAATTAGTGACAGCTTGTCCTGTGGGAAGGTTGTTAAAGGGTGGGGACCAGGGTTCGAGGAACGCCTGGCGCACCAATAACCTACTGGTGGATTTGGATATCCACAGTGATGGGTTAGGATCGATGCCCTGTAGGGCCAGCTTGGGGTCCGTTGGGACGGCTAGCGGGGGCCAGCAGGGTCCAAGGACGGTCTGTTAGGGTAGCTAGCGGGGGGCTAGTGGGGTCTACGGGACGGGTTGTTACAATAAAAATTGAACCACATCCACATCCACAGTGATGGGTTAGGATCGATGCCCTGCAGGGCCAGCTTGGGGTCCGTTGGGATGGCTAGCGGGGGCTAGCAGGGTCCACGGACGGTCCGTTGGGGCAGCTAGCGGGGGGCTAGTGGGGTCCGCGGGTTGGGTTTATACAATATCAATTGGTGACAGCTTGTCCTGTGGGAAGGTTGCTAAAGGGTGGGGACCAGGGTTCGAGGAACGTCTGGCGCACCAATAACCTACTGGTGGATTTGGATGAATAGTTTAGGATCGATGTCCTGCAGGGCCAGCTTGGAGTCCGTTGGGACGGCTAGCGGGGGGGGGGGGGGGGTGGGGAGGGGCTAGTGGGGTCCCCGAGACGGGTTGTTACAGATCAATTGGTGGCAACTTGTCCTGTGGGAAGGTTGTTAAAGGGTGAGGACCAGGGTTCGAGGAACGCCTGGCGCACCAATAACCTACTGGTGGATTGGGATATCCACAATGATGGACTGGGATCGATGCCCTGCAGGGCCAGCTTGGAGTCCGTTGAGACGGCTAGCGGAAGGCTAGTAGGGTCCACGGACGGTCCGTTAAGACAACTAGCGGGGGGCTAGTAGGGTCCACGGGACGGGTTGTCACAAGTTCACTCGCACTCTCCTTTATGCGGAAGCAAATATTGGGTTATTTGTTAGCTTAAATCCCATCTCCCTGTCACAAATCAAGCAATGCTTAGATTTGTCTTATCTGTTTAAACAAAATCTAAACTAAAGAAATCGTTTTCATCTAATACCATAATTAAGAATTATACAAGTTAGAAGTATTCGTAGAGAACCACCATGTGACCATTTTTGGATTTTGATGGCTATTGGCAATGCTATCTCCATAGTCGTACATATCCTCGTATGGCCAACATAAATCTAACTGAAACAAAACCAAAACTAAACAATTGATTAAAATTTAATTGGTTTTTCATCATTCCATCACTTTTAAAATCAGGTTTGTCTACCTTTTTTATCCATCCATGAGAATAATTCGGATGTCGTGTAACTTCTTTGGAATAAAATTCCCACGTCTATGAAGATAGAACTCTTTTTTTCACGCTTTTTTTTTCAAGGAGTACAATCCAGTTGCATTGGATCTTGAACCTGAACCAAGTAAAATCAGAAGAAAAAAATAATATGAGATAAAGAGAAATGAAATTGAGTAAGGAGTAGCCATGGTTTAGCTTCTTTGTTACATTTATGTGAATATGACAAATATGTAGAGGGAGATCAACTGACATCTTTTTTTTTTTTTGTTAAAGGATGTTCTTGGGAGGTTAACCAACATAATAGAGATGTAACTATGGGAGAAAGATGAAAATTTCAGAAAACAAAACGATGGAAAGGGTGAGAACATATATAAGAAATTGAGTTGATTGGGAGTTAAATAGGAGACAAAATAGTTTGAAAACTTGGTTGTCTTTCATTTCGGCCGACGTGGTGGTTGATGTGTGAACAAATTTAGGGATCAGGAAACTGATCTTTTTTTTCTTTTGATTTTTAAAGTGAGATATTGAAGAAAAAGAAGGATGAAAGTGTTTTATATATATATATATATATTTTATATTGACAGTTTTTTATTTTCTTTTATTTTTGTTATTAGTGATTTTTTAATTAAAATATCAAAATAAATCATATTTGACGCATTTTTATTGGTCAAGTTTATAGTATAAAGGATATGCCTACTGGAGCGACATTCCTTTCTCTATCAAACAGTGTGATCTAAGAGACGACAAAACCGTCAACTTCTGTTAACAGATTTCCCGCCCGACGTCGGCTCCAGCGTCGGACGTACTCTTGTTTTTTTTCTTTCATCTGTTTGTAATTAGTTTCTTTATCTTTGAAATAAGGCGAACGAGGGATGGGTTTTGTCATTCAAAACCTGCAATCGTTATTCGCTTCTTGTTATTGGAGTTTGTTCATTCGACAGAATAAGACGGTTCAGTATGGAATCACACTTGTGATTCTCTTTGTTTTCAACCCTATGGTGATTCGGGAAACACTCTGTGGAAGGATTCACCAACGGGACAGTTCATCTATCTTCTGATTTCACATCCGAATGCTTACAACATCGGTCGTAATACGGTGTTGCTTTGGCTACATCAATTACAGATCAGTTATCTCTAACGTGGTTGTTATGAAGACGATCAATGGCCAAACACATAGGATGACGAAAGTTATATGATCTTTTGTCCCACAATGTGTGAGGCGTTCTCGCATTCGTGCGTTCATTTTCCTTTTGCTAATGGAGGACAACCCGTCGAAGAAGTTACATGAAGCAATCATAAGGACCGTTCATTTCTGGAAGTCAAAGAAGATTATCAACAAGAGAACAGAGATTATGATACACTCATGGGTGATATTTACAACCACAACAATGCCATTGCCTTGCGCCGAAGATGGAAATGATTATATGGTTTGTGATGTAACTGATGGATCACAACCTTTTGATCTTGAAAAAAAGTATTGGAGTTTCATAAAAGAAGTGATAGCCAAACAAGAAGATCAAATTAGATTGAAGACGAAGACAATCAAGGAAAATAACAGATTTATCAATCTGTTAGCATGTAAGGCTTATCTAATAAAGAAAGCAACGTGTAATTTTGCTTTTTCGTTTATTTCGGGTTACTTAAGTTTTGGTTGTATGAATTGTAGAGTCAACTTTCATTGTATGCTCATTGATACATTTGTAATCTCATATTAAAGTTAATGAAGTAGATGTTAAAAAAAAAAAGGATATGCCTACTGAAATTCTTGGGTTTAGTTTTGTTTACACAATTCCATGCATTATGATGAAATATGATGGACCAGGTCTTATTTATTCTAGGCCCCCAATTTTACAGTTTGGTTTTTACTTCTTTCACATATATTGTGACGTACAATGCACATATGGGCCTCAATTTTGAATTGAATGGCCCACGAGAAAGCTGTTTTTGTTTTCACCACCTGTGGGAAATTAAGTAATAAAAAAAAATAGAGAAGATGAACAGCTATAATTTTTACGAAAGAAACCGACGGATCGGTATTGTTCTTTATCTACCCAAATCTTTCAATCAATCGTGTTTATCATCGAACCCATCTCCTAGTTAAAGCAAATTCCGGAACCAATATCGATTAGCTAAGCTGAGATTGTATGTGAACAACAAACATTTAGTTTGTACTAGGAGAGTTACCCGCACGCTTGTGCGGGCAAGAGTTAAATAAAATCAAAATGTCAAAAAAAAAAACCTATTTTCAAATTAGTTTTGTGTTCTTTTTAAATATGTTTTAAATTGTAATTAATTTTGTATTTTAAACTTTTAATCTGACATTTCTAAATGGACTTTCAATATATATTATTTTGTTTTAAAAAATGTTAAGCCCATTTGCAAAATGGGAAAAATCCATTGAGCCTGATCCATATTATTTGGTTAATTTAAATTAGGTAGAAGTTGGGTCAGAATAATTTAATATTTCGTTTAAACCATCAAGAAAATTTGGAAAGCAACCCTTAAAAGGGTTTATAGTACTTGATCATACAAACCTTCAAAATAATTATAAAGTTAGCATATACAAAAGATTGTTAACAAATATGCCTTCAGCTTAAACTTCTCCAGTTTACTCTTCATGCTGCATTATGTGCTTAATGTAATAACGTCCAGCAAATTCCGAGCTAAAAAAATAGAAAACACATCCATAAGTTAGACCCTAACATGATACACCACTTGATATTTTTGAACATTAAAAACTTACATAGCCTTGTGATTCTCAAGTCCTACAAACTTCGGTTTTAAATAGATCTTGGAGGAGGCCAATGTGTTTACAATACACGGCTCACCTAGGAATGTTTTAAGTGTTAAAAAGATTATTTAGATGAGTATACAACCTACTCTTACGAATTTTTACAATCTAGCAAGTTCTATTAATAGTACATACCTTCATACTCTCCAACCCTCCAGAAACGCAGTACACAAAACACCGGTTCAATTTGATATGTGAGATGGCATCCAGTTGACACCCATGAAGACATGAAAAGGTTAGCATAGTAATCCATTGCACGACACTTTACAGTTTCATTCCTACAAATGAATATACTTGTTACACTCTACAAAATAAAGTCAGACTTATAAATCTTAATATGAGTAAAGATGCAATAAATGTGACTTACCTGCCATTTAATAATGTTAAAACAACTTTAGAAACACCATTTCCATGATTTCTTCTGTCATCAACAGCTACTATACATCCGCAAACATCTATTTTTGGAAAAAAGTCAAGAATATTTTTAGAATGTTTGTATCCAAAGCTTTTGGTAAAAGTTCAATTTGTACTTTTCTATTGAGGTACCAATACACAAAGTTCCAAAATTCTTTTAGAGTTTCTAGATAACTCAACACAAAACTAAAAAACAATCCATTCCAATTTGGTTATACTATGTTAAAATAAATAAATTACAATTAAATTTCGAAAAACGTACCGAAAGATATGTGATGATTGATCCTTCCACGATATATCATCCAAATCTTCGAATCGGAAGTAATTTTTGGAGTTGATTGATTCGAGCGGGAACATGGTTGAATCATCCGTAAACTTGATCTGTAAAGGATGATGAGTATTCCTCTCCCTGAGGGTTGGATTGATGATTTGGAAATTTCGAATCTGATACCATTCGCCCTCATAAATATACTTCCGGAGCTTTTTAAGTATAGTTGGGACAAAGGCGACCTCAATCGTGTCACCCTTCAAGGTTTGTTTAAAATCGTGTGAGTAATCTAGCATATAAACACTATTAAAATAAAGATTTATGTAAAAACGATTTTCGATTAATTGCTCTAACCTTCGTATCCACAAGAAGAAGAACTCGTTTTGTGAAGAACTCAGTGACATGCCAAGAATTCAAGACTTTAGCGTGAATACACCAGTTCGTTCGTCCTCGATGAAGATCAGAAATGTAATCGATTCTCATGATTTTACCAAATTAGGGTTTCGTACTCTTGCTTCACTGTTTTCGAAGACGAAAATGGGATTTCGGATTTGTAAGAATATAAACAGTCACGATTAAACGTAGCGTTGCGTCTTAATCGTTTTAGTGTCTTTTTTTTGTTTTTTAGTATTTATAATTTTAATAGGTATAATTATGATTATAATTACAGATTAGTAGTATTTTTTATAGTCGGTATATTTGATGTTAATCATTGCTAAGACTTTGAGAATAACACTTTTTTTTTGTCCTTGCATCCATACATGCATTGGTTAATTTTGATAATATAATAAATTTTTTAATCGAAACTATAATACATAATTGATTAATTCATATTTATAATGCACTATATTCAATTATACAATTTGCTTGAATTAAAGTTGTTACTGCAATAAAAATATGAGGAATATTCATATTACAAAATAGATGACAATTAATTAGAAGTCTTACTTGAGTTTTAGCTAGAGACATTATATTCTTAAATAGTATCATTTGAAACTCATCTATTTACAATACTGTACATGACTATATATTCTTAGTTAAGAATATTCTATGGTGATGGATACTGTCGTCTGATTATTTTTGTCTTCCATATAATAGGTTTATAAGACTTTTTAAGAAATAATGTTTTTACCAATATAGAACAATTGTTTCAAACCTTTTAAATTTTTGTTTCTTGAAGATAGGTAAGTCAGAATTTTATCAATAATTAAACTAATAGATTAATTGGTTGCTATTTTTAGAATTATACAAAATTAGCAGTTAAGTTGTACCTTAAGAATTTTATTTCACTTTTTAAAAAATGGACTCATTTATTAAATATATATTATTCTAATAAATATGTAAACTTTTATATATTTTTTTTGAAGCCCATTTTCAATTTTCATGAATTTGATGAGCCCAATACAATCGGTATGGTTAATTAAATCACGATGGATAAAGATTTGCGTCACATTAATTTACTACGTTTAGACAATAGAAATTATTTTTGAAAGTAATATAAATTATAGGTCATACAAACATTACAAATAGTTATAAAGTTTACATATTCATAATAATTTTTATTTAAATAACCTGCCTTCACCTTAAGCCCCTTATACGATTATTCTTCATGCTCCATCATACGATTTATGTAGTAGCATCCAGCAAATTCGGAGCTAAGTATAGAAAGCAAATTCATAAGTTAAACCCTAGCATGATATACTACATGGTATTAATAAACATTTAAACTTACATAGTCTTGTGATGCTCAAGACCTTCAAAATCCGGTTTTAAAAAGATCTTGGAGGAGGCCAATGTGTTTTCAATACACGGTTCACCTAGAGATGTTTAAAGTGTTATAAAAGTTTTGTAAATGAGTATAGAAAATAGATAGTCTTTAACATTTATTAAAACTTGTAAGTCCTATTAACAATCATACCTTCATACTCTCCAACCCTCCAGAAACGCAAAACACAAAACACTGGTTCATTACGATATGTGAGATGGCATCCTGACGACTCCCATGAATACATGAAAAGGGTAGCATAGTTGTTTACTGTAACATCCTCTTTCTAAAATTGGGATGTAGGGAAAACCGAAGGAATTGATTTTTGGTTTAATTAAATTCTGGTTTAGTTTAATAAAACTAAAAACCCTTATTTCTTCTTCTTTTTGTCGACACTTCCTCCTTTTTGTGCTTTGGTCGACATTGTCATCAGAGAGAGGGAGAGAAAGAGAGTTAACTCTTGGTTATTGAGTGTAAAGGAGAAAGAGAAGGAGATCAAGCTTTTTCCTTAGTGTTAAGAGAGAAACAGAACTGTCAGGGTTTGGGAGAAGGAAGATCCGACGGGTCAAATCGTTTTGAAAGGTATTGATTTTTGGTAGGGTTGTAGCTAAGAGATTTTCGTACACTCGCCTTTTTACAGAAGTGAATTTGGATTAATATTCTAGGAGATATTGGCATTTTCGTGGGGCGTTTCTTCTCATTCGCGGATTGAGACCAGCGGGTGTTACGGGGATGATTGCGGTTTCATCTATAATCTGATCGTGCTGAAATTTTGTGGGAAGCTTCTGGACGTATATACCTTGCTTTTCACCGGAGGGATTAGAAAGTTAACGGTTCGTTTTGGTTTCGTGGTTTCACTTGTGAGGTTGTTCTTTTCTATTTTTTTCTGGTAGTTTGTTTACAATATTTGTTTGTTGTTGTGATTGGTTGTAGGAACAAGTTTGGTTGTTCTTGGATATTGGAAAGCCTCTCATTTGGTTGTATTTAGTTTTGTGAATCACTTGTTAAGTAAGTGCAGGACCATGGCTTATCTAAGCTGGAGATTTTTTCTAATATGCTTGTTTATGTGTTGTTTGGCTTGTTGATTGTTTATTGATGATTGTTGGTTGATGGTTGATGGTTAGAGATGTCTCTATTGCTTGTGTGTATAGAACAGTAGATGGGAGGATTGCCTTACTGAGTGTTTATTAAACACTCATGCATTGCAATATGTGTTTGTGGTGCAGGTAAAGGCAAAGTGTGACCGTGGAATCAGGGCGATGAAGAGGAGGATGTTCTAGTGGTTCGTTTGGTTGTCTGGCTTCTGTTAGGTTGCTAGAGTGGAGTCCTAGAATGTTGTTTAGGATTGCTGGTTCTTTGGATGTTGTTTGGATCATTAGTTTGTGATTGTAATTAATATTGGCTATTTATATTTATTGGATATTGGTAATGTTTTCCGCTGATGATTGTGATTGTGGTTAGGTGGCTAGTGGGTATGGGACCACTAGTTGTAGTTTATTATTATATTATATTATATATTTGTTATTATTATTTATTATTAAAAAAAAAAAAAAGTCGGTCGTTTCATTTACTGCACGACACTTGATAGATTCATACCTACAGATGAAGTTAATACAAACATTTTTTAAAGAGTGAGACTTAAAAATCTTAGCAACATCAAATGTGGAATAAATGTGTCTTACCTGCCATTTAATAGCGTGAAAACAACTTCGCCAGCATGTTCTCTGTTGTCAGTTACAGCTACTACACATCCGCAAACATCTATTTTTTGCCATAAAAAGACATTTTTTTATTTCAAAAAGATGAAAAATTGTTTCCAAATCTATCATATACATAAAACTATTTAGTTTCTAAGTTCTGTTTGTACTTTTATATGGGAAGAACCAATTCTCAAAGTTCTAAAATTATGTAAAGTATAAAGATTCACCAACACAAAGATAGCAATATCTAAGAATAATTGTTTCTGAATCTATCATCCACATAAAACTACTTATGTATAAGTTCTATATTTGTACTTTATATGGGAGGGACCAATCCACAAAGTTCCAAAATTATTAAAAGTCTAAAGATTAAACAACTCAAAGATAGTAAAAATCTTTATCCACAGGGTATAATTGAATTTTTTTTAAACCGTATATTTAAAACGTACCAAAAGAAATGGGATGATGGATTCTTGAACGATATATATCACCCAAATCTTCGAATCGGAAATAGTTTTTTGAATTAACTGATTCCAATTGATTCATGGTTGATTCTTCCGTAAACTTGATTTGGAAAGGATGATGAGTATTCCTCTCCCTTAGGGTTGGATCGATGATTTTGAAAGTCCTAATCTCATACCATTTACCCTCATAAATATACTTCTGGAGCTTTTTCAGTGTTGTTGGAACAAAGGCCACCTCAATTGTGTCACCCTTCAAAAATTGATAAATTGTGTTAGTAATCTAATATATAAGACTTTAAAAATATCAAATATCAGTAGAAATTATCATTTGGGAAATTCTCTAACCCTTTCATCCACAAGTAGAAGAACTCGTTTGCTGAAGAATTCGTAGACATACCAAGAATTCAAGACCTTGGCTTGGATACACCAGTTGGTTTTTCCCCGATGAAGATCAGAAATATAATCGATATTCATGATTCTATCGAATTAGGGTTTTTCTGTTTTCTCTCTTTGTCGGAGACGAAAAGGGGATTTCGGAACTGTAAGAAATCAAAGAGTCACGATTAAACGTTGCGTATTAACGTTTAGCGTTATAACTTTTTTTTTCACTATTATATATTATTATTTAAAGTATGATAACAAAATGAAAGACAGGATTCGTTTTAATAGATATATTTTGCAAGGTTCTAATTTAAATGTGTTTGAGATTTAATTGTTTAAATTAAGACTTTATCATATCTTAAACAATAATTTTTACCATTACGTAATTATATTTTCTATTCTAATTACATAGCAAAATACCACAATTTTAATTATATTACAGATAATTGTAATGAATAATATGAGTAACATTGTATTTCAAAGTTCATAAAAATTTGTTTAACTAATTATCGAAAATAAAATTTAATCTAAAATTCCAAAACAATGTTCAATTAAAAACATAATAATTAAACAGTCTCAAAAACCTATTTGAAAACAACATTAAGTGTTTTGTTCTGCATTTTCCATCTTTATCAGTAATTAACACCTTCAATCCTTTTCTGGTTGTCACTCGAGAGAATGCAACATAAAGCTGTCCATGTGTGAAAACCGGCTTCGGAAGAAACAATCCAACATGTTCTAGCGTCTGACCCTGACTCTTGTTTATAGTAATTGCAAACGCCACGGTAATAGGAAACTGTCGTCGTCTCATACGAAAGGGAAACTTTGCATCAGGTGGACTAACATACATCCTAGGGATAAGTACCTTATCTCCAACCTTTTTTCCTGTCACGATTCTTGCTTAATGTTTAGTGATACAACTTTTTTTTTTCACTATTATATATTATTATTTAAATTATGATAACAAAGTGAAAGACAGGATTCGTTTTTAATAGATATATTTTGCAAGGTTCTAATTTAAATATGTTTGAGATTTAATTGTTAAAATTAAGACTTTATCATACCTTAAACAATAATTTTTACCATTACATAATTATAATTTCTATTCTAATTACATAGCAAAATACCACAATTTAAATTATATTACAGATAATTGTAATGAATATTATGAGTAACATTGTATTTCAAAGTTCATAAAAATTTGTTTAACTAATTATGGAAAATAAAATTTAATCTAAAAATCCAAAACAATGTTCAATTAAAAACATAATAATTAAACAGTCTCAAAAACCTCTTTGAAAACAACATTAAGTGTTTTATTCTGGCATTTTCCATCTTTATCAGTAATTAACACCTTCAATCCTTTTCTGGTTGTCACTCGAGAGAATGCAACATAAAGCTGTCCATGTGTGAAAACCGGCTTCGGAAGAAACAATCCAACATGTTCTAGCGTCTGACCCTGACTCTTGTTTATAGTAATTGCAAACGCCACGGTAATAGGAAACTGTCGTCGTCTCATACGAAAGGGAAACTTTGCATCAGGTGGACTAACATACATCCTAGGGATAAGTACCTTATCTCCAACCTTTTTTCCTGTCACGATTCTTGCTTCGATTACATGATTGGCCATCTGAGTAATAATCAGCCTCGTACCGTTACATAAACCTCCCTTAGGATCTATATTCCTTAACAACATGACAGGTGCTCCTATTCTCAAAGTCAAAACATGGCTTGGCAGTCCAGAAACTTGAATACTGTTTAGGAATTCCTGAGTGTAGATCATATCATCAAGTCCGCTCGTATCAGACGTTTCAATACTATCAGAGCTAAGATATCGTCTTTCCTCACCTGCAAAATTTAAAAATTAAATTTCGTATATGTTTTGAATATTAGAAAATTTTCAAAAAATTAAATTTCTATATCCTTTTTAATTTGCATACCTGGAAGCTTAGTAAGCATAAACTGATTTATCTTATCAACATCGTCATTTCTTGGACTTAGAATAGCTCTTTCACTAAAGAATTTTGGGTCAGTCCTCCTTGTAAATTGTTCTCCGTAGATCTCTTTAACTATTGCTTCAATAGGATTTCCACTTGTATTAATTAATAAATCATCCGGAATTTCTATCTCCACATCCCCACTATCTGACTCGTTAATTTTGCCATCCCCGATATCAAGAAGCCACTTAGAAAAAGTAGCAAGAGCACCTGCATCCATACTATTACGTGCTTTGCAAAGTCTCAACTTTTCGGTAAGTTTAAGAACTTTACAACTATTCCAAAGAACAGATGAGTTGATAGATGCTAAAACTGTGGCTACCCTTCCACCTTCGGTAATAACTGGTAAAATCTGTCTAAAGTCACCTCCTAACACAACAACTTTACCTCCAAAAATCTGGTCACACTTCATGATATCTCGCAAACTCCTATCTAAAGTCTCATAACAAAGCTTGTTCATCATTGGAGCCTCGTCCCATATTATGAGCTTTGCTTCTCTAATTAAATCAGCAAGATCAGATTCGGCATCTATCAAACAAACAGAATATTCATTAAGATTGATTGGAATACCAAATCTTGAATGAGCCGTTCTACCACCTTCCAAAAGCAAAGCAGCTATACCACTCGAAGCAACATTAAGAACAATATTACCTTTAGACCTTATATCAGCACCAAGAATAGTCCACATAAAAGTTTTTCCAGTACCTCCGAAACCATGGACAAAAAACATACCACCTTTACTGTGATTCACAGAGTGAATAATTTCTTCATAAACACGTCTCTGCTCATCAGTTAGCATAGGTAACAACTTATTGTACAATTCCTGTTGTTTTTGAGGCTTATATATTCTCTCATCTGCGATAAGCCTATTTTCTCCTGTGTTCATTATACTATCATCTGGTCTAGGCATTGTCTCGAAGGCCGTAAGAGATGTCCCATTCGATCGTAACATGAGTTCTATTTCAGTTAAACATATATTTTCTATCTGAGTCCGCGACAACATTAGACCTACCACAGAAAATTTTAAACATTTCATTATATATAAATATATATATTTTTTTCTTCGAAAACGGAATATTTTGATAAAAGAAAATATTTTTTTGAAATACCTGGATCGTTCCTGTTTCTCCTTTCTTTAAACAAAATATCCTTACACAAGATGTCTTTCGTTTTATTCCAAACTTCAAGAGGAACAGTTAAACTCTTTGTATGCAGTAGGATCGCAAATAACTTTCTTAAAAATTCCCCAAAACACCATTCACCTGCTTCATTTATAGCTGCAATGTACTCCTTATCATCATCCAATAATCCCAAAGCATAGCAAGCTTCTTGGAAATCACTATAAAGTACACCATTGACTGTTTTTAAATAGTCAAAACTTGTTGGTCCTGGAATTTTATTAAGCAGTACTCGCAAGTAATAGGCTTGTCCTACAGAAGGCGGTACATACGTAATTCTGCCTATTGCAAAACTTTTCCGTTTCTCTGATCTTGGCTTCCAAAGTTTTTCTCTCTTATTCCACACAAATTTAGATGGAAATTCAGCATACGTAAGTGCTCTGGCCTGGGGATAAATCTTGTTTCATTCCATCCAGCCCAAAAATTTAGAAGTTCTATTTGTTGTACGTTGCAATACATCTTCTATTGGATCATCCTGATTGTAAATAGCCAATTCTTTTCCTGGAAGATGAAACGGGAGTTTTTCTACGGCTGTAGTACGATAACAAATCGGGAAAGCAAAAATTCGCCAAGAAGCCTCACATGCAGATACATACCTAAAAAATATTGGATTAGTTTGTCACGTATAATTTAATATGAGAATATTTAACAATCCTATTAAGTTGTTACCTGCAATTGAAAAACTTTTTAATTTCATTTTCCTGATCTTCTTCTCCTACTTTGGCTCTAACATAGTCCGGACCTTTAGTGATGTACTTGAACAAATATTTAACTGAACGTGTCTGGTTGCACCACTCAACATTTATATGAGCACGAAAACGGAGTGATAAATCACGATTATAGGGAATAACGTAACTATTATCGTATTGAAATCCTCTTTTCTCCACGATTCTCCCATCGTTACGTCGTCTATATATTGGATAGCCAGCATCGTCGACAACAGTATTATCCATGAATGGTTTTGGGAAGAATTTATTGTTGAAACTTCATTGGAAAACTAAAAGTCTTCCACTTCATATTTCTTTTTAAATAATTTATATGTAGCTAATTTTTAAAGTTATGTTTAAAGAAAACTACTGGTTTTTAAAAACATAATTCGTTATATGTAACTAATTTGTTTAGCTCATTATATGTAAATAAATAATTAATATATTTCATTTTAAATCAAAGCAAGAATTTTTTAAAATCCAACTACTAACTAAATATAAAATAATTAAAATCCAATAAAATCCCTAGAACGCCATAAAAATTCATGGAAGCCAGTCTTCTATCCGCGAGTCCTCTTCCTCGATCTCCTATAATTCAATTAAGTAGAACGTGAAAAAGTTTATAAACGAATTTCGTTTTCATCTATTTTATAGCATGAACTAAGATGTTATTCTTACAATTCCATCATTTTCGCAACCTCAGAATTGCAAGGATTGAGTGTTATTCGCGTACAAACTGTAGAAGATATACTTCTTTTTCCTGCAAAGTTATAACAGAATTTATTCCTTTAAATACACGATCATCATAAATATGCAATAACACAAATTATACCTTGGAAATATACCTTGGAAATCTTCAATAACACCCCAACGAATAACACAAATTAAACGTTCACCCTGGAATGATTTTAAAGCATCATAGAATTCCCCAGCCGTTTTTTCGAATAATTCACACCTTAGTAGGGTTCCACTAAAATTAAAGAATTAAAATTTGTGTGATTTAAAATAATGGATTAAGAGTATGATTATGTATAATATAAAATATATATGAGTTTTAAAATTTACCTGAAATCACGAAGATCAAATGAGATTTTGTGATTAATTGAGATATCCTCTCCTTTTTTTTAATTTTAAGATTATCTTCAGTACTTTCCAGCTCATCATCTTTTTCATCTTCTTCAAAATCTTGGACATAATCTTGGTCATCTTGATCATTGTTACCACTGTTATCTGTTTGGTATTCGCTATCATCATCAGTTTCTTCCTCAGTATCATCCTCTTCTTCATCTTCTTTATAATCATCATCGTCCTGATCTCCAACATCAATGTCATCATCAGAGTCTTCAAAGATCGTGCAATCTGTTTCATATTGATCATGAAAAGTAATGTTTTTCTTTTGATCTGAACCATATCGAGTACAGTACTTAAATAACATACGGATATTATCACTTTGTGTGACATCCTCATGTTTTCCATTATTTTCCACCCCTTTGATTTCCTCTTTTTGTTGTAATTCTCTGAAATTACATCTGAATTCGCCAACATTTACAACCTCACCAATAATGTCTGTATAAAATTTACATTAGTTCAAATATAATGAATCTCAAATAGTATTTGAAATTTCTTTTTTAAAAAAACTGAATTATTCCCTTACCGATTAAGTAATCTTCACATTGGGTACCATCATGGATGAGTTTGAAATCGACGAAATCATAGAATTCTTCCCCTCCAACAATTGAATTCTCTCTTATCTTGGTATTGTACAAAATAACAATTTTGTAACGATGTGTAGTAGCTAAACATGAACCATTCTGTTCAACAACCTTAAAGTCTTCGAAATCAAGCCAATCACCAACCTTGAACTTTAAGACAAAACGATCATAAACATCTCCACGAAAGGAGCATTGGACCTTTACACCCTAATAAAACATAGTATTATTAATTATCGGATAATACGATTTTGTTACATGTCTTTAAAATATTTTTAAAACCTTATGATTTGTAACTTTCAGGTATAATTGCATATAAACTTATTGTTTGAAATATATAATGAGCTTATAATTAAATTAAAGTAAATACCTTAATATCAGTTAAAACCATCTCCAAACTTGGACCTTTATCTTCCCACAGACATAAGACCTTCACACGAATTTTCCATTCATATTTTGAAGAGTTCAAACGCGAAACATCATCGAAAAGGCTATACCTAACCATAATTTCTTGCTTTTTTCGTGTGTTCTGTGGTTTTCTTCTCTGATTTAGGTTTAAAAAATCAAAAGTGTCGAATAGACGTATATATATACAATTTTATATATTCGCAATTTACATTTTTTCGGAAGTGATATTTTTAAATTCCTGTTTACCAAATCATTTTACTATTCTGTAAAGATCTCCAGACATTGATATATCTTTATATTTCCTTCTATTTTTGAGTTAAATAGTAATCTTCTTAATGATTATCATTACGGCTTAAAATGCGTAATTTTTTTTGTTAAAAAAAAATAAATCATGATCTTACATTATATTCTAAACTGTTTTAAATATAGAATATCTCTTAAGATTTTCAACCCTACTTTACATAAGGTATAAAATAACAATTTTAGATTTTTCTAACAATGATCTACAAATTTTTGAACATAATAATTATCACATTTTTAAGAATATTAGCATCATTATGTCTTTTCTCTATTTTTTTTCAAAATTGAGATAATAATCAAGAACCTTTGTAACCGATCGTTTAGATATCATAATATTCATAATACTATTCTCTAAATATCATGCTTATATTATCCTTACGTCTGAATATGAGCTACGACACCAAGGATTATTCTTCCATATGCAGATTGTTTTCATTAATTAATAAAATTATTCAAAATATTAGACATAATTTTAAACATTTTTTATGTTAATAATAGTTATGAATATAACATTTTATTATTTTATTTTGTTCTTATATAATAATCAAGCACCCTGGTATTCGGTCATTTGATTGTCATTATTAAAGTATAATCTTATATTATTAAAATAAATTATCATTGGACTATTTCTATCTCATAAAATATTCAACCATCTAAAACAATATCAATAAAAATACGATTATAAGATCGCATAACATTCATCCTACTATTCTTGAAAAATCGTCTTCCTCCTTTCTTCACGCCTGATTTTTTGCAACGACACCAATCATATCTTCTTCCATACGCTGCCTATTTTTAAAAATAATAACAATGTTATAAATTATATATAATGGAATTTGATTGAGATTATTTGAAGATAATTACCGTGTAGTTTAGAAGGAACGGAAACGACTCTGTTTTTTTGCGATCAATAGCTTCTCTGCAAATATTCATTAAAATAGGATTAAGATCAGAATTTACAGACAAATGGTAATAATTTGTTTCATTAAATTTTCGTATCAAGATGACTTCAAAACACTTTTGATTTGTATAATAATACCAAACGTTTGAGGATGATCCAAACAAATAATTAGTGTTAAAAACACTTTTTAACATAGAATTACTACCGAACAATAGCCGAAAGACGTTGTGCTGCTGACTCTGAAACTCTAATCTGTTGATTAATCACACTAAATGTTGTTATATCCGTGAAAATAAGAGTTATTAATTTAAAACAATAACTATTAATTTATTTAAAAAAATATACCATAACTTTTGGGATATTATCGACACCATTCACCGTCTTTCTGCAATAATAGTCAGTAAATGCAAATGTTAATATGATTTTCTGAATCAAATATATTTATATATAAAATTAATTTTCCTTTTAAAATAAAAATACATGTTTTTCACCATACGATCATTGGTAGATTCATCTAAACAATGTTTAAATTTAATTTGATCATTAGAAATATATTAATATAAGGAATTTTAAGTTTAGCAACATACCTTTTAGCAATATATTTGAAGATGCAGAATTCAAATTAAAAATTTCGATAGCCCTCGCCACCTCCACCTATTCATTTTTTATATTTATTTGTTAGAACCACATACTTATAAATTAATTTTTATAACGATGATAGAGTAATTTACTATTAAAATTTAAATTACCAAACATCTCTCATCACTATGATCATCTTCAGAAGCTTTCCTGCAATATAGAAATAAGTCTTTCTATTTAGCATCATCAAACTATAAAGATTAAAGTTTAAAGTATTAATAAATAAAAGACCTAGATTTATTGTCCGAGAATATAGAACTAAGATCACGACCATGTACCAACTCACCTGAAACATAAGAATTAGTATAATCGTTTTTACAAAACAGTTAATAAATCAAGAAACCTATACAATATAATATAAGAAGTAATAATGAAACCATACTCAAAGTTTTGGTAATGCTCGAACCTGCGTTCCAAACAAATACTACAGAAAGAGGACATGAATCATTAAAACACGAACACGAATACGAAGAACTATATAAGGGATCATCAAAACTATAATACATATATAATTTGAAGAACATGAGAGAAAATTAGGGTTTTCTTTATTTTAAAGATTTCAGATTATAGAGAATGATTAGGGTTATACCTATTATATATATATATATATGTTTACAACCTATAATTTTAGGGTTTCGAATAGGTCAGTATATTTTGGTTGGGTTTTTTTTTAAAGCCCATTATTTTAGGTTTTAGCGTTTTAAAATTTATTAAATCACGTTTTGACGATTATATAGATTAGATATTTAATTATTTAAACTTTTTATAATTTTCTAAATTAATTTGAAGGGTAAAAACGTCCAGATTGGATTCTCATTAATGGCAAATTAGTAATCTTAAGTCTGAGGATGAATGTGGTGCGTTTCAGCAACCTAAATAGAGATCAAAAGCTTGTCCGAAAATTTTTCAGGGGTAATTTTCATTAAGGGCAAGAGAGGTCAAATTTTGTGAGATTGGCTGTGAGCCCTCTCGACTTCTCCTTTAATATATTAGATGGTAAGATTCTAATTTTCTTTTTTAACTTTCATTCATTTATCAAAAGAGTTTGGGTAATATTCTCTGTTTATATGTGGATACTTTCATGTTCATACATATTTTTTTTCAGAAATTTAGTTAGATTTGTTTACAATTTTTGTTTTGATGTCCGGAAATTTGTTGTCATGTTTTCCACATAAAAAGAAAAAAAAATTGTTGTTATTTGATCCAATACGATTGTAAATAGTTTAATTTTTCTTTATATTTATTTAATAGATTACATCATGTATCTGATTGTTCTTAGATGTGCTATTTAGAACTCCCTTTTAAAACACACTATCTGATTTCATTTATTTGTTCTCGTACTGTGAAAATTAGAACCAGTTATAACCAAAACTGGCTAAGAAGAAGATACTTACAGATAAGACTCTGTTACGATATCCACTATAGATTATTTGCCTAACCTCTTCATATATTTATGGGTTCGTCCTAGCTGCTTCTTCTCTCTTGCACAACCATCGAGGTTCCTTTACCCGGCGGCGCCAAGACCGATCGGCGTTGCTGGGCTTTGGTTGCGTCATCTCTGTCCTCTCCTCTTTCTGCAAATCTCGCTCATGTCCTTTTTTATTTTCACCGGAGTCTTCCTTAGAGTCCAGATCTCAACTCCGATATTGCATCAGCTTCATCTACTTACCATCTCTCCTCTGCTTCTGTCTCCCTCTCTCTGTGAGGTTACTCGTCTGAGTACCCAACTGCCTGAGTTCACCCCTCAACCCCCCGAATGCCCTGGTAACCTTGGAGACTATCTCTCGATCTGGCTTTTTCCATAGTCAACCTTAACATCTCTCCTATCCTCGGATTTATATCCTCTCTCCAAGTATTTTCCTTGGCTTAAGCTGGACGAGAGCTCTGTGTTGACGCTGGAGCCATTGAAGATCTTGACGAAGAAACCCATAACCTCGGCTTGCTCTGTCCCAACCTTGTTATCTCTTTGGCCCATGTTTGGTCCCCAATCTTATCTCGGAACCCTGGTAGATAGTCTACTTTGCCTAGACTATGATTCATCCCTGCACTGGAACCTACTCACACCTGCCTTAAATTGCTTTATATCAAGTTCAAATTGTTTAGCACCGGTGTGTTATGCTTGGTCAAGACGAGGTTCCCACGATAGCAGAATATTGGTTTCTTACAATTTGCTTGAGTATCTTTTGTGTCGAGTTCAGTTTGAATCCATGTTTGGTCTAAACTCCACTCTCTTCCACCCTAGTCAACGCTTGATTTGCTTAGTGGTATCACTAGTTCCAAGACTGCTTCTGATCTCTAAGTCACCATTGTTTCTAGACTGGCATAAGAGTCCTTTGAAAACCGTGTTTATCGGATCTTCTAGGGATGTTCTCTTTGATGGAGAAAGCTTGGTGAAGCTTGGCATTACGATCCCACCTATACATAGTTGGGGTTACCGAGCTTTTACCAGCCTCCTATCTCCACCTCTCCTGATTAAAAAGCTCCCAAAATAGCAAATCATCTACTTTATGAAGTCCCCTCATAGAAACTTGAAGATTAGTGGCATTATGGCCCCACTCTATGGAGTAGTGGTTACCACAAGCTCTTTAAGCTCTTCTCACTCAACCTTGGACCTGCAACTACTTTAGTAGCGATCAGCCCTCAGAGCCCTACCTTTGCTCGACCTCTTATCAAAGTTCTACCTAGAGTAGCCCCCCTCACTCTGGTGAGACAGTCAGCTTTGACCCTTTCATCGCCAAATAATATTCGATCCAAAACAATGGCCACCCATTCCTCCATTGACCTGCTCATGGAGTTCACATCGACTTGTCTTGATCTCACATGTTCCAGTTTGCTTCCTAGCATGTGCTCCATAGCTCTCAAGCTACTATCGATTGTCCCTATCTACTTATGTCTCTATGTTGTTTTATGCTTTGGACAAGTTCCCTTTATTTTGTATCCTAAAAACTTTCTCTACCCTATATGTTACCTTCTATTTTAATGGAATGATCATCTGTTAGATCAAAAAAAAAAACCTCGTCATATATTTAATAGCAAATTTTTGTAATGTGTATAGGTAAATCTATACCATGATTCACAAACAGAGCCCACTAAACGTTGGTGTTTGATTTATGGAAAAAGTTAGTGCAGGTTCATCGATCAGTTTGTAATTCCGCTAAGCTCTATGATCAAATCTATATAGTTTCATTTTGCTAGTTTTGATATGTAATGTTTTTTGGTTATTAATGCTTATTTTAACAAATTGTAGAACTTTGGTAATATTATTGAATAGCGTATGACATAACAAATTTCCCAAAAAGCTTAAACCTTTTTAACATAAAAAGTTTTTGGTTTTTAACCATTTATATAATTATATATTACATTTATTATGTTTTAACTGCTAATGCAACCGTTTGTCAGCCAATCATAAAACTCCCGCAAACGCACCCATTTTAAAATGCTAAACCAGTCATTCAAAACGCTTAATAACGCTTAAAACCGCAATCGCCCGCTTCCGCAATCTCCCACAACCGCAACCGCAAACGCTGCGTTTGAACCAGTCAGGCCCTCAATAAGTTCCTCACATTGAATCACGAGGCCAAGATAAAATAATTATGAAAGACCAATGTACTTGATGTTTGGAAGAGACATATTTTTAGTTTTCTTGACTCTCACATAACGATTTTTGTAATGCAGTTCCGTGGGGCTGCAGTTGCATCGGTAAGAATGATCAAGCATCAGTAGGAATGATCAAGCGAGAGTTGAGAAGAATCAGTGGTTATTTGTTTTAATATTTTCACAAATAATATTATTTTCTGAAATTTCTAATGAAATGTTATATTTATTTAGATTTTTTTGAACTTATATGCGATGTGCCGTTAATTTTACATCATGTTTTCCAGGTTATTGTTAATTGGAATCTTATTTTCTTGTAATTGTTTATTTTATAATTTTCTCAGTCGTATCCGTACTTCATTTTCTCTCATCCTTAATTGGTAAAATGGTTCAGTAGAAGATATATAAAAAATATTTCAGTATCATTGATTTATTTTAAGTTATTAAATAAAAAAAATCCAATCGCAGCCGCAAACGCTTGTGGGAAATAGCTTTTGGAATACAGTGGTTTCAAGCGGTTGGGAGCGTTTGGAAACGATTAAGAGCGGTTTGTGTGATTGGTACCAATCGCTAGCAACCGCTACCACCCGCAAACGCAGCATTTGTTATATTGTGCCAATGCAAAATCATATCTATAGACAACAAATTTTCTGTTGACAAACTCACACTAAAAGTGAAAATAAATAAGCCAAATATCATACAAGTGATATGAACTATTCGAAAAGCCAATTAAATATGCAGAAATATTTTTCAAATACTTTAATACACCACTCAAGTTATATTTCTGAAACCCAACACACTTATAAATGAAGATTCAATTTGAATAATCAAATCATGGCAACAAAGCATTCATTTGGTCCGAACGTAATATTCAAAAAAAAAAGAAAAAGAGAGTTGGTAAAAACAAAAATAAACAAAAAACACATTGTAACAAACTATTTGGATTTTTGTCTCATTTTAATTTGCCATCAGCTAGACATAACTAGAAGATATTTGGTTATAACTTATAACAAGAAATTTCTACAACCACAATAAAGAATTTAAATAAAGAAACACAAAACGTTATTGACAGAATACTCATAATATAAACTCTCTACTCATACATATATATATATATATATAAAGTTAATTATAAGAACATCATCATAATTACACAGTTAGCACGAACATACAATATATATATATATAGCCAGCAAAACTAATACGGAACTTGATTAAGATCCGTGCTAGGACACAGATTGAAATTCATTTTATTTATATTTAAATTTTTATAAATATAATTTATGTGATGTTGATTTTTTTAATAATTTTTTTGGATAAAACGTTATGAAATAAAATCATATGCTAAATAAGATACGTTGAAAAGACACATATTTTGTAAGTTTTATATTGTTAATGATTCTAGATAAGTATCCATGATATAACACTGGTTAAATTTTATTTTATAAAAAATTTTGTATATTTTAGAAAATTTTAATATGTTGTATTAGTTTATGTATGGAAGTTATTTCAACAATGTATATTCTACATCATGACTTGAATGTCATTATAAGACATAATTTTGTAAATTTAGTTTTAAAAGCGAGTTATTATATTATGTGTAATTTAATATATTTTAATACTTTTTTCTTGAAATTCTTTCATATCATAGTGACATATTATTGACATTGCTATAACAAATCAATTTAGAGTGTTTATAGTTTCTAACTTTTATATCAAGTTTCAATATTTTAAAAAATTTTCAAAATAAATTACTTAAAGTTTATATTAAATAAAATTATAAATTTCAACAAAAAAAATATGAAATTGAATTGAAATATTCAAAATTTTACCCTTTACTCAGTAATTTTTTAATTAAATAGATATTATTTTTAAAGAATAATATTACTAAAGCTTGAATATTTTATAGATTGAACAATTTATATTTGTTTTTAAAAATTGAACTTATGGTATATCCAGAAATAATACTATTTTTTAACTATAATGAATAATACGATAATTTATTTGTTTCACAAAATTGACTCATATATAAGAATGAGAAGTGACATATAATGATAATTAACAAATCAATATGTTAAGTTAGATATCAAAAGATTTTATTTGATGAATAATTCAACAAAGAAAATTAATATGGTAAGTTAGATGATATCAAATGATTATTTATAATATTCTATTTAAGATTTTCGTAAACAACATGCTCTAGCAATAAAATCTTCCAAAAATAAATTAAGGTTGCACCTACTATTTAACTTGTTACCAGTTAATTTATAACCTATTTGTAACCAACTTATTAAAAATTTATGTCTTTCGTTTTATTATATAAGGGATAATAACTCCCTATTAATTATCCTGATTTAAATATATCAAGTAACACAAACTTTAACATATTTGTTATCGTTAACCAAAAAGAAAAAGAATAATAAGATTTTAAACTATCCTTAGGATCTGAATGGTAACCGCGGTTTTGGTTGTGCGGGGAAAGCGGTATTACAGTGCGGTATGTGTGGGAGAAATATATTTGCGGGACAATTGCGGTTTGTACAAAATAAGCGATACAGAATAATGTTTGATTGGTAAAAAAACTACTTGCAGTGCGGATTATATATTAATAATTAATTATATTTTTCGTATTAATAAATAAACAATAACAGATATTTATAAACCATTAATACAAAAATTGATCAAAATATAAATTTAACTTTTTAACATACATATTGTTAAATGCGTTGAATAGTTATAATATAAAAAAGTACAACACATTAAAAAAGTATTATCTATTACTTTGATTCTCCCACAACATATTTGCAATATTATCTCTTACTTGCGTCATATGTTCTCCATCTGTTATATCTGTTGAAAAAAAAAAATCAATCATCAGTTTAGTGGTTTGTAACATTTGTTTAGTCCTTGACCACTATTAATCTTCTTATAATTAAAAGAAGAGTACATTTAGCAAAATGTCCGAAATGTTGTTTCTAATTACAAAGATTGCCACTCAATTATTTAAAAAGGAAAACAGTTATTGAAATTGAAAAGGGCAATTTGGAGATAAACAAAATCGAAACCAATTACCCGACCCATTAAGGATTAGATCCGCGCATTTATCCGTTTGCCCAATGGGGCTCCGTGAGTTTTGATTTCAACTATAGATTCAATTTTCGCCAAAGCTTCGATTCGTTATTGGGCTGAAAGAGGTCACATGTTTTTTTAGGTTTATTTGTTATCTGGGCTTCGTCTTGGACTAAGAATGCCACACCTAATCCAATGTTTCAAATAACAAAAACATTATTAAAAGAAAATTAAAAAAACGTATCTTCTAAATTTTAGTCATAACATCTCCAGCTTACCAAATATGCTTTCAAATTTCAATAATTCGCTCCCTAAATTATCGCAATATAATCTCCGAAAATCTTTTATTGATAGTATCATATATTCTAACCTTACCTTAAATCAATCATCATCCATTTATAACTGAGTGAAAAATCTTCTCTTGATCGTATCCAAGATTTTATGCTTGCACGCAAAGTCTAAATATTCCTCCAGTTTAACCTAATCACTAATCTACTTATTACCTATAAATATAGGGATCAAATCCAAGCACAAAATCATCCTACACTTAAGATTTCTCAAATGTATGTCGATTAACACTTACATAGTAATGGCTGCATCCCACGCCGTTCTCCAAGATGTGAAGCCTTACAAGAGACTTCATGGAAAGTAGAAGTTAGAGTTCTTCATACCTGGAAAACGTATACAATAATGTTTGGTGAGACCTTTGACAATTGTCAAATACAATTCATTAGTTGTCAAGCGTAGCAAATCACAAGCATTCACAAAGGTATATTTTGATAAGATAATCTTTGTTCTTAGTTGATACTTTTTTTTTTAAATGTTTGAAAGTCCGCTTATTCTAATCACATATTTACATGAACGTGTATACATTTTATTTAGTATTATGTCAATATAATTCACAATATTTTTTTTTTCTCATCATTTTTATTTTCTTTTATTTTGTAGACATCGATTCGACAAATCATGAATGCTAGCTAAGTTAAATCTACGCTTTCAGATGGAAAATAAAACAAAGAATATCCACTTGCAATTAACTACCTTGAGGAAGATCACACACCTTCATCTCTAACATTTTAATCAAACAACCAAACTACTCCCAACCTATACGACATAAAGGAGTCAGTTAGACATTTATCCACCTAATTTTGCAGGATTATGTCTATAAAGTTTGTTACTATTAGCAATAGATAGTGGTAATGGTACTAACCTTTTTCATGTGTTTTATATGGAACTGGTGTTGCTTCTTAATTTAATACTCCCATTGAATAATTCAGAAGCTCTCACTTGCTAATTTCTTCGCTCAAGAACATACTATCAATCTCTACCATACAACTTTGGAACCTCCGTGATAATATTAATCATTGATGAGTCCATGTTTATAACAAATTTTGTTATATGATAACAAGATAAGATAATAAATTCCATTTCTGAATCAAATGTTTATGTTATCATTTTTCTAATATATGTAGTAGTAATTTCACATACTTCATAAGAATGGATCTCATTTCAGTCTTGGATAATGAGAACATGCAACTCAAATGACTAACTTTTTTTGCCAAACTATGAACTGACCTCACAACCATTTTTTAGATGAAGATTCATAATTTTAAGTGATTTTTGGACACTCTTTCTGGAAGCATTCAGTTAAACAATAAAATTAGATCGGAATCAAAGAAAGGAAGAGAAGAGGTAAATTTACAATTACTTACCCAAGTAATTCTGGTCACTCATGAACTAAGTGACGAAGTGTTAATCTGAAAAACCAAAAAGAAATCACTTTCAGAAATTGAGCTAGAATCTGAGGAGAAACCAGCCTTGGAGATAGATTAGACTAAATCTAAATCTATCCATTCAAGTAAGTAAGTAATCATTGGTGATGATGAGACAAATTCGGAGGCAGAGTCATGGAATTGTTGAGTATAGACTACAAGATTGGATGAAGAAAACAATCAAACATGATCGGTTGATCCAGTGGAGGGAGATGGTACTGGCGGTGGAAACGATAAATGAAAGAGGAGGAGGAGAGAAGAAAGAGAGAAATGACTTTTGCCGTGCCTTCACGTCTCAGTTCGGCTGATTTTGTTTTTGCCCCAACACAAAATATAATAAATCTTATATTTAATCTTATAAATTAGATGATTATTATGACATGTAACAAATGTCACCCTAAATTGTTGTTGGCTGTAGCCTGTAGCTAAGATCATATCTAATTGTTTTACCTTTTAGATTCTAAATTAAACCATAATTAAATATTAGCATTTAAATTAAACTTACAAGTATTATGATACACAAATTAAATTATAAGTACCATTGATTGTTAAATAATAAATAACAAGTATTATGATTCAATCTTTGACTAGAATTAGTACAAGTGCTGAAATAGAGTCAAAAATATGGTTTCCAAAAATATTGTACTCAGATCATGTTTTTTTTTAACATGTCGTTTATTTTAATTTTTGATCTTATATCAAGATCCCTTTTTAAAAATAGGTCATGTAATTTGTGTGTTTTTTTTTTTTTTGCAAATAGCACTTTACATAATTCATAATTTTAATTGGTTATCACTTTTGAAAATATAGTATCATTATTTTTTCTATTATAATAGTTTTCATGATTGAAAATGTAAATGACATTAAATAACAATATATATGATCATCTTTTATTTTCTAAAATATAGTAAACCAAAAATTTTGTACCGCTATGTATTGCATGTTAATTAGTATCCACATTTAAACCTATTAATTAAACTAAAGTGTGTTGGACGGATGCGACTGCGGGTCTAAATATTTCAATAAAAATAAATAGATTTTATATATACTACCGTATGATAATTTTTAGTGGGTTAAAAATATTTAAATCCGTTGCGGGATGGATCTAGCGTGACGGGTTTGAACTATCAAACCAACACTAAAACTTTTAACTTATTTTTTATATTATATTTATATATTTATAACCATAGTTGGGGGTGAACTAAGTTACAAATTCTATCCATATTTATTATATGAATTACAAAATATACCAACACATGACAGAAAAATATATATTATATCGCTCCAACTAAGATTTTAAAAATTGAAAAAAATATATATTAAAAACATAATATGATTAAATCGTCCGGCGGTGTACCGCGGGTTCAATCCTAGTTTAAACTACATTAGAGTTGTCTTAGAATTAACCGTTTAGAATTTAACTAATCTAAATTGGGCCGAAAATGACTAAACAAATAATAGGCCCAATAAAGTGGTTATTGAAACCTTCATCTTCTTTCTCAGATCTGTACCACGGACAGCTTCCGATCTACATCAATGGCTTCCAACTCTTATTCGTTCGCGATTCCAAGATGATTCTTAGCGATTCCAAGCGTTTTCGTTTCCGTTTCTGGTTCGGCTTCGGGAGTCAGAAACGCAGTGTGAACGGAGATTTCTTGCAGCGTAGGAGAGAGAGGGAGAGAAATTTAATTTTCTTTATAAATATAAATATTAAATATATTAATCAAAAAGTGTAATATTCTGTGCGGTTTTCGTAAATCTGCTTGATAAATGCTTGTTTGATTTGAAAAGTGGTTCATGTCTTTTGTTCAGTGGTGAATTCCGCAAATGTTTTTTTTTTTGAAAAACGCCCTAATACAATAATTATGTTGAATGGTGAAATTTTTGCAGGATTGATAAAATCTTGAAAAACACCCCGCTTTTCTGTTCTCCATTCACAGCCTTAGGACATCTCCAACCCATATCTTCATTTTTTTGTTCAAAATGGAGTAACTCTATTATGGGATTAGGTTTTACTCCAATCCTACTCCATTTTGGAGTAAAAAATAGAGATCTCCAAATTGTAGTGTAAAGAAAAAAAAAGAGGTCTCCAAATATAGAGAAAAAAATGAAGATCTCTATTTTGGAGATGAAAATGAAGATGGGTTGGAGCAAAATTGACTCCAAACTCTATTATGCAGATGGAAATGGAGATGGGTTGGAGTTGGTCTTAGTGTGAATTCGATTACCAATTAAGATTAAGGACCCCATACATTAAAATAATATTTTCTATTTTATAATCCTGAGATGACCCCTTCGATAGGATGAGGGATGGAGATGGTCAAGTTGAATACATCCGCCTAAGTCACAAAACTTTCGGAAAATCTATCGGAAAAAACTATCCTTAGTGTGAATTCGATTGCCATTAAGATAAGGTTTGGTTTATTCACTCAGATGTTATAGAAAAATTGGTTTATTCCTCATATGTATATATTTAATAAAAATTGTTCAGATATTTAGTGCATTGGGTGTAATTACAATTAGCAACCTGAGTTTATTTTTTACTTTTAATTACGAAAATATTTAAAAAAGTACACATCGGCAAACGATTCCACGTCGTTATTGATAGTGAACGTCTGATTTATATTACTTCACAGCTGAGTTATAATACTTAAAAGAAAACGAAGGTCTCATAAATTCATATGACGGCTGAGTTATAATGCTTGGTGGATGACTTATAGCAAGAAATAAACTGAAAGTGAACATCTGATTTGTATTACTTCACGACTGAGGTATAATACTTAAGGGAAACCGAAATATTTCATAGATTCATATGACGGCTGAGTTAAAATGTTTTGTGGCTGACTTATAACAAGAAATAAAAGTAAACAGCTGAATTTTATTACTTGACGGCTGGGTTATAATACTTAAGGAAAAACAAAAGGTATTTTAGATACATATGACAGCTGAGTTATAATGTTTGGTGGCTGACTTATAACAAAAAATAAACTTAAAGTAAACGTGTCATGCTTTGTTTCCGCATCTATCTGCAGAACTCGACACCCTCTATAATCGGTGTTAAATACATATTTGTGTCTCTTTTACCCAATTACCGGAAACAACACTTACCGAAATTGGATCCATGAAAGAAAATGAAGAAGAATGAGGAAAATGAATAAGAATAAGTGTAATTAAGAAGTGAAAAACAAGGTGAAGAAAAAGGTAGAAACCATGTAAATATTTCACTTTTTAACCAGTTAAAAGAATAAGAGTCGAAGGAACGACGTTTCGTATTTCCGGAGAAGATGATGACATGGAATGTTGACATGGATGATGCGTCCGAAGTGGCAAGTCAGCCACCAAACAAACATGTAAATCAGCCTAACTAAATCAGCCATCAAACCAGATTATAACTCAGCCGCAACATGAATACTATTACAGTAATTAAAAAGGAAAATAATGTCTTCCAAATTCAGCCGCTTAATGTCATAACTCAACTGAGAAATTGTAACTCAGCCGTATTGTTTAATAAGTCAGCCGTAACTTAATGATATTCTAGTAATTAATCTTTTGCTACTAAGTCAGCCGTAAAATAGCCGAGTTGTCCAATAAGTCAGCTTATGACGGCTGAGTTATGGTAGAACTCAGCCATTTTCTCCTAACTCAACCAGATTTCATTAAGTCAGCCGTAACGCTTGGCTGAGTTATGCTCTAAGTCTAAGTCAGCCGTCCGCTCATAATTCAAATGTTTTTTTTCAATAAATCAGCCATAACATACCATAACTCAGCCGTCATTACCTCTGTAACATGTTACGACTGAGTTATTTAATACACGGCAGCGATTTCTGAGTGGTACGTCTAACGTGGCAATGACATTTTTGCAATTACGTTTTTTCCTGTAATATAAAACAAGAGCACGCTGGGTATTTTGGAAAAATCTGAAATATCCTAGTAATAAAAAAAAGTTTTTTATAGTTCTGATAATATTACCTAAAATGTATGAAATCTGAGTAAATTTCCCCAAATTATATAATACATTGTATGAGCCATTCAGAATGCAATCGATAGGTTGAAGTAATGGAAACTAATAGTCATGACTGTTAGAGTAGTAACCCAATAACTTTTTTTTGTGTGTGAACAGTAACCCAATAGACTTTAAACATAAGAGAACGGTGAAATTCTTGGTAGTATATTATGGACCGAATGATTACAACAAATACTTCCAATAGTAGTTTAAAGCTAAAGTTTTATTTTGGTGTTTTAGACTGTAACCAAAATCAACAAAGATATATAAAACGGCGGTAAAATATATTTATATCACTCATTATTAATAAATTTTTAATTAAAATAAATAAATGAGTAATCATAATTCTAGACCTCTAAAACAAATCCAAAAATATTAATTAATTTATTTTAATCATAGATTTTTAAAAATAAAAACTAAAATACTACTTTGCAAATAAAAAAGTTTCATTCTGTTATAGAGAAAGAAACAGAATTCTTCTATATATTTAGAGAAACAAAATAGTAAGAGGATGGGTCTGCCATGGTCTTACGAGGTACGATTAAGAGATTTGTTGAAGCCTTTTAAACTTAGAAAATACTCCCTCTATATCACAAAGGATGATGTTTGTAGATGTTTACATTAATTAAGAAAAATATTTAATATTTAGATATAGATGCAATATGTATTTATAGTAATATTTCTTATAATTGTTAACCAATAGTAATTCATCAAATTTTTATTTAATGGTTTTTGAAACTTACAATTTTTTTAACATTAATTGATAAAAATCAATCTTTGTGATACAAATTTTTTTTTTTAGAAAATCATCCTTTATAATACAGAGGGAGTAATTTTTAATGGTTAAAACAACTAAAAAGATTGGTCGGGTCCATTTTCAGATCTATTTTCGGCTAAAGCTACGAATAAAGATACAAATATGGATTGGCTAGCTTAGGTTAGAGCTTATTCGTGGTTTGATCCATTTTCAGATTCACCATTCATTACCATGGAAAAATTATATCAAAAATATCTATATAATATATTCACACACACAATTCCTTTACCAAAATTATGTATTCTACATCTCAGCTAGCAACCACAATCATTTGCACCGTTGAACAAACGACATGACCCATAGATTTCCTGGTTGAATACAAATAAAAATACGTTTGTTTGGTGTCATATCAGAAATTGCGGTGGCTCAACTCATATTGAATGTGATGTAGTTATGTCCATAAGGATTACACATGCTAAATACCACTACAACAAAACCTGCCAGTTTGTGACTGTTTTTTTAGTCGACAAAAGAACTAACAATATTGTGATTCTTTTACTACGTATTAACGAAATTAGTAAAGATGGAGGGAAACATGTCGCTTATTAACGACGAAGTAAAGTTGAAACGATCCAATCCGTTTTTTTTTAAAATAATAAATAATAAATAATAAATATTAATAATAATAATAAATAATGTACAACTAGTGGTCTCATACCCACTAGCCACCTAATCATAATCACAACCAATAACGGAAATAACAAATACTAATATCCAATAAATATCCAATAATAATCAATAATATAACATAATCAATATCTAAATACCAAATAGCAGGAATCATAGAACCAGCAACCTAGCAATGTTTCTAATGACTCAACTCTAGCAACCTAGCAATGCCAGACAACAACCAATCGAGTCCCTAGAACATCCTCTTATTCATTGCCTTGATTCCACGATCACACTTTGCCTTTACCTGCACCACAAATACAAATTGCAATGCATGCGTATTTTAAAAACACTCAGTAAGGCAATCCTCCCATCTACTGGGCTATACACACAAGCAATAGCGACATCTCTAACCATCAACAAAAAAATCAACAATCAATTATAGCAAACCAAGACTCTGCATCGACCGACACCAACATGCATCGACTGACACAAGATTGCATTGACCGATGCTAAATGCACTTGCATCGATCGACACTCGCAATGCATCGACCGACGCATGCTCGACATAACACGAAAACCCTAGGTTTTACGCGCCGTCCTCGTACTTGCATCGACCGACGCACAAAGTGCATCGACCAATGCAATGCCGAGCATCATGTTTTCCCCGAAGCTTCTTGCCGGATCTTCGTTCCTACAACCACAAAACTCGATCCCAAGCCACAAAAAAGCTTCCTAGCGTCCCAAATAACAATCTAACAAGCCTAACAACACATAACAAGCAAATCAGAGTGATCTCTAGCTTAGATAAGCCATGGTCATGCACTTACCATTGCCAAGAAGATTCAGAACCTTAAACAAGCAAAACAACGCTCCTAGGAAGCTCCTACAACGATCCCAGCCTCAAATAACCCAAAATCCTCAAGAACACTCAAGAACCTTTTCTCTCTTTTGTTTTCTCTCAAAAAATGGCCAATCTCGTCAAATTAGACAAAAACACGAGTTAAGAGTTTTCCCTAACACAAAACGCAGCGTTTAACTTAAAACTTGACCGAGAAAATCGAACCTGCATCGACCAATGCACCTATTGCATAGATCGATGCACCCCCAAACAGGGAATTCGGTTCGCGGATGTTACAATACTCCCCCACCAACATAGATTCGTCCTCGAATCTCGAACAACCATCATCTAAGGACTCCCGTGCAACCGTCTCCACGGCCCGCACTCCTCCAACCGATCTACGAAAGGTCACCTCTAGGCTATATACTCACGCTCTAGGCATTATTTTCTCTCGACTTTTGGACTTTCCTTTACTCATAGGCCTAAACCTTGAGTTTTTATTGGCTCCTCATCAGACCTAAGTCTGCATGCCATAATGTATAAGGAAAAATCCAATACTCATCTCTCGGGTTGCCACCCTACAGCGCACCCCCGGATCGTCATCCGAAGTCGATATACCAACCATACTCCCAAGCCACAAAGTCTCAGAATATGGCAGTACTAGGAGAACCTAAGTCCCCCAAGAGTCGTGAGCAAACAACTCTGAACACGTCTAAGTCCTATCCCTATCCAGGTTTCCATCCCGTGGCTCGCGTAAAACATCACAATGTCCTACCAACCACATATCCCCTCACTGGAATACCTCATGACCACACAAGGATCATATACATGCCACTAGGGCCAAACAAATGTCCTAAACAGGACCACCACAAAGGCCAAACAAATGTCCTAAACAGGACTGCCACCAAGGCCAAACAAATGTCCTCAATAGGACCGCCACCAAGGCCAAACAAATGTCCTAAAAAGGACCGCCACCAAGGCCACTCGTCCCGAAGGACCGCCACTAAGGCCACTCGTCCCAAAGGACCATCACAAAGACCACTCTGGCTAAACAACCCGCCACAAAGGCTACACATCTGGCTAAACAGCCCGCCACAAAGGCCACACATCTGGCTAAACTCCCGCCACAAAGGCCCTACAACTAGCTAAACAGCCCGCCACAAAGGCCACACAACTGGCTAAACAGCCCGCCACAAAGGCCACACAATGTCTCAAAAGACTGCCACACATGGGCACAATGACTCAAAAGTCCACCACTAAGGCCACACAAGCCCTTCCAAGGCTCTCCACCACTAAAATGGACAAATTCTAACTCACATGAAACTTCCCACTCTTGGAAACTTCTATTTCAGGAAACTTTCCTCAAAACCCCGCCTCACGGAAACTTTGTACCCCGAGCACCACCTCATCATGTTACTGAGTCGCACAACCAACCACCCCAAGCGACCAAGTAAACAAGAGAGATGGGTTGGAATACTCCATTCCTGCTCCAGCCACGAATTGCAGATGGGACCATGCTAGAAAAGCTCAAGTCACGGCTTGCTTCTCATACCACTTCTTAAATCTTGCCTTCATCCTCGCCTCAGGCTCCCAAGTCTGCTCCTCCACACCATCACAGTTCCAAAAGACTCTCATCAAAGGAACCTTCTTCTTCCGAAGTTCCTTTATCCTCCTCTCGAGAACACTCACTGGTCTCGCCTCCAAAGTCATGTTAGGCTGAAGATCTTCAGGAATCTTAGCCAACAACTGATCATCCTCACGGAGACACTTCCACAACATAGAAATATGGAACACCTTGTGAAACGCACACATAACCTTAGACAACTCTAGCCTATATGCTACCGGTTCCACCCGCTCAATCACTCTGAACATACCCATAAACCTCGGACTCAACTTAGTCTCTGTCAATGACCTGTTCGGACCCTGCAACATGGCCATCTTGAGGTACACTCTATCTCCTACCTGAAACTCAAGATCTCTCTTCCTCCTATTGGCATAACTCCTCTGCCTGTCCTGAGCCTCTTTCATGTTCATCTTTAGAACCCGAATCTTCTCTGAGGTCTTCTGAACAAAACCCACCCCGAACATGCTCCTCTCCCCCACCTGAGTCCAACATAACGGTGTACGGCATGACCTCCCATACAAAGCCTCATAAGGAACCATCTTAATACTCGCCTAATAGCTATTGTTGTAGGCAAACTCTACAAGGTTTAGGTGATCTGCCCAATGGCCATCCCAATCCATCACACACATCCTCAGCAAATCCTCCAGCGTCTGGATCGTCCTCTCTGACTATCAATCTGTCTGGGGATGACAAGTTGTACTCATATGCACCTTAGTGCCCATCTCTGCTTGAAATGTCTTCTAGAAAACCGAAGTGAACTTAGAATCCCTATCAGAAACGATACTCGCTGGCACCCCATGCAATATGACTATCTCTCTCACATAATTTTTAGCCAAGACCGCTGATCCATCAGTCTTTTTAATGGCCAGAAAATGTGCTGACTTAGTCAACCAGTCCACAATGACCCAAATAGCATCAAAAGTCCGTGACACTGACAATCCTACCACAAAATTCATCGTGATCATATCCCACTTCCACTCAGGAATGGGTAGACTCTTCAGTAACCCGCCAAGAACCTGATGCTCAGCCTTCACTAGCTGACACACATCGCACCTAGCGACCCAACTAGCTACATCCTTCTTCATCCCGACCCAGTGATAGTACCTCTTGAGATCACGGTACATCTTAGTGGCTCCTGGATGAATAGAAAACTTGCTCGCATGAGCCTCTCTCAGGATCTCCTGCCTCAACTCTTCATCCTTGGGCACACAAACCCGACCGTGCACCAAGATAGTTCCATTATCTGAGACCTGATACTCTAAATCAACATCCTTTGTGGCATTCACCAGCCCCAAATCCTTCTCCTGAGCCAACCGCACCCTACTCAGAAGATCTGCTCTATCAACTGCTTCCAAACCCATCGGTTCATGTGAAACAGCACATAACCTCAAAGGACTGATCTCTCCTGCCAGAGACTCCATCGCCTGCTCCTGAGCCGAAGCTACCCTCTTCCGACTCAGAGCATCTGCAACCTTGTTAGCCTTACCAGGGTGATAAGCTATCTCCAAATCATAATCTGCCACAAGCTACATCCACCGCCTCTGCCTCAGGTTCAGCTTGGGCTGAGTGAATATATACTTGAGGCTCTTATGATCTGTAAACACCTGCACTTTTGCACCATAAAGATAAGATCTCCAAATCTTCAGGGCAAAAACTACAGCAGCCATCTCCAAATCATGAGTAGGATAGTCGCCCTCATGCTTCCGCAACTGCTGCGAACGCGAAGCGTAGGCAATCACCTTCCCATGCTGCATCAACACACACCCCAAACCAACTCTAGATGCATCAGTGTAAACCACATTGGATTCTCCCTGCTCAGGCAAAGTCAACACTGGCATAGTAGTCAACATCTCCTTAAGGCTTTCAAAGCCCTCCTCACACTCCTGTGAACAAATAAAAGCAACATCCTTCCCTGTCAACTTAGTCATAGGGCGTGCCCTACTTGCAAAACCCTGTACAAATCTCCTGTTGTAACCTGCCAAACCAAGAAAACTCCTGATCTCTGTGGCATTCTGCGGTCTAGGCCAATCTCGGATATCCTGAATCTTCTCCGGATCTATAGAAACCCCTCTGCAGAAACAATGTTGACCCAGAAAACCCATCTCACGCTGCCAAAAACTGCACTTGCTTAACTTGGCAAATAACTTCTGCTCCCGCAGCTTCTCTAGAACTGCCCTCAAATGCACTGCATGCTCCTCAAGACTCTTAGAATAAACCAGGATATCGTCGATGAAAATGATGACAGACACGTCTAGAAACTCCTGAAACACGCTGGTCATCAATCTCATAAACGCTGCTGGCGCATTAGTCAACTCGAAAGGCATGACCACAAACTCATAATGCCCATACCTCGTCCTGAAAGTCGTCTTCCTCACATCTGCCTCATCTATCGGTATCTGGTGATAACCCGACGCCAGATCTACCTTGGAGAACCAAGTAGCACCCCTCAACTGATCCAACAACTCATCAATCCTAGGAAGAGGGTACTTGTTCTTCACAGTGACCCGGTTCAAACCCCAATAATCAATACATAACCAAAGACTCCCATCCTTCTTCTTCACAAACAACACTAGCGCTCCCCATGGTGATACACTAGGACGGATGAATCCCTTACTCAACAAATCCTCTAGCTGCTTCTTCAGCTCTGCCATCTCTGCTGGAGCCATTCTGTAAGGAGCCTTGGATAACGGCGTCGTCCCCGGTTCCAGTTCAATAGTAAAAGGATCCGAACAAGATGGTGGTTGATATATGGTGTTTTTGTCGGTTTTGAGTCTTTGTTTTCTCTCTTATTTTACACTTTTTATTGAGTCAAAGTGTGTTTTAGGAGTCTTTTAGTTCTTTATCGAGTCTTTACAGGTTTTAGGACACTTTGGAGGAAATTGGAGGAAAATGAGCTATTCTGGATACAAACAAGCATATGAGATGAATGTTGGTTCACGTGAAAACCTGCCTACCAGAGGAACCCACCTGGCTAAGCAACGAAGTCTAACCCGGCAACTTTCACGTTAAAACCCGCCTATCTGAGGAACCCGCCTAGATGAGAAGCGAAGTCTGAACCGGCAAGTTTCACGTCAAAACCCGCCTACCTAAGTTACCCGCCTGGCTGAGAAATGTCTTAACCAGGCCGTTACCTTTTTTTACCCTATTTGGAGAGCTTTATAAATAGCTTTATTTGCTGGGAGAAAAACCCTAAGTTAAAAACCCTAAGTTTTATTCTAAGTTTTATTCTACGCTTTCTTTCTGCTACCTGAGACTTTTTGTAAGCCACTCTTTTGGGATTCTAGAGATTGATCCTCATTGGCAATTTGGAGAAGATTTCTAAACCCTTTCTTATTATTTCTGCAATTTAATCATGTTTTCTTCATCTATGATTTTTGATTTCTCTTTTGCTATGTGTGAGTAGTTCTCCAATTGGGTTTTAGGGTTCCAATTAGGAGATTCAATGAATTGATGTTTTAATTATTGTTTGGAGTTCTTAATCCTTAGGTTCTTTGATTCACATGATCTTAATGCTAAAATAGGACTGATCACCTTGTTTTAGACTCTAGGTTTTTCTATGCATCAAAAGTGTTCGATAGAATGCATGAATGAGTGTGAATTGAGCAATGTATTTATAGCCTGCGAAAGTTGATGTTGGGACGCATTGTGAACTTAATGAACTTGATTGTAATGCAAATTTGGCTAGGAGGTTGCAAATGAAAGTTTAGCAAACTAGTAGTCAAGTTTAGTTTCTAATGCCTTGAAAGAGGGTTAGTCTGTTATTGTGTTCATGTTCTGGAACGGTTCTTAATTATTGAATTCCATATTTCATTTTCTCATTAGGCATTGATCTCTGAAATATCCTATGACCCAATGTTTTAATCTTATAAGCTAATCGATTTTATTTCTTGCATTTTTATTTACAATTCTGAAACCAAACAAATTATCTTTTGTTCGCTTTAGCTATTTACGACTCTCGCAAATCTTTAGTGTACCATTGGTCCTTGTGGATTCGACCCCATATATACTGCCTTGCGGTTAAGTGTATCGGGTAATTACTCGAGCAATCAAGTTGGCGCCGTTGCCGGGGACCAATTGCGTTACCTAGAGATTTAGGATTAGTTTATAGTCTAGAGCATTTTAATTTCTTTTGCTAACTACTATTTTCTCTTTCTTTTTGGTGTTTTATGTGTATATGAAATATTAAAAAAAAAAAAATGTCGCGTAGTATACGGGAGGTGTTGGCCATGGAAGAGAATGATATGCCACAAGAAGAGGATGATGAGTCATATGTGGAGCCACCATTTGATGAGAGTGTTCTTACACTAGAACAAAAAGTGAAGTTGGATGAACTTCACAAGGAACATCCTACACTGCTAAGGAGTGATATAGCGGTTTTAATCCGGTTGAACCTCTTTTCATTTCGGGCAGCATGTGAAGGAAGGGAACTTACATCCCTTGAAGAACAAGAAGCTCATGATCTTGAAAAGGTAATATATTGGGTTCGACCAAGCGAAATAGAAGGTACATGCGTTTCAACCCTTAACACTCATGATTTTGAGGATTTTCACATGCCTTGCAATGTGACTTCTATTTTGCATACTCCCATGATTGTTGATGAATGTTATGATTTGATATGTGAGACCCAACAACTAGATACTTTAAGAGCAGCAAAACTTGCTAGGGATTACCATGAAATATGTTTTGATATTGAATATCATTGTGCTTTGAATGCTCATAATCTCGAGTTTAAGTTTTCAATGCCTGAAATATCTAGTTCTCTTCTTAAAGAATCTTACCTAGGAGTTGTGCTTGATATTGATAAAATTTTGTATGAGACTGAAGATCCTGAGGTTGAGTTTTTGGATGAGAATATTGTGATGTATGAGACTAATGGGGATGAAGTTGATTATTTTCTTTTAACCTCGTTTAAACCTGAAATTGACTTTATTTTTCCTCTAAATGCATTTGATTCTCATGAGCATCCAACCATTAAAGAACAGTTCAAGATATATGCTACATTTGTAGTAGATTTGGTTGATGGTTATTTTGTCTCCTTATCATGGATAATTATGTGTTACTTTGAGCTTATTGTTTTCTGCAGTAATAGGAGAAGGACTAAAGGTCCATTGGCTCAATCTTTTGATTCTTATGATTAACACTTTGAGTTGAGCGGTCAAGCTAACGACATAAAACAAGCGCTTTGTGGGAGGCAACCCACCAGGTATTTCACTTTTTACTAATTCTTTTTCTTTTAAATTTCTTTTGAGTCTGTTTGACCTCTTTTCTTGGATTTGTTTTCACACTGCAACGGTGTGAAGCAAGTCTGGGGGAAGGTGTCATATGTCTACTAATCTTGTTTGCTTTGGTTGTTTTTCCTTTGCTGCTTTCTTTTGAGTCAGTCAATTTGTTTTATCGAGTCAAAAGTGTGTTTTATTGAGTCAAAATGCTGGTTGAGAATTATGAGCTTTTCTTAGGGAATTGCACCATGCTTGATTCATTGCCTTGGGACCATTTAACATTGTTTAAGGATGACTTGGAAGTTTAGAAAAAATCATGACTTGATCACTTCAATAATTCCTGTCACTTTGAAATTTGGATGATTTAAGCTTGACCTTGCTTATTTGGACTTAATATGAACTTATTATATCTCACTTAGGGGGTTGAGAATCATGTAATGGATCATACATTCAGAGTTTAGTTTACACCATTTTTACCACTCTTTGTAAATTCTGAATGGCTAGACTCGTCTTTAGTCTAGTACCACACCTTTACCCATATCCTTGCTTCATACCACTCGCATTCTTGAGCATCATCATCATCATGTGCATTCATGTGCAAAAACTACGGAGTATACAGACCGACATAGCTTTCCTCTAGTTAGGATTGTCATTGTAGTTTGTTTGGGTGATTGATATTGAGTTTTTGTGGTTGTGTGGTTATGTTCACAAGCATGTGTTGAGTTTCCATGATTTAGTTCTTTTGATGCAATTTTGTGAGACGAGAACCGGTTCCACTCCCCCATATAAAAAAAAGAAAAAAAAAAACCTGAGAATAAAATTTAAAAAAAAAAAAAAAAAAAAAAAAAGAGAAGAAGAAAATGGGAAAGGAGTAAGAATGGAACTGGAAAAGTCAGAGTGCTCTTATTTATTTATCAAAAGCATCTAGAACAATAATGATTTGTTTGGGGTTTAGCGTTGGTAGGTTTGATCCGAGTTAGAGGGAAGCTGTGTACCTCCTAATTGGTCTGTGTCTCACTGTGATTTTGCATAATGATTTGCATCCGTTCGCATTGCTGAAAACCTTAAACACTCTAGCCACCTTGAAATTGTCCTTACACCAAGACCATAATGTGTTCGATATCCCCGTTGTGAAAGTGCACCCATTTACTAATGAATGTTAAAAGGTTAAGTTATCTGAGTGTGAAAGTATTTGTGATCTTAGGATTTATGAAGCTGCTACGGTCATGGCAAAGTACGATTTAGTACGGTTTGATATGAGCTTTGTGATAGTGGTTTGCAGGCAATTGTTAGATAGCATGATCCCAGAAGAATATGTGAATTCTCGCGTTTTCAAACCTATTTCCTTGGCAAAGGTTTTTGTTTTGCTTGAGGGCAAGCAAAGATCTAAGTCGGGGGAAGTTGATATATGGTGTTTTTGTCGGTTTTGAGTCTTTGTTTTCTCTCTTATTTTACACTTTTTATTGAGTCAAAGTGTGTTTTTGGAGTCTTTTAGTTCTTTATCGAGTCTTTACAGGTTTTAGGAACTTTGGAGGAAATTGGAGGAAAATGAGCTATTCTGGATACAAACAAGCATATGAGATGAATGTTGGTTCACGTGAAAACCCGCCTACCAGAGGAACCCGCCTGGCTAAGCAACGAAGTCTAACCCGGCAACTTTCACGTTAAAACCCGCCTATCTGAGGAACCCGCCTAGATGAGAAGCGAAGTCTGAACCGGCACTACAAGAAAAAGGGAATATTGTGACGGAAAAATTGTGACCATTTGTTCGGTCAGAATATTATAATGATTTACATACGAAAGTGTGACGTATTTCAATGGTCATAAATATGTCACCATTTGGTTATAATATTGTAACCGACTTAAAGGTAACTAATTTTGGTCACTAATTATGTCAAATTTGTTACATAAGATATAGTCACAAATATAAATACGGATTTGCAACCAAATAAAGTAGCTAAATTCTATGATTTTTGTGACTATATTTACGTCACTTTTAGTTACAAATATTTTGTAACTACTTTGTCACAATTAGTCACTATTTTAGTTACATTTGTGTTTAGTCATATATTGTAACATAGTTATCACTACTTTTGTGACTACAATAAAAAAATGTGAATTTAAAATTAAATAAGACAATAGCTTCAATATTGTGAAGAAAATAGGAAAAAGTTCAACATGATTTCGATTTAAACAACACAAAGATTTCTTATGCAGATGGATAGCTTCATCACTATAAAGAAAGGGAACAAGTCGTCGTAGCTATACTTTAACTTTGGATGCTGAACTGTTTTGGATGAAGACTAGACAATCTTTTTGGTTTGATTTATAAGTCTGTTGATTACGTCCAAGCTCAATAAATTTTTCTAGATTGCAGGAATAAAGAAATCCAGTTTTTGAGTTTGTTTTGCTTTGCTTAACGGAGTTCTCCGGTCTATTCAAAGAACATGTCAATAATTATAAGGTTATTTTGTATCTAAGGCAACTTGAAAAATTATAAGACCTATTAGGCAACTTGAAAAAATGATTTGTTTTGAGTGTATTATGATGCTTTGTGTTTTTTTCTGAACCTAATTGAGAGAAGAATCGGTTTGGATTTAAGAAACAAAAACAGAACAAATCAATCTAAGTCAATGGCGCCTTTATTTTAAATGTGTCAGTCTGTCAGATACGATTATGGTTTTGAACATGTTCTTGGTGTAGAGTTACAGAACGGTTCGAGACTCTGTGGAGTGATCGGAGACCAATGGAGCAGTTTCGTAGGTTGTCGTCTTCCGAACCAAAACTTCAAGCTCCCTAACTCAATCTATACTATGTCGCCTGATCAAAAAAATACTCTGTCTGGACCAGACCAAGCTTGTTTCACCTTTCTAGCTATGGCACTTTTTGCATCTCTTGCCTGTCTTTGGCCTTTTCAAGAGATTTTCTGTCACGATGGGAGCATCATAGCATTCAGTCCTGATACAGAGCAAGCAAGCTTGATTCCTTCAATATTTCCAGCCGGCGATCTGAAGTCTCTTTAGTATATATATAATAGAGGACCTTTGGTTTGTTCATAATAAATTAAACTGGTTTACTTAAACCTACTTAACCAAGTCTGGTTTAGACTAATAACAAATACTCTTTTTTCCTCGCGAGTCTCTTTATTCGCCGCCATACCTGTCTGAAACAGAGCTTCGCTGTCGGTGAAGAGGTGAAGCCGATTCTATTTCTATTACATTATAGGTCCTGTTCTTTTTCAAATCGCTGGATGAGCGACTGCAACAGATTAAAACGACAGTGGAAACGAAATTCAAAAAGACAATGGCAAAGGCAAGACGGTGACGCGGACATGTCTACTCAAGTGAGAAAAAGTGTCGCTGGGAAGAGACAGGAGTCGCCGGATTTTCTAGCGACCATCTCGGCAGCTTATTTCAACAATACGACGACTCTTCTTCACAATAGCAGAACAAAATCAAGTCAAAGTTACAAGATTTTGTTCTTCTCTCTCGCTTTAAATTTTCTGGGTTGCTCTAAATTGGTCTAGTCTTAAGTTTGAGTTAAACGTTTTTGGGTTAGCAACCATCCATGCATGTGTCTTGGGTTAGCTTAATGTATTGATTTTGTTTCTCTCTTCTTCTTTTTTTTTTTTCCTTCGAGAGCTTTTAATTTGGAGATTGATGTTATTGTAGTGGCTTCTTCATGGACACCCAAATTTGGTATGTGGTGATGGCACTGGGGCCTTTGGTTGTTTGGGAGAGGTAATATTTTTTCGATCCATTCTACTCACCCTTGTTGTGTTACTAAAACGAAACTAACAAACCAATGTTTTCAACGGATATCAAATAGCCTTTACGATGCTTATTTTACATTGCTCATATGTGTTCCTTAATGTTATTGTTTTTAGTATAATCCAAATGGTTCAATAAACTAGTATCTCTTGTTAATTTGTAGAGTGTTGAAATTATTTGAGCTTAATGTTTTTATTTTTAAGATTTGATATGAATGTAGTTACAAATGCGGCTTCTTCTTTTGTTTATATTTGTTTGTATAGATGAGTCTTTATAGCATCTTGTGTTAACCCATTACACTTATAATACACACTCAATCTTAGAGCCTTGTACGTTGATGAAATATGTTTGCTTGTTCTCGTATTCTTTGGTTTTTGTTTTGAAATTTATAGTATCACATATCAGTGTCTTCAGCAACAAGTATTAAAATATCTGCAACTAAGAGAACTTTTTCCTACTCCTATCATGTAGTAAAGTATAAATACAGTTAACCATGTCTCGGCTGCATATAGATATATGTACCCGTGTAACTGGCATGTTTAGGAAGTTGTTTAGCTGCTGAGATTAGAGAATCAACATATTTGTGTGCAGGTCAGTGCTGCAAGAAGAACTGAAGCAGCAAATCTTTCCCAACTCTAGAATGAAATAACTTGCAGCTTTCGTCAGGAAGATCTCATTAGTGAGAGGTAACAAATATTATACTGCCTTCTTTAGGATTATATTTTTATCAAATCGTTAGTTTCGTTTTAATCAAATAATATCATTTTCTAAGATGAAAAAGTATTTTAGATATTCTCGGTGAAAATATTTATTTGATCCATATATATATATGAATATAATTAACCTCGTAATCAAATCAAGCGGTTCTAGAATTTTCTAAATCCTTAAAATTTACAAGGGAGCCTATTTTTTTCATTAACCGCGTTAGTTTTTGCCAAAATTTCCCCAATCATTGAGAAGCCCTTAAAATGTGTCAAAACTATTTAACCATCTCCCTCTACGCCACTTTCTTTTTAGCAGAGCGATTGATTTTTCATTCATCCCAGAGGTCTCATTCCAAGGTATTTCTACATAATTCTAAACTTTTAGAAGTTTATCTAAATGTTAAACTGCAAATCTTGTTTTAGTTCAATTATGTGAAACAAAATTCTGATTTTTACTCATTCAGAGATTGACATCTTCTGAATTTTTATGTGTTTACAGTGCACAAATAGAAGAGCCATATGTGGATCGTTCAAGCTTACCCAGGCTGCATCCTTCTCTGTTAAATGGAGCTAAATGGTATGAAATTTCTCCTAAATACTAATGATTATTTTCACAGATTTATAATTAAATGTGATTTATTTCAATGGAACAGGTTTAAACACCACACCCAAGTATCAACCGTTGTCCGAAAGGTCATCCAAAGTTGTTTTAAGGGACCATGGTACTCATGGAAAAGAGTGCCGCCCTTCTACAAGAGAACTTGGTTTTCTCTCTTCATGGTACTATTTTTTTTTTTTTCATATGCAATTTCACAAGTGATTTCTAATGTTGCTCATCATCTATGATCTATTTTATTTTTCAGAAAAAGTTTAACTGGGATGCTTCTATCAACTATCAAGTTGAACGAGAGTTCACTAAGCTTGCTGCATATCGCCTCAAAGGAATGATAAGCCATGCTAAGAAGGGAGGAGAAAAACCAGATTGGATTTTGTCTGATTATTGGACGATTATGCAAGCACATTGCGCAACAGCAAAAGCAAAAGCAACCAGTGAGAAGGCTCGTGCTTCTCGAATGTCTGATCGCAATGGTTTAGGCCCACATTCCCACCTAGCTGGTTCACGTTCATATGTCAAAGTTCAAGATGTTTTGGTAATGTTCTTTTTCATTTGCTGTCTTCATTATATATTCTTTGTCGTCGTACCATCCTTTGTCGTCTTCATTATAAATTCCTTTTCATTTTAAACTTCTAATCATGATCAGTTTTGTATTGGTTCACTTAATTTTATTTTTTTCTTTATAGGAAGCAAACAATGAAGACTGCTCCTTTATTGCTGTGATGAAGAAAACACATCAAAAGCCTGATGGGACATACGTTGATCAACGAGACCGTTTGGTGGCAGAAACTTATGAGAAGCATGTACAAGAACGCTTGGGACAACTAGAAATTTCTGGTGAAGAGAATGTGACACCTGAAACTCTTGACAGGAATGAGAAAAATGAAATTTATATGAAGGTAATATTTCAAAACTCTAAATTGTTAGTATATGTTTGAGATCAAATATTTGTGATTTATGTATAGGGTCATTTATGTATAGGGTCGTTTATATATAAGGTCGTGGATAGTGTGTTTCTTGTGATGTGTAGTTTTAGCTAATTTATTTAGTTATTTTGTAGTGTTTGTGGTTATGTATTTGGTCTTTCTTTCCAGGTTGCAGGATCATCTAAACAAGGGCATATCTTTGGACTTGGAGCGATAAGTGAAGCTTTACCATCTGTTGGTGCCTCTTCAAGTGCACCACAAACTGAAGAAGTAGAGACGATAACACATCGACTAGAAGAGATGGAAGCTGATCTTAAAAAGAGTCTTGAAGAAAATCAGCAAATTCAGAAAAGACTTGAAGCTATGGAAAAACTTGTTGAGGCTTTTGCAAGTCAAAATGCCTAGATCCTACTCCACCACCAAGAGGTCCAAGACTGTCCATTCCCCCTTATCTAGTTATTATGGTTTCTATGTATCTTTGCTATTGTTTAGTTTGTATTTTCTTTAAATTGTGTTTATGGATTAACTTTGTATTTGGATGTTAGTTTGTTATGTAAATATTATCTTTTACTTGTTATTTTTAAAATTTTAATAATTTATTCTACTGTTTTATATTTTTAAAATATGGCGATTGTGGTAATTGAAAATTAAAACTGGAACCGTTTGTGACTAAACTTGTATGTGGTTTCGCTGTCCTAGTTGCGTAACAATTTGTTACAAGTGCAGTAAGAAAAAAGGTCACAAAATATAATCAAATTGTGACGGATGTATGACTATAATCGAGTCATGAATTCTGATGGATTTGTGACCATACTTTGGTCGCAACATGTAACGGATCAGTGACCGTCTTTTGGTCGCAACATGTAACGGATCAGTGACTTATATATGGTATTAATATGTGACAAATATGTGACCATTTTTTGTCACATTTTGTGGCATATTAGTTACAATATTATCTGTCACGAATTGTGTCGTCTTTATGACTATCTAGATATCGTCACAAGTGGTGACGAATTGTCACCGTTAACAATTGTCACAAAAAATTGTGACTATTTTGAGACCTACATGAATTTGTGACCATTTTATTGTGACATTGTGAAAATCGTATCATTCTAGTCACAATAAAAATTTTGTGACGAAATATTTATATATTATGACCACTAAAATGGTAACAATATTCACTTTTTCTTGTAGTTCACGTCAAAACCCACCTACCTAAGATACCCGCCTGGCTGAGAAATGTCTTAACCAGGCCGTTACCTTTTTTTACCCTATTTGGAGAGCTTTATAAATACCTTTATTTACTGGGAGAAAAACCCTAAGTTAAAAACCCTAAGTTTTATTCTAAGTTTTATTCTACGCTTTCTTTCTGCTACCTGAGACTTTTTGTAAGCCACTCTTTTTGGATTCTAGAGATTGTTCCTCATTGGCAACTTGGAGAAGATTTCTAAACCCTTTATTATTATTTCTGCAATTTAATCATGTTTTCTTCATCTATGATTTTTGATTTCTCTTTTGCTATGTGTGAGTAGTTCTCCAATTGGGTTTTAGGGTTCCAATTAGGAGATTCAATGAATTGATGTTTTAATTATTGTTTGGAGTTCTTAATCCTTAGGTTCTTTGATTCACATGATCTTAATGCTAAAATAGGACTGATCACCTTGTTTTAGACTCTAGGTTTTTCTATGCATCAAAAGTGTTCGATAGAATGCTTGAATGAGTGTGAATTGAGCAATGTATTTATAGCCTGCGAAAGTTGATGTTGGGACGCATTGTGAACTTAATGAACTTGATTGTAATGCAAATTTGGCTAGGAGGTTGCAAATGAAAGTTTAGCAAACTAGTAGTCAAGTTTAGTTTCTAATGCCTTGAAAGAGGGTTAGTCTGTTATTGTGTTCATGTTCTGGAATGGTTCTTAATTATTGAATTCCATATTTCATTTTCTCATTAGGCATTGATCTCTGAAATACCCTATGACCCAATGTTTTAATCTTATAAGCTAATCGATTTTATTTCTTGCATTTTTATTTACAATTCTGAAACCAAACAAATTATCTTTCGTTCGCTTTAGCTATTTACGACTCTCGCAAATCTTTAGTGTACCATTGGTCCTTGTGGATTTGACCCCGTATATACTGCCTTGCGGTTAAGTGTATCAGGTAATTACTCGAGCAATCAGTGGTAATCCCTGCAATGACTGAAACACATCCTTAAACTCTTCCACTACCGGAATACCGCTAACCGTAGACTTCTCCACTGACTCTGGCATAGATATAGTAACCAGATAAGCCTCACGGCCCTTCTCGATCATCTTCCAGGCCTGAATGGCCGAGATCACGAGACTCCCAGAAGTCGGTCTAATACCCTGAAAACCAACTTCTCTTCTGGACGCTCAAACTCCACTCTACCCCGATGACAATCCAAATGCACCATATGCCGATGCAACAAATCTATCCCGAGAATAACATCATACAACTCCACTGGACTGATAAGCAAATCCGCTGACCACGACTCTCCTGCGATCTGAATATCAACTCCTCCAATCCAATAACTCTCAGGAACTTGCCTCCAACTCTGACAACTCCTTTACGCTCCCCGGGATCCCCTCTGATTCCCGCACACACTGCACACTCCAGAGTAATGAAGCGATAAGAAGCTCCAGAATCAAACAAAACGTGGGACTTAAACCCGCCCACCAACAAGGTCCCTACACAAACCCCATGTGTTGAGAACCTAACACATTATCACAGGAAAAACATAAAATCTGAACCTACTAAAATTCAAAAAGCTTAAGTACCAGAAATTATACCTGTGATCGCCCCGGCACTGGTTCCACCAATCTCTGCAGTCGTGTAAACCCGTGGTGCCTGCTCAATCTGTGCCACCTGCTGCCCTCTAGGCTGCACCTGCTGCAACGCTGCCACTGCTGTCGGCTGCAATTTGGGACACAAGGGCCTGATGTGCCCTGGCTCCCTGAAATGATAGCATACACGAGCTGCTGCCGTTGGAGCACTCCTCTTGGGACAGCTAGCAATCTTGTGATCCTTGCTCCCACACTTGAAGCAACTCGCACCACTCGATATCTACATAGCCTCCCACCTCCTCTTAGTTCCCTGCGTAGGCTTGCCGCCCCTGCTAGAACCTCCATGATGTTGAGCCTTACTAGACTGAACTGCTGGACTAACCGCCACTATCTGTGCCCGGATGTCCTCCTCGATCTCTGCTGCAGTCTCAACCAGCTTTGCACGCGTAGCATAACTACGTCCTCTACAATGGACCCTCAAGTCATCACGAAGAGCCCTCATAAACCTTATGATCTGGACCTCCTCAGGCTCCATAGCCCGACCCCCATAACATAGAAACCGACTGAAGTCTAAGTCTAGCTCCCGCACTGACCGCGTCCCCTAAGACAACTGAAGGAACTACACCTCCAACCGGTCCAATGCCTCCGTAGGAAAATACTTGCGGTTGAACTCCAAGACGAAGTCAGCCCAAGTCATCTCCCTCTGCACTCTCCTAGCATCCACTGATCTCCACCACACTTGAGCATCACGAACCAAGTGGTGGACCCCTATGTCCACCCAAAACTCCTCAGGACATCTCAGAGTATGGAAGTTACGTTCCACACTCGTTCTCCACGCATCAGCAACGGTAGGATCTGTATCACCCAAAAACCGCGCAGTATCGATGCCCTTCATCTCTTTGAGCATAGACAAATAATGTCCATGTGGTCCTGCATCCACAACCACTGGCTGCCGCTCATCCGCCACCACTGGTGCCACCACCTGAGCCTGAGCCGGTACGACTGGTGGTAACCGCTCCAACAACTGTGCTAGCAAAGCCGTAAAGTCAGCACCATGGACTCCACCCGCTGGGACTCCCACACCCGGGACCCTAAAATCACTGGCCACTGGAGCATCAACACCGCCCCCTCCGACCACACTCATGGAATCCTCCTGGACACCCTACGACTCGCCAACACCCTCAGCTGTCACACTCTGGTCCGCAGTCTCACTCATTGCTGGGCCTCTGCCCCTACCACGACCACGTCCGCGTCCACGACCAGCAACAACACCATCTCTAGCCATCTGCAGAAGACTAAGCAAACAATCTAAATTATAACACAAAAACATAAAATCGCCGTGAAATCACAAAGTAGGCTCGAAGAGGATGTTCTAGGACTCCATACCACACACAAAATTGACTAACTCACATAACCAATCAAAGCATGCAAATCCCAAACATCTACAGCACAAAGCCTCGTGAATTCAAACCTAGAACTGTAAGAGCTCTGATACCAAACTGAAACGACCCGACCTGTTTTTTTTAAAAAAAAAATAATAATAATAATAATAATAATAAATAATCTACAACTAGTGGTCCCATTCCCACTAGCCACCTAACCACAATCACAACCAACAGCGGAAATAACAAATACCAATATCGAGTAAATATCTAATAATTACCAATATTATAACATAATCAATATCCAAATACCAAACATCAGGAATCATAGAACCAGCAACCTAGCAATGTTTCTAATGACTCAACTCTAGCAACCTACCATTGCCAGACTACAACCAATCGAGTCCCTAGAACATCCTCCTCTTCATTGTCTTGATTCCACGATCACACTTTGCCTTTACTTGCACCACAAACACAAATTGCAATGCATGAGTATTTTAAAAACACTCAGTAAGGCAATCCTCCCATCTACTGGGCTATACACACAAGCAATAGAGACATCTCTAACCATCAACCAACAATCAACAATAACCAATAGCAAACCAGGACTCTGCATCGACCGACACCAACATGCATCGACCGACACCAGATGGGGATGCATCGACCGACACAAGGTTGCATCGACCGATGCTAGATGCGCTTGCATCGATCGACACTCGCACTGTTTCAGGAGATTCACATGCTTGACATAACACGAAAACCCTAGGTTTTACACGCCGTCCTCGCACTTGCATCGACCGACACACAAAGTGCATCGACCGATGCAATGCCGAGCATCGTGTTTTCTCCGAAGCTTCTTGCCGGATCTTCGTTCCTACAACCACATAACTTGATCCCAAGCCACAAGAAAGCTTTCTAACGTCCCAAATAACAATCTAACAAGCCTAACAACACATAACAAGCAAATCAGAGTGATCTCTAGCTTAGATAAGCCATGGTCATGCACTTACCTTTGCCAAGAAGATTCAGAACCTTAAACAAGCAAAACAACGCTCCTAGGAAGCTCCAACAACGATCCTAGCTACAGATCTCTACAGGAACAGCCTCAAATCACCCAAAATCCTCAAGAACACTCAAGAACCTTTTCTCTCTTTTGTTTCCTCTCAAAAAACGGCCAATCTCGTCGAATGAGACAAAAGCACGAGTTAAGGGTTTTCCCTAACATAAAACACAGCGTTTAACTTAAAACTCGACCGAGAAAACCGAACCTGCATCGACCGATACACCCCTAAACCGGGAATTCGGTTCACGGATGTTACAAACGTAGTCAAAAATCCGTCTCAATATAGCAACTACATACAAACTCTTTTGCGACTGAGTGTGTTTAGTCGCAAAACAGACACACTTTGTGACTACTTTGCCACTATAGTTTTGGTCCGTAACAGATAGTCGCAAATACATCGGAATATGGCGATCTATTTGCAACAACGTTTTTGAGTATCGTTTAGTAGCAAAGTCGTCGCGACAAGTCGATTTTCACCATTATAAAGATAGACACAAAATGGTCACACATTTGCGACCCTTTTTAGACTACATTAATTTGCTACGACATTGCGACTAACACCTGAATTAGCTATTAATTATAGACTACTTACCTAGTCTTGATCTTTTTAATCTTAAATTTCACATTTGACATGTATTTACATGCTTAGTTATATAGTAAAATCTCTATAAATTAATACTCTATAAATTAATAAACACTATAAATTAATAAATTTTGATGGTCCCAAGTCGGGCCAGTGTAAAAATTAACAAAATTTGATAAGATAATAAGATAATACTTTTTTTTTGAAATTTTCATGTAAAATATGGTCCCAATAATATCGTAAATTAATATAAATATAAATTTACATATATATATATATAGATATGTTGATATATGTATGATTTAGAATTTTGAATTTTTTTCATACAGCTCATATCTATAAAACAATTTTTATGTTGTATTTTTTAACTATAATGATAGAAAATACTCTATAACATGTCATAAAAGTAGCTAAATTTTTTTTTTTAAGTTTTCAATTTCTATTTATATATATATATATATATATGCATCATTTTCATTTTAATATGTTTATAGATTATTTGTAATTTATTGTCAATAGCGTTTTCTAAATATTATAAATTCAATTCTAAATTTATAACATATGAAAGTTTTTTTTTTGCTAAAATTATATTAATTCAAAATTTTTTAAAAATAGAAAAGTTAAAATATATATCTGTAAACTAATAATTATTAATTTACACCATAAAATAATAATTATATTTATAGATAAATTAATATCACTATAAATTAATAAAATGTCATAGTCTCAACATTATTAATTTATAGAGGTTTTACTGTATATTTATGCTTTGACTTGATTGCACTTAGTTATTAAAACTTTGTCAAAGTCTTAAATTTTAATGTTTACAAAACAAACATGCATAAGTTCCAAATCTATCTTAAGTGTTACATGTCACTATAAGAGAATGTGTAGGACTTAAGAAAAAATTAAAACTTATGTTATAAAAACAAAATTTTACTAACTCTTGCTATTACTACTAATATGAGTGATCTATGTTGCAAATCAGCTCATAATGCGTAAAATTCATGCTTTTGGTTTGCGACTGATATCAGATAGTCATAAAAGAGTTACACTTTGCGATGAATTTGCCACCCTTGTCCTACTATATGGTTTTCTGACAAGTTTGCTACCTATATGCGACTTATTTGCTACGAAGTTTGCTACTGTTTGCTATGAATTTTTGGTGGTTTATGTTCCCACCAATTATTTAGTTTGTCTAATTATTTTTGGCGTTTCATGTTCCCCTTATTATTTATTTTACCACCGTTTTGCGACTAAAGAGGGACTTTGTTTTGTTAATAACTAGGGAAATACTTAATTGATTTAACACAACTTCATTTCATTTCCTAATCGATCTAGGGTTTTCTCTCTCAATCCTCTCAACTCTCTCCTTCTCTAAATCGGACCCTCTCAATCCTTTCCTTTCTCGAGCTAATCTCTCAACTCTCTCTTTCTGTAAATCGATCTAGGGGTTTGTTCTCTCAATCCTCACCTTTCTCTAAATCATTTTCTTCCTTCTCTCTCAATCCTCTCCCTTCTCCATCTAATGGCTCCTAAGAGTAAGGGTTCTTACCAAGGTCATGCTGGTAAAACGGCCACATGTATCCAAATCATGAATGGTCAAAACGGATCCTCTCATTCGTTGAACCCATCACAGTCTGCAACCCATTCACATCAAAGCCTTCCTTCACAATTTCCGCCGAGGAAAAATCCAGCACCGATAATAAATTCATCTCCGAGTACACATCTACCATCGAGGACAAATCCATAATCAAGTACACATCCACCCCAGATGAAACAACCCGACCCATTTTTTTAACATAATATATAACTAGTGATCCCATACTCACTAACATCATAACACCATTCAAATTCAAAAGCGGAAACAACTATATAAACAATTAATTAACCAACCATAATCCAATAACTAGATAACCAGTATTATTCCAACATAAACCACAAATCATTCAACAAATGATTAAACAATAAACTAGCAACTTAGCAATATTCTAACGACTCAACTCTAGCAATCTAATAGAAGCCAGACAACATCCAACCGAGCCACTAGAACATCCTCCTCTTCATCACCTTGATTCCACGATCACACTTTGCCTTTACCTGTATCACAAACAACAATTGAGACGCATGAGTATTATCACAAATACTCACTGAGGCAATCATCCTATCTATTAGGCTAGACACACGAGCAATTGAAAATTCAATGACCAACACACAACAAGCAACACAATCAAACCAGGAAAAGGAAGTATATGCAGTCTGCTGAGAGGTTGGTGTCGACCGACACACTCCTTGTGTCGTTCGACACAGGCAGGGATGGTGTCGACCGACACACACCTTGTGTGTCGATTGAAGCATGCTCGACATTTTCTGAAAACTCTAATTTGCATCGACTGACACTTCCACATGCGTCGATCGATGCTCATTATGTTTCTCTCGCCGTCCTCGCATTTGTGTCGACCGATACACTCCTTGTGTCTATTGACACATATGCCGAGCATCGTTTTCCTACGAACTCTGACACAGATCTTGATAACAGAATTTTCACCCAGGGTATCAATTCCCTATGCAGTTGTAGTACAAAGGGTTATAAATCTAAATGGTTGTTATGCTAGCAGATAGGATGCAATCAGAAGCAAGCAAGTCAAGCCAAGAAATAGTAGGGGTTTTGTCTAACAATCCTAAAACAATAAAAGAAAAGAATATAAACAAGGAACCACACGACCTAAGCACTCGATGCAAGAATTCAAGTACATGATCGGGTGGGGTGATCGAGTAGGCAAAGGAAGTATGAACAGCTCGAAGGTATACTCGAAGTAGGTGATCGTGTATCTGTTCGGGTAAGGGATCGAGTAAGGAATAAAAAAGCAAACAATTAAAATGCGAAAGCTTCTAAAGATGGGGTAATTGACTCCTAAGTGATCCTGACCAGTATAGATGTCCTACATGCCTCAAGCAAATATTCCTTAGACAATGAATCTCTAAAATCTTGTTAAAACACTCTCGTGATAGAAACAATCAACTTTGATCACTTCCCTACCCAACTCTCGTTGGAGAAACATGATCAAGCAGTCAATACAAACCGATTCATTATTGTCAATAAACTCCTTACACATCTAATCTCTTGGGCTAAGTGAGTAAATCTGTAGCATTGATTGATTCAAGCATTTAATCTACACCTCTTGATGGTAAAACACCTTAGATCTAATCTCACCCTCTTGGTTTATTGATAGCATTAAGAAAACCAATCTAGAAAGGAATTTATAAAACATAAACAATCAAGCTAAGACATCCTAACCGATCAAGAACACAAAATCGTCTATCACATCCCTAGAAACTTTACTTCACTACAAGGATTTCATTGCAGCAAACATAGAAGCATAGATAAACGAAAATTTCAGTGTATTAAAAGATAGAGTAGAAGTAAAGAGTACAAAGTAGAAATCTAAAAAGATAGCAAAAAGATGTAAAATAAATCCTAACAAAAGTGGAAAAGTGTTTGAGTCGCTCAAGATCTCTCTCAGAAGCTCTCGCTCTCTGGTTTGAGTGTCTGCGGCGTGCTAGGGCGAGCGGAAGAAGAGGGGGTTTATATATGGAAACCCCTTTGACCTAGCTTCCCAGTCCTGCCCGAGGGTCTACTCGATGGGGTGCACGAGGATGAGGTCGGGTTATTCCTCGGGTAGGTCTTCGGGTTGTTCTTCCTGCTCTTGGATCCTCCTCGATCGGGTTGGGGTTCAGACTGTTCTTCCTGCTCGATAGCTCCTTTGGGTACATGCTCGGATTTGTCCTTGTTTCTCCCCATTTTAGGCTCTAAAGCACTTGTTTTCATCCAAAGTATGCAAATGCAAGAATGCAACACCCTAAATGGCCTAAATGCGAAATCCTACAGTTAATGGCCTAAAAATGCTAAGGTAAGAGTATAAACAATGCAAAATATGGACAAAAAGATGCTTAAAACATGTAAATTAGAGAGTTATTATATCTCCGACTCCAAACACCTCCAATGTGGCCGAGGCTCTCCCAGAAGCTACAGAAAGCCATAGAAACCACAAATCCACCAAACACAAGCAAGGAATCAACCACACAACACATAAACACAAAAATCAGAGAGTCTCAAGCTTAGACCAGCCATGGTCATGTGCTCACCTTTGCACCAAGAAGATTCTGACCAACAAACTATGAAAACAGCCTCTTAGCTTCTATCACCTTCCTAATCTCAGATTTGTTGACAACAAAACCCTAATCCAAATGTAGACTACCAAGATCTGTTGGATGGTTTGCTAGCTCTCTCAAGCCGACAACATCTACCACTCCTGTCTGAGCATCCTATCCCTGGAGTTGATTCTATATGGTATACAAACTCTCTCCTTTTGTATGTTAAATTTTAAACTCAGTATTCCTTTAAGTGTCTATAAGTGTAGTTTGAAAATAATTTTTGGTTGTTTCGTTTGAGGATCTCTATTCCAAAACAAGAAACAACTTTCTGCTTTCACTAGTTTCAGTAGGATCTGTATTTGAACTCCATATAGTTTCAATAGTTTTTCCTTTTACTAGTTTCAACTCTATATTTAGTATTAGTAAACTAACTCAGTTAATGTAAAAGGTTTAACCAGCTCAAAGGATAGCTGTCTCGAGCGATTGCTGGAATATTTAGGAGAAAGATTGATGGGCCTTACTACAGTTGGAAGGATACTCCAGTACCCGTTCAAGAGCGATATTTTAGGAAATTTGCAGTAATTCACAAAATAATTTTGGCAATGCCTTATTTTTGTACTCTATATATGACATGAATGTTTGTCTTTTGTTGCTAACTAAACTGTTTTGTGTAATTGTAGCGGATGTATAATTGGGATATCGGGATTACTATGACACCCCAGTTTCATAGACTTGTGGAGAGCTTTAAAAGAATTGATTTGGCCACCTATGTCACCAAAGTGCACTTATCTTTTCGGTCAAGGGTCCTGAGAGAACTCCACAGTTAAGCGTGCTTATGCTGGAGTAGTGTAAGGATGGGTGACCTTCCGAGAAGTGACTGTTGGAACTGTGTGAGTGAGGACAAAACAAAGGAAAATATCATGTGGTGATTTCTAGGGATGGTAGCAAGTTTTTAAAGTCATCCGGACGTAGCAAACCGACCGTCAGATATGAATGGGCTCACGGGCTTAGTGAGAGAACGTGAGGCCCATTTAAAAAAGTGGGCCCATGGAGTGGGATTGGACAAGGGGCCCACTAAGAGGTGGCGGTCAGGGCATTATAATCTTTTCCTTTGTTTTGTCCTCACTCGCATAGTTCCGACAGTCACTTCCCGGAAAGTCACCCATCCTGATACTACTCCAGCATAAGCACGCTTAACTGTAGAGTTCTCTCAGGACCCTTGACCTGAGACCGTCACCCCCACTAACAGATCGCAACGTCCTCGTTGCGCACCAAGACTGTCATCCCCGACGGTGTGAGCCCACTCGACTCCACACTTGTCTGAGTTCAGGTTTGATATCACTTGTAATGCCTCGACCGCCACATTTTAGTGGGTCTCATGTCCAATCCTAGTCCTTGGGCACACTTTCCATAATGGGCGTCACGTCCATTCACTAGGCCCGTGAGCCCATCCATATCTGACGGCCGGTTTGCTCTGTCCGGGAGGCTTTGAAGACTTGTTACCGTCCCTACAAATCACCACATGATCTTTCCCTGTGTTTTGTCTTCACTCGCACAGTTTCGACAGACACTTTCCGGAAAGTCACCCATCCTAACACTACTCCAGCTCAAACACGCTTAACTCTGGAGTTCTCTTAGGACCGTTGACCGAAAAGATAAGTGCAATTTCGTGACCTAGGTGGCCAAATCTATTCTTTTAAACCGAACACACTTAAATTTCTATAGCATGAATAAACCAATCCATATTTTTTTGGGAAAATTAAAAATAAAGGAGTTTTTTTCATACCTTTGTCCATATACACTTTTTTTAGAAGATTGTCAATTATGACAAAATACCCCTACTAATAGATATAGTGAAGTTTTTAGGAGTTTAAACCAAGAAAACAAACAGAAAAACCATGTTAGTATACAACTGTGTAGAAAATTTTTTGAAAAAAAAAATGTTTTGGGTGTCAAAAATCAGTTTGTAAATTGATGATTTCTGGTCTAAATAGTTCAGAAAAGACTCTCTACAATTTTTTCAAGTTCTGAAATATTTAGATTATTCATTCTACAGTTTGTACAAGTTCTACGAAGTTTAGACGGAAAATTTGTTCTAAAAACTTCAGAACCTGAATTTTGCATGTTCTACAAAATTAAGAATATGTATTCTACATTTTTCTTCATTCTATATAATTCATAATAAATTTTCCACATTTTACCTTGTATACTAAAAGAAGTAGAAGATATATCGTAGACATTTTAGAATTTATAATCTGTAAAACTTAGAATACCATAGAAATAGAAAGAAAATAAATTAAATAAGGAAAGTGAATATTTTTTTGAATAATCTTAATTTATGGTTACGATTCTGTATTTATTATTTAGATATGTTCTAATATATATTAGAATGTCTATTCTTAATTATTTAGAAGATTGACAAATACAGAAAAATCGACATTCTACATGTTTATGATGCAAATCTACGTTACTTTTGGTGTATGGACACTGGATGCCAAGAAGGAGTGGAGATTTATTGATGATGAAGAAAAACGTGCGAGATTACTGACTTTGCAACCCACTACGTCTCCTGAAGAGTTGAAGGTGATGGTTTCAGAAGACTATGAAATAGAGCAAAGTATGTTTGATGTTGGAATTCAGTTATTTACCCACAGAGGTTAAAGTTGATTCTCCTCCCGTTGTATTGACAAATGATACAGGAATGAAAAAATTTCTTGCATATCTGAAAAGGAAAAACATGATTCGGTTGTGTGTTACGTTCAAAAGAGTAGTTGATGATGATAGGAGTAAAGTCCAGTTTGATCTGAATAAGGACTCACATGATACAAGTGATGGTGATGATGTGGGAGTTGATCTAGGAAAATCAGTAGCTATTATTTCAAGGAATTCACATAAGCCGACTAATGATGTATTAGAAAAGCCTACTGATGCTAATCTTGGTGATGCTACTGGTTCAAAATTGGAAGATTCAATGGTAAAAAAAGGTGAATATTTTTGCAGTAAGGAAGCTTTACAGGCTACTATGGAAATTCTTACAGGATCCAACTTAAAATAAGGTTTGATGCAATAAAAAAAATATAAAGTATGATTTCTAAAAAGATTGACACGTACCTCGTTTCCAAGCCATTTGTTGCCCATCATGACTCAGTCAAACAATTCTCGATCAAGTAAAGTTGGACCCAGTTGAATGTTTATGTAAACGTAAAACAATTGTAAGGTTACAAAAATAATTTGATAAATCATAACATGTATATAAAAGTATAACTTGTATATAAAAATGTATGAATCACTTACTCGAGATGTCTACTCCACTCTTCAAAAGCATTCCATACATCATCAGCAACGAAAGTCAACACCGCATCTGGTTCATCTATACCCGCGTTTCAGGGACTCAGTGTATGATCAAATCCGAATACAACAGACTTTTGAGATAAGTGTCATATTGTGTTCTTTAGGTAGTCTTGTGTATCTACATTAAGGTCTATCTAAAGAGGCGGAGTAAACAGATTATCTAATTTAAACGGTTCAACCTGTTAAAAAAAAATTATAAAAGGTTTTGGTTAAAGTTTACAACACATAAGTTAAAAAGTATTATTTTGTGTTTACAACATACACATACAAACAAGAATACAACAAAAGGGAAAGACCACACCAAGATTACAATATAACAGATCGAACAAGGCACTGAGTTATTTCTTTCGTACCGAAGTTTTGTGCTTCACTTGTGATGGACTAGGATCCACTTATGCAGGACTAGGATCCACTTATGCAGGACTAGGATCCACTTCTGCTGGTCTGGATATCAAGGCCTTGATATCTGATACATCTTTCTCCAATGTTTGCAATCGTTCCCCAAAGGTCTCTGTGAAGCTCTTGAAAGAAGAGTCAATCAACTCCTTAAAGAATCGCTTCATATCATCTCCACAAGAACAATGTGAAGTTGATGCTCGCTGAGATAGCACCATCCTATTTCGTGTCTCTGCTCCATGATCAACTTGCTTCTTCTTCGTCTTCTTCAAGCTAGACACTTCTGGGGTATTAGCTTGCTTCTCACCACTCTCCAAACCAACCGAAACTTCATTGTCCCCTCCAACAGTATGAGATTGTTCTTCAACATCCTCAATATTATCATCTTCCACACCATATCCTTCGACACTTTCCCAAATATGATCTCCAAAATCATAGTCAGATCTGATCAAAGCATCCAAGTGTCCAATTCACAATCTTTAATTTCATCACTCCTCATAAATTCAATGGACTCCAATACATCAAAGTTTCTGGTGGAGGAAATGTATGGATAAACAGCATTCTGCCAAAACAAAAACAAAAAAAACCAATTCAACATACATTCATGTTCGTTTATCAATTAGTAAAAATAATCAACATATTCGAATATATTCAAAAAAAAAAGTAGTCAACTAACCTTGTTTCCAATTGATTTCTCTACAAGCAGGAGCTCATCATAGGATACTTTTGCAGCACCTTTCCAGTTAGAGCATCGACTAACTGTATTCTCTTTGTCAATCTTCTCTCCCATAAGTTGTCCAATGATAGGAATGGCTTCTATAACCCAAACTTGAAGAGCGTATGAGAAACCATTGAGGATGTAACTAATGCGGTTCTTCAGTTTCTTTCTTGCTTCCATTATACAACTAACTAAATGGTCAAAAGCTACAAGACCCCAAGGATAAGTCCTAACCTTCTCAAGATCCATGACCAGCTTGTTGTATGAATGTGGTATAGCTTTCTTCTCATCCTTAGCCACTACCAACCGAACAATTACACAAACATACACAAACCGAATCCTATCTTCTTTTTTTCCCCACGATGGAGCTGCTTCAAGGTGGGTGTTCATCAAACTTTGAATGGTAATGATACCACCTCTCCTCAACAATTTACTCCAAAACCCATTATCATCTGTCCAATTCTCTGAATCATCACTGAAATCGTCATTGTACTTAAGCCCAATAACTGCATGGAATTCTTGCATTGAGAATCTAAGCGGCTTCTTACCAAACACAAACCACAGCTCATGTCTTCTCTTAGTCACCAACTGCCCACACATGATGCTGTGTATCAACCAAGCTGAGTACCCAAGACCATTCTCATACAATGCAAATATATTTGCAAAAACTGGATCACCCTTCACAATTTCATACTCTTCTAGTAATGCACTCTTGATTTTGTGTAAGATAGACATTCGACAAGAGTTATTAATCTGCCCAACTTGTGGCTCACTTCCATCTTCCATAAGCCGCTTAGGATACTTCTTTTCCATTCCTGCCAAATATAGTAAAAGATGAATTAGTATAAATTAGCCACAACTGAATCAAATCACATATTACAAATCACAAATATAGACATGATAACTGGTTTCAAAAAAAAAATTGTAATAGAATTCTACATACCTCTTAAGCGGTGAAGATGCAACAAGCGAAGATACGACAAGCTAAAAAGCAGTGAGAGAAGAAAAAACCTCTATAATCATAACAAAAATCAACAAACACATGAGAAAATTATATACTATAAAGTTCAATTTCGAAAACAAATTAATACAGGTTCTTGAAACTATGATTTAAGAAGAGATTATTAATCATTAAGATGCAAAACAAGAATTTAAAGTCAATACAATAGTGAAAAAGGTACCAGACAAAGAAATGATGCTTACTTACTCGATTTCTTGAGATAGAAAGAGTCAAATTTTCAAAAACAAAAAATACAGATTCTTAAAATTATGATTTAAGAACAAAAAAACCTAGATTATTAACCATTTAGATGCAAAACAAGAATTTAAAGTCTACACAATAGTGAAAAATAAGAAAACCGAGAGCTTTATCCTCATCATTAACACATTATTGTCTAAAATCATTGAAGCATTGTTAATTGTACTTATAATAATACAATTCTGGATTGAAATCGAGATTACAAAAGGATAAAAGTTAAACATGCCAAAAAAGTTCGGGAATATTAGAAAAAAAAAAGATATTTTTTAAAACATTTGTCCATCTACACTTTTTTTTTGTAGGTTTGGTCATATAGGTTTTAATTTGCTTTTTAACCCAGTTTTGCCCTCATTTTTCAAAAACGAAAATATAAATAAATTTTGAAAGTAAATTTATGTCCAAAAATAAGAAAACAATATAGAAACCTAAGCCTCTAATATCTTTTCTAAAAATAATAATATAATAATAAAATTATTGTTTGATTTATTTTTAAAAAAATTATTTTAGAATATTATAGTTTTTAATTTGTTTGATGTATAATACAGTTTTATATTGCTTGTTTGTATTATTTGCATCATTATTTTGTGAAATATTTTGAAGTAGTAATTATGATATTGGAATTGTGAGTAAATAAAATTTATGATTTTATCAGTCAGATAAATTTAGTTCTACCAATCCGCCAATGTGAAAAATCAAAATACACATTTTTCTTCATAGAATGAGTAATATATCTTTGATTTTAAAAATTCAAATCACAACATATGCAGAATTTTTTTTACATATTTATTAATCATAAGTATTATATGATAATTCAAAACAGTTTGCAAATAAAATAAAAGAAAAATGATAGGAGAACCATAATCTAAAATCTTAACAAAATCTTCCAAATCTAGTCATTAAAAATAATCATATTATTTACTTGGATATAAAATCTTAGTTTTAAAAATCCTGATTGGTTATATATTTTAAAAAATAAATAATATCGTCCATAATTAATTAGAAAAAGAAAATATTTTTTTTTGAAAACTAATAATTATTTAAAAGATTTATTAGAAAATTCTGATATATTGTTTATATTTGGCCAAAGTATTTATTATCTTTATTAAATTAAGTAATTAATCTTTATTAAATATTTCTAATGGTATTTGAATGTAAATTTTTACACTTTTAAGATTGGTTTCATATATGTACTTCGTAGATGGATAGTCAATTTTTCCTGTTTTTGTCTTTCTTCTAAATAATTTAGAATACACATTCTAAAATATATTAGAACATATCTACAAAATAAATATAGAATCGTAACCATAAATTAAGATTATTCAAAAAATATTCACTTTCCTTATTTAGTTTATTTTCTTTCTATTTCTATAGTATTCTAAGTTTTACAGATTATAAATTCTAAAATGTTTATGATACATCTTCTATTTCTTTCAGTATACAGGGTAAAACGTGGAAAATATATTCTGAATTGATGTAGAATGAAGAAAAATGTAGAATACATATTCTTAATTTGGTAGAACATACAAAATTCAGTTTTTGAAGTTTTTAGAACAATTTTTTCGTCTAAACTTCGTAGAACATGTACAAACTGTAGAATGAATAATCTAAGTGTTTCAGAACTTGAAAAAATCGTAGAAAGTCTTTTCTGAACAATTTAGACCATAAATCATCAATTTACAAACTGATTTTTGACACCCAAAACATTTTTTTCGAATTTTTTTTTACACAGTTGTATACTAACATGGGTTTATTGTTTGTTTTTTGGTTTAAACTCCGAAAAACTTCACTATATCTATTAGTAGGGGCATTTTCGTCACAATTGACAATCTTCAAAAAAAAGTGTATATAGACAAATGTTTGAAAAAAACTCCTTTATTTATAATTTTCCCAAAAAATTCCACAATTAAACATACCAAATTCGATCAAAATGGATAAATGGTCAAGAGAAATCCAAACTGAAAATTTGATAATTTATTTATAATTATACAATTCTAGGTTAAAATCGAGATTAAACAAGGAAAAATTTTAAACATGCAAAAAAAATTCCACAAGTCAACATACCTAATTCGATCGACATGTAGAAATGGAGAAGAGAAATCCAACCAGATTGACCTGGAGATAGTGAAGAGGAGACCATCAAAACGACTAAGAATCTGATGGGGAGACGGCGGAAGATGGTGAAGATGGATAGACGGTGGAAGACGGTGAAGAAATCGAATCAGCGGAAGATGGTGAAGATGGAGAGAGATGGTGACGATGGAGAGAGACAACGGTGAGATGGTGAAGATGGAGAGAGACGACGGTGAGATGGTGACGATGGTGAGAAACGACGGTGAGATGGTGACTATGGTGAGAGATGACGGTGAGATGGTGAAGATGGAGAGAGACGGCGGAAGGTTTTTTCTCGATTAGCCCTTTCTGAATTGTTTTCTTAATTTGTCAAGAACCACTTAATTTTTTCTTAATTTTCGAGACCCAGTAAGAACAAATTAGACCCACTCGATTTCAACCCAAAATTAATTTGAGAAAATTTGGTGTTTTCTTAATTTCAGTAATAAAAATCTACAAATTTAATCTGAAAATATAGTTAAGGGTATAATTGGCTTTTGTTTATATCTTAAAACCTATTTCACCAAACTTAAAAAAAAAGTGTAGACGGACAAAACTTTGGGAAAAAAAAAACTCTTTTATTTCCAATTTTCCCTATTTTTAATTGATGGATCAATGAAAAATGAAAATAATTAAATCATGGCAATAAGCATTCATTTGGTCCCAACGCAATATTTAAAAAAAAAAAACAAAAAAAAAAACAAAGAGCTGGTAAAAACAAAAATACACACAAAACACGTTGTACAAACTATTTTGGATTTTTTTGTCTGATACTTTAATTTGCCAACAGCTTAGACATAACTAGAAGATAAGTATTTGTTTATAACTTCTAACTAAAAGATTTCGACAACCACAATAAAGAAATTAAATAAAGAAACACAAAATTTTATTGACAGAATACTCATAATATAAATTCTCCAGTCATACGTATATATATGAACTTATAAAACTAATTATATACGTATATATATACTTATAAAACTAATTATATGAACTTAATCATAATTACACGGTTAGCACGAACATACGAAATATATATAGCCAGCAAGATTAATATGGAATAGTGACTCCATATTAAGTATCTTCATTCAAGATATCAAATAACACAAAACTTTAATAGATTTGTTTTTATTTTTCTGGTTAACCAAAAAGAAAAAGAAGTATAGATTAAAAATTTAAAACTATATATCCTTAGTCTGAATTAGATTGCCATTAAGATAAGATTTGGTACCACGCAGCGTGTACACACAAAGTCTATGGAGAATGTGATGATAAGTGTACCAAACGGAGTTTGTGGTTGCTAATTGTAGACCAACTAGTATTTAAACGAGCCTTGTTTCATCTCCATTTCATCAATACAAGCTTATAACTCTCCACATATACATTTTGCAATCTAACAACTGATCAAAAGATGGAAGGCAAAACTTTGATTCTAAGTGTGCTCGTAATGAGTCTTGTCATGGTGCAGATTCTTTTTTTTTTCTTTTTCTGAATGAATGTAAAATTGTATTCATCAAAAAACCTGTTCTTTACAATGGATATAGCTGTTTTGAGTTTTAAAAACTATAGTTGATTGGAAAAAAGAAATTTTATGTTCTGGTGGAGAACCAGAGCACTAAGAGATCTTGATAATCTTGGTGTCCTGAGTTCAAGAGAAGAAGAAGCTTGTTCCTGATGGTCCTGTCGATTCTTTTGCCGAGTAGCTCTGCAGAGAGGGGGTTCTCACCATGCTTACGGTTATTACGCTCCAGCCAAAGGGAGTGGACCGTGACTTGAAAGGAGTATCGCAGAAGCAATAGAGAGTTCTTACCGAGGGTAGAATCTGTAATGAGTGAACTGAGTTCATCCCAATCTGCTGTTGAGCGAGTTCCAAGCAGATCGTCTATGAGTTTACACCAGATTTGATAAGAATACGGGCATTGAAATAAGATGTGGTTGCGTGTTTCAAAAGGTGTGTTGCAGAAAGAACAGGATGACTCAGCATTGGCTTTCCATTTCAGTATACGATCACCTGTTGAGAGTCTGTTGAGCAGTCCCAGCCAGGTGATGAAAGCAAATTTTGGTGTAGCTTGGGTGAACCAAATACCCTTTGCCCAGGCACAATCAGGGTGAGGCGTACGCAGTTGATACCAGGTATCCCTTGTTGAGAATTTGGGTTTGAGACCGGAGCGCCACTTCCAGAGGTGCACATCAGCATTGTGCGGCTGCAGTTTCAGTTTTGCCAAGGCGATCTCAGACTCCACTCTGTTCAACACATCTACTCGATGTCTTCTTACCCTGTGAGTACGCATAACTATTGCCACTGTTGCATCTTTGGAGATTCCCAGATCAATACTACCCCTGTGGCCTAAGAGATCAAATAAGGTTCCCATTGAAGACCAGTTGTCAAACCAAAAAGAAGTTGTTTCCCCATTTCGTATTTGTTTACTGTGAAAAGGTTTGGCTAGGTCTCGAAGTTTATGGAGCTTGCACCACATCCATGACCCTTGAGAGGGTGAAGCGACAACGTCCCAGAAGGAGTTATTGCGGATCAGATACGTGTGGGTCCAGAGCCCCCATAGAGATGGTTTAGTGAATAGCCGCCAAATGAGTTTAAGTCCACAGATAATGTTCGTCTCCTTTAATGGCCGTATGCCCAGTCCACCCTCAGAGTAAGGCAGACAAACATACGACCAGGAGACTTTTGCGTGATGAGTGTTAAGATCAGGGCCGCTCCAAAGGAATGCAGAGCAGAGTTTCTCGATTTCCTTTAGACATTTACTTGGCAAGCAGAATGCAGAAGACCAAAAAGTGGTTATGCTCATGAGAACCGATTTGATAAGTAGCAACCTACCACCATAAGATAGAAAACGACCTGTCCAGGAACTGATACGCTGGCGAACTTTGGCTACTAGTGGAGAGTAATCTTGGCTTGTCATTGCCTTGGTCAGGAGTGGCAAGCCAAGATAACGTACCGGTAAGGAGCCTGCCTCAAAAGGGAAAGTTTCTTGGATGTCTGCTTGTACAACAGGAGAGATGTCCGCCATATAGAGAGTTGATTTCTCAAGACTAATTTTGAGGCCCGAGAAAGCAGCAAACTTATCAAAAATCCGAATCACACCTTCAATAGAGCGCTTGGTACCATCAGCAAAGACCATGAGATCATCGGCAAAACAGAGATGTGTGAGGTGCAGATTGTGGCAGCGAGGATGATAACCAAATCGATTCTCTACAGCCGCTTTATTGATCAAATGGGATAGAACATTCATACATAGGACAAACAGGTACGGTGATAGAGCACAGCCCTGCCTCAATCCACGCGCACTTCCAAAAAAGCCCGCGAGCTCACCATTTACTTGGACAGAGAAAGTAGCGGTGGAAATACAGAGGCGAATCCAGTGAATGTATGACGCGGGAAAGTGTAAAGCCTGAAGCGTGTTGAGCAAGAAGGACCATTGCACTGAGTCAAAAGCTTTGGAGATGTCAATCTTCATAGCACAAGATATCTTCTTTATGATAATCCTTGACCAGTTCCGATGCTAATAAGACATTTTCCATAAGAAGCCTATCTTTGACGAATGCAGATTGATTGGAAGAGATGATGTTAGGAAGCAAAACTTTGAGGCGGTTAGCAAGGATTTTTGAGATCACTTTGTAGATGATATTACAGCAAGATATGGGTCTGTAGTCCCTCATAACTCTAGCATCATCCTTTTTAGGGATCAAAGCAAGAATGGTGGTGTTAACACCCTTGGGAAGGAAACCTTTTATGAAAAACGACTGTACGGCCACCGTAAAATCATTGCCAATGACAGGCCAGGCGCTTTTATAAAATTCAGTGGAGAAGCCATCAGGTCCAGGACTCTTGTTAGCCGGCATAGAAAACGAACTTTTTGCACCTCATCTGCTGTTACCTCCCGCGTTAAGATAGCGACATCATTATCACTACACCGATATGGCAACAAGGATGCTAAAGTATCCACAGTGACACCATCATAATCATCGGGAACCTGGCCTAAGAAATCCGCAAAGAAACTGGCCGCCTCCTGCTTAATAGCCTCTTGAGTGGTAGCCACGGAGCCATCAGCACAGAGAACCTCTCGGATCAAAATTTGAGTTTCCCTAAGCTTAACCGCATTATGGAAAACACGATTATTCTGGTCTCCTACATGTAGCCAGTGGAGCTTAGATCTCTGCTTCAGGAGGTTCTCTTCAAGACCAGAGATAAACTGCCCATGCTCAAATGCATCCGCCTCTGCTTGAACTGCATCAACAGTCGGGTGTGTGAGAGTATCGGTTTGCTTAGCACACAGAGTAGCATGAGCCTCTCTAGATCTTTTTACTAAATCACCCAAACGGTCTTTAGTCAGCGTGCTAATGCCTTGCTTCAGCCCTTTAAGATGTTTTTGGAACCGGAATAGAGCAGAGGTAGAATGAAATAGAGGTGCAGTGGTGTCCCAGTACGCCTTGACCATAGGCAAAAACTCAGACAAGTTAGCGACTACATTCATAAACTTGAAAGGTTTCTTAAGAGCAGGTGACCCCACATCCAATTGTATCCTACTGCGAAGATGATCAGAGCATCCTCCTGCCTCATAGACACAGTAAGCACGCGGGAAGCGATGGAGCCAGACGTCATTGATGAGAACTCGATCCAGCTTCTTGCAGATTAAGCCATCAGATCGTTTGTTACACCAAGTAAAGAGTGGGCCATGAGACCCCATATCGGTCAGGTTACAGTGAGAGACCACTGCTTGGAATTCACGCAACCCTGGTGGTAAGATTGGTGAGTGATGATAGTCCGAGTGCTCCTCACCATCGAGGATTTCATTAAAGTCCCCCATGAGGAGCCATGCCTTATTGCGGAAAAGAGGGGAGTCCTGGTGGCTCCTAAGATCTTCCCAGAGACCTCCTCAGTCTTACCTAGCAGCAAAATAGAACATGTAACGAGTTGATAACTTTTGAATATCGGAGTAAGTCTAACAGTTGGTCGCAGGAGCACCCAAATTCGACCTAAACGGTGGTATTCATAATTTGCTAAAAAGACCAGTTTCTGAATATTGAAGAGACAATTTTATCTGCTTTCTTCTCCTTTACTCTCGTCTCCAATAAGCAGCCGAATTGCATTTCAGGATTACTTGTCTAGTCATGAACTATGGAATGTTTAATAGTTTTGTTGAAGCCGCGCACATTCCATGAGAAACTCATTATTTAAACTTGGCGTTTGAGAAGCTTCTTTGTAGAGACAACTGAGGTAGTAACCTTAGTTGCTTGTGTTATAACTTCTCCTCCATTCCTTAGCTTTTTCTGAAAGATGCGTGCAGAGGGAGGTCGACCCCCAGTCTTAGTATCAGTGACGTCAGACCGGCCAGAGGGGACGTCCTGATCACTCTGCATATCGACTTCAGAACGAGCAGGCCCACGTGCCTCCTGTCCACAGTCCACTATCTCATCCTCCTTTTTACTGATTTCACCCTCCTCTACCTCCTCAATACTAAGAACTGCAAACTTCGATGCTGAGATAAGCGACTCCTGCTGTGTTTCAGTAGTAGTGTGCTTTGGAGGGCTACGGCCCATCTTTGACGGTGAGACTGTAGACCACTCCTCCGAACCCGTATTCTAAGCAACAGTAGCACAGACCCTCTTATCTGTGACCTCTAGTGATAGTTGTTTCCCCATAGGTGAAGCAGAGCCAGTAGGTTGGTCCGATATCACAACAGCTGAAACAGCGGAAGGTGGAGTAACCTCTGGCTCTCCCACCTGTGTTTGAATTAATCCAGGAGGCGTGATGACCGCAGGATCTTTATTAACCACACATCGAGCTGCCATATGACCCCACTTCTCACAAACAGAGCGTCTAGGCGGCAACCATGGATAGTGGAAATTAACAGAGAAGTCTGTACCAGATTTCGAGTAGCAGATGCTTGTAGGAGGCACTTTTGTTAGATCCGCGTTGACAAAGACTTTTGCCACATCAAAGTTTGAGCAGGCCCGTGTTTCAGGGTGCAACCGGACCGGAGTACCTACCGCACTGGCAATAAAACTGAGCCCTTCCAATGAGTACATATGCAAGGGAACTTTCTTCAGATGAACCCATAATGGGATGGACTTTTCCTCCGGTAGAGCCCTTTCAGTAATCGGAGACCACTTGGACACAACCATCGGCACATCTGCGATATTCCACATACCACGCTTAAGAATCCGAGCCCTTATAAGTGGGTCTGAAACCTTTCCAATATGCGGGGCATTGTCCAAAAATTTACCAACGAGGAAATCCTCCCAAAGCGGCGTAACGTGAGTGAGTAATTCATCAGGATCTCCACAGAGGTTTTCCCCTCAGAAACTTGCAGATTGACATCGAATTTTGTGAGAACTTGTTTATCCTTAACCATCGAAACCCAGGATCCCTTAACTTTAGGACTGGAGCCCCCCAGGGAACCCACAGTCGCCTCCGACATCCTCTCCAAGCAGCCCAACGGCGCCGGCGAGTAGCCTTGACAACCACGAAACCAAAAACCCTAGTCGCCTAAAAATCACCCTCCTACCAAAACGCACCGTTTTCTCCACCTCCAATTTCAATTTCAGTTTATTTAATTTATAAATTCCCCATGGTGCAGATTCAAGTCGAAGCAAAGAGTGTTGCCCGAACATGACTGCTAGAAACTGTTACAATATATGCCGTATTCCTAATACTCCTAGGGAAACTTGTGCAAAACTTTGTGGATGCAAAATTGTTCCAGGGACAAAATATCCTCCAGGATATATACACGTGACATTCTTGAAAACTCTGGTAATTTAATATTTTTTTCTTTGTTGTTTCAATAATTAACTTATAAGTTATATGTTATATGTTTTGCAAGTTGGACCAAGATTTTGATGCAAGTTCCAAGATTTTTATTTTATTTAAGGTGATGCAGTCGACGAATACTGTAAGTTGGGTTGTGCATCCTCTGTGTGTGGTACCTTAACCACTCTCCAAAATTCCGGTAACGCAAAAACTCATTATTATTATCATTATGATTATTATTATTAGATTTTTGGAACAATTGAAAAATTAATTAATTGTAATTTTGTTTTGATGAATTAGATGCAAGTGATATTGTGAATGGAGCAGTTGGACATTGCACCGAGGCATGTTCTGAGTTATGTACCAAGGGCTCATCCAATGCTGTTGAAACTGCCTAATAAGCATATCCACGAACTATGTATTGTTGTTTTTCCTGTTTTCAATAATTGTGACAAAAAATGCTAGAGCCTTTTGCTAGCTTCTATTATTTCCATTTCTATGTGACGTAGAAGAAGGTTATTGATCCCTAGATTGTTTGCCCCTTCTACTTGCTATTATCCAAACAAAGAATAATAATGTTTCCTTATCTTTTATGATCAAAACAAACTCTCGCTTTAACGTAATTTTCTTACAACCAGTTCATATCTTGACAACATCCAATGGCAACTCAGCAAACAAGTTAAGACTTACAAATCTCAATTTATATAATACCTTGCATAAACCATTCAGAATGCAATCGATAGGCTGAAGTAATGGAAAACTTATAGTCATGATTGTTAGAGTAGTAACCCAATTATCTTTTTTTTTTTTTTGGGTGAACAAGAACCCAATACATTTTCAACAGAAGGGCGGTGAAATTTTTGGTAGTATATTATGGACCGAATGATTACACCAAATACTTTCAAAAGTAGTTTAATTCAAAAGTAGCTAAAGCTAAAGTTTGATTTCGGTGTTTTAGACTGTACAAAAATTAGCAAAGATAAATAAATGGGGTAAAATATATTTATCTCATTCATTATTAATTAATCTATGATTAAAATAAATAATTTTGTTATCATAATTATAAACCTGACGGTACCCTGTCGGGTGTCGGGTTGGGTTTTTTGGGTTTTTGGGTTTAGAAAATTAATACCCATTCGGATATTTTTGGATTTCGGGTCGGGTTCAGGTAAACATTCATCGAGTTTAGGTATTTTTGGGTTTCACCCAAAACCTCAAATTATATTTCGGCTTCGCATAGGATTTGTAATTTTTAAATCCAAACCAAAGTAAAAAAGCCAAAATCAATCCGAATTCAAAAAAAATGAAATCAATCCAAATTCATTAAAAATGATTATAATCATTATAAAAAAAACCAAAGTTATCAAACTAAATTGAAGTCATGAAAATAAAGAACAATTCTATAAAATAAAATACCAAATTCACAAGCCAATAATTTTTTACTTATTAAAACATCAAATGGCATCAAATTCAAAGTTAAAACTATATAATCTATCTAACTAATATATGAAATTGACATATTTAAAAATGAAAACTAATTTATTTGGTAATAGTGATTCAATCTATTGTTAAAAATATATATAACTTTGGATAGTTTCGGGTATTTGTTCGGGTGTTCGGATATACCCAATCGGGTTCGGGTACCCGTTTCATTTACTAAAAGCATCCAATCGGATTTTTTAAAGTTCGGATAGGGTATTTTTCATCGGGTTCAGGTAAAATTTTCAGGTCCGAATATTTTGCCCAGCCCTAAACAAACCCAAAAAGAAAATTAATTTTGATCATAGATTGTTAAAAATAAAAATGAAAAGTGACCACTTTGCGAATAAAAGAGTTTCATTCTATTATAGAAAAAGAAACAGAACTCGTCTACATATTTAGAGAACAAAATAGCAAACTTAATTTCAAAAGTGAAAATAGAGATGAATTGAAGTATGTTTTACTTTAAAATAGAGTTTATAGAAGATGGTGAGTTTGTGATGCTCTTATGGAATACAATAGAACTAGGTTCAGACCCGCACGTACGTGCGGAGTTATTTTTGCATAATTTTTTCAAAAATATAATTGTCAAGCGATCAAACCCGTCTAATATGTCTGATTGCAACGTTTAAATTTTTTTGACCCGAGAAAACCCCATTTCTCGTAATTCACATGAGTAAATAGTATGTCTGCATATGTTCTGCTTGAATTCTTGTTTCCATAATTCTCGTCCCGTACTTTGTCATACATAAATATACCCACACAAAATTTTCATAACCTGATTATTATGGAACTAATTTGAATGATTTCCTAAAATACAATAAATCAGTTGTTTAATATTTTTTTTCTTCTTAAGATGTCAATTGGGTCAGTTTGGCAACATGAATATTTGATATGATTTTTTTAACCCTTAAATGTATTCCCCAATTAATAGTATAAATTTCCTTCAATTATTGAATGAAATATTTATTAGTTATACTAATGACAATTTAATGTAAATAATATAGTAAGAGAAAGATAAATAATAAAATGGGATATAAAGAATTTTATATAGGAGATACCAGAAGGTACTTTATTAAGGAGAGTTCTATTAATTTGGATATTATTAGTATTTTTAAGTAATATATGTGTCCGTAATTGATGGAGAAATAAAATTACAAAATTGTTTCGTGAGTGGGAAGACTATAATTGATCATTAGATCCCTTATATAATTGGTCTTAGTTAAGGTATTATATCACTGGATTTAATAAATTTTAACTGGTCATTAGATCCCTATATATCTCAGCTATTGGTAGGGTTGGGCATTCGGGTAACCCGTTTGGGTATTATTCATTTGGGTTAGAGTAAACGGGTTTAGAAAAATAGAACCCATTGGGTATTTTTAGATATATGGCTTTGGTTCGGTTTGGGTACTATCGGGTTCGGGTTTCAAATTTTAGAACCCGATTAGCACCCGATCTACCGGGTACCCGAAAAAAATCTTTAGATTTAAATAAATTTAGCTAAATTCTGACTTATCTGACAAATTATTTTAGATATTTTGATTATTTGATATTTAGGTATAAAACTAAATGATGATTATAATTTTGGGTAATTATATTATATTAATGCTAAATATTATAAATATGTTTATATGTTTGGGTCTGATGGGTACCCAAACAGGTATCCGTTATTATCCAACCCTAACCTGAACCCACATGTATTGGAAAACAGAACCCAATAGAGTTTTATAGGCAAACCCTTACCCAACCTGAACCCAGTTTTTCGGGTCGGGTTCTAGGTTAGGTATTCAGGTTCGGTTTTTATGCCTAGGCCTAGCTATTGGTATAATATTATTACTTGTTTTCATTTTTATTGGACTGGATTTTCTAAATTTTAAGATTTATGTAAAAACATTATAACTACATATTTATATATAATGTTTAACTACATAGTTATCCAAATTAAAGTATATATTCATGCCATTTCAATTGGTGATCATATGTTCTTTTGGGCAAATATAGTTATTGTTTTTAGCAAAAGAATAAGCATTGAGCCAATTTAAAATGATCTTTGATTCTTTCACCATTAGAGCTTTATAAAATTATTAGAAAGGTAAAATTATTTATATTTCTGAAAATAAGGTTTTAAATATATATATATATATATATATATATATTACATCTCATAAAATAGTTATATTATTATATTACAATACATAGTAAAATTAATTTAATTTTAAAAATATGTAAGGGATAATATTTATCAATTTTTGAAAGATATTTACCAATTTTAGTGGCAGTTGACAAAAATATATATATATATATATATATATATATATATATAAACAGTGGCAGTTTTATGTAATTTTATGGAATATTAAGGATGAATAATAAATTGGCTACGGAGCTCTCTGGCGATGACACATCAGCTTTTTCTTCAGAATGCTTCTCTTTTAATATATAGGAGATTTATAGAAGATGCTCTAATTTCATTAGTATAATCCAGATACAGCTTGACTGGTAACATTTATGGAAGAGACACTAAGAGCTTGACTGGTTCTCCCGCTAGCTCCCGCAAACGCTGCGTTTGCGTTTGCGGACGGTTGCTAGCGTTTGGGGCCAATCACACAAATCGCTCCCAATCGTTCCCAGTCGCTCCCAATCGCTCCCAACCGTTGAATTCCAAAAGCTGGTTCCCGCAAGCGTTTGCGGTTGCGGGCGTTTGCGTTTCAAATTTTTTTTTTTTTTTTAGAAAAAATTTGAAACAAATCAATGATAATGAAATATATTTTATATATATTTTTTACCTAACTATTTTATTCATTAAGGATGAGAGAAAATGAAGTACGGATAAGATTAAAAATATTAAAAAAATAAATAATTGGAAGAAAATAATATTTCAATTAACAATAACCCAGAAAACTTGATGTAAATTTAATGGCACATCGCACATAAGTTCAAAAAAATCTAAATAAATATAACGTTTCATCAGAAATTTAAGAAAATAAGATTATTTGTGAAAAATAAAAACAAATCACGTGTGACTCTTCTCAACTCTCATTTGATCATTACTACCGATGCAAATACTGCCCCACAAAACTTATTGAGTGTGTGAGATTTAAGAAAGAAGATCTACGATCTAAAACATATGTTTTAGTCATTTATCAAATTACTTAATTAAAGTTTTGGTAAAAATCCAAATGCATAAAGTAATAAGTATTTCATTATGAAATTTATTTATTTTTTAATAATTATTTTAGTATTTTTAATGAATTTTAATTATAAATCAAGTTTAATAAAGTTTTTGATATTTTAAAACATTTATATAATTATATATCACATTTATTATGTTCCAACCGCTATTGCACCCGCTGGTCAACCAGTCGTAAACCTCCCGCAAATGCACCAATTTTAAACCGCTAAACCAGTCGTTCAAAACGCTTAATAACGCTTGAAACCGCAATCGCCCGCTTCCGCAATCTCCCGCAACCGCAACCGCAACCGCAGCGTTTGAACCAGTCAGGCCCTAAGGTGTTGACTGGTTCTCCCGCTACCTCCCGCAAACACTGCGTTTGCGGGTGATAGCGGTTGCTAGCGATTGGAACCAATCACACAAATCGCTCCCAGTCGCTCCAAATCACTTCCAACCGCTTCAAACCACTGAATTCCAAAAGCTGCCTCCTGCAAGCGTTTGCGGTTGCGGGCGATTGCGATTGAAATTTTTTATTTTTTTTTTAAACTTAAAAGGAATCAATGATAATGAAATTTTTTTTTGTTATATCTTCTATCTATCCATTTTACTCATTAAGGATGGGAGAAAATGAAGTACAAATATGATTGTAGAGATTATAAAATAAACAATTAGAATTAAATAATATTCCAATTAATAATAACCCGAAAAATTGATGTAAATTTAATGGCACATCGCACATAAGTTCAAAAAAATCTAAATAAATATAATATTTCATCAGAAATTTAAGAAAATAAGATTATTTGTAAAAAATATTAAACCAAATCACCAGTGACTCTTCTCAACTCTCACTTGACCATTCCTACCGATGAAACTATTGAGCCACGATCTAAGAGAAAAGAGAAACGATCTACGATCTAAAGCATATGTTTTGTAATTTATCAAATTATTTGATTAAATTTTTAGTGAAAAGCCAAATGCATAAAGGAATAAGTATTTAAATATAAAATTTATTTGTTTTTTGAATAATTATTTTAGTATTTGTTTTAATAAAATTTAATTATAAATCAAGTTTAATAAAAAAAATGGGTGTTTTTAAAATTTATATATTATATATCACATTTATTATGTTCCAACCGCTATCGCACCCGCTGATCAACCAATCGTAAACCTTCCGCAAACGCACCAATTTTAAACCGCTAAACCAGTCGTTCAAAACGCTTAATAACGCTTGAAACCGCAATCGCCCGCTTCCGCAATCTCCCGCAACCGCAACTGCAACCGCAGCGTTTAAACCAGTCAGATCCTAAGTAAAGGTTTGGTACCACGCAGCGAGTACACACAAAGTCTACGGAGAATGTGATGATAAGTGTATCAAACGAAGTTTGTGGTTGCTAATTGTAGACCAACTAGTAGATAACTCGCCACATATACATTTTGCAATCAAACAACTGATCGAAAGATGGAAGGCAAAACTTTGATTCTAAGTGTGCACGTAATGATTCTTGTCATGGTGCAGATTCATGTCGAAGCAAAGAGTTGTTGCACAAACACGACTGCTAGAAACTGTTACAATATAATGCTGTCTTCCTGGAACTTCTAGGGAAACTTGTACAAAACTTTGTGGATGCAAAATTGTTCCAGGGAGAAAATGGCCTCCAGAATATACATGTGATATTCTTAAAAACTCTGGTAATTTAATTTTTTTTTTTCTTTGTTGTTTCATTAAGTTGTATCTTTTGCAAGTTGGACCAAAGAGTTTGATGCCAAGTTGTAACCTATTACTAGGCCCCATGTCTAATTTCGGTGAATGAGCCCAAATTCCTTAATGGGACTCATGTCCGGGAGGTAACTGATCGCAAATATATCTTATTTTACGGTCGGAGATATGGTTTTAATTTGGAATCTGGGGATCCTCTGGGCAAGTGGATTCCGGAATGTTAGATACGATCGGATTGAATGGGGATTGGGGTTGGAGTTTTCCATATTTCCTTTCCCTTGAGATTTGTTTGGCATTTACGATCTTCTTCCACCAATGATAGCAGGATTATTATATGCGACAGAGGTTTGGTTTTATTTTGAATCAGATTGCGTCTAATTGATCCGCAATGGAGAAGGACAAAGTTTCGGGTTTCTCTTTTGACAGATTTTATGGCGATTTCAAATACTCTTCTGGTGTTTGCATATAGAGAGGATATCAATTATCATTACTTCTTCGAATCGTTGGGATTTCTCATCTGGTGGCTTTGGAAAGTTTGGGTGTATATAAAGGATCGCTTCTTCGTATTCAATCCTCATCACAACATATTCGCTTTCATCTCCTCAGTTTTTGAGTGTTTGCTTTTCTTATTTCTTTGGTGTGTTTGGGTCTTTGTGGTGAGTTTAATCATGTCTCAGAGTGGCTTATTGGGAAAAAGTGTGGAGCGTACGAGTGATAAGAGGATGGCTCCTAAATGGAGAATCAAGATCCCTTATTTTGACAACTTAGCTCTGATAGCGGGATACTCAAAGACGGTGGTGGGTCGTTGTATGAACCCCAGGATGCATGACATGAAATCTCTTCTGATCATGCTCCCCAAGATTTGGCACTTGGAGGGGAAGGTAGTGGGTGCTGATTTAGGTCTTGGGAAGTTCCAGTTTGACTTTGACAATAAAAATGATATCACGGAGGTGCTCTAGATGGCTCCATTTCATTTTGATCATTGGATGGTGTCCATAGTGCGTTGGAGTCCAACGGTGGATCCAGCTTACCCTTCGGAATTAACCTTTTGGGTTAGGGTCTTGGACGTCCCATTTCAATTCTGGGCCGAGTCAACATTCTGCAGCATTGGTTCTGAGCTTGGTTGGGTGGATATGGTTGATATCAATGGTGGAAGGGTGAAAGTTACGGTAAATTGTTTCAAGCCATTATGCTTTGAAACGGTAATTGAGTTTTACAACTGGGAGGAGACAATTGTCAACCTTCGCTATGAAAGACTCCATGGTTTTTGCAAGAAATACTCCAGCCTATGTCACGACGTGGATCACTGTTCTTTGTGGGCTTCTGATAGGATCACTCCGGCTTTGTGGATGACTTGTTGGATGATCCTACCTTGTATCTCGCTTTGGTTACTGCAGCTCTTGGGGGGGTAGTAGCGGACACAGAGGGAGGCTCCATGGATATGAATGTTGATGCAGGTGCTGCTTCTATCGGGGTTTTGCTGGTGGATAAGGTTCGCAAGGCTAAGCCTCCTTTGGCTCTCAAAGGATCAGCTTCAAAGAAATTGAGTGTGTACCTGCGTACAACACCAAGGAAGCGTCCTGCCCCTAAAGCGACTGATTCAGTTGGGGATGGAACAAACCCGAGGAACCAAGAACAGGAGAAGGGTCCAACCGGTGGGTCAAAGCCACCTAAACCAACAATGGATAAATGAAGATTTCAAGCTGGAATTGACAAGGGCTTGGGAATAAAGCAACTATTGGATATCTCAGAGATTTATGGGGGAAGCATAGGCCTGATTTTTTATTTTTATCTGAAACTAGACAGCCTTTATCTGTTTTGGAACTTTTTCTTGATCATTTTGGTTATTCAACCTTAAAAACGGTTGATCCTATCGGTTGTAGTGGAGGTTTGGCCTTATTTTATAATAAGAATTGATGTTTCTGTTTTATTTGAGTCTAATCGGTTGATTGATGTGGAACTTACTTATAAAGGACAAATTATTTATTTTACTTTTGTTTATAGTGACCCTGTCCCAACGAATCGAGACTTAGTGTTGGAACGGTTAACGAATTGGTCTCTCTAGAGACTCTCCTTGGTTTCTAGTTGGGGATTTTATTGAATTAAAAGGCAACCATGAAAAACGTGGAGGGAAGCTCCGCCATGCGTCTTCCTTTGTCGGTTTTAATACAATGATTCGGCACTGTGGTTTACTAGAGTTTCCTGCGGTTGGGGATAGCTTGTCTTGGCGTGGTTGGCGAGATAAGAAGCCAATCCGCTGTCGTCTTGATCGAGCTCAAGCCAATGAGAAATTTCATGACCTGTTCAGTGATTCCTTCACGAAATATTTACCGATGATAGCTTCAGACCATAAACCAGTATTAGCTTCTCTGGAAGATAAAGTTTGACGAGGGAGGAGCGTTTTTCGTTTTGACTGACGGTGGCTTGAAAAGGAGGGTTTCTTTGGAGCCATTTTCGAGGGATGGGACTCTGGGGAAACGGGAGTAACTAGAAACTTAATGGACAAAATTATTAAGTGCCGCCAGGCAATCTCTCGATGGCAGAAAGCGCAGGTCCCGTACAGTGAAGAAACGATTGAGGATTAAAAGTTTAACTTAGCGACCGCTCAGGCGGATGACTAGTATCAGAAAAGTCGGAGTCGCTGGATGCGTCTTGGAGATCAAAATACTAGCTATTTCCATGCCCAGACGAAACAAAGAAGAGCTAAGAATCGCATGGTCGGGCTGCATGACGAGGTTGGACGTTGGATTACGGAGGAGACTAAGGTTCAGGATATAACGGTCTCTTATTTTCAGGAGGTATTCACATCCACAGATCCTACAGATATTGAGGAATCACTAGGTGAAATTAGCATGTCTATCACAGGTGAAATTAATAAGACACTGACGAAACCAGTCCCAGAACAGGAAATCAACGAGGCTCTGTTTATGATGCATCCTGATAAAGCTCCTGGACCGGATGGTATGACGGCCTTTTTTATCAGCGTGCATGGGATACAGTTAAGGCTGATTTAAAGCTTTCGGTCGAATCTTTCTTTCAGGGTGGTAATTTTGATAAACGACAAAATAGGATAAATATTTCTCTTATTCCAAAAGCGGATAAACCGACCCGGATGACTGAATGGAGGCCTATTAGTTTATGCAATGTTGGTTACAAGATTATCTCAAATATCTTATGTCAGCGACTGCGTAAGTTTTTGCCAGCGTTGATCTAAGAGACACAATCGGCTTTTGTGGAAGGACGGTTAATTACGGATAACATTTTGATTGCTCAGGAGATGTTTCATGGACTCCGCACTAACCCCTCTTGTAAGGGCAAGTTCATGGCCATTAAAACGGATTTGAGTAAGGCCTATGATCAGGTAGAATGGTTTTTCGTTGATCATTTATTGTGGAAATTTGGTATTTTTGAAAACAGATTTTGTAGATCATGTGGTGCGTGACATCTGTTGAGAATAGTGTTTTATTAAATGGTCAACCCCATGGATCCAGAATTCCTTCTAGAGGACTTCGTCAGGGAGATCGCCGGCCACCATATATTTTTATCCTTTGCACCAAGGTTCTCATTGCAAACCCTTCAAAAGGCATAAAGGTCTAAACTTATTACGGGTATTAAGATGTCGACTGCTTGTCCGGCGATCTCGCACTTATTGTTTACAGAAGATAGTCTGTTTTTCTGTCGGGCCACAAAGGAGCATTGTGAGGTTGTTTTAAGGATTCTAAGACAGTATGAACGGATTTCTGGACAGCGGATTAACTTCCAGAAGTCCTCGGTTCATTTGGGACATTCAGTGGATGCGGGTGTGCATGAGGAATTAAAAGGCATCTTAGGTATTACCGCATTGGGTGGTATGAGCTCATACTTAGGCATCCCTGAGAGTCTTGGCTGGTCGAAAACTAAAATATTTTCCTTTGTTCAGGATCGGTTGCAAAAACAAGCCGGTGGCAGGTCTGCTAGGTTGCTGTCTCGGGGGGGGGGGGGGAAGAGGTAATGATCAAATCGGTTGCGACGCCTATCCCTACCTTTGTTATGTCCTGTTTTCGACTTCCAAAAACAGTTACACGGAAACTTACTAGTGCGATCTCTAACTTCTGGTGGAGCTCTTCAGGAGAAACACGAGGGTTACATTGGATCGCTTGGGACAGGTTATGTATTGATAAGATGGAGGGAGGTTTGGGTTTTTGGTGTCTGGATGATTTTAGTACCGCATTGTTGGCTAAGCAACTATGGCGGTTGATTTCAGCTCCAGACTCTTTATTTGCAAAGGTTTTCAAAGGTCAATATTATAGGCACTCTGATCCATTGGATCCAATTAAATCTTACTCCCCATCTTATGGATGGCTCAATGCTCGCTCTCTAGTAAACAAAGTACTCATTAAACGGGTAGGATCTGGAGATTCTATTTTAGTATGGTCTGACCCTTGGATTCCTGCTCAATCCTCGAGACCAGCATTGCGTTAGAGTTGAAACTTTCATTGACAGGAGCTCGCATTCTTGGAATTTGGCTTTGCTTTTGACCTCTTCCGAGCCGGAGGATTTTGCCCTTGTTTCTGCTTTACCTCTTGGTAATCTGACCACACCGGATAGATTGGGTTGGCATTTGACAAAAACCGGTGTATACACCGTTAAATCTGGATATCAAGCTTTAAGCCAGAAACTGGAAATCGACTCCCCTGTTTCCGGTCCCAATATTATTCCTCTACAGGCATTTGTTTGGCAGATTCAGTGTCCACCAAAAATTAGACACTTTTTGTGGCAACCAATTACGGGTTGTATGGCAACAACAGCTAATCTGCGGCGACGTGGACTAGGCTGTGATATGGAGTGTGCGCTTTGTTGAGGGACGGAGGAGGCAGTCAATCATGCCCTATTCTTATGTACTCCGGCTAGGCAGGTTTGGGGTTTGTCCCCATTCCTGACATCCTCGGGCTGTTTTCCTTCAGACTCTGTCTATGAAAACATGGATTCTTTATTTTGGAGATTTCATGACACTCCTTCGGTGGACGTGTTCCCGTGGATTCTCTGGTATATCTGGAAGGCCATAAATGATAAATTATTTAGCAATTTGGATTCCAATCCATTAGCGATTTTACAGATAGCGGAAGAGGAAGCAAAGCTTTGGTTTTTGGCCCAGGAGGATCCTGTAGGATCTTCACCTCAGGGTGACTTTCAACCTTTCTCTGTTTCTACGTTTCATACTAGTGCCGTGGTTAATGGATATGGAACCAACCATCGATGTTTTGTGGATGTATCTTGGAAGGCGACTGACCAGTTTATAGGCAGAGGATGGCATTGCATTTCTCCTGAGGGAGAATCTCTCACTATGGGTGCATCTAATTCTCGCCGTAGCTTGTCACCCTTCCATGCAGAAGTGGAAGCTCTCATTTGGGCAATGCGGTGTATGATTAGTGCGGATAATGAGAAAGTTATTTTTTTCACAGACTGTTCTGATTTGGTTAAGATGGTGTATTCGCCTTCTGAGTGGCCTGCTTTCAACACATATTTGGACGTGATTGAAGAAGATAAGGATGAATTCCTATCATTTTCTGTAATTCAGATTCCCAGATCACAAAATTGTAATGCGGACAAGCTGGCGCGTCGTGCTAGAGTGGAGTCGCATCCAATTACCTTTGTAAACAAGTGATATGAACTATTCTAAAAGCCAAATATGCAGAAATATTACTTTCAAATATTTAAATACACATTAAATTTCCTAAACCATGAATAAACCAATCCATATTGTTAAATGAAGATTCAATGAAAACAATCAAATCATGGCAACAAGCATTCATCTGGTACCAACGTAATATTATCCGTAATATATTGTTTTGGAAGTACATGAATTTGTTTTTGGTAGACTATATAATAGATATAGAAATGATTTTTTGGTTAGTTTGATTTTTTGGTAACTAAGGATAGTATGGATTTTAGGTGTATTACTCATAATAACCACAAAGAATCTTGAACCCAAAGCATAATAACTACAAAAAAATTGAAAAAATCGTATATATATCCCTAATTAAGTACCTTAATCATCGTCTCTATTATTGACATATTAATTCGGAAGAATAATATAGTTATTCCTAATCATATAAACAAACATTTCACTTCTACCATTTTACTGGGCCATGTTTACGACAAAACTTATAAAAACCATAATTTACATGTTCAAAAAAAAAACAAAAAAAAAATAGCAAACGAAAAACATAAACATTTTTCATGGCATATAAGTTATAACAAAAAATTAATAATCTTGATCTTACAAAATTGATGTTCTTTCCATAAATCATATACATCATATGATTTTATGACATAATGTTTCATCCAAAAAGAAAAAAAAAAAATTATAACAAATAAAAGTAGTATAAAAAAGGACATATATGTTGCTTTAAATAAAAACTACAAAATAAACAAAAAATTATTTCAACCAGTATTTTATCACGGGTCCTATTCTAGTATACAAAGTATTGATAAAAACAAAAATAAACACAAAACACGTGTTGTAACAAACTATTTGGATTTTTTGTTCATAATTTAATTTGCCATCAGCTAGACATAACTAGAAGTCTAGAAGAGATTTGGTTATAACTTATAACTAGAAATTTCTACAACCAAAATAAAGAAATTATATAAAGAAACACAAAAATTTATTGACAGAATACTCATAATATAAACTCTCTACTCATATATATTTATAAAGCTAATTATAAGAACTTCATCATAATTAATACGGAATAGTGACTCCCTATTAAGTATCCTGATTCAAATATATCAAGTAACACAAAACTTGAATAGTTTTTTTCTTTTTTTCTTTTTCTGGTTATCCAAAAAGAAAAAGACGAATAGATTAAAACTACATATCCTTAGTCTGAATTAGATTACCATTAAGATAAGGTTTGGTACCACGCAGCGTGTACACACAAAGTCTACAGATAATTAATGTGATGATAAGTGTATCATACGAAGTTTGTGGTTGCTAAATGTAGACCAACTAGTATTTAAACGAGCTTTGTCTCATCACCATTTCATCAATACAAGCTTATAACTCTCCACATATACATTTTGCAATCAAACAACCGATCAATCGAAAGATGGAAGGCAAAACTTTGATTCTAAGTGTGCTTGTAATGAGTCTTGTCATGGCGCAGATTCAAGTCGAAGCAAAGAGTTGTTGCCTAAACACGACCGCTAGAAACTGTTACAATGTATGCCGTTTAACTGGAGCTTCTAGGGAAACTTGTGCAAAACTTTGTGGATGCAAAATTGTTGAGGGGCCATGTCCTCCGGGTCCACGTGACATTCTTGAAAACTCTGGTAATTTAATTTCACATTTTTTCTTTGTTGTTTTGATTAAGTTATATCATTTACAGGTTGGACCAAGATTTTGATGCAAGTTAGAATATTTATTTTTTAATTTTATTTTATTTAAGGTGATGCAGTTAGCGAATACTGCAAGTTGGGTTGTGCATCCTCCGTGTGTCGTACGTTAGCCACTCTCGACAACTCTGGTAACACAGAAACTCATTAATATTATTGTTATTTTATTATTATTATTATTTGAATTATGGAGCATATGAAAAATCAATTAATTCTAATATTGTTTCGGTGAATTAGATGCAAGTGAAATTGTGAATGGAGCTGTTGTACCTTGCACCGAAGCATGTTCTGAGTTATGTACTGCATAACAAAGATATCCACGAACTATGTGCGCTGTTGTTTTCCTGTTTTCAATAATTGTCGTGTATATGACAAAAAATGCTAGAGTCTTAAGCTAGCTTCTACTATTTCCAGGATTTCTATGTGATGTAGAAGAAGGTCATTGATCCTTAGATTGTTTACCCCTTCTACTTGCTATTATCCAAATAAAGAATAATAATGTGTCCCTTATCTTTTATGATCAAAACAATCTCTCGCTTTAACGTAATTTACTTACAATCAGTTCATATATATTTTCACAACTTATCAAAACAGTTAAGACTTATAAATATCAAATTATATAAAATCTTGTATGAACCATTCAGAATGCAATCAATAGGTTGAAGTAATGGAAGTAATGGAAGATTATCAAAACAGGTTTGAATGAGAACTTGAGAGGCGGAAGATGAAGACACAAAGACCTTTGTGGAGGCTGAATATAGACGCGTTGTGTACTGGACATTTTTTCCTACAACCATAAAGAAAAGAAAAAAAAAAACATTCAAATCAGACTCGATAACTTAAGAAGCGGAGTAGATACTTAGGGTTTGAGAGAGAGAGATTACTCGATAAGAATAAAAAAAAAGTAAGAACAACCGAGTCCGTACCTTAGTCAGGAAGGAATCAGCAGCAAGAACCGCCCTTACCTCGAGAAGAAGAGGATAACGAATGGCTCTGGATCTTAATCGACAACACAAGGAAACGAAGACTGATACCACTCTCAAGAATAATAACTTTATCCTTACACTTCACTCTGATATAAATCATATATATAAAAGTAGAGTTTCAGTCTCTCATTATTGGTCCACTTGGCAATGCAATTTTAACAAAAAAAAAAATTATATTAAAACACAAATTTAAAACAATTAATTTTCACATTTAACTCACATAATATAAAACTGAAATCTTTATAGCTTCTTCCTATAAATTATGCATTAACTTTATTTCTCCACTAAGTTGTATTAATCAATTGTATTAAAACAAAACAATAAATTAAAATTGTAACTCTCTTTTTTCTAAATATAATTTTTCATCATTTCTCTTCCTATAAATACTCATTATCTTATTCTCTTAGTCTATTACTATTTTATTCTCTCATCTTCTTCCACTACTCTCAAATCTCTTTTTTTTTTGTTTTGTTTTGTTTTGTTTTGTATTTTTTTGTTATTGTTGTTGTATGGGTTATAAAAAATCAAATCAAATATCATTGTAAAAGCTTAGTTTTAGAGTTTGTATGATATGTATATCTTATATATTTATTTTAATCTTTTAAAATGTTTATCTCCATTTTCTATTTTATATTAACATCTTATAAGTCATTATTTTCATACTTCCTTACAATATTCACCATACAATAAGATCATAAAGTTGAAATGATCCATATGTAATTATCTATTATGTCTCTGGTTATCTCACATATTCATATATCATTTTTAATAATTTATAAAGATCAATATAATTATCCATTTATCCATTTATAAAGACTATTTTGTTTTGTGATCCAATTGTTAAATCTGTAGAGATCAATATAATATATATATTTTTTATGATTTGAGGTTTTTGAAAACAAAAAGAACAGAATTAAACAATTGGTTTTTTGTGTCTTTAATCAAAATAAAAAATGATCCAAAAAACAAAACATATTCAACTGGAACTTAAATATAAAAATAGAATATAATTTTAAAAATATCATTTCACTAAATTCTTTAAAGATGAAACCATTAGTATGAAATCTAGCACTATAAATTAAATTGATAAGTGAAAACCAAAAAAATATAAATTATCCTTGGGATTTTAAAAATTATTGAGATTGAAGAATTCATATAATTTTATAAGAAAACTAATTTAGTTTGTCACTTAAAAAGTAATATTTTTTATTTTGAAATATTATGTGTAAGTGTTGAGTTTATATCAACAAACAACCAAATCATGTGAATTTTGATTCAGCCACTTGGTATTCCTTTTATTTTAGGTTATAAAAAATTAAAATATTTATTTATAATTAAAGACATGTAACTCCATTTAACTCAAATGTAACTCCTATCCAATAATTGTAAATTAATTCATTCCTCCTACTAACTTATTATTTTTCAAGAGAAATTATTTTTGGTTGAATTTTAATATTTTTTATTTATTTTGGTTGGCTAAACTTATATTCATATTTTGGTTGGCTAAATTAATATATTTCTCATGTAAAATTATTGTTTATAATATATTTTTCATTTCAAAGTTTAAAGCAATATATCATATATATAAAAGTAAGGTTTTGGTCTCTCCTTATTGGTTGATTTTCATTTAATGTTTTCTAATTTTTATTTTATTTTTTATTTGCTTTCTAATTGCTTTAAATAATATTTAAGATCCAATAAACACAATACATTTAACTCACACATTAAAATAAAATTATAACTAAAAATAAATTAAATTATGCATTAATCATATTCTACCACTCAATTCTATTCAAACACAATAAATTACTATTGTAACTCCATAGTTCTAAATGTAACTTCCATCATTTTTATCATATAAATAAGCATTCTCTCAATCTATCATTCTCTCATACTGACATTCTTTTACTATCTCATTTTCACATTCTCTCATTCTCTTCTACAATTCCTCAAATCATTTTTCGTTTTTTTTTGTTATTTTTGATTTCTTATTTTTGTTGTATAGGTTGTAAAAAAAAAAAAGAAATATCATTGTAAATTGTTAATGCTAAATTTTAATTTTAGAGACTACATGATATATATTTTACATTGTTCTTATTTTAAAAGATTTATCTCCTTTATCTAATTTGGATTATTATCTTATAAGTAATCATTCTCTCTTCCTCTCCCACCAATATCAAATGTTGTTATATCTCATATGTGTTGTAAGAGTTTGATTCTATATTTTAATTTAGAAAGTATTATATATATATAGATATTACATTGTTCTATTTTTTAAAGATTCATCTGCATTATCAAATCTGGATTACCATCTTATAGTAAACATTCTCTCCTCCTCTCCTACCAATATCAAATGTTGTTATATCTCATATATGTTGTAACTTGTAAGAGTTTGATTCTATATTTTAATGTAGAAAGTATTATATATATTTAACATTGTTTTCAATTTTTATTTTATTTATATAAAAAAATATTTCTTTTATATTTCTTGCCTTTCTAATCTATTCATATTTATTTTTTAAATTTGCATAGTTAAATTTAAATTCACATATGTTGGTTTTAACAAAACAATCAACTTTATTTGAGAATTAGATGTTCCTATTCATTTTTAAACGATCAATGTGTAACATATAATACATTATTTGAGAATTAGAAGAAAGAGAAGTGTTTATAAACAAAAGAAATCAGAGAAGTCCAAACTTGAGATTTGGGGGGGGGGGAGATAGAGAGATAGAGAGATAGAGATGAACACCAGAAGCCTGAGGTGTGTGTGTGTGTGTGTGTGTGTGTGAGAGAGAGAGAGAGAGAGAGAGAGAGAGAGAGAGATAAATTGTGGAAATGTTGAATTTAGCGGAGGAAGGAAACCAAAGAAAAATTTGGGTTTTTAATACTGAAAAAGCTGGGTGATTCGACCTGAAATGAGAGCTTAAGCGTTTTTGAGGAATTTTTGTTTTTTTCACACTAATTTAAATCATATATATAAAAGTAGAGTTTCAGTCTCTCCTTATTGGTCCACTTGGCAATGCAATTTTAACAAAAAAAAAATTTATATTAAAACACAAATTTAAAACAATTAATTTTCACATTTAACTCACATAATATAAAACTGAAATCTTTATAGCTTCTCCCTATAAATTATGCATTAACTTTATTTCTCCACTAAGTTGTATTAATCAATTGTATTAAAACAAAACAATAAATTAAAATTGTAACTCTCTTTTTTCTAAATATAATTTTTCATCATTTCTCTTCCTATAAATACTCATTATCTTATTCTCTTAGTCTATTACTATTTTATTCTCTCATCTTCTTCCACTACTCTCAAATCTCTTTTTTTTTTTTGTTTTGTTTTGTTTTGTTTTGTATTTTTTTGTTATTGTTGTTGTATGGATTATAAAAAATCAAATCAAATATCATTGTAAAAGCTTAGTTTTAGAGTTTGTATGATATGTATATCTTATATATTTATTTTAATCTTTTAAAATGTTTATCTCCATTTTCTATTTTATATTAACATCTTATAAGTCATTATTTTCATACTTCCTTACAATATTCACCATACAATAAGATCATAAAGTTGAAATGATCCATATGTAATTATCTATTATGTCTCTGGTTATCTCACATATTCATGTATCATTTTTAATAATTTATGAAGATCAATATAATATTTAAAGATCAATATAATTATCCATTTATCCATTTATAAAGACTATTTTGTTTTGTGATCCAATTGTTAAATCTGTAGAGATCAATATAATATATATATTTTTTATGATTTGAGGTTTTTGAAAACAAAAAGAACATAATTAAACAATTGGTTTTTTGTGTCTTTAATCAAAATAAAAAATGATCCAAAAAACAAAACATATTCAACTGGAACTTAAATATAAAAATAAAATATAATTTTAAAAATATCATTTCACTAAATTCTTTAAAGATGAAACCATTAGTATGAAATCTAGCACTATAAATTAAATTGATAAGTGAAAACCAAAAAAATATAAATTATCCTTGGGATTTTAAAAATTATTGAGATTGAAGAATTCATATAATATTATAAGAAAACTAATTTAGTTTGTCACTTAAAAAGTAATATTTTTTTATTTTGAAATATTATGTGTAAGTGTTGAGTTTATATCAACAAACAACCAAATCATGTGAATTTTGATTCAGCCACTTGGTATTCCTTTTATTTTAGGTTATAAAAAATTAAAATATTTATTTATAATTAAAGACATGTAACTCCATTTAACTCAAATGTAACTCCTATCCAATAATTGTACATTAATTCATTCCTCCTACTAACTTATTATTTTTCAAGAGAAATTATTTTTGGTTGAATTTTAATATTTTTTATTTATTTTGGTTGGCTAAACTTATATTCATATTTTGGTTGGCTAAATTAATATATTTCTCATGTAAAATTATTGTTTATAATATATTTTTCATTTCAAAGTTTAAAGCAATATATCATATATATAAAAGTAAGGTTTTGGTCTCTCCTTATTGGTTGATTTTCATTTAATGTTTTCTAATTTTTATTTTATTTTTTTTATTTGCTTTCTAATTGCTTTAAATAATATTTAAGATCCAATAAACACAATACATTTAACTCACACATTAAAATAAAATTATAACTGAAAATAAATTAAATTATGCATTAATCATATTCTACCACTCAATTCTATTCAAACACAATAAATTACTATTGTAACTCCATAGTTCTAAATGTAACTTCCATCATTTTTTATCATATAAATAAGCATTCTCTCAATCTATCATTCTCTCATACTGACATTCTTTTACTATCTCATTTTCACATTCTCTCATTCTCTTCTACAATTCCTCAAATCATTTTTCGTTTTTTTTGTTATTTTTTATTTCTTATTTTTGTTGTATGGGTTGTAAAAAAAAAAAGAAATATCATTGTAAATTGTTAATGCTAAATTTTAATTTTAGAGACTACATGATATATATTTTACATTGTTCTTATTTTAAAAGATTTATCTCCTTTATCTAATTTGGATTATTATCTTATAAGTAATCATTCTCTCTTCCTCTCCCACCAATATCAAATGTTGTTATATCTCATATGTGTTGTAAGAGTTTGATTCTATATTTTAATTTAGAAAGTATTATATATATATAGATATTACATTGTTCTATTTTTTAAAGATTCATCTGCATTATCAAATCTGGATTACCATCTTATAGTAAACATTCTCTCCTCCTCTCCTACCAATATCAAATGTTGTTATATCTCATATATGTTGTAACTTGTAAGAGTTTGATTCTATATTTTAATGTAGAAAGTATTATATATATTTAACATTGTTTTCAATTTTTATTTTATTTATATAAAAAAATATTTCTTTTATATTTCTTGCCTTTCTAATCTATTCATATTTATTTTTTAAATTTGCATAGTTAAATTTAAATTCACATATGTTGGTTTTAACAAAACAATCAACTTTATTTGAGAATTAGATGTTCCTATTCATTTTTAAACGATCAATGTGTAACATATAAGCATTTTGTCTTGCAATCACAAGTTCCATTTCCATTGCTTAACTCCATGGTTAAACTATAGTATATGTTGTCCTATTTGTAGGAATAACAACATACTTATTTAATTTATTTAAAAGAGCATATGATTAAACGAAATAAACATTTCTCCAAATTTTATAATTCAATCAGTGAGTGTACTTATTACTTTGAAAAACTTTTACATTGAAGTTCATAAAATCATATAAGAAAACTAAAATGCTATATCACTTCAAATTTGGAAGGAAATACTTGGTATTCCTTTTAAAAAAAGTCAAGACACATATAAAAATTTATTAATATTTAACTCACTTTAAAGACATTAAAGGTCATTTAACTAAAAAATAACTTCTATCCAATAATTTCATACATTTCTCCCACAAAAAAAAAAAAATATATATATATATGTTCAAGATTGTATTTAAATATTACATAATTTTTTAGTTAGCTAAATTTATAGTCACATATATACAATATATATACATAAGATTTTATATTCCTTATTAACACCATAATTCGACCCATTATTTGCTTAACTCAATATTGGTTTCAAAGCCAACTAAAGAAAAACAGAAACGATCTTATTGATATTAGATCAAAACATGGGCATACAAACATAATCACTTACACAGAAGATATTTTCAAAAAAATAACTTATTATTACAACATCAACGTATGAAGGGTTTACATAAGCAGTTAATTAGAAAATCTATAATACAATAAATGTATTGGAAACAATATCACTCAATGATCAGATTAGATCCTCAAAAGCAAGAAACAACATCTTCATAATTCATAAAAAGTAAACGCCACAATTATACACATCTGAACGAAATGGTATAAACATATAGTGTATAAATAAAAGTGACGGCAAAGCCCATATATGCCTAATTAAAACGAAATAATACAAAAGAGAAAACGAAAAAGACGAAAAAAAAAACAAGAAAGTGCCAACTACACCACAACCCACGCATTGCGTGGGGAAGCACCTAGTATTGAAAAACACAAAGAAGTTTAGGAAAATAATTTTTATTAGACTCTCATCAGTAGAGATAATATCCTAAACTAAGATAAGCACATAAATTGTATATTTAGACATGAATAATTCTAATTTTCATTAACTCTCAATATTAACATTAATCAATATTATTGCCAAAATGTGCATATAATAATACCGGTATTAAAGTGCTGCATTACATTTTTTAAAAAATAGGCAGTATTTTTATGGCCATGCCAGTCCGCATCCATCTGGTCTCCATCATTTTCCTTGTCTTCAGCAAAAAAGATTCCACCGTCAAGCCCTGGAAATCAGAAATTAAGAACATGTTTATAAATTCATAAATTTCTATGAGATAGAACATATGTAAATAGAGTTGAAAAAGTACACTGATGAAGAATCTTTTGCAATCTACTTATATCAGAGCCGAGAGTGCATATATTCTCTCCTTTCGTTACTTTGTAACGACCCGGTTCCAGAATTAAACCGTGAGGCCCAAACCGAGCCCATTAGTGAGCCAAGCCCAAACCAAACCCTAATCAACCCGCGTGTGTATATAAAAAAGGGACAAACTTTGAGACAAGCCTCACAAACCCTTGGCCGTCACGTTCCACGGTAAGCCTCCGCATAACTCGAGTCTTTAGTTTTGTATCGTTTTGGGAACAGCCCAGATCTGTGTTGCCGACTCTTCCACTTCGCCGTTCAGTTCGTCAAGTTAAGCCGTCGCAGAAAGTTGCAGAACAAGGTAACGACCAAGCTCTATGTCTCGTGTTGTTGTTGTTGCGATGTGTTGCTCGTTCATAGCTAAACTAATACGTAACCAACTAAACCAGGAAGTTATGGAAGGTACGTGCATGAGTTGTTGTGGTGTCATGCATGGTTATTTACGTATGTTGTCAATGACGTTCGTTAAATTAATATTGTTGAACCGTGTGTAGTGGCTGGTTTAGGAAGTGGTATTAAACGGGGAGCATGTGGTCGTACGTGAATTAAATTGTGGGATATAAATTATTAGATCGTTAGTTTGATTTAATTATTAAACTACATCTAACTAATTTATTTGTGAAGTACCAGCATAATTAAGTCAGTTTCGGTTATTAGATTAAATCAGTGATTAATATTGGAATATAATCATTGATCGGGTAATCTGATAATATTGCAGATTGAGATCATTGTCGTTGTTGGATTGGATTTCTGTTGTTGCTGGTCTTTACCCTAGAACCAACCCATTTTGCTAAGGTGAGGATTAGTTGGTGTCTTTTTCATATGCCGATATGTTTAGATAGTTACTTAGTTTAAGGTTAAGCCAAGTATACCTATGGATTATATATAAATAATCTTAATTGATTATTGAGTGTATAATAATATATATATATAATATATATTTATTAAATAAAAGATAAGGAAAAAAAGAACTAGTAATAGGATTTGAAAATTAAAAGAACTAGATATTTAAAACGGATTGCGTGGTGTGTGATATGCATGTTTGTATGATAAAGTAAATTGTTTGAGTGTGGGGAGAAAATGTGCCAAGAGGCACGAAGAAGCGGGTGAGCCGCAGAGAGTCCTACAAGGAATTTTCCTTGTAGTTGTGTGGTGGTCTACGGGTGCGGAATGCGGGTAGATCAGGATTGGCTGACGAGCCAACGCGTTGTGCGTGGAAGAAGTGCAAGAAGCATGAGAAATCCGGATACGCAAGTGAAAAAGTGCAGGAAAAAGTGCGAAAGCATGAGGAATCCTGTAATGCACGGTAATGAAAATGTGCAGGAAGAAGTGCGAAAGCATGAGGAATCCCGTAATGCACAGCGTTGTCTATGGGACGTAGTCTCATTTGTTTGATGTTTGAGTGTCGTTGACACGTGATTGATTGCTTGTCTTAGGTTTAGATTGCGTGATGGTCTAAGCATGTTTGTGTATGAAGACTTCGTGAGCCCTAAGGCTTGCCCTCGCTGACTAATCTTAGATTGCTCATCCCTCACTTTCTCTTGCAGGTAACCATGAGGAGTAGATGATAGAGTTGGTGTTGGTGTTAGGAGCTGGAGATTATTCTTTTATTTTCCACTGTTGGATTTATCGAACTGGTTGTTAGTTTCAGTTTAACGTTTAAAGGATGGTTTGAAAGACGTTTAAATTGAATTATTGGATTTTTCGGTTATTTTCGGTTAAGTATGGTTTACTTGTGGTATAAGTTAACCTGTGACATGCCATAAAAATTGGGTGTTACAATTTTGGTATCAGAGACTTAGGTTATGTCAAACCGGTTTCGCCCCGGAAAGGCAGTCCTGTGGAAGAAGGCTGATTTGTTTGTTGCTTCTGTATTCAGATGCCGCCAAAACGTGGAGGGAAACCCGCAGCTAGAGTGCAGCCAAGAGTGAGGGCTGAGAGCCCAGTGCGTGATGAACAGCCGGAAGTCGTGCATGCTAATGTAGCTCGAGCAGGGGAAGCTAATGAGATGGCTATGTTTGAGCAATTTCGCCGGTTCCAGGAATTCATGCAAAGGGAGCCAAATTTGAGAGGAGCACCAGAGGTGGTTCCACCGCAGCAGGATGCACCACAACATGATGCACCAGAATGGGTAGTCCCGCCTTAGCAACCACCACCGCCTCCACCGCTGGTCCAGGTGCAGGGTCCATCATACTGGGAGGCCATGAGAAATTTGAAGGACATGGGCATGGAGCCTTTTGGTGGAAAGTCTAATCCTATTGATGCTGACAATTGGAGGAAGAGACTGGAGAGGAATTTTGATAATGCTCGGTGTCCGCATGAGTATCGCTTGGACTTGGCAGTGCAGTATCTGAAGGATGAGGCATTGGTATGGTGGGAGAAGGAGATAGACCAGGCACATGGATGATATGAGCTGTATTGGGCAGATTTCAAGACCGAATTCTCAAGGAAGTATTTTCCCAGAGAGGCTATGGATCGTATGGAGGAGGAGTTCTTGGAACTTCGTCAGGGCACTATGACTGTGAGGGAGTATGACAGGGAGTTTGATCGACTGAGCAGGTTTGCTGGCAGATTCATGAATGAGGATGAGTTAATTCGTAGGTTTCTGAGAGGTTTGAGGATTGAGCTCAAGAATCGATGTGAGATGTATGACTACCGCAGTAAGATTGACTTGGTAGAGAAAGCTGCTAATTTGGAGATTGGGTTGGAAAAGGAGATGAGTCAGAACAAGGCAGCACAGGCGAGACTTGCAAAGGGTTCTAGCTCTAATAAGAGGACTTGGGATGCAACAACTGTGAGAACTCCATTAATGTGTTTCGGGTGCAACCAGCCGGGTCATGTTCTGAAGGATTGTACTCGAACTAGGACCATCAGGAGTTGTTACGAATGCGGTCAGGAAGGACACATTGCAAGATTTTGCCCGAGAAAAGTTGGGAGACAGCAGGTCAACAATCGTCCTAGAGAGCAGTTGCCGCGACCTCCAAAACGTCAAAATGTTGGACCTCGTGTGATGATGGCTGAGACTGAGGAGGATGAGGACAATGAGCCAATAGCTGGTAAGTAAATGTCAAACTTATCCAGTGCTATTTTAATTTTTCTATGATTGGTAAATTCAAGAATTATTGCTTGTGAATTGTTTGCTTAGAAGTAGAATGACCGTGTAGGATCGGTTTTAGTGGGAGGATGGAATGCTTACACCCTATTTGATACTGAGCTACCCTCAGTTGTGTTAAGCCAGGCGTTACTCAGAATTGGAGCTTTGATGGTGAATTTATCCCAAAGGCAAAGAGGATTGGTACTGTGGGAAAGGAAAAATTGGGTTCTACCGGAGTTCACAAGGATGTTCCTATCATGATAAACGAAGAAGTACTGCTCGGGAATCTTGCAGAAATGGAGATTAATCATTATGACGTGATTCTTGGGATGAATTGGTTAAAGAAGCACCGAGCTGTATTGGATTGCCACAGAGCACGTGTGCATTTCTCGAGACCGGAGGGGAAGATAACATTTCAAGGCGTAAAAATGGGTGGAGGGGTTTCCATCATATCCATGATGCAAGCTGAGGAGCTGATAGAGAAAGGAAATGATGCCTTTCTAGCTACGATTTCTGTAGTGGGGGAGGAGATGGAGCTTGGAGTTGATAATATTCCTATAGTGGCAGAGTATGCGGACGTCTTTGAGTCTTTAAAAGGGCCGCCACCAAGCAGAGGAGATGCCTTCACTATTGAACTAGAGCCTGGGACGGCACCTGTATCACGCGCACCTTACCGTCTGGCACCTGCAGAAATGGCAGAATTGAAGAGTCAGTTGGAGGATCTTACAGATAAAGGGTTCATTCGGCCGAGTAGTTCACCGTGGGGAGCACCAGTGCTATTTGTGAAAAAGAAAGATGGTAGCTTCAGACTTTGCATTGATTACCGGGCATTGAATAAGGTTACCATCAAAAATAAGTACCCGTTGCCTCGAATTGATGAGTTGTTGGATCAGCTACAGGGAGCTTCATGGTTCTCAAAGATTGATTTGGCATCCGGGTACCATCAGATTTCAATAGCAGAGGAAGACATAAGAAAAACAGCCTTTCGGACGAGATATGGACACTACGAATTTGTAGTAATGCCGTTTGGGTTGACTAATGCACCAGCCGCGTTCATGAAGATGATGAATAATGTTTTTCGGGAGTACTTGGATAAGTGTGTGATAGTATTCATCGATGACATTTTAATCTATTCTAAAAGCCGTGAGGAACACGAGGAACACCTACGGATAGTGTTGGACAAACTGCAGGAACAATAGCTGTATGGGAAGTTGAGTAAGTGCAGCTTTTGGCAAAGGAAGATTGGGTTTTTGGGGCATGTTGTTTCAGAAACTGGAGTGTCGGTGGATCCAGAAAAGATAGCCTTGATAAGTGGTTGGCCAACGCCTAAGAGCGCTACTGAGGTCCGTAGTTTCCTGGGCTTGGCAGGGTAGTACCAAAAATTCGTGGAAGGATTTGCTAGCATAGCTAAGCCTATGACTCGACTCACAGGAAAGGATGTGAAGTTTGAGTGGACCAAGGAGTGTGAAAGCAGCTTTCAGAAATTGAAGAGGCATTTGACGGAAACACCTATACTAGTACTACCAAAACCAGGGGTACCATATGTGGTGTATACAGACGCGTCAGGAACAGGATTGGGCTGCGTGTTGATGCAAGACGAAAAGGTCATCGCTTATGCATCTAGACAGCTTAGACCACATGAGATTAATTACCCTACCCATGATTTGGAGTTGGCAGGAGTTGTATTCGCTCTAAAGATCTGGCGATCATACTTGTATGGGGAAAAAGTTCAAGTGTTTACAGACCACAAAAGTTTGAAATATATATTCACTCAATCAGACCTCAACCTTAGGCAAAGGAGATGGGTAGAGTTGTTAGCAGATTACGACTTGGACATTGCCTATCATCCGGGAAAGGCCAATTTGGTAGCTGACGCATTGAGCAGGCGGAGAACTGATGTCTCAAGAGAAAAAGAGATAAAGGAGCTGGAAGACACTTTGTGTGCACTGAGTATTTGTGCAACATCGGTTGGGTAAGACGTTGTTGGTTTAGAAGTGGTGAATCAAGCTGACCTACTGTGTAGAATCCGGGAAGTACAAAAACTTGACGCGGATTTGAAAAAGGCAGTGGAAAACAATGTGGAGGGGTTCCACACGGCAGAGAATGGTATGTGTATGTATAAGAACCGAGTTAGGGTGCCTAATGATAAGGGTTTAAAGGATGAGATTTTGGCACAGGCGCATAGTTCGCGATTCTCAGTTCACCCAGGGTCAACTAAGATGTACCACGACCTGAAGCGGTATTACAATTAGGGCAATATGAAGCGTGATGTTGCTGCATGGGTATCTAAGTGTCAGACATGTCAGCAAGTAAAAGTGGAGCACCGAGTCCCGAGTGGGTTACTTCAGAATTTGCCTTTACCTGAGTGGAAATGGGATATGATAACTATGGATTTTGTCACCGGGCTACCAACGAGCACAGGTGGTAAGAACGCCATTTGGGTGATCGTGGACCGACTCACCAAGACTACTTATTTCTTGCCCATCAAGAAAACCGATAGTGCAGATGTTCTAGCGCAGTTGTACCTGGACGAGATTGTTAAAAAGCACGGGGTGCCGGATAGCATCGTGTCAGATCGGGATCCAAAGTTTACTTCTATTTTCTGGCAGGCTTTTCTGAAGGCTTTGGGAACAAAGGTACGTCTCAGTACAGCGTATCACCCCCAGACGGACGGACAGTCTGAGAGGACAATTCAGACGCTTGAGGATATGTTGAGGGCGTGCGTACTTGACTGGGAGGGAAACTGGCTTAAGTATTTACCGTTGGTGGAATTTGCATATAACAATAGTTATCACTCCAGCATAGGGATGCCACCGTCCGAGGCTTTATACGGTCGGCCATGCCGCACACCACTTTGTTGGACAGAAGTCGGGGAACGTAAGGACCTAGAGCCCGAGATGGTCACAGAGACTATAAAGCAAGTGGAACTGCTCCGGGACAGGCTTAAAGAAGCCCATGACAGGCAAAAAAGTTATGCAGACAAACGTCGGAAGGATTTAGAATTTTCGGTTGGTGATGCAGTGTATTTAAAAATGAAAATATTCATAGGAGCGCATAAAAACCGGAAGTTAAAGAAGCTTAAGCCAAGATATATGGGACCATATGTGATTACAGAAAAGATTGGGGCTGTAGCTTACCGTTTAGCACTACCTCAGGAGTTATCTAATTTCCATGATGTTTTCCACGTGTCAGTTTTGTGGAAAGTTGTTAGAGAACCAGAATTAGTATTACCGAATCCGCCGGCAGATTTAAACCGGAATTTAACTGCATTGAGTAAATCTGTGAAAATTTTGGACCGTCAGGAGACGGAAAGTCAAGGAAAGTAATCAAGTCTGTCAAGGTATGTTGGGAAAGAGACGGGATCCGAGAGGATACTTGGGAATCAGAAACGCAAATGCGGTTGGATTATCTAGAACTTTTTATGGACAAAAGTGATGACGGGTCGAATTTGGGGACGAATTCCTTTGTAGTAGGGGAGAATTGTAACGACCCAGTTCCAGAATTAAACCGTGAGGCCCAAACCGAGCCCATTAGTGAGCCAAGCCCAAACCAAACCCTAATCTCCCCGCGTGTGTATATAAAAAAGGGACAAACTTCGAGACAAGCCTCACAAACCCTTGGCCGTCACGTTCCACGGTAAGCCTCCGCATAACTCGAGTCTTTAGTTTTCTATCGTTTTGGGAACAGCCCTAACTCGAACCTTGTTGCGAACCCTTGTAGCACTACTAGAGACACGGGAGATTGTCACCGCACTCAGCCTGTGCCGCCGTGTGAAACGTCTTCACCGGAGAGGTAAGATCCGTGAACCAAACCGAGAACTATGTTGTGTTTTCATAGATTGTTGGAACCAATCTAATCACCAAGCTTGAACCACCGCAGATCTGTGTTGCCGAGTTTTCCACTTCGCCGTTCAGTTCGTCAAGTTAAGCCGTCGCGGAAAATTGCAGAACGAGGTAACGACCAAGCTCTATGTCTCGTGTTGTTGTTGTTGCGATGTTTTGCTCGTTCATAGGTAAACTAATACGTAACCAACTAAACCAGGAAGTTATGGAACGTACGTGCATGAGTTGTTGTGGTGTCATGCATGGTTATTTACGTATGTTGTCAATGACGTTCGTTAAATTAATATTGTTGAACCGTGTGTAGTGGCTGGTTTAGGAAGTGGTATTAAACGGGGAGCATGTCGTCGTACGTGAATTAAATTGTGGGATATAAATTATTAGATCGTTAGTTTGATTTAATTATTAAACTACATCTAATTAATTTATTTGTGAAGTACCAGTACAATTAAGTCAGTTTCGGTTATTAGATTAAATCAGTGATTAATATTGGAATATAATCATTGATCGGGTAATCTGATAATATTGCAGATTGAGATCATTGTCGTTGTTGGATTGGATTTCTGTTGTTGCTGGTCTTTACCCTAGAACCAACCCATTTTGCTAAGGTGAGGACTAGTTGGTGTCTTTTTCATATGCCGATATGTTTAGATAGTTACTTAGTTTAAGGTTAAGCCAAGTATACCTATGGATTATATATAAATAATCTTAGTTGATTATTGAGTGTATAATAATATATATATATATATAATATATATTTATTAAATAAAAGATAAGGAAAAAAAGAACTAGTAATAGGATTTGAAAATTAAAAGAACTAGATATTTAAAACGGATTGCGTGGTGTGTGATATGCATGTTTGTATGATAAAGTAAATTGTTTGAGTGTGGGGAGAAAATGTGCCGAGAGGCACGAAGAAGCGGGTGAGCCGCAGAGAGTCCTACAAGGAATTTTCCTTGTAGTTGTGTGGTGGTCTACGGGCGCGGAATACGGGTAGATCAGGATTGGCTGACGAGCCAACGCGTTGTGCATGGAAGAAGTGCAAGAAGCATGAGGAATCCGGATACGCAAGTGAAAAAGTGCAGGAAGAAGTGCGAAAGCATGAGGAATCCTGTAATGCACGGTAATGAAAATGTGCAGGAAGAAGTGCGAAAGCATGAGGAATCCCGTAATGTACGGCGACAGAAATGTGCAGGAAGAAGTGCGAAAGCATGAGGAATCCCGCAATGCACAGCGTTGTCTATGGGACGTAGTCTCATTTGTTTTATGTTTGAGTGTCGTTGTCACGTGATTGATTGCTTGTCTTAAGTTTAGACTTTGTGATGGTCTAAGCATGTTTGTGTATGAAGACTTCGTGAGCCCTAAGGCTTGCCCTCGCTGAGTAATCTTAGATTGCTCATCCCTCTCTTTCTCTTGCAGGTAACCATGAGGAGTAGATGATAGAGTTGGTGTTGGTGTTAGGAGCTGGAGATTATTTTTTTATTTTCCACTGTTGGATTTATCGAACTGGTTGTTAGTTTCAATTTAACGTTTAAAGGATGGTTTGAAAGACGTTTAAATTGAATTATTGGATTTTTCGGTTAAGTATGGTTTACTTGTGGTATAAGTTAACCTGTGACATGCCATAAAAATTGGTTGTTACATACTTGATCTGAGATGAACCAATAGAAAATGTGAGAGTTAACACAAATACAGAAATTTAGAAAAAATTTGACCAAGCCCTGGAAATCAGAAATTAAGAACATCAGTTCTTGAACATATGCTCAAAAATTTCTATGAGATAGAACATATGTTCATGTTTGTTAGGAGTTTCATTTGTGTACCTCACTTCTCGTCATTAGAGTCAACTTTCTATTTGCAAACCTCACTTGATAAAAAGAGCTGATCTTGTTTTGTATCATTCCATAAATGGTTCACCATCTGACTGTTCCACTCCAAGATTAGACTCTGGTTCATGACGACAAAACTGTATTCTTTCACCAGCGACCTTGAAATAAATCTTTTGAGTGTCTCTGTGGTTTTATATGATGTGATCTAGACACTTGACTATCTAAAAAACTTTTCTTAACTAATACATAATAGAGTATGAAAAAATCAGAGGAAGAAAATGAAAATGCTGCTTTACTTTTGATCTGCAGAGTCATCAAAGGTATTCTCCGATCCTCTTATGTTGAATAAAAATGACAGTCTTGAACCGACAAAATTGTGTTGTCTTAACTCTTTCCCGAGTTCTTGCTATCAGCCATAAGGTTTTTAACCGGAGTTAGATTCTTAGAAAGTAAAGAACATTAACTACCAATGATACCAAGACATTAGCTCGATTGTTCCTGTTATTTGCAATATTAGATTCATGGGGAGAGGGACGTTATTGAATTGCAGATCTCAGAGACGTTATTAAAGTGTATTCTATGAATTGTTATTGACTACGTAGAGACTCACTCTTTTCTCTTTATTGTGCTTTTTTGTTCAGGTGTGTTCCACCGCTTCGAACGTGTCGTGGAAGGTTCTAGTCTGGCCAAACGCATCCCTGTGGTCGCGTTCACGGTGGGAGTCCGGTTTGCTAACAATGTAAATGGCGGTATGCAATTTGTAGATAGGGCTAAATTGTCCGACGTCCAGTAATAAACCGGTTCAGTTTTGTTACGAACTGGATAGTAATTTAGCCTAGGAGTGTATTGAACCATGATTTTGGAGGTTTTTGTGATGTTTTGTGGAATTGTTAGATATTTCATTTGAGAAAAGAAAAAATAGTTTGTGATTTGGTGAGATTTTAAAAGATTATGACGAGGTGTGTGTATTCATTATGATAGAAACAAAATAGTTTAGTTTACTTAAATCAGTATCATAACTAATAACCGTAATTACAAAACTGATGATATTGTGTGTGCCTGTCTGATTTGTTTTTAAGAAAGAAAGACAAAAAAGTATAAAGTTATTATTAACCTTCTATAATTATCTTCCCCAAAACAATTTTACTATTATACTAAAGTATATTTGATTGTACAGTTTCCAAATAAACAAACATGTAATTCCGATTTTAATTAGGATTTTATGGTTTGATTTTTAGTAAACAATCAAACATAATCGGATTCTAACAACCTAGAACAATCAGTTTAATATTTTCCTCTTTGAGATTCGAATTTAGGTTTATAGTTCTAAGGTTTTCATGCAACCGAATTCAAGCAATCAATCAACAATAATTTATTTTTTAATCATGGCATAATCAATTCAATTGCAAACAATCTAAGCAATCCTAAAACCTCATAGCAATCGATTTTAAAGTTTTACGATTTTAGGGTTTTAGGGTTTAAAGCTTTAGGATTCGGTTATTCACCAAATCCCATATATACTAATAGAGAAACACTTTCATACAAAAGCTAATGTGTCACGCTCACATAGCTCATGTGCTTTTTTTAAATAAATGACCTCACAACTCATTATTATTTATATAAATATGTCATTGACATATATAAGCCAATGTTTTCCTATTAACTTTTAAAAATGAAAGATTTAATCAACAATTAAAATCCAGAAATGTATTTAATTATCATTTTCATAATATATTTAATTATTATAAGTAAATTACATTTCACAAACAACAAAAAAAATTATTCATTTATTTACCACTTTTATATATTTTTCTTATTGCATTTTTTAAACTTAGGATTAGTTTACATTAAATCGATTATTCGAAAAAGTCTTTTTTTATATAAATTTATTTAATGGCATAGTGATGTAGATGATAATGTGAAACATAAAATATGTGAATTTGATCTTTAGAAACACAAAAACACATCAAAACTTTCTACACCACCTTAAAATTCTTTTACAAGTTCAAATATTTCACTGGTAAAATGTATTTTACAGAAAATAAATGCAAATTTGAATAAACGAAAAAGCTTTACTTACATATTTTGTTTTGCAAAAACAAATCTTAAATCTCAAATAATAATTTTACTCATAATATTTTATTAAGATCGATTTGTCCGCACATAGTGCGAGTTGGTGCCTAGTTATTTCTTATTAATAAAAGTTGATGGTATTTTTTCCCCTATTAATGAAATTAAAAACGTAAGGTGTGAGAATAATAAATTAATACTCTTATTTGCTTCTGAGGTGTGTGAAGTTTATATTTGTAGAGAACCACCAAAACAAAAAAAAAGCATTTTCATGTTCTTCACTTCCACCATGAACGACTAGGTATATGATTTTTGTTTGTTCTACATCGAAATCATTCGAAATCGTTCAATGTATCTTGTAATGATCTTCGATTTCTACCTTCCATGTTCAATCACTCTTGATTTGTGAGGGTATTTTGAGTTTCTTTCTTTAGATTTCTTCTTTGTTAGTGTTTATCTGACTTCTTCTTCTTCTTCTACTAAGACTTTGACATATATATATATATATATATATATATATATATATATATATATATATTTCCTTCAGCATTCCTCTATTTTGATCATATAGTAGCGTCTCTAACTTCTCTTAGCTTTGGCATATATCTGTGCTCCAACTTGGAATCGCAGTCCTCTCTCTGAGTTTTTAAGTTAATTTCAAAAATTCTAAGAAAATATCTAATATCACAGGATTATCAATTACTTAATTGGGAAAGTGGATTGCAGCAACATATCAACAAAATTCAGAATGGCTCCTTTACCTGTTCTTTGTTGGATAATTCCAACTTGTGGAAGAAGCTATCTCCTAGGAAGTTGCCAAAAGAGATAGAATAGGAAAAAGGAAAAGTTCCTAAGATTAATAAAATGTAATATGTTAATTCTAATAGGTTTAGGAAAATTAGAAACCTATAAATATAAGAGTCTATGGAAAGGTGTTCCATAAGACTTGAGAGAGAGATTTAGTTTTTGAGAGAGTTTTCTAAATCAATAATATAAGAGAGGTGTTCTTATATCTTCAAGCTCTTTGTTCTTAGATTTGGTATCAGAGCTAAGGTTGTAGCTCAGATCAAGGTTGTGAAGGAGAAGCTGTTCATAACCAAGTATGGGGGACGACTCAAATCCGTTGCCGCGAACCAAGGACCTTGGATCACCATCCATCCAATGTCCGATGTTAACATCGACAAACTATACCGTTTGGTCGATGCGTATGAGAATCACGCTTCGAGTTAGCGAGGTGTGGGAGACTATTGATCCTGGATCCACCGATCAGAAGATGAACGACGTTGCAACTGCTCTACTGTTCCAATCCATCCCCGAGTCACTCATCCTGCAAGTTGGAGATCAAGGTTCAGCTAAATCCCTATGGGAAGCCATACGAGCACGTCACCAAGGTGCGGAACGTGTGAAGGAAGCAAGGCTTCAAACCCTACTTGCAGATCTTGATCGAGTAACAATGAATGATACCGACTCCGTTGATGACTTTGCTGGCAAGATCTCAGGCCTAGCATCGCAGTCAGCTTCTTTGGGAGAGATCATTGACGAATCAAAGTTGGTAAAGAAGTTCTTACAAGGACTCCCAAGACACAAATATATTCATATCGTTGCATCGTTGGAACAAGTCTTAGACTTGAAGAAAACCGGTTTTGGAGACATAGTTGGTCGCATAAAAGCTTATGAAGAGCGTGTAGGGGAGGAGACCCGTAGTGAAGACCAAGCAAAACTTATGTTCTCTAATTCAAACAATCAAGGAAACTACGGTGGATATCAAGGAAACAAAGGAGGCTATAACAGAGGAGGTTATGGTCGAAGAGGAAGCAGTCGAGGAGGATATGGTCGTGGTGGATATGGTCGAGGTGGTTTTGGTCGTGGTAACTACAGTGGAGATAATTCTGGCAGAGGCAGAGGATGAGGAAGGTTCAATGGCCAGAATCATGGAGGAGATACTACAGAGCAAGTACAAAACCAAAACCAAAACCAGAATCAAAACCAGAAGAAAGATCTATCCAAAATAATTTGTTGGAGATGCGATAAACCGGGTCACTACGCATCTTCATGTCAAGCGAAAGAAGTTGCACATCAAGAGACAAATTTGAATGAAACTCATGAAGCTGATGCACTTTACGTTCATGAGGTGGTGTTCTTGAACGAGGATAAGGTGTTTCCCAAGAACTATGATACTAACAGTGAGAGTATATGGTATCTTGACAACGGTGCTAGCAACCACATGACGGGAAAGAAAGAATTCTTTTCAAGCCTAGATATGAACATCACAGGGAAGGTTAAGTTTGGTGATGGTTCGTTTGTCAATATTGTTGGAAAGGGATCGATTGTATTTGTGGGAAAAACGGGTGAGAGGCGATCACTCAAGGAGATTTACTATATTCCCGACTTGAAGCACAACATTATCAGTCTAGGACAAGCGACTGAATTTGGATGTGAAGTGAACATGAAGGGAGACATGTTAACGTTAAGCGATCCTGCTGGGCGGTTGTTGGTAAGAGTCACGAGATCTTCAAACCGCTTGTACAAGACGTCAATGGAGGTTGAGTATCCTAAGTGTCTTTATATCCAAGATAATGACACTACTCTAACATGGCATGCACGGCTGGGACATGTAAGTGTTGGAGTGATGAACAATATGGTGAGACAGGGAATGGTTGTTGGAATGCCACAATCTGTTCATGAGAAGAATGTGTGCACTGCGTGTTTAGTCGGAAAACAGACCAGAACTGTGTTTCCTACTGCAACATCCTTTCGAGCAGCTCAAGCTTTGGAGCTGATTCATGGTGATTTGTGTGGACCAATCTCTCCACCGACACCAGCTAACAACCGGTATGTCTTCGTCCTTATTGATGATTTTTCGAGATACATGTGGACAATTCTATTGAAGGAGAAAAGCGAGGCTTTCAATCGGTTTAAAAGGTTTAAGGAAGGAATTGAGAAGCAGACAGGTTTGTCTATCAAAACCTTTCGCACCGATAGGGGAGAAGAGTTCACCTCGCTTGAGTTCAACCGGTTCTGTGAAGGAAGTGGAGTCTCTAGACATTTAACTGCACCATATACTCCTCAACAGAATGGTGTAGTTGAAAGAAGAAACCGCACATTAATGGAGATGACAAGAAGCTTGCTTAAGGCTATGAATCTACTGAATGAACTATGGGGAGAGGCCGTATGTCATTCAACATATCTGATTAATCGAGTTCCTACCAAAGCTTTAGTGGGTCAGACTCCATATGAAAGTTTCACGACGAGAAAGCCTAACATCGAGCATCTACGAGTGTTTGGCTGTGTTGCTTATGCTAAGATCATTGGACCACATCTTAAGAAGTTAGATGACAGGTCGAGAACTTTGATCAATCTAGGGACAGAACCAGGTTCGAAAGCTTATAGGCTGTATGATCCAGTTACAAGGAAAGTGTTTGTAAGCAGAGACGTCGTGTTCGACGAGACAAAAGTTTGGGATTGGTCGACTGCAGAAAACCAAACCAATGGAGAACCAGGAAGGTTTAAACTATCTCGTGGTGGGTTTATAGAAGAAGGAAATGAAGAGGAGAACAATCACGATGACAATGTCGAGCATCATGAACCGGAACAAGAACCTGCAAACCAAGAAGAAGAGATAGAAGATGAACAAAACGTGGATCAAGTAGGTGAAAATCAGCAAGTTGTCACAAGATATGGACGTGTTATCAACAAACCTCGATACCTCAATGATTATGTACTACTAGCTGAACTAGAGAGTGAACAACTTCTACTTACCATAGATGGTGAACCAGAGTCTGTTTCTGAAGCATTAAGTTTGCAAGAGTGGGTTAAAGCGATGAAGGCTGAGCTGGAGTCTATCGCTAGAAATAAAACCTGGGAGCTAGTTGAGAAGCCGGATGGTGTCAAACCAATAGGGTTGAAGTGGGTGTATAAAATCAAGAAGAAAGCGGATGGATCATTGAACAAGTTCAAGGCAAGACTTGTAGCAAAAGGTTATGTACAACAACAAGGAGTAGACTTTGAAGAAGCATTTGCACCTGTAGCTCGAATTGAAACTATTCGACTACTCATTGCTATTGCAGCTTCAAAGGGATGGGAGATTCATCACCTTGATGTGAAAACCGCATTCTTGAATGGTGACTTAAACGAGCTGGTTTATGTGTGCCAACCCGAAGGCTTTGTTAAGGGAGGACAAGAGGATCGAGTGTACAGACTACATAAGGCGTTGTATGGTCTACGTCAAGCTCCAAGAGCTTGGAACGTGAAGCTTGATCATGTTCTGAAGAAGATGAGTTTTAAGAGATGCATCAAGGAACCTACTGTGTATCTTAAGAGCGACAAGAAAGAAAGACTGGTGGTGGCAATCTATGTTGATGACTTGTTTGTGACAGGAACTTCACAGAAAGTCATTGAACAATTCAAAAGGGATATGTCAAGAGAGTTTGAGATGTCAGATCTCGGCAAGTTGACATATTATCTTGGTATTGAAGTAGTACAAGGAGCAGATGGGATAAGAATAAAACAAGAAGGTTATCCTCGAGGTATTCTTGTCGATACTACGATGGATTCGTGCAACTCAGCGCACATAACAATGGAGCCTGGTATGGAGATATCAAAGGCTGAGAAACAACCTGAGATTGATGCCACAAGATATAGAAGAACAATCGGGTGTTTGAGGTATCTGCTTCATACACGACCCGATTTGGCTTTTGCTGTAGGAGTTTTAAGCCGGTATATGCAGAGTCCGAGAGTGGTACACGGACAAGCTCTCAAACATTTGTTAAGGTATGTGAAAGGAACCACCAACTTAGGCTTGTTCTACAAGCGAGATGGGTTGAGTCAAGTTGTTGGTTACAGCGACAGCAGTTACAAGGCTGATATCAATGATGGAAGATGTACGGGAGGTCATGTGTTCTATCTTGGTTCATCTTTAGTCACTTGGACCTCACAAAAACAACAAACAGTGGCGATGTCATCATGTGAAGCGGAGTTTATGGCAGCTACAGAAGCAGCAAAGCAACCCATATGGTTGAAGGAGCTGCTAAGAGAAATACTTAGTCTAGATGAGAAGATCTTACTAAGAATTGACAACAAGTCAGCCATATATCTAAGTAAGAATCCAGTGTTTCATGGAAGGAGTAAGCACATACTCACAAAGTACCACTTCATTCGTGAGAGTGTGGAGAATGATCAGATAGAAGTGGAGCATGTTCCTGGTGAGGAACAGAAGGCAGACATCCTTACTAAGCCACTAGCGAGAATCAAGTTCAGAGAAATGAGGAACCTGATCGGAGTACAAGAGATTGAAGCACCCGAAGTTCAAGTTGGAATTAAGGGGGAGAATGTTGGATAATTCCAACTTGTGGAAGAAGCTATCTCCTAGGAAGTTGCCAAAAGAGATAGAATAGGAAAAAGGAAAAGTTCCTAAGATTAATAAATTGTAATATGTTAATTCTAATAGGTTTAGGAAAATTAGAAACCTATAAATATAAGAGTCTATGGAGAGGTGTTCCATAAGACTTGAAAGAGAGATTTAGTTTTTGAGAGAGTTTTCTAAATCAATAATATAAGAGAGGTGTTCTTATATCTTCAAGCTCTTTGTTCTTAGATTCTTTTCAGTAAATTTGTTGAGCATGTCGGAATCTTGGTAAGTGAACAACATCCTTATTATTGATTTAAGATTGTTTGTGGCAGTGAATACTTTTTATACTAAATAATTATGTATAACTTATGATGTTGCAGAAAGATGTGTGCCCATTATAAAGATACGTAGTACATCCGCTGTTGTAAGATATGCTTAAGATAGTGACTCTAGATATGATGAAATATAAATACAGGTTAGTAGATTAATTATATATATAGTTTGAGAACTGGAAAGTTAATTTGTTTAGTGTCAATGTACTTAAATATAGTATCCACACAAACAATAATAAACATTGCTGGCACCTTTTTCTAGTGAAGGTCAACTTTTTGCTGATATTAGTGCAGAACCTGCTATAAAGTATGATAAGGCTAATCCTCGGGGATACTTAGCTTTGTGCATTCTGAAAACCATTTTCAACTTTATGATTTAATTTTTCATTGTAGATAAGCCGTCTTCATTTACTCTTAACAATTAAAGAATCTGCAATGTATGTTCCAAAAAACCTTGAAGCGCAAAGAAGGATTGCCTTCTTCACAAACTCATTATATGTGTTTATGCCTAGAGCTCCGCGTGTCAAGGATATGCTCTCCTTCAGGTCTGTGCTCTGTTTATTACCATTTTATAACAGAATATTTGCTTCTTCAATGATACATTATATTTCTGTACTAGCCTAACTAGGAATCCATCTGTTCCAGTTTTTTTTTTCATGTTTTTCTTTTCTTTAGGATTTAAATCAAACCATCACAATTCATTCCTGTAGTAGTTTCATGGAGCTCGACGCAAATTTCCTGCAGTAGATTCACCAATCTTATGCATCCATGAACGTAATGCAAAACTCTCTACAACAAATCGAACTTGTGCTACAAACATGATGATATGGTCAATTGGTTAGAATCATATTTGATATTTTTTTTCTCCATAATTTTATACTTATTCAAAACTTCATTTATCTCGAGACGTTAAATCAATGACATGAAACTGGAAGCAAGTCCAAAGATATAAATAGACACACTTAAAGACAAAAAGTTAAGTCACAAGACTGATAACATGATTTTCATTTAGGGTATAAATTCCCTATGCAGTTGTAGTACAAAGGGTTATCAATCCAAATGGTTGTTATGCTAGCAGATAAAATATGATAAGAAGCAAGCAAGTCAAGCCAAGCAAAGCAATAGTTGGGGTTTAATTTAACAATCCTGAAATAAGCAAAAGCAATTAAAAAGGCAAGACCCACACAACCTAAGCACTCGATGCAAGCATTCGAGTACAGGATCGGGTGGAGTGATCGGATCAAGAAGTCAAGGATGAACAACTTGAAGGTATACACGAAGCTGGTGATCGAGTACCAGTTCGGGTAAGTGGTCGAGATATAGAATAAAGTTAAACAATCGAGATAAGAAAGCTCCTAAGGATGGGGTAATCGACTCATAAGTGTTCTTGACCAATGTGGGATATCCTACATGCCTCAAGAAAATATTCCCTAGACAATGAATGATGTGAGCGCCGGACAGGAAGCCGACCAAGACACGATGGACGCGACCGAGACGCCTGAACAAGACGCACCGGATGCTGCCAAGACGCCTACTTCAAACACGGCCAAGGCACCAGCGATCCTCCCGATCAAGGAGCTCAGAAAAGGCGGCCAAGCAGCAGATCAACCTCTTCGTTCGATCATTCGTCCAACACCAGCCAATCCAAGAAGACAACGAAGGACTAGTTCGCATGGCCTTCACTCTTACCCAAGAGTGAAGGCAGCCAAAGTCACTAAGGTGAGGAATTGTACTCTTTTTCCTCACTCCGGGTTTTTCCCATTGGGTTTACCGGAGGAGGTTTTAACGAGGCAAGGAGCCTAGTGCACAACGTCTAAGGCTAAGTCGCTTCCCGCGTCAAAGCCAAAGGCGGTTCTTTTATTTCCTTTGTTTTGCATCTTTATTTTGAACTTGGAATATTCCTTGTGAACATTGAGAGTGTTAAGTTGAAAGTTTTAAGAGGCGACGTGTTCCATTTACAAGGAGAACACGTCTAAGGACAAATGTGTGGATCAATGTGAATCCGCGTGTCCCTAAGCCCTCTCTTGACCTAAGTATTTAAACCCTCTCTTAGCTCTTTGTAGTCCTTAGACTTGAATGAAAATAAAACTTTTCTCAAAGAGAGATTCTTTGATCTTATCTCCTTCCTTTCATTAGCTCAATCCAGGATTGTCTAAGGGAAAGAACCTTAGCTATCTTCGAACCGGGTTCGTTGTTAGTTAGCAACCATATAGAGAGGAGAGCCAAACCTCTTGTGTCGTCACTCAATCCACCTCCTCTTTCATCGTCTCATTTCATCTCACAACCTCCTTTGCATCTTACCGCATCCACTCTTAGTCGGTTCCGCATCCGACCCATCCATACCGCATCCGTTCGACCAGAACGTGGCTTCACGCCCGTTCTCTCGATCAGCTCGTTTGAATCTTTTCAAACTCCGTTTTCCTCGTTTGATTCATCTCTAGTTTCGGTTCCTCAAACCTTGTCTGATGAAAGTTCCGCCTAACCCGCGTTGTCCGAAGACGCTTCCTCCGATCGTTCCGCGACCGCGATCTTCGGTCACATCTGCTTGGTATCAAAGCTTCAAAAGCTCCTACAAGGTTGTTTCTTTCTAAAACTTGTTTCTTTTGTTCAAAGTTTCCATATTTAGATTGTTTGTTAGTCTAGTAAGCTTAAAATCGTTTCGCGTGTTCCGATTAGGCTTTGGTTTAATTTGGTGCATGTGTTGTGTTGTTAAGCATTTGTCTTGGTTGTTTAGCGTTTGTTTTGTTCATCCTGTTCGTCTTAGTGTTCATCCGTTTTCTTGCATAGTTACTTTTAGATCGACAAAGCTAGCATCTTGTTGCATAAACGTGTTTTTATCTTTGGTCATAAAGCATTTCTTGTCGTGTAGTACTTTTGCTTTATTGCTTTTGTTTAGTCATAGGTTTGAATTTGGTGAGCTGTATTCAATCATTTGGTGACGAGATAAATATATGTGTGTGGTCCTTGAACGTTTGATACTCACGCGTTTGAGTTTTTGTTTTTGTCTTGCGAGGTTTAAACTCAAACCCAAGCCGCATCTCAACGCTACACGTCACCCTAACCGATCCGTACGATGGCTGACGAACCACCTCCAGCACCACCCGAGATAGGAGTCACTCTCGCAGCTCTACGCAATGGCATAGAGCAACTTGCAGAGCATTTAACACGTATCAAACTGTTAAACCCTCCCCGTGAAGATCCTTTGCTCGCAAGGTGACCACGACGAGAACCGGCGAGCGACCAGTCCGATGAAGACTTTGAACCGAGGCCTAGACGACATCATCGCCATGACGATCCGTACGACGAAGCCCAAAGACACCACGAAGCAGCTCATAATATGATAGCACCAACGTTCGCGGGTAAATCCGACCCGGAAGCTTAGATCGAATGGAAAACCGCATGGAGCACCTATACTCGTGCCACGCTTATCCGGAGTTGCGCAAGGTTCAATACACCGTAGCTCAGTTCATTGACCACGCCCTCATCTGGTGGGATCGCCTTGAAGCTGAGCAGCGCTGCAACCGAGAACGACCTCTCACCGTTTGGGAAGTCTTAAAGGTCAAGATGCGACGGTGCTACGTGCCCCCGTTCTATCACCGTGAGCTCCAGAAGAAGTTCCAGAGACTCACTCAAGGCCAGCCCTATCAAACCTTTGAGGGGTTGTTGCATCTCTCGGTGCAAATTGAGAGTCAGATCAAGAAGAAGAACGCCTTCGTGACTCGCACCAGAACACAAGGAACTCCGAATTGGTCTCCTAACGCGTCATCATCAAATCGTTTCCAAGAGAAGCCGAAGGTGACCAATGCTGACACAAGGTTCAAACCGCGTGAGCCGGCCACCAATGAGCCCCAAGACCCACGACGCAACACTACTGACGCCAGGAGCCGCGACATTGTATGTTTCAAATGTCAAGGGAGAGGCCACTACGCTCGTGAGTGCCCGAACGCACGCACAATGATCCTTACCGAGTCAGGCGAGCTCGAGTCCGACGACGATGCGACCGAGGAGAACGTTCGAGTAGAGGCGGAGCTGGAAGAAGCTGTAGCTGAGCCTGACGTAGGAGAGCTCTTGATGATCCGCCGCATCCTAAGCACCAGTGTAGCAGCTGCCGATGATGCCAACCAGCGCGACAACATCTTCCACACTAGGTGCAGTGTAAGTGTAAAGTTTGTGGCTTGATTATAGACGGTGGATCTTGCACCAATGTTGCAAGTTCTAGTCTTGTCAAGAAATTGTCACATGCGAGCACAAACCACTCTCGTCCCTATCGTTTAAAATGGTTGAATGACAAGACCGTGATCCATGTCAAGGAACAAGTCATGGTCTCGTTTAGTGTCGGTCCGTGTAAGGACAAGTCCTACTTTACGTGGTGCCTATGCAAGCTAGCCACCTCCTATTGGGGCGACCATGGCAGTTTGATGAGCAAACCACGCATTGCGGCCACACAAACCAATATTTCTTCGTCCATGACAACAAACGTATTTGCTTGAAACCCTTGAGCCCCACGCAAGTTCACGAAATGTAAAGTAGGTTGTCTAAAGACTCGCACGATAAAAAGAACTTTTTGATTCAGTATGGTGATGTTAGGAGGTCCCTTAAGGACTCTACCCAAGTCTTACTGATGGTTTTTCGAGAGACATTGCTTTCAGGCCTCGAAGGATCGATAGACGCCTTACCGGAGGTGATACGCGACGTCCTTAGGCGCTTTGCCGACGTGTTCCCCGAAGAACTTCCTGAAGGTCTACCACCGATCAGAGGCATTGAACACCAAATCAACCTTGTTCCCGGAGCCCAACTTCCGAACCGTCCAGCATATCGAGTCAACCCCGAAGAAGTGAAGGAGCTGGAGCACCAAGTGTCCGAACTCATGGCGCAAGGATACGTTCGAGAGAGTTTGAGCCCGTGCGCAGTCCCAGTCTTGCTCGTGCCTAAGAAGGACGGTTCATGTCGCATGTGTGTTGACTGTGGAGCTGTCAATAATATCACTGTCAAGTACCGACATCCCATACCACGCCTTGACGATATGCTCGACGAACTAAGTGGCGCCAACGTCTTCTCAAAGATCGATTTGAAGAGTGGCTACCATCAAGTTCGCATGAAGGAGGGCGATGAATGGAAGACAGCCTTCAAAACAAAACAGGGTTTGTACGAATGGTTAGTAATGCCATTCGGTCTTTCTAACGCTCCTTCTATATTTATGCGTCTCATGAACCATGTTTTAAGATCGTTTATTAATAAGTTTGTAGTAGTTTACTTTGATGATATACTTGTATATAGTTCTAGTTTGTCAGATCATGTTAAACACTTAGAATCTGTCTTGTTTACTCTCCGCGAAGAGCAACTGTACGTCAACTGGAAAAAGTGTGTCTTTGCTGCTGATGAATTAGTATTTTTAGGCTTTGTTGTGAGTTCGCAGGGACTTAAGATTGATGGAGAGAAGATACGCGCAATCGAGGAGTGGCCCACGCCAACAAGCATCACACAAGTCTGATCGTTCCACGGTCTCGCAAGTTTTTACCGGAGGTTCATGAAGGACTTCAGTACGATCACCGCAACCCTCACTGCCGTGATCAAGAAGAATCAGGAGGTTAAGTGGGGAGAAGAGCAAGACCGAGCGTTCACCAAGCTCAAGCGCCGCCTCACGCAAGCCCCTTTGTTGACCTTACCCGACTTCAACAAGAAATTTGAGGTTGAATGCGATGCTTCGGGAGTTGGGATCGGTGCAGTTCTTACTCAGGGAGGCAAGCCCTTGGCGTATTTCAGTGAGAAACTTAGTGGTGCAGTGCTCAACTACCCAACTTACGACAAGGAACTATATGCCCTCGTCCGAGCAATGGAGGTTTGGCAGCACTACTTGCTGGCGCGAGAGTTCGTGATTCACACCGATCACGGAACATTGAAGCATCTTTGCGGCCAAACCAACCTTAAGAGAAGACACGCGAAATGGTTGGAGTTTGTTGAGTCATTCCCTTACGTCATCAAGTACAAGAAAGGGAAGGAAAACGTGGTAGCCGATGCTTTTTCAAGGAGGCACGCTCTCATCACTACCATGGACGCTCGAGTGTTGGGTTTTGAAAGCATCAAGGATGCATACGCTGGAGACGCTGAGTTTGGTGACTGTTTCCAGAATCATGGGAAGGGAATTTACACCGAGTTCTATCTTCATAAGGGGTTCCTGTTCAGAGGGCGACGGCTTTGTATCCCAACCGGATCCATTCGTGAGTTACTTGTTCGAGAAGCTCATAGCGGAGGCTTGTCAGGTCACTTCGGCATCACCAAGACGTTAGCCGTGCTTCAAGAGCACTTCTATTGGCCGAAGATGCGCAGCATGGTCGAGAAGCACTGTGGTCGTTGCATCGTGTGTCGAGCCTCCAAGTCGACAACGCATCCTCATGGACTCTACATGCCTTTACCAGTATCGACGGCGCCCTGGATTGACTTGTCTATGGATTTCATCCTCGGCCTACCTCTCTTAGCGCATAAGGATAGCATTATGGTGGTTGTGGACAGCTTCTCCAAGATGGCCTACTTCATACCGTGCAACAAGAGCAATGACGCCGTGCAACTAGCGAACTTGTTCTTCAGCCAGGTGATCAGACTTCATGGCGTTCCGCACACTATCATCTCCGACCGTGATCCTAAATTTCTCGGTCACTTCTGGCGAACCATCTAGAGGAAGCTCGGCACAAAGCTTCTTTACTCCACCGCCGCTCACCCACAGACTGACGGCCAAACGGAGGTTTTAAACCAAACAATAGGCGCCTTGCTTAGAACGGCGATCGCGAGCAATAAGGGTTTCTGGCTTGAGTGCATTCCCATCATAGAGTTCGCCTACAATCAGGCCCTCCACTCGTCAACGGAGAAGTCTCCTTTTGAAGTCGCCTATGGGTTCAAGCCGCTTACACCATTGGATCTCCTTCCTCTACCACCGGACGAGACCGAGAACCAAGACGGAGCCGCAAGAGCAGAGCTAGTCAAGAATCTGCACGAGGAGGTTCGAGCCAACATTGAAAGAAAGACCGAGCAGTACGCACGCTTCTTGAATCGTGGATGCAAACCGATGTTGTTCAAGCCTGGAGATTGGGTTTGGTTGCTGTTAAGGCTGGAGAGGTTCCAACAGAAGCAAAAGGATAAGCTCAGCCCGCGTGGAGACGGTCCATTTCGAGTCATCGAGAAGATCAATGAAAATGCATACCGACTCGAACTCCCAGGTGAGTATAGTACATCTACCTCCTTCAATGTTACTGACCTTGTCCCATTTGATGTAGGTGACGACGAAGATGTTTTGGGGACAAAACCTTTTCAAGGGGGCGGGAATGATGTGAGCGCCGGACAGGAAGCCGACCAAGACACGCTGGACGTGACCAAGACGCCTGAACAAGATGCACCGGACACGGCTAAAATGCCTACTTCGAACGGGCCAAGGCACCAGCGATCCTCCTGGGAGCCACGACTCGATCAAGGAGCTCAGCAAAGGAGGCCAAGCAGCGGATAAACCTCTTCGTTCGATCATTCGTCCAACACCAACCAATCCGAGAAGACAACGAAGGACCAGTTCGCATGGCCTTCACTCTTACCCAAGAGTGAAGGCAGCCAAAGTTACTAAGGTGAGGAATTGTACTCTTTTTCCAAACTCCAGGTTTTTCCCATTGGGTTTACCGGAGGAGGTTTTAACGAGGCAAGGAGCCTAGTGCACAACGTCTAAGGCTAAGTCGCTTCCCGCGCCAAAGCCAAAGGCGGTTCTTTTATTTCCTTTGTTTTGCATCTTTATTTTGAACTTGGAATATTCCTTGTGAACGTTGAGAGTGTTAAGTTGAAAGTCTTAAGAGGCGACGTGTTCCATTTACAAGGAGAACACGTCTAAGGAAAAATGTGCGGATCAATGTGAATTCGCGTGTCCCTAAGCCCTCTCTTGACCTAAGTATTTAAACCCTCTCTTAGCTCTTTGTAGTCCTTAGACTTGAATGAAAATAAAACTTTTCTCAAAGAGAGATTCTTTGATGTTGTCTCCTTCCTTTCATTAGCTATATCCGAGATTGTCTAAGGGAAAGAACTCTAGCTAACTTCGAACCGGGTTCATTGTTAGTTAGCAACCGTATCAAGAGGAGAGCCAAACCTCTTGTGTCGTCACTCAATCCACCTCCTCTTTCATCGTCTCATTTCATCTCACAACGTCCTTTGCATCTTACCACATCCACTCTTAGTCGCTTCCGCATCCGACCCATCTGTACCGCATCCGTACGACCAGAACGTGGGTTCACGACCGTTCTCTCGATCGGCTCGTTTGAATCTTTTCAAACTCCGTTTTCCTCGTTTGATTCATCTCTAGTTTCGGTTCCTCAAACCTTGTCCAAGGAAAGTTCCGCCTAACCCGTGTTGTCCGAAGACGCCTCCTCCGATCGTTCCGCGACCGTGACCTTTGGTCACATCAATGAATCTCTAAAATCTTGTTAAAACACTCTCGTGATAGAAACAATCAACCTTTGTCACTCCCCTACCCAACTCTCGTTTGAGAAACATGACAAAGCAGGCATTACAAACCGATTCATTATTGTCAATAAACTCCTTACACATCTAATTTCTTAGGCTAAGTGAGTATATCTCTGTGACAATCCATCTCATGGACCCCACTAGCCCCCGCTAGCTTGTCCCCATGGGCCCTTCACCGTGGAAAGGATCTCACATCCAAATCCACCAGTAGGTTATTGGTGCGTCAGGTGTTCCTTAAACCATGGTCCCCACTCTTTAACAACCTTCCCATAGGACAAGTTGTCACCAATCTCTAGCATTGATTGATTCAAGCATTTCAACAACATCTCTTGATGGCAAAACACCCTAGATCTAATGATATGACCCGGAGACGCGGATGCGGACCGATGGAAGGTTGCGTCTTCGGCCAAGTCGAAACCGGTTAAAGTTTGCTCGGACAAGCCTTGGGGGTTTGTATCTATGGAGGATTCAAACCACAGAAACGAGAGAAGAGGAGATTCCAACTAGTAGTTCGCGTGTAAGGTCGTGAGGCCTCTTAGTATCGTACGGATGCGGCTATCGGAGGGAAGTGGTGGAAACGACGGTGGTAAGGAGTCAAGATGGAACGGTAAAGACTCGAGGGCTTGTGGAACAGAACTCGAGGTTGCGATGGTGGAAAGATGGAAGTGACGCGAGGGGGAAATGAGAGTGGATCAAGAGATGACACAAGAGGCTTGGCTCTCCTCTTGATACGGTCTCTAACAAGGTCGAACCCGGTTCGAGGCTTGTTACGGTTTTCTCAAGGTTGAATCCCGGATTGAAGAAAGAAAAGAGTGAGAGAAGTTTCAAGAATCTCTCTTGAGGAAAACTTTTATTTTCATACAAGTCTAAGGAGGAACAAAAGCTAAGAGAGAGTTTAAATACATTAGGTCAAGTGAGGGCTTAGGGACAAGCGGACTCTTAATGGTCCGCACAATCGTCCTTAGACGTGTTTCCCTTGTAAATGGAGCACGTCACCTCAATTGACTTTCAACGCTAAGCTCTCAACGTTCATAAGCAAAAGGGTTAAAGGAAGAATATTCCCAAAGTTCAAATTTAAACCCAAGAGAAGAAATAAAAGAGATAACTGCCTTGGCCTTGCGGGGAAACAACTTGGCCTTAGGCTTTGTGCGCCAAGCTCCCTGCCTCGTTAAAACCTTCTCCGGTAAACCCATTGGGAAAAACCCGGAGTAAGGAAAAAGAGTTCACTTCATCGCTTTGAGCGACTTGATCGTCTTCACTCTTGGGTAATAGTGAAGACTAGGCGGATCGAACCTTCGGAGTCTTCATGGGATGGCTGGTGTTGAGCGAATGTCCGGACGAATAGATTGAGCCGTTGCTTGGCCGCCTTCGCTGAGCTCTTGCAGCGTGTGGTGGCTCCGGGGAGGATTGTTGGAGCTTTGGCCGCGTCCGAAGTGGTTGCCTTGGCCGCGTCCGATGCGTCTTAGTCAGACGTCTCGGTCGCGTCCGGCGCGTCTTGGTCAGACGTCTCGGTCGCGTCCGGCGCGTCTTGGTCTTCTTGGCCGAGGTTGCGTCCTGCGATCACATCATCTAATCTCAACCTCTCGGTCTGAAAAAAGCATTAAGAACACCAAACTAGAAAGGAATTTATATAACATAAACAATCAAGCTAAGACATCCTAACCGATCAAGAACACATATTTGTCTATCCCATCCCTAGAAACTTTATTTCAATACTCAGATCTCATTGCGGAAAGCATAAAAATGCAAGTGAATGAAAACTGCATTGTATTGAAAATAAGACAAAAATAGAAGAGTACATAATCGAAAACTAAAAAGAATAGCAAAAGAAATAAAAACGAATCCTAACAAAGTGGAAAAAATGTTTGAATCGCTCAGTCTCTCTCTCAAAAGCTCTTGCTCTCTGTTCTGAGTGTCTGCGGCGTGCTAGGGCGAGACGAAGAAGAGGGGGGTTTATATATGGAAACCCTTTTAACCTAGCTGCTCAATCCTGCCCGAGGGTCTGCTCGAGGCGGCGCTCGAGGATAAGGTTGGGTTGTTCCTCGTGTAGGTCTTCGGGTTGTTCTTCCTGCCCTTGGATCCTCTTCGATCGGGTTGAGGTTCAGACTGTTCTTCCTGCTCAATAGCTCATTCGGGTACATGCTCGGATTTGACCTTGTTTTCCCTCATTTTAGGCTCTAAAGCACCTGTTTTCATCCAAAATTCACAAATGAAAGAATGCAGCACCCTAAATGGCCTAAATGAAAATTCCTACAGTTAATGACCTAAAAATGCTAAGGTTAGGGTATATATAATGCAAAATATGGACAAAAAGGGTGTCTAAAACATGTAAATTAGAGAGTTATCAAGGACTCATGGCAAAATCTCTCATCCAAAGCTGGTGGTTCACAATCGTCTTCCTCGTCTCCTTTTCACCTTCAAGCAAGGAAACATATCATCATCATCATCATCATCATCATCTCAACACGATTGCGCCTCTCGATTAGTCTCAGTATAGAATTGGAGAGTCCTATGGTGTTCAGATTTCTGAACATCCAAATCCTTACGTGAGAAGTGAGAATTCAAAAAAGCCAAATTTAGAAAAATGTTTTTACATTGACTTGTGGAAATATAATGCAGATTATCAAGATTGGGAGGGTTTATAGTTTGTACCTTTAAACGGATCTCGTTGATTATTATATTTGGAGAGGATAGGAAGTCCACTTGAATACGAATCTTCGAGCATTCTCTTTGAGAGCCCCTCATCAAATATTTGCAACATGTGGGCTCTACTTTTGTGATTGTTCGAGCAATTACCGATACACTTAACCGTAAAGCAATATATACGAGGTCGAATCCACAAGGAACAATGGTACACTAAAGATTTGCAAGAGACGTAAATAGCTAAAGCGAACCAAAGGTAGTTTTTTTGGTTTCAGAAATTGTAAATAAAAATGCAAGAAATAAAACGATTAAACTTACGAAATTAAAATATTGGGTCATAGAGTATTTTAGAGATTAATGACTAAAGAGAAAATGAAATATGGAATTCAATAATTAAGAACCGTTCTAGAACATGAACACTATAATAGACTAACCCTCTTTCAAGGTATTAGAAACTAAATTTGATTATTAGATTGCTAAACTTTCATTTGCAACCTCCTAGCCAGATTTTCATTACAATTAAGTTCATTAAGTTCACAAATGCGTTCTAACATCAACTTTGGCAGGCTAGAAATACATTGCTCAATTCACACTCATTCAGACATTCAATTGAACACTTTTGATGCATAGAAAAACCTAGAGTCTAAAACAAAGTGATCAGTCCTAGTTTAGCATTAAGGTCATGTGAATCAAAGAACCTAAGGATTAAGAACTCCAAACAATAATTAAAACATCAATTCATTGAATCTCCTAATTGGAATCCTAAAACTCAATTGGAGAACTACTTACACATTGTAAAAGAGAAAACAAAAGTCATAGATGAAGAAACCATGATGAAATTACAGAAATAATAAGAAAGGGTTTAGAAATTTTCTTCAAATTGTCAATGAGGATGAATCTCTAGAATCCCAAAAGAGTGGCTTACAAAAAGTTTCAGGTTGTAGAGTTTTTTTCTCCCAACAAATAAAAAATATTAATAGAGCTTTCAAAAGAAGGTAAAAAAGGTAACGGCCTAGTTAAGACATTTTCTCAGGCAGATGGGTTTCTCATTTCACTACAAAAAAAAAGATAGTTTTACATCACTTATTTTATATATTTAAATCATTTTTAAATGATGTTAAAATAATTTACATCACTTAACAAATGATTTACATTTTGTTGATGTAAATAATTTGCATCAGTTGAAATAAATATTTACTTCAGTTAATAGAATTGATGTTTATTTACATCACTTACAAAAATGTTATAAGTTTTACATCATTTTTACTAAATTGATATAAAATATTTATATCAGTTATCAAAACTAATGTTAAATATTTATATCATTTTAGAAAATTGATGTTAAAATAAATATTATGAATTTTTTTCCGGTAGTATAATATTTAATTATATATATATCTTTCAATCATATTTTTTATATATTTATTTGATAACTTATAGTTATTAGTTTATTACTAATCCTATATTTAGGATAGGATTAAATCAAATCAAAAAAGTTTTATTTATTTGGTATTAAATGACCAAATTATAACATATACTTTTACTAACATCATTTAAAGTAAAATTAGTACCATTTGAGTGATGTTAATATAAATTAATAAATACATCAGTTAGTAAATGAAGTAAATTTATATATTTGTATCAATATTTTGTAAGTGATGTAAATGATCTAGCTAGATTTGCATCGATTATAATGAAATGATGTATACAAATCAAAAATAGTTTGTTGTAACTGATGTCAAAGTATAATTTTTAAATCAATTATTAAAAAGTAATTTAAAATAATATCACTTAATTTTATGATACTAATTAAGTGAAACAATACGGTTGGTTTTTTGTAGTGTTTAGGTGGGTTTTGACGTGAAACTTGCCGGTTAAGACTTTGCTTCTCAGCCAAGCTGGTTTCTTAATTAGATAGGCAGGTCTTAACATGAAAGTTGTCGGTTTTGACTTTGTTGCTTAGCCAGCCGGGTTTCTCTGGTAGACATGTTTTCACGTGAACCGACATCAATCTCATATACCTATTTGCATCCTGAATGACTCATTTTTCCTCCAATGTGTCATAAAACCTGTAAAGACTCAATAAAGAACTAAAAGACTTCAAAAACACACTTTGACTCAATAAAAAGTATAAAATAAGAGAGAAAACAAACTCAAAAACAAAACTAATAAAAACACTATATATCACTCTGCCTAACAAATACGCCCTAACAAATACTTCTGATTCATCCACTTACACATTTTCCAGACTTTGGTTCAAATTCTCAAGTCTATTCTCCTACTTGCTCACTCTTTCTGCAAATTAAAAAACGCCCAAATGCTCAAGCGTGTAGAAGAATTGGAATAAACTAACTCGAACGTCTCAGCACTACCTACTCAAGCAATTCTGTTGTTCTATAATATGTAATGTGCATGAACTTGGACTCTAAGACTGGATTCCTCATGTAACACCCGTACCATCACAGAAGACAGAACAACATGTAATCCATCCGGTTTGGCGAAAAACGTTTTTTCTTTAAAATTCACCAACAAACAAACTTCAAGATGCAACTCTTGAAACTTACTAACCTGAGAAAAAGGAAAAGAAGGGGTGAGTAAACAAGTTTACTCAGTGAGGAAATCAAACTCTGCCCACAGGACATACAGTAATAACGTTCCAAATATAATCAACAACTATTACTTAGCATAGATTAAGAATGTTTATCAATCAAACAAACAAGCAAACATCTTATTTCTCCTTAATAACTTTAATCTTATTTTATGCACTTTTGTGGCAACTACCACAATCAAACAATTATTATTTTTACATTACTTAAAGAAGTTTTAATTTCCTTATAGGTTTGGCCATTGTCACTTTTTCTGGCTCACAAACCCCATTTCTGGAAGACTACGGCCCATAGCTCGATTCTTCCCGTACTGCTCGTCAGCGGTTTATGACCTGCAATGAACTCGTCGGTCCATTGCAGTCCAACATCCTCAAGTATCCTTTCCTTTCTCATTTTCATTATACGTTCATAATAATTTTTGTAATATAATATATACATTTTTTCATACATCAAATCGTATTACTAATGTGATTCACATATATTATGTTACTAGCAATCTATTTTACCATGTACACAAATCCACACAAACACTTTTAATCAACAAATAATTCTTGAGACTATACTCATCAACTATCGAAAAATACATAAGAAGAGGTTACTGTTATCCGCAAATACCACCCTTACCTTAGCCATTGGATTGAATCCGTAGTTTAGATCTAGCATCAACAGAAGACCCATATCAACAACAATCTTTAAGCTGCAGCGGTTTAGATAACCCGATCAGAAATTAAATCCAAAATATTAATCTATAATATTTAATCTACTTAAAAGCAACCCAAACCAAAGTCTTGATTTAACTGGTTATTTTGGTGTTTCTTCAGTTAAATTAATTAGACTAAAATCTAATAATTTAATACACCACAATTTAACTCCATGAGCACATGCACATGATCGACTTCAGTTCAATAATCAAAGCCCAAATCACTTTAAACACACAACACCATAATCCCACACGTGACCTTTAACGACACAAGCCAACGAGTCACACATATCACGACAATTAATCCCGGTTTCTGAACTTCATTACACAACTTATAATCCTCGGTTTACTTTGGTTATAGTCCTTGGTTTAATAATCGAAACAACACACAACAACGTCACAAGTGAAGCTTGCCGTTTACCTTTTCTCGGCGTTTACTCTCGGTGAATCTCCTCGACGGCTCAACGTGACGGCTTAGCCACACGGTGGCAACATACATCACAAGCAAGTAACAGATCAAGGATTAGGTCTACAACAGTCGGTAACTTACTGCCCAATTTATAAAACAAATCTAGGTTTCCTTACCTATAAATGGTCTCGACGATGGGCTACGGCTGCTCCGGTGTCAGTGGGTGACATCTCCGGTGACACACAGTGGCTAATTGAACAATGGCGGTGATCGACGGTGATCGTCGAACGACTGGCCTGGTTCTCGAGTACATTTCTCCTCTCCTTCTTTTCCTTTCCCTCTCGTCCCTTAATAGAGTTTGAGAGCAAAGAGAATTTGTGAAATGATTTTCTTCTCTATTCAATCGTAACAAACTTTACAGGTGTGTTATATACATCAAATTACAGTAAACCGGATTAAGCTAAACCAAAGAACTAATTACAATTAAATAACTAAACCGGTTAACTAATACCCCCCCCCCCCCCCGAACTCCCATCTTGCGTAGACTAGCATGGAAAGGTGCTGGATGAAGCGCCTTTTTAAGAATGTCAGCTAATTGATTATCTGTCCGAACAAACATTGTCTTAACAATGCCATCGTCTATAGCTTCAGGAACCTTGTGACAATCAAACTCTATATGCTTCGTCCTCTCATGATAGACTGAGTTACTAGCTATGTAGATAGCTGCAGTGTTGTCACAATACAGATAGACAGGAAGAGTAAAAGGAACTCTTAATGCCTTCAGAATGTATGTGTACCAAAGGAGCTCTTTCGTAGCTATACTCATGGCTCTGTATTCGGATTCTGCAGAACTCACGGACACCATATGTTGCTTCTTGGATCGCCATGAAACTAAAGACTGATCAATGAAGATGGCGAAACCACTTACTGACCTTCGACTGTCAACACAAGCTCCCCAATCAGCATCAGTAAAACCACGAACAGAAAAATCTGTATCATCTGCACATCTGGTTTCATCGGTATAGGAGATGGTTTACAGTCAGAAAAACCTGCTGCCTCCAACAAATCGAGAACATACTTCCTCTGAGTCAAAGAGATACCATCATCATTTCTAGAAATTTCAATGCCAAGAAAGAACTTAGGAGTTCCAAGATCCCTCAACTGAAACACAGAACTCAAATGATCTCTCAAAGTACAAGCAGCTTCAGGGTTAGTACTTGCGATCATAATATCGTCTACATAGACTACCACTACTACAAAAGCAGTCGAAGTACCTTTCACAAACAGAGTATGATCTCCATGACAAGTTTCAAAGCCGAAACTCAATAAGGTTGACTTGAACTTGAGAAACCATTGTCGTGATGCCTGCTTGAGCTCATAAATGGATTTGTGAAGCTTGCACACAGCATTTGGTGAAACTGTAACTCCAAGAATCTCTGCATATCCTGGTGGCAACTTCATATATATTTCCTCATCGAGATCACCATTTAAGAATGCATTAGAAATATCCAATTGGTGTAGAAACCATTGCATCTTAGTAACCATTTTAACCGTTGCCATCTTTGCAACCGGAGAGAAGGTATCTGTGAAGTCAATTCCCTCTCGTTGAGTATATCCTTTAGCCACTAGTCTTGCCTTGTATCTTTCTACACTTCCATCTGCATGGTACTTTATCGTAAACACCCACTTACAACCCACCGAAACCTTACCAGGAGGTAAATCACCAACAGTCCAAGTGTCAGTCCTTATAAAAGCACTAATCTCCTTTCCAACAGCATCAACCCATACCTTGTCCAGCCAAGCTTCTGAATATCGAGATGGTATTTTCGACTTTGTAATGATATCAATAAAAGCACAGAAAGGCTGAGATAGATATGAATAAGAAATATATTTTTCAAGTGGATAAGGAGAAGTCTTTTGGGGTGTACTTATAGTAAGAGTATTATTGTTATAACCATGAAAATCCTGCAAATGGGAAGGCAGTTTTCTCTGCCTAGTTGGTTTAAGTTCAGAAGGAACATAAACCATGGATGATGACTCGTCATGATGATGAGGAGCATCAGAAGATGATTGCACTAAAGGCAATTGACCATCATTGATTTGTGCAGGGAGAGGAATATGAGGAAAGAAATTCATTGCATCATCCGATATATTGGATGATGCAAAAGGAAAGATATCCTCATAGAAAATAACATGTCTAGAAATTGAAACTGAGTATGTCTCTATATCTAATAGCTTGTAACCTTTAAAACCTGAGGGATAACCTAAAAAAACACAAGCTTTAGCTCTAGGATCAAACTTAGTTCTAGACTTGGGAGACGTAGAACAATAACAGAGACAACCAAAAGCCTTAAGACTATGATAATCTGGAATAGTGGATGTTAATCGTTCAAAAGGTGTCTTATTACCTAAAATTGGAGAAGGTAATCTATAAATAAGAAAGACAGCTGTAAGAACACAATCACCCCAATATTCTATAGGAACTCCTGATTGAAACATAAGGGCCCTAGCTACATTCAACAAATGTTGATGCTTTCTTTCTACAACAGAGTTTTGTTCAGGTGTTTTAGGACATGAATGAAAAGCTTTTATTCCATTTTGCAAATACAAATCATTAAATTTCAATTCATGAGCATTATCAGACCTCACAGAACAAACTTTAGAATTATATTGAGTTTCAACCAATTTAAGAAAACCAGGAAAAACATTCAAGACATCAGACTTTTGTTTTAACATATATAGCCAAGTAGCACGACTAAAATCATCAACAATGGTTAAAAAATAACAATAACCATCACAGTTGGAACTGAAAAAGGACCCCATGTATCTATATGAATCAATTCAAAAGGTTTTTCTTTCATGTGATTCATTGATTTAAAAGGTAAATGTTTTTGTTTAGACAAATGACAAACATGACAATGACTTTTATTTTTATTTATCTTTAACTTTGGTAACAACATAATATCATATAGAGTTTCTATTTTAGCTACAGACGGATGTCCTAATCTTTTGTGCCATACATCAGAGTTATTCGTAGAAATAGAGCAAACTGACTTACCTTGAAATGCAGAACAACACACATTAACCAGAGATTTATCCTGACTCAAGACATAAAGGTTCGCGACTTGACTACCTTTCCCAATCATTAGGTCCTAAGTAAGAGCCTGTATCATGCATTCATCGGAAGTAAACTCACTTTAGAATTCAGAGATTAGTTATAACACTAACACTCAACAAATTGAATTTAAACTCAGGTATATGCAACACATTATGAAGAGACAATGAATCCGTAAGTTGAATGTAGCCAGTACCATCTATCTTAACTGTTTGACCATTAGGTAATCTAACAAAGGTTTTATCTAAGGGTTTATAATCTCTATAGAGATTTCCTTCATGAGTGACATGATGACTAGCCTTTGATCTATAACCCAAGCTCTAAAAGACAACTCAGTTTCATGAGGTATAGAGGAAGTTAACATATCATAGAAAGTGAAATCATATAAAGAGAGAAATATACCAGATATCTGTGAGATAGTTGGTACGGAGGCAGAAGTCGAAGCTATGGCTTTCTCAGGGCATGAAGTGACGCTAGAAGACTGAAGCTTAAAACTCAAATAAGAAATCATCTGTTGGAGTTGTTCTTTCGATATATCATCATTGACAATCTCCTTGGCTTGATCCTTACTCTCTTCTATCTGACCAGCACTAGCTAGATTTGTGCTTCCCACATAGTTGTTCTTCTTCGCCCTTGGATGACCAGGAGGATATCCATGCAGCTTGTAGCACTTATCCGCAAATGTCCAATGCGAGAACAATGGGAACACTTTGGTTTCTGAAAATTTCCTTGAGCTAGTTAGATTGAATTCTGATCCGGGATCACAGCTTGAGACTGGAAAGCAATAGGGTTTGAGTTTGGTCTGGAAGACACACCTACTACTCTATGACTCTCATCTTGATCCAATATGTTGTAGATCTCATTCAATCCTGGTCGAGGCTTCATGTTCAATATCTGGCTCCTGATATTGTTGAAATCATCATTCAATCCCATGAGAAACTGTATGATTCGACTTGTATCAGCTTCTTCAAGTAACTCTTTGACCTGATCGCAATCACATCTCTTCACAGTCCTGGACTTCGTGTTAGCTAACTGTTCCCACAACGTCTTCTTCTTTGTGAAGTAGCTGGATAAATCAAGCTGACCTTGCCTCAGAGTCATCACGGCTTGTTCTAACTGATATCTCCTTGGTAAATTGTTTACTTTAAACCTTGTAAACAAATCGTTCCACATCTCAACAGCATCTTGATAGTAGAGAATACTATCATATATCTCCTTACTCACAACATTAAGAATCCATGATTTCACCATACTATTGCATCTACTCCAGATCTTGAAATCGCAATCACTCTCGCATGGTCTAGGTAAGGATCCATCGATAAAACTAAGTTTATTCGTAGCATCTAGACTAATCCTCATCGCTATAGCCCAGCTATTGTAGTTCGTTCCATCTAGAGTATGAGCAACAATCATCAAACCTGGATAATCAGAGGATTGAAGACTTAACGGACTATCGAAGGCTTCAGATGACCTCGACATAGATCCTTGACCTCCATATCCATCAGATCTAAGAGAACGTTTGTTGGTGCGGGAATTAGCACCCCCAACATACCGATCTAAACCCGTTAAGAGAACCGATCATCTAAACCGGGAACTCGACCTGGGTTTGGACTTCATCCCTGAAGGCCCAATAACACCGAGAGGCCCACTGCCAAGGTGACGAACCGACACTTCAACTCGCCCTGCGGCTGGCCTAGCAAGAAGGGAAAGACTTTCCTAATCAGTTCGCCTGATTTTAGGAAAGTCAATATATTTAATATATTCGAATATATTCAATAGATCTTTGAATACCTATAAATAGAGGGCAATCCTTGTAAGATCATCCAAATCTTAATACAAAAACCCTAATTCCTCTTTGTTCTTGAGCAAAACCTAACTTGTTTCTCAAGAGATTTCATTTCTCCTTTTCTTGCCTACTTTGATCCAAGTTCTTTAAGAGATTGTTATTGAATTTGTTTCTCTCCTAAACAAATTCATTGTGAGAAACACCAGTTTCTATAATTGGCGCTAGAAGGAGGGGCCTAAGTTCTAAAAACACTTCTTTTCTAGATCTTATCACAAAGAAGCAAGAGCCAATACCATGTCTTCAATCTCCAACAACGATGCCACCAACGCAACCGCCCCACATCAAGATGACCCAACGAACCGGGCAACCAACCCTCAGGACGTCGCCGCGGATCCACCTGTCGCTGCACCCACCACGCGCGTCTACACACAGACGGGTATTCGCCGCACTTCGGCTAACCCAGCAGATGAGTCCGCAGCACCTTCCGACGGAGTGGAGGAGGTTGAGATACCCCACCACGGGGGTCAGGAGACCGACGAGGTGCCACCAGTCAACGGAACTGTCGAAAGACAGGGATCGCCTGCGCGAATTGCCCAACCTTCCCAGTTCGTCACCATGGACGATCTCCGTCACATGTTCGGAACGATCTCCAAGGACCTCTTCCAGGCGATCTCCGCAACAAATCAACGGCTAGATACGATGGGGCACAGCGCACCCCCACCACGTCAACAGAACGAGGCACCATCACAGGAGGTTCGGAGGAACGAGCCTCTAATCTGCCACCTGTTCAGCGACCCGCCGTCCTCAACTTTCCGGTTCCCGAACCAGCACGTACCATCGGCACTCGCATCAGGGGCACAGCCTCGGCTGGGGCAACCTTCAAAGAGAGATCCGGCCACACCTTCCTGCCGCGAGCTGGAAGACATGCACCCCAAGATCAAAGCTATGGGGTCCCTCCTCCACCGAGCTGTCAGCTCGGCACCTAAGATCGATAGAATGTTCGAGGCCACGCAGCAATCTCCATTCACCCAGCGCATCTTGGAAACCTACGTTCCGAACGTAAAGATAAGAGTTCCAACTTACAGTGGAACGAAGGATCCAATGAAGCATCTGACCTCGTTCATGGCAACCATCTCCAAAGCTAGGTTCACCGAGGAGCAGAAAGACGCCGGCAGTGCCAATTGTTCGTCGACAGCCTGGTAAAAAATGCACTGATATGGTTTTCCTATATCCCCCGGGCACAATCGACTGTTTCGAACAACTGTCGACAGCCTTCCTATGGAATTATCGGGTGTTCATACAACGCGACGCTTCCAGTGCCGAGCTATGGTAGATAGTCCAAGAGCCCGATGAACCCCTTCGGAAGTACCTCACCCGATTCAAGGAAAAGTACGCCACTATAACGGTCACTGAGGACGTCGCAATCGCTGCCTTCAAGAAAGGACTCATTTCTGGCTCCCGATTGCACGTGGATCTCAATATCAGGGAAGCCACTGACCTGGACGAAGCCCTTCATCGAGGATTTCGCGTTGCTTACGTTGAGGAAGACGAGGAGAAAAGAGCCAATAAGCTCCCTCCTCCTCGCCCAGCCGTGGCCAAAGAAAAGAGTCGTGAAACCTATGAGGAACCTCGGAAGCACCACGACCCGAGGGACCCCAAGCGCGGAGTGGTCAACGCGATATCCAAGGATGAAGGACAAAACACCGCCTCTTCCGATACACAAGAGGAGCTATACTGCGATTTTCATATGTTCGGCGGCCACTCAACAGCTGAGTGCAAGCACCTATCCAATTACTTATATGAGAAGTACCTATCCGGCGAAATAAGCTGTGTATGAACCTAAAGCTTCTCGCGGCGGCTGCGGAGGACGAGGTCGAGGAGGAAGGTTTGGGTGATCCAACCCTGACCGAGGTCAGAAGGGCGCCAACCAACCCAATAGCACACCAGACACTCCGCAGCAGCCACCTCCCGCCGATCAGCAGACGCCGGTGCTAGTGGAAGTCCCCCAAACACCATCCAAGCGTCAAAAAGGACAGCAGAGCGATCAAGCGGCACCTCGGGGTCGTATCTCTATGATCATCGATCAGACCAATGAATGCCCGGATTCTGTCCGAGCGCTGAAAAAGCGAGCGCGTCAGATCTATAACGTTCAGGCGACTTCCGAAGAAGAAGCGCTAAGCACTGACCCCATCGCGTTCACAGCGGAAGACGCCAAGGGGATCCATCACCCTCATAACGACCCTATAGTGGTAGAAGTCAGGATGGGCGAGTTCTACGTAGAACGTGTCTTAGTAGACACTGGTAGCACGGTTAACGTCCTGTTCTCGCAAACAATGGGGAAAATGGGTGTCGCACCGGAGCAAATCAAACCGGGAGGCAGAACGCTGACCGGGTACGATGGCGTAGCCAAAACGTCGATGGGCGACGTAAAACTGCAAGTCCAAACTGGTGGCGTAACACGCAAGACCAAGTTCGTGGTCATAGACGCCCCACCAATCTACAACGCCATCTTAGGCTCACCCTGGATCTACTCCATGCAGGCAGTTCCTTCCACCTATCATCTCTGCCTAAAATTCCCAACGGCTGCGGGAATTTATACGTTGTATGGCGACCATAAGATGGCTAGGACCTGTTCCGTTCTCGAGAAAAAACAAAGGCGGAAGGACGACGCATAGCAATTACAGGGTGAGGATCACTCCGTCGATCCTCATAAACCAGAACGAGATCGGCTGAAGGCCACAGGATGCCGAATCATACAAGTTAACATCGACGGAACAGACCCCTCCCGGGCCGAACTCGACGAAAGACTCAAGACCGAGCTGGTAGCGCTTCTGAGATCGCGATCCTTGACGTTCGCCTGGTCCACTAAAGATATGGTAGGCATCGATCCGTCGGTCACATGCCATAAACTGAATATCGATCCCACTTTCAAACCAGTTCAGCAGAAACGACGGCGTCTCGGTACCGATCAAGCAAAGGCAGTGCAGGATGAAGTCAAGCGACTCCTGAAAGCCGATCAGATAACGGAAGTACAGTACCCCGACTGGCTGGCCAATCCGGTGGTGGTCAAGAAAAAGAACGGTAAATGGCGAGTCTGCGTTGACTTCACCGACCTCAATAAGGCATGTCCCAAGGACTGCTTCCCGTTACCTCATATCGACCGACTCGTGGAGGCCACAGCAGGTAACCAACTCCTCTCGTTCATGGATGCTTTCTCCGGATATAATCAGATCGTGATGAGCCCAGCCGATCGTGAGAAAACCGCATTCATCACGGATAGAGGAACCTACTGCTACAAGGTGATGCCATTCGGCCTGAAAAACGCAGGGGCGACCTACCAACGCCTGTTCAACACGATGTTCGCCGACCTGTTAGGAAAAACGATGGAAGTCTACATTGACGATATGCTGGTCAAATCCCTCATAGCAGAACAACACGTCCAACACCTCACCGAATGCTTCGACATCCTAGATCGATTCCAGATGAAGTTAAATCCCACCAAGTGGAATTTCGGGGTTTCCTCGGGGGAATTCTTGGGATATATCATCACAGAACGCGGAATCAAGGCGAACACCAAAACAGATTGAAGCGGTGCTGGGACTCCCATCGCCAACCAACAAACGAGAGGTACATCGCTTAACAGGTTGAGTTGCCGCGCTAAACCGTTTCATCGCCCAATCGACGGACAAGTGTCTCCCATTTTATCAGCTTCTTCGGGGCAATAAAGACTTTCATTGGGACGACGCTTGTGAAGCTGCCTTCATACAGCTTAAGCAGTACCTGACCAATCAGCCGGTTCTCGTAAAGCCCGAGGAAGGAGAAACGCTATACCTCTACGTCTCCGTCTCCAGCTCGGCGGTAAGTGGGGTGCTAGTCCGAGATGACCGCGGCGATCAGCGACCAATATTCTACACAAGCAAGGCTCTCAACGATGCGGAGACACGCTACCCAACCTTGGAAACACTCGCTCTCGCCTTGATCGTCGCTGCTCGGAAGCTACCACCTTACTTCCAGTCGCACTCCATTGTCGTGTTAACCGACCAGCCGCTCCGGACGGTCCTTCACCGCCTCCTTCAGTCCGGGCGAATTGCGAAGTGGGCAATCGAGCTAAGCAAGTACGATATCGAATATCATTCTTGCCCGAGCTTAAAGTCACAGGTCCTAGCGGATTTCATTACCGAACTATCCCCTAACCTCGAAGAGACCATATCTAAGGAGGAACCCTGGACGTTGTTCACCGACGGCTCCTCTTCCAACCAAGGATCTGGCGTTGGGATTATACTCCGACGGCTCCTCTTCCAACCAAGGATCCTCGAGCAAGCAATAAAACTCGGCTTCAAGGCATTAAAAATGAGACCGAGTACGAAGCTGTCCTAGCCGGACTACGGTTAGCTCAAGGTCTGGGGGTAACTAGCATCCAAGTTTTCTGCGACTCCCAGCTAGTGGTTAGCCAGTTTAGTGGGGAGTACGGCGCTAAGAACGGGCGCATGGAGGCATATCGCCAGTTATTCCGGACTCTTTCCGCACAGTTCGCCTCGTTTGAACTAATCAAAGTCCCGAGGAGCGAAAACGCGTCAGCAGACGTTCTCGCCGCCCTGGCAAATTGTTCCGACCCAAGTGTGCGGCGAATGATCTCAATCGAGTGTATCGAAGCTCCCAGCATCGACCACGTTGACGTGGCGTACACCATCAGCGACGCCGTAGACCCAATATATGTCGATCCACCCGTCCAGGAGCCGGTGGAAGTAATACAACCGCCAGACGATTGGCAGCTCGAAATAAAGAAGTACATCGAGGACGGTAGGGTCCCGGAGGATCGCTGGCAAGCTCGCCGGTTGAAGGCTCGATGCGCACACTACGCCATGATGGGCAGCAACCTCTTCCAACGCAGTTCGTCCGGAGTCCTTCTCACATGCGTCAATCGAGAGGAAGCGGAACGAATAATGACAGAGGTCCATGAAGGCGATGGCGGAAACCATTCCGGAGGGCGTGCACTCGCGTTGAAAATCAAGAAGGATGGTCATTACTGGCCGACCATGGTTGCTGATTGCGAGGCATTTACCGCGAAATGCAAACCTTGCCAACGCCACGGACAGATGAAACATGTACCTCCCGAGCTGCTAAATACCGTCACCGCGCCATATCCCTTCATGCGTTGGGCGATGGATCTCGTCGGCCCACTACCCCCATCAAGGTCAAAGAAGTTCCTCTTGGTCCTGACTGATTATTTCACCAAATGGGTGGAAGCAGACTCGTTTAACAAAATACAGTCACTGGACGTCACCAACTTCATCTGGAAGAACATCATCTGCCGCCATGGGCTCCCTTACGAGATCGTCACCGACAACGGAACATAGTTCACCTCTCTTATCACTAGACGCTTCTTAGGAAAATGGGGAATACGTTTGAGTACCTCGACCCCCCAGTACCCTCAGGGAAACGGCCAAGCCGAGGCAACCAACAAAACCATCATAGACGGATTGAAGAAACGTCTCAGACTCAAGAAAGGGGCATGGGCAGATCAACTCGACGGCGTGCTTTGGTCCTATCGGACTACCCCACGATGAGCTACGGGGCAATCTCCGTTTTTGTTAGCATACGGCATCGAGGCTCTGGCCCCAGCCGAAGCTGGAGTGCCTACATTACGCCGCGCTATGCTGGTCGACGATTCCAAGCTCAACGACATCATGATGCTCGATAACATTGATTTCGCCGAAGAATTGCGCAATCAAGCTCTCGTCCGGATCCAGAATTACCAGAATGCCGCGTATAAGTATTACAATAAAGCTGTCCGCCAGCGCAGATTTAATGAGGGCGACCTGGTGTTGCACGAGGTGTACGAGAATACAAAGGAGACCAACGCTAGCAAACTCGGTGCTCGCTGGGAAGGGCTGTATCTCATCTCCAAGATAATTCGCCCCGGAGTGTACGAGCTCCTCACCATGGAAGGCAAGCAGATAAAAAACTCTTGGAACGCGGCTCACCTCAAACGATACTACTACTAGACCATTTGATTAAACTCGGTTTTTGAAAGTATGTATACTACGAACTATGACTGGCTTGATCCCGAATTTCGGGTACGTAGGCAGCCCTTGATTTCTTTTACAAGATCTCGAGGGCACAGCTAGGAAAACAATAAGATTTCTTTTATCCTGAAAGAACTTGTTATTTCAATTTATGACTGCCATCTCACCACATACAAAGAGTATTCGACATCGGCATATCGCCCTAGAATGACGGTGCATATTAAAAAAAAAAAGAGAGAGAGAGAGCTACAAGCAAGAAAAAGTGACGATCTAATGCAATAATAGGTCTTCTAGTCTCGGGAAGCAGATGCGAAGTGTGACCCCCTCCTGTGATCTCAACCTCCTCGGCGATTCACAGGCGCAGAGCTCGAGAGGTTAGACTCCAACGGCTCCTCAACGGCTATGCCTTCCAGATATGCTCGCCAGTGTCAACGCTCCCGCCTCAGCTCTTCTAGCCGACCTGCTGGCACTTCTGCCCCCTTGTCCGCCATTTCCTCCAAAAACGCGCATGGACCCTCCACAGTACGACTCTCCCGGTAATGATGATCAGTGGCCTCCAGGTGAAGGATGTATTGGCGTAACCTCTCTATACGACCCCTGTAGATCGGGATTTCCGCAACATGCAGATTCTCCGATTCGCCTAACTGCTCGTAGTCGCCCTCCGGCAGGTCGGGTAATAAGGTCCTGGCGACCTCCCCCTCACATCGATCACGATCGACAAGTAGTCGGGTCATGCGCCAGCTCGCCAGATAGAAGCCTCTGGCGATGAGCTTGTCAAGAACCAAGATGGTTCCTTCCAGGCGGCAGACCTGGTAGATGAGATCGTATTTCAGGCGAAACGCCTTGATATATGAGCTCATCCGCTGACAGTAGGCTCGGTAGATGCGAATCTCTCTTTGCATGGGGTCCTCCTCAATGTCCACGGCGAGTTTGTGGGATGGGGGCGAAACCGCCTCTTCTATGGGAAGGGCGATATTCGACGCTTCCGGGTCGAATCCGCTGACCCCGGCAGCAGTCAGCTCTCGAGCTCGCCTCAACCATGCAGATCGTGTTGTGGTAGGCATACTTTGCAGTTAATCTTTCTGAAGTTTGGATGAGAGATGCTCAGCAAACCTCCTCTTCACCTATTTATAGGAGGAAAGGGGGAGATAAATGTTGCGTCCCAAAAATCTCGCACCAATCAGATCGTGGGAAGATACGCGCTGCGTCCCGAGACTCTTCCACCAATTAAATTGCATTGTGAAACCGCGTCTGTATTTAATGCAGCGGTTACGCCTCGGGAATGAGCAAAAAAAAAAAAAAAGAAAAAAACCTACTCAGTTCGGAACCGAACCACTCGACATCTCGGTCAGGTGATCGACCTACTCTCCATCAGGAGATGAATCGGACCCAGAGAATTCTGTTCGGAATTGTTCCGATCGTAAGCCTCCGGCGCGAGGCACATCGAGCCCAGAGAATTCTTCTAGACAAGAGATAAACCGAACTCAGAGAATTCTTTGGAATTGTTTCGTAAGTTCCAGCTCGGACAAATATAAGCCGAACCCAGAGTTATAAATTTCGCTTTTTCGCTTTCCGAAATGGGAAAAAGAGGGTAAGCCGAGGCATCATACCTCGCCCCTCGTTTAAAAAAAAAAAACACACACACACACTCGTGTTTGGGCTAAACTGCCCTCACAAAGGGTTATTCAGTGTAAGCCGGGAGACGTCTCGCCTCGTCTGAACAGGACAAATGCGACAGAGAATTAGGAAATAAAATATAACGAAAGGATCAGATCGCCAAAGCATGTCAACTATCCAGGTCAAGTCCGGCGTCAATCTTCCTGGTATCAGCTTTAAGTCGCTTCGGCATGGGCCATAGGAGTTGAAGTCCCGTTTTCTCCCAGTCAGCAGGATGCGACTCCAATGCCCTGATCTTTTGCTCGGCCTCGTCCATACGAGCAACGGCTTTTCCTCTCTTTGCCCTTAAGGAGGTGATCTCTGCATCCAATGCCGCCAAACGGTCATCGATTTCTTTCTTCTTCATGTGGTGATAATACAGCTTGTGGCATTGTTCGCGGTGCACGGATTCGATCTGCACACAAGGTCGTCGATCAATAAAGATTTGTTATGATAAATTCGCATAGATAAAACTAGGGTTCGTTACCTGGCGAACAAAGGCATGAGCAGCAGCAGCTTCAATGTTGTTGGCACGTCTGCTCGTGTAAAACGTCTTCACCTTGGAGGGCATGAACTCGCCGCTCAAAGAAAAACTTGGTTCGCTGGGAATCGAGTTCTCCGACCGATAGCACTCATTGCAGTAGTCGATCAAGCACTGCGGCATGTCCGCCACCCTGTTCAGACCATTTTCGATCCAGAACCTTGGGTGGGATTCGAGCAGCATAAGTTTGAAAAGCAGTTCACTTCGCGACTGCTCTATTGCGGCTAATCGCTCGCGGTACTCGGAATGGCGTTCTTTGATGCGGGAGAGGAAGGTCTCTAATTCCAGCCTCTTCTCCGGACTAACACGAAACATTAGCATCCAGGGAGCTTGGGTGTTCGGGTAAAAGGGCATCCCTCGCTCAATGGCTTCCGAGTTTGAGAACGTCGGGACATCGCTCCTCACCTCGACTGAAGAAGCAGTACTGGCAACAGAACTCGGCATCTCGAAATTATTTCGTCAAAGTTACGGTAAAATCAAGGATGGGGCAACCATATTTATACTAATCCTAGACGAAACATTTCCAATTTCGATATTGGAAAATTACCATTTTCATTGTCTGACAAAAAGGCGATATTCCGTGCAAGCGCAAAAAGGAAATTTCCAAAAGAAAAAGAGAAGTCAGTCGCCAAATAGGCAGCAATATCACAAAGTCTTAAAAAGGAAAATACAAAAAGAAAGGAGAACAGAACGCGTTCCTAGGGGACGCTGTCTGACAGATCGGCCCAGAAAAGCCCGGCATTGGAGCCGTACGGGTGTCGAACGGAATCAGGAGCCGTAGTTCCAGATTGAAGCAATCCAATGCCAAGTTGGTTTGGAGACATGTCGAGATCGCCTTCTCCGAACTGTAGGAGGTCTAACGCTTCCACCTCATTCCAAGCAATCTCTTGCTTTTCCTTGATCTCGGCAATTAGATTGTCCGGAATGGATGCACAGTTCTTCAGAAGATAATCCATAATCTCCTCAAACCCGTGTGCTTAGTTGAGAACATCCTCTTTCGGACGGGCGATCTCCTGCTCACGCAGGTAATCCTTTACCTTGTCAAGTCGGCGCTGCGCTTTCTTCGTGGTGCCCTCAACCTTGGCTTGGCGATCTAGGCGAATTCGTCTCATTTCTGACTCGAGCTTTGCCCCAAGATCCTCGAACTGCCTCGTCAACTCGGCCTTCTCTTCCCCCAGAGCTTTCTCCTGCGATTCCAGCTCGGCAACCCTCTTTTCCAGGTTTTTGCAGTCCTGCTCCTTATTCGCAAGAAGATCTTTCAGCTCCTTGATCCTCTCGCTCTTTAACTTATCCGCCTCTCGGAGATTCTCCAAGCACTCCTTTATCTTATCGAACTCGGTCTCTGCAGAGGTCATCGATTTGACGCGCCTATCGTACATAAGAGTGAGTGTAGATATGTAGGCGGCGGTCTGCATTTCGAAGCGGAACAAAGTGAGAATCCAAATGTGCGATACAAATATATATAAGGAGGGCAATGTGATTCGAACCGAAAGGGCGGACTGAGCGGTTTGGACTTATTGGTCTCTGAATTCCAGTTCGTCGAGCGGCGGCAGCATGACCGAAGACGGCTTCTTTGTTGCAGACAAGAGGTGTTTCCCCAAAATAGTCGTAGCGAAATTGGTCAGTTCGACCAGCCGCGCGTTCAACTCGGAAGTGGTCATATGATTCGAAGCCGGCCTCTTCCGTGGAGCATTTCCGACCTGTCCCCTGGGCGGATTCTTTTCCTTTGCCCTTCTCTTTGTTTTTGTCTTTCTTGGACTTTTTCTTTTTTTAACCACCATTCGATTCAGTGGCGATCTGAACTGCGATGATCGGCTCCATCGGTGGAGGAGGAGATGAGTCATTGGGAGCTACGTTTTCATCTTCAAAAGCAGGATCTGGGAGCTCGTCACCATCTTCAATGTTGATGAATTCATTTCCGGTTTGCTCTAATTCGGGATTGGCAGTCTGTTCTTCGTGTGGATCCACAGATTGGAGCATCTCGGCGACGACAATTGTGGTTAGTGGGACCTCGGAAGTTTGACCCAACGAGCTTGCGAAGCTGGCGAACTGCGTTCTTGCCTTGCCCATTGCTGCTTCCATGCGACGTCGAGAGATTTGACTCCAGCTACGGTCTGCTACACTGAGAAGAGAGTCCTTGACGTGTTCAAATCTGGAAGGTAGTCCCTGAGTTGAAGAAGGGCGAGCTGTAAAACACACGAAATTTAAAATCAGGTCAGAACGAGATTGTCCGATTTAGCAAAATAAAGAACGAGACGATACCCGGCGAATCGTTCCATACTCTTCGGCGGCCGCATTTCGGATTTTCAAAGGAGCGGTCGTCAACTCGGACAAAGAAATAGCAAGCTCTCAACTTCTTGAAGTTACTGGCTATTCTTGAAGTTTGTCAGCTGTTCAAAGCATTCTATTTCGAGAAAAACCTCAGCTTCGGCCGCGATTGTGAGGGCGGCGACGAAGTTGCAGATACTCCCTGGGGTAAGTTAGCATATCGGAATTTTGCGACAATGGGCATATTGGGTGAGCAAATTAGGAAGAGGGAAGAACAACCGGCATTGGGAGAAGAATCCCTCATATAAGCAGATATACCCGAGAGGCGGAGTCCACAGACGCTGGTGATCTCCAGGGATAATAATATGAACACCAGAATTGGACAGGCCACATGAATTCATCAGATCGCCAACCGACTTAGCAGTGTTGGTCGTCTTCTCGCGCCCAATGTAACCTCGGTGATCTCGGAGAGGAAGGAGGTTGTCGATCATGGCGTCATCAGGAGCAAGTCGGACTTTTTCACCATTTGAGTTGTCAGGTGGGAGATCGGAGATTGACGCAGCATTTCCGTGACCTTCGCGATCATCTTCATCGATCAAAGAGGGTATTGGAATCTCGTTGGATCTGCGCCTTGAGGAGCATTCGGCCTATTCTGGTCTACTCGGCATCTCGCCTCAGACCGATCTGATAGCATTCGGAGGTTGCCTACTGGAGTTCTTGCGGATCAACGGTTCACTTCTGGTAGCCGACGAGGAAGCCATGGCCGAGGTGAAGAACAATGCAGATCGCCGAAGAGTGTAGAAAAACTGACGAGTAACAAAGTAATTAAGGGCGAAGAGAGAAGGAGAGCGAAGTAATTACCTTTTGACGAAATGGCGAAAAGTGAAAACAATCGGTGGATATCGAGTATTTATAGAAGGGAGTGGGCAGCAACCCTACGCGGAGTCATAATTGCCTATCTACCCTATGCGACGTTTCAGTTTCCGAATTGATAGACGCAACGTATCGGACACGTGTCACCCGACTAGAGGATGGCGAAGCGGCGCAATAATCAAGGAAATTAGATTCGGATCTCTTTACAGATTAAATCAGATATTCTCTCTTAAAGTCCGGTCATTCGAATTAACTTCTGAATGTACCGAACTGAGGGGGGACTAATTGTTGGTGCGGGAATTAGCACCCCCAACATACCGATCTAAACCCGTTAAGAGAACCGATCATCTAAACCGGGAACTCGACCTGGGTTTGGACTTCATCCCTGAAGGCCCAATAACACCGAGAGGCCCACTGCCGAGGTGACGAACCGACACTTCAACTCGCCCTGCGGCTGACCTAGCAAGAAGGGAAAGACTTTCCTAATCAGTTCGCCTGATTTTAGGAAACTCAATATCTTTAATATATTCGAATATATTAATTAGATCTTTGAATACCTATAAATAGAGGGCAATCCTCTCATTGTAAGATCATCCAATTCTTAATACAAAAACCCTAATTCCTCTTTGTTCTTGAGCAAAACCTAACTTGTTTCTCAAGAGATTTCATTTCTCATTTTCTTGTCTACTTTGATCCAAGTTCTTTAAGAGATTGTTATTGAATTTGTTTCTCTCCTAAACAAATTCATTGTGAGAAACACCAGTTTCTACAACGTTGTTGTTTTGCCATTTCCATCTCTGGATCTTCAACTACAACTGATCCGCGAGAGATCCTCGCAGCAGATGCTTCAGTCTCAGGTGTTTCACTTGGATTTCTCAATTTTCCCTCTTTCTTCACCATTTTCGCAAAAATCAAAGGAACGGAAGAAGATCCGTTGATGATAGAAGCGTTTCGCCGGTGAAATTATGGAGAATTTGATGAAGAAGATGATGAAATCACAGAGAATTGCGGAAGAATTGCTCTGATACCATAATAGAGTTTGAGAGCAAAGAGAATTTGTGAAATGATTTTCTTCTCTATTCAACAGGTGTGTTATATACATCAAATTACAGTAAACCGGATTAAACTAAACCAAAGAACTAATTACAATTAAATAACTAAACCGGGTAACTATTTCACTCCTAATATCCCTTTCTCTCCCCCTTGATCAGAAGTTCTCTCATGGCCGCTTATCTCTTTGCTTCTAAGGGAGTTCGATTGAGAAGAAAAGCTACAACGGCGGTGGCTTAGCTTGGGATGAGAGCAATACAACAACGAAAACAGCCACGATGCCAACAACAACAAGCCAACGATAATGATGGTGAGCTCCGATGGGGTTAGCGTTCCCAACTCTCCCCTCTCGCCAGAAACAAAGACGGCGCCATACGTATGTATTTACATGTACACGAGATATAAGCAAAACGAAAAACCCTTGTCTTTTGTTCTTTTGATGGCAATAGGGCCTAATGGGCTGCAATTTCAAAATGGCTTACGTTCTAATATTGGAGTGTTACACCTCACCTTCTCCAGAGATCACTCTCGGATTTAACAGGGATTGAGCGCCACAGAACATCCATATTGGAACAGAGAGGTTGAACCTCAGTAATTATCTTTGTTTCAAGGAGGAGGCCGGATCGGTAGGATCAGACTCGAACCTCTAGATTCCGTCGCGAGCCCTCAGTAGAATCCTTTTCGCACTACTATGCACGTCAGATTCACGATCACCATGGATAAAGTATATTAAAAAAACAAATACACACACACACACAATTACTTTACAAAAATTATGTATTCTACATCTCAGTTAGCAACCACAATCATTTGCACCATTGAACAAACGACAAGAGCCATGGATCTCTTTGTTGAGTATAAATAAACACACGTTTGTTTGGTGTCATATCAGAAGTTGCGGTGGCTCAATTGATATTGAATGTGATGCAGTTATGTCTATAAGGATTGATGACCCATAAGGATTGCACATGATAAATACGAAAAAAAATTCTGGTTATGTAACTTAGTATATTGTGTCAATGCAAAATCATATCTATAGACAACAAATTTTTCTGTTGATAAACTCACACTAAAAGTGAAATTAAATAAGCCAAATATTATACAAGTGATATGAACTATTCCAAAAGCCAAATATGCAGAAATATTTTTCAAATACTTTAATACACCACTCAACTTATATTTCTGAAACCCAAACACACTTAATTTCATATAGCATGAATAAACCAATCCATATTTTTAAATGAAGATTCAATGTGAACAATCAAATCATGGCAAAAAAGCATTCATTTGGTCCCAACGTAATATTCAAAAAAAAAAAAAAAATGGTAAAAACAAAAATAAACACAAAACACGTTGTAACTGTTATAAAATGGATAATAACTTTTGTGATTATCCATCACATACTTCTCCTTTAAGTAACTTAGGCTCCAAGTAACTTTGATCCTATCTCTTCATATATTTTATTATTTACTTCTTATCTAAGTAATTTATACTTATCCTGTTTTAGCTTGGACACAAAGCTACTGTACTATATATATATATGTGCGATCTCATTGTTGTAAGTAGAAGTAGAGAAGTAAGAAAGAGTGAAAAATAATAAAGGAGTCTCATTATTTAGTTCTCTCCCTTCTACTCTCGATCTCTCTCCATTTATTTATTCTAGTGTATATAGTTATACATATATATACATATATACATATATAATATAATAATTTTATATTTTATGTTATGTTTTGTAACATATTATCAGCACGATGTTTTTACCGCTGAAGCTTTTACGAGGTAAATAAGTTTATATTGTTTCAATTATATTTATAGAACATAAATATTATAGACAACATGAAATTATACATTTTTCTGGATTGATCGTCATTAGTTGTAGGGGTTGCCTCCTTTACGATCAAATCTATAGCTAAATCATATCCGGATAGATCGTTAGATGGTAGGCTCTGCCTCTTTTACGATCATATAAAAGCTATGTCTTTTCCGGATAGATAGATCGTTATATATGGTAGGCTTTGCCTTCTTCTAAATCTAACAAAAGACATTGTCTTTTCCAGAAAGATCATTAAAAATGGAAGGCTATGCCTCCTATATGATCAAATATAAAGGCTAAGTCATTTTTTGGATTGATCGTTATAAGTAGTAGGCTTTATCTCCTTTGCGATCAAATATATAGCTATGTTATATCTGAATTGATTGTTTGATATATGGTAGGCTCTGCCTCCTTCAAGATCAAATAAAAGCTATGTCTTTTCTGGATAGATAGATCGTTATATATGGTAGGCTTTGCCTCTTTTATGTTATATATAGCTATATAATATCTGGATTGATCATTTTATATGGTAGGCTTCGCCCCTCCATCATGATCTAACAAAAGGCTATGTCATTTCCGGAAAGATCGGTTTTGCCTTCTATGCGATCATATATAAGGCTATGTCCTTTCCGCATTGATCATTATACATATAGAGGTTCTGCCTCATTCATGATCAAATAAATAGCTTTGTCTTTTCCGGATTGATCGTTATATATGATAGGCTCTGCCTATTCTACGATCAAAGAAAAGTTATGTCTATTAAATTCTTATATATAAGGCTGTAGCTCTTATTTTATTTTCTGAATTTATATGTTTGTTTATTTAATTTTGTTTATTCGTAAAGAATAATTATATGTGTCATATAAGATTTAAAGATAATGAAATATCTTTAAAATCAAAAATATATTTCTCTTATGAGAATATATGTAGCACATGTCAGTATATCATAGACAGTGCAAACAAAATTGGAAGTTCTAGGTGAGTTAGTCTCTCGACTTTCAAAGACATCAGATTCATAATTATCGATGTCTAGCGTTTTCCAAAGTCTCAAAGAAACTTATGGAGTTTCAAAGACATTTTGTCTTAATAAAATTATCATGTTAAGACTATAAATAATTATGGTATCGCAAGATCGACCATATTGGAGACATGCATGTATATGATTATATCATGCAAAAAGAAAGATGGCAAAATAATAGTATATATGAAATTCTTTTATGCTTCACGTATAACATTACCAGTTAAGCCATCCTGGTCAATCAATGATATTAAAAATCATTAAAAATTTGTTCAGAGGAACAAAAATTCTTTCAAAAGTATTGCATGTCCCCGTTCACATTTCATGAGGTTGTAAGCATTGCAGTTCATTCATATTTCAGGTAACATCTAATTTATGTTGAATTTATTTAAGTTTATTTAAATTTCTATCTATTGTTTATGGAGTCGATGGTTATATACCTTCTCCTTAATTCTGTAGTAGGCTATGCCTCCAGAATCATATAGTGTTGGTCCATTCACCATCCTTTTGGATTAACAAGCTCATTATATATATATGATGATTTGATTTCTTTAATAAATCCCCAAATTAAACCCCTAAAATAACCGATCTAAAAATAAGATTCGGTCAAAGATGAATGGTCATAAAAAGTCATCATCTTTAGAGGGGATAATACTAGTCTCACATCTCTATAAGGATCTAAGATAATACACATGACCCAAATCGGTATGTTGTTGATCCTAAAGTGGGATTCAGTACGAGATGAATGAACTTCAAGAGTTATCATCTCGAGGGGGAGAATTAAAGGAATCCCACATCGACAATAAGTCGATAAACTTCGGTAAATTTGACACCCAGAGCGATATAACTTTGGTGAAGTCATATCTTTTAGTGTATCACATATATATGTCGCATGTGATAAAGTGGAACATCCATGATGTTCACTCTTGAAATGAGCTATAATGAATCGTTCATAGCGCAACCCCAAGAGATTGTAAAATGGTTCTTGATGATTTAATCTCCATGTCAAAACATGGAAAACTGCATGTAGTCGATATTATATATGAGACCAACAATCTATAAAAAAATATCTCCCATGTTATGTATTCATGGTTGGAGATCAAATATTTCTCATTTTGAATCTTATGGGTGTGTGATATATATTTTAAAATGCTCCTCCACACTGCATAAAAATATCATCCACAGAGGATGAAATATATAGATGTGGGAGATGAATCTCCGCTCTAATAATGTTAAAGCCATCTTATGAGAGATGTGCTTATTGCAAGATTTGCATATCATCATGTTGGATGATAAAGATCCCATCACTATGGGGAAATCATAGAATAGTTTGGATCTTTGAACAAATGAATATAATGAATGTGAACTTGATTGTTCAAAAGTTCAAAAGACCACTATTCAAAATGTGTACTGCAAATCAAATGCAAAAAGCTGATGGATGAGATTTCATATTGATCCTCGTGTAAATGAATATGAACTTGTAGTTCTAAGAAATCTCACATCCCAGCTAGAAATGCTCCAATAAAATATGTCTCTGACGGATGACATACTAAGTCTATGACACACAAGAAACGTGATATACTACTTTGGTTCCTAAGATAAATAAAATCCTCGAAAAGAAAAAGAAGCAAATTTAAAAGAGGTTTATACTCTCAAAAGAGGAGCAAATGAACTCCTAAAGAGGAGTAGATAGACTCTTAAAGAAGAGCTAATAGACTCCCTGAGAGGAGCACATAGACTCCTAAAAAGGAGCAAGATACTTCTCAAGAAGAGTAGAGAAGCCGATTGATATGGTTAATAACGAAATCAGGTACCTGTATAAAATCATTTATATAATGATTAAAGAGATCTCGATTAACCATGTCATTACGGAAAATATGGAACCAAAGACATACATGTCGACAATAAATTGTATAGCGCAATGTGACTAATGAGGATCATAAATTTCTGCTCTATGAGTGTATAGAGATATATATTGGCCGATAAAAGAGATAATCAAGTCTATATTAAACTCGTATGAAAGACGAGTGATTTTTGGACTAGTGGTCCAAGCATCAAAAGGGTATAATGATATATAACAAAATGGTGTGTCGCGCCATGTTTTGTTAAAGTACCTTATATCAATCAATATTGATGTCATATGATGACTTGAAATACATCTCGTGGGATACTTGAAGAGTTTATCCCGAAAGATATATGATATCATAATTATGTTCTCGAGAACTCATAACAGTGATGATTTTGAACATCATCAAAACTTTTGAAGAGTTATATGGAATGAAAGATCTTGGAAAGACAAATATGTCTCCATATATTCCAAAATAAACATCTATCGAAATAGTTGTTATACTAATCACTTCTAAAGGAAGTCATATATATATATATATATATAGTTATATAAGATCATATATAAATGCTGACGAGCATTTATATATTTTATGAATTGTACATAGCATTTTCTACTAAACACTTTGCAGCATATAACTCATCCTCTATGAGTAGATTTTGAGATGAGTTAAAACGTATCTTCTATTGCAAAGGTATGATTAACTTCGGCTTAATATATTTTGGAACCCCCAAGTTTGGTTTAGTTGGTTTTGCAGATGGAAGATCTATATCGGATCAATATAAAGATAAATCGCAAAACAACGACTTCGCGATGTTTCAGTGATAGACATTGGCCGTCGCTTGTTCAAGTCATGCCAAAATAATTGTGCTTCATATGCCGTATCGAAAATCCCTAATGGCTCGAATGATGCCTGAACGTCAACCAATAGTTCTCTACCTAAGATTGAAGCCTCGTAACATGTTAGCGAAGAACTTCAAACAGAGGGTTTGATCGACATCAACTAGTTAATGCTTTTTGAAGAATCTGTTGTATATGTCGCCCAAATCAAAGGAAGCTACACCAAGAGCGACAAAACAAGACATATTCCTCTCTTACACTCAAGAATTCGAGAAGAATAAAGAAGTTGATAGCCCGTCCATCAACTCAAGTAACAATGTAGCAGAGTTACTTACAAAGGGGGAGAATATGATGATTCGCGTGGCTGCAATCTTTTTCCCTTATTATGGTTTTTATCCCACTGGGTTTTTCCATGATAAGGTTTTTAACGAGGCATCAAATAACACGCAGAAGATCGACCTCAAAGACGAATGTCAATGGTGAAGGTCAATCTCTCTTTAGAAGAATGAAGAGAATGATCGATATGGATCATCTACGGAAGATATGAAAAAGTAGTCTCGTTTGTTCGAAGAAAAGAATGATCGATATGAGTCATCTACAAAATCTATGAAGAGAAAAAGACTCGTCTATTCCAGAGGGAGATTGTGTTATTGTACTCCTTTTCCCGAATCATAGTTTTATCCTAAACGGTTTTTCCATGATGGGGTTTTTAACGAAACAGTACACAATACGTAAATAGTGATGGATACTCAAGGGGGAGTGTTATAAAATGGATAATAACTTTTGTGATTATCCATCACATACTTCTCCTCTAAGTAACTTAGGCTCCAAGTAACTTTGATCCTATCTCTTCATATATTTTATTATTTACTTCTTATCTAAGTAATTTATACTTATCCTGTTTTAGCTTGGACACAAAGCTACTGTACTATATATATATATGCGATCTCATTATTGTAAGTAGAAGTAGAGAAGTAAGAAAGAGTGAAAAGTAATAAAGTAGTCTCATTGTTTAGTTCTCTCCCTTCTACTCTCGATCTCTCTCCATTTATTTATTCTAGTGTATATAGTTATACATATATATACACATATACATATATAATATAATAATTTTATATTTTACGTTATGTTTTATAACAGTAACAAACTATTTGGATTTTTGTCTCATATTATAATTTGCCATCAGCTTATTAGACATAACTAGAAGATATTTGTTTCTAGAAATTTCTACAACCACAATAAAGAAATTAAATGAAGAAACACAAAACTTTATTGACAGAATACAAGTATTATTTAAACTCTCTACTCATACGCATATATATATTTATAAAGCTAATGATATTTAAGAACGTCATCATAATTACACAAGTTAGCACGTACATACAAAATATATATAGCCAGCAAAACTAATACGGAATAGTGACTCCCTATTAAGTATCCTGATTCAAATATATCAAGTAATTAACACAATTTATCAAAAAAAAAAAAAGTAATTAACACAAAACTCTAATAGATTTGTTTTTCTTTATCTGGTTAACCAAAAAGAAAAAGAAGAACAAGATTTTAAACTACCCTTAATGTGAATTCGATTGCCATTAAGATAAGGTTTGGTCCACGCAGCGTTTACACACAAAGTCTACAGAGAATGTGATGATAAGTGTATCATACGAAGTTTGTGGTTGCTAAATGTAGACCAACTAGTATTTAAACGAGCCTTGTCTCATCACCATTTCATCAATACAAGCTTATAACTCTCCACATATACATTTTGCAATCAAACAAATCGAAAGATGGAAGGCAAAACCGAAATATTTATCTGTATAACACTGCGAATGGATGATAAAATATTTTCTTGCATTCGAACACTTTAAAATTTAAAAGGCTTTCGTGGTAAAGGAAAATCAAAATATAATATTTTTTGGTTATGCAACTTAGTATATTGTGCCAATGCAAAATCATATCTATATATATAACAAATTTTCTGTTGACAAAACTCACACTTAAAGTGATATGAACTATTCCAAACAGCCAAATATGCAGAAATATTTTTCTGAAACCCATATCCATACTTAGTAAACCAGTCCACATTCTTAAATGAAGATTCAATGTGCTATACGTAATTTCCAATGGGCATGTACAAACCAATCTATATTTCAACAAAAATCCTTTTTTTATTCAGAGAAAATAAACAAATCATGCCCACAAGCATTCATCATGGTCCCGCGAAAAACAAACAAAAATAAAACACCGATTTATTGCCCACGACAAACAATCTATTCTTTTTACTGTAAACCCGAAATACATATAGAGGATACATAGATATATTATTTTTCTGGTTGAACTGAATTTTATAATTTCAGTGAACATTTAATTTTTATCGATCACGAAAGCTATTAAATATTTAGTACTCTAGAATTATCAGTTAATTAACTCTAACACACTAAGTCGGATGGATGACATAAGTTTCAAATATTTTAGCACACCACTCAAATTATTAGGCACCAAGTGTTTATTTGGTCCCAACATATAATTCAAAACTCCAATACAAAAAAAAAAAAAAAAAATTGGTTAACAAAAAAAAAAACAGAACACGTTTTAACAAACTACTGTATTTGGAGTTTTGTCTCACTCCAAATTATAAGAACGTGCTTAATAATTACACGGTTAGCACGAATATATACAATATATAACCAGCAGAACCAATACCAAATAGTGAATATTAGGTATCCTAATTCGAATACTAAGTTAACCATAACGAAAAAGAAGAAGATGATTTAAATTTATCCTGTCTGAATCAGATTGCCATAATGCCATTAAGATAAGGTTGGTCCACGCAGCAAGTACAGAAAGACTCTATAGAGAGCATGGGATAAACATATCATACGAAGTTTCTGGTTGCCAGTCGTAGACCCAACTAGTATAAAAGCGAGCTTTGTTTCATCACCATTTCATCAATACAAGCTTATAACTCTCCACATATACATTTTGCAATCAAACAACTGATCAATCGAAAGATGGAATGCAAAAGTTTGATTCTAGGTGTGCTCGTAATGAGTCTTGTCATGGCACAGATTCAAATCGAAGCAAAGAGTTGTTGCCCGAACATGACTTCTAGAAACTGTTACAATGTATGCCGTCTTTCTGGAGCTTCTAGGGAAACTTGTGCAAAACTTTGTGGATGCAAAATTGTTCAGGCGCCATGTCGTCCTCTGGATCCACGTAATTTAATTTCACATTTTTTTTTGTTGTTGTTTCATTAAATTATGCTGGACCAAGATTTTGATGCAAGTTACAAGATTTATTTTATTTTATTTTATTTAAGGTGGTGATGTCAACCAATACTGCAAGTTGGGTTGTTACTATTATTATTTTTTAATTATTAGATTTTTGGAGCAAGTGAAAAATCAATTAACTCTAATTAATATTGTTTCCGTAAATGAGATGCAAGTGAAATTGTGAATGGAGCAATTATACATTGCACCAAGGCATGTTCTGAGTTATGTACCAAGGGCTCATCCAATGCAGTTGAAACTGCCTAACAAGCATACCAACGAACTATGTGTTGTTTTCCCTGTTTTCAATAATTGTCGTGTATGCGACAAAAAATGCTAGATTCTTGAGCTAGCTTCTACTATTTCCAGGTTTTCTATGTGACGTAGAAGAAGATCATTGATTCCTAGATTGTTTACCCCTTCTACTTGCTATTATCCAAATGAAGAATAATAATGTGTCCTTCTACTTGATTTAACGTAAATCTCTTACAATCAGTGTATATATATCTTCACAACATCCTGTGCCAACTTAGCAAATCGATCAATCTCAAATTATATGAAGCCTTGTATGAACCATTCAGAATGCAATCGATAGGTTGAAGTAATGGAATCATTACAGGGATGATTGTTAAGAGTAGTAACCCAACAGACCTTTCGTTTTGATGAACATGAAATTCTCAGTAGTATATTGTAGAATTAGATATCAAACTGACTTGCTTTATTGATTTTGGGTAACAACCCTATATATACAAGTTTATCTAGGGTTTACATAAACTGTCATTAACATAAACATTACACTTAAAGCCTAATATACAAAAGCCCATAAGCTAACACTAAGGGGATGTCATTATCCGTAATACTCCCCCTCAGGTTGGAGCGGGAGGAACACGAACACCCAACCTGGACATGATATAGAGAAACTGTGGACGACCAAGAGCCTTCGTTAAAATGTCGGCCAGCTGCTCACTAGACGCCACATGTTGCAGAACAATAATACCATCACGCACCGCATCGCAAACCGCATGACAATCATTCTCAATATGCTTGGTGCGTTCATGAAATACAAGATTAGAAACGATATGAAGAGCAGCTTTATTGTCACAAAACAATCGAGCAGGCTGAGATTGTTTGATACCTAACTCTGTTAACAACTTACGAAGCCACTTGATCTCGCGAAGAGCAATGGACATTGCACGATATTCGGCTTCAGCGGAAGAGTGAGAAACAGTCTTCTGTTTCTTGGTTTTCCACGCAATGGGAGAACCACCAAGAAGCACAACAAACGAACTAATAGAGCGCCGAATAATGGGGCAAGAAGACCAATCCGAGTCGCAATAAACTATGAGAGAGAGATCAGAGTCAGCCTTAAGCAAGATTCCTTGGTCCGTAATATATATTGTCGACTGAATGATTACACCAAATCAATACAATAAAACTAGATCGAGGACACCTCAGCATTTTGGAGAAATCTGGAGCTGACACATCATTTAAAACGAAGTTACCAATCAAAATATCAGAATTAATACTACTCAGCATATTCATCCAATAATAATTTTTTTTTCCTCTTTTCCACGTGTACACATGTGAAGCATGATATAGCTTTAGTCATTTAAAAACTCTTCAACGCTTAAACAGTTTCGTTTTTATATAAAGCTTGAAGAAAATTTTTAATCTAAAGTTATGTTGAGTGGTAGCAATTCAAAATTCTCCAAAAAAGATAGAAAAATAAATCTATCAAGAAAAATGGCTCCACCGGTGCTGCTGCCAAAATGCATATATCCCTTAATTCTATTATTTGTTTTTAACTGTCAGAAATTGGGTACAAGAAATTTCTAAATTCGTTACGAACTTTTTTATCATGAATATTATGTATAGAATCGGAGGACAACTCTAATGATGATTTTGGGAAAAACCTTTGGTTTGTTTTGGTAGATTAACTCGAATAATCTGAAAATTTTCTCAAGTATATTTGGCTCAGCAAGTTACATTTGAGGCTGTCACCTTAGAAGTACTATGATCTATGTGATTTTTGCTTCCATCTTATGTGTATATACTTATATGGTTTCTTTTATGTGTCTCTGATCTGATTTGATGGTTTTAGAACTTTTCATGAGTTGAGGGAACTTGATATTTTCTTCATTAAGGGAACACAAGATTCTTTAAACATCTTGGTTACGAATTATTTGTAATCTAACATTTTTTTGGCAGTTTATTTTATTCTAAATAACAATCCACACTATGTGCAGAATAAAATAATTATTAAATAATGTTACCGTAATTTATATATACAGAATCTATAATATTTATCGGTAAAATTATTATTTTGGATCTAAAATTTATTTGTGTAGTATATATTTTCAGTTTTAATTGAATATATTAAATTCTTGTATAATAATTAAGATTTAACATATGAAAATTATTATAATATGAATTTTATATTATCTCATTATATGAATAAAGAGTTCTTAAACTTTATGAAAATATAAGTAAGTGATACAATTAAATTATAAAAGAAAATAGAAGAACTAAATTTTGGGTGTCATAAAAAAAATACAATGGTATGTAAATATAAATACTACTAAAAACAGAAGACAAATAAAGAAATTATTTCTCGAGCTTTGTGGGTGTAACATGTCAGCATTTTTTTGTTTTTTTCTGAGAAAGCTTATACGTATAAGGGATATGAATCAAACTAGAGTAATCTCTCAAGCTTCATTGGCGGATAAACTCTCTTTGTTAAGTATACATAAGCTAACTTTGACAATTAACATAATCCTTATAGACCTAATATACAGTTTAGCATAAGTATAATATTTAAATAATAACACAAAACCAAACTAACGTAAAAATATGTATATTTACTTTGACGACTTGTTATAAAAAGAATTAATAATTTACAAAAGGAAACAAAACAAATAATAACGTAACAACGATACACTACAAAATAAAACTACAATAATATATCTCCTGTAACAAATAACACGAGAAAAAAAGAACATAACATACAGTAGTGTTAAACCAATTATACATCACAAGCAAGCAACAGATCAAGGATTAGGTCTACAACAGTGGGTAACTTACTGCCCAATTTATAAAACAAATTTAGGTTTCCTTACCTATAAATGGTCTCGACGATGGGCTACGGCTGCTCCGGTGTCAGTGGGTTACATCTCCGGTTACACACAGTGGCTGATTGACCAATCGCGGTGATCGACGATAATCGTCGAACGACTGGCCTGGTTCTCGAGTACATTTCTCCTCTCCTTCTTCTCCTTTCCCTCTCGTCCCTTTCTCTCCCCCTTGATCATAAGTTCTCTCATGGCCGCTTATCTCTTTGCTTCTAAGGGAGTTCGATCGAGAAGAAAAGCTACAACGGCGGTGGCTTAGCTTGGGATGAGAGCAATACAACAACGACAACAACCACGATGCCAACAAAAACAAGCCAACGATAATGATGGTGAGCTCCGACGGGGTTAGCGTTCCCAACTCTCCTCTCTCGCCAGAAACAAAGACGGCGCCATACGTATATATTTACATGTACACGAGATATAAGCAAAACGCAAAACCCTTGTCTTTTGTTCTTTTGATGGCAATAGGGTCTAATGGGCTGCAATTTCAAACTGGTTTACGTTTTAATATTGGGGTGTTACACCTTACCTTCTCCAGAGATCACTCTCGAATTTAACAGGGATTGAGCGCCACAGAACATCCATATTGGAACAGAGAGGTTGAACCTCAGTAATTATCTTTGTTTCAAGGAGGAGGCCAGATCGGTGGTGATGTGATCGCAGGACACGACCTCGGCCAGGAAGACCAAGACACGCCGGATGCGACCGAGACGCCTGACCAAGATGCATCGGACGCGGCCAAGACAACCACTTCGGGCACAGCCAAAGCACCAGCAATCCTTCCCAGAGCCACCACACGCTCCAAGAGCTCAGCAAAGGCGGCCAAGCAATGGCTCAACCTGTTCATCCGGTCATTCACCCAACGCCAGCCGTCCCATGAAGACTCCGAAGGCTCAGTTCGCTTAGTCTTCACTCTTACCCATGATTGAAGACGATCAAATCGCTTAAGCAAGGAAGTGTACTCTTTTTCCTCACTCCGGGTTTTTCCCAATGGGTTTACCGGATAAGGTTTTAATGAGGCATGGAGCTAAGTGCACAACGCCAAAGGCTAAGTTGCTTCCCGCGCAAGGCCAAGGCGGTTATCTCTCTTCTCTCTTATCTTTGGTTTAAATTTGAACGTTGTGAATATTCCTCTTGTGATCCTTTTGCTTTTGAACGTTGGGAGCTTTGCGTTGAAAGTCAATTGAGGCGACGTGTTCAATTTACAAGGGAAACATGTCTAAGGACGATTGTGCGGATCATAAAGAATCCGCGTGCCCCTAAGCCCTCACTTGACCTAATGTATATAAACTCTCTCTTAGCATTTGTTCCTCCTTAGACTTGAATGAAAATAAAACTTTTCTCAAGAGAGATTCTTGACTTGTCTCACTTTTCTCTTTCTTCAATCCGGGATTGAACATTGAGGAAACCCTAACAAGACTCGAACCGGGTTCGACCTTGTTAGTGACCGTATCAAGAGGAGAGCCAAACCTCTTGTGTCGTCGTTCGATCCACCTCTTTTCCATCTTTCGTTTTCCCCTCGAGTCAACTCCATCTCGCTTTCATTTCCACAATCTCACCTCAACCATCGGTCATCTTCCCGCATCGTCCATCCGTTCCGCAACCGATCGATCTGATAGCAGCCTCCGACCGTATTCACAAACGGCTCATTGGAATCTCATCATTTCTCGTTTCCCTCGTTTGAATCCTCACTAGATTCGAACCCTCCTTCCTTGTCCGAGTAAACTTTCGCGAGCCGAGTTCTGTCCGAAGTTGTTTCTTCTGTCCGTACTGGATCCGCGACCATCGGTCACATCAGCTTGGTAACAGAGCTTTAAAAGCTCTTGTCAGGTTGTTTTGTTTCATAACTCATCTCTTTCGTTATAAAGTTTCAATCCTTGTTTGTTTGGTAGCTTAGTTTGCATCTTTTCGTTTCATAGGTCCCGTTAGAGTTTTGGTTTAATTTGGTGTATGTTTGCGGTTGATTATTGTTTGTCTAGGGTGTCAGCTTTCGATTTTGTTCATCGTGTTCATAATATTGTTTGTCTATGTTCTTGTGAGTCCACTTTTAGATCGATAAAGCTAGGAGTGTGTTCTTGTTTACGCGTTTTGATTTTGAGTCATAAAGCAGTATTTGTCGTTTTGCACTTTTACTTTTACTTTATTTGTTTAAGTCATAGGTTTGAATGTATCATAGCTGTCTTCAATCATTGGTGACGAAAAAAAATCTTGTGTGGTCCTCTTGAACGAGTGAAACTCACGTGTGTGTGCTTTTTTATGCTTAATTTTGCGAGGTTTAAATTCAAGTTTCACCGTGAAGCCGCGCCACGTCACCAACGACCAGTCCGTACAATGGCCGAAGAAGTTCCACCAGCGCCACCAGAGATTGGCGTCACCCTCGCCGCATTACGCACCGGTCTAGAGCAGCTTCCCATGAGAATTCTTGAACCCTCCCCGTGAGAATTCGTTGCCCGCGAAGCGACCATGATGAGAACCAGCAAGCGACCAGTCTGATGAAGACTTTGAACCGAGGCCTAGACGACGACACCATTATGATGATCAGTACGATGAAGCTCCAAGATATCACGAGCCGAACCACAAGATAATCGCACCCACATTCGCGAGAAAGTCAGACCCCGAGGCCTATCTCGAATGGGAAAGCCGTATGGAGCACTTATACTCGTGTCATGCCTATCCGGAGCTGCGAAAGGTCCAATATGCGGTGGCTCAATTCACCGATCACGCCCTTACCTGGTGGGATCGACTCGAAACTGAGCAGCGATGCAACCGCGACCGACCTATCACTGTTTGGGAGGTCTTGAAAGTGGAAATGCGAAGGCGCTACGTGCCTCCATACTACCACCGCGAGCTCCAGAAGAAGTTCCGGAGACTTACGCAAGGCGCGCGAACCGTGGAGGAGTATTACGAGGAGTTTGAGCACTTGCACAACCAATTGCAAGTCGATGACTCCGAAGAGTCTCTCATGGCTCAATTCTTGGACGGATTGCAAGAACGCATTGTGCACAAGGTCGAGCGCCAACCCTATCAAACTTTTGAAGAGTTGTTGCACCTCTCGGTGCAAATCGAGAATCAAATCAAGAAGAAGAGCGCCTCTGCGCCTCGTGCCTGAACTCAAGGAGTTTCAAATTGGACTCCTAACGCGTCGCCATCGAACCGTTTGCCAGAGAAGCCAAAGGCGACCAGTGCAGACTCAAGATTTAAACCAAGGGAGCCGGCCACCAATGAGCGCCAAGATCCGCGACGCAACACCACCGACGTCCGTAGCCGCGACATTGTGTGTTTTAAGTGTCAAGGGAGAGGCCACTACGCTCGAGAGTGTCCGAACGCACGCACAATGATCCTGACCGAGGATGGCGAGATCGAGTCCGACAATGAGGCCACCAAGGAGAATGTTCGAGGAGAGGCTGAACTGGAGGAAGCTGTTGCTGAGCCCGAAGTCGGAGAGCTGTTGATGATACACCGCATCCTGAAAGCAAGCGTAGCCACCGACGACGCCAATCAGCGCGATAATATCTTCCACACGAGGTGCACTTTCAGTGGTCGCGTTTGTGGCTTGATAATAGACGGAGGTTCTTGCACTAACGTGGCAAGTTCCAGTCTTGTCAAGAAACTTTCTCATGAAACCACAAGCCACCCCCATCCTTACCGTTTGAAATGGTTAAACGATAAGACCGTGATCCATGTAAAGGAATAGGTCACGGTCCCATTTAGTGTCGGTCCGTATAAGGACCAAGTCCTATGTGATGTAGTGCCTATGCAAGCTAGCCACCTCTTATTGGGGCGCCCATGGCAGTTTGATAAGCGCACTACGCATTGCCGCCACGCAAACCAATATTTATTCATTCATGATAACAAACGTATTTGTTTGAAACCCTTGAGCCCCACGCAAGTGCATGAAATGCAAAACAAGTTTTCTAAGGATTCGAACGATAAAAATAACTTTTTGGTTCAATATGGTGATGTTAGAAAGTCCATTAGGGACTCTGGCCAAGTGTTATTGATGGTTATTCGAGATGTGTTGCTTTCAGGTCTTGAAGGTCCGATCGACGCCTTACCGGAGGTGATCCGCGACGTCCTTAGGCGCTTCGCGAACGTGTTTCCCGAAGAGCTTCCCGAAGGCTTACCACCGATCAGAGTTATTGAACATCAGATTGACCTTGTTCCGGGAGCACAACTGCCGAACCGGCCAGCCTAACGAGTCAACCCCAAAGAGGCGAAGGAGCTTGAGCGACAAGTCAAGGAGCTGATGGCGCAAGGATACGTTCGAGAGAGCTTGAGTCCGTGTGCTGTCCCTGTTCTCCTAGTTCCCAAGAAGGACGGATCATGGCGTATGTGCGTTGACTGCCGAGCCTTCAACAACATCACCATCAAATATCGACATCCGATCCCACGCCTTGATGATATGCTCGACGAACTAAGTGGCGCCAGCGTCTTCTCAATGATCAACTTGAAGAGCGGCTACGATCAAGTTCATATGAAGGAGGACAACGAGTGGAAGACGGCCTTCAAAATGAAAAAGGGTTTGTATGAGTGGTTGGTAATGCCATTCGGTCTTTCTAACGCCCCTTCTACCTTTATGCGTCTCATGAACCATGTTTTAAGGTCGTTTATCAATTAATTTGTAGTGGTTTAGTTTGATGACATCCTTGTGTATAGCTCTAGTCTGTCCGATCATGTTAGGCACTTAGAGGCTGTCTTGTTACCTCACCACGAAGAGCAAATCTACGCAAACTTGAAAAAGTGCGTGTTTTCTGCTGATGAATTGGTCTTTTTAGGCTTTGTTGTGAGTTCACAGGGCCTCAAGGTCGATGGAGAGAAGATACGCACGATAGAGGAGTGGCCCACGCCAGCAAGCATCACACAAGTCCGATCGTTCCATGGGCTCGCGAGTTTTTATCAGAGGTTCGTGAAGGACTTCAGCACGGTCTCCGCGCCTCTCACCGCCGTTATAAAGAAGAACAGCGAGTTTCATTAGGGAGAAGAACAAGACCGAGCTTTCATCAAGCTCAAGAGGCGCCTCATGCAAGCCCCCTTGCTCACCTTGCCTGACTTCAACAAAACCTTCGAGGTTGAGTGCGATGCTTTGGGAGTCGGGATCGGTGCCGTTTTGACTCAAGGAGGCAAGCCCGTGGTGCAATTCTCAATTACCCGACATATGACAAGGAGTTGTACACCCTCGTTCGTGCGATGGAGGTTTGGCAACACTATCTATTGGCGAGAGAGTTTGTGATTCACACCGATCACGAAACTTTGAAGCATCTCCGCGGCCAAACCAATCTCAAGAGACGTCATGCAAAGTGGTTGGAGTACGTGGAATCTTTCCCTTACGTCATTAAGTACAAGAAGGGAAAAGAAAATGTGGTGGCCGATGCTTTGTCAAGGAGACACGCTCTCATCAGTACTATGGACGCTCGTGTGTTGGGTTTTGAAAGCATCAAGGATGCGTATGCTGGAGACGCTGAGTTTGGAGAATGTTTCCAGAACCATGGGAAGGGAATTTACACCAAATTCTACCTTCATGAGGGTTTTCTGTTCAGAGGGCGACGGCTGTGCATACCAAACGGTTCTATCCGGGAGTTGCTTGTTCGTGAAGCCCATAGTGGAGGCTTATCAGGTCACTTCGGCATCACCAAGACGCTGGCCGTGCTACAAGAGCATTTCTACTGGCCGAAGATGCGCAGTATGGTGGAGAAGCATTGTGTGTCGAGCCTCCAAGTCGACAACACACCCCCATGGCCTCTCCATGCCCTTACCAGTCTCAACCGCGCCTTGGATCGATCTATCAATGGATTTCATCCTCGGCCTACCCCTCTTGGCGCATAGAGATAGCATTATGGTGGTTGTGGACAAGTTCTCGAAGATGGCCCATTTTATCCCGTGCAACAAGAATTATGACGCCGTGCAACTGACGAACTTGTTCTTTAGTCAAGTCATCAGGCTCCATGGCGTCCCGCGCACCATCATATCCGATCGGGATCCCAAGTTTCTTTGTCACTTCTGGCGCACTATTTGGCAAAAATTCGGGAAGAAGCTCCTCTACTCCACCGCGGCTCACCCCCAAACCGACGGCCAAACGGAGGTTGTCAACAGATCAGTAGGCGCCTTACTACGCACAGCAATCGCAAGTAACAAAGGCTCCTGGCTCGAGTGAATTCTGATCATCGAGTTTGCGTACAACCAGGCGGTGCACTCATCTACAAAGAAGTCACCGTTCGAGGTTACATATGGATTCAAGCCATTAACGCCACTGGACCTCCTTCCTATACCACCAAACGAAGCCGAGAATCAAGACGGAGTCGCAAGAGCGGAGATGGTCAAGGCGTTGCACGAGGAGGTTCGAGCCAACGTCGAACGAAGGAACGAGCAATATGCATGTTTTCTCAACCAAGGCCGTAAACCGATGCTATTCAAGCCTGGTGACTAGGTGTGGCTTCACCTAAGGCCAGAGAGGTTTCAGCAGAAGCGAAAGGATAAGCTCAGCCCGCGTGGAGACGGCCCTTTCCGAGTCGTTGAAAAGATCAACGACAATACTTACCGACTCGAGCTTCCAGGTGAGTTTGGTACATCTACCTCTTTCAATGTCACTGACCTTGTTCCGTTTGATGTAGGTGAAGACGGAGATGTTTGGGGACAAAAACTTTTCAAGGGGGAGGGAATGATGTGATCGCAGGACGCGACCTCGGCCAAGAAGACCAAGACACGCCGGACGCGACCGAGACGCCTGACCAACACGCATCGGACGCGGCCAAGACAACCACTTCGGGCGCGGCCAAAGCACCAGCAATCCTTCCCGGAGCCACCACACGCTCAAACAGCTCAGCAAAGGCGGCCAAGCAATGGCTCAACCTGTTCGTCCGGTCATTCACCCAACGCCAGCCGTCCCATGAAGACTCCGAAGGCTCAGTTCGCTTAGTCTTCACTCTTACCCATGATTGAAGACGATCAAGTCGCTTAAGCAAGGAAGTGTACTGTTTTTCCTCACTCCGGGTTTTTCCCAATGGGTTTACCGGAGAAGGTTTTAAAGAGGCATGGAGCTAAGTGCACAACGCCAAAGGCTAAGTTGCTTCCCGCGCAAGGCCAAGTCGGTTATCTCTCTTCTCTCTTATCTTTGGTTTAAATTTGAACTTCGGGAATATTCCTCTTGTGATCCTTTTGCTTTTGAACGTTGGGAGCTTTGCATTGAAAGTCAATTGAGGCGACGTGTTCCATTTACAAGGGAAACACGTCTAAGGACGATTGTGCAGATCATAAAGAATCCGTGTGTCCCTAAGCCCTCACTTGACCAAATGTATTTAAACTCTCTCTTAGCATATGTTCCTCCTTAGACTTGAATGAAAATAAAACTTTTCTCAAGAGAGATTCTTGACTTGTCTCACTCTTCTCTTTCTTCAATCCGGGATTGAACATTGAGGAAACCCTAACAAGACTTGAACCGGGTTCGACCTTGTTAGTGACCGTATCAAGATAGAAGCCTCCGACCGTATTAACAAACGGTCATCTTCCTGCATTGTCCATCTGTTCCGCAACCGATCGATCCGATAGAAGCCTCCGACCGTATTAACAAACGGCTCGTTGGAATCTCATCATTTCTCGTTTCCCTCGTTTGAATCCTCCCTAGATTCGAACCCTCCTTCCTTGTCCGAGTAAACTTTCGCAAGCCGAGTTCTGTCCGAAGTCGTTTCTTCTGTCCGTAACGGATCCGTGACCCTCGGTCACATCAGTAAGGATCAGACTCGAACCTCTAGATTCCGTCGCGAGCCCTCAGTAGAATCCTTTTCGCACTACTGTGCACGTCAGATTCACCATCACCATGGATAAGTTATATTAGAAAAACAAATACACACACACACAATTACATTACAAAAATTATGTATTCTACATCTCAGTTAGCAACCACAATCATTTGCACCATTGAACAAACGACAAGAGCCATGGATCTCTTTGTTGAGTATAAATAAACACACGTTTGTTTGGTGTCATATAGAGCTGTCAAATGGTCCGTCCATAGACCATCTGGACGTGTCAATCTGGACATTCTTTTGCATGGGCCAAAGTTGGACAGTCCGAAATGGACAATGGTCCAAAAAGTGTCCATGCCCATTAAGACCATTTCCAAATGGTCATGACCATGGACAGCCCATTTCTTTTCTATTGTTATTCACTTATAAAATCTGAGTTTTATTTTTGTTCTTTTTTTAATAAAATCTGAATTTATTTTCGTCTAAACCGTAAAATTCTATTTTCCCGCAAAAACCGTAAAATTTCTGTTTTACCACCAAAACCCGTAAAATTGCGTTTTTCCGCCAAACCCGTAAAATTATGTTTTCCCGCCAAAATCCATAAAATTGTGTTTTCTAGCCAAACCCGTAAAATTATATTTTTCCCGCCAAAATCGTAAAATTGCGTCAGGACATGGGCATGTCCACGGGCGGCCCGCCCATTTGACATCTATAGTGTCATATCAGAAGTTGCGGTGGCTCAATTGATATTGAATGTGATGCAGTTATGTCTATAAGGATTGAAGACCCATAAGGATTACACATGATAAATACAAAAAAAATTGGGAGATTTTCAAAAATAGTACCAAAATAAGTTTTTGTTCCAAACTTAGCACAACATCTCTAAAAACTAAATACCAATTAATCTTTTAAAATTAAATCCTAAATTCAAAATACTAAGCCCTACCCCTTAAAACTATACCCTAAACATGAAATTGAGTACCCAAACATCAAAAAAAAAATTCTAAAAATTAATTTTAAATATTTTAATATGTTAAATAGTGCTATTTTTGGAAATTAATGTAATGTGTGCTATAATTGTCCATAAAACTTGGTTTAATGCTATTTTAGGGTATTTCTCAAAAAAAATCTGGTTATGCAATATTGTGCCAATGCAAAATCATATCTATAGACCACAAATTTTTCTGTTGACAAACTCACACTAAAAGTGAAATTAAATAAGCCAAATATTATACAAGTGATATGAACTATTCCAAAAGCCAAATATGCAGAAATAATTTTCAAATATTTTAACACACCACTAAAGTTATATATATTTCTGAAACCCAACACACTTCATTTCATATATCATGAATAAACCAATCCATATTTATGAAGATTCAATGTAAATAATCAAATCATGTCAACAAAGCATTCATTTGGTCCCAACGTAACATTCAAAAAAATAATAATAATAAATAAAGAGTTGGTAAAAACAAAAATAAACACAAAACACGTTGTAACAAACTATTTGGATTTTTCTCTCATATTTTAATTCGCCATTAGACATAACTAGAAGATATATAACTAGAAATTTCTACAACCACAATAAAGAAATTAAATGTTTTAATATTTTCACAAATAATATTATTTTATGAAATTTCTGATGAAATGTTATAATTATTTAGATTTTTGAACTTATATGCGATGTGCCATTAAATTTACTTCAAGTTTTCCGAGTTATTGTTAATTAGAATCTTATTTTCTTGTAATTGTTTATTTTATAATCTTCTCAATCGTATCCATACTTCATTTTTTCTCATTCTTAATGGGTAAAATGGTTAAGTAGAAGATATATAAAAAATATTTCAGTATCATTGATTTGTTTTAAGTTATTAAAAAAAATCCAACTGCAACTGCAAACGCTGCGGGAAATTGCTTTTGGAATACAGTAGTTTCAAGCGGTTGGGAACGATTGGGAACTATTAAAAGCGGTTTATGTGATTGGTACCAATCACTAACAACCGTTACCACCCGAAAACGCAGCATTTATGGGAGGGAGCAGGAGAACCAATCAACACCTTGTTATATTGTGCCAATGCAAAATCATATCTATAGACAACAAATTTTCTGTTGACAAACTTACACTAAAAGTGAAAATAAATAAGCCAAATATTATACAAGTGATATGAACTATTCCAAAAGCCAAATATGCAGAAATATTTTTCAAATACTTTAATACACCACTCAACTTATATTTCTGAAACCCAAACACACTTAATTTCATATAGCATGAATAAACCAATCCATATTTTTAAATGAAGATTCAATGTAAACAATCAATTCATGGCAACAAAGCATTCATTTGGTCCCAACGTAATATTCAAAAAAAAAAAAAAAAAAGAAGAGTTGGTAATAACAAAAATAAACACAAAACACGTTGTAACAAACTATTTGGAATTTTGTCTCATATTTTAATTTGCCATCAGCTTATTAGACATAACTAGAAGATATTTGTTTCTAGAAATTTCTACAACCACAATAAAGAAATTAAATGAAGAAACACAAAACTTTATTGACAGAATACAAGTATTATTTAAAATCTCTACTCATACGCATATATATATATATATATATATATATATATATAAAGCTAATCATATTTAAGAACGTCATCATAATTACACAAGTTAGCACGTACATACAAAATATATATAGCCAGCAAAACTAATACGGAATAGTGACTCCCTATTAAGTATCCTGATTCAAATATATCAAGTAATTAACACAATTTATCAAAAAAAAAAAAAGTAATTAACACAAAACTCTAATAGATTTGTTTTTCTTTATCTGGTTAACCAAAAAGAAAAAGAAGAACAGGATTTTAAACAATCCTTAGTGTGAATTCGATTGCCATTAAGATAAGGTTTGGTCCACGCAGCGTTTACACACAAAGTCTACAGAGAATGTGATGATAAGTGTATCATACGAAGTTTGTGGTTGCTAAATGTAGACCAACTAGTATTTAAACGAACCTTGTCTCATCACCATTTCATCAATACAAGCTTATAACTCTCCACATATACATTTTGCAATCAAACAAATCGAAAGATGGAAGGCAAAACTTTGATTCTAAGTGTGCTCGTAATGAGTCTTGTCATGGCGCAGATTCAAGTCGAAGCAAAGAGTTGTTGCTCGAGCACGACTGCTAGAAACTGTTACAATGTATGCCGTCTTCCTGGAACTGCTAGAGAAACTTGTGCAAAACTTTGTGGATGCAAAATTATTAAGGGGAAAAAATGTACTACTCCGCCATATATACATGCCATTCTTGAAAACTCTGGTAATTTCATACCTTTTTCTTTGTTGTTTCATTAAGTTACATCTCTTACATGTTGGACCAAGATTTTCACGATCCAAAAACTTTTTTTTTTAAATTTATTTAAGGTGATGCTGTCAACGAATACTGTAAGTTGGGTTGTGCATCCTCTGTGTGTGGTACCTTAACCACTCTCCAGAACTCTGGTAACGTGAAAACTCATTATTATTATTATTATTATTATTATTATTATTATTATTATTATTATTATTATTATTATTATTATTATTATTATTATTATTATTATTATTATTATTATTATTATTATTATTATTATTATTATTATTATTATTATTATTGTTAGATTTCTGGAACAAGTGATAAATCAATTAATTTTAATTTTGTTTTGGTGAAATAGATGCAAGTGAAATTGTGAGTGGAGCAGTTGTACAATGCACCGAGGCATGTTCTGAGTTCTGTACCAAGGACTCATCCAATGCAGTTGAAACTGCCTAATAAGGATATCCAAGAACTGTGTTGTTGTTTTTGCTGTTTTCAATAATTGTCGTGTATGTGACAAAAAATGCTAGAGTCTTAAGCAAGCATCTACTATATCCAGGATTTCTATGTGACGTATAAGAAGGTCATTGATCCCTAGATTGTTTACCCCTTCTACTTGCTATTATCCAAATAAAGACTAATAATGTGTCCTTATCTTCTATCTACGATCAAAACTCTCGCATTAACGTAATGTTCTCACAATCAGTTTTTTTTTTTTTTTTCCGGCAAATCAATATATTTGATATTAAAAAGTGTTTACAAGATATAAAGACATTTCTAAGCAACCGATTACACAAATACAGGAAATTATTACAATTTCGATGAAAGAGTGGAGGGTAACCATGCTATCTTTAGACTTATAGGCTAACAGATTATATATGTTATGTCCCTCTTTCACATACATTTTAATGGCTAACAGCTTATAGCTTAGACTCCAAAATGCACTTGGCATTACATTACTTAAAACAATGAAATTAAGTGTCGCTAGAAATGTTTCTGGAACTTGTTGTCGCATTAAAATCAAAATACTTGATGGTTACCACAAAGATTCTCTATGTTCATCATGATATATCCGTCGGTGATCTCTCCCATGGCTGTTGCCCTAGTGATTGTTTCCAAAGTGACCATTTTAATATGGAACACAAATCTCTCATGTCTCTTGCCAACGTTGCCTTTTTGTAGCGATGCTTCTCAGTAGTAAGATCATGAACTTCCACAACATGTTGGTCCGAATTAGAAACAGAACTATATTCATCAATAGCCTGATTTTCTTTCTCCATGACTTCAATAATAAGGTCGTAAACGTTGGCTTTTTGTATCCAGAGAGGAATTAACTTCAATACTTCATCTTGAATATTTGGAAACCATTTTTGGATTGTTATCATACAAACAGGAAAAAGCCATAAACTTCTCCGAATCACCAAAGACATCTCTTCGTCTGACAATTGGGGAAGTGGCAAAAGTTCATCATCGGTTCCTAGATTAATCCTAACTAGGTTCGGACCCGCACGTACGTGCGGGGTTATTTTATAAACAAAATTAATTTTGTATATATAATCAAATTTATATTAATTGAGATTTTTGTTTGATATTTGGTTTGGTTTATTAATGTTTGAAAATTTAAAATAATAATGATTTCACCAGTATCTTAAAATTTGGAACAACATAACGGTTGGACTGGTAACAAACTAAATCAAATAAATGATTGGTTAGATTCTATTAAATTTGTGAACTATCAAATTGGATATATAACCGCTAACAGCGATAAAAACCCATTTGAAACATATACAAATATTTAGAATGGTCATAACTCTCTTTTCGTTTTGTCAAGTTCCATTATGTCCTACACTCGTTCTCAAATTTTCGTTGCATAACAAAAAGCATTCCCAATATGGAACATTCCGGATATGGGAAAAAATTGTATTTCCGATTGAAAACGGGAGGGGACCGGATGAAAACATAAATTCTCGAACTCCCGTATGAAATATACATAAATATAATTCATAGTATATATGTATATCATATTTTTTAGTAAAAATATTACGAAATTAATTGACTTTTTTATTATTACTATTTTATATATATTTCACCTATATTAGATTATGTTTTTTTTAAATACTTTTAACTGTTATAGAACATATTTAAGTATTTTTATTTTTATTTTAGTTTGAACTTATGCTAGTTCAATTGAAAATAGTAATATTTATTTGAAAAAATAAATGTATTTTAATCTTTAATAGAACATGTCAAGAATTAAAATTATTTATTTAGTATGTGTAAACATATTTATATAGTATAACATCATTAACCCAAAATTTTGTCATTTTGGTTTATGAATATTTGGGTGTTTGAGTGTTAATCAGTACTTTAAGATTTAGATTACAAATTTTTATACTATGAATTATACTATGAGTCATCGTTACCTTGAATATTTCATTAGAGATTCAAGATAACCATGACTTAAAAGTCTATAAAAATTTAAAAAGTATTGAGATTAACATTCAAACACTCAAATTTCAAAGAAAATTTTAATAGACTTTTTAAAGATAACATGACTTAAAAACAAATTTCAAGGTGCTCATGTTATAAAATTTTACTGCCATGTGTGTTTTTTTGTTTTCTTTTCCGTGTCATCTCAAATTATAATGCCATTTTAATAAAGACTGTTAACATCATATATTTGGAAAAATAAGAAAATAATACAATTTAATACATACAGCTGATTACAATATAGTCATGGAAGATTAATTGTACTTATATAGTTTATGTATACGTAGCCCTTGTTGTATTTGCTGGTTTCAAAAGTTAATTAATGTTAATGCAAAGCTCAACTACATACTCTAATAAGAATTTCCTACAGAGGTTTCTTAAATAAATCTATATAAAAACTGATGAAAACAAACACTAACATAGTATTTTGTGATTTACCGGGTTCATATAAAAAATGTGGACTTCTTTTAAGCAATCAAATGTAATTTTCTTGTTTTGCAGATGCTATGTCAATTGGATGAACAGCCGTTCATACCACAATCTTCCCTTATATACAATATCTAGGTAGAAAAATGTATGCTTTCAAAAAATATCTTGATTTATATATGCTTATATACACGACAGAAAATTATAAATTTAACAAATCATAAGAATCATAAATCATAAACTGGACATATAGCATAGTATTGGTGAACTAAAAAAAGAATATAGTAGATGTTAGCAATGTATATTATACAAACTCAATACAAAGACACTTTTTTTTTCTTTTTTTTTTCAGAAATAAAGAGATAAAAAATAGTGTTAGAGTGGTTTATAACTGTATGTGAATGTTAGGTCGATTTCTCTATTTATAAGCTGGAAAGAGTAAACATTTTTACTTTTACGTTTAAAACTAAAAAATCTATATAAAATCTTCTAAAAACTTATTTAGTTTTCAGTAACTCTCAAATATACAATATGTTTGAGTCTATATGGATGATTAGATTTGAATTTTGAATTAATTGTCTAGATTTTCCTATTATACCGATGAGAGTAATATATAAGGTTAGTTTTAGAAATAATACCTAAATTTTAGAAATTTGGTAAATAATTACTAATTTTATTTCAAGATTTCTTAAAATAAATAATCTATTTAAATTTAAGTTAAGTTATTTTAATAAATGCTATTAAAAATTAATTAGATTCATTTTTATAGAAATCTTGTTAAATAATAAGTTACATTTTTGGTATGCTATTAATTGCCGAAATCTCTTATTATTTTATAAAATTTTAATAAATATATAAATTCAAGGAATCATTAATATAAACAATTTCATTTTTATTATAATATTTTAAATTTCATTTTGTAATCTTGTTGGCTTTAATTTGATTTAGAAAACTATACATGTTTAATATTTAATACATGTTTAATATTTAAATACATGTTTAATATTTAATTTAGAAAAATATTTGGAAAATTTAATATATTCGAAATTAATTATTTATGCTTTATACGCATATCAAAAATAGATACGAAATCTATAACCAATTATAAAAAATTAATCATTTATTTCATTAATAGTTGTTACAACTGTTTTGGGGAGATTTAAAATTTTATTATTATTTAGGCAAATAGGTCTGTTTGGCAACATGGATATATGTTATGTTTTTTTACTTTTTTTTATTCTTTAAGTGTACTCCCCAATTAATAGTATAGATATCGAAGCCCAACAATATATCCCTAATACCAAAAGAAACAAACAGAGAGAAGAAGAAAATATCACCAGCAATACATGAAATTGTTGTTGTAGTCATGAAATGAAGAACTGTGATCACAATCGCCAAAACAAACAGAAAGTGGGTTCCGTATATATGATCCGTCCGGAGTCGTATTCCACCCTTTCAAAATCTGTAAATAGGACTTCCTGGATCCCAAATCTGGGTTTGAAATTCTTTTCTCAATTTGAAAAAATTAACATCATAGTCATGAACACGACGATGTTGGAGACAAATATATTCAATATTGAGAAAACATAGGCCGCCTGGACAAAACCCCAGCGGAAAGACACCACCACTGTTCCGAAACCGATGCCAGATTGTGGTCGGAAAGAAACTCCCTTGAAAAGAGAGAACAACAATAATCGAACAAATTACCTGGGAAATCATATGCCGATGTTATTGATTATCTACAGAAGTAAACTAAAGTAAGGAAAGAGATCCGACCGACGCCAGAGAAGCCGACATCGGCCGGGAACGATGAAGACGAAGAGTTTGGTTGGGAACGGTGGCTTGGAACAATGTCCAGAATGCCATATTCTCGAAAGAAAAATGCTAGAATGCCATAGTAATATTTTTTAATTATTTTTTATTTTCTTTTTAATTAAAATTTATTGAAAAGACCAAAAACCCATCTAACATCATCCCTAATATTGTATCCCTTCGTTGATAACGTGAGACAAAATCTCAGATCTAGAAAAAAAAACTGACGAAATCGAGAGGAAGAGATGGATATAGAATCAGACAAAAGAGTGAAGAAAACTGTTAGAGATCTCGTTGATGGTGTTGAATCTGCGCAAAGGGAACCGATGTATCTATGTTGGCTTCAAATCCGATAAAGATTCATTTCTTTGCCATCGGAGATGTAAACAGACGACGCCGGAGGAAACCGTGGAGAGATTAAAATCTGGGGTCGACGGCAGAGAAGCGATGGCGAGAAGTAATGGGAGGTTGATGGTGCAGAATCGGCGACGGCGGCGGCGCTAGGGTTTAGAATTATAAGTGGTTTTGATTACAGTTGTACCCGTTGTATATAACATTTGTACTAGTTGTACTTTTATATATTAGTTGTACTAGTTTTACTATTCTTTATCAGTTGTACGCCCGTTGTATATATCATTTGTACTAGTTGTACTGTTATATATTAGTTGTACTAGTTGTTGTATTCTTTATCAGTTGTACTCGTTATAATATTATATCTCAGTTGTACCAATTGTCTTAGTTGTTCTATTGTACCAGTTGTCCATTTTTCTCTCAGTTGTTCTAGTTGTATTATTCTCCTCTAGTTGTACTTTTCGTCTTTAATTTCATTAAGGGTAATTTTGTAATCTCACAATTTTTATGGCATTCAGATTAAAAACTGGCATGCCAGATTAATTTTTTTCAGTTTGTGGCATTTTAGCCTGGCGCCCCGGTGGCTTTGGGTAATCGCCTGGCGAGAGAGAAAAAACGGTTATTATTACAAAAGTTTCATATCTTGACAACATCCAATGCAAACTTAGCAAAACAGTTAAGACTTACAAATTTCAAATTCTATAATTCATTGTATGAACCATTCAGCATGCAATCGATAGGTTGAAGTAATGGAAAACTTTTAGTCATGATTGTTAGAGTAGTAACCCAATAACTTCTTGGAGCAAGTTCTTCAAGTTAATCTTACAAGCAAAAGTTTTTTGAGAGCGAAGAAAAGTATCAGACGGAGCAAGAGAAGATTGCAACCTCGCAGTCCCAAATTAAAGATGCACATTTTTTGGGATCAAATGATGGCCCAACTTCATCAGACATAATTCCTCCTTCCGGAGCTGGACACTAAACTGCTTGGTGTTTACGGATATATCTCTTGTTAGCAATTTCGAAAATGTTCTTCGGCATTTAGTAAAGAGACTTACCCAAAGGAAGCACTTACATACAAAGAGTAAACACCGATATATTGCCGCGTTCAATGATCTATTATTTTTATAGTAAACCCTAGCCCTGGGCATTCGGGTTCGGGTTTTCGGGTTTTCGGGTTTTCGGGTTTAGACATATAGAACCCGTTCGGGTTTTCTATACTTTCGGGTTTGGGTTCGGGTAATACCTGTTCGGGTTCGGGTTATTCGGGTATACCCAAACTCAATCGAACCATGAACAAAGAAAAAAAAAACTAATTTTTATTTCTTTATAAATTTTAGAAAATTTGTATATATATAAATATTTAACATTTCTTTTTGAGACAGAGAAACTGAAGTGGCAAAATGGTTAATGATATACCCGTAAATGTTCAAGGTTGTGGGTTCAAATCCCCTGAAATACATATTTTTACATTTAATTCGGGTTAGTTCGGGTGGGCATTCGGGTTCGGGTAGTACCCGAACCCGATCGGGTAATACTCGAACCTGATCGGATATCAGAACCTTAGAAGTATTGAACCCGATCGGGTTTTATACAATATCCGAACCCGAACTGAACCATCCACTTCGGGTTGGGTTCAGGTTCGGGTTTCGGATCCGGGTAATATGCCCAGGGCTAGTAAACCCGAAATATTTATCTGTATAACACTGCGAATGGATGATAAAATATTTTCTTGCATTCGAACACTTTAAAATTTAAAAGGCTTTCGTCGTAAAGGAAAATCAAAATATAATATTTTTTGGTTATGCAACTTAGTATATTGTGCCAATGCAAAATCATATCTATATATATAACAAATTTTCTGTTGACAAAACTCACACTTAAAGTGATATGAACTATTCCAACAGCCAAATATGCAGAAATATTTTTCTGAAACCCATATCCATACTTAGTAAACCAGTCCACATTCTTAAATGAAGATTCAATGTGCTATACGTAATTTCCAATGGGCATGTACAAACCAATCTATATTTCAACAAAAATCCTTTTTTTATTCAGAGAAAATAAACAAATCATGCCCACAAGCATTCATCATGGTCCCGCGAAAAACAAACAAAAATAAAACACCGATTTATTGCCCACGACAAACAATCTATTCTTTTTACTGTAAACCCGAAATACATATAGAGGATACATAGATATATTATTTTTCTGGTTGAACTGAATTTTATAATTTCAGTGAACATTTAATTTTTATCGATCACGAAAGCTATTAAATATTTAGTACTCTAGAATTATCAGTTAATTAACTCTAACACACTAAGTCGGATGGATGACATAAGTTTCAAATATTTTAGCACACCACTCAAATTATTAGGCACCAAGTGTTTATTTGGTCCCAACATATAATTCAAAACTCCAATACAAAAAAAAAAAAAAAAAATTGGTTAACAAAAAAAAAACAGAACACGTTTTAACAAACTACTGTATTTGGAGTTTTGTCTCACTCCAAATTATAAGAACGTGCTTAATAATTACACGGTTAGCACGAATATATACAATATATAACCAGCAGAACCAATACCAAATAGTGAATATTAGGTATCCTAATTCGAATACTAAGTTAACCATAACGAAAAAGAAGAAGATGATTTAAATTTATCCTGTCTGAATCAGATTGCCATAATGCCATTAAGATAAGGTTGGTCCACGCAGCAAGTACAGAAAGACTCTATAGAGAGCATGGGATAAACATATCATACGAAGTTTCTGGTTGCCAGTCGTAGACCCAACTAGTATAAAAGCGAGCTTTGTTTCATCACCATTTCATCAATACAAGCTTATAACTCTCCACATATACATTTTGCAATCAAACAACTGATCAATCGAAAGATGGAATGCAAAAGTTTGATTCTAGGTGTGCTCGTAATGAGTCTTGTCATGGCACAGATTCAAATCGAAGCAAAGAGTTGTTGCCCGAACATGACTTCTAGAAACTGTTACAATGTATGCCGTCTTTCTGGAGCTTCTAGGGAAACTTGTGCAAAACTTTGTGGATGCAAAATTGTTCAGGCGCCATGTCGTCCTCTGGATCCACGTAATTTAATTTCACATTTTTTTTTGTTGTTGTTTCATTAAATTATGCTGGACCAAGATTTTGATGCAAGTTACAAGATTTATTTTATTTTATTTTATTTAAGGTGGTGATGTCAACCAATACTGCAAGTTGGGTTGTTACTATTATTATTTTTTAATTATTAGATTTTTGGAGCAAGTGAAAAATCAATTAACTCTAATTAATATTGTTTCCGTAAATGAGATGCAAGTGAAATTGTGAATGGAGCAATTATACATTGCACCAAGGCATGTTCTGAGTTATGTACCAAGGGCTCATCCAATGCAGTTGAAACTGCCTAACAAGCATACCAACGAACTATGTGTTGTTTTCCCTGTTTTCAATAATTGTCGTGTATGCGACAAAAAATGCTAGATTCTTGAGCTAGCTTCTACTATTTCCAGGTTTTCTATGTGACGTAGAAGAAGATCATTGATTCCTAGATTGTTTACCCCTTCTACTTGCTATTATCCAAATGAAGAATAATAATGTGTCCTTCTACTTGATTTAACGTAAATCTCTTACAATCAGTGTATATATATCTTTGAATTCTTGTTCCAAGTCTTTGAATTCTCTTATTCTTTGATCCAATGATACAAAGATAATAGACTCAAAGCTGCCACTTGTTCTTCGAGAATCCATTGATCTCCGGAGTTCGTGTCGTACTATCACACTGCATTAGTTGGTATCAGAGACAAATATCCTAATCATGCCTCCAAAGAAAAATCTTCAAACCCAGCTCGATGAACACAACGATGAATTCTGGAAGATGATGGCTGAGATGCAAAAGAATTTTCGAGATACCATGCGAACTACTATTGAATCTGCAGTAAGAGCTATCTTCCAAGACGAGGATGTGCGGAGACAAGAAGAGCCAGTTTTCGATGAGGATGACGACGAGGAGGAGGTTGAAGATAACCCTTTTGCACCACTTGGTGACTTACCAGATCGAAGAAATCAACATCGTGACATCATCGCAGCTCGACATTTTGAAGATAGGAGGTGGGAATCAGGTTTCGGGCTTGAGATACCTGAATTTACTCGAGGGTTACAGCCAGATGAGTTTCTCGATTGGCTTAACACAACGGAAGAATTGCTGGCGTTCAAAGAAGTTCCTGATAAGATGTGTGTATCTCTTGTGGCGACACGGTTCCGAGGAAGAGCATTGGCGTGGTGGCAGCAAACTAAGGAATCACGTGCAAGGGCAGGAAAAGATCATATAGCTTCGTGGGAAAAGCTGAAAAAGCTGATGAGAAAGGCCTTTTTGCCTTATAATTACACATGCACCTTGTACACACAACTTCATAATTTGAGACAAGGTTCAAAGTCCGTTGATGAGTATGCATCAGAATTTTTTTCTTTAATGGCCAGAAATTCATTAACAGAGAATGAAGAGCAGAGAGTGTCGCGTTTTATTGGCGGTCTTCGTTTACAAATTCAGAACACTCTATTACAGTTTAATCCCATGACGGTTTCAGAAGCACATCAGCGTGCTTTATTAATTGAGCAGTAGGCTCGAGGGCAACCATCTTCTTGGAACTCATCTCGTGTACGTTTGGGTTCTTCCATTGAAATAGGGGCAATCAAAACTAGTGAACCTGTGCGACAAAACGATTTTCACGAGAATAGTGGGATGTCAGGACAAACGCGAACATCGGCTTCTAAGTGTTTTAAGTGTGGGGAACAAGGTCATCATCAAGCGAGTTGTCCCACTCTCCAATGTTGCGGCCTGTTAACCAGTGATGCACCTGTTTATGATGATTATTTAGACGACCATGAGCTTGATGAGACTACAGAAGAAGTACTCGACACAGGGACTATGTAATGACCCTCACCAAGAGTAGAAATCTCAAAATAAAAGATCAAGGAAATGGTCCGGAAAAGACCTAAAATAAAAGAAGAAGAAAAATAAAGGAGAACGACCAAAGGAAGTTGCCCAGTACCCGAGGAAATTGTCGAGAGCTCGAGGAAGTTGCGGAGTACCCGAGAAAATTGTCGAGAGCTCGAGGAAATTGCCGAGTACCCGAGAAAATTGTAGAGAGCTCGAGGAAGTTGCCGAGTACCCGAGAAAAATTGTCGAGGCATCCGAGATGCATAGTCGAGGTATCCGAGACATGCTGCCGAGCGAGACCGATAGTAACCGAAGGAAGTGTCCGAACGAGACCGGGAAATGCCGAGAGCTGTCGAGTGCATCGGACGAAGGATCAAATATTTTTGGGAAAATTATTGTTTCCTTAAAATTTCGACCAATAAGAATTGAGGAAAGTGGAGGATTAATTTAATTAAGGAGAAGTTAGTGGAGGAAATTAAAAATTCAAGGAGATTAAGGGAGATAGTGGAGGATTAGCTTAATCAAGGAGATTAATGAAGATGGCGAAATTCTATTGGCGAAGGGCTAAGGTTAAGCACAATTAAGTGACATGCTCTAATAGAATGAGTTACATGCACTAAAAGAGTGGAGTTAGTGGAAGAAATGGCGATTAACGATTGGGGGGTGTTAATCACATTCAACATGCAAGGCATGAGCTAGCCACTTGTCGAAGAGCACTAAGGGAAGAAGAAGAGAAATCTCGTCTATAAATAGAGAGCAATCGACCTCATATTCGTGTTTTATTCTCTCATTTTTGCTCTCAAACACTTAAACACCAAAACCTTTGTTTTCTCTCAAAGTCGAGAGAGAGAGAGAGAGAGAGTTTGTCGAGAAAGATCGAAAGAGAGATCGAGAGGAGAAGTCACTTGCGTCGAGAGGGAGCTAATAAAAGACAGTATTTTGTCAAAGCGATTGAAGAAAAGGAGACTTTGTCGAGAAATCATCGACGAAGAACCGGAGTTCGTGTCGAAGAGATCACCAAGAAAATACGGTGATAGTGTCGAGAAGCTCATCGACAAAGACGGAGTTTGTGATCAAGAAAAAGGCCGGTAATTGTGTCGAAGAAAGACCAAGAGCAAGACGTATCTTGTGATCAAGGAAGATCGAGAGTGAAACTCGGTTTGCGGTAGGGTGAAGCCGAGAGAAAAAGTTGGTTGCGGATCAAAGCGGACGAAGCGAGAAGCTGTTCGACGCGAAGGAGGAGCGGTTTGTCTGATCAAGTGGTGCGGTGAAGTCCGAGTATCATCGCCGGTTGCGAAAGAGGTGAGTCTGTGGTAAGCATGTAGAGTCGCTGCATGATGTTGCGGTTAAAGTTTGTTGCATGCATGATCAAACCTGGAGGAATTTGAAAGTAATAGGCCTTGCTTATAATTGGGTACATACATGACTTAACGAGTAAAGCATTGTGCATTCTAAGGCATAATATTGGTTAAAAAGGGGTTGCATGCATAATTTGGACTTAAGAGACCTAAACGGTTAAAACGGTTGGGGTACATGCATAATTTGGCCTTAAGAGATTTAAGTGGTTAAAGCGAATGGACCTACATGCGTAAATTGGACCTAAGGATTTAAAAGGGTAAATCAAATTGGTTGCATGCGTAAATAAACTTGTTGCATGAATTGCTTAAGTTGAGGATATAAGTTGCATGCATGGAGTTTAATCATAAGTTCCTTGAATTTCTATTCTCGTTACTTGTTGATTTGTTGCATGTACTCTTGCTTCAAGTTTCTTGCTTGTTGTTGCTCGATTTTCTTGCTTGAGTTGTGGGAGGTGTGTTAGCGAAGTCTCTTGAATATGTTTCTTGAGTCTTCGCTAGTGTAGTGTCGATTATTCTGTTCCAAAAGCGGTTGTCACGCGTGAGTTCCCGACGGCCACTCACGTGGGGACACTGTCACGGCTAGCTAGCTACTAGCGTGACCGCTACATGACGATGTAGCTAAGTTGCGGGCACAGTGCTGGTGACCTTTGTGGTCTCGGCATGGGGGATGGTATGGAACGGAACAGATAATCGAGGGCCCTTAGGTGAAAAGAGTCTAGAGTATTCCAAGATCCTTGTAGTATTCTAGATGTCTTTGCTTGTTTGGTAGGCGAAGGAGTCTAGGTAATTCGAGTGTCCCTTGTTTTACTCTAGAATGTCCTGCGAGTCGCATATGGGTCAAGAGTCTAAAGTATTCTTTAGTCGTCTTGTAAGATTTATAACGAGTCTAGATCATCGAGTTGAGTCGTATGGATCTAACCTCTCTCGCTTGTGTGTGGTTTAAATTGCTTCCGCAAATGTTTTCGTTGTGTAACTCTGATAACTTGTCAAGTTTGTTTACTTGCTTGTTTTCTTGTGGACGGGGTAGTTGAGTTGGGGAAAGTAGAATCCCGTTTAGGATAATGGGGTACCCAGGCTCACTGAGTAATCTTAGATTACTCATGTTTTATTTGTTGTGGTCTTGTAGGGATGCCTAAGTGAGTCTAGTGCCGGAGCAAACGTTAGGGTACCGGATAGGGTTTTCTTGTGTTTCTTGTCAAACCCTATATTTCTTAAACGAATAAGTGTAAAGTTTTCCGACTATCTTTATGTATTGCTTTAATAACTTATTTACAAAGTAATATTTTGTTAAAGTAATATATTCGGTTGCAAAAGATACTCGGCCTTGTCCGGGCTAACACAACGCACCAGGCCGTGAGGGTTGCAAAGCCTAAGTAACCTCGGTTGCGGGTAGGATTGTGCCAGGGAGGACTGGTCGGGAAGTCTGCAGCTTCCGTCTCTCGACCGGATCACCTTGGTACAGTTCCGCATCGTAGCGTCTCGTGGCTGTCCGACGGCCTTCGTGGTCATAGGACGGTTCGGGGGCGTTACAACGGTGGTATCAGAGCGTTGTTTTCGAACCCGCGAGCACTTGTGCATTTCAAGGTTTTATCGAGTAAATGTGTCGCAAAAACACAAAACTTTTATCCGGTCGTTTGCTTGTCTAGTCTAAGTGGAACCTTAGAATGAACTAAGCATCTGACCTTGTTTCTTGTGGGTTTTAGATGTCTTCAGGTGATTCAGGTTGCGGAGACGGTTCAGGGAGTGAGGGGCCGAGACAAGAGGATTATGGGCATCACAATGGGTATTTGTCGACGAAATCAGAATCGAATGATTGGGATGAGGACGGGGTGTTCGACGCTGACGACACCAACTGGTCTATCGAGACCGATCCGTCCGAGTGTTTAGAGGAAACATAGGAGGTGGAAACTGATCAAGGTGACCAGACCATAGTGTTGGAGATTGGAGAGCCGAGCCGTCTTCAAGTTCGAATGGACGCGCAAGGAAAGTTTGAAACTATTCCGATCGGAGACCATGGAGAGGCGGAGGTGGAGCTAGCCGATAGGCTACAGAAATTACTGTTAAATCTGGTGGAGGATCAGGGAGACGATATCAGTCCCGAGAACTATATGAGGGAGTACCCGGAGGCAGTGGAAAAAATCCTAGATTTCTTGACGGACGTGTACGTACCGGAAAAAGGAGGCAACGCTAGTGGTGCGGGAGTTGTGCCCAAGGCTGGAGGCCCTAGTGGAGAGCGACCTGCGGAGGAACGACCAGAGACGGTTGCACAGATTCTCCTGATACTAAACGAGATGCGCTCACCGGAGAGAGCGAACGAGGGCGATGGTGAAGTCTTTGTACCGGAAACTGGAAGAGAAGAGAATCCAACCGATGGAGATACTAAGACTGAGGGACCGACCAGAGAAGTGGAGGTGATCGACCTTGTGTCGAGTGATGATGAGGGGATTCTGACTTTCGTAGTGGCGCCTAGGGGTGACCAAGAACCGATGCCGAGAGACCAAGACCGAGAGACGGAGACTAGTGCGAAGTCGAGGGAGAATGCGAGATTAAGGGCTAGTTCGAGCCAAGCCGCGAGAGAACGAGGAGAACCAAGTCAAGTTGCGAGAGACCGAGGGGAACCGGATCTCCTAATGCCAGACCAATTTGTACCAGATCAAGCGGAGCCGAACCAGATTGTGCCGAGGCACAATAGTCCCATTAGAGCCGTACCATTGAGGATGGTGTTGCCGAAGCAAGAAGAAGAACCAATAGACCCAGATTTGGAAAGGCTCGCTAAGATGTATGAGATAAGGAGACAATACCAAGAACAATCAAGACTTGAAAAGGGAGAAAGTAGTTCGAATTTGAAGAGATCGAGAGAGTACTACCAAGAGTTACAGGCGAAAGGGGAGTTAGAGGTGTGTTCCGTGACCTTTCAACCGAGAGGCCGGCTGAGGGTGAGAGCTACTGCCCGGAAGAGGGTGATCTACCCGAACCAAGTCCATATGCGAAACATACCTTACTGCGAGATATGCGAAGGCATTGGACATTGGACAAGGCATTGCTGGAGGACGTCGTTGAGATGCATGTGTGACCCGACGAACAAGGATTGTGAATGGTGCGGAATGCGAGGGCACTTTGCCTATCGCTGCCCAAACCCTGACCGCATGAGATACTGGAGGCGATGTGAGGCGTGTGCAGAACCGGGACATCCGAACAATCATTGCTGGAGGACAAGACCTCAGCATTTTCCGGACCCTGAGTGGGTTGTGTGTACCATGTGTGGTGGAAGAGGACACTATATCCATAGTTGTCCGTATCGGATTGTGCGTGAGAGATTGAACCCAACCAATCAATTCGAGGAGACGGGAGTGAACCCGATAGGTTGAATCGAGAGAGTTGAAGTAAACCCGACGAACCAAGCTGGAACCTCGATGGCTGCTGCCTCTACCTCAACCGAGTCTCCCGCTGAACCGCCACCTGATGAGCCAGTTGAAGAGCACGTGTGCACGTGTGAAGCGTGTACTAGACTCAGGAACCAGTAGGACTTTGGGGAGTAAGGGAAATTCTTTTTGGGGTTATATGTAAGGGTTGGATAGTATTCTATTTGTTGTCTCTAGACCTAACCTTGTTGTGTTTGTCTAGGATCCAAAAACCCTTAAGAGTATCGGCTAAGTGGTGTAGAACCTTTGTGACTTGTGTAAAAGTACTTTGCGTTCTTTAAGCCGTGTTTGTGTTGTTTGTTGCTATTTAACTTATTGCTAATCTTTGCTCGTTTGAATTACTTGCTTTGATTGTTGCTTGAGTTTTATAGGATGCGTAGTTAACTATTTGCATAATTAACTTGTACGCAATCGATGAGGATTCACGTAAGTCACCACAAAGCGCGATCAGACAAAAGAGAAGACGTCCAAGGGAGTTCAAGAGAGAGTTCAGCCAAGGCAGAATAGTTAGTTCAAATTGAAAGTAAAAGAAGGAGAAGAGAAAATAAATGGAGGAAGATGAAACAAATTCGAAAGAAATCGAAAGAATAAAAGTGTTGGTGCAAATTAAACGAAAGAGGCAAACGAGTTTGAGAAGGTCGAAACGGTTATGACCAAGGCGGTGAGAAAAATAGTGCGTGGCTCAAGAGTTAAGACAAAGAGGGTGCAAGGAGATAATGTGTAGATGACGAAATTATCGAAGGATAAACAAATAGGGTGCAAGAAAATAATAGGCGGCAAAAGAAGAAGCATTTCTATGTTAAGAGGCGAGAAGTGGGTAAGGTTATCAAACCAAAACTCATACATAACGGAGTTAGAAGGAGACGGGCGAACCAAGAAATCGACCAAGGAAGAAACCGGAAAAGTTCAAAACCCAAAGGAGCGTGAAGCTAAAGGCATCAGAGATGTTAAAATTCAAAGGAGTGCAAAGCTAAAGGAGTCAAAGAAATTAGAAAGAAGTGAGATGGTTAGAGGAGTCGGAGAAGCTGGATCAGCAAAGTATGGTGATTAACAGATGAGGAGAGTATGAAATTGTATGGTGATGGTGAACACATCGAGACAGTGGAGTGACCAAGGATGTAAGTCAAAGAAAAGAGTCAGGAACAAGCTGAAGAAAGAGAAGCATTAAATCAAAGAAGTTGAAGTAGTGGACAAGTCATGATGCAACAAGGCAAAAGCCTCAGCGATTGGTGAACATAAATAGTATAAGGAGCTAAGTGAATGCTGGAGATGAAGAAGCTTTCCAAGAGGTATCAGCAAACGGTGTTATAAGTATGAAGGGAGACTATAGAGACGAAAGAACCAAGGAAAGTAGGAATTCGGTAAAGGTTTTGACGTGATAGTAATCACAGGGCAACAACACCTATGTCAAAGAGTATCGACATCACCCGAAAAGAAGGAGAAGGCGTGAGAATTCAGGGACGAATTCTTATAAGGGGGGAGAATGTGATGACCCTCACCAAGAGTAGAAATCTCAAAATAAAAGATCAAGGAAATGGTCCGGAAAAGACCTAAAATAAAAGAAGAAGAAAAATAAAGGAGAACGACCAAAGGAAGTTGCCGAGTACTTGAGGAAATTGTCGAGAGCTCGAGGAAGTTGCCGAGTACCCGAGAAAATTGTCGAGAGCTCGAGGAAGTTGCCGAGTACCCGAGAAAATTGTCGAGAGCTCGAAGAAGTTGCCGAGTACCCGAGAAAATTGTCGAGAGCTCGAGGAAGTTGCCGAGTACCCGAGAAAAATTGTCGAGGTATCCGAGACGTGCTGCCGAGCGAGACCGATAGTAACCGAAGGAAGCATCCGAACGAGACCGGGAAATGCCGAGAGCTGTCGAGTGCATCGGACGAAAGATCAAATATTTTTGGGAAAATAATTGTTTCCTTAAAATTTCGACCAATAAGAATTGAGGAAAGTTGAGGATTAATTTAATTAAGGAGAAGTTAGTGGAGGAAATTAAAAATTCAAGGAGATTAAGGGAGATAGTGGAGGATTAGCTTAATCAAGGAGATTAATGAAGATGTCGGAATTCTATTGGCGAAGGGCTAAGGTTAAGCACAATTAAGTGACATGCTCTAATAGAATGAGTTACGTGCACTAATAGAGTGGAGTTAGTAGAAGAAATGGCGATTAACGATTGGGGGGTATTAATCACACTCAACATGCAAGGCATGTGCTAGCCAATTGTCGAAGAGCACTAAGGGAAGAAGAAGAGAAATCTCGTCTATAAATAGAGAGCAATCGACCTCATTTTCGTGTTTTGTTCTCTCATTTTTGCTCTCAAACACTTAAACACCAAAAGCTTTGTTTTCTCTCAAAGTCGAGAGAGAGAGAGAGAGAGAGTTTGTCGAGAAAGATCGAGAGAGAGATCGAGAGGAGAAGTCACTTGAGTCGAGCGGGAGTTAGTAAAAGACGGTATTTTGTCAAAGCGATCGAAGAAAAGGAGACATTGTCGAGAAATCATCGACGAAGAACCGGAGTTCGTGTCGAAGAGATCACCAAGAAAATACGGTGATAGTGTCGAGAAGCTCATCGACAAAGACGGAGTTTGTGATCGAGAAAAAGGCCGGTAATTGTGTCAAAGAAAGACCGAGAGCGAGACGTATCTTGTGATCGAGGAAGATCGAGAGTGAAACTCGGTTTGCGGTAGGGTGAAGCCGAGAGAAAAAGTTGGTTGCGGATCGAAGCGGACTAAGCGAGAAGCTGTTCGACGCGAAGGAGGAGCGGTTTGTCTGATCAAGTGGTGCGGTGAAGTCCGAGTATCATCGATGGTTGCGAAAGAGGTGAGTCTGTGGTAAGCATGTAGAGTCGCTGCATGATGTTGCGGTTAAAGTTTGTTGCGTGCATGATCGAACCTAGAGGAATTTGTAAGTAATAAGCCATGCTTAAAATTGGGTACATGCATGACTTAACGAGTAAAGCATTGTGCATTCTAAGGCATAATATTGGTTAAAAAGGGGTTGCATGCATAATTTGGACTTAAGAGACCTAAACGGTTAAAGTGGTTGGCGTACATGCATAATTTGGCCTTAAGAGATTTAAGTGGTTAAAGCGAACGGACCTACATGCGTAAATTGGACCTAAGGATTTAAAAGGGTAAATCAAATTGGTTGCATGCGTAAATAAACTTGTTGCATGAATTGCTTAAGTTGAGGATATAAGTTGCATGCATGGAGTTTAATCATAAGTTCCTTGAATTTCTATTCTCGTTACTTGTTGATTTGTTGCATGTACTCTTGCTTGAAGTTTCTTGCTTGTTGTTGCTCGATTTTTTTGCTTGAGTTGTGGGAGGTGTGTTAGCGAAGTCTCTTGAATATGTTTCTTGAGTCTTAGCTAGTGTAGTCTCGATTTTTCTGTTCCAAAAGCGGTTGTCACGCCTGAGTTCCCGACGGCCACTCACGCGGGGACACTGTCATGGCTAGCTAGCTATTAGCGTGACCGCTACATGACGATGTAGCTAAGTTGCGGGCACAGTGCTGGTGACCTTTGTGGTCTCGGCATGGGGGATGGTATGGAACGGAACAGATAATCGAGGGCCCTTAGGTGAAAAGAGTCTAGAGTATTCCAAGCGATCCTTGTAGTATTCTAGATGTCTTTGCTTGTTTGGTAGGCGAAGGAGTCTAAGTAATTTGAGTGTCCCTTGTTTTACTCTAGAATGTCCTGCGAGTCGCATATGGGTCAAGAGTCTAAATTATTCTTTAGTCGTCTTGTAAGGTGTATAGCGAGTCTAGATCATCGAGTTGAGTCGTATGGATCTAACCTCTCTCGCATGTGTGCGGTTTAAATTGCTTCCGCAAATGTTTTCGTTGTGTAACTCTGATAACTTGTCAAGTTTGTTTACTTGCTTGTTTTCTTGTGGACGGGGTAATCGAGTTGGGGAAAGTAGAATCTCGTTTAGGATAATAGGGTACCCAGGCTCACTGAGTAATCTTAGATTACTCATGTTTTATTTGTTGTGGTCTAGCAAAGAAGCCTAAGGGAGTCTAGAGCCAGAGCAAACGTTAGGGTACCGGATAGGGTTTTCTTGTGTTTCTTGTAAAACCCTATATTTCTTAAACGAATAAGTGTAGAGTTTTCCGACTATCTTTATATATTGCTTTAATAACTTATTTACAAAGTAATATTTTGTTAAAGTAATATATTCGGTTTTCAGGAAAACATGGCAAGTTGCAAATGATACTCGGCCTTGTCCGGGCTAACACAACGCACCAGGCCGTAAGGGTTGCAAAGCCTAAGTAACCTCAGTTGCGGGTGGGATTGTGCCAGGGAGGACCGGTCGGGAAGTCTGCAGCTTCCGTCCCTCGACCGGATCACCTCGGTACAGTTCCGCATCGTAGCGTCTCGTGGCTGTCCGACGGCCTTCGTGGTCATAGGACAGATCGGGGGCGTTACAGACTATGATGATGATTCGAAGAAATTTCATGATTCCACACTGTGTTGAAAAATCATGGCTTCGTACTAACATATTTCACTCTAGATGGATGGCATGTCTCATTAGCCGGCACTGGCTTTCGATTCGGGGAAAAACTAGAATAATCCGCTGCACTGAAGAGATGTTCGGCACTTTCATCTAAAAAATTTCCATCAAATCACACATCGCAGTATACTAGGCCTTCAGAAGGTGCGCGACCCAATTCTCTCTCGAGCACTAGGTACTTCTTAACAGTAAGGAGGAGTAGGTATGAATAAACTTGTACCATTCGGGGAAAAGTTTGTAGAATAATCATTGACTCTGGCAGCTGCACTAACGTGATTTCTGAGGAAGCGGTGACAAAGTTGGCCTTGTTTACAGAGTCTCATCCTACTCCGTATCAAATTGCATGGCTTACGTCTAAATCCGACATGCGTGTGTCTAAACGATGTCGGGCTCCTTTTTACATGGGCCTAAACAATAAAGACTTGGTGTTGTGTGATGTTGTTCCCATGGATGCGTGTCATCTCTTGTTAGGGAGACCTTGGCAGTATGATCGTCGAACGAAACATGATGGCTTTGTTAATACACATTCTTACAACTATGAGGGCAAGCGTATTACTCTGGTACCGTCACTGTAGTGACCCTCACTAAGGGTAGAAATCCCAAAATAAAAATTCGAGGAAATGGCCCAGAAAAGACTTAAGGAAGTAGCGGGAGTAAAACAAAGAAGAATGACCACAATAAGTCCGAGAAAAAAATTCATGAATCGGAGAATGGCCGAGCCAATACTGAAGTGACTGGAGGTGCGATCGAAACCTTAAGGCTGGTCGAAAATTATCAGTCTATGCGGAAATGGCATCCGCAGAAAGTCGGGTAAGTACCGGGAAGAGTACCGAGACATCCAAGGAGTGGTCGAGACAATCTGTCGAGATGATCGAGAAAAGTGGTCGAGACAATCTGTCGAGATGATCGAGAAAAATGGTAGAGAAAATCTGTCGAGATGATCGAGAAAATTGGTCGAGAAAATCCATCGAGAGAGTCGAAGGAGTCGAAAATGTCCGAGGAACGCCGAGAGAACCAACGATGTCCGAGGCATCGAGAATATTGTCTGGATATTGGTCGAAAGAGCCGATAGCATCCGCAGCATCGAGAGAATTTTCCGGAACTGGTCGAAGGATTATCGACGATGGTCGAGAACTGTCGAGAGTGCCGATAGTCGCGTCCGAGCGATATCGAGAAATTCGAGGATTGTCGAAGACGATGGACGAGGACGACGGAGCTGGTCGAGAAAACGCAGAAAACATGCTTTCCCAAGAAATTGACCAATCAGCTTACATGCAAGGCATGCAGAGATAATTTTGGTGGTTTAAGAAGAATGGCGCGAGGAGATTGGGCAGTGTAATGCACGCGCCACATGCAGCCAAACTTTTGCCATTTGTCAAATTCCACTAAGGGAAGAAGGAGAGAAGTCGAGCCTATAAATATGGGCTTAGTGGCTTCATTTGGGAAATTTCTCTCATTTCTCTCATTCCACTCAAACGAAAAAGCTTGCTTCTCTCTCTAAACCTAGAGAGAGTGTGTCGAGAGAGGGAAGGTTTGTCGACAAAGATTGTCGAGAGAGTTGAGGGAGATCGTCGAGAAGGAGATCAAAGCGAGGTGCTGCTTGTGTCGACAAAAATTGTCGAGGGAGTCGAGGATTTTCGGTGAAGCTGAACGAGGAGCTGTCAAGCGCGAAGGAATTGTCTGATCTGCGGTGCCGTGAAGTCCAAATATCACCGATCGCGTCAAGGTGAGTTCTGCGGTAATTGTTTGTTGCATGTAGACTAGATTCTTGGTAGAATCAGTTAAATTGTTGCATGCATAAACTTGGTAGGATTCACGCTAGATTCATGTTAAAGATTACATCGAATTTGAGCTAGGAATCATCATGCAAGATCGCGAATGAATTTGGATGCATTTTAAGCAATTTTGGACTTGCATAAAAATTTGGGTTTAGTCGCATGCATGATCGAACCTAGTTTTACTTGAATTTATTCTTGTTGAAAAACCGGTTTCATGCATGATTAAATGATTAAGTATTTTGCATAATTTTAATCGAGGTTAAGACATGCTTAAATGAACCTTAAGGATTTAAATGATTAAAACGAATAGGTTGCATGTAAAGTGGGAGCTAGAGATTTAAATGGTTAAATCATAAACAGTTGCATGCATAGTCAAACTTGTTGCATTAACTTGCTTAAGTTGCTTATATTGCTTGCATGCATGTAGAATAATCTTAAGTTGCTTGATTTATTTTCTTGCTTCTTGTTGATTATTCCATGTTAATTTTCTTGCGTGATTTCATGCTAATGTGCTTGATTTATCAATGCTTGAACTTGTAGTTGTGTGTTTCAATTTTAGCTTAGCCTCTCGAATTTGTTTCTTGAGTCTTAGCTAGTGTAGAGTGTCGATAATTCTGGTTCCACAAGCGTTGTCATGCATGAGTTCCCGACGACCACTCATGCGGGGACACTGTCACGGCTAACTAGCTACTAGCGTGACCGCTACATGACGATGTAGCTAAGTTGCGGGCTCATTGCTGGTGACCTTTGTGGTCTCGGCATGGGAGATGGTATGGAACGGAATAGATTATCGAAGGGCCCTAGGTGTAAAGAGTTTAGAGCATTCAAGTATTCCTTGTCTAAGTCTATTCGTCTTTACATGCGTGTGTTGTCTAAGATTTTAGGATAGTTCAAGTATCCCTTGTTTATTCTAGTCGTCTTAGAGAGTTGCGTTTGGTTCAAGAGTCTAAGTGCTCTTTAGTCGTCTTGTGCTGTGTATAGCGATGTCTAGATCATCGAGTCAAGTCGTTGAATCTAACTTTTCTCGCTTGTGTATGGTTTAAATTACTTCCGCTATGACTTTTGTTGCGTTGCTTTGATTACTTGCTAGCTTGTTTGCCTTGCTTGTTTTCTTTGCTTGCTGGGGTAGTTGGGTTGGGAAGTTAATATCCTGTTTAGGAGAAAGGGGTACCCAGACTCACTGAGTAATCTTAGATTACTCATGATAATATTTGGTCTTTCAGGGAAGCCTAAGCGAGTTTAGAGCCGGAGCAAACATTAGGGTACCGGATAGGGTTTTACGTGTTCTTTGTAAAATCTTATATTTTGTAAACGGTTATGTTTATTTTCCTGACTATCTTTATATATTGCTTTAATGATTTATTTATGATGAATTATTTTATTAAAGTGATATATCTACGGTTTTCAGGAAAACATGGCAAGTTGCAAACGATACTCGGCCTTGTCCGGGCCAACACAACGCGTGCTGTGGGACGCAAGGGTTGCAAAGCCTAAGCGAACCTCGGCCGTGGGCGGAGTCGCGTCCAGGAGGACTGGTCGGGAAGCTGCAGCTTCCGTCCCTCGACCGGACCACCAGGGTGCGGTTCCCACAACAAGTAGCGTCTCGGCGCCGTCCGATGGCCTCCGTGGTCATAGAGCAGTTCGGGGGCGTTACAACGGTGGTATCAGAGCGGTGTTTTCGAACCCGCGAGCACTTGTGCATTTCAAAGTTTTATCGAGTAAATGTGTCGCAAGAAACATTAGAAACTTTTATCCGTTGGTTTGCTTGTCTAGTTCTAGGGTGAACCGTAGATTGGACTAAGCACCTGACCTTGTTTCTTGTGGGTTTTAGAATGTCTTCAGGTGATTCAGGTTGCGGAGACGGTTCAGGGAGTGAGGGGCCAAGACATGAGGATTTTAGGCATCACAATGGGTATTTGTCAACGGAGTCGGAGAGTAGCCATGAGCCAATTGACCCGGAAACTTGGAGTGTGGACGGGCTATTGGACGAGGATGATTTGGGTGTTGGGATTGAGGATGGTGTGTTAGGTGATAATGACACCGAGTTGTCTATCGAGACTGATCCATCGGAGTGTTCGGACGAACCAGAGGAGATGGAAGCGGATCAGGATGATCAAACGATCGTATTGGAGGTGGGCGAGTCGAGCCGTGTCCAAGTAAGGATAGACGCTCAAGGAAACTTTCAGACCGTGCCAGTTGGAGAGCAAGGAGAAGCAGCGTCTAAGTTTGCCGAGAGACTGCAGAATTTGTTGTTGGAACTCGTGGAGGAGCAGAATGATGATACCAATCCCGAGGAGTTTATGTGAGAATACCCGGATACAGTCGAGAGGATCCTTAACTTCTTGACAGAAGCGTACGGGGATGGAGAAGAAGCTAATGTTGAAGGAAACGGGGTAACACCCGAGACTGGAGATAGCCGTACAGAGCAGCCGGTAGAGGAGAGGCCAGAGACGGTCGCGAGGATCATGCTTGTACTGAACGAGTTGCAATCACCGCAGAGAGCGAGTGAGGGTGTGGTTGAGCCGATAGTATCGGAAACCGCGGTAGAAAGAGGTGAAGGTGGTGAAGATCATAAAATCGAGGAACCAAGGACCAGAGAAGTGGAGGTGACCAACGTTTTATAGAGTGATGACGAGGGGATACCGACGTTTGTGGTAGAACTGATGTATGACCAAGACCCAATACCGAGTGACTTAGACCGAGAAGCTGAGGAAGGCGTAGAGCCGAGAGATGACGTGAGGCCAAGGGCTAGTACGAGCCGCGATGTGAGAAACCGAGGTGGACCTGACCGAGAGGAGCCGGATCTTTTGATGCCAAACCAAGTTGTACCAGACCCTGTGGAGTCAAACCAGATCGTGCTGAGGCGCGATAGTCCTATTCGAGCTGTACCACTTCAAGTGGTGTTTACTGATCAAGAGCGGGAACCAAGAGACCCATTTTGGGAAAGAAGTGATAGGATGGCCGCCCTAAGGAGAACGAACCGAGAACGTATAAGGTTCGAGGAAGGAGAAAGTAGTACTAAGAGACCGAGGGTTTCGTACCAGGAATTTCAGGCGAGGGAACAGCCTGTGACCACACAGCCGAGAGGGCGATTGAGGACGAGAGCCACTGCTAGGAAGAGAGTAGTGTACCCCCAACAAGTGTTAGGAGGAGTATGGCTTATTGCGATCTGTGTGAAGGAGTTGGACATTGGACCAGGCACTGTTGGAGACCAGAGCTGAGGCGGATGTGTGATCCGACGAATGTGGAGTGCGAGTTGTGCGGAATGCGAGGGCACTTTGCCTATCGCTGCCCAAACCCAGACCTTATGAGATACACGAGGCCGTGTGAGGTTTGTGGGATGCCGGGACTTTTGAATGGCCATTGTTGGAGGACGAGACCGCGACATTTACCGATCCCCGAGCATGTTGTGTGTACCGAGTGTGGGACGGGAGGACACTTCGCTGATAGCTGTCTGGACCGAGTTGTGCGAGAAGAAGGGAATTCATCGAGCCAACTTGTGCATACGGGAAGGAACCCGTTAGACCGAGCTACCCGAGTCGAAGAGAGCCCAACGAATCAAGATGGAACCTCATTGTCTGCTACCTCTACCTCAACCGCATCTCCCGCAGAACCGCGACCTGATGAGCCAGCTAGGGAGTGCGTGTGCACTTGTGAAGCGTGTACTAGGCTCAGGAACCCGTAGACTGGCTGGGAGTAAGGGAAGTTTTTGGGTGTTATGTAAGGGTTGGATAATTTTCTTTTTGTTGTAAGTTCTAGACTTGACCTCGTTGTACTAGTCTAGGATCCGAACCCCTAGGTTTGTCGGCTAAGTGAAGTAGAACCTTGTTGTCTTGTGTAAAAGTACTTGTGTTCTTTAGCCGTATTTGTGTTGTTTGTGGTACTATTTAACTTTTTGCTAATCTTGACTTGTTTAATTACTTGCTTGATTGTTGCTTAAGTTTTATAGGTTGCATGGTTAATTATTTTGCATAATTAGCTTGCATTGTTCAACGTGATCGATGAGGATTCACATTAGTCACCGCAAAGCGCGATCAGACAAAAGAGAAGAAGATCAAGAAAGATCAAGAGAGTTCAACTAAGAAAAAGGGCAATCAGTTCAGTTAAGAACAAAAGAAAGAGAAGAGAAATGATGGAGAAGGATGAGGCGAATCCAAAGAAATCGAAAGAGCAAAAGAGCGGTGCAACAGTTTGAGAAAGGCAAACCCAACATGAGCAAGAAAGTGGCAAAAACAAACTAAGAAGATCGGATCAAGCGCGATCAAGAAAATGCAAAAGTAATGCATGATCCAAGTATTAAGTGCACGAGAGGGTGCAAGAAGATAATACATGGGAGGTGAAGTTGTCTGCGAATAGACTAGAGGGTGCAAGAAAATAATGGATGACAAAGATGAAGAAGCCAATCTTGTGCTGGATGACGAAACAAGTGCGGTTCTATTGAGCCAAACTTGGGAAAAGAACTGAGAAGGTAAAAAAATTTGGAGAAAAACCAAGGAGTTGGGAGATAGAAGTCAACAATAAAGTTGAAGATGTTACATCAAAGTGATGGCATGGAAACTAAAAGAATCAAAAAAGTTTCGTAATCGGATCAAGGCGTGGAAGGAGTCAGAGTGAACCAGAATAATTACCAAGGCAAAGAGTCAAGAAAAAGCTGAAGAAAGAGAAGTAGTAAATCAAAGAAGTTAATACTCAAAGCGAGATTGAAAAATTTGAGAGACCAAGTAAGTGTTGGAGATGAAGAAGCTTTCCAAAAGCATTAGCAAACGGTGTAAGTGGTACAAGTATGAAACAAGACTATGGGGACGGAAGAGTCAAGGAAAAGAGTGTTCCAATAAAAATGTTGACGTAGTGGTAATCACAAGACGCGGACACTTGTGTGGAGAAGTGTCGATATCTCAAGGAGAGGAGCAGAAGAAGTTTGAGAATTCGGGGACGAATTCTTATAAGGGGGGGAGAATGTAGTGACCCTCACTAAGGGTAGAAATCCCAAAATAAAAATTCGAGGAAATGGCCCAGAAAAGACTTAAGGAAGTAGCGGGAGTAAAACAAAGAAGAACGACCACAATAAGTCCGAGAAAAAAATTCATGAATCGGAGAATGGCCGAGCCAATACTGAAGTGACTAGAGGTGCGATCGAAACCTTAAGGCTGGTCGAAAATTATCAGTCTATGCGGAAATGGCATCCGCGGAAAGTCGGGTAAGTACCGGGAAGAGTACCGAGACATCCAAGGAGTGGTCGAGACAATCTGTCGAGATGATCGAGAAAAGTGGTCGAGACAATCTGTCGAGATGATCGAGAAAAATGGTCGAGAAAATCTGTCGAGATGATCGAGAAAATTGGTCGAGAAAATCCATCGAGAGAGTCGAAGGAGTCGAAAATGTCCGAGGAACGCCGAGAGAACCAACGATGTCCGAGGCATCGAGAACATTGTCCGGATATTGGTCGAAAGAGCCGATAGCATCCAAAGCATCGAGAAAATTGTCCGGAACTGGTCGAAGGATTATCGATGATGGTCGAGAACTGTCGAGAGTGCCGATAGTCGCGTCCGAGCGATATCGAGAAATTCGAGGATTGTCGAAGACGATGGACGAGGAGGACGGAGCTGGTCGAGAAAACGCGGAAAACATGCTTTCCTAAGGAATTGACCAATCAGCTTACATGCAAGGCATGCAGAGATAATTTTGGTGGTTTAAGAAGAATGGCGCGAGGAGATTGGGCAGTGTAATGCACGCGCCACATGCAGCCAAACTTTTGCCATTTGTCAAATTCCACTAAGGGAAGAAGGAGAGAAGTCGAGCCTATAAATATGGGCTTAGTGGCTTCATTTGGGAAATTTCTCTCATTTCTCTCATTCCACTCAAACGAAAAAGCTTGCTTCTCTCTCTAAATCTAGAGAGAGTGTGTCGAGAGAGGGAGGGTTTGTCGACAAAGATTGTCGAGAGAGTTGAGGGAGATCGTCGAGAAGGAGATCAAAGCGAGGTGCTGCTTGTGTCGACAAAAATTGTCGAGGGAGTCGAGGATTTTCGGTGAAGCTGAACGAGGAGCTGTCAAGCGCGAAGGAATTGTCTGATCCGCGGTGCCGTGAAGTCCAAATATCACCGATCGCGTCAAGGTGAGTTCTGCGGTAATTGTTTGTTGCATGTAGACTAGATTCTTGGTAGAATCAGTTAAATTGTTGCATGCATAAACTTGGTAGGATTCACGCTAGACTCATGTTAAAGATTACATCGAATTTGAGCTAGGAATCATCATGCAAGATCGCGAATGAATTTGGATGCATTTTAAGCAATTTTGGACTTGCATAAAAATTTGGGTTTAGTCGCATGCATGATCGAACCTAGTTTTACTTGAATTTATTCTTGTTGAAAAACCGGTTTCATGCATGATTAAATGATTAAGTATTTTGCAATATATTGCATAATTTAAATCGAGGTTAAGACATGCTTAAATGAACCTTAAGGATTTAAATGATTAAAACGAATAGGTTGCATGTAAAGTGGGAGCTAGAGATTTAAATGGTTAAATCATAAACGGTTGCATGCATAGTCAAACTTGTTGCATTAACTTGCTTAAGTTGCTTATATTGCTTGCATGCATGTAGAATAATCTTAAGTTGCTTGATTTATTTTCTTGCTTCTTGTTGATTATTCCATGTTAATTTTCTTGCTTGATTTCATGCTAATGTGCTTGATTTATCAATGCTTGAACTTGTAGTTGTGTGTTTCAATTTTAGCTTAGCCTCTCGAATTTGTTTCTTGAGTCTTAGCTAGTGTAGAGTGTCGATAATTCTGGTTCCACAAGCATTGTCACGCATGAGTTCCCGATGACCACTCACGCGGGGACACTGTCACGGCTAACTAGCTACTAGCGTGACCGCTACATGACGATGTAGCTAAGTTGCAGGCTCATTGCTGGTGACCTTTGTGGTCTCGGCATGGGAGATGGTACGGAACGGAATAGATTATCGAAGGGCCCTAGGTGTAAAGAGTTTAGAGCATTCAAGTATTCCTTGTCTAAGTCTATTCGTCTTTACATGCGTGTGTTGTCTAAGATTTTAGGATAGTTCAAGTATCCCTTGTTTATTCTAGTCGTCTTAGAGAGTTGCGTTTGGTTCAAGAGTCTAAGTGCTCTTTAGTCGTCTTGTGCTGTGTATAGCGATGTCTAGATCATCGAGTCAAGTCGTTGAATCTAACTTTTCTCGCTTGTGTATGGTTTAAATTGCTTCCGCTATGACTTTTGTTGCGTTGCTTTGATTACTTGCTAGCTTGTTTGCCTTGCTTGTTTTCTTTGCTTGCCGGGGTAGTTGGGTTGGGAAGTTAGTATCCTGTTTAGGAGAAAGGGGTACCCAGACTCACTGAGTAATCTTAGATTACTCATGATAATATTTGGTCTTGCAGGGAAGCCTAAGCGAGTTTAGAGTCGGAGCAAACATTAGGGTACCGGATAGGGTTTTACGTGTTCTTTGTAAAATCTTATATTTTGTAAACGGTTATGTTTATTTTCCCGACTATCTTTATATATTGCTTAAATGATTTATTTATGATGAATTATTTTATTAAAGTGATATATCTACGGTTTTCAGGAAAACATGGCAAGTTGCAAACGATACTCGGCCTTGTCCGGGCCAACACAACGCGTGCTGTGGGACGCAAGGGTTGCAAAGCCTAAGCGAACCTCGGCCGTGGGCGGAGTCGCGTCCAGGAGGACTGGTCGGGAAGCTGCAGCTTCCGTCCCTCGACCGGACCACCAGGGTGCGGTTCCCACAACAAGTAGCGTCTCGGCGCCGTCCGATGGCCTCCGTGGTCATAGAGCGGTTCGGGGGCGTTACAGTCACGGTCTGCCTCCGAACCTCTTGTTGCTAGTCACGATATTGAGCAACCCACGAATCCAGCTACTACTCCTAAGGCCACGTTATTGGTTTCAAAAGCTCATATTGTTGATGAAGTTGAACATGCCGAATTGACGTATCTTATGATTTTAAAACCAGACTCTCCATCAGTGACAGCGACTACACCTATTGCGTTTCATGCTCTCCTACAAGAGTTCAAGTACGTTTTTCCTAGTGAGTTACCAGAGGGATTACCACTAATGCGTGATATCCAGCATTGTATTGACTTGGTGCCCAATACGGTTTTGCCGAATCGACCTCACTGTCGTATGAGCCCAATGGAGCATGATGAACTTCGTAAGCAAGTAGAGGAGTTTCTTGCTAAAGGTTATTTGCGAGAAAGCCTTAGTCCGTTTGCAGTGCCAGCCTTGCTTATTCCCAAGAAAGATGGTACTTGGCTCATGTGTGTGGATAGTCGAGCGATTAATAAAATTACAGTGAGGTATCGGTTTCCAATTCCTCGTTTGGATGATCTCCTTGACCAAATTGGTTCTGCTTCTATATTTACCAAATTAGATCTCAAGAGTGGCTATCACCAAATCCGTATTCGCCCTGGGGATGAGTGGAAGACTGCTTTTAAGACTAGAGAGGGTCTTTTTGAATGGCTTGTTATGCCTTTCGGTTTGTCAAATGCTCCAAGCACTTTCATGCGTGTTATGAATCAAGCCTTGCGACCTTTTATTGGATGGTTTGTTGTCGTTTATTTTGATGATATACTGATTTTTAGTTCGACTCTTTCAGAACATCTTGACCATTTACGTGATGTTCTACTTGTGCTCCGCCGTGAGAAATTATTTGCTGCGCCTAAGAAGTGTTCTTTTGGCGTCTCGAAAGTGCTTTTCCTTGGTTATGTCATTTCTAGCAGCGGTTTGAAAGTTGATCCATCCAAGGTCCGTGCGATAAAATCTTGGCCATCACCGAAGACAGTTACCGATGTACGAAGCTTCAATGGACTCACCTCCTTTTACCGACGTTTTATTCAGCATTTTAACGGTATCATGACCCCAATTACGAACTGTATGTGGTCAAGTCAGTTCCTATGGACGGATGAAGCGGAAGTTGCTTTCCGGGAGATCAAGATGAAGTTGTCTTCAGCCCCAGTTTTGGTACTTCCCAATTTTTCTTTGGCATTTGAACTCCATTGTGACGCTTCAAAAACTGGCATAGGAGCGGTGTTAAGTCAGCTGGGCAAACCTGTTGCCTTTTTTAGTGAAAAAATAGCTAGCTCGCGTGGGTGTTATAGTACGTATGACGTTGAATTATATGTTGTGGTCCAAGCCATTAAGCATTGGCGTCACTACCTTTTTCACAAAGAATTTGTGCTTTATACTGATCATGATGCGCTTAAGCATATGGGGGCTCAAGATAAAGTTTCTTCACGACATGCTTCGTGGTTTGCCTATTTACAACAATTTACGTTTGTGATTAAGCACAAGGCGGGATCGCTTAATAAAGTGGCTGACGCTCTTAGTCGACGACATTCACTTCTCACGACGTCGCATGATCTATCACCGGTTTTGCGATGTTACCGGAGTTGTATCCTACGGATCCTTTTTTGGGAAAATTTGGAGTGATATTGAGCTGGACCGTAGCTCTGATTATTTGGTGGTCGATGGATTTTTGTTTCGTGGAACAAAGCTTTGTATTCCTGATTGTAGTCTTAGACTTCAAGTTATTCGGGAACTACATGGCGAAGGTCACATTGGACGCGATCGAACATTAAAGTTGGTGACTGACTCTTATTTTTGGCCAACGTTGAGAAGGGATGTTGAGCGGTTTATTGTAAGATGTGGTGTTTGTCAAGCTTCGAAGGGTAAAGCATCTAATGCGGGTTTGTATTTGCCTTTGCCGATCCCGACACAACCGTGGACTGATATTAGTATGGACTTTGTTCTTGGCTTACCGCGAACACAACGTGGTAATGATTCTATTTTTGTGGTTGTTGATCGTTTTTCTAAGATGGTTCACTTCATTCCTTGCAAAAAAACAACAGATGCGTCCCAAGTTGCTGTTTTGTTTTTCCGAGAGAATTATCGTCTCCATGGCCTTCCTTCCTCCATGGTCTCTGATCGAGATTCTCGATTTTTGAGCCACTTTTGGCGCTCTTTGTGGAAATTATTACGCACTAGTCTGGATATGAGTTCTGCCTATCATCCTCAATCAGACGGCCAAACTGAGGTGACAAACCGAGCTTTGGGTGATCTTTTGCGGTGTTTGGTTGGTGACAATATTCGTTCTTGGGATAGGGTTCTTTGCCAAGCAGAGTTTATGCATAATCATGCGGTGAATCGTAGCACTGGATTTAGTCCATTTCATGTGATGTATGGTTTTGTTCCCCGCGGTCCACTTGACTTAAGTTTAGCCCCAGATCGCACACGTTTTCATGGGAGAGCTTGTGATGTTGTTGAAGAGTTTCAATTTGTTCATGACCAGGTCAAAGCTAATTTGGAGGCCGCCATCGTGAAGTATAAAGCGGCTGTTGATATTCACAGACGTGACGTACACTTCGACATTGGTGATATGGTCTAGGCTGTTCTGACAAAGGATAGATTTCCTAAATCCACTTACAACAAGCACAAGGCTCGTAAGATTGGTCATTTAGAGGTTCTGGAGAAGATTAATAATAATACTTATAGAATTTGTTTGCCTCCTTACATGCATACAGCCGATGTTTTCAACAATAAGCACCTATTCCCGTATGTTAGTGATGATGAAGATGCCAATTCGAGGACGAATTCTTCTTCACCCCCGGCGACCTGATGTAGCGACATCTTATTCTCTTAATGGACTTTACTCTATATTTATTTTCATCATTTTTGTTGGGCTTTATTACTTATTATTGGGTTTCTTTTATGTCGGTGTAGTTGTTGCTTGGTCGACAAGTTCCGACGAGGGTTTTGTGTTTGCAGAAACATATAAGTACTTTGTTTTTCTTGTAAGGTGGACGGCAGTTTTTATTCAAAATTTTAATAAAAGAGAAGTTTCTCTGGTTCCAAGTCTTCGAATTCTCTTATTCTTTGATCCATTGATACAAAGATAATAGAACTCAAAGCTGCGACTTGTTCTTCGAGAATCCATTGATCTCCGGAGTTCGTGTCGTACTATCACACTGCATTAACAATTCAGAATGCAATCGATAGGTTGAAGTAATGGAATCATTACAGTGATGATTGTTAAGAGTAGTAAACCAACAGACCTTTTGTTTTGATGAACATGAAATTCTCGGTAGTATATTGTCGACTGAATGGTTACACCAAATCAATACAATAAAACTAGAATGTGTTTCTCTTCAGTTGATGACACCTCAGCATTTTAGAGAAACCTCGAGCTGACACATCATTTAAAACGAAGTTACCAATCAAAATATCAGAATTAATACTACTCAACATATTCATCCAATAATAATATTTTTTTTCCTCTTTTCCACTGTGTACACATGTGAAGCATGATATAACTTTAGACATTTAAAAACTCTTCAACGCTTAAACAGTTTTGTTTTTATATAAAGCTTGAAGAAAATTTTTAATCAAAAGTTATGTTGAGTGGTAGCAATTCAAAATTCTCCAAAAAAAAAATAATAATAAATCTATCAATAAATTTCTACAGAATTATCAATTGGATTGTAAATTATATTTTTAATTTTTCTAACTACAAGGCTAGTATCAGATAAAGAAAGAATTTTGTGCAAATAATATAAAGAAAAATGGCTCCACCGGTGCTGCTTTCAATCAAAATGCATATATCCCTTAATTCTATTGTTTGTTTTTATCTGTCAGAAATTGGGTACAAGAAATTTCTAAATTCGTTACGAACTTTTTTATCATGAATATTATGTATAGAATCGGAGGAAAACTCTAATGTTGATTTTGGGAAAAACCTTTGGTTTGTTTTGGTAGATTAACTCGAATAATCTGAAAATTTTGTCAAGTATATTTGGCTCAGCAAGTTACATTTGAGGCTGTCACCTTAGAAGTACTATGATCTATGTGATTTTTGCTTCCATCTTATGTGTATATACTTATATGGTTTCTTTTATGTGTCTCTGATCTGATTTGATGGTTTTAGAACTTTTCATGAGTTGAGAGAACTTGATATTTTCTTCATTAAGGGGACACAAGATTATTTAAACATCTTGGTTACAAATTATTTGTAATCTAACATTTTTTTGGCAGTTTATTTTATTCTAAATAACAATGCACACTATGTGCAGAGTAAAATAATTATTAAATAATGTTATTGTAATTTATATATACAAAATCTATAATATTTATCGGTAAAATTATTATTTGGGATCTAAAATTTATTTGTGTAGTATATATTTTCAGTTTTAATTGAATATATTAAATTCTTGTATAATAATTAAGATTTAACATATGAAAATTATTATAATTTGAATTTTATATTATCTCACCATATGAATAAAGAGTTATTAAAACTTTATGAAAATATAAGTAAGTGATACAATTAAGTTATAAAGAAAATAGAAGAACTAAATTTTGGGTGTCATAAAAAAAAATACAATGGTATGTAAATAGAAATACTATTAAAAACATAAGACAAATAAAGAAATCATTTCTCGAGCTTTGTGGGTGTAACATGTCAGCATTTTTTTTTCTGAGAAAGTTTATACATATGAGGATATGAATCAAACTAGAGTAATCTCTCAAGCTTCATTGGCGGATAAACTCTCTTTGTTAAGCATACATAACCTAACTTTGACAATTAACATAATCCTTATAAACCTAGTATACAGTTTAGCATAAATATAATATTTAAATAATAATACAAAACCAAACTAACCTAAAAATATGTATATTTACTTTGACGACTTGTTATAAAAAGAATAAATAATTTACAAAAGAAAACAAAACAAATAATAATGTTTTTAAACCAATTATACATCACAAGCAAGCAACAGATCAAGGATTAGGTCTACAACAGTCGGTAACTTACTGCCCAATTTATAAAACAAATCTAGGTTTCCTTACCTATAAATGGTCTCGACGATGGGTTACAAAAAAACCCTCACGCGTTTTCTCTCTCCCGAGTCTCCTCCAAACCCTAGCCGCCGCTGATTTCGCTTGCCTCTCTGCCGCCTAAGGCTTTCGCCGGCGGTGTGAGAGGGCTCTGTTTTTCTTCTTTAGCTTGTCGTCCAGTTTAGTCGTTCCAGTAGTGACCCGCTCTCTTCCTCCCCGTCGCACTGAGCAGTCCAACCGTTGCATAGTGATGGTGTGGTGGACGACGAGATCTCGGCTCGCCTTCCTCTCCGAAGACTGGTGGTGGGTCGAAGCTGCTTCGGGAAACCTTCATTGCAGCTTAGGGGCGTTGGATCTGAGTTTCGGATCGCGACCTCCTGTCTCCTCCACCCTTCTGCCGGAGATGCTAGTAGATCGGAGGTGTATGGTTGAGTCGGGTTGTTTAGAGTCTACCGTTTGTTGGGGAGGCTTAAGGTGTGCCGGTGGCCGAGATTTGCGGACATCCTCATAGCCGATGCTTCTTGAGAGCTTCCTCAACTTCTGGTGTCAACAAGGCATCTGCGATGTGGCCTTTCCAATTATGCACCGTGAGGTGATGATATGCTAATCTGGGCTTCAATTCTTTATCATGAGAAGATTAGCATTCGGGTTTTTTTTTTTTTTTTTGTGTGATTAGTTTGGAAAAGTTGTAGCTCTTGCTGGTGGTGTTTCGTGTCTCTTGGTCGGTTCAGTCGGATGTATTGTCCGTTTTAGGTTTAGGACCGGAACAGTGAAAGCCGGAGAGACCAAACTTTTCTGATGATGCGCCGTTGGGTGTTGAAGCTATTGGGACAAGTTCTTAATGTCGATCCAGAGGTTCTCATAGCTGGGTTTTGATTGTTTTCAGTAGTAGTTTTTGGCCTTCTCTGTGTTAGTACTTGTTTTCGTGTCATTAGGTTAATTTAGGTGGTCTAAGAGATGATTTCACTCTGAGTTGTAGAGTGTTATCTATCTCATTGTGGGTAAAAAATGCAATGGTCATCGATTAGGTAGCGTTGGTTCCATCTGGTGTTCCAGGGTTGTACTTGATCAGCCATTGCATTTGTTTTGTGGTCCAAGTCTGTTGGGGCGAATGTAATGTGCCTTTGATTTGGTTGTATCAATTAGTTAATGAAAAGTTGATGTTGAGCCAAAAAAAAAAAAAAATGGTCTCGACGATGGGCTACGGCTGCTCCGGTGTCAGTGGGTGACATATCCGGTGACACACAGTGGCTGATTGACCAATGGCGGTGATCGACGGTGATCGTCGAACGACTGGCCTGGTTCTCGAGTACATTTCTCCTCTCCTTCTTCTCCTTTATCTCTTTGCTTCTAAGGGAGTTCGATCTACAACGGCGGTGGCTTAGCTTGGGATGAGAGCAATACAACAACGAAAACAGCCACGATGCCAACAACAACAAGCCAACGATTATGATGGTGAGCTCCGACGGGGTTAGCGTTCCCAACTCTCCTCTCTCGCCAGAAACAAAGATGGCGCCATACGTATGTATTTACATGTACACGAGATATAAGCAAAACGCAAAACCCTTGTCTTTTGTTCTTTTGATGGCAATAGGGCCTAATGGGCTGCAATTTCAAAATGGCTTACGTTCTAATGTTACACCTCACCTTCTCCAGAGATCACTCTCGGATTTAACAGGGATTGAGCGCCACAGAATATCCATATTGGAACAGAGAGGTTGAACCTCAGTAATTATCTTTGTTTCAAGGAGGAGGCCAGATCGGTAGGATCAGACTCGAACCTCTAGATTTCGTCGCGAGCCCTCAGTAGAATCCTTTTCGCACTACTATGCACGTCAGATTCACCATAACCATGGATAAATTATATTAAAAAAACAAATACACACACACACACAATTACTTTACAAAAATTATGTATTCTACATCTCAGTTAGCAACCACAATCATGTGCACCATTGAACAAACGACAAGAGCCATGGATCTCTTTGTTGAGTATAAATAACACACATTTGTTTGGTGTCATATCAGAAGTTGCGGTGGCTCCATTGATATTGAATGTGATGCAGTTATGTGTATAAGGATTGAAGACCCATAAGGATTACACAAAACACAAAACACGTTGTAACAAACTATTTGGATTTTTGTCTCATATTTTAATTTGCCATCAGCTTATTAGACATAACTAGAAGATATTTGTTTCTAGAAATTTCTACAACCACAATAAAGAAATTAAATGAAGAAACACAAAACTTTATTGACAGAATACAAGTATTATTTAAACTCTCTACTCATACGCATATATATATTTATAAAGCTAATGATATTTAAGAACGTCATCATAATTACACAAGTTAGCACGTACATACAAAATATATATAGCCAGCAAAACTAATAAGGAATAGTGACTCCCTATTAAGTATCCTGATTCAAATATATCAAGTAATTAACACAAAACTCTAATAGATTTGTTTTTCTTTATCTGGTTAACCAAAAAGAAAAAGAAGAACAAGATTTTAAACTATCCTTAGTGTGAATTCGATTGCCATTAAGATAAGGTTTGGTCCACGCAGCGTTTACACACAAAGTCTACAGAGAATGTGATGATAAGTGTATCATACGAAGTTTGTGGTTGCTAAATGTAGACCAACTAATATTTAAACGAGCCTTGTCTCATCAGCATTTCATCAATACAAGCTTATAACTTTCCACATATATATTTTGCAATCAAACAAATCGAAAGATGAAAGGCAAAACTTTGATTCTAAGTGTGCTCGTAATGAGTCTTGTCATGGCGCAGATTCAAGTCGAAGCAAAGAGTTGTTGCTCGAGCACGACTGCTAGAAACTGTTACAATGTATGCCGTCTTCCTGGAACTGCTAGGGAAACTTGTGCAAAACTTTGTGGATGCAAAATTATTAAGGGGAAAAAATGTACTACTCCGCCATATATACATGCCATTCTTGAAAACTCTGGTAATTCCATACTTTTTTCTTTGTTGTTTCATTAAGTTATATCTTTTACATGTTGGACCAAGATTTTCACGATCCAAGAACTTTTTTTTTTTAATTTATTTAAGGTGATGCTGTCAACGAATATTGTAAGTTGGGTTGTGCATCCTCTGTGTGTGGTACCTTGACCACTCTCCAGAACTCCGGTAACGTGAAAACTCATTATTATTATTATTATTATAATAATTATTATTATTATTATTATTATTATTATTATTAGATTTCTGGAACAAGTAAAAAATCACTTAATTTTAATTTTGTTTCGGTGAAATAGATGCAAGTGAAATTGTGAGTGGAGCAGTTGTACAATGCACCGAGGCATGTTCTGAGTTCTGTACCAAGGACTCATCCAATGCAGTTGAAACTGCCTAATAAGGATATCCAAGAACTGTGTTGTTGTTTTTGCTGTTTTCAATAATTGTCGTGTATGTGACAAAAAATGCTAGAGTCTTAAGCAAGCATCTACTATTTCCAGGATTTCTATGTGACGTAGAAGAAGGTCATTGATCCCTAGATTGTTTACCCCTTCTACTTGCTATTATCCAAATAAAGAATAATAATGTGTCCTTATCTTCTATCTACGATCAAAACTCTCGCATTAACGTAATGTTCTTACAATCAGTTCATATCTTGACAACATCCAATGCAAACTTAGCAAAACAGTTAAGACTTACAAATCTCAAATTATATAATTCATTGTATGAACCATTCAGCATGCAATCGATAGGTTGAAGTAATGGAAAACTTATAGTCATGATTGTTAGAGTAGTAACCCAATAACTTCTTGGAGCAAGTTCTTCTAGTTAATCTTACAAGCAAAAGTTTCTTGAGAGCAAAGACTAGTATCAGACGGAGCAAGAGAAGATTGCAACCTCGCAGTCCCAAATTAAAGATGCACATTTTTTGGGATCAAATGATGGCCCAACTTCATCAGACATAATTCCTCCTTCCGGAGCTGGACACGAAAATGTTCGGTGTTTACGGATATCTCTTATTAGCAATTTCGAAAATGTTCTTCGGCATTTAGTAAAGAGACTTACCTAAGGGAAGCACTTACATACAAAGAGTAAACAACGATATATTGCCCGCGTTCAACGATCTTTTCTTTTTATAGTAAGCTCGAAATATTTATCTATATAACACTGCGAATGGATGATAAAATATTTTCTTGCATTCGAACACTTTGAAATTGAAAAGGCTTTTGTCGTAAAGGAAAATCAAAATATAATCTTTTTTGGTTATGCAACTTAGTATATTGTGCCAATGCAAAATCATATCTATATATATAACAAATATTTTTCTGAAACCCATATACATACTTAGTAAACCAATCCACATTCTTAAATGAAGATTCAATGTGCTATACGTATTTCCAATGGCATGTACAAACCAATCGATATTTCAACAAAAAATAAAACTTTATTCAGAAAAAGTAAACAAATCATGGCCACAAGTTAAGCATTCATCATGGTCCCGCGAAAAACAAACAAAAAGAAAACACTGATATATTGCCCACGACAAACAATCTATTCTTTTTACAGTAAACCCGAAATATATATATAAATGGGTGAGTTACTATACTATGTCGTAAATCGATGTTTATTACTAGAATGGGGGGTACGGTGTTTTGATCAAAAATGGCAAAATAACCTTTGGAAAATTGTGTTAGGAAAAAAATAATTACGAAACATGCCATCGTAATTAAAAGCCACGTAGGAAAGAGATCGTTAAAAGGGAGCTGTTTTTGGAGGGAAAATTTCCCGCCAATCCATAAGTCTACCATTGTAGTTACGATAGAGTTATATGAGGTTGGTAGAGTTAGCGAGTAGATGTATGGATTTTCTGAGAGTTATGCGGTAGATTGAAGTAGAATGGTGATAGAGATATAGTTTTATGGTACAGTTAAAAAACTAATAGAGTTACGCGAGAGAGTTATAAATAGCTATGGTAGAGTTAGTTAAAAATGTAGAGTTTTACGGTAGAGAAAGTCACTGCCGTAGACTTAAATTCTTAGAGTTATGGGCGAAATAGAGATATGCGATAGACTTAATTGTAGTGGTGGTAGAGTAAGAAGGTAGAATTGAGTTATATGGCAGACAAATAAATAGTGACAGCAGAGTTATCGTTTCTGATAGAGTTATCGGTAAGAATAGAGTTTTTAAATTATGTTATGGTAGAGTTACTGCTTACTAAAATAGGATAAGATTCATATACTTAGCATTTCGTGTGGTGATAGAGTTAATAATTGAACGTAGATTTAGGTCATCGTTTTACAAGTATCTTATTATATAAACCTTGGTTCTGAAAGTTAGTAACTCACCAGATCGTGACACGTGTTAATTTTAACGATCAGAGATCAAAGTTAAAAACTCACCAGATCATGACATGTGTCAATTTTAACGATCAGAGATCAAAGTTAGTAACTCATCAGATCATGACACATGTCAATTTTAAAAAGTTAGTAACTCATCAGATTGTAATACGTGTTAATTTTAACGATCAGAGATCAAAGTTAAATACTCATCAGATTATGACACGTGTCAATTTTAACGATTAGATATCAAAGTTAGTAACTCATCAGATCGTGACATATGTCAATTTTAACGATAAAAAATCACAGTTTTCAAGATTTGTGAAGGCACATGCGAAGAAAACGAAAATCATGGAGAACCGATTGGCATTCTTAAGAAAAAAGCTTGAACTAATCTCTTTTTATTATATTAAAAATCTTATTATATAAAGTTGGGTTTTCAAATTAGCCACATGTCAAATATACTGATGAAATGTTGACAAGTGTCAAAAATTAAACAGCTAATTAAAAAATAACATTAAATCTAAATAAAATTTACATGTTTATCTAAAAAAAATTTCTTAATCAAAAAGGAAACTTAACAAAACTAATATATTTTCCATTGTAAGCTACTTATGCTATACGTGTTTTGTCAATAAGATTTTGACATGTATAAACAAAAAAGTAATTCACTAAACATGTATATTATTATTAATAAATTATGTCAAAAGAATAAGTTGAGAATAATTAATAAATTATCCTCCTCTCCAGGATATCGTCGCCCTACTTTTGATTCGGGTAAAAATAAGTTGAGAATTTATGATTCGAGAATATTTGAGACGAAGTCATAACTTTAAGTTGTTTTGGTACAATTGAATACTTCTGAAGAGTAAATAGGTCGTTGATCCTTAACATGATTATGACATATGTCATGTTTTGGATTGTATATAGTATAAAGTTTCTATTTTGTATATCTGAATTATCTAAGACTTATATATACTATCATGATTATAATTTTCAAATTTTTATTTTTATTATATTATATTAAATTTCTTTCAATTTCTCAATTTTTATTGGGTTAGTCATAAAATCATAGTGATTGAGTAAATAATTTTTACCAGTTGTTCATCCAATATATTTGGAGCAAAACAATTTTAGTAATTATAAGAACTATAATTATGCTAAAATGAAAGTAAAGCAACATAAAATTTGTTTAATTTGTTTAGAAGACATTTTATAGGTGGTGATAAAGAGCATACTTTAACAATAAAATAATTTTGGGTTTAAGAACATATTTTTAATGGTAAAACATAGAGTAAAATAGTATGTGGTTATTTATTAGATGTTGCTTTGATGAATTTGTTGCATGTAAAATATTTTGTGAATAAGTTGTGAAACGTTTTTGAAATTTGACAATAGTAATATTTGTAATGATGAATATTTGGCAAAAGTTTTAGTGGGATATAATTTAGCTTTAAATTATTATAATAATTGTTATAATATATTAAAAATATAGAAATGTAAATAAATGTATGAAGGTAAATACAAATATTCTCTAACTTAAATTATTTATATATTTACTTTAGAAAACAAAAATTTCTTTATATATTTTTGAAAAATTGTTTTAGATTTAGAATTTATTTTTCAAACAATTTTTAATCCCGCACATCGTGCGGGCCCTTATCTAGTTTTTTAGGTTAAATGAAGTAACCTAAATGGTGAAAAGACAAAAATAGCCTTAACGAAGAGATAACTGAATTTTGTACTAAGTATAAATTGAGAAATAATGTGAGTCTCGAAGTTTTTGAGTGGATTTTCCAACCGACTAAAGAGAATTAGAGTTTTATCTAGGATTCTATGTAAAGATCTAATTGCAAGGAAACCAATGCAACTAATGGCTTGCAAATCGAAGTTAATCTTCATGTGCAAAACTCCTTAGAATTCGGCTCATAATCATCAAATCTATTGAAAAAAAACATTGTGTTGATTTGCATGGTTCGTATGCGCATGTTCTAAGTTAGCTCATACTTATCTTCATGATCTAAAAACAAACCATGTTGTTTTTATTTGCATGGTTCGTATGCACATGTTCTAATCGAGTTTGAGGCAGTTGACTTGTCGGTTTATAAAAGTGATCAAGACAATTGGATATATGCACAATAACTCTAACGGTGGTATGAAGCTACTCAAAAAGTCGATGAAGAGCAAAATGATAAATTTTATAAATTTCAAAAGAAGACAATATAGCAACGGAGGATGTTCTAATTTGTATTTATCCAACCATACAAATAGAGGTATACAACAAGACTATATAAAACACTAGAGCTAATTGTTGTTATTGCACCCTCAGTATCCCAATCCAGATTTTAGTCTCAGAGGGTCATTCTTTGATAACTTGTACTCACCTACACAAATCGCTTGCATTGTAACCTGAGAAATCATAAAAAGCCAAACAAGCAAGTGTTAAACAAGTGAGAAATCTTTTAAATTATCATACCTTTACAAGAACCAAGAAGGGACAAACTGTATACAATAAACTCCCAATATAAAGGCAAAAACATTAAACCAAGTAATCATCAATTTGATAACCGTATAGTGTATCATACAGTCTGTATGACTTCATTCACATATATGGATTCAAAACTAGAAGCGGTTTCACTTTCCAATTACTTAAACAGAGGCAAAATGAAGCCATAAAGCTACTAAATTCGTCTGTCTTGATGCAGAGTACAAACAGAGTGCCAAAACAACCTAGAAAATTATGGAACTTGGTGGAAAGATACACAACAGACATACAAAACCACAGAAAAAAACAAATCTTGATTTAGGTTTACGGTTTTAAAGTTATGACCAAATTCCCAACACATAAGCAGAATGACAACCCTGCGAACAGTCAACTTTGGAAGCAATTTCCCACAGAAAAAAAACCGCACCTTGTTCGTCATCTTCCTCGTCATCTCCACTCTCATCTTCTTCTTTTGGTGGTGGGGACATCTTTGAAGCCTTAGTGTGAGATTCAGAGTGGCGAGGCTGCATGAGATAACAAAAGGAGTAAATAAAGATAAGAACCCAACCCAACATTGATTATTATTAGCTAGACTGTGAGAGAGAGAAAAAAAAAAGAATGGAGTAAACAGAAGCTTCTACCTTGGCACCGATAGATTTGCTTCTGCTACTGTTGTGGTTGTCAACCTCAAAAATGGTTGGGAGATCATTTATCATCTGGAAGAGCCTCTTCCTGAAAACAATTAACGAGTTCAGATGTCAGAGAATATAAAACAATTAACTCTTCAACATTCAAGAGAGGAACTAGAGGCTCTCACATGAACTTTGAATTTAATATAGTCAGTAAAATTGATTCAGCTTGATGTGAAACACAACACTTATGAGTTCACTTTTTATTCATAGAACAAGATATCTTGAGTTTAAAGGAGATTGTAACAACAATAATTGGGTGAAACAATGCCAAAAAGGTTGCAGGTACCATGACGGTTATTGTAATTACCCTATGATGAGAAACCACACAGAACACTAGCTTTATCATAGTTACGTATATGTTAGAAACCAAAAGCTCATGAAGCAAAACAAAAAAAATGCATTTTCCAACACGAATTCTTCCCTAATCCAGACCCAAAAGGAACTCATCTTAACTTGAGTAAAAAAAAAAACAACTCTTGAAAACCAACTAAACAAGCAAAGAATCAATGTGTTACGAAGCTATACAAAGATGTACCAGAAGACTATCTTTATTTCGAATGTGTAATTTATGTCATGTTTCTATTTACCTTCCCTCATGAGCTTGCCATGCTATAACATTGCCTGCTTCTTCTTCTATAACTGGCTATTCTCCAGGGACAGCGTTGAGTGTGTCTGAAGAAGTGAAGCCACTGTCACTGATAAATCTGCTTCCACTGTATACAAAACGAGATTGCTATTAGTTAATAATACCAGATTCAATGTGCTAGGTATCTGACGAAAGAATTACAAATGTAACTATACACAATCATCTAACCCAACAAAAAAAAGGCGTCAAATGCTAAAGGCGATATCGTTTCTCTAAACTACGAAACAAACATTTTGAGGCGTCAAATCAAAAGTCTAAGCTGAATACAAACCTGGCGAAGATACATCAGAAGCTAAAGGCGATATCTTTTCTCCTTGGCTCGAACCAGCATCATTCACCGATAGCCAAAACGAAGTCCGCAACCTTAAATCCGCATGAAAAGAAACGCAACCGAAAGAGACCTCCACCGCCAACTCCTGAAGCAGATACCACTACCACTACCTAATTCGAGAACCCTGCTTCTCATCGAAAGCCATGCCTCGGCGGAAGAAAAAACCACCAATCCAAAATACCACTCAAACCTTCCTCATGTCGGAATCGAACCACCGCAACCCCATTTCTCATTCTCAAATCTCCAATCAAAGCCGCAACAAACAAGAAAAAGAGAAGCAAAAGCTTCTGGCCTGAGAAAGGGAGGTCGGAACCGGCGCTAGGTCAGCCACCGCGATCCGGCCTCAGATCTACATTTTTTTCCGGCGGCTAGAGCTCGAGAGAAAAGAGAACTAGGTTTATATTTGTTTTTCTTTGGTTTTATATATATTTAAGTTTCTTTAAACCAAAAAATAATTCATAATGGCACTTATGTAATTCAAAGATTATAAAGGTGGTTATATGACTTTTCCCAACAAATGTATACTACTCTAGTAAGTGAAACGAATAAGGACCTATTCTAGTAATAAACACCGATTTATGTACTAGTATAGTCATTCTTTCTATATATATACATAGATATATTATTTTTCTGGTTGAACTGAATTTTATAGTATCAGTAAACATTTTGTTTTATCGATCACGAAAGCTATAAAATATTTAGTACTCTAGAATTATCAGTTAACTCTAACACACTTACTCGATGGATGAAACTTATTTCAAATATTTTAGCACACCACTCAAATTACTAGGCAACAACCATTTATTTGGTCCCATTATCTATATATACATTTTTTGAGACATTTATAAAATAAATTATAAAGTTGGCACTTATTTACAGGCATGTCATGGGCATTAAATAATTTATTTAATAAACATATTAAATTTACCTATATTCAAATCTTATTATAGAAACTAAATGTTTTAAAAGGTAACAAACATAATTGGAAATGTATGTAGATTTTATTTTCTTATTTTATAAGAAGATGAATGAAGAGGTTCACCCCTAGGAATTAATCCAAGTATTATTCTTTACTTGATAAAAATTTTAAAAATTGATTTGATAAAAAGTGACTTTTAATTCATATACTATATTTTACTTTCATGGGTTTCGTATGATGAGTTTTTGCAAATTAAAAATATTTGAACATGTTGCGTGATCCGCCTAGCATGGCGGATTTGGACTATAGAACCAACACTAAAATTATTAGTTTATTTCATATACTCACTACAAAAAATATATACATTGATAGCACCTCGTAATAGCACTAATTTCAAAACTGCTATCAAAGTTTAGTTTATAATTTTGTTACAATATGATAGCATTGTATAAACGCTATAATAGTGTTTTTAAGAAGCGGGAACTAAAATCACTTATTCCGCCAAACACTTAGCAAAATTTACCAAAAAATAAAAATACTAAACACTCTCGCTTCACTTATCGCACTCTCTCTCCTTCACTTCACCCCTTTTCTCTCGAAACCCTAAAATCTCGAGAGGCAATTCCTCGCCGTTGCCGCTTCTGAAGCACTGCCGGACTTAATTAAGCACCGCCGTTTCCATTCTTTTGGTTTGTTCGAGTCTCTCTCCCAGTTACCCGTAAATCTCTTACACATACCAATTGGTTCGCCAATCGCCGTCGCCGTCACCGCCCTCTGAAGTACCGCCGGAGTTAACTTCTGGATTTGAGCTCCACTATTGTTTTCTTCCTCATATGATTGTTTTATATAAGTTTTGATTTTTGGACATGCAATAGATTTTTTCAATTGATTCAGAGCATATTAGTATCCGATTAGTTACGAAATTGATTCACAGTTATGAAATTGGAACAATACACAGTTATTTTTCGACATGCAATAGATTTGTTTAATTGTATCCGATTAGTTATGTATCCAATTAGTCTCTTCAATTTTGTTTAAGTATCCGATTTTGTTATGTATCCAATTGAAACTTATACTCTTTCTCTAATTATGTTTTGCAAGTGTTGCTAAGTGTACATCTTGGAACTGAACAAGATTTTATTTATCTCCATTTACAGCACAGGTTAGTTGCTTCTTTCTTTCTGTCTCTTATGTGTATTGAACAATTTTTTTTTCTGTTTGGTTGTTTCTAAATATTGTTTGTGATTGCTATTGATTTAATATATGTGATATAGTTGTCTAAATACTGTTTGTGTTTTTGATTGCTATTGATTTAATATATGCGATATATGTGTGTGTGATTGTGATTCATGTCTAAGATTCTGTCAATAAATCGTATATGTTGTTTATGTAGTAAGGTTAGATCATATAATGGTGGACAAGGATTGGGTGCATCTTTGTAGGTATATCATTGCATAAATTATTCTGGTTAGGCTAGCTTAAGTAGGGGTTTAGAGAGTTTACCTTTTTTTTTCTCTTCAATTATGCAATGAAGAGCTGATCCAGCTTACAAGAGAGGGCTATAAATTTTGTACGAGTTGTGGCTGCTGATTTGGGAGATGGTGATATGATTATATGTCCTTGCATTGACTGTCGTAACATTGACCGTCACTCAGCCAGTGTTGTAGTTGACCATCTTGTTACAAGGGGTATGGATGAGGCTTATAAGTGGCGGTCAGATTGGTATCATCATGGAGAGTTAAAGTCTGGGGTTGAAGGTGACAATAAAGCCAGTCAGTTTAATGATGAGATATATGGGTTATATCAAGCTGTTGAGTTCATGGATGATGACTTTGTCAGAAATGCTGAACTCGGTGAGATTGCAGAGTGTGAGGACAAGAAAGAAGATGAGTTTCTTGCAAAGCTTGCAGATGCTGTAACACCCTTATATCCAAGTTGTGTTAATCACAGTAAACTCTCGGCAATTGTGTCCCTATTCAGACTTAAGACACAGAATGGCTGGAGACATTGCCGGAAATGTTACTAGAGGACAATGTGCTACACACGTCACTATATGAGGTGAAGAAATTTCTTAAGTCATTTGATAAGGGCTACCAGAAGATTCATGCATGTGTTAATGATTGCTGCTTATTCAGAAAGAAGTACAAGAAGCTCGATAATTGTCCTAAATGCAAGGCTTCTAGATGGAAGACGAACATGGTTACTGGTGAAGTAAAGAAAGGTGTTCCACAGAAAGTGTTATGCTACTTTCCCATAATCCCACGGCTGAAGAGAATGTTGAGGTCCGAAGAGATGGCTAAGGACTTAAGGTGGCATCAGACTAACAAGAGCAACGATGGTAAACTCCGCCACCCTGTGGATTCAGTAACATGGGATCAGATGAATGCCAAATATCCTTCCTTTGCAGCTGAAGAAAGGAATGTGTGGCTTGGTCTTTCCACAGATGGATTTAATCCATTCAATATGAAGAACAACAACTACAGTTGCTGGCCTGTTTTGCTAGTAAACTACAATTTGCCACCTGACTTATACATGAAGAAGGAGAACATCATGCTTACATTGTTGATACCTGGACCACAACAGCCTGGTAATAGCATTGATGTATACTTAGAGCCGCTCATAGAGGATCTTAACCATCTCTGGAACAATGGAGAGACAACATATGATGCATTCAGTAAATCAACTTTTAATCTGAAGGCAATGCTGCTTTGGACGATTAGTGACTTTCCGGCTTATGGGAATCTTGCAGGCTGCAAAGTAAAGGGTCAGATGGCCTGTCCATTAGGTGGAAAAATACAGACAGTTTGTGGTTGAAGTTCAGCCGAAAACATGTCTATATGTGCCATCGAAAGAGACTGCCACCAAAGCATAGTTTCATATTAAAGAAGTCGTGGTTTCATGGAAAAACTGAACATGGGAGAAAAGGAAGGATATTGTCTGGGCAAGAAATTTCTCAAAACCTAAAAAATTTCAAAAATAACTTTGGAAATTGGAAACGATCTGCGCGCAAGAGGAAAAAGACTGGGTGTACTAGTATAAAGTCTGATAAAGAGGAGTTATCTAGTGAGTCAGAAGAGGATGAAGAAAATGATGTAAATGTAGATGAGGGAGAGTTATCAAGATGGAAGAAAAGGTCTATATTTTTCAAGTTACCGTATTGGGAAGTATAATTTTATTTTCGAATTTTATAGTTATTTTCCATTACACTTTGTGTAAACTTATAGTTATTTATTGTATTTGTTCTGTTTATTTCTTAGGATCTTCCTGTGAGGCATAACTTAGATGTTATGCATGTAGAAAGGAATGTGGCTGCAAGTATTCTCTCTAATTTGTTACAGTGTGGGAAATCAAAGGATGGTCTAAATGCCCGTAAAGATTTGGAGTATCTTGGTATAGAAGGATTTGCACCCTAGGATTCAAGGGAAAAGAACATATCTACCTGCAGCTCCTTGGTCTTTATCAAAGAAAGAGAAAAAAATATTATGTAGTCGTCTTGTTGATTTCAAAGGACCAGATGGCTACTGTTCAAACATAGCGAGAGGCGTATCTTTAGACGACTGCAAAGTAACAGGTCTGAAATCACACGACTATCACGTGTTAATGTAGCAACTCCTTCCGATTGCACTTAAAGGTTTGTTGCCAAAAGGTCCTAGGCTAGCGATTGTACGCTTATGTGCATTCTACAACCACTTGTGTCAGCGAGTAATTGATAGAGAGCAGATTTTGGTAATGGAAGCTGAGGTTGTTGAAACGATATGCATGTTTGAAAGATTTTTTCCGCCAAGTTTCTTCGATATCATGGTGCACTTGACGGTTCATCTAGGAAGGGAAGCTCGGCTAGGTGGACCAGTCCATTTTAGATGGATGTACCCTTTTGAGAGGTATAAATTTTCTCTTTTTGTTACTGTTAATATGTTCATTTTGTTCATTTCTAACCTATAAGTCTTCAACATTTCACAGGTACATGAAAGTTCTCAAAGACTTTGTGAGAAATACTGCGAGACCAGAGGGGTGTATTGCTGAGTGTTATCTAGCCGAAGAATGCATTCAGTTTTGTAGTGAATTCTTAAAGAAGTCTACAAACGTACATGAAAAGCTAGATAGAAACACTGACTATGATAATAGTTCTATTCTAGAGGGTCGTCCTATATCCGCTGGAACTTCCATAACTCTTTCAGAAATGGATAACAAAACAGCTCATCTTGCTGTCATCCAAAATATGGCTGTGGTTGAACCTTATATCGAGTAAGCATATTTTTTTTTTCTCTTATCATTTACAATTACATTTGCAGTCTCTCATGAAACTTATTATTATTAATTTTGTACAACTGAGCATCTTCAGCATCTACAAGACACAAATGGAAGATGTCGACATGATGCATCAGTTTTATGGGCTACGCACACTGAGAATTTTGCATCTTGGTTAAAACTACAGGCAAGTTTCATCAATTCTACTATTTTTGGTTATTATTTAATGTTTATGTTTGATACCACTTGATTAAATTTCATCAAGTCTGACTTTTTATTTTGTTTTATTTGTTGTAGATACCACTTGATTCAGACTGCTATGGAGAAGTTCTAAAATGGTTGGCTTATGGTCCACGTTGCACTGCACGGTCATATACGGGTTACATAGTGAATGGTCAACGGTTTCATACAAGATCAGTTGATAGGAAAAATCAGAATAGTGGGGTTTTTTATGAGGCGACGTCAGTCTGTAGGGCTAGTGCGAAAGACACTTCACAAGTGGTTGATTTGGTATCCTACTACGGCAGAGTGATAGACATCATACTGTTAAATTATAATGTTTTTTATGTTCCTCTTTTCCGGTGTCAATGGGCAGTATTGGGTAATGGAGTTAAGATAGAAGATGGTTTCACATTAGTTAATTTGAATCATAGTCAAGTCTCCTTTTTAAGAGATCCATATATATTAGCCTCGCAAGCAAAGCAGGTGTTTTACTTACGGGAAGACGCAGAATCAAGTTGGCATGTTGTTATGCGAGGTCTTTCAAGAAGATATAAGAAAGATTTGGATGATGGGATTGGAGACATTGGACCATTACCGTCAAATGTGGACATGGATGAATCTGAAAATGCCCGAAATGATTGTGAAGGCATATATGTCTGAAATGGAGTTTGTTAGTCATTTACATTCTTCTAATTGTTTATTTGCTATGTCTGATGAGTGCTTCATAATTGTTTGATTTGTAGTTGTGTTTGTTTGTTATGTTTGATGACTGCTTGGTAATTGTTTGTTTGCTATGTCTCATGACTGGTTATTAATTAATGACATGGTAATTGTTTATTTTCAGGTGAATTGACATGGGACGACCGAAGAAGAATGTAGGGAACATAAAAAATAAAAAGAACTCTGATGAGCCAGAATTCGTGTGTACATTGCTTCCACAAACTGAGCAGCCTACAAGAGAGCAGCCTACAGGAGAGCAGCCTTTAGGAGAGCAGCCTTTAGAAGAGCAGCCTTTACAAGAGCAGCCTTTACAAGAACAACCTTTAGAAGAGCAGCCTTTAGAAGAGCAGCCTACACGTAAGAGAAAGCGAGGACCAACAAGGATGAAAGACATCGCAAAGGATCCAAATAGCAGAGTACATGTAGACTTCACTTTCATGGGAGAACATTATGGTCCTGGGTCTGTTAAGTTGTCATCGTATCTGGGTCCATTGGTACGAGAACACGTTCCTGTGACAGTTGAAAAATGGTCAAAAATTACTGAGGATGTCAAGACAGTGCTTTGGAAATCTGTCCAGATAAACTTTTCTCTACTTTGACATCTACTTACTTAATAGCTGGTTTAAATATTTATTCTTAAAATGTGATTGATTACACGTAAGGTTTGAATTAGACGAAGATTACCAAAAGACTGTCGTGCTTAAATAGATGAGAGGCTTGTGGAGGTCATCAAAGTCACGACTGGTTAAGAAAATTAGGGAGGCTCACACTAACCAACAAATGATGAATATGCGACCTAAGAATGTTAATCCAAATTGTTGGTGTAAATTTGTGAAAAACAAAACTAGCAATGAGTTTAAGGTATTATTTTTTAATTAAGTTAGTTAATTTTATGTTTGTTTTTGGATCTAATATGACATATCTACAATCATGCGTTAGGTCCTAAGCGATAGCTATAAGGAAAGGAGACGCAAACAGATACCACACACTTGTAGTTGCAAAGGAATGGTTAGACTAGCTGAAGAATTGGTAAGGTTAATGCAATTACGTTGTTAATTCTCAGCACTTAAAAAGTATTTTGAATGATATATTGTTTATTTGTTTAGAAACAAGAAAGTTCAGATCATTCTGAAGTGTCAAGACTAAAGGTGTGGGTGAAATCGCGTACTAGAAAGGATGGGACACCCGTGAATACAAATGCAGCTGAAAAAATTGTAAGTTATAATTTAGTATGCTCGTTAATTAGGTTTTTAGATTAACTCGTTAATTTATATTTAAATTATACTGTTTTCACCTGTAAATGACTACATTTGCAGGAAAAGGCAGCAGAACTTGTTAATTCTGATAATCCATCAGTTGCAATAAATGTAGGACAAGATACACTAACCCAACTCTTAGGACCAGATAATCCTGGTCGATTGAGGGCAATGGGCAGAAATATGAGTAAGACCAAATTAGCTTGTTTCCAAGTTAAGCACAAGTGTTTCGTTGAAATGGAAGAGAATCAAATTAAGCTCAAGCACAAGGTTACTGAACTACAAAATGAAATTTTTAATCTGAAGAACCAGGTAATGCACTATTCTATTTGTACAATAAGCTGATTGATAATGATGTAAACTTTGTTTCATATTTTTCTTGCATTTTACAGAGACAAGCAGCTGAAGTTGGTGAAAATTCAGCTGCAAGGGTAAGTGATTAATAATCCATTATATTGATTTCTTTATAACTATACACTCTGTTTTTTATTTAATAATCTAAATTTGCGTAGAGTGTGAACAAAAAAAACACAACCAAAGTGTATTTTGATTGACTAGGCTGGTGATGCTGTGAATGTTGCTGAGGGACGTATTATATCGACGGATCCAGATGATGTTGTGAATGAGATTCGTTTAGGTCCTTTAGATTATAAAGTATTGGTTGACACTGCCACTGTACCCGAAGCATTCCTTTGGAGACCTGCTAGTGAAATGTTCACGATTGAAGAATCTGTTGGGCACATGATTGCATGGCCTGCCACGAAGTGTGTTAATCTAGAACAGGGAGACCACGAAGAGGATATGACACCACTTGTAAAGTTTCTATCTTGTTTATTAATTAATAAGTTTGTACATATTATAGATCATCTAGAATACTAAAGTGATTTATTAATGTTTTTTACAGGGCACAAGAACCAATTCTTCGAACAAATGCAAACTACTTGATCTGTCTGACGATGATGTAGTTGTTGCTGAAGGCCGTTGGAACACACAAGATCAGAAAGCTTTGGTGAATGGACTTCCACTCGGACCAAAGGGTGTCAAAGTTTTTGTTGATGTGGTACGCGAACCCAACACATTTATTTGGAGGCCTACAGTAGATGTGACATACATAGAGGACTGTTTACTGTCTTTTGTAGCATGGCCTGTCACCAAGGTTGTCTTTGAAAACAACCTAGATGAAACAGGTCAGTTATCTCCTACTCAAAAGTCTGCATCTAAATCGCATAAGACACAAACCTCAGCATCATGCGAGAAGTCTCCAAGAACAGTTCAAAAATCTAATGCAATGGAAACTCAAATAGCTGCACAATCACCTCTTCGAAGATCTCCGGTAACTTATATTTATATGTTCTGAGAAGTTGATTATGGTTATCTCTCGTTCCTGTAGTAATTGGTTGATATTGTCAAATTGTCAGCGAAAAAATGGAGCTATCAAGGAAAATCAGAAGTGTAAGTTAATGGATATTAGCGGAAGGAAGCGGGTTGTTGCTGAAGGACGGGTGCATTCAACTGATCTAGAGCAAAAGGTACACTGTGTTCGCTTGGGTCCTAACGCTGTGCGAGTTTGGATAGATATAGTCAAGGTAGATGACGCAGCGGTTTGGAGGCCATCAGATGAGATTGAGTATATGAGAGATGCACTTGGTTCATCAATCGCATGGCCAATTGATCAGTTGGTTATCTATTGACTGTTATAAACTGATGCTTTTGGTAAGTATTATTTACTGTGATCCTTGTGCTTTTAGTATTTCATGTGCAACACTGATATAAGACAATGTCCATTATTGCAGGGGATGAAGCAACTTTGGTCCAGCTAGTTTAAGACAACTTTGGTCCAGACAATGTCTTATGTATTTCGAATTTGGAATGTTTTATGTTGTGCATTTTGGATTTGGAATTGTGTTTGGTATTGTGCTTGGGATGTTATTCACAATGCTTTTGAGATCTTATATAAATGGTATCTTTTTCGGAAAATTACAGATTATATATATTACATATGATAGCATGTTCTATTTTAAAAGATAGCACTAAGTCATCTATATAATAGCAGGAGAAAAATGTTATATGCAACTATAATAGCAAAAAAAAAAGATGTTATAATATACATCATAGAGAATAAACTTAATTATGTAATAAGGTAATACAACACGAAAAAGAGTTATGAAAACATAAATTACGGCAAAAAATATTTGCTATTGTACAATGATATATCATAGCACCCAATTTGAGTTGTTAGAAAAAATTAAAAATTTTTATAAATTGTTATGAAAAAATAAAATTAAAATTTTTATAAATTGTTATGAAAAAATAAATAACGGCATTCAGATATTGCTACGAAAAAACTAAATTAAAACATTTAACTAACGTTATTGTATATGAACTTATTATAGCTCAGAAAAATAACGCTATCGTAGATGGGGTATCTACCATAGCTGCCGATATAATAGCATTTATGAAATCGCTATGTATTACATATGATAGCATATTTTCCAAGCTAACAATGTACGTCTTTCTTGTAGTGACTATAAATTTGTAGTTATAGTTTGGAAAATTAACTTAAAAATTGTTTAGTGTATGAACTACAAAATATTACACATACTACAATACATCCTTAATATTCCCAAAAAAAAATTGTATACACATAAAAATATACACTAACATACCATATATGCATATATCTCTGTTTAATTATTGAAAACAAAACTAAATCTTTTAAAATTTTATATTCTATCTAATAATAAATTTAATGTAATAAGGTTTTAAACTGTATAAAACGTAAGAAGGAGAAAAAATATTCTAAATAAAATTAAAAATTAATTAATTAGAAATTTAAAAATAAAATAAACTAAAAACTATTATTTAAAATACAATAATTTATAATTTAGTCACGCAGTGTATCGCGGGTGAAAACCTAGTATAAATCAAAACTCCAATACAAAACAAAAGAGTTTGTAAAAAAAAAAAACACGTTGTAACAAACTATTTGGACTTTTGTCCCACCCCAAATTATAAGAACATACATAATAATTACACGGTTAGCACAAATATATGCAATATATAACCAGCAGAACCAATACGAAATATTGAATATTAAGTATCAGATTGCAATTAAGATAAGGTTGGTCCACGCAGCAGGTACAGACAGACTCTAGAGCATGTGATGATAAACATATCATACAAAGTTTCTGGTTGCCAGTCGTAGAACCAACTAGTATATAAATGAGCCTTGTTTTTTTTTTTGTTAAAGATATATAAATGAGCCTTGTTTCATCACCATTTCATCAATACAATCTTATAACTCTCCACATATACATTTTGCAATCAAACAACTGAAAGATGGCAGGTAAAACTTTGATTCTAAGTGTGCTCATAATGAGTCTTGTCATGGCGCACATTCATGTCGAAGCAAAGAGTTGTTGTCCGAGCACGACTGCTAGAAACTGTTACAATGTTTGCCGTCTTCCTGGAACTGCTAGGGAAACTTGTGCAAAAATTTGTGGATGCAAAATTATCAAGGGGACAAAATGTCCTCAGCCATATACACATGACATTTTCGAAAACTCTAGTAATTTCATCTTTTTTTCTTTGTTGTTTCATTAAGTTATATCTTTTACATGTTGGATCAAGATTTTGATGCAAGTTCTAAGAATTTAATTTTTTAATTTTTTAAATTTAAGGTGATGTCGTCAACGAATACTGCAAGTTGGGTTGTGCATCCTATGTGTGTGATACATTAACCACTCTCCAGAACTCTGGTAATGCAAAAAGTCATTAATATATATTTTTTATTATTAATAGATTTTGGAGCATATAAAAAATCAATTAATTTTAATATTGTTTCTGTAAATTAGATGCAAGCGAAATTGTGAATGGAGCAGCTGTACAATGCACCGAGGCATGTTTTGAGTTTTGTACCAAGGGCTCATCCAATGCAGTTGAAACGAGAATTCATCTCTAGTGTCCCTATACCAGAAATTTATCTCTGCATTACCCCCACTTAATCTCACTACCCCTTTTTTTAACGAAAGGACGAAACTACCCCTCTAACAATTTTTAAAGAATAGTTGTACCATATATCTCCTAGTTGCACCTTGCATAGTTGTACCATATATCCCCTAGTTGTACCAGTTGCACCATAGTTGTACCAGTTGCACCTTGCATAGTTGTACCATATATCACCTTGCATAGTTGTACCATATATCCCCTAGTGGGATTCGAACCCTGGGCGCGCACGCGTGCGCATGGAGCTCACAACCACTAAGCTACTATGTTTTTCGTTGAACAATTACTTATTTAATTATATTTAACCTAAAACAATCTTCATTAAGGGTAATATTGTCCTTTTACCATTGAGGGAGTTTTGAAAATTTGTTTTGATAGAAAGGGTGTTATGAGATTTTAGCTCAGTTGAAACTGCCTAACAAGCATATCCACGAACTATGTCTTGTTGTTTTTCCTGTTTTCAATAATCGTCCTGTATGTCACAAAAAAATGCTAGAGTCTTGAGCTAGCTTCTACTATTTCCAGGTTTTCTATGTGACGTAGAATAAGGTCATTGATCCCTAGATTGTTTACCTCTTCTACTTGCTATTATCCAAATAAAAAATAAGAATGTGTCCTTATCTTCTATGATCAAAACAAACTCTCGCTTTAACGTAATTTTCTTACAATCAGTTCGATATCTTGACAACATCCGATGCAAACTTAGCAAAACAGTTAAGACTTACAAATCTCGGATTATATAATATCTTGTATGAGCAGAGCATTCAGAATGCAATCGATAGGTTGAAGTAGTGGAAAACTTTTTATTTAGTAATGGAAAACTTATAGTCATGATTGTTAGAGTAGTAACCCAACAGACCTTTCGTTTTGGTGAACAGTAACCCAATAGACTTTAAACACAAGGGAACGGTGAAATTCTCGGTAGTATATTGTGGACTGAATGATTACACCAAATACTTCTAATTATGAGTAGTTTAAAGCTAAAGCTAACGTTTGATTTTAGTGTTTTAGACTGCAATTAAATTGGCAAAGATAAGTAACCGGCTGTAAAAAATATTAATCCCACTACGTTTGATTTTAGTGTTTTAGACTGCAATTAAATTGGCAAAGATAAGTAACCGGCTGTAAAAAATATTAATCCCACTCATTATTAATAAATTTATTATTAAAATAAATAAATTTGTGAGTATAATTCTAAATATCTAAAACGAATCCAAAATATTAATTGATTTATTTATTCTGATCATAAATTTTAAAAAATGAAATAAAAAGGTAATTTTTTTTTCACTCTATCGCAAAGAAACAAATCGAGTTTCTCTATATATAAAGAAAACTAGGATTTAACCCATGGAACACCACGAGACAACTATTTAATTTTATTTATAATGATGTTTGATTTTAACGGTATTTAATTTAGTAATAAAATTATATATTTTTAATATTTAGTATTTTTTATATTTAAGCGGTATTACAATTATTCTTAAAGTATTATAATTTTATCTGGATAAAATACTAAAATTATGATATATAACTGTTTGTATAATGTATAATTAATCAGAATAATATTTTGTATTTATTTAAAATAATACTATTATTTTTTGTTTAATATATAATTATTTAATTTAACTGATTGTTTATTTTTTAGTGTATGCAGTTTAATACTTGATTTTTTTTTACTATTATATTGGGACACATATATAAAAACAAATTTTCTATTAATAAGGAATTTAGGTAGAATTAATTAGTTTCTATAAAAAAAATTGATTTTGCCAATCTACCATATTTTACTTATTGCTTTTAGTGCAATTTTGTAGGGACTAAAATTTTAAATAAGCAAAATTAAAAGGGTAGAACCCAAAATGTACTTCAAAAATGTATATATAGATAATAATAATATCTATTTCAAAAGCGAAAATAGAAATGAATTAAAGTAAATTTAGAGTTTATAGAAGAATGAAGATGGTGAGTTTGCGATGCTCTTATGTAGTACGATAGACTTTATAAGCTAATCTGGAGACGGGCTTCCTCACATATTGACATTTATGGAGGAGACACACAAGTGCAAATCGAATGCGACATTTGTCGATAAAAAGGTGGAATAAATAGCTCTACATCTTAGAGCTGCAAAGGAGGAGAAACTGGCAGTTCAGTCAGCAAAGAAATTCACCAATAGACTACCAATTATCCCTAGTCGAGAAAGATGACGTTTTCCACTCTCTAAGTTTTCATACTTTAATTTAATTATTGCATAGTAGTTATTTTATTTCCAAATTTCTCAGTATCAAGTAGAATTAAGAAAACGCAGAGATGTGGTGTGGGCTCAATCCGGTTTGACAAAGGTTTTGGAGCAAGTTCTTCAAGTCAATCTTACGAGCAAAAGTTTCTTGGGAACGAAGAAAAGCATCAGAGGGTGCAAGAGAAGATTTATAACTCTTTGACCGCCAATTTTCTTAGTGGACTCCATATCTACTACAAATCTATGAGCCAATATTACCCCTAGGAGTGAACCTAAGTATTTTTCTAAAATTATATTAGTTTGCTTTAAAAGTTTGAGAATGAAATAATAATCCTTTCACCACAGAATTTATTAGAATCACAACAATTATGATATTAATCCACTAAAACTAACTGTTAAAAAATGTTTTTTTCACTTATGAATAAGATTCACAAAAATCTCAACATAGTACATATTTTGGAAATCGATAATATTTAAATTTTTTGAGATACTGAAATTGCCCAACAATAATCTATTCTTTTTAGAGTAAACCCGCAATACTATATATACATATATATATATATAGATATAGATATATTATTCTTTTGGTTAAAGTGAATTTTTTAATTTAAGTGAACATTTAGTTTTTATCGATCACGAAAGCCTGTAAAATATTTACTACTCTAGAATTATCAGTTAACTCTAACACACTTACTCGAATGGGTGATTTTTTTTCCAAATATTTTAGTACACCACTCAAATTATTTAGGCACTAATCATTTATTTGGTCCCAACATATACAAAACTCCAATACAAAAAAAAAAAAAAGAAAGAGTTTGTTAAAACAAAAAGAAACACAAAACACGTTGTACAAACTATTTGGATTTTTGTCTCATATTTTAATTTGCGATCAGCTAGACAGAACTAGAAGGAGATTTGGTTATAACCTATAACTAGAAGAGATTTAGTTATAACTTATAACTAGAAGTATTTTCAAAAAAAAAAAAAACTTATAACTAGAAGAGATTTGGTAGAAGCTCTCACAACCACGAGAGAGTTGGTTAAAAATAAGAAAGAATTAATCAAATGTTATCCAAAAGTTGGTTTATTACTCAAATCTATAAATCTTTTGAAAATTACTAGAATGTTTAGTGCCCTGGGTGTAATTACAATTTACCCCTTGGGTTTTGTTTTCCGAATTTGAGTAAAAAAAAAAAATACACATCAACAAATTAAAATACACATCAGATATGAATTAACACGTCATTAAGCAGTTTTTTTTAGATCCACAGTTTTGTTTTCTCTCGTTTATATCAAAGAGAGGGAAAGTGAATAGTTTTAACTATTCACAAACCGCGAGAAAAAAAAATTATTGAAACTCTCGTCTCTCGTCGCCGGCGATACTGTCATTGTCCACTCTCTTGCCGTCAATCTCCCGCCGTCATCTCTCGCCGTCATCTCTCACCGTCTTTCTTCGTCGTCGCACTCTCTTTCTTCAATTGGCTCTCTCTCTCTCTTCGTCTTGTCTTCTTCGTCTTCGTCTATCCGGTATGTGTCGACTGTTTAATTTCGAGTTTTCTGACTGAATGTGGATTTTTTCGATGATTTACGGCTGATTGTCGCCGTTGTTAATGACGGCTGATTTGTTAGATTTATTCGATTCGATGGCTGATTTACTTTTTGTTTTATGTTGCGGCTCAGTTATTTTAGGGTTTACGGCTGATTTGTTAGATCTATTCGATTCGATGGCTGATTTACTTTTTGTTTTATGTTGCGGCTCAGTTATTTTAGGGTTTATGGCTGATTTGTTAGATTTATTCGATTCGATGGCTGATTTACTGTTTGTTTTATTTTGCGGACGGATGAGTTGTGACTGAGATATTTTGTGCTTTAGATCTGAGTTATGTGTTTGTGGATGAGTTATGTTATGCTTTATGTATGAGTTTGTTTTATGTTATGGCTGATTTATGTTATGATTTACTTATGAACTATAACAGATGTCGATGGTGATTATTTCTTCTGAGAACAAGCAAGGGATTACCCCCAAGACTATACGCTAAAATAGAGTGTAGAGATATAAACACAAATTTCAGGATGAAAGAATTCCCTCAGATTAGGGAATCAATAGGACTGGATGCGTGGGATGAAACGAAGAAAGTACCAATTGGAATAATCTCTAAGCTAGTTGATAGCCAATTCGTCTGGTCTGGTAAGGTTGTTCATTTCCTACTATGTAACCAGTTAAGGGTACATAAGAAGGAGCTTTGGTTTGTGGTCGGCGGTCAACCTATCAGGTTTGGGTTGAATGAATTTCATTATCTGACGGGGTTAAACATAGACCCAATGCCTACTGAACAGTTTGAACTTGAAGAGGAACACAAAAAGTTCTTCCGACTTTTGAAAGTGCCTGGTGGGGCAGGTCCAACGCTACTTGAACTCAGGAAAGCATTAAAAGTGTGCCGGGGATGGGTTAACCTTGATCATCGTAAATGGTTGGGGCTGTTGCTTCTTCAACACATTGGACTTTATGGTTTGCATCATAACTCTAGAATTCCATATGAAAGTGCCAAAAGAGTTTTTGATGATGAAGCAATGAAGACGTATCCGTGGGGTCGGTCAGCATTTGAAGCTCTTGTTGATTCCATAAAGATGCTGAACCCTACGGGAAAGTCGTACACCCTTAGCGGGTTTACACCCGTGTTACAGGTTTGGGCGTATGAGTCCATCAAATGCTTTGGAGAACGGTTTGGGAATGCATCAGCTGAAGATGGTGGCATACCGATGCTTCAATGGGGTGGAAACCGTACACGTTCATCGCTGGAAACCGCAATTGCTGAAGAGATCAAAGCGCTTGGTGAGGTAAGGTTTATATCTGGTTGAGCGAGTGTTTAGTAATGGATGAGTATGATTAGTTATGGCTGAGTTATTGTTTAGTAATGGCTGAGTTATGTTTTAGTAATGGCTGATTTATGCTTTAGTGTTGGCTGAGTTATGTTTTAGTAATGACTGATTTATGCTTTAGTCTTGTCTGAGTTAAAACTTACAGATGGGTTTCATAATCTCTTATGTTACAGCTGCGTGTGATTAATATGGTTATGAAGGAAAATGGCTGCGAGCTATTTCATTCGTGGCCAGAAGAAGAAGACGACCCAGCAATCGATCGCCTGATCGAAGACATACATCTGAATACGTTTGTTAAAGGTTTTTGGGATGTTAAGGGGAGTGATAAGAAGAAAAAGAAAAAGAAAGGTGAAGCAGTTGTTGAGTCTGAATCTCCTCCCGCAAAGAAGCGGAAAGTTCAGAAGATGAAAGTTTCCAACAGTCAGGAAACTAGTGAAGGAGTTGCACAGGAGAGGAAGAAGAAAGAAAAAAAGGTAAGTGAGGAGGAAGATGTTGGGGAAGATGTTGGGAAAGATGATCTCTACGAATTGATCTCTAAGTTATACACAAGGTTTGACACCGTTGATAGGAACATTGAAAATGTATCAGCGAATCTGGAGAAGAAGATGGATGAAAGGATTGAAACCAGGCTTGGATCTTTTGAGACGGACCTCAAACAGATGAAAGAGCTCGTGCTTCCAAAGAGCACGACTGACCAGACTTTAAAAATGGGACAGGAACTAAATAACCTGGGACATGGACAGGAACTTCAGACATCAAAAGGTCCACCAAAAGTTCCGGTAACGTCTGGTTTATCTTTGTTTTATGGCTGATCTTTCAGAATGTTTAGGCTGAGTTATTATAATTTTAATTGTCTTCGCTATGATATACAGGAAAAGAACTCTTTGACTTCTCCTAAGAAGTCTCCAGTTGCTAAGAAACCAGCTGATACGAAAACAGGGCCTTCCACGAGGAGAAATGCCAAAGAGTTAGAGGCGTCAGAGAAGGCCAAAGAGTTAGAGGCGGGAGAGAAGGTAATGTCTGGTTTATCTTTGTTTTATGGCTGATTTTTCAGAATGTTTAGGCTGAGTTATTATAATGTCTGATTTATCTTTGTTTTATGGCTGATTTTTCAGAATGTTTAGGCTGAGTTATTATAATTTTAATATACAGGAAAAGAATTATTTGACTTCTCCAGATGCTAAGAAGTCTCCAGCTACTAAGAGACCAGCTGATACGAAAACACGGCCTTCCACGAGGAGAAATGTTAAAGAGTTAGAGGCGGCAGAGGAGGCCAAAGAGTTAGAGGCGGCAGAGAAGGCCAAAGAAGTAGCTGCGTTAAAGAAGCCCAAAGAAGTAGCTGCGGCAAAGCAGGCTAAAGAAGTAGCTGCGGCTGGAGGTAGAGGTGGAGGTAGAGGTAGAGGTAGAGGTAGAGGTAGAGGTAGAGGTAGAGGTAGGGCGCCTAAAAATCCTACTGCTGCTGTTGTGGCTGCTGGTGTTAAGCCGTTGAAATTTGTACTACCTGGAGGTTCAGAAGCTGGTGGAGAAGCTGGTGCAGAAGATATTACAGACGAGTATTTTGCTGAAGCCGACTCACTTGAAACTGAATCTAAGGATGATGAGGACGAAAAGATTAGGCTTGATAGAATTAAAGCTTTAAGGCTGGAGAGTGTTAAGCTGTCAGCGGATGGGAGTGCATTGAATACACAACAAGATCATCCAAGCTGGATTTTCCCTAATATTGGAGACAACGGACTGACGTGCATGAGGAAGAACTGTTCACCTGGACCTGGAATATATGATCCTCTGGCACCTGTTGATCCGGTCAAGGTTCAGAAACTTTTGGAGCACCTAAAGAAAGCCGAGTATGACCCTTTAGACCCTTTTGCTTAACAAGTTAATAACAGCTTGTTAACATTATATTAACTTGTGTTTATTTGTTTGTTAGGAATATCCCGTTAGGCAAAGGCGGAATGGAAATTGAATTCTATAGGGTGCTAATCACCGAACGAAAGGACTGGCCAGAGAAGCCAGAGAAGCAAGAAGAATATGGTAAATATGGGTGGCTTACTGATGAAGTAAGTTTATCTTAATGTCTTAGTTATTGTTGTCGTTGTCTGACTTATATTACATTATGGTTGTGTTGTTGTTTACTACTCAGTTTTCTGTTGTACAACACTTGGGCGCGTTTATGAGAGTCCTTAGGTGTAGGTACAAACGAGATCCCTTCCCATTCCACAACAAACGCATTGCGTTTATAGACCCGTGGTTCACCAGTGAAATGGTTCACCGTCATTATCCGATGTTCATGTCCGCACCCAAGTTTTTTACAATGACTGACAATTGTTATGAAGAATTAGTTAAAGGTTTGATTCCATCAGACGAACAAACTAATTTGAAGTGGATAGAAGATGTGGATCACCTGTATATTGCTCCACAAACTGGAGGCGATCACTGGGTGGCGCTGCACGTGGATCTCAACAGAAGGCATATTGATTGCTATGATAGCATCGTGGGACAAGTAACCGGAGAGAGTGAGCTTAGAATTCTGAATGCTTGTAGGGCGTTTACGCGGATGATTCCAGCAATGATGAACGCGAACGTTCCTCATGAAATTCATACACCTACTTACAAACAGTTTACCTTCAGGAGGAGGACAGTCTCCAAGGTCCCGCAAAACGTACATGTTGGTGACTGTGGCGTGTACTCTTTAAAGTTTATAGAATGTCTAGCGCTTGGTGTGTCTTTCGATGGAATCTGTGATCAAAACATCCAGGGTATACGTGTTAAAATGGCAGCAGAAATCTTCGATGAGTCACCTGATTTTATGAATCAGTTCACGTAAAAAACATTTGTATTTCTTTTGGTAGGTAGGACTTGCACTTTGGATATGTAAAAAAACCTTTGGATTTCTTTTGGTAGGAATTGTACTTGGATATGTAAAAAAACATCTGGATTTCTTTTGGTAGGAATTGTACTTGGATATTGGAAAAATTTGGATTTCTTTTGGTAGGAATTGTACTTGGATAAGAAAGTCCTTTGTTTAGTATATTTTCAATGTTACAGCTGAGTTATGTACTTTACACGGCTGAGTTATAATTAAATATTGAATAAACATATATGTTATGGCTGAGTTATATATTTCGAACGGCTGAGTTATCTACTTCGTACGGATGAGTGAGTTATGGCTGATTTATGTACTTGGTACAGCTTCGTTTAGTCTTTCGTGCCGTGCCTCGATATTACTAAAAGTGTTGTTGGGGAAGCCCAAACAATAATTCTATGCTTGCTCAGATCCACACGCGTAATCAATTTATAAAGTTAGTTTTTCACAATATATTATACAAAATAATTAAAAAATTGAACTCAAAATTCGAATAAAAAATCTTAAAATTCCGACAAAGTGACTAAGTGATGGCTGAGTTATTGACTTACACGGCTGACTTATAAAATATTTGTAAATTTACATTATTATAACTCAACATTTAAATGTAAAATTGAATTATGAATATTACAATTATTATAAAATAGATATATATCATTATAAACAATTTGTAAAACCTTTTAAAACTTTCTAAAAACCAGATATACTCTTGTAAATGAATGATATATATAACTTGACGGCTGAGTTATAATATTTACGGGAAAACGAAAGGTCATGTGACGGCTGAGTTATAGTAAGTTATGGCTGAGGTATCACAAGAAACAATTTGAAGGTAAATGAGTGATATAAATGACTTGACGGCTGAGTTATAATATTTACGGGAAAACGAAAAATCATGTGACGGCTGAGTTATAGTGAGTTATGGATGAGTTATAGTAAATATATGGCTGAGTTAGTAAAAAAGATTGATAAAACACCACTAACAACAACATTAGTTTGCTTGGAATCCATAACCATTAACAACAACATTATGGAAACATAATCCCATCATACACTATCTCATCCTGCTATCTTAAATAGACCAAACATGATTATATAACCAAAAACTATCACAACTATCATAACCTTCATCCTTGCTTTCAATTCTGATTTTGCATCTTCAACCCTCTCAAATAGCTCATTCCTAAGCTCCATTTGTAGTTTTTCAGCTTGAACAGAGAAAGACTCTACCTCATCCAACAGTGCCTCATCGACCCACTTGAAGACGTGTTCATCATTCATAAGCTATCAAGGTGATGGAGACAACAATTGGAACAAGAACAGATTCAATATAAACCAACAAGAACAGATTCAACATAACCAAAAACAGACTCTACCTTCTTCGCAGCTGCATACCCACAACGGAAGTATCGTCGACAAGGATTTGACTTATGGCTGAGTTAGAGTGACTTATGGCTGAGTTATCACAAGAAAAAATTTGAAAGTAAATGAATGATATATATGATTTGACGGCTGAGATATCATATTTACGGGAATTCGAAATGTCGCACCGATTCATGTTACGGCTGAGTTAGAGTGAGTATGGCTGAGTTACCTCAAGAAACTTTATGAAAATAAATGGCTGATATATATGACTTTGCGGCTGAGTTACAATATTTATGGGAAAACGAAAACTCTCAAAGATTCATGTGACGGCTGATTTATAAATCTTTAGTGGCTGATTTATCATAATACCGGCTGAGTTATATTAATAAGAAACATTACAAAAAGAACTAAAAATAAAACAAGTTCAGGGTTCATAAAGAAGAAGAGACGACATTACTATGGAATTAACTTCTAAAAACCGATTAAGAGGAGGAGGAACCATGAGCTTCTAAAAACCAATCAAGAGGAGGAGGAACCACACACTGGTCGGCATCGGCCTCCGCAATCTTTCTCATCTCCTCTAACTTCTTGTCCTCTGTGGCTAAGTCGACAAGTTCTCCACCCAAGATATGATTCAGTCGGTTTAGTTGAGCGTCGATTAGATCCAGTTGATGCCGGAGGACGGTCTTCTCTTCCTTCTTCTTCATATGCTCATCCATCATACGCAGAATTTTTGTGTAGCGACGCTTTGACTCCGCCTCAACCGCGGCTCTTGTCTGAGAAAAGGCTTCGGACACGGCCAATAGTGATTCCTCTTCCCACTCGTAATTTGGGACTCTTGCTGACGATAATGCTTCGTCTGCCTTGCGTTTTTGACGTCTACTGGAACCCTCTCCGTCCATAGCTTGGCTATCAAAATAAAAACAACCGTCACCAACTGATAGGTGCAATGATCGGAAAATATGCAATAGATTGAGAGGGGATGGAGAGGAGACTTACGTATGCAATGATCGAAGGATATATTGATATTGGTTGTAGAGGAGATTTGTAGGTGCAATATATTGTGAGCGGAGCAGAAGGAAACGATACAATGAGTAAGAAACCGAAACGATACAATGAATTAAGAGAATATAAAGGAAAAACAATAGGTTAACTTATGGAAAAACGAAAGGTCACGTCTATTATTAGGTTAAGTTATGGTTTCCCGCCAAAATATTGCTTTACGGCTGAATTATAGTTTTACGGATTCATGTGATAGCTGAGTTATAGTTATCAAAAGACAGGTCGCGTCTATTATTAGGTTAACTTACGGTTTCCCGCCAAAATATCGCTTAACGGCTGAGTTATAGTTTTACGGGAAAACGAAAGGTCTCGTATATTCATGTAATGGCTGAGTTATATATATATATATATATAACTTGACGGCTGAGTTATCACTAGGATTGTTAGTCTATTACATGAATAACTTATGGTTTCCCGCCAAAAACGATACAATGAATTAAAAGAATATAAAGGAAAAACAATAGAAAAACGAAAGGTCACGTCGATTATTAGGTTAACTTATGGTTTCCCGCTAAAATATTAGTTAACGGCTGAGTTATAGTTTTACGGATTCATGTGATGGCTGAGTTATAGATATCAAAAGAAAGGTCGCGTCTATTATTAGGTTAACTTACGGTTTCCCGCCAAAATTTTGCTTAACGGCTGAGTTATAGTTTTACGGGAAAATGAAAGGTCTCGTATATTCATGTAATGGCTGAGTTATAGTAAGTGATGGCTGAAATATATATATGACTTGACGGCTGAGTTATCACTAGGATTATTAGTCTATTACATGAATAACTTATGGTTTCCCACCAAAATATGCTTAACCCTAAAATCATTAGTCTATTTATTACCTCTCAACTACAAATAGAACCAAGTGTCTGAGTTATAATATTCCCGTTTTTAGTCTATTACCTCTCAACTACAAACTAGAATAAAATTATTTTTTTCAACACTATGTCCGCGCTAGCACCCAAGATGCCGGATCTCCCCGACGACGTTTTCATCAAAATCGTTTCCCTTGTTGCAGAAAATGCTGCAGAATATGGTGGATGGACCGCACTTGGTTCTATTTTAAGGGCTGGTCGTAGGGGGAAAAATGCAGTATACAGTGATGAAGTTCTAAAGACAGCTGCTATATATTGCCTTTGTACTGATCCATCAGAAATCAACACATCCAATGCCCCTGATGGTAGCCTCCAAAATGAAGGGCGGCACAGGCCTTTCTTCGTCAAATGCTTTGACGCCGGCAACCCCATTGCCATTTACTTCGAAGGGCTAAGGGTTGTGGCTGAGGATAGAGATATCCAGCGTGGGATTGATATTCTCAGTCGTATTGTGCCGGCCGATGGTTATGCCACCTTAGCATGTGGGGTACTAAGTATTTGTCAAGGGAATGAGGATATGGCCGTCCATTACCTCCAGCTGTTTGATGCAAATCATTATCCTCTGAAGTCTTCGGATGCCATTGTAACCGGTAATTATTTTCTGGATGATTTATCTCGTTATAAGACGGCCCGGAAAAACTCATACTCAGCCTCCCATCGCTATCCTGACAGCCCGTCACTCCCTAAACCCGTTTGTGCTGTGATGTGTTGTTTGTATTATGGTTTCCATTCTCTCCGCTATGGAGACTATGAAATCACGTGCGAAAACTGTTACCTTCTGTGGTTGTCCCTCAAAGTCTCGGAGATCCTTTAGGGTTTCCAGCAGTGATTTTTAGTTTTACCTTATCAATTTGTGACTCTAATTTCTGTTTATTTTAAAATAATTGTTTTTTATTTATTCGTATAGTTTCCCATCTTTTTCATGTATTAAACGTCCCTTTTTTTCTTCGGCTAATTCTATGTATCCACCTTTCATGCTTCCACATTTTAGTATCTACTCTCATGTATTGGCTGAGTTATAGTTTTACGGGAATACGAAAGGTCACGTCGATTCATGTGACGGCTGAGTTATAGTGAATAACGGATGAGTTATCAAAATGAACAATCTATATGGCTGAGTTATCAAAAGAAAGGTCGATTCTATTATTAGGTTAACTTGCCAAAATATTGCTTAACGGCTGAGTTATAGCTTTACGGGAAAACGAAAGATATAGTCGATTCATGTCATGGTTGAGTTATAGTGAGTTATGACTGAGTTATCGAAAAAGACAATATGAAAACAAACGGCTGAGTTATCAAAAGAAATGTTTTTGTAATTATTAGGTTAACTTGCCAAAATATTTCTTAACGGCTGAGTTATAGCTTTATGGGAAAACGAAAGACGCGTTTCATTAAATGTGTTGCACGGTCTTTTATAGTTATTCTCGGGACACAGCGGAATTTTCGCTGCAGTCTGATTGGTGGACTCAGCGGCGGTTACATCCCATGACTCTATATAAATAGGGATGAAGGTTGGGGGAATAAATCATTCTAACTTCCACCAGCGTAAGAAATAGAAGGATGCCAGCAAGAACTCGATCCGCATTGCTGAGACAGGCCCAAGAAAGGATAGCCGCCGCATCCGGCAATCGGGAGCCGGAAAATCCCATTCCAAAGGAGGTAGGAGAGACGTCCTGATCTCGTGAGGTCGCTCCGAACTCAAATACTGTCGACCCCGGTGTGTCTCCCCTTCAGCTAGAACTCACCGAGCTCGGCGAAAGAGGATGGGCGCGTATATTCGGGCGCTTCGGCTGAAACTTGACCAGCTCCATCGTTTTTACCGTTTAGAGGGAACCATTCTAGTCCTGGAAGACCTTATCATCGAAGGTTACTTCTTGGCACACTGGCGAATGGTCCGTCTACTTGATGAGCACAAAGCGTGCAAAGAACTGGTCGATCAGATGGATGTACCCGATCTCCCGAAAGGCGATCGCGAACCCCTGAGGGAAACCGCCTTCCCGTTCGAGACGGATGTCTGGGCCTATCGAGCTTGCTTGACTAGGTTAATCCGATACGTCAATTTCCTGGAGTCGTCGGGTGAAGCCTTCCGCGAGCGCCATCTTCTTGAAGGCCCATGTGCCTTTATAGAGGACATGATGTCCAGAGGCTCCGGATTGCCAATCGAAAGGCTAGAGGCCTTACAACGGGTACGAGATTTCTGTCGAATTGCGGTGAACGAACTCGCAGTGGAGGAACCATTGGAGACTGAAATATCTGGCCCAGCTCCCATTCTGCGATTGCAGGACCGTCCAGAACGCTAGAGGGTTGGTGGCGAAACTTTTCGATCGGGCTCCCCCGACCAGAGATCTCTTGTTTAGGCGTTGTTATTATATATATTTTTTGTTGTTATTTGGATGAAGTGTAATGGAAACTAATCAAAACGATTTTAGCGAAGTTTAATGTCATGGCTGAGTTATAAAATTTACGGCTGAGTTATAGCTTTTACGGGAAAACGAAATATATAGTCGATTCATGTCATGACTGAGTTATCAAAGAAACAATATGAAAACAAACGACTGGTTTATACGACTGATTATATGGCTGAGTTATAGTTTATTACGACTGAGTTATCATGATACAGGACGAAATATCTTGTCGATTCATGTGATGGCTGAGTTATAGTGTGTTATGGCTGAGTTATACTACTTGACAGATGAGTAATACCACAAAATAAAGTAATAATACTTTGACAGATGAGTAATAACACAAAATAAACTATAGAGCACAAGTTTTCGCATTGTGCCCAACTTGCTTACATCGCGAACATGCGTGTTGCTTCCTAGGGCGTTTATTTTCAGTGGCAACTTCCAAAGATGATTTAATCCTACGCTTCTTTGGTCTTCCTGGCTGGTTCACAACAATCGGAGGCAAGCACTTCTGATTATCCACAACTTCAGGAGCAGGGAATGATTCATCTGGAGGCATGATTGAACCAGCCCATCCGTTAACCAAATCGACACTCCTAAATTTTGTATCGCACATGGATATACGAGACACATCCATATGCTCTGCAGCTGCGATTGCATGGATGCATGGTATTTTCTCGTGGTCGAAACGACGGCATGTGCAACTTTTTTTTTCTAAACTTACAACATGCAAAGATGATCCATATTTCACTTCAGCACGTACAGCATCAATCGTTTGTACCTCCATAAGTCTTGCTCCGGTGACACGGTCCTATAAGGGAGTAGAACAAAAAACAAAAACGTTTTAGGCTGAGTTATGAAAACTATAATGGTAATGGCTGAGATAAGGAAACAATTACGGCAGAGATATGGTAACTGTTACGGCTGAGTTATCAACATTGACGACTGACTTATGTAAAATTACCTGTAATAGTTTCTCAACACCTCGAGTGAGCGTTGTTTGCTGCGATTTCGCATCCTCTCTCCATTCAGAAAACCATCTGGTCATCATATTCCGTATCGATTCTAGAAGTTGAACTATGGGAAGACTTCTAGCATTTGACAGTGCATGGTTCATTGATTCTACAATATTCGTTGTCATTAAATTGTACCTTTCACGCGGGAAATGAACACGCGCCCACATTCGGACACCAGCTCGTTGGAGGTATCCATGTAGTTCGGGATGACGTGCTTCAATCTCATTGAAAGCCTCATTAAAATCAGTTAGCCTAAAACACTTTGCCGCTTTTTTCACCAGAGGGAACAAATGTTTTCCTTTGAACTTCACCAAGATGTTCTTATACAAATGGTAAGTGCAAATTCCACGTGAAGCCAACGGATACACTTGACGAATCGCTTTCCCTATTGACTGATGTCTGTCGGAGATTATCGCAAGATCCTTTTTGTCTGGAATGGCAACTTTGAGTTGTGTAAAGAACCAACGCCAAGACTCATCATTTTCAGTGTCAACAATAGCGACAGCTAATGGGAAAATTTGAAAGTTACCATCCTGAGCTAGGGCTGTTAGAAGTGTCCCTTTGTAACTACCATGGAGAAACGTTCCGTCGACAACAACAACTTTGCGCATGAAAGCAAACCCAGCAATACTCGCACCAAAAGCAATAAAAACATATTTGAATCTATCTTCATCACCTATTTGAAGACGCGTGACTGTACCCGGATTTTCCCTTTTTAACTTGAATATGTAAGAAGGCAACTCGCTAAAACTTTCCTCATGAGTTCCCTGATGGATCTGCCTTGCATTCAGCAGTGTTCGATATGCCTTCCAATAACCCATCTGTCGACACCAACAAATTAATAAATCAGCCATAATATATAAATAACTCAGCCGATACATTCGAATAAGTCAGCCTTAAATAATCAATAAATGAGCCGTAAAATGTAAATAACTCAGCCTATACATACCTATAACTCAGCCATTGTTATCAATAAAGTCAGTCGAAACATAGTAATTACCTTTAGACTAAATTGCTTATTGAAAATGACTCCGACACTTTTAGGTTTAACATCCGGACCAAGATCACCAAGATAGTCCCTGTAAAGACCTGCCCGTACATCAGCTGTTGATTGACGGCATCTAGTAGAACGTTTCGTCACAGAACATGTGTGTTCCGAATCGTATACACGAACATGAAAATCCGGGTCATCCCCTTGTACAGATGCACGAACTCTCCAAAGACATCCTTTAACCCAACACCTAAAAACCACTTGTCTCGGATTTGAGACTGGTACATTAAAATCAAATCCATCCCTAACCGAAATAAGTTTCACGTGATTCCTGAACTGCTTTTTGCTACTGTATCGTTGTCCTACAGCAATTTTTAGCGTTGACACCTCCAACCTAATAGCCTCCGGATTCATCTTCGATCCGGCAAAGTTATCATCTCTATGAGCTTTCTTCTGAGGAGGCGGAGTAGGTGGGTCTTCCACTGTACTCTGAGGCTCGCCCAATACAGAAAATTTCTCGTCATCAGATGACTCACCATCGGAGTCGTCGAAAACATCAAATCGGGTTGAAAATTCATCGTCTTCTTCTTCGTCAGATGCTACTTCGACAGCTTCTTCTTTGTTTTCTTTGTCAACAATCTTACCATAATCAAAACAAGTGCCTTCAAATCCCCCACCGCACACTTCGTATGTAGATTCTTCTTTCGAGTCTCTGCTTCGCTGAATCATACTTCCTCTAGCTCCACTAGTTTCTGTAGACTCTTTCGCCGAAAACTCTACACAGAGACGTAGCTGATCGGTTTTCCATAGCCCCAAAAAACATTGCAATTGTCGATCATTGGAGACAAAAACTGGTGGAGTATCATGCGCCATATGTTTCATTGCCCTGTTCGAGAACATGTAGCTTAGCTTTAGCTCATGTCTAAACGAGTTCAATCTGTAGTCTTCAAGAACAAGCTTAACAAGCTTGTCGTATGTTGTGCCTCCATCTATCTGCACAACTATACACCCTCTCTCGTCGGAGTTAAATACATATCTCCGTGTCTTTATCCAATTACCGGACACAACTAGTACCGGCACTGGATCCATGAAATATAATGAAGAACAAGGTGGAGTAGAACAAAAGTAGAAGAACAAGGTGTGAAAAAGAAAGTGAAGAAGAAGTAGAAGAACAAGGTGAATAAGAAGGTAAATAGTTCACTTATTAAACCAGTTGAATAACCAGAGTCGAACGACGTTTCATATTTCCGGAGAAAAAAGATGATGACATGGAATGCTGACATGGATGCTGCATCCGACGTGGCAAATCAGCCATGAAACAATACTATAACTCAGCCTAACTAAAACTCAGCCACAACACGAAAAACATTACAGTAATTAAAAAGCAAAAAAAATTGCTGCCAAACTCAGCCGCTTCATGAACTGAAAATATGTAACTCAGCCGTATCGTTTGATAAGTCAGCCGTAACTGAAAAACATTCTAGTAATTAATCTTTTGCCAATAAGTCAGCCGTCAAACGGCTGACTTGTCGATAAGTCAGCCTATGACGGCTGAGTTATAGTTTTTTTACCATAACTCAGCCGTAACTACATCTCATAAGTCAGCCATTTTTCATAACTCAGCCAGTCGGAAAATGGCAACTCAGCCGTGTCGTTGTGATAACTCAGTCAAAATTTTGACAACTCAACCGTGTCGTAGCGATAACTCAGCCAAAATCTTGACAACTCAACCATCAGGTGAAAATTCAGCCATTACTACAGCTGAGTTATGCGCATAACTCAGTCAAATTTAATACGTCAGCCATAACGCTTGGCTGACTTATGAGCATAACTCAGCCAGAGTTTCATAAGTTAGCCGTCCGCTCTTACTCAAATGTTTTTCCGATAACTCAGTCGCAACATAACTATAACTCAGCCGCAACATACTCTGTATCGCATTACCGCTGAGTTATGGTTACACGTCAGCGATTTCTGACGTAGCGTCTGACGTGGCAATGGCATTTTTGTAATAACATTTTTTCCGGTAACATAAAACAGGGGCACGCTGGGTATTTTGAAAATACCCGAAACATTCTAGTAATAAAAAACTTTTTTGTAGATTCTGGTAATATTACCTAAAATGAGTAACATTTGAGTAATTCACCCTAAAAATAAATTAAGAAGCACAAAACACGTTGTAACAAACTATGTTCTTATATTTCCCTTTACACGAGACGTGATACAAACTTTATCGACATAATAAAGTTATAAACCAAATTATAAGATATTACATAATAATTACACGGTTAGCAGGAATATATACATGGGCGGATCTGGTAAGAGACTATTGGGGTCAGCTGACTATTAAGTATCTAGTAATAATTCTGCGTGTTATAGGCTTCAAATTGTCGCTTTGCTCTGTAATCAAATCCTTTTTTCGTATGAGTCTTTACTACGCTGGCTTCATGTACATTTCCTCTCAGATTCTCAATAAAACATCCTTCCGTTGATCGTATTGCATTTTCAATTGATGAGTGGTGTCGATTCACCAATCTTGTGCATCCATGAACGCTGTGTAAAACTCTAAAACACATCGAACTTATGCTACTGTGTAACAGCTCCAAACATGATGTTATGGTCAATTGGTTTATATCATATTTGATAATATTTTCTCTATAATTTTATACTGTAAGACTTCAAAAGTTTTATTATATACCCAGACATGCATCAAATCAATGACATGAAACTGGAAGCAAGCCCTAAGATACCACATTAAGAAGACATTAAGTCACAAGACTTCCTGAAAAATCTCTCATCCGACTCCAAGCCGTGTCGAATCTGCAGTGGTCCTAAATCGTCGACTCGTTCCTGATTCGATGTTGAAGGTGATTCAAACACCCGAAGAATCCCGTATCACGACAACATACTAGTCTACTCTTTTGAATGTGTAGATATAATTACACTGGGGAGATGGTATTGTGGATTCTAGAGGATGCTATGAAACATGAAGAGTGGTCGGACATGACGTATGCCCTAGATTCTGAATGCAGTTTTCTACTTGGGGATTACGTAAGGGCCAAGGGAGAGATCCACGGTTAGGATCCAGGAATATGTGATTGTGTTTTATTCGTTTGGGGGATGGAAACTATGGATGTCATTTGATACATTTGGATTTCGAGATTTGTTATCTGGTTACAAAACAAAGGAATCAACATTAACTGGTGATGATGTTGATGATTACTTCTTCAGGTCAAAAATTTACCCATTGGTGGAAAAATTATGAGGTTCTTCACTAACTCAAGAGAATTTCATTTATGTATTTGGTCCGAGACGAAAGCGACGTTCTCGGCGAGTTTCATTACCCACCACCTTTTGGTTTGAGTATGCAATTTGGTTTTTCGACATAGGAATGGTCAAGATTAGGGTCCACAAAGAGGCTCAGGACAGATCAAAGCTTTTTTGGGATATTTTCGAGAGGAAAGCAAGGTCACTATTTGTAAGAAAAACACTGATACGGACTAATTAGTATCAGATTGTTGACTATTCAGAGCTATCAACGAAAGCAATGAGTTTTGTAATACGACGTGCATTTTGGTATTTTTACAAAGAAAAGTTTGCCAAGCACAACTTTCGTATAAGAAGATCGATTACGGAAGAGGAAAATAACGGTTTCATTTGGCCGTTAGCGAGTAAGGCTTTAAAGAAAGCATCGCCAAATTCACTCCTTAGTTTTTATCATCTTCAGTATATGGCGCATATTTCTGCTTATGTAATAATTTGTTTTCAAAGTTTCTGTAATGACTTTATAAACTCATAAAGATATCAATGAATTTGTTTACCCGAAAAAAAAAAATCAAACTTTTCCTTAATCTATAATCTATGAGAACGAAACGAAGGAGGGAACAAAACCAATTTTTCGGAGTGGACACTAACAAATTCATAAAAATACCTTGATATGAGATTGATGCAGGTTAAAATCTAAAAACACTCCAATAATACAATTCTTTGATTTTTTTTTTCCTACTTTTAAAAATACTCTGAAAACAATAAATTCGAAACATGTTTTTGTAGTCCATAAAAGTTTATATATAATAAAAAGAGGTGTAAAATATAAAGGTGTAAAACATAGAGGTGTTAAACAAAAAGGTGCAAAAATTAATAGGTAATTATTAAATGATGGGGGTACGACGAAGAGATGCAAAAATTAAAAGGTGCGACTTTTGAAAGATGGAGGTACGACGAAGAGACACGATCATTTGAATGAAAAAGACTTGCAACTGTTGGGACCATTATTAAGTTTCAACCGTTAGATGAAATAATAAAACAAATCTCATCCGTTGGATTAAAGATGACACAAAAAGTGGATTGCTATTATATATAGATTATTGTGTTCAAATGTGACCATTCAAAGTTTTGAGTATAAATCTATATAAACACTAAACGTAATTAACTAAATGATAAACAACATATATATTTTTGAAGATAATGTTTCCTTCACAAACAAATAATTTGATACTCCATATATGAATTCAAAATTTACTTCCATTCTAAAATTTAATAATACATTTAAAATTTTAATAAATTTAGAATTGACACTTGTCAACATCTTAATGATACAACTAACACGTGTCATGATCTTGTAATGAGTAACTTTAACATCAAACTTTATATAATAAGATAGATTTATAAGATTAAATATTATAGAAATAAAAAATTATTTATAAATTAAATAGCATAAGATTTATATGTGTCTTAAGTGGATTACTACTAAAACTACTAAAATATCTACTTGAGTTGAGACATTGACTTTCCGGCGACTTTCCGGCCAAATTCTCGGAATTGTCGGGTCGATAGTGCAATAGAAAGCTGGTAACGAGTACTACAAGATGGTATACTCATACGTCCAAAACGGAGTTGATTTGAATGAGAAATAAGAGTGTGAAGTGAGCTACTTTGGATGGTTTGGGAAATATCCCACGTCGGAAATATGACTGATTTTTCACTCATATATATATTGTTTCACACTCTTCTAGTTTCAAAAGTGTGTAGAAGGAAGAGGAAAGGTTCCCACATGCGAGCCGAACCAAACCGAACCAGGCACGGATGTAGGGCAGGCCGAGCACGGACGCGGGGCGGGCCGGGTTGGGCTGGGCGTGGACGCGGGCCATAGGCTGTGGGCTCGTGGGTTTTTGGGCTTTTTGGAAAGCTTTAGACCCATTTATTTTTTGGAAAGACTTGGTGTGAACTCCAAGCAACTTGGACAGCACTCCGAAAATATTCACTGAATATTTTCTTGAGACCTCCCTCCTTCCACTATATATAGAGACATAGTCTCTCATTATTTCTCACACACAAAAACACAAACACTCCTTCCTCTGAAGATCTCTCTCTCCCTCTCCCTTGCTTAGTAGTCCAAGTAAGTTCTTAGTTTAGTAGTCTCGAGAGTATAACGTAGATCTGTTCGTTTGAGTTATATTACTGGTGTGCTACTGTAATAGTTCGTGATCGGTTGTATCCTGGGATTCATAATCGTGATTGTCCGAAAGCACTTACGGTCGATTTATTGAATAAAGGAAAGAGATATCATATCTTGCCTCCGTGATTTATTTTATGCTTTATATTATGCTCTTGTAATTCGTTTCTGATTTCGATAATTTAAATACAATTCGCATATTTTCTCAATTCGATTTTTGGGCTCCTAACAGTCTTAATTCAATAAATCCGCTTTATGCTTATCGCTTTAAACGGATTGAGAAGTTTTCGAATTTTTTATTTTAAAAACGATTTCAAAATCTTCTGAAAAACTGTTTCTGCTTTCATCTTTCGGTGCTTACGCGGAAAGTTTTTGAAGAACGCTTTTACTTTAATTATTTCTTCTCTACTCTCTCTGGTTTCCACGAATGCTCTTAATTGAGTGAGTTTGTGAAACAAGTTTCTGCGAACGCTTGTTAAGCGAGTTTGCAAAACTAATTCAGTGTAATTTAATTACTTGAATTGTTTGATTAATATATTAATCAGATCTGTTTATTGTGAAACAGAAAAATGTCTGGAGACAACACCAACAACGTTGACGGTGCTAGGGTTCCTGCAACCCCTGTTGAAACTCCTGCAGAGTTGGCTTTACGCCTTGCTAAAGAACTTGAAAACACGAAGCTTACCGATTCGGATATGGAAAACGTGCGCCGAAATCTGTTCGGTAATGGATCAACCCACATGGGGATACCACCTTCGGCTTCCCAAGGGATGATGCCAGATAAGTTCGATGGCAAAGCTGGGTTCAAAACGTGGCAAAACAAGATGCGCTACTACTTGGCCAGCATGAACATGGAAAGGTACCTCACAGAGGATCCACCAACGCTTCCACAAGGTGACACTGATGTGTATGTGGTTGGAAGTAATGGAGTAGGGGAACGAAAGAATCAAACTCTGAAAGAGATGATGAATGCGTTGTTGCAAGAATCTGGGTTAGCCCAAAATATGTGGGGGGAAGCTTTGCTTACCACTAATTACATCCTCAACAGGATACCGCATAAGGTTACTGGCAAGTCACCATATGAGCTTTGGAAAGGTATTGTACCTTCGTACAAATACCTCAAAGTGTGGGGGTGTCTAGCAAAAGTGGTTGTACCACCTCCTAAAAAGGTCATAGTTGGGCCTAAGACCGTAGATTGTATCTTCATCGGATATGCACATAGCAGTAGTGCATATCGATTTCTGGTTCATAAATTAGATATTCCAACTATCCATGTGAATACAGATATGGAATCAAGAAATGCTTCATTTTTTGAAGACATTTTCCCTGTAGGAAAACTCAAAAACGGACTCGTGAACAACGAGATGCAGCGACTTTGGAAGCTGGCAATACTTTGAGTACTACTTCTGTAGAAACAGAACTGGAACCTAGAAGGAGCAAACGAGCTCGCAAAAGTAAATCGTTTGGTGATAATTTTTTGATGATGGCATTTCTAGCTGAAAATCTACCAAGAACATACGCAGACGCTATGTCTACACCTGATGCACCTTATTGGAAGGAAGCAGTCAAAACTTAAATAGACTCTATCATGCAACGTCATACTTACGAGATGGCAGATCTACCACAAGGATTTAAGCCTTTGGGATGTAAATGGATTTTTACGATAAAACGAAAACCAAATGGCGATATTGAGTGGTACAAGGCTAGGCTTGTAGTGCAAGGATTTCGGCAAAAAGAAGGCTTAGATTTCTTTGATACATATTCACCGGTAACAAGACTATCTTCGATTAGGATGCTCATAGGTATTGCAGCCTTGAGAAATCTTGAAATCCATCAAATGGATGTAAAAATTGCTTTTCTCCATGGAGATTTAGAAGAGGAAATCTACATGAAACAAACTGAGGGATTTGTTATTTCAGGACAAGAACACAAAGTGTGTAAACTTGTGAAGTCATTATATGGACTTAAACAGGCTCCTAAGCAGTGGCATGAGAAGTTTGACAGTATGATGATGTCTAATGGTTTTCGCATTAATGAATGTGACAAATGCATATACTACAAAACTACTCCATCAGGGTACATTTTGTTATGCTTATATGTAGATGATATGCTCATCATTGGAAGCAACAAAGACATCATAACTCAAACGAAAAACATGCTCAAAAGAAATTTTGACATGAAAGACTTGGGTTTAGAAGATGTAATTTTGGGGATAAAAATCATATGAACTGACGAGGGCCTTATCTTGTCTCAAACGCACTATGCTGAAAAAATGCTTGATCGATTCAAGCAATACTCAAATGGGACTGCAAATACTCCAGAGGATCCTCAAATTCACTTGACCAAAAATTCTGGTGAACCTGTGGAACAGGTGGAGTATGCAAGAGTAATTGGCAGTCTAATGTACTTGACAAGCTGTACAAGACCAGATTTAGCGCACTCTATAAATGTACTTAGTCGTTACACAAGTAATCCAGGACATAAGCATTGTATGGCTATAACTAGAGTTTTGGACTATCTACGTTATACCAAAGATCATGACTTGCACTATGGTAGAGAACCCGGAGTTTTGGAAGGTTACAGTGATGCCAACTGGATCGCAGACTCGAGAAACTCAAAATCCACAAGTGGATATGTTTTTACACTTGGAGGTGCAGCAGTGTCCTGAAAATCTTCCAAACAAACTCTGGCAGCTAAATCAACTATGGAATCTGAATTCATAGCTTTGGAGATAGCTATGTCGGAAGCTGAATCACTTTGTAATTTCTTGGAAGACATCCCAATATGGGGGAATCCTGTGCCTGCAATACGTACACACTGTGATAGCCAATCGGCTTTGGGCAGGGCAAGGAATACCCATTACAATGACAAATCTCGTCACATCAGAGACAACTTATCTCAACTGGTGTAGTTACGATTGATTACATCCATACAAAAGAAAACCTAGCGGATCCATTTACAAAAAGTTTGGCGCGAGATCAAGTTATAAAATCATCAAGAGGAATGGGTTTAAAGCCTACGACTTAAGAGGATTGTCCGAAAGCACTTACGGCCGATTTATTGAATTAAGGAAAGAGATATCATATCTTGCCTCCGTGATTTATTTTATGCTTTATATTATGCTTTTGTAATTCGTTTCTGATTTCGTTAGTTTAAATACAATTCACATATTTTCTCAATTCGATTTTTGCGCTCCTAACAGTCCTTGTGGATCATCATCACGCGATTTACCACCAGCCGCCATGGAAGATTCACAAACTTGTCCTTCAAGTAACATAGATCACGCCAGAAAATCCATAACAAACATTCCCCTTGATCTCACCATCGTGATACTCTCTAGACTGTTAGATTTAGTGGAAGTGAATATGTTGAAATAGAGAGTTTAGAGAAGAGAATGTGAGAGACTTTATTAGATTAGAATAGAATAGTTTACAATCTGTGTACAAGTCTTTAAATAGCAAAAAGAACTAGGGCTACACTCTTTACACTTTGTCAACTAGGTGATAGAGGCATAAGGAGGGTGGATCTCCATGGTGATAGTGACCAAAAATGGTCTCCTAGGATGAAATCAACATGTGACTCTTCCTCCTCTTATCTCCTAACGTCATTAAGAGCATTCTAGATCCTTCTTATTGGCCTTAGATAGACTGAACACTTCTCTTCATCATGTACTTCGGCCTTATTGGACACTTGTCTGGATGTCCGTACAGCTATGACTAGATCATGATCAATACTGCCCCTGAAGCTTAGCCTAATGAAATGGCTAAATTTGGAACCCATGAAGCATCACCTCATTAAAAACCTTAACATAGAAAACCTCATAGGACAAAACTATGTTAAGAGGAAAAGAGTGGTGATGTCCATGTGTTAGGCAAGTCGATCATGGGCGTGTAAGGTCTACAAGTCCAAGTTTGCGATGGATGTGTTCACAAACCTTGGGACATGCAGCCTTAGTAAAGATATCTGCCAATTGGTCTTCACTTTTGGTGTAACAAGGGAGTGTCACTCCTTCTTCAATCTTCTCTCGAACCTTATGGCAGTCTACTTTCAAAGTGTTTGGTTCTCTCGTGAAAAACAGAGTTGGTAGCTATGTGGATCGCTGATTGATTATCACAATGCATAGTGATTGGTTGCTTGGACTCAATTCCGGGATCTTTAAGGAGTGCTTTAAGCCATGTAAGTTCATTTGTTAGCTTCCTCATAGCTCGATACTCTGCCTCTGCACTCGAACATGAAACCACCTTTTGCTCTTCGACTTCCATGTTACCAAGTTCCCACCAATAAATGTACAATACCCCGTGGTCGAGCGTCTATTTAATGTATCACCAACATAATCCGAATCACAGTAGCCTACGATTTCAGTGTTTGAATTCTTTCCCATCCAAATGCCCTGACCTGGACTTCCCTTAATGTAGCTCAAGATTCTTTCCACCATGCTCCAATGGTACTTACTTGGCGCTTTCATGTACTGACTTACCTGATTCACAGAATAGCACAAGTCAGGTCGTGTAATTGTAAGGTAGATTAACTTACCTACCAACCGACGATATCTTGTTACATCTTCATATGGCTCATCTACTGGATCCAATGACTTATTCTTTTCCTTCTCCCCCTTTCGCTTGAGCTGGTAGTCGTCAGGAAGTGGAGTGCGAGCAGGTTTAGCTCCAAGTTTCCCTGTTTCACTCAAGAGATCAAGAGTATATTTGCATTGAGAGAGAAAAAGGCCTTCCGGAGAGCGGCAAATTTCAATCCCCATAAAATATTTGAGTTCACTGAGGTCTTTAATGTCAAACACAGATTTGAGAAAGGTTTTAGTCTCCTTGATGTCGTCTGTGTTGTCTCTAGAGACAATAATGTCATCCACATAAATGAGAACAACAACGATGCCAAGAGAGCCTTGAAGAGTGTGTGATCAGCTTCAGAGCGTCGGAAGCCACGGTCTTTGAGGGTGGAGCTCAGTTTATGGTACCAAGCGCGAGGTGACTGCTTGAGACCCTAGATGGCTTTGCGAAGACAAAGAACTTTACCCGGAGCGACAATATCCTCAACACCAGGAGGCAGCGTCATATAAACCTCCTCATCGAGTTCCCCTTGCAGATAAGCGTTTTTAACTTCCATCTGCCAAAGGTCCCATGAAAGATTCACAGCCAAGGAGAGAACCACATGCACAGTGTGTAACTTAGCCACCAGTGCAAAGGTCTCAGTATAGTCAGCACCATACGTTTGTGTAAACCCCGGGCAACAAGGCGAGCTTTGTAGCGTTCAATGTCACCATTACTTAAGTATTTGATGGTGAAGACCCATCGAGAGCTGACAGCTTTCTTTCCTTTTGGTAAGTCTGCTTCATCCCAAGTGTGGTTGCGGATCATGGCACCCGTTTCTTCTTGAACCACACCTAACCATTCTTCACTCAGACTGGCTTCATCATAGGGTTGAGGGATATAATGGTCATCAATCTTGCTAATGAAGGCTTGAAACTCTGAGGGTAGAAGCTCAAGCGAACAAACAGATTGAATAGGATGAGCGACGGCTTGGTTATAGTAATAGAACTGCTTATCTCACAAGGTGGAGGGATGGAGGCTTAATACGTGTACTCCGACGAAGGGGTTGGACAGAGACAGTCTCCTCTTGAGGCCTAGGTTGAGCTTCATGAGGTGATGGAGCACTCAAGATATTAGGATACTCTGTATCACCGGTGTCATCAGTAATTGCTGCAGGTCTTGATGTAGGTGTTGTAGCAGAAGCAATAATCGTTGTTGTATCCGTAGAAGAAGAGTCTGCAGTAGGAGACGGTGGTCTGTCCGAACCTTGGTGTATTGGTGGGATAGTGTTGCCAAGATGTTCAAGGAGGAACTTCAAACTCGCGGATCGATCACTAGAGGAACACGAGAGATCTTTCAAGTCATTCCAGTCGCCCTTCCCAAAGTAGCATGCATTTTCGATGAACTTAACATCGCGAGAGACAAGCATACGGCTCGTGGTTGGATCATAACATTTATACCCTTTCTGACTTGTTGAGTAGCCTATGAACATACACTGGATGCTTTTGGCATCAAGTTTACTTCTCTGTTCCCCTAGGATTAAAACAAAACAAACACATCCGAATATGCGTAAGTGATCCAAAGAAGGTTTGCTATGATTGAGTACCTCAAAAGGAGATAAATCTTGGAGGATTTTTGTTGGTGTCTGGTTGATTAAGTAACAGGCAGTCATCACAGCATCTCCCCAATATCGTTTAGGAACATGTGTGTGAAACATGATCGATCTTGCAGCCTTCATGAGGTGTTGATTCTTCCTTTCCGCCACTCCATTCTGTTGAGGGGTGTAAGGACAGCTCGTTTGTTGTCAGATGCCATGCTTGGCTAAGTGTTCTTTGAATCGATGACCTGTGTATTCTCCTCCATTGTCTGATCTTAGTACCTTTATTTTTGCATTAAAGTGATTAGTGACATAATTCCGAAAGTTAACAAAAGCATCATACCTCACTATAATTTCATTTCCAAAATAGATATCTCCATATTTGAAGATTTTGGAATTGAATTTTTGTTTAAATTTTTATTTTTTGTAGATATTCATTGCTAACATGATTCTCAACATAAACAACAATTTTGTTTTAAAGGAGTTAGAGTCCAAAGAGATCACTACGGCTAGAGATGGTTTGGAGTGTACTTCTGGACTAATTTGAAATGAGTCAATCGGATGCGGAGATTTCCATGCTTGGTTGAGATTTATGTTTTAATGTAAAAAACAGTGAAAAATATGTATTCTTTGCTTTTCACAAAGAGAAAATGTCAGGAACTAGAAAAAACATCTAATTTGTTTACTTGCTAATTGCGAGTTAAGGTTTCACCAAAACTTTTTTTTCTTTCATTTTAACCTTTTTCTTTGTTAAAAGGTGAAAAGGAGAACTGTTGGTAGAAGAAGAATCAAGATAGTAAAAGATCAATAAATATATAAAATATTTTAAGCAAAGAAAAATAAAATACTTATGATATGTTTGCAAAAAAAAAAACAAAAAAAAAAATCAAAATATTCTTAGGATACTTGATGGCAAGCATCATTTTGATAGAGATGGAGGGATCTTCTTAGTGACAGCTTGATCACCACTGTCATCCAACTGCTTCATGATCCTCCTCATCTTTTTTGTTCTCTTGTTTCTGTTTTGTGCCCCCTTAATAATATTTATACTCGTTTAATTAACTTTAATAATTCATGTTACTATTCCATTTAATCCATTTCTTCAACTGTAGTAAAAAATAATAAATTTGAAATTTTTTAACCCATTCCCATTCAATAATGTGAAATAGTTAAAGTATAAGAATGTAATACTTTTTCCCTAGACCGACAACTTCATGCCTACTCGATCCGGTCCCTTAAAATATTGTGGTGGGACAAGCTAGCCCAAAACACCAACGGCATGACCCGAGCCGACTCGATTGAATGCATTGACCGCGACCAAAAAATAAATGAAAAAGGTAAAACAAAATAAGAGCTGTAGTAAATAAAATATTTACCCAAAAAGGTAAAAGGACACGATTTGTGACAAAATAGTACGCAAACTTATAAATTCTCCAATTTAAGTCCAAATGACTAGACGCGTAAATTTCATAATTTCGGATTTTCCAAAATTAACAGTATACTACAAAATTGGAACAGTCATTAGTTGTAAATAAAGAAAAGTATAAGTCGTCTGAGTCTCTCGTCTCTCCCCCGCAGGCTTCTCTCTCCTTGTGTGCACAGATCACTCTCTCCTTTTTTGAATTTTCCTCTCCATCGGACGGAGGTGTCATTTTTACGTTTCTAAATTAGGGTTTCGATCTCACCTACCGCGAATTTGCTTATGCTTCAGCTGTAGTTTGCGGTTTACTTCGTTGGTAGATCCGGTTTCGATCTGCTCCGTGTGAGGCGGCGGAGGACGGTGGATCTGAGGGACTACGTTCCACCATGACCGGAATGAGAGGTCTCTCAGTCTTCATTAGCGACATACGTAATTGCCAGAACAAGGAAGCCGAACGACTCAGAGTTGATAAGGAGCTCGGGAACATACGTACATGCTTCAAGAATGAGAAGGTTTGAGGCTTCTCTGTGGGCATTCCATTAATCTTCGTTTTTGTTTTTATCTATTGAGAGTGGTAGTTCAGTGTCGAAGTACCCCTTGAGATTCTGTATTGATTAGAGATATTGGAGATGTTTCTCCTTTACAGTTACCTATTCCTCTGAGATTGTTTAACTTAAAAAATCAATTGGAATGCCTAATGTTAGAGATGATGATAGGTTGATACGTGAATTAGAGAAGAATGTAGTTGAAACCCCACAGTTGACGAGAGGGTAGCTTTGACAGGGTGTATAGTGTTTCCATTGTATAGCTAGCTCATATGCTTTGGTATTAGCCGTCAATTACACTTTGAAACGTCATTACTGCTTTCTACTTGGAATGTCGTCTGTGTATATCAAGTGCATAGATGGGACACTACTTTATGTTTAAACTACTTTATATCTTCTGATCAATCAAGATATATAAGAACAAAGAATATCTGAAGATATTAAGGAGCTATAAAGAAAGAACGGCCAGACAGTAAATTCGGTTACTGAAAGATTGGAATTGCAAATTACGAAGTAGAGTAAGCTGTGTTGATGTAAGATGTTTTGGGTGGAATTTTGGTTCTATACCATAAGTGGCAGATCTGTACCCGGCCTGTAGTGGCCAATTGGACCAACACCAGATTTATTCTTTTCTGAGTTTCATTGTAGAAATGATTTATTCATGCACTCTTTGATTACTCTCCGTGATGTTTTAAATTTTACAGGTTTTGACACCATATAAAAAGAAGAAATATGTCTGGAAAATGCTTTATATACATATGCTAGGCTACGATGTGGATTTTGGTCATATGGAGGCGGTTTCTCTTATATCTGCGCCAAAGTATCCAGAAAAACAGGTAAGCAAACGTTTTGTTTGCTCAAGAAATGAAATATTGCTTTCTAAGGCTAGGAGAAGAGGATAGGCGGGGTTATTTGTTTGACTAGTCTAGTGATCAAGCTGAAACGGAAAAAAAATCTCTGTAGATTGTGGAAAGCTAGATTTAGATAACCAGGAACCAGTTATTGTTTTCCCAAGGGTTTGCAATTTCAATTTATATTAGTTTATGCTCCCTACCTCATTTGCAGGTATTGAACTTTTCATCCATGATTACAGGTTGGCTACATTGTTACATCTTGTTTGCTCAATGAGAACAATGATTTTTTGAGGTTGGCAATAAATACAGTGCGGAACGATATTATTGGTCGGAATGAGACTTTCCAATGCCTAGCACTAACCTTGGTATGTGGGCTTTTGTCCATACTACGTTGAGATCTTTACTTACAGCATAGTGAGCTCTTTCTGATTGTAGTTAAATGACTATTTTTGTGGACGTCGTTGAATACATTATGTCTTTTGTGCTCTATTATTCATGATTCGAAGCCACTTTACTACATTAAACTTGTATTACCTTTTTTCTAGCTTTCTTACCTTGCCATGCTTACTTTGTCCTGTAGGTTGGAAATATCGGTGGAAGAGATTTTTCTGAGTCATTGGCTCCTGATGTTCAAAAGCTACTTGTAAGTGACTCCAAAGGAGGAAAGGTTATGGGTTATTTTCAATATAAGTAAAAATATTAATGTTATGGGGCTTCTCTGCTGTAGATTTCTAGTAGTTGCAGACCTCTTGTAAGAAAAAAAGCAGCATTGTGCCTGCTGCGATTATTCCGAAAAAATCCTGATGCTGTCAACGTGGATGGCTGGTACGTATTAGCACTCTGGGTTATTGGTTGTTTGTTTTTACTACTACACCTTTCATATATCCTCATTGTTGTATATATTCAGGGCGGATCGTATGGCACAACTTTTGGATGAACGAGATATTGGTGTCTTGACGTCTTCAACAAGTCTTCTTGTAGCTCTGGTATCTAATAATCATGAGGCGTACTCAAGTTGTCTACCTAAATGTGTCAAAATTTTGGAACGCCTTTCTAGAAACCAGGACGTTCCTCAGGAATACACATACTATGGCATTCCATCTCCGTGGCTCCAGGTTTGTCTTAACAAAGCTTATTTACTCTTGTTTTGATGGCTTTATTTTTTTTAAGCACTTCTTTTTTATTCCCGTGCATTTTAAAATTTTTTATGTGAAATTAGCTTATAGAAATAGAGGCTTGACCCATCTTTGGTGTATCTTTGTTGCTCAGTTAAAGGTATCTTGGATACTTATATATCTTTGGTTAGTACAGGTTAAGGCAATGAGGGCTCTTCAATATTTCCCAACCATCGAAGATCCCAGTACCAGAAAAGCTCTCTTTGAGGTTCAGTTTTTCTTGTGTAAATCTCTAATATATGTCTTCGAATTCTCTCTCATGGCATTTCATGGAACTTTCAGGTCCTTCAGCGAATATTGATGGGGACAGATGTTGTGAAAAATGTAAATAAGAATAATGCGTCTCATGCTGTGCTGTTTGAAGCTCTATCCCTGGTAAGTTCGTGAGACAGCTGAGAAAAAATTGATGCCATGAATTTTACTAGTTCACTGGCATCTATTCCCTTCCCCTTCACACTTCCTCAACTTCCGGTTAAATCACAGTTACTCAAAGCAGGATACTAGTGTGTTTTAAAATATGTTTTTGGCTTCGCTGGAGAAACTTCGAGTGTTGAATTGCTTGCAGCTACGTGTACAAAATTCTTTGTCTGTTCTTATTCTTGTTTGAACGTAAATAGTATTACATGCTCTGCTTGAAGGTTGCGACACTATTTATAAGAGGTTTATCATGGATAGTTGACTTGAGTTTGCTTAACAATCCTCTGGCTTAGTGTGCAACCTTCTAACTTATTAATGTGTTTCAATATAGGTCATGCATCTTGATGCTGAGAAGGAAATGATGTCACAATGTGTTGCTCTTCTTGGCAAGTTTATTTCTGTCCGTGAACCCAACATCAGATATCTAGGCTTGGTGAGATCTCGCATACCCAATTCCTGCATCTAAGCCTAGCTAGAACAGTAATTTGTAAAGTGTTTGGTGGTTCACTGTGTGGCTTCTCATGATGCATTTGTCGAGAACATTGCAGGAAAATATGACACGAATGCTGATGGTCACAGATGTTCAAGATATCATAAAGAAGCATCAGTCTCAGATAATTACTTCTTTGAAAGACCCTGACATCAGGTTGGTTTATATTTGCCATCTCAGCATTAGCTTTTATGGCTTGCGAACCTCTTTAATACTCTACTTTGGAACCTGTACAACAATCTTTTCAATCATGAAATCGGTCATAGCTCTATTTTTCTAATCCAGAAAAGATGACTAGCTTGGATGAATATCACTGTCCATTTGAATTTAATTCTATTTACGTTGCAAATTGTGGCTTTTGTTACAAGAGCAAATAGTTTGATATACATTCTCTTGGCTCTTATGTTATTGGTATCAGATTCACTGTTGGTTGAACTTTCCTGCAGTATTCGTAGACGTGCTCTTGATTTGCTATATGGGATGTGTGATGTGTCAAATGCAAAGGATATAGTTGAAGAGTTGTTGCAGGTTAGACTTTGACCTTGCTTCATATTGATATTTTCTTGATTTGTAGTCTCCTTATGACTTGTGAAGTTTAACAGAAAGGAAGGATTAAGTTGTGTAGTGTTTAAGCTTACATGAAACCCAAAAATACATTGCAGTATCTTAGCACAGCAGAGTTTTCGATGCGAGAGGAACTATCACTTAAAGCTGCTATCCTTGCTGAGAAGTTTGCTCCTGATCTCTCATGGTAAGGAGAACTCGAAAGAAGTATATGTACACGTTTTTCATGCAAACAATTTCGGTTACAGTGACATGCATTGGCGATTGGCCATTTGGTGTGACCTTTAGATCCTTGCACAAGCAATTGCTTAAAGATGTTAATTTTGATGTTCTCAGGTATGTAGATGTGATCCTTCAGTTGATCGACAAGGCTGGGGATTTTGTTAGCGATGACATTTGGTTTCGTGTTGTTCAGTTCGTAACAAATAATGAAGACCTGCAGGTTTTTACAATTGTTAGGATAAATATATAGTTTATCCTATCCATGACATTCAAAAGCTTACAAATTTCTTTGATCTGACAGCCATACGCCGCATCAAAAGCAAGAGAATATTTGGAAAAAATCGCAATACATGAGACCATGGTGAAGGTTGTACATTCTTGCTTCCCATAAACAAATTCTCTATATTGCATACTCCAAATAAGTTATAGTTATCATTTAAATTGGAATTAGAGCTACTACCTTACACATTCTGATACAATCGTATCTGTATCTAAATTCTTGGCAAAGTAACAATGATTAATACAGAAATATTGGTTATCTTCTAATTTTTCAGGTCAGTGCTTATATTCTGGGGGAGTATGGTCACCTTTTAGCTAGACAACCTGGATGTAGTGCAAGTGAACTCTTTAACATCTTGCATGAAAAGCTTCCCACAGTATCGTAAGGACAACACAAACGCTGCATTGTGCTCTTCTTGTGTTTGGGTATGTCTTAAATGCTTCCTCTCTTTTTTTTCGCTCAGGACTCCCACCATTCCTATTCTTCTTTCCACATATGCAAAGCTTCTTATGCACACTCAACCCCCGGATCCAGAACTACAAAAAAGAATTTGGGCTGTATTTAAGAAGTGAGACTTGCTAACCTTGTTGTCCTTCCCCAATGTTTTGCTTATTATATTATGTTCTGTTCTTTTCTGGTAATCAAATCAAGTTTCCTAAAAGAGTTTTGTTTTGGCAGGTATGAGAGTTGTATTGATGTAGAGATACAACAGAGAGCAGTTGAATACTTTGAATTGAGTAAAAAAGGGGCTGCCTTTATGGATGTATTAGCTGAGATGCCAAAATTTCCAGAGCGCCAGGTTTCTAAATTATTTTATGATTCTACTGTGATGGGACTTTTGTGCTAAAAGATTTAATGCTGGTTTTTTTGTGTCTCTTCCATAGTCTTCACTGATAAAAAAGGCAGAAGATGTTGAAGATACCGCAGACCAGAGTGCCATCAAGCTTAGAGCACAACAACAGCCTTCGAATGCTTTAGTTTTGGCTGAACCACAGCCTGTTAACGGGGCACCCCCACCTTTGAAGGTTCCAATTGTTAGTGGAAGCACGGTGAGTACTTCTCTTTGTAGGCCCCGATTGAGACATTTTTTGTGTGCTATGTCTTATATAGCACTTACTGTACTTTTATCTTACTAATATTATCTCTGACAGTCTGTTTTTCCTTGCATTTCTAGCAGGACCCCGATTCAGTTGCTCGATCTCTCTCTCAGCCTAATGGAACTATAAGTAATATAGATCCAAAAACTCCATCACCCGATCTCCTTAGCGACCTGCTCGGTCCTCTTGCAATAGAGGCTGCACCTGGAGCTGTCTCAACTGAACAACATGGTCCCATAGGGGCAGAAGGCGTTCCAGAAGAAGTTGATGGTTTTGCCATTGTACCTGTTGAAGAGCAAACAAATTCAGCAGAGGTATTCTTTTCTTCTTCCTTTACTTTCTTTGATATAGTAGATTTTAGCATGCATGGAATTAGACTTCTAATTTCTTCTAGCTCATTATTTCCCTATGTTTTTTAATTATCCGCCATTTTCCATTATATGATTCCTCTTTTGTAATTATTACGAAATAGTATAATGTTTACTTAGATGGAATCCTACCTAAGATGTTCTATCTCAAATAATACTCTCTGAGGAGTTTTTAGATTTTGTTGCAGCTGCTAAACTTGGTGGACTTGTCGTAATTGACAGTGTATACATTTACAGTCGATGTCAATAAAAGAAACCAAACCACTTTTGTACTCCATAATACTATTAACATGCTAGAATTGTTTTCTTATACACTTTTGTTTTCTTTAACAGCTGATCGGAAATATTGCCGAGAGATTCCATGCTTTATGTTTGAAAGACAGTGGTGTCTTATACGAGGATCCTCATATTCAGGTCTTATCTTAGTTTTTTTCTCCCTGCTTTTATATATTCCAGTACGCAGATTGCAGACAGGCAAGGCTCCTACTTTTTGAGCTTTCTTATGTTCCTCATTATGTTGATTGTTGGTATTCCTCAGATTGGCATCAAAGCTGAATGGAGAGGACAGCATGGGAGACTTGTTCTCTTCATGGGAAACAAGAATACTTCTCCACTTACATCAGTTCAAGCTCTAATACTACCCCCTGCCCATTTAAAACTAGATCTGTCTCCAGTACCTGATACAATTCCTCCTCGAGCACAGGTACTTTTGTTTGTTGATTTTTTTTTTCAGTTTACTACTCAATCTGTCAATTTCTACTCATTTCTGCATACGTTACTAAGTGTTGCAATTTTTGTGGTTATAGGTACAATCTCCACTTGAAGTGATGAACATCCGCCCTAGTAGGGATGTTGCGGTTTTGGATTTCTCTTACAAGTTTGGTACAAACATGGTACTTACTTCAACCGTCCATTTTGGTAATCGCTTATTTAGTATCTGTGACTCTTTCTGACATGCTGGATATTTATAGGTCAATGCCAAACTACGCATCCCAGCAACCTTGAATAAGTTTCTTCAACCTCTACAATTGACATCTGAAGAGTTCTTCCCGCAGTGGAGAGCACTTTCAGGGCCACCCTTGAAACTTCAGGAAGTTGTATGTATCTCCACAGCTTCTCTGACCAAATTTCAAATAAATGTATTTGGGTAGTGCAGGAAAGAAGTAAAATGCTCCTGACATTTCTTTTCAAAGAAATTAGTGAATTAGCTTTCTTCGTAAATTCCTTGTAACAACTAATGATTGTTCTAGCTAAATCACAACACTAATAGATAACATCCTATATCCACTGATAGATTATTTCCAACACTTCTACATATGCTTGTTAATGCGGTATAACTTATACGTGTATCATAATCTTCTTGCAGGTTAGAGGTGTAAGACCTCTAGCTCTTCCGGAAATGGCAAATCTATTCAACAGTTTTCATGTGACGATATGTCCTGGGCTTGTAAGTAATTGTTTACGATCTCTGTTCTTCTTTCCTCATGCTTGTGTGCTAACTTGTATGGTTTTCTATTATAGGATCCAAACCCTAATAATCTAGTGGCAAGCACAACCTTCTACTCAGAAAGTACAGGAGCCATGCTCTGTTTGGTGAGATTTCAACCAAGTTTCTCTTATTGGTTTTAGCACTTGTCCTAAATTTCTTATACGTACACACTTGATAGTGCACTCTCAAAAGTCTGTTTTGTGACATCGTTTGTATTTTGTGATTTTCAGGCAAGAATTGAAACAGACCCAGCGGACAGAACCCAATTGAGAATGACAGTAGGCTCCGGAGATCCTTCCCTTACATTTGAGTATGATAATCTCTGCCTCTTAGCTTGAACTCAATTACAGACACGACGTGTTTTCATCTGCATTTGTTGACCGACCTCTTTTATGTTCAGGTTGAAAGAATTCATCAAGGAACAACTTATTACTATTCCAATGGGATCTCGAGCTATAGTTCCAGCAGCAGGATCAGGACCAGCCCACCCTGTAGCTCAACCACCTAGCCCAGCGACTTTGGCTGATGATCCTGGAGCTCTACTTGCTGGCTTACTATAAATTGATTGGGGTAAGATATTACTTGCACATGGCGAAAGTTTTTTTTTATTATTATTTTCCGTTATTGTAGAATATAATGTGGAAAATATGGAATGATGGGAGAGTAAATGTAGAGAAAAGGGAGAGAGAGGGGGAGCGGGAGGGTTTAATTAGAAAAGCTAGTTTTTTATTATATTTGTGCCTGGTATCCAAAGCGGGCGAGTTGAGTTAGCTACGAAATTTTGCATTCATTCTTGCACATTTGTATTGTGAGGTCAGTGGTTGTATCAGCTTGTTCTTGTTCCTATATATTTTCAATCGCTTTCTTCATGATTTTTCTGAGAGAGAAGGACTATTTTCGCACTAGAGATTCTAATCTAGTCATAAAGGGGAAAAACAAATGCATACCAAACGCATAGCATTTCCCTTATGAATTTCTGATCTAATTTGATGTCAATATTAAAGCGATATATTATGTTTCTCATTTTTGTGTGGCCATTTTCGTCAGTGCAACTTCTCATTTTTGTGTGCCATTTTCGTCAAACTTCTTGGCTACGACACATATGATGTCAGTAGGCATATTATACATTTGACATGTCAAGACACATCCATCTTCTTTTATGTTTCTTTCAAAACTACAAGTATTCTAGTACCCAAATAAAATTTAACATAACCGCTACCAGAACATCTAGAGTATACAGTTACTATACCAAAAATTACCACAACTAATGGTCTCATCTACGTTTTACAATTATCGTATTGTTTTGTATTGACAACTAACTTTAGAAGCGTACGTAATCGTCTCAATCCCAAGTACGAATAGCATCAAAGAAATTGAGTCACTCCTTTCTGCGGCCACAACGAATTGTGTCATTTGCATGGAGAACTTCCAACTCATTTCATACAAATCTAATTTACTCCAGCTGCTTCCGACGCAAGTAGATTGAGCACTGAGATTTTATTGTCATATTACAAGTCTAACATGTGAGATGGGTTTCGATTTTCGAATTCCATGTCTTCGTAGTTAAAACATTAGCTCGACTTCAACCATGTTGTTGCCAGATGCATCCCATTCCATCCATGAGAGGCAATGTTGTCTTCGTTTCTGGTTTCACAATGGGCATTAATTCGGGATGCATCTACGTCTTGTCTTCACGTTTCACTAGCCTCCTCCTAAACTTGCGTCAAATTTGGATAAAACATGAAACGGCATGACCCAACCCGAATTCACAGCCCGGTTATCCCACGGTAGACTGAAATATACCAATGTTGCGTTGACCGGTAACGGTAAATATTAAATAAATGAAAAAGTGAAAACAGAAACAGAAGTAAATAAAATATTTACCCAAAACGGAAGAGGGAGACAAGTGTTTACAAAGTAGTACGCAAACTTATAAATACTAAACTTCAGTCCAAATGCCTACACGCATAAATGTCGAAGTTTCGATCATTTGACTTAAAACTAAATTAAACAAAACTGAATGGTCAGAGTTGTAAATAAAGAAAAATAAAAGTCGTCTCTCTCCGTTTCTGAGATCGTCGTCGTCTGCAGAGATCACTCAGCTTTTTGAATTTTCTTCTCCATTGGAGGTGCCATTTCCCGTTTCTAGATTAGGGTTTCGATCTCAGCTCCCGCGAATTTGCTTATGTTTAATCTGTAGTCTACGGGTTTACGTCGTAGTTAGATCTATTATCGCGAGTTTTGGATCTGCGCCGTGTGAGACGGCGGTCGGAGGACGGTGGAGATCTGAAGATTCGGTTCCACCATGAGCGGAATGAGAGGTCTCTCCGTATTTATTAGTGACATTCGTAATTGCCAGAACAAGGAAGCCGAGAGACTCCGAGTTGATAAGGAGCTCGGAAACATACGTACATGCTTTAAGAATGAGAAGGTTTGTGCCAATTTCCTCCATTTTTTTTTTCCTTTCCAACGTTTTGTTCTCAATTGAGAGGCAATTCAGTGTCCAAGTATCCGCTGAGGTTCTGTATTCTTCCGAGATTGTTTCACTTTAGACTCTCAGTGAGAGCTTTTAGGTTAGAAAAGAATGTGGTGGAAACAAAGATGCTGAATCTTTTTAGTCGGGAGAAACGAGAGTTTTGGAGCCTGTAGTTTCTTACTTTATCGGATTGAGAGACCATAGCTTTTGATATAACACAAGTTTCTGTACCTGGAAAGGCAGTATAATGTTTCTGTTGTATAACTTTTGAAACATCACTACTACTGCTTTATACTTGGAATATCATTAGTGTATTTTCAGGTTGATAGATGGGAAACTATAAACTACTATTTGTTCATTCTTTTTCCTAGTGATCAATCAAGATATATAAGATCATTGAATTTTCTGAGGATATTTAGGAACTAGAAGGAAAGAATGGCCAGGCAGTAAACCCGGTTATGTAGTAATGGTCTAAGAAAAGAAATCAAGGTTACTGAAATATTTGAATAGCTGATTACGAAGTAGAGTAAGCTGTGTTGATGTAAGATGTTTTGGGTGAAATTCTGGTTCCACACCATAAGTAGCAGATCTAACGTCGGCAAGTAGTATCCATCTGTGGCCAATTGGACCAACACCAGATTTATCGTTTTTTTTAGTTTCATTGTACTAATGAATTATTCATGCACTCTTTGATTGCTTTCTCCATGTTGTTTTGAATTTTACAGGTTTTAACACCATATAAAAAGAAGAAATATGTATGGAAAATGCTTTATATACATATGCTAGGCTACGATGTGGATTTTGGTCATATGGAGGCGGTTTCTCTTATATCTGCGCCAAAGTATCCAGAAAAGCAGGTAAGAAAACGTTTTGTTTGCTCAAGAAATGAAATATTGCTTTCTAAGGCTAGGAGAAGAGAATAGGTGGGGGTATTTGTCTGAATCAAGATTTCGAGTCTAGTGATCAATTCTCTGAAAAGAATAGGTGGGAAAAGGCTAGATGTAGATACATTTTCACGCGCTTGCCACTTACTCAGTTTGGCGACCTGGTAAAGTACTGGAGACATTTACTTGTACACAATGCATGAGTTACTTAGTAACATCTTAGCAACTCTTAACCAGAAACCATGTTTGTATCCCAAGGCTTTGCGTTTCCAGTTTATATTATTTTCTGCCCCCTACGTAATTTGCAGGTATTAAAATTTTCATCAATGATTACAGGTTGGTTACATTGTTACCTCTTGCTTGCTCAATGAGAACCATGACTTTTTGAGGTTGGCAATAAATACAGTGCGGAACGATATTATTGGTCGGAATGAGACTTTCCAATGCCTAGCACTAACCTTGGTATGTTTTGTCCATACTGCGTTGAGATCTTACAGTACAGTGAGGTCTTTCTGATTGAGAGATGTAGTTAAATGACTGTTTTAGTGGAAGTCTTGAAAACATTATGTCTTTTGTGCTCTATCATTTCGCTGTTCAAAGCCATTTACTTCAACAAAACTGGTTCGTACTTTGTCCTGTAGGTTGGAAATATTGGTGGAAGAGATTTTTCTGAATCATTGGCACCTGATGTCCAAAAGCTACTTGTAAGTGACTCCTAAAGACGTTAGGTTATTTGGTTTTTTTTTTTCAGTATGAGTAAACATATTTATGATATGGGGCTTGTGTGCTGCAGATTTCCAGTAGTTGCAGACCTCTTGTAAGGAAAAAAGCAGCATTGTGCCTACTGCGCTTATTCCGAAAAAATCCTGATGCTGTCAACGTGGATGGCTGGTACGTATTAGCACTCTGGGTTACTGGTTGTTTGATTTTACTCTTGCGCCTTTTATTTTAAACACTCTCATTGTCGTATACTTTCAGGGCGGATCGTATGGCACAACTTTTGGATGAACGAGATCTTGGTGTCTTGACATCTTCCACAAGTCTTCTTGTAGCTCTGGTATCTAATAATCATGAGGCGTACTCAAGTTGTCTACCTAAATGTGTCAAAATATTGGAACGCCTTGCTAGGAACCAGGACGTTCCTCAGGAGTATACATACTATGGCATTCCATCTCCTTGGCTGCAGGTTTGTCTTAAATCGGCTTATTTACTCTTGTTTAACGTAGCTTAAATATTTGATTGTCACATCCTTTTTCCAATCCCATGCACTTTAAACATTTTATGTGAAATTAGCTTATAGAAATAGAGGGTTGACCCGTCTTTGGTGTATCTTTGTTGCTCAGTTAAAGGTATCTTGGATACTAATATGTCTTTGGTTAGTACAGGTTAAGGCAATGAGGGCACTTCAATATTTCCCAACCATCGAAGATCCCAGTACCAGAAAAGCCCTCTTTGAGGTTCAGTTTTTCTTGTGTAAATCTCTAATACATGTCTTTGAATTCTCTCTCTCATGGCATTTCATGGAAATTTCAGGTCCTTCAGCGAATATTGATGGGGACAGATGTTGTAAAAAATGTGAATAAGAATAATGCGTCTCATGCTGTGCTGTTTGAAGCTCTATCCCTGGTAAGTTCGTGAGACAGCTGAGGAAACAATTGATGCCATGAATTTTAGTTGACTTGTTGAGTTGTTGAACTATGATATGCAACCTCCTAACTTGTTAATGCGTTTCAATATAGGTCATGCATCTTGATGCTGAGAAGGAAATGATGTCACAGTGTGTTGCTCTTCTTGGCAAGTTTATTTCTGTCCGTGAACCCAACATCAGATATTTAGGCTTGGTGAGATCTCGCATACCCACTTTCTGCATCTAAGCCTAGCTAGAACAGTAAATTGTTAAAAAATGGTGTATGTATTATGTGGCTTCTCATGATGCATTTGTTGACAACATTGCAGGAAAATATGACACGAATGCTGATGGTCACAGATGTTCAAGATATCATAAAGAAGCATCAGTCTCAGATAATCACTTCTTTGAAAGACCCTGATATCAGGTATGTTTAGATTTGCCATCTCGGCATCAGCTTTTATGGCTTTTGAACCCGGATCAAAATATCTCTTTACTTTTCGAATTTGGAACCAGTACGGCAATTTTTTCAATAATGAATCGTTCATAGTACTTTACTTTTTCTCTAGAGTACATGTGGATTTAAGATCATTACAATCAGCATTGAAATTGTTTAATTTGGGTTGTATATAATAAATGCTTTTCAATGAAACATTATTTGTTGATTTGTTTTCTTGTGAGAAATATTGTATTATTGTATGGTGGTCAGTACTATTTCTTTGACGTTTTGCATAACAAGATGACTAGATTGGATAAATACCATAGTCCATTTGAAATTAATCGTATTTCCGTTGCAAATGGTGGCTTCTATTTCAAGAACAAATAGTTTGATTTATATTATCTTGGTTCATTCGCTATTGGTATGGGATTCACTATTGGTTAAACTTTCCTGTAGTATTCGTAGACGTGCCCTTGATTTGCTATATGGGATGTGCGATGTGTCAAATGCAAAGGATATAGTCGAAGAGTTGTTGCAAGTAAGTTTTTGACCTTGCTTCATATTGATATTTTCTTAATTTGTAGTTTCCTTGTGACTTGAGAAGTTTAGCAAAAAGGAAGGATTAAGATTTGTAGTGTTTAAGCTTACATGGAACCCAAAAATACATTGCAGTATCTCAGCACAGCAGAGTTTTCCATGCGGGAGGAATTATCACTCAAAGCTGCTATTCTTGCTGAGAAGTTTGCTCCTGATTTATCATGGTAAGGACAACTCGACAAAAAGCATATATACACTTAATTTCATGCACACTTACAGTGACTTACGTTGGCGATTTGGTGTACACTTCTAATTTTACACTTTAGATCCTTACTCAAGCAATTGGTCAAAGATGTTAATTTTGATGTTCTCAGGTATGTTGATGTGATCCTTCAGTTAATCGACAAGGCTGGGGATTTTGTTAGCGATGACATTTGGTTCCGTGTGGTTCAGTTCGTAACAAATAATGAAGACCTGCAGGTTTTCAAAACTGTTAGAAGAAATATATTTTGCTTATCCTAATCATGACATTTGAAAGTTGCTTACAGATTTATTTGATCTGACAGCCATACGCGGCATCGAAAGCTAGAGAATATTTGGACAAAATCGCAATACATGAGACTATGTTGAAGGTTGTACATTCTCGTTTCCCATAAGAAACTCTTTATATTGCATATTGCGGATTAGTTATAAGATATCTTGTCTGTATCTAAACTGTTTGGAAAGTACAAAATAACATTGTTAATTAAAAAAAAATTGTTATGGACAAGAAATAATATTTCTTTCTCTATTTCAGGTCAGTGCTTATATTTTGGGAGAGTATGGTCACCTTTTAGCTAGACAACCTGGATGCAGTGCAAGTGAACTCTTTAGCATCTTACATGAAAAGCTTCCCACAGTGTCGTAAGGACCACATGAACTCCGCATTGTGCTTTTCTTGTCTTTGGGTATCTCTTAAATGCCTCTTCTTCTTTTTTTTTCCTCAGGACACCCACCATTCCTATTCTTCTTTCCACATATGCAAAGCTTCTTATGCACACTCAACCCCCGGATCCAGAACTGCAAAAAAAAATTTGGGCTGTATTTAAGAAGTGAGACTTGCTAACCTTGTTGTCATTTTATGTTCTGTTATTTTTTGGTAATCAAAACAAGTTTCCTAGAAGAGTTTTATTTTGGCAGGTACGAGAGTTGTATTGATGTGGAGATACAACAGAGGGCAGTTGAATATTTCGAGTTGAGTAAAAAAGGGGCTGCCTTTATGGATGTATTGGCTGAGATGCCAAAATTTCCAGAGCGCCAGGTTTGTTAATTATTTTATGATTATATAGAAGTTACTTTGATAGGACATTTGTGCTAATAGATCTGATGCTGGATTTTTTTTCATGTCTCTTCCATAGTCTTCATTGATAAGAAAGGCAGAGGATGTTGAAGATACCGCAGACCAGAGTGCCATCAAGCTTAGAGCACAACAACAGCCTTCAAATGCTTTGGTTTTGACTAACCCACAGCCTGTTGATGGAGCACCCCCACCTTTGAAGGTTCCAATTGTAAGTGGAAGCACGGTAAGTACTTATATGTATGCCCCAATTGACGAGACATTTTTCTTGTGCTTTCTCTTTATATAGTACATACCTTTATCTTATTATCTCTAATAGTCTATTTTTCCTTGCATGTCTAGCAGAACCCCGAGTCAGTGGCTCGATCTGTCTCTCAGGCCTATGGAACTTTAAGTAGTATAGATCCACAAACTCCATCACCCGATCTCCTAAGTGACCTGCTCGGTCCTCTTGCAATAGAGGCTGCACCTGGAGCCGTCTCAACTGAACAACATGGTCCCATAGGGGCAGAAGGAGTTCCAGAAGAAGTTGATGGTTCCGCCATTGTACCTGTTGAAGAGCAAACAAATTCAGTGGAGGTATTCTTTTCTCTTCCTTTGCTTTATTTTGCATGGGGAAAATTATATCCTCTTTTTGTATTTATTACTTGGAAATGGTATTGCGATTAGATGGAATCCTACCTCAAAGATTCTATTTCTCTACTCTGAGGAGTTCTTTCACATATTAATGTTGCAGCTGCTAAACTTGTCGTAATTGACAGTCTATACATTTACAGTCGATGTCAATAAAAGAAACCAAACCACTTTTGTACTCCATAATACTATTGACACGCTAGAATTTTTTTCTTATACACTTTTGTTTTCTTTAACAGCTGATCGGAAATATTGCCGAGAGATTCCATGCTTTATGTTTGAAAGACAGTGGTGTCTTATACGAAGATCCTCATATTCAGGTCTTATCTCAGTTTTTTTCTCCCTGCTTTTATATATTCCAGTACGCAGATTGCAGACAGGCAAGGCTCCTACTATTTGAGCTTTCTTATGTTCCTCATTATGTTGATTGTCGGTATTCCTCAGATTGGCATCAAAGCTGAATGGAGAGGACAGCATGGGAGACTTGTTCTCTTCATGGGAAACAAGAATACTTCTCCACTTACATCAGTCCAAGCTCTAATACTACCCCCTGCCCATTTAAAACTAGATCTGTCTCCAGTACCTGATACAATTCCTCCTCGAGCACAGGTACTTTTGTTTGTTGATTATTTATTTTCAATTTACTACTCATTTCTGTGTACTTTACTAAGTGTTGCAATTTCTTTCATGGTTTAGGTACAATCTCCACTTGAAGTGATGAACATCCGCCCTAGTAGGGATGTTGCGGTTTTGGATTTCTCCTACAAGTTTGGTACAAACATGGTACTTACTGCAACCGTCCTTTCTGATTAATGGTTTTAGTATAATAGTTTCTGTGACTCTTTCTGATATGCTGGATATTTATAGGTCAATGCCAAATTACGCATCCCAGCAACCTTGAATAAGTTTCTTCAACCTCTACAATTAACATCTGAAGAGTTCTTCCCGCAGTGGAGAGCACTTTCAGGGCCACCCTTGAAACTTCAGGAAGTTGTATGTATTTTCACAGCTTCTCTGAGCATATATCAAATAAAGTATTTGGGTAGTGCAGGAAAGAAGTAAAATGCTCCTGACATTTCTTTTCAAGAAAATTAGTGAATGAGCTTTCCGTAAAATCCTTTTTCGACTTATAATTGATTGAGTTTAATCACAACGCTTATAGATAACTTCAATATCTACTGATGATCGTTTAAGCTTACTCAAAACGTTCATAGAGGACTTCCAACATGTTTACCTATGCTTGTTAATGCAGAATTACTATAACCTATTATATAATCTGAATCTACAACTTCTTTCAGGTTAGAGGTGTAAGACCTCTCGCTCTTCCAGAAATGGCGAATTTATTCAACAGTTTCCATGTGACAATATGCCCTGGGCTTGTAAGTAATTGTTTACGATCTCAGTTCCTGAACATGCTTGTTGCACACCCTTTAAATTGACTTGTATTGTTTTTTCTGTTGTAGGATCCAAACCCTAATAATCTAGTGGCAAGCACAACCTTCTACTCTGAAAGTACAGGAGCCATGCTCTGTTTGGTGAGATTTTAACCAAGTTCCTCATACTGGTTTCGGCACTTGTCCTAAATTTTGTATACGTACACGCGTGATACTGCTCTCTCAAAAGGTCTGTTGTATAACATTGTCCGTGTTTTTTTTCTTTCTTTTCAGGCAAGAATTGAAACAGACCCAGCAGACAGAACCCAATTGCGAATGACAGTAGGCTCGGGAGATCCTGCTCTTACATTTGAGTATGATATCTCTGCCTCTTAACAGGAACTCAACTTCAAACACAGCTTTTGTTCCTCTGCATTTGTTGACCTCTTATTCTGCAGGTTGAAAGAATTCATCAAGGAACAATTAATTACTATACCAATGGGATCTCGAGCTCTAGTTCCAGCAGCAGGGCCAGGACCAGCACCTGCACCACCTGTAGCTCAACCACCTAGCCCAGCCGCTTTAGCTGATGATCCGGGAGCTCTGCTTGCTGGCTTACTTTAACTTCATTGGGGTAAGAGAATACTTGCAGATGTGGAAAATGTTTTTTTTTTTTTTTTCGTGATTGTAGAATGTAATGGCGAAAATGTGGAATGATGAGAGAGTAAATGTAGGACCGAGTGAGGGAGGTTTGAATAGAAAATGTAGTTTTGATCATATTTGTGCCTGTTATCCGAAGTGGGCGAGTTAAGTTAGCTACGAAATTTTGCATTCATTCTTGCACATTTGTATTGTGAGGTCAGGTGGTTGTATCAGCTTGTTCTTGTTCCTATATATTTTCAATCTGTTTCTCCAATGATTTTACCCGAGTTAATGTCTATTTTTCGCACTAGCCTTGTCTGGTCTTATTTTATGTCTCAATTGAGAGGTTTTTTTAATCTCGTAAATACAGAATAGAATTGGGCACATCCTAAAATCATTTCGTCTCAAAATTACAAGAATTCTAGTACCCAAAAAAATATTGGCATGTCACTACCAGAACAAAAAAGAATGAAAAAAAAAAAACAAAAAAAAAAGAATGCCAGCTACAGCCATTCACGGCAACGACCGCATCTCCAGCTACCTCCCGTGCAAGTAGATTCCTCCTCCCATGGAGAACAGTGGGAATGAATAGTCATAGTACAAGTCTTGCATGTGAGATCAGGTCCAGGATCCACATGCATACATATCTGGCATGGAATTGTATTGTCACAGATAAATGCTCTACACTGTTCCACTGTTGTCTCAACCTGGGGGTTTGGGTCATCCGTGTTTTCTGAAGCATCTTTGACATCTCCGTATCCATCGCACTGTCCACTATCCTCTGTTGTGAGTAACTCGGTGAGCGAGAAATATGTTTGGGGTTCGAATTCCATGTCTTCATAGTCAAACATTAGCTCGCCTTCAACCATGTCACTGTGGCCAGATGCATCCCATTCCGTGACAGGCAATGTTGCCTCCATTTCTGGTTTCACAATAGGCATTGATTCGGGTTGCGTTGAAAACTCGGTATAAGACAGATTACTGTTCCCGTCTGTGTCTTCACGTTTCACTTGTCTCCTAACTTGTAGCTTCTGGGGTCCCGGCACAGAACCATCCCCGTTCCATTTGACATCCAAATTGATAGGTGTAATTTGTTCGATTTTTGAAACTGACATTAAGAGAGGATCATCATCTGGAACAAACGTATCTTCAAAGGGGAATGAGGGAGTAGAGGGCATGGAGTCTTCTTGTTCAGACATTCTTTCAGAAGTAGAATCCATTCCGATACTTCCTTTCCCATGTTTTTGCCTTCTGAAGACTACTGGTTTCATCTGCCTCTGTTCCTTCAGTATGGGATCCATGTAAGGGCAATCTGGTGATCGTATACGACGGCATTTGCAACACTTGAACCCAACAACTTCAGGAATTTTCGATTCCTCGAGCTTAATAGCTTCAATGTGGTACCACTCTGCATACAAATGCTAGGATTAGATGTATAAGAGGAAACTGGTGGCACTGACGAAAATTTAGAATTTTAGAGTAAAATTTTCTTACTGTCACAATTTGTACAGTGAATATATGTTAGACCAGGATTATACGGCAGTTTGCAGAGACAACAAACTGGTTCCGGATTCGGCTGATCAGAGCGTGCAGCCAACAGAACATGTTGATGTCTGAAGCTAACACCTGTGTCTTCCACGTTCTTTTTCCTCCATATGATCCCCCAAGACAATGTTTTGTGTTTACTTTTAGGGGCCAAATTGGAATCAGGAGTGATTTGTTTAACTCCTGAAGTGGTGCTGCGTATGTTGGAAGATGGTAACTGTTGATTAGGAGGCTTAATCTGTGTCTTGGTGACTGGAGTGACTGCATTTTGAAATGGTCTGTCGATCAGGACAGCGGCTGTTGTTGGATGTTGTCTGTGATTGATATTGATTAGTGAACGGGCTCTTGCAAGGTAGCACCGTTTGCAGGTTACCAAAAGTTCATCTTTCCCAACTGTATGTTGTATACTCATAGTACATTCCTTGTGACAGAAACCTGAGGGGGAAAAAAAAAATCCATGATTATATCGCTACATTTCCTTCAGAAAAATTACCCAATGGAAAATACAGAACACTTAGTACTATAATCTTGCCAATTTTCATAGAAACGACAAATAAAATATGAGTGAGATTCATGAGAATTTAAGAACCAAGCAAAGTAAACAAATATAAGCACAGGACACTATCCTCGGAAGATATGAAACAAACAAATATAAAAATAAAAACTAGAAATGCATCAAGAAATACAAATGATTTTTAGGCGTATGCTGGAATCTTTCTACTTGTTCTTGAGATAAGCAAACAGTTACTGTGACTTTAATTAACAAGTAAAAACAAAGAAAAAGGGATAGGAAATATTGACATCTCTTTTCAAATGCATATAGATACCAATAACTTGCAAAAGTCTCAATCCTAAAATGCAAAATTAAAACAGCAAGCAGGTGTATTGTACCTTGGCAAGTACTGCATGTTGTTGCATCCCTGTAGAGAACGGGAACAAAAAATAGTGAGGTACATAAGATTTTTTATTAAGTATCCTGAAAGGTGAAGAAAGCTAAAGAAAGTACCTCATAAAAACATCGAGATGGCATGATGCACAAGAACAATTCTCTGTGTTGTCCCTCCGAGAGGCTAGGTAAGAAAATATGTTCGCTCGAGAAGCTTTAAGTTGCATTTTCTGGAGCTTTGATATTTTTCGTGATGGCTTCTTGATGAAAGGTATGTGTACCCTAGGCAAACTTTCTTCATATTCTTTGATCAAATATAAGGGAACGCGTGCTTCATGAAACCAATACTTTTCCTTTCCATCTTCAGTTTTCTCGACTTCAGTGATCTTCTTCATGACACGGGATGGCAGATGCTTTTGATTCCCAAAGACAACTCCATATCGAACCTTGTTATCTGTAATCTTCTTGTCACAAATACTAGCGTTCCTAAAAACAGCGGCCTCTGTCTCTGAACCTTTAACATCTTGCATGTTTTGCTCTGGGCGTACAAGTTCACTCCATCTTATATTCATATCCAGGTATCTAACCTGGCCCAGATTCAGTTAAATTACAGAAGATCATCAATAAACAATCATAGACATACAATCTTTTGAACAAGCATTGATGATAGAAGACAAACCTGAAGAGCAAGCTGAGATATGTTTTTGCTACTTTCAACTGCTGCTTTCCAAATAGACCGCCTGCTTCTCTTAGGAATGTAAGAACCATCACCATAACTAAATTCAGGAAACTTTTTCATACCACCTAATGGAAAAGAAGAAAAAAAACAAATTGGCACACTATCCCGAGAGTAAAATTAAACAGGATATCTCCGTTAGAAGTATCCAAAAAACAAAATCTACAAGAAAACATTGTATGTTTACGTGAGATTTGTTGACAAGCACCAAAAACATAACCTAACATTATTACCTTGCCAAGCTGCTTTCATTCTCTGAGGCTTCAACAAGACTGCCTTCAGGAGTATAACTTTTGATAACTTCCCCCCTCGCCACCAAGTAAAGCTATCATCATCAAAACCTTCTGCTGTAATTTCGGCTTGGTTCCTCTGCCTCCTCTTACCAGGTCTACGTTTCTGTGTGCCCGCAACAGTAAATGGAGCACTTTGAAACATAGAATGTTCTATTAACCAGTCATCCACTAGTTTGAGCCAGTCAGTTGACAGAGCAATACTGCAAATGTCTTCCTCAAGCTGCGAACAAGTAAAATGAACCATATCATGCCAATGAAAACACCATAAATATAATAACGAACCAAGGAATGTTAACATATATCACTATATTGTTGACACGTAACGACATCAAATCCGAACAGTGTAAATGACAAAAAAAAAGTACAATTATTTGTTAATACGAAAAGAAAGTGAATGAGAACAAAATTATTTCTGGAAAGAAAAGAAAAATAAAAATACTTACTTCAAGCAGGAGGGCTTTCATCGCTTTGCATGTTGAAGCTTCCACTAACTTCTTACGCCACTGATACCTAAGACTCTCACTAAGAAATGGCCCCGCAATGAGACCACGTAAGCTTTCCTCGAGATATAGGAGATATGCTGCAATACTAGACAGTACTCCATCCCCATTTTTTAGTGGAAAAAGGCCACTGCAGACTTTCATGGCACTTTTGGTGGCCCCTGTTACAGCTGCATTTAGCATGCATCCTCTCTTACTTGCAGAAGTGAGTTTGCAAGAATGACACCATCCACACCTTTCCCTGGTAATTTCCTTTTTATCAGGACTTGGCCAGAAGAAACTTAAGGCTACTAACGAAAATGCTTTCACCTGTAGCAAGATGTTACTTGCTGCAGCTTTCTTGGCATTACTAAATTTTTGTAGATCAGGTTCATGGGTTTCCTCTGACGATAGGACAGCCAAAGTAGCAGCAGCTGATGCAGCCAATTCTCCATTTGTGTAATGATTGATGTAAGTATTAAGTTTAAATGATAAACCCTTCTGTGTAATACCAGCAACCAAATTCTTCTCTTGCACTCCACTTGATCTTCCTAATACAGGACTGCCAGAAGCAGATGCGTGGAGGCCGACCACATTCTGAATATTATTTCCACTGGAACTACTTGCACTATCAGGTCTAATTACGTCTGACGCCTCGTCGCACCCTTCTTTTTGCATGTGTGCTAAATCGATCTCCACTTCCCTCAGATAAGAGATTAAACCTCCAGGCAGATCCCAGTATTGTGAGATCGCTTTGCATATATACAGATATTCCATTCTATGGTTCGTTGCAGACAAAAGCACCACGACAACTTTTGGAATGTCGGTGGCATTGTAGTATTTGATATCTGAATCCGCCTGGACAGAAATTTTAAGCCTGTGATATAAGCGAAATATTCATCAGCGTCACGTAATATGGGTTTTCCAACTTTAAGCAAAATCTAGACAAGATAATAAGTTTTAACTACAAAACCAACTAGTCAAGAATTTAAATGAATATGGAGATATATAGAATTGAAAGATCAGCTTGAAAGACAAAGTATCTGAAATAAGGCGTCGAAAACATACACCAGTAAGTGATTGCATGTACCCAAGAAGAGTCGCCCATGTGGATCGACTCCAAAATACACTGCTCCCCTGAGTGACGTTTTATGAGCAATAGTTGGCCCCATTTTGTTGATAGTGCATTCTGGACAATACCACGGCCCATCTGGTATGTACATTTTGACCACACCAATGCATCTCGAGTGATATGCTAAAGGGCATCCATCACAGCAAAGCAACGTCCCATCCATGCCGCATAGCCTACATTCATCACTGTTCCCATCCAGATCTGAGCTATCTCCATGACCACCATCAGTATATCTTGAGCTCAAAGTTTTTGACTCGCTCATTGAGCTTATCCCATGGTTCACTGCAACATATTCACTAAGCTCTTTCTCCTTGCAAGCTGAGGTTTTAGCAAATCTGGGATGGACCCTTCTAGGTCCATTTTCAGGAAGATCAGCAGTAACGCCATCAGGATCAAGTCCAAATTCAGATTCTTCTCGAGAATCAATTTCAGCTCTTACATCTGCTACATCAAAGACGTCATCACACAGAATTTGCAGAATCTTCAACTTCATCACTACAGGTGAGGAATAATAATCTTTCTCCACAACGTATTCATTAAAAACTCTCCAGAGAGGCCCAGTTGCATGTCCCATGGCAGCGAAGTAGTGAACCAAATAAACAGGCCAAGTTAGCGCATCGAGCAAGCTCCAATCAATGCACCTGCAGATGGCAATGCAACAATATCCCTGAATTGTTATCCACTAAGATATTGGAGATCCTAAAACAAGCTTCACCTAAACTATAAATAAGATATTTATGTTACAGTCTCTCTACAGCCATATGCCTTTCTCTCCCAGCTATAAAAAGAACAGAATTCATGAGCTTTAAGATTAATGTCAGCTAGTCTGCTTCCTTGAAGTACATATACCAAACAAACTAATCTGCTGTTTCACAGAATGATTAAGGCACTAAAAAAAACTAAGGATACGGGAAATTTAACTTAAAACATCTCCGGAAAGCAACACAAAATCAAGAAAATAAGTTAAACAAAGACATCTGTTGAAAACTGTAAACAACAAAAGTTGTCTGCGCTAACCTCAGGCACTTTGAAGCCACTTCAGACCCTTCTAAGGAGAGTCGCTCAAGATGACCCTTCAGTGCCCGCAATAAGGCAACATGAATGGCATCCAGCAAAGAATTTGGTCCTCCGAAGTTCAATGCTCCCACAAAATCATCCAATCCAAATGGGAGGATATATAACTGAACACTGAATGATCTTAAGAAACCGTATACAGATAAAAGATGCGCCACAGCCTCCTCAGGGATACAAATCGTTCCTGATGAAGAAGGCAAATCCACTGGTGGAACTGAGACAAGAGGCGACATAGTTTCTATATCTGGATCTCTATTATCTTCAGAGCCAGGTAAACCACAAGATGAATAACCACTTTCAACTTCTGCCACAGAACTTGGGCTAGTGGATGTGGGCACCTCAACTTCACTTACTCGATTTTGCAGCTCAACTCCCTTCTTCTTCATGTAATCTTTTTTCTTCTTTTCATCCTTTTTCAGAATAAAGTCATCTAATTTACTTCTTCTAACACGTAATTCATCATCAAAGTAATTATCCCCAATTATTAACTGACGAAGAGAACAAGTTTCCAGATCCTCAAACTCACCATCCTCATATTCAACTCTATACAAGCCAGTATTATACGAAACAATCTTCCCAAGAGAAACTCTACAGTCATCAAAATCTTTCAACACATAACGACCAAGAAGAGATCTAGGTACAGTCACTTTCAAAGTCTCCAAAACCGGCCTCTTCCCTCGATTAGACGACACTCCATTTTGATCCTCTGGTCTCGGGCGTTTCCTCGGTCTACCTCTAGGTCTGGCCACCTTTCCTTCCACCACTTCCATCTAAAATCAGATCCGAAATCAGTCCCCAGATTTCAAATAACCGTTAATCCATTTTCCAAGCAACTCTCTATGATTCCAAATATCACTCCTTTTTCCCCCATAAATCGAACCACATCAAAATCTAAGATCCACGAAACTCGTAAAAATTGAAGCTGAAGCAAAATAAATCAGAACCCTGATCCAACAATAAAAACAACACTCCCTACCGATAAATCTGAAATCCTTTAACTTCTCAACTTGGAAACGGATAGAATTGATGCCAAACCTTGCTAGATTTTGATAAAAGCCAAAAATGCCAAACCTAGCGACGTTGGGGATCTACTGAAGACGGCGACGCGTACAAAGAGTGATTTTTTTTCTCCAAACCCTTAATCACTAATCTCGTTCAGGATTGAAGAAGAGCGTTAGGGATTTGATTGAAGAACGATGAAGAAGGAAAAAAAATTGAAAGAACATAGCAAAAAAATATAAATTGTAATAAGTGGGCTGGGCTGGGCCTATTTTAGCCCGAAATGTTATTATAATAGCCCGAAATGGTAGATTTTGTGGTCTGAGTTCTGCTCGGGAATCGGGTTACCCGGATCTAGACCCGCTGGATACTTGTAAACGTCGCCGTTTTAGTATATTTTGTTGTAAATTAGGGAGTTTAGGGAGTAAATCTCTTAGGTTATTATTGATAGGAATTGAGGTTACAACAAGTATATATAGTGTTACAAGTCCTAAGGTAAAACCGACATACTAATGCTATCGCCGATGGGCTTCGACTAACGGGCCGAAGGCTCTCGACCAAGTGTGGTTGAGAGGCTGCGCACGGACGGACTGATAATGGGCCGGTTGGATAGAGTCCACCAAGTGTTTTGCAACACTCCCCCTTGGACGATACAACCGTGCCTATGCGAGGAAGGGATCGATGCAATGTGCTTAGGGGATGCTGCCTCATTAAAACCTTACCAGGAAAACCCATTGGGACAAAACCTTAGTGAAGGAAAAAGAGTACAGCACACATTGCTCCACCTGTTCCAAGCATCACTCCAAGTCCTTAAGCCTCCGCATTCCAATCTGGTGCGTGAGCTTCCTGAATGTTGTTGTCGGTAATGCCTTGGTGAAGAGATCGGCTGAGTTGTCACATGACTGAACTTGCACCACTTGAACTTCTCCGGCCTTTTGTAGTTCATGTGTGTAGAAGAACTTCGGCAGGATGTGCTTTGTCCGATCTCCCTTGATGTAACCTTCTTTGAGTTGTGCGATGCAGGCTGTATTGTCTTCATAGATGACCGTTGCTGATTTGTCTATGTCCATGCCACTGTCTGTCCGAATGTGCTGAGTCATTGACCGCAACCAAACACACTCACGGCTGGCTTCATGCATGGCTAGGATCTCCGCGTGATTTGAGGATGTGGCTACTAGAGTCTGCTTCATAGAACGCCAAGAGATCGCTGTACCACCGAGTGTAAACACATAACCTGTTTGTGATTTACCATTGTGTGGGTCGGACAGATAACCTGCATCAGCAAAACCAACTAAACCTTCTTTGTTATGGTTAGTGTAAAATAAACCAAAGTCTGTCGTTCCTTGTAGGTAACGCAGAACATGTTTTATACCATTCCAGTGCCTTATGGTCGGACAAGAACTGTATCTTGACAGAAGGTTTACTGTGAAGCATATGTCAGGTCTAGTGTGGCTAGCCAAGAACATTAATGCTCCTATAGCACTGAGGTAAGGCACTTCAGGACCAAGAATTTCTTCATTGTCCTTCTTAGGAGCAAATGGATCTTTATCCACTTCTACACATCTCACAACCATTGGGCTAGTCAATGAGTGCGCTTGCTCCATATTAAATCTCTTGAGTACCTTTTCTGTGTATACCTTTTGATGCACAAGGATCCCATTGTTTATGTACTCAAGCTGTAACCCCAAACAGAATTTTGTCTTGCCTAGGTCTTTCATCTCAAACTCTCTTTTGAGATATCCTACTGTTTGGGCGATTTCCCCAGAGGTTCCAAGGATGTTTAAATCATCCACATATACTGCTATTATCACAAATCCCTTATTCGCGAATTTCTTTATGAATATACAAGGACTGATCGGGTCATTCCTATAACCTTCTTTGGCTAAATATTCACTTAGCCGGTTATACCACATTCGACCACTCTGTCTCAGTCCATAAAGCGATTTGTCTAGCCTTATGCAGTATTCGTCTCTAGAACCCTTCTTATCTTTGAGTTCTATACCCTCTGGTAATCTCATATAAATTTTATTATCCAGTGGACCGTATAGATATGCAGTTACAACATCCATTAACCGCAAATCTAAACTTTCTCTTATGGCTAGACTTATTAGATATCTAAAAGTCGTTGCATCTATCACAGGAGAGTATGTCTCCTCATAATCTATGCCAGGTCTTTGAGAGAATCCTTGTGCTACGAGCTTTGCCTTGTATCTGACAATCTCGTTTCTCTCATTTCTCTTTCTTACAAAGACCCATTTGTGTCCAACTGGTTTAATTTCTGGTGTTATCCTTAAGGTCGGACCAAACACACTTCTCTTCTTTAAAGAGTTTAGCTCCACATCAATGGCTTCTTTCCATTTAAGCCAATCTTTGCTTTGTGTACACTCTAGTATAGATGTGGGCTCATGATCCTCATTTATTTCAAGTGCTACCTTGTATGCAAATATATCATCAATGTCGACATCTTTTCGGTTTCATTGTATTCCAGACATTATATAGTTTATCGAGATCTCATTGTTGTCAACTCCTTCAGGCTCTTGAGGTTCAGCGTCCTGAGCCTCATTTGGTGCCGTAGGAGTTTCTGTGACAACGTCTGGCTTTTCTAGAATTCCCTTAGCCTCGGTCTGTTTTGCACTCTTTGTTTTCCGAGGATTCTTATCTTTGGAACCTAATGGTCTACCCCGTTTCAAACGTGGCATAGACTCTGTAGCAACTTGATTATTGTGTTCCTTGTGAACATCAATACGTACTGGTGCATTGCAAGCTGGTATGTACGATTTTGTTACTCTTTTCGGGTCAACAAAGGAATCTGGCAATTGATTAGCTAGCTGTTGAAGATGTATAATCTTCTGAACTTCTGCATCACATGCTATAGTTCGAAGATCTTGCCATTCTAAGGATGTTTGATTCCATGTCAATTCTTTGCTCAGCTTGATGGTCTCCCCACCTAGCATAGGGAATTCGGACTCAATAAATTGACAGTCCGCGTATCTGTCCTTGAACAGGTCTCCTGTCAGTGGCTCGAGATACCTTATTATGGTGGGAGACTCATACCCCACATATATTCCCATTCTCCTCTGTGGTCCCATCTTTGTTCTCTGTGGTGGAGCAATTGGTATATAAACGGCACAACCAAATGTCTTAAGATGGGATAAGTCTGGCTCTTGACCCGATAGGAGTTGGGATGGGGAATATTTGTGTTCACTAGATGGCCTGATGCGTATGAGTTCTGCTGCGTGTAAGACCGCGTGTCCCCAAGCCGACACAGGAAGCTTCGATCGCATTAACAATGGTCGAGCTATCAATTGTATTCGTTTAATGAAGGATTCAGCTAATCCGTTTTGTGTATGTACATGTGCCACAGGATGTTCCACACTCACCCCCATGGACATACAGTAATCATTAAACGCTTGGGATGTAAATTCACCAGCATTATCTAGACGTATAGTCTTAAGTGGAAAGTCTGAAAAAAGTGCTCTTAATCGAATGATTTGAGCTAAGAGCTTAGCAAATGCTAAGTTTCTCGTGGATAACAAGCATACGTGGGACCATCTGGTTGATGCATCTATTATCACCATGAAATATCGAAATGTCCCACTAGGTGGGTGTATCGGCCCACATATGTCACCTTGTATCCTTTCCAGAAAATGTAAAGTCTCTCTTGTGACTTTTACTGGTGAAGGTCTTACAATAAGTTTCCCTTGTGCACATGCCACACATGTGAGATTCTTAGGGAGAACTTTTCTTTCTTTAAGGTTGTGCCCTTTTGAACTCTTTATCAATTTACGCATCATGTTAGTTCCCGGATGGCCAAGCCGGTCATGCCATAAAGTGAAACTTTCTTTGTATATTTTGTGCTTAGCCAAAATGGCTTCTATCATGTTAATCTTAGCATGGTATAGACCAGAGGCTAAGGCAGGTATAGTCTCTAGGATCTTCTTTTGTCCTTTCACATTTTTTGTAATGTAGAGGAACTCTTTAGATCCTTCACCCTTGGTTTCAATATGATAACCATTTGACCTTATGTCTTTAAAGCTCAATAAGCTTCTCTTAGAGCTGGGTGAGTATAAAGCATCACATAACTCAATATGAGTTCCGTTAGGCAACAATATGTGTGCTTGGCCGTAGCCTTCTATAAGATTTGCTATACCCGCAATTGTATTAACATTTGCACTTTTCATTATAAGATTTATGAAATATCTCTTATCTTTTAGTATGGTGTGGTTGGAGCCACTATCCACTACTAATTCACTCATGTCCTCGGCCATGTCTATAAATAGGACAAGAATTTCGGATTTTAATAGAATAGTTTATAAAATAAAATCCATTGAATTTAATTCAAAGCAATTATCCATTACATTAAAAGGAAATTAAATCATAAAGCATAGAAAATAAACCAAAATAAATTCGAAATTCATTCAACATCTTTGAGGCAGTCGGAGGTCTCATATCCTAGCAAGTCATCATTCTCATGATCGAAGTCTCCTTCATCATCGATGTGTACATAGTTTGCTTCTGGATTTTTCTTAAGAGATTCTTGGTATGCATCAATGAGGTGTTTGGGAGTTCTGCAGTTCTTGGCCCAGTGGTTTGACATACCACATCGGTGGCAAGTCGATTTGGCCTTGGAGTTTGGCTTAAAGGACCCACGGCCCTTACCACCACGTCCGCGGCCTCCTCGACCAGCCTGGCCCTTATCTCTGTGGACGTAGTTGATCTCACTAGGCTCCTTAGGCTCATTAGACTCAACTACAGCTTTCTTTCCCAAGTCGACCTTATTTGCTTCTGGTAATGGGGCTGTACCAGGAGGTCGCATAGCACTGTTCATCATCAACAACTCATCGTTCTGCTCAGCGAGCAGTAAACACTCAATGAGTTCCCCATAGTCAGCAAGCTTTTGGTGCCGATATTGTTGCTGGAGTACTCTGTTATTAGGGCTGAAAGTAGACAATGTCTTCTCAATCAGCTCCTGCTCAGTCACCTCTTTCCCACACAGCCTAAGGAGTGAGACAATCCTAAAGAGCTCAGAGTTATACTCTTCCACGGATTTGTAATCCTGGATCCTTAGGCTCTTCCAATCAAACTCTGCCTTTGGAAGGAGCACCGTCTTTTGGTGCCCATAACGGCGTTTAAGCTGTGTCCAAAGGGAGAGAGGATCTCTTAGGAAGAGGTACTGGCTTTTGATACTCTCAGCAATGTGATGATGTATGTGCTGGAGACACTTACTCTTGTTCCTGTCCGTAGACTCAATATCCTCATCGATGCACCCTTTCAGGCCATTTGATGACAAGTAGATTTCAGTGTCATTGGCCCATTGCAAGTAATTCTTTCCGGAAGCTTGCAGGATAGGGTAGTCTAGGCTCTTGAGATTAGCCATCTGCATAAATATAGACAACCGATAGTTAGCATGCGGTATTTGAGACCGAACCATGCAACAAATAATTTTCAGGTCATGCGGTATTTGAGACCGAACCATGCCTTAGGTCATGCGGTATTTGAGACCGAACCATGCCTTGCCTCTTATAGTTTTTTGGTTTAAATTCATGCATGCAAGATAACAAAACTAAATAGTTATATGCATGCAACAATTTCCTTATTCCTAGATAGGATTTCCTTATCTTATAATTTCCTATTTGATTTAGGATTAAATATTTTTTGATTTTAAGGAATTTGGATAATTACTATTTTAATTAGGAACTTATCCTAACTAATATTTTAATTTCCGATTTAAAGTTTAATTTATAGAAACTTAACAAAAGTTTTTTATTCAATCGGATTAATTTAGGATAATTACTATAATTTTAATTTGGAAATTATCCTAGAACAACTCTAAAATTTTCGAGTTTATGAATTTAGGATCTAGGGGATTTTCTTCTTGAATTTCTCAAGAACAGTTTAAATAATCCTAAAATATAATTCATGCAATCGATTTTATAACAACCTAAGCATGGTCCGATTTTAATTGTTATGCATGAATGATCCAAGTTTTAATTTCCTAGAACAATCTGTAATAATCTGATCCTTATGAATCTAAAACAGTTCTAGGTTCTTATGCAACAATCAAGCAATCAATCAACAATTTTAAAGCTTGATATAATTTGGTGCAATTTAACAAACAATCTAACAATCCTATGTGAATAGATTTTAAAGTTTATAGGATTATAGATCTTAAGTTTGTTTGTTAGTTTACTTGGATATTTTAGGGTTCAATAGTTTTTAGTTCCAGATTCAATTATGTGGTTTTAAGAAGTTTAAATTTTGTTTACCTTAACACCACAAGGATTCTGTCTGGAATTGATCTGGGAGCTAAAGACCTCAGATATCTCTTGACCACGAACCACGAACAGCTTCCCTACGAACAGCTCCTTGCTTCCCGCGAACAGCTTCTCGCACTCACCCCCGATCGACGAACCGCGAACAGCAAACCTCGACCAAGCTGTCGAGAGAACTTTGATCACAAGCTAAGGGTTGCTTGTGAACAAGAGGATCTTCGAACAGGAAGGATTTGATCTCGGATGGAAGTAAGAACAGGAAGTCGGTTTAGGGTTTTAGGGTAAGGGAGAATAGGCGGCTGCTTTTAGGGTTTTGGGAGAGAGGCTATCGTGCTGATAACGTGTTGTAAATTAGGGAGTTTAGGGAGTAAATCTCTTAGGTTATTATTGATAGGAATTGAGGTTACAACAAGTATATATAGTGTTACAAGTCCTAAGGTAAAACCGACATACTAATGCTATCGCCGATGGGCTTCGACTAACGGGCCGAAGACTCTCGACCAAGTGTGGTCGAGAGGCTGCGCACGGACGGACTGATAATGGGCCGGTTGGATAGAGTCCACCAAGTGTTTTACAACATATTTTTCATTATTGTCAATTAAAATAAAAATAAAATAAAGGCGGGAGTTTGGATACTGAGAGAGAGACTCGTCGCTAATTTACGCGGGTTTCTCGGGGCCGGCAGATTTTAGTACGCCGTCGTCGATCTCCGTCAATTTCTAAATTGGGTATCCTTGTTTCGGCGTTCTCAAGCCATAATCTGTCTGAAATTTCAAGAAAATTTCAACATTTCCCCCCCCCCCCCATCTGAAATTTTAGGGTTAGGGTTTGAAATGGGGACGAAAGTTTCAGACGATGTGGTTTCCACAGTCAGATCAGTCGTGGGTTCCGATTACTCAGATATGGACATAAGACGGGCTTTACACATGGCGAATCATGACCCAACGGCAGCCATCAATATCATCTTCGACACTCCAAGTTTCAGCAAACCACCTGATGTTGTAGCCGCCACTCCTAGCCCAAGCGGCGGCTCTAATGGAGGGAAGAAGGTTGACAATGGTATAAAGGGATGTGCTTTCGCAAGTGTTGGAGCGAATCATCGCGTGGAGGAAGAAGAAGATGAGAGTGGTGATGGTGGTGAAGAGAGTGTTTCAGGGAATGAGTGGTGGTTTGTGGGTTGTTCTGAATTGGCGGGGTTGTCGACATGTAAAGGAAGGAAATTGAAGTCCGGTGACGAATTGGTGTTCACGTTTCCGCATAGTAAAGGATCAAAGTCTGAGACTACTCCTGGGAAGCGCGGCTCTGGACGGGGAAGGCCAGCTTTGCGTGGTGGTGCTTCTGATATTGTTAGGTTCTCTACAAAGGATTCAGGAGAGGTGCTTTTTTATTATTTGGTTGTGGATTTTCACTTTTTAATCTGTTATGCTTTCATAATTATGGGATGAAAAATTGTTTACGAATTATATGTGGTATAGATTGGTAGAATACCAAATGAGTGGGCACGGTGTCTTCTACCGCTTGTGAGAGACAAGAAAATTCGGATAGAAGGGAGTTGCAAGTTGGCGCCTGAAACATTGAGTATCATGGATACAATTCTTCTTTTTGTAAGGTATGCACAGAAAATATTGTGTTCCAATTGAAAATGGTAGGATAGAGATGCTTTGTTTTTGAAGTGGTGTGTTTGTTTTTGAAACAGCGTGTACATTAATAGTTCCATGTTTCATAAGCATAGTGCAACATCATTTAAGGCAGCCAGTAATACGGCAGAGGAGTCAATGTTTCATCCTCTCCCAAATCTCTTTCGGTTACTCGGTTTGATCCCCTTTAAGAAGGTACTGGTTTTTCCTTGTCTATGATACTTTAAATTGCTGACTGTTTTATAGATCGCAGTTTGCAGTTCCCATATGATGTGACTGCGAGTTTTTGAGATGGCAAAGGAATATTTTCATTCTTTGATTTTATTTTAGTTGGCTAGATATCTGTGAAAATGTTTCATCGTTCTTCTTCATATTTAGGCAGAGTTTACTCCTGAGGACTTGTCCACTAGGAAGCGACCTTTGAGTTCCAAGGTAAATATTGCTTATTATATTAGCAATTTGAACTTCGACGCCTTTCTTGTCTAGTTTTACATCTGCTGTCTGCTCCTTTGGAAATAGAATGGTTCTGCTGTTTCAGCTCCGTTGCTTCAGTTAAACAAGGTCAAGACTCTGAATCAAGATGAAAACAGAGATGAAAATGAGCCGTGTATCAGTGATGGTGATCTTGATAATATTGTTGGTGTTGGGGACAGTTCTGGATTAAAGGTATCCTCATTCCCAGGAATGTTTGCGTACTTATATTCGGCATTAGAAATTCATCTGGCTAATTACGTGAAATATTTTGCAACAGGAAATGGAAACTCCACATAAACTTCTGTGTGAGCTTCGTCCATATCAAAAGCAGGCACTTCATTGGATGACCCAATTGGAGAAAGGAAATTGCACAGATGAGGCAGCAACAATGCTTCACCCATGTTGGGAAGCGTACTGTTTAGCAGACAAGTAAGCCATGTTTCTGTTACCTGCCAACTTTAGTGCGAGTCAGATGAGATATTTACTATCTGATTTATGTCAATAGGAGGGAACTTGTTGTCTACCTGAATTCTTTTACTGGTGATGCTACAATACACTTTCCTAGCACCCTTCAAATGGCAAGAGGAGGAGTATGATCTCAATAACCCACATACAAACAATTTTTTTGTTTATCATCTACATTTTACCATTTTGTTATATAGCTGTTTTGTAATATCTTTATGATAACACTTTTGCAGATTTTAGCAGACGCAATGGGTCTCGGAAAGACCGTAATGACCATATCCCTTATGCTTTCCCATCCTTGGAAAGCTGAAGGAGAGAAAGTGATCAGCAGTTCTTTAGATGAGTTCACTAGTCTCCCAAAGGCAACCAAATTTCCAGGCTTTGATAAGAAGCTTCTTGAACAGAAAAGTGTACTTGAAAATGGTGGTAACCTGATTGTATGTCCGATGACACTTTTAGGACAGTGGAAGGTATTCTATAAATAAATCTGATGCTAACAATTTATTTCCATTCTTGATGCACATGCAAACTTAGTTTTTGTTGTACATCATCCAAGTTGTTATTTCTTCTTTGTCAGTGGTTATACTGATTTTTTTTCTGCACCTGCTTTATGATCAGTCAGAGATTGAAATGCATACAAAGTCGGGGTCTCTATCTGTCTATGTTCATTATGGGCAAAGTAGGCCAAAGGATACAAAACTTCTTTCCCAGAGTGATGTGGTAATCACCACATATGGAGTTTTAACATCCGAATTTTCGGCAGAGGTAGCTTTCATAGTCTTATTTCGGGTCATTATTATTCCCATGTATATAGTTTAGAAATGCATCACATAAACATATTCTTAGCTTCTCTGCTTTTTATTCTTCTTCTTAGAACTCAGCAGACAATGAAGGGCTTTATGCTGTTCGATGGTTTAGGATTGTTCTTGATGAGGCACATACCATCAAAAACTCAAAAAGCCAAATTTCCGTGGCTGCTGCAGCTCTGGTTGCTGATCGGCGTTGGTGTCTTACGGGTACTCCTATTCAGGTGATTGATCATTTTGTCGAGGGTTTAGAAAGAAATCTTTGTTTCTGAGACCTAGGCCAAACTTTTTTAGGACACTGCCATTCTATCTGTGAAATAATTTTAGTAGTTGGACATTTCATATTCACCTGAGATTTGAATAGTCTATATCTCTACTAGAAGGATATCAACTTCTTGTGCATGTTTTTAATGTACACAAGTCTCTCAAAACTTGTTTTTAAGGATGTATTTTATAATGGCTTGTAGTTAACTGTCATGATAATATTGGCTCATTCAAATGGGGATGGGTAATGATTTGTTTATCATATCTGGGACTTTATGATCATTCATTCCACATTTTATCTCATTAACAGAACAATCTGGAGGATTTGTACAGCCTTCTACGGTTTTTGAGAATTGAGCCATGGGGAACTTGGGCATGGTAAGGGTCCTTATCTCTCTTTGGTTGAAAACACAGTACATTTGGTATGGAATGACTGAAGCTTGTTAGTTTGGAACATATCGATTCTTAGGTGGAATAAACTTGTCCAAAAGCCATTTGAAGAGGGCGATGAGAGAGGCCTAAAGCTAGTGCAGTCAATCTTAAAACCCATCATGCTTAGGAGAACCAAGTCTAGCACAGATCGAGAAGGAAGGTAGGAATACTAAAGATCTGTCATTCGTTACTTCCTGATACTTAGAAAACATATTATTTTCCTTTGAATTTCCTCGGTTAACGTGAACCGTGTTTGATCTATATTAGGCCGATTCTTGTTCTACCCCCTGCTGATGCACGGGTCATTTACTGTGAACTCTCGGAGTCTGAGAGGGATTTCTACGATGCGCTATTTAAAAGATCCAAGGTATTGTTTGTTCTCGTGATTATTTAGGAATTTTTACTCGGACTTTAAGATGCCTATAGTAAAGATACTGACGAATTTTTTCAGGTCAAATTTGATCAATTCGTTGCACAAGGGAAAGTTCTTCATAATTATGCTTCGATCCTGGAACTGCTTTTGCGTCTTCGACAGTGTTGTGATCACCCATTTTTAGTGATGAGGTGCGTCTTGTATCCCCTTGCTTTGTATTTAAGTAGAGACACATAGTGCTGGTTGTAACTTCCATGGCTTCCATATCAAGTATTATTCTCACATTCAATCTACTTAATCTGTTGCACGACCTTGTCTGAAATATCCAAGAAAATATCATAGACAATATATGGGCACTTTGTTATAAGAAACATGCAACTGTAGCCCTTTTCTGTTTGACATTTTGTTGACACAATTGCCATATTTCTTATAACAGTCTCTTGTTTTTTATGCATCAAGTCGGGGTGATACAGCGGAATACTCTGATCTGAATAAGCTCTCTAAACGTTTCCTTAGTGGAAAGTCTTCTGGTCTAGAAAGGGATGGAAAAGATGTACCATCAGTGGCTTTTGTTCAGGAGGTGGTAGAGGAACTGCGCAAAGGAGAACAAGGAGAGTGTCCAATATGCCTTGAAGCATGTGAGGATGCCGTATTAACACCATGTGCTCATAGATTATGTCGTGAGTGTCTTTTGGCAAGTTGGCGAAATTCTGCTTCTGGGTTATGTCCTGTGTGTAGGTATCTTGAAGTTCTTCCTGCTATTACTAGTTTTCGTTTGATGTAGTTGCTGCTGGTTCCACCAAATGTCTGAGTTAGGTCAAGGTTGGCCAATAATGGTTAATTTCTGTTTTGCAGGAAAACTGTAAGCAAACAAGAACTCATCACAGCACCAACCGAGAGTAGATTCCAGGTTGACGTGGAAAAGAACTGGGTAGAATCATCCAAAATCACTGCTCTTCTGGAAGAGCTTGAAAGTCTTCGTTCTTCAGGCTCTAAGAGCATTCTCTTTAGCCAATGGACCGCTTTCCTCGATCTCCTCCAAATTCCCCTCTCTCGGTATAGCATTTACATATCTTGCTTGTTCACTTGCCATGGCAATTATGAGAAAAGAAAAAATTGTTTTCAAAAACATAAACTAGAACAAAATTGAAAATTGTTTTTTTCATCTCTAGGAACAACATTTCATTTGTCCGTCTTGATGGCACACTAAATCAGCAGCAACGAGAGAAAGTCCTTAAAGAATTTTCCGAGGATGCCAGTATAATGGTTGGTGTACTCCCATTACATTGAATGTGCAAACTTATACTTTTCTAGGTTTTTAAATTGACGTCAACACTCTTCTTCAATTGTTGGATAGGTACTGTTGATGTCTCTAAAAGCTGGTGGTGTCGGGATAAATCTAACAGCTGCGTCCAATGCTTTTGTCATGGTATGGCATATCTATTTGTGTCCCTTAGAGATCATATCAAAATACAAAAAATGTAGTAGTTCATGCCACATTGGGTTTCAAGATCTTGTAAATGATTACTGCACAATACTGAATAGGTTTCGGAATGAAATAAAACCAACTTGTGTCGTATAGGATCCATGGTGGAATCCAGCGGTAGAGGAACAGGCTGTCATGCGTATCCATCGTATTGGACAGACTAAGGAAGTCAAAATCAGAAGATTCATCATTAAGGTACCCTCTTCATTTTCAGCAGTTAATCCTCATTTTCATATCCAAATCATCAAATGTTGTTGCTGAGTATTGATCATTAGAATCCTTGTGGGATATGTTTGTCTTGCCTTTGTGAATCCTAGGGTACAGTTGAAGAGAGAATGGAGGCGGTTCAGGCGAGGAAGCAGAGAATGATCTCTGGGGCTTTAACGGATCAAGAAGTACGAAGTGCGCGTATAGAGGAACTCAAGATGTTATTTACCTGAAACTATACAAACTGTTCTCTATCATACAAGGGGTTCTACATATGTGAAACTTGTCACATTCTAATGCAAAGAGAATCAGAGATTATAACGTATCTGAAAACGTGTTTTGTCCTTTTCATGAGATATGATGAACAATTGTAACAGTTTTGGAAAATGTGCAGTGACGGTTCCCAAGTGTATCATAAAACCTCTGGGTTTTGTTGTTTTGTATTATAGAAAGCTCCCTTTGTAATTGGAATTCAGATTATTTTTTGTACTTGCGTTCGTTTTATGAGCTGTTGTAACTTTATATCATACAGTTAACTCAGTGTGACAAATCTGCGCTGGTGAGAGTTGATCGAGGAGCTATAGATACTAGTATATACCTTTGTATTTGTACTAGTATATGATAATGTGTTTAGAATAGATGTTTTAGGTATTTGTATTAGCTTCTTCGAAGCCAAAATTACGAACTGATTGATTGAAGTCGTCAAGTCGTATAACGTGTAAATGACTGTATCAATGGTAGATCAGGTGCTAAAATCTATTTTCTAGGGTTTATGAGTTTAGGTAACTACTAACGTGTGCGTGAGTATTATTAAGTATCTTCTAATTGTGTTTTAAATATCCATTTATACTAACGTGTTTATACTAACGTGTGCGTGAGTATTATTAAGTATTTTTGCTCAAAAATACTTTTTGGAAAGTTTTTATATTAAATGTTATTTAATGCTTATATTCATATCCAAACAAGTGTAGTTAAATTTCTCTACTATCCTTATAACCAAACACAATTAGAATATTTTAAATATCCTATAAATGGTTAAATATCCATTTATACTAACGTGTGCGTGAGTATTATTAAGTATCTTCTAATCTTCTACCGAAAAAACCGAACCAAAACCAAACCGAAAAATCGAACGTCCACCCCTATATATCATGTTCTATAATTAATATAGATATTTAGAAGATTTATTTCAGATTAAAGAAACTATTCTCCTATCATCTCTTTTTGATCTTAAAATTTAAATGTAGTGTATCATCATATAATACATAAAGTTAATAAAAAGGTGTATTTATTCTGCATATATTGTGATTTGAATTTTTTTAAAACAAACATATATTACTCAATTAATATAAAAGTGTGTGTTCAACATATATATAGTAAATTATAAATTTTTAAGAAGTTTATAATTTATAACTGCTATATCTAAACTTAATAAAAAGTTTAAAATTATAAATATTTAAATGTATTAAATTTTCAAAATTACACAAACGAGTTATATTACATGATGGGTATATGACATTACATGATTGAATTGATAATACTAAAAAATAAACTGTCAATAATATGATATTTCAATACGGATTAAATCCTCATTTTAATGTTTTAAGAACACTAATATAAAATATGCCAAATCAAACTGTTTTAATTAATATTGTAGTAAACAAAAATTATTGTACGGTATACCATAATTTATATATTATATCACTAAAGTTAACAAAAGCCTATATTAGCAAAATTAGTATTAAAATAGTACATTAGAAAAAAATTTAAAAAAAAAAAAAACTTACCCCGCAGTGTACCACGGGTCATAATCTTATTATATTTTAAAAAAGTAGGCAGTATTTTTATGGCCATGCGAGTCCATATAGTCTCCATCATTTTCCTTGTCTTCATCAAAAATGATTCAACCGACAAGCCCTGAAAATCAGAAATTAAAAACATCAGTTCTTGAACATATGCTCAAAACTTTCTGTGAGATAGAACATATGTTCAGTTTGTTAGGAGTTTCATTTGTGTACCTCACTTCTCGTCATCAGAGTCAACTTTCTATTTGCAAACCTCACTTGATCAAAAGAGCTGATCTTGTTGTGTATCATTCCATAAACGGTTCACCATCTGACTCTTCCACTCCAAGATTAGACTTTGGTTTATGACGACAAAACTGTATTCTTTCACCAGCGACCTTGAAATAAATCTTTTGAGTTTCTGTGGTTTTATATGATGTGATCTAGACACTTGACTATCTAAAAAAATTTTCTTCACTAATACATTATAGGAGTATGAAAAAACCAGAGGAAGAAAATGAAAATGCTGCTTTCTGGGGTAAAGCTTTACTTTTGATTTGCAGAGTTATCGAAGGTATTCTCCGATCCTCTTATGTTGAATGAAAATGACAGTCTTGAAGCGACAAAATTGTGTTGTCTTTAACTCTTTTCCCGAGTTCTTGCTATCAGCCATAAGGTTTTTAACCGGAGTTAGATTCTTAGAAAGTAAAAAACATTAACTACCAATGATACCAAGACATTAGCTCGATTGTTCCTGTTGTTTGCAATATTAGATTCATGGGGAGGGACGTTATTGAATTGCAGAGCTCAGAGACGTTATTGAAGTGTATACTATGAATTGTTATTGACTACATAGAGACTCACTCTTTTCTCTTTATTGTGCTTTTTTGTTCAGGTGTGTTCCCCCGCCTCGAACGTGTCGTGGACGGTTCTAGTGCGGTCAAACGCATCCATGTGGTCGCCATGGCGTTCACGGTGGGAGTCCGGTTTGCTAACAATGTAAATGGCGGTATGCGATTTGTAGATTGTGCTAAATTGTCGGGCATCCAGTAATAAACAGAAATAGTAATTTATCCTAGGAGTGTATTGCAACCATGATTTGGGAGGATTTTGTGATGTTTTGTGGAATTGCTAGATATTTCATTTGAGAAAAAAGAAAAAATAATTTGTGATTTGTTGAGATTTAAAGAGATTATGACGAGGTGTGTGTATTCATTATGCTAGAAATAAAATAGTTTAGTTTACTTAAATTCAATATCATAACTAATAACCGTAATTACAAAACTGATGATTGTGTGTATGTCTGATTTGTTTTTAAGAAAGAAAGACAAAAAGTATAAAATTATTATTAACCTTCTATAATTATCTTCCCCAACACAATTTTACTATTATACTAAAGTATATTTGATTGTACAGTTTCCAAGTAAACAAACATGTAACTATACGGTTATTCACCAAATTATTTCTTATTAATAGAAGTTGATGATATTTTTCTCTCTTTTAATGAAATAAAAAACATAAGGTGTGAGAATAATAAATTAATACTCTTGTTTGCTGTTGAGGTGTGTGAAGTTTATATTTGTAGAGAACCTCCAAAAAAAAATGAAACCCTTTCCTGTTCTTCATTTCCACCACGAACGACTAGGTGTATGATTTTTGTTTGTTCTACTGTCGAAATCATTCAATGTATCTAGTTAGGATCTTCAATTTCTACCTTCCATTTTCAATCACTCTTGATTTGTGTGGGTATTTTGAGTTTTTTTTTTTAGATTTCTTTTTTGTTAGTGTTTATCTGTCTTCTTCTACTAAGACTTTGGCATATATATATTTTTCCTTCAGCATTCCTCTATTTTGATTATAAAGTAGTGTCTCTAACTTCTCTAACCTTTGGCATATATATGTGTTTCAACTTGGAATTACAGTCCTCTCTCTGAGTTTTTAAGTTAATTTCAACTAAAAATATATCTAATATCACAGGATTATCAATTATATAATTGGAAAGTGGATTGCAGCAACATATCAACAAAATTCAGAATGGCTCCTTTACCTATTCTTTTCAGTAAATCTGTTGAACTTGACGGAATCTTGGTAAGTGAACAACATACTTGTTATTGATTTAAGATTCTTCGTGGCAGTGAATACTTTTTATACTAAATAATTATGTATAACTTATGATGTTGCAGAAAGATGTGTGCTCATTAAAAAGATACGCAGTACATCCGCTGTTGCAAGATATGCTTAAGATAGTGACTCTAGATATGATGAAATATAAATACATGTTAGTGGATTAATTATATATATATATTGATAATTGGAAAGTTAATTTGTTTAGTGTCTATGTACTTACATATAGTATCCACACAAGCAATAATAAACATTGTTGGCACCATTTTCTAGTGAAGGTCAACTTTTTGCTGATATTAGTGCAGAACCTGCTATAAAGTTTCCTCCAATGGCAACATCTCAATGGGATGAACAAGTATTAAATCAAAAAACATGATATAAGGCTAATCCTCCGGGATACTCTGTGCATTCTGAAAACTATTTCAAACTTTATGATTTAATTTTTCGTTGTAGCCGTCTTCATTTACTCTTAACAATCAAAGAATCTGCAATGTATATTCCAAAAAACCTTGAAGCACGAAGAAGGATTGCCTTCTTCACAAATTCATTATACATGGATATGCCTAAAGCTTCGTGTGTCAAGGATATGCTCTCCTTCAGGTATGTGCTATGTTTATCACCATTTCATAACATAATCTATGCTTCTTCAATGATACATTTTATTTTTGTACTAGCCTAACTAGGAATCCATCTGTTCCAGTTTTTTTCATGTTTTTTTCTCTTAAAGATTTAAGTTGAACAATCACAATTCATTCTCGTAGTAGTTTCATGAAGCTCGACGCAAATTCCCCCAATAGATTCACCAATCTTATGCATCCATGAACGCAATTGAAAAATCTCTAAAACACATCGAAAAAATGTATTACAAATTTTTTGGACATAAGAAAGATTTAAAGAAAGTTGATTTAATCATTGTATTACAATATTTTATTTCGTTAAAAGATTGCATACTTTTTAAAATAAAATAAATATGTAATAAATAATCAAAAAAATTAGATTAAGAAATGAAGATGAATTATTTAGTTTGATTCTCTCATTTTGCGATGATCGGAATTAATATTTTCGAATCTGCATTGATAATTTTTTGTATAGCCATCAAAATTTTATAATAAATATGTAATTTAAATTTATAAATAATAAGAAAATAAAGAATGAAGGAAAAATTACATAAAAACAAATAAATAAAATTGAATACAATATAAGAAGGGATATATAACAAAATATATAAACCTCTTAGATTGAGTTTTCAACCCATACAAGAATATAAACAAAACAAATAAAATATTTCAAATTTGAGATATGGTGGAGAAGGATATCATAATTATTATTTATAGGATTTCCAGTGATAGAACTTTCATTTCTAATATAATTTAATTAGAAGAGTTACAATTATAATTTATAGTGGGTTTACATGAAAATGAATGGAGAAAAGAAATAGTCAATTCATATTTTTTTGTAAATTTAGTTACAATTTAGTGTTAAAATATGGATTTAAAGTATAAACTAATGTACATGATTACATGTGTAATTTTTTTGTTTATTTGAAAATAAATATATTAGAAATTAAATGCCAAATGAACAAATAAGAAGAGAGTGAAAGGTACTTTTATATTTATGATTTGAAATGTACTTGTTATATGAGTGCATTTTATGTCCATTATTATGAAAGACACTTCTTAATCTGTTCTTAGATGAGTGGGTTTAGGTATATTAGATCATCTCCATCTTTATTTTCATTTCCAAACTCCATTTTAGAGAAAAAAAGAACTTCTCCAATCCCACTTCATTTTCATTTCCAATATAGATATCTCCATATTTGGAGATTTTAGAGTTGGATTTTTTTCTCAGCTCATCTTCAGATTGTTGAAGGTGATACACTGATACTCGTTATAGGATCGGTGGTTGTGAGGATGTTAATCAAAATATTTTCGAGTAGAACTAAGATGTGTGGATAAATTAATCACATAGAAAAGCATATCACTAATCAAAGCCTTAAATGAAGGAGGAAAAGGAAAGACGTATAGTGATTAAATTGGTTCACATTTTCAAACATATTCTATTATAGTCCTAATAAAAACAAAAAAATAAATCAACCAAAAAGCAAAAGCCAAGTCAAATTTATTGTTCCACTAGAAGATTACGGATTTTTAGTTGGTACGTTGTCAAAAATACGATATATATCTATATATATACATATTTATATATATATATATATGTGATAATTTGTACAACATAATTTAAACTTGTGTAATGACGATATATATAAGAAATTTCATAAGTGAATGCATATTAAAACACTCTCTCAAACTATTTGAAATTATATGCAAAACTCAAATTCTATAGACAGTACGAAAAAATATAAAGCTCAAACCGAATAAAATCAGAATAAAATCTCAAAGCAACACATCGATATGTCATCGACACGAGGATACTATTATATTGAAGTATATCTTTAAGATGTATACGTACGTCGCCATTACACTTATTTGTCAAAGAAACCTTAATTTCTTGAAAGTAAGAAAATAACATAATCTCCACAAACATCTGTCCTTAGATTGAGGAGCATTAGGACACAAAGAGAATTTAATTTGCATATGTCTGAATATACATATATTCATCAATCTATGGAAGGCTTGCCATTTGCAACACTTCAAAGTTTTTAAAAAATGATTAAAAAGTATTACTGTAGTTACTTAACAAACAATATAATGATTCTATGTTTTTATTCGATTATATCTTTGAGTACTTTCTAACTTCTATGTTGTATATCTCTCTAGCTACTAATGAATTAGTAACTTTTGAACCCCATTGAACTGTTAATAGTGACAATCCACATGATTAATGTTTCTGTTAGTTAGTACATTATTTGGCTCATTCTTGGGAAACAGATAAAAAAAAAAGATGTTTTCGATATCAATTTCATTCAAAAAGTTGAGTCCAAAGTTTCGGCTTGCAAGGCTTTTTCTTGAACTTTGAGGGAATGTCCTTAAAACGAGTTTGATCACATGGACGACGTAATATCAGTAATTCAACACCCGGTTTCTTCTATAAAGTTAAACTAGATTTAAAGAAATTTTACATTCTATTTTATAGTTTTGTATGTGTAATGTCTACTATTTAAAACTATTTTAGAAACAAATGTTAATTAAGGTCCTCAAACTCTGCTAAAATCATAAACATTGATAAGCTAAAGCGTGTTACAGTTCGCACACATCGTTTGCAAAATAGGATGGACTCATGGTAACACTTGTTAGTTGTTAGTTGTTTATACACTCCAAATCAACCCAATCTATTTTACAATAATATAAGTTTAACCTTAAAAATAAAATAAAACTTACTACAAAAATTACTTAGATTTGTCCACATCATCATTTATGTTATTAATGTACTTTCTCGTTGTTGTAGTTGTTGTAAATTAAATATGTTACCTAATCTTATCTTCTTCCAAGCCGATACGGGAGTTAGTAGTAACCCTTTTTTTTTTTTACGTTCATGAGTTAGTAACTTCGAACCAAAATCTTCACAAACAATTTCTTGATCTTAAAGGCCTTGTCTAATTGGTCAACGTCTAGATTGGTTTTGAACTCGAACGATCAAGATTTGTATAAATAATTTTAACCATAATATTATAGAAATGTAGTTAGATAGTGTCTAGGGTGGATTTGTAGTATGCAACTAGAAATGTTGGTCAAAACTCAAAAGTCAGTTAGGCATGCTTTCCAAAGTTTATATAGTATAAAACTTAAAAGAATCATTATATAACCAATTCACTCAGGAAGAAAATGAAAATACAAAAGAAGAAAATGAAAATATCAAGAACCAACTAATCCTAGTCATCCCTAAAACACGAGATTGTTGCCTTGGGCTGAGACACTTTTAGATCATCCTATTGAACAAATTTTCGTGTTATATGTCTTTTTTTTTTTTCTCTAAGATAAAAGAAACCGAAAAATTTAAGGACACAACTTTATCGTGAAAACAGTTGAAAGCATCACCTGAAAAAGTGGAGTAAAAGTCCGAGTAGAGAAGGCTTAAGGGTTAACTATAGCGAGGCTAGTTCTGTAAATTACAAATCAGGATTACCTCATGGACGAACCTCAGTACCTAACCCTTTGATAATTATTGCTCGTAGTTGTGGCAGCGCAAGGCCTTCTAGTCAAAGCAATGTCCTCTTATTTATTTATAGAAATTTCTACAAAATTGAAACATTATAGACGAATTCTCAATGTTTCTTTTTCACATAAAGCTATCTTGGTTTTTCTCGCAAACATTATGGGTGGTCACGGTTAGACGTGGTTGACACCAATCATATAAATGCTTTTGTACTGCTTATTAAGCAATTCTTGAAAACTTGTTTAAGAGTTTTACTTAAAAATATCGTTTCTTCGTAGTTTCTTAAGTTTTAAATCGCTCTAACCCAATAGAGAAGTACTCTAACTTTTTTTTATATATGAAAACCAAGAAATTTCAAAGGACTTTTTTTTTTTTTTTTTGTACATAAGAGACCATACCATGTTAATAAGTCAACATTATGTCGGTACTTAAACTCGTGACATTAAATACTTTCTCAACATTGGATTTTTTCTCATTATGGGTATTTATAAAGCAAATATTACTGTTATAACAAGTTCTACGTATACTTTTGTCAACAACGACATATGATTAACCAAAACAGGATTTTTGTTTTGGTAAAAATATCATACAAATATTTTAATGCATACAAAAGTTTTACAAACGTAAGTAACAGACATAATGGTCAATATAATTAGTATGGGGGTGCAAGGTGCAACTGGCAATATCCGATCCATGGATCTGACAACTTGATCTATGCACTCATTGTTAAGATAAGACCATCCACAATGGCGTGGATTTGGCCCGTCCCCAATATTTATTGGATTTAAATTTAAATGAAAAAAGCCCAATATCTGAAAAACGGTTCTTATTTGGGCATGTATTCACGGTCAACCGGAAAACCTACAATTGTGTTGGAAGCAGTAGCTTCGTATGACCTCTGGATATGGCATGCCTTTTTTGGAGCTCCAGGTACTATGAACGATCTTAATATTCTTGATCGATCTAATGTTTTTGATGACATAATAACCGGTCAAGCTCCGGAAGTCAACTTTGTTGTCAACGGAAGGGAGTACAACTTGGCGTACTATCTCACTGATGGTATTTATCCAAATTGGGCAACTTTTATTCAATCAATCCGACTTCCACAAGGTAGGAAAAAATCTCTCTTTTCTAAAAAACAAGAAGCTGTTAGGAAAGATGTTGAGCGTGCCTTTGGAGTCTTGCAAGCTAGATTCGCCGTTATTAAAAATCCGTCTCGTTTATGGGATAAAAACAAAATGGCAAATGTAATAAGATCATGCATAATACTCCATAATATGATTGTCGAAGACGAACGACATACATACAGTTACCGAAACATTATTTCTGAATTTCAACACGGAGAACATGTGGATCAAACATTTACCGTTGGTGCCGCCGGTGTGGGTTCAAATATCAGCAGTACGATTACTCGTCAAACAAGACTTCGGGATAAACAAGCTCATGATCAACTAAAACATGATTTGATTGAGCATATTTGGACAAACTTTGGACATCTTCCGGATAATGAAGTTTGATTTTAAAATTTCTATGAGTTGAATAAAATGTTTGTTTTGGTTTTGATGTTTTTATGTTATATTTTTAATGTTATTAATTTCTAAATTGTATGTTTTTGTATTTTCTTTCTTTAAATAATTAATCTTTAAACTTTCAAAATAATATTATTTTATTTGGGGGACCAAACCCAAATACACACCAATGCTCCTACTAAAAATAAGAAACCCTCAAAATATTAGTATTAAATGTGGGGGACCAAAAAAAGTCCCACACCATTGTGGATGGTCTAAGCATTATATACACCTTAGTTCTCAGATTCGAGAAGGGATCTATACAATTTTTCCAATTATTCATATTTTTTTTTCCTCAAATTCCAATTATTCATGTATTAGGTCTAAATAGTAACACAAAACTGTACAAATATTTTAGTGAGTTAAAAAACGATATATAAATGGTTAAAAACAAGATAACATATAAAGTAGCGGATGAAAAGATAAAGCATATTATTTTATTTTTGATATGGTATTTGTAATTGGTTACAACAAAGTATACCTCACCATATACATGATTACGTACCAAACACAACCATTATAATTTATAATACTCATATCCGCCATCGCATCCTTTTAGCCTTCCATCTATCTGCTATCTTGGTCGGCAATGAGATATCAAATGCATCATTTTCAAGGAAATTGAGATAAAGTAAGAACTTGTAAACGGCATTTCAGACTGTAATTTGCCTTTCGAACCTCAAGTAAGATTAAAGAGATGATTGGTTAGAACTTAAAACTTGTAGTTTTATTTCAAACTTTTTAATGCTACAATTTTTTAAATCTAACTTTAACTGTTCTAAATTTATTTCACATTTCTAAATATTTTCATAGTACATATCTTTTTCTTGCTCTACGTATTATTTTATAAAGCCCACATAGCTTCTAGTTATTTACAGCCACAACACTTATTTAGAACACGAAGTCACTGCCAAAAAAACATCCACAATCCCGGCTGAAAAATCAAAACTAATCACCTCGGAAGCCACTTTTCTCATCAAATATGTCTCACCAATTCTTTTAAACATTAGGTTCATTATAATTATTCTTAAAAATATTCATAGATTTTTCATTATTTACAGGGGTCAGCTGACTCCATAATAGTACGGTGCTTCCGCCGACACGGATCTAGAAACATAGTGTAGTTTATGATTTGTTTGTTACTGGCCAGTTTCGTTAAAATTAATAATTGATATTAAAGATGATATAGAAAAATCATATGGATATATATATTTTTTTAAATGATATAGTGGTAAGCTTATACATATATGTAATATAGTTGACACGTGAATAAAAAAATAACATAAAATCCATGAACAAATAGCATATTATTTTACACAATAAAAAATATACTCCATCTATTTTACAAAAAGTGTCATTTTGACACATTTCACCCAAATTAAGAAAAGTTTGCATTATACATGTTTGTTCCTAAATTCAATGAAAAGCTTTGAGTTTAAAAGTAAAAAAAAAAAAAATTAGAATTAAAAAACACATTAGAAATGCAAAATGACATTCTTTGTGAAACAACATTTTTATCTAAAATAATATTTTTTGTGAAACAGAAGAAGTATTTACTTTTTATTTAAATCACGCATAATATACAATATACAGTATATTTTATTTTATTTACGCATTAATTATCATATTATCTGTACAAATCAATGAATTAAACATATGATTATTGAACAAATCACTCCGTAGATTTTAACGCAATGCATTTTTGTTTAGAACCTCCATATTAGTTGCATTGGTCGTTTAAAAGTTTAGAAAAAGTATGTTAATGGTTTGTACTTAGAAGCTTACTTTTTTGATTATTTGTTTCCTAAAATTTGCTAAATTTCTTCTTAAATGTGAATTGAATTCTATACAAAATTGTAATGTTAACGTTCCATTAGCGGGCACGTAACTTCTTAACATTTATTATTTACTTCTGAATTAATATATAGAGGATATCCATTATATATATGGCTTAATTCATTGGATATGAATTCAATACTATGCTGCTTACTTGAAAGAAAAAAAAAAGAGTTAAAAAGGTGAATTGATAAGGTTGACAAAGAAGTGAGTTCTAATAGTTGACCGAAAATAAATAAATTGTCATAAAAAAAACGTTGAAGAAAATGTAAAAAGCTGCAAAACCAAAATCCCATAAATGTTAAAAAAGTAAAAACCTCATCAAATCATTAATCATTGCTTAAATATATAATTAAATAAAAAATCATTAGGGTAATAAATTGATAAGAATTCTCTACAAATCTCCTCTTTGTCTTCCCATTGGGCAGGCACAGATTCTTAAAGAACAAAAACTCAGAAACTGAAATACCAAAAAATATCCACTGTTATTTTTCTGTAACTGAAAAATAGAAGAACCTAACCAAAAAGACACAAACCCAATTTGTCACTTACTGTTTTATTTCATAACCTTTTAATATACACTCTGTATAAAAATCTAAAAAAAAAATCACTGCAAAAAGGAAAAATATCTTATAAAAATGAGTGAAAACAAATACTATCCCATATAAAATATCACCATTTATATTCCTTCTTGGTTTATCTTTCTCCTTAACTCTCATTTCCTTCTTCTCCTCTCTCTCTTCCTATAGCTTTTTTTGTTTCTCTCTCTCTCTCGAACTGTAGAGAGAGAAAAGCCTCCATTTATTTTCTCTCTCTTTCATAAAACCCCATTTACACAGAACAGAGCCAAAAACACCACCGCCATTGTAATAAGAGAGGAGAGGAGAGGTTTAGGAAAAAAATGGAAGGTGTTACACCAAAGTTCGTGTTGCCGGAGACATTCGACGGCGTGAGGATGGAGATCACAGGCCAACTAGGCATGATCTGGGAGCTTGTGAAAGCACCAGTGATTGTTCCTCTTCTTCAGTTAGCCGTTTACATCTGTTTGGTAATGTCTGTCATGCTTTTGTGTGAGAGGGTTTACATGGGAATCGTCATCGTCCTCGTCAAGCTCTTCTGGAAAAAACCTGACAAACGTTACAAGTTCGATCCCATTCACGATGATGAAGAGCTTGGTAGCTCTAATTTCCCAGTCGTCCTCGTTCAAATCCCCATGTTCAACGAACGAGAGGTCCCTTTTCCTCTATCTCTCTCTCTGTTTTTTTTTCCTCTGTTTCTCCTCAAAAGTTTTATGATTTCGAGAAAAGTACCCTCAGATTTTACGGGAAATTAAACTTTACCCCACGTATTTCATATTCCTCCGCCGTTCCAAATCCCGAAACGGCGAGAGTCGTGACTCATATTTCTTTATTGTTCATTGAGATTTTTTTTGGGTTTTCTGGATAAACCCATAGTTTTGGGGGTTAATCTATAGTAACTTGTTAAAGTAGTGGACTAAAAGTGAAAGAGTTTGACAATAGACCCCCCCGTGATTTTTGCCGTGCAGGTTTATAAGCTATCAATAGGAGCGGCGTGTGGACTCTCTTGGCCGTCCGATCGTCTCGTGATTCAAGTGTTGGATGACTCAACAGATCCTACTGTTAAGGTTATTATTTCGTATAAAAAAAATTACTAAGTCCATTCACAAAAATATAGGGTGCTGCACTATTAGTATTAGTATTTTCCATAACTTTCTCTAATTAAATAAGATTTTTTAGCATCTTTGAATAAGATTAATTTACTTTCTTGAAAAAGAGAGGTAATATTTTCCGGTAGGTAAGAAAGAAAAGATTATGGAATCATTTGATTTTTTTTTTTTTTTTTTTTTTGTGATATGGTGGTGATTTAAATGAGATACTTAAAATGTGCAGCAAATGGTGGAAATGGAGTGCCAAAGATGGGCAAGTAAAGGAATCAATATTAGGTATCAAATAAGAGAGAATAGAGTTGGTTACAAGGCCGGTGCTTTAAAGGAAGGACTCAAACGTAGTTATGTCAAACATTGCGAATATGTTGTCATCTTCGACGCTGATTTTCAACCCGAACCGGACTTTCTCCGCCGTAGCATCCCTTTTCTCATCCACAACTCCAACATTGCCTTGGTTCAGGCTCGATGGCGGTTCGGTAATTACATTCTCCCTTTAACACTTAAAATATAGGAGTATCTTAAATTTGATAGTAATTGAAATAGCTTGTTCATTGATCTATAATAGAAAAAAAATGAGAAACTGACACTTGATAATGTTGTTGTTGTTGTTGTGCAAGTGTCATGGTCAAAATATTACTGAATCGGTGTCTTCTTTGTTTATGTTTTATGAAAAACTTTAATGTTGTTTTTAGATTCATTAAATGAAAGCTCGTGGTTTTGGTTTTGTAGCTAGCTACATTAGTGGTGTCGGTGGTATATGCTTTTCAATGTTCTTTTTTTAAAAAAAAATATGTATATAGGAAATAAAAATAATATTTTTATCGTCTTTTCCTTTTTCTTGCTTACATCTTTTTCCATATAATTCCACCTTTAGTTTTTGGCTTTTTGAAATGGTCTTTTCGTCAATTTTTGTATTTTTCTTTTGAGATATAATTATTGTTATCTCCTCTGTGTACATTGTCTGATTGAAGAAGTAGGGTTAGTTCTGTTTGTGTCGGCGGAGTAGCTGCACTAGTGTTAGTTGTAGTGTCTAAACCAGTTATAAAATACCACGTGTAAAAACAGGTGCGCTTTGTTTACATTAGAGTTTTAAGTACACCTCGCCGCACCGGATTTAAAAACTAGTACTACTAATTGTCAAATACACCGGGTCGGATTAGTTGCGGAATCCCGGGTCAACGGATAATTTTGCTGACGTCATGTCACGTTTCTTTTATCTGCTCCGTGATTTCGGATCCGTCGGTCAATGAACCGAATCGGTTAAAATTAAACCCGGTTTAAATGAATCGGATCGGGTTAAGAAGGAACTGTTGGTCTTTAGAAGTTGTCGGGTCTCTGATACCTTCCACGTGCTCTTTGCCTCACTTTAAATGCTCAAGTGTGAGACCCCATCTTTGTCAGTATTATGTAAAAGTATTATTATTAGTATACAGTGTGAGTATCGTAGTCTACTGTGGACTTTGCGTTTCTCTTGCCGACACTTGGTGTATATCATATAGTTTTTGTTTTTGTTTTGGTATTTCATTCTTTTATTTATTTAAAGCATGAGTCCAACTTAGTGAATTTAATAATAATTGAGAAAGCTATATGGATGAATATGATTGATTTATTAAAAGCTAAAAACAAAAGAGAAGGACGTTACTTCCTGATAGTGCCACATTTGGACGATTTTCTAAATTAAAATTGTATGTTTCTTGAGGACTAATGTTTTTAAATCTACTTTTTTTTTTGGCAGTGAATTCTGATGAATGCTTATTGACAAGGATGCAAGAAATGTCGTTGGACTACCATTTCACTGTTGAGCAAGAAGTCGGTTCATCAACTCATGCTTTTTTCGGCTTCAACGGTAAAAAAAATTATATAGTAGTAATTATTACTAAAAAAACATCATTTAATTGGATTAGAAAGTAAATATTAATTGTTCTGGTAGTATCATTAGAGTTTTAGGGGTGATGTAGTTGGTATGTTGTCCGACCAATTGAAGCACAGTATGTGGACCCTAAACCTTTTATTTTATTCTTATGTTTTTTATGATAAGTGTACAACTGTTACTAGAAAACTAAAGAATAAAATAAAGGAATCACATTAATCTATAAATAATCAATCATTAATTGATTGATTGAGGAGTGGTGGGGAATCTGAAATGTGAAGCAAGTAGGTGTTGTTTATATAAGTACTACTAATACTTAAATAGTTATATTGTCATTCCTTGTCTTATAAGTAAGATTTGCAAGCTTGAAGATTCTCTAATTAATTGGTTTTTAAAAATCATGTGTTCAATTTATTTAGTAGCTAGTGTAAGGGGACACATTCATTACAGTAGGACTTGTAGATGAAGCAAATGAAAGGCGATCTTAAATGTGTTTTTTGTCATTAAAAAGTTTATAGAAACTTTAAAGATCAAAATGTGGATATATATACTTAAAGCTTATCTAATGTTTATTTATTTTTTTTAAAAAAATTATAGGAACTGCCGGAATTTGGAGAATCGCGGCAATAAATGAAGCCGGCGGGTGGAAAGATAGGACCACCGTTGAAGATATGGATCTCGCTGTCCGAGCAAGTCTTCGCGGCTGGAAATTTCTCTACCTCGGTGACCTTCAGGTTTTTATTTATCTACTATTTAATTTTTCTGATATTTTTACATAAATACAAAAATTAAATATAGTTAATAGGCATAACATGTATAAGTAGTTGTTAGTGCACAAGGTACTTACAACTTCTCTGATTGATAGCTGATTCACACAAGTTATGTGTTATAATCATTTTACCTTTTTAAGAAGCAAAGATATTTTGTATTGACTTGTATAAAAATTGGTATACATCATAAATATGAGCCTTTTTAACTTTATTTTCTTGGTATTAGGTGAAAAGTGAGCTTCCAAGTACTTTTAGAGCCTTCCGTTTTCAGCAACATAGATGGTCTTGTGGACCTGCAAATCTCTTTAGGAAGATGGTTATGGAGATCATAAGAAACAAGGTAATGATAATAATAACAAGTTAATCACCTTTTTTTCTTCTGATTACGTAAAAAAAATATTCAGAGATTCTTTAATCTGATTTTATTAATTACTGACGTGGTGCAGAAAGTGAGATTCTGGAAGAAAGTGTATGTGATTTACAGCTTCTTCTTTGTGAGGAAAATCATTGCACATTGGGTCACCTTTTGCTTCTACTGCGTTGTTCTCCCTCTTACCATTCTTGTCCCTGAAGTTTATGTTCCGATTTGGGGTTCAGTTTATATCCCTTCCATCATCACTATCCTCAACTCTGTCGGTACTCCAAGGTGAATTGGATAGCTTGTATCTCAAGTCATTACATTTTTCTTTCTTCCTTGTTGAGTTGCCTGTGTGTCAATTAACTGCATTTGCTTCTGACTGAATCTCTGACATTTTGAATTTGTATTGTTCGAAAGGTCGATTCATTTGCTGTTCTATTGGATTCTGTTCGAGAATGTGATGTCGCTGCACCGGACAAAGGCTACTCTCATTGGTCTGTTTGAGGCAGGGAGGGCTAACGAATGGGTTGTGACTGCTAAGCTTGGAAGTGGTCAGAGCGCTAAAGGAAACACAAAAGGGCTCAAAAGGTTCCCAAGAATCTTCAAATTGCCTGATCGGTATGTATACTTTCTACAAAAAATTTAATATATTATTAGAGACTAATTAAGGATATACACTAAAATGATCCTATGAGTTTATTTTGTGTCTAAGATTGAATACATTGGAGCTTGGATTTGCGGCGTTCTTGTTCGTGTGTGGATGCTATGACTTTGTGCACGGGAAGAACAATTACTTCATCTACTTGTTTCTTCAGACATTGTCTTTCTTCATCAGCGGGCTTGGCTGGATTGGGACTTACGTCCAGTAGAGTTGTGTTCTTGTCAGGGAGAAAAAAAGAGAAGGTTTTAGTAATTTTCTTGGGAAAATAAAGACAATTTTTCATGGAAAATGACAAAAGGAAAATTGATAGGGAAATGGTTTTGGGCAGATAGATTGAGAGACAGAGTACTGGTAACAAGTAGGAGACTTTTATCAAAGACAAGGAAAGAGGAGAAGCTCCAACTCCAAAGTGTTCTTTTGATTTATTTTTAATGTTATGTGTTTTTATTTATTTATAAATATTTTAGTTATGGGATTTGTCATTCAGTAATTGTGAGATTTTTATTTTTTCTTCTTTGCTTTTTTTTTTCTTTTGGTTTTTTTGAAAGTGTTAGTTTTTGGTTTTGTTTTTTTTTTTATGGTTTAGAATTCAAGATTCTGCGTGAGTCACAAGTGTTCGACTGATGCAAGGGTTCAAAATCCCCTATTTGTCATCAACAATTATCCATTTTATAGTAATTAATTTACAATTACTGATTGTATTTACCACATTTGTACTAAGCATCACAATCATTATTTGCATTTAAATGTTTGATTGATAATTTTTGTCCATGACAGATTTTCTCTGACAGACTTACTTTGGCTGGCAGATTTATTTGAAGAGTGTTATGACAGATTTATTTTTAACGGCAAATTTTCTTTTCACGATAGACTTATTTATTAAGACACGACAGACTTTTATAATATTAGACAAACTTGTTATAATATGTGGCAGGTTTATTTTTCATTGTTGCAACAGATTTATTTTTTCGTTAAAAATCTGTCACATTATGACAAATTTTTTAAAGAAAAATAATTACTAGTTTGACGTTTAGTTCTAACAGATTTGTTTCAGGTTACGACAGCTTTTTAAGTTTAACGAAAAATCTGTCAATTGATAACAGACTTATTAGTTTTTAAAAAATTGCTAAACTGACCTACATTAAAACCATATGTTATGATAGATTTATTTAAGTTATGAAAGTTTTGTTTTTGGATATAAAAAATCTGTTGTTTGATAACAGATTTATTAGATATAACTACAGTGACAACAAGTTTTTAATGTTACGACAGATTTGCATATTTAATATAATGGTGACAGATTTGTATATTGGATATATACAGTTTCTAGGGCTCATATTTAGCCTAGATTTCACAGCTTTCCAGCAATTACTTGGCCAGGAAGTAACGTATATAACTCTTCGAGTTTAACTCTTATTGAAGCTCTTTCAGTTGCTACAGATTCTTGGCTTGTTGGAGATCACACCAGTCTCTTCAGCTTTCTGTACTAGTCTTAGCTCCGGCGTTGAAGAGCCCTAAAAGTTGGTTCCTCCACACTGCCTTTATCTCCAATTTCCTTTCACTTTCTTGTTCTTCTTCACTTCTATCCACTCCGACTTTGTTCTCCACCCCCATCGAGGCTTGCCACAGCCATGAAGTGACTAAACGGAGCCATTGGTGGTCGACCACCTCCTCAACAACTCGTTCTCTATATCCTCCCCACAACTCGCTCTCTCTCCCCTCCCGACATCTAGTTCTCTTTTCCGATAACAACACACAGCCACAACACAACAATGCTGGCTATAGAACTTAGATTGCTTCCCCTCTTTTCTCTTCTCGGATCTGTCTTGAATTGGCTCATCCACCTCTAAAGGAACTGGCCACAACCATAACGTGACTAATTAGACTCACCGTTGGTTTTCACCATCCCGCAACGTCTTGTTCCTCATCGTCTCTCTTACTATTATTTTTTTTCCTTATTTCATATTATCGATTTTCTGTTTTTTATTTACTTCTTTTCTATTTTTAATTTAAAAAAAATAACATTTTAAGGGCTTTTAGTCTTTTTACATAAAATTTGTGTTATTCTAGTAAAGGAATCGGATGGAATGTTAATCTAGTAATTAATTGTCAAATTTGTGTCAAATTGGTCTATTTTTCCCTATTCTTATTTTGTTCTCTTTGTATTTTCTATCTTTTAGTGTTACTTTTTTGAGTTTTCTTTTTAATCAATTCAAATTGTTTAATTGTGCCAAACTGTCAATGTTATTTATCTCGGTTAAAAAACCGGTTTTGTGTCACTAATCGAAAACTCATGTAACCAGCTTAGAGGAGAACTCAACAACCTCTAACTATTAAATTTCAAATAAACAATTTAAAATTTAAAAACCAACGGCTATGCTAAACAATTTATAGAATGCTTTTTTTTTTTTTTTTAGCGTGTGTAGTGTGTACTAAGGAGGTATGCAATTTCATAATTGTTTTGGTACAAATTGTGTACTAACGACTATGAAGAGTCTTTTTACCCATGTTTATAAAATTTGGTACAAATTGTTTAATCTCTAATTTACCGGTTAAGTTTATATTACACCGTAAAATGGTAAAAAAAAGAAAAAAACAAAATCCCAAAACCAAACTGAGGTGACCCTTCAAATCCCAAAATTTGACGGTGATTGTGTCTACCGTCGGATCTTCCGAAACACAAAACCCTAAACTAGTCTCTGGCTTCATCTACTTGGCTACTCTCAGGATTGTGATGACTTGTTTCTGAAATTGGTGCTAATACTTTGAGTATTTCGAGGTTGTCTCTGGGAATCTTCGATTTTGTGCGAGCAAAAATCTGATGGAAGAAGAATTTTTGAGATATTTGAAAGCGAAACGCCGTGAATGGCCGCCGTCAAGGTACATTAGTGGAAGAGAGGATCTGATAAGCAAATTGCCTGATTCTTTGATACTTCAGATACTTTTGTATCTTCCGACGACAAAAGAAGCTGTTAGGACCAGTGTTTTGTCCACTAGGTGGAAAAGTCTCTGGCTTTTGATTCCCAATTTGGATTTGGACTCTTCCAAGTTCCCAGATTACAATGCTTTTGTGGGTTTTATGGACAAGTTCCTAGATTTCTCAAGGGAACACAAGTCATGCTTGCACAAGCTTAAGCTTTGTATTCACAAGGGTGAGAGTGATCAGTCTTGTGTCACTCGTTGGTTAGACTTTGTGGTTAGGCGTAAACTTAAGCATCTTGATGTTGAGTGTCTTGTGAACCGTAAGTTTCTAGAGGAGATGCCGTTAAGTCTTTATGTATGTGACACGCTGGTGTATCTAAGACTCCATCGAGTATCGTTGGGTGAGTTTGAGTCTGTGTCTTTGACTAGTCTAAAGACTATGCGTTTAGAAGAGAATGTGTATGCTAATGATGTGGTTCTAGAGTCACTTATCTCGTCTTGCCCTGTTCTCCAAGATTTGAGCATTCTTAGAATGGTAAAAGATAACGTAAAGGTTTTACGTGTGCGGTCTCAAACGTTAACCAGTCTTCGTGTAGACTTTCATTTTGGTGAAGGTGATGACTACGATGATTTTGATAAGAAAGTCTCAGGGGTTTTTATTGATGCCCCAAGACTCGAGTATTTGAAATTCGAAGATGATTTATCCAACAGTAAAATCATTACAAATTCTGGTTCCTTAGCCAAGGTCAATCTTGTTTATGTCTTTAATGAGTCTGATTGTGCTGATGTGGCTGACTTACCAAAGCGAAATATGGTCCGTACTTTTCTTACCAGTATCTCCGGAGTTAGGGATATGAAGATGGCTGACGGTTTTGTGGAGGTATACATGTATCTTTGTATCTAGCTAGTGTTCTTTCATGAAGTTTAGTTTTCGCTCACTCAACTTTGTTTTTTTTGTTTTGTTTTGGTGAGCAGTTTCTCTATTATAACATAGTCTTCGACCCACTGCCCCATTTTTGCAACCTTTCGTGTCTAAAAGCGGAGTTTTCTTTACATTATCTGGAGATTCTGCCAACTGTTCTTGAGAGTTGTCCCCATCTAAAATCACTCGTCTTGGTGTTGGTAATGACTGACTTGCACAACCCTATAACTTTTTACCCACTTACTTAGAAAGAATGTGTTATCTTATACACATTCCTGTTTTGTTTGTTTGGAATGTTGTGCTTATGTAGGAATTTGATCCGTCGAGAGAGGATGTGCAAATAAGTTTCTCATCTGTACCTCGGTGTTTAGTTTCATCACTCGAGTTTGTAGAGATAAAATACTTCAACGGAGGGCCTGCTAAAATGGAAGTAGCAAGGTACTTTGTAGAAAACTCAAGAGTCCTCAAAAAACTTGTTCTGCATTTGAGGTGTTCCTCGCACCAGGAAGGATTTTACATGCTAAAGGACCTCCTTGAATTACCCAGAGGATCTAGCACATGTCGAATCATAGTTTGTTGACGGTCTATGATCAGATCAAGAGTAGCATTCCCAGCTAGTTACTTGAACTGGACTTGAATTTTGTATTTTATTTTGTGGCACACTATTATCATGTCTTTGGAATCTTTTGGCTACTAATTCTGGATGATATTTGAGAGTTTTGTGTGGCTTTTGCCTTCTCTTAAGCCATCTCTGCATCATCATCATCATCAAGAATACCATGCCAATTTTACTACTTGTCTTGTTTGGAAGTAGACCTTTAGACTAGTTTGTTCAACAAAACTAGTATTCTGATTTTGTTGATTTTTGAATGATAAACAAACATCTCGCGCGATAAAAAATTTATTTTAGATGATTCATTCTTGGGAATGAATCTTACGGGTAGCGAGAGTTCTGGTGCTACATGCCTCACAGATCTTTTTATTCACCTTTTTAGATAAAGTCAGAGAAACCTTAATCGAGGAAACGATTATGTTGTTATTCACTCTGTTTCTCTGGCTTAACATTTTTCTAACCTGGTCCAAGTTTGTATTGTTATGCAGATCTTGTGTTGTGTGTGTCTGAAAGTGAAAGAAAACAATGAACGAAAGAGGAGTAAGAGGTCTTAGAATTGGGGATGAAGATAGGATAAGTTTCTTGTCGGATCATTTGCTGTGTAAGATACTATCTGATCTTTCTACAAAGGACTTGTCACTTGTGTTTTGTCCAAGCGATGGAAAAGTCTCTGGCTTTCACTTTCAGTTCCTGGGTTGGATTTGGACATTTTAGACTTAGACTTCTCTTAAGGAATTTGTGAGCTTTTTGGAAAAGTACTTAGACTTGTCTTAAGGAATCATGCATCTAGACAAGTTCGAACTTGCTTTTGTGAGAAACATGCGTGATCTTACATGACGCAGTTGATCCATATGCGTAGAGTCCAACATTTGGAACTTTTATGTCGCTGGAGTCTTTTGGTTGGGATGCTGATGCACCTAAGCGTTTACACCTGTGAGACTCTGGTGTCCTTCAAAGTTCAAACTCTTTAATGTGTCATTGGCAGATTTTGAGTATGTTTCTCTACCTCGTCTCTTTGGATGTGTCATTGGAGGAGTAGATAAACATTTAAATGTTCTCTCTCTCTCTCTCTCTTTGGATTTCGGATCATCTATCACTACATGAAATATGAACCGCTGCCCCAGTTTCTTTACATAACCCGGTTCCATGTGAACTCCTATAAAATATGATTTGGAAATGTTGGCATGTTACCAAACTTTCTTGAGAGCTGTCCAAATCTCAACTCCCTCGTCTTGGTGATGATCATTTGGCTTAATTAAACGTGTGTTACCTTATTGATTAGTTACAACATCAACATGATTAAGAGAATAACCTTATTCTCCTACTTCTTGAATTGATTTATATGCAGGACCTGATACGGAATTAAAACAGGAATGAACGCATTATGCTCTCACCATCTCTCCGATTTAAAGGTAAGACAAGTCAGTAGTTTCTTGAGCGGTCCTGAGAACTACGTTACGTTCAATATGTGGTGTGGGCCTATATAAGGCCTAAGAAATAAAATAAAATAAAAACATGTTTCATGATTTAACCTAAATCGAAATTCTTGCTCGATAACCAAAGTTTTAACGTGTCTTCGTCAGTTGAGCCAACTTCATCCGTGTCTCACCTTAACCCTAAAATCCATTACTTAGGTTTGCAGTCGAAGTTGTCACTGCGGTTCAATGTTGCGAGTGAATATGATGGAGGAAAGCGAAGCTAGAGAGGATTTGATAAGCAATTTATCCGACTCTTTGTTATCTGAGATAATCTCGTATCTTCCGACGACAAAGGATATTGTGAGGACTAGTGTTCTGTCCAAGAGGTGGAAAAGTGTGTGGCTTTCGACTCCCAGGTTGCACTTAAACTCATTCGATTTCTAAGATTTTAATGCCTTTTTGAGTTTTATGGACAAGTTCCTAGATTTCTCTAGAGAACATAAGTCGGGTTTGAACAGCCTCAAGCTAAGTATTGAAGAGGATCCGGAAGATGAGTCTTGTATCACGCGTTTGATAAAATTCGTGGCTATGCCTCAACTTAAGCATCTTGATGTCGATCGTCTTTTTCTGAAGCGTGAGTCTTTTCAATCGATGCCACTACTAAGCCTTAATATATGTGAGAAACTCCTTTACTTAAGACTCCGTCGCGTTTATCTAGATAGTTTTGTGGTGGCTTCTTCATTACCCTGTCTCAAGACTATGCGTTTAGATTATTGTCTCTATTCCAATGAGGCGAGTCTAGAGTCATTTATCTCATCTTTCCCTGTTCTTGAAGATTTGACCATTCTCAGAAGTTTAGATGATAATATAACGGGTTTACGAGTGCACTCTCAGACATTAACAAGCTTCACTATAAAAATGGTTGGGTTTCATGATGATGATGATGATGATGATGATGATGATGATGATGATGATGATGATAATATTAGAGATAAAGAAAACATAAGGCTTTTGATTGATGCGCCTAGACTCAAATATTTGAGTTTCGTAGGTTATGATTATGAGGGTGAGACCATAATCAATTCTGGTTCCTTAACCAAGGTCAGTATTATTGGTAAATTTCATGTGAAGGATGATGAAGTAGCCCGTAACTTTTTCACCAGTATCTTCTCGATAGCTAGGGATATGAAGATCTCTGTCAAGCCTTTCTCGGTAATATATACCTATATTTATAATGCTCTTACACGAATTTTTTGTTCTCCAATATTCTGATCTCCTTTTTTTTTTTTGTTTGTTTGGATGAGCAGTTCATGAACAAGTTTGTGCCATTACCACAATTTTGCAACTTGTCCTGTTTGGATATAGAGCTTTATTCATTCTACCTGAAAAAGCTGCTAACGTTTCTTGAAAGCTTTCCGAATCTTAAATCCTTAATCTTGGTAGGTAATTATGACCCTAGAGTTTTACGTACAGTTTATAAGAAAATAAGAAATGCATGTGTTAAGTGTTATCAAGTAATTCATATTGATGTTAGTGCTTGTTACTGCAGCGTTTAATTTGGTACCATGGGAGAGAAATAAGACATTCATCATCTCTTCCCAAGTGTCTGTTGTCATCGCTTGATTTTGTAGAGGTGAAAAGCACATACGCGTCATATGATTATGTCACAATGGAAGTAGCAAAGTTCTTCGTAGCGAACTCAGTAGTCCTCAAGAAAGTTATTTTGTCTTTCCGGTCTTCCTTGCGAAAACAAGATTCCACCGTTGTAAGTGATATCCTTGCATGGCCAAGGCGATCTAGCTCATGTAAAATCGTAATTAGATAATTGTTGAAAATAACTTTCCAGTCTTTTTATATATGATCAGACTTTGTTGGATTTTGTGAGCGTTGGACATGTCTTAATTGATAACGTTTGAGGATTTCAAAACTGTTTTATGTGGTATTCTTGATTCTTGATTCTTGAATATACGGAAATAACCTGTTTGGGGCAGTCAAAAAGTGTTATAATCTTATTAGTCAAAAGTTGTTTGGGTGCAGTCACTAGAAAACACACAAATCATTAGCCAGCTACAAAAACTAACTCCTTTCTTAGATTCATCATCGTTATCACACTCGTCTTCCTTGTCAGATTCAGGCTTCACTTCTGTAGGCTTAGCCTTTGGCTTTGAATCAGCCTTGACAACATTCGAAGCAGCAGCTCCAGCATTTCCTGAAATATTTTGAAGTAAAATAACATTGGAGACCTCAACCCCTCCGTTCTAACCAGACCAACCATAAGAAATTCATGGCAATTAAGACAGACATGAGTAAAACTTCTGATAGGGTGGAATGGAATTTCCTAAGAGCTTGGATGGAAAAATGGGATTTGATCAAAAATGGGTGGGTTAATAATGCAATGCATTACTTCCGTCTCCTACCGCATTTTGATTAATGGGGAACCCAAAGGACGGATTAGGCCAACACGAGGGATTAGTCAAGGGGACCCGATCTCCCCGTATCTATTTATACTTTGTACAAAGGCCCTAATCGAAGTATCTCGAACGCAAGCCCGCGGGTTTCCCACTTACTTTTTGCAGACGGTAGTTTATTCTTTTGTAAAGCTTATCCTCAGCAATGCAAGGAAATTATCGATATAGTCCGCTTTTACGGCGAGGCGTCCGGACAAGAAATCAACTTCTCTAAATCTTCCATCATGTTTGGAACCAAGGTCCCGTCCCATGTACGACAAGAGATCAAATCTATTGTTGGAATAACAGAAGAAGGAGGAATGGGTACATACTTGGGTCTCCCTGAGAAATTCATAGGTCAAAAGCACAAGTCTTTTCATTCGTAAGGGATAGACTCCATAAGAGGGTGAACTTATGGACATCAAAATCCCTATCCAAGGGAGGCAAGGAAGTATGATAAAATCAGTGGCACAAGCAATTCCGTCATATATAATGTCGTGTTTTCTCTTACCAAAAGCTATATGTTCAAAACTAACTAGTGCGATTGCTGATTTTTGGTGGAGCAATAGAGCAGATAGTAGAGGACTACACTGGATCTCATGGGAGAAGATGTGTACTCAACTTTCTGAAGGTGGGGTAGGCTTCCGAAAACTAGAAGAATTTAATCTTGATCTTTTGGCAAAGCAACTATGGAGGTTGCTGAGATATCCAGATCCCTCCTTAGTCGAGTTCTCAAAGGGAGACACTTTCGATACTGCAGTCTATTAGAGATACAAGTATCCAATCGACCTTCATATGGTTGGAGGAGCATGTTGGCGGCAAAACATGTTCTCTCGTACGGAATCCGTAAGACCATAAGCTCATGGTTCAAAACGTGCATCTGGACTGAACCGTGCATCCCATATACTCCAGTGCGGCCGCCACAAGGATTAAATACTGAGAGAAATCCCTTGATATGTGTTAGCACCTTGATCGACTTCAATACAAAAATGTGGAAACTGGAGCGTCTTCGGGAAATTTCCCCCCCGAAAGAAATTACCCTTATTATGGGAATCAAACCGAGCTTACATGCCTCGAGGGATGGTTAATCTTGGACCTTTACAAAGTCTGGGAATTATACCGTTAAGTCTGGGTACGAAGCCGTGAGAGCTATCTCTCGTCCTGTTTGCGACCTCCCTTTTCAGGAGCCAAGTGTTACAACACTTAAGGCGCAAGCATGGAAGTTAAACATCACGAAAGCGTAAGCATTTGTGTGGAAATCTGTGACTAGGTGCTTGGCTACATGTCAACGCCTGCATTAACGCCATATTGGTAGAGTTAAAGATTGTCCTAGATTTGGAGCGGAGGAGGAAACTATAAATCATATGCTATTTGAATGCACCCCCCAGCACGTCAAGTATGGGCCTTATCGACAATCCCTTCCCATCCTATGGTGTTCTATTCATCTTCCCTATATAGCAACTTCGATTTTCTATATGGGCGTGGTAGAGACTTTGGTGCAATTGATCAAAACTTGAGGACGTTCCCTTGGATGATGTAGTACATTTGGAAGACAAGAAACAAGAAAGTTTTTGAAAATATATCCGAGTCTCCGCAAGATACTCTGGAGAAAGCCATCCAAGAAGAAGAAGTTTGGAGAAGAGCAAACAATAGAGCTATACCATCAGGGTTAGTAGAAGCGGGCATATCGACTCAAATCCCACAAGATTGTCTTGTATGTTTTATAGACGGATCTTGGCATGCAGAGGCGGATAGGAGTGGATACGGCTGGATTGCTTCTTTCGGTGCTAGATTCTTGCACATGGGGCTTAAAGGTTCGCATAGAAGCCTATCCCCCTTACATGCGGAGTTAGACACCATTGTTTGGGCTATGGAGTGCCTTCTGGCCTTGAACTTAGATAAAGCTCTCTTTGCTATGGATTATTTAGACCTAATAACGATGACGTCTAATATTGAAGATTGGCCGACCTTTTCATCATAATTGAATAATTTTATTCATTTCAGAGATAGATTTGCTAACTTTAGTATTAGATATATTCCTCGAGAAGATAATATCTGTGCTGATAAACTTGCGAAATGTGCAAGAGCACGTACGTGGTTTCTTTTTTTCATATGTAAGCTCGTTGGAACCTAATTGGTTCTCTCTCGAAGAAAATCATCTTCTATAACTTAATATATGGGGTTGATTGTCAAAAAAAAAAATAAACATTGGAGATTATTTTCCCTTTTAGGATAGTTTTGTATAGGGAATTTTTAGGTATATTTTTACCCGAACCGGTTCATTTTTTCATTAACTTCAAATCCTCTGCAGTCAACTCTCATCACTAGTCTAGATTTTTATTTTATTTTCCATACAAAGCCTTTGTGAAAGATGCATTTCCTAAGAAGAGATAATATAGGTAGACTCATTGTAGCGAATATGTGAGGATGGAGACAACGGCGAGGCTATTGGTTTCATCTGCAGCGACGAATCGACGCTGTTTTGAGTATTGGTATGTCAAATGAATAGGAAAATAGTTGAATGGTGGTATCTATATGAAATGCAAAGCGTTTGTTTTAATATAGCGGAATAATTGAATCATGGTTCACATGTTTCTTTTGTGATGCAGATAACTTGTCTTGAATGTTTTTTTCCAAAAGAGAAATCAAATGAGCAACCAAGGAGCAATTCGTAGACATGGAGTAGATAGGATAAGCGGCTTACCAGATCATTTGCTAAGTCATATACTCTCTAATCTTCCTACAAAGAAAGTTGTTACAACTAGCATTTTTTCCAAAAGATGGAGAAATCTCTGGCGTGCAATGCCTTTCTTGGATATAGACCTTGGTGATTTCAAAGGTGATGTCGCTACCTTTGTCAGTTTCGCCTCTTCGTTTCTTGCAAACTCTAATGAGCGATGCTTAGACAAGCTCAAGCTCTCTTTCGAGAGGGAAGATGTTTATCTGTCATCCCCAGTCTTGTTGTGGGTCCAAGAAGTAGTTAAGCGTGAAATCCGACATCTTGAAGTCATCTTTCCTTCGGTTGATTCGGTTGATATGATGATTAACCTTTACTTATGTGAGACTTTGGTTTCATTGAAACTTCAGAACGTGTGGCTGCAATGTTTCGAGTTTGTGTCTTTGCCTAATCTCAAGGTGATGCATCTTGAAGAGAATTTATATGATTGTAATGATACTATGAAGAACTTGATTTCATCTTGCCCCGTTCTTGAAGATCTAACTGTTGTTAGATTGGTAGCTGAAGTCATGGCGACAGTTTTACAGGTGAGCTCCCAGTCACTAAATAGTCTCAATCTTCTTGTTGATCGTGCCAATCCTGATGACACAGACGATTGGAAGGTCATCATTGATGCTCCTCGGCTCACCTATCTGAGTCTACATGATCATCAGTCAGCTGGTTTTGTGATAAGCAAAATGGATTCATCCGCAAAGGTAGAAATCAACGTCGCTTTTAATGTGGAAGATATTAAGAATATAGAAGATATTAAGAATATAGATAACTCATACGAGAGAAGCGCTGTCCGTAAATTACTTACCCCGCTCTCAAGCGTAAGGGACATGACTTTAAGCGGAACAACTTTGAAGGTATAAACATATACTCTCTCCGTTTCAAAATTCAAAGTATATGATGTTTTAGAGAAATTAGTTTGTTTCACAATATAAAATGTTTTCAAGTCTCTATGCAACTTTTATATTAATTTAATAATTTTTATTATGCAATATTATTTATGATTGGTTGAACTTTCAGATTAGTTATAATAATTTCTATTATATATATATATATATATATATATATATATTATTTTTGAATGTGTCTCTTTGGATGAGAATATAAAAAATTGTGTTTTGCAGATCATGCGTCACTACATGAAGCACGAATGCATGCCTCAGTTTCGTAACATGAAGCGGTTATATGTGAACTTATATACATGTGATCTGGAAATCTTGCCAGGCGTTCTTGAGTGCTGTCCAAACCTCAAATCCCTTGTCGTGGTAATGATTTTGCTTTTAAAAACCATATATTTTTGTAATATGTTTCACTTTCACCGTTATAAAAAGATGTTATTTAACATATGCAGAAGCTGAAAAAGGTAATGGAAAGAGAGGAAATCAGTTTCTCATCAGTGCCAAAGTGTTTGCAATCAAGCCTCAAGTATGTTGAGATTAAAAGAATCAAGTATGGAAATGGAGTTGAGATGAAACTATCAAAATATTTCCTTGAGAATTCGCTGGTCCTCGACAAGTTTACGCTACGCAGACGTTTTCTTAGCAAGGAACAAGAGTCTCTCGTTGTTAAGGAACTCAAGGCATTCAAGAAAGGTTCTAGTGCTGCTCAAGTCAACGTTGTTGTACTTTGAAGATGATGTTTTGTTGGAGAGACGTTTCGATTTTATTATATTTCTAAAACTACAATTTGGTTTCATTTGTGAAAACCTTTGTTCGGTTGGGATGGTATCCGTATCTGGTTTTGAATTTTCTTTTTCTTAAAAACTGATTTAGTAATCAAAATTTATTTCAACTATATGTTGCCCTAATTTTGGATTTGGTTCTGTTTTCGTTCGTAGTATTTACCATTTAATTTGGGTGTTTTATCAGTAATTGACAGGGAAAAAACTCATGTAATGATGTGTCATGGGAAAGAGAAAAGGGCATAGGAGGAGCTGGTTGGGTATTGGGGAATTGGAATGGTACTATTCTGCTTCATAGTAGAAGGAACTTTGGTTTGGTTTCAACAGAGTGTGAAGCAGAACTGGTAGGGTAGCTCTGGGCTAGGTCCTGTTTGGGGCAGTCACTAGACCAGCAGCATGGCTTTCTTATAAGTATCATTCAACAAAAAATTTAGAAGCTTTGAGCCATATTCCGGAATGTAGTCTAGTTCAAGGGTGTTTTTTTTTTTTTTTTTTTTTTGTCTCTTCTCTGTTTGTGAGATCCTCTCTGATCTCTTTTTTGATGTGTAACAAAACTGATCCTATATTAGAAGGAATCTATTCAGACGGCATAAAAAACCAAAATCAGAGTAATGCTTGCAATTTTTTTTTTTGTCATCTTTCTCATTCCAGCAATATTCATACTGAATTACGTAGGAAAGTAAAAACTGCAGTACTCAAATAGAAGGAGATAAAATCTCAAAATATAAAAAAAAAATCCAAAAGCACCCTTAAAAGTTCATCATCTACTCAAATACCAAAACATCTCTCCTTGGTTCACCTCCTTGGGCTCTACCCTTGCCTTTGTTAGACGACTTGTTGTTAGAACCACCAAATTGTTTGCCCGAGTTGAATGGCCTGCATACACACAATATTTATTAAACATCAATCATCACATTGACTGCATTTTCACACATATCATCTGAGCTATGAGAAAGATGCAAGAAAGAGACAACTCACTTCTCGTTGTTACCACCAAATGATTGACATCCAGACTTGGGGCTCTGGCTAGCATTCACAGGAGAGACTTTCCACCCTTTTTAGCTGGGTGCGGTGTGGCTGTAAGTCCTCCTTTCTTCTTCTCTTCTGTACCAATGTAACACAATATAGTTCTCTTTCATCAGAATACAATCATTCTGTTTATTCGTCATTATTCTACTCAGATTGACTAATTAAACCAACTAATAACTCTCAAAAACAAGACTCAAGATCTACAGAGACAAACATTTAACCTGTCTTCTGAGGAGTAGCTGCTGCCTGTTTTGCCTTCTTTCCCGAGACAGGTGTTTTGGATGCAGATTCATTTGGCCTCTTCTTGTTGATTGGCTCAGGCTTTTTAATAAAACGTATGAAACAATAAAGTGAGAAAAAGGACTACGTAGAAGAAAGGAGAGCAAATGTTAGATAGACAGTATATCTACCTTCTTGGGAGTCTCCTCCTACTCTTCATCCTCAGAGTCCTCTTCGTATCATCCGAGTCATCTTCATCAACATCCATCTACAAAAAAAAAAAAAAGATTACCATATAGTATCATCTAACTATGAATCTTCTCATTAATGTATGTATGCATATACTATCAGAGATAGAAAAACACAAATGATAGCCAGCTACAAACACTCACTCCTTTCTCAGAGTCATCATCGTTATCAAACTCGTCTTCCTCGTCAGATTCAGGCTTCACTTCTGCAGGCTTAGTCTTTGGCTTCGAATCAACCTTGACAACATTCTAAGCAGCAGCTCCACCATTTCCTGAAATGTTTTGAAGTAAAATAACATTGGAAATGAGATAACAATTTTTTTAAAGAAAGAAAACAAAGACAATAGTAGCATCCACAACCCATACCATTGGCAGGAACAGCAGCAGGAACCTTATCCTCTTCTGAGGAGTAGTAATCACCACCCTCGTATGTGGAAACACAATCTACAAAAATTAATAAATACAGAATTGATTAGACAAAAGGTAATATAATCAAAGACATCTAATAACACAACTATGAGAAGACTCTCTGCAGCCAGAAATACTAGTGAAATGAAACTTTATAACCGCCTTATCATAATTTAGTAATGTTATGGTAATTATATACAATATTAAATATCATTCTTATTTAATATCTTGAAACTATTTAAGAATAAAATTGTATTTTGTTTTAAAATTATAAAACAAATATTTTATTCTTGAATTACTGAAAAATTGTTAAAAATTACAATGTTATGGTAATTTTATACAACTAGACGCGGGTAAAATTAAAAAAAAAATTAAGAATAATTAAGTAGTAGTATATAATATATATGTTTTTAGATTTTATCTTGTAACATTTTAATATTGAATATTGTAGAAACTGAGGTTTCTCACAATGAATTTGTTTAGAAGGGAAACAAATTCAATAACAATCTCTTGAAGAATCTAGATCAAAGTAAGCAAGAAAAGAAGAAAAGAAATCTCTTGAGGAACAAGTTAGGTTTTGCTCAAGAACAAAGAAGAATTTAGGGTTTTGTATTAATGATTGGATGATCTTACAATGAGAGGATTGCCCTCTATTTATAGGTATTCAAAGATCTACTCAATATACTCAAATATATCGAATATATTGAATATATTGACTTTCCTAACTACAGGCGAACTAATAAGGAAAGTCTTTCCTTTCTTGCTAGGTCAGCCGCAGGGCGAGCTGAAGTGCCAATTCGCCACTTCGTCCATGGGCTTCTTAACGGTATTGGGCTTTCAGGGATGAAGTCCAATCCTTGGTCGAATTCCTGGTTTAGGTAGTCGGTTCTTTAACGGGTCGTGATCGATATGTCGGGGGTGCTAATTCCCGTACCAACAATTAGTCCCCCCTCAGTTCGGTACATTCAGAAGTTAATTCGAATGACCGGACTTCAAGAGAGAATATTTGATTTGATCCGTAAAGAGATCCGAATCTAAACACTCCGGAATCGTCGCGCCGCTTCGCCCTCCTCTAGTCGGGTGACACGTGTCCGATACGTCGCATCCGTCAATTCGGAAGCTGAAGCGTCGCGTAGGTTATGGTAGGAAATTATGACCCCTCGTAGGTTTGCCACCCACTCCCGTCTATAAATACTTAGTGTCCGCCGAGTGTTTTCACTTTTCGCCGCTTCGTCAAAAAAAAGGTAATCACTTCGTTCTCTCTCTCTTTGCCTTTAATTACTTTGTTATTCGCCAGCTTTTCTACACTCTTCGGCGATCTGCGTTGTCATTCACCTCGGCCATGGTTTCCTCGTCGGCTACCACAAGTGAACCGTTGATCCGCAAGTGCTCCAGCAGGGAACCTCCGAACGTTGTCAGATCGGTCCGAGGCGATATGCCGAATAGACCAGAAGAGGCTGAATGCTCCTCAAGGCGCAGATCCAACGAGATCCCAATCCCTTCTCTGATTGACGAAGATGATCGCGAAGATCACGGAAATGCTACGCCAATTTCCGATCTCCCACCTGACAACTTGGGCGGCGAAACTGTCCGACTTGCGCCTGATAACGTCATGATCAATGACCTCTCACCTCTTCGAGACCACCGAGGTGACATCGGGGGCAAGGAGACGACCAGTACTACTAAGTCGGTTGGCGACCTGTTGAATTCGTGTGGCCTGTCCAATTCTGGTGTTCACATTATTATCCCCGGAGAGCACCAACGTCCGTGGAGTCCGCCTCTCGGGTACATTTGCTTGTACGAGGGATTTTTTTCCCAATGCCGGTTATTCTTCCCTCTTCCTAATTTGCTCACCCAATACGCCCATCGCCGCAAAATTTCGATATGTCAACTCACCCCAGGAAGTATCTGCAACTTCGTCGCCGCCCTCACACTCGCGGCCGAAGCTGAGGTGTTTCTCGAGGTCGAATGCTTCGAGCAGTTGACAAACTTCAAAAACAGCCAAGGTAGCAAATTATGGATGGTTAATGCGAAGCCAGCTCATAACTTCCTTCCGGGGGAAAAAGTCAGTAACTTCAAGAAGCTGAGAGCTCGCTACTTCTTTGTCCAAGTTGATGGCCGCTCTTTTGAAAATCCAAAATGCGGTCGCCGAAGAGTATGGAACGATTCGCCGGGTATCATCTCGTTCCTTATTCTGTTAAATCGGACAATATCGTGCTGACCTGATTTTGTATTTTCATATGTTTTGCAGATCGCCCTTATTCAGCTCGGAGGTTATCTTCCAGCTTCGAACGCATCAAGAGCGCTCTCCTCGGTGTAGCAGATCGCAGCTGGACTCAAATCTCACGGCGCCGCGTGGAAGCAGCGATGGGTAAAGCAAGAACTCAGTTTGCCAGTTTTGCAAGCTCACTGGGTCAAACTTCCGAGGTCCCACCAACCACAATTGTCGCCGCCGAGATGCTTCGATCCATGGATCGAAACGTAGAACCGACCGTCAACCCCGAGCCAGAGCAGATGGAGAATGAATTCATCGACATTGATGACGAGGGCGAGCTCCCAGCTGCCGACGAAGAAGATGAAAACGTGGATCCCAACGACTCATCTCTTCCTCCGCCGATTGAGCCGATCGTCTCAGTGCAGGTTGCCTCTGAACCAGATAACGGTTCAAAGAAGAAGAAGTCCAAGAAGGACAAAAACAAAGAGAAGGGTAAAGGAAAAGCCTCCGCCCAGGGAACAGGTCGGAAACGCTCTGCGGAAGAAGCCGGCCTTGAATCATACGACCGCTTCCGAGTTCATCGCACTGCTGGTCGAACTGACCAATTTTGCTACGACTATTTTGGCGAAACACCTCTTGTGTGCAACAAAGAAGCCGCTGCGGAGTTGTGCAGGCAACTTACGGTATCATCGGTCATGCTACCGCTGGTCGATAAGCTCGAATTCAAGGACCAGTACATTCTGGCCGCCCAATCTGCCCTTCAGGTTCGAATCTCATCGCCTCCCTTATTATTATTTTTTGAACTGCAAAACTTGATTCTCATTCTATCTTGTCTTGGAGTGCAGACCGCCGCCTATATGTCATCGCTTACTCTTATGTACGATAGGCGTGTCAAATCGATGGCCTCGGCAGAGGCCGATTTCGAGAAGATAAAGGAGTGTTTGGAGAACCTCCGAGAAGCAGATAGGACGAAGAACGAGAGGATCAAGGAGCTGAAAGGTCTTCTTGCAAGCAAAGAACAGGATTGCAAGAACCTGGAAAACAGGGTCGCCGAGCTGGAATCACAGGAACAAATTCTGGGGGAAGAGAAAAACGAGCTGAAAAGGCAGTTCGACGATCTTGGGGCGAAATTCGAGTCAGAGATGAGACGACTTCGCCTAGATCGCCAAGCCAAGGTCGAGGGCACCACGAAGAAAGCGCAGCGCCGTCTTGACAAGGTAAAGGATTATCTGCGTGACCAGGAGATGGCCCGTCCGAAAGAAGATGTTCTCAACAAAGCGAACGGATTCGGGCAGGTCATGGACTACCTTCTGAAGAATGGTGCATCCATCCCGGACAATCTTGTTGCCGAGATCAAGGAAAAGCGGGAGGTCGCCCAGACTGAAGTGGAAGCGCTAGATCTCGTAGAGTTCGAGGAAGGCGATCTCGACATGTCTCCAGATCAGCTCGGCTTCGGACTACTTCAATCCGGGGACGCGGCTCCAGACTCCTTTCCACATCCGCACGGCTCTAATGTCGGACTTTTCCAGGCCGGTCTGCCCGAAAACGTTCCCTAGGAGCATTTCCTGTTTTCCTTTTTTTTTTTTATATTGCCAGGTTTAAGACCTTGTGACATTTTTGCCCATTCTGCGGCCGATTTCTGCTTTTTGGAAATTTCCCTTTGGTGCTTTGCATGGAATATTGCCGTTTTGTTTTTTTTTTGTATCCTCCAGCGAAAATGGTAATTTGCCAATATCGAAATTGGAAATGTTTCGTCCTGAATTAGTATAAATATGATCGCTTCATGTTTGATTTTACCGTAACTCCGACGAGACAATCCGAAGATGCCGAGCTCTGTTGGCAGTACCGCGTCCTTGGTCGATGTTAAGGGCGACGTCCCGACGTTCTCAAACTCGGAAGCCATTGAGCGAGGGATGCCGCTCTATCCGCATATCCGAGCTCCCTGGATGTTAATGTTTCGTGTTAGTCCGGAGAAGAGGCTGGAACTAGAGACCTTTTTCTCCCGAATCAAAGAACGCCATTCCGAGTACCGCGGGCGATTAGCTGCAGCAGAGCAATCGCGAGACGAACTGCTTTTCAAACTCAAGCGCCTTGAATCTCACCCAAGGTTCTGGATCGAGAATGGTCTGGACAGGGTGGCGGACATGCCGCAGTGCTTGATCGATTACTGCCATGAGTGCTACCAGTCGGAGAACTCGACTCCCGACGAACCAAGTTTTTCTTTGAGCAGTGAGTTCATGCCTTCCAAGGTGAAGACGTTTTACGTGAGTAATCGCGCCAACAATATTGAGGCTGCTGCTGCTCATGCCTTCGTTCGCCAGGTAATAAACCCTAGCTTTGTCCGTGCGAAATTATTATGGCAACTATTTATTGACCGATGACCTTGTGCGTAGATCGAATCCGTGCATCGCGAACAATGCCACAAGCTGTATTACCACCGCATGAAGAAGAATGAAATCGATGATCATCTGGCGGCACTAGATGCTGAGATCAGCTCCTTAAGGGCGAAGAGAGGAAAAGCCGTTGCCCGTATGGATGAGGCCGAGCAGAAGATCAGGGCATTGGAGTCGCATCCTGCTGATTGGGAGAAAACGGGACTTCAACTCCTATGGCCCATGCCAAAGCGCCTTAAAGCTGATACAAGGAAGATTGCCGCCGGACTTGATCTTGACGGATGACATACTTTGGCGATCTGAGCTTTTATACGTAGTTTCTTAATTTTCTGTCGAATTTATCCTGTTCAGATAATTCAGCCTTACAATAAAGCTTCTTTTTTTTTTTTTTTTTTAATTGGAAATTCAAATGAGGCGAGACGTCTCTCGGCTTACATTGAATAACCCTTTGTGGGGGTAGTTTACCCCAAACGTAAATGTATTTTGTGAACGAGGGGCGAGGTATGATGCCTCGGCTTACTCTCTGTGCCCCATTTCGGAAAACGGAAAAGCGAAATTTATAACTCTGGGTCCGGCTTACATTCGTCCGATCTGGGACTTACGAAACAATTCAAAAGAATTCTCTGAGTTTGGTTTTATCTCTCGTCAAGGAGTTTATCGAGACAATTCTGAAAGAATTCTCTGGGCCCGATGTGTCTCGCATTGGAGACTTAGAATCGAAACAATTCCAACGGAATTCTCTGGGTCCGATTAATCTCCCGCTGGAGAGTAGGTCGAGCACCTGGCCGAGATGTCGAGTAGTTCGGTTCCGAACTGGGTAGACGTAGTAGTCTTTTTTTTATTTTATTTTATTTTATTTTATTTTATTTTATTTTTTTTCGGTCATTCCCGAGGCGTAACCGCTGCATTAAATACAGACGCGGTTTCACAATGCAAATTAATTGGTGGGAGAGTCTCGGGATGCAGCGCGCATCTTCCCACGATCTGATTGGTGCGAGATTTTCGGGACGCAGCATTTATCTCCCCCTTTCCCCCTATAAATAGGTGAAGAGAAGGTTTGCTGAGCATCTCTCATCTAAACTTCAGAAAGATCAACTGCAAAGTATGCCTACCACGACACGATCTGCATGGTTAAGGCGAGCTCGAGAGCTGACTGCTGCCGGGGTCAGCGGATTCGACCCGGAAGCTTCGAATATCGCCCTTCCCATAGAAGAGGCGATTTCGCCTCCATCCCACGAACTCGCAGTGGGGACTGAGGAGGATCCTTTGCAAAGGGAGATTCACGTCTACCGAGCTCGTTGTCAGCGGATGAGTTCGTATATCAAGGCGTTTCGTCTGAAACGCGATGTCGTCTGCCAGCTCTGCCGTTTGGAAGGAACCATCGCGGTTCTCAACGAGCTCATTGCCGGAGGCTTCTACTTGGCGAGCTGGCGCATGACCCGGCTACTCACCGATCGTGATCGATGTGAGGGGGAGGTCGTCAGGACCTTGTTACCCAACCTGCCGGAGGGCGATTACGAGCTGCTGGGCGAATCGGAGAATCTGCATGTGGCGGAAATTCCGATCTACAGGGACTGAATAGAGAGGTTACGCCAGTACATCCTCCACTTGGAGGCCACGGATCGTTATTTTCGGGAGAGTCACACCGTGGAGGGTCCATGCGCGTTCCTGGAGGAAATGGCGGACAGGGGGGCAGAAATGCCAGCAGGTCGGCTAGAAGGGCTGAGGCGGGAGTGTCAACACTGGCGAGCATATCTGGAAGGTGTAGCTGTCGAGGAGCCGTTGGAGTCCGACCGAGGAGGTTGAGATCACAGGAGGGAGATCATACTTCGCATCTGCTTCCCGAGACTAGAGACCTACCGCAGCAGTAGTTCCTTCTTCTTGTTTTTATGCTTCATCTTTCTTAGGCCATATGCCGATGTCGAACACTCTTTGTATGTGGCGAAATGGCAGAAATGAAATGGAATAAGTTCTTTTAGGAAAAAAGGAATCTTATTATTTTTTCTAGCTGTGCCCTCGAAATATCGTGAAAGAAACCGAGGGCTGCCTACGTACCCGAGATCCGGGATCAAGCCAGTCGTAGTTCGTAGTGTACATACTCTCACAACCGAATTTTTAAGCAAATGGTCTAATAATAGTAACGTTTAAGGTGAGCCGCATTCCAAGAGTTTTTGATTTGCTTGCCCTCCATGGTCAGGAGCTCGTACACTCCTGGGCGAATTACTTTGGAGATGAGATACGTCCCTTCCCAGCGAGCGCCAAGCTTGCCAGCGTTAATCTCCTTTGTATTCTCGTAGACCTCACGTAATACCAGGTCGCCCTCGTTAAACCTGCGCTGGCGAACGGCTTTGTTATAGTATTTGGATGCGGCATTTTGGTAATTCTGGATACGGACGAGAGCTTGATCGCGCAGTTCCTCGGCGAAGTCAATGTTATCTAGCATCATGCTGTCGTTGAGCTCGGAATCGTTGACTAGCATAGCGCGGCGCAATGTAGGCACTCCAGCCTCGGCTGGAGCCAGAGCTTCGATGCCGTATGCTAACGCAAATGGGGATAGCCCCGTGGCTCTGCGAGGGGTAGTCCGTAGGACCAAAGCACGCCGTCGAGTTGATCTGCCCACGCTCCTTTCTTGAGTCCGAGACGCTTTTTCAGCCCGTCAATGATGGTTTTGTTGGTCGCCTCGGCTTGGCCGTTTCCCTGAGGATATCGAGGGGTCGAAGTGCTCAAGCGTATTCCCCATTTGCCTAAGAAGCGTCTGGTGATCATTGAGGTGAACTGTGTCCCGTTGTCGGTGACGATTTCGTAAGGGAGCCCATGGCGACAGATAATATTTTTCCAGATGAAGTTGGTGACGTCCAGCGATTGTATCTTGCTGAATGACTCTGCTTCCACCCATTTGGTGAAATAGTCGGTCAGGACCAAGAGGAACTTCTTTGACCTCGATGGGGGTAATGGGCCAACGAGATCCATCGCCCAACGCATAAAGGGGTACGGCGCAGTAACGGTGTTTAGCAGCTCGGGAGGTACATGTTTCATCTGTCCGTGGCGTTGGCAAGGCTCGCATTTCGCCGAAAATGTCTCACAATCGGCGACCATGGTTGGCCAGTAGTGACCATCCTTCTTGATTTTCAGTGCGAGTGCGCGCCCTCCGGAGTGGTTTCCGCCATCACCTTCGTGGACCTCCATCATTATCTGTTCTGCTCCCTCCCGATCGATGCAGGTGAGAAGGATTCCGGACGAACTGCGTCGGAAGAGGCTGCCCCCATCATGGCGTAGTGTGCGCACCGAGCCTTCAGACGGCGAGCTTGCCAGCGATCCTCTGGGACCTTGCCATCCTCGATGTATTTCTTTATTTCGAGCTGCCAATCGTCTGGTGATTGTATCACTTCCACGGGCTCCTGGATGGGTGGATCAACTTCCATTGGGTCCGCGGCGTTACTGATGGCGTATGCCATTTCGGAGTGGTCGATGCTAGGAGCCTCGATACATTCGATCGGGATCGTCCATCGTAGACTTGGGTCGGAACAATTTGCCAGGGCGGCGAGAGCGTCTGCTGACGCATTTTCGCTCCTCGGGACTTTGATTAACTCGAACGAGGTGAACTGTGCGGAGAGAGTCCGGAGTAACTGGCGATATGCCTCCATGCGCCCGTTTTTAGCACCGTACTCCCCACTGAACTGGCTAACCACTAGTTGGGAATCGGAGAACACTCGGATGCTAGTTACTCCCAAACCTTGAGCTAGTCGCAGTCCAGCGAGGACGACTTCGTACTCAGACTCGTTGTTCGATGCCTTGAAGCCGAGTTTTATAGCTTGCTCGAGGACTTCGCCCGTTGGAGATCGGAGTATAATCCCGATGCCAGATCCTTGGTTGGAAGAGGAGCCGTCGGTAAACAAAGTCTAGGGTTCTTCTTTTGGTACGGTCTCTTCGAGATCGGGGGATAGCTCGGTGATAAAGTCTGCTAGGACTTGTGACTTCAAGCTCGGGCGAGAACGATATTCGATATCGTACTCGCTTAGCTCGATTGCCCACTTCGCGATTCGCCCGGACTGAAGGGGGCTGTAAAGGATCGTTCAGAGCGGCTGGTCGGTTAACACGACAATGGAGTGTGATTGGAAGTAAGGTCGTAGCTTCCGAGCGGCGACGATCAAGGCGAGAGCGAGTTTCTCCAAGGTTGGATAGCGTGTCTTCGCGTCGTTGAGAGCCTTGCTTGTGTAAAATATTGGTCGCTTATCACCGTGGTCATCCCGGACTAGCACTCCGCTTACCGCCGAGCTGGAGACGGAGATGTAGAGATATAGTGTTTCTCCCTCCTCAGGCTTTACGAGCACCGGCTGATTGGTCAGGTACTGCTTGAGCTGTCCGAAGGCAGCCTCACAGGCGTCGTCCCAATGAAAGTCTTTATTACCCCGAAGGAGTTGATAAAATGGGAGACACTTGTCCGTTGATCGGGCAATGAAACGGTTTAGCGCGGCAACTCGACCTGTTAAACGATGTACCTCTCGTTTGTTGGTTGGTGATGGGAGTCCCAGCACCGCTTCGATCTGTTTCGGGTTCACCTCGATTCCGCGTTCTGTGACGATATATCCCAAGAATTCCCCCGAGGTAACCCCGAAAGTGCACTTGATGGGATTTAACTTCATCTGGAATCGATCTAGGATGTCGAAGCATTCGGCGAGGTGCTGAACGTGTTGATCTGCTATAAGGGATTTGACCAACATGTCGTCAATGTAGACTTCCATCGTTTTCCCTAACAGGTCGGCGAACATTGTGTTGACCAGGCATTGGTAGGTCGCCCCTGCGTTTTTTAGACCGAATGGCATCACCTTGTAGCAGTAGGTTCCTCTATCCGTGATGAACGCGGTTTTCTCGCGATCGGCTGGGTTCATTGCGATCTGGTTATATCCGGAGAACGCGTCCATGAACGAGAGGAGTTGGTTGCCTGCCGTGGCCTCCACGAGTCGGTCGATATGAGGTAACGGGAAGCAGTCCTTGGGACATGCCTTATTGAGGTCGGTGAAGTCAACGCAGACTTGCCATTTGCCGTTCTTTTTCTTAACCACCACCGGATTGGTCAGCCAGTCGGGGTATTGTACCTCCATTATCTGATCGGCCTTCAAAAGTCGCTCGACTTCGTCCTGCACTGCTTTTGCTCGATCGGCACCGAGACGTCGCCGTTTCTGCCGAACTGGTTTGAAGGTGGGATCGATATTCAGTTTATGGCATGTGACCGACGGATCGATGCCTACCATATCTTTAGTGGACCAGGCGAAAGTTGAGGATCGCGATTTCAGAAATGCCACCAGCTCGGTCTCGAATTTTTCATCGAGCTCAGCCCCGATTCCGACAGTCTGGGAGGGGTCTACTTCGTCGATGTTGACTTGTACAATCCGGCATCCTGTGGCCTTCAGCCGATCTCGCTCTGGTTTGTGAGGACCCACTGTGTGATCCTCACCCTGTAATTGCTATGCGTCGTCCTTCCGTCTTTGCTTTTTCTCGAGGACGGAGCAGGTCCTAGCCATCTTCTGGTCACCATACAACGTCTAAATTCCCGCAGCCGTTGGGAATTTCAGGCAAAGATGGTAGGTGGAAGGAACTGCTTGCATAGAGTAGATCCAAGGTGAACCCAAGATGGCGTTGTAGATTGGTGGGGCGTCTATGACCACGAACTTGGTCTTACGTGCTACGCCACCGGCTTGGACTTGTAGTTTCACGTCGCCCATCGATGTTTTGACGACGCCGTCGTACCCGGTCAGCGTTCTCCCCCCTGGTTTGATTTGTTCTGGCGTGACGCCCATTTTCTCCAGTGTTTGCGAGAACAGGACGTTAACCGTGCTACCGGTGTCCACTAAGACGCGTTCTACGTCGAATTCGCCCATTCTGACTTCCACTACTAGGGGGTCGTTATGAGGGTGGTGGATCCCCTTGGCGTCCTCCGCGGTGAACGCGATGGGGTCCGAGCTTAGCGCTTCGTCTTCGGAAATCGCATGGACGTTAAAGACCTGACGCGCTCGCTTTTTCAGGGCTCGTACAGAGTCCGGGCATTCATCGGTCTGGCCGATGATCATAGATATACGACCCCGAGGTGCTGCTTGATCGCTCTGCTGTCCTTTTTGACGCTTGGACGGTGTCTGGGGGACTTCCACTGTCCCTGGTAGCGGTGCCTGCTGCTCGGTGGGGGGTGGCTGTTGCGGAGTATCTGGTGCGTTATTAGATTGGTTGGCGCCCTTCTGACCTCGGCCGGGGTTGGACCGCCCGAACCTTCCTCCTCGACCTCTACCACCGCGGCCGCCGCGAAAAGCTTTTGGTTGATAGACAGCTTTGATTTCACCGGACAGGTACTTCTCATATAAATAATTGGACAGGTGCTTACACTCGGCTGTTGAATGGCCGCCGAACATATGAAAATCACAGTACAGCTCCTCTTGTGCATCGGGAGAAGTGGTGTTCTGTCCTTCGTCCTCGGATATCACGTTGACTACTCCGCGCTTGGGGTCCCTCTGGTCGTGATGCTTCCGAGGTTCCTGATAGGTGTCCCGATTTTTTTCTTTGGCCACGGCCGGGCGAGGAGGAGGGAGCTTGTTAGCTCGCTTCTCCTCGTCTTCCTCCACATAAGCGAAGCGAGATCCTCGGTGAAGGGCTTCGTCCAGGTCAGTGGCTTCCCTGATATTGAGATCTACGTGCAGTCGGGATCCGGGGATGAGTCCCTTCTTGAAAGCAGCGATTGCGACGTCCTCAGAGACCGTTATGGTGGCGTATTTTTCCTTGAGGTACTTTCGCAGGGGTTCGTCGGGCTCTTGGACTACTTCCCTTAGTTCGGCGCTGGAAGCGTTGCGTTCTATGAACACCCGATAATTTCGCAGGAAGGCTGTCGATAGTTGTTCGAAACAGTCGATAGTGCCCGGAGGGATATGGGAGAACCATATTAGAGCGTTCTCGACCAAACTGTCGACGAACAGTTGGCACTGGCCAGCGTCCTTCTGCTCCTCGGTGAACCTAGCTTTTGCGATAGTAGCCATGAACGAGGTCAAGTGCTGCATTGGATCCTTCGTTCCATCGTAAGTTGGAACCCTTATCTTTACGTTCGGGACGTATGTTCCCAAGATGCACTGGGTGAATGGAGATCGCTGCGTGGCCTCGAACATTCTGTTGATCTCAGGTGCCGAGCTTACAGCTCGGTGGAGGAGGGACCCCATAGCTTTGATCCTGAGGTCCATTTCCTCCAGCTCGGGGCAGGAAGGTGTGGCCGAATTTCTCTGAGAGGACTGCCCCAGCTGAGGCTGAGTCCCTAATGCTAGTACGGATGGTACGTGCTGGTTCGGGAGTCGGAAAGTCGAAGACGGCGGGTCGCTGAACAGGCGGCGGTTTAGAGGATCGTTCCTCCGAACCTCCTGTGATGGTGCCTCGTTCTGTTGACGTGGCGGGGGTGCGCTGTGTCCCATCGCGTCCAACCGTTGATTTGTTGCGGAGATAGCCTGGAAGAGGTCCCTGGATACCATTCTGAACACGTGACGGAGGTCAACCATTGTGACGAACTGGGATGGTTGGGCGACTTGCGCAGGCGATCTCAGTCCATCGACAGTTCCATTGACTGGTGGCACCTCGTCGGCCTCCTGATCCCCCTGGCGGGGTATCTCAACTTCCTCCACCCCGTCGGCAAGTGTTGCGGACTCATCTGCTGGGTTGACCGTAGTTCGGCGAATACCCGTCCGTACGTAGACGCGCGTGGTAGGTGCGGCGGCAGGTGGATCCGTGGGGACGTCCTGAGAGTTGGTTTCTCGGTTGGTTGGGTCGTCTTGTCATGGGGCAGTTGCGTTGGCACCGTTGTTGAGGATTGAAGACATGGCGTTGGCTCTTGCTTTTGATGAGATCTAGAAGAGAAGTGTTTTGTAGAACTTAGGCCCCCTCCTTCTAGCGCCAATTGTAGAAACTGAGGTTTCTCACAATGAATTTGTTTAGAATGGAAACAAATTCAATAACAATCTCTTGAAGAATCTAGATCAAAGTAAGCAAGAAAAGAAGAAAAGAAATCTCTTGAGGAACAAGTTAGGTTTTGCTCAAGAACAAAGAAGAATTTAGGGTTTTGTATTAATGATTGGATGATCTTACAATGAGAGGATTACCCTCTATTTATAGGTATTTAAAGATCTACTCAATATACTCAAATATATCGAATATATTGAATATATTGACTTTCCTAACTACAGGCGAACTAATAAGGAAAGTCTTTCCTTTCTTGCTAGATCAGCCGCAGGGCGAGCTGAAGTGCCAATTCGCCACTTCGTCTATGGGCTTCTTAACGGTATTGGGCTTTCAGGGATGAAGTCCAATCCTTGGTCGAATTCCTGGTTTAGGTAGTCGGTTCTTTAACGGGTCGTGATCGATATGTCGAGGGTGCTAATTCCCGTACCAACAAATATGAACCTTTCATATTTCATTTTAATACTTTCTCAGTTTCATTATATAAGAGTTTTATGACTTTTTTATGCTCTATTTTATAATATTTTCTCAAATTTCTATGTACGATTTTTATTAATATAACAGTTTATGACTATTTGAACTATGCAATATATTTTACTATTGGTTGAAGTTTTATAAATGACATAATATTTATTGTTTATTAATCTTTGTGCTTTTACCCAAAAACTGTAATAGGACAGGGAGTACCATTTACATATCTACACCATCATAATAAACCATATTTTAAGTTTAATTACACGTTTCATCTTAATGCATATAGCTAAATATTTTATATGAAACACAATTAATACAGCATATCAAATATATATCTTAGTAAGAATTAAAAAAATACAAATAAAAATTAACAAAATATAATTCGCAAAAAAACTGAATCAACATTATTTTAAGATATATTTGTTATGTTGTTATCTCATAAGTACTAATTTTACCTGATGTCATAATCAATTTTAGATGAGTGAAATTTATAAAATAAAAACATATATAAAGATATAGAGACATTCTCATCAAATAACTGAAGATTCATTCCTATAAATTATAATTTATTTCAAATAATCAGTGAACAAATCAGTTTCCACAAAAATTTTGGAAATCCAAAAATATACTAAATATTATTCTTCTATATGTCATAATCTCTTTTTTTTTTTTTTTTGTCAACTATATGTCATAATCTCATAAGTAATACTTTTGTCAATTTTCATCAATTAACCAAAATTCATTCCTACAAACTCATTTTTTCTATTTTTTTTCAGGTTTCTCATATTACTACATGCATTAAAATCTTTAAAATAAAACATGTAAAACTATACTAATACACATCATGTAGTGAAACTTTTTCTTTTTAAGCTCATTATTCTTTCAAAGTTTTGTGTACTTACTTACAATAAAAAATTATATTACAACGATAAATACAATTTATCTCCGACTAAATCTATGTTAAATAACTTATGTTTTCTTTTTAACTTTGTTATTCATCATTTATTGATTAATATACATGCTTAATAAATTAAGTTTTTGCTTACACATGTTAAATTTTATTGAGAACACACATATAATATAATTAGCATACAATGGAAAATATATTGATTTTGTTAATTTTCCTTTTTGATTTAGAAATATATATTTTTCTTTAAATACAAACATGTAAATTATGTAAATATAATTAGCTGTCCTACTATGTTTATAATTTTTTTTTGACATGTGTCAACATCTAATCAATATATTTGACACGTGTCACAATCTTGTTAATGAGCAACTTTGACATCAAACTTTATATAATAAGATATTGAAAAATGATACCTTATAAGTAATATATTTACTTACAAAATATGATGTCCAATAAAACATAAATTGTATTGCAATTAATACATTAAAGTGTATTAAAATGATGAGTGTGTGTTTTTGGACATCAATAAGTTTTTTTATCTTGGCAAACATTATAGGAGTTACATTTTAAAGTTAATACATATACAATAAATTGTGATTATAATTATAAAAAGGAAAATAAAATATCATATTGTTTTATCTCTTAAAGATGGATACGATTACTAATACGAGAGTTACAAAATATATGATAAAATATGAAATTTACTAAAATATGTGAGAAGGTTCACCAAAAATATATTTCTTAGTTTTTTTAGTATTAATTTTTTTTTAGTTTACATAACTTTAAATATATGATAGGAATTTTAATCTAATCAAATTAATATGAGAGTTACAAAATATATGATAGAATATTAAATTCAATTAAATATGTGAGAAGGTTCATAAATAAATACATTTATTATTTTTTCAAATAAAAATAGTTAAAAATAGTTACTATAACTATTAATATATGATATGAGTTCCAAGCAAAAAAAAATTATAAATATATCTTATCATATATATTTAAATATACTTTAGTTTGTTTTAATTAGAATAAAATTGCCAAATAATGTAATAATCATATCATGTTAATTATTTCTATGAAAGTAAAGAAATAAAAGAGTAAATCATTATTTGGACAATATGCTACACAAATTAAAAATAAATTGAACATATTATAATGTAAAATATCAAATTATATTTTGTCTTAAATATAAATATAAATAATATAATGTATATCATATAAACTTAATTGAAAAAATACACTAAAATATTAAAAAGAAAATACGAAAAAAAAATATTAAAAAGAAAAATGACATATGTTGTAATTAGAGAGTGCCACATGACATTTTAGAGCTTGTCTAAAGAGATCCTTGCTTTATTATATATGATAGGATCTTCCAAAACCCTAAAATCCATGAATTAGGTAGTCGACGTTGTCACTGCGGTTAAATGTTGCAAGTGGATATGATGGAGGAAAGGGAAGCTAGAGAGGATTTGATAAGCAAATTACCCGACTCTTTGTTATCTGAGATGATCTCGTATCTTCCGACGACAAAGGATATTGTGAGGACTAGTGTTCTATCCAAGAGGTGGAAAAGTGTGTGGCTTTCGACTCCCAGGTTGCACTTAAAATCATTCGAGTTCCAAGATTATAATGCCTTTTTGAATTTTATGGACAAGTTCCTAGATTTCTCTAGAGAACATAAGTTGGGTTTGCACAGCCTCAAGGTAAGTATTGTACAGCATGTGGATGAGTCTTGTGTCACGCGTTTGAGAAAATTCGTGGCTATGTGCCTCAACTTAAGCATCTTGATGTCGGTGGTCTTTATGTGAAGAGTTTGTGTTTTCAAGCAGCGATGCCACTACTAAGCCTTAATATATGTGAGAAACTCCTTTACTTAAGACTCCATTGCGTCCATCTAGATAGTTTTGTGGTGACTGTTTCACTACCCTGTCTCAAGACTATGCGTTTAGAAGATTTTTTCTGTTCCAGTGAGGCGAGTCTAGAGTCGCTTATCTCATCTTGCTCTGTTCTTGAAGATTTGAGCATTATCAGAAGGGTTGGGTCTGTAAAAGAAAAAGAAATCAGGCGGCTTGTGATTGATGCGCCTAGACTCAAATATTTGAGTTTCGTAGATTATGAGTATGAGGGTAGGACCATAATCAGTTTTAGTTCCTTAACCAAGGTCAATATTCTTGGCGATTTTCAACTGAAGAATGATGAAGTAGCCCGTAACTTTTTCACCAGTATCTCGATAGCTAGGGATATGAAGATCTCTGTGAAGGCTTTCTCGGTAATACCTCTATATATATATAATGCTCTTACACGAACTATTTTGGTTCTCCAATATTCTGATCTCCTTTTTATTTTTTTTGGTTTGGGTGAGCAGTTCATGAACAAGCTTGTGCCATTATCACAATTTTGCAACTTGTCCTGTTTGGATATAGAGCTTTATTCATTCTACCTGAAAAAGCTGCTAACGTTTCTTGAAAGCTTTCCGAATCTTAAATCCTTAATCGTGGTAGGTAATAATGACCCTAGAGTTTTACGTAAAAGTTTATAAAAAATACATGTGTTAACTGTTATTGAATTGTAATTCATTGATGTTAGTTCTTGTTACCGCAGGGTTTATTTGGGTGCCATGGGAAAGGAATAAGACATTCATCATCCCTTCCCAAGTGTTTTTGTTGTCATCGCTTGATTTTGTAGAGGTGAAAAGCACATACGAGTCAGATGATTATCTTGCAATGGAAGTAGCAAAGTTCTTCGTAGCCAACTCAGTAGTCCTCAAGAAAGGTATTTTGTCTTTACAAGATTCCAGCGTTGTAAGTGATATACATGCTTGGCCAAGGCGATCTAGCTCATGTAAAATCGTAATTAGCTAGATAATTTGTTAACATAACTTTCCAGTCTTTTTATATATATGATCAGACATTGTTGGATTTTGTGAGCTTTGGACATATCTTAATTGATAATGTTTGAGGATTTCAAAACTGTTTTATGTGGTGTTCTTGATTCTTGAATATACGGAAATAGCCTGTTTGGGGTAGTCAAAAGTGTTATAATCTTATTAGTCAAAAGTTGTTTGGGGCAGTCACTATAGCCAGCTACAAAAACTTACTCCTTTCTCAGAGTCATCATCGTCATCACACTCGTCTTCCTCGACAGATTCAGGCTTCACTTCTGCAGGCTTAGCCTTTGGCTTTTGAATCAGCCTTGACAACATTCGAAGCAGCAGCTCCAGCATTTCCTGAAATGTTTTGATGTAAAATAACATTGGAGATGAGATAACTACTTTTCAAAAGCAAGAAAACAAAGACAATAGTAGCATCCACAATGCATACCATTCGCAGGAACAGCAGCAGGAAGCCAGGAACCTCTTCTTCTGAGGAGTAGTGACACAACTATGTGAAGACTCTATGCATGCCTTCCTTGTCTCTTGTTGATCCATTAGAACCGGTGAAACCACTTCTTTTGTCGCCATGTAAGTTTCTCAAAGATTCAAAGTGATATCCTCTGTTCCTACCGGGTTTGAAGGTAAGGCAAGTCACTAGTTTCTTGAACGGTCCTTAAGCTTATCTGAGAAAAAGAAAAAAGAAAAATATCCAGTGATCTGAAAACAGAACTGTGAGATTAGATATTATTGTGTACAGGTTATGCCTAATGCTTACCCGCTTCTCCTCGTCTCCAGTCTCATGGTATCCACCATTAACCATTGTTTCCGCATCCGCTTTGCAAACAGGTGCAACAATATTTGGATTACTATGACGGTTCTCTTGTGATGAAGAGTCCATGAGGAAGCGTATACCACATCCTTTTATTTTGCAGCCAGTTTAGTTCAGCTAAGGGAAAATTATCTTGGTTCAGAGGGAAAAGACAATCAAATATAACCAAATGACTATCCATCTGAGGTGTAAAGAAGGCATCTCGACAGTCAGCGGAATCAAAGTGGTTGCTGCGTTTACTACTCAAGCGACATCCTAAGTTGATATCAATTACATATAACTCTGAAGACATGGATTCAGCATCAAGCACGACGCAAGCTTGATGTAACCGATGTCCGCACCACTAAAGAAATATGCAATGAGACGAAATAATGCTTGATCATCTTTGTTACTTAACCCATCGTACGTAGCCAACTCTTAATACAAAACATCATTGACTATATCTTCAACCATGGTTGCTTCGTTATCCCTAAACAAAGAAAGAAACATCATTCAGAGAATAAATACAAGATTCATGAAGTCGTTATCGTACCAGTTCCAAGAATAAAACCCGAGGATGTTAGCTACATCGGTCAACGCTCTCCGCCATTTTTGTATCTCATCCTCTGTTTTGGTTCGATAAGTGTTTTGGTCAAAGACGTTTCCGAATTCGCCACTCTGTTCCCTAACATGAAGAGGATCCAAACCGTAGAAAATAATCTGACCAAACTCTTCTCTACATTTCACAATCTCCGACAACTCGTTAAGGCATCAGCTAGAAGAAGCGTAGTTCTTGGAGAAGACGACAACGACGCCGTCACCGATAGAGACTTACGTTAAACATGACATGGGCCGTAAGCCCAATATAGAATAAATATTTTCCTGACTTTTATCTTCGGAACGAAAACCGCCGGTTCGTCAGCTGAACCAACTTCAACTTACTTTACCCCCTAGGATCTTTCAAAACCCTAGTTAGGTCTGTTCGTTCACCTTCATCTATGCTAAAGAAGTGTTTAGTGTAATGTCGCGAGTGAATATAATGGATGAAAGGAAAGCTAAAGGAATTTGTGTTAAGCGGCATGCAAGTAATTACTTAAGTGTAAGAGAGGATTTGATAAGCAAATTTCCTGACTCTTTGTTATCTGAGATGATCTCGTATCTTCCGACGACAAAGGATATTGTGAGGACTAGTGTTCTATCCAAGAGGTGGAAAAGTGTGTGGCTTTCGATTCCCAGGTTGCACTTAAACTCATTCGAGTTCCAAGATTTTAGTGCCTTTATGAGTTTTATGGACAAGTTCCTAGATATTTCTCTAGGGAACACAAGTTGGGATTGCACAGTCTTAGGCTAAGTATTCATTATAAGGATGCAAATGATCATTCTTGTGTCACGCGTTGGAAAGATTTCTTGGCTATGCCTCAACTTAAGCATCTTGATGTCGAGTGCCTTCTTGTGAATCGTGAGTGTTTTCAAGTGACGTCCCTAAGGGCATCTCCAACCCACCTCTATATTTGCTTTTTAACTCTATTTTAAAGTAAAATCCATTCCAACCCAACTCTATTTCTACCTCTATAATAGAGATCTCTATTTTTTCCTCTATATATAGAGGAACTCTATTTTTTCCTCTATAATAGAGTTGAACTTTTTTATTTATAAATTGGTCCTTGAACTTTTAACACTTTTATATTTATGATCAAAATAAATAAAATATATATACCAATAGTTTAATAATAATTTAAATATATATTTAAATAGTTTAATAATAATTTAAATATTTTAATAATAATTTAATTTGTATATTAATAGGATAATTGATTATAAAGTTAAATTTGACTAATTTTAATATTTTGGTTTAAAATTTTTTAAGATTTTCGTATTAAAAAATTTTAAAGGTTTTTGTATAGAAAAATATTTTTAAAATTTGAGACTATTATTTGCAAAAGAAAATTTATATAAAATCTTATTAAATATAAATAACTTAAATATTTTAGTTTTTATTCATGCCATAACATTATTTTTAATACAACAAAGAGTAATTATTTAATATTCTGGTAAATTACTTCCGGATCCACCAATATCCCTAAAAATTTGTCCAATCGAATTATTTAATACAACAAAGACTAATTATTTAATATTCTGGTAATATTTATGAATGTTAAAAATTTAAATAATATCATAATTTTATGAAAGTTTCACAAATACTAAAATAAATGGGTTAGTTTGCAACTTTTATAAGTAAAAGGTATTAACAGTAAAATAAAAAAGGAATCTCTATGGAATATTCTTTTTTAGAGGAAAAAATATAGATATCCGTTAGAGCAAAAGTCACCTCTATTATAGAGTTCCTCTATTTTAGAGGTAAAAATAGAGAAAACCATTGGAGATGGTCTAAGCCTTAATATATGTGAGAAACTCCTTTACTTAAGACTCCATCGGGTTCATCTAGGTAGGTTTGTGGTGGCTTCTTCATTACCCTGTCTCAAGACTATGCGTTTAGATTATTGTTTCTATCCCAATGAGGCGAATCTAGAGTCGCTTATCTCATCTTGCCCTGTTCTTGAAGATTTGAGCATTCTCAGAAGGTTCCATGATAATATAACGGGTTTACGAGTGCACTCTCAGACATTAACCAGATTCACTATAAAAATGGTTGGGTTTGATAATGATGATGATGATCATGATGATGATGATGATAAAGAAAACATAAGGCTTGTGATTGATGCCCCTAGACTCAAATATTTGAGTTTCGTAGATTATGATTATGATTGTAAGACGACCATAATCAATTCTAGTTCCTTAACCAAGGTCAATATTCTTGGCGATTTTCAAGTGAGGGATGATGAAGTTGCCCGTAACTTTTTCACCAGTATCTCGATAGCTAGGGATATGAAGATCTCTGTCAAGGCTTTCGCGGTAATACCTATATATCTAATGCTTTTACATGAATTTTTTGGTTCTCCAATATTCTAATACCTATATATATAGGGTGAATTACTCAAATGTTACTCATTTTAGGTAATATTACCAGAATCTACAAAAAACTTTTTTATTACTAGAATGTTTCGGGTATTTTCAAAATACCCAGCGTGCCCCTGTTTTATGTTACCGGAAAAAACGTTATTACAAAAATGCCATTGCCACGTCAGACGCCACGTCAGAAATCGCTGACGTGTACCATAACTCAGCCGTAACGCGATACAGAGTATGTTGCGGCTGAATTATAGGTATGTTGCGGCTGAGTTACTCAAAAAAACATTTGAGTAAGAGCGGACGGCTGACTTATGAAAATCTGGCTGAGTTACGCTTATAAGTCAGCCAAGAGTTATGGCTGACTTATTAAATTTGGCTGAGTTATGCGCATAACTCAGCTGTAGTAATGGCTGAGTTTTCACCTGATGGTTGAGTTGTCAAGATTTTGGCTGAGTTATCGCTACGACACGGTTGAGTTGTCAAAATTTTGACTGAGTTATCACAACGGCACGGCTGAGTTGCCATTTTCCGACTGGCTGAGTTATGAAAAATGGCTGACTTATGAGATGTAGTTACGGCTGAGTTATGGTAAAAAAACTATAACTCAGCCGTAATAGGCTGACTTATCGACAAGTCAGCCGTTTGACGGCTGACTTATTGGCAAAAGATTAATTACTAGAATGTTTTTCAGTTACGGCTGACTTATCAAACGATACGGCTGAGTTACATATTTTCAGTTCATGAAGCGGCTGAGTTTGGCAGCAATTTTTTTTGCTTTTTAATTACTGTAATATTTTTCGTGTTGTGGCTGAGTTTTAGTTACGCTGAGTTATGGTATTGTTTCATGGCTGATTTGCCACGTCGGATGCAGCATCCATGTCAGCATTCCATGTCATCATCTTTTTCTCCGGAAATACGAAACGTCGTTCGACTCTGGTTCTTCAACTGGTTAATAAGTGAACTATTTTTCCTTCTTATTCACCTTGTTCTTCTACTTCTTCTTCACTTTCTTCTTCACACCTTGTTCTTCTACTTTTGTTCTTCTCCACCTTGTTCTTCATTATATTTCATGGATCCAGTGCCGGTACTAGTTGTGTCCGGTAATTGGATAAAGACACAGAGATATGTATTTAACTCCGACGAGAGAGGGTGTATAGTTGTGCAGATAGATGGAGGCACAACATACGACAAGCTTGTTAAGCTTGTTCTTGAAGACTACGGATTGGACTCGTTTAGACATGAGCTAAAGCTGAGCTACATGTTCTCGAACAGGGCAATGAAACATATGGCGCATGATACTCCACCAGTTTTTGTCTCCAATGATCGACAGTTGCAATGTTTTTTGGGTCTATGGAAAACCGATCAGCTACGTCTCTGTGTAGAGTTTTCGGCGAAAGAGTCTACAGAAACTAGTGGAGCTAGAGGAAGTATGATTCGGCGAAGCAGAGACTCGAAAGCAGAATCTACCCCCGAAGTGTGCGGTGGGGGATTTGAAGGCACTTGTTTTGATTATGGTAAGATTGTTGACAAAGAAAACGAAGAAGAAGCTGTTGAAGTAGCATCTGACGAAGAAGAAGACGATGAATTTTCAACCCGATTTGATGTTTTCGACGACTCCGATGGTGAGTCATCTGATGACGAGAAGTTTTCTGTATTGGGCGGGCCTCATAGTACAGTGGAAGACCCACCTACTCCGCCTCCTCAGAAGAAAGCTCATAGAGATGATAACTTTGCCGGATTGAAGATGAATCCGGAGGCTATTAGGTTGGAGGTGTCAACGCTAAAAATTGCTGTAGGACAACGATACAGTAGCAAAAAGCAGTTCAGGAATCACGTGAAACTTATTTCGGTTAGGGATGGATTTGATTTTAATGTACCAGTCTCAAATCCGAGACAAGTGGTTTTTAGGTGTTGGGCTAAAGGATGTATTTGGAGAGTTCGTGCATCTGTACAAGGGGATGACCCGGATTTTCATGTTCGTGTATACGATTCGGAACACACATGTTCTGTGACGGAACGTTCTACTAGATGCCGTCAATCAACAGCTGATGTACTGGCAGGTCTTTACAGGGACTATCTTGGTGATCTTGGTCCGGATGTTAAACCTAAAAGTGTCGGAGTCATTTTCAATAAGCAATTTAGTCTAAAGGTAATTACTATGTTTCGACTGACTTATTGATAATAATGGTTGAGTTATAGGTATGTATAGGCTGAGTTAATTATTGATAACAATGGCTGAGTTATAGGTATGTATAGGCTGAATTATTTACATTTTACGGCTCATTTATTGATTATTTAAGGCTGACTTATTCGAATGTATCGGCTGAGTTATTTATATATTATGGCTGATTTATTAATTTGTTGGTGTCGACAGATGGGTTATTGGAAGGCATATCGAACGCTGCTGAATGCAAGGCAGATCCATCAGGGAACTCCTGAGGAAAGTTTTAGCGAGTTGCCTTCTTACATATTCAAGTTAAAAAGGGAAAATCCGGGTACAGTCACGCGTCTTCAAAGAGGTGATGAAGATAGATTCAAATATGTTTTTATTGCTTTTGGTGCGAGTATTGCTGGGTTTGCTTTCATGCGCAAAGTTGTTGTTGTCGACGGAACGTTTCTCCATGGTATTTACAAAGGGACACTTCTAACAGCCCTAGCTCAGGATGGTAACTTTCAAATTTTCCCATTAGCTTTCGCTGTTGTTGACACTGAAAATGATGAGTCTTGGCGTTGGTTCTTTACACAACTCAAAGTTGCCATTCCAGACGAAAAGGATCTTGCGGTAATCTCCGACAGACATCAGTCAATAGGGAAAGCGATTCGTCAAGTGTATCCATTGGCTTCACGTGGAATTTGCACTTACCATTTGTATAAGAACATCTTGGTGAAGTTCAAAGGAAAACATTTGTTCCCTCTGGTGAAAAAAGCGGCAAAGTGTTTTAGGCTAACTGATTTTAATGAGGCTTTCAATGAGATTGAAGCACGTCATCCCGAACTACATGGATACCTCCAACGAGCTGGTGTCCGAATGTGGGCGCGTGTTCATTTCCCGGGTGAAAGGTACAATTTAATGATAACGAATATTGCAGAATCAATGAACCATGCACTGTCAAATGCTAGATGTCTTCCCATAGTTCAACTTCTAGAATCGATACGAGATATGATGACCAGATGGTTTTCTGAACGGAGAGAGGATGCGAAATCGCAGCAAACAACGCTCACTCGAGGTGTTGAGAAACTATTACAGGTAATTTTACATAAGTCACTCGTCAATGTTGATAACTCAGCCGTAACAGTTACCATATCTCTGCCGTAATTGTTTCCTTATCTCAGCCATTACCATTATAGTTTCCATAACTCAGCCATTGTTGTTTCAATAACTCAGCCATAATTGTTTTCATAACTCAGCCTAAAGCGTTTTGTTTTTTGTTCTACTCCCTTATAGGACCGTGTCACCGGAGCAAGACTTATGGAGGTACAAACGATTGATGCTGTACGTGTTCAAGTGAAATATGGATCATCTTTGCATGTTGTAAATTCAGAAATAAAAAGTTGCACATGCTGTCGTTTCGACCACGAGAAAATACCATGCATCCATGCAATCGCAGCTGCAGAGCATATGGATGTGTCTCGTATATCCATGTGCGATACGAAATTTAGGAGTGTCGATTTGGTTAACGGATGGGCTGGTTCAATCATGCCTCCAGATGAATCATTCCCTGCTCCTGAAATTGTGGATAATCAGAAGTGCTTGCCTCCGATTGTTGTGAACCAGCCAGGAAGACCAAAGAAGCGTAGGATTAAATCATCTTTGGAAGTTGCCACTGAAAATAAACGCCCTAGGAAGCAACACGCATGTTCGCGATGTAAGCAAGTTGGGCACAATGCGAAAACTTGTGCTCTATAGTTTATATTGTGTTATTACTCATCTGTCAAAGTATTATTACTTTATTTTGTGGCATTACTCATCTGTCAAGTAGTATAACTCTGTCATAACACACTATAACTCAGCCATAACACACTATAACTCAGCCATCACATGAATCGACGATATATTTCATCCTGTATCATGATAACTCAGTCGTAATAAACTATAACTCAGCCATATAATCAGTCGTATAAATCAGTCGTTTGATTGTTTCTTTGATAACTCAGTCATGACATGAATCGACTATATATTTCGTTTTCCCGTAAAAGCTATAACTCAGCCGTAAATTTTATAACTCAGCCATGACATTAAACTTCACTAAAATCGTTTTGATTAGTTTCCATTACACTTCATCCAAACAACAACAAAAAATATATATAATAACAACGCCTAAACGAGAGATCTCTGGTCGGGGGAGCCCGATCGAAAAGTTTTGCCACCAACCCTCTAGCGTTCTGGACGGTCCTGCAATCGCAGAACGGGAGCTGGGCCAGATATGTCAGTCTCCAATGGTTCCTCCACTGCGAGTTCGTTCACCGCAATTCGACAGAAATCTCGTACCCGTTGTAAGCACCCGTATCTCAAAAATAAATAGGAAGACACATACCGGAACTCGAAGACGAGACGGCTTAGACGGAAACGAACAAGACCAGCGCCGACGAAGAGAAGAAAGAGCGAATGAGGATATCGAGCGAGGACGGCGAGAGATGACGGCGGGAGAGTAGAAAAAGACAGATTATCGCCGGCGCAATTAGGGTTAGATTTCGCCGACAATAAGGACAGAGAGTTTTTTTTTTCCGCGGTTTAAAAACCGTTCACTTTCCCTCTCATTGTAACTGTCGATGCTGGAAAGATAACTCAGCAGTCATAAACGGTATCTCAGCCAACCCTCAAATTAGAATGATTAAATAACCGACTAAACCGAACCAAACCGAAAAAATAATTTTTCCCAATTTGGTATTTTTGTATTGGTATGTTTGCCTAATTTTCTTATATTCGGCTTATTTCGGTTATATTATGCTAATCTACCTAATTACAATATATTTTGGGTTATTTATTGTTAGATATTCATCTAACCGACCAATAACCGGAAATAACCAAAAATTAATTTCAAAATTTTAAAATTTTTTTAAAAAAATTATTTTCAAAATGGTTCAACCATAAGTATATCCATATTACCACCTTAATCCAAACACATTATATCCAAAACCAAACTGTTATATTAAAAACAAATAATGTTACCTCATCTAACTCTAAACCCTAAACCCTAACCCTAACCCTAACTCCTAAACAACATGTTTTGGTATGTTTGACACATTTTGATCAGAATGTGTAAAAATCACTCTTTTTGTCTATAATTATTATTTTTATTGGTTATAATAATAGTAATATTCATTTTGCCACTCTAAATTTTAATTTTGAGTTATAATAACCTTATTTTACAAATATCTCATAACTCAGCCGTTTAAGTCAATAACCCAGCCACTACTTAGTCAAATTACTGGCCCCTTCTTTAATAATAAATAAAAATACATGACAAATTTGAATTCAAATTTTTGAATTTATTTTTAATAATAAATCGTTTAAAATATTTTTATTAGCGTATGGATGATAACAAGAAACATAATTATTGTTTGCGTCTCCCCAACAACCCTTTTTGCATTTCCGAGCGGGTATATAATAAATTAATAGGGTGGCCGTCGGATAACTCAGCCGTAAAACCATTATTATGGCCGTTGCATAAGTCAGCCATAACAAAGTTGTTAATTTAACTGACTATCCTAAGTCAGTTGTGTAAAGAACACAACTCAGCCTTCAAGTATATTACTGTCAAACGACGTCGTTCGATATATTGTTTTAGTATAAATTAAGGGATTTGGTGTGATTTATTGCTTCAGTAATCGAGATCGAGTCAAGATGATGGCAAATAGAGATATATACGGCGGCAACTCCAGGGCTGATGAGAAAACTGCTTCTGAAGCACTAGCTGAGGTAGATCTCTAGACTATCTGAAATCTCAAAGCATTATCTTAATATTGTGTTTGTGGAACTGTAGGAACTGAATCGTAATGAAATAAATATGAAAATGAGGTACGGCGAAATCCGGAGGCGAGACAAGGGCGTTCCAATCGGGTGTAATTGCGGTGCGGTGCTTCTCGTTGCCACTTCTAATGATCCTACCACGAGAGGAGAACGTTATTTCAGTTGCCCGTATGACATCACAGATGTAAAGATTTTTGTACTCTTATTGTTGAGTTTTGTGTTCTGTTTCTGACTTTTTTTTTAGTCTAATATGAATTATGTACTATTTGTAAGGGTCCCGGTCAAGGCTGCGGTTTCAGGAAGTGGTGGACTGATGCAGTGCGCGAAGAGTTTAGGGTTACTCAGGAGGAGAAGAATGAGATGAAGCAGGACTTGGATGCAACCAAGAAGCGCATCGAGATTCAAGAAGAAATGATCTTGTATTTGGAAAAGAAATATGACGCGCTGGAGAAGAAGTTTGAGAGCTTGAACAAGTATCTGTGAGATTAGTCAAGCTCCGTTGTTTTTTTTTTTTTTTTTGGAATTGATATGAACTTTCTAAGTTGTGGTGTTTTATCAATCTATTTTAATAACTCAGTCATGATTAATTATAACTCAGTCATCATTAATTATAACTCAGCCGTCATAGACGATATCTCAGCCAACCCTCAAACTAGAATGACTAAATAACCGACTTAACCGAACCGATCGATAAAATAAATTTTCCAATTTGATATTTTTGAATTGGTATGTTTGGTTTATTTTGGATATATTCGGCTTAATTTCGGTTATATTAGGCTAATCTACTTTATTACAATATATTTTGGGTTATTTATTAGAATGTCTAAATAACCGACTAAACCGAACATAAAATAAATTTTCCAATTTGATATTTTTGAATTGGTATGTTTAATTAATTTCGGATATATTCGGCTTAATTTCTGTTATATTAGGCTAATCTACTTAATTATAATATATTTTGGGTTATTTATGGTTAGATATTAATATAACCGACCCATAACCGAAATAACCAAATATTTTTTGATTTTTTAAAAAAATATTCAAATAGTAATAATATTATTATATCCATATTACCACCTTAAACTATACACATTAAAACACATTAGAACCAAATCCAAAAATCAAATAATCTGAACCCTACATCTCAAACCCTAAACCCCAACCCTAACCCTAACCCTAACCCCTAAACGTCATGTGTTGTATGTTTTACACATCCTTGGTGAGAATGTGTAAAAATCAATCTTTCTCTATAATTATTACTTTTTATTGGTTATAATAATTGTAATATTCATAATTCAATTTTACATTTAAATGTTGAGTTATAATAATGTAAATTTACAAATATTTTATAAGTCAGCCGTGTAAGTCAATAACTCAGCCATCACTTAGTCAATTTGTCGGAATTTTAAGATTTTTTATTCGAATTTTGAGTTCAATTTTTTAATTATTTTGTATAATATATTCTGAAAAAACTAACTTTATAAATTGATTACGCGTGTGGATCTGAGCAGGCACAGAATTATTGTTTGGGCTTCCCCAACAACACTTTTAGTAATATCGAGGCACGGCACGAAAGACTAAACGAAGCCGTACAAGTTCATAACTCAGCCATAACTCACTCATCCGTACGAAGTAGATAACTCAGCCGTTCGAAATATATAACTCAGCCATAACATATATGTTTATTCAATATTTAATTATAACTCAGCCGTGTGAAGTACATAACTCAGCCGTAACATTGAAAAGATACTAAACAAAGAACTTTCTTATCCAAGTACAATTCCTACCAAAAGAAATCCAGATGTTTTTTTACATATCCAAGTACAATTCCTACCAAAAGAAATCCAAAGGTTTTTTTACATATCCAAAGTGCAATTCCTACCTACCAAAAGAAATACAAATGTTTTTTACGTGAACTGATTCATAAAATCAGATGACTCATAGAAGATTTCTGCTGCCATTTTAACACGTATACCCTGGATGTTTTGATCACAGATTCCATCGAAAGACACACCAAGCGCTAGACATTCTATAAACTTTAAAGCGTACACGCCACAGTCACCAACCTGTACGTTTTGAGGGACCTTGGAGACTGTCCTCCTCCTGAAGGTAAACTGTTTGTAAGTAGGTGTACGAATTTCGTGAGGAACGTTCGCGTTCATCATTGCTGGAATCATCCGCGTAAACGCCCTACAAGCATTCAGCATTCTAAGCTCACTCTCTCCGGTTACTTGTCCCACGATGCTATCATAGCAATCAATATGCCTTCTGTTGAGATCCACGTGCAGCGCCACCCAGTGATCGCCTCCAATTTGTGGAGCAATGTACAGGTGATCCACATCTTCTATCCACTTCAAATTAGTTTGTTCATCTGATGGAATCAAACATTTAACTAATTCTTCATAACAATTGCCAGTCATTGTAAAAAACTTGGGTTCGGACTTGAACAACGGATAATGACGGTGAACCATTTCACTGGTGAACCACGGGTCTATAAACGCAATGCGTTTGTTGTGGAATGGGAAGGGATCTCGTTTGTACCTACACCTAAGGACTCTCATAAACGCGCCCAAGTGCTGTACAACAGAAAACTGAGTAGTAAACAACAACGCAGCCATAATGTAATATAAGTCAGACAACGACAACAATAACTAAGACATTAAGATAAACTTACTTCATCAGTAACCCACCCATATTTACCATATTCTTCTGGCTTCACTGGCCATTCCTTTCGTTCGGTCATTAGCACCCTATAGAATTCAATTTCCATTCCGCCTTTGCCTAACGGGATATTCCTAACAAACAAATAAACACAAGTTAATATAATGTTAACAAGCTGTTATTAACTTGTTAAGCAAAAGGGTCTAAAGGGTCATACTCGGCTTTCTTTAGGTACTCCAAAAGTTTCTGCAACTTCACCGGATCAACAGGTGCCAGAGGATCATATATTCCAGGTCCAGGTGAACAGTTCTTCCTCATGCACGTCAGTCCGTTGTCTCCAATATTAGGGAAAATCCAGCTTGGATGATCTTGTTGTGTATTCAATGCACTCCCATCCGCTGACAGCTTAACACTCTCCAGCCTTAAAGCTTTAATTCTATCAAGCCTAATCTTTTCCTCCTCATCATCCTCAGATTCAGGTTCAAGTGAGTCGGCTTCAGCAAAATACTCGTCTGTAATATCTTCTGCACCAGCTTCTGCACCAGCTTCTGAACCTCCAGGTAGTACAAATTTCAACGGCTTAACACCAGCAGCCACAACAGCAGCAGTAGGATTTGTAGGCGCCCTACCTCTACCTCTACCTCTACCTGTACCTCTACCTGTACCTCTACCTCTACCTCTACCTCTACCTCCACCTCTACCTCCAGCCGCAGCTACTTCTTTAGCCTGCTTTGCCGCAGCTACTTCTTTGGGCTTCTTTAACGCAGCTACTTCTTTGGCCTTCTCTGCCGCCTCTAACTCTTTGGCCTCCTCTGCCGCCTCTAACTCTTTAACATTTCTCCTCGTGGAAGGCCGTCTTTTCGTATCAGCTGGTCTCTTAGTAGCTGGAGACTTCTTAGCATCTGGAGAAGTCAAATAGTTCTTTTCCTGTATATTAAAATTATAATAACTCAGCCTAAATATTCTGAAAAATCAGCCATAAAACAAAAATGAATCAGACGTTACCTTCTCTCCCGCCTCTAACTCTTTGGCCTTCTCTAACGCCTCTAACTCTTTGGCATTTCTCCTCGTGGAAGGCCCTGTTTTCGTATCAGCTGGTTTCTTAGCAGCTGGAGACTTCTTAGGAGAAGTCAAAGAGTTCTTTTCCTGTATATCATAGCGAAGACAATTAAAATTATAATAACTCAGCCTAAACATTCTGAAACATCAGCCATAAAACAAAGATAAACCAGACATTACCGGCTCTCCCGCCTCTAACTCTTTGGCCTTCTCTGACGCCTCTAACTCTTTGGCATTTCTCCTCGTGGAAGGCCCTATTTTCGTATCAGCTGGTTTCTTAGCATCTGGAGACTTCTTAGGAGAAGTCAAAGAGTTCTTTTCCTGTATATCATAGCGAAGACAATTGAAATTATAATAACTCAGCCTAAACATTCTGAAAAATCAGCCATAAAACAAAGATAAACCAGACATTACCGGAACTTTTGGTGGACCTTTTGATGTCTGAAGTTCCTGTCCATGTCCCAGGTTATTTATTTCCTGTCCCATTTTTAAAGTCTGGTCAGTCGTGCTCTTTGAAAGCACGAGCTCTTTCATCTGTTTGAGGTCCGTCTCAAAAGATCCAAGCCTGGTTTCAATCCTTTCATCCATCTTCTTCTCCAGATTCGCCGATACATTTTCAATGTTCCTATCAACGGTGTCAAACCTTGTGTATAACTTAGAGATCAATTCGTAGAGATCATCTTCCCCAGCATCTTCCTCCTCACTTACCTTTTTTCCTTTCTTCTTCCTCTCCTGTGCAACTCCTTCACTAGTTTCCTGACTGTTGGAAACTTTCATCTTCTGAACTTTCCGCTTCTTTGCGGGAGGAGATTCAGACTTAACAACTGCTTCAGCTTTCTTTTTCTTTTTCTTCTTATCACTCCCCTTAACATCCCAAAAACCTTTAACAAACGTATTCAGATGTATGCCTTCGATCAGGCGATCGATTGCTGGGTCGTCTTCTTCTTCTGGCCACGAATGAAATAGCTCGCAGCCATTTTCCTTCATAACCATATTAATCACACGCAGCTGTAACATATCAGTAAGTTTTAACTCAGTCATTACTAATGAAAGCATAAATCAGTCATTACTAAAACATAACTCAGCCAACACTAAAGCATAAATCATCCATTACTAAAACATAACTCAGCCGTTACTAAACAATAACTCAGCCATAACTACATCATAACTCATCCATTACTAAACAATCACTCAACCAGATATAAACCTTACCTCACCAAGCGCTTTGATCTCTTCAGCAATTGCGGTTTCCAGCGATGAACGTGTACGGTTTCCACCCCATTGAAGCATCGGTATGCCACCATCATTAGCTGATGCATTCCCAAACCGTTCTCCAAAGCATTTGATGGACTCATACGCCCAAGCCTGTAACACGGGTGTAAACCCACTGAGGGTGTACGACTTTCCCGTAGGGTTCAACATCTTTATGGAATCAACAAGAGCTTCAAATGCTGACCGACCCCACGGATACGTCTTCATTGCTTCATCATCAAAAACTCTTTTGGCACTTTCATATGGAATTCTAGAGTTATGATGCAAACCATAAAGTCCAATGTGTTGAAGAAGCAACAGCCCCAACCATTTACGATGATCAAGGTTAACCCATCCCCGGCACACTCTTAATGCTTCCCTGAGTTCAAGTAGCGTTGGACCTGCCCCACCAGGCACTTTCAAAAGTCTGAAGAAATCTTTGTGTTCCTCTTCAAGTTCAAACCGTTCAGTAGGCATTGGGTCTATGTTTAACCCCGTCAGAAAATGAAACTCATTCAACCCAAACCTGATAGGTTGACCGCCGACCACAAACCAAAGCTCCTTCTTATGTACCCTTAACTGGTTACATAGTAGGAAATGAACAACCTTACCAGACCAGACGAATTGGCTATCAACTAGCTTAGAGATTATTCCAATAGGTACTTTCTTTGTTTCTTCCCACGCATCCAGTCCTATTGATTCCCTAATCTGAGGGAATTCTTTCATCCTGAAATTTGTGTTTATATCTCTAGACTCTATTTTAGCATATAGTCTTGGGGGGGTAATCCCTTGCTTGTTCTTCAGAAGAAATAATCACCATCGACATCTGTTATAGTTCATAAGTAAATCATAAAATGAATCAGCCATAACATAAAACAAACTCATACACAAAGCATAACATAACTCAGCCACAAACACATAACTCAGATCTAAAGCACAAAATATCTCAGTCACAACTCATCCGTCAGCAAAATAAAACAAACAGTAAATCAGCAATCGAATCGAATAAATCTAACAAATCAGCCATAAACCCTAAAATAACTGAGCCGCAACATAAAACAAAAAGTAAATCAGCCATCGAATCGAATAGATCTAACAAATCAGCCGTCATTAACAACGGCGACAATCAGCGGTAAATCATCAAAAAAACCCACATTCAGCCGGAAAACTCGAAACTAAACAGTCGACACATACCGGATAGACGAAGACGAAGAAGACGAAGAAGACGAAGAGAAAGAGAGAGCCAATTGAAGAAAGAGAGTGCGACGACGAAGAAAGACGGTGAGAGATGACAGTGAGAGATGACGGCGAGAGATGACGGCGGGAGATTGACGGCAAGAGAGTGGACAATGACAGTATCGCCGGCGGCGAGAGACGAGAGTTTCGATAATTTTTTTTTCTCGCGGTTTGTGAATAGTTAAAACTATTCACTTTCCCTCTCTTTGATATAAACGAGAGAAAACAAAACTGTGGATCTTAAAAAAACTGCTTAATGACGTGTTAATTCATATCTGATGTGTATTTTAATTTGTTGATGTGTATTTTTTTTTTTTTTTTACTCAAATTGGGAAAACAAAACCCAAGGGGTAAATTGTAATTACACCCAGGGCACTAAACATTCTAGTAATTTTCAAATGATTTATAGATTTGAGTAATAAACCAACTTTTGGATAACATTTGAGTAATTCTTTCATATATATATCTAATGCTCTTGCAGTTCATCAATAAGTTTGTGCCATTATCACAATTTTGCAACTTGTCTTGTTTGGAAATAGAGCTTTATTCGTTCGACCTGAAAAAGCTGCTAACGTTTCTTGAAAGCTTTCCGAATCTTAAATCCTTAATCTTGGTAATAATTAATGACCCTAGAGTTTTTACGTACAGTTTATAATTAAGAAACGCATGTGTTAAGTGTTATCAAGATATTCATATTGATGTTGTGTGGGTGTGTTACTACAGGGTTTAGTATGGTTCCCTGGGAAAAGAATAAGACTTTCATCATCGGTGTTTGTTGTCATCGCTTGATTTTGTAGAGGTGAAAAGCAGATACGAGGAGGATGATTTTATTACAATGGAAGTAGCAAAGTACTTTGTAGCGAATTCAGTAGTACTCAAGAAATTTATTTTGTCTTTCAGTTCTTCCTTGCTTAAAAAAGATTCCACCGTTTTAAGTGACATTCTTGCATGGCCAAAGCGGTCTTCCTCATGTAAAATCATAGTTAATCCGTTAAAATGATTTTTTCAGTCTTATTATATATCTATTACTATATTTATATGATTATTTATTTATTTATGGTTGGATTTCGAATTTTGCCCATTCTATTTTATACTATATCATATCGTTTATGAGATTTGGACATATCGCATTGATAATGTTTGAGGATTCCAAATCTGTTTTTTCTTCATCAATCATCGTAAAACATTGACTTTGACACTCTTAACGTGTTCTTGATTCGAAGCACCGCGTCGTTTTGATGCTAAAGACTGTGGCTTTAATTAAACCCTTGCTTTGTGATGTGTGGCGTCAAGCCCAATAAAAAATTGGGCCAGCTAGTTAAAACCAAAATACAGAATTGAGTTGTCGTTACAAACTCGTTAACTCGTTAAAAGACTCCAGATGAGAAATGACTCATCCTCCTTAACTCGTCGTCTTCTTCTTCCTCCATTGTACTCGGAGTCTCGCAAACGCGTGCCTAGAGAGTAGAGCTTGAGTGTTGGAACTTCGCTAAACACTCCATCTCCGTCTCTAATAAACCCATTAGGTCATTTCATTTTCTTTGTTGCTTTCTGATCTGTTTCTGAAACTCCTCCTCAATGCTGAGTACTTACTTGTACTTAGTAATAAGTTAGTATTCTAAGGTTTTCACTGTTTCTGAATCTTCGGTTTTAGTTTTGCGAGCGGATTCAATGTCGGAGGATATGATAAGCAAATTGCCTGATTCTTTGATATCTCAGATACTTTTGTATCTTCCGACGACAAAAGAAGCTGTTAGGACTAGTGTTTTGTCCACTAGGTGGAAACGTCTCTGGCTTTTGATTCCCAAGTTGGATTTGGACTCTTCTAAGTTCCCAGATTACAACACCTTTGTGGGGTTTATGGATAAGTTCCTAGATTTCTCAAGGGAACATAAGTCTTGCTTGCACAAGCTCAAGCTTAGTATTCACAAGAGTGAAAGTGATCAGTCTTGCGTCACGCCGTGGATTGATTTTGTGGCTACGACTAAACTTGAGCATCTTGATGTTGAGTTTGGTCCTGTAAAGCTTGAGTGTTTGGAAGTGATGCCCTTAAGCCTCTTTTTTGTCTGTGACACGCTCTTTTACTTAAGACTCCATCGAGTATTTTTGGGTAAATCTGAGTCTGTGTCTTTACCTTGCCTCAAGAAGTTGCGTTTAGAACACAATGTATATGCAAATGAGGCTGTTCTAGAGTCACTCATCTCGGGTTGCCCAGTTCTTGAAGATTTGGAGATTGTTCAAAGGGTTGATGCTAATGTTGAGGTTGTACGAGTGCGCTCCCAGACATTAACCAGTCTCAGTATAGCACATGGTGTCAATGATTACGAGGTTGAAGTTTTGGCGGAGGAAATTGAGTATGAAAACTTGAGGGTTTTGATTGATGCCCCTAGACTCATGTATTTGAATCTCGGTGATAATATAGCTGAGTTTGCTGTACTTAGCAGTTTGGATTCCTTAACCAAGGTTGATATTCTTGGCGATTTTTACATGGTGAAGAGTGCTGATGAAGTTGACTTTGCGTGATTTTTTCACCAGTATCTTGGGAGTTAGAGATATGAAGATTTCTAACGATGCTTACGAGGTATATATGGCTTCGCAATTCACATATATATGATGGTCTTTGCATGATAATATTGCTCACCATTATTCTTATCTCCATTTTTTTTTTTTTTTCTCTGGTGAGTAGTCCATTATGTATCACCCTATATCAGAGTCACTCCAGTTTTGCAACCTGTCTTGTTTGGAAGTAGAGATGCTTTTCTGCAACCTGCACAAAGTACCACAGCTTCTTAAACGCTTCCATCAGGTATAGTTTGGTAGTTGCAAGTCTGTTTCATTACCTCAACTCAATGAATACACCCCAATGTGAAGGTTGTACAAGTGCACTCTCAGACATAGTCCAGTATCTTAGTATATGTGAGTAAAATCGTAAGCCATTTGGGTTCCTTAACCAGGGTCAATCTTCTTGAATTATACATGTTGCTGACCCTTTACATAGGGACTTGTAGGTGGTTCTACGATGACCATCATACAGTCTTAAGGTTGGACTTGGATTAAGTACTATTTTCATGTCTTTTGTGATTGTCTGACTTGTCCTTGTTTAGATTAAATTCAACTTCACATTTGATGTTTCTTTTTATTTGACTTATTTTTAGTTTAAAGTATATTTTGCTTGATTTTATCTAAAGCAAAAATATCGCGGGAAAAATAACAGATAAATCAAAATAATTTTCCTAATGCCTAAGCCCTAGAAGACGAACCTGAGAAGCAGCCAGAGCACCGGTCCTAATCTCTTTAGCGGTAAGATATGATCTGTTGAACTCCTTTGAGTTATATGTTCTTCAAATTCGTTTCAAGATTCAATAATTTTGTGTGTTTAAAGTTTTTGGTATTGTGATATGCAGATCTTGTGTTGTATGTGTGTGTGTGTTTGAAAGTGAGACAAAACAATGAGCGAGAGAGGTCGTCGTAGAGTTGGGGAAGATAGGATAAGCTTCTTACCTGATCATTTGCTGTGTCAGATACTATCTGATCTTCCTACAAAGATTGCTGTTAGGACTTGTGTTTTCTCCAAGCGATGGAAAAGTGTCTGGCTATCGGTTCCTCTGTTGGATTTGGACGTTTCTGAGTCCCCAGCTGGTTACTCTGAATTTGCGAGTGTTGTCCATGGCTTTCTTGATATCTCTAGGGAGACACTCATACACAAGCTCAGACTTTTTCTTATGAGAAATCAGCCTGATCAGTCTTAGTTGTCGCAGTGGATCCACAACGCAGTTATGCGTAAAGTTCAACATTTGGATGTTGTTATATGCCGTTTGAGTTATATAGGTGAGAAGCTGATGCCCCTTAGCCTTTACACCTGTGAGTCTCTGGTATCCTTGAAACTGAATAATGTGTCGTTGGCTGATTTCGAGAATGTTTCTCTACCTCGTCTGAAAATCATGCATTTAGTAGACAACAGGTATGCTAATGATGCTCATTTGGAGAATCTTATCTCATCTTGCCCGGTTCTTGAAGATTTGAAAGTTGTTAGATATGTAGAGAGAGAGTACATAGTTAAGGTTTTACGAGTACGTTCTCAGTCATTAAAGATTCTCAAACTTGTTCTTGATAGTGATGGTTATCGTGCTAGCAAGTATGATGATTTGGAGGTTGCAATTGATGCTCCTGGACTCAGCTATTTGAGTCTTGAAGATCACCAGTCGAAACGTTTCGTTATAAGCAGTTTGAGTTCACTTGCCAAGGTAGATATTGATGTCAGTTTTGATGCGGTGAGAATTGTAGTAAGAAATGTCGCTTTAAAGAGAAGTGTAGTGAGAAACTTCCTCACAAGTCTCTCGAGCGTAACGGACATGACTATGAGTGGAACAACTTTGACGGTATATATATATATATGTCAGAGGAAGTAATTGAGTATTTGGATGTCTCTTTTGATTAAAAAAGTTGTCTTTTCTTTGTGTTTGCAGCTCCTCTCTCGCTACATGAGACACGAAACCGCTGCCCCAGTTTCCTTACATGATCCAATTCTGTGCGGTCTTTTATAACTCTGATTTGGACAAGCTTCCCAACTTTCTTGAGAGCTTTCCAAATCTCAAATCCCTTGTCTTGGTGATGAATTTAGCTTATAAATTTTACCTTTTGAGTTACTTATTTTCTCATCATCAATTCCAAAATATTTAAAATCATCCCTGGAGCATGTTGAGATTCGAACACCTCTAAGCGGAGCTGAACCGGAATTGAAACTAGTAAAGTACTTCCTCGAGAATTCGGCTGTTCTCAAGAAGTTTACGCTGCAATTGGGTTGCAAGAGAATGGAGAAAGAGTCTATCATCTTCATGGAACTTCTGAGATTTAGGAGATGTTCTGCTTCTTGTGAAGTTCATGTTGGACTTGACGGTACTTATCCAAATGTGATACACAAGTTCTTGTAACATCTTGAAGTCCACTGTCCTGCGGATCATATGGTTGATATGGTGCCTATAAGCCTTTACTTATGTGAGACTTTGGTTTCACTGAGACTTCATTTCGTGGCTCTTAGCTGTCCAGTTTGTGTCTTTGCCTAATCTCAAGGTGATGCATGTAGAAAGGAATTTATACTATGATGTTGAATCTCTGGAGGACCTTATCTCAGCAAGCCCGGTTCTTGAAGATTTAACCGTACTTAGGGTTATAGATGTTACAGCTCTAATTGTATCAAGTACAGATGAACATACCAAGTTTTAGAAAATTTCATCTGCTTTTGTTGTTAACAGAACGTGTAAATGGTTAAGAATCGATAAGCTGGCTTGTTCTATAATTAAAGGATGAGCTAGGCTTGTGCATTCTGTTTTGTAGACGTCCCAATAGCAGCTTTGCTCTTAACAGCTTCTATCTATAGCTTAGCTTTCATCTTGAAGTCAACTCTCATTGGATTGATACGTTTGGTAATTGGTATGATGCCTTTACTTATGTGAGACTTTGGTTTCATTGAGACTTCAAAACGTCTGGGTGCATTGTTTCGAGTTTGAGTCTTGCCTAATCTCAGGATCTCAATTGGGTTTGAAGATCTTGGGTCACTATTCAAACGGAAACAAAAATTAAGTAACGCTTGCAATTTTTTTAGTCATCTTTCATATTCCAGCAATATTCTTACTGAATTACATAGGAAAGTAGAAACTGCAATACTCAAAATAGCTCTTCCAATAGAAAGAGATAAATTCTCAAAATATAAAATAAAAAGGATAAAATCCCAGAAGCACCCTTAAAAGTTCATCATCTACTTAAAACCAAAATCTCTCCTTGATCCACCTCCTTAGGCTCTACCCTTTCCCTTGCCCTTGTTAGATCCCTTGTTGTTAGAACCACCGAACTGTTTGCCTGAGTTGAATGGCCTGCATACACACAACATTGATCAAACATCAATCATCACACTGAATCCATTTTCACACATCATCGAGCTTATGAGAGATTAAGAAAGAGACGAACTTACTTCTTGTTGTTACCACCGGATGATTGACCTCCAGACTTAGGGCTCTGGTTCACAGGAGACTTTCCACCCTTTTTAGCTGGGTGTGGTGTGGCTGTGTGCCCTCCCTTCTTCTTCTCTTCTGTACCAATGTAACACAAGGTAGTTTTCTTTCATCAGAATACATACAATCATTCTGGTCATAATTCTACTCAGATTGACTAATCTAAATAGATCTCAACAACAAGACAACTCTACAGAGAGAGATAAAGAGTTTTATCATTCTAACCTGTCTTCTGAGGAGTAACTGCTGGTGCTGCTGCTTGTTTTGCCTTCTTTCCCGAGACAGGTGTTTTAGCAGATTCATTTGGCCTCTTCTTGTTGATTGGCTCAGGCTTTTCAATAAAACATACGAAACAGTAAAGTGAGAAAAAAGGACTAGGTATTAAGCACAGTAAGCAGAGCAAATGTTAAATTGACAGTATATCTACCTTCTTGGGAGTCTCCTCCTCCTCTTCATCCTCAGAATCCTCCTCCTCTTCATCATCTGAGTCATCTTCATCAACATCCATCTACAAAAAAGAAGCATCACCACAAAATTCATCACCAACCTACTCAACTACTCCGGAATGTATGAATGCACATACTACTATCAGATATAGAAAAACACAAATCATAGACAGGTACAAAAAAAAAAACTCACTCCTTTCTCAGAGTCATCATCGTCATCAGACTCGTCTTCCTCGTTGTCAGAGGAATCCTCATCATCTTCAGATTCAGGCTTCACTTCTTCAGGCTTGGCCTTTGGCTTAGAGTCAGCCTTGACAACATTCGAAGCAGCAGCTACAGCATTTCCTGAAATGTAAAGTACAATAACATTGGAGATGAGATAACAACTTTCTAAAGAAAAGAAAACAAAGAAAATAGTAGGCATCCACAACGCTTACCATTGGCAGGAGCAGGAGCAATGGCAGGAACATTAGCAGGAACCGCTTCATCCTCTTCTTCTGAGGAGTAGTAGTCAGAGTCGTCCTGGTCGATGTTGGGGGATATGTAACCAAGGAAGTGGACGCTTCCTTTGGTACAGTTGTGGGAAAGCTCAAACTCTTTCTCAAAGACAAGATCAAAGCTAATCTGAGGGAACTTGTCTTGAGAAAGGGTTCCAAGAACAAGCTTCTTCCTGTCAACAGTCACAGTCAAGACAATAGATTCTCCCGTTTTCAACTTACCATCAATCGACGCCTACACACATAGAGAGAAACCCAGAATCAATCAAGCTATTTCGTTGCAGCTAACCTAAACAAACTTCAAACAACCCTAGCTTTTAAGAAATAAAAAATAACCTGAGAGATGTGGATGAGGTGGTCGTCTTCAGGGCTCACCTTGAGAGGTGCCCCTGGCTTCACTTCAGCTCCTGTATTAACATTATACAAAAGAAATCAAACATGAGTTCTTCGTCTCTCAGAAGGTTCATCACTTTGTTTACTTTAGAGAGCCTAAACGAAACCTAAACAAGCTTAGCTAACAAACGTAACGAAGTATGAACAGTTTTCAAAATCGAGTAAGAAACTCCAAGGAAAATTAAAAGCGAACACGAAACACACGAATAGATGATAAAGCAAAGCAAAAAAAAAAAAAAAAAAAAACACGAGTTTCTTATGAGACAAAACCGATCGAATTCTAGAAACGGGAAAACAGGAAACAGTAGAGACGACGGAGATAATAAACAAGGATGAAGAAGACAGATGCTTACCCCAGAACTCCATTGTTGTTGTTGAACGAGGAAGAGAGAAAAAGGAGCTTTTATGGTTTTTGAGGAAGCGAAGAAAAAGAGAGAATTGCGAGTGAAAGAGGCAGAGAAGAAGAAGAGGTTTTGCGGACAATTTATAATCGAGGAGAGGTTTAAGAAGAGCCTAGGGTTCTTCTTGGGCGGTTCTCTCTCTCTCTCTACGATGTCGTTTTGGGCTTGATGCGGCGTAAGTACAACAATGTAACGCTTGCATTATTTTCGAAATATTGCCTTTACTTGTGATAAAGATAAAATGGTAAAAATCCAAAATTATTGAATCTAAGGGGGTGTATTCAAACCATGATTTTGAAGAATTTGATGGGATTTAAGAAATTTAGAATTTTGATAGATTTTAGAGAAATTCATATGATTTTCTGTAAAATTCTTTCAAATCCCACCTAAAACCATGAGATTTGGATTTCTGTATTTTTAACTAAACAAATCCTCCAGAATCCTTCGGAATCCTAAAAATTATTAAAATCCTAATCCACAAAACTGTTTTGAATAACAGTGAATTTTAAAGTAGATTTTTAAATCATCAGTTCAATAACAAGGGATTTTAATTGATTTTAAAGTAGATTTTTAAATCATCAGTTTAATAATAGTGGATTTTAATAGACTTTTTAAAATTCATGATTGAATAACATAGAATTTGTAAATTTCACACAAATCACTTAAAATGAAGTTGAATACACCCCCCCCTAAATATTTCGAGAAGATTCTCATTTCTCAATAAATTTATGATTTAAGAAAATAAAGATTCATTGATACAGTTGCGGTCCAAAACAAAAACAAAAAAAATTCATTGATAGTTTTGGTAAAATATTTATTAGACAATACAACAACAACAACAAATATTCAAATGATTTTGTCCACAACCAAAGAAGAAGATGTCTGAAAGGGTACATAAGAGAAGAAACTCTGAGCTAAAAGCTACTGGAAGAAGGCTGGAGGAGTCTCTGCAAACATATCACAACATTTTGTATGGATTTGGAGCGACAAAACCGCGCTCATTTCCCCAACCGGTGTTTTCCAGATTCCGGAATCTCTGAGGTCTTCATTGGAGCTGTTGTTGTTATCAGGAGGAGAAGAAGATGATGATGATGCATTGCAAGATAGTTGTCGTGAGAGAGACATTAGCTGAGACTGAGATCTTGAGCTTCCGTTGCTTCTCTGGATACAACCTCGGTTTGATGATGCCTTTGCCATCTTCAGTCCGGGTTTGTTTCTTGGCAATGGAGGGAAATGGATTGAAGCTGATGTGTTTTCTGCTCCTTTGATGATTCCTGGTTTCGCTTTTGATGGTTCTGCTCTATGTTGCTTCCATGCTAGAAACGATCTTTCTAGTCTTGATTGTACCTGCCAAGTTTTACATAGGTATCAATACTAACTTCTTCTAATCGAGATCCAAACTGAATTTATTATGCTGAAAAATAAGAGAAGGAGTATTACCGCGGGAAAGAGGGTACAAGAAGCAAAAGACAATGAGGATGAAGAAAAGGGAGAATTCCTTCTTCCCTTGTCTGCAGATCCAAAACTTGATGGCCCAAGATCATCATCATCATCATCGTCGTCATCATCTTCTCCGCCTTCACCATCATCATCATCCTCATCATCATCATCTTTGTATTTCTCTTCCGGTTTCTTCTCTTGTATCTTCTCTTTGACAGTGACAACTTTCTCTTCTTTTTGAACCGGGACAAAATCATCGTCTTCGGTCAAACCCATTTCAGTTTTTTTTTCCTCTTCTTGTTCTTTCAGCTTCAATTCTTCATCCATATCCTCTATAGCTTCCTCTAAGCAAATCTCAGCCTCTACTAACTCAAGCTCCTTCTGTATCATCTCCTTTCTCTCTTCATTTGTTTTCTTTTTCTCTTCTGTCCATTTCTCTAACCCGTCAATCATCGGCTTCACCGATTTCTCGATTCCAAGTATGAATCTTTTTATCGGGTGTTCCTTTTTCACTGCCACTTCTTTCCCATAGAACTCGTCGAAACCAAGTGGCAAAAACTCAACTTTTGAAAGATCCACTTCTTCCCCTCCTTCCTCCACAGTAGGTTGCCAAAATAATCGAATGCCATGCTTTTCATCCTCGACATAGTTTATTATCCGACCTGTTGGCGTATGCAAAATAACAGGGTCCTCCGTTTGAACAAGTTTGGAAGGATCTTCAGGATCAGGTTCAGGTTCTTTGTTCAGTAAGACAAACTCCGGTGTCACCTCCACTGATCAAGAAAAATAAAACACACAGATTCAATAGAACATCGCAAACATTCAATCATGTAAGACCAAAATCTGTATGAGTCATTACCATTTTTCCACCAATGTTCGAGCTCAGCGGGCATTGGTAGCCTCAAAGGAGCTTTGTAAAAAGAGTTCAACCACATTTCCCTTTCTTGATCCACCTCATCTACGTAGGTTTCCCAATACTCAGGGACCTACCAAAAAAATACAGATTCTTATGTCAACTTTGTGGTCAGAGAACTAACTCGAAAAGCCTGATAAGAAATGACCCACATCATAAAATTGGTTAATGAAACCTGGCGCCATCCAAACATCCTCTTCTTCATAAAAATATGGATGTTGAGGATCACCATATGGACCCCTTTCTTCCCTAATCACTGCATACATAAAAACAAAAAACACTTTGAGGTCCCAACTAAATTAACACAGTACTGTAAAATGACCAGTTCTCTTCCACTTTTCTCATAAGCTGGACATTGCTTGAAAGAAAGGCCAAACATATATTTGAAACAGAATATGATTACTAGAGAGGGTCCTGCACTGATGTAAAGGAATCAAACATGCCCTTAAATATGTCTTGGCTTATACTTAATACACAGAACAAACAGAAGTAGCAATAAGGAAGAGGGGCAATACTTCCGTCAGGTTTGTTTACAAACATTCGAGCCTTAGCTGCGGCCACCTCCGCCAAACCAGAATGCAGCTGAAAATGTTTTCACATCAGTATATTTATCATTACTTCCTCTTTCTTTGCTGAAAGTTATATGTATCACAGAGAACAGAATAATGGGTGACTACCGCACAAATATCTACGGTACAGCCATGCTCCTCCTCCAATAGCTCCCCAAAGTAGAATCTACCCTGCATTACCATTAAGAATGTGAACTAGTGTCAGAACTATGAATATCCACTAAAGAAAATGCTTCATGGAGGAAAAACTTTTACCCAAACCACTAAAGAAAATGGTATTTTAGGACTACAAGAAATTATGATGTAAACGACCAAATTTTCGTACTACTCACATATAGGATGCGTTCATTAACTTCATAGACACCACACCCATGCATTCGACTGTGCTTCCATTGACCAGCATAGCGATATCGACCTTTCTCCCTGGTATGAAAACCATATAATACACAATGTATTAATAAGGAATGGAGAGGGAATCAACAATAATGGCATTTTCAGCTTAGTTCAAGTTATCGCTTAGTCCACGAATATATCTAATGAGGTCAATAAATAAAAAAATAGAACCAAATCACTCAAATCAGTGTTGGGAAGTAAGCCATCTAGTAATGAACTTATAATTGCAGAGACTCACGGTTTCTCGCCAAACTGGTTGACCCACTCTTCGTTTTCATAGAAAGGAACTTGGAAATTCCCATTAGTAAGTGCAACACTGTCCTCAACATCCATTTCCAACCACTTTCTGTCTTCTGGACTCATATAATCTCTCTTGATAATCCTTCCTTCTGCACGCATCTTAGCTTCAAGCCTACATACACAGAAAGAACAGTATCTCTTATTCAAACGACCAGGTCCAATTGTCCATAGAATCCTTTGGGAAGATTAATAGGAACAGTAATCGTACTTGGAACCTGGCATAGGCTCAATATCAGGAATATCAACTTCTACAACCCCATGACCATCCATGTCATTCTGAAGCCACTCACCCTCATACCTAAAGATTCAATTTCAGAGCCAAAACCAAAAAAAAATATTTGTTCGGTCATTGAAAACCAATGTAAAACATGAACAAGGGAAACAAAAAAAAAAAACAAGTAAATCTACAAAAACAAAAGTATCACCTCACAAGCCCATCTTCAGCAATATAAACACCTTTTCCTTGAGCCAAGTCATCCCAGACTGTACCTTCATACCTTTTAGCAAAATAGCAGAGAGAGAAAATAGTGAGATACGAATCTTCTGAATCAAGATGAAACTATACATCACAAAGCTACCCCAAACAGATGAAGAAGCTCTTTAAACTAAGTAGCAAGAAAGTTTCTAATGCCCTATCATTCAACCTGCATTGCCATTTCCTTCAATTTCCAGAATTGAAACTCTACTTTAGACTAAAAAAAGATGCAAACCAAACTTCATGAACAGTAAATCCGCAGCTTATAAAACACAACAAACTAAGAAAGTCACCAACTTTAGAGATTGCTTTAAGCTGAATTGGAGAAATAAACATCAAATGAATCAAAACATATAAACCCTAAACCCAAAAAATCAAAGCTTTAAACACCAAATTCACATAAACAAGGAACAGTCAAAGAGAGAGAGAGAACAAAAAAAGGGGTATTACGAGCTTCCATCAGGGAAAATATAGCTGACCCATTGAAGAAACTCTTCAATCCTATCAAGCTCCTCAACAACACCTTTAGCATTCTCAATATCAAAATGGTTATCCGGAATCGCTGGATAAGGTTTCCTATAAGGAACATAGAAAGGTTGAATCTCAGGATCTCGACCTTCTTCAATCTCATCGTTAACAACATCCCAATCATCTTCATCAGCCCAAACAGGATCCCAACCAGGTTTAGTCATATCCAATGGACCATCAGCCCAAATCTCCCTAAGATCTTCTTCTTTCCACCGTTCTGGGTCTCTAGGGAAATCGAATAGATCCTCGTAGAATGTGTAGTTGTCTTCTTCCTCTTCCTCCATACGCTTCACTCGCTTCCCGTCGAGTACTCGATTGAACCGGCGGATGTTGGTTTCTGGGTTCGCGTTTGGGTCGGGGGGGATGTCGCTTGGTCGAACGTAATTGAGGATGCTGTTGTCTTCTTCTTCTTCTTCTTCCCCTTTTGCTTCGTTCTCCGACTCGGAGATGTAGAAGTCGTCGCCGGAGGATTGGGATGATGAGTCTGAGTCGGAGTCTGAGCCATTTTCTTCATTCGCATTGGGTGATTGTTGACTCGGGTCTTGCTTTGACTCGGTGAGTTCGTCGTTAGCCATGAGGGAGGGTTGAAGGAGAGGAAGTGGATAGGTGAAGAGTGTTGTTGAGCAGATAAGTGGGTGAAAGGGTGAGGTTTTGGGGTTTTTGTGTAAACGAGTACTGACTGAAACAAAAAAACATTCGCAGATTATTTTTATTTCTCCCCTATGTTTTTGTTTTTTTTTCAATTTCGGCACTCTAACTTTGCTTTATTTCTACTAAATCCATTGATCTTTCAAGTTTTTCTTTTCTCCTGTTTTTTCTTGTTGGAATGTGAAGGAAAAAACAATTAAATTTACAGAGTAGGTAGTTTGAGTTTGAGTAATCAATTAAATCCATTGATCTTTCGAGTTTATTTTTCTTCTTGGAATGTGAAAAATCATATATATAAAAGTAATATTTTGGTTTCTCCTTATTGGTTAATTTTCATTTAATGCTTTCTAATTTTTTTATTTTTTTATTTGTTTTCTAATTAGTTAATTGAAATAAAAAAATTTAACTCACACATTAAAATAAAATTATAACTGAAAATAAAATAAATGATTCATTAATCATATTTCACCACTCAATTTTATTCAGACACAATAATTTATAATTGTAATTCTCATAATTCTAAATGTAACTTCCATCAATTATCATCATATAAATAAACATTCTTTCATTCTCCCATATTGGCATTCTTTTACTTTCTCATTTTCACATTCTCTCATTCTCTTCCACTTCTCTCATTCTCTTATACAATACCTCAAATCATTTTTTCGTTTTGTTTTGTTTTCAATTTCATATTTTTGTTCTATGGGTTACAAAAAAAACAGATGAAAATCATTGTAAATTTTTAACGATAAATTTTAATATTATAGACTACATGATATAAATTTTACATTGTTTTATTTTTAAAGATTCATCTCCAATATCTAATTTGGATTATCATCTTATAAGACCAACTTCAACCCATCTCCATTTCTATCTGCAAACTCCATTTTGGAGAAAAACCTTCTCCAACCCCACTCTATTTCCATCTGCAAAATGGAGATCTCTATATTTGTCTCTATATTTGAAGACTTTTAATTCATTTCTCCATTTTGGAGTTGAGCTTTTTTATTTGCAGATCAGTCCCTTAAATTTATATAGATTTATATTTTATATCTAAATATAGTTAAATATTATTATTTTATACTTAAACTTATAAATAATAATTTTAAAATTCTACAATTAACATATAATACATAGAAAATAGACAATACAAACAAAAGTACAAAATAGCATTACTACCAATAAAATTTGAAATACATAATATGACTTAAACTAAATATTAAAAACAACTTAATACAACAAACACTAATAATTAATGAATGTTGTGTAATGTAATGTTATTCAATAATAAATTTTAAATATAAATAGCATGCTAATTTTTTGTTTTTTTGCTAAAAATAAGATAATTGGATCAAGTTTGTAATTTTAATAAGTAAAGGATCATTATATAAATTAATAATAAGATATAAGATGAATATTCTTAGAATATTTTTTTTTTGAGTCAAATATGGAGAAATTGGTTGGAGTAAAACCATCTCCAAAATGGATTTACTGCAATGGATTTACTGCAAAATAGAGTTAAAAATGAAAAAATGGGTTGAAGATGCCCTAAGTAATCATTCTCTCCTCCTCTCCCACAAATATTCAAATGTTGTTAGGGCATCTTTATAGGGGGAACTATTTTAGGTGTTCTTAGAGTAAAAATATTATGAAAATAATGTAAGATCAGTAGTTAAGATCTTTTGTTAAAAAGTTAGTTATTGAGAGAACATGTTTAAGATCATAAGATTTAATAATATAATATTCTTAAACATATTACAATTATAAAAACTTATAAAATAACATTTAAATTGCAAACTTATAAAACTTTTACTAAAATTCAAAATACAATACTAAATTTTTATGAAACAACAAAAACATTAAAGATAAAAAAAATATTATTTAATTAAAGCACAAAAACATTTTATTTAATTAATATATAGTTTAATGTCCAAATTTATTCCATATATTCTTAATCAGATCCTCTTTTAATTTGTGAAAAATTGTTTGCAAAAAATTGTATCCATTCACAGCTTGCCACGTCAGCTTAGAACTGAGCCAATATCAGTTCTACATCAAGAACTAAAAAAGGTGTTCTAAGCCACTATTCATTATTTTTCTATTTTTTTTGGGCTAAGAACACCCCATAGTTATGCCTATAAAGATGGCCTTATATCTCATATGTGTTGTAAGAGTTTAATTCTATATTTTAATTTAGAAAATATTATATATATTTAACATTGTTTTCAATTTTTCTTTATTTATATAAAAATAAATATTCTTTTTATATTTCTTGCCTTTCTAATCTATTCATATTTATCTTTTAAATTTCCATAGATAAATTTAATTTCACATATGTTGGTTTTAACAAAAAAAAATCAAGTTTATTTGAGAATGAGATATTTCTATTCCTTTAAACGATCAGTGTAATATATTATACTTTTGAATCAAATTATGGACCCACCAACACTCACTTTTAAATTAAATGGGTTTTAATTTTAGGAGTTGGAAAAATAGAAAAATTTGTTTGTAACTCCCATAATAATATCACAGTAGTGTTTTCAATAAATTTAATTTAATATAATAGAACATGTTAAAAATGTATTAATATGCACTTAATTGCAACTTTGGTACATAGATTTCTGTATTATTTATTAAAAGAAAGACACATGTCTCATTATATACCTCATAGTCTCATATTTCAAATCTCACATAATTTTATAAATTCTACAACATCATTATTTTCCCCTTGATTTAACCAATGATATTTTAACTTAATAAAAGTTCCAGTTTATTTGAATAGGATATACATGTAATATATGATATATAATTTAATTATTTTTTTCTATATGAAACACTATAATTTCATATAAATCAAAGTCCAGACACAATTAAAGAGTTTAAGATAATAACCTAATAAAGTAGTTGCTGTTTTCTTTATTTTAGTTTTATGAAAAATGTATTAGTCTAATAATATATTGTTAGACTCACTTAGTTATATATGTATGAGACACTGCAAACCTACTGTTTATTGTTTTAATTTTTTCTTAATTGAAATATTTTAAATCTCTTTAAGCTATCACAATAATAAAAAAATATATATATGCATAACTAACACCACAAAATCAATTTTATGAAAATATCACAATGATTTTGAAAAATGACTACAACTACAAAAATATATGGCATATAGCATGTAAGATAAAATATGACTTAATTGCTCTAAATATATTATTATCAAAAGAAAATTTGATTTCTTTAATTTATTTAAATTTATACTATGTAGTCTTCAAATTTTGATGTGCACTGAAAAAATAATATTCAAAATAGAATAACGATTATGTAAGAACTCACGCGTAGCGTGAGCTAACACCTAGTAAAGAAGAAAAGGTAATTAATTACAATGGTAGTAGAGTTTGAGTGCTTAGTGCTTGCTGAGAGCCAAAATTAGAGAGAAAACAAAAAATGTATGAAAATAACTTGCACAATGTTAAATTTTCACTATGCTTTGGTTTTAATCATTTCGGCTCCCTAAGTTTAACTATATAATAGAAATGCATCTATTAATTTATGTATGGATGCTGATAAACCCATTGTTTTTTAAGTTACTACCTTGTCAGTAGAATGGGTAAAACATTTTGGAATTGTATGTAAGGAAAAGCATGAAGAGAACATATTTTGAAGAATGTTGAATCTATTCGTAGTATCGTCATTGATCATCACGATCGTATATGTGTGTCAGTGTGACTAAGGGATTGAATTTGAATTTATCATTGGTCCATATTTTGATTGTATATACTGTATCCATATTTTGAGTTATATGGGCCGAACATTACTTCAGAGAACATGGGCTGTTTCAAGTCGATATAATTAACTTTGCATGAATCTTAACGAAAGACGTCGTAGGAGTTGTATAAGACTAGAACCAATGCATTTACACTGATACACATTACGTCCAGACGTCCAGTATTTTATATTTACGTAATAGCGTTAAAAGGTCTCAACTACTTTGAGCTCAATATTGAATCCCTTTCACCAACCAATGATTTATAACATATTTTAGGAAATACAATTTATTTAGTAGTATTAAACAAAAAAACACACACACACACTGACACAATTGATCCAATATCATGGTGGGTTTTAGAATGCCTAAATGTACTTATATTTACTTTGAGCTGATTGGCTTAATTAATTGGCCAATCCCCATATATACGCCACAGATGAGACCTATCATGAATAGGTTCGTGAATTCTCGAGTGGAGTGGAAAATGCTGTTTGAAAACAACAACACAAGACCATAATGAGAATAATTTTTTATCATTTTATTTTTGGAACGAGCTTATTCACGTTAAATCAAAGCTCATCACATGATTTTATGCAGTAGTTAGATAAGCTAGATCTTAAGAGAAATACAGACTAAAGCCAAATATATCTTCAACGATATCACTTGATTTCAAGTTGCCAACTGAAACTAGTTTCACAGTGAGAAAATTCTACTCCTTAAAAATTGATTGATTGAGGTAGGTTTCTATGATGTCGTCTTCACATAATGTTGATTGCCCTTAAAAACACATAAAACAATCGATACTTCATTACAACTTATGTCATTTTCTTGGACCACAAATATAATATATATAACATAAAGTTATTGTTCAATCACTAATCAAGAACATATGTAACTTAAACCGGACCTAAAACCAACAAAAAGCTTAACCGGAGTCTAACGAAGTCGGCAAATCCTAAGTACTATACAAGGCTCCCCCACACTCACCAACTACCACAGTGTGCTCGATCTCTCTTTCTCCCACCTACCACCCCACTCCTGATTTCGCCATTTCTCTTAATCAACCATATTTTAATTATTAATATCAGTAATATGATAATGGAAGTGTTTTAATCATCTTTGTCTGCTGTGATCATGACGAAGGATTAAACATTAATGAAGTTGGTTTCAAATATTATGACGATGGAACTTTTTTCATTTTTTTTCGAGTAAGTAATAACTGAAAAAGACGACAAAATGCTGTTTATTATATAGTACTAAAAAAACTAATTCCTCCATTTTGCTTATATAAAGTTCGAGTTGTGATTAAGAAATGATAATTCAATTTTTGTTTTTCCTATAAGTTCGAGTTGTGTTTGAAAAATGATAATTCAAGCTTAAACATATATATATATGTATCAAACCTAAATATTACTTAATTAGAACAAAAGACAAAAACAAAATTTCAATCAAACCCCATAAATAAATACAAGACGAGAGGTTCGGTTGATATGTTAATTCCCGACCACTTCTCTCTCCCACCAAACCCTTTACGGTCAATTGACATAATTGTACCGTCATAATATTTGTCCCACATGAAATATAAATTTAATTACATTTCAGATAGTATATCGTCATTAGTGTTTATGAGTATAATAAAATGGGCCATGACATGATTCAGATCATCTAGATAACCATCATGTTCGTGATCGTAATTTTTGTGTTTATGACCAAGGCAAGACTATAGTACCACTCTCTTTTGAATTAAGTATTGGTTACTTTTTAGTTGGCAATTTTGTCTTCGCATTAACAAGTTAAACATTAATTAATTAGTATATGGTGGCCGTACTTTATAAATGTACGATATTATAGGACACCACGCTAGATCTAAACACCACTGTGCCAAAAAACAACAAATCGTTACTTGTGATTTATTCATATCGCGATTTTGAATCTCAAGGGATTAATCTTATAAGGACATCATATATAGGCAGCTAGGGGTTAGTAGTTTTCAGCACATCTAAAACTGTGTTGGCATGCAAAATAGTTCAAACCCTAAAACATAGGTGGGAACACATATATAGTATAAATAGTGAAGTCGTGTTAAACAAATCTAAAAAATACTAACACTAAGTTCCGTCGAAATCGTATGCCCAAATATATATATATATATATATATATATTTTTAACGGAAAATATTATTATTAATGGGCCGTCCCAATTGGGCATAGGCCTGCAATTACAATTTGACAACAGTTACAAAACGGAAAATATTTTTCGGCGAACAGAAACAGAGAAATAAAGTTAGTTCCGGGCGGTTAAACGGAGGCAAAGGATCAGACCTACTAGTACCGACGAAAACAAGCCCCACAGTTTTGTGACTTCGACGCCGGATCCAGTTCTTTGGCCGGAGTTTTCGGATCCTGTCGCAGAAGCATCTCCAAACGATGATTCAAACCCACCACAAAGCTTTCGAAATAGGCCAATCCGTCGACTCTCTGCCACCCAATGAACATCGACTCCCCTACCTAGCAAATCGACATACTCGGACCCAAGCCCTCCGACTCCAAATCTATTCAACCGGAAAAACTTTCCCGAGGCAAACTGACTTCAATCCGGTCCGGTAGACACTAAACATGGAGGCTAGAGAGAGGAGGTGGCTCAAACAACCTCTCAACAACCAGAACCCATGCAAGTCATCTAAGATCCAGAAGGATCTACCGTTAACCACCTAAACTCTCACCGGAAAACCTTCCTATCCGCATGCGCCTTCCGCCGCTGCCACAGCCACCAATCCTGACGGTTGAGCCGTGATAGGCTTCTCTGCATCTCCTATGGCGTCTTCAAACCAGGAGGAACCAGATCCGAAACCTTTCGACCGCCGAGATAAGGCCACAGCCGCAACGCATGCCGGAGAAACCACACCACTCCGGTGACGGAGAAGAAAGCTTACCTCTCTCCTGTTGCATCTTGAAACCCGGTCCTTCAATGAAGCGCAGCCCCACCTTACCTGACGAACAACCACAAACCAACCGCAAAGCACCGCCTCGAATGGAGTGAGAGAAAGCTAATTCGATGCAAAAGCATCAAATCAGCACCGAACCCACCAGTGAAGCAAAACGATACACGAAGTCGCGAAAACTCAGATCTGCCCGATTCAGCCCCAAAGTCGACGCCGTCCGCAAGCCTCTTCATCGGGTCGTCACCAGCGACCACCGCCACCCACTACTCCGCTACACACGTCGAAAAACTCACCGGAAACCACCATCTAGAGACACCCAATCGAAGACGAAGGACGACTTTGCAGAGGCGAAACTGACACCGGAAGGAACAGAGAAACTAGAAAAGAAGGAAGAGAGAACCCTCTCCGGCGCCGAAAGGGCAAACCGAAGAGGCAAACCGGAGAGGCAAGCGGCGTAGATCTAGGTTTTTGTTTTAGAGAGAAAGGAGAGGAAAAAGTTTAGAGAGAGAAAAGTTTTTTTTGTGGTTTGGCAACTCAAATATTTGACAACTCAAACTGAAATATTTGGCAACTCAAACTGAAATATCCTGAAGATAGTTGAGAACTTTAATATATATATATATATATATATATATATATATATATATCAATGAAAATTCATGGAAGTTGGCAATAGTACACGACCAGATGGATGACGATTATACTTTTGTTTCAAAGCAAGAAACATCAAATCGAACCTGTGTTCACACGGTATGTTTACTTCTCTACTTTAATTAACTTGTTTTAATTGACTTGTAATCACTAAAAAAATGTTTAGAATCTGAAAGTCTTTCTTGTTTCGTTGGTTAACGCGGACGGGTGTTTTATAAGAAGATAGCTTCTAATTAATCATTATTATTAGTTGATTCTGCAACATCTTTTATTAACAAATGTAATATTCAAGACACTAGCTCAATGGTTTTTTTCTGGAAGATGATGAAAATAAAATGGGAGAGATGATTTACATCTTAAGCATGTAAGTATTATCAAATGATCAATCATCAATGCATGATGGTATTGGACTTGGAAATGTTATATGGTGTGAGACTTCTTCGTATACATTGTTATACTTACTTACTCTTTTACACATTTGGTTTTCTAATATGTATGTGCTTAAAGCAACGATTAATGATGTATACTAGACATAATGGCTGAGCTTAGCTTAAGAAAATATCTTCAATTGTAATCTTCGACGAAACCAAACTACAAACCGGTCTTGTTCCCACAGAGTAGAAGATACATATACAACACACAAAATATTTGGTTTGTGATATAGGAGAGAAATAAAATTAATATTATTCTCCCACTATATCACATGCAAAACGAGTTCTACAAATTCTAATTTTAATTCCCAAGTATATATATATATATATAAATTACGATAATTTTATCATAATGTTATTATAAAATTATATATTAGGAATAGTGTCATACGTCTTGGCTAGGTGGTGGTAACGTGGACCATGGCGTCATATCCATTGGGTAACTTCCCAGCACCCTGAGGAATGACGTGTACTCCTGCACCTCCGATAGCGCGTTTTGCGCACGCGCCTCCGCCATACTCGCTTCGAAATCCACGTAGAACGTGTACTCGAAATGCTTCGATGTCCCGACGTTCTCGTCGCCGACGACCCTGACCGGGCAGTTATGGTGCGGCCGCGACTCGATTTTCGTGAGGCTGATGTTTCGAAACGCGAACGCGGAAAGCACTTTGAAGAGAACGCTAGTTCCTTTGTGTTCCTGAGCCGCGAAAACGATGCTCGTTTTGAACGGACGATCCGTGCGGGGGATGATCGGATCACGCGCCAGCATCAAGAAGCGCGTGACGTTCCCGGCGTCGTCTTGGATCCCGTCGGCGAGAATATTGAGCCCGTAGAGCTCAGCTGCTCTTGCGCTCGCAACCGCCGCCGTGTCGTGGAGGTCGTTCGCCGCGATGTATTCCGCCGCCGCGGCTGTGTCGTGAAACGCCTCGATCGCTGCTTTTGGGGTGAGTTTGTTGAGCGATCCTTCCGTCTGAGCCAGAGCTTGGGGATGCGAAATCACTCGCGTGATGCAATCCGTGCGGACTCCGGGGAGAGCGAGGAGACAGTGGTGAACCGGGATCTGAACTTCTCCGACGATGTGGAGACGGTGACGGAGGAGGAGATCGTAATTTCTATGAATCGAACCACCGAGAGAGTTCTCAACAGGTAGAACAGCACGATCGGCGATCCAAAGCTCCACCGCCTGAAACGCGACGTCGAACTGATCACACGGAATAGCTTCAGAGTTCGGGTAAGCTTTTCCGGCGGCCGCTTCGGAATACGCGCCGGGAACTCCTTGATACGCTACACGGAGAGTAGATCCGTGAGACGGCGCCGGAGACAGATCCGTAATCGTTAACGGCTGAACCAATCCAGGCTTCCCGTTCTTCGACGGAACGATGCTTAGATCGACGGAGCCGTTATTACTGTGTCCGTTAACGACGGCGACTTGATCGGCGATGGAGCTTGAATTCTCAGCCGAGACTACTTTGCTGGCTAAGATGGCGCATGAGCTTTGCCAATCAGCTCGACTCGAGCCAACACCGTTAGGGAAACTAAACGACTCAGACCTGTAACCGCAACGAACAGACACGCGCTTTCCATTTACGTGAGAGAAACGCGCGTTCTTAGCCGTTAGATTCGGTTGAATTACGGATTTGAGATCGCACGAGAACGCAGGCGAAATGGTTTGCATGATTACAGTTTGTTTTATGGTAGGTAAGAGGAAAAAAATATAGTAGTATATATATAAAAAACGGCGGCGTATTTAAAGAGTACAGTACAAAGGCTTGTAGTTATCTGAGAGAGAGAACTTGCAAGCTGAGAGATAATGGTAGACGAGGTAAGGATTATATACTAAGTATTTGAGGGTAAATCCGTCAAATCCTTCACCTACCACATTTTATTTGTTTTTATTTTTATAATTATAAAGTTTTTTTGTTTTAATTTGCATATGTTAAAATAATGGGGGGAATTGCTTGGTACGTGTTAACCAGCGGAGGCCTATAAAGATTTGTTGCTGCTAATTATGAGTAAAGATCATTCGTGATTAAAAATAATGCGACTAGCAAATGACATGTGGCGGCTTTGGACTTTGTTGTAGTAACAAAATCGAAATGCCAACGTTCATTCGAGATTTTATTATGTTTTCAAGTTTCTATTTTAGTTCCAAAGTTTTATCCTTAAAATCAAGATTACCAAATAAAGTAACTAGATGAATATAGATCATTTGTATGATGAATATGTGGATTCGTATCAACCAACCATGTGGTGTGTGATCTATTGGTTAAGTCTTTTTTTTTTTCTTCTTCTGGTTGAAGGAAGATAAAGATCGAGTTTTATCGCATATGGAATTATTGATCCTCATTTTTGTTTTCTATATCTGGCCATTTGTATATGATTACGTAATGCAATTCATGGCATATGAGTTCAGAATTAAAATAGTTAACATTTTGATATACGTACTAACCCAACAAACTATAAATAAAATGTTCAAATGATATTTAGTTTATGATATAAATTTTTAAGAGTTTGAAAGAACACAAACTATAGGTGCATAGATCATCCATGGTCCATTTCGTTCTTTTTTTTTTGGCCATCAATGGTCCATTTCTTTTATCTCCCTAAATTTGGATATATTTACATTTCATATTTTCTCTTTATCTTACAATTTAGATATATGAATCTCTCGATCGTATAAAATAATTAGTAGAGCATACAATGGACGACAGTACAATTGGCTGGAATGTAAGTTGTCAAAATGTACATTTAACCACTTAATTAAAGATATTTAATATAAATTGATAATTTAGTTATTTTAAATACATATAATTAGAAAACTCATATTTTAATCTTCAAAGTGCCACTGAGTAACACTTTAAACCTCAGAAAGAATTTCATTAATACTATAATCCACCAAAACAATTTTACCTACACTTTAAATTTTTAAAATTGTTTCATGTTTGCATGCCCATAAAAATGACAGAGCAGTAACGCCTGTTAGTGCGAAATAGTTAAATTCTGTTACTTTGATTTAAGTATTTAGTTAATTAAATTTTAATTATTATTTTTACGATTAATAAAAAAATAAAAAAACTTTTCGTCTATTCACCATCCGACCATAAAACTCTTGTCCAATTCTATCCTCAGCTGCATGCATCATGGTTATTTACACCATTGTATAGAGTTCAAATTAGTTAATTATTTAATTTATATAGTAAGTCATGGATTAACTGATGTGATCTTTCAAATGAAGGAGATTTAGTTTTATGCTGATGCGGATGCAGACTTTCAATATTTATTGTTTTTGGGTATTTTAGAACTAAAAAATTATACACATAATCAAGTGGTTACAATACTACCTTTGCGACTGATTCCATCGAAGTTCGACTCCACTAAATCGTGTTATTCCGCGTAATAGGAATTGGTTATGGATCAAATCTCGTCGATTCAATTATGACAAAAAAAAAAAAATGATACACATAAGATTATGAATAATATCATTAATATCTTTATCTTTATGCACTAATCACTTTAGTTTTGGCATAGCTAATAGTCGCTCTAACAATAAATTCATAAATGTGTGGCTTAAAAACATAAAAGGGTGTTTCCTTATAAAGCTAGAATAGAAGCTTCAGAAACCTACGAAGGAAACCAAGGACACAGGCCGAATCCGAACAACCATAGACACACAAAGAACTAGAGAGACATATCTGTAGGTACTAGTTTAGTGTTTTCTCATATGAAAACACATAGACATGCAAAAATTATAGTGAGACATATTGGTGGATGTAGATTATCCTAGGATAATATATTATCTTTATCCCTAACTCTAATAGAATGTATATTGATTGCACACCCTACTTCTTTACCAATTGATTAAGCCATTTACCAATTGTACCTTATTCATGAGAAAAAGATATTTTCATGTGATGCTAACAAAAGTTTATGTACTAAATTATAACCAAAAATTATGATGCTAACAAAAAGACCATGTACTAAATATACCAAAATAGTTTATGTATAATAAATTATTAGAATGCAGGATATAAAAAGGACCACTAACAACTTAACAAGTAACAACAGCTCCAATATGCCACGATTATGTAATACTTGTGTCATATATGTTTCTTCTCTAGTTAAAGTTAAAGATAGGTGTGACCTCAGGTTTCAAAAGTGATGCGCAGCTTCTAATAAATACATATAATTCTGGTTTATTTTTCTTCGTTTTGAAGAAAGAAACACACATATTCATGGTATATAAAAACTAATAATTGGTTTAATATGTGACATAATAAAACAATCAACAAGCGATCGTTGGCCGTAAAAATATTTATCGATGGGGTTGTTGAAACCTTTTTAAATTCATATATTTGTAAAGGTTTAATATGGCAAAGTTGGTGAAGCCCCAAGTGGCACTATCTATCTAACATTGTACCTAAGCATGTTGAATTGATTCTTTCTACATTTCTTTTCATCTCTCTTCACTCTTGATTAACGTTTGAAAATCTTTTTTAACTTTGTTTTCAAATATGACTGGCGACTCTTTTATTACATTTTTAATAGGACCTAAACCTCGTTCTAAAATCTAAATCCCACCAATTACTGCAATTATTAATCAGCAAAATGGTAGGAATAAGTGAAAAATACATAACTAAATAGTGACAAATTTATTTTTACCAATTTCTTACAATACCAAAAAAAATAGAGAATAAATAGTTTTTCGCCGATCAAATTTACTAGTTATAAAACATTTACTACAATATATATTAATATTAATCTTAATAATTTGTTGGTTTTCCGTCAGTAATTCCGTTAATTATTCTCTTGTTTTTTTTTTTGTAGTGTATGTTAATATAACACGATGATCTTAGAGAGCGTAAACAACAGTTGGTGGGAATCTAGCTAACTTGATCAATGGATAAGAAAAATCCAGCTTTACAAAATAAATATTATAAAAATTAAGCATATAATCAATGTAAATGTAGAATCGATCTTAGGGCTTTGATTTTAATTTTTCAGTATAATTCGTTTCTCATACCATTAGGTTTAGGGTCGCTTTGGTTTCAAACCAAACAACTCATTTTTTCTTTCAACATTTTATTTTGAAAAGAATTTACATCTTACGACATTTCTTTTTCCAAAGTCATCTCTATAGTTAATATTTTTTTCTCACATACCAAACCAAAGAGAAGCAAAGTAAGAAAATAAAAATTTGAAGGCCTTTTTTTAAAAAGAAGTCATTCTTAATTACTTGAATTGGTAAGAGTTTTTCCAAACCTAAACAAATCAAACCGAGACGAGACCAAACCAATTATTACAATTGACTTTTTTTTTTAATGTTGACAAAATTGACTTCATATTTACTAGAAGGTGCACGTGTTAAATGTTCACGTACGTACGCTAGTATTGAAGGTTCCACGACTTTGCATTATGAATAAAGTAACAAAGTCCCACTAATACGACAGGTGAACCTAAGACCATCTCCATTGTATTTCTCTATTTTTTTTTCTAAAATAGAGTAACTCAAAAATAGAATACTGTTTTTCTCTAATGTATTACTCTATTTTCATCTCTATAATAGAGTTAGTGTAAAAAAATAGAGGTGAAAATAGAGTTACTCTATATGTAGAGCACCTATTATTATATCTATTTTAAAGTAAAATATAGAGTAGGGTTGAAGCAAATATTGCTCTATAATAGAGATTTGACTATAAAATAGAATGGAGTTTGAGATGTCCTAATTCAATTGTTTCGTTTGCTTCTCTTTTGGATACTCGAGGAGTCTGATGGTATAAGCTTTATTTCCTAATATGTGGACCGGTAAACTTGTCTACGTACCATTATTATATTACTACTGATCAGAAAATTGTTGTATTTTAATGGTTGGTCAAGGACTCAAGGGGGATTGTGGTTTTTATGTTTTCGTTATTCGTCCTCACCACAAGTGACAAACTCTTTGTTAGGACTAAGTTAGTGAAAAATGATAATAGACCTGTTCGTTTTCATCGACCACAGATCGACAGATATTTATTTGGGTGTCCATCAATCAAACAATGACCAAATTTTTTTTTCTTTGTTCACCAAACCATCTAAAATTTGGCAACAGAATAATTGCGTTTGATAAATTAATCATATAATTTCAAAAAGGTGATTTAACGAAGGAGCATTTTTGAAAAGGGGGGGGGGGGTATGCATAATTTCTAACAAATTCTCAAAATTCATGAAACTAAACTTGTAAATTTTAAAATTAAAAAAAGAATACCCTAATCTTTAAGACTTCAACAAGTCTTCATGAGTTTGATTTAAATCTTTATGCGAGATATCCCAGTTGTTCTAACATACTTTTCTTTCTTTATTAATGATTTTATTTTATTTTGAACATTTTTGGATTTATAAGTGTTAGTTATTATGGTTTTTTTTGCTACATTTCCAAATTATTATAAACACTATTTAGGAATAATTCCAGTGAGAAAAATCAAATAAAAATAAAAATAAAACTTACATGCCTTGAAGAAATTTTTTTTCGTGTTCTGCAGAATTGTGGTGTATTTATAATTAAAGAACATATCATTGTACATTGGATAATGTAGTATATAAATAGCATATTATTTGTTAAAATCCATGTATATTTCTTAAAACTTTTTGTGATCCTAGGTTATTTACCTAATTAAAAATAATAATGTTTATTTTTTTAATTTATGTAAACAATAGGGGTATTTTTCAAATTAAACTCATTAAATAGGCTTGCTTAAATAAACATGAAAAAATGGGCAATTCTCAAAAATAGCACAAATTTAAATTTTTCTTCCAAGCTTAGCACACACTTTTATATTTTCCAAAACTAGCACACATACTCTAATTAAATATTAAATACTAAAATTATTAATTCATTATCAATTTTCTTAGCGCTTTCTTAGCCCAAGTGAAAATCACGTACCTCTTCTCCACATATCTCCGCCGTCTCGTTGTTGAGTGCTTACATGAGATCGGAGCTTCGGCAAAATCGTCGGCTATCAATTAAAGCATTCATGTCTGCTGACATCCGCAGTTCCGAGCTGTCGCATGTGATCGAATTGGAAGATAAATCTGATTTTGAGAAGCTTCTCTCATCGGATAATTGGATCTCCATAACAGGCTGTCTCTTTTAACTTGAAGAACTCCACAGTTTCCTGATTCAATCTACGCTCAATCTGCTTCTGTTGCTTCCTCTCTTCCTTCGATTCGTAATTTTCTCCCTCTAATGGTGATAGCGATGGAGAGAGTGAGAGGGAGATGATATTTAAGAAGCTTGAGATTAGGAGAAAATTGACGAAAGAGATTATCAAAGAAATTTTAGTGAGGAAAGGCAGATTTGGGATTAAGTATACAAGTAATGTGACTAATAGTTTGGGTAATTTTGTTGTTCATGTGATGATTGAAGCTGTAGTGTTGAAGTGGTTGCCGGAATTTTCAGAGTCAAAAGTTTATGAAAATTTAGGAAGGTCCGCAAAATTTAGGAAAACTTTCTTAAACTTCATGGTAACTTTCATAAAAAGTTAGGATTTCATGAGGACACTAAAGAAAGCTTTCTTAAACTTCAAGGTGACTTTCATCCCAATGCATATTAACAGAAGCAGGAAATTTCATCCCAATGCATATCACCACCATGCTGGAGACTTTGAAAATCTCATCACCATGCTTAGGTTTAATTTTAGTAGTGTAATCCTCTAACTTATTGTTATGTAGTATCTTTTATGTTCATAGCATTAGATTTGTTTTAAGTGCTATTAACAAGGATCTTTATTCTATTTTTCCTTCTTGTTTAAGTTCTATGTATTTTTTAGAATCCTTTTTGATTTCTTGCAACTTGAAAAACCAGCTTCCAACAACACTTTCCATGAAATTTAGGAAAGATTTTACGAAATTTAGGAAAGCGTCATTAAACTTTAGGATGACCTTCATAAAAAAATTGGAACTTAAGGATGACCTTCATAAAAAGTCTGGATATTGTTAAGTGATATCATTACCTCTCACTAATAGAGTAATCTTTCACATACTGAGGCAAAATGCCGAAAACACATTTATTTAAATTTTAGGAAAGATTCAATAATATTTAGGAAGAAAACCTTTAACTTCATGATAGCCTTCATAAAATATTTAGGAAGAAACAAAATCAAATTTTTAATCTTTCATATATAGAGATAAAATCATGATGTGCACAAAATAAAATCAAATATCACTCACCAAATAGAGTAATATGTGATACATTATGGCAAAACATAAATTAAAAGATCCAAAAACTCATTTCTTTAGATTTAGGAAGGATTTCACGATGTCTAGCAAGACATTCTTGCAATTTAGGAAGATTTTCCTAAATATTCAGAAACCCCAAAAATGACGATGATCATAACCAGAAGATCCTCACCCGATGTACTCCGCATCATCAACACTACTAGCCAACTCCATCATCGACGAAGTATAAGCCGAAGACATCGACATCGAAGACGATGACAAACTTTCGTACTCTTTACCAACTGCTTTGTTATCAATGACATTATATCAAACACTTGGTATGCAACAACTTTGGTGTCCACATAGGAGAGAGTAGCACTCAAATACACATGTCAGCTTCAAGATTACCCATGATTTTCCATTTCATTCACAGTTCAGATTCCAATACCCAACAATTCAAACCACCACTCATAATCAGATTTTATTCATTACCCAACAGTTCCCAACAATTTCAATACCCAAACATTGGTTTAGCTCTAAGACCACCACTCTTAATCAAACGTACATATCGTAGAAGAATTTCTTCTGGAATCTCAAAGAAGGTTCTGGCTGAGAACGGAGTAACGAGGACCTCGCGTCACCGTTACATGGTAACGACGCGGCTTCTCCGACCAATCTTCGTTCTCCTCAAAAATCATCCATCTTCATTCTTCTTCTTCCATCTTCGTTCCTCCTTTGCTTCTTCTACCATCTTCGTTCTGCTTCTTCTTCTTCATCTTCTTCCAATAATCATCAGATCAGATTGACTGCAAATTTGTCTAATTTTTCAATTAAAAGCCATAAGAATCACGTCATAAATCTCAAAATCTAAGATCAAAACTGATATATGAAGAAGAAGAAGAAGATCGGAAGCTTCACGTCAAGCATCATTGGAAGCTTTACTTAAGCTTTCAAAATTGTAAGTAACAAAATAATAATTAATTTTATTATTTAAGAAAAAATCATAATAATGCTAGTTTTGGAATATTTAAACTTGTGTGCTAACTTTGAAAGAAAAATATAAATTAGTGCTAGTTTAGGGTATTTCTCAAAAAAAATCGAGATATTGGGCCGACCCTCGAAGGCCCAAATACTACAAAACCAAAAAAAGCATGATAAAAAATCGAACTTCCCGCTAAATAGAGAAAATCAACTGAAAAAATCATATTCTTATTTTCTCGGAAATTAAAAATAAATAAAGAAAATAAAATGATTTCTCTGCCACTCACTAGTCCGATTTCACCCAATCGGAGTCTCCTCCACCAAACCCGCCGGCCAAATTCGACTCGCCGCCGCTTCCGGATTCAATCATCATCGAGCTTACAAGACCAAGGCACCGCGAAGACGCCGCCGAAGCGAGTGGTTCTCGTGAGACATGGACAGAGCACGTGGAACGAAGAAGGGAGGATTCAAGGAAGCTCCGATTTCTCCGTTTTGACGAATAAAGGCGAGTCTCAGGCCGATATCTCTCGGCAGATGCTCGCCGGAGACTCCTTCGATGTCTGCTTCACCAGGTTCTGCATTTTCCGTTAGGTCTATTGAATCGGTTTTGAAATCTAGTGATTTTGGAATCTATAGATCGAATTGAGTTGTTTGGATCGATTAGATTCGAAAACAATTAGATGATTCAGATTGATTTGTTTAGAATTAGTATCCACCGCATTGTTGTGTTCTTGTTTTTAGTATTGGAGATTTTTGTTGTTGTTAAAGCAAATTGGCTGAATTTGTTATACATTTGTGTGTTTAGTCCATTGAAGAGATCAAAGAAAACAGCTGAAATCATATGGGGAAGTCGAGAGAGTGAGATGATTTTCAACTACGAACTCAGAGAAATTGATCTTTACTCTTTTCAAGTAAGTTTAAGCTGTGTGATGTGATGATGGGGGACATATATAGATTTTTTCATAGACCAGTCATTGTACTTGTTCTTAAACTCTTGTTCTAGGGAGTACTTAAGAAAGAAGGAAAAGAAAAGTTCGGTGAAGCTTTTAGGAAATGGCAAGAAGATCCGGCAAACTTTAGCATTGATGGCCATTATCCAGTACGAGAGTTATGGTCACGTGCTAGAAGCTGTTGGCCTGGTATTCTTGCTCATGAGAGCAAGTCTGTTCTTGTTGTTGCTCATAATGCTATTAATCAGGCTCTTGTGGCAACTGCAATTGGTACTTGTTCTTTTTTCTTCTTCTTTCAACACATAGCCGATTTTTCATTTGTCTGTTGACTTTTTTTTTTTTACATATGCGGTCTTTGGTTGATGTGACAGGACTGGAAACAGAATATTTTAGGAGTTTGTTGCAGAGTAATTGCGGTGTAAGCGTACTGGACTTCACACCAAGAGCTGACGGTGGACCGCCTCAAGTATGTCTTAATCGACTAAATCAGGTAAACTGTGGAAGGCAAGCTTACCCTTTGTTTTTTTTATGGTACATGGAAGCTCTTCTTTAATTAAAAGATATGTCTGGCTTTCACTTAGACTCATAAGTCTTAATCATCTTAGTTGCGTTTAAAATATTAGAGGTAGTCAAAATTCTGCTTACTGTTTTTGTAGTAATAATGCAGACACCTAATTCCCCTCTATCTGGTGGAAGTTCTGGTGGCCGGAAAGCTAGTAAGCGGATCATACTTGTCTGCCATGGTCAGGGGGATCATGAGGTATAGCTGTATGAGTTCCGTACGTAATTCTCTTAATTCATCTTTATTTCCAGAATTGAAACTCCATGGATGCGTGTGGAAGGTGTTTGGCTCTTTACACTAGTCCCTGAGATAAGAAAAGTTGGGAGACTTTGTCAAATTTTATCTAATTTTCTTCGTTTTTCAACATTCAGGATTCTGCAGTTGTTAACCAAGCAGCCACTAATGATCAGCCAATGAACATGCTTGGTGTGATACAGGTAACATACACATGAGTTTTGTGAAGGACAATTGTAAAATAGTTCTCAAAACCTGCTTCTAGTTACTCTTCAAAAATGGTTACTTGTTGTTGTTGCAGTCACAGAAAATCGCAGAGCTTCTTCTTGATCTGAGGGTAAGTTCAATAGTTTGCAGCCCTGACACAGCCTCCATTGAGACTGCTGGAGCAATATCCCGCGTAAGTTTTATAACATCTCTATCTACGTAGGTTCAATTTTCTTAACAAAGTGAAGACTTGAAGAAATCTATTTCTTCAGAATCTTGTTTATTTTCTATTTAACGGTTTAAAGAGTTGATAGGTGCAAGAAGCTGCGGGTTGTTTGGGTGTAGATAGTGTGCCTCGCTACGTGAAAACGAAACAAATGAATGAGCTCAATGTTGAGAGTGTTCTTGACAAATCCAATAAGGCAAGATTACTTATCCTGATGCAGTAGTAAAGTGAACACTGATTTGATCGTTTTGACCCCTCAATTCTGCAGGATAACGATGTGATTGCATCGATCCAACCTGGTTGGCTAAGTCAATTAGACGAAGAAGCGGTTTCAGCTCTATGGAACAGATCCGGGAAAGCATGGGAATCACTCTTAGACGAACTGTCGGACGAGGAGTCAAATCCAGGAGACACCATGGTGGTGGTTGGTCCTCCAATAGCTCACATATCTCTCATAGCACAATGCCTTAACCTCACTAAAGAAGGGCTCGGGTTGTTCCACCTAGACGCAGGTAGCATCAGCGTCATAGATTTTCCGGATGGTCCTAGCAGAAAAGGAGTAATCCGTTGCACAAACTACACCGCTCATCTTGGAAGGTGGTGCATCCCCATCACAAGACCCGCCTGAAGAAGCTTGTCTTTAAACCCGATATAGCAAAAAAACTGCATGAAATATAGTTTGGAATCCTATAACATCATCTGACAGCTGTGTCCAGAGTATTTGCAAATACATCATTATAGAATTCAACAAAATCAAAATCCAATTCCAATCATAGATAGACCCACCTAAAAGTCTTTATAACCGTCAACAACATATACGATTTGACAGTTAGACGGCCTTGGAAATGCAAGGAGATCCCTTAAGTAAACCAAACCTGATTTTTGCATGGTATCGCTCAAGTGCACAACAAGTTTCTTGAGAACTACCGAGTTTTTTACAAAGTACCTTCCCACATAAGTTTCAACCGTCCTTCCCGTGAATCTGTTTTTTATCTCTACAAACTCGAGGGATGACAACAAACACTGAGGCACGGACGAGATACTTATTGGATCCTGATACGCATTACAATGAGTTAAATCCTACAACATACATAAAGATTAATAAATTAAAAGATGAATTTAATTTAACACATTTCTTATTAAGTCAAAACTCTAGGTTAGTGCAAGTTATCAGCAAGACGATGGATGTTAGATTCGGACAGCTTTCAAGAAAGGTTGACAGAATTCTCACATCAGAGTGATAAAACTCTGCTTCCAAACAGGACAGGTTGCAAAACTGGGGCATTGGTTGTACTTGCAAGTAGGCAGAGATTAACTACTTGCCTAAAAAAGAAAGAAAAAGGAAAAAGAGAAGGCTATGGGGTTAGCTAAATTTCGTGAAACAGACTGGTGTAAATTAAATAAATATATTATAGACACATACCTCCATAATTCTCTCAGAGAAGATCATGATATCCCTAGCTTTGGAGATACCAGTGAAAAAATTACGGACAACTTGTTGCTATGATAAGTCGAGCCAATCAGAAGGATACGAACGTCTACAACAGGAGTCAACAAAACTGACCTTAACTAAGGAACCAGTATTGCTTATGGTTTTACTCTTTGATATTTCATTTTCGAAATACAGATACTTGAGTCTAGGGGCATCAATCCAAAGCCCTGTTTCTTCTTTAGAATAACTATGCACTGCCACAACAGTCTCACCAATAGAAAAGCTTACACTGAGACGGGTTAGTGTTTGAGAGTGAACACGTAAAAGTGTAAAACCTTTACGTTATCATGTACCCTTCTAACAATGCTCAAATCTTCAAGAACAGGGCAAGATGAGATAAGCGACTCTAGAACCTCCTCATTAGCATATGCATTTTGCTCTAAACGCATAGTTTTGAGACGAGGTAATGAAATAGACTCAAACCTACCAAATGATACCCGATGAAGTCTTAGGTTAAGAAGTGTCTCACATATATAAAGGCTTATGTGAATCACTTCAAAACACTTAGGCTCCACAAGAAAACACTTAATTAACATCAAGATGCTTAAGTTTACGCCTTGACACAAAGTTTATCCAACGTGTGACGCAAGACTGATCATACTCACCCTTGTGAATCCTTAGCTTGAGCTTGTGCAACTGTGCAAGCATGATCACTTGTGTTCCCTAGAGAAATTTAGGAACTTGTCCGTAAAAACCACAAGGCATTGTGATCTGGGAACTCTTTAGAGTCCAAATCCAACTCGGGAATCAAAAGCCAAAGACTTTTCCACCTATTGGACAAAACACTAGTCCTAATAGCCTCCTCTGTCGGGAGATACAAGAGTATCGGGTAATTTGCTTATCAAATCCTCTCTTGCACTTGAGAAACCTTGGGACGGTTTCACGGATCTTCTTTTCGCTTTCTTTTCCTCCATCAAAGCTGAATCTGGATTTAGTTAGCAATGAAGTCAAATCAAATCACTATTATGGGTTTAAGGTTATGAGTGACGTGCGCATCTCGAAGAGAAGAGAGAAAGAAAAAAAAATACAAATGAGAGAGTACAATTATTAAAGTTTATGCCAATTGGCTTATTTCTCTCTCCTCTCGTTGTCTCAGGTCAGATCAACGTAATTGAAAATTTTCGATCTTTTTATTTGGGCCTTTTGGGTCCAGTAACTCGATTACTGTATTAATTAGGTTACTCTGGTGATCATGTATACTTGCTGATTACTTCACTCAAACAAAACCCTAATAAATACTTCATCCATTTCAAAATATAAAATGTTTTAGGTAAAAACATGCATATTAAAAAATGTTTACTTTAAAAAGGATTAACCAATCATACACAAGAATACATAATATAAAATATAAAATTAATATAAAAACTGTTTAGAAACTTAAAAACAATGAAACAAAAATACTTTTTCAAAACATCTTACACAAACAGGAAATATATATATATATTTTTTTTGGGCCGGAGGCCCTTTTGACTTCTCTGGTTCGAAGAAAACAAATTGTCCGTTAGTAAAGATTTACGTATATATATATATATCTATATTTGTTGTAGATAATAACGCAAATATAGAAGATTATTATATATATATATATATGTGTATGTATATGCTTATGTTTATGCAATTGTGTAATTGCAAAAAAAAGTAGAGAAGAAACGTGATGGTGAGGGAGAGGGTGAGGGACACTAACACATCTCTTTTTACTTTGAAATCTTATATATTGTCTATATCTCACTCTCATCACATATTTATAGGTACAAAACAAATGATGAGTCACTTAATCAAAAGAGATAAACATGACAAGTGTTAAAACATGTGTCATGTTTAGTGATGAATAATCACTTCTTTATAACACTCCCCCTTGAATATTCATCACTAGAGAATTACGTACTGCCTCATTAAAAACCTTATCATGGAAAAACCCATTGGGATAAAAACCATGACAAGGAAAAAAGAGTACAAAGACGTAATCTCCCCCTGGAAAAGATATGAGTGGTCTTTTCTTCAAAGATCTCGTAGATGACGCATTCCGATGCTATGAATATGCTTTCTGAATATGGTAGTCGGAAGCGCCTTTGTGAATAGGTCTGCTGCATTGTCACTTGAGCGGATATGTTGGATATCAACTTCCTTCTTTTGCTCGAGTTCTTGAGTGTAGGAGAAAAATCTTGGAGGTATATGCTTTATTCTGTCGCTCTTGATGTAACCTTCTTTGATTTGGGCGACACAAGCAGCATTGTCTTCGAATAATGTTGTTGGCTCTTTCTTGGTGATTATTCCACTTGATTCTTGTATGTGGTTAGTCATTGATCTCAGCCATACACATTCCCTTGATGCTTCATGGAGAGCAATTATTTCTGCATGATTTGAGGAAGTGGCGACCAAAGTCTGTTTCTGTGAGCACCATGAGATTGCAGTTCCTCCAATAGTGAAAACATATCCAGTTTGGGATCGAGATTTATGTGGATCCGATAAATATCCTGCATCTGCAAAACCAACTAGACCAAACGCAGAGTTTCTACGATACAACAATCCCAAGTCAATCGTACCTTGAAGATAACGTAATATGTGCTTAATTCCATTCCAGTGCCTGCGGGTAGGAGCTGAGTTGTATCTTGCAAGTAAATTAGTTGCAAATGCAATGTCTGGTCAGGTACAATTTGCAAGATACATAAGTCCACCGATAGCACTCATATAAGGTACTTCGGGACCAAGTATTTTTTCATTCTCTTCACAAGGTCTGAATGGATCTGTGTCAACATTCAGGGACCTACCGACCATTGGAGTACTCAAAGGAGTCGCTTTATCCATATAAAAGCGCTTTAAAATCTTTTTCGTATAATTTGACGGATGCACAAATACTCCATCTTGGAGATGTTCTATTTGAAGACCGAGACAAAATTTTGTCTTTCCAAGATCTTTCATTTCGAACTTTTCTTTCATATGAGTTCTAGCATCATCAATCTCCTTTTGAGTTCCAATTATATTGAGATCATCAACATATACAGCAATGATCACAAATCCCGATGAGGATTTCTTTATAAAGATGCAAGGGCATATTTCATTATTTACATATCCTTTCTTCAATAAGTAATCGCTTAAGCGATTATACCACATGCGTCCAGATTGTTTTAATCCGTAAAGTGATCGCTGTAATTTTACCGCATATATCTCATTAGGCTTTTCCGTTAAAGTCTCAGGAACCTTAAATCCTTCTGGAATTTTCATGTATATTTCATTATCCAATGATCCATATAAATACGCTGTCACTACATCCATAAGGTACATTTCTAAATTATTAGAAGGTGTTAGACTCATTAAGTATATGAATGTAATTGCATCCATGACCGGAGAATATGTTTCCTCATAATCAACTCCCGGCCTTTGAGAAAAACCTTGTGCAACAAGTCGGGCTTTATATCGTGTTATCTCATCTTTCTCATTTCTCTTTCTCACGAAAACCCACTTGCACCCAACAGGTTTTATATCATTAGATGCAGTGACAATAGGTCCGAAGACATTTCTTTTATTAAGGGAGAACAATTCAGTTTGCATTGCACTTTTCCATTTCTCCCAGTCAGGCCTTTGTTGGCACTCTGACATAGACCTTGGATCAGGATCATCATTTTCATAATCGATCTCTTTAGATACAGAAAAAGAAAATATTCCATTTTCATCATCGATTTCATTTCTAGCCCATAATTTTCCATCTTGGGCATAGTTAATAGAGATCTCATAATTTTCTGTATCGTCTTCCTGCTGACTTTTCTCTTCACTTGGTTCCTCTTGAACCTTTTCATTTCCGTCTCCCATTTTCTTTTTCTTTCGGGGATTTTTATCTTTAGAACCTATTGGCCTCCCCCGTTTCAATTGAACTTTAGGCTCATTATCCTTTTTCCCATCGATTTCCTCTTTTGGAATTTCAACTCTTGATGGTGCATTTGCAGCGGGAATATGTGATTTTGTCACCCTTTTTGTATCTGTGAACGCATCTGGTAATTGATTTGCCAAATTTTGTAAATGTACAATTTTCTGAACTTCCAGCTCACGTTGATTCGTAGGGGGGTCAAGATGTACCAAAGATGGTGTATTCCATGTAATCTCTTTTGGTACCTGTTTAATTCCTCCCCCTAACGCTGGAAATTCATCTTCATTAAAATGGCAATCAGCAAAACGTGCTGTAAACATATCACCAGTTTGTGGTTCAAGATAATTTATGATACTCGGTGATGCATAACCGACGTATATTCCCAATCTCCTTTGTGGCCCCATTTTTGTTCTTTGCGGTGGGGCTATAGGAACATAAACCGTACATCCAAAAACACGGAGATGAGAAATGTTTGGTTCTTGACCAGACGTTAATTGTAAAGGGGAATATGTATTGTATGCACTTGGTCATATTTGGACCAATGCTGCAGCATGCAATATAGCATGACCCCATATAGAAATTGGGAGTTTTGTTCTCAATATCAATGGTCTAGCAATGAGTTGTAACCGTTTAATCAAAGATTCAGCCATGCCATTTTGTGTATGAACATGAGGGACCGGATGTTCAACATCAATTCCCATTGACATACAATATTCATTAAAAGCTTGTGAAAGGAATTCACCAGCGTTATCAAGCCTTACTTTCTTTATGGCATAATCAGGGAATTGTGCTTTTAACCTGATTATTTGGGAAATGAATTTTGTGAAAGCCGTATTTCGTGTTGTCAAAAGACACACATATGACCATCTACTAGATGCGTCAATCATTACCATAAAATAACGAAATGGCCCGCATGAAGGGTGAATATGTCCACATATATCACCATGTATTCTCTCTAAGAATATTGGCAATTCATTCCCGACTTTGGTTGGCGATGGCCTAATTATGAGTTTTCCTTGAGAACATGCATCACATGAAAACTCACCAGAACAATAAATTTTCTGGTTTTTTAACGGGTGGCCATTAGAATTTTGCACAATTTTTCGCATCATGATTGAACCAGGATGTCCAAGTCTCTCATGCCAAATCTTAAACGTATTAGTAAACTTTGAGTTTACTGTAACATACGATGCGAATACATTTATTTTTGTGCAATATAATCCAGAGGATAACATTGGTAACTCTTCCAATATATGTTTTTCCTCGGATTTGATGCAAAGATATTCATTGCCATTCTTATTCATAGTCTTTATATTATATCCATTTCTTCGGATATCTCTGAAACTTATCAAGTTTCGTTGAGACTTAGGGGAATATAATGCATCTTTTATTTCAAATTTTGTTCCCCTTGGCATTGAAAAATTGGCTTCGCCAAAGCCCATTATAATCTTTGCATTTCCAGATATAGTGCTCACGCTTTTAGCGGAGTCATTTATTTTGAGAGAGGAGAAATATTTTTTATCTCTAAATATTGAGTGCGTAGTAGCACTATCTGCTAGACACATTTCTTCGTCCTCAATCTCAAAAGTTGACATTTTCTGGAGATAAAACATTCATAAAATATGCATTAATATATAACAAAGTCTTAGGAGATTTAAAATATATTACAAAAAGACTTTAAACACCAAAAGTTTTACAAGCATTATTTTACATAAAGATTTTAATCGCATGATTTTCCGCTCTCTTGATTGACGAGGAAATCTGCGATATCCAGATGAGTTTCATCATTGAGACCATGGTAGGAAGGTCCAGCTTCATTTGAGATGAGATTGGTCTCAACGTCTCTTTCTTTTTCTTTTTGAGACGCTTGATATAGATCGGCCAAATGCTTTGGTATACGACAAGTTTGGTACCAATGACCTTTCATGCCGCATCTGTAACAAATACTCTCATCTTTTTTCTTTATAATGCGGCTGGCATCATTTATATGAAGATCGTTGTTGGCTTTTCCAGCGTTGAAGCTATTAGAATAGTGACCTCTTCCTCTACCTCGGCCACGACCTCCTCCACGTCCACGACCACGGCCACGGCCTCGACCGCGTCCGCGTCCTCGTCCTTGCCAATTATAACTGGATGAAGCAACATTCACTTCTGGAAGTGGAGCTGATCCAGATGGGCGAGTTTGATGATTCAGCATCACGAGTTGATTATTTTGTTCAGCAACAAGAAGAACGTGCATTAACTCAGAAAATCGAGTGTATCCTTTGGTCCGGTATTGTTCTTGCAGGATTACATTTCCAGGATGAAAAGTTGAGAGCGTTTTTTCGATCATATCATAATCGCTCACTTCTTCGCCACACAAAGCCATCCTGGAGGTGATTTCGAACATAGCGGAATTAAATTCACCAACACTTTTGTAATCCAAGAACTGGAGATTTAACCACTCATGTCTAGCCTTTGGTAAGATCACATATTTATGGTGATCAAACCTATCTTTGAGTGATTGCCAAAGATCTACAGGATCTTCTTTCGTGATGTACTCATTTTTCAGATTATCGTGGAGGTGGTGGCGTAAAAACACCATGGCTTTGGCCTTATCCTCATCTGACGTCGTTTTCGACGGATCGATGGTGCTTAAAAGCCCATCCGATCTCAGATGCATTCGTGCATCCGATGCCCATGTCATATAATTTTTTCCAGATACATCAAGGGCAAGGATTTCAAGTCTGGCGAGATTTGACATAATTATCTACATGAATAATAAGTCCATTATTAATTTATTCATGAGATTTTGAGGAGGCAGAGCCTTCCATAATATAATATAAATCTTAACATATGATCGAAAAGGCAGAGCCTATCTTTCTGATCAAGAATGTAGATCTATATGATCAAGGAGAAGACATAGTCCTTTTACTCCGTAAATATCTCATATATATATTCTTGAATTTGAAGGAATTTAAAGAAATTTTAAATAAACAAATTCGACATAAATTAGATGTTACCTCAAAAGATTGATCTGTATAGAAACGGTTAGATCGGTTGGAGCAGAGAGACGATCGTGCTGATAACATGTTGTAGATAATAACGCAAATATAGAAGATTATTATATATATATATATGTGTGTATGTATATGCTTATGTTTATGCAATTGTGTAATTGCACAAAGAAAGTAGAGAAGAAACGTGATGGTGAGGGAGAGGGTGAGGGACACTAACACATCTCTTTTTACTTTGAAATCTTATATATTGTCTATATCTCACTCTCATCACATATTTATAGGTACAAAACAAATGATGAGTCACTTAATCAAAAGAGATAAACATGACAAGTGTTAAAACATGTGTCATGTTTAGTGATGAATAATCACTTCTTTATAACAATATTAACATTTTTGAAGTATATTTTGGTTTATGCTCTTGAAGTTTATCTTATTTAATTTGTATTTTTGCAACATTAACCCCTACAGATTTTCCTAAAATAACATTTCATAAAAACTCAATTAATGGAACTATTTAAATCGACCTAATTTTGTTATGTTTATTTCCATAAAAATCTCGACAACATCTATACATTTCGATTTTTCTAAAAACAACTCTACGCATTAAATTGTTAATCCCATAAAAATCTCCAAACATATTTTAATAGATCTTTAGAGACTATATAAACTCTTAAATCTATATATACATCTATCTTAACATTTTTTAAGTACAAATTGTGCTATCACTTTTTGTCTATTTCGGGTCGGGTTTTTACTTAAAATTATAACCGATTCAATTAATCGGATCCTCCCTAATATTGCAAAATATTTTCGGCCGGGTTTCACCAAACAAAATTTATGGCATAAATTGTGTATTCAGATCCACTTAGTCACACAAATCTTATATTTTAGTTAAACTCTACTTATTTACATCCCTATAATATAGCAACCAATTATAGTCGATTGTATTTTAGGAAAGATTTAATTTGAATTTAATAAACGATTACATATTTGCTAATATCTTATTAGATTGCTGATTAATATGCATTATTAAGATTTATTCCAGATTTCTAAAATACTCATTCACCTTACGAAATTAAAACCCTAAATGATTGTGGCAATAATGGTGTAAATACAATTACCATTAATCGAGCATATTAGATTAATATACCTTAACAACCTTGCATAAATCAAAACAAACCAAATCGAGAAAAGTATATTCCAAACTTGCTAATCAAGACTTTAGAACATTCACAATGACGAAACCCTACCATCAGCTCAAACACTATATATATATGACATTCACCCTACACTACAAGCATCCAGTACACACAAGAGATAGGTTCATGTTCTTCAAATTTTAGCTGTTATAGCAGGAGTTATTATGATATTCCTGTTCTTATTTTTCTGGATTTGATGTTTGTTTAATTGATGCATTATTTTCGTATATTACATTTCTAAGACTTTACAATTTTTAATGCATGTTTAGTTCGATAGCATTGTTAGGAATATTCATGGGGTTGGCAAATATATTTGTATCTGTTTTTAATAATAACATATAGGTGATTCGATTTTATAGTTTTATTTCCAAAATTTGTTAAATGTTTAATTTTATTTTTTTATATTCTATATTTATTTCTGGTGAGTTCAGATTCATACTACCATATGACATACATGAGAATCCTAATATATACTATCCTTTTGCACTTACCAAGCTAGAGTACCTTTCTCTTTTATATTTATTATTGTATATATACTATCTTTTTGCACTTACTAAGCTTTTGGTTTTTGGTACACCCCAGAATTTTGCTTTGATCCATTTATATATCTTTTCAAACAATTGGGAGTAAATTAAAGGGGCCTATGTTGAGGCCACAGATGAGGAAAATATGTTGGAGGAGGAGGGAATAAAGAGATGAGTTTGGCGAAGTTGTTCATAGTTTTTGTTGAATGATAATTGTTTAATTGATTCCAAAGTAACTATTAAATGCTCTATGCACTTTGTAATGATTTAATAGAGTAATATGTGAGCATGATAATCATGTAATTTATATGATAATTGAAACAACCCGACCCCTTTTTTTTTTTAATAATTAAAAACAATATATAATTAAGCATCCCATACTACTTAATTAACCAACCCAAACCACAACTCAACATTAAACCAGCAATAACATTAAGCACAGCGGAAACATACCAATAATACAAAACCAACAAATCATCAATACTATAACATTCCTAACCATTCTATCCGGCAATCTACCATAACACTAACCAAGGTTCCAACAACATAACCAACAAGTCCAATAACACACAAACGAGACCCTAGATCATCCTCCTCCTCATCGCCATGATTCCACGATCACACTTTTGCCTTTACCTGCACACCACAAACAACAATTGAGATGCGTAAGTATTATCATAAATACTTAGTGAGGCCGTCCTCCCATCTACTAGGTTATACACACAAGCATATGAGACCCTCATGTTTAAGCAAAACAAACAACACACAACAATACATCAAACCAGGAAAACAAGTCTCGGCTGAGACCAGTGTCGACCGATGCCTCACGGTGTCGATCGATACTACAAACAATGGTGTCGACCGATGCTAAACAGTGTCGACCGATGCCTCTTCTGCAGACACGATCTGCGCGAACACGAACGTCGAACTCCCCTTCCAAATCATCTCGAATCCGTCTCAAACTCACCCAATTACCTCGGAAATCACTGGGAATCATAAAAGCAACGAACCCAAGCAACAAAACAACACAAACAGCAAAGAAAACACCCAAACAAGAGAGATCTCATGCTTAGATCAACCATGGTCAAGCACTCACCTTATCAACTGATTATAACAACCAATACAACCAGTTGAGACCCTCCTAACGTCTGAAACAGCCCAGAAACGCCCTATAACAAGCCACACAACCAAAAACGACTTATAGCAAAACTGGACAGAAACATCAGAAAAGAACAGTCTCAAAGACGAAACCCTAAAATAAAACCCAACCGTTAACTATCAAATCTCTCCGGTGAAAAGCTACCCCTAGATGTCACCAAGCCTCCCACAAAATTTCAGCACGATCAGGAACCACACAAGACCACGATCTCAGTTACAATCTCCGATGGTCCCAACTCGCGTCTGAGAAAACGTGTCTCACGAAACTGCCAATAACTCATCGAGTTTAAATCCAAATCTACTTCTGTAAGAAGGCGAATGACGATGAAAGACTTGGGAATAAACCTACCAAATTTCATTACCTTTGAGAACGATTTGATATGCCGAAACTGTTTCCTCCCAAACCCTAACGATTCTGATCTTTCTCTTTTAATCTCCTTCACACCACAATAGGCTCTCTCCTCTCTCTCTATCTCTGAAAACGGCGACAAGACACCCTAAAACCCTTAATTTGTCGCTTCTCCACTTATAACACGATTTAGGGATTTTCCTTGAACCAAACCAAACCAAACAGCAATTAAAACGAACCGGACCAAACCAGAAAACATGGTGTCGATCGATACACCAAGAGTGTCGATCGACACCCACACCAAAACCTTAAAAATTGGTTCGCGGATGTTACAATTATCCCCCACCAACAAGGATTCGTCCTCGAATCCCGCAAAACCGTCCAACTGTCAAGGACCTCCGTGCCACCGTCAACACGGCCCGCACGTCCCCGACCGGACTAAATACCGTCAGCCAAGGTTTCCCGTGCACTGTCGCAACAGCCCGCACACCTCCGACTGAACCATGAGGTCTCCCTCTAGCCAATATACTCGCATCAAAGACACTATTTGCTCACAACTCAGTGCTTCCCCCGTTCGTGGTCGCAACCAACGAATCATGCCGGCTCGCTATCAGGCCAACCGCCTTAAACTACGGCATCCAGGAAGTCACTCACACACACTCCCCCCGCTCTCGGGTCGCAACCCTCAAGACATATCGGCTCACTGCCAAGCAGCGGCTCACAGCTACGGTATCCAGGGAGTCTCAAATATCCCGCTCTTGGGTCGTCACTCTCAAGCACGCTCTCGGATCGTCATCCGAAGCCTCATACCACTCCCACTCTCTGGCCACAAAGTCCATCGAGCTATCGGTATCACATGAGTTGGGCCCACATGGCCTTGAGAAAAACAAACATGATGCCATCGAGTATCTCCCGGCTAGATCTACCTCAACACTTCCCACAAAAATTCCCCTTTTAGAAACTTTCTAATTCTGGAAACTTTCCTTTTGTGGAAACTTTCTATTTATGGAAACTTCCAAAAATAGAAACCCGAGCTATTTCTCTTTTTCCCATGACAACAACAGTCAAACATAAAGGAAAATACTCATCTTATTAATCTCAAAATGTCATAATCGTTACAACCTCAACGAAAATACAACAGAAACAATAAGATACAACAATCCAATCCATCAACCCGCATTCCGAGCACCACCTCATCTTAGTACTGAGTCGCCCAACCAACCACCCCTAAGCGACCAAGTATCAAGAGAGATGGGCTGGAATACTCCGTACCCGCTCCAGCCACGGACTACAACTCAGACCTGGCTAGACAAGCTCAAGTCGCGGCCGGCTTCTCAAACCACTTCTTAAACCTTGCCTTCATCCTCGCCTCAGGCTCCCAAGTCTGCTCCTCTACTCCATCACAGTCCTACAGGACTCTCATCAAAGGAATCTTCTTCTTCCAAAGTTCCTTGACTCTCCTCCCGAGTACCCTCAACGGTCTCGCCTCGAACGTCATGTTGGGCTGAAGATCCTCAGGAATCTTAGGCAACAGCCGGTCACCCTCGTGAAGACACTTCCTCAGCATCGACACATGAAATACCTTGTGGAACGTACGCATAACCTCATGCAACTCCAGCCGATATGCCACTGGTCCCACCCGCTCAACCACTCTGCACGGACCCATGTACCTCGGACTCAACTTAGTCTCTGACAATGACCTGTTCAGACCCCGCAACATAGCCATCTTGAGGTACACTCTATCGTCAACCTGAAACTCAAGATCCTTTCTCCTCTTATCAGCATAGCTCTTCTGCCGATCCTGAGCCTCCCTCATGTTCAGCCTCAGAACCCAAATCTTCTCGAGGTCTCCTGAACAAAATCCGCACCATATATGCTCCTCTCCCCCAGCTGAGTCCAACATAACGGTGTACGACATGGTCTCCCATACAAAGCCTTATAATGAGCCATCTTAATACTTGCCTGATAACTGTTGTTGTAAGCAAACTCTACCAGGTTCAGGTGATCTGCCCAATGGCCACCCCAATCCAACACACAAATCCTCCAGCGTCTGGATCGTCCTCTCAGACTGTCCATCTGTCTGGGGATGATAAGCTGTACTCATATGCACCTTAGTGCCCATCTCTGCCTGAAATACCTTCCAGAACACCGAAGTGAACTTAGAATCCCTGTCAAACACAATGCTCGCTGGCACCCCATGCAATCTGACTATCTCTCTCACATACTTCTTAGCCAAGACCGCTACTCCATCAATCTTCTTAATGGATAGAAAATATGCTGACTTAGTCAACCGGTCCACAATGACCCGAATAACATCAAAAGTTCGTGACACTGGCAATCCTACCACAAAATCCATTGTGATCATATCCCACTTCCACTCTGAAATGGGTAGACTCTTTAGTAATCCGCTTGGAACCTGATGCTCAGCCTTCACCAGCTGACACACGTCGCACCTCGCGACCCAACTAGCTACAACCTTCTTCATCCCGACCTAATGATAGTACCTCTTGAGATCACGGTACATCCTAGTCGCACCTGGATGAATAGAAAAACATGTTCGCATGAGCCTCCCTCAAGATCTCCTATCTCAAATCCTCATCCTTGGGCACACAAATCCATGCACCAAGATAGTACCATTAGTTGAGACCTGATACTCTGAATCAACATCCTTAGAGACATTCACCAGCCCCAAATCCTTCACCTGAGCCAACCACACCCTGCTCAGAAGATCCGCTCCATAAGCCGCCTCCTAACCCAATGGTTCTCGAGGAACCACACACAAGCTCAACGCACTGACCTCTCCTACCAGAGACTTCATCTCATGGTCCTGTAGTAACCTATCAAACCAAGGAAACTCCTGATCTTAGTGACATTCTGTTGTCTAGGCCAATCTCTGATAGCCTGAATCTTCTCCGGATCTACAGAAACTCACTATGCAGAAACAATGTGACCCAGAAAGCCCATCTCACGCTGCTAAAAACTGTACTTGCTCCACTTAGCAAACAACTTCTGCTCCCGCAGCTTCTCCATAACTGCCCTCAAATGCACTGCATGCACCTTAGGACTCTTAGAATAAACCAGGATATCGTCGATGAAAATGATGACTGATACATCCAGAAACTCCTGAAACACATTGTTCATCAATCTCATAAACGCTGCTGGCGCGTTAGTCAATCCAAAAAGCATCAAAACAAACTCATAGTGCCCATACCTCATCCTGAAAGCAGTCTTCCTCACATCTGCCTCATCTATCGGTATCTGATGATAACCCGACGTCAGATCTACCTTAGAGAACCGAGTAGCACCTCCCAGCTGATTCAACAACTCATCAATCCTGGGAAGAGGGTACTTGTTCTTGACAGTGACCCAGTTCAAACCCCATTAGTCAATGCACAAGCGGAAACTCCCATCCTTCTTCTTAATAAATAACACCAGTGCTCTCCACTGTGATACACTAGAACGTATAAATCCCTTGCTCCATAAATCCTCTAGTTGCTTCCTCAGCTCAACTAAACAAATACTCAAGTATGCCGACATCAACTCGCCGCCACCTAAATATCAACCCTCATGTTCGTCCAAGAACCTCTAGTAACTTGCCACTTAGGGAAACTTCCCCAAGATAACTTATTCCAGAAATAGCTTTTCCACTTGGCAATTCTCCACAGTAAATCATCAATACGAGCGTAATAAAACAAACAAGTACCATACGTTCGCATATTCTGATTCACCGCGTCAAATGCTTTGCAGGCAGCTAACTCAAACCACTTGACTTATTCCCTCCAACAAGTTTACCAAAACCTTGGATCTAGCAACCCTGTCCAACTCCAATGAACTTCATCCAGCATCGTTACAACGATTAGTTTATCCTGCCATGAAGGCTTTTCGTGAACTTATGTATCTGGCAAACATGCCTCTCCCGGCTCAATCCTGCTGTAACTCCCCTTCCCGGGACTCTGGCACCACCGGCCTCACAATCCTGGCACACAGCCAAACATTCATAAACGCTATGGTCATAAAACCTTGTCCCAAAAGTCAACACATTCAAAACCCGAGATTAAACCACCGTCAATCTCTCAAGGTCTACATTCAATCGTTATGTTTATACTCACGTCCTAGGAATTTCTTGCTCCCAACTCTTCCACTCTTAGGTCGCAACCTTCGAGTCATACTGATCTCACTCTCAGACCAGCGTCTTCGAGTTATACCGTCTCACTCTTGGACCACAATCCTCAAGATCTCGGTATCAGGGGAACTACTCATCCCCTCAGGAGAACAACATCCCCTCTGCCACTCTCGGAGCCCTCAGCCCCTCGAGCTATCGGTATTCAGGGGAATCACCATCCCCTCAGGAGCAAAAATCCTTAACGACTATAAACATCTCTCGACACAACTACCTCCTGTGGTCTGAGTATAACATTGCAATGTTACACCTGCCCACTCAACTTATATCCAACTGGATTAACCACCAAGCAGAGAAGTATCTGCTCCAACTGCATATGTCCACCTATCCGCCTCTCTAGGCCCGATACCTCTTGAGAATAATCTCATACCAGTCATCTACAACCGCTCCATCCTCTTAACATAAGGTGGAAAGTCCTCAACATCCGCAGCCCTTGACTGCACCCCGCCACATGCGGCACAACTGGAGCCTACACTGGTACCCCTCTCGGTAACCGCTCCAACAGCACGCCAACAGATCCGCCAAGCGATCATCTCGACCCTGGGCTCCACCTGCTGCAACCCCACACGTGGGTTCCCAGCACCCCCGGCACGCTCACCGGCTAATCCCCTCTGGTCCCTCCTGATACGCTTGCGACCCTCTGACGTACCTCCTCGTGGAACTCTGGACCACACACTCGCTGGCCTCGGGACTCGCCCGACAATGACCACGACCACGTCCCCGTCCACGACCAACTACTCAAACACTTTAACCACTGATCTTCCAAGAGCAGAAGCTAACAAGCAGAAAACAAATCAATACCACACAAAGAAACATAACAATAACTCACCGTGGAATCTCATTGAAGGCTCGAAGAGGATGTTCTAAGACTCCATGCCACACACAATTGACTAACTCACATAATCAATTCAAGCATGCAAATCCCAAACATCTACAGCACAAAGCCTAGTGAACCCAAACCTAGAACCGTAAGGGCTCTGATACCAAAATGAAACAACCCGACCCCTTTTTTTTTTTTAATAATTAAAAACAATATATAATTAAGCATCTCATACTACTTAATTAACCAACCCAAACCACAACTCAACATTAAACCAGCAATAACATTAAGCACAGCGGAAACATACCAATAATACAAAACCAACAAATCATCAATACTATAACATTCCTAACCATTCTATCCGGCAATCTACCATAACACTAACCAAGGTTCCAACAACATAACCAACAAGTCCAATAACACACAAACGAGACCCTAGATCATCCTCCTCCTCATCGCCATGATTCCACGATCACACTTTTGCCTTTACCTGCACACCACAAACAACAATTGAGATGCGTAAGTATTATCATAAATACTTAGTGAGGCCGTCCTCCCATCTACTAGGTTATACACACAAGCATATGAGACCCTCATGTTTAAGCAAAACAAACAACACACAACAATACATCAAACCAGGAAAACAAGTCTCGGCTGAGACCAGTGTCGACCGATGCCTCACGGTGTCGATCGATACTACAAACAATGGTGTCGACCGATGCTAAACAGTGTCGACCGATGCCTCTTCTGCAGACACGATCTGCGCGAACACGAACGTCGAACTCCCCTTCCAAATCATCTCGAATCCGTCTCAAACTCACCCAATTACCTCGGAAATCACTGGGAATCATAAAAGCAACGAACCCAAGCAACAAAACAACACAAACAGCAAAGAAAACACCCAAACAAGAGAGATCTCATGCTTAGATCAACCATGGTCAAGCACTCACCTTATCAACTGATTATAACAACCAATACAACCAGTTGAGACCCTCCTAACGTCTGAAACAGCCCAGAAACGCCCTATAACAAGCCACACAACCAAAAACGACTTATAGCAAAACTGGACAGAAACATCAGAAAAGAACAGTCTCAAAGACGAAACCCTAAAATAAAAACCAACCGTTAACTATCAAATCTCTCCGGTGAAAAGCTACCCCTAGACGTCACCAAGCCTCCCACAAAATTTCAGCACGATCAGGCACCACACGAGACCACGATCTCAGTTACAATCTCCGATGGTCCCAACTCGCGTCTGAGAAAACGTGTCTCACGAAACTGCCAATAACTCATCGAGTTTAAATCCAAATCTACTTCTGTAAGAAGGCGAATGACGATGAAAGACTTGGGAATAAACCTACCAAATTTCATTACCTTTGAGAACGATTTGATATGCCGAAACTGTTTCCTCCCAAACCCTAACGATTCTGATCTTTCTCTTTTAATCTCCTTCACACCACAATAGGCTCTCTCCTCTCTCTCTATCTCTGAAAACGGCGACAAGACACCCTAAAACCCTTAATTTATCGTTTCTCCACTTATAACACGATTTAGGGATTTTCCTTGAACCAAACCGAACCAAACAGCAATTAAAACGAACCGGACCAAACCAGAAAACATGGTGTCGATCGATACACCAAGAGTGTCGATCGACACCCACACCAAAACCTTAAAAATTGGTTCGCGGATGTTACAATAATTTAGGATTTTTTTTTCCTGTAACTAATCTAATATTTTACTGTATATGTATTAACGGGTTGAATCTAAAAATAGTAAATAAAGTTGATTTAATTACGACTGTAAAAAATAAATCATTTTCGATGGTATACAGGTGAAATCCTAGAAGTAACTTTCAAATACAAGTATACAATAAAAAAAAATAATAATAAATAAAAAATAAATAAAAATTAAAAAATTTAGTTAAAAAATTGTCCCGCGGTGTACCGCGGGTAAAAATCTAGTATATATATATTTCCAATTACACTGTACAGTATTATTTTCTTGATAAATCTCAAAACATTTATGTATATTTTGTGGAATAACAAAATATCTGTTAATGTTTTGTTTCCAAAATTTTGCAGTGTGAAGTTTTGTATCTTCTATTTATTTATTCTGATAACTTATTTGAAAACAAAAAAGAAACAGATTAACTCACATGAAAACATAATCAGTATTAAATTTTTTACTTAATACGCACTTATTGAAGAAATCATGCATAAACTTCCAGGTTCTATCCAAACCAGATTCTTTAACATCGCAAATCGTAAACAAAACAAATCAAACCAAAACATACATAACCAAACAACTCAAACCTCGTTTCCATTAAGAAACAAAGTTCGATATGTATATGATCATCACAAGATTCACGGTGCTACAACAACGGAAGATTTGACGGCGGCCACCGGGAAATCCAAAAGCACGATCTTGTCGATGACGGCAGTGAAAGCGGCTGAGAATTCAACGTGAAGAGGATGGCTCGTGAATGCAACGTAACCATCTTTGTTCTCAAAGGTCATCGAGAATGCGTGAGTGAATCCTTGTCTAAGCATCTCGTGACTCTCTTTATCTTCTCCCCTAATTAATAATCAAATCATCGTACGGTCATTACATAATAGATCCAAAAAAAAACTTTTAGAAACAAAAAAATAAACAAATGACAAACCATTCGAAAGATTTGACAGTATCGATCTGAGAGACAAGGTTCTCCAAACCCTTCAAGATCTCATCAACCTTTGTATCTTCCTTAAACTTCACAACCACCAAATGCTTAAACCCTGAAGTTGCCATTCCTTTCTTCGTTAATTACTTTTATTACTTTTAGCTGCACTTACTTTTACATATACACACACTCATGTTGAAGCATTTCTTATATAGAGGTGGAGATTCCTATGTGTATGTGCTCACATGTGAAGATGTACGTGTGTGAATGCACACGTGTGTGTGTCTGTACACATGTGTGTGAACAATAATGCTTTTTTGCTGTGCTTGATTTCAATGTACAATCTTCTGTCTGCTTCTGACATTACCTATATGACTCTTTGTCTCTGAATTTAAACATATTTTTTCTTTGTATGGCTTTCGTTTGTTTTTGACAACTTGCATGTTTTGTCAGGTTATAATTTGTATTTCGAATTTCTAGTCCGAATTTTTAGGTTACGAATACTTTTTGACGTTAAGTGGGTTTGGATGTCTGTGTTCTCATCTCATTCACCAAATGAAGATAACTTGTGTAGCTGTGATGCATAGCCGCACTAGCTAGCTAGGGCGTACCGCGTACCACACGAAATCGAGTACGGTCGGAGATTTATTTTTAATGAAAACAACATAAACAAGTAACATGACTAGTCTAGACAAACCAATTTCTATAAACTTTGTTTATGTTGTTTTTTTTTCTTTTTGGGAGAAAACTTTGTTTCAGTTGTTTTAATTGATATAATATTAGTGGAATCTATATAACTTCAACAGCCATATTTTAATATTTTTCATATTTTGAGCATCTTGTTTTAACCGCATTAACATACCAACTGAAGTTATAGAATTTGGGATGAGTGAAGAGTTCAACGAGTTTATTTCACAACAAAATACTGACGCTAATGGGTTTTATGCCTAGGTAGTTCTAGCTATACCAAATAAATCGTATCACAAAAGTTTCATTTTAGTTGGAATATTTTGTTGTCATAGCCGAAAATAGTGTAATTTTATCTAACTTTTTCAATTACTTTAAACTTATATATTCGCATACTAATGTATCCATGCACATTCTATTTCTATATTATACCAATTAGAAATACAATCATAGTAGCAATTCATGTCTAATACATAAAATATTCTTGGATATATTCGATAGTACTTTCAACCTAAGTTTCACAGTGAATTACAATAATTTTTTTTTTACAGAAGTAATATTTTTCTAAACACTAAATATTCGTCAGCGAGGTTAGTTTCTCGTTTGAGGTTACCAAGACATCATATTTTTTCCTTTTATTAAAAAACTTTTGAATTTCCCAACCGAATAATCTTACCATTAGTAAGAAAAACAACAGACCGTTAATAACCTCTTAACGTATCTCATCGATAATGACAAAAAATTAGCGCGTGATAGGTTGGTTCAATCGTTCTCTCTATGGCCATGTATTGTTATTTTTATTTGGAAACATAAAATTATGAAAGGTTTAATGGCGACATAAATATTGGTCACGGAGGTGTTTTAATTTATTGTATGGTGATGTCGAGAAATGATTCCGTCAAGTACTCTCAAGTCTTAATTCTTAAGTCTCATTTGAGAATGTCCTACAACAAGGCGTACCCACGAGAACTGAAAATAACCACACATAGACTTTTTCTTTTCTTTTGTAATATTCTCCGTATACATGCATGTATTCGATCAAACTCTCGAATATATCAGTTGTAAAAAGAAAGAAGGTATTCATAATGGCAAGCCGGCCGATATTGTTATAGAACAAAACAATAATAATTAAGAACATCCGTCAATTTTGGCCCGTGGGATTCATCAGAAGAAGAAAAAGATGCGTAAATTTGATTTTAACCAAGACCGATGTTGACAGGAAAAAAAAAAAAACGAAACCACACCAAAGTGGAATCTGTTGACTTTGGTAATTTCTCTTACTCCATATCTATAAAGGATTTGAATATGATAATTACTCAAAAAACTTAATAAAGGTATTCTTAAATATCTTTTATTTTGATGTATATGATGATTTAATAAAGAGTTTCTCTCTCTCTAAAATTTCTCTCCTCCTCTCTAGACAACTTTTTCTGGGCTCGTCGTTTGCCTCTCCGGTTTGCCTTTCTGGCGCCGGAGAGGGCTTCTTCTTTTTAATTTTTCTTTCTTTTAAGCCTTCCTTCTCCGTCACATCCTCCATATGCTTAGCTGTCCTTCATCTTTGGTCTGGTCTTTGGTCTTCTTAGCGGTGGTTTCCGGTGAAGATCTCGGCGCGTGAAGCGAAGTCTCGTCGGGGTGGGGTCGCTAGAGCTTCTACGGTGAAGTTGCTTGAGGACGGTGACGAATCTGTGGATAGATCTGGCAGATCTGGGTTGGCGACTTCGTGCTCCGGTGGTCTCTCCGGTGGGTTTGTTTGTCTGTGGTGAGTCGTGAGAGTCGGAGGGCTTCTTGTGCTCTCCATGGATCGATTTTTGGTGTCTCTTACACCGGATCTGGTCCTCTCTCCTCCAGCCGAGGCGTGGCTTTGTTGTAGGGCTTGGTTCGGTGAAAGGTAAGGTTGGGCGGCGCTTAATGGAGGTCTTGAAAATGCAAGGAGAAGGCAGTGGTGGGTAAGTCTTCTTCTCCGGCGACAGCGGTGTGGTTGTGTCTCCTTCCCGATGCGGCTGTGGCTTCATTTTTTGGTGGGTCGAGAAGCTTCTGATCAAGTCGCGTTTGTTCGCGGTGGAGCTTCTTTCGGGGCTCACTCACCCAATCGAAGCTGCGGTTCGCGGCGGAAGTCAGTGGGAGACAGGAGGGTGTGTTGCTTTGTTGCGGTGGTTAGCCAAGGATGTTATATCTCTTGGGCTTTCGTGGGTTTTGGTTTGTGGAGGGTGAAATGAGCCACCATCCTCTATTAGCTGCCACGAATTTGCCTCCCCGTGACCGGATCTGAAGAGTCTTACCTGGGGTCGCGGTGGTTGCTGTAAGAAGAAGAGGGGTGTTAGTTTTGAGTGAGCGGGTTGCTAGGTTGGGACCTGTCTTCGCGGAGCCTTTGATCGGTGGCTTGAGCATGCCGGAAGATCGGTAGCGGGTCAGGAGGGTCACCGGAGAAGAAGCTGCGATGGAATTTGGTTGCTTCCGTCAAGGTTTTTATCTGGTGTTCCCGACGCAAAGCTGTCGTTCTTGCACCCACTGGCATTAGTGTTTGAGTCTCTGTCATCGGTTATCAGCAAGTTCCGATCCCCTTTTCCGGCAACAGATTTGATTTTCCGATGTACCTCTTTTTGTAACTGTTGGATACTTTGTAATTTTTCAAGGCCTAGCCTACTTTCGTGGGAGGCTTATTAATGTGACATTAAATATAAGTTAAAAAAAAAAAAAAAAAATATCTTTTATTTTGTGTTGTCCAAAAAAAAAAAAAAAAAAAATATCTTTTATTTTGTTTGGAACAAGATCTGAGAAAAATCGTCGGGAACCCAATGGAAAGAGAAACATGGTGCATGGATGTGTGTCAGCTCAACATCTTTTTGGCACCCTTTTTACAATAAAGTTTGATTCAGCCATACTATTTCTTTCCTTTTTTTTTTTTTGCTGGGATCATTCTTGCGGTCTTTCTTCTTCTAATCTCAAGTCACATGAAACTTGGACCCATCAATTTTATTTTCTTCATTATTTCCCTCTTAAAAAGATATGATTATAGTAGCATGTGGCCATGCTCTTAAATCAATTCCCACTGAAAATGACATCATATCGACCCCCTTGCCTAACATTATTGGTACTTTTTCGAGAAACAAAAATATGGAGGAGGTTTTCAAATGCAATGTCTGATTATAAAATTTTATCCTTGATAAAATACATTTTTTATGCTTGAGATTTGTCACATTTTATCCCAAAATCTCGTTCACTCTGTTATTTAATTGACCTACGTGTAGGTTTTACCTCAAGAAAAGTGCTTAGGTGAGGGTTGTGAAATGTCAACAAAGGAATTTGGAAAGATCCTTCGTTATGTGAAGAGACGATTGTTACATCAAGATGGAATAGTCAAAGGATTAAAGGAGAAACTATTAAGAGGTAATCCAAACTGGGGCAGATTATTGGGAAGCGATCGGTCGAAACCGTTGATTGACAAATCAAAAATAAAATAAAAAACTATATCAGAATGGACTGATCAGAGTGTTCGTTGCCTATGTCTTCTTTGTCAAAATATGTATACTACGCGAGTTATTATTCTTTGTTACTACTAAAACAAACAATGACCAACTCTTATCTTCTGTTGGGCTTTTACTTATTTCCATCTGTAATGTGACACCTATCCTTTCCAGCCCATATAAGAAAAATCATTATGTTAAATGTATATATGTTTTGCTACTTTGGTTTATGGAGCTGGCAATTCCCATATTTGGCATGAAACTCTTTTTTCTTGATTACCAAAAAGTTGGAGGACTTTGACCTATAATTTCCCCAAGGATCTTGTCAAAACTACTGTAATTTATAGGCCAATCCGTCCCATCACCATTGGTTCAACGTCATCACACTAATTAAAAAAAACTAAAATACTTAGCCGGGAAAAAGAACAAATCCAATATCATATTCATACCATTGCGAAACATAACAGGAAATTTTAATAGTGATGTATGATGTATCTTAAACTTTCATTATATGTTGCTGTCAAAAAAATAGATAACTAGTATATTCCTTTTTATGCTTTGGTAATGATAAAAAGTGATATCCGGTTCGATTATGATTCCAAACCCGTGTACCAAATTCCATTTTGGCAACAATAGAAAAATAAAATATCTCGAAACTTAGGCCCTCAATGATGCATTCTTTGTAAACCAATAGAGTTTTTTTGGGTTGAATGTAATTTTACATTTTTTTCAAAAAAATAAAAATGATATCTGAGTTTTCTTTTTCTAATATTTCTTCTAAGTATTTTAATTATTAAACCGTATTTTGATTTTTTTTTTTATGATAGCCGAGTTTTTTTTTTTTCTAACGTAAAGGTTATGTAATATTGGAACACATTATGACTTAAATTTTCAATCATCAGATTCTAACTAAATTGACTAAATAGAACTAAATTTTTTAGTTTGGAAATATTCAGACGCCAGCTTGATAAATGAAGTTTTGTTTCTTGTAGAAGATTAGTCTATAACAGAAATCCAAAATTAGGTGGTTGAAAAAGGCAACTCGATCGTGTGGTTTTTCTGCAAGTCTCTTTAAAAGTTGTTTAAGCAAACCGTAGTCCACTAGTTTTCTCTAGTTTAGGGTTCAATCAACCTGAGCTTTGCATTTGCCAAAATTGACTATCAATAACGACTGGTGCATGATAACAAAACTCAAAGCACTTTCAAAGCCTTTTATCTAATTTGAAATTGCTCAACTTAGTTTAATAATGTTCGTAACTATACAATCAAAAAGCGTAAATTGTGTATCTTGTCTTGAAGTTGTTGCTAATATGATTTTTTTTCTTCTATATAGAACGTCCTTAAAGCAATAAAGCTTGTCTTTTATGTATAGAAATGTGTTTAAAAAAATCTAACATGGGGTTGGTAATCTATTAGGTTTAGTAGATAAGCCTTAATTATTGTGTTAGCAATGAATGTATGAGCTGGCTATCCAAAAATGTAAGATCGGGAGCAAGCACCAATGCACGATGGATGTTTTTTTTTCCTTACTAAGAAATATACGTACGTCAAAAAAATATCAATTTTGATGAAAAGCTGGAAGCAGAGTCGTCGCTAAATTTTCAAGGGCCACAATCAAATAAAAAAAGTAGGCTGAATTTTTGTGAAACTGAGCTAGAGGTAGTTCAAACACGAGATAAAAAAGTCTTCCTTAAAACTCCTGACCACTAGACCAAAGAAACTTTTGAAAAAATAGAGCCGAAATTTGTATATAATATATACGGCCGCAAGCTAATGCTTCATTGGCTTGGCCTATAGGCCGGTGTTTGTACTGGAAATTGCACAACACTAAGTAAATAAAGATTTTTGGGGGAAGAGTGAAGTTGGTTCTTTTATTGACGATTTTAACGTGAGTTCGTCATTAAAACGAGTCAAGATTGAGCTCGTCAGTTCACAGGAGAACTAACAAGCTAATAATGACGAGCTCGGAAGCTAAAAGGAATTATACAGAAAACAATAACGGTTTTAAACGCAAAGTATTGCTCTATGTGTCTTGTCCGAGGGTCAGGATCCTCATCTCAATAAATGTATGATGTTATTTATAGGCGAGTGTAGAACTAGGGTTCCCAACGCGAAATGCCGAGATTGTCCTTTGCAGAATGTTAATGACCTGCTCCAAATTTTGTCGGGCCGAAATCATAATTAATGAGTCTTGTTGGGCCGAGTGGAATATTGGGCGCAGCCCATGTCCAACAATAGTCCCCCCCTTAGTCCGGAGAGCGACAGTTCTTCTGCGATCAGCGGGCGTGCTTGAATTCTATGAATATGCCTGCTCGGCACAGATCGTCTCGGGTTGCATGTAAGTTTGCTGATGATCGGCGATCGGCGAGACTCCACAGTTGGAGATCGGCACGGCGCTGATGTGGAATCGGACAGGGGTCGCCGTGATGACTTTACTTTGAGCGGGTTCGATCGATTTTGCTGGGCGTCGTCGAGGATCGCCGCACAAGAGAGTGATCTAGGTGAGATCGGCAGATTTAATGATTCTAGGGGGGATCGAAGATCGGCCGATTGAGATAGGTTTTGAGAGAAACCGAGATGAATTGAGCGGCGGTAATGAGCTTGGCGGTGAGCTCGGCGAGATGAGCGGAGATAATGAGTTGAGCGGTAGTAATGAGCTTCGGCGGTGAACTCGGCGAGATGAGCGGAGGTAATGAGCTCGGCGGTGTGCTCGGAGAGATGAGCGAAGGTAATGAGCTCGGCGGTAAGCTCGGCGAGATGAGCGAAGGTAATGAGCTCGGCGGTGAGCTTGGCGAGAGTGGGATTTAGGTCAGCGAGATTGAGATTGAGGTCGTCACCGAGATTGAAGTCGGCGAGCGAGAGAGTGAGATTGAGGTCGCCACCGAGAGTGAGATTGAGGTCGGCGAGATTGAGATTGAGGTCGGCGAGTGAGTTTGAGGTCGCCACCGAGAGTGAGTTTAAGGTCGCTACCGAGAGTGAGATTGAGGTCGGCGAGATTGAGATTGAGGTCGGCGAGTGAGTTTGAGGTCGCCACCGAGAGTGAGTTTGAGGTTGCCACCGAGAGTGAGTTTGAGGTCGCCACCGAGAGTGAGATTGAGGTCGCCACCGAGAGTGAGATTGAGGTCGGCGAGATTGAGATCGAGGTCGGCGAGTAAGTTTGAGGTCGCCACCGAGAGTGAGATTGAGGTCGGCAAGCGAGAGAGAGTGAGTGATTTTGAGATCGGCGGATGAGATCGGCGGATGAGATCGGTATATGAGATCGGCGGATGAGGTCGGTGAATTGAGTTCGGATCTCACGCGATCGAGAATGATTCCGAGGTTGGTTCTATGTGCAAGGAAGGAGATCGGCAAGAAAATGTTGATCTTGCGAGTGAGAGGAGAGATCAGCGAACGAAGATCGGCAATTGTGCGCTAGATAGAAATTGTCAGATCGACGAGATGAGATTGGTGTTCATGTTGTGCGCTTACGTCCCATGTCTTCTCATGGGAGCGACAAGGAGAAATTTGATCGTCAACTTGAGGATGGCACTTAAGAGAGCGCGGGAGAAGGTTGTGAGGTCAGCGCCAAGCTGGAGAGTGGAGATCGGCATCAAACTTGAGAATGCAGGTCGGCACCAGGTAGAAGGGTGGATGTCGCCATCGAGAGTTGAGGTCTCCACCGAGAATGAGTGGAGGTCTCCACCGAGAATAAGAGAGTAGGTCTCCACTGAAGACAAGAGTAGAGTTGCCACCATGAATGAGAGTGGAAAATGAGATGGAAGGAAAGCGCAAGAGCGTCGAACGTGAATGCGACGAGCGTGAGGGTAGCGAGCGCAAGAGCGTGAGTGAGCAGCGAGCGTCGAGCGTGAGGGCGCCGAGCATCGAGTGTTAAGAGCGTAGAGCGTGAGGGCGTCTAACGTGAGAGCGGCGAGCATGAGGTGAGAGCATGAAGGCAGCAAGCTTGAGTGCGGCAAGCATGAGGTAGGCGAGCGCGAGAGCGTCGAACGCGAGGGCGTTGAGCGCAAGGGCTTCAAACATTAGGGCGTTAAGAGTGAGAGCATCGTTGAGCGCGAGAGTATTGAGCATGAGAGAGTCGTCGAGCGTGAGCGTTGAGCGAAGGCATTGAACGCAAGGGCGTCAAACGCGAGGGCGTTGAGCGAGAGAGCGTTGTCGAGCATGAGAGCGTCGTCGAGCGTGAGCGTTGAGCGAAGGTGTTGAACGCAAGGGAGTTGAGTGCGAGAGCGTCGAACGCGAGGGCGTTGAGCGAGAGAGCGTCGTCGAGCGTGAGAGCATCAGCGAGCATGAAGGCGTCAACCGTGAGGGCGTTGAACGAGAGCGCGTCGTCGAGTGTGAGAGCGTCGTCGAGCATGATAGCGTCGTCGAGCATGAGGGCGTCAAACGCGAGTGCGTTGAGCGAGAGCGTTGAGCGCGAGGACGTTGCCGTGAGGGAGCGAGCTTATGTTTCATATGCAACTCGTTTTGGAAAAGTGGTGGGCGAGATAGACTCGCCGTACCTTTAGGTGCGGCTTTTCTGTCCGGCTTATCCTGTGGGTGTTTGGGGTTGCAAGAACTTGCAAGCCGGAGCTTGGCTTATTAGTTCAGACGCCCTTAAGCTAGTGCGAGACTTGCTCGACTTTTTGCTTGGTTTCGAGATGTATTTTACGGGGCGAGACGTCTCTCGGCTTACCCTGTTATGTGTTTCGAATACCAAGTTTTAGGTTGGTAGTTGAGATGAGCTTGTCGTACCTTTTAGGTGCGGCCCTGGTGTCCGGCTTACCCTGTGAGTGCCACGAGGTCGGCAAGAGTGTGCAAGTAAGAAGTTGGCTTATTCAAACTTGACCGCCTGCTAGCTGAATGCGAACTTGGCTTACGTGTGTTTTACGATGAGAAATTGATATGTTTATTGAGATCGGATGGGAAAGTAGAGAGCTCGAAGGTATAAGAACTGTGGATGAGAGCGGCACTCAGTAGATGCAAAATGTTGATGAACTAGTCAGCGCTAGGTTTGTTGATGCGGAGATCGAGTGTTGATGAGCTAGTCGGCATACGCGGGATCGGCGCGAGATATTGTTTTGAGGTTGGCCCACTTCTTAGCTCTCTAGAGCTCACACCTTGCGTGTTTGGAGCTCAGCCAGTAGTGGTGGAGTCTCTCGAGATTGATACTCATGTGGTTGGTGCTAGAATGGAGCTGCTTGAGGTTGGCGGCTATGACGTCGATGAGATTGGTTTTTGCAAGGCTGGTGTAGCTTTCTCTCGACATAACGGTTGTGGAGTTGTCGTCGATTGTGAGAGCGGAAGTCGCGCAGTTTGGTACTCTTGCGAACAACATTTCATTGGAGTGGTAAGAGTCTTACCAACATTAAACGTGATTTTAGCAAAGTATCTTGATCTTGCTTCAGAATGCTCGACAAGTCTGTATATTGGCTAATCAGCAACGGAGATGAGCTCGACAAGTCAGCAGCGGAGAAGACTCTAACGGGTTGCCAAGAGAAACAAGCTCGCGAGATCGGTTGCTCACCATGTCGGCATGTCTCTACGAGGTATTCGAGAATTCCAAAAGACTAGCTCTCGCGACATCGGCGAGTTCGTCATGAATTTTTTAGGGTTAGTTCTACAAGGGGTAGGAAGGTATCCTCGAGCCAAACTATTGGAGAGTTCAACCAGGTTATGAGCATGGCGTCGTTCGGCTATCTGTTTGTCCTGGTTTTCGAGATGCTTGATGATGGTGACCTGGAGTTGCATTTTCGTTAGGATAAGTATGTAGACGATGTCGCCACTGGTTGTTGGCAATAGCTAGAGTTAGGGTTTGTCGATGCTCGTCACGTGTGGCAGCAAAAGGTTGGATTGGCACGTCCGACGTTGGAGCTATGGTAATGTTGTTTTCTGGTGCCTTCGATCGTTGTTGCTACGGTAGGTGGGAACGTTCGAGGTCTGGTGCGTCCCAATGGTTTTGGTCCAGAGGCATGGTTGGCGTGCCGAGCGCTGGTAGCATGGTGGCAGCAGTTTCTTCTTCACTTATTTCCTCATCATAAAATTCTCTAGTCCAGTGGTTGAGTAACTTGTTACCCTCATCATAAAAGGTAAACTTTCTCTCTCTATTCTTTTTACTTTTGTGTCTATGCTTTCTCTCTCTTCTCTCTTTTGCTTGGTCTCCCTCTTAACCCTAAGTCGCCGCCGTACGAGCTGCTTTGTGTTAGGTCGCCTATGGTCGGCCGAGAAGATCTTTTTCCGGTTAATGATTGCCACGAGCGGGCGGTCGCAGATGATCGTATTTGTTTGATTTGTGGTTATGGCGGCCTCGAGATCGGCGAGGGTGAGGTGGACCTCGCTAGGATCGGAGGGCGGCATCTCGAGGTAGGACCGACGGCTTTGAGAGAGATGGTGGTCGGAAATCAAACAAAATCTAGCAAGGTCGGCGGTTCCAACGCTCACCCTAGGGAGGTCGACAATAAAGCGACGATTTCTCGTATTTGAGTTTGGTGGTGACGAGCTCGGCGGTGATGTGGTCGATGACAAGCTCGGCGGTGATGTGGTCGGCGGTTGGTGAACGAGATCTGTGAGGCCTATGGTTACCGGTTCCGATGTTTGCCCTGGCGATCTCAAGAGGAGCGGACTAGGAAACGAGCTCCAGGTCGGCTCTCTTCGGACCTGTGGGCGGCGTGATCTTGAGAGTTTTGTTGAACGGAAGTCGGTGATGTTCTCTGGTTCTGCCAGTCGCGTGGTCGGCAATTTGGGATTGGAGATGGTAGGTCGCTGCGATATGGATCGAGGGAGCGATCTGGATTTATTTGGCAAATCTGGTAGTTTTCGTTGTATTGAGAGATTTCAGAGGTCGACATTTCCTCCATGGTCGGCATTTCCTCCATGGTCGGCACTTCCTCCATGGTCGGCGGTTTATCAGGTTTTGGTGGGATGTGTTCTAATTCTGGGATCGACACTTCAGCGAGAGTTGTCGGATATGGATTCAAGAGTGGGTTACCGAGTGAAATTGAAGGTCGGCGCCGATCTGATGAGGTTATCCCGTCGAGAGGAACTTTTGGCGTGATTAGTGACGAGACCGAGATTGGAATTGTGACTGAGAGGAGAGATCAGCAAAAGGAGAATGATTTCGCGGATGTGGATCTTCATGAAGGCGGCACAATTGTTGGGGATGATTTTGCCGAACGTCGGGTCGAGGTCGCCACATGTATGGGTGGCAAGTCCCTAGTCGAGTTCGGCGATTCTCTGATGGGAGCGCGTAGGTCTGGTGAGATCGATCTCCGAGGGTGGCACGATCTTGTCGATGATGGCGCCAATCTTAATTGGTCCAGCGTGCCTGCGAGTGAATTTGAGATGGGTCTTACGACCGGTATGGCAGTTCGGCAAGAAGAGATCGACATTGTGAGTAGTGGTAATGAGCTTGGCAATGATAAGCTCGGCAGTGGTGTTGAGATCTTCACTAGAGTTCGTCATGAGTCTTGAATCTTTGTGGAAATGCGGACCATCGGTCTTGATTCGTCAAAAAGAAGCGCTCTACTCTTGCCCCACGGTGGGCGCCAATTGTTTGTATTGGGGATTGCACAACACTAAGTAAATAAAGATTTTTGGGGGAAGAGTGAAGTTGGTTCTTTTATTGACGATAAAAACGTGAGGTCGTCATTAAAACGAGTCAAGATTGAGCTCGTCAGTTCACAGGAGAACTAACAAGCTAATAATGACGAGCTCGGAAGCTAAAAGGAATTATACAGAAAACAATAATGGTTTTAAACGCAAAGTATTGCTCTATGTGTCTTGTCCGAGGGTCAGGATCCTCATCTCAATAAATGTATGATGTTATTTATAGGTGAGTGTAGAACTAGGGTTCCCAACGCGAAATGCCGAGATTGTCCTTTGCGGAATGTTAATGACCTGCTCTAAATTTTGTTGGGCCAAAATCATAATTAATGAGTCTTGTTGGGCCGAATGGCATATTGGGCGCAGCCCAAGAAGAATCCAAAGATAAATATCAAAGATAAATATCTTGAATTTAAAAGTCCATAAGAAGTTAATATAAGGATAAGTTCTGTTGGGTTATTCAAAATGGGTACATTTGGTTGAAGTCGTCGTGAGAATAAAGAAGACATGGAAGCTACGTTCCAACTACTTGTTCATTTAATTAGCTAATAAATATAACTATACAAAATGTTCTCTCCATTATTGTCATGGAAGTCATGTTCACATTCACATTTACTCAATACATAAAATAATATGACTTGACCCATAGCTTAGCTTGACTTATACATATGTGACCCCTTTCTCAATATAGTATACCTAAACAATTTCCAACAAAAACAAATTGCTAATAACAAGAACAAAATACATGTGGGCAACGAGTTTCACAGATCAGATCAAAGTCACATGCCAAAGTTAATAAATACTAGATAATTCTTTCATGGATATATATCAGTTGACATATTCACCCGGAGAAGAAGATAGGGTTGTAACTGATGGGCAAAAGAACTTACCATTCTAAAACTTCGTGATTTTTTTAACGTACAGTTTCATTGAGATACGGTAAGTTTTACCATGGATGAGTAGTTGATACAGCAGTCTGATCAGGACATTTTGTATAAGATTCAAGTTTTACTATATCTCAATTATTAAATAACATTTGGACCGAGTAGCCAAACAAATTAACCTCATAGCATAGTTGACTAGTTGCTGTTAGTATATAAATATACATAAGCATTGGTGTTTGTTCTCACGTCAGTCTGCTGAAATCATCTCCTTCAATAAAACTACGTCATGTGGATGACGTCGATGTATCCGACGAAACTAATGCCGTTTCCATTGGTGCATTTAGTCGCCATTCGCCAGCTACATCTCAATTATTTCCATCTTTAAACGTTGAAAAATTCTTCAGATCTTACTTTTCCAATATGAATCTAGTACCTAATAACTTTGCTTTTGTCTGGTCTAAACATAAAAATCTATTTATAATTTGAACCAAAACTCACTACAAACTTTACATTTTACCATTAAAGACATCACATCCACGAACGATCAACATTTTAGTGGAGTGTTTTCACTACAAAACAATGAAAATGATCATATTTAAGTTGTGAAACTTGTTACATTAAGCAATACAAATTAAACTACAACTACTTTGTACGATTTATCTTTATGAATTTAAGAGCATTCATTTTGGGGTTTAGCTCAGAAGTCTCTCTAATCTATCTGACTTTTTGTAGGAACATATTTTTCTGTTAGATTCCTCCTCTCCTGTCTTATATGCACAAGGAAAATTGTTAAGTATTCCAATAGACTTAGTTAAAAAGAAAAATTATGTGATAATTAAGCCAACCGCGTAGATTGATTAGTGTAATAGAAAACAGATAATTTCTGCAATAATTAAAAATAGTTACTATATAATTAAGCCAGCCGCGGGAAAAGGTATATAAAATGAATTATTTCTATACATGACAGATCATATGCTAAGGTCAACACCTAATCTATCTTTCCTATATCTCTTTTTCTTAGATACACCCATAGGTGAAGCCGAGCGCACATGTCCTAAATCGAAATTATAGTTTTTCATTTTCTTGTTAATATATACCCTAGTGTATGTATAAATATATTTGATAAACTCAAAAGTGGTGAAGTCATTTGATAACGTGTATGTACAACTTGTTCCTATAAATTCTGATCTCCCTATCCGTTCAAAATTAATAGCAGAGAGAAGAGACTTGAGAAGAAGAAGAAAAAAAAGAAGAGAAACGAGAGAAGAAAGACACAGACACACACACACAAGTTCACTCTACTCAATGGAAATGAACTCCCCACACGATAAGGCGGTGCAAGCTATCCTTTATGGACATAGCTGCGCCATGCGGTTGAAGATGCGACTCGACCATTCAAAAATGGCTGAGAGCGGACCGGTTTCAAGTTATGATCTTGCTAAATCGATCGTCGATTGCTTTTCCAATGCCATTTCAATCTTATCTGTTAAACCAAAATCCGAAGATGAACAGTTTTCTGATTTATCTTCAAGGGATTCTTCTCCTCCACCACCACAGGGGAGCCCCTCCAAGAAAAGGTATGATTTCTTTTTTAAGTTTGTTTTTAGTGCTTTCTTTTGTTTTTTTCTCCAAAAGATTCAACATGATTTATATTTTCAATGAATATTTAATATATATATATATATATTTGTTAGATGTTAAGAATATATATATTTTTGTTAATTATAACTGAAATTACAACATTATATGTTGATTTTATGCTGATATTTTCATAATACTCATGCTTACAGGAAGATCGAAAGTACAAATTCAAGTGCAAATTGGAGGGACGATTCACCGGATCCGATTTACTATGATGGGTATCTTTGGAGGAAATATGGCCAAAAGTGTATTAAAAAATCTGCTCACCAAAGGTAATAATAGATATAGTACTCTAGCTATATTTTTGTTCTTGTCCGATCACCAATACAATTCTAATTTGGTGTTTGATGTTACAGGAGCTACTATAGATGTTCTTACAACATAGATCATAACTGTGGAGCAAGAAAGCATGAACAAAAGATCAAAGACAATCCTCCCGTTTACCGAACCACTTACTTTGGCCAACACACTTGCAAGACCAATCATAATCTGGATGCTATTTTTACTGCCGTTCAAGAACCCGTAGATGATTTGAAAAGTGCCCAAATGATCAGGTTCGGAAAAGATATCGATCAGGAGAAGGAACACCACTCAAATGGTTTCTCCTTGTCAGTTAAACATGAAGACGAAGAGAGCATCAGAGAGCAAACCATGGATCAGTACCATGAGATGGCCAGTAATAACCAAGATTGTCAACATGTGATTAAAGAAGATCTATCGTCACCATCAGGTTCTTATCCTCCTCCATCGTCATCTGGCAGTGAAAGTGCTGAGTTTGACTCAGATTTGTTATTTGACAACCAAGACTTGTGGGATCTTTATGATCAGTTTAACTTTTGATTGTGCTTAGATTTTTCAGCTAACTATTTTTAGAAATGTTTTTTTATAATGAGAATCTGTATTTGAGAGTTGTGGCTATTTATGTTATTGAATAGTTCTGTTGAGCAGAGGTAGATTATGTAAAATCGGATTTTGTCAGATTAATTGTCTACCAAGTTTTAATATTATGTACAAACGAACAGTATTTTATTTGGCATCAAATTAGAAACAAAATACGTACTATGGAACATTTCGATCAAAATATTTTGTTTAACCTTTTTATGTATTTTTTTTTTTTTGTAAATGTTTTCTAATGATTAATTTCACTGATTTAAGTTAATAACAAAATATCGGACCTAGGCCAACAAGTTAGATTGATCATTTTCTCGTTGATGGTCAAGTGATTCCTCTATTGACCTACCGACACCATATGCCCTTTGTGATTTATCTCCTTATTTGAACACTTCTCGGCGTAAAACGGTAGAAGTAATCTTGTATGTTTGATTTATTTTATACGCATTGGTATTATTATTCTGAAGAGTTCTACCATCTTCCTTTTCCAAGATTTCGATGATATGATGTAACATTACAACTAAGTTCTTTTGACAGAGATTAGAAATATACTAGAAAATAAATTAATAAAAACTGTGACTATTGGAATCATTAATATTAAGGTATTTAAAACGTTACAAATGTCAATGATGATAATATTTTCCTTTGTTTGTTAATTTTAAGATAAAATATTAAATACTGTATTTTGTATTATGGTGTATTAAGATTTCATCAAGAAGTAGCATATATATGCCCATATAATCTACTTTGAAATTTTAAATATATAACACAAAGAGGATTTATGCTAAAAAAGGAATGGAGTTGTGTGTGCACTCTTCACTCCATTATTAGAAAGTCTTATGAATAAGAAAAAGAGAAAGAAAAAAAATCTCAATTGAGAGATTTTCTCTTTACAAATGCAACTCTCCACCTTTCTCGTGTATTATTTTTTAATCTAAATTTTATTTCTTTTTTTTTGTACTTGTGGCAAAAAAAAAAAAAAAGGCTAAAGGAACTAGATTATGCAACTTTAAGAGTAGGTGAACCATTGTGAAGTAGTCTTCCACGGCCTTTGTGGTAGGTATCGATCTGTAGGCTAGAAGGATATTGCGGATGCTTCTATAAATCTGATGGAATAAAGACATAACCATGTGATGACTCACTCCTTTCTTTTCATAAGAAGAAAATCGTAGTTAGCATAGTACGAATGTACGATGTTTCAAATTTTGTGGAAACTCTTGGAGTTTTTGACAATAACCATGTGCTGAGTGTTGACCAATCTGCAAACATGCAAGGAGACTGACCAAACCAAAGCATAATCATGCTATGTGCCAAATTTCCTCTGAGAAGGTAAAATGTAATAGCTGAAGCTTGCAATCCCTAAGGTTGAAAGCTTCCTTTCTAGCAGAACAAGAAAGCCAGGTGTGTTATCTCACGAATTACTTGATCTCTCTTCAATCTTCAGATGTATTTAATTACAGGCCCCAACTATATCCTTTGGGGGCCCTGCAGGATCCTCATATATCTGACAAGTTTTCTACCCAAGATTATTTGGTATCATTTCAGACCCTAGCTAAATAAAAAACATCATACGTACAGTATACAGTAGTTACTAATTATGAATAATCTTACTATTGCACAAATACCATATACTATTAAAATTTAATTTTGTTGATTGGAAATATTTGTGCAAGTCTGTTTTAATTAATTATATTCAGATATGCATATAATGCATTGAACGTGTATAAAATCACTATAAATTCTAGTGATTAAACATTCATGAAAGGCCAAGTGCAAACTCTGAAGTGTTACTGTTGAAACTTGAAACTGTCGACAGTCGTATGTCGCTTCTTGGTTAGATCAGATGTATACTAGTTTATTTGAATTATTCTCTACGAGTCACGTCTGACTGCACATGGACCTGAATGCTACAATATTTGTTTGTTCCCTTAGCCAAGGAAATCATACTGTCATATACACCTCTATACTCACGTGGTTCTGAAATGATGAACTATTATGATGTGCATGATGCCACACCTATTGATGACGTCGATATTCTACGTAACCTAACGCAGGTTCCATGCCCTTATCCTTTTTGGTTACATTATTATTTGCTAAATATAAATTATACTACCAGTTGTCTTTCGCATCTTATTATAAGAAAAGCAAAATTGACATATTGTTTCCGAAGTAATAGTACTGGTCGATCTGGACGAACTACTAGATCAAGTTGAAACTTGAAAGTATATTAATACAAATCGTTTCCTATATATATAAATAATGCCAGATGAAAAGTAAAAGTCAACTACTGTCTATCCTTTCTATCTAATTTTTGATTAGTGAGATGGAGCACATGTTTATTTTTGTTTGTCGGATTCTTAATCCTTATCATAAACCATTATTTTATTATGCTTATGTAATAAACAGTGGCGGATCTAGCCAAAGTTTAGATCAGGTGCAAAAGGTGCAAAAATTAATTAGTTTTAGAGGGGGTTTGAACACCTCACCTCATTAATTATGTGGTGCATTCATTACCACTGCACCACTTATACCAACAATATTTATACTAAATCAAACAACTTTTATATTTCATCTGGTGCAGTTGCACCCCCTCCAACCTATGTGGGTTCATCCCGGTAATAAACATAAGGAATGTTTAATATAAGAGGCATTCTCAAAAATACCCCTTTTTCCATATCTCTTTTTAAAAATACCCCTTCATGTTGACCATTTTTAAAACTACCCCTCTTTATATACAAAATGACCAAATTACCCTTTTTGAGTGACAGCAAGAATGTACAGTCATCAAAATCGAAAATATTTTCCCGCCAAAAAAAAATTTTCCCGCCAAAATCGAAAACTTTTCCCGCCAAAAATATTGAAATTTATACCTTTTAAAAACCTTGTAAATGCTTTTAAAAAACTTTTAAAAGCGTTTACAAGGTTTTTAAAAGGTTTTTAAACACATTGTAAACGCTTTTAAAAACCTTGTAAATGCTTTTAAAAAGCTTGTAAATGCTTGAAAAGGTTTTTAAACACCTTGTAAACGCTTTTAAAAACTTTTTAAAAGCATTTAAAATGTGTTTAAAAACCTTTTAAAAATTTTATAAAAACTTTTACAAGGTTTTTAAAAACATTGTAAAAGGGTTTAGAAGGTGTTTAAAAACCTTTTAAAAATCCTTTTAAAAACCATTTGAAAACCTTTTAAAAACCTTTTAAAAACCTTTTAAAAATCTTGTAAAAGCGTTTACAAGTTGTTTAAAAAACCTTTTAAAACTCTTTAAAAAATATTGTAAAAGCCTTTACAAGGTGTTTATAAGGCTTTTATAAGGTAGAAACCTTATAAAACCTTTTAAAAACCTTGAAAATTTTTTTTGGCGGGAAAAATTTTGGCGGGAAAATTTTTTTTTTCGAAATTTTTTATCAAAAGTTTTTTGACAAAAAAATTTTTGGCGGGAAAATTTTTTTGAAAATTTTTTGGCGGGAAAATATGTCAAGAATTTTTTGGCGGGAAAATTTTGTTTTTCTTTTTATTGAATAAAATAATTTTCATCTAAGGGTAAAATGGTCATTAAAAATTAAAAGAGGGCATAAATAATAATGGCCAGAAAAGAGGGTATTTTTGAAAAGGGGTATATCAAAAGGGGCATTTTTAACAAATTCTCTTAATATAATTGATATGAATATGTAGATAATTGATAATTGGCACACTTGTTATAAAATAATTAAAAAAATTAAAAATGGTTTTCAATCACACACATTTTGTTTAAGATAATGTAATTACTTTTCTATTATTATAAAATCAAAATTTAAATAAGAGGAATTTCTCAAAATACCACAATTTAAGGTTTTTTCCAAAAATACCATACTTAAGTTTTTTTTTTTCAAATATACCACAAATTTTTATTTTTCAAAAATACCACAACCAAAAATATTGATTTTTTATTGTGTATGTTTTTTTGGGTTTGGGTTTAAAAAATTAAATTTACGGTATAGTTTTTAAGAGTATGATTTAGTGTTTATGATTTAGGGGTTAGTTTTTGATATAAAAATTTAGTTCAATTTTGTAATATTTCTAGAGAAAAAAATTCATTTTGGTGGTATTTATTGAAATTGACCTTAAAATAATCTGTTCATTATATAATTTGTTTAGTATCAAACGCATATTAAAATTTTAGTAGAGAATAATTAATAAAAACTAGAACATAAAAAATGAAGAAAACGAAACAGTAAACCATTGTTAGTTGAATAAATTTTCTAGCATTGCAAGCCTTTTAACAAAAAAAAAAAAGTTCTTGCACTTTGCAAAGTGGGGGGAAAAAAGTAATTTCAACCCGAACAATTTCTAAAGTGTATTTTCATACCTAAACAACAAGACAATGTATTTTTCAACTTGAACCATTAACAAAATTCAAAAAAACTACCTGAACTTTTATTAATGGTGTCAAAATCAGCATTGACTAATTTAACCATTAATCAACTATTAAAAATAATGACATAGACGCTGACGGTGTATGTTTAGAACGCTGACAAGGCATATTATAATTATGGAAATTACCCTTGACAAAATTAATATTACCTTCTTAACCAAATAATATTATTTGGGTAAAAAAATTAAATATGAGGTTGGTACACTATTTTAAAATAAATTTATGTCATTACAAAGAACTGTAACTCGCAATTACATTGGTGGATTTTTAATTTTCTTATTTAGTTCAATGATTATGTCCATAGAACTATTTAGTTCAATTACATTATTTAGTTCTATGATTATTTAGTTTAATTACATTATTTAGTTCAATGGTGAGGTGTATGCAGAAACTGAATTGGACCATTCATTCTTTTCAATGCGAGTTGATCATGAACACTTTGATCTTGCTTTCAAGATGTTTGCTGATATGTCCATAATCTTGTCTTTAACTTGAAAGTGATTGAAAAGGAGCTAATAACTATCAATTCATGTATTTTAACTCGTCCAATAAATTCATTTTTTTGACATTTTTAATTTGTTATAATATTTATATCATTTATTTTCAGAATCTGAATTACACAAGTACAAAGATTTGGGTCGCTATGATCAACTTTTTTGCTATACAACTTCAGAAGTCCACCCTTTTCATAGATTTACCTAAGGGAATGAGGATTCCCTTACCCGTTCTGGAGGTGACCTTCGATCTAGTTTGGAGAAGCTATTCAATGATTGTTACATAGCTTCAAACATGAAGCTTGTAATAATTTCTCCTGATGGTAATGTATTCATATTTCATATTTGTTTTCTCATTTAACCATTAGTCAACTGTCAAAAATAATGACGTAGACGCTGACGGTGCATAATTAGAACGCTGACAAGGCATGGTATAATTATGGAAATTATCTTTGACAAAATTAATATTATCTTTTTAACCAAATACTATTATTTGGGTAAAAGAAAATTTTAAATATCTTTTAAATCATGAAATAAATAATTTTATAAATCTATTACAAAGTTCAATGAATATTTATAATTTACAGCTCTTATAAATTATTACATCATTGATTTTTAAACAAAATAACATTATTTGGATAAAAAAATTACAAAAAAAGCTTTTCTTAACACACAAAATCAATGATTTATCAACCTATTGCATAGTTAATTTTAAAAACATTTCTTAATCAAAACACATAGTCAATGGTTTTTTTTTTGTCAACAACTTTATCGGTAAGCTTAAATAAGCCAATGTGAAGGAACATTGTTTACATACTGCTTTTGTTAATAATTTCTGATAAGTTTGATACCATTTATAAACTAATTAAGAAATATTCTTTTGATTTTTCTTCAAAAAATCATTGATGTAATAAATAATAAAAGTCGTAATTAAAACATTTTTTTTTTAAATTAAATGCAATATGTTAAAAAATCATCGATTAATTTTTTTTTAAAATATTTTGTGAAATTTTTACGCAAATAACATTATTTAGTTTAAAAATATTAATTTTGTTAAGAGTATTTTTTGTAATTATAATATTTACGTAGTGCCTCGACAGCGTCAAGTCATGCATCGTGAGCGTCCACATTGTGCCACATTAGCATTTTTACAGTTGACTAATGTTTAAATTAGTCAATACGGATTTTGACACTACTAATAAGAGTTTATGTAGTTTATTTGAACTTTATTAATGATTCACGTTAAAAAAATACACTGTCTTATTGTATAGGTAGAAAAAATATACCTTCTAAATTGTTGGGGTTGAAATATACCCTTTTCCTTTGCGAAGTGTCCACAGTCCACTAATAAATATCTCACAAGTTCCATAACCAACCGTACCAAGTGGATCCAGTTTTCCCAAATTTACTAATTTTGGTAATACCTTCCTGGCCCTATATTTTTAACATGGCTTGCATGAGTTTCACAAAAAAGAGAGAAAAAAATGTCCTAAATCCTCATGAAAACTATGACATCGTATCGGATATAGCCCAAATTCTACTTTCCTCCTAGATATCTTTCTATAAATGCTTCCTAACCTATATATCCCAAAATTATAGTTTTCATCTATTTCCCCTATATATTTAGATCTTATCAATTTATAGAGTAAACCCGATATAAAACCAATCATATCAAATGCGAAACCAAAATTAAAACCCGAGTACCCGACTAATGTTAGAAAAACCCTACCAAAGATAATACATCTATAACCCATTAAAAACCCAAATCCTCATATCAAAACCTCATATATAATGAAACGACCGCACCTAGATTCCCTATCCTCACACGAAACACACGGGAACAATCTCACCGGAACCCCATAATTCCGGCAAGAAAACCGGTGTCAACCGCTCCTTACAAAAACTTCTACAAATACTAACTAGATCCAACTAACTCTTATTCTGCAACTATGAACAGCAATCATACAATGTACTTGAGCTCCACAAGCATCTTACATTCGTAGACTTTGATTCCTCCTCCAACTGACCACTTTGTGAACCACTTGAACAAGCCACTTCAACATGTATCCCAAACACCACCTCATCTGAGTCGCACAACCAACCACCCCTAGCGACCGAGTAACAAGAGAGGTGGACTAGAATACTTTATTCTGTCCAGCCACGGAAATACTTTTCCGATGAACCCTTCGATTTACCATCTTAGCTTGAACCCCGCACTGCTGAGGTATAACTTGGTTCTCCAACCACCATGACCTAATACCATAAGCCATAAAAGCTCCTGCAAGGTTCCAGCTCGTACCGAGCTTGTTGGCTCACTCGACAATACAATTTACAACAGTATAAACTATACAAAACCTTCATTTTATCGTTCGAATAAAACAAAAACTAATCCTAATCGTTCAATTCGCAGTTCTACCGTTGGATATGGAGCCAATACTATCAAGAGTTTCTCCACCAAAATTTCGTCCTGATCAGGCTAGTTTTTGACCTCCAAACGTCGCCTAGAAAGAACCATCTCGGAATAGTTTCTAGGGTTTATACTTATCCCAGATTTCACAGTTTCCAGCAATTACTTGGCCAGGAAGCAACGCAAACTCTTCGTGGTTAACTCCAAATGAAGTTGTCTCTTCTTATTTGGAATCTTGGCTTGATGGATATTACCTCAGTATCATCATCTTACCGGAACAATGTCGGATATGCCGGAAAGCCTCCAAAGTCGGCTTCTCCACACTGCATTTATCTCCAAGCTTCTTCCACTTTCCTTCTCCTCTTCACCTCTGTCCACTCGGGCTTTGTTCTTTCACCACTAATGAAGCTTCCCACAGCCACAAAATGACCAACCAGATCCATAAGAGGCTTTCCCACCTCTATCACGTCTCTCTCTCTCATCTCCGCACATCTCGTTCTCTCTCATCGCCTCTCCTCACGGGTTGCACGTTTCCCTTCCGCCTATCCCTTGTCCGATAAGAACAGACCCAACCACGATACAGAAACGCTGGCTCTAAGACTCGAACACAATTACGACATCGGTGACTCAACCCATATAACGATGCCTCACTCTCCCTTTTATATAAGAACAACGTAAACAACACAACCGTACGACAACCACAAATGGAGAAGGAGATGTTTACATGTATACATATACATGGCTCACTCCTCTCCTCCTTACACCACCTCGACCACAACCAGCCGTTTTTCTCTCACACCACCACCAAACTCTCTCTCTCGCCACTACCGAACTATCGCCACAACCACAACGACTCGATCCCTTTTACCTTCCGTTCGTGGCTGCGACCTCGGGGTGAAAGAAGGAGAAGAAATAAGCGTCCTTCAGAAACCTAGCCTCTTGGTTTAATTTAACCAAACCAAGATTTAACTAAACAATAACTAATTAAACCATTCTTTTGGTTTAATTAATAAATTGACCAACTTAATAAACCAAATGAAATTAACCGATTTAATTCTGAATAATTCAAATCTTTTATTTTATCGGAACACGGGCGTTACATATAAGAAGAGTTCGAAGTAGGTTGTTGAGTGTCCATAACATTCGTTATGCTTTGTCATTTTGTTGAGACGTGTAGGAGCATGAGAAACGAAAACTGGTAGAAGTGGCAGAAAAGTGATCATGGAAGTGTCGATTATCATATTCCCGGCCATTGTCACATTGAAGAAAAGAGATGCCACGATGAAACTGCGACCAAACAAGCGCCGAGAAGTGAAGATATCGGCTGAAAACATTATTTTTGCGCTTGATAGGATACACCCACACAAAGTGACTGTAATCATCAAGAAAGATGAGATAGTATTTGATACCACTTATGCTTTGAAACATGAGATGTCCATAAATCTGAGTGAACTAACTCAAAAGGTTGTGAGACAAAGAAAGTTGAATTATAAAACGGTAAACGAACATGTTTTCCTAGTTGACACGCATGACACAATGTTGTCAAGTCGGTCTTAGTAAAAGAAATAAAACCTGAGGAAGTAAGATACTGAAGAGTCGAGGAGCCAGTGTGACCAAGGCGACGATGCCATAAGGTTCCCATTGATGCATGAATTGAAAAAGCTTGGGCAGATTGAGTCGGTGGCATAATGGTTTACATCGAACCATCATTGTTGCAGCGGAGTAGCTTCGTCCGAGTCTGAAGATCCTTAGCAAAAAATCCAAATGGATCAAATTCAACAGAAAAAGTTATCGGTGACAAAACGGCGAACGGAGATGAGGTTTTTGATAATGGATAGGCTCACGAGGACGTTAATTATGTAAATGGAGAGGGTGAGAGGACGTAGGTAGGGAGGTGGATCCGGTATGGGTGACAGGGGTAGAGGATCTATTACCAACCATAATAGAGGGAACAATGCTTTTATTAAAAAGGGAACATAGCGTACCCGGTTGAGTGGCAATATGATTAGTCGCCCTGGAGTCCATCACCCAAGGATTGCAAGATGGATCCTTCAGAGTCATAGTGTTGAACGCATGTTGGAGAGTGGAAAGCATTGGCATGGTTCCCATCGGCTGCACCGGATAAGCGGACTGGGCGTAGTGAGCTTCACCATGCGGTCGAGAATGAGGGTAGGAGCCAGGAGAACCACAAGGAGCAGCATACACCGGAGGGTAGGCCTGATGGTAGGATGGAGGTGCGAAAAAGGATGGGGCTCCGTACGGTGGCTGAAACAACCATGGGGTTGATTATAGCCCCACAGAGGAGGATAGCTGAATCACGTTGGTATGTCACACAAAATGTAGTGATTAGATTTTATTAACACCTCGAATTTTTCAGACGCCAAATATTTACGTGTTTGTACTTATGTTTACATTTGTAATTTACGGGATAAATTATCATTATGTTGAACACTGTACAAGTTACCGAACAGTATAAGTCGAATTAATTCGTTCGAACTGAATGAAAGGTAGCCAAACAAGTGATGTCGAGCAAATGTTTGTATGAGCATTAATGGTGGTGACGTGTACTATTTGTGTCACCGTAATTGAGGCCAGAAAGGTAGCCAAACCCGCACAGATTTCCAAGTTTATCCTCTCTCTCGACCTAATTGGGCCAGGCTTTCTTAGAGACAAAGCACATGTATGTGATGATCTTTTCAATGATTTTCTCCCACTAAGGTTTAGAATTTAGAAAGAATTTTTTTGGTAAACTACTTTAATGCCTTTTCTCCCACCTCGTACCAGACTCTCGATCACCTCGTATATCTGACTGAGATCATGGCGTCACTATTGATGACGTAGATATTCTACGTAAAGTAATCCCGTTTCCATGTCATTATCAGCTTGGCCGCCTCAGTTGATTTATTAGCATTACATGTTATAATATATTTTCTTTTGCTAATTATATATAACAAGATAACACATGCCTTTCACATTTTCTTATACGATTATAAAAAATTGAAATTGTTGAATCAGGGAAAACTGCAAAAAAAGTTTGAAGAACTTACGATGTAAGGTGCCATTCATCTCATGCGAAATCCTGCCATAATATAACCTTCCAAGTACATATAACTGTATATTTAAGGAAACAAACGACATGACGACAAAAAAAAGGAAACACACGACATGCATATATAGTTGGTAACTTGGTGCATATTTCAATTTAAATAGGTTGTATTGTGGGGGTTGATGTCACATGAGTAATGGAATTCTTGGATTTTGTATTGGTGAAGGGTAGACTTCCAAATACATATAACAACACTAGGCGAATTTACAATTGTAAAAATAGGTGGACAAAATTATTAAGATGATAACGTGATTTTTTCATAATAAGAAATGTTATACCTTTATGTTAAATTGTTAATATTCTATTTTTAACGTGACTTGCGTGCTAGCTGTCTTGTTGATAAACTATAGAAGTCTTTACATAATGGTCTTTTAATAATCATTTTATTTTTCTTTAAATGTGAACTAAACCGTTTCATATTTGCTCGTCAGCAAAAGAAAGTAAAAAAGAACTAGAGAGCCATCACATCCAAAAAAGAAAAAAACAGTATAGAGAGCCATGAATCCTCCCAACCAACCCACTGGAGGTACCATGACTATCTCAGTGGCAGAAAAAGATAGCACTTGTTGCATCATACAAATTGAGAAACCTGTGAAACATCTTAAGGAATCAGCGGGTGGTCAATCTTGTTGCATCTTCAGAATCCCTCACACTCTCGTTGAGGCCAATGAAACAGCTTACAAACCCAAGATTTTGTCTATAGGCCCATACCACCATTTGGATGGTAAAGATGGTGGAAATCATCTTCAGATGATCCAGGAGCACAAACAACGATATCTTAATATATTTTTATCCAAGACAAAACAAAAAGAAGTGTATTTGACCCACTTGCGCGAAGTGGTCCTGGGGCTAGAAGAGAAGATCAGAGGTTCCTACTCTGAGGAACTGGATTTTAGTTCAGAAGAGTTGGTCGATATGATGGTTCTTGACGGTTGTTTCATCCTCACGTTGTTCCTGGTGATTTCAAACAAGAGTTGGCGTGAGGATTATCCTGATGACCCGATTTTCATGTTCCGGTGGATTCTACCAACTCTTCGAAGTGATCTCCTCCTCCTTGAAAACCAGGTCCCCTTGTTCCTTCTTCAAGCTCTCTTTTCGACATCAAACTTGTTTCCTTCCACTTCCACTACTAGCTTAAACACTATCATCTTTAGATTCTTTGGTTATCGAATAATTAGGTCAAACCAGTTTTGGAGGGACAGAAAGGATCTTGATGCAAAGCATCTTCTAGATCTCATTCGTAAAACTTTCATACCCAAGAAATCTCAAGAACCGAAACAAAGCTGGACCAATATATTTAACGTCTTTACATTCCTCAATATAATAAGTCCTTCCAAAAGTAAAGTTCAAAAAGAGACAAAACCACCACCAAGACCAACAGAAACACTACCACTGCCAACAGAAACACTACCACCACCGCCACCACCACCAACACTAACAAAACCATCAACAAAACTACATCGACCAAAGCCTCGCCCTTTTCTCAAGCTGGTTGTCTCAGCAAAAAAACTTCGACTCCGAGGAATAAAATTCATGCCAAAGGAGAGTGAGACACCGCTTGACATAACTCTCGACGAGAGTGGTGTACTTGAAATACCGCTACTAACATTTGATGACTTTTTCAGCTCTCTTTTAATCAACTGTGTGGCTTTTGAGCAGTTCAATTTATATTGCACAACCGAAATGACCAGCTATGTTACTTTCATGGGCTGCCTCATAAACACTGCTGAAGATGCAACGTTCTTAAGCGAGAAGGGGATCATAGAGAACTATTTTGGAACGGGAGAAGAAGTATCATTGTTCTTCAAGAACACAGGCAAAGACATTGCCTTTTCCATATCCAGTAGTTACTTGTCAGATGTGTTTGAGGGAATCAACGACTATACTGCACGAGGTTACCATGTACATTGGGCAGGAATCAAGTACACATATTTCAAAAGTCCGTGGACATTTCTATCATCTCTTGCTGCTTTGGTACTTCTTCTACTTACCATTTTCCAAGCTTTCTTCGCAGCCTACCCGTATTTTCATCCTCGAAAGTGATTACACCTTTGGCTCTGGCTCCCACCAAACGTTGCACCTTTGGCTTCGTCTTCTACGTGAAGCTTTCATCCTACCTTTGTTTACATATTTCTTATCGCTGTTTTCTGTTATAAACTATGAGCATTTGTATTCGACTTCAGTAGGTTTTTAAAAAAAAAAAAAAAATTTAATGTTAAATTATATTCAAAAGAAAAATAGCTTTGTTACATCAAGTGCATCATATAGTAGAAAAGTTTTTTAAACAGAATCGTAGAAGAAAAAAAACTGAAGATCTTAAACTCTTGTGCCAAACCATAGTTGTAACCCATCGTCCGATCACCCATAAGGAATCAGGAAAATATAAATGTTTTTTCCAGAAATAAACTATAAATGGAAAAATACATATTTTCAATTCACTATTGGAAATTAAATAATGAGAAGAGTCTTGGAAACAATTGTGTCTATTCGAATCTTTTAAACTCAATATATATGCTCTTCTCTAGATGTATAAACCAATTGGTTTAATGATTAATCAAAATAATTTAAAATTCAATATTTTTTAATGTACATCAAAAACTCCATTAATCTAACTAAACAGTTCTGGAATAACTATAATAATGTAGAACTTTTAGTCAATTTTAAGTATCAATTTCTAATATGAAACAACAATTTGTCCATCAGCTTTGGATGGATTATATTGTGAGTTTTTTTATCCAACAATTTTAAATGATAATAGTAATGATTTCTATGTAGGTTGCATACAACGTCATTTGGATGTTGTGTTAACAATACTATAAAGTTTTAAAATGAAAAGACATCCTCAAACAATATGGTTTCGTGTTGAATAGAAGTTTTTTTATGATTCTCGGTTATACCTCTTCATAATTATTTTTAATTTACATTACTAAAATAAAGTTAAATAATTTGTTACAACTTTTTAATGGAAACACTGCAATATTAGGTGTATTTAAGGAATTATTATTAGAGAATTTGTTAAAAATGCCCCTTTTGATATACCTCTTTTCAAAAATACCTTCTTTTCTAGCCATTTTTATTTTTGCCCTCTTTTAATTTTTAATGACCATTTTATCTTTAAATGAAAATTATTTTATTCAATAAAAAGAAAAACAAAATTTTCCCGCCAAAAAATTTCCGACATATTTTCCCGCAAAAATTTTTCGAAAAAATTTTCCCGCCAAAAATTTTTCGAAAAAATTTTCCCGCCAAAATTTTTTTTGTCAAAAGATAAAAAATTTTGACAAAAAAATTTTCCCGCCAAAAAAAATTTATAAGGTTTTTAAAAGGTTTTATAAGGTTTCTACCTTATAAAAGCCTTATAAACACCTTGTAAAGGCTTTTACAAGATTTTTTAAAGAGTTTTACAAGGTTTTTTAAACAACTTGTAAACGCTTTTACAAGATTTTTAAAAGGTTTTAAAAAGTTTTCAAATGGTTTTTAAAAAGATTTTTAAAATGTTTTTAAACACCTTGTAAATGCTTTTAAAAAGTTTTTAAAAGCGTTTTTAAAAACGTTTACAAGGTGTTTAAAAACCTTTTAAAAGCATTTACAAGCTTTTTAAAAGCATTTACAAGCTTTTTAAAAGTGTTTACAATGTGCTTAAAAACCTTGTAAACACTTTTAAAAGGTATAAATTTTAATATTTTTGGCGGGAAAAATTTTCGATTTTGGCGGGAAATTTTTTTTTTTCGGGAAAAATTTTCGATTTTGGCGGGAAAAAAAAATTTTGGCGGGAAAATATTTTTGATTTTGATGACTGTACATTCTTGCTGTCACTCAAAAAAGGGTAATTTGGTCATTTTGTATATAAAGAGGGGTAATTTTAAAAATGATCAACATAAAGGGGTATTTTTAAAAAGGGGTATGGAAAAAAAGGCATTTTGAGAATGCCCCTTATTATTACAACTTTTAATATATTTGATGAATCATTACAACCTTTCAATATATAATAACAATATATAAATAAATATTTCTTACGATTACGTAATCGGATTACGTACTCTCGGTAGTAACTCTATATAAATTTCTCCGCTAACTCAATTACTAAAACAGAACTAAATAAATTATTGCAATCGTCTGATTGAACCATTACTATTTGACAAACCATTTAAGTTGAATCATTACTATTTGACAAACCATTAAAACTTTTAGTTTATTTTATATCATGTTGCAATTTATAGTTTGTTTAATGAACACTTGTAACATTTTGTATATTTGATGGACCATTGCAAATTTTACTTTAATTAATACATTAACTATAACAACTTCTGGTATATATAATATATGGTAATATTAGCAAATAACACAATTAGCCAATGAGCCCATGCTTTTTGTGGAGTAAAAAGATATAATTAGAAAGAGTGAAAGATTTGGTGATCAAGAAAAAAAATAAAATAATTAATTATGAAATTTTTTAAAATAGCATGTAATATTTATACTTTTAACATCCGTGTTCCGGGATTATATTTTGAATTGTTTTGAATAAATCAAAGGAGTGGATTTTAATTAATTTTGGTTTAATTATCGGTTTAATTAAATCCTGATTTAATCTAATTAAACTAAAAGCCCTAATTTTTTTTTTAAAGTGTCGCCTCCTTTTTATTGGTGGAGTGTCAACGTTGGGAGTCTCATAGAAAGAGAGAGAGCCTTGGTCGATTTGGTGTGAAAGAGAAAGAGAAAGGGATAAAAAAAAACTTTATCTTAGAGAGAAGGAGAAAGAGCATAATCGTTAGGGTTTGGGAGGAAACAGTTTCTACATATCAAATCATCGTCAAAGGTAACGAAATTTGATAGAGTTATTCCCAAGTATTTCATCGTCATTATACTTTTTACAGAAGTGGATTTGGATTTAAACTCGATGAGTTGTTGGCAGTTTTGTGAGACACGTTTTCTTAGACACGAACTGAGACCAGCGGGAATTGTAAGTACTATCGTGGGCTTGTATGTTATCCGATCGGCACGAGATTTTGTGGAAAGATTTGGGACGTCTAGGGATAGCTTTTCACTGGAGGGATTTGATAGTTAACTGTTGGTTTTTATTTTAAGGCTTCGTCTTTGAGACTGTTATTTTTTGATGTTTCTGTTCAGTTTGTTCAAGGTTGCTTTTGGTTGTGTGACTTTGTAAGACGTTTCTGGACTGTTGCAGACGCAAGGAGAATTTCTTCTGGTTATTTTTTTTGTTAGAATCAGCTTGATAATGTGAGTGCGGGACCATGAACTTATCTAAGCAATTGTGTTGTATGACTTGTTTTGTGTTTCTGTTGTGTGACTTTGTTCTGTTCTTTTTTGATGTTTCTGTTCAGTTTGTTCAAGGTTGCTTTTGGTTGTGTGACTTTGTAAGACGTTTCTGGACTGTTGCAGATGCAAGGAGAGTTTCTTCTGGTTATTTTTTTTGTTAGAATCAGCTTGATAATGTGAGTGTGGGACCATGAGCTTATCTAAGCAATTGTGTTGTATGACTTCTTTTGTGTGATGATGTGTAGGTGTGGTGAATGTGTTATTGGATGTTCTATTCAATGACTGGTTTGTTATGTTTTATTTGTGGTTGTACTCCTGATTTGCTTGTGTGTATAGCTCGTAGATGGGAGCATCGACTCACTGAGTATTTCTGGTAATACTCACGCATCTCATTGTGTTTGTGGTGCAGGTAATGCATGTGTAGCGTAGAATCATGGCGATGAGGAGGAGAATGATCTAGGGTCTCGATTGTTGTGTTGTGTTTTTGTTATTTTGTTGTTGCTGGTTTATATTGGTTTTAATTGATATGATATTTATATTAAATTGGAGTTGGTTTGATAGGTATTCTGCTGTGTATGTTGGGTTGTTGTTGGTTTATTGGTTGGGTTATAATTAAATATTATGGGGTATTGATAAGTATTGGAGTCCCAAACTTGTAAAGAACATATAGATATAAAAATACATCTTTATTAATGAGATATCGGAATACAAATTTAAGAGAACTTACGGATCCTCTCCCTCCCCCTTACAAGTTGATCCAGAATCTAGATGCCCTCTCTCATCCCCCCCTCCCCCCCCCCCTCACCTCCTACTTTATACTACTCTTGTCTTATTCTCCTAAGAGCCGTTGGAACCCAATACAATGGACAAGCCAGCTCATACTAATGACTCATTACCTTAACTAAGGTTACTTTATTCTTCACCATGGTGAACAGTACCCAGGCTGGCAGTCGTAGTCTGATCCACTCAGTCAACCTGAGACACCTCATACCTTCTAGGTCCTTCCTCACTTGTTGGATCCATCTTCGGCTTTGAGCCTTCTGCGATACTGGTACAATATTGGCGGGTACCTTGCCTCATACGTATCAATACCCTCACCTTCAACTGCAACCTTGTCCTCAAGGTTGAACTTTGGAAACTGACCCTTAATAGTGGAAAACCACTCCCAAGAACTTTCATAATCAGGCAGCCCCTTCCATTTGATGAGCACTTCTGACTGTTCTGTAACAGGGTTCTTGCGAGTTCCCGCAACTGCTTATGGTTCTGCATGGATGAATCCGTCTTTGGTTATTTGAGCTGGAATCGAGGTGGATATTGGTAATTCTCCTACTGCTTGCTTCAACTGAGATATGTGAAAGGTGGGGTGTATCTTGGCTTCCGCTGGGAGCTTCAAACAGTAAGCTACTTCTCCTATCTTAGCTTCCACTGGGTAAGGTCCATAGTAACAAGCTGCCAGTTTCTCATTAACTCGTCTTGCCAGAGAACGACGCCGGTAAGGTCTCATTTTCAAGTAGACATGTTCCCCCACTTCAAACTCTACCTCTTTCCTGTGTTCGTCAGCTCTTTTTTTCATTTGTTGTTGAGCCTTGTGCAATTGGGCCTTGATTAATGTCAAAACCGCATCCCTCTCCTTCATAAGCTTCTCCAGATCAGCATTAACCATAGACCAATTATCATATTTGATCACCGAGGGAGGTTTCCCACCATACACTGCCTGATAGGGAGTCATTCCAATGGCTGAGTAGAACGAAGTGTTATAAAAATACTCTGCCCAGGTCAGATATTGAGCCCACATACGAGGTTGCGCCCCTGCAAAACAACGCAAGTAGGTCTCCAAGCTTCTATTCGTCACCTCCGTATGTCTGTCGGTTTGGGGTGGTAGGCCGTGCTGAAGCATAGCTTGGTTCCTGCCAGTTTGAACAGATCCTTCCAAATCAAAATGGTGAATATCTTATCTCTATCGAATACAATGGACCGAGAAAACCCGTGTAGCTTGATAATCTCTTGAACGAATAGAGTGGCCACGTTTGTTGTTGTAAATGGATGCTTCAGCCTCAGGAAATGAGCATACTTAGACAATCAGTCTACTACCACTAGTACGGCGTTATTTCCTCCTGACTTTGGTAGTCCCTCGAAAAAGTCCATTGACAGGTCTTCCCATATCTTCCCTGGTACTGGCAGTGGTTGTAGGAGTCCTCTGGGAGCCAAGGTTGAGTATTTGTACCTCTGGCAGAATTGACAAGCTGCAACGTACTGCCTGATATCTTGCATCATTCCCTGCCAATAGAACATGTCTCCAATCCGTTTCTGTGTTTTGAGCACTCCTCCATGTCCACCCATCTTTCCATCCTGAAACTCCTTCAAGATCAACCCGATACATGCAGAAGTCTTTGGAATCACCAGCTTCCCATGTCTCAACAAACGTCCATTGACAAGTGAAAAATCCAGGTGAGATTTTGTATCCTTGACGAGGTCTTGGATAATCCCCTGAAGCTCCTAGTCTTTGTCAACCTCGGAACAGATCTCTTCCAACTGGATAGCTGCAGGAACTGAAAGGGCAAACAGTGTTGGTACCACCTCTTTGCGAGGCAAGGCATCAGCGGCTTTGTTCTCCATGCCGGGTTTGTATTGGATGTCAAAGTCGAATCCCCGCAGTTTGGTGAGCCACCGTTGATAGTCCATGGTAATTTCCCTTTGCTCCAGTAGGAACTTAAGGCTCTTTTGATCCGTTCGTACTACAAACTTCCTTCCCAACATGTAGTGTCTCCTCTTTTGGATGGCAAACACAATGGCCATTAGTTCTCTCTCGTATATCGACTTGAGACGTTGCCGGTCTGTCAACAAGTGGCTATAATAGGCTATTGGCTTCTCCTTCTACATCAACACCGCTCCCAAACCGATTCCCGAAGCATCTGACTCTACCACAAACACCTCAGAAAAGTCAGGCAATGCCAACACCGGAACTGTCACCATTGCGGCCTTGAGCTTGGTGAATGCCTCCCTTGCCTTATCAGACCAAACAAACTTGTCCTTCCTGAGCATTTCTGTAAAGGGATGGGCAATATCTCAATACCCCAGCACAAATTTGCGGTAGTATCTCGTCAATCCCAAAAAACCTCGAAGAGCCTTGATGTTAACAGGTTCCTCCCACTCAGTCATGGCTTTGATCTTGTTTGGATCCGCAGCTACGCCTTCTGGTGATATTATGTGGCCCAGATATTCTATTTGCTGACTTCCGAACTGGCATTTTTTTGGTTTCCATTTCGAAATACTGCTCCACGCGTTGAACCCAAACCTCCGCGTTTTCTCCATCAAACAACAGAATCTCGATCTTTCGCGTCAAAGGATAACTTTTTCTGGTACGTCACTCTTCGCTTCTTGCATCACGGGTGTCGGCGTCTGACTGGGTGTGAAGAGGCGATGTACCACGTCGGTTGTGTTGGCGTTGACATCAGAAGGTTGTGTGTCTCCCTCTATTACCTATGAACGTCGTTCCTCACCAAAGAGACGTTTCTGGATGATCTCTAAGGCGTCCAACTTTCCCATCTGCTTCTCCATGACTTCCAGCTTTTCCATTTGTTTCCTCATTTCCTTGACCTTGGTTTCCAGTTCTAAGATTTTGCTGACATCGCGTTGAAGGTGTTCGACTGCCTTCTCTAGCTCCTCCATTTTTTTGGCATGACTTGTTGCACTCCCAAGATTGAACAGCTCTGATACCAATTTGATAAGTATTAGAGTCCCAAACTTGTAAAGAACATATAGATATGAAAATACTTCTTTATTAATGTGATATCAGAATACATATTTGAGAGAACTTACGGATCCTCTCCCTCCTCCTTACAAGTTGATCCAGAATCTAGATGCCCTCTCTCATCCCCCCCCCTCACCTCCTACTTTATACTACTCTTTTCTTATTCTCCTAAGAGCCGTCGGAACCCAATACAATGGACAAGCAAGCTCATACTAATGACTCATTACCTTAACTAAGGTTCTTTATTCTTAAGCACGGTGAATAGTACCCAAGCTGGCAGTCATAGTCTGATCCACTCAGTCAACCTGAGAGACCTCATACCTTCTAGGTCCTTCCTCACTTGTTGGATCCATCTTGAACCTTGAGCCTTCTGCAATACTGGTACAATATTGGCGGGTGTCTTGCCTCATACATATCAGGTATTTAATTATATTATTATTATTGAAAAAAGGGTCGGGTTGTTTCAATATTTCACATGTTATATTAAACTAAATAGCGTTTTAAAAAATAGCGTGTTATATGAGAAAGTAACATGTTAAAAAGAGAAGTTTTCTAATATTGTTTGTAATTTGAAGAAATAACATGTTTTAAAATAAAATAGCAGAAGTTCCAAGGTGAATAGGCATGAGAGAAGAGAGAGTGAGAAAATTTTTAAAGTAAGTGAGCATGAGGGAAGAGAGAGAAGAGAGAAAAAGAGTAAGAGAAAAAGGAGAAAGAGAGAGAAAGAGTTTGTTATAGGGAATTTAGTGGAAAATACCACATTTCATAAAAGACTTTTCTAAACTACTATAATAACATCTTTCCAAAACTATCATAAATTAAGTTTTGTCACATATAAAAAGAAAAAATTATCCCTACAGAAAGAGATAGATGTAAAGAGACAAAACTGTCTTTGCGACGTGGGACCAATGATGAAACATTAATTATAGACCAAAGGATAAACAAACATGGTGGACAATGATTACAGTAAAACCTCTATAAATTAATATTCTATAAATTAATAAACACTATAAATTAATAAATTTTGTTAGTCCCAAGTCGGGACAGTGTAAAAAATAACAAAACTCGATAAGATAATAAGATAATAATTTTTTTGAAATTCCCATGTAAAATATGGTCCCAATAATATCATAAATTAATAATCATGTAAATTTATATATATATATATATATTCTGATATAGTAAAGTATGTTTCTCTTAAACTTCATATCTACAAAACAATTGTTATGTTGTATCTTCAAACTATAATGATATAAAATATTCTATAACATTTCATAAAACAGCTAAAAGTTTTTAAAGTTTTTAATTTCTAAATATGCATCATTTACATTTTGATATTTGATAGACTATAATAATATGATAATTGATATTCTTATTCATAAATTTGAATATTTATGTCATGTGTATAAGTGAATTTGTCTATAATTTTGTAATTCATTGTCAATAATATTTTTTAATTATGTCAAATTCAATTCCAATACCATAAAATTTACAACATCCAAAATTTTAATCTTATTTTGCAAAAATTGTCTCAATTCACAATTTTTTAAAAAATTAAACAATTAAAAATATACCTATAAGTTAGTAATTATTATTTTACATAATTATTAATTTATAAATAAATTAATATCACTATAAATTAATAAAATGTCTTGGTCCCAATATTATTAATTTATAGAGGTTTTACTGTATTGTCCATCAAATTTACTAATTTTTTTTGTTTAAAATTTTGAATGGGGTGGTAGATTCTGGCGCAGTGTCTCTATTCAGCGGGCGTGGTTATTGGCAAGATCTCGGCTGAAAAGGAGAGGGCGAAGTCATGATTCGAGTTATCCGCCAACATAATTTAAGTAACTTGTCCATAAGTATTAGTAAAATAAAATGTCCACAAATGCAAGTAAAAAAATCATAGTCTAAATGATCTAGGTGGGTAGTTTGTCCACGAACATTGAATTTGGTACTTGTTTACAACAAGAATTTAGGAAAAAAATATTGACAGCTATGACAAGATTTCAAATGATGGACAAAACTATAACAGTAGACAAGAAATACGGTGGATCAAAAATGTAATATTGTGGACCAATTTAATACTGTAGACAAAAAAAATATCCAAAAAATAATTTTTGACTTGTCTACAAACAAATGTAATAGAATATGAAATCTGAAGACGAATGTAATTGAGAAAGATAAATTAGGGAAGAAATTTAACTAATTAAGCTTGTAGATTTAAAAGATAATGGAGTGAAGTAAAATTTTTTAAGAATAACAAAAGCAAAAAGAGAAATGGGAGAGAGTAAGACAAATTTCGTCTTGCTCCTATAAAGTTGTGGTATTGGATTCAAGAAATTATCAAATATGGTGGAAAACAGAAGAAATGTTTTGCAATATGATAGATCTGTTAGAAAACTCTTTGTTATATATGTGGAAAAGAAAAAGAATGACATAATATTTAATAAAATAACATTTAATATATGAAAATGTTATTAGCACCCACACCCACTTTATATCAAACTTCTTTCACTTACACCTACTTTCAATACTCTCTATACTTTCCTAAGTTTTTTACTTATGTGTCTTTTTTTTTATGACCAAACCGCCCTACAACTAATATTGAATAATTTGAAAAAGACTATATACAATGGTTGAAAAATTAAACATCCATCTTTTCTCTTTTTAACACTCCACATCATCTTCTTTTTTTCCACCTCATTATTCAACATCCATTTCAATTCTAATCTTTACAATAGTTTTGTTGAATAAAATTCAACACCTTACCCCACCAATTTTATTTCATATTCCTTTTTTTTTTTAATTTTGTAACTACGAAAAAGTTATAGTGAGAAATGAAGTTTTTTTTTATGTCCAAATGAAATGAAAGTAGTCTCTATATATAGACTTTAAAAAGTTATGAATTTGATATAAATTTCTTTTTTAGAAAAAATTGCTTACAACCAAATAATTAATTATAAATAATTGAGAGGAGATAAAAAAACAGAAAGTTCTGGACAACCAATAGAAACACCACAGATAAAAAAAAAAAAGTGTCGCTCCAAAAAAAAAAACTCTCATTACTCTCTCCACTCAGAACATGACACTTGGCATTGAAGACCCAATTTCTTCTGTATGTATTCAACTGAAATTAATCCACCTAGATTTTTCATTTTATTCAACACCTCTACTGGAGGCATTAAACTGTTGAAAAAAAATATTCAACATGTCCATTGTTGATATTCTAAGAATTACTTATTCTTTTATGTGAATGAGACACTACCGTTTGATCATAACCATGTAATATCTGAGGGCTGTGGTTTGTTGAAAAAAAAAAAAATGGTCGATGGTTTCCTCCCCCCCCCATTTCTTTCTCTCTCTTCTCTTTCTTTCTTTATTTCTTTCTTTATTTCTTTATTTCTTGTCATTTGTATAATTATTATCAATAAATTATATAATTTTTTTTGTACAATAGATTATGATTACATTTTTTACAATATTTTAAGATGCATTTTGCTATATTTTAGGTGAATAAATTATATATTATCCATTTTTAGCTGAACATTTGTTCATTGATAAGTGGATGGTAAATTATGGTGTAGTTTATGGATATTTACTTATGTTTGAACATTTAAAAAACATATGAAAACCTAATTAATAAAAAAGTTTATGGCTTGGTAGATTAGTTATGAATAACTAAATTTCAAAAACTAATATAATTATTGAAGGTTAATGATGAAATTTATTGACAAGATTGTTGCATGTTCAAACATCAACATAGTTTAGGGTTTAGACTATTCAGTGTCTATGTTTTGAGTTCAGGTTGTATGGTTAAAGGTTTAAGGTGTATGATTTAGGGGTTAAGGTTAAAAGTTTAGGGTTTAGGTATGTAGATGATGTGTCTATATTTTTAGTTCATGGTTTAGGATTTAGGGCTCAAGGTGTAGGATATAAGATTTAAGGTTTAGGGTATAGAGTTTAGGTTTTTGGGCTTATATGGATTCAGTGTCTATGTGGTGTTATATGAGCTAGGGATATATCTAACAAAATTTTAGTGGTGGAGAGGGTGGATGGGCTTTAAAGTAAACCCTAAACATGGTGATGTTTTAGGGTTTAGAGTTTATGTTTTATGACTTATGTGGATTTAGGTTTTAGGATACAACGACAACATCAAATCCATATATTCATGGTTATGTGGATACCAATAGAATTTTTGGGTTCTAGATATTTATGGTTAAGGATACAACGACAGTATCAAATTCATATATTCGTGGTCATGTGGATATCCATTGAATTTGTGAATTCTAGAGATTTAGAGTTTATGATACAACGACAACATCAAATCCATATATTCATGGTTATGTGGATACCAATAAAATTTGTGGGTTCTAGAGATGTAGGGTTTAAGATACAACAACAATATCAAATCCATATATTCGTGGTCATGTGGATACCAATGGAATTTTTGGGTTCTAGATATTTATGGTTTAGGATACAACGACAGTATAAAATCCGTATATTGGTGGTCATGTATATACCCATAGAATTTATGGATTCTAGAGATTTAGAGTTTAGGATACATCGACAACATCAAATCCATATATTCATGGTCATGTGATACCAATAGAATTTGTGGATACTAGTAACACATGATCATAAATGTGGGTATTAATAACACATCAAAGTTTGTTATCAAATCCATAACACATGACCATAAATATGGTACTAGGAACACATCAAATCTATATATTCATAGTCATGTGGATACCAACCGAATTTACGGGTACTAGAGATTAGGGTTTAGAATACAATGACAACATCAAATCCATATATTTATGGTCATGTGGATACTAATAGAATTTGTGGGTACTGGTTACAGATCAAAGTTCCTTAAAATTTATCCAAATAGATAACTATTTATGAATGCAACATTTTGTTAATCCATTATGCATCTAATTTAAGTAGGTATAAGAGTAATTGCATTTGAAGAGAGAAAAAACATTCTGACACCAATGTTAATTTCTTACTTCTTTTTGGTTTCAATGCTATTTCGTGCATTTTCTCTATAATATATCGTTGTAACCCCTTGTCCTTTCTAAAATATTTTTTTGGGGCACTAATCAAAGATAAATAAAAATAATTACTAAAAAACAAATATTTATTAAGTATTTACAATTTTTCATTTAAACATGTTACATTTTTAATGAATGCAAACCAACATTTTCTGAAGTATCTTAAGAAAAAAATTATTATATAATTAATAAAATTTCTATAATTTTTTTTTCAAAATATTTTGCAAAAAATAAACAGTTTCCTAAAGAAAACTTAGTGGCGCGTCTTTTTATTGTAACTATTAGTGATGTATATTATTTTATTAACAAAACTTTCTGTCTTCTAATATTTTATCATGTGCTTTCACTTATTATTTATATATTTTTTAAGCTTATTTACTTTTCTTTCTATACAACGTTTCGTTTTCATTTATACGTATTAGTTTTTCAATATATTCAATTTTTAATAACCAAATATGATGGTTTTTCAAAAATGACTTGTTTTTTTTAAGATTGAAAAACTTTTTAAAATCATTAATTTAACTAAAAAAAAATCTTTTTAAAACTAAAACTTTATAACTTCCTTAAATATATTTGGACTCTTGCATATCTTTACTAATCTCTAGAAAAAGTTTTACAATATAATATAAAATAATGGTATATTTACATAATAATTGAATTGTTTCAATTAATTATAATAATAATTTGATACCTACATGTAATAATATAAAATATGTTTTTTGAAATAACTTTTTAATACTAAGACAGCTCATAAACCTATTACCTTTTAATATAAGACAGATCATAAACCTAGTAGTACTTTCTTATGCAGGACGCAGAGAATTGATTGTCTTTGTAATTTATGGAACTGTCAATTTCTGGGCTTCAGTGTTCATTCTACCACAAGGGTGCATAAGAAGTATTGAGAGTTTGTGTTCACGGTTTTTATGGTGTGGTGATATAAAAAAAAAGCCAAACACCAAAGATTGCATGGAAGGCGTTATGTATGCCTAAGGATGAAGGCGGTTTAGGCTTCAGATGCATTGCCAAATGGAACAAAACACTCTGCTTAAAATTAATCTGGAGGCTGTTCAATGCTTCGGATTCTCTTTGGGCAGACTGGATCCGGAATAACAAAATCAAAGATGGTGTTTTCTGGCTCATTGACGAAAAGAAGCAAACTTCTTGGACATGAAAATCTCTTTTGCATTTGAGACCCCTTGCAAACAGGTTTCTTCGCTGCGAACTGGGAAATGGTGAAAAGATCTCCTTTTGGACTGACTGGTGGTCTCCGTTTGGTCCTTTGATTCAGTTTCTGGGTCATACGGGTCCTTCTCAGACAGGTATACCAATCTCGCACACGGTTTCTCAAGCCTGCTTAAATGATGGATGGCATCTCAGACCTACTAGATCTCCACAAGCGGAACTCTTGCATATCCACCTCACGACACAAACAGCGCCCACTCTGTGTAATGAACCGGATAGATTTCTTTGGAAAATTGATGATGACCTCTTGGACCATTTCAGCACTAGGAGGACCTGGGAGGCTGTCAGGCACCGTCAAGCATCACCACTTTTGGCAAAACAGGTGTGGTACAAAGGGGCTATCCCAAGACACGCTTTCATGCTATGGATCACTCACCTAAATCGACTACCCACAAGATCCAGGCTGGCAAACTGGGGAATGCAGGTTGAGGACAAATGTTGCATATGCAGGCTACAGTCTGAAACTCGAGAGCACGTTTTTCTCCATTGTGAGTTAAGTGAAGTTTTGTGGTTGCAAAATATTAAGAGGCTGGGATACAATCCTTTTGTTTTCCACACCTGGGATGCGTTTACGGGTTGGTTGGATATGTCGGATGCAACTTCCTCCCAGACACTGCGAAGATTGGTGGCGCAAGCAACTATATACTCCATTTGGACTGAGAGAAATGTGCGCCTTCACAATAACCAGGCAACACCACCGCACATCCTATTCAGGTTTTTGGATCGATAGATAAGAGACGCCATTCTTGCAAAGAGCCACCGGAAAAATTTCAAACGGCTAATGGAAGACTGGCTTAAATATGCTTACTGAGACTACGGGAGTCCCCTCTAGTTGGTCTGTTTTTCAGATACCTTTTGTCTTTTAATTTTTTTTTGTGGCAAAAGCTATCACAGAGTCTCACATCGCTATTGTAATCAGTACAATTGAGTTTCTTAAATGAAAATTCACAGTTTTACAAAAAAAAGACCTAGTAGTACTTTTTTAAATAGAAGACAGCTCAATTTGCGTACTACGTCAGGTCTTTTTTTATCAGTTTAGTTGTTGTGTTATCATCTGTGTTAATGCACGCTTTACTTTTTCTTTTGACGATTGTTAACGCACGCTTAACTTTCTTTCTTTTTTTTTTTTTTTTTTTTTGACAACTAAACTCTTAATTTCTTAAACCGACGGTTCAATTACAAGAGAGAGAACAACTTAAGGCAGTCTTTGCCAGGGCATCAGCGATCTGATTCTGAGATCGAGGGATAAAATTAAAATTACAAACAGAGAAATTGTGAGATAGGGCTAGGATATCATGGAGAATCCCGTGAAGGTCCTTCGAGTGGAGCTTCAAATTCAATGCCTTGACTAAACGCTGTGAGTCTGAGGCTACCGAGAGATGTGTAATATCCGAAGCAATTGCAACTTCGATCGCAGTCAGAGTTGCTAAAGCTTTGGCCATCAAGAGGGAGGATACGTGATGTGCCAGATCTGAGCCTTGTTGGATTGTTCGGTCCTGATGATCTTTAATAACCCAGACGAGACCTGATTTTGGCTCCGAGATCCACAAGGCATCGGTGTAGCAGGTAATCAAATCCACATTCGGATGTATTCGATTAGGAGGAGAAGGTTTGGTGGGGGTGGTTTAATCGCTTTTTCCGCTTGTGCCAGTTGCCACTCCTTAGCTCCGACAATTGCTAGATTGATTGCTTCTTCTGCGCTTTAATTGTTCCTTGTTGAAGATCAGCTTGTTTCATGTCGTCCTTAGAGTCCAGAGGATCCATGGTGACAGCGCCCCCCCCCCCCCCCCCAAACCCCAGAGGGTGGTAGGCAAACAAGCTGGTTTGCATTGGTGAGGCCTTCTGAGGTGGATGACACCAGGGTAGGAGAGAACGGTGTGCTAAACGGGGCCAGGTTCCAGACTTTGGTGGCGAAAGGACAGGTAAAGAACAGGTGGAGTTCAGATTCAGGAGTCTTACAGTGTGGGCACAAGATATCTTCCGACACATTACGTCGAGTAAGGTTTGATCCTACTGGAATTGGCTGCTGGATGATTTTCCAGAGGAGCATCTTCGTCTTCTGGGAGGTCTTCAAACCCCAAATATTTGAGTGCCAGTTGAAAGGAGGGGTAGCCTGAGGACTAGGAGGTGAGTTTTGACTTGAAGCCTCTACGTGAATAATGTAATAGCCTGATTTTGTGGTATAAATTTCATCTTGTGAAGGTAACCAAGCCCATTGGTCAGCTGCACCTTTTTTGCTAGGCTTTAACTTGAGAATTTCTGATTCATGTGCAGGAAGCACTCGTCTGATAAGATCCACGTTCCAGTTTGAGGTTCCTGGTTCTAGGAGGTCCGCAACTGTCCAGAGATGTGACTCAACTGGTGGTGGTCCCATTGGGGTTGAGGGGGTGTCGAAACTTAGCCACGGACTATTCCACAGGGGAGTGGACCTTCCGGAACCAATGAGCCTGCCCACATGCGGTTTCAGTAGGTCTCTACCGTTGCAAATGCTTCTCCACCCATGGGAGGCCGAGTTAGGTATAGAGCATTCCAGGAAACTGGAATTTGGGCTATATTTCCCTAGTAAAACTCTGGCTAAGAGACAGTTCGGGTTTGTAAGAAGGCGCCAGCTGATTTTGGCAAGAAGGGCGTCATTGAAAGATTGAATATCTCTGAAACCTAGCCCACCTAACTTGAAAGGTTGTGTCATTTTCTTCCAAGAGATCCAACTCATTTTCTTTTTTCCATCACTTTGATTCCACCAAAATCTAGTAAGCGCTGATTGGATTCTTTTGCAGAGGTTATTAGGAAGTTTGAAGCAAGACATTGTGTAGGTGGGCATTGCAGCTAGGACTGCCTTCAACATGGTGAGTTTCCCAGCAGAGGAAAGGAACTTGGACGACCCGTTAAAAGCCTTTTGCTTAATCCTATCCACAATCATGCTGAATAGGTCCTTCTTCTTTCGACCAAAGAGTTCAGGTAGTCCCAAGTACTTTCCTTGTCCTCCTTTTTTTTGATTCCTAGGATTCTCTTTGCTTCTTCTCTAACCAAATTCAGTGTCTTTGCTGCAAATGTGATTGAGGATTTGCTTTGGTTTATTTGTTGGCCAGAGGCTTGTTCGTATACCCTCAAGATACTTTGCAACTTGGAGCAGCTTTGGGGGTCAGAGCGACAGAAAAACATAGTGTCGTCAGCAAACAAGAGGTGGTTGACATGGGGGCAATTCTTTGCAACGCGTATACCAAGCAGGTCACCTTGGGATTGAGCTTTTGTGCAGAGGCCAGAAAGCACTTCACTACACATAATGAACAGGTAAAGGGAGAGTGGATCTCCTTGTCTGATCCCTCTCTCCGGAGTAACTGCACCACAAGCTTGACCATTCAGAAGGTAAGAGTACTCTACTGTATTTATGCATTGCATGATCCATTGTACCCAAGTGTGGTGAAAACCCATTTGATCCAACACTGCTTTAATAAAGTCCCATTCCAGGTGATCATAGGCCTTACTCATGTCAGTTTTGACTGCCATATAGCATCTTTCTTTTGCTTTCGAGGTTTTTAGATAGTGGAGAGCTTCATGAGTAATTAGTACATTATCTGAAATAGCTCTCTGAGGGACAAAAGCTGATTGGTTTTCAGAGATACATACATGGAGGATAGGTTGGAGCCTTTTTGCTAAGATTTTGGAAATTATCTTGTAGTACACAGAACAGAGAGCAATGGGTCTATAATCTGAAACCTTTTGAGGATTGATGAGTTTAGGGATGAGCCTGACATGTGTACGATTTCTTTTCAGGGGTAGAGAGCCGGACAGAAAGAAAGCCTGGATTTCAGAGGTGATAGTAGGTCCCATCGTCTCCCAATTTGCTTGGAAGAAACTGCCTGAGAAGCCATCAGGACCCGGTGCCTTGTCAGCATGAATGGAGAAAACACGCATTCTTGACTTCTATGATAGATGGTAAGGTAATAAGGTCCGCATTCACAGCCTCGGTAATACAATGGGAAATGCATGCTTCCACCACCCCTCTGCAACTGCCAGGTTCTATTTTGAATAGACTTTGAAAGTAGTTTGAGATTGTGTTAGTAATGTCTTTTTCTTCATAAACTGGCCTTCCCTCCGGGTCCTCAATGACTGATATATTATTGAAAGCATTGCGGGATTTTGTTGTCGCATGAAAGAAGCTTGTGTTTTTATCTCCCAAAGCTAGCCAGAGATTTCTGCTTCTTTGTTTCCAGAAAGCCTCCTCCTTTTGATATGCAAGTAATAGCTCCTTGTTTAGTAGATCAATGGTCTCTTGAGGTGCAGTATCATCAGTCATAGCTTCCTCCAGTTGATCTCTAAGGGTAAGTATAGACTTTTGGCTATTCAATTGTTGTGTTTGGCTCCATTTGGTAATGTATTCTCTGCAGGTACGGAGTCGAGAGTCAACACTAAGGTTGGGTTGAGCATTCCAGGATTGGGAGACTAGTTTTTTAACCTCAGGGTTTTCTTTTAGTCTTCTGTCAAAGTGAAATATCCCATGGCGTCTTTTCTTCTTTGGATCAAAGGAGGTAACTAGCGGTCGGTGGTCAGAGCCCTCAAAACGTAGGTATTCGCTTCTGCCTGAAGGGTAAGTTAGAATCCATTCGCTATTCGCCATGACTCGATCAAGTCGACATCTAACTAAGTGAGAATGTCATTTGCCTCTCCATGATAGGCAGTTCCCGGTATGTTTAAGGTCATAAAGGTCTGCACTTGACATGAAGGATCTGAGGTCAGAGAAAGATCCATCTGGGCGAGGTGGACCACCTACTTTCTCTGATGAGTGAATAATATCATTGAAATCACTGGTGATGATCCAAGGAGTTGATCTGTCAGCTGTGTACTCCTGGAGATTCTTCCAGGCTTCCACTCTTTTTGATCTATCCGGTTCACCATATAAAAAGGTAGCAAAGAAACTTTTTCCTTTGGCTAAGATCTTTGTGTCAATATAGTGGGGATTTGAGTTGAGGATCTCAACTTTCACATTATTTTTCCAGAACAGGGCTAGACCTCCCGCTCCTGGGGAATGAGGTGGTACCAGATGGTGGTGCGAGTAATCAAGCCATTGCAGGGTTTTCAGAACTGAGTCGGAGGAATTTTTAGTCTCCATGAGGAACAGTAAGTCAGGGAAGATACGTTTTCGTATTTCCCTAATACACTGGACTGTTATGGGGTTCCCCAACCCACAACAGTTCCAACTTACCATCCTTAAGGAACTGGGGTTAGGGGATTCTGAAAATCCGCCTTTTTCCTCTTTACTGCAGGGATCAGGGAGATCAAGGGAGAACCAGTTGAGGAAGGTTGAACCGAAGTGGAACGGTTCTGTGAGGGGCTTGTGTGGTGTTCCGAGGATGAGATCCGCAGGTTGGGGGCTTGACCTTGACCTTTTGGAGAGGGCTTAGAAGTTTTTCTCTGGGTTGTCTTGGAGGATCCTGGTTTCTCTGCATTTCGCATCACAGGTAATTTCCTTGGGGATCCTTGAGCAAAGTTTCTTTTTTGTGTTTTTGCTCCCAGTAGCTTCTGATTATGTTTTGATGCTTTTTTATGAGCAGGAGGCAGTCCCCTTCCTCGTTTGCTTGGCCCCGAGGCTTCTATCCCTAAGGTTGGGAGATCAGATTCCATAAGGCCAGGGCTCCGGGGGTTATCACTTACAGGTAAAGGTAAATGTGAGTGAATATCCTCTGAGGTGTGTTGGTAAGCAAGGATAGAGTCAGCCGTTTTTTCCATGAGATTCTCCTCTTCACTCTGCATCACCCTCATGCGACGAGTAGCACTCTCTTACGGGTCTGGGCAGGAGATGTATTGTATGGTGACCTCTCGCAAGTCCTCCAGGACTTGTGCTCTATGTGGGGAGTTAGCGGGTATAAGGGGTTGAGGTGTTGGGAAGGGGGGGAGGGAGCTTCCTGTCTTGGCGGTGGTGTGTTTGGGTCTGGGCTAGACACATTTCTTTCCAGTGGTGGGCGTCTCGCTCGAGAGGAGACAGAGGGGTCGCCAAGGTCAACTGTTGAAGAAGCTGGTTTCTCTCTCCATTGAAGGTTGCGAGCTGGGTGAGGCTGTTGTCGAAGAGACAGTGAACCCCTGAAACCGTGTGAGGAAGCTGAAGTTTGGCGCGGTGGGGTACGACGATGTTGAGAGTAGTGCTTTGCAGACTCAGGTTCCTTGTGGCTAAGGCGGTGGTCTCTAGAATTCGAATAGAATCTTTCTCTTCCTTCCAGACTGGTAAAATGGCGTTTTCTAGGATTTGGGTTTGGTCTAGGTAAGGAGATCCTTTCTGAATTTTGATATTGGTTTTTGTGGGGCAAGAAATTGTCTTGCGGGGTATAATAATTCCTTGAGGTAGATCTTTGAACTTGCAGGTCAGGATTCTGGGCTTTCCAGTCTGCGGAGGTCACTTCTTGGGCTTGGAGACCGGGACACTTGCTCTTTTCGTGGGATAGACGTAAGCAGTGGGAGCAGTAGTTTTTTAGATTTTTGTAGTCCATAAACACTATGACCTCACTGCCGTCTTCAAATTCAACAACCGTTTCTTTAGTAATAGGTTCGAGACCATTGATAAGGACCTTCATTTGTATAGCAGAGGAGGTGATTTCCCAGTCCAGGAGCTCTCCTAGAATTTCTCCAATAGTTTGTAGCATCTCGACTTTCCAATAGTGCTTAGGCAGGCCCTGTAGTTCTATCCAAAAGGGTATCATGGCAGGGAAGGTTGAGGAAATGACTGGTTCCCACTTTTGCAGGATGACCATCCATTGGTCAAAGTGGTAAGGTCTATTGGCCAGGACTTGGTGTAAATCTTCCTCTTTTTTGAATTTGAATTGAAAACATCCCTGCCCCAGATCTGACCCCGAGACTTTTCCTCGCAGGTTCCATCTGTTAGTGAAAAAAGGGAAGAGAACCCACATACATTGGATGGTAGGGTTGGTCAGTCGTCCTATGAGGTTCTTTTTTGTTAAAAAGCTTGTGTTGACGCTTTACTTGCATTCACAATTCGTATAAAAGGAGAAGCGATTTATCTTCTTAGCTTGATCCATCACATTTTGATTTTAGAAAAAAACATTGGCAACATTTGTTTCGTCTTTATCTTGATAAGCAATAAAAATTCAATTAATTCAAATCTTTTAATTAAGATTTCTCGAACTTTACAATGTTTTAACACTAACGGCATCTCCAACCCCACTCTATTTTAGAGTCAAACTTCTATTATAGAGCAATATTTGCTCCAGTCCTACTCTATATTTTACTCTAAAATAAAGAAAATGATAGGATTGCTCTATATATAGAGCAACTCTATTATCACCTCTATTTTTTTATATTAACTCTATTTTAGAGTTGAAAATAGAGTAAAACATTGGAGGAAAACAATGCTCTATTTTTGAGTTACTCTATTTTAGAGGAAAGAATAGAGATATAGATTGAAGATGGTCTAAGTAACAAAAAGTGCATTAAGCTCGTGGTGTTGGATCGTGGCAACTACGTATCAGCATTTCGGCGACCCGCACTCGTTTTACGAAGATGTTATTCCCATTAATTTTCTATCAAGTGATGCTTATTTATACCTGCTACTAGTATTTTCGCTTGCTCTATTGCTGTTGTTGTTTATATCAGCGATGAACTATGTAACAAGATTCTTGTAACTGAATCTCAGAGACGATGAAGAACAAGAGAGAGAGACGTTGAGCTGAAGAGAGAGATAGAAAAATATCTTTGTATTCTCATTAATTAATTCAATGTACAGATCGTATCTTATATACAACATCTAAGACTATGGTTTAAGTTAATAATGACTTAACTATACTCTAAACCATATAAACCGGCATATAAGCCATATAACCCAAGTATCAAACATACTCATACTCCTGATACACCCCCGCAAACCTTAGAATCCGGAACAAGTGAAGGATTGTATAGGTTTGATAAAGACATCCGTGTAAGCAAAGAGTGGAAAAGGCTTCGGATGTAGAGGCTTTGTCAAGATGTCTGCCAATTGATTCTCACTCGATACATGCAATGCTTTGAGGTTTCCAAGCTTGATTTGATCCTTGGTAACATGACAATCGATATCAATGTCCTTGGTTCTCTCGTGAAACACTGGATTCGTAGCTATATAGATCGCCGACTTGTTATCACAGAAGAGCTTGGCAGTTGTCGAAACCGGTGCATGAAAGTCTCGCAAAAGCTTTTGTATCCATATGATTTCACAAGTAGCATCAGCTAAGCTCCTGTATTCCGCTTCAGTACTACTCCGGCTAGCCACCTTTTGTTTCTTCGACTTCCAAGAAATCAGTGAAGTGCCAACATAAACACACAAACCAGAGACAGAACGGCGAGAATCCAAACATGTTCCCCAGTCAGCATCAGCAAAGGCATTGATACAAGTATCATTATTAGCAGAGTAAAACAAACCTTGCCCCGGACTACCTTTAAGATATTTAAGAACCCGGAGACCAGCCTGCATATGCACATCAGTAGGGAACTGCAGAAACTGACTCAAGGTATGTACCGCATAGGTAATGTCTGGCCGAGTAATTGTCAGATAGAGAAGGCGACCAATCAACTCTCGATAAGGCTTTGCAGACTCCATTGGTGTGCCTGTATCCTTGGTCAGAACAACATACAGATCCATCGGGACAACAGCCGGTTTGCAAGCCAATAGACCAGTGTCCTCCAACATATCTAAAGTGTACTTACGCTGACAAACCGAGATGCCCTTAGACGTCCTGGCAATCTCGAAGCCAAGCAAGAAACGTAGTGGACCTAAATCTTTTATCTTCAAAGCAGAATGTAACACCTTCTTCAGATCATTCAGGTCTCCATCATTATTGCTAGCAATTGCAATATCATCAACATAGACGAGTACAGCAATAAAGCTAGTCTCTGTATATTTCACAAACAAAGTCGTATCTGATGGAGACTGTAGAAAACCAGCATTTACCAGAACAGAGGTGATAAGCTTGTTCCACTGTCTAGAGGCCTGCTTTAGGCCATAGATAGATTTGTGTAATCTACAAACTGGATTAGGAGGAAGAGTTGCCATGTTACCTGGCGTGTATCCTTGAGGGAGACTCATGTATATCTCCTCATCGAGCTCACTGTGCAAGAAGGCATTGGAGACATCCATCTGTGTCAATGTCCAACCTCCCTTAGCAGCCAACTCCAACAGCAATTTGACACTAGTCAATTTAGCAACCGGGGAAAAAGTTTCATCATAATCCACTCCTTCTTGTTGAGTATACCCCTTTGCGACCAATCTGGCTTTGTATCGTTCAACTGAACCATCAGAGTGATACTTAATTGTAAACACCCATTTACAACCAACAACATTCTTTCCAACTGGCAGAGAAACAACTGTCCATGTCTTGTTAAGCTCCATAGCAAACAGCTCATCATTACAAGCTCCTTTCCACTTATCAGAGGCCATGGCTTGTTTAAAATTCTTTGGTTCAGTCTCTACCGAGTAAGATAAGATATAAGAACAGTAATGGGGATTGAAACGATCATATGAAAGTATAGAAGATAGAGGATATGGAGTAGTATGATTAGGTGGTAATGGTGTAGAAATAGATGCTAATGCACAGTGGTAATCGGATAAGTAACTAGGTGCTTTAGTCATTCGTTTAGTACGACCAGAAGGTAAGGAAACATTAGCAGTCCTAGAAGTCAATGGTTGGTCTACCCTAGGTGTCAATGTCAACTGTGCAGGTTGAGAATTGGTAGATGATGATGATGCAGACGTAGATGCATGAGTAGATGCAGACGTAGTAGCATGATTAGATGCAGAATAAGGATTCAGTAATGCATCATCTGGACAAACAACAACAGTAGGTAAAGCAGGTAAAATAGTATGCGAGAAAAAATCAGGTTGAAAATGTTCTTTGTTTAAAAAAGGAAAAATTGTTTCATGAAAGATCACATTCCGAGTAATAGAAATCTTATTTGTTGTTAAGTCTAATACTTTGTAACCTTTATATCCTAAAGGATAGCCTAAGAAAACACTAGATTGAGCTCTAGGCGAGAACTTATCCCTATCAACTGACAAAGTACTAGCATAACAGAGACAGCCAAATGCCTTAAGAGTTGTATAGTTGGGTTTCTTATGCATTAATTTCTCATATGGTGACATATTATTCAATAACACTGAAGGTATCCTATTGATCAGAAATGCAGCAGTCAAAACACAATCACTCCAATAAACAATTGGTATATGAGATTGAAAGAATAAAGCTCTAGCCACATTTAGTAAGTGTTGATGTTTCCGTTCTACAACCGAGTTCTGTTGGGGAGTATATGCACATGAGAAGTAATGAATTATACCTTGTTCTTGAACTATGGAAGCAAAACCTAACTCAGGTGCATTATCACTCCTAATTGCTTTAACTTTGGAATTATATTGATTAGAGATTAAAGAAAGGAACATTGGGAAAATCTTAGAAACGTCACTTTTATTTCTTAGCATATAGACCCAAGTAACCCTAGTACAATCATCAACTATAGTAAGAAAGTATTTATATCCCTCTACAGACTCAACAGGAAACGGTCCCCAAATATCCAGATGAATCAAGTCAAAAGGCGAGGAAGACATGTTATTATTGAAAGGAAAAGACAGACGCTTTTGTTTAGCTAATGGACATATATGACAATGATCATGACTACGAATAACAGACTTAGACAATGAAAGTGTACCAGACATACTTTGTAACTTGGCAACTGAGGGATGTCCTAGGCGTTGATGCCAAAGGCTATCATCAGTAGACAAGGATCCACAGAAGTTGATGCAACCAGGAGACTCAGCAGGTGCAGATTGGGATTGAGAGTGATTATTGAGGATGTATAGATTGCGGAAAAGTCTACCACTCCCAATCATCCATCCCTGAGAAGACTCCTGTATGAAACATGCAGTAGGATAAAAGTGAGCAGAGCATTGACTATCATGTAAAAGACTACTAACACTTATCAAATTAAATTTGTTTGTAGAAACAAATAGGACATTGTACAATACTAATTCATCAGACAATCGAATCGTTCCTATATGCGTAATCTCCAGTTTAGTACCATTAGGCAAAGCTACCGTGATTCCTGAGACTACAAATATTTCCGTAAACTTTGATATATCACAACAAACATGACTTGTAGCACCACTGTCTATTATCCAAGAACCACTGGGCAATGCACTTTTTAAGGAAGAGAGACAATGATGTTGATATGTGAAAATGTTATTTTCATAACGAAGATTAGTAGATATGATAGAGACTTTACCAGAAGAAGATTGAACAGCCATAACACCCTGTTCAGAGACAGTAGCCTGATTCTGATTAACCGAAGACTCTAGAGCAGAACTTTGACACGAGAAGTTAACTGACCAATCAGAGTTTGAGCTTGTTCCTGAGTTAGTTTACTGACATCGAGATTCACAGCATTGATAGCTGGAGATGGATAGTATGGCATAGAAGTGCTCATAGGTGATTGCGAAGTAGTAATCTCAGGAAGCTCAGTAAACAAATTCGCAACAGTTCGTTGTTGTGTGCCAAAATTCGCATTTGGATTAGACTGTGGAAACTGTGGCAAAGACATATACAATAAACTCATTCCTATTTTCTTTGAAACAGATCCAATCAACCATGTGATAACCATATCGTTACACCTAGACCAAGCATCAGAATCCGGATGATCTATAGGCAGTTTAGAAATCGTACCGTCAATGAATCCTAACTTGTTTCACACATTCAAGGCCATCCTCACAGATCTCTTCCAAGAATGAAACTCAGCACCCGTATCAAGTCGATCCGTGACTATCTGTAAGCCTGCATGATCCGTGCTCAACAGAGAATAAGGACTCGCATACAAATCTGTACGATTCTGAGAAACTGGAGCCGAAGAATTCGAACGATTCGGAGAACGATTTGAAGCCATCAAAGCTCAAAAGACGTAGAAATTGAAAAATCCCAAACAAGAACCAGTGATTACGATCAAAGACAAATCGAGAATTGAAGAAAAAAAAAACGAAAATCAAAACTCGCTCGCGAACACGAATTGAAGAATCGCGAAGACGATGAACGAAAGAGAATTTGAAAGATCCAAAAGAAAAGAGAAGAGATGAATGAGAATAAGCTCAATCGAAGACGCACTCATGTTAGCTTGAATCGTGATAGCTCTGATACCATAACAAGATTCTTGTAACTGAATCTCAGAGACGATGAAGAACAAGAGAGAGAGACGTTGAGCTGAAGAGAGAGATAGAAAAATATCTTTGTATTCTCATTAATTAATTCAGTGTACAGATCGTATCTTATATACAACATCTAAGACTATGGTTTAAGTTAATAATGACTTAACTATACTCTAAACCATATAAACCGGCATATAAGCCATATAACCCAAGTATCAAACATACTCATACTCCTGATACTATGCCTTACCACTCAACACTATTACCGACGGTTATATCTTCAGCATTCTAGCATTTTTATTAATCTTGTATCATTAATCTGAGAGAAATAAATATTATGGAATTTAAACTGCATACTTGGTGTAGAAACTTTTAAAATCTTAACTACTCTGACCAAGAGACTTCCATAAATTTAAGAAACGTTATTTTTGTTAAATGTAGTTAGATTCATCACTACAGTTAGGTTAAAATCGTTATTTTGTAATGCAATATTTTGTTTCAAATTCCGCGAGAAGTGACAGTGATTTAGTGGCGTTCATAAATTCATCAAAAACCGGCACCAACTCACCCCGGATCAAGTCTTCTTTCTACAATGAAAGTAATTGGACTATATATGTACCAACCTGTTCTGGTCGATAGATGAAAAAAAAAAAAATCAGATTCAGCTAGGTATTAATCAACATGAAACTTGTGTGTTGTGCCAGAACTCTGTTGCAGCTAAGAAACCGTTAAATGTGATATAATTAGATGAATTTCTTTGTGTTGTAACTAACTAGCTAGTGTTTACTACGTCATTGTTATATTTTTAGACACGAGACAGTTAGTTACAACACTCTATTGTTTAGCACATGAGTTGTATTGTAAAACACTGTATTGTTTAGACTTTAGACTTTAGACACTAGATAGTTAGGTACTAACTGTAATACGATAGGATCAATGCAATCACTATCTGATCTGCATTTATGTATATAATTTTTTATGTTAGTTGGATTAAATTACGGCATATTTGTAAACGTGAAAGTAGCTTTCAAATGTTTACATAAATATACAAACGCAGAAACTGCCGTTGGAAACAATTGCTCGTTATATGGGGTCAGTGGCGGAGGCAGGGTTAGGCCTGGGCAAAATACCCAACCCGAAATACCCGTATTGGAACCGAAATGAAAAATCCCGATTCGGATCGGGTATGGATCTTCTACATTATACTAATTGGATCTTGATTATAAATATTTTTGGGTATCAGTTCGGTTCGGATAATATCCGATACCCAATTAGTACCCAAATATATCCGAACATATGTGTATATACTAATTTTTTCTCTTTGTCTCCTCTTACAGAGACGTCTAAGACTCATTTAAAAGTAAGTCCCTTTCATCTTGATGCTTGGTTTATAACGCGAGTTTAGTACTTTTCATTGATTGATTCTCGTATTTGGATGTTTGATGTTTCTTTGAATTTTCTCAATAACTCTAGCTTTTATAGTACTTTTGAATATGATTTTGGATATTACTACTCTACAACTTATTTATGTTTTGGATTATTCTGTTTAAGAATTGTGTTTTTCTTGCTTATTTTGCTTGGTTAAGGTACTTTGGTATGATTTTTAGTTATAATTTCATGAAGTTTGATCTAGTTTTTCAATCTATAATTAGGGTACTATAGATATATATATGGGTACACTTAATCTTACAACTTCATCCGTAAAAGCAAAGGCTTTTTCTCTCCCAGGCGAAGTTATCGAGGCGACCTCCAGTCTAAACTGTTCCGGCGCCAGTGGAGCTCCTGCTCGCCGGCGTCGGGATAAAACCACCTGTTTGCTCTGCTGTTTCGAGTTCTTGCTAGTGCTTTCCCTCTTTTTAGCTCTTTTCCCCTCTTATTTTTATCTTTTTCAAAATCCCCAAAATCTTTTGAACCCTATAACCTCTTGCGGCGTACCATCAACCATCAACGAAGGGAAGCGGTTTCCGGTGAACTTCCTCCCTCAGCTTTTGGCCGCCTCACCAAATCAGAAGCATCTGAAAGTCCTCGGGTTACAAAAATTGGATCCGGTTTTGGATCTGAAATTTTCTCGATCCGACTTTCACTTCACCCCTGATGATCCCTCACCCTGGGCTTCGTTGCTGGCAGGAGCTTTCCCTCTTGGACCGGCAGATGCGCCATGCATAGGGGAGACGTCGACGGCGCACGGCGATTCTATTCTGGGGGTAACTTGTATTAAATCTGGACAGAGTAAGCCTTCTTGCCTCACTGCCTTCATAACAGAACAAACTCATCCCGCGCTATCATTGCATCACTTTTTTCCGATGATTCCGAGTTCAAGGCCAACCATCCCACTTCCTCCGGGCAGCCGCCATGGTCGCAATCCGTGCATAGCCATCACACGCTTAGGGTTCCTCTTAATGGATCCTAAAGTTGTTTTTGGCCCATTAAGGCTTCAACTGCCCAAGCCCATAAGGTGTACTTCAATTTTCTATCCCGTAAAACCCAGGTCAGTTTTTTTATGTCGATGGCCGAACCTTAGCCGCTGGTGTGATCAAGATTACGATCTCTATGGTAGAAGACTCCATCTGAGACGTAATGCATCATCGTTATTATGGCTTGGCTTTAATCATTCGAGAATCCTGGTAGGAATATCCCTTACGGCTTTGTCTTATGAACCCCTTAGCTTGTCGTGTAATGGTATATGGATCCCGATTCCAAGTTGTCAGAGTTTTGAGTATGGCTATGGTTTGTCTGAGCCTTTATCTCACTCTATGACAACACTAACAAAAGACTTCAAGCACCAGAGCATAACCAACTTTGCTCGAACCATTGTCAAAGTCCTACTTTCTGTAGATTTTCTCATACCGGTGAGATCCACGGCTCTGACCCCTTCCTCAACGTCACTTTGTCCTGTGACAGTGGCTATTTGTTCCTCCATTGACCTGTTCATGGAAGAAATGTCGATGATCCCTGACCTCACATGTACCAAAAGGCTAGCTAGTCTTTGGCTCAAAGCTCTCAAGGAACTATTATTGACTAATCCTATCTATCCTTTTCTCTATCTTTGTAAGGGATTGGGGAATGCCCTTTGTTGCTGTAGTATTTTACTCTTTGGATTCTTAGAATCCGTAACTCTATGTATTTGGTTTCTATCTTAGTGAAATGAAAACATAGTTTGACCAAAAAAAAAAAATGATATATATGGGTACTATGGTTCCAAACGGGTAAAAAATACTTGTACCGAACCGAAACTACAAAATATTGGATATATTTTGGTAATTAAAAAAAATTACCCGAACCGAACCAAACCCGAACCGAAATTTCTAAAATACCTGAATGATTCCATAATTTATAAATCCGAAATACCCGAAACCTGAAATACCCGAAACCTGAAATATCCGAACCAAACCTGAACCGATACTCGAATGCCCAGGATTAGGTAGTGTGCAAGTATGTGGGTCAACTGACCCTGGTGAAATTTTAAATTTAGCTGAAATTTTAAGAAAAAAATAAAATCGACTTATGTAAAATAGCACAATTGACCCTAGTAAAATTTTTAAATCACATAATTGACTCCAACAAATTTCTTTTGACCATGACGTGATGATTTCCTAACTCCGCTACTGTATGGGGTACCACCAACTTTATCGTATTAGTATAAGTTTATCAATTAGTATGTAATTGTCATTAATTAACATGCAGCTCTTCTAGGTACCTTCTTTATCTATCATAATACACTGTATAATGCTTTTATTTGTAATTTAATTACGAGGTAAGGCCCGGTCTCAATAAGTTAAAAGTGATACAGTACATGTTAGGCCTGGGCATTCGGGTATCCGTTCGGGTTCGGTTCGGATATTTCGGGGTTTCGAGTTTAGAGGTACAGAACCCGTTCGGGTATTTCTAGACTTCGGATTCGGATCGGGTATTTCGAGTTCAGATTCGGATTACCCGAAGTTCACAAAATTCAAAATTTTAGTATCTAATTTAGTCTAAATTATACAATAATACGCAATTTATCTAAAAGTTTAGAATATTTTTTACCTAAATTTACTAATAAACAGTTTAATACTTCAAAATATCGAAAATATCTAAAAATCTGAATATTTTAGACACTTATATTATTAAAATTATAAATATCACTAATATATTACTATTAACATTAATAATGTGGGTATATTCAGATATCCGTTCGGATTTTGGTTCGGATCGGGTTCAGGTTTGGATTTTCGGATTTAGAGATTTAGAACCCGTTCGGGTATTTTACAATTTCGGATACGGATTCGGATCGGGTTTTTTGGATCGGGTTCGGATCCGGATATTTTGCCCATCGGGTTCGGGTATTGACCCAGTTTCATAAAACTCATTAAAGTTGACTTAGATCCAACTCTATCTATATAAAGAGTGTCTCATGGATATAGCCGGATCATCAAATAGAACAAGCAAAAAAAAAAAAAAAGATGTTGGGTTTGGTGTTAGGAACCACTTTTGTCGGATCAGTTCCCATGATCATTTACAGACGCCGTGCAAACGAGCCCTTACCGAAACATAAACGAGGTAAGTACCACGACTGTCTTTATAATCCGTATAAGACAAGATATATATGGAAAAGTTCTTGCAAACCTTTCTAGTGTTCTTTTGGTATAATATGGAAAAATACATATATTTTACGCTTGCTTTTGTAATGATTACAACAAAGTGTTAATGAGAGTAGATCTGGTTTTTGTGGTACCAGGTGGAGGAAGCAGCATCCTCGCAGTGTGTCTAATCCTACTTTTGTTCCTAACGCAAGCACTTGGAGGTATCTATCTTCTACCGAATTAAAACTCTCTTTATGAGTAGATCCTAGAAGAGTCTCTTTATGATTAGAAACCGATCAACATAGATTAAACAACTACAAGATTCTCAACTTTTTTTAATAAAAAATAATAATTGTAGGGTTTCTAGTTAGAAACTGATCAACAGAAAACAACTACAAGATTCTCAAGGTTTTTATAAAGTTAATAATTGTAGGGTTTTTCTGGAAAGGAAAATGTTAAATACATATGTCCTACTTGTAGAAAATAAATTATGAGCGTAAACCTCCCTAATGTTTTCATAGGTTAAGTCATATAATATAACTCATATAAAGTTTTTAAAAATATAAGCAAATCTATGCAACAATGCTGGGGGAATCTGTAAACCTGGAGGAGCACGAAACAAGATCCATGCTGGAGAAGAATTCGACCCCAGGCGCGAAGATGTCCGTGATGATCAGGATGACTATGATCAGTTTGAGTTATGATTGGCGGAAGATATGCTGCAATCCCATGAATTTTCTTCTCATATTTTAGTTTCCAATAATGAAATGAAAAATGTGTGTTTCCCTTTCAATAGTTTATTTTATTCCAAGGAAAGTGAACGTTTTGTCCTTTTCTATTACTTTTATCACCACTTTATACAAGTTGCGTTATATTTTTATTAATCTCTCTCCATCATTCATATACAAGTTGCGTTATTATTAATAGATACTACAAGGAATTTGCCAAAATACCACAGGATTTAATATTGATCAAGAGTTATAAAGTATTAGTGCTTTAGAAATAAAGTAGTTAGTAAGAATTAGTTACACATTTAATTACTTAATTCTAGCTTTACTGTCTCATGTATCTCTCTCTCGTGTATCTAATTCTAAATTTCTAACTAACTGTATCAAATACCCTAGAAAAAGAATTGAACACATTAATCAATTGATGATATGAGCTGGTGCTTTGCAATCGACAAAACTAAGGCACTTCCTTATATGGGTTATATGGGTTAAACGCATAACCTCTTGAGGAACATACTTTAATAATTAGCAAAGCCAAGCGGATCCCGGAGAAACTGTCAGTCTTCAAGGGTCACCACTGGGAGGCGGCGACTGATGTGTACTTTGGCACCGGGAGTGGGATGAGGAAGTCTGCACAAGTACTTATATCAAATTAACTAGCTGATCAGAATGGCCATAGATCGCATTGTCACACAACCGGCTCGAAGTCTTTTCAACAAAGTCCGCCACAAGATTGTGTTACTTACGTCCTTACATAGATTCTTGTTTGGGAGAGGTTATTACAGTTCCAGTGTGATGTACTCATGAGTAACCATAACAAATAACATATATAACTTGTATTTTGATACATTGGAGCATGTTGCACAAACTGTGAGTGAAATCAGTCAAGAAACTAGTGGCTTGATTTTAATTAAAGAGCAATTAAGAGAGCATTCATATTAAATTTGCTGCAGTGTGGAAAGAAAATTGCTGAAAAAGAGAGAGACAAAATAAAATGTTGGCACTAATCAGTTTATATGAATTCTAATCTGAATCGCTATCTTTTGGTCCTCTCAACTTATAGTGGGGTCCACTGTACATTTGATTGCTTGTTGGAATACCACTCGTTATTGTGTCTGCGCTCGGGCAAGCGGCTTCTTCAATACCTATGCAGAAATCGTCGGCCTTTCGCTTTGTTCTTCCTGATGAACTCGATTGGACTGTGTATATATATGTTGGAAACATATATAAGACTTTTTTTTTTTTTTTTTTTTCTGTTGTTATCAGAAGTAAAAGAAATGGTAAAGTAATTGACTCACCCGGAACTGTACAATCAGCTGAGATGCTCGGCCTGATCGGGCTTATAAGGTGTTCCTCTTCCGCTCTAGCTTCCTTATCAGCTGCGGTGACAAAAAAAAAAAAAAAAAGAAGATTTTGTTACTCTGACGTTATGTCAAAAATATGATTTACTAAAGGAGATTTGTTGAAATTTCACTAACTTAAGAAAAAGACTCACCTTCCAGTCGCCCTCCCATGGCATCATAATATAACTCACGGAGTACGTAAATAAGAAAAAGAAGAATAACAAGAAGAAGTGCTCCGATGATGCAGGATCCTAAGACTAAATACAACATCATCTTCTTCTTCTTTTCTTTTTTTTTTTCTTTTGTAATTGTGAGAATGGTCAAGCTAAAGACGAAAAATCACTTCCTTTTAAAAGTATTGAGAACAGCGTCAACGAAGATGGGAACACAACAACTTATAAAACTTGATTAAAAAAAGACCTACCGTAGCACATAAATGAGCTGTCCTATACGAAAAGAAGTAATTAATTAAACATTTTATGATATGAGCTGGTGCTTTCTTATCGACAATAAGGCGCTTCATGCAATAAAATAAACACGGACGAGTATTCGTACTTACAACGTGTTGATAATAATACTACAGGTGATCCGCTTGATTTGTCTCCCGTCTCGGTGATAGATTTAGTGACAGGGCCTGCGAAGTAAAGGAAGATCTATTAAAATCCCTTATACAATATATTAATTTTCTATGAAATAAAAATGATTACATTACATATCACGATCAGAACGACTATTTTTGGAATTTTATGTATTCATACGAAATTCTAAAAATAGTAAACCTAGATTTAATCTTTTATTTTTTAATATTTCTTGCTATGAGTTAACACAATGACCACCAATGAATTGCTACAAAAGAAATATTAAACCATGAATTAACACAATGAAATATTTCTTTTGTAGCAATTCATGAATTAACACAATGACCACCATGAATTGCTATTTTTGCTATGAGTTAATACAATGACCATGAATTAAACCATGAAATATTTCTTTTGTAGCAATCCATGGTGGTCATTGTGTTTTTTTTTTTTGGGTTCACCTGTACTGTGGTCATTGTGTTAAACCATGAATTTAGAGGCTTAATTATGAAAACTTATATGTGAACCAAAAGAAAAAAAAAAGAGTTATGAATAATTTTGTTAAACTTCGTATTTTTCTTTTTGTAATAAACGATACTATTGATTTGATTTTTTTTGTCAAGTTTAAATTTTGCCAGAAATTTTTTTATCAATTCTTTTTTGGCTTTTATTTCCAAAATATAAAGTTGCCAAACTAATGACATTTTTTTGGCTAGAAATATAGTTTTATATAGTCTCGTCGAAAAGGAGTAATAGAGGAAGTGAGAAACCCATTTGTTATTTAGTGAAACTTATTTATCTTTCTATAAGGTAAAATAAGCATTGAAAAAATATTTTGCAATTTTTGCAATGTGAAAATATTTTTTAAAATTTTAAAAACATAATTTTTGGCCAGTTTTCTCTAGTTTATATTGCTTTTTCTTTGTGTAACGACACAAATTTACAAACAACTTTTTAACTAAATGTTTTAATATCAATATTATTAAAAAAATTATACAATACTTTATCAAATAATATCGAAGACACAAGAATTATCAATCTTTCAAGCGGGTCGACTTTGCCTACCACTCATTTTGAATTGTTTTCTTGGTCGACTTATTTTATGTTATCAATATCATTACCGGATCAAGTTAACTGACTGGTTCAAATGCTGCAGTTGTGGTTGCGGGAGATTGCAGAAACGAACGATTGCAGTTTCAAGCATTATTAAGCGTTTTAAACGACTGGTTTAGCGGTTTAAAATTAGTGCGTTTGCAGAAGGGTTACGACTGGTTGACGAGCGGATGCAATAGCGGTTGAAACATAACAAATGTGATATATAATATAAAAATGTTTAAAAACACCAAAATTTATATTAAACTTGATTTATAATTAAAATTTATTAAAAAATACAAAAATAATTATTCAAAAAACAAATAAATTTCATATTGAAATACTTATTCCTTTATGCATTTGGCTTTTCACCAAAAAATTAATCAAGTAATTTGATAAATGACAAAACATATGCTTTAGATCTTAGATCTTTTCTCTTTTTTCTTAGATCGTGGATCAGTAGTTGCATCGGCATGAATAATCAAGTGAGAGTTGAGAAGAGTCACTGGTGATTTGTTTTAATTTTTTTCATAAATAATCTTATTTTCTTAAATTTCTGATGAAATATTATATTTATTTAGATTTTTTTGAACTTGTGTGATGTGCCATTAAATTTACATCAAATTTTCCGGGTTATTATTAATTGGAATATTATTTTCTTCTAATTGTTTATTTTATAATCTCTGCAATCGTATTCGTACTTCATTTTCTCTCATACTTAATGAGTAAAATGGTTAGATAGAAGATATAACAAAAAAATTCATTATCATTGATTTCTTTTAAGTTTTTTTACAAAAAAAAGAAATCCAAACGCAATTGTCCGCAACCGCAAACGCTTGTGGGAAGCAGGTTTTAGAATTCAGTGGTTTGGAGCGGTTAGAAGCGATTAGGAACGATTGGGAACGTTTTATGTGATTGGTTCCAATCGTTAGCAACCGCTACCACCCACAAACGCAGCATTTACGAGAAGTAGTGGGAGAACCAGTAAACACCTTAGTTGAGAACTTTACACGTCCTAACAAAAAAACAAAATTAGAAACAATAGAACTTTCTTGTAACGATTTCTTATACATTCCTTTTTATTAAAAAAAAAGAAGACAAAAAGACAAAAGTCAAAACAAGATTATGAGTAGTGATGCCATCTGTGTGAAGTGTGAACGGCTTGATCTGTAAAATGTTTAAACTAATAACATGTGGGAGAAACGTGATATTTGTATAATATGGCAAGAATAAAAAATTAATCAATTTAAATTCGGTCTAGATGATCAAATCGATCTATCTAAAAAATCTTCAAAAAATTGCATCAAATCTAGAAGTGTATAAGATAGAGAAAATGATGAATTTTTTCCAAAGATATGGAAATAAACTTTTTATTTACATTCGATACCACGGAAATGTAAAGAATAGCTAGCTTGGACTAAACAAAACGAGAACATCTTACACATTCAAAAATCCTAGCTAGGCTTAATTTACTAGTTAACAATTTAAAATCCTAATTTGCAATCCACGCGAGTTAGGTATTTTTTGAAATGTTTTTGAATAATAAGAAATCTGTTTTCTCACTAATTTTTTTTTTTTAAGTTTAAGTTATATTTTGCTGTGTGAATTCTGAATACATTATTCTGAATACACATCGATCAAAAATTATAAAAATACATTATTTGTTTTACAAATAGTGTCATTTTATAAAATTTTCTTTATTTCACAAAGAATATCACTTTATATTTTCAATGTGACTTTTTACATCAACTTTCTTATTTACCCTTAACCCAAAACTCTTTTTACTAAACTTAAATAATTAACTATTCATTAAATAAAAGTATATTTATATACTTCTAGTTTTTCTCAATTTGTGGGTCCTGTATCAAAATGACATTTTTTATACAGAAGTAATATTAATTTATTTAAAAATAGTTAGTAAGAACTAAATTAGTTACACATTTAATTACTCCTAGCTTACTGTCTCGAAGTGCATAATTAACCTCTTGAGAAACATAATTAATTAGCAAAGCCAAGCGATTCTGGGAGAAGCCATCATTCTTCAAGGGTCACCACTGGGAGGCGGAAAATGTGGCACTGAGAGTAGTAGTATGAATGAAGTAGCAGAAGTTTCTAGGAATAAAATTAGAAATACGTTTATTTTTAAAAATATCAAAAGCTAGGGTTTGAGGGTCTCACAACTTTCTCAAAAGTTTTTGGATTTGTGAATCTTTATAGCGGTTTATAACAGATATATAGATGACTCCTTTTACTAAGGCCTTTCTTTTCTTTTAATTAAGTTGTATTAAGGACAAAAGACATTAACACTGATTCTTTATTTTAATTTATTGTTGATTTATTTCATATTTTATATTGTTTTTTCTTTGATAACAAGAAAATTGAAGGCCGAGTCTCGTAATTTCTTTGGACTGTTAGCATAGTCCACTCTCAAACTACTTTTGAATCGAGGAGACAAGAACTATCAATCTTTCGGAACGGACTGCTGTACCTACTACTACTACTAGTAGCCCAAATTTTATATTGTTTTCCTGGTCGACTTATTTTATGTTATCATTAACGGATCCAATCTGTTTAGTTGAGAACTTTACATACCAAATCACCCAAAAAAAATTAAAAAAGAGTCAAAACTGTTGTAAAACACTTAGTGGATTCTATCTGACCGGCCCGTGTATTATCTCTATAGTTATGGTCCATTGTACTTAGGCCCATCGGCCATGTTCTAAAGCTCATGCGGCTATGTATTAGTCTTAGGTCGGTTTACTTAATCCTTTATAGGAACCTATATATATGTAACCTCTTGAGACTTCATTCAATAATAAGAACAAGAGATTTCTCCCTATATCCTCTAGTTTACAACACGTTATCAGCATGATAGCCTCTAACCCTAAAACCCTAAGGCAGCCGCCGATTCTCTTCTTCTCTAAAACCCTAAACCGCCTTTGTTCTTCTTCTTCTTCGAGACTTATCCTCTTGTCTCGGAGATCTCTTGTTGATTCACGAGCATCCTTAGCTCGTGATCAAGTTTTATCCTAAACCCGATCGAGGTTCGTTGGTTCGCGGTTTCGGGGGTGAGTTCGCGAGGAGCTGTTCGAGGGAAGCTGTTCGCGGAAGCTGTTCGTGATCGAGGAAGAGAGGAATTACCAAGGTCTTTAGCTCCCGGTTCATAACCAGTCAGAATCCTAATCGGTGAAGATAAATAAAACTCGAAACCCTCTTAAAACCATATATTCGAATCTGAACCTTAAAGCTATTGAACCTTAAAAACAAACAAGTAAAACAACCAACATAGTTTAAGATCTCTAAAACCTAAAACTTAAAATTCGGATCATGTTTAGGTTGTTAGATTTCTTGAGAATTAAAACCAATTATATTACAAGATTAAAATTTGGTTGATTGTTGCTTGTTGTGATGCATAAGAACCTAGAACCAAAATTGTTAGATTCATAAGATATTAAATCAAACTGTTCTAGGATATTAAAACTTGGTCATTCATGCATCATATAGAAATTCGAACATGTATAGGCTGTTAATAGAACTCGGCTGCATGAATTAACTCTTAGGATTTCTTAGATAAACTTGAACATAGTTTTCCTGCAAATTTTCGGCCATGAAAACCATAGAACTCGAGTATGAGCTTGTCTAGGATCAATTAGGATAACTTCCATAACTCTTAACCATTATCCTAAAACTTAAGTAAAATTTACATTATAGTTTAAGAGTATATCCGATTAAATTAAAAACTTATGTTAAAGTTCCATAAATTAAAACATAAAATTTCGGATTAAATATTTAATTAGGATAAGTTCCTAAAACTCTTAACACATAAATCCTAGACTAAATAGGAAAACTTAAGAAAAGGAAATCCTATCTAGAAATAAGGAAATCATTGCATGCATATCTATTTGATTTTGTTGTCTTGCATGCATGAATTTAAACCATAAATCTATAAGAGGCAAGGCATGTTTCGGTCTCAAATACCGCATGGCCTAAGGCATGGTTCGGTCTCAAATACCGCATGACCTGAATAATATTTGTGGCATGGTTCGGTCTTAAATATCGCATGTCCTAAAAATAATGTTGCATGGTTCGATCTTAAATATCGCATGCTAACTATCGGTTGTCTACTTTATGCAGATGGCAAACCTCAAAAGCCTAGACTACCCCATCCTGCAAGCCTCTGGAAAGAACTACTTGCAATGGGCAAATGACACCGAGATCTATCTGTCATCACACGGCATGCATGAGTGCATCGATGAGGAATTCGAGAGCACTGACAAGAATAAGAATCAGTGCCTCCAGCATATACATCATCACATTGTTGAGTGTCTCAAAAGCCAGTACCTCTTCATAAGAGATCCTATCGCCCTTTGGACACAGCTTAAACGCCGTTATGGGCACCAAAAGACGGTGCTCCTTCCAAAGGCCGAGTTCGATTGGAAAAGCCTAAGGATCCAGGATTACAAATCCGTGGAAGAGTATAACTCTGAGCTCTTTAGGATTGTCTCACTCCTTAGGCTGTGTGGAAAAGAGGTAACTGAGCAGGAGCTGATAGAAAAGACTTTGTCTACTTTCAGCCCCAATAACAGAATTCTTCAACAACAATATCGGCATCAAAAGCTCGCTGACTATGGGGAACTCATTGAGTGTTTACTGTTAGCCGAGCAGAACGATGAGTTGTTGATGATGAACAGTGCAATGAGACCTCCTGGTACAGCCCCATTACCAGAAGCAAATAAAGTTGATTTGGGAAAGAAAGCTGCAGTAGAGCCTAAAGAGCCTAATGAGACCAACTACGTCCACAGAGAAAGACACTACGGCCGTGGCCGTGGTGGCAGAGGACGTGGTGGTCGAGGAGGCCAGGCTAGTCGAGGAGGCCGCATACGTGGTGGTAGGGGCCGTGGGTCCTTTAAACCACACACCAAGGCCAAATCGACTTGCCACCGATGTGGTATGTCAAACCACTAGGCCAAGAACTGCAGAACTCCCAAACACCTCACTGATGCATATCAAGAATTTCTTAAGAAAAATCCAGAGGCCAACCTTGTGCACCTCGATGATGAAGGAGACTTCGATCATGAGAAGGATGACTTGCTAGACTATGAGACTTCCGATTGCCTCAACAATGAAGATTGAATTTCAATTTTTATTTTGGTTTAATTTCTATGCTTTTATGATTTAATTTCCTTGTAATGACTTTGATTTAAATTCAATGGATTTTATTTTATAAATTTGACTTGTTAAAATACAAACTTATTGTCCTCTTTATAGAAATGGCCGAGGACATGAGTGAACTAGTAGTGGACAGTGGCTCCAGCCACACCATACTAAAAGACAAAAGATATTTCATAAATCTTATTATGAAAAATGCTAATGTTAGTACAATTGCGGGTATAGCAAAATTGATAGAAGGCTACGGCCAGGGTCACATACTCTTGCCTCACGGCACATACATTGAGTTATGTGACGCCTTATATTCACCCAACTCTAAGAGAAACTTACTGAGATTTAAAGATATAAGACTAAATGGTTATCATATTGAAACCAATGGTGAAGGATCTAAAGAGTTCCTCTACATTACAGAAAATGTGAAAGGACAAAAGAAGATCCTAGAGACTATACCTGCACTAGCCTCTGGTCTATACCATGCTAGAATCAATATGATAGAAGCTAACTTAGCAAAGCACAGAATGGTTAACCAACAATTCACTCTATGGCATGACCGGCTTGGCCATCCGGGTTCGAACATGATGCGTAAACTAATTAAGAGTTCAAAAGGGCACAACCTCAAAGAAAGAAAAGTTTTCCCTAAAAATCTCACTTGTGTAGCATGTGCACAAGGGAAACTTATAATAAGACCCTCACCAGTAAAAGTCACAAAAGAGACTTTAAACTTTCTGGAAAGGATACAAGGTGACATATATGGACCAATACACCCACCAAGTGGGACATTCAGATATTTCATGGTGATGATAGATGCATCTACCAGATGGTCTCACGTATGCTTGTTATCCACAAGAAACTTAGCATTTGCTAAGATGTTAGCTCAAATCATAAGATTAAGAGCACATTTTCCAGATTTTCCACTTAAGACTATACGTCTAGACAATGCTGGTGAATTTACACCCCAAGCGTTTAATGATTACTGTATCTCCATGGGGGTGAGTGTGGAACATCCTGTTGCACATGTACATACACAAAACGGATTAGCTGAATCCTTCATTAAACGAATACAATTGATAGCTCGACCATTGTTAATGCGATCGAAGCTTCCTGTGTCAGCTTGGGGACACGCGGTCTTACATGCAGCAGAACTCATACGCATCAGGCCATCTAGGGAACACAAATATTCACCATCCCAACTATTATCGGGTCAAGAGCCAGACTTGTCCCATCTCAAAAGATTTGGTTGTGCCGTTTATACACCAATTGCTCCACCACAGAGAACTAAGATGGGACCTCAAAGAAGGATGGGAATATATGTTGGTTATGAGTCTACCACCATTATAAAGTATCTTGAGCCACTCACAGGAGATTTATTCAAGGCCAGATATGCGGACTGTCAATTCGTTGAGTCCGAATTCCCTACATTAGGTGGAGAGACTAGCAAGCTGGGCAAAGAATTGACATGGAATCAAACATCCTTAAATTGGCAAGATCCTCGAACTCTAGCATGTGATGCAGAGGTTCAAAAGATTATACGTCTACATAGCTAGCTAATCAATTGCCAGATTCCTTTGTTGACCCGAAAAGAGTAACAAAATCGTACATACCAGCTTGCAATGCACCATTACGTATTGATGTTCACAAGGAACACAATAATCAAGTTGCTACAGAGTCTACACCACGTTTGAAACGGGGTAGACCATTAGGTTCCAAAGATAAAAATCCTCGGAAAACAAAAGGTGCAAAACAGACCGAGGCCCAGGGAATTATATTAAAGCCAGACGTTGTCACAGAAACCCCTAAGGTACAAAGTGAGGCTCAGGACGCTGAACCTCATGAACCTGAAGGAATTGACAACAATGAGATCTCAATAAACTATATTATGTCTGGAATACAATGGAACTGAAAAGATGTCGACATCGATGATATATTTGCATACAAGGTAGCACTTGAGATAAACGAGGATCATGAACCCACATCTATATTAGAGTGCACTCAAAGCAAAGAATGGCCTAAATGGCAAGAAGCTATTGATGTGGAGTTAAACTCTTTAAAGAAGAGAAGTGTGTTTGGTCCGACCTTAAGGATAACACCTGAAATTAAACCAGTAGGACACAAATGGGTCTTTTTAAGAAAGAGAAATGAAAACAATGAAATTGTGAGATACAAAGCACGGCTTGTAGCACAAGGATTCTCTCAAAGACCCAGCATAGATTATGAATAGACATACTCCCCTGTGATGGATGCAACGACTTTTAGATATCTAATAAGTCTGGCTATAAGAGAAAACTTAGATTTGCGGTTAATGGATGTTGAAACTGCATATCTATATGGTCCACTGGATAACAAAATTTATATGAGATTACCAGAGGGTATAGAACTCAAAGATAAGAGTGGTTCTAGAGACCAATACTGCATAAGGCTAGACAAATCGCTTTATGGACTGAAACAGAGTGGTCGAATGTGGTACAATAGACTTAGCAAATATTTGGGAAAGAAAGGCTATAGGAACGACCCAATCAGTCCATGTATATTCATAAAGAAGTTTGCAAACAAAGGATTTGTGATAATAGTAGTATATGTGGATGATTTAAACATCCTTGGAACCTTTGGGGAAATCGCCCAAACAGTAGAATATCTCAAGAAAGAATTTGAGATGAAAGACCTAGGCAAGACAAGATTCTGTTTGGGATTGCAGCTTGAGTACAGAAACAATGGAATCCTTGTGCATCAAAAGGCATACACAGAAAAGGTACTGATACTAGGATTTTGTGTCTCCTATCCTAGCAGGTTCAATTAACCTTAAGTGTTGTAGTATTTAAGGTGTCAATCCAAATGGGATGTTGCTAGCAATCAAGATGCAATCAAGGAATCACAAGTCAAGCCAATTCAAAAAGAGTGTTTTTTCTAACAATCCTAGAATGACAAAAATGCAAACGAAAATGTGTTCTGGAACTAGAAACGAGAATGCAAGACAAGAAATGAAAATTAATAAAAACAGAAACGAGTCTAAGCATGAACTAAAAAGCAAGAAGCGAAACAATCTCAGGAATGTAATATCAATCAAAAGGATAAAAGTCCTAAGGATGGGAGTAATTGATGTCGGTGGAGTATCCTAGTCTACAGAGTGTTTAACATGCCACAAGCAATCTATCCCTAAACAATGAACATCACAACTTAGCTAATCCAATCTCTCGGTAAAAGCTACTCAGACTCAACCACTTCCATACCTAGCTCTCGCTAGAGAAACGTGGTCGAGCAGGCATGACAAACAAATTCATTCACGTCAACAAACATCCTAGACAACTAATCTCTTAGGCTAGGAACGTAAGTCTCTGGGACTAGTTGGTCAGACATTTCATCGAACACCTTTTGGGTGTGGAAATGTCTCGAACCTAGTTCCAATTGATCAGAGAGAAACTAGTAATTCTAACTCTAGTCCAGAAGGGAATCATACAAATCAAGCTTAAACACCATACATCCTAAGATCCTCCACCTAATCTATCCCATCCTCAAGAACTAACGCACTACTCAGATCCAGAAATCATCATCAACAATACAAACTCAGAAAACATTGAAACAAGCATTCTTAGATAGGTAAAAATAAGATAAACAAGTTTGTAGAAGAAATCAAATGCAAATACTCAATGTAGCAAAAGATATCTGGATACAAAGTCTGAGAACGGTTCTTGGTGGCTAGGGAAACCTTACAAAATAAAAACGAGATAAAAACTAAGATTATGTCGCAAAGACTTAACAAAACGTATTTATAGTAAAGACATAAAATCCCTAAAACTTAAAACGACAAGATGAAGAGTCGGTTTGGGAATCTCCTGAAGCGTGTAAGATGGAACGTCTTCCTGACATGTGCGAACGAGTGATGGCTCGAGTGAGTGATGGCATTGGCACGAGTAGCGCGACTCGAATGACATGACAGTGCGACTCGAACGGCATGACGGCGCGACTCGAACGGCACGACAGCGCGACTCGAGCTGGATGTATACGCTTCCACTAAAACGATGATAACTTTTGAACCACAGCTTCGATTGGCTTGAAATAAACGGCATTGGAAAGATGACTCAATTCGATTGGCTTGAAATAAACAGCATTGGAAAGTTGAAGACGTCAAAAGCTGAATCCCCCGACCGGTGGCTCGAAGGACGACTCGAACGGCGACTCGATTGGCAGACAGCGCGACTCGATCGGCATGACAGCGCGACTCGATCGGATGTGTAACGATGGAATGATGGCGTGACCCAAGCGGATGTGTGATGATGGAATGATGGCGCGACCCGAGCAGATGTGTGATGACGGAATGATGGCGCGACCCGAGCGGATGTGTGATGACGGAGTGATGGCGCGACTCGAGACAGCCTGGCTCCAAAGTCTCCTAAATACCTGAAATACTCCAAAATGCACGATGTATGCGAAGATAATGCAAGAACTACCTAAATATGAAAAGTGTACAAAAGAGAGTAGAAATTCATGCAAAACAATTAGTTATCCTAACTAGATGCGTGACAAAAACATGCTTAGCAGAGACAAAATATAGACATATCAGGTACTCAAGAGATTTAATATGGAGCAAGCTCACTCATTGACTAGCCCAATGGTTGTGAGAAGTGTAGAAGTGGATAAAGATCCATTTGCTCCTAAGAAGGACAATGAAGAAGTTCTTGGTCCTAAAATGCCATACCTCAGTGCTATAGGAGTGTTAATATTCTTGGCTAGCCACAATAGACCAGACTTATGTTTTGCCGTGAACCTCCTTGCAAGATTTAGTTCTTGTTTAACCCAAAGGCACTAGAGTGAAATTAAGTATTAATTACATTACCTACAAGGAACTTTAAATTTGGGTTTATATTATACTAACTATAACAAAGATGTTTTAATTGGTTTTGCTGATGCAGGTTATAACAAAGAAAGTTTAGTGTGCTAATAGTACTAAATGAGGACAAATCAGCAACCATACTCTATGAAGACAACACAGCCTGCATCGCACAGCTCAAGGAAGGTTACATCAAGGAGCACATACTGCCGAAGTTCTTCTACACACATGAACTACAAAAGGCCGGAGAAGTTCAAGTGGTGCAAGTTCAGTCATGCGACAACTCAGCCGATCTCTTCACAAAGGCACTACCGACAACAACTTTCAGGAAGCTCACACACCAGATTGGAATGCGGAGGCTTAAGGACTTAGAGTGATGTTTGGAACAGGGGGAGCAATGTGTGCTGTACTCTTTTTCCTTCACCAAGGTTTTGTCCCAATGGGTTTTCCTGGTAAGGTTTTAATGAGGTAGCATCCCCTAAGCACATTGCAGCGATCCCGTCCAAGCATAGGCACGGTCATATCGTCCAAGGGAGAATGTTGTAAAACACTTAGTGGACTCTATCTGACCGGCCCGTGTATTGTCCCTATAATTACGGTCCATTGTACTTAGGCCCATCGGCCATGTCCTAAAGCCCATGCGGCTATGTATTAGTCTTAGGTCGGTTTACTTAATCCCTTATGGGAACCTATATATATGTAACCTCTTGAGACTTCATTCAATAATAAGAACAAGATAGTTCTCCCTAAATCCTCTAGTTTACAACAAAAACAAGATTATCACTGGTGATGCCATGTGTGTGAAGTGTGAACGGCTTGATCTGAGAAAGGCTTAAACTAATAATAATATGTGGGGAAACGTGATATTTGTATAATACAGCTAGAAGAAAAATTATATCATTTTAAAATCGGTTCTTGGTTTTACATGAATCGTTAAGTTTTTGTTTAGATGTTCAACAAAACCATTTCACAAAGTTAAAAAAAAAAAAAAGAAGACTGATAGCAAGCTAGAGATCCATGGATCCTCCCAGCCAAACCAATGGAGAGAGTGCCACATACGGGGACGAAAAAGCTGAAGAAGAAGAAGAAGAAGCTTATTTTCTCTTAGATAAAGTGATCCCACCGATCCATCTGAAGGAATCAGCAGGTGGTAGATCTTGTTGCATCTATAGAATCCCTCATACTCTCGAGCGAGTCAACGACAAAGCTTATGCACCCAAGATCGTTTCAATAGGCCCTTATCACCACTCGAGTGATAATAAACATCTCAAGATGATAGAGGAGCATAAAAAACTTTATTTGAAGATGTTCGTGTCAAAGACTAAGGACAATGGCGTCAACCTAAGTCACTTAGTCGATGTAGTCTCAGGATTGGAACAGAAGATAAGAGACTCCTACTCCGAGAAGCTAGAGTTTAGTCGACAAAAGCTGATCAAGGTGATGATTCTTGATGGTTGTTTCATTCTTATGTTGTTCCTAATAGTTTCAGAAAAGATTGAATACACAAACTACAAAGACCCAATACTCATGCTGCGATGGATATTGCCAACTCTTCGAAGCGATCTTCTTCTTCTTGAAAACCAGGTTCCTCTCTTTCTTCTTAAAAGTCTTTTAGAGACATCAAAGCTAGCTCCATCTACTACCTTAAACATGCTAGCCTTCAAATTCTTCAACTACTCGATAGAAAAACCAGACGAGTTCTGGAAGGAACACAACGATCTTAGAGCAAAACATCTCCTTGATCTTATCCGTAAGACTTTCATACCGTCCCGCCTCCACCAACCACCCCAAAGCAATGTTGTATCAATATCTTGAGTGGTACTGAACATGGGGAAAATTCAAGAACAGAGACATCCCAAAACACTTGTCTCGGTAAGATAGGTAGTTCAAAGGAGAGAACTGAAGCGCAAACATCATCGCCTCCTCGCAGCCCCTTTCTTGGACTAATTATCTCAGCTAAAAAACTTCGACTTCGGGGAATAAAATTCAAGAAGAGGGAGAATGTTAAGACACCTTTAGACATAAGTTTCAAGAATGGTCTGGTTGAAATACCACTACTTGTCTTTGATGACTTTATCAGCACTCTTTTGATCAACTCCGTTGCCTTTGAGCAGTTTAATATGAATTTCTCCACTGAGATTACAAGCTATGTAACATTCATGGGTTGCTTGATAAATACAGAAGATGATGCGACCTTCTTAGTCGAGAAAGAGATTATAGAGAACTATTTCGGAACGGGTGAAGATGTTTCTTTATTCTTCAAGAACATCGGAAAAGACATCTCATTCAGCATATATGATAGTTTCTTGAGAGATGTGTTCGAGGGGGTGAACGAGTACACTTCAAAAGGTTGCCACGTGCAATGGGCAGGGTTCAAGTACACGCATTTCAACACTCCATGGACATTTCTTTCATCTTGTGCGGCTTTGATGCTTCTTCTCCTTACCATTTTCCAAGCTTTCTTTGCAGCTTATCCTTACTTTCGTCCTCCCAAAAACAATTGAGTGTAAGTGCGTACTTTATATGTTTAAGCTAGCAGTACTTATGGTGTATTGGAACAAAAATTAATATCAAATTTCAAATTATTATTTAATACTTTTTTTTTTTTAGAAAACAAATTTAAAAAGTGTGTCTTGTTGCAACAAGGTAGCACAAGATAGCAAAATCAAAATATAGAGAAGGTGCGGTCGAGTATAAAGGCGATCAAACATTTCTTTCAACAGTCACAAAAGCTAAAAATCGTGTTTTCTGTATTGGGAATAATATCCTAACTAATATATAAGAGATATATACTAATTTTGTGATTTACTTGTTCTCAGTCCAGTGATGCATTCTAAACACTTTAATTTTGTTCTATATCTTAAAACACCTTTAACTAAGTCTGACATAGCTTACATCTCGCATAGGAAAAAGTAGAGACCAGTGGCTCAATACAAGATTATAAATTAAAATAATACTGAGAAAGAAAGCAATCTAGAGCTAAAATTTTAACCATGATGAACTTTACATCTCAATACTCAAGTCCCATCTTGTTCCTTAGTTCTCCTCTGTTTTTGTCACTCCTCGTAAATCAAAGCTCTTCACTTTGTTGAAATCATTTTTCAAGGATAAAGAAGAATCACCTTCCCCAAGTTTTTCATAAATAATGTCGCTAATATACATATATTCAGATTTTCTGTATCCCGGTGATCCCATGACGTTTGTCTTCCTGTCCAGGGCTTCTTCTTCAGCATCTTTGACTCCTACTGGCTCAACCACATCCTCTGTTTTCACAGGATTGTGTTGTTGCTTCTTACTCTGCTTCTTCCTCATCAAACATATGATGTTGAGACAACTAATTAAACATCCTCTAGACATTTTCAAGATTTTATCAACCTATTGCTTGTTGTTTGTAATCAAAGTTATACATAGACAAAAGATCAGGTTTTTGATGTTTATATATACATCTGAGTTCTTGTAGATTGCTATTGTAAGCGTGTTCTGTGGCTTTTTGAAAGTTGACTTAAGAGTAAATGGAGAGTTGTCCAAATTTTAGTAAAAACTACAAAGAAAAAAAAACGTGGAGACTAAAAAAATTTATAATAACGAATTGTTATCTCTTGCAGAAAGTTAAAGAAGAAAAGTTAGGTTTCCAATACTTTTTTGTTCCTCTGCCGACCTAACGTGGAGACTTGTCAACATTTTGCTAGTGTGAAATTTCACTCCTCCTTTCTTAAGTTTCATTACAAAATTCGAGGATGACTAATCCATATAAAAAATAAAACAAAAGTTTTTCAAGTCTTCCACCTAACCAGAAGACAACCTGAGGTGGTTTTGAAGGTTTGAATTAATGGATCCGACATCAACAGTCGTGGACATATATCGATTAGTTTCAGAAGATATTGGTCCAAAACTTCTGAGAGAATCAGCTGGTTCAGAATATGTTGCATCGTGAGAATCCCACAGAGCCTTGCACGAATCAACCTCAAAGCTTACGAACCAAAGATCCTCTCCAATGGTCCTTACCATCACGGTAAAGAACATCTCCAGATGACACAGCAGCATAAACGCCGGTTCTTGAAGTTTTTCGTGGCTAAAATGGAAGAGAAAGGAATTGATCCTCAAGAACTGTTCAAAGCTGTATCGAGTTTGGAAAATATTATAAGAGGGTCTTACTCCGAGGATCTTGGTTTTGATTCTGAAAAGTTGGTTGAGATGATGGTTCTTGATGGTTGCTTAATCCTCACGTTGTTCTTTGTTGTTTCCGGGAAAGTTGTTTACACAAATCTTGATGATCCTATTTTCAGAATGCCGTGGATTTTGCCGTCGAATCGAGCCGATCTTCTCCTTTTGGAAAACCAGGTTCCTTTAAACACAATGAATGATTCTTGATCGTCTAAATACTTTGCTGTTTTCTTTACCACTTTTGATATTTCTCACATAAAGGCAGTATACAGTAACAAAGATGTGATCAAGATACATAAAAGTAGGAACCAGTGGTTCAAGAAAATATTTTATGAAGAGAGTCGTACAATTTCATGCACGCGATGAACCTATGTACTTATTTCACTTGGCTGTGTCGTCTGTGACTCCTCGTATATCAAAGGTCTTCACTTTGTTGAATTCATTATTCATTGAAGAAGAGATACTTCCCCAGAGTTCTTGGTAGTCCACCGGGCCAAAGCCGCCATTGTTGCTTCTTAAATATGAGGGGGGACAGTACGCGTACACTGGTGCCACTGCCATGCATGGCTCCTTATTGGGTCTCGTCTTCTCCGCGCATTTATCCGGCCCCGTCTTGTCTTTTAGATTTTCTTTTGCTTCAACCGGCTCTGGCAATCTCTCTGCTTTCAGTTTCAAGGGTTTGTCTGGTATACCTTCTTCTTCTCCAACCGGCTCTGGCAACCTCTCTGTTTTCACGGGTTTGTTTTCTTTCTTGCTCTGCTTCTTCTTGAAGCAGCTTAGACATCCTGTAGACATTTTTCTAAGGGTGGATAGATGAGTTTTTAACAAACAATATGTGCTTCTTTGTCGAACTTAAAGAAGGTAATACTACCAGATACAATTAATCTTCAGAATGAGAGAAAGAGATCACCTGAGTATTATAAGGGTGTTTCTCAACAATTTAATTCTTGGGACTCCACGCAGCTTCCTTTCTTCCACCACTCACTTGCAGGAAATTTACCAAAAGAGAAAAAAAAAACAAAAAAAAAAAAAACTTAAATTACGTAGCTCACTTTATGTACTGTAAATCTTTATTTAATGTTCCCTCAATTATGGGTATTTTAAAGAATACAACTTTGAAAAATACCAATAATAAGGAAAACATTTTATTATCCGTTTAGAAAATCTTATAAATATTTTATAACATGCAGCATATAAAAGCTGCAAATGGATGACCATTTGAAATGAATAAGTTGGAAAAAATAACAAATTATAAAAAAATTTGTTCAATCCAATTCTCCTATCCTATTTCGTTGAATTAATGCTATTCACCTCTTTTTTTCAACTCAATTTCTTTTTCCAATCGTTCATCCTTAACCATTTGCACCTTAATATAATATGCTTTCTTCAAATTTTTAAATCTGGTATTTATGAAAATAGACTAAAACTAAAATACTGATGTTTTTGATAGGTGGTGTCATAAAAACTGTATTTTTTTTTAAGTTCTCCCAGAACAGTTCTGATTTCTCATTCCTTGCATAGTAATAAAAAAAAGTATGTGAAAAATCAAAATTAAAAGTTAAAACCAGGTTCCAAAAAAAAAAAAAAAAAAATTAAAATGTAAGAAAAAAAAGAGTTGGTGAAGACTGAAAATTGGTTGTTTCTCATGATTTTGACTGTAATCTGTAGGCCGTAGTCCAAGAGAGTCGTTTCTCAAGTCTTTGATTATCCAAGCCATCAAATGTGACTTTTTTTCAACTCGTAGGAAAGACCCAGAGTGCTATATCTGACCACTAAATTAAACTTATCCCTTTAATACTTTGTTATTGTGTCTCTAATCTCTATACTCGGTTTACGTACGAGTTATAAGGTTCAAATAGAATCACATCTGTAGCTTTTCTTTCACTCTTAAGGAGTAATTAAGCTAGCCACAATTTTAATTTTAGCCATCAGATGGTGGAAATTGGAAAAGTAATTGACAGCTGCGATGCATATATTTTCCGTTCCTTTAAGAACATTTTCAAAAGGAAAACCTCATTTGAAGGTTTGCTGAACGACGAATTTAATGTTTGAAGTGTTTATCTCCAATACTACAACCTTAAATTTAATTTGAAAAGAATTTTTATTTAGCTAATGTATTCCTCACTATTGGTCATAATAATTCATTCAAATCCTCATTTTTTTTATAAATACCTACATAAAACATGTGAAATATTACAAGCAATATTAATCAATAAAAAGTTACATTATACTATAAGCTTGCATTAAAAACAAATTATGTAATAATCATGACAATAAACATATAGACTCAAATACTATATCGAGCTCATAACTTATTAGTATTTCACAGCCTCAATAAATTACCTTCATATCAGACCCAAAAAAAACTCATTATTAACTCTAGGACTGAGCCGGATCCAGATATTAGGATTTTTTAGGATATTTGTATTCGTTTCTGGCCACTTCGAATATCTGAGTTTTGATATCCGTGAAAATTGCCACATCTTTGTTTGGAACAATTGTAAAATGATATTCAATCGAAAAAGTTTTTTTTTACAAAAAAATGCATCTACATCAATTTTAGTTTTAAACGGAAGCAGAAAAAAAAAAGTATAATTGGATTTAGCAGCTTCAGGCCATTAAAAAACTTAGCCGTTTGGTGTTGCATCGAGAGCAGTTTATTGCGGACAAACCGGTCAAGAAACTGGATAAATAGGGTGGGTGTACTACGTGTAACGCCTTCGAACCGCCGTACGGTTGGACAGGACAGTGGACGGCACTGGGAACGCTACTTGTCGAAATTGCACCCAGGTAGTCTGGTCGAGGGACGGAAGCTGCAGTTTCCCGACCAGTCCTCCTGGACGCGACTCCGTCCACGGTCAAAGTTCGCTTAGGCTTTGCAACCCTTGCAGCTCTGACGCGTTGGGTTGATCCGGACAAGACCGAGTATCAAATACAACTTGCCATGTTTCCCCAAAAATCGAATATATTACTTTAACAAATTATTACATTGAAAATAAGTATGCAAAGCAACATACATAAATAGTCGGATACTTTCGTAGAAAACATCTTAGGAAAAATATAGGATTTTACAAAAACACAGAAAAACCCTATCCGGCACCCTAGAGTTTGCTCCAGCTCTAAACTCATCCTAAGCTTCCTGCAAGACAAGCACTAAACAACATGAGTAATCTAAGATTACTCAGTGAGCCTGGGTACCCCTTCCTAAACATGCTTCTACTTCCCCTGCCCCGACTATCCCAACAGCAAGGAAACAAGCAAGGCGATCAAAGCTACGCAACATAAACAATAGCGGAAGCAATAACAAACATGCAAGCAAGAAGGTTAGATCAGATAAGACTTGACTCGATCAACCTAGACTCTTCCCTCAACAATAAAGACGACTAAAGTAAGACACAGGTTACTTGGATACTCTAGACTCTTTACTCCTACACAACAACAAAGACGACTAGAATTCAACAAGGGTTACTTGAATACTCTAGACTCTTTTCACCTAAGGAACAACAAAGACGACTAGAATATAACAAGGGTTACTTGAATACTCTAGACTCATTTCACCTAAGGAACAACAAAGACGACTAGAATACAACAAGGGTTGAATAATCTAGACTCTTTTCACCTAAGGATCCTCGATAATGTGTTCTGTTCCACAACACTTCCCATGCTGAAACCACAAAGGTAACCAGCATGAGCCCACTCAAGCAACTACGTCTAGTAGCGGTCACTCTAGTAGCTAGCTAGACGTGACTTTGTCCCACGCGAGTGGTCATCGAGAACTCTCGCGAGACAATCACAAATTGGAATAGAAGATCGACTACTCTATTCTAGCTAGGACTCAGGAAAAAAATTTGAGAGACTCAGCTAAAACAAGTACTACAACACAAACAATTCAAGCAAGAAAATCAAGCAAAGCACGCAAGAAAATCAAGCAAGAAACAAGCAACAATCAACAGGCAACAAGAATGAAAATACAAGCGACTTAGATTGTTCTACATGCATGTAACCAATTTATCCGATTTTTAAGCAAGGAATATTGCAAGTAAAAATCTATCACTTATATCATGCATGCAAGTCCATTGTCCAAATTTTAAGCAAGCCAAATTGCTAAAAAAAATGCATCAAGTAAACATAATTTCATCATGTAAACATGAGGTCCAATTTTCTTCAATTCTCAACATGCATGGTGATTCATAGCATAAATTCTATGTGGTTTAAACAAGAATCTAGCATGAATTTACCATATTACGCATGCACAAGTTAAACTGATTCTAGCATGAATCTAGTCTAAATTCAGCAAGAAATGGGTACGTACATGGGTCCTAAGAACCATGCAGCACCCCACACAAAACTACCACAGAACTCACCACAAGACTCACAGTGTTTTAGCAGATCGATAATCGGACTTCATGGCATCGCGGATCAGACAACCTTCCTTCCTAGCTTCAAACAGCATCCACACAGCGTCACCGTTCAGCGTCCCTCTGCTTCCGCGAACAGCGTCTCACTTCGCTTCGAGAGAGAGCAAGAGCTTAGAGAAACTTTTGGTGTTTTTCTTTTGAGCTGAGTGATGAAATAAGAAGGGGGTGGCCTTCTTTTTATAGGCAAAATGGGCGGTGCTACTCGCCAATGCTTGGTGAGCACTTGCTCGATCTCTCTCTTCTCTCCTTTGGTTAACACTTGGCGCACAAGTCTCCCAAAGAGTCTTCTTCTTCTTTCTTACATGAGTTGGCAAAAACAAAGAGAAAATCTCTCTTGTCTCCCACTTTAGATGCATGTAATTTCATTGGCCAAAACCTTAGGAACATAATGATAATGTCCTTCTTTTGTGTTTTCAACAACAAAATGATTAAACTTCAGTTCTGCATGAATTTCTATTGGCTGGTTTGTGAAATAAAATCCCTCTTGCGCCATCCGACAGCTTCCTTAAAATCTGGGTCGATGTCGGGTTCATCCGTCGATCGTCCAGTACGTCCGCAAAATCTCGGTCTTCGACCATAATCGCCTCGGTCCTTCCGTACTCTCACGGTACTTTCTCATCTCGTCCGCACTTTCTCGATCTGTACCGTCCTTCTTGGTACTTCTCCGCCTCTCTCGGTACTTGTCCGTCTGTACCATCCCACTTCCGTCTGTACCATACTTCCTCGGTTCGTCCGTATTTCCTTGGTATGTCCCGTACTTCTCGTCTGTACTCGGTCTATACCATCACCGTCCCGTATGCGTCCGTCCTTCCCGGTCTGTACCATTTCCGACCCGCGTATGCAGTTTTCGTATAGGTCGCCGATACCTGATCGGACACAGAGTCCCGATCGTACTTCCGATCACTTCGGTCTTGGTTCGGCTATCCTTCGACTTGATAATTTTTTTCCTCGGACTTCTTCCGGTCGTTCTTCCTTATTTTCTCTTCTTCTTCTTTCTGAGTCTTTTCCGGGTTGTTCTTCGGACTTTTTGTTTTGGGATTTCTGCCCTTAGTGAGGGTCATTACATTCTCCCCCCTTATAAGAATTTGTCCTCGAATTATAGTGTCTTCTCCTTCTCTTATTGCGATGTTGTTGTTTCTTGTCATCTGCGTCTTCATCTTACTACCATATACACCATTACTTTGCTACTTTGGTGTAATGCTCCTGGAGCAATTGGAACTTCTTCTCCCTTTTGTTGGTCTTTAATAATCTCCCTGACTTGTTACCGATATTTGGCACTCTTCCACCAGTACACATCCTTGCCAATTTTCTTAAATTTGCCCCTACGCCATATACTTGGTCTTCTCACGCCATTAGTAAGCTTCTTCATCTCCAGCATTCGCCTGATTTTTCTATATACTATCTTCTTCAGGTACTAAGGTTGCTTCCTTGATGTAGTGTGACCCATCTACTCACTTAAACTCCTTGTATCCATCCCTCTCTTTCTTCAGCTTGTTCTTGACTCTTTCCTTTTGTCGTAAATCATGATTTACTCCAATTTTTCTTGGTATGCTCATCATGTGAGTTTGCATCCTCCCATCTGTTTGGCCCCTTAGTCTAGAACGCCAACATAATTTTACTTCTCCGGCTCCTTAAGCCTTGCACTTCTTATGAATTTAACTTCTCTGGTTCCTCAAGCTTCGCATTTTTCATAGTTTTTCCTCCAGTCTTCTTGGACTCTATCTTCTTATTCTATAACCTCCATGTCCTTGATTGATTTTATCACTAGACTTGTTTAAATGGTCTTTGGTAGAAACCATTGACTTCTTCATCTTTGCTGTTTGTATCCAATTACGAACTCTGGTTTGTCTCCCACACTTCATCTAACTTTTCACCATGATTGGTTTGGTAGATCTTCACTGGTTTTGGCATAAAGCATTGATTTTGCTTTACCTTCCTTGTCATGCATTATCTTCTTGCATCCTGTTCTTCGCACTTATTTGAAGTCTTTGACCATGTAATATCTTCTTGCACCCTCTTGATCACACTTGATCAATTCTTCTTCTCGATTTGTTTGCCAATTTTTTTTTGTTTTTTTTGATTGGTTTGCACTTCTTCTTTTGTTTGGTCTTGCCCTTTGCTCAAATTTATTTGCCCTAATCCTTTTTTTACCATTGCTCTCTCTAGCTCTTTTTCTTTAACGGTTCTGACTCGCCTCTCCTTGGTTGAATTTCTCGAACTTCTTCACTTTGTCTGATCGCGCTTCGTGGTGGCTTACGTGAATCCTCAATCAATCATGCTAATCCATTGCAAACTAATTACAAATAATTAACTATGCAACCTACAAAATACTAAAGCAATCAAAGCAAGCAATTAAACAAGCAATATTAGCAAGCAACACACAATAAGTAGATAACCGCGGCTAGAGATTAACACAAGTATTTTACACCCCAAAGGGAAAAAATAGATGAGTTTCTTCCTCCTCCTAGCCTTCTACTTTACAGGGTTCGGATCCTAGACAACAACACAACTAAAGGTTAAGTCTAGCGGATTACACAAAAGGAAAACCTATCCGACCCTTACACCAAGCCCCAAAGGAAAAATACTTCCCTTAACCCCACTCTTCACTGGTTCTGGCGCTTCCTGCACTCCTCACAAGTGCACACGCACAACCTATTCGGCTCGTCAGATTGCGGTTCAGCGGGAGGCACAATTTCAGTTGAGGCAGCAGATGATGAGGTTCCGACTTGGTCCGGCTGGTTCTTGGCTCGCACATCCTGAGCTGACTGGTTCTCACTCACACGCACAACTTGGTCTAACAGATTCACTTCCGCTTGGACAACAATAGGAAAAGTGCCCTTGCATCCTACACTCGATACACACGACATGCTCAAGGTTTAACATTCGTCTAAGCGACGTCCTCCAGCAATCTCTGGTTCGGTGTCCTACTCCTTCGCACAAATCACAATAGGACTGGTTCCTGAGTTGAACATGATCTGGATAGGTCACCCTTTTCCGAGCGGTGGCCCTAATCCTTAGGCGTCCTCTTGGTTGCAGAAACGAGGACTGAGCGTCCGGCTGCGCCCTGGACTACACTTCCTGGTCGGTCATCCTTGGCCTTTTGGTATTACTCTCTCCTTCCTCAAACCTTACATATTCTTGGTTCAATCTCCTTAGCTCGACCATTCTGTTGGTCCTCTCCATCTCTAGGTCTCTTGGTACTCCATCTTGGTCAGGTTCTGGCTGTGGTAATACCATTCGCAATGGTATGGCTCGAATTGGACTGTTTTGTCTCGGCTCAACATGATCTGGTCCATCTTGGTCTGGTACAACTTGATCTGATCTGTCTTGGTCCGTCACAACTCGATCTGGACTGCTCCTCGGACCCGTGTCCTCTCTTGGCTCCACACTCGCTTCAGCTTCTGGTTCTTGTTCTCGCGGCATCCTGCCTTGGTTACTCCTCACCTCGACCACTAAGGTCGGTATTCCTTCATCATCACACGACAATACCTCGATCACTTCCATATGTTCTTCCTCATCCGACGTTGGTTCATAAGACTTAGAGTCTCCGTCACTTGGGTCCCTTCTTCTCTCGGTCTCCGGTACCGCTTCGTCACCACCAACTCCACTTGTTGGATATACTTCGATAAGAAAGTTGAAAATTCTATCGATTGCCTCCGGGTGTTCTCTCATATAGTCTAAGGCATTGGCATCGTCGATATGATTCTCTACAAGGTCCAATAGCAGATTTTGCAACCTATCAGCAATCTCGACTTCCTCTTCCCCATGGTCTCCAACTGGAATGGTTTGAAAGTTCCCTTGCGCTAACATCCTGACTTGGATGCCACTTAGCTCTCCAATATCCAACACCACTGTCTGATCATCCTGATCCACTCCCACCTCCTCCGATCCTTCCAGGCATTCAGATGGATCGGTCTCAATAGATGGATTAGCGTCATCCTCGTCCAATAGTCCGTCCACACTCCAAGTATCCGGATCAATTGGGTCGTGACTGCTCTCCGATTCTATCCACAAATAACCATTGTGATTCTCATGATCACCATGTCCCGACCACTATCCTCCTGAACTATCCCCATGTCTCGGCCACCCTCCTCCTGAACCATCCCCGCAATCTGAGTCACCTGAAGATATCTAAACACACGCAAGGGTAGGTAAGTTGCTAGTCCATTCTAAGGTTCAAACTTAAAACTAGACAAGCAAACAACCGGAAATCTAATTGTGTTTTTGCGACGCATTTACTCGATAAAATATTGAAAAGCACAAGTGCCTGCGGGTTCAAAACACCGCTCTGATAACACTGTTTGTAACGCCCCGGAACCGCCGTATGGCCAGATAGGACCGCAGACGGCACCGGGAACGCTACTTGTGGGAACCACACCCGGGTGGTCCGGTTGGGGGACGAAAGCTGCAGCTTTCCGACCAGTCCTCCTGTACGCGACTCCGCCCGCGGCCGAGGTTTGCTTAGGCTTTGCAACCCTTGCGGCCCTGGCATTGTGTTGACCCGGACAAGGCCGAGTATTAAATGAAACTTGCCATGTTTTCCCAAAAACCGAATATATTACTTTAACAAATTATTACATTGAAAATAAGTTATCAAAGCAACATACATAAATAGTCGGATACTTTCATAAAAAACATCTTAGGAAAAATATAGGATTTTACAAAAACACAGAAAAACCCTATCCGGCACCCTAGAGTTTGCTCCAGCTCTAGACTCATCCTAAGCTTCCTGCAAGACAAGCACTAAACAACATGAGTAATCTAAGATTACTCAGTGGGCCTGGGTATCCCTTTCCTAAACATGTTTCTACTTCCCCTGCCCCGACTATCCCAACAACAAGGAAACAAGCAAGGCGATCAAAGCTACGCAACATAAACAATAGCGGAAGCAATTACAAACAAGCAAGCAAGAAGGTTAGATCAGACAAGACTTGACTCGATCAACCTAGACTCTTCCCTCAACAATAAAGACGACTAAAGTAAGACTAGGGTTACTTGGATACTCTAGACTTTTTACTCCTACGCAACAACAAAGACGACTAGAATACAACAAGGGTTACTTGAATACTCTAGACTCTTTTCACCTAAGGAACAACAAAGACGACTAGAATACAACAAGGGTTAATTGAATTATCTAGACTCTTTTCACCTAAAGACCCTCGATAATCTATTCCGTTCCACAACACTTCCCATGCTGAAACCATAAAGGTAACAAGCATGAGCTCACTCAAGCTACTACGTCTAGTAGCGGTCACTCTAGTAGCTAGCTAGACGTGACTTTGTCCCGCACAAGTTGTCATCGAGAACTCTCGCGAGCCAATCACAAATTGGAACAGAAGATCGACTACTCTATTCTAGCTATGACTCAGGAAACAAATTCGAGAGACTCAGCTAAAACAAGTACTACAACACAAACAATTCAAGCAAGAAACAAGTAACAATCAACAAGCAACAAGAATGAAAATTCAAGCGACTTAGATTGTTCTACATGCATGCAACCAATTTATCCGATTTTTAAGCAAAGATTATTGCAAGTAAAAATCTATCACTTATATCATGCATGCAAGTCCATTGTCCAAATTTTAAGCAAGCCAAATTGCTAAAAAAAATGCATCAAGTAAACATAATTTCATCATGTAAACATGAGGTCCAATTCTCTTCAATTCTCAACATGCATGGTGATTCCTAGCATAAATTCTATGTGGTTTAAACAAGAATCTAGCATGAATCCTACCATATTACGCATGCAAAAGTTAAACACAGGACTCACAGTGTTTTAGCAGATCGATAATTGGACTTCATGGTACCACAGATCAGACAACCTTCCTTTCTCGCTTCAAACAGCATCCACACAGCGTCACCGTTCATCGTCCTCTGCGTCTGCGAACAGCGTCTCACTTCGGTCCAACAGCATCTCACTTCGCTTCGAGAGAGAGCAAGAACTTAGAGAAACTTTTGGTGTTTTTCTTTTGAGCTGAGTGATGAAATAAGAAGGGGGTGGCCTTCTTTTTATAGGCAAAATGGGCAGTGCTACTCGCCAATGCATGGCGAGCACTTGCTCGATCTCCCTCTTTTCTCCTTTGGTTAACACTTGGCGCACAAGTCTCCCAAAGAGTCTTCTTCTTCTTTCTTACATGAGTTGGCAAAAACAAAGAGAAAATCTCTCTTGTCTTCCACTTTAGATGGATGTAATTTCATTGGCCAAAACCTTAGGAACATAACGATTATGTCCTTCTTTTGTGTTTTCAACAATGATTATGTCCTTCTTCAGTTCTGCATGAATTTCTATTGGCTGGTTTGTGAAATAAAATCCGGGTAGATGTCGGGTTCGTCCGTCGATCGTCAGGTACGTCTGCAAAATCTCGGTCTTCGACCATAATCGCCTCGGTCCTTCCGTACTCTCTCGGTACTTTCTCGTCTCGTCCGCACTTTCTCGATCCGTACTGTCCTTTTTGGTACTTCTCCACCTCTCTCGGTCCTTGACCGTCTTTCTTGGTACTTGTCCGTCTGTACCATCCCACTCCCATCTATACCATACTTCCTCGGTCTGTCCGTATTTCTCCGTATATCCTGTACTTCTCATCCGTACTCGGTCTATACCGTCACCATCCTGTATGCGTCCATCCTTCCCGGTCCGCACCGTTTCCGACCCGCGTACGCAGTTTTCACATAGGTCGCCGATACCCGATCGTACCTCCGGTCACTTCGGTCTTGGTTCGGCTATCCTTCGACTTGATGATTTTTTACCTTGGACTTCTTTTGGTCGTTCTTCCTTATTTTCTCTTCTTCTTATTTCTGAGTCTTTTCCGGGTTGTTCTTCAGACTTTTTGTTTTGGGATTTCTACCCTTAGTGAGGGTCATTACACTACGCTTGCCACCATGCCTACAACTTTTACGTTCGAGCCAGAGAGTGTGAACTGTCGCTTGAAAGACGATCCGCAGAATGAAACCAGTAATACCTTTGATGGTTGATCCCGACAGAAGAGAGATCAACTGTGCAAAAGAAGGTGTGTAGTTACGCTGCAAGAGCTTGCGAGCTAAAGCTTGCCAGACCCGAGAAGAATATGGGCAGCTAAAGAATAAGTGAGCGAGTGTCTCCACTGGTGCAATGCACAACACACAAGAGATGTCCACGCCTCTGTTCCAGCACTTCATGCAGTCTCCCGTAGTGAGCCGATTGCGAACAGCAAGCCATAGTGAAACGACCTGACCTATTTTTTCAATAATAATAATAATTATATAATTAATTATCCCATAGTATTTAATTATAATCAACTATTAATAACCAAACATACACAGTGGAAGACATATCAAACCAAATCCAAAATACTAAAATACAATACCAATCATAACCAATAAAAATCAGCAACCTAACATGCTTCTAAACTAGATTACAACATAAATAACATAACCAATAATACAACTGAGACCCTAAATCATCATTTTCCTTATCGCCATGATTCCACGCTACACATGCATTGCCTACACCAGAAACACAATGAGATGCGTGAGTATTACCAGAAATACCCAGTAAGGCGATCCTCCCATCTACGAGCTATACACACAAGCAAACCAAGAGTACAACCACCAATAAAACGTAACAAACCAGTCATTATAATAGAACACTCAAGAACACATTTACCACACCTACACATCATCACACACAACAAGTCATACAACCCAATTGTTTAGCTAAGCTCATGGTTCCGCACTCAACTTAACAAGCTGATTCTAACAACAAATATAACTAGGAGCGACTCTCCTCGCATCTGAAACAGTCCAGAAACGTCCTACAACAACTCACACAACCAAAAGCAACCTTGAAGCAAACTAGACAGAAACATCAGAAAAAACAGTCTCAAAGACGAAACCCTAAAATAAAAACCAACCGTTAACTATCAAATCCCTCCGGTGAAAAAGCTAGCCCAAGACGTCACGAAACTTCCCACAAAATATCTTGCCGATCGGAAACCCGACTAGACCACGATCTTAGTTACAATCTCCGATGGTCCCAACTCGCGTATGAGAAAACGTATCTCACAAAACTGCGAATAACTCATCGAGTTTAAATCCAAATCCAATTCTGTAAAAAAAGAAAAATGACAATGAAGGGAATAACTCTACCAAATTTTGGTTACCTTTTACAACGATTTGATATGTCGAAACTGTTTTCTCCCAAACCCTAACAATTCTGCTCCTTCTTCTTTTCTCTAAGATAAAGCTTTGTTGATCTCTTTCTTCTTCTCCTTTACACCAAATCGACCAAGGCTCTCACTCTCTTTCTCTGAAACTCTAGTGTCAACAATCCACAAAAACGAGAAGGAGGATTCACTTTTAGAAAGACTACTAGGGCTTTTGGTTTAAATTAGATTAAACCAGAATTTAATTAAACCAAAGTTAACTAAAATCCACTTTTTTGGTTTAATCAACACAACCCAAAATATAATCGCGGAGCACGAATTTTACACATAGCAAAAGAAGAGTGCTTTGGAGTAGAGTACGGGTACCAAATTCCTTTGCACCAGCTGACTAAGGGTCCTACACGTCAAATCTGCAGCCAAGTCTCTGCAGTAGAGAACTGCGGCTTGTACTTTTCATCGGAGCGCCTCTATTAAGAAATGTCTACCTGATCGCTTTGTCTCCTATCCCAAAGTTTTGTAATCTCCAAATCGATGTGGTTGAGCAGAACAGAGCGACGGCGACGACTTGTATGGGTATTGATGACTGATGCAATAGTAGCAGTTGATGAAATTCCAAAATCCATGAAACCCCTATCACCAAGCAGATCATAAAGACAACCATAAGAGCACCAACAATCATACCAAAAAGATGCTTGCGAGCCATTTCCCACCTCCATCATATGAAACGCGTTAGCTTGCGATATATACTTTAACAACTTCTTCCACATCTAGGAGCCCATAGATGTGGAATCTTTAACCGACCAAAAAGAAGCAGAACAGAGCAACTCCCTCTTTACCCAGTTAACCCAAAGCGAGTTTGTAGATGAGACTATCTGGCAGATCAGCTTGAAGCAGCTAACTTTATTCACCTCAACACTTTCAGTCCCAGCCCACTCTCTTGTTTAGGCATACATACATCCGCCCAATAAAGCTTATTTTTCTTAGCATTAAGATTCGGGCCTGACCAAAGGAAAGCGCGCTTGGTAAGCAGAGGCAGTCCTAGATAGCGGACATGTAATGAGCCAGATGCAATAGAGAATTGAGCTGTGAGCGCTTTCCTAGTTGAGCTCGAGACCCCGCTAGAAATAGTGTCGACTTCTCCAAATTGATATTTAACCCTGAGAAAGCTACAAAATCTCGAAAAAACTCTAAAAACCTTCCATAGAAGAAGTTGTACCATCAGAAAAAACCATGATATCATCCGCAAAACAGAGATGAGTGAGTTCCATGTTCTAACAACGGGGATGGTAGCAAAACTTACGGGCTACTGCTGCACGGTCAAGGAGAGAAGATAGAACATTCATACAGATCACAAAGAAATATGTTGAAAGCAGCAGCCTTGGCGCAGACCCTTCTCGCTTTTGAAAAACCCCGCAATCTCCCCATTTATCTGAATAAAAAAAGTGGCCATAGAGATACATAAACTAATCCAATGTATAAACTTAGCCGGAAAATGCAGCGCCTCAAGTACATTTAGCAAGAAAGGCCACTGGACCGAATCAAATGCCTTACAAATACCTATCTTCATCGCACATCTAGAGGAGATGTCCTCTTTGTGATAATCTTTGAAAAGCTCGGTAGCTAGCAATAGATTGTCCATCAAGAGGCGGTTCTTTATGAAAGAAGACTGGTTTGGCGTGATGAAGTCAGACAGAATAACTTTGACACGGTTTGCCAACAGTTTCGAGATGAGCTTGTATAACACATTGCAACAGGAAATTTGCCTATAGTCCTTCATTTCCTTAGCTGTGGCTGTTTTTGGAATAAGAGTCAAGATTGTAGTGTTGACACATTTGGGCAAAAAAACCAAAAAGAAAGAAAGACTGCACTGCCTTCGTGAGATCATTACCTACAATGGATCAAATACTCTCGAAAATCTCAACCGTATAACCATATGCTCCCGGTGACTTATTCAAAGGCATAGAAAATAGAACCTGCTTCACATATGCCTCAGAAACAGCCATAAGGAGTTGGTTTTGTTGTTGCTCACTACAACGAAATGGCAGCAGCTCCTTCTGAACTCGGATGGCCGATGCGAGAGTAGGTGCGAGAAGAACTGCTCCACCTCTACCTTAATGACCTCTATATCCATGAGGCAGTTTCCAAGGGGATCAAAGATCTCATGAATAAAATTCTGAGAATTCCGCTCTTTGATGACATTGTGAAAGACTTGATTATTCTTATCTCCCAGTTGCAGCCTATGCAATTTTGATCTTTGTTTCTGGAACTTTTCCTCCAACCCTGCAACTCTCTCCCATCTAGCAGAGCTAAGGCCTCTGCAGCGACCACCTGAAGCATGGGAGAAGAAAAACTTTCGAGCTGCTTCACACAAAAATCCTCATAAGCTTCATACGATCTGCGAGTGATGTCTGATAGTTTTTGCCTACTCAACTTCCGGAGCAGCGGCTTAAGTTGCTTCAATTTCTTACTCAAACAAAATAGCGGCAAAGTGGAGTGAAATAAGACTGGAGAGTCCCGCCAGAAGCCTAAAACACACGGTAAGAACTCTGGTTTGGAAGCTTTAAGATTCGTAAATTTAAAAGGTCCTTTATGGCTATGTAGCCCGAAATATAAGTAAAGAATACCACAAAGATAGTCAGAATATCCCCCGCCTCCATCACATAGTAAAAATTCGGGAAAGTGGTTAGCCATTCCACATTCTGAAGAGCCTTGTCTAGCTTCTTACATATTAAACCATTTTCTTGATTATTAGACCAAGTAAATGACGGTACCAGAGGCCGCATATCCAACAAAGAACAATACCGCAGAACATCTTGAAAATCTCTCATCCCAGAAGTGACAAACGGAACAGCAGCAGAGTTTGAGTGCTCCTCAATATCGATAGTTTTATTAAAATCACCGAAAAGAGCCCATGGTTTACCGTGAAATGAGGCAAGATCATATTGTTGTTATTACTTTGGTGTGAATGACTAAGTTTGTTAAATCACGCTATTGAGAAAGAGTATACTAGAAGTCGGAATGATACAAAAATGACTAGACATTATCTACCATAGTAGTCATGCATGACATGTATATTTGAAACAATTGATCGTGATAATGATAAATATGGAGGTAGACAGAAAATTAAATATGGGCATGTAGCATAAGACGAAGACAATCCCACGACAGAGATTACGAGCATCGAATAACATTAGTGATAATACTTGAAGTTGAATATATTCCTCATTGATGTTACCAATGATTTAAGCCAGATTATACTACTTTGGTTTAAAACAATGAAGTCTTTCAAGAATTAAATCTAACCATTATCGACAGCGAAAATGGAAACATGTTGAGAAATGATAAAGTTAGTATCGCTGTAGAATGCAAGAAACGGTAGGAACTAGGTGTGAGCGAATACTGAATGATATTATTAGCTAGGTGATTACATAGTATATATACAGCTAAATAGTAGGGTTTAGCTTAATACTAATTACAATTATAACCTCACTATATACATCTCCTAATATCCCCCCTCAAGATGGAGGGAGTGGACGAACTCCAATCTTGTAAATATGATCTTCAAACTGTGGACGTGGTAGCGGTTTAGTTAGAGAGTCTGCGAGTTGATCCTTGCTAGAAATGTGGGTAATACGTAACACACCAGACTGTATGAACTCACGCACAAAGTGGTAATCAAGGGCAACATGTTTCATCTTAGAGTGGAAAACAGGATTAGCACAGAGATATGTAGCGCCTACATTGTCACAGTAGAGGACAGGAGCCACCGGTAACGGAACACCGAGTTCAGTTAGCAAGGAATAGATCCAGCGGAGCTACGATGCCGCATTCGCCACCGCTCTGTATTTAGCCTCCGTAGAAGAACGAGAAACACTTTGTTGTTTCTTAGACGACCAAGAAACAGGGCTCCCACCAAAGTAAATGATATATGCATTGGTAGAGGTGTAAGTATTCTTATCACAGCCCCAATCCGCGTCAGAGAACGCATGAACCATAAGCGGTACATCAGCCCGGAGGAATATGCCATGAGTCTTCGTACCAGCAAGATATCTCAAAATGTGCTTTGCAGCCTGCCAATGCTTGTCAGTCGGTTGATGCATGAATTGAGACAACTTGTTCACCGCAAATGCAATGTCAGGTCGAGTGAAGGACAAATACTGTAGACTGCCAATCACTGTGCGATATTCCTTAGCATCAGATAGTGCCGTACCTGACTCGAGAGTAAGCTTGGGTGAGGAAACCATAGGCGTGATGACCGGCTTGGCATCCAACATCCGAGTTTTGATGAGAAGATCAGTAATATATTTGCGTTGCATTAAGTGTAAGCCTTTCGACGATCTGGTGGCTTCAATACCCAAGAAGTAGCTCAATGGACCAAGGTCTTTGAGAGAAAAACGATTAGCAAGCGCCATATTGAAAGCTTGTACCAAAGATGGAGCACCAGCAATGATAATATCATCAACGTACACCAAAACATATATGTAGTCGGAGCCTTTGTGATATATGAACAAAGATGTGTCAGCAAGAGAGTTGCGGAAACCGGCTTGTAAGAGGAATGTTTTGAGTTCCTGGTACCATGCACGAGACGCTTGTTTAAGACCATACAACGCTTTGTTGAGTCGACAGACATAGTGTGGCCGATCTTTATCAATAAAACCCGGCGGTTGTGTGACATAAACCTCTTCCTTTAATGTGCCTTGGAGGAAAGCATTGTTGATGTCGACTTGATGAATCTGCCAGTTCTTCTTCACGGCGACTTCAAGGACCATTCGAACAGTGGTGGACTTAATAACAGGACTGAAAGTCTCTGAGTAATCTAAACCATATTGTTGGTTAAACCCGTGAGCAACGAGCCTTGCCTTGTATCTGTCAACAGAACCGTCAGCATGATATTTAATAGTGAAAATTCACTTACACGATATTACGTTTTTGTTAGGCACCGGTGGAAGTTTATCCTAGGTGTGATTCTGTAATTATGCATTGTATTCGTCGCACATGGCCTGTCTCCATTGCGGATCTCTGAGTGCCTCTGCCACTGTCGCGGGAATCTGATGTAAGGACGAGGATGTTGTGGTGTGAAGGTTGAATTTTTGTTTAGGCTAGATGATGTGATTTTTAGCTCGAGTTCGCATGGTATGTATGTTTTGTGGTGGTGCAGGAACTTGGGGTTGGGGTTTCGGAGATTGTGATGTATCACGAGAGTGAGAGGAAGAGGCCGAAGCGTTGGTGGATGTCGATGGACTTGGTGTTTGGGTTTGGCTAGATGGGCTTGAGCTAGGTGTGTTGCGTAATGGGCTTGTGTGGTTTAATGGGCTTGGATTTGGAGGAGTCGTGGTTGATGGATCGGAAACAGCATTGTCATGATGAGACGAAGCTGTACCGGTAGAGGACGAGGTAGAGGTGTGCGACGGTGACAGAGCAGCAGAGTGTGGTGACGATGGAGATAAGGGAGCCGGTGAAGACGGACCTGAAGAAGGCGGAGCTGACGGCTGCGACGGATGAAGGACCCGTGATGGGGGTGAAGAGGAATGAGCTATTGGCGAGTGGAGGACCGGGATGACAATCGACGATGGAGGCTCCCTAGAAGCAGACTCAGCCGACGCCGGAGTTATAGGTTCAGCAAACGGAAACTGATGCTCAACAAATTGGACATGTCGAGATGTGTAAACACGACTTGTGCGGACATCCAAACAGAGATAAGCACTCTGTGTGAGTGAATATCCCAAGAACACGCAAGAGGCTGATCGACTGTCGAGTTTGTTGGCAGTGTATGGCCGGAGCCAAGGGAAACATAAACACCCGAACACACGAAGCTTCAAGTAGTTGGGAGCTTGGTTAAACAACTTGACATATGGTGAAACACCTTGAAGAACATCCGTTGGCATGCGGTTAATGAGGTAAACAGTTGTGGCAAATGCAAACGGCCAATATGACTTAGGAACAGAGGCTTGACTGAGTAACGCAAGACCTATTTCAACGATATGGCGGTGTTTGCGCTCCGAAATGCCGTTGAGTTCCGGCGTATGTGGTGGCGTCGTGAGATGACTGATGCCGTGTTCAGCGAGATAAGACCGCAAAGCAATAAACTCTCCTCCGTTATCCGAATACAACGTGGTTAAACGCTGTTTAAACCGATTTTCTACCAGTGCTTTGAAAGCCACAAACACCTCCTTCACTTGTGATTTTTGCTTGAGCGGATAAAGCCAACTATAACGCGTGAAATGATCCACCAATACCAAATAGTATTTGTAGTTATCTGTGGAGACAATAGGTGATGTCCAAACATCATAGTAGACATACTCAAGAGGATGAGTGGAGACAATGGTGTTGGAATGAAACGACAACTTATGGCTTTTATTAATATAACAGTCTGAACAAGAGAACTGTTTGGAGTTGGTAGAAATAGGCAATGCAAATTGCGAAACAATACTTTTTAAAACAGGTAAAGCAGGATGTCCAAGCCGTGAATGCCACGAGGAGAGGTCGGTTCTCGGTTGAGGTGTGACAACGAAGCTGGTGATGACATTGTTGACAACCGGCCACTCATATAGCTCATTCCTAGTTCTGCCTTGGAGTAACCGGGCCCCCATTTTGAGATCCTTCACCTGAAAATACGCAGGAAAGAAGTGCACCAAGACGTTATTTGCATTGCACAGCCGATATACAGAAATGAGATTCTTGCAGATATTGGGCACATATAAGACATTCATAAGTTTAAGATTGCGAGAAGGTGTAGGAAGTAATGCAGAACCAGTTTGAGTGATTGGAAGACCCGAACCATCCACAATGGTCACTTCCTCACCGCCGGTGTATGGCTGATGCATCGACAGATTGGCCAGGTCGGAAGTGAGATGATGTGTGGCACCAGAATCCATTATCCAATTCGCAGGATTATAAGTAGGAGCCATGACCATATTCTCACGTGGTTGCCATGGCGTCATTGGTGATGGAGAATAGCCAGCCGGAGTACCATTGTAAGGACTTTGGTGCATAGGATAGCCACCACCGGTTTGAAGTTGAGAACAACGGCAGGCACTATGTCCATAGACACCACACAGTTGACACCTTCCTTGATAGCCACGGCCTGAACCACGAGAGTCTCTGCGCTGAGATTGTTGTTGCGGACCACGAGAACCATTCCGAGACTGGTGGCAATTGTGAGAAGAACCACCCGATGGCTTGTAGGCGACAGCATTTGCAGTGATAGGAGCCGAGGAACTGACCACGGTCTGAAGCTTGAGTTCCTCATTAATAAGCTTTTCATGAACCTCCGTTATCGTTGAAGCAGTGTCACGACCCTCGATCTGATCAATAACACGCCGATAGTCATCGGGAAGACCACCTAGGATGTAGTCGATTTGATCCTCATGAGCAATCGGACTCTCAAGAAGTGCCAACTGATCAAACCGTATGGTGAAACCCCAAACATACTCCTCGATAGTCTTGGTACCTTTCTTCCAGTGAGTGAGTTGGTCACGGATCTGTTTGATATGAGTGCGGCTGGGCTTAGCATAGGTGTCCTTCAGAGACACCCAGATGTCACGAGAGGTGATGGCTTTCGACAAAAGAGGTTGAACAAAGATGGAAATGGTGCCAAGGAGACCAGAGTAAATGAGTTTGTCTTGATGTTTCCAGTGTTTGAAAGCAGGATTTGGTGTTGAAACACCACCGTTGACAAGAGTAGAATCGGGTGGAGAAACCGATCCATCGAGATAGCCAGCAATATCATAGCCATCTAAGAGAGCGTGGACCTGACGGCTCCACATCATGAAGTTCGTAGCGGTCAATTTAGTCACATTGGACATGTTGACATTAACGAGAGAAGTGTCATCAGATGATGCAACAATTTCGTTGACAGCAGTCATTATCACGAAAAGAAGAAAGAGACGTGGAGGCGAAGAGAAAGAGAAGAGGAGGAAGAAGAAGAGAAGCGGCTGGAAAAAAAATTTAGGTCTTTTTGGATCTTTTAATGCTCTGATACCATGTGAGCGAATACTGAATGATATTATTAGCTAGGTGATTACATAGTATATATACAGCTAAATAGTAGGGTTTAGCTTAATACTAATTACAATTATAACCTCACTATATACATCTCCTAATACTAGGAACCTTAAGCATAACATGTTGAAAAATGATTGGATTGAGTTTAAAAAATTCTACAAGAGCAGGTTTGGAGCGGATGCTGTTATGTAACCTCCAACATACGGGGACAGTCGATGAATACTGCAACCAATTCGAAGAATGCTTGGGGAGACAGACATGATTTGTCCTGGAGCTGCATGATTTGTCCTCTCATCTCCTCCAACGTGGCTATTAACTCCGTCACTGTATCCCTTAAAATCTTGGTTGTCTGGGGTTCAGACAAACTGTCAAGCGCGGGAGGACTTGTCTCTTGCGGTTGGTGATTAGGAAGTAGGTCTCGACGCTTAGGGAGGGTAACGACTGCACTCGAGTTGGAGAGTGGTCGAATGACACTTTGAGTTTTCTCCTTGGTTACCAAAACCTATGTTTCTGCCTCATTGACATCCTCAAAGATGCTAAACCTAGATTTCTGATCTTTCTCTTCAATCACGAAGGTCTGTCCATCAATAGTTGGTCTCTTCTTGGAATCCTTGATATCAAACTTCATCTTGAAGTTTTTACCCAGATTGAGATCAATCATCCCCTTCTTGACATCAATGACTGCTCCAGCTGTAGCTAAGAAAGGCCTTCCCAGGATTAGTGGATTTTTAGGCTCTTCATCCATTCCCAGCACCACAAAGTCAGTAGGAATCTCAGCTTGTCCAATTTTTATGGGCAGGTTCTCTAATAGACCATGAGGCAATCTAGTAGTCCTATCAGCCAATATTAAGCGGAGGTTGCATGACTTGTATTCGTTGAATCTTAGCCTCTGAGCTACAGAGAGTGGCATGAGGCTTACTGAAGCACCAAGGTCACATAGGCACTTTTTGAAGGCCAATGGACCTAGAGAATAAGGCAAGGTGAAAGAACCAGGGTCCTCTAGCTTCTTTGGGATAATCATCTTCTGAATAACAGCCTTGCATTCATGAATAACCCCACCTATGTCATGCACTACCCTCTCATCTTCCAGAGCCTTAGCTTGAGCTCCTTTAGCTATCTTCTCCTTCTCTTTGGTCTTTTCGGTTACCAAATCAGTTAAAAACTTTTGATATTAAGGCACAAGTGCAAATGCATCAAGCAAAGGCATCCTAAGTTCAATCTCCTTGACTTGTTTTTCGAACAGAGCTTTATACTTCTCAGTAAGCTGCTTCTTAAACCTCACTGCAAATGGTAGAGGTGGCTTGTATGGTGGGGGAATGATTCGCACAGGTTTATCCTTGGGAGCAGCGGGTTCTTTAGTAGCTTCAGGATCAAATTGCTTGGCTGACTTAATTGGATCCTTGAGCACCTCATCAGGATCCTTTATCTGAACTTCATATTGAAGAAAATCCTCCCCATCTAAACTCTCAGTGTCCTCAATGAGCCGTACATCTACAGCTTGGGTGGTGATTGCATGGATAGTAGCATAGTCCTTGGGGTTTTGAACTGCTTTTCCAGGTAGTTGGCCAGTTGGTGGGGAAGAAGTAGAAACAGTCTTGCCTTCCATATACTTCATCTTGGAGTTAAGAGCTTCAAACTTGACATTCAGATCATTGTAAGAACATTCCATCCGCTGACTGAGTTCAGCAAACTTCTTAGCAGTATCCAGAGAACCACTAGCTTGACCTTGAAGAAGTTGTTGCAGCATGTGCTTCATTTCTTGATCTGGAGCTTGAGTAGGTTGAACTTGTTGAGGTGAAAATCCTGGTGGTGGTCCGGAAGGAGCGTGATAACCTTGCTAGAACTGTTGCTTAGGCACGAATCCTTGATTGTAAGGAACAAAAGGTTTTTGCGGACTTTGTTGTTGCTGCTGAGGAGGGTACACCTGATCTTGTGGATTTGCAACATTGGTGCTCCGGTAAGACAAATTGAGGTTCGTCTTGTAGGGGTTATAATATCCACCTTGATTCTGAACGTAGTTGATTGCTTCAGACTGCTCACCCTTCCCATCCTGAACTTGAAAAGGGTCATCCTCAGATACGAAATGGACAGTCTGCTGCTGACTTAGCAAGAGGCGGTCAAGCTTGTCATTGACATTCTTAAGGTCCCTCTTGTACTTCTCCTCAGACCCAGCGTCGCCGCGAACTATGCGGTCATAATCCTCATTGTAGTTGCCGTCAGACTGAGCGAGATTCTCAACCAGTTGCCATCCTTCCTCAACATTTTTGTTCAAGAAATTACCGTTAGAAGTAGTGTCAAGCAGCATGCGGATTTTTGGAAGTACACCACGGTATAGAGTGCTCAGCAGTGACTCGTTGCTGAAACCATGGTGTGGACACTGGCTGTGGTAACCCTTGAAACGCTCCCAGGCTTTACAGAACGATTCTGTGCTCTTCTGAGTGAAGCTGGAAATCTCATTTCTGAGACGTGCTGTTTTGGAGTTGGAGAAAAACTTGGCCAAGAATGCCTTCTTGCAGCCATCCCAGGTGGTGATTGATCCCTTGGGAAGGTTTTTCTCCCATTGATGAGCGTTGACTCCCAGGGAGAATGGGAAGAGGCGCAACTTGTAACCGTGCTCACTCACGCCGTTGATCTTGGTAAGACTACAAAGACGGTCGAACTCGTCCAAGTGGTCAAGTGGATCCTCCATAGGCAAACCGTGAAACTTGTTTCCTTGGATCATGGTGATCAGACCAATTTTGATCTCGAAGTTGTTGTTCTTCACGGCGGGAGGGACGATTCCAGCATGCTGAGTATGAGTGTTCGGCGCATCCCCGCACCAATGTTTTGCGGTCCCTGATGTGGTTCATGCTGTTGTTCCATAGTGACTTGTGCGGGATGATCTGTGGGTTGACGAGCTTGTCGTGGGCGTTGCAACCGATTGATTTCGTCGATAACAGGAACGAGATTCTGATGCCCTCTTGATATGGTGTGCATGCAAGGTTACAATCAACAGGTACCTGAGATGCAAAACAAACAAGCAGAAAACCAAAGCAAATTAGTGCTCAGAATGATTGTGTAACAGAACTTAATCTTGCAAAACTTGAAATCTTAAATGTAGCAAAAAGAATCCCAAATGGCAACGGCGCCAAATTGATACTAGGATTTTTGTGTCTCCTAGTTGGTTCAATTAACCTTATGTGTTGTAGTATTTAAGGTGTCAATCCAAATGGGATGTTGCTAACAATTGAGATGCAATCAAGCTATCACAAGTCAAGCCAATTCAAAGATTTTTTTTATCTAACAGTCCTAGAATGATCAAAATGCAAAACGGAAATGAGTCACAGAACTAGAAACAAGAATGCATGACAAGAAGCGAAAGTGAATAAAAACGCAAACGATTCTAAGCATGAACAAACGAAACAGTTCCAGGAATGTAATAAAAATCAGAAAGAAAGAAGTCCTAAGGATGGGGTAATTGATGTCGGTGGAGTATCCTAGTCTAAGGAGTGTTTAACATACCACAAGCAAAGTATCCCTAAACAATGAACATCACAACTTAGCTAATCCAATCTTTTGGCAAAAGCTACTCAGACTAAACCACTTCCATACCTAGCTCTCGCTAGAGAAACGTGGTCGAGCAGGCATGACAAACAAGTTCATTCACGTCAACAAACATCCTAGACAACTAATCTCTTAGGCTAGGAACGTAAGTCTCTAGCACTAGTTGGTCAGACATTTCATCAAACATCTTTTGGGTGCGGAAATGTCTCAAACCTAGTTCCAATTGATCAGAGAGAAACTAGTAATTCTAACTCTAGTCCAGAAGGGAATCATACAATCAAAGCTTAAACACTCTACATCCTAAGATCCTCCACCTAATCTATCCCATCCTCAAGAACTAACACACTACTCAGATCCGAAAATCATAGTCAAGGATGCAAAAACAGAAATCATTGAAACAAGCATTATTAGGTAGATAAAAATAAGATGAACAACTTTGTAGAAAGAATCAAATGCAAAATCTCCATAATCTCAAAGATATCGGAATACAAGTCTGAGAACGTTTTTTGGAGGATAGGTTCAGAAACCTTCTGGGAACATAAACGAGATAAAAAATAAGATGTCTCTGCAAAGACTTAACAAAATGTATATATAGTAGTCCAACATGGAAAGCCCTAAAACTTAAAACGACAAGGTAAAGCGTCGGTTCGGTAATCTCCTGAAGCATGTGAAACCAAACGTCTTTCTTCCCGACATGTGCGATCGAGTCCATGTGCGTCGAATGGAATGCAATGTCATCATGGCTCGGACGAAAGGTTGAGGAACATGGCTCGATCAAACAAGCTAGAGTGCGTGGCGGGGAAGCATGGCTCGATCAAACAAGCTGGAGTGCGTGGCGGGGAAGCATGGCTCGAGCGTGGTGTATACGCTTCTACTAAAACGATGATAACTCTTGAACCACACCTCCGATTGACTTGAAATAAACGGCGTTGGAAAGATAACTCAATTTTTCTACAACATTGATGAAGACGTCGAAAGCTAAATCCCACTCGAGTGGGATGGGTCGAACGGATGGCTCGGACAGAACGGAGATGGTGACAATGGCTCAGACGAAACGGAGATGGTGAAAATGGCTCGGACGAGACGGAGATGGTGACAATGGCTTGGACGGAACGGAGATGGTGAAAATGGCTCGGACGAGACGGAGATGGTGACAATGGCTCGGACGAAACAGAGATGGTGACAATGGCTCGGACGAGACGGAGATGGTGACAATGGCTCGGACGAAACAAAGATGGTGACAATGGCTCGGACGAGAATGGCTTCCAACGTCTCCTAAATACCTGAAATAATTCAAAATGCACAATGTATGCAAGGATGATGCAAGAACTACCTAGATGTGCAAAGTGTATAGAAAGAACTAGAAAATGATGCAAACCAATGAGTTATCCTAGCTAAATGCATGATAAAAATAGGCTAAGGAGAGACAAAATATAGGCATATCAGATACTCCCTCAGCTGAAACAATATGACCCAAGAACCCCATCTCACGCTGCTAGAAACTGCACTTACTCAGCTTAGCAAACAACTTCTACTCCCGCAGTTTCTCCAGAACTGCTCTCAGATGTACTGCATGCTCCTCAGAACTCTTGGAAAATACCAGAATGTCATCGATGAAAATGATGACTGGCTCGTCCAGAAACTCTTGAAACACGCTGTCATCAATCTCATAAACGCAGTTGGTGCGTTAGTCAACCCGAAAGGCATCACTACAAACTCATAATGCCCATATCTCGTCCTGAAAGCCGTCTTCCTTACATCTGCCTCATGTATCGGAATCTGATGATAACCTGATGCTAAGTCGATCTTGGAGAACCAAGTAGCACCCCTCAACTGATCCAACAACTTATCAATCCTCGGGAGAGGGTACTTGTTCTTCACAGTAACTCGGTTTAAACCCCGATAGTCAATACACAACCGAAAACTCCCATCCTTCTTCTTAACAAACAGCACCGGAGCTCCCCACGGTGAACAACTAGGATGGATAAAACCCTTACTCAACTAATCCTCCAGCTGCTTCTTCAGCTCTGCCATCTCTACTGGAGCCATCCTGTAACAGCATCGTCCCCGGTTCCAGCTCAATAGTAAAAAGATCCGACCAAGATGGTGGTAATCCCTGCAATGACTGGAACACATCCTCAAAGTCCTCCACTACCAGAATACCGCTAACCGTAGACTTCCCCACTGACTCTGGCATAGATATAGTAATCAGATAAGCCTCACGGCCCTTCTCGATCATCTTCCAAGCCTGGACGGCGGAGATCACGAGACTCCCCGAAGTCGGTCTAATACCCTGAAAAACTAACTTCCCTCCTGGACGCTCAAACTCTACTCTACCCCGATAGCAATCTAAATGCACCCTATGCCGATGCAACCAATCCATCCCGAGAATAACATCATACAACTCCACTGGACTGATAAGCAAATCCGCTGGCCACGACTCTCCTGCGATCTGGATATCAACCCCTCCAGCTCATCCAATGACTCTCAGGAACTTGCCTCCCGCAACTCTGACAACTCTTGTACGCTCTCCAGGATCCCCTCTGATCCCCGCACTCTTGGCACACTCCGGAGTAATGAAGCTATGAGAAGCTCCAAAATCAAACATGACATGGGACTTAAACCCGCCCACCAACAAGGTCCCTACACAAACCTCATGTGTTGAGAACCTAACACTTGACCACAAGCAAAAACAAATATAATCTGAACTATTGAATTGACCAAGTTCGAATCTCAGAAGTTATACATGTGATCGCTCCTACACTAGTGCCACCGGGCTCCCTGGTCGAGTACACCTGTGACGTCGGCTCGATCCAACCCACCGGCTGCACACCCTGCTGCACTCCTGACTGACCACCAGCCTGCACCGCTGCTACTGCCATCTGCTGCAACTTGGGACAACGAGGCTCGATATGCCCCGTCTCTCTACAGTAGTAACACACCCGAGTGTCTGTCCGCGGCTCCATCACCGCCCGCTGCTCTGTCACTGCCCGCTGCTCACCTCTCTGTGGACAGTTGGTCACCTTGTGGTCCCTGCTACCACACTCAAAGCATCTCGCAACCCCATGCCTCGATCTCTGCATATCATCAAACTTCCGCTTCTGCCCATGCGCAGGCTTGCCGCCCTTGCTAGGAACAGAATGCGGCTGAGACCGCTGTGGCTGCACCAAAGAGCTGACCACACCCACTTGTGACCTCAAGTCATCCTCTATCCCAGCTGCAACCTCAACCAGCTCCGCTCTCGTAGCATAGCTCCTCACTCTGTACCGAGTCCTCAGATCATCCCGCAGAGTCAACAAGAACCTCCGCACCTGAGCCGACTCTGGCTCCCATGCCTGGCCTGCATACCCCACAAGCCGACTAAACTCTGCATCCAGCTCCCGCACTGTACGGTCCCCCTGAGTTAACCCCAAGAACCGTGCCTCCATACGATCAAGAGCCTCCTGAGGAAAATACTTGGAGTTAAACTCCCTCACCAAATCTCCCCAAGACATACCTCGCTGCACCCTCCGTGCTGTCACCGACCTCCACCACACACGTGCATCTCCTGATAAGTAAAACACTGCCAGATCCACCCTGAACTGGTCGGGACACCTAAGCGAAAGGAAAAGATCCTCCATCCGCTCTCTCCACTCATCCGCTACACTCGGATCGGTACCTCCTGAGAAATACCCCGCTCCCACTCGCCGCAGCTGCTCCATCATCTGCACATACTGAGCATCCACTACCTCGGCCCCCGGCTGCACACCTGCCTGCAAACCCGCCACAGGCTGCACCGCTGGAACCTGCCCACCATCCACTGGCGGCACTACCGAAACCTGCCCACCTACCACTGGCGACACTACTGTATCCTGCCCACCAACCATTGGCGGCACCACTGCTGGAAGTCGCTGCAAAATCTGAGCGAACAAGTCCATCAAGACATCCTCCCTGCCCAGAGCACCCTCTGCTGCAACCCTCACACCCGGGGCAACACCGTGACCGACACCGGGCCCATCCGCCCTGCCGTCACCCAAACCAGCCTGGTCTCCAGACACACTAGGATGAACCTGTGACTCCGCTACCTCCTCACTGGCCATGCTCTGGGTCACACTCACACTGGCCTCAGGAACCTGACCTAGTCCCCGACCACGACCACGACCACGCCCACAACCACGACCACGACCGCGACCAACAACATCCTCACCTCTAACCATCTGTATCAACAAGAACAGAAGGCTAAGCAACAAATAGTTCTAATAACACAAGAACACAACTTACCGTGGAATCACAAATCAGGCTCGAAGAGGATGTTCTAGGACTTCATGCCACACACAATTGACCAACTCACACAATCAACCATAGCATGGAATCCTAAACATCAACAGCAAAAGCACAATGAACCCTCGACCTAGAACCGTAAGGGCTCTGATACCAAAATGAAACAACCCTTTTTTTTTATATATATAACATATAATTCACTAGTTGTCTCATACCCACTAACATTCTAGCAACAATCAACAACCGCGGATAACCAAAGAAACCATTCCATTAATCCAATAAGAAAACCAACATAAATAAACCAATAATCAATAATGCAATAATCCAACCAACAATGAAATAGCAAGGTTCCAACATCCTACAATGTTCTATCCTCTCAAAACTAGCAACCTAACAATAGCTAGACCACAATCAATCAAGCCTCTAGAACATCCTCCTCCTCATCGCCTTTGATTGCACGATCACACTTTTCTTTTACCTGCACACCACAAACAACAATTGAGATGCGTAAGTATTATCATAAATACTTAGTGAGGCCATCCTCCCATCTACTAGGTTATACACACAAGCATATGAGACCCTCAAGTTAAGCAAGCAAACAAAACACAAGCAATACATCAAACCAGGAAAACAAGTCTCGGTTGAGACTGGTGTCGACCGACGCTTAAACCGGTGTCGATCGATGTTGTGAGCCATGGTGTCGACCGATGCTTTAAAGGTGTCGATCGATGCTGACACAAACAGTGTCGACCGATGCTCGAATGGTGTCGATCGATGCCATACCTGCAGACGCGAACTGCACGAACACGAACGACGAATCCCGATTCCAATCATCCCGATTTCGTCCCCAAACTCACCCAAATGACACACAAACCTATGGGAAACTCGAAAACAACACACCCAAGCAAACAAACACCACATAAAGACGAGGAACAGCAAAACAAAAGAGATCTCATGCTTAGATCAACCATGGTCAAGCACTCACCTCAAGAACAGGAAGATTGGATTGAGAAACGTTGGAATCAACACCTCCAGAAGCTTCTCCTTCGTTCCCAGCAACAGCTATCACTTCCACAGCCTCAGATCTCTCCCAAATCACACAGAAACGTTTTTCTCTCTTTTCTCTCTTTTTCTCACTTAACGGCGACCAAAAGTGACTTTCCCAAAACCCTTAATTCGTCCTAGACACTTATATCCCGATTTAGGGATTTTCATTGAACCAAACCAAACCAAACATCAATTAAAACAAACTGGAGCAAACCGGAAATCATGGTGTCGATCGATACACCAAGGGTGTCGATTGACACCCACACCAAAACCATAAAAATTGGTTCGCGGATGTTACAATGGTCTTTACAGAGAGAGACTAAAAGAAACTTCGATGGAAATTGGAAAGAGTTTCAAAACCTAGTTTAAGCTGAGAAAGAAGAAGATTGGCAAAGTAATAGGACTTATGCAAATATGGATTTTTGAGCTGATTTTAAAGAGTTTATACAAGTGTCTTTGCTGAAGCAATATCAAATATCTAATTTTTAAAACTTTCTTGATTCAATTTTTTCTGGCATCCATCAGATCACTCTTGCTGATGCGACAAGGATTGTTATGTTCGACGTTATCACTAATCCTTGTATAACTCAAGACTCCACCTTTTTGATAATCCTTGTAATTAGTAGAGAAATAAGAAATACCATTTTCTTTTGATATGTTAAATTCAAGACTCCACCTTTTGATAAAAGAAGAAGAAAAATCCTACTTGGTCAAATATACTATAGATCTTTTGTGAATGACATGAATTGGTGAAAAAAAAGAAGAAGAGATGAACTTATAAAAAGTTAAAGTTGATTGATAAGTTGCATCAATCTCTGGTGAGTATTTGAAGCAAATGTGTATCAACAGTAGTTTATACTCTAATAAAAAATAACTCAAATTTCGATATAAAATCAACAGTTAAAATTAACCTTTAGTGTGTGACATTGATTTTACCCATCATATGAGAAGATATAGGATAGTAATCATCAGACGTTTTCTGATGACAGAACCGGATTTGTTTCCCGTAAATCCAAATTTTGGAACCTTTCTCTCTAACGATCGAAATTCAATCTTTTTTTCAAGAGTGTTTACATATTTTTCTATCTCGATTGATAAGCCATCTCAATTTTTTTTTGGGAGCAATGCGATAACCCTTAATGCACTGATGGGCGAACTCTTCGATGCGGTTTTGACAGAGTGAAAAGACTTATTTTAGGTGTTATCTATATCGTATATGATGTGTTTATCTAAAAGAAAATAAAGAAAAAAAATAAAAAAATTCAAATGATAGGATAAGTCTAATTTTTTAAAAAATTCAGGAATACACGATTTTGGGTATCAGATTTAGATTTTTAGGTTTAATTTATTCATTTTTGGAGTTTGTTTAAAATATTAGGCTATAAAGTTGAAAGGACCGACCTTTTTTTTTAATAATAAATATATAAATATAATATAATAAATAAACTACAACTAGTGGTCTCATATCCACTAGCCACCTAATCACAATCACAACCAACAGCGGAATAACAATACCAATAAATATCCAATAATACCCAATATCATAACTAATAATTATAACATCAACAATATCCAATAATCAAATAATAGGAAACATAGAATCAGCAACCTAGCAATGTTCTAATGACCCAACTCTAGCAACCTAGCAATGCCAGACAACATCAAACCGAGTCCCTAGAACATCCTCCTCTTCATTGTCTTGATTCCACGATCACACTTTGCCTTTACCTGCACCACAAACACATATTGCAATGCATGAGTATTTTATAAACACTCAGTAAGGCAATCCTCCCATCTACTGGGCTATACACACAAGCAATAGAGTCATCTCTAACCATCAAACAATAGTCAACAAACAACAAATGCAGACCAGGACTCTGCATCGACCAACGCCAACATGCATCAACCGACACCACATGGGGATGCATCGACCGACACAGAAGCTGCATCGTCCGATGCAAGTTACACTTGCATCGACCGACACCCAATCTGCATCGACCGACGCATGCTCGACATAACACGAAAACCCTAGAGTTTTACACGCCGTCCTCGCACTTGCATCGACCGACGCAAGATTTGCATCGACCGACGCAATGTCGAGCATCGTGTTTCCCTGAAGCTTCTCGCCGGATCTTCGTTCCTACATCCACAAAACTCGATCCCGAGCCACAAGAAAGCTTCCTAATGTCCATAGCAACGATCTAACAAGTCTAACATCACACAACAAGCAGATTAAAGAGTTATCTAGCTTAGATAAGCCATGGTCCTGCACTTACCTTTGCCAAGACGAATCTGAACCTAAACACAAGAAGAAAACGCTTCTAGGAAGCTCCTACAACGATCCCAACTACAAATCTCAACATGAACAGCCTCAAAACTCCAGAAATTCCCAAGAACACCAAGAACACTTCTCTTTCTCTTTCGTTTCTCTCAAAAGCGGCTAAACACGCCTAATGAGACAAAACACGAGCTTAAGGGTTTTCCTTTACCCAAAACGTAGCATTTGACTTAAGTCAAAACGCAGGAACTCGACCTTGCATCGACCGATGCAACATCTGCATCGACCGATGCAACATCTGCATCGACCGATGCAACTCCCAAACCGGGATTTCGGTTCACGGATGTTACAATTCTCCCCCACCAATCTAGATTCATCCTCGAATCTCGAACAATCATCAGCCAAGGACTCCCGTGCAACCATCTCCACGGCCCGCACTCCTTCGACCGATCTACAGAAGGTCACCTCTAGGCGATAAACTCACGCTCCAAGCATTATTTGCTCTCGACTTTTTGGACTTTCCTTTACTCATAGGCCTAAACCTTGAGTTTTCATTGGCTCCTCATCAGACCTAAGTCTGCATGCCAATGTTGGCTCCTCATCAGGCCTAAACCCGCATGCCATAATATATATAAGGAAAAATCCAAAACTCGTCTCTCGGGTTGCCACCCTACAGTGCGCCCCCGGATCGTCATCCGAAGTCGATATACCAACCATATTCCCAAGCCACAAAGTCTCTGAATATGGCAGTACTAGGAGAACCTAAGTCTCCCAAGAGTCGCAAGCAAACAATTCTGAACACGTCTTAGTCCTATCCCTATCCAAGTTTCCTTCCCGTGGCTCGCGTAAAACATCTCAATGTCCTACCAACCACATATCCCCTCACTGGAATACCTCATGACCACACAAGGATCATATACGTGCCACAAGGGCCACCACAAAGGCCAAACAAAACGTCCTAAAGAGGACCGCCACCAAGGCCAAACAAAATGTCCTAAACAGGACCGCCACCACGGCCAAACAAATGTCCTAAACAGGACCGCCACCAAGGCCACTCGTCCCGAAGGACCATCACAAAGACCATCTGTCCCGAAGGACCGCCTAAACAGGCACTCTGGCTAAACAGCCCGCCACAAAGGCCACGCAATGGCTAAATAGCCCGCCACAAAGGCCACACACGGCTAAACAGCCCGCCACAAAGGCCACACAATGTCTAAAAGACCTCCACACACGGGCACACTGACTCGAAAGTCCGCCACTAAGGCCACACAATATCTAAAAAGACCGCCACACACGGGTACACTGACTCGAAAGTCCACCACTAAGGCCACACAAGCCCCTCCAAGGCTCTTCACCGCTAAAATGGACAAATTCTAACTCCCGTAAAACTTTCCATGTTTAGCACTTTCCATTTTTGGAAACTTCCCACTTTTGGAAACATCTATTTTAGGAAACTTTTCCCCAAAACCCCGCCTCACGGAAACTTTGTACCCTGAGCACCACCTCATCTTGTTATTGAGTCGCACAACCAACCACCCCAAGCGACCGAGTAACAAGAGAGATGGGCTGGAATACTCCATTCCTGCTCCAGCCACGGATTACAGATGGGACCTAGCTAGACAAGTTCAAGTCGTAGCTTGCTTCTCATACCACTTCTTAAACCTTGCCTTCATCTTCGCCTCAGGCTCCCAAGTCTTCTCCTCAACACCATCACAGTCCCACAGGACTCTCATTAAAGGAATCTTCTTCTTCCGAAATTCCTTGATCCTCCTCTCTATCTCCTACCTGAAACTCAAGATCTCTCCTCCTCCTATCAGCATAACTCCTTTGCCTATCCTGAGCCTCCTTCATGTTCAGCTTGAGAACCTGAATCTTCTCTGAGGTCTCCTGAACAAAACTAGCACCAAACATGCTCCTCTCCCCCACCTGAGTCCAGCATAACGGTGTACGACATGGTCTCCCATACAAAGCCTTATAAGGAGCCATCTTAATACTCGCCTGATAACTGTTGTTGTAAGCAAACTCTATCAGGTTCAGGTGATCTGCCCAATGGCCACCCCAATCCAAAACACACATCTTCACCAAATCCTCCAGCGTCTGGATCGTCCTCTCTGACTGTCCATCTGTCTGGGGATGATAAGCTGTACTCATATGCACCTTAGTGCCCATCTCTCCCTGAAATGCCTTCCAAAACACCGAAGTGAACTTAGAATCCCTGTCAGACACAATGCTCGCTGGCACCCCATGCAATCTGACTATCTCCCTCACATACTTCTTAGCCAAGACCGCTGCTCCATCAGTTTTCTTAATGGCCAGAAAATGTGCTGACTTAGTCAACCGGTCCACAATGACCCAAATAGCATCAAAGATCCGTGACACTGGCAATCCTACCATAAAATCCATGGTGATCGTATCCCACTTCCACTCAGGAATGGGTAAACTCTTCAGCAAACCGCCAGGAACCTGATTATCAGCCTTCACTAGCTGACACACATCGCACCTCGAGACCCAACTAGCTACATCCTTCTTCATCCCGACCCAGTGATAGTACCTCTTGAGATCACGGTTCATTTTAGTCGCTCCTGGATGAATAGAAAACCTGCTCGCATGAGCCTTTCTCAGGATCTCCTGTCTCAACTCCTCATCCTTAGGCACACAAACCCGACCGTGCACCAAGATAGTACCATGATCTGAGACCTAATACTCTGAATCCACATCCTTTCAGGCATTCACCAGCCCGAAATCCTTCTCCTGAGCCAACCGCACCCTACTCAGAAGATCTGCTCTATCTACTGCTTCCAAACCCAACGGTTCCTGTGAAACATCACACAAGCTCAAAGCACTGATCTCTCCTACCAGAGAATCCATCTCCTCCTCCTGAGCCGAAGCTACCCTCTTCCGACTCAGAGCATCTGCAACTGTGTTAGCCTTACCAGGGTGATAGGCTATCCCCAAAGCTCCATCCACCGCCTCTGTCTCAAATTCAGCTCAGGCTGAGTGAATATATACTTCAGGCTCTTATGATCTGTAAACACATGTACCTTTGCACCATAAAGATAAGATCTCCAAATCTTCAGGGCAAAAACTACAGCAGCCATCTCCAAATCATGAGTAGGATAGTTGCCCTCATGCTTCCGCAACTGCCGCGAAGCATAGGCAATCACCTTCCCATACTGCATCAACACACACCCCAAACCAACTCTAGATGCATCAGTATAAAACACATAGGGTTCCCCCTGCTCAGGCAAAGCCAACACTGGCGTAGTAGTCAACATCTCTTTAAGGCTTTCAAAGCCCTCCTCACACTCCTGTGACCAAACAAAAGGAACATCCTTCCCTGTCAACTTAGTCATAGGGCGTGCTCTACTTGCAAAACCCTGCACAAACCTCCTGTAGTAACCTGCCAACCCAAGGAAACTCCTGATCTCTGTGGCATTCTACGGTCTAGGCCAATCCCTGATAGCCTGAATCTTCTCCGGATCCACAGAAACCCCCTTTGCATAAACAATATGACCCAGAAAACCCATCTCACGCTGCCAAAAACTACACTTGCTCAACTTGGCAAACAACTTCTGCTCCCGCAGCTTCTCCAGAACTGCCCTCAAATGAACTGTATGCTCTTCAGGACTCTTAGAAAATACCAGGATAGCGTCGATGAAAATGATGACAGACACGTCCAGAAACTCCTGAAACACGCTGTTCATCCACCTCATAAACGCTGCTGGCGCGTTAGTCAACCCGAACGACATCGCCACAAACTCATAAACCCATACCTCGTCTTTCTTCTTGACGAACACCGACGCTCCCCACAGTGAAGTGATAAGACAAAAGAGTCCCCTGCTCAACAAATCCTCTAGCTGCGTCTTCAGCTCTACTAAACAAAAATCAAGTATGCCGACATCAACTCACCACCACTCGGATATCAACATCTCTTGTCCATCGAAGAACCTCTAGTAACTTGTTTCTTAGGAAAACTTCCACAAGATAGCTTATTACAAAGTTAGCTTTTCGCTTAGCAATTCTCCACAGCAAATCATCAATACGAACGTAATAAAACAAACAAGTACCATACGTCGCACATTCTGATTCACCGAGTCAAATGCTTTGCAAGCCGCCAACTCAAACCTCTTGCCTTGTCCCCCTCAGCAAGCTTACCAAAACCTTGAATCTTGCAACCCTGTCCATCTCCAATGCACGTAATCCAACATCGTTGTAACGATTAGATTATCCTGCCATGAAGGCTTCTCGTGCACTTATGTATTTGGCAAACATGCCTTTCCCGGCTCACACCTGTTTTAACCCCCCCCCCTTCCCTGGACTCCAGCACCACCGGCCTCACAATCCTGGCGAAATAGCCACACATTCATAACCGCTCTGGTTCATAAAACCCTGATCCATTGGTCAACACATTTAAAACCCGAGATTAAACCACCGTCAATCTCTCGAGGTCTACATTCAATCGGGTTGTTAATCTCACTCTCAGACCAGCGTCTTCGATTTATACCGTCTCACTCTAGGAACACAATCCTCAAGATCTCGGTATCAGGGGAACTACTCATCCCCTCAAGGGAACATAATCCCTTTGGTCACTCTCGGAGCCTCTAGCCCCTCGAGCTATCGGTATTCAGGAGAATCACCATCCCCTCAGGAGCAACAATCCTTAACCACTATAAAATCTCCCCAACAAAAGTACCTCCTGTGGTCCAAGTAAAACATTGCAATGTTACACCTGTCCACTCAACTTCTAATATCCAACTGGATTACCCAGCAAACAGAGAAAATATCTGCTCCAACTACAAATGTCCACCTATCCGCCTCTCTAGGCTCGATACCTCTCGAGTAGAATATCGCACCGGTGTCTACAACTGCTCCATCCTCCTAACATAAGATGAAAACTCCTCAACATCTGCAGCCCTCGACTGCACCCCGCCACATGCGGTACAACTGGAGCCTGCACTGGTACCCCTCTTGGTAACCGCTCCAACAGAACGCCAATAGATCCGCCAAGCGATCATCTCGACCGTGGGCTCCACCTACTGCAACCCCACACCTGGGTTCCCAGCACCCCCGGCATTCACACCGGCTAACCCTCTCTGGTCCCTCTTGATACGCTTGCGACCGTCTGACGTACCTCCTCGTGGGACTCTGTACCACACACTCGCTGGCCTTAGGACCCGCCCGAACAACAACTCAAACACCTTTAACCACTGCACTTCCAAGAACAGAGGCTAACAAGCAATCATAACATAACACAAAAACACAAACTCACCGTGGAATCATACTGTAGGCTCGAAGAGGATGTTCTAGGACTCCATGCCACACACAATTGACTAACTCACATAATCAATCGAAGCATGCAAATCCCAAACATATACAGCACAAAGCCTAGTGAACCCAAACCTAGAACCGTAAGAGCTCTGATACCAAAATGAAAGGACCGACCTTTATTTTTAATAATAAATATATAAATATAATATAATAAATAAGCTACAACTAGTGGTCTCATACCCACTAGCCACCTAATCACAATCACAACTAACAGCGGAATGACAATACCAATAAATATCCAATAATACCCAATATCATAACCAATAATTATAACATCAACAATATCCAATAATCAAATAACATGAAACATAGAACCAGCAACCTAGCAATGTTCTAATGACCTAACTCTAGCAACCTAGGAATGCCAGACAACATCAAACCGAGTCCCTAGAACATCCTCCTCTTCATAGCATTGATTCCACGATCACACTTTGCCTTTACCTGCACCACAAACACATATTGCAATGCATGAGTATTTTATAAACACTCAGTAAGGCAATCCTCCCATCTACTGGGCTATACACACAAGCAATAGAGTCTTCTCTAACCATCAAACAACAGTCAACAAATAACAAATGACAAACCAGGACTCTGCATCGACCGACGCCAACATGCATCGACCGATACCACATGGGGGTACATCGACCGACACAGAAGCTGCATCTACCGATGCAAGTTACACTTGCATCGACCGACACCCAATCTGCATCGACCGACGCATGCTCGATATAACACAAAAACCCTAGAGTTTTACGCGCCGCCCTCGCACTTGCATCGACCGACGCAAGATATGCGTCGACCGACGCAATGTCGAGCATCGTGTTTCCCCAAAGCTTCTCGTCGGATCTTTGTTCCTACATCCACAAAACTCGATCCCAAGCCACAAGAAAGCTTCCTAACGTCCATAGCAACGATCTAACAAGTCTAACATCACACAACAAGCAGATTAAAGAGTTCTCTAGCTTAGATAAGCCATGGTCCTGCACTTACCTTTGCCAAGACGAATCTGAACCTAAAAAAAAAAAGAAAATGCTTCTAGGAAGCTCCTACAACGATCCCAGCTACAAATCTCTACAAGAACAGCCTCAAAACTCCAGAAATCCCCAAGAACACCAAGAACACTTCTCTTTCTCTTTCGTTTCTCTCAAAAGCGGCTAAACACGCCTAATGAGACAAAACACGAGCTTAAGGGTTTTCCTTTATCCAAAACGCAGGAACTCGACCTTGCATCGACCGATGCAACATATGCATCGACCGATGCAACTCCCAAACCGAGATTTCGGTTCACGGATGTTACAAAAATTAAGTAATTAGGGCGTTAGTTTTAGACTATTTAAATATCTTCTTATGGTTTTTATTGTCAAGAATTTTTTAGACTGACTCAAAAGTGCCATTTACTCAATTAATTTTAGTATAATTCCAAACTTAGCTATTTAGTTAGTACCAATAAAGAAAACATTGTTACAAATTCATTGTAGTCAACAAATTACAATAGGAATTAGTCTGGCTGTTCTTTTTCTTGACTCGACTATTCTCTATAGTGATAATAGTTAAAAATATAAATTTACCACAATTTAAATTTTGTTTTTACTTCTAACACATATAAGCTTACTAGGAAAAACACTAAGAAATAAAGTTTATATTATTAAAAGTACTTTTATATACACTTATAATAGAATATATTTTCTTATATATTAATTATTAAAACAATTTTTGTAAAATTATTTGTAAATTTTTAATTTTGGAATATAACTTTTGTGATAGTTATGACATTATAAAAGAAAAAGTTTTAATCCATGTGTTCAACATAATGGAGAGAGGAGAGTACACCAAACTTTAAACAAAAACCACAATAAATCAATATTAGATATTAATATGTTAAATTAAATAACTTTTTTTGGAAATTAATATATATATATATATATATATTTATTTTTTTAGAAATGATATTAAAATATAACTTATTAATAAAATATGTCTATGTTGTTGTTTTTTATTTATACTTTAGTTGTAGCATATAATTTTTCCAATGTGAATTCGTATCAATTTTAAAATTTAATATTTTTAGACAGTCAAATCAAAGTTTGTATGGTAAAACCGTAAAAGTACTGGACAACAATAGCTTTATAATTCATTAATTACAACATGCATCGACAGTTTTCAAAAATAATGTCTGTTTATGATATGCGTTACATTTTGTCTTTACTTCTAACTTCCAATACACTTTTTTTTTTCTTTTGTATAAAACTATTTTTTATGCCAGCTACTTACAATATGCATTAGACATTTCAAAAGAAGAGAAAAGTTACATTTACATTTTGTCTTCATATATTTTCAATTTGGGATAAACGTTACATTTTGTTTTCATATATTGTTTATGCCAGCTAATTGTAACATGCATTGGCCGATTTTAAAAAATATAAAATTGTAAATAAATGTCTATTTTTGATAAGTGTTACATTTTGTCTTCACTTCTTTTCTTCTAACTTCCAAGTCTAGACACATTTTTTTGCTTCCCTTGTAGAAAAACTTTTCTTTCTTCGGTATATGAAGACAGGCAAAATGTAAATGTAACGCCTATAATTTTTTATGACATATTACACTAGATACAAAATCTGTTACAAATAAACATTCTTTTAGGCCAGCTAATTGGAACATGCATTGGATGTTTAAAGAAAAAAAAATTGTAAGTAAATGTTTATTTGTGATAAGCGTTACATTTTGTTTTCACTTCTTTTCTTCTAACTTCCAAGTCAACATAGTCATTTCAGTATGTTATTAGTTTATTACATTTGATACAAAATCTGTTACAATTAAATATTTATTTTTGTTCTGTCCAATATGAAATATGTGTACAGCAAAATTTAAATTTTCAGCTAGTACACTTTCCTAGTTTAATTATATGAAAATAAAAATAATTTCAAAAATTTTATCTAAATTTTTTAGAAGTCATCTACTTATAAACATTTTTGATACATGTAGAATATAATCTAAATTTGATGTTTTTTAAATCATTTAAAAAGTCTTCTAAACTTGAGATAATAAAATAAGCAAGAACTTCAATGCATTTTTTTTCAACATTGGCCCTATATACTATCTTGTTCTGAGCCACCGATTACTTCTATGTATCTGATTTCATGTTTACAAATCCAAGTATATATTTATTTTCTTAAGCACAGATATGAAAAGTGCTAAGAAAAAAGCCGCCAAGGATTTAGATTCAAGATTCAAGATGTGGATATTATTAGAGTTGGACACTTTAGAAGAAACGACTTTTTGACACGTCAACAAGGGAGGCGATTCAGCAGGCGATTAGGGTTTTTTTTGTCTGTCACACGAAAGTGCATCTCCAGTGTTTTTCTGATGGTGGAGGGTTATGGGGAAGCTTTGGCTCCCGATTCAAGCCAGTTGAAGGATGTGTCGAGTCGTAAGTCTTATGCAAATGATATGTCTGTGTTTTATAGGGTTTTAATTATAGTTTTTACATTTGTTTTGAGTCTTTTATTGAGTTAAAGTGTGTTTTTAGAATCTTTTTATTTTTTTTTATGAGTCTGTATAGGTTCTAGGTTACTTTGAAAAGAAACTGAGTGTTTTGGGGATGAAAACATATATCTGGAGCCAATTTGGTGAAGACTGATCAGACTAGCAAGCAGATGGAGCAAGTACAGGAAAAACACCCAGGATCGACGTGACTACATCAGGAAACTGAACTTGTCACTAGTTTTGAAGAGGCAAAAGTCTTTGTTGAGGTGGATCTTCTAAAAGGGTTACCAAAACAATATTTCTTTAACGTTAGGAGAGAGGAAGTATGTGTGGTAGAGAAAGAGAAGATTCCAGAGACTGTTTGAAAGCCACCACCTCCAAAAGATCCGGTGTCCCTGCGAGTGCAACAGCCTCGAAATTCCAAGAATGCTCACAAATACTTCTCTTTCCTCTCAAAATGCAAAAGATGTTATCCCAAGCAGTCTTAGCAAACAAGTTTCCCAGAAAAAGCTTTAAATGCAGGGTTCTTCTGGAACATTAGGGGCTTGAATAAGTCCAATAAGCAGGATGTTATTAGAGAATGGGTGAGGAAAAGTAATTTTCAATTTCGATGTATTTTTGGAAACAAAGGTTAAGGCCAAAACGTTGATAAGGTGTTGCAGAGGGCTTTTGGAGATTGGAACTGAATGTCTAACTATGAGTTTAGTAGAATGGGAAGAAGTTGAGTTACATGGAATACACAACCAAAGCTGCAGGTTGTTTTTAAGAGTGGTCAACTGATTACTTGTTATGTTCAACTAGCAGGAGACGTAGAGGAGTTTTGGTGCTCCTTCATTTATGCTCTGAACACACCGGAAGAGCGACAAGTGCTTTGGAGTGTTATTAAGCTTTAGATGATTAGATAAATATGCATTAGACACCGTTCTAGAACTCAAATCACGATTGTAAAGCTAACCCACTCTCGCAGCGTTAACTATCTAAGCAATGAATTTATTAAACCTTCAAATCTTGTTTGAATCTAGCAAACTAAGCAAGCATTAACAAGTTCAGATTTGATTAATTCACAAGGTGTCTTAACTTCAACTCTAGTTGGCTAAGGGTCACTTTTCTCACCTATGTTCTTTTCCAACAACTCAGCAACACTTTTGGTGCCCCGATGAATTAAACCTAAGATCAAAAACTAGGTAGCTAATCTAGTTTCAGCAGTAAGAACAAGATCAATCCCAAATCTAACACACCTACGTTAGTTAATCATAAATCCCCTTTTCAAACCCGAAACCCAACTGAGTACTTCTCGTAAATCAAAGGTTTTGACTTTGTTGAATTCATTACCCATTCCTGAAGAATGAACATCTCCATGGAGTTTACTATGGTCTTCTCGGCCAAATATTTCAAGAACCAGCATTGCTGCTGCGTACTCTGCGACATTGTGCGCCGAAGTCAAATCTGTGTATCTTCTCATCTGCGCTGATTTCACCAACTGGCATTGTCAATCTCTCTGCTTTCATGGTTTTGCCTTCTTGCTTGCTCTGCTTCTTCCTAGAACATATGACTTTCAAACAACTTAGACATCCTATAGACATATTTTTATGTTCTGTATGTATAACACTACCGGAGACAGAGATTTGGATTCTGATTCCTTGTAGATAATTAAATGTTCTTCAGTATGAGAGAAAGATGTCTTAGTCTTTTTAGCTGTTTATTATAAGCGTCTTTTACTTTGGCTTCTTTAGACTATCCTCATTAGTGTGTTTCTCAGTTGTTTCTTAAGGCAATTTTTAATAATAAAAAGAGAAGAAGAAACTTTGTTAAGAGAAAAGAAAAATTTTGTTGATTATTGGTAGAACCATGTTAAGGTGTTTCTTAGTAATATAATAGTAAAATAATAATTAATAACTTAAAATATTCAAAAATATTTTATATATCATAGAAATATATTTTAATAATAAAAACATAAAATAACATACAACATTTAAAATTAAAACACAAAACATTAAAAATAAAAACATAATACACAACATGAAGAGAGAACACACGAAAATGAAAGAGAAATGCCAAAAAAAATTTACCCGATTAATCTCATTTCACCATTCATATCGCACCACCTGTCCACTAAGAAACGTTTCTTTTGGTTTTAAAATTAGAAACGTTTCTTTCAATCCTTAGCTTATGTTTCATTAATAATTAATATCTATACCTAAAAAATTTCTTAAGAAACATCTAAGGACTACCAATAAGGATAGTCTTAGAGTTGACTTAAGTAAAAGCAAATTTGAAGTTGATGACTCCACCATACAACTTCCTTTCTTTTACCACTCACTTGCTAAGAAACTACCAAAATATAAAAAGAAAAGTCATTGCTATCCAAATGCAAACGCCTAGAGCATTTTTGAAGGCGTTGCATGCGGTTTGTATTAGATAGCAAAACATTTTTTTTTTCTTTGATAGCAAAACATCTTATAAACCACATCCTCTGTTTCCACAGGATTGTGTTGTTGTTTCTTACTCTGCTCCTTCTTTTGATTCTTTCTCAAACATATGATGTTCAGACAACTTAAATATCCTCTAGACATTTTCAAAATCTTAGCAACCTATTGCTTGTCGATTACTACTGTAATGTATATATATAGTTCTTGTAGATTATACTACTGTAAGCGTGTTATGTGGCTTTTTGAAAGTTGACTGAAAAGTAAATGGAGAGTTGTCCAAATTTTAGTCAAAACTACAAAGAAAAAACAAACGTGGAGACTAAAAAAAAATTATAATAATTGTTATCTCTTGCAGAAAGTTAAAGAAGAAAAGTATTTCCAAAAAAACAATACTTTTGTTCCTCTGCCGACCTAACGTGTAGACTTGTCAACATTTTTGCTAGTGCGAAATTTCACTCCTCCTTCCTAATAAAAGTATTTCAAGTCTTCCACCTAACCAGAAGACATCCTGAGGTAGTTTTGAAGGTTTGAATTAATGGATCCGACATCAACCGTCGTGGACATATATCGATTAGTTACAGAAGATATTGGTCGAAAGCTTCTGAGAGAATCAGCTGGTTCAGAATCATGTTGCATCGTGAGAATCCCACAGAGCCTTGCACGAATCAACCTCAAAGCTTACGAACCAAAGATCCTCTCCATTGGTCCTTACCATCACGGCAAAGAACATCTCCAGATGACACAACAACATAAACGCCGGTTCTTGAAGTTCTTCGTGGCTAAAATGGAAGAGAAAGGAATTGATCCTCAAGAACTGGTCAAAGCTGTATCGAGTTTGGAAAATATTATAAGAGGGTCTTACTCCGAGGATCTTGGTTTTGATTCTGAAAAATTGGTTGAAATGATGGTTCTTGATGGTTGCTTTATTCTCACGTTGTTCTTTGTTGTTTCCGGGAAAGTTGTTTACACAAATCTTGATGATCCTATTTTCAGAATGCCATGGATTTTGCCGTCGATCCGAGCCGATCTTCTCCTTTTGGAAAACCAGGTTCCTTATCTTCTTCTTCAAACTCTCTTCGAAACGTCGAAGTTAGTTACTTGTAGTGGTCTAAACGAGATTGCTTTTGAATTCTTTGACTACTCATTACAAAAACCAGAGACGTTTTGGGAAAAACATTATGGTCTTGAAGCAAAACATCTCCTTGATTTGATACGTAAGACTTTTGTTCCTGTTACGTCTCAAAGAAGCATCAAAGATCATAACTATCTCACAATCCTATGTTGTTCCGAGGGGAAACATGGAGAAACTAGCAGTAAATCATCAGATCATGAATATCTCGGATTCGTTCTCTCAGCCAAGAAGCTTCATCTTCGGGGAATCAAATTTGAAGCAAGGAAGAACACAGACTCAATCTTAGACATAAGGTATAGTAACGGAGTGCTTCATATTCCTCCGGTAGTCATGGATGATTTCACCGCCTCAGTGTTTTTAAACTGTGTCGCATTTGAGCAGTTATATGCTGATTCATCGAACCACATAACGAGCTACGTAGCTTTCATGGCTTGTCTTATAAACGAAGAGAGCGATGCAGCGTTCCTTAGTGAAAGAAGAATACTCGAGAACTATTTTGGAACAGAGGATGAAGTGTCTAGGTTTTATAAAAGCATTGGTAAAGACATTGCCCTTGACTTAGAGAAGAGTTATTTAGCGAAGGTGTTTGAAGGAGTTAACAAGTATACTTCGAAAGGGTTCCATGTTCACTGCGCTGAATTTGTTCATACGCATTTCGATAGTCCATGGACATTTGCATCGTCATTTGCAGCCTTGTTGCTTCTTATGTTTGCAGCTTTGCAAGTCTTCTTTGCAGCTTATAGTTATTTCCGTCCTCCGAAAGGAAAGTGAAAGATGCTTTGTCCACATTGAATGTTTTTTAAAGTTAAGTAAGTTAATAAGTAAATTAAGTGTACTGATGATTCTTGAATCTATTTTTTTTTTTATTTTTTTTTTGCTATTAACACTTTTGATGTTGATATTTGAACCTTCAAACAGATATGCTTGCATTGATAAATATCTAACCAGATACATAAAAGTAGAAATCAATTGCTCAAAGTTAACATGTGATGAACGAAGCATAACCTCTTTCTCATATTCACTTGGCCGTGGTGGTGGCTACTTTGACTCCTCGTATATCAAAGGTCTTCACTTTGTTGAATTCATTATTCATTGATGAAGAAGATGCATCTGTTCCTGTGTAGTGATCTCCATAATATTCGTTCACTTTCGGTTCAACATCGCTGCTGCCTACATGTGAGTGGTAGGACCATCCTGATCCTGGTTCGGGTCTGAATATGTCTTCCTCGTTCTTCTTCTTGTACGCGCTACACTTTACATCTGTTTCTTTTTTTTCAACTGGCTTTGGCAATCTCTCTGCATTCAGAAATTTGTATTGTTGTATAACCTCTCTTTCTTCAACATCTTCTTTTTCTCCAAGTGGCTCTGGCAACCTCTCTGTTTTCACGGGTTTGTCTTCTTTCTTGCTTTGCTTCTTCTTGAAGCAGCTTAGACATCCTGTAGACATTTTTCTAGGGGTGGATAAATGAGTTTTTAACAAACTATATTTGCTTCTTTGTCGAACTTAAAGAAGGTATATACCAGAGACAGAGACCTTGAAAATGTTTAGATCTTTCAGTATGAGAGAAAGAGACCTGTGTTTTGGCTGAATTATTATTACTTAGTCGTATTTCTTTGACTTGAGAAAACGCGGAAGCTTCCTTTATTCCACAACTCATTTTCTAGGAAATTAACATGTACTTTTAGAAAAGTGATACGAATGAAGAAAAAAGAGTTTAAACAAGAGGTCATATACCCGTGACTTTTACACATCATTTACGTATGTAGTCCAATTCCAAATATATACACAAACACTGTAAATAATAGATGCGCATATGAAAAGGATATAGTAAACATAAGGTGAATACAATTCTGTGAAGGCAAGAGATCTTATTGGCAGCTACTATTCCCTTTTTTACCTGCGCCAGTTAAGCCAAAACCAAAATCACAATGAGGTAACCATGAAAATAGACATAAACTCATATACTCAAAAAAAATTAAAAAAATTAGTCCCTAGTGTCACATTTTCCATAAAGCATCCTGGCAGCTCCATGTTTTCCAAAGTTTTATAACTTAAACAGCAGCAGTCTTGTTCCTATGATAATTGAACCCTTTAAAACACAACACCCCAAATTGCGTAACCCAAGCTATAAGGCTATAATTGCTGATAAGTTTTCTAAACAGACAGATCTATTTTTTACCATATATTCAGATGTTGTTGGACATGCAGACTCGATCAGCAAAATACTCTCTTTCCATTATAAAAACTCAAGAACGGTATGTAAACAGATATATCTTCCATATTAGGTCTTCGTCTTCATCGTCTACATGATGATCATCATCAGCTGTAATCGCTAGAGTTAAGCAAATAATCCTGGTACGTGGGACTCCAAAATCAGCGAGATAGCGACATCAGCCATATTGAGAATAGGGTTAGGCTGCATCGTCCTGGTACGTGGTAACAAGGCGAGAGATTTGGCCACGAGAAAGTAAATGACGACTACTCAAGAAGAAGAGAAGAACTTGGGAATAAAAGTCCAAAGTTTTTTTTTGTTTGCCGTCTGAAAATTTTATTAGATATCACTGAAACAGAACAAAAGCAGAGTACTACAGATTATAACAATGCAAGAAAGCTTCTAAGAAAAAGAAAATGCCTAGGAATAAAGAGAATTAGCCCAAAAAAAACCTTCCACTCTTTTCTTCTTCAATACGCGTATGTAGCCAAGTAGGACCTCCACTAGCTAGATAAGATCTAAAACGCCCTTCACTTGTAGTTGTAACACTTTTAGCAATGTCTTTTGCAATCAAATTCGCGTTTGGTGCCGAGAGCTTAAATATTATTTTTCTAAAACCTGGTAGTAAACGATGAATCTTATATGAACGATAACGAGGCCAGTTAAGAGAATCAATCACCGCATCAACAGCAGGAGAACAATCAGACCAAATCTCAACGTTGTCCAACCGAAGATCTCGAAGACTTTGTAAAACCCAAAGGATACACCGTAATTCTGCAGCGATTCGAAACGGGTAAAAAAGCCTCCCCCGCATGAAAAACAGCATCACCATTGTGATCACGCGCAATCCATACTCCACCACACATATGAGATTCATTAATATATGACATGTCTCGGCTTCTTCAAGTGCATGATCAACAAGAACAGCCAAATCACCCTGATTACCAGCGTCTACTCGTTCATTACGATTCTTCCATATGCCCCAAAGTAACCAAGGAATCGCCACCTTCACCTTATTGGCCAATCCATCATTTGTCATCAACTTTAGAACAAAATCTAGGTTTCCATGGATAGAATCTGTAAACTCCTTTGAAGGCAAAGGAATACTAGAGATCTCCCAAACTTTACGTGCTGGCCAACAATGGAAGAGAACATGACTAATCGACTCCAATGCTGACAAATAGAGCAACTTAAACCAGCATTTAAAGTTTAAACCATGAGCTTGTAAGCATTCAGAAACTGTCAACGCACCAGACAAGGCACACCATAAAAACATTTTAATCTTCGGGACAGTTTTAATTTCCCATATTTTACCTGTACGAGCTCTAAAGTTTTGTTCTTGTACCGACACCAGTGCAGTCTCACGCCTTAATGAAAACTAAATTTCTAATTTGTTTAGCAAAACACTTAAAATAACTGGCAAAACACTTAAAATAATTAAGAATTTGTTAAAAATACTATTTTTCATATATCCATTTTTAAAAATACATTTTTGGTTTATTTTCATTTTTGCCCTTTTTAATATTTAATGACCATTTTATCCTTACATGAAACATATTTTAATCAATAAAACAAAAAACAAAATTATCCCACCAAAAACATTTTCGACATATTTTCCCGCCATAAAAAAGTTTGTCAAACAAAAAATTGACATAAATTTTCGACAAAAAAAAAATTTCCGCCAAAAAAATTAACAAGGCTTTTATAATGTTTTTATAAGGTTTTAAACGATTTAAAAAATATTTCTAAGACATTTATAAAGTTTTTATAAGTAAAAATCTTATAAAAACCTTATAAAAAACCTTATAATTTTTTTATAAAAACTGTGTAAATGTCTTATAAAAACTTTATAAAAACCTTATAAAAAAACTTTTTAAAAACTTTATGAAAACCTTATAAAAACCTTGTTGCAGGTTTACAAGATTCTTATAAGGTTTTTATAATATTTTTAAAGCGTTTACAAGATTTTTATAAGGTATAAATTTCATAAAATTTGGCAGGAAAACCTAATTTTATAATTTTGGCGGGAATGTTTTTTATTTTTTGGTGGAAATTTTTTTCGATTTTGGCAGGAAATTTTTTTTTTTTTTTTTTTGCGGCAATTTTTTATATTTTGGTGACTGTGCATTTTTGTTGTCATTCAAAAAAAAGGTAATTTGATCATTTTGTACATAAAGAGGGATAGTTTTGAAAATGGTCCACGGGATATTTTTAAAAAAGGACATAGAAAAAAGGATATTTTGAGAATGCCCCAAAATAATTAATTTCCTAACTCAAAACAATTTTTCTTTTCTAGTCTTTTTTTGTTTTTTGTTTTTTCAACGTAGATTTCTGAATGTTTTAACTTTTAACTTTGTTTTTGTTTATTAAAAAAGGTACTCAAACTAAAAGAGAGCAAGCATGAAGCATACTCGTCTCGTCTGTTTACGGCCCATTCTTGTTTGCTCTATAAAACTTCCAAAAGATTATATAGGTTTAGCAAGTAGCAACCTAAAGCTATCATAATGCAAAGACAAAATTACTCAGATGTTATCTAAAAGTTGGTTTGTTCCTGATATGTAATTACAATTGACATCCTGGGTTTGTTTTTTACTTTTAATTTCGAAAATATTAAGAAAGGTACATATCAGCAAACGATTCCACGTCATTATTGACAGTGAACGTCTGATTTATATTACTTTACGGCTGAGTTATAATACTTAAAGGAAGACGAAAGGTCTCGTATATTCATATGACGGCTGAGTTATAATGCTTGATGGCTGACTTATAACAAGAAATAAACTAAAAGTGAACGTCTGATTTATATTACTTCACGGCTGAGTTATAATACTTAAGGGAAAACGAAAGGTCTCTTAGATTCATATGACGGCTGAGTTATAATGTTTGGTGGCTGACTTATAACAATAAATAAACTTAAAGTAAACTTGTCGTGCGTTGTTTCCGTATCTATCTGCAAAACTCGACACCCTCTATCATCGGTGTTAAATATCTATTTGTGTTTCTTTACCCAATTACCGAAAACAACAACTACTGGAACTTGATCCATGAAAGAAAATGAAGAAGAATGAGGAAAAATAATAAGAATGAGTGTAATTAAGAAGTGAAAAACAATGAGAAAAACAGGGGGAAGAACAAGGTGAAGAAAAAGGTAGAAAACATGTAAATCCTTCACTTTTGAACCAGTTGAATAAGAAGAGTCGAAGGAACGACGTTTCGTATTTTCGGAGAAGATGATGACATGGAATGATGACATGAATGATGTGTCCGAAGTGGCAAGTCAGCCACCAAACGAACATGTAAATCAGCCATCAAACAAGATTATAACTCAGCCGCAACATGAATACTATTACAGTAATTAAAAAGCAAAAAAATGGCTGCCAAATTCAGCCGCTTAATCAACTGAAAATTTGTAACTCAGCCGTATCATTTAGTAAGTCAGCCGTAACTGAATGATATTCTAGTAATTAATCTTTTGCTACTAAGTCAGCTGTAAAATGGCCGAATTGTCCGATAAGTCAGCTTATGACGGCTGAGTTATAGTTTTTAACCATAACTCCGCTGTAACGACATCTCATAAGTCAGCTGTTGTTCATAACTCAGCCAGCCAGAAAAAGTTAATTCAGCCGTGTCGTAGTGATAACTCAGTTAAAATTTTGACAACTCAACCATCGGGTGAAAACTCAGCCGTAAGGACGGATTTCATAAAGTCAGCCGTAACGCTTGGCTGAGTTATGCTCTAAGTCCGCCGTCCGCTCTTACTAAATGTTTTTTTCCATAAATCAGCTCCAACATACCATAACTCAGCCGTCATTACCTCTATAACACGTTACGGCCTGTAACATAAACAAAGGCACACTGCGTATTTTCAAAATACCTAAAATGTCTTAGTAATATAAAAAAAAGTTTTGTTGGTTTTGATAATATTACCAAAAATGTATAAGATCTGAGTAAATCTCCCTAATGCAAACTACCAAATCTTATTTGAGAAATTTTTTTAATGTCATATATGAAAAATTTTAACCATGTAAATCTCAACAATGATTATACTTTCATTTGTACTTATTAGCATTAATTGTTTCAACCATTGTGTTGATATTTACAATTGTGTACATTAAAAGATTTATTTTATATATCAAATACCATACCAACTCCCACAACAAAACAAAACTTATTGGTAGATACTTTGACTTATTTAGAGTTTCAAACTTTAAATGTTTTTGGTTATGTTAAGCATATAGTCCATAAAGAATGGCTTTAAATATTTTAAAGTCACATCCATAATTCTAAAATCAATACTTGAAGCATACTACATATTTTTCGTCACTTCTTCTTCCTTTTGCTCATCTTTTTCGCTTAGCTTTTTCTTTCTCTCTTCTTCATCTCACTTGAAGCTTTTTTTTTTGTTGCAGGTTTTGAAACAACCCTTTTTTTTATATATCATATAATATAATTCTCTATTGGTCCCATACCCTCTAACATCCTAGCAACAATCAACAACAGCGGATAACCAAATAAAACAATTCCATTAATCCAATAAGAATTCTAACAATAATAATCCAATAACCAATAATGCAATAATCCAACCAACAATGAATAACAAAGTTCCAACATCCTACAATGTTCTATCAACTCAATACTAGCAACCTAACAATAGCTAGACCACAATCAATCAAGCCTCTAGAACATCCTCCTCCTCATCGCCTTTGATTCCACGATCACACTTTTTCTTTACCTGCACACCACAAACAACAATTGAGATGCGTAAGTATTATCATAAATACTTAGTTAGGCCGTCCTCCCATCTACTAGGTTATACACACAAGCATATGAGACCCTCATGTTTAAGCAAGCAAACAAAACACAAGCAATACATCAAACTAGGAAAACAAGTCTCGGTTGAGACTGGTGTCGACCGATGCTACAAGAGAGTGTCGACCGATGCTCCACCAAATGGTGTCGACCGATGCCACTAAGGTGTCGACCGATGCTTCACCAAATGGTGTCGACCGATGCTCCTAGAGTGTCGATTGATGCCTCTTCTGCAGACACGATCTGCGTGAACCCGAACGTCGAACTTCCGTTTCAATCCACCTCGAAACCGTCTCAAACTCACCCAAAGACCTCGGGAATCTCTGGTAAACACTAATACAACGAACCCAAGCAAGCAAACACCACAAACAACAAAGAAAACACCCAAACAAAAGAGATCTCATGCTTAGATCAACCATGGTCAAGCACTCACCTCAAATACAGGAAGATTGGATTGAGAAATCGATGGAAACAACACCTCCAGGAGCTTCTCCTCTGTTCCCAGCAACATCTATCTCTTCTATAGCCACAGATCTCTCCAAAACACCAAGAACCAGCCCAGAAACTCACAGAAAACGTTTTCTCTCATTTTTTTCGCTTTTCTCACTCAACGGCGACAACAAAACTCTTCCAAAACCCTCAATTTGTCGTTTAGTCAGTTATAAACGATTTAGGGATTCTAATTGAACCAAAATGAACCAAACAGCAATTAAAACAAACTCGACCAAACCGAAACACATGGTGTCGATCGATACACCAAGGGTGTCGATCGACACCCACACCAAAACCACAAAATTTTTTGGTTCGCGGATGTTACAGGTTTTAATCAAGAACTCAAATCCCAATAATCAAATATGTTATTAGAGGATCATCTTGACCAAATTTAGACTCTCATAAATAAGCATAATTTTTTTTTTTGGCATATAATTTTCTTTTTTTGTGTTGTAAATATTTTAAATTTACCCAAACTTTACTAATAAAATTTTATAGAATCTCATTGAAACACATTTCATTTTCTTTATTAGAAAAAAAGAAAAACTCTAAAACACAATCAAATCTCCTAAAAGTCTCATAAATCTTTCAAAATTCTAAAATATTAAAATCCTACCAAATCCTTAAAATATCAAGTTGAATAACCCCCTCTAAAACACAATCAAATCTCCTAAAAGTCTCCTAAATCTTTCAAAAATCTAAAATATTAAAATCCTACCAAATTCTTAAGATATCATATTGAATACCCCCCCCCCCCTATAACCCATCTATCTTTTCATGTCTCTTATATATACCTAGTTACCTACATAAAACAAACCAATCCTTCATAGGTCCTATTAAGATGATGAATATATCTACGTTTCTCTTTGGCGTGTTCCTTTGTTCAGGTATTCATTTTAAAATTTGTATTTTATAAAAATTGTAGATGTTCATATATTCTTACAAAAAGAGAATACCATGCTATATTCTAGCAAATGGTTAACTCAAGATAAGAGGTTATTTATCAAATTGAATGACCATTCATCTCAGTTTTTTACCATTTGAGATGAATAAGTTAAAAAATTGATTCAACTCATTCAATCAAATTTTTTAAAAATAAACAAATTATAAAGAAAAATTGTTCAACATATTCATCTACTATTTCGCAGAGAAATGAGTTGAATAATGTTCAACTTAATTTTTTCTAATCATTCAACTACAAGCAAATTTTTGAACGCGTAATATAATATGAAAATATAACTTATTTTTTTGAAAACTTATCATTAAATAGGGATTGTATTAAATGAAATAGCAAATGCGGATGTGTGTGAGACTCCACTAGGAGGATCGTGTGCAGACTGTGCTGCAAGGTGTGCATCATCGATTAAGGGTTCGATTGGAAGTTACTGTGATGAAGAAGATTCATGCATTTGCCAGTACTACCATCGTGAGAAATGTTGCAAAAAGGTCCAGTTGTTCAGATTAGGTTGTACAGAACAACAATGTCAAGCGATTTGCAATAAAATGCTAGATGACCGAGCTGTGGATATTCATGGTAGTTGTAGGTTTCACCTCGGGGCATATACCACTTGCATGTGTGAATATAAAAGTACAGATTGTTAGAAAACTTGAAAGAGAGAACTCAAAATGCCCAAATGATGTATCTTTATGTTAACAATAATAATATTGCAAATTTTAAAGAGATATGCTATTAAAAATATCAAAGTATTTGACATTAAGTTTTCCAATTTTCACAATTTAAACATTGTTTATTTTTGCAACAACACAACTATTATTACTATTTTGAATGTTTCACACTAACCAAAACCGTCGTGTCATGGGACCAACCAAACTTAGCCAAAATCAGTCCACCATAAAAAAAGCGCCATAGAGGAGGATCAGGCTTTATCAGATAGGGACTAGTCAGTTTTAACACGTTAAAACCAATAGAACTAGAATGATACTGGAATGATACCCAAAGAAACTATTCTACTATTAAATTTTTTTTTTTTAGTATTATGTATTCAAAATTTTTAAGTATATATAGTACTAAATCTTAATTATATATATATATATATATATATATATATATATATATATATATATATATATATTCATTCATCCCCCAATCTAGCCATTGATGCATCATCCACATTCCCATACTCTAAAAAAACCTGCAGTTACGTATATCATTAGAAGTTATACATAGTTGCTAGATAACCAAAACTAATTAAAACTAGTAAAAAAAAAAAGAACTGACGAACCTTTCCAACTTCTGGTGTGGGATCATGATTCGGGTTAGGTCGTCCGATCACAATATTTACCAAGTTACCTGCACATCAAACAATTCTTTTTTTTTTTTGGTGAGATGCACATCAAACAATTCATTAGTAATCTTGAAATATTCTTATATATGCGTAATTAAGCGCTAATGACCTAAGGAAAATAATACTTACCATATTTTCCACCTTCTTTTCTCAAATCCTCCATTAGGTGTTGGTCTTCATGCATTTAAGACTACAATTGAGAAATGCAGCGCGCAAACCATTCTGGTTCTTCAGAATAGGTTGTACCGACCAACAATGTCAACTGACTTGTAATGACAAGCTACATGACCGAGCTGTCTACACATCCATGTATCTTTAACTGGTTTTGAGAACGAGAATAAAAATAAGCATAACTAACATACTAAGAAATAGTAATAATATATAGCAAAACTTAAAGAGATATGTTATAGTACAAACTGTGGTTTTTTATTTAGTGTAAAGAGTGAGACGTAGTCTCCTATTTTTATCACAATAAAATTAAAAAATTTACTGCCCAAACATATCGTGGACTTGTAGCTCGTAACGCTCCAGTAGCATCTTCTACAAGAAGTCCAAAAACCAATCGGGTATTTATTTATATTTGACTCTTCGATTGGGGTGGATCTAGACAATTATAATATCATGAATCTTAATTAATGGACACGATAACTGCATATGGATCCGGATTTAGTAAAATATTAGAGAATTAATTACCCACTAATCACACCTAGCTACCTATTGACTTTGTTGTCACTGATAAGCTTCTCTAGAGAAAAGTGTCGTGGTTTCCTTTCTCTTAGTAAAATTATTTAGGTGGATCGTTGGAGCCAATAATTTGAAGAAAGTAGACAAAGAAGAGAAAGCTTCCTTGCTCTTAAAAAACGTGTTCCATCTACTGAGTTGCCCACTCTGTCACACAGACCAATGACACAACCTATGCGCCCAAGATCCTCTCAAGCGGCCCTTATCACCAGTGCACTGATAAAAAAACATCTCCAAATGATTGAGGAGCACAAGCAAGTATATTTGGAGTTCTTTGTTTCAAAGACTCATAATATAGGCGTTGGTCTAAGTGACTTGGTCAATGTTGTCTGGGGGTTGGAAGACCGAAGACGAGATCAGAGATTCTTATTCTGAAACTCTTCAATACAATAAACAAGAGCTCACTGATCTCATGGTTCTCGATGGTCTCTCAAATCCTCCATCAGGTCTTTGTCTACGTCGTTTACGTGATCATAATTATCAACTGTAATCGCTAAAGTTTAGCAAATAATCCTGGTACGTGGGATTCCAACATCAGCCATATTGAAAATAGGCCCAATAGGGTTAGGCTGCATCATCCTGGTACGTGGTAACGAGGCGAGAGATTTGGTCACGAGAAAGAGAGAGACTACTACTCAAGAAAAAGAGAAGAATTGGCAGTAAGATTACAATCCTGTATTTTATAATGGAAACTAAATTTCTAATTTGTTTAGCAAAACACTTAGGAAAATTTCCTAATTCAAAACACTTTTTCTTTTCTATTTTTTTTTGTTTTTGTTTTTGTCAACGTAGGTTTCAGAGTCTTTTAACTTTGTTTTTGTTTGTTAAAAAGGTACTCAAATTAAAAGAGAGAAAGCATGAAGCATACTCGTCTGTTTACGACCCATTTTTGTTCATTGCTCTATAAAACTTCCAAAAGTTTATTATATCGGTTCTAGCAAATAGCAACCTAAACCTAACATAACGTGGACTATCCGAATCTTATTTGAGAAATTTTTTTAATGTCAAATATGAAAAATTTTAAGCATATAAATCTCAACAATGAATATGCTTTCATTTGTACTTTTCGCATTAATTGTTTCAAGTTTCAACCATTACCATTGTGTACATTTAACAAAATTTATATTATATATCAACATATACCATACCAATTCCCACAACAAAACAAAACTTATATGTAAATAGTTTGACTTATTTTGGGAGTTTCATAAATCTAAAATTCTGGAGTCAAACTTTAAATATTTTTGGTTATGTTAAGCTTTCGATGATATAGTCCATAATGAATGGCATTAAATATTTTAAAGCCACGTTCATAATTCTAAAATCTCTACACTAAATTTAAAAGGTAAAAAGTCAACAGTTAACCGGAACCAAAAAACCGAACCTGAACTGAACTGAAATATTGGACCCGAATCCGAACCCGGAATCTAGGATTTACCCTATTGAGTCTTAAACTCCTCTACCCGAAAATCCGAACCCGAACTCGAACCGAACCCAAATCCAAAAATACCCGAAATAAAAATAGATATTAATAATTTAGGACCCGAATACCCAATTTTTTAATTAGAATACTCAAAATTATACCCAAAATTTCAAATTTTTACCCGGAATTCCGGGTATTTACCCAAAAATTCAGGTATTTATCCAAAAACCGAGAATTTACCCGAAAATTTTTGGGTATTCGGGTAAAATTCTGGGTTTTTATGTATCCGAAAATAATCGGGTTTTTTGCGGTTCTAAAAATCCATACCCGATCCGACCCGACCCAAAAAAACCCGAACCAAAACCGAACCGAATTTTTACATTTACCCGAATGGGTCCTAAACTCCTCTACCCGAAAACCCAAACTCGAACGGTTCCTACCCGAACCCGACCCGAGTACCCGAATGCCCAGGACTATCACTTATACATACCTAGTTATCTATATAATGTTTTTTCAAAAAAAACCAATCCTTTATAGTCCTATTAGGATGATAAATATTTTTACATTTCTCTTTGGCGTGTTCCTGTTTTTAGGTATACATTTTAAAATTTTCTATTTTATAAAAGTTGTAGATGTTCATATATTCTTATAAAAAGAGAAAACCATACTATATTTTAGCAAATGGTTGACTCAAAATAAGAGTTTGAAAGAGTTGAATGACTACATCTCATTCTCATTTTTTTCCATTTGAGATGAATAAATTGAAAAACTATTCAACTCATTCTATAAAAAAATTTGAAAAAATGAACAAATTACAAAGAAAAATTGTTCAACATTTCTATCTACTATTTCCCAGAGGAATGAGTTGAATGATATTCAACTTTTTTTTTGTTAGACTCAAATTTTTCTAATCATTCAACTACATGCAATTTTTTGCACCCGTACTATTATTTAAAGAAAAGTTTATTAATTATGCCATTTTCATTCAAAATTTTCTCCCAAATGCCAGTTTTTTCTTCTATCGCCAAAAATGCCAGTTTTGTGAGGTAAGGAGAAAACGAAAAGACAAATATACCCTCTCGTTTAATGGATGATAAGAAGTGGCGGGGGAATTCAAAATTGAAGATATTAATGATGATTGGACCTGCATTAATGGCGAGATGGACAGACAATTACGATTTATTGTGGTAAAAGGAGTTTTATGGAGTTAATGCTGCCATTTTTTAAGATTAAACTTTCCTAAGCTTAAACAGATCTGAAGTAGATAGTAGGTGAAGGAAGGTGGAGTTGGTTGGCGGACAAGGGGAGGTATGTCTATATTTGCATTTATTATGGTCGGTTATAAAAGAAGGATGTTCTTGCATTAAATCTGGGCAACTGCAAATTATCCTGCATTGATTGTGTTAAAACATGATTCTCTTTCCATTAATTATGCAGATGTTCGGAACAATGTGTCTCCTGCTGCATGAATGGACATGTTCAGATATTGGGCTGTGGAAGTTTTCTGTTCGTCATGGACAAATGGCAAGATTTTTGTCTATCGACAAAGATACAACGTTTATGGGGTTGAAGGCCAAGATTGCAGAGGTTTTGGGTGTCAAAGAAGAGGAAAGCAACATGGAGTTAAGCTTTTGGCACCCAGGAGACACAATTGTCTTTACACATAGGTAAGATGCCCCCAGTTTCAGTAGACAGTGATGTTGAGTTTCAACAGTCTAAAGTGAAGAATGAAGAGTGTGGTGGACTGTATTTGTATGTTTTCCTGAAGAAGAAAGCGACCGTCGAGGAAGGACATAATATTGTGTCCACCGATAATGAAAGAGAGACGACTGGGATGTTGGTAGACCCAGATGGACAAGACGATTTGTCATCTGGTGGAGATCATTTCTTGTCTACTGACTATGGACATAATGGGAAAGCGAAGGGGTTGTTTACCCCGGCAGTTGATAACAGTGTATGTCCATCGAGCGGAGAAGTCCCCGATGAATTGTTGTTAGAATGTGTGAGAAATTTTGAAGACAGCCATCATGCAGAGATGGGGCACAAGGAATCAAGAGTGGGTGACAAGCATGGGAAGAGGAAAGTAGGGGCAGTCGAGGAAGGATACGGAGAGGGAAGTGGTCCATCGGGTAGCTTCGAAGAATTGCCATGTTTTGAAAACTCGCCAGACTATGATTTTGACGAGTGGATAGAACAGATTAACAAAGATTACCCGCAAGAATGGGATCCTTAAAAAGGTAGGGTGGAGAGAGCAATGGATCCTATTGGTTTTGGGTTAGGAATAGAGCTAGATGAGGAGTTGCCGAATGAGGGCGTCACACGTGATGATGTGAGTCATACTACAAGGATGAAAATAGTGCCACACAATCCATCGGTGATATCTGATGCACCACCAGTGCCTTTTGAGGACATCTTATGTGGTGTTACTACAGGGATGGGTGATGCACCAACAGTGCATGACAATGTTGTAGGGCAACCATCTGAATTTATTGGCAGTGGCTTGGAGGAGATGGACTCTGGGTTGGGCGTGAGTGACTGAAGGATCATGGAGACGGACTATTTCCGGAGTAATAGAGCAATAATAAGGGAAGACGATTCTCATCTAATGAATGATGCTCCCCCAGTGCATGACAATATGAGAGGAGCCCCCGACGAAGAAAGGAATATGGATCTAAAAATGGCGACCGATGGTCTTTATGTGGGGCGAATATTTGCAAACAAAAAGGAGATGCATAAGATGCTGTCCCTATATGCGATGACAAGGCTGTTTAGTTTCCGGATAAGTAAGTCAGATCCAGGCAGAGTTATAGCAAATTGCATAGACAAGAACTGTGGGTGGAGAGTGTATGCAACAACCCATGCCAATTTGACTAACTTGGAAATAAAGACATTGACATTGAAGCACAGTTGTGATGTTGGGGCAAGGTCGAGATATGGAGAGAAAGCAACCGCAAAAATATTGGCAGATCTGCTGAAGGCCAAATTCGCAAATGGCAAGAAAGGACCAAGAGCATGCAAGCTCCCTGATATTGTTTTGTCTGAATTACACGTGACAATTTCTTATACGAAGGCTTGGAATGCAAAAGAGCTTGCCATGGAGCAAGCCAGAGGGAATGAAGAAGACAATTATCGGTTTCTATCGACATACTTGCACCTACTGAAGTCAACGAACCCAGGGACGTTGACTACAATGCACAACACGATGGACAAAAAAGGGAACACATTGTTCAAGTACCTGTTTTTTTGCTTTCGGTGCTTGCATAGCTGGTTATCAATATTTGAGGAAAGTGATTGTAATTGATAGCACAACAATGAAAGGGAAGTATAAAGGTTGCTTGGTTGCAGCTAGTGGACAAGATGAGAATATGCAAATTTTCCCCTTGGCATTTGGAGTAGTTGATGGGGAAAATGAAGGAGGATGGGTTTGGTTCTTTGAAAATCTGAAAAAAATTGTACCAGATGAAGAAGGCTTAGTCTTTGTCTCTGACAGACATGCATCAATATATGCAGGCCTACGTAGAGTGTATCCTTTGGCACAGCATGGGGCATGTTCTGTTAATTTATTTAGAAATGTGAAGCACAACTTTCATTGCGAAGGTTTGGCTATAGTGGTTTCTAAATCTGCAAGGGCATATACAGTTGGCGATTTCCATAATTGGTGGAGAGAAATAGAAAACCGTAGACCTGCGTGTGCTACGTATCTCACAGAAATTGGACTACCACACTGGAAACTTTCTCACTTCCCCGGAGATCGTTACAATATAATGAGTAGCAATATCTCAGAGTCGCTGAATGCAACAATGCAAACTGCTGTTGATTACCCGATCGTGTCGATGGTGGAGTTTATACGAGCAATGTTGATGAGGTGGTTTTATTGTAGGAGGACAGAGGCAAATAAAACAAAAACACGATGCACCCCGGAAATAGAAGAAATACTTATAGATCACCTGGACCAAGCGGTCGACTGTCAGGTGCTATCAGCCAGCGAGTGGATTTACCAAGTGAATGATGGACGCGGTATTGTTTTCACGGTGGACTTGCTGAATAAAACTTGCACTTGTCATGTCTTTGATGTATTAAAGGTGCCTTGCTGTCACGCTTTAGCTGCGAGAGGAGTGCTGCAAATTGATATTTACACCCTCATTGGGGAGTTCAACCTTGTTGAGCCGTGGAGGAAAAAATATGCACAAATCATTATGCCAGTACCAAAAGAAAGGGATAGCGATATTCCAGAGGCTGTAACTGAAGAAGCTGTTAATCCACCTCGAACAAAACGCGGTGGTGGGAGGCCGAAGAAGAAAAGAATACCGTCACAAGGTGAAAATCATAAAGTAAGTTCCTCATGAGTGATAACTTTTGAAGTGATCTAATTGACAATTTTTTGATGTAATTAGAGGAAAAAGAGGAAGACACCAAGCAAGTGTGGAAGATGTTTTGGGGTGGGATACAACAGGAAAACCTGCTCGCAGTTGATTTGAAGGAAAGGTTTGAAAGTAGCGATGTTTTTTGTAGATGGTATCTCATGTATGTGTTTGGGTGGGTACATGGTTGATTGTTCAACAGAGGCTACTTAACTATTTTGCATGTGCCTTCCATGAATGTAAGCTAGAAGAGTCTTTTTGTATCTTATGTTGGAAGGGTCTTTTTTTTATTGTCTATCGGTTGTATTATGTCTACTTTTAGCCTCGGTAGACATGTCGAACTGATAATTGAGATTCCATTTGTAATGTCTTTATTATGTCTATCGGAATTGTAATGTCTATCAATTTTATTATGTCTATCGAGATTGTAAGTTCCTCGGTTTTATTCCTACTGACTTTGTTTCGTTTTTTGTCTATCCTGATTGTAATGTCTATCGGATTAGAATGTCTACCACCATTAACTTGTGGAAAAATCCCAAAGATAAAAGAGCCAAACATATTCATTCGTTGTACAACTAGATAACAAATAGACCAATAAAAAGTCGAATACATGTCCCTCGAGTAAGGCTGGACTAAAACAGCAAAGCAATACAATCTTCCGAGTGAAATAAAAGGGTAGACATAATCGGGGAAGACAACAAAAAACATAGGAAAACTGATTGCCAGCTACTTGAAGTATACACGAACACATAGCTACACATACAAACAATATAAATGTCTTGTTAACGACGTGAACTATTATCATCACATAAGGACATCCATAAACAAACATATGTTATGTCTATAACACCATAAACATTCGAGGTTAGCCGGAATCCGGCGTTGACCGGTATTGACCGACGTTGACCAATATTTACCAGCGTTGATCGTTGTTGACCAGAAAAAAATATTCAAAAAAATATATATTTTTTTTCCTAATAATAATAAATTTGTTTTATGTATTTTTGAAAATACAAAATTAAAAATGATATTTAAATAGAAAGAGTATAAATTTGTTATTGTTTATGAAAAAATCTATTACACATCAAATTTTGGTGGTATAGTTTTATTATATTATTTTTGGTATATTTTCTGTATTAAGAAACAGACAATTAGTGGGTTCACCCTTACGGGCGAACCTCTCTTATTCATCCCCTTTAAATTAAGGAAACAAATCTTAATTAAAGAAACAAAATATGTTGATCAATCAATTTTAAAATTGTTAATTTTAATATTATATTACAGTTTTTAATTATCACATCTAAAACCCTAACCATTTATTATAAACTCAAACCGACATATAATTTTGTTTAATTGTAAAATCTAAACCCTAAACACTCTTTTATAAATCCAAACAGGCATATAATTTTATTTAATAGTAAAATCTAAACCCTAACCACTCTTTTGTAAACCCAAACCGACATATAATTTCGTTTAACTGTAAAATATATACCCTAACCACTCTTTTGTAAACCCAAACTGATATAATTTTATTAATAAAAGATCTCTTTTTAAAAATATGATATGACATGCCATATTATTGTATTCTGATTTGTTAATTATGAGGGATGAATGAGAGTTGTTCACCCCTAGGCTTAACAAAATTAGTTACTTTATATACAACAAATTTTGTTTTTCATATTATTTTTATTTTTATTTTGGTAAATAATTTTCTTGTATTTTGTTGTTGTTATATGTTGTTTTTGTAAATTATACAAATCATCTATCTTTTTTATTTATTTCTCAAAAATACATAAAAACAAAATCATTATTATTTTTAGAAAAAAAAATATTTTTTTGAATATTTTTTCTGGTCAACGCCGGTCAATACTGGTCAACGTCGGTCAACTCTGGTCAACGCGGGATTCCGGCAGACCTCGAATGTTTATGGTGTTGCACACATAACCTATGTTTGTTTATGGATGTCCTTATATGATGACAATAGTTCACGTAGTTAACAAGACATTTATATTGTTTGTATGTGTGGCTATGTGTTGGTGTATACTTCAAGTAGCTGACAATTATTTTTCCAAAAACATAACTTTATGTCCATCGCATTGGATGGACATATTCGCCAGATGATACTCAGTTTCCAAATTTGGTAATGGAAAACCCAACTGCGAAGAGAAGGGTAAACAAAAACATATGTTGGTCGGTTGCATTTTGGGTGTGTCGTAGGAGGTGGGAATCGCTGAACAAAAGCCCTGAAGTCTGTGTACCCAGCACTTAACTCTGCGACCATCTCCTGGAGGTTGTCGATCTGTTCGGCATTCGACTTGACAAGAGAAAGGACCGAACGAGGGTCACATCTTTCACCCTTGTCTGTGTAAGTTATGAACCACATCATACGGTCATCTGCCTCCAAAAACCTCGCCTTGATGTCGTGTATCTCCTCCATAATGGCTTTGTCCCACCACTTGGTGTAATGATGTCCACCAGTCTTGCGAGAAGAAGAAGTTGGATTAGGGTTAATAAAGTGGGAATGGACAACATTTAGAGTGAGAGATGGAGAAGTATGATATTTGAAAAAAGTTAAAAACTTACACCACTTCTTTTGCATTCATAGACAATACGTTCAATGCCTGGTTCCTCGGTTCTAGTTCCCGTTTTAAGATGACTACCACAAATGCACTTCTGAGGTATGCCATAGGTAGGATCTCCATAATGTCAAGACCTAATAGACGAAGTAGATGAAGGAGAAGCCGAGGGTTGAAACTGAAACCCATTAGATGACTCGGATGAAGATGAAGGTTGAGAATAACTATACTGACCCATTTTTTTCTTATCAATTTTGGATAGGTTTCAGAAAGAGGCGAAAGAATGAATAGAAGGCTCATGGCTGGTATAGAAGGGAGATTTTCCCTTTTAATGACAATTAGTAAGGGTATATTGGACAAAATAATATTAGTTTGACTTTTAAATGTTAGAAAGGAACTGTCAGATGTTAAACTGTGAACACGCAACAAAAACGTCAGTGATTTACCTCAACTGTAGAAAGCATAGAGAAGGGATAAAGTAGGCATCACCCCCCACTTGAACATAAAGAAACACGCCTACATTGGGTTTCCACCCACTTGTTTACATAAATATATGGGTCCTAATTAAAATAAGTAACAAAAGGTAACCGATATTGTCTTAAGGAAAGGAAACAAAAGATTTGGAGGTTATAAGGAGACAACAAACTCCTGGTAGACATCTACAGCATAGGACATCCGAATTTGGTCCACCAGTTCCTCGGTAAGGAAATCCGGCATTACTCCTTGGGCATGGAGCTCGATGACCTTGACGGTGAGAGGACCACAGTCGCCGGTCCTTTCATTCTGGTAAACATTCTCCAACCTCGACATACTAAAAACGTGTGGCAGAGGGATGTCCGTCATCTCTGGGTCGACAAAAGCCTTGACAATGATTAGGAGCAAATCCATGAAAAGATTCATTAGGCGAGGGAGCTTCTTCGGACCATTGTTGATAATTAACGGATCAAGGACAAAGATGTGGGCCTTTTTCAGGTTAATAGCTACTGCAACCCACTGGCGTTTCCCCCAATTCATAGGTACGTAGACTGTATCAACATCGGTGTACCATGCCAGTCTGGTCGATCGGTTATGGACAACCCCTCTAACATAGCTTTTAATAATGTTGTTCTAGGAGAAGGTATCCTTATGTTTGCAATTCTGAAAACGCCGTAAGTCAGTGGTTATCCTCGTAACGCCAGGTGTCAAGGACAGCTATTTTGGACTCGTGAAACTTATCCTCGTAACGCCTCCAGATCAGGCTGAGCATTGCTTCCATGTGCTACAATAATCACTTATTTCTCCGTTACTAATATAAATGATACCAAACTGTTTGAAAGGTCGGAAGTAACTTACAGGGGTATCAACCCAGTGTTTTGGCGTGTATAACTCGGTGAAGAAACTGCACTTGACATTGATACCATCAATAATGTACTCTCTGCAAAATACGATCATGTGCATTTTCAGAATTTTGTCCATTATAGACATATGGGATAGGTAGACAAAAAAAGAGAATAAGGGTGGACGATACTTTTTGGCATAAGCTTTGAGCTGTGCGAGAAACTTCCACTGAACTGATGGTCTAACGGCTTTAAGAGGAAGGAAAACATCCTCGTCTGAGCTTGATTATGAAGCTTGTTGTCCCATCGGGGAAGTAGAACACTGGCCATAACGCCTAGGAACCGTCCTACTTCTTTTCGTCGAGAGTGGAGTAAGATATTGGTCGGCAATAGGGTTACGACGTTTCCTACTAGCTTTGGTTGGTACCTGTGAAATTCCATTACCATTAGGAAGGCAGGAATGTAAATAATGTTCAAAAAACATTGATAATTTAATTCACATCAATCCTACCTCAACAACTGTTGCATTGGTTTCATTAGGACATACATCTAAAGCCTGTCCATCTTCATCTGCATCTGCATCTGCATCTGCATCTCCATCTTCCTCTCCATCTGCATCTCCATCTGTATCTCCACTGGCATCTCCATCAGCTGCATTAATGTTCTCCTGCTCAGACACAATCTTTTCCTCAGCGTCAAAATGGTCACCGCCAGACATGCTTGTTTCCTGGTCACCCGGAGAGTCAACCATTTCATGCTCCTTAATAACCCGGTGGACATAAGTAAATGAGAGTGGACAAGTTGTGTTAAACAACATGATTTGTCCATCTAATGTTTACCTGATTCTCTATGTCGATGTGTGGTGGCTCATGTGTATCACTGGGTTGGTTGGAAAGTACCGGCTTCTTAGGCTCATCATCAGGTGTCCAGTCAGAGTCCTGTCAAAAACGAGGAAGTTACGCAACATTTATAAACTCGTCCATCAGGTCAAAGAAAGAACAAGAGAACAACTACCTCATGTTGATCCAGAAATAGTGATTCCATTGTGTTGTCCTCCTCATCAGCTGATGCATCTTTCTCCTCATGAGTAAATAATTGTACAGGATTTAGGGTGTAAATATGTTAAATAAAAAAAGATAATGCATTTGTGATTATGTTAAACTTCATCCGTAGAGGAGTTGCCCAGATCAACATTATCTGGACTGTGAGCGTCTTCATTTAGTCCATCATTTCCCTCCTAATTTACGATGGCAGAGCATGTTAATACAAGTTAGGCATGGGGTGTAAAAAGTGGTAAAGACATATAGTTACTAGATCCCTAGTTGCTAACCTCTGAGTCTTCGATCTTCTTGCTGATAGTTGTGACAATGTTTTGGATGTCCACCCCGTAACTATCCCATCTTGATTGGTTGAACTTATCCACCGAGTTTGGATCCTTGGTAGGTGGTGAGCTACAGAAAACCCCTTTTCTCCTCAAAGTGCTGAGTATATCATCATAAATCTCGACCTTTAAAAGACTTTTCTCGACAGCCCACATCTGCTGAATTTTGGAAAAGTGTTCATTGTTTTTCCGGTCAACCTCAAGTAGAAGTTCCTGTGCAGTGTAAGAATCCAGAGGAACATTTTCTTCTCCCATAGACCCACTCGGTTTCCGTTTGCCTTTGTTTTGTTTTGTGGTATTCGGAAAGGTAGACTTAGTTGCCGGTTTCGAAGGTAGTTCCACCGGTTGGGTAGGTCCATCGTGTACTATACCCATAAGTGGGAGAGTTGCCAGTCCTCCGTGCCACACATCCAGCTTAAACTCGTGGCCGTCCTTGATTTTTTGGCAAATGTAATCAACTCGCTGATCTTCCACCTCGTCATTCCAAGAAATTGCCATTCTGTCTACTGGATCGTTAGAGTGCATAATCCATTTGACGTCAAGCTGTTTATCAAAAGTATAAATGGGATGACATAAAGACAGGATCTAACTTTTTACGCTGTTTGGATAAAATACAGAAGAACTTACAGTTTTTGCCATTTCTGTTTTGAGGATGTTAGAATTGTGGAATGACCTCAGCTTTGTAAGATGCTGAACAGAGCGGTCCGTAAACTTGAGCTCATCATCAGCATCAGGGAGATAAGTCTCCAACATGGGGATAGCATTTAGGATCAACAACTGGAAAGCAAGGGTGAAGCCATGTGTGGCAGTATGGGACCGCATCAGCTTTTTGCGTAAGACATCAGGAGTGCGGTTGAACTTGCCAACCTTAACCGTCTCTATTTTCCGTTCAAAGGAATTCCTTCCCCATGGGTAGTTGACAAAAGTCCGCAAGTCCTTCAGCATCTCTGCTACTTCCTTTGATGCTCTAACCTTTGAGGAGTCGCAAACAAGTATACCTTCTACTATAACAATGAGTGCAAGCCGTATCCTACGTTGCCCGTCCATTCTATCTTCTTTAGGCAACAACTTATCCCGCTTCAACATGTAAACAATGTCACGGATTGAGTACAAGTCTTTTGGACCAACCAGAGTATACCAATAAGGTTGACAGCCTTCGTCTGGTGTTTGCAACTTTTTCGTCTCTAACTCAGAAGGGTAAGGTGTACATTTCAGGCCTGTGAGGAGACCAAACTCACGGAGGGAAAACCGAATAGCCCACCAAATACAAACCACATTTCGTGTAGCTTGCGGGTTACAAGGGACCGACAGAGAATCTGGTGGACAAGTTTACCAGACAGTGAGCTTTTGCGGACCGGTAGTTGAAACAGATGTCCAAAGGGAGATGCTTTCAGCCATTGAAACTCCGGAGTTCCCTGAAAAACTTCAACAATGTCCATCAGATATTCTGGCTTTGAGTATGAATTGATGCGACCTCTAGCAGGATAGCAATTAATCGCGAATAACCTAGGAGGGAGTAAGGAGACGTCAATACCCTGAGTAGCTTCCGCAGGCAACAAATTACTATTGTCCCCAAACACTTCATCCATCCTGTTCAACGGATGACAACAATGTTCATCAAACATTTAGTGTTTTTGTACAAAGTTGGAAATGGTCCATCTTAGAGTGGATATCTACCTTGTCTGTCTCATTTGGTCCACCATTGGCACATCATTGTCAGTGGCGACACCAGGTACAAACTGTCCCTCCGGAGGCATAACAGACGCAGTTCCAGCGTGGTCATCAGACCTGCATTTGAGGCATAATAAGGAGCGACGTAAGGAAATTTGGTGGACAGTTAACGGTAGACAAAAAGATAAGAAACAGGGCTTGGTCCATCTTAGAGTGGATATCTACCATGTCTGTCTAATCTGGTCCACCATGGCCACATCGTTGTCAGTGATGACACCAGGTACAAACTGGTCCTCCGGAGGCATAACACACCCAGCTCCACCGTGGTCATCAGACCTGCATTGGAGGCATAATAAAGAACGACATAAGTAAATTAGGTGGACAAGTAACGATATACAAAAAGATGAGAATGACAGAAGTTAGGTGTGGACATACACTGTCTGCGGTAACTGGTCCACCTGATGTATTACAGGTTCGGCACTTTGTTGTCAGTAGACCTGCATTAAGGGCAATCATGTAAACTGGTCCACGAGTACACCAAAACGATGAACTGAGGAAAATACGGTTAGACAGACCTTGACTGTTGAAACTTGTCCTCCGGAGGCATAACATGCCCACTTCCAGCATGCTCATCAGACCTGCATTGGAGGCATAATAAGGAGTGCCATAAATAAATAGCATGGACAAGTAATGGTAGACAAAAAGATAAGAATGAGAGGCATAAGTAAATGGACTAAATTTGGTGGAGAAGCAACGGTAGACAAAAACCTCTCTTGGTGGATGTCGTCCATCGGTCCAGCTAACCTGCACATTTGGCAACTTATAAGTTAGTGAGACGGAATCATGTTAAAAAGCAAAGGTGGAGAAACACCAGTTCTAATGGTTGTCTAAAAAAGCTAAGGTAGACAAAGAACAGGTCTGATGGTTGTCTATCAGTAAGTCAATGGTCTATCATGATAAAAACAGTGGGTGGACAAAAAAAATCGGATCTACAAAAGGTGCAAAGACGGATTGATGTAAAAAAGCGAAGGTGGACAAAGCCATGTTATGATAGTTGTCTACCAGTAAGTCAATGGTCTATCTTGATAAAAACAGTGGGTGGACAAGAAAAGTTGGATCTACAAATAGGTCTCTCAAATATTTGGTCTATCGTCCAAATTTCAAAATTTGGTGGACAAACAAAGTGGATATCTTAACTGGTCTATATCGGTTTGCACAACTAGATGAAATACGCGGCTATGAGAATTCGAAGCAATAAACACAAACAAACCTGGGAGAGGCGGTAGCGGCCATTGTCTCTCCCTCGCTTAAATTCACGGAATCTGGGACACGCACACTAAAACGAGAAAGACGAGCAGTTAAGGTTTTTGGATTTTTTTTTTTTTTTTTTAAAAACAACTTTAAAGTTATCTCAAATACCAAGGGTCGGGTTCGGAAGGATGTTCCCCTGTCTCGCCGACTTTGGCGGGTGGAGGCGGAAGAGGCGGAGGATTTGGCCGTAGAAGTGACTGTATTAAGTAATTCATCATCACACCGTAAGACACTGCCGTGGATGTTCGGCGACAAAGAAGAGACGAAGAAGAAAGAGAATTCTGGCGACAGAGGTGAAGAAAGAAAGATCTCTGAAAAGAGAAGACGAACGAGTTGCGTTTTACAAAGTAATAAAAAAATTAATTATAATTATTTTGTTTAATTTAAATTATTTCTGTTTAATTTTTAAGACATATCTGAAGGAGTGTAAAAAGGTCTTTTTGCAGTGAGCATGTGGCAGGTGGGAGAAGCCCAAAACGAAAGTGGCATCCTTCATGGCAGAATGTACAAAATTCTCTTATTTAAAAATATCACTTATTTTTCAAAAAATTATCACCAAATAGGAATTTTATTAAACGAAATAACAAATGCGGATGTGTGTAACACTCCACTAGGAAGATCCTGTGCAGACTGTGCTGCAAGGTGTGCATCGTCGGTTAAAGGTTCGATTGGAAGTTATTGTAATGAGGAAGGTTCATGCATTTGCCACTACCATTGTGAGCAATGTCGCAACCCGTTCGGGTTCATCAGATTAGGGTGTACGGACCAAAAATGTCAAGCGATTTGCGATGAAATGTTGTATGACCGAGCTGTGGATATCCATGGTTATTGTAACAATCACCTCAGGACAAAAACCACTTGCATGTGTGAATATAAAAGTACAATTTGCTAGAAAACTTGAACGAGAGAACTCAAAGTGTCTAAATGATGTATCTTTATTTAAAAATAATAATATTGCAAAATTTAAAGAGACATGTTATTAAAAAATCAAAGTATTTGACATTAATTTGTGTAATTCTTTTTATATATTTTCATTTTCCAATTTTCACAATCTAAACATTGTTTATTTTTGCAACAACAACAACAACCAAAACCGTCGAGTCATGGCCTCATGGGACCAACCAAACTTAGCCAAAATCAATCAACCAAACAAAAAGCACCATAGAGGCAGGCTTCGATCGGATTGGATGTAGTCAGTTTTAATCCGTTAAAAAACAATAAAAATAGATAAAGACAAAAAAATCTTTCATTCATCCCCAATCTAGCCATTGATGCATCATCCACATTCACATACTCGAAGAAAACCTGCAGTTATGTACATCATTAGAAGCTATACACAGGATTTAGTTGCTAGATAGCCAAAACTGATTATTACTAAAACAGAACAAAAAAAAAGTGAACTCATCATATACCGAACCTTTCCAACTCCTGGTGTGGGATCATTATTTGGATTAGGTCGTGGGATAACAATATTCGCCACGTTACCTGCACATCAAACAATTCATTAGTGTTCTTGAAATATTTTTATATAAGCGTAATTAAGCGCTAATGACAAAAGCAAAATAAATACTTACCATATTTTCCACCTTCGTTTCCCAAATCCTCCATTAATTATCGTGTTCATGTATCTACGACTACCAATGAGAAACGTCGCAAACCGTTCTGGTGCTTCAGATTAGAGTGTACCGATCAACAATGTCAACTGACTTGTAATGACAAGCTATATGACTGAGCTGTCGACACATCCATGTATCTTTAACTGGTTTTGAGAATGAGAATAAAAATAATAATCATAACTATCATATTAAGTAAAAGCAATAATATATAGCAAAACTTAAAGATATATGTAAACTAATATTTTTGGTGAAAAGAGGGAGACTGTTTTTATTACAAAAAATAAAAAATAAAAAATAAAAAGAGGAACATATCGTGAACGTGTCGCGCCAGCCTCCAGTAGCATAGCATCCTCTACAATAAGTCCAAAAACCAATTGCGTCTTTTATTTATATTGGACTCTTTGATTCGGGTGGATCCGATTATAATATCATGAATTTTAGACGGACACGATGCATCTGGATCCGGATATAGTAAAATACTAGAGAATTAATTACCCACTAATCGCCACCTACCTATTGACTTGTTGTCACTAATATGCTTCTCTAGAGAAAAGTGTTGTTGATTCCTTGCTCTTAAAATTATTAAGGTGGATCGTTGCCTTGGAGCCAATAATTTGAAGAAAGTAGAACGACGGTAGACAAAGACGAGAAAGCTTCCTTGCTCTTAAAAAACGTAATCCGACCAAGTCTTCTAAAGGGATCATCAGGTAGACCTTCATGTTCCATCTACCGAGTCACCCACTCTGTCACAAAGACCAATGACACAACCTATGCGCCCAAGATCCTCTCAATTGGCCCTTATCACCATTTGATAGGATCCATCAGACTTACTATCGTAAGGGAAGGAAGCCACGTCAGCAGTCTGAGGATTTAGCCGTTGGAGAAGAAAGAATCGTTGACCAAGAGAAGTGAAGGAAGTCTCGGGTTGACTCAGAGGGTTTGCAGTTAGAGAATTGTTTTTGAATAAATGAAAGTTGTATCTCGTTTAGATTCATTATGTTGATTTTAGTGAGAGAAACTTGTGAGGAGTGTTTCTAGCGATGTGCTAGTGAGAGAGTGTGAGATCTATGTTGATCTGAGAGAGTTCCGATATTGAGATTACATTCTCTGTATTCTCTTCTTCATTCTAATAGCAAAGTATTATTCAGATATCTTAAATCTATCATTGGTGCGTGAAACTGCGATCGAAAAAACTTATCGCGATGGCAGAATTCAAATATTCAGAGGATTTTGACGCGGCGAGCTATCAAGAGGATCCGATGGAGACGAAATTGAAGTTTCTGTGTGGCGGTTACAAGCGTTTGGTTCAATCGAAGGTGGAACACGATGATAAGCTGACTTCGCTCGATTCGACGATGAAAGCGGGGTTGAAGACGCTGTCGCAACTCGAGGTTCACCTGGGGAAACGACCGGAACAGCCGGAGACTTCTCACCAATCGCCTCAGGTATCGTATTCGTCAGATCCACGCTCGCGTGTTGGTGAATTTGGGAATCTGCCTTTGGAAAATCGTTCTGGTTTACTACGGAAGATAGAGATGCCTATTATTGATGGATCTCATGCGTATTATTGGTTTTCGAAAGTCGGAACGGTTTTTTCGCATAGGTCGATTCTCAGATGCTGATAAATTGGATTTGGTGGCTCTTAGTTTGGAAGGTGATGTGTTGAAATGGTTTAATTGTGAGTTGACTCGCCGTGAGTTTCGTTCTTGGGAGGAGTTTCGTCAGAGGTTGTTCTTGCGATTTGGTGAAGCTATTGAGCAGGATCCGGGTAATCGACTCTTTGCTATCAAACAAACAGGAACTGTGGCTGCTTATGTGAGTGAGTTTGAGGATTTGTCTGCACAGGTGCTTGGTTTGACTGATTCTCATCTTGAGAAGATTTTTTACAATGGTTTAAAGCAAGAAATGAAGGAAGTTATTAAGATGAAGGAACCTCTTGGTTTGGATTTTCAAAAGGCTGCAGTTTTGAGGATGAATTCTAGTTCATTTTGTCAGCTATTGAGTGAGAAGAGCAACAAAATGGTGGTGGGATCCAAATCTTTTTCTTCACATCCAGTGAACACTTATGTTCCTCCCCGTTCTGTGTTGTTACCTGCTGATACTGGTACCATGGTGGCAGCGCCAGTACAACCAAAACCGGTGTTGCAACCTCGTCAATGCCATACAGCAGAGGAGCTTGATGCGATGCGTAGTAAAGGGATTTGTTTTAACTGTAAAGGGAAATATTCACGAGGACATGTTTGTCCATTGAAGGAATTGGAGATTTTAACGGTTGTGGATGGATTGGAGTTGGAAGTTTTAGATGCGGAGGTTAAGGAGATCGTTGAGTGTGTGGAAATACAAGAACCGACGTTGTGCTGTCTCTCCTTTAATTTGTTTGTTGGTCGTCATTCTCCTCGTACGACTAAACTGGTGGGCATTATTGGTAAGTCGAGAGTGGTGATATTGATTGACTCCAGAGCCTCACATAACTTTGTTACACCCTTGGTAGCTGCTAAGTTGAAGTTGAAAATGTCTTCTGACCCGAATCTGGAGGTTGTTTTGGGCAATGGAGCTTCGGTTCATGGCCATGGCTCTTGTACGGCGGTGTCTTTCCAGGTTGCTGGTGTGGAGTTTAAGACTGATTTCATTGCGTTGGATTTGAGTGGTGTTGATGTTATATTGGGGATGCAGTGGTTGGAGACTCTTGGTCCGTGTGTTGTGGATTGGCTTAAGCAGGAATGGAGTTTTACTTATAAAGCTAGAACTGCCACTCTCTTGGGAGATACCTCTCTCCATGTTCCTCCATTATATTTGAAGTCCTCTGTTCGTTCTCCTACTGTTGATAAGCAAGAGACTCGATGGTTGTTGTCTTTACAACAATCGGTGACTGGTTCGGATCACGGCATTCCGGCGCTTGTTCTGGCTGTTTTGGAGCGGTTTGCTGTAGTATTCGAGGTGCCTTCGGGATTGCCACCAGTTAGAGGTCAGGAACATGCGATTGTTCTGCAACAGGGGATACACTCTATTACTGTTCGCCCTTATCGTTATCCTCACGCTACTAAGGAGCTTATGGAAAAGATGGTGGATGATATGCTAGGTGCGGGCATTATCCGTCCGAGTACGAGCCCCTTTTCAAGTCCTGTCTTGTTGGTAAAGAAGAAGGATTCTTCTTGGAGGTTCTATGTGGATTACAGAGCTTTGAACAGGGCCACTGTACCGGATAAATTTCCTATTCCGGTTATTGATCAGTTATTGGATGAATTACATGGTGCAGTTATCTTCTCTAAGATTGATTTGCGTTCTGGATACCATCAAATTCACATGAAGGATGAAGACATTGCGAAAACTGCTTTTCGAACCTTAGAAGGACACTATGAGTTTCTAGTTATGCCCTTTGGGCTAACTAATGCACCAGCTACTTTTCAGGCGTTGATGAACAAGATTTTTAAGCAGTATCTAAGGAAGTTTGTCTTGGTGTTTTTTGACGATATCTTGGTGTATAGTGCCTCGGAAGAAGAACACGTTCAGCATCTTTGTGTGGTTTTGCAGGCATTGGTTTCGCATCAGTTGTTTGCTAATAGCAAGAAATGTATGTTAGGCGTTACGCATGTTGAGTATCTAGGACATATTATATCAGCTGCAGGAGTTGCCACTGATATAGTTAAAACGGAGGCAATGACTACTTGGCCTACCCCTGTGAATGTTAAGCAGCTTCGGGGATTTCTCGGGTTAACTGGCTATTATCGCAAGTTTGTGCGTGGCTATGGCACCATGGCGAGACCACTTACCGAGTTATTGAAGAAAGATCAGTTTCATTGGTCTCCTGAAGCACAAAAAGCTTTCGATATGTTGAAGGACACTATGGTTAAGGCCCCTGTTTTGGGATTACATGATTTTTCTAAACCCTTCATCATTGAATCAGATGCGTCTGGAACAGGTGTGGGAGCTGTGTTGCTACAAGATAAGCGTCCTATAGCTTACTTTAGTCATGGTTTGACTAGCCGTGAACAGTTAAAGCCTGCTTATGAACGGGAGCTTATGGCGATTGTGTTAGCTGTGTTAAAGTGGAAACATTATCAATTGGGAAGGAAGTTTATCGTGCATACTGATCAACGTAGTTTGAAGTTTCTTTTGGAACAGAGGGTTGGTTAATTTGGAGTATCAGAGATGGTTAACGAAGCTATTGGGATATGATATGAGATTGTGTATAAACCTGGGATTGATAATAAAGACGCTGATGGTCTGTCTAGAATTCCTCACTCGGTTTCCCATACTTTACTTGCTTTGACTGTTCCATCGGTGCTGCAACTACAGGATTTATATAAGGAGATTGACCAGGATGAGGGGATTAAGGCGATCATTACTCAGTTGGGGGATGCTGATTCTACAAAGGGCCATTACTCTATGTTGAATGGTCGCCTATGGTATAAGAAACGTTTGGTTATTCCTCGTTCTTCTTCCTTTATCCCTCTAGTTTTACATGAATATCATGACAGTGTAGTTGGTGGACATGCAGGTATCTTAAAGACCTTGAAGCGCATTCAAACTTGTTTTCATTGGGAGGGTATGCAACAAGATGTTCAGTGTTACGTACAGGCGTGTCGGGTGTGCCAGACTCATAAGTACTCAACGTTGGCACTTGCTGGTTTGTTGCAACCTCTTCCTGTGCCCACTGCTATTTCGGAGGATGTGTCCTTGGACTTCATTGAGGGCTTGCCAACATCAGGTGGAGTGAATGTGATCTTGGTGGTGGTTGATCGCTTGAGTAAAGCTGCTCATTTCCTAGGACTCAAACATCCTTTTTCTGCTTTGGATGTGGCTAATAAATTTGTTGAGGGAGTGGTACGCTTACACAGTTTTCCAAAGTCCATTGTTTCAGATAGAGATCGCATATTCTTGGGAGAGGTGTGGACTTCTTTGTTCCGGGCGGTGGGAACTAAGCTTAAGTACAGTACCGCATATCATCCTCAGTCTGATGGGCAAACGGAAGTGTTGAATCGATGTTTGGAGACATATCTCTGATGCTTTGCGTCTGGACACCCTCGTACGTGGCAGAAATATTTGGCTTGGGCAGAGTATTCTTATAATACCGCTTTTCATTCTGCTATCAAGACTTCACCATTCAAGATGGTTTACGGAAGGGATCCACCGCGTGTGTTGGCTTTTGAAGATGGTTCTACTGAAGACTGGGAGTTAGAGGTCCAGCTTCGTGAACGTGATATGATGTTGCAACGTATTCGTGATAACTTGTTGCGGGCTCAAGAGATAATGAAGAAGCAAGTTGATAAGAAGCGTCGTAATGTGGTGTTTGCAGTGGGTGATTGGGTTTATTTGAAGCTTCAGCCCTATCGCCAGATGTCTGTTGTGCACCGGAATTGTCAGAAGTTGGCGGCCAAGTTCTTTGGTCCGTTTGAAGTATTGGAGCGTATTGGAGCAGTTGCCTACCGTATTAAGCTACCTGATGGTTGTAAGATTCACAATGTTTTTCATGTCTCTCAGCTTAAAGCGGTAGTGGGAGAAAACCAGGTGATTCAAGGGGATAATCCACCGGAGCACATCGTTGAGGAGATTGTTTTTCCGGATAGACAATTGTGGAGGTTCGTTTTGGTGAAACAGGGGAAAGGCATTTCTTGGTTAAGTGGCAGGGTAAGCCGGTTGCGGAGAACTCCTGGATGGCCTCGAAGACTTTTGTACGGTTGTTTCCATCTTTCAAGCTTGAGGACAAGCTTGTTCTCCGGGAAGGGAGTATTGATAGGATACATCAGACTTACTATCGTAAGGGAAGGAAGCCACGTCAGCAGCCTGAGGATTTAGCCGTTGGAGAAGAAAGAATCGTTGACCAAGAGAAGTGAAGGAAGTCTCGGGTTGACTCAGAGGGTTTGCAGTTAAAGAATTGTGTTTGAATAAATGAACGTTGTATCTCGTTTAGATTCATTATGTTGATTTTAGTGAGAGAAACTTGTGAAGAGTGTTTCTAGCGATGTGCTAGTGAGAGAGTGTGAGATCTATGTTGATCTGAGAGAGTTCCGATATTGAGATTACATTCTCTGTATTCTCTTCTTCATTCTAATAGCAAAGTATTATTCAGATATCTTGAATCTATCACCATTGCAATGATAAAAAACATCTCCAAATGATTGAGGAGCACAAATATTTGACTTGGTCAATGTTGTCCGGGGGTTGGAAGACGAGATCAGAGATTCTTATTCTGAAACTCTTCAATACAATAAACAAGAGCTCACTGATCTCATGGTTCTCGATAGTTGTTTCATTCTTATGTTGTTCCTTGTAGTTTCACATAAGATTGGATACAAGATCCCATTTTCAAGCTGAGATGGATACTGCCGACACTAAGAAGAGACCTTCTCCTTCTCGAGAACCAGGTTCCTCTCTTTCTTCTTACCAACCTTCTAGAGACATCAAAGTTAGCTCCATCCATTAGCTTAAACAAGCTAGCCTTCAATTTCTTCGACTATTCCATTAGAAAACCAAAAGGGTTTTGGGCACAACACCATAACCTTCGAGCGAAACATCTTCTTGATCTGTTTCGTAAGACTTTCATACCCGGTCGGTCTTCACCGACCCCTCCAACGCAGTGCTGCATCAATATGTTTAGTGGTCCTCGGGGAAATAATTCAAGAACAAAGACGTCCAAAAAAACTTGTCTCGGTAAGATATATTGTTCAAAGGCTAGAACTAGAGCGGAAACATCATCGAGGAGTACTTCTCTTCCTCCTCTCCGTCCTCCTCCTCCTCCTCCACCTCCTCCTCCGCTTCCTCCTCGCCCTTTTCTTGGTCTGATTGTATCGGCCAAAAAGCTTCGAACCCGAGGGATAAAATTCCAGCTGAGGAAGAATGTAGACACGCCGTTGGACATATGTTTCCAGAACGGTTTGCTTGAAATACCACTACTAGTCTTTGATGATTTTATTAGCTCTCTTATATCAAACAGCGTTGCCTTTGAGCAGTTTAATATGACATGTACCACGGAGATGACAAGCTACGTTACTTTCATGAGCTGCCTCACAGACAGAGAAGAGGATACATTGTTCTTATGCGAGAAAGGGATTATAGAGAACTATCTTGGAACCAGTGAGGAAGTTACTATGTTCTTTAAGAACATAGGAAAAGTCATTGCATTGTCTCTTTCTAAGAGTTACTTGGCTAATGTGTTCGACGGGGTGAACAAGTTCAAAATACACACAGGACTCCATGGAGGACTCTATCATCTTCTGCAGCTATAATTCTTCTTCTTCTCACCATAGCCCAAACCTTCTTCGCAGCCTTTTCTTATTTTCGTCCTCCCAAAAATTGAATTGGATGTTGCACTTTCACCTATGGCTCAGTCTCCAACTATACCATGCATGTTAGCTAGCATTCATCATCCTATCCATTTTATTACTCTTGTCGTTGTTTTCTATTAATAATTTTATGTTTGACTCTTACATTTTTCAATTTCATTTCGTTGTGTTGTTTTTTAATATACATTTCTTTGTTTTTGATTGCATTAATACCTTCGATATTGAATAACAAATATTTTGGAGCCGTTGTATGCAACTGCATTTTGTGTGCTGTGTGCCAACTGCCAACCTTTTTTTTTCAAAAATTATCATTTGTAGTTTTTCTTGGTTTTGTTCATATATCTCTATCTCTACAATTTATTGGGGGTTGAAGTTACCTATAAATAAGGGATCGAGACCCAAAGTTGCCCCTAAATCCGGATAAAGTAAAATACTATTAAAGAATGGATGCAGACAGACCCAAAGTTGCTCCAGGCCACTCCTATTGATCTGATTAAGTCGTCTCTTAAGAAAAAAAAGTCGTCTCTTTTTTTCACGTTTAGAGAAACTTAATATGGTAGAGAGAGCCATCAACCATGGATCATCCGACCCAAGAGATTTAAGGAAGTCAAACGATAGTAGATAGAGAAGATTCCCTGCTCTTGAAAAACGTGATTCGCCCAACTATTCTGAGGAAATCATCAACTTATTATTCTTGTTCCATATTCAGAATCCGTCACACTACCACACAAACCAATGACACAACCTATGCACCGAAGATCCTCTCAATCGGCCCTTATCATCATGACACTGACAAAAAACATCTCCAGATGATTGAGGAGCACAAACAACTATATTTGACGTTATTTGTTACATGGACTCAAGAAAGGGGCGTTGGTCTAAGTGACTTGGTCGATGTTGTCTGGGGACTGGAAGAGAAGATCAGAGATTCTTATTCCGAAACACTTCCATTCAATAAACAAGAGCTGACTGATCTCATGGTACTCGATGGTTGTTTCATTCTTATGTTGTTCATGGTGGCTTCAAGAAATTATAAATACGAAATACATAATGATCCGATTTTTATGCTGAGATGGATACTTCCGACTCTTCAGAGAGATCTTCTACTTCTTGAAAACCAGGTTCCTCTCTTTCTTCTCAATGATCTTCTTATGACATCAAAGTTAGCTCCATCCACTAGCGTAAACAAGATGGCTTTCAAATTCTTCAACTCTTCGATAAGGAGACCACTGGTGTATTGGGATAAACACATTAATGTTAAGGCGAGCCATCTTCTTGATCTCATCCGACAGGCTTTAATACCAGGTCCGTCTTCAGAAGCCCTAGAACAGAGCTGCATTAATATTACCTGTGATTCTGTGGGAGAAATAGCTAGAGAGATCGTCAACGACACTTGTCTCAGTATAAGAAGATGTTGTTCCAAGAGGAAAGACGAATCGTTTAGACGTTCAAGCCATTATGTTGGGCTGATTGTTTCAGCCAAAAAACTTCGACAGCGAGGAATTAAATTCAAGCTGAGGGGGGATGTCGATACACCGTTGGACATATGTTTCAATAAAGGTTTGCTTGAAATACCACTACTAGTCATTGATGATTTTTTTAGCACTCTTTTATCCAACAGTGTGGCTTTCGAGCAGTATAATATGAGCTATTCCACGGAGATGACAAGTTATGTTACTTTCATGAGTTGCCTCATAAACACAGAAGAGGATACAATGTTCTTATGCGAGAAAGGGATCATAGAGAACTATACTGGAACCAGTGAGGAAGTTACTTTGTTCTTCAAGAACGTAGGAAAGAACTTGGCGTTTTCTCCTTCTAGAAGTTTCATGGCTGAGGTGTTCGACGGGGTGAACAACTTCAAAAAACCTAAGACTCCATGGAGGACTATATCATCTTCAGCTGCTTTAATTCTTCTTCTTCTCACGATGATCCAAGCCTTCTTCGCAGCCTTTGCTTATTTCCATCCTCCAAGATATTGAACTAGTTGCAGTTATGGCTTCATCAAACCATAATTATCCAGGCGTGGCTAGCTCTAATTAATTAATGTCGCACTTTCACTCATGGCTCTGTCTCCAACTGGACCATGCATGTAGCATTCATCCTATCTTATAAGTCTCTCTTCCTTGTTTTCTACTATTAATCATTTATGTTTGAGTCTTAGGTTTTCAATTTCATTTCGTTGTGGCTTTTATAATCTACATTTCCATTTCTTTTGAACAATAATCTTATATAATATGACAAGGCATGTGTACTTTTTTTTTTTGTCAACAAAAGAAATCAGTTCAAATAAGCCAATTTGTGGGAAAATTGTTTACAAACAAAATAGGTTGCGGAGAAGAACGCGCACGGCGTGCCAAAGAATTCGCTCGTACATTAGCATTTCTGGAAACCTGAACCAAAAAAAAAGAAGAAAACTCCTCCATGTCAATCTGGATATCGTCTAGGTAAGTTGCGAAGGCTGGCCAATCTTGGGGGGAATACACCATCTTCACCAAATCAGAACAGTTCGTGAAAAAGACCACCTCCCGGAAATCATGTCCAATCATGCAGCACATCGCCCAAATGAATGCTTCAACTTCTGCATGTAACGGAGACAGACTACGCCAATAATTGGTTGCGCCGTGTATTGGAGGGGATCCTTGTGAAGAAGTGCAAACCCATCCTGCACCTGCAAAAACATCCGTTGCTTTCCAAGAACCATCCACAGAGCACCCATGGCCTGAATACACCGACGGGAGGGGAGCATGACATCCCCGAGTCTGAGAAGGCAAAATGCTAGGGGAGGAGGGAAACTCGTCCGACTCTGTCTCCACCTGTGCATGCTGCCAAGTCTACGCCTCTCATACCGCCACCCGGACAACCTCATCGGGTCGTTCAACCTGATTCTCGAAAACCCGAGCATTTCGTGCTTTCCAGATATACCACATTAGCCAAGGAAAAGCTGCCACCTGTGAACCCGGGTTTGTAGAACCCAAGAAATGATCCACATTAGCATAAACAGAAGTTAGGTTATGATAATTTGTATTCTGTTGACCCCCATGGTTCTAGTGGTGGTCTAGCTTTATTTTTCATGGATGAAATAAAACTTTCTATTTTATATGAGTGTAATAGAATTATTGATGTTCAAGCTTTCTTTGGTCAACAAATGGTATTTTTGTCTTTTGTTTATGGGGATCCAATTCCGCAAAATCGGGCAAAGGTTTGGGAGAAGTAAATGGATATCGGTTCCTTCCGTATTGATCCTTGGTTCATTGCAACTTTAATGAACTTGTAGGGAATCACGAGAAAAGGGGCGGGGCTTTACGGTTAGCCTCTTCTTTTGTGCCTTTTCAATCAATGCTTCGGCATTGTGGTATGCTTGAATTCCCGTGTTATGGGGAGCAGTTATCCTGGAGAGGTAACCGCTGCAATAATCAGGTGGTAAGGTGCCGCTTAGATCGGGCCTTAGGGAATGAAGATTGGCAAAGTTTTTTCCCAAATTCGAAGGTTGATTATTTGGAGATGGTTGGGTCCGACCACTGTCCTATTTTGGCAACCTGTCTGAAAACAGCCTCACGACAGAATAGGCAGTTTCGTTTTGATAAACGCTGGTTGGGGAAGGAAGGATTATTAGGGGCAGTAGAGTCGGGTTGGGCGGGTACAAATAATTTTAGGATTCCGGTTTTTGTGGATAAAATTAAGAATTGTCGAAATTCGATTTCGTGGTGGCGAAAAAATAATGTGGTCTCTGGACCGTCTCTTATCTCCTCACTGAAAGCAGCCTTGCAGGAGGCCAAGATGGATGATCTGATTGCTCAGGAAGAAATTCGGGACATAGAGAGAAAACTAAAGGAGGCTTATCGGGACGAGGAGTTGTATTGGTAATAAAAGAGTAGAAAATTTTGGCTTCGTGTGGGTGACAAAAATACAAAATACTTCCATGCTTCGACGAAGCAGAGGAGGGTGCGGAATAAAATTGTAAGTTTATTCGGTTTGGATAATGTCTGGGAAGAGTCACCCTTGGGTATGGAGACTATTGCATCTAAATATTTTGAGGATTTGTTTAAACGTTCTGATGTAGCTGGTATTTCGGATATACTTCAGGAAATTTCACCTATTATTACAGATAATATGAACATAAGTCTAACTAGGGAGGTTACGGAGGCGGAGGTTCGGAAAGCCTTATTTGCAATGCACCTGGAGAAATCTCCAGGTCCTGACGGTATGACGGCTCTATTTTTTCAACGGTTCTGGCCTTCTTTAAAAGGAGATCTGGTGGCTTTGGTTAAAGATTTTTTTAGAACGGGTAGTTTTGATCCTCGTCTGAATGAGACGAATATCTGTCTCATTCCTAAAGTGGATCGACCACAACGTATGATGGAATTTCGGCCTATTAGTCTATGTAATGTGAGCTATAAGATTATCTCAAAAGTTTTATGTTTTAGGCTTAAGCGGTTTTTACCGTCTCTGGTTTGGGAAACGCAATCGGCCTTTGTTTTGGGTAGGCTGATTACTGATAATATTCTAGTTGCCCAGGAAATGTTCCATGGGTTAAATACAAATCAACGTTGCAAGTCGGAGTTTCTGGCTTTCAAAACGGATATGAGTAAAGCGTATGATCGTGTTGAATGGGATTTTCTGAAGCGGTAATGGGTAAATTAGGCTTTGACAGGAGATGGATTGCATGGATAATGTGGTGTGTTTCATCGGTTTCGTATCAAGTTCTTCTAAATGGTCAACCTCGTGGCTCCATTTTACCAAAGAGGGGTTTACGTCAGAGCGACCCTCTTTCTCACTATTTATTTATTCTTTGTACAGAGGTTTTGATAGCGAATATTAAAAAGGCGGAACGGGAGAAGAGACTTACGGGAATATCGATAGCCCGAGATTGTCCATCGATTTCGCATCTATTGTTTGCGGATGATAGTTTGTACTTTTGTAAGGCAGAGGAGTCTGAGTGTAAAGTGGTCATGGATATTATCGGTAACTATGGGAAGGCATCGGGACAAGAGGTAAATTTAGAGAAATCATCCATCATGTTTGGTAAGAAAGTGCCACCTGATGTAAGGTCTCGGATAAAAACAGTTATGGGTATTTCCAGAGAGGGTGGTATGGGTTCTTATTTGGGTATACCTGAAAATATTCAGGGTTCGAGGACTAAAGTGTTCAGCTATGTTAATGACAGATTAGATGAGCGAGTTAATGGCTGGTCGGCGAAGATTTTATCAAAGGGGGGTAAAGAAATTATGATCAAATCTGTTGCGGTAGCTCTGCCGACTCATGTTATGTCATGTTATAAATTGCCACAGGCGTTAACGACCAAACTTACGGGTGCTATATCTAATTTCTGGTGGAAATCTAATGATAAAGCTAGAGGTATGCATTGGGTTGCTTGGGATAAGATGTGTGTGGATAAATGCGATGGGGGTTTGGGATTCCGTGCCCTTGAAGAATTTAATGACGCAATGTTAGCTAAGCAGTATTGGAGGCTGATTCATTACCCGAATTCTTTAATGGCTAGGGTGATGCACGGTCGATACTTTAAGAGAAAACATCCTTTAATGGCATCTAAACCATATTCTCCATCCTTTGCGTGGAGGAGCATTTTTTCGACTAAGGGAGTAGTGGAAAGAGGGGCAAGGTGGATAGTAGGTTCGGGTCGTGAAATTTTGGTATGGAGGGATCCATGGATCCCGGATCATCACCATGGATCCCGAATGGTAGGGGGAGAGTTTTATTTCCTAACCTGATGGTCAATCACCTCATTAATTCCCGTACAATGGATTGACATCTGCCTATTTTAGAGGAGTTTATGGATCCTGAGGACATTCCGCTCATTCGGAGTTTGGCGGTCAGTAAGTCAAGATGTTCGGATAGACTGATCTGGCACTATACTAAATCCGGTAAGTATTCAGTGCGAACTGGTTACAGGCTAGCACGGGAGTTACAAAAGGAAGTTGTAATCGGGCCGACGTGCACAGTTTTGCGGACACAAGCTTGGAAACTTGAAGTCCCCTCAAAGGTTCAACATTTTTTCTGGCAGGTGGCGTCTGGGACTCTTCCTGTGAAGGAACGGATCGCTTATCGGGGAATCCGGTGTGATGTTACGTGTCAACGGTGCGGCGTTGCGGTGGAGACTATTAATCATGCTCTTTTTGAGTGTGCACGTTCGCGTTCGGTTTGGGAGCAAGCTCCGGTCCAGTTGTCTTTGACTTGTTTTCCTTATGATTCGGTGTATCGAATTTAGACTTCCTCTACTCCAAGACTTTCTCACATTCTGGGGGTCCTGGCATTGGATATATGATGCCTTGGATTATGTGGACTATTTGGAAAGATAGGAATAAGAAGGTGTTTCAAGGAATAGAGGCAGAGCCATTTGATATTATAAATGAAGCATCAAACGATAAAATTTCTTTGGGAGGAGGCCAAGTCTTTCACTGTGAATTACTTGGCTCCCCAATCTTCTCCGGAGGAAAGAATTTTTCCGACTCGATGTCAGGTTGATGGCTCTTGGAAAGGTACGGATCCTTTAGAAGGTTTGGGTTGGTGGTATGGTGATACCAATGATAGGACGATCCTTTTGGGAGCTCGTAGTTTGCGACGTAGTCCCTCTCCTCTTCATTCGGAGTTTCAAGCCTTGTTATGGGCTATGGAGTCTCTTTGGGCGGTGGGAATTGATTGCCCTAATTTCGAGTCTGATAGTTCTGATTTGGTGGCGATGGTGCAGACTCCTGAAGATTGGCCAGCCTTCTCGCATTTACTGGAAGATTTCCAATCCCTTCGATCATCCTTCTCATCCTTCACCTTGACCCAGATTCCGAGGACGTCAAACGTGCGTGCAGACTGTCTGGCTCGCTCTTCTAGATCTCTAGCTTCAAAGCTTTCTTTTGTAAACTCTACTCCTCCGATTTGGGCAACCATCTTGGGAGTCATTTTCTAATTTAATTTAATGTTTGGTTGAAAAAAAAAAAAAAAAAAACAGACTCCATAGGGAATAGATGCGGCCCCACCGGAACATGTGCGAAAGCCCAGGCCTTGCGAGCCGATGGGCACAGGAAAATAGCATGATTTATATTCTCCACCGCTGCCCCACACCGTGTACACAGCTCATCACAATCCACCCCGCGTCGTCTCAAAATTAGCCAAAACCGAAATACAGCCCGTCAAGATTTGCCACATAAAATGCTGTAATTTTGGTGGGCATGGGACCCGCCAAATCCCAGCAAGAAGAGGAGTAATCTCTGGACCGGCCCCAGAAGACTGGAAGGTGTGCGGGATGGCTGAACGCTCCACCGCATACCCTGATTTAACCGTATATTTTCCATGTTTAGTAAAATGCCAACCCATGTAATCATCCTTCGAGCAATTACTAAAAGGCAAAGCTTCTATCAAAGCTGCGTCCATGGGATCAAAATGCTCAATGAGCAAATTCCTATGCCAAGTATTCATTTGACGATCAATCAAATGAGTCAATCAAAGATTGGGATCCTTAAAAGGACCGTTACTTAACGCTGGTCTCGGGAATTGAGCTGGAATCTAGAGATCATGCCATATAGAAATGGATTCCCCATAGCCGACCCTTTTAATAAGCCATTTATTTACGAGAGAGCAAGCTGAAACGATGCTTCTCCATCCATATGAAGGAGAGTATGACCGTATTGGTTCCAGAGGAGTTGAATTTCGGTAATACCTACCTTAAAAACCCTAGCAAACATTGAGCCCGAAAAATCCATCAACCGCCATAAATGTTTTGCCAACAAGGCCGTGTTACAACAAAGTCCAGTGCCTTTTAAAGCCCAAGCCACCCAACTGCTTGCTACAACAAAGTTTCTCCCAAGCGATCCAGTGCATACCTCCAGACTGGCCATTAGAACTCCACCAACAATTAGTCACAGCACTCGTAAGTTTGGATGTTATTGTTTTTGGTAACCGAAAACAAGACATCACAAAATTTGGTACAACGGTCATGACCGACTTAATTATCACCTCCTGCCCCCCCCTTTGACAATATAGTTTCGTGGACCATCCAGTTGTCCTATTCTGCAACCGGTCCCGAACAAAAGAGAAAACCTTCGTTTTGGATCCCCCCCCCCCCAAACTCTCTGGGAGACCTACATACGACCCCATGCCACCCAAATTGGTTATCCCAAGGACCCCTGCATCTCCGCCTTAGCCAATTCTTCCACCTTATGACCAAACTGAATTGAAGATTTCTCAAAATTTATTTGCTGTCCTGAGGCCGCCTCGTACTGCTTTAAAATATTCAACACAACCCCACATTGGTCCCTATCAACCTTGCAGAAAAAGGCTATCATCCGCATACAACAGATTTGTAATTGGCGGACATTTGTTCGCCACCTTTATACCCGTAATCCGCTTTTCCTCCTCCGCCTTCCGAATATTTGCAATCAGTACCTCCGTACATAAGATAAAGATATAAGGGGAGAGCGGATCACCCTGTCTTAACCCCCTCTCTGGGACTATCAATCCATTAGGTTGACCATTAAGAAGAACTTTGTACTCAACCGAAGAGACACAAAACATTAACCAACGAAATCCATTTATCCGCAAAACCCATTTTCCGTAATAGTGTTCAACAAAACCCCACTCCACTCTATCATACACCTTACTCATATCTGTCTTGATGGCCATATTCTTACCTTTACACGAATTATTAGTACGCAGTCCATGAAACATCTCCTGAGCGATCAGAATATTGTCTAAGATCAATCGTCCCGGAACAAATGCAGATTGGGTCTCTGAGATTAGTCCACGTAATAACCGCTTGAGCTGTTGGCACAAGACCTTCAAAATTACCTTATATCCTACATTGCACAGACTAATCGGGCGCAAATATGCCATCCGAGTCGGTTTCGCCACCTTAGGGATGAGACAGATATGTGTCCGATTCAAGCCCTTTTCAAAAACTCCCTCGTCTAAAAACTGATTAACCATCAAGACTAGATCCGCCTTAACCACCTTCCATGCCTTCTGGAAAAATAGCGCTGTCATCTCATCTTGACCAGGGGCTTTGTCCGGGTACATCATGAATACTGCCTTCTTAACCTTCGCCTCCATGGCAGGGGCCGTTAACCGTGAATTATCCGTGTCTGTGTTAACAGTTTTGACCTCCTTTAACACATCCTCGAAATTATCCGGAGAAATCGTAGCAAACAACTCCTCAAAATACGACACTGCTGTAGCACAAATATCTTGATCCTCAGTAGACCAAACACCCTGTTAATTAAACAGGCCCACTATCCGATTTTGGGCCCGGCGTTGCTTTGCTTAAGCCTGAAAATACTTGGTATTTTTATCCCCCACCCGCATCCAGCGATGCTTACTCTTTTGGTACCAATGTATCTATTCATCTCGACATGCCAGACACAAACGGGCGTTGAGATCCAAAATGACCTTCGGACCCGTCCCGTCATTAGCCTGAGCCACCTCTAATTGTCGCTTAAGCTCCTCAATCAAAACCCTCCCGTAAGGAGCCTGCTGTTTCCGCCACTGAGATATCGCTCGTCTACAACTAACAATTTTGTTCACAAACCCTGTTGAGCCCTGATACTGTCCTCCCAGCCAACCAGCCGATATCACATCCATTAAACCCTCCTTTCCAACCCACCGGCGGTCAAACATGAACCCCCGATGCCCCAAGCGGTTTATAAGGCGCATGATCCGAGGCAATCATCGGTAAATATTCCGTAACAGTATCCGGAAATAGGTCATGCCAATCTGCATTCCCTAAAGCCCTATCGAGGCGACACCAAATAGGTTTCGTATCTCGCCAGCCTTGCCAAGACAGGCAATTCCCCAAATAGGGGAATTCCACAAAGCCGCAATCCTGGATCATTCCATTGAAAGAGAGAAAAGAGGAGGCATGGCGGACTTCCCTCCGCGTTTCTCATGATTTCCCGTTAATTCATTGAAATCCCCAATAAGAACCAAAGAGTCGAGCGAGTAATACTAATACGTAACAACTGTTCCCAAACCAAGTCCCATTTTTGTGGAACTGGATCACCATAGACAAAAGTTAAATGGATAATACGACCCTTATAAACTGCTTCCACATCAATTAACCGATTAGACTATTGCAAAATTGAAACATCAAACTCATCTTTATTATAAAACAAAGTCAAACCACCACTAGAGCCAACAGGTTCCACAGTTTTTAAATTATTATAGCCAAAATGGCCTACAAAGTTTTCCACAAAAGAGAAAGATTGTTTTGTTTCCATAAGAAATAAAAAATCAGGCCTATTTTTATTCTAGAGATCCATCCCTAAGGTTCTCTATAGTAGCATTATTACCAAGACGCTGACAATTCCAGCTTAGAACATTCATTTAAAATTTTTTGGTTTTGGTGGCTTAGCACCACCTAGTCCTCCCTTAACCCCTTCCTGGGCTTTTGGGCCAACACCACTCTCACCAACACCCGGCCCCTGTGGGGGACACTTCCGTGGAGAAAGCAACATTTGAGCATTCCGTTTCTTCGCACTAACCCCTCTAAGCATCGTTCCTCTCCCTCTCCGTACCTTCTGCCCGATAGATGACGTGGAAGAACCTTCCAACAATATCTCACCCTGAATCGCATCCTCACCCCCAACTCCTCCTCTAGATCATCAAACGTACCTAGATCCTCCTGTGCATCCTGCATATGCCCATCCTCCCCCACAACCACTCCATGTCCCATCGGGTTCATCTGAGGGCCTATAGCACCACTCCGAGAGACGTCGTCGACCTGCATTTCCTCAATCAAACTCATTTGTCCTACCCCTAGAGCATCTGTTACAGAATGAGACCCCCCAACCGTAGCAGAAACAACATCTGCATTTTCAGAACCCGATACCTGCTCATCCACCTGCTGCCTGACCGGGTGTAAATTGTATCCCTTATTCCCTTGCACTAACCATACAGCCACTCATAATGGAGCTTAACAATCGTCACTTTGCCATTATAGAACTCTATATCTGTTTCAAAGCAGAGAGGCTTGAGACAATCGATTGTTACATGCACCCTCCCTCTATCAATATCCACCTCCTCGACAATACCCAGAGCCGATCCAATATCTCTAAACGTTGTCACTGCCCAAAACTGGATAAGAACATCTGAGATATGAATCCAAAACTTGTGTGTTGAAGGATAAGCCGGATCCACCACTGGTGTCCACCTGACCAACGACACCATCCAAGAGTCAAATTGAAATGGTTCCATCTTCAACACTTCGACGATATCAGCCTCCTCCTCAAAGTCAAACTGAAACTTCCCCGACCCCAAATCTGCTCCCGCTACTCTTCCCTCCACTTGCCAGATCCTCGGCATCACAAGCAGCAAAGCCTTCATGTCCTGCATTTGAGGATTGAAGCAATGCCCTACCACCGTTTTAGAATATCCAGCGATGAGGTCAGAGTTATCAAAATATGAAATCTTGATCTTCCTCCGAGGCCTTGAAGCTTCCTCTGTCGAACCCACCAAACCCTTCCCCAGGAAACCACTCTGATACATGACGATACCAACCAACAGTAGAAACACAGGATTGAGATGGAAAAAAAAGAGAAGCGTAAACTTCCCGTTTCTGTCAGGATTGCTTTATACCCCAATCGACACCAGAAGGAGAACCGACATAAAGAGGCGATATCAATCAGATGAGATCCGATCCATACCAGTTGGAAATCATATCCCACCAAATCTTGCCCTTTCCAAAGATCCCCATATTCGACATAACCCTCATGAATAGCAGATCGCACATCGACCACTGAATCAGAACCAAACATGGTAACCAATATACGCAGAGAATTCCTTACACATCCTGTGCAATCAGAAACCAACCCGATCTTGCCCGAATAAATTACCCACACACAAAGATCTTGCTGATTCCAAAATTGGATCAACACAGATCCGCCAAATAAATCCCCACCAGATAAACCAAATAAATCTCCACAGGAACCCACCAGACAACACCCCACGAAAGCCAAAGAACCCAGGACTCCATCCGAAAAACAACCCAAAAGCATGTGTGGGTCGAAACCCTAAATCGCCGCTACCATCACCTCGAGAGAGTTTTTCAGTTTTGATGTTTTTTTGTTATCCATTTGTACTTTACATTAATTTGAAATTTGATCATTCAAATTTATTTACTTAGAAAAATAATTATTTCTTTTATCTTCCTCTACCAAATCTTTAGTTATATTTGGTGTGTACTATTTAGTATTATTTCATAGCAAGAATCCATATATTTTACTTTGTTAAAGAAAAAGTAAAAGTAATCCATATATTCTATTTTAATTTATATGATTTGTAAATTTCTTACTAATTTTCCTTTAAATTTTTTTATTCTTCGTCTACCAACTCTTTAATTATTTTTTGTTTTTTATTTAGTATTATTTCGAAGCAAAAATCTCTATAGAATACTTTTGTTAAATAAAAAATAATATATTTTACAAGAATATTTTATTCTATTTTGTTTTTACGATTTATAAATTCCTTACTAATTTTTTTATCACAAACTTTATTACTTAACTATTTTTATAAGATTCACATGTCAATATTTACTATATATCTTAATACTATTAACAGTGACGTGCATTTTGAAAATGTCCAAAATTACACATAGTATTTACAAAATCTGCCACTCAAAACAGTTATCAAAATGTTCTCATTGAGGGTAAATTGGTCTGGACACTCCTAATATTACTTCCAAACATTACTACTTTGGAGAAAACAATATCCGGGTTTAAGGTTAGCCAATCGGATCATGAACAGAGGGGCGCGGATCTTACTTGGATTTTTTCATCTATTTTTCTTAAATATATTAACTGCAATCCATAATATTAAGACTCTAATACTTGAAATTAATCAAAATCCACTAATTTCGTGATTTCTTATTAGCGATCAATTTGTTGTGAAAATTTAGCTACCATTACGCAAACTAATTACATATCGTTACCTAATTTCCCTAATTTTTGATTCGTATAATCGGTTACACATCCAATTAAAACAGTTATTCAAGCATTTATTTTTTAAATGTTATTCTCTACTTATCATTATCTATCTTCGATGTAATATGCATAAATTTATCAGTTTATTTTTAAACATCTAAACTGAAAATCGTATATCAATCCCGTAGACTTTGGTAATTTGATTCCTGATTCTATATTTCAAATAAAAATTCTCACTTTGTTTCCCCCTTTCTCAAAACTATATATACCTATCTATTCCTAACTCGATCATCACCAACTCACACACTACTTTCCGTCGTGAGAGCTAAAAGTAAAATTATATCATTTGCTATCCTTCCTGACTTGCGACCATACAAGACCAATTGGAGAGTGCAAGTGAAAATACTGCATTTGTGGCGTCAATATACTCCTAAGGCTGGTGAAACACTTCAGTGTATCTTAGCTGATACCACGGTAATGTGTTGTTATATAAACATATGTTTTCATACTGCTATTCAATAACGCCGACTAATTAATATTAAATTATTTTTATTAGGGTACAAAGATCCACGCATCTGTCAAAAAAGATTTGGTGGTTCCATATGCTAATCAGTTGCTTGATGGTCAATGGAGATTCATTGAAACATTCAGTCTAACCAATGCTACTGGTCATTTCAGATCTACTTTGCACGTGTAAAAGATTAACTTTGTAAACGGTACCAATGTTAGGGTGAGTGACAATGTTAGTGAGTTGATTTTGTTATCCCTAACAAAATTTCCAAAGATACTTGCCCACGAGGTCCATACCAACATATTGGTTGGGAAGTTCATTTAAATCAGTTTTTAAATTATCGATAATAAATAATTGGCTTCTTTCGATGTTATTGGTCTTGATGTTAATAATAAATCAGTTAAGAAGATTGAATTCGAGCTCAGAGATGAAAAATAAGTTTTGATTGAAAACATTTTCTAACCAAACGATCAGGGCCGTGCCTATAGGTAAGAAAAAAGGCATTTGCCTCAGGCCCCCAAAATATATAGTTTTGTTTTTTTGTTTTTTTGAACCCTCAATTCTGGAATATATGGTATATCGTTATGGATTTGGGTGTCTTATTTCCTAAACAACCCATGTACGACTCATTTGAATATATATATATATATATTCAAGACTATAAATATACAAAAAGGAAAATAATACTCTAAATTGTGAATGAATCGAGTAAAATCGTAAAACAGAAGGAAGAAAGATTACAAGAAATTGGTGAAAGAGTTTATTAAAATAGAAGAAAAAGCAATTATGTTTTAGTTTTTAAATTAATTTTTGTATTAAAAAAATTTCTATAATTTTGAATTTTTAATATTTATTTTATTATAATTTTGAATTTTAATATTTATTTATTAATTAAAAACATATTAAAATGACCTCTAATAAATTATATATGTATGTGTTTATCGGGATTCGCCTTAAGCCCCGATAAACCTGGACACGGGACTGCAAATGATGTTTATTATTTTTTATTATCTATTAACATAATGTATACGTCAGTGATGAGAGATTGTCTGTCACTTTGTGGGGTAAATATGTTGTTGAACTGTTACATGCATATGAGAATGGTGTTACCATTATTTGCTTTCATCATTTCGCCAAGATCAAAAAATTCAAAGGTAATACTTTCACATATTGTATTTCTTTTTTTTAAACTACTGCTGATAAACAAATAGTTGTATATAATTTATTATTTGTAGATATTATCAGTGTCAAAAACTCATTTCGATACTGCTGAGTTTGTTCATACACATTTCGATAGCCATGGACATTTGCATCGTCATTTGCAGTCTTGTTGCTTCTTATGTTTGCGGCTTTGCAAGTCATTTTTGCAGCTTATAGTTATTTCCGCCCTCCAAAAGTGAGAGGTGCTCTGTTTTGATTTTTGCATCTACAGTAGAACCTCTATAAATTAATACTCTTTAAATTAATATTCGCTATAAATTAATAAATTTTTCCAGTCTCGAGTTGGGCCAGTATAAAAAATGAAATATTTCGATAAATTAATAAGATAATAATTTTTTTGAAATCCTATGTAAAAATATGGTCCCATCAATATCATAAATTAATAATCAAATAATATGTATGTATATATATATATATCTAAGAAAATCTAGTGAAATATGACTCTATTGTTGTGTGTATATTCTTGAATTTGTATTTTGTCGTAACTCATCTCTAATGTTTTTCATTGTCGCCTTCTCAAATTACATCCAAAAATTATGGAGAGTCTTAAATGCAATAATTAATTCTTTGCATGTAATTGGTTCTAAAATTACTGTAATATCTTCTTTGACTTAATCATTACCATGAATGATACTAGTAGCAATTTCTTCTAAACTCTAAATTTCTAACATTTATCATTTTTACCAAAATTCTAAACTTAGCCATTACAATAGCCAAGATTATAAATTAAGAAATTCTTTAGAAATATGAATGATAACAAAAGTATATTATTGTAATATAAAATTTTCAAAATTATAAAAATTTAAACTCTATTTATAAATTAATAAAATATTAATTTATCGATAAATTAATAATTATTAATTTATCGATAAATTAAAACCTCTATAAATTAATAAATTTTTATGGTCCCGACTTTATTAATTTATAGAGGTTTTACTGTATATTTTTTTTGCTATTTTCTTGGACACTTTTGATTGTTTACTCACATACATAAAAGTAGGGATTTGTGGCTCAAGACAAGACAATATTATCAAGATTCAAGAAAACCTTACCAATTCATGTATAAATATGGGCTCTAAGTTTACATTTGATGAACAACGCATCTCTAAACCTCTTCTCTTACTCACTTGGCTGCGGCATCTGTGACTCCTCGTATATCAAAAGTCTTCACTTTGTTGAATTCATTATTCATTGAAGAAGAAGAGATACTTCCCCAGAGTTCTCCGTCGTCTCTCGGGCCACTAGGTTGCTCAAAGCCGCCATTGTTGTTACCTGCATATGAGGGGTAGTACGCCGGTCTCAGGCACAACTCCTTAAAGGAAGTCGTCTTCGCCGCGCATTTATAAGGCCCCTTCTTGTACAAGCTGTTTTTTACATCTTTTTCAACCGGCTCTTGCAATCTCTCTACTTCCAGGGGTTAGTCTTGTATACCTTCTCTTTGTAAATGTATAGAGAACACACAATTTAAACAATCCGCTTGGAAACGCGCCAAGAAAACACTTCTATTCAATCTTATAAAAACTTTTGTTTGTTACAAGATATGAAACTAAGCTCACTCTCCTATCTATCTAGCACAACACCCTGTGTAGATCTAAAAGAGTAAAACACACTCACCTTCTAAGCCTTTTTGAGAATGCTTGAAGGTTTACAAATCTCACAACTTTATCCCCACGAGTGCTAGCTCTTTTTATGGCTAACCCTCGTCTACTTATACCCACACAAACGATCTCTAACCTAGATCTATGTGTATCTTAACTAAAAGGAAATATTCCTTATCTCTAAGAAAATATCCTTCCTTATCTCTCTCGATCAAATATACTCTCAATATCTTCGTATATATCTTGATCTCTTCTTCCTTCCTTCTCACGCATCTTGTCACCGCGTTCCACAATCTTTCTTCACATCAACACATCACGCGACGTCAGCATATCAGCCCTCTGAGACACTTCACAAGCTCTGTCACCTTCAGAGCTCTGATGCACTTTCAATCTCCCCCTTTTTGACTGAATCTTGCCACAAAAGCAACCAAAGCATCAAGCTTGAAAAACACAACCACAGCCAACAAAAAAAACATAACCATGCCGGCAAACAAGTGCAACGAGCAACGATCGAAGCAAACAAACGCTTGGTAAGGCAAGAAAAAAGAAAAATCATCCCACTAAGACAACCCAACAAGTTTTTAAATTTCGACAGAGCAAAGTTTGAAAGGAACACAAATAAAAACCAACAAAAACAAACAGCTCCCCCACAGCGTAATCTCCCCCTCAGGCCTCGAGTCAGACTTATCTCCTCCTGCTTGTTTGGCACAATTTAGTCAAAAAATATCAATAGGAAAAGCCACAAGTTAAGGCTAGAACCAAGGAGAAAAACTACTTACCAGCTTCCAAGGCGTCTTGCAGGATCTTGATTGCAAACCGGATGGCTTTGCGCTTTGCAGACGAACCACTTCGAGAAACAGTCTCAGCAGGAACTGATGCAGTCTTCTTCCCCTTGGTCTTCTTTGTGTCTTGAGACCGAAGACTTGAAACAGGTCTCTGAGCATTCAACAGCTGGTAAATGAGACTGGGAAACGGCAACCGAAAGCCTGACTGAGCTTGCAACCCAAACTGCATGATCTGATCATAGATCATCAGTCCAAAGTCGAACGAAATCCCATGCATGATCATGTAGATCACCAGAGCCCTGTTCGTCGAGATGTACCTCGTGTTCACCGTTGGAGACCAATTGCTACAGCAGATCCGATGCAGGTCCTTGATGACAGGATTCTTGATCGCCGTGGACACCAACGGCTTGCAGAACTTGACCTTACCATCAGAGAGGAAAAGAGCAAGATCCTCGTCCAGAATTGCAGCCGTCTGCAACCGTTGTTCATGCACATCCACAGACTGTAGACCACACAGAGCATTGATGCGGCTTGGAGAGAAATCGTAGACCCAGTCACGGACAAGCACCTCAGCTGACTCCCCCTCAACTTTGACCGTTGGAAGATTCGCCCAGAATTCATAGACCACATCTGAATCATAGGACCCAATTTGTGTGATAGTTTTAAGCAGCCCAGCTCTATCTATGAATTCCCTAGTATGATCAGTGACTTCTAGAGAGTAACAGACTTCTGGAGCAAGCATTCGAGAGGCAAAGAACCCATACTGTCGTGCAGCTTCTGAGGAGATGAACTGTTTGGCATCGAAGTCCTTTGAAGAGGCACCCCGAGACGTGGTGGAGGTGCCCTTATCCCTGGGAAGAGATGGACGCTTAGAGTCACGGCTGTCGAGATCAGCAGGAGGTTGTCTTTTGCACAGACGCGAAGAGACTCCCTGAGATGACATAGCAGGCACTGGCACATCACCTGTAAGATCTACCACCGGAAATCGGGACGACACCTCTCTCGACGGAGAAGACGAAGAGTCAAAAGTCTCGTGGTTCCCCTCGAAGTAGACGGGCTAGGGAACTGGATCCACTGGAGCCGGAATTGCTGAGGTGGACACGTCACGAGGCTGATAGATCACCATTGATGTCGAGGGATCGATCAGAGCATGAGGAGTTGGCAGAAGCAACGAAGATGGTGGAGTGTGGAGCTCCTCATCGGAACTGGAATCATAGTGGAAACCACTAAAGATGGACTTCATGATGATTAGAGGATCGATCGACAAGAGAGGAAAAAGATGAATTAGAAGTTTAATCGACACAGGATTGAAATTACAGAGGTGATGCGGAAAAATCGAAAACCCTAGCTGCTCCTTTTTATACACCGTGAGTCTTAATGGGCTGCACGATCTCGGCCCAAAAAATTAAAAACAATCCTGAAAACACTCAATTAAACATCAGTGTACACCACATCTTATTTCCTTTTTCGACTACATTTGTCTGTCAATTCAGTCACAATTAATGACAGTGCATGAATAACTGCATTCATCACGTTCATGAATGAAAACAAAGATACGCACAACCACTAATGATGAACCCCTAAGGGACCCAGATCAAGCCTGAAACACATATGAGCAATATATATATATATATATATATATATCTTTTAAATTATTTTTTTCTTAAATCAGAACACTAGCCATACCTGTGTCGTGTCAACCACTTGTTCAGAACCTTTGCTAGGAACTATCACAACCTCTTGAATTGTCGAAGATCAGAAAACTGTTGCATGTGGGTAGTCTTTCACACTGGCATACCTTCAGTCTTCAATCCTTCCCAACATGTTAAGGCAAGGCATTTTTCCTTTTTTTTTTTTTATTCCACTCAGCCTCTTGATGGCTGCTTCATCACCTTGAGCTTTACTGACATCACTTGATTTTGTCAGTCACTGAATCTAGGCTTGTTATTCAACAGGTCATTGATCCTGAGAATAAATGTGCATGTCTCTTCACAGCTCTTTGACCTCCTTAAATCATGACAATGTTTAACAGGATGGACAGACTGGCATGACAGGCAGCTATTTCCCACAGCTATTTTTCCAGAGAGTTGATCTTCTATATAGACTTTCTCAGATTTGTGAATCTGTTAAAGTCCAAGGGTTTAGTAAACAAATCAGCCAGCTGAAAATCGGTGCTCACATGGTCAATTTCAATCAGTTTCGCCTCAACTAGTTCACGAACAAAGTGGTGTCTAATATCTATGTGTTTAGTTCTAGAATGCTGAACAGGATTCTTAGAAATGTTTATTGCACTCAAATTATCACAATGAATCAACAGAGTATCAGAATCCATACCATAATCGGAGGATATTTGGCGCATCCACAGGAGCTGTGTACAACAGATGCCCAAGGCAATGTATTCAGCCTCAGCGGTTGATAGGGAGACATTGTTCTGCTTCTTGTTGTGCCACGATATCAGGTTGTTGCCCATGACGAAGCATCCCCCACTTGTAATTCGACGATCATCCACAGATCCTGCCCAATCAGCATCGTAGTATCCGCTTAGACTGGTGTTGGTATCCTTGGTGAAGAAGATACCAAAGTTCATTGTCCCTTTGATGTACTTGATTATCTTCTTAACCGCTAGTAAGTGTGACATCTTAGGCTTGGCTTGGTACCGTGCGCATATATACCCACCGACAAACATATGTCTGGACGACTCGCTGTCAGATATAGCAGGCTTCCAATCATACCTCTGTATAGTCGCTCATCCACATCCTCGCCTCCTTCATCTTTTGAAAGCTTGTCATTGACCCCCATAGGAACTTTTGATTCTTTACTCTTCCCTAAACCAAACCGATGTACCAACTCTTTGGCATAGGTGCTTTGAGACACAAAGATTCCATCAGCAGATTGTTCAACTTGCAAACCCAGAAAGTATTTCAGCTCTCCCACCATACTCATCTCAAATTCCTGTGGCATGCTTTCCACAAACCTTTTTACCAGAGGTTGACAAGTAGAACCAAAGATGATGTCATCTACATAGATCTGAACAAACATCAGCGTGTTGTCACTGTTAAGAACAAACAGTGTTTTGTCTACACTTATGCGACTGTAGCCTTGATCCAGAAGAAACGTTGTCAACCTCTCATACCATGCTCACGGAGCCTGCTTGAGACCATATAGCGCTTTCTTCTGCCGGTACACATGCTCAGGATGTTGTGGATTCTCAAAGCCTTTTGGTTTCTCTACAAACACCTCTTCTTGTAATATTCCATTCAGAAAGGCACTTTTGACATCCATTTGATGTAATGTGAACTTGAGAGCACACGACATACCGAACATGAATCTGACTGATTCTAACCTTGCTACTGGAGCAAAGGTCTCATCAAAATCAACTCCATCACCTTGAGAGTAACCTTGAGCCACCAGTCTTACTTTGTTTCTCACAATGCACCCACTGGCATCACTCTTATTCTTGAAGATCCACTTTGTTCCCACTACATTGACATTAGCAGGTCGTTTAGTGAGTTCCCACACATTACTTCGCTCAAACTGTTCCAGCTCATCTTGCATCGCAGCAACCCATAACTCATCTCGAAGTGCCTCTTTGTGATTCTTTGGCTCCATAGTTGAAACAAAGCAGGCGAATTACACAATCTCAGAGTCCTGAGAAACAGTGTCAGGAACCACAACCTTCTGTTTCTTTCCAGCTAGTTGAGCAAAATCAATATGTTTGCCTCTGGTAACTCTACCCCCTGAATCGCACCGATAACATCACCTGAGGAGTGATTCCGATGAACCTGAGAAGATGGAGTAAGAGCATCTGTTGATAACACAGGGCTGACAGAGTCACCATGGATTTTAGGCCCTTGCTCGTGCTTCTCATCATCAGTTACCAGGTCCTTCTCGGAGATAACAGGTACCATAGCAACTCGTTGAAGCGAGGTATCATCAAAGACAACATTGACAGTTTCTTGAACCGATTGCGTGCGTTTATTGTAGACACGGAATGTAGTGCTATGTCCTGAATAACCAAGGAGGATCCCTTCATCATTCTTGGAGTCAAACTTACCCAACTGATCCTTGTCATTCAGAATGTAGCAGAGACAACCAAACACATGAAAGTAGCTTACTGTTGGAGAATTCCCTTTCCATAGTTCATGGGGAGTCTTGTTGGTCCCTGGCCGGACATACACTCGGCTGATGATGTAACAGGCGGTGTTAACAGCTTCATCCCAAAAACGATGAGGAACCTGATTACCATGCAGCATAGCTCGTGCCATTTCTTGCAGCGTTCTGTTCTTCTGCTCTACAACACCATTCTGCTCTGGTGTTCTTGGAGCAGAGTACTTATGAACAATGCCCTAATGACTGCAGAATTGATCGAACTTGTCATTCTGAAATTCACCTCCATGATCACTACGAATAGTTTGGATAGAGCATTTTTCACTCTTAATCTGCAAGCCAAGTATACGAAAACATTCGAGAGCATCCGATTTTTCACGCAGAAATCGCACCCAGGTGTAGCGAGTGAAATCGTCAACCATGACAAAAATGAACCGTCGCCCAGATATGCTTTGAACTTGTATAGGACCCATCAGATCCATATGTACCAGTTGAAGTGCATGACTAGTTCGAATGTCTGCCACTGGCCCATGAGATGCCTTGACTTGCTTGCCCTTGTTGCAAGGACCACATATGAAATGTACGTCGCCCTTCAGCTTAGGAATTCCACGCACAACTTCTTGATTAGCCAATCTCATCATTGTGCGAATATTCAAGTGACCAAGTTTCTGATGCCAGTGCTCTGTGTCCAACTCAGTGGTCGTGTTGAAACACTGCATTGATGATTTCCACATGTAACAGTTATTACCAGATCTCCTTCCTCTGAGTCGCACAGATCCTTGTTGATCAACAGCCTTGCACCCCTTCTTGTTAAATGTGACATTCAGGCCTTCATCACACAACTAACCAATACTTATCAAATTTGCCTTCAAACCTTCGACCAAGAAATGAGATTCACCACTATTTGTACCCTTTCCTCGGATTCTTCCCTATCCTCCATCACCAAAAGTAACTCTCCCTCCAGCAACATCTTCTATATGAGATAGATTGTCAAGGGCACCAGTCATATGCCTGGAGCATCCACTGTCAAAGTACCACTTGGCATGATCAACCTCTGCTCTTTCGGCTGTGTATGCCACCTGACAGTAGAGATCATCTTTGCTGTCATATCCCTGAGTGTTTCTTCTCACAACTGGATAAAACACACCAAGTTGCATCAGGCTTGACACACGATTCTGAAATTGGTAGCACTGGGCTTTATAATGAGTTAGATGTCCACAATACCAACATCCTCTTCTTCTACTAAGCTGAACAGGTCTCTGAGCCGTCTGCTGAAACCCACTTGAGGCATATGGTTGTCTTGTAGACAACCCAGGCTGCATCCTCATCCTTGGGATTCTTGGATTCTATATCACAGAATGCTGACCATACGGACTGGTCGTTGTAGGGAATTCCTTCTCTTTCAGCTTGAGATCAGACCCCATCCCTTTGACAAACTGAGTAGTCGTGTCAGTGTTTGTTCCTTGATAACCCAGGCCCCACTTCAGATTGATTGATCTTCCAGTACTAAGCAGTGTATCCAGATCTTTAGTTCCCTTATTCAGCATTCAGATATTCTTCAGCTGTTCCTCTAACTGCTTCTCAAGACGCAGAGTCTTAGCTTTCTCTTCACTTAGTTCTTTAGTGATCATTGCAATATGCAGCTGCAAAGTATCCCTTTCTGAAGTCAACTGGGTGTTGTCTTGGGTCTTTTGTAACACTGTCTTGATGAGAAGTTCTATCTGATCTTCTACCGACAAATCATCCTCCTCTCCATCTGAGTCAGATTCAACCTTCTCATATATACCTTTGATTTTTACCAACACCTCATCTTCTTCATCTTCCTCAATGACACCCAGCAGTGCCACAAAGCTGTCAGAATCTCACCTTTGCTGTCTTCTTCATCTGAGTCACTTTCGCTCCAAGTACTGTAAGATTTCTGCTTGTTCTCACGTGAAGGACAATCAAACTTAGTATAACCATAACCCTTACACCCATAGCACTACAGAGAATTCTTACGTTTGTTGTTTGGACACTCAGACTTGTAATGCCCAAATCCCTCACACTCAGCACACTGTCGCACCTGCTTCTCACTCTTCCTAATCTCCTTATCAGTATCGGATTTTATGAGCGATGTGGTTCCCTTCCGCTGACCTCTTTCCATCTTGCGAAAGTACTTTTTAACCAACAAGCCCACCTTTTCCTCATCAGCAACCTCCTGAGACTCGGCAAGCTTCTGTTCATCTATAGCTTTAAGGGCAAAAGACTTCTCATTCATCTATTCTTTCTTTTTAGTTGTATCTCAAACGCCTGCGTCATCCCAACCACCTGATTGTACTTGAGCTCATCAGAATTCAGTGACACATCCATAGCAGACCTGTGTGGTTGAAACTTGTCAGGAAGACTTCTGAGGAATTTCTTCACAAGCTTCTTGTCCTTATACCGTTTACCCAAGACTACAGTTTCTTGCGCATTACCAATCAAATGGATGCTGTAATCAGCCACTGACTCGGTTTCAGACATGTGCAAGTTTTTGAAATCTGATGCAAGATTATCCAGCCTTGTGCGTTTGACCCTGCTTGTGCCCTCAAAAGTGACGACCAGAATATCCCATGCTTCCTTGGCGGCTACACATCCTTGAAGTTGGTTGAAGATATCCCTAGGCAGAGACTTTAAGATAACTGACAGTGCCTGTGAGTTGTGTTTGGACTCCACTTTTTTTTCTGCTGTCCATATTTTCCTGTGCTTAGGAACCAGTTCTCCTTCCTCACTCTTCTCCGTAGGATGTGACCAACCATATTCCACCACAAACTAAGCTTCCATGTCGATGCTCGAGATGGCCTGCTTGATTGACACTTTCCAAATACCAAAGCACTCAGGATCGAGTTTCAATGGTGTTTGAACCGCAATCCAATGATTTCTCCATACCCTTGTCGCAAGATCTCACTTGTTGAAAAAGGATACCAGAACTTTTTATCAGGTGTCTGCTCTGATACCAAATGTAAAGGTATAGAGAACACACAATTCAAACAACCCACTTGGAAACGCACCAAGAAAACGCTTTTATTCAATCTTATAAAAACTCTCGTTTGTTACAAGATATGAAACTAAGCTCACTCTCCTATCTATCTAGCACAACACCCTGTGTAGATCTAAAAGAGTAAAACACACTCACCTTCTAAGCCTTTTTGAGAATGCTTGAAGGTTTACAAATCTTACAACTTTATCCCCACGAGTGCTAGCTCTTTTTGTGGCTAACCCTCGTCTACTTATACCCACACAAACGATCTCTAACCTAGATCTATGTGTATCTTAACTAAAAGGAAATATTCCTTATCTCTAAGAAAATATCCTTCCTTATCTCTCTCGATCAAATATACTCTCAATATCTTCGTGTATTTCTTGATCTCTTCTTCCTTCCTTCTCACGCATCTTGTCACCGCGTTCCACAATCTTTCTCCACATCAGCACATCACGCCACATCAGCATATCAGCCCTCTGAGACACTTCACAAGCTCCTGTCACCTTCAGAGCTCTGATGCACTTTCACTCTTTTCCCTACATCTTCTTTTCAAATCAAGTGGCTCTGGCAACCTCTCTGTTTTCACGGGTTTGTCTTCTTTCTTGCTCTGCTTATTCTTGAAGCAGCTTAAACATCCTGCAGACATTTTTCTAGGGGTGAATAGATGAGTTTTTTGAACAAATAGTATGTGCTTGTTTGTGTAACTTAAAGAAGGGACAAAGACATTGAAAATGTTTAGATCTTCAGTATGAGAGAAAGAGACCTGTGTTTTGGCTGAATTATTATTACTTAGTCGTATTTCTTTGACTTGAGAAAATGCGGAAGCTTCCTTTATTCCACAACTCACTTTCTAGGAAATCTTTACTATTAAAGCAAGAGTACTCTCTAGACTCAAAATGGACCATGACTTGGTTTTGGTAGGTTTTTCATTAAAAATGATTAGAGAATCACAAAATTTAATCTAAGTAACCTATAGTTTTGTTTATGACAAATGACCATTATACCCTCGATCGATCACTTAAAAAATTATGGGTCGGGATGCGGATCCTAAAATATCCGAGAACAGAAGGAAAAAAAATCGCGGATCTGTTTGTACTCCATATTAATCATTTTTGGATCCAGAATATTATTTCATTTAAGAGTAGTTATTTAAGATCCCAAACAGAGTTATTTGTTATAGGCAAACACTCTGATTTCATTTTCCTTTAAAGTATTTAAATGAAAACCGTAAAGGGGGTGTATTCAATCTAATATTCCAAGTGATTTTAGTTTTCATGAGATTTTAAATTTTTTTGATGATTTTAGGGAGGTTAATATGATTTATTATAAAATTCTTTCAAATCCCACCTAAAATCATGAGATTTGGATTTGTGTATTTTTAACTAAAGAAATCTTCTCAAATCCTCCATAATCCAAAAAATTATTAAAATCCAAATCTGTAGACTATTTTGAATAACAGTGGATTTTGAGATAGATTTTTTAATCATTAATTCAATAACAGTGGATTTCAGGAGACTTTTTAAAATCCATGATTCAATAACAGGGAATTTCAGAAGACTTTTTAGAATCCATAATTGAATAACATATGATTTGTAAATTTTACACAAATCACTTAAAATGTCAAGTTGAATACACGCCCCTAAATTTTAATTACCAAAAATTTGGATAATTGCTTAATTACCGAAACAGATCATAACAAATATTATTTTTAAAGGAAAATTTTGTGATTCAGTTAAAATCATAGAAAACGAATATTCAAGTTACCAAATTTAACTAAATTGCTTGATTTCCGAGATTATAATTATTCTCTAATCTTTTACGATAAATTTTTCAAAGGAATATTCATTTCCCAGTTGTAACGAATCAAGGAAGTAAATATATTTTGCGTATATTACAGATATCAAATTTTAACTTCTAAGTGATAACCTAAATCTACATAATTTCACTATAATTATATTGAGAACTTCCTATTGAAATATTATACTAAAAGAAGATATTTTTAATTCGTAACACAAAATGATGGCTCTACCGCTTTCATACACTCCTTTGAAAGATCTGAAACCATACAAAAATGCTTGGCGTATTCAAGATAAAATTCTCCACAGTTGGAGAATGAATACCGCTAAACTTGGTGAATCACTCGAACTAATTCTGGCTGACGAAACAGTATGTATTTTAAATATCAATATAATATTCTTTTACTAATAGATTAATATCAATTCATTCCAAAAGTTTTTTTTTATATATAGGGTGACAAAATAGGAGCTTCTGTCTGAAAGGATCATATCAAGAAGTTTGAAGCTGAATTGGAGCCTGGAACTTGGAAACTTATATCAACTTTTGGTTTGAATCTTTGTACAGGCTACTTGCGTCCTTCCCTTATAAAGTATAAGATCAGTACCAGATATGGTACCACAATTTTTCCTTACTCTAATGTATCTAATGATCACTACCTATCATTCACATCGTTTGATAGTATACTTGCTGGAAATCTTGACAAAAATCTGCTGCTAGGTAATTTCATAATACATATATTTTGTTACTACCACTACAAGAAAACATGTGATTAGCGACTACACATAGCGACCACATATGTAGTCGCCAAAAATAATGACTACATAGTGACAATTTAGCGACTATTCTGCGACTACATGGAATTAGTCGCTAATTAGTCACTCTTAAGCGACTAATTCATGCAGTCGTTACGGTGGTCGTATTTTAACGACTAAGAGGCGACTATATTGTTGATGGAATCATATAGTCGCAACTTAGTCGCTAAATTAACGACTACAGTACGACCACGTCATATAGTCGTAAACTTTGGCGACTACGTTGCGACTAATTCGGCGAGTCATAAGGTGTTCGTAAAGTAGTCGTAAGTGTTAGCGACTGTTCGGCGACTCTTACGGCGAGTCATTACATAGTCATCGTGTAGTCGCCAAGTAGTCGCAAAAAACAGTTTAAAAAAACGTGTTTTCCATGCGGGGGTTGGTGTATCAACTTTTATTATGTAGTTGCCTATTAGTCTCCTATTAGTCACGTAGGAAAGTATATAAAAACAAGTTGCACTCATTTGTTCTCTTCACTCCGAACTCACTTTCCTCTTCTAAAAAAAAATTCTAAATCAAAAAAAAAAGTTTGATTTATATAATTTTTTATATTTTCTCCCAAAAAAAATAATATATATATATATATAATTATAATGGCGGGATATTACAATTATGGTGGTAATGGCGGTAATTATCGGGAGTGGATGTACAAGAGGTTCGATGAAGTGATGGGGAATTTTTCATCTGTCGAAGTGGGGGTGGACCAATTCTTAATGTTTGCAATTAGCCAAGAAACAGTTCAGAATAATGGGGGTAAGTTTCTCTGTCCATGTAGTGTTTGCAAAAACAATAGATGTCTCTCGGGTAGAAGAGTTATGAGTCATCTGTTTAGTAATGGATTTATGCCAGATTATTATGTTTGGTATAACCATGGCGAAGAAATTAATTTGGATATAGGAAGTAGTTACACTGATAGGACGTATGATGGGAGTCATGAAGAAATGGGTAATGTAGTAGAAGATCCATATGTGGATATGGTGAATGATGCATTTCATTATAATGTGGGTTTAGATGATAATTATCATCAAAATGAGAGTTATGAGAATGTGGAAGAACCGGTAAAAAACTATTCTCAAAAATTTTACGACTTGTTAGATAGTGCAAAAACTCCTTTATATGATGGTTGTCGTGAAGGTCACTCGCAATTGTCATTGGCTGCTCGAGTCATGCAAAATAAGGCGGAGTATAATATGAGTGAAAAGTTAGTAGATTCGGTTTGCGGAATTTTGACGGATTATTTACCAGAAGGCAACCAGTCTACCGGTTCACATTACGAGACAGAGAAATTGATGCGTAATTTGGGCCTTCCATATTATACAATTGATGTCATAGAACTTGGGTACGAAGGATGACCAATTTGAGAATCACACTTTTTAAGTGTAAGTGGTATGATCCTATCATTGGTAGAGGGACTCGGAAGAGCAATAGTGGCGTTGATGACGTGAACTCTTCGAGAAAATACAACAAATATGAGCCATTCATTTTAGGTATGTAAGACTCAATATAATTTATATATAAGTTTATTTAATGTAACTATCAATACTAAATTGCGATTTTGTGCAAACAGCATCTCAAGCGGATCAAGTTTGCTATATTCCGTATCCATACACAAAGAAACCAAAGCGAGAGTGGCGAAGTGTTCTGAAAGTAAATCCGAGGGGAAACATTTCAGGAGAATATGAAAACGATGAACCGACTCTGTTGCAAACAGAAAATGATGATGTTGTATTGATGACTACAGTTGAAGATCTCATAGTCGACAATTTGGTAGTAGATGCTAATCCAATAAACCTTGATTACGATGTTGGAGATGCGGATCCAGAAGATGAATTCCAGTGTAATTTACCGTCTTCTGATGATGAAGAACAAGAAGACGAAGAACAATAATTATTTAGCAAAATTACTATGTATTTGTTTTTTAATTTTTGTCTTTTTACTGTGTAATATTTGTGTATTATTGTGTAATATTATTGTCTAATATTATTATGTAATATTATTGTGTAATATTATTGTGTAATAAATTTGGTTATATAAATAACTTGTAATTAAAATTTTAAAATTTGGTTAATTAAAATTGTAATTAAATAAATTTGGTTAATTAAAATTGTAATTGAAATTTGGTTAATTAAAATTGTAATTAAAATTAATCAGTGTTTTATATATAAATTTGGTTAACTAAAGTTGTAATTAAAATTTTAAAATTTAGGCTTAGATTAAAATTTGGGCCTAATTAAACATAAACTAATCCTAACTAAACCCAAACCCATTATCCCTCTTCTTCTCTCGATTCCCCCTAATACGAAAACCCTAATCCATTATCTTCTTCCTCTCGCAGCCTTCGACTCCTCTCGGTTCTCCCAAATCTTAACCCTAATCCGCATCTTCTTCCTCTCAATCCCCCAAATCTGTAACCCTAATCCTTCTCTTCTTCCTCTCGATCCCTCAAATCTAAACCCTAATCCTTCTCTTCTTCCTCTCGATCCCCTAAATCTAAACCCTAATCCTTCTCTTCTTTCTCTCGATTCCCCCAAATCTGTAACCCTAATCGTTCCCATCATCTCTCAAACGATGCCTAATCGAGGAGGAAGGAAGAGGAAACCTGCTGCTCCTAATGTTTCTCAGAGAGTCGGAGCGTCAACACCAAATAAACGGCCGCACAGTCTACCCAATCAGTACAACTTCACGCCGGCGGTCCAATCTCCTCCTCCGCTGCAGACGCCTGAAGTACAACGACAGTCATCGGCGGCCCAGATCCAGAACTATCCTCCGCCTCAACATCTTTTTCAGAACTCCTACACTCACCCACCGCAGCCTACAGTGAACCCGACTCCTCCTCAAGAAGTCCACTACAATCCGTCGCATCCTCCACCTCAACAGCTTTTTCAGAACTCCTACACTCACCCACCGCAGCCTACAGTGAACCCGACTCCTTCTCAAGAAGTCCACTACAATCCATTGCATCCTCCGCCTACTCTAGTTGACCCTCCGCCTACTCTAGTTGACCCTCCGCCTTCTCCAGCTGAAGTCTCTCAGACTTGCAGTCATCGTTCGCATCCATCGTCTCAAGGCAACAATTTCCAAGCTGATTATCCTCCGGTGTTGCCGGAACTCCACATTGCGGGCTCTAAATGCACTGCTTCTAGTGCCAAACAGACATGAGTTCACCACCGTCCTCTCTCCCATTCCCCTACCAAAGACCGAATGGTACGGTTAGGTCTCGTCTCATTTCATATTAGTGTTTAGGTCTTGGTTATGAAGTGTTTGGTCTCTGATGCGATTACAAACTCTTTGAATAATGGTTTTGGTTTTGTTTAGGTCTTGCTTAGGTCTCATTGTTTGGTCTCGATTGGTCTTGGTTATGAAGTGTTTGGTCTCTGATGCGATTACAAACTCTTTGAATAAAGGTTTTGGTTTTGTTTAGGTCTTGCTTAGGTCTCATTGTTTGGTCTCTGATGCGATTACAAACTCTTTGAAGCTATGGTGTATCGTTTCTTAGACTTAGCATTAAGTCTTCTTAGTTTAGTTGATATCATCCTGATGGTTATCGTTTCTTAGACTTATCAATTTGTTATTTTGAGTGTCTCTGATGGTTGACTTTGGTATTATTGTTTCATGTGTATGGAGGTTTGATCGTGACCCTGGATCTAAGCTTGTTCGGAAGATTACTAAAATTCTTTTAAACAAATTCGAAGGTCCTTTCTACAGCTGGACATGTGTTCCTCGGGATAAACAGGAAAGATACTTCATTGAGTTTGCGGTTAAGCGTTCTGTCCTCTAGCCTTCATATATAGCTTTAAGCTTCCTATACTGCTTTACTCTTCATATATTGTTTTATTTACTTGTGCTTATTTTCACTCACATTAGCAATTTCCTTTTTGTTTTTTGTAGAAAACCCACACTTGGGATCCTTTGATAACTGGGAATGTTCAAGCTCACTTCGAGACCATCTGTCAAAATCGGCTCAAAGACATGGTTAGCACCGTGAGAACTACTAGACGCCAACCTAAATGGATTGGAACTACTCTATGGACAACAATGACAGAATTCTGGGACACTGAAGAAGCACAACAAAGGAGCAAAACATATTCTGATGCCCGTATGTCTGACCGTAATGGTCTCGGTCCTCATGTCCACCTCTCAGGGCCAAAGTCGTATCGACATATTCAAAACAAAATGGTGAGCCAATTCTGTTGTTACACATTCGCCACTTTTATTTTTGACCTAGCTGTTACATTAAAAATTTACTTGTCTGTTTCTTAACATTACATGAAGAGGAATTGGGAAGAGAAGTACGTATTGGTGAGGTTTTCATCAAGGCACATACAAAGCCTGATGGGACATATGTTGATCGGAAGGCAGAGAAGATAGTAGAAACATATGAAAAGAATGTGCAAGAGAGGTTATCTCAGCTCGAGGAAGATCCTTCTGCCATCTCAGATGGGGAGTCATGGCCCCGAGAGCTAACAACTGAAGAATATACAGAAATCTTTCTTCAGGTTACGTTTTATTTTAACAATACACAAATGTTATCTTGGAGTTTAATTTGACATCCTCTAATATCTTATTTTCTCTTACTTTGCAGTCCACTGAGAAGGATTCAAGAGGAAAACCTTTTGGAGTTGGAAGCCTCCATGACTGCATTGTCAATGGCAAGGGGAAGCAAGCAGGAGACACTTTAGCCTTTGTGGCTATGCAAGAACAGTTGAAGGAAGCTCAACGGCAGATAGAGGAGCAGGCTGCTAATATGTTGAGGCATGATGCAGAAATGTTGAAGCGTGATGCACAAATTGCTCAACAATCCGAAATTATTGCTGGGCAGATGGAGAAGATTGACGAGTTGGACTTGGTGGGGAAGTTTCTGCGGCAATGTGATCCACGGTTCAAGGAGTTCTTGACATCCCATTCAGCTAAAGAGACAACCACGACAGAGCCTCTTCAAGAAGAAGATCCAACTTTAACTCCATAGGTTACTCTATTTGTTACCTGTCTCTAAGTAACTCTTTTTTGATGAACTCAATAGCGACACTATGTGTTGAACTTTTGTGTTTTGGAAACTATGATAACTTTTAAGTACAATGTATTTTGGCATAAATATTATGTGTTTTTTTAGGTTTCCAATTTAGAATCATTTTTTGGTTTGGTTGACTGGGTTAAAAAGAAAAAAGAGAAATTAAAATATTCTATATCCAGTTTCAAAAAAAATTAGTTGCCAAATAGTCATCAAATTTTAACAATATAGCTAAAAACTAAAGTGACTATATAGTGACTTTTATATATATTAGTCACTATATAGTCACCAAAACTTATACGACTATCTACCGACCAAATTAACAACCCATTTGTTCAGTTTTCTTAATCACAGAATAGTCGCAACCTAGTCACTAAAAATAACGACTACATAATGACTACTATGAATATAGTCGTAACTTAGTCGCAAAGGAGTCACTACAATTTACGACTAAATGATGACTAATATGTGACAACATGTATATAGTCGCCTATTAGTCGCAAAATTGCGACTAAATATACGACTACATCAAATAGCGACTATCATTTAACGACTGTATGAAATAGTCGCTAATTAGTCGAAAATCTTGATTTGGCGACTATTAAGTGACTAATAGTGTAGTCGCAAAATGCGTGTTTTCTTGTAGTGTACTTTAGAAGGATGAATTTATTAATAGTTGTATTATCTATATTTACAGACGTTATTGGTCAAGTAGTCAGTTCTAAAGGGATAGAAGAAATCACAAGTCATAACAACATTACCAGGAAGAAAATTGAGTTCAAGATAAGAGACACTGAGTAATATTATAAATCTATAGTCATAGTTAAAGATTTTGGTAATTATACTTTAGACTATTTTTATATAATCTATCTTTGTTCAAATTCTTAATATAGGGATAAACGATTATCATGTACTCTGTGGGAAACCTACGCTGAAGCTTTAGATCGTGCTATCAATGAGTCAAGTGATGGTATGGTTATGTGTTTCCTATGCTTTGTTAAACAAAACAGCTTCAAAGGTAACAGTATGGATAATATTTATACATTGAATTTGTTAATACCAAAATTAATTTTAAAAACCTTTAACTATTGTATCATATTTATATTTGATTTCAGAAAAACGAGACATTGAGAATGCTTTCAATTCTTCTATCTTGATGAGCAATCCTCAGTTACCAGAGATGGAGGCTTTTCAGAACATGTAAAGGCAAAGAGCGTTGAAATTATTTAAAAACAAAATGTTTCATTATTATTTACTATTTCTCTTTTTATTATAGTCTTCCTGCGGATCAATTGGCTTTAACAATTACCAATTCTAGTGGAAAGAGAGTTTATAACCCGTCTGGCTCCAAGAGTGGTCTTAACTTCCCTTTGCAAATGATCGCTGACGTACTTGCTGAAACAGAGGTAGTTTACATTTATTAATACTCTTACAACATATTAACATAATCTGTTTTGGAAAATCAATGTGGTATAAGCTTAAGGATGTTATATTATTTTGATAGGTAGGAAAATGTAGAATCGCATGTACTATATCAGCAATTGATACTGATTGGGGTTGGTTCTATATTAGCTGTCGAAAGTGTAATAAGAAGGTTGATAAAGAGGATCTGACAATTAAATTGGAAGATGTCAAGAAACCAAGCAAACCAAGGTGGAGGTGTGAAACCTGTAACGAGTTGGCCATGTTGATTGAGCCTAAGTAAGTCTTCTAATTAAGCTAAATTGTAATCTATTTTGAAATATGAATATTTGTTGGTTGACCTATTAGATGATTTATTCCTCTTTAGGTACAAATTACATGTCCACGTTTGGGACAAGAGTGGTGAAACCAAACTTTTCATGTTTGATAGTTGGGCATCAACAATCGTGGGTATTTCCGCAGCTGAGATACTAAATGGTTCATTTGAAGAGGTATATTTCTAAATTGTAGATACATGTTTTAACAAAATACGGAATCATTCACAATATCGAATATGCAGATTATGGATCCTACTATGATCCCTGATCAGATTAAGGCTGTGTGTGGCAAGACATTTTAATTTCTGATATGTATTGTTGGGGACAATCTGTCTGGTGCTAATGATAGTTTCAAGGTTGCTAATGTCTAGGAAGGCAATAAATTCATGGAAATTGGTAATGAAGCATCTGAAAATACTATAGACAGAATTAGTCTCACCCATTCTGAACAGGTTTGCCTTTTTTATTATACATATAATTCTACATATCTATATAGTAGTATCAGATACCTCTAATGTATATACTATTTTACGTGCAAGCATCACTAATGATTACTAATGGCACTGAGCCTTATGAAACTGATCATTCTTCCAGTTAAACTCCTTCGTCGAAGCGCAAAACAGAATCGACGGACCCTAACATTGATCAATCATCTACAAGTAAGAAACAATGTTCGAATCTCTCTACTGATTTCACCGAAGATAAAGGAGATTATCCTACCAAGGATTTGAATGAAGTCATTAGCTGTGAAGATGTTGATCACAGAAAAGCATAGTCCTACTCCATGTTTGGTTTCTAATTATTTTTACATTTTTCATTTGAACAATAAAAAGCATTTTAAAATGCTTAATTTTAAACTTTCTTGGTTATTTATTTGGTTCAGTTTTCTCTATAACATTGCTTTGTTACCAATAAATCACTATGGTATTTTTAGTGCTAAAGTGATTGATTTGTTCTCAACTGAATATTGTTAAAGAGAGATTTGACTGCTTAGTTTGTTTTCTTTACTTTTGGAGATTGTACTAAATTATTAATTTACTAATATAGAAATCTTCAATATAGTAAAATAAGGATCTCTTTCTACAGAGACATTGATGATGAATTAGACTTCTAAGAATCATAGTCTTCAATGGAGTATATGATGATGAAATCTACTTTAAAGTTCTAGCAGTTTCATCATGTATCTATAAAGGTAAAAGACAATTTATACTGATTCATATTTTTATTGCATAAGTAATTTTAATCGTTGAAATAATTTATGGTAAATGCGATTAGTAAAAACTTTAATTCAAGTAGACTGTATAATTGAATATAGTACATTATAAATATGAATTAATCAATTATGCATTATAGTTTCGATTTTATAATTTAATTACATTTTCAAATTTAACCAATGCATGGATGGATTCAAGTAAAAAAAAAAAGATTTTTCATTTTTTCAAAGTCTTTGCATTGATTCTATCAATTTCGAACTGACATTACGAAATTGACATAAATTTTTTACGTAACTTCCAATCACTGTTCATATTCCTCTTTTCTAGATATATCCAAGATAAAACATTTACTATAATCTTCATATATAACTATTATCTCTAATATTCTAACCTCTCACCTTTCATCGTCTTTCTTCTATCTAGAAAATACCCAAGTACCAAACAAAAAAATGGTTGCATACATAGAGGATTTGAATCCATCAACAGATAGGTTGAGTGTTGCTGTTATAATACTGAGGCTGTGGATACCCCAAATCATTATAATGCAGCCTACCTACATATGTTTGATCTTGGTTGATGAGAAGGTAACAACCCATTTATTTCCTGTTGAAACCTCTATGTATAAGTTTTTAAAATGCATTTTATCCATCATCTTCTTCAAATTTAAATCTGAAATTTGTTTTTTCTTATATTTTAGGGAAAAAGAATTGAAGCTAAACTCCGAAGTCAGCTTTACTTTGCTCAGTACATAGACGTGTTGCAAGAAGGACAATGGTTTCTTCTTTACAAGTTCCAAGTTATTAAAAATAAGAATATTTACAGGAACTGTAACAATTCTTTCGAAATATTGATCACAATCCAAACTCGCATCACTCCAATCCCTCCTAGATGTCCAGACAACTTTTTTCATCTAATAGATGCACTAACAGTTGAAAATACTGCAGAAGATGAGAGAAATTGTTGTGTTGGTAAATTAGATTAAATTTACTGTTTAACTTACAGTTTTTATAAAACATTATTTTCGTAGATTCATAGTGCTAATTACCTTTTTGATTTTTTTGCTCTTTTCAAACAATTTCAGATTTTTGTGGAATGGTGGTAAGAGTAAAGCAACGTCGTCAAATTGTTTTTCTAGAAAATGAAGTGAGATTCAATGGTCTGAAAGATGTTTTACCCTTTATTGTAATTGACATCAAGTAAGTAAATAGTTTTTATTTCTTAAAATTTTAAAAGAAGTACTACCTCATTTTATTTATTTTTGCCAATGAAAATAATACATAAATATTAAGACTGAAGTTGTGAATTTGTAAGTTTTTTACTGTAAAGTAACGAACAGATTGAATGTATTGCCGTCGGTGATACATGTTTGGAATTTGTTAAAAAATGGGAACAATTTGTTGCAAGTCTTTCGTATGCAAGTGAACCAGTAGTGTGTCTGCTTATGTTTTGGAGAATCTCTGTCTTTGAAGCTATTAATCAATATTTAAGCATTTGTTTTAGATAAGCCAATAGATCAAAATAAAGATTTGTCACTTACTTTTTTTTAAAAGGTCGGCGTTGTCTAATGTCTCAATTAAGATGTTCTAAACTTTTACTTGGTAACGAAGCAAGAGCGTTCACTACAGATCAGGCACTGTAAGTTCATAAATTTTCTATACTATGACATATTATATTATTAATATGGAATCATTACTATAAGATGTTCAACTATTATGTTCCTTTATCTTTCGCAGTCTTTGTTTTCATGATACATCAGAAGATGAAGATTATAACGGCTCAGAAGAAGATGAATGTGATTCTAATGATTCGATATAACCTTAAGATTTGTTACCTTACTATTATTTTTTTTTAAACTTTCATTTCCTTATTATTCGAATAAGTTTAGATGTTTGTTGTTGTAATCTTGGACCTATATTTCCGCATATTATGCCAATAACTCTTATCGATTCTTAAATTTATGTTCAAATATATCTTTTTACCAATTTATGCATAACAATTTTTAAAGATACTTTCGACAGAGTATCTTGAATGAATGACAGATGCATGCCATTTTAAATTTGAACATAATTGAGTAAAAGTCTAAGACCAATGCATGCCATTTATAAAACAGTAAGATTTTGATTCCCATTGTTAACCTTTGTTTGTTTTCCCTACCTAAAATGATTACATAAAGTTAAAATTTTCAAAGATGGTATACGAATATTGACACAAGATATCAGAGGTAATTGAACTGTACTCAAAAAGGTAATTAGCAAAAAAATCAAAAAGGTAATTAGCACAAAAATATTTAATTACCATATATCATTGGAATTAATAGGGCAAAGAATTGAACTGTACTCTACCCCGTTGGTATCAAGGATTCATTTTAATCACCAGTTGCAGAAGTCCAAGATTTCAAGATGAGGTGAGTTGATCAATTTCAATTTTTATATATATATTATAAAAAATAAAAGAATAAGTGACTAATATGATCCAACTGAAATTATGCAGGCTAGAGTACAACCAAGCTACTGAAGATGGTGGAAGTGATTGAGAGATTGTTTTTTTTTAGCTGTTTTAATAAGTAAACTATGTTTGTCCTTTATTTTTATTTGGTTAAGATTTAAATCTAAGTTGATAACTATAAGATTTTTAGTTGCATAACAAGATTTGTGGTAAAACAAAATAATTTTCTTATTGTTAGTTTCATTTAGTTCAAACTTATTGTTTTCTGTTTTAATTTGATAGATATACTTTTATAATAGATATAATATATAACTAATAACTTATTGATATATAACTAGTAACTTATATTAAACACCTTAAAACATTTATATATAAAGTAAACATATATAGAATTATAATATAGATTTCATAGGGAAAATTGTAAACCAATTCTCTAATACAAACAAGTATATTTACTGTTACATAACCTTACTCAGATAAAACATTGTTATGAATATATATATTACAGAAATAACTGTAAAAAAGAGGATGATCATTTGATTTGTATCATAATCAAATCTTCACAAAATCTATCTAATGGAATGTGCATATCTATACAAGATTTTAACATCTAATGGAAACAAATATAAAAGAGTGGAAGCCAGTCTACGTTTCACATATGTACACGAAGGGACTCTTCCAATTCTCTTCTCTTCCAAAAACCCTAAAATTATCCAAACACATTTCATATTTTAAAAAAAACCTACATCCAATCTCTCCAAAACCAAAACAAATTTTATTTGAGAAAATGGTTATCACAAGAATTGCTGATCTCAGTCCTGGAAGGACCGATTGGAGGATCATTGCTAAGGTATTGAGTACTTGGAAGACACATGATTTTTTCGAAAAAAGGGTCATGCTCTTGGTGGATAAAGAGGTAAATCTCAACTTAGTATATTCTTTATATCCATTTTATAGCCAAAATGTCTGTTTGATTGCATGAAAAGTTACTCTAAGATAATTTTGATTTTGGACATGCAAGGGTTACACGATTGAAGCAACCTTAATCCACGATCCACGATTGAAAAATGTTCCAAGATATATCTATGATGGTGAATAGTATTGGATTGATAAATTTAAGGTCATCCATCCAACTCTCAGAGAGAGAAACACAACACATCCTTACTAGATCAGAATTATCGAGGAAACTGAGATGGTTATAAAAGCAGATGAGGGAGAAAGTGACTTCTATCGCTTCAAAGACTTTTTAGACAATAAAAATGGCAGAAAGTTAGACGGTTCATCTTTTGGTAAGTCCATTCACTTTACCAAATTTCTAATTCGTTTTCCTGATCATATTTACATATATTAATTTTAACATATATTTATTGATATTATTACAATATATATGTATATGGATTTATAATTGATGTGAAGCATAAACCTAGCGATGGTAGTGCCAACGGTTATGATGAAGTACTCTTTACTCTTATCAATGGCAGGTACAATTTTTGGTTGTTACATCTCCATATGTTCTTATTGATTTTTACTCCATCAATTAAGATAATAACCTTAGTAATATTTTTAAAAAAAAATAGGAATGACAAGCTCAAGTGTTTTGCAAAAGGATTGTATGCTAAGTATTTCATGTATTGTTGGAGATTAAAAGGATGCCATCTCACATACAAAACCGACGCAGTGTTTTGTGTTTTACGTTTTTGGAATGTCGGTGTTAATGGAGGTATGTCTCGATCTTAGATTTTATTGTACTAAATTCTATGATCAAATTTAATTGAACATTTAGACTATGATAGGGAAACCATGCATTTTCAATCGCAATGGCTCATCCAGGATCTTCATAAAACCAAACATTGCTGGCTTAGAAAATCACAAAACAAAGTAAGTTTTATTCATAAATATTTATAATCTCTTCTTAATATGTTCAGCTTTAAGATAAAGTGTTCATATATTCAGCTCTGAATTCGCGCCGTCGTATTACATAAGGAACCTGATGGGACATCATGATGAAGCCAATGGAACAATTGCATAAGGAGATCCAGGATAAAGTTGTTTTTTATAAGTGAAATCTATGCATCTACCTTTTTATGTATTAAACTCTAAGTGTTGTTGGACCATGTTCTTTTGTTTTGTTGTACTCTGGATTTTACCTCTCTTTAGATAATTATGTTTGGTATGTTTTTATAATCTATACAATCTCAATCCCGGAAACCTTTTATTGTATAATGAAATGCATATATGCATTACACTTATTACTTTCCACAATTGATTATAAAATTTATCTAACTAATTAATCTACTAATTAACCTAATTATAGGTGAATTATATCTTAGAAACTAAATTAGGAATAAACATCTTTTTAATTACTATTGTAATTAAACGCAATCACAACAACTAACAAAATTATCTTTTTTCCTCTCATTCTATGCAAACAGGGTTTTTATACTTTCTACTATCCACAGTTTTTCTAAACATACTGTTAAATCATTGAATATGACACGGAGGAAAGATGAAAGTGAGAACAAAACTCCTAAACCTCCACAATTTTCAAACTTAGAGAAGAAATTTCAGATAACTCCATCTTCTGAAAAAGAAAATCCATCACAGCCATTTCTTGGATCTAAAAATACAGTTCCTATTAAATCTGCACTTCGTCGAGTGTTGAAGGATATTACAAATATCACTGAAAGTAATAAAAGTTTTAGCAAATCTACACAGCAGCCAGAGAGGAGGTCAACATGTGACAAAAATGGGAAAAAATTGCTTTAACACCATCCACTTCAAGAAAAAAACTCCGTGGTATGTAACTCTTTACTATATATATATATATATATATTGTACATAATAATCTAAGAACATCAATTCAAATCATTTTTTATTGTTTGTCAGGTCCTGTTGATGCATCTCCTAAAAATATTGGATCTAATAATACAGTCCCTATCACTTCTGTATACGGTCGTCTGTTGAAGGATTTAACAAAAATAAGTGACAGTAATACAAGTGTTATCATATCTACAGAGCGGTCACAAAGGAGGTTAACATATGAAAATGCTATCGGAATCAATAAACTAACACCATCGGCTTCAAGAAAAATCCTCCATGGTATGTACCTCTTAATTATAGATTATAGAAAATTATTTAACTCCATTAATCCATAGTATTTCTTATGTTGCTAAGATTCTGGATATGCACCTCCTACCAATAATGATTTTGGAGATTTTGATACACCTAATGTATGCATTTTTCCAATCCGGCATTTGTCGTCTCTTACAAATAAATCAAGGATCAGTCCATATTCAATATGTTCTATTTACGTATATTCATATAATATTTTTATATATTGCATACTTTATAATTTAGTTCTAATACACATATTTTTTAAACATAATATATATATACAGGCAATGGATCAAATTTGTCAGAAATCATTGACACTCCAAGCAGTGATTCTGTAAATACTAATCAAGCAGGCAATATAAATAAAGGAGTTACCTTGAATATCTTTACTCAAAATACAACTCATTTGTTGCTACCAAGTATCATAGATCCAAGTGACAACATCAGTAAAAAACAACAAACTAGATTCGGTAAACAATTTTATTTCCAATTATTTAGTGTGCTTAGTAATCTATTCTAATCAAAATCTCAAAAAAGTGTTTATTTTACTAACCCCCTATTTTTAAAACCATGCAAATTAAGTGTTTCTTCAACTTATCCTTCTGAGGATAACAATACTATCAGTAAATTCAGAGATTTGGATAACACATCTGATCAAGAAGAGAACTCAGAACTTGAGGATTTTGTTAGTGGTATAGTACGGGATTGTCTCTACTAATTTTCACTCAATACTTATTCAATTCATTATATATATCTAATGAATGTTGTTTGTCAGATGATTCAGAAGCTGAATATGAACAACAAGTCTTTGATTGTAATAGTCAAGAAGATGAACCTGATGACCCATCTGATGCTAATGATTCTGACTCTGATTCAGAGCCGATTTCACAAACTATTGAAGATAAACAAAAAGATGCTAAATGTCGTTATGAGTTCCTAAACCTTTTTGATGAGGCTTTTCAAAAGGTGTTTGGTAAACCTAAATCAACTGTCAAGACAATATAAATTTCATGGAGAAATAGAAGACAAAGAACCCAAAAGACGGTATAGTTAGCACAATTTTGTTTTTTTCTATATCGGATAGTGAGTTTCGAACATATTTAATAAACAGATTTTTTTGATAAATTCAGCTTATGATGATGACAGTGATCCTATCCATACATGTAAGGATTATGGTGCTATTTTTTGGTATGGTGAAAGATTAAATCGGAGGAAGAATACAAAAACACCAACATATAGTGGATGCTGCATACATGGACAAATTCAACTACCGACGTTGAAAGAATCTCCAGCTTTGCTGTTGTGGTTAGGCCTGGGCATTTGGGTGTTCGGGTCGGGGTCAGGTTCGGGTAATTCGGGTTCGGGTTTTTCGGGTTTACGAATATAGGATCCGCACAGGTGTTCACATAATTTCGGGTCGGGGTTAGGTTCGGTTCCTCTCGAGTTCGGGTTTTGAGTATTGACTTTAAGAAACCTGTAATGTATCCAAAATATATTCGGTTATCGATAGTACCTACTTGAACATATCCAAAGTACCCACAAAAACCTGAAATGTACCTATAAAACCCGAATAACCCGAAAAACAAATGCAACTGCATAACATGAAATCTTAACAAAGAAAGAAGAATCATGTCTCGCAAATGAAACTTAAACATCCCAACAAAGCAAACGAAACTGCATAACATGTCTTAAAATCTTAAACATCCCAACAAAGCAAACAAAACTTAAACTTCATAACAAAGAAAAGCATGTCTCGCAAATGAAAGAAAAAAAGAAAGAAGAATCATCCCAGCATGTCAGCCTTTAACACATTGTCCATAGATCATGACCTGTTACATCAAACCAAACATTTTAAAAACTAAACCTCACTTGAAAGAACAAAAATATGTAAGAGCTGAACTTACCACCAAGTATAATGTCTCCTCATGAGTCTCGGAGTTCTAGTTGTTTTCATTTTGAAATTCTGAAAACAAACAAAAACAAATGTTAGTAAACTGTTACAACTGAAAAAAAAAACAGACTTAATAGTTCAATATAATCGGATTACTTACCTTTCTGAAGACTATCAAATAGTTCAATATCAGCAAGGATATGTGAGTTTGCAAGGCAATCTTTTTCATTAATCTTCATATCTTGTTTCATCCATCGCTCAGTGCACATCAACACCTCCACCATGTAATGAGTTAAACAGCTCCTATGAGGCTCAATGATTCGACCACTAGTGTTGAAAGCACTTTCAGAGGCGACAGAGGACACTTGCATTGCAAAAACATCCTTTGCAATTTCAGATAAAACAGGGAACTTCTGACTATTGAGTCTCCACCAACACAAAACATCCCATTCTATTCCAGGAAGGGTTTTAGGAGTCTCTATAGCATCCTTGAGATAAATATCCAACTCATCCTTTGTTTCATCATCAAGTCCATTTTCCTTAACCATTTCAGTGTAAGCATTGTCCATCCTTTCAAACTCTGAGATTTCTTCTGCAAAGTCACTTGAGACTGATTCAAATATAAACTGATCTTGTGTAGCACCAGAAGAAGATGGAATCGATTGAGATGATTGTGTGCTTGATCCTTTGTAGTTGACACTATATTCCTTGAACATATCCTTCATGATATCAAGAACAGATGTGCTCATACCCTTAACTTCTTGACTATCTTTTCCATAGAGTTTGTCAAAGCACATCTTAGCAAACTGCATTTTCTGTCTAGGGTCGAACACACTAGCAACAATCAACATCTTGTTAATATTCTTGATCCCTTCCCAATACTTAGTAAACTTCTCTCTCATTTCAATCGCCATTTTGCTTAGTTCAATATCATAACTATTGCTCAAAGTCGTGAGATTATTCTCTATAGTGACAATTTCACCATAACACTTGTATGAACAAGTCTTAGTCGAAGCTGAGACAACCAAAGTAGCAGTGTAGAACAAGCCAAGAAACTTCACTAACCTCTCTATTGCCCTCCAATCCATGTAAAAAGGTGGTCCTTTCCATTTCACCCCATCGACAAATTCCAGGAAGTAGTCATTATATAACTTGTCTTCATCCTCCATCTTCTGGAAAGCCAACCTAAACTTCATGGCTCTTGTCAACATCAAGTATGTAGAATTCCACCTTGTCTTCATATCCATTGGCAAACTCCCCCTAGTCATCTTCCCTGAAACAACCTTTTGCTCAAATGAGTCACATCTTGGACCTGAAGACCGAACATACTGCACTCCATTACGAACAGCTGCCACATTATCACCCACTTCAGACAAACCATCCCTAACAATCAAGTTGATGATATGAGCACAACACCTCATGTGCAAGTAAGTCCCATCTAAAACTAAAGAATCATGCCTCAATAACTTAAATTCTTCAACAAACTTCTTCAATCCATTACTGTTGGCAGTTGCATTGTCGACTGTAATGGTGAATAACTTCTCTATGCCCCAATCAGCAAGACATTCAAGTAAAACATTTGATATTGTGTTGCTCTTGTGATCCGTGATATGCTTAAATCCAAGAATCAACTTCCTTAAGCGCCATTCTGCATCCAAAAAATGCACAGTAATCACCATGTAACTAGCTCGTGTAACTTTAGCAGTCCATATGTCAGTAGTAAGAGACACTCTATGCTGCTGAGAAGATAGCCAAGCCTTCAAAGATGCTTTCCTGGCCAGATACATCTGAATTATATCTCTACTAGCTGTTCTTCTTGAATGAGGTTTGAATAAATTACACTTGTTGCAAAAATGTCTCCAAGCCATACACTCAATAAACGCAAGTGGCAATTCTGCCAAAACAAGCATTTCATTTGAAGCCTCTCGGAAGACACTCTCTGTTAGTCTTCCATCTTGCAGCTTTCCATCATCACTAATAACAGCTTGTATCCGACGCCCTTTCCATGCCTTGTACGGTTTACATGTATCCAAATGCTTCTTCAAGTTTGAAGTCCCTTGTTTAGTTGGACATACAAGGGACTTCTTGCAATAGTGACAATCATTCAGATTCAGATTCTTCTCTTGTCTCGTGAAATGGTTCCAGACTTCAGACCATTGAACAGGTACCTTCTTAGGTTTACCACCATCATCATCACCTCGTGGAGCTTCTTTCCTCTTCCCTTTACTTTTATCACTTGGCGGAGGCATCTTACACCTATCTCCTTGTCCTTCTCCTTGTCCTTCTCCTTGTCCTTGTGTGTTCTCATCATTGGCATCGTGGTTGTTCGAAGAATCCATCTACAACATTTCAAAAGATAATCGGATTAAAACATGTATGATACTCCACAACAACATCACTCAACATTACATTCGGTCCAATATACAAGAAACCCCAAACTCTCAACATTATATCACATTACAACCAATCCAATATACAAGAAAACCCCAAAAATCTCCAAAGGAAAAAAAAAAAAATTGGTTCTTTCTTCTTGTAGCATCGATCGTGTCCTGAAAGGGATTGGAAAATACAACTTTGTTCTTTCAAAACACAATATTTTGTCTCAACTAGAGATACTAGCTTGACTCCAACAAGTTCATCAAAAGAAAAGAACAGAATCAAACCAGATCCAAGTTGATCACCTTCTACAAGGCCTGCGAAGTAAATAATATGATTTGGAATCTCAAACCAATATGTTAAAATCAGGTTATATATGTGAGAAGCTGAGAGCACATGTGGAGATGATAAACACTAATGCTTTGCTTCTTCTTATTGGATTACTTTTGCTTTTTAACATCTTTTGGATAATTATATAATTCAATCAGTTGAACTAAAATTCTAAATTAACAAAACAAAGAAGAAAGAGGAGAAGAAACACCTATGAACAAAACATGTATGATAATATACAATGATATTTTTATTCAATAAATGAAACAACAAGAAAGATCAGAGAGGGTGACTATCACACGGTTAGTAAAACAACAAACTTATCGATATAATAAAGAAGAAGCAAACAGCAAACCTATCACACGGTTAGTGACTATCACACTAAAGAAGAAGCATCAACTTGGAATCAATATAATAAAAACGAAGGCAAAAGTCTCTACCAGAATTCTGGGTTTGTAAACAAAACAGCAAACTTATCGAAATTTTTTCATGATTTAAGATATTACTAATTTACCACATTAAGCTATTGAGGGTTGACTTACAAGCCAATTTAGTCTTTTATACCTAAAATGCTTCTCCAGAGTCGATTGCCGTGTACTCTTAAATTAAAATATGTAAACATTTCAAGGTATAATAGCTTGTTCAAGCAATAAGAAAATAATCATATTAGATACAGTTCGAGGGAGGCTACTGATTGAGATTAAGGAAGAGAATTCGACCCTAAAGATCAAAACTAATGTGAATCAAACAAGTACAAATTCGACCCCAGAAAAACAAGTACAAAACAAGTATCAATTAAAATCACAACAGGTTCACGTTCAAGTAAATTAATCAAGAGAGCTTCAGACAGAAAACAATCAATAATTAAAAAAAAAAAAAAAGAGGAGAATGAAACTTACGAGTTCTAGCTGCTATGAACGGAGAACGCAAAGATGAGACTAACAGCGGAATTAGGTTTTGGAGATCCAATTTGAGAGTTTTGGTTTATAAAAGCCAAAGATTCTTGAAATCGGACAAAAAATTGGCAACTTCGACATGATTATGCAAAGTAAAGAAGATTCACAAGGATTCAAGGAGAGGAGATTAAGGCAAACGGAAATATGGCAATATATGTGATATCATGTACAAATGTGTTCTCGGGTTCAAACAGATACCGTCGATTCCTCAGGTTCGGTTCGGGTAATACCCGATACCTGTGGGTATTTGAAAACAAAAACCAAGTGGTTACTAATACAAAAGCGGGTCGGGGTCGGGTTGGGTTTTACGGTTCAGGGTCGGGTCGGTTCCTCGGGTTCGGTTTATTTGCCCAGGCCTAGTTGTGGTTATTAACATCTGACGATGACTTAGCCAAACATTTCCGAGAAAATATCAGAGCTTATAACATGATATTCTCATTTACCTCTATAGGAGGTAAAGTCGATCGTTCAGTAAAGAAAGGTCGAGGCCCTTCTATGTTTGCTCAGCAAAGTGGAAATTATCATCTAATGGGTTCTTTGAAACCCAAACCTGGCAACTATCCAAAGTTTCAACAATTATATATTGTTGATAGTGAAAATGAAGTAGCAAACTGAATGAATATAATGAGGTAATTCTATATCCAAAATATTATTTGTCAAATAATTTTTCATTTTATGAATTTACACAATTTGATCCTTTCTTATCCTAATTTTATTCTCAGTAAAGGTAAAGATGATGAGAATCCATCCGAAAAGAGAAAGTTCAAAGAGGAAATTGTTGAAAAATTACATAAGATGTTGAATGAGATAAATCCTTACGTACAACATTTTCGTTATGCAAGAGATAGGTTTGCTTTGGAAAAAGAAAAAGCCAATTTCCATATGCGAATCGTGTCTACACATGAGAAAGATGGCACCAAATATAACTTGCCTACTGCTTCTGAAGTTGCTGCATTGATACCTGGAGATTTCAATGACGAAATGAATAAGTGTGATATAGTGGTTGAAATGCAATCTGGTAAGTTGAAAAGAATTCATGAGTGTCATATATCTTATCTTGCTCTGCAATATCCTCTTTTATTCCCACTCGGTGAAGATGGATACACATTGGGTTTAAAAAAGATGGTTAAAAAAGGATCAAAGAAGAAGAAGCGAAAGGATATAAGTATGAGGCAGTGGTACGCGTATAGGCTACACGAGAGGACAGATGAGAAACATATATTATTTCGGTCTAAGCATTTATTTCAGCAGTTCTTGGTTGATACGTATACTATGATTGAGTCTAATCGTCTCCGATACCTAAAAAAAAACCAGAAGAAATTAAGGAGTTCAAACATAGAGGAGGTTCAGCAAGCAGCGGATGATGGAGAAAACGATCTCACAAATTGTGGTAATAGAGTTGTTATTCCACCTTCTTTCACCGGTGGACCAAGTTATATGAGGCAAATTTATTTGGATGTTATGGCTACATGTAAACATTTCGGTTTCCCAGACCTTTTTATAACTTTCACTCGCAACGCGAAGTGGCCAGAAATCACAAGATTCGTCAACCAGAGAAATTTGAAAGCTGATGATCGACCTGGCATCATTTGCAGGATTTTTAAGCTGAAACTAGAGAACTTTATGGATGATTTAACTAAAAACATATATTGGGCAAAACAGTTTCAGGTAAATCTCTTCGACTAATATCTTACATGTTAAAATTTTTTAAATATTTTTCATTGAAAATGCTTAAATTTATAAACATTATGTTTTGCAGCTATTTATCAGATTGAGTTTCAGAAAAGAGGTCTTCCTCATGCTCATATTATTGTTTGGATGGATAAAAAAGATAAGTTCCCAACAGCTGATCATATCGACAAGATAATTTCTGCTGAAATTCCAGATAAAGATGAAGATCCAGAACTCTACGAAGTTGTCAAAGAATGTATGATTCATGGTTCATGTGGAAGTGCGAATATGAACTCTCCGTGTATGGTTGGAGGAAAATGTTCAAAGTTCTATCCTAAGGAGTTTGTTGATACAACAAACTTAGACAGAGATGGATATCCAATTTATAGGAGGAGGGATGATGGTCGTTTTATAGACAAGAATGGTTTCAAGTGCAACAATACATATGTTGTCCCATACAACAGAAAATTTTTTCTAAAGTACCGAGCTCACATTAACGTTGAATGGTGTAACCAAACTGGATCGGTCAAGTACTTATTTAAGTATGTGCATAAAGGTCAAGATCGTGTTACTATATCTGTTGAGGCCGGTCAAGAAGAGGATGAAACAGAGTATACCTCCGACGGTGTCAATATTAACTCATCAAAAAAAAGGATGATGTTCAAGATTTCTTTGACTGCAGGTTTATCTATATTACATTCTAAAACATGTTTAAATAGTTTTATAAGATGATACCCCGTCATATGAACTGAATGATATTTTCCGCATGTGAAGCTTTCTGGAGGACGAATCGTGTATCCTATACACTATAGAACAACACTTGTTGTCAAACTTACATTCCATGAGGAATGTGAGCAACCTGTTTTCTACAAAGATGGCGACAAGCCAACTACCGTATTAAATCGCCCAACTCTTGATCACACGATGTTTACCGCTTGTTTTCAGTTGTGTCTAAGGGATGAGGAAGCAAGAAAGCTTACATATAAACAGATTCCAAATAAATACATCTATGATAAAAAGGAGAAAGAGTTTTGTCCGAGAGGTAGAACTGGTTTCTCTATTGGGCGAATCAATTATGTGCCACATAATTTAGAAGATTCCTACCATCTTCGAAGGTCCTACCAGTTTCAACGACATCAAAACTGTCAAAGGTGTTGTTTATAAAACCTATAAAGAGACATGTTTTGCTCTAGGTTTGCTAAAGATGACAAAGAGTATATTGAAGGCATAAAGAAAGCTAATTTTTGGTGTTCATCAAAGTTTTGTCATATCTGAAAGTTTAACTTCTCCTAAAACTGTATGGGAAGAAACATGGAAAATCCTTGTAACGCCCGCGAACCAATTTGTGTATTTTTGGTGTGGGTGTCGATCGACACCCTTGGTGGCATCGATCGACACCATGTTTTTCCGGTTTGGTCGGGTTTGATTTAATTGCCGAATTGGTTCGGTTTGGTTTGATTTAAAACCCTAATCGTGTGTTAAGTGTCTGGGACGAAAGAAGGGTTTCAGAAAGTCTCATTTTGTCGCCGTTGAGTGAAAAGAAAGAGAGAAAAGAGAGGAAAACGTTTCTGGGATTTTCTGGGCTTGTTCTTGGAGTTTTTGGAGAGATCTGAAGCTGTAGGAGGGTTATATGTTGCTGGAAACGAAGGGGGAGCTTCTGGAGGTGTTGTTTTCCACGTTTCTCAATCCAATCTTCCTGTTCTTGAGGTGAGTGCATGACCATGGCTTATCTAAGCTAAGATCTCTAGATTCTATGTGATTTGGTGCTTATGTGGTTGTTTCTTTGAGTTCTCTATGATATTTCGTTGCTGTCTGGGCTGGGTTTGTCTTCTGAGAGTGCAAGGAGCAGATTGGAGAAGCTTGGAGGCGAGATTCGGAGTTTCTGATCGAGGGAAATCGCTACTCGGCATCGGTGTCGGTCGACACCAATTGGGGTGTCGGTCGACACCAACGCGAGGACGGCTCGGGACTTTAGCGAGTGTCGAACGATGCCATGTGGAGGTGTCGGTCGATGCAAACTAGGGTTTTCGGGAGTGTCGGGCAGGGTGTCGGTCGCCACCAGTTTGGTGTCGGTCGACACCAGATAGTCAGTGTCGATCGACACCATCTGGTGTCGGTCGACACCCCTTGTTCAGTTACGATGGTCGTTGCATGCTATGTATATTGCCTGGTTTGTTTTATTGATTGTTGTTTGTGGCATGTAGAGATCTTATTGCTTGTGTGTATAGCCCAGTAGATGGGAGGATTGCCTCACTGAGTGTTTATCAAATACTCATGCATCTCCATTTGTGTTTGTGGTGCAGGTAAAGGCAAAGTGTGATCGTGGAATCAAAGGCAATGAAGATGAGGATGTTCTAGGGACTTGATTGTATGGTTATCTGGCATTGTTAGGTTGCTAGAATTGAGTCTTAGAGCATTGTTAGGATTGCTGGTTGTTTGATTTATGTTGTTTGGGATTAATGCTGGATATTACTTATTTGGTTATTGGATATTGTTTTATTTGTTATTTATTGGTATGTGGTTCCGCTGTTGGATTGTGAATGTGGTTAGGTGGCTAGTGGGTATGGGACCACTAGTTGTAGTTATTTAATTATATTATTATTTATTATTTATTTATTAAAAAAAAAAAAACGGGAAGGGTTGTTTCATTTTGGTATCAGAGCCCTTACGGTTCTAGGACTAGGGTTCATTGTGCTTTTGCTATTGATGTTTAGGATTCCATGTTATGATTGATTGTGTGAGTCGGTCAATTGAGTGTGGCATGAAGTCCTAGAACATCCTCTTCGAGCCTGATTGTGATTCCACGGTAAGTTGTTTTTTTGTGTATTAGAATTATTGTTTGCTTAGCCTCCTGTTCTTGAGATGGTTAGAGGTGAGGATGCTGTTTGTCGCGGTCGTGGTCGTGGTCATGGGCGTGGTCGTGGTCGGGGACGAGGTCAGGTTCCTGAGGCCAGTGTGAGTGTGACCCAGAGCATGGCCAGCGAGGAGGTGGCGGAGTCACAGGTTCATCCTAGTGTGTCTGGAGACCAGGCTGGTTTGGGTGACGGCAGGGCGGATGGGCCCGGTGTCGGTCACGGTGTTGCCCCGGGTGTGAGGGTTGCAGCTGCGGGTGCTCCGGGCAGGGAGGATGTCTTGATGGACTTGCTAGCTCAGGTAGCTCAGGCTTTGCAGCGACTTCCAGCAGTTGTGCCGCCAGTGGTTGGTGGGCAGGATCCAGTAGTGCCGCCAGTGGTTGGTGGGCAGGATCCAGTAGTGCCGCCAGTGGTTGGTGGGCAGGATCCAGTAGTGCCGCCAGTGGGTGGTGGACAGGTTCCAGTGGTGCAGCCTGCAGCGGGTTTGCAGGCAGGTGTGCAGCCGGGGGCCGAGGTAGTGGATGCTCAGTATGTGCGGATGATGGAGCAGCTGCGGCATGTGGGAGCAGGGTATTTCTCGGGAGGTACCGATCCGAGCGTAGCGGATGAGTGGAGAGAGCGGATGGAGGATATTTTCCTTTCGCTTAGGTGTCCCGACCGGTACAGGGTGGATCTGGCAGTGTTTTACTTGTCAGGAGATGCTCGTGTGTGGTGGAGGTCGGTGACAGCACGGAGGGTGCAGAGGGGTATGTCTTGGGGAGATTTTGTGGGGGAGTTTAACTCCAAGTATTTTCCTCAGGAGGCTCTTGATCGTATGGAGGCACGGTTCTTGGGTCTGACTCAGGGGAACCGTACAGTGCGGGAGCTGGATGCAGAGTTCAGTCAGCTTGTGGGGTATGCAGGCAGGGCATGGGAGCTAGAGGCGGCTCAGGTGCGGAGGTTTTTGTTGGCTCTGCGGGATGATTTGAGGACTCGATGCAGAGTGAGGAGCTATGCTACGAGAGCAGAGCTGGTTGAGGTTGCAGCTGGGATAGAGGATGACTTGAGGTCACAGGTGGTTGTGGTCAGTTCTTCGGTGCAGCCACAGCAGTCTCAGCCGCTTCCTGTTCCTAGCAAGGGCGGCAAGCCTGCGCAGGGGCAGAAGAGGAAGTTCGATGTTATGCAGAGATCGAGGCACGGGGGTGCGAAGTGCTTTGGGTGTGGTAGTAGGGACCACAAGGTGTCTAGCTGTCCACAGAGAGGTGAGCAGCAGGCAGTGACGGAGCAGCGGGCAGTGACAGATACTCGGGTGTGTTACTACTGCAGAGAGACGGGGCATATCAAGCCTCGTTGTCCCAAGTTGCAGCAGAGGGCGGTAGCGGTGTTGCAGGCTGGAGCTCAGCCAGGGGTGCAGCAGGGTGTGCAGCATGGTGTGCAGCCGGTGGGTTGGATTGAGCCGACGACTCAGGTGTACTCGACTCAGGAGCCCGGTGGCACTAGTGCAAGAGCGATCACAGGTATAACCTCTGAGATTCGAACTTAGTCAATTCAATTATTCAGATTATATTTGTTTTTGTTTGTGGTCAAGTGTTAGGTTCTCAACACATGAGGTTTGTGTAGGGACCTTGTTGGTGGGCGGGTTTAAGTCCCATGTTATGTTTGATTCTGGAGCTTCTCATAGCTTCATTACTCCAGAGTGTGCCGTGAGTGCGGGGATCAGAGGGGATTCTGGAGAGCGATCAGGAGTGGTCAGAGTTGCTGGAGGCAAGTTCCTGAGGGTTATTGGACGAGCTGGAGGAGTTGATATTCAGATCGCAGGAGAGTCATGGCCAGCGGATTTGCTTATCAGTCCAGTGGAGTTGTATGACGTCATTCTTGGTATGGATTGGTTGCATCGGTATAAGGTGCATTTGGATTGCTATCGGGGTAGAGTGGAGTTTGAGCGTCCAGGAGGGAAGTTGGTTTTTCAGGGTATTAGACCGACTTCGGGGAGTCTCGTGATCTCAGCCGTTCAGGCAGGGAAGATGATCGAGAAGGGCCGTGAGGCCTATCTGGTTACTATATCTATGCCAGAGTCAGTGGGGAAGTCTACGGTTAGCGGTATTCCGGTTGTGGAGGACTTTGAGGATGTGTTCCAGTCATTGCAGGGATTACCACCATCTCGGTCGGATCCTTTTACCATTGAGCTGGAACCGGGGACGATGCCGTTATCCAAGGCTCCTTACAGGATGGCTCCAGCAGAGATGGCAGAGCTGAAGAAGCAGCTGGAGGATTTGTTGGGCAAGGGTTTTATCCGTCCTAGTTGTTCACTGTGGGGAGCTCCGGTGTTGTTTGTTAAGAAGAAGGATGGGAGTTTTCGGTTGTGTATTGACTACCGGGGTTTGAACCGAGTTACTGTGAAGAACAAGTACCCTCTCCCGAGGATTGATGAGTTGTTGGATCAGTTGAGGGGTGCTACTTGGTTCTCCAAGATCGACTTGGCTTCAGGTTATCATCAGATTCCTATTCATGAGGCAGATGTGAGGAAAACAGCCTTCAGGACGAGATATGGGCACTATGAGTTTGTGGTGATGCCGTTTGGGTTGACAAACGCGCCAGCTGCGTTTATGAGATTGATGAACAGCGTGTTCCAGGAGTTTCTGGACGTGTCAGTCATCATTTTCATCGACGACATCCTGGTATATTCTAAGAGTCCTGAGGAGCATGCAGTACATCTGAGAGCAGTGTTGGAGAAGCTGCGGGAGCAGAAGTTGTTTGCTAAGCTGAGTAAGTGCAGTTTCTGGCAGCGTGAGATGGGGTTCTTGGGTCATATTGTTTCAGCTGAGGGAGTTTCAGTGGATCCAGAGAAGATTCAGTCCATCAGGGAGTGGCCGAGGCCGCAGAGTGCCACTGAGATTCGGAGTTTCCTGGGGTTAGCAGGTTACTACAGGAGGTTTGTTCGGGGTTTTGCGAGTATGGCTCAGCCGATGACTAAGCTTACAGGGAAGGATGTCCCGTTTGTGTGGTCACCAGAGTGTGAGGCAAGTTTTGCAAGTCTCAAGCAGATGTTGACTACCATGCCGGTGTTAGCATTGCCTGAGCAGGACGAGCCTTATGTTGTGTATACAGATGCTTCTAGAGTGGGGTTGGGTTGTGTACTTATGCAGCAGGGGAAGGTTATAGCTTATGCTTCGCGGCAGTTGCGGAAGCATGAAGCTAATTATCCTACTCATGATTTGGAGATGGCAGCAGTGATCTTTGCTCTTAAGATTTGGAGATCCTATCTGTATAGTGGGAAGGTACAGGTATTTACAGATCACAAGAGTCTGAGGTACATTTTTACTCAGCCTGAGCTGAATTTGAGGCAGAGGCGTTGGATGGAGTTAGTAGCGGATTATGATTTGGACATAGCTTACCATCCTGGTAAAGCTAATCTGGTTGCAGATGCCTTGAGTCGGAAGCGGGTGGCTTCGGCTCAGGAGCAGGATATGGAGGTGTTGGTAGGTGAGATTAGTGCATTGAGTTTGTGTGCTATCTCACAAGAACCTTTGGGTTTGGAGGCAGTTGATAGAGCAGATTTGTTGAGCAGAGTGAGGTTAGCTCAGGAGAGTGACGAGGGGCTGGTGAATGCCTCTAAGGCTGCGGGTGCAGAGTATCAGGTTTCTGCCAATGGTACTATCCTTGTGCATGGTCGGATCTGTGTGCCCAAGGGTGAGGAATTGAGGCAGGAAATACTGAGAGAGGCTTATTCGAGCAAGTTCTCTATTCATCCAGGAGCGACCAAGATGTACCGTGACCTCAAGCGGTACTATCACTGGGTCGGGATGAAGAAGGACGTAGCTGATTGGGTGGGGAAGTGTGATACTTGCCAGCTGGTGAAGGCGGAGCATCAGGTTCCTGGTGGTTTGTTACAGAGTTTACCCATTCCAGAGTGGAAGTGGGATTTGATCACGATGGACTTCGTGGTAGGTTTACCTGTGTCGAGGACGTTTGATGCTATTTGGGTCATTGTGGACCGTTTGACTAAGTCCGCGCATTTTCTGGCCATCAAGAAAACTGATGGAGCAGCGGTTTTGGCCAAGAAGTACGTGAGGGAGATAGTCAGATTGCACGGGGTGCCTGCTAGTATTGTGTCTGATAGAGATTCCAAGTTCACTTCAGTGTTCTGGAAGGCATTTCAGGCGGAGATGGGCACGAAGGTGCATATGAGTACAGCCTATCATCCTCAGACTGATGGTCAGTCAGAGAGGACGATCCAGATTTTGGAGGATTTATTGAGGATGTGTGTGCTGGATTGGGGTGGTCATTGGGCAGATCACTTGAGCTTGGTGGAGTTTGCTTATAACAACAGCTACCAGGCTAGTATTGGGATGGCTCCTTATGAGGCCCTGTATGGGAGGCCGTGTCGTACACCTTTATGTTGGACTCAGGTGGGGGAGAGGAGCATATTTGGTGCAGATTTTGTTCAGGAGACCTCAGAGAAGATTCGGGTTTTGAGGCTGAACATGAAGGAGGCTCAGGATCGGCAGAAGAGCTATGCTGATAAGAGGAGAAAGGATCTTGAGTTTCAGGTTGGTGATAGAGTGTACCTCAAGATGGCCATGTTGCGGGGTCCGAACAGGTCATTGACAGAGACTAAGTTGAGTCCGAGGTACATGGGTCCGTTCAGAGTGGTTGAGCGGGTGGGACCAGTGGCATACCGGCTGGAGTTGCCTGAGGTTATGCGTGCGTTCCACAAGGTATTTCATGTGTCGATGCTGAGGAAGTGTCTTCACGAGGGTGATCAGTTGTTGGCTAAGATTCCTGAGGATCTTCAGCCTAACATGACTATAGAGGCGAGACTAGTGAGGGTGCTCGAGAGGAGAGTCAAGGAACTTCGGAAGAAGAAGATTCCTTTGATGAGAGTCCTGTGGGACTGTGACGGAGTAGAGGAGCAGACTTGGGAGCCCGAGGCGAGGATGAAGGCAAGGTTTAAGAAGTGGTTTGAGAAGCAGACCGCGACTTGAGCTTGTCTAGCCGGGTCCGAGTTGTAGTCCGTGGCTGGAGCGGGTACGGAGTATTCCAGCCCATCTCTCTTGATATTTGGTCGCTTAGGGGTGGTTGGTTGTGCGACTAAGTATCAAGATGAGGTGGTGCTCGGGATGCAGGTTGTTGGCTCCGGTTGTTGTATTTTTGGTTTTTGTGATGTAATTTCGTTGAGATTGTAATGATTATGACATTTTTGAGATTAATAAGATGAGTATTTTTCTTTATGTTTGACTGTGGTTGTCATAGGAAAAGAGAAATGCTCGGGTTTCTATTTTGGAAAGTTTCCATAAATAGAAAGTTTCCACAAAAGAAAGGTTTCCATAAATAGAAAGTTTCTAAAATGGGAATGTTTTGTGGAAATGTGAGGTAGATCTAGCCGGGAGATACTCGTTGGCATCAGTGTTTGTTTTTGCTCAAGGCCGTGCGAGCCTAACTCACATGATACCGATAGCTCGATGGACTTTGTGGCCAGAGAGTGGGAGTGGTATGTTGCTTCGGATGACGATCCGAGAGCGCGCTTGAGGGTGACGACCCAAGAGCGGGATATGTGAGGCTCCCTGGATACCGTAGCTGTGAGCCGCGGCTCGGCAGTGAGCCGGTATGTCTCGAGGGTTGCGACCCGAGAGCGGGGGGAGTGGGCGCGTGAGACTCCCTGGATACCGTAGCTGTAGGCTGTAGCCTGGCAGTGAGCCGGTATGACTCGAAGGTTGCGACCTGAGAGCGGGGGGAGTGTGTGTGTGTGTGTGTGAGTGACTTCCTGGATGCCGTAGCTTAAGGCAGTTGGCCTGATAGCGAGCCGGCATGATTCGATGGTTGCGACCACGGACGGGGGAAGCACTGAGTTGTGAGCAAATAGTGTTTATGATGCGAGTATATTGGCTAGAGGGAGACCTCGAGGGTCAGTCGGAGGTGTGCGGGCTGTTGCGACAGTGGCACGGGAAACCTTGGCTGACGGTGTTTAGTCCGGTCTGGGGACGTGCGGGCCGTGCAGACGGTGGCACGGAGGTCCTTGGCAGATGGACGGTATTGCGGGATTCGGGGACGAATCCATATTGGTGGGGGAGAATTGTAACGCCCGCGAACCAATTTGTGTATTTTTGGTGTGGGTGTTGATCGACACCCTTGGTGGCATCGATCGACACCATGTTTTTCCGGTTTGGTCGGGTTTGATTTAATTGCCGAATTGGTTCGGTTTGGTTTGATTTAAAACCCTAATCGTGTGTTAAGTGTCTGGGACGAAAGAAGGGTTTCAGAAAGTCTCATTTTGTCGCCGTTGAGTGAAAAGAAAGAGAGAAAAGAGAGGAAAACGTTTCTGGGATTTTCTGGGCTTGTTCTTGGAGTTTTTGGAGAGATCTGAAGCTGTAGGAGGGTTATCTGTTGCTGGAAACGAAGGGGGAGCTTCTGGAGGTGTTGTTTTCCACGTTTCTCAATCCAATCTTCCTGTTCTTGAGGTGAGTGCATGACCATGGCTTATCTAAGCTAAGATCTCTAGATTCTATGTGATTTGGTGCTTATGTGGTTGTTTCTTTGAGTTCTCTATGATATTTCGTTGCTGTCTGGGCTGGGTTTGGCTTCTGGGAGTGCAAGGAGCGGATTGGAGAAGCTTGGAGGCGAGATTCGGAGTTTCTGATCGAGGGAAATCGCTGCTCGGCATCGGTGTCGGTCGACACCAGTTGGGGTGTCGGTCGACACCAACGCGAGGACGGCTCGGGACTTTAGCGAGTGTCGAACGATGCCATGTGGAGGTGTCGGTCGACGCAAACTAGGGTTTTCGGGAGTGTCGGGCAGGGTGTCGGTCGACACCAGATAGTCAGTGTCGATCGACACCATCTGGTGTCGGTCGACACCCCTTGTTCAGTTACGATGGTCGTTGCATGCTATGTATATTGCCTGGTTTGTTTTATTGATTGTTGTTTGTGGCATGTAGAGATCTTATTGCTTGTGTGTATAGCCCAGTAGATGGGAGGATTGCCTCACTGAGTGTTTATCAAATACTCATGCATCTCCATTTGTGTTTGTGGTGCAGGTAAAGGCAAAGTGTGATCGTGGAATCAAAGGCAATGAAGAGGAGGATGTTCTAGGGACTTGATTGTATGGTTATCTGGCATTGTTAGGTTGCTAGAATTGAGTCTTAGAGCATTGTTAGGATTGCTGGTTGTTTGATTTATGCTGTTTGGGATTAATGCTGGATATTACTTATTTGGTTATTGGATATTGTTTTATTGGTTATTTATTGGTATGTGGTTCCGCTGTTGGATTGTGAATGTGGTTAGGTGGCTAGTGGGTATGGGACCACTAGTTGTAGTTATTTAATTATATTATTATTTATTATTTATTTATTAAAAAAAAAAAACGGGAAGGGTTGTTTCAATCCTTTCAGAAGATACTGAGAGAAAAGAAAAACAGAGGAGACAACGTCCAGGTATATTTTTACTTCTATAGCTACCAGTAATTTTGCTATATATCATTGATTAAACATATGATAGCTTAATTTTATTTCTCTAACCATATGAGTAAATATTTTTTTGGCTAGACTTTTGTTTGTCAGACCTGGAAAAACAGAAATTGCTACTAAGAGAGTTACAGAAGCTATTGAAAAGAAATGGATGTTCATTGAAAAAATACAAGCTTATGCCACACATATCCCTTGAAGATGTAACATTGCCTAATCAGTTGATAATAGATAAACTCAACTACAACCGTGAGAATTTAGCAAAGAAACATGCTGGTTGGAAAAAGATGCTAACAGAAGAAGAGAAGAAGATCTATGATGAGATAATGGAAGCTGTAATTAATGACAAAGGTGGTGTATTTTTTTTATATGGATTTGGAGGAACAGGAAAAACATTTTTGTGGAAAGTATTGTCTGCAGCAATAAGATCAAAGAGTCATATTGTTCTCAATTCAGCATCTAGCGGTATTGCATCTCTACTGCTGGAAGGAGAAAGAACAGCTCACTCTAGGTTTGCCCTTCCTTTAAATCCAAATGAAACTTCTACTTGCAACATGTCACGGAGCTCAGAACTTGGTGCGTTGGTTAAAGAAGCAAAGTTAATCATATGGGATGAAGCTCCAATGATGAGTAAATACTGCTTTGAGACATTAGACAGAAGCTTGAAAGATATTATGAGGAGTAAAGAAGACAAATTGTTTGGAGGAAAAGTTGTTCTTTTTGGAGGTGATTTCAGAAAAATTCTTCTGGTTATTGTTGGCGCAGGAAGGGAAGTGATTGTCAATGCATCATTAAACTCTTCATACTTATGGAATCAGTGCAAAGTTTTAAGACTGACAAAGAATATGAGGTTGCTTCAAGACATTGGTAAACAAGAGGCCAACGAGATAGAATAGTTTTCAAAATGGATACTGGCAGTTGGAGAAGGAAAAATTAATGAGCCTAATGATGGTCTGTGTGAAATAGATATCCCACAAGAGTTACTTATTCCAGAGGGTTCCTATCCGTTAGAGTCAATCATCGAAGCTGTTTACGGAAAGAACTTTGCCACTCAAAAGGATCCTAAATTTTTCCAAGAACGAGCTATTCTTTGCCCTACCAATGAAGATGTCAATTTTATCAATGATGTCATGTTATCAAGTCTAAACGGTTAGTTCATCTTTATTCGTCCTTTATTTATTGTTAGTAATCCTTCAGACTTAATTCATCGGATTCATTTATTTAGGTTTTGTTTTTTCTTATGTTTTCAGCTGAAGAAAGAATTTATCTAAGTTCTGATTCAATTGACCCTCAAGATAAACGTGCAATGAAAAATAAGGTTTACTCACCAGATTTCCTTAATACCATTAAGGTTTCGGGTATACCTTATCATATGCTTCGTTTGAAAATAGGTTGTCCAATTATGTTAATGAGAAATATTGATCCGCATGGTGGTTTAATGAATGATACAAGACTGCAGATCACCCAAATGGCGGACCATGTTTTGCAAGCTCGGATTTTAACTGGTACGCGAGTTGGTAAGATAGTTCTCATACCTAGGATGTTGATATCACCATCAGATGCTAGGTTGCCTTTCAAAATGCGTCGAAGACAGTTCCCAGTGTCAGTTGCTTTTGCAATGACTATCAATAAGAGTCAAGGGCAATCTCTTGAAAATGTTGGTATATACTTGCCTAGACCCGTTTTCTCACATGGTCAGATATATGTAGCAATATCAAGGGTTAAATCAAAATCTGGATTGAAGATGTTGATAACAGATAGTGAGGGAAAACCTCAAACAAAGACAACCAATGTTGTTTTAAAGAAGTTTTCCAAAATCTTCATTAGGAAATGGAATGGTAATTAACCCCTAAATATTTGGTATATTATAATTTCGTTTGACTAATATATATGCTACTAACACTATAATTATTCTAATTTGGTCTACGGGTTAAATACAATAAATGGTTGAATGGGTTAAGGAAGGAATATGATACTTTCATGACTATATGTGATGTGAACGCCGGTCGGCTCGCGGTACGGATGGAACTTGGGTTCCTCGAGATGGCTGGTGAATCGGAAACTTTCCTTGGACAAGACGGTGGGGAACGAAAGAGGAGATGAAACGAACGATGGAAATGGAAAATGGAGGCAAACCAACGAACGGATTGAAAGTTCAAGCTTTGGCCTTGTTATGGTCGAGCGGCTACGGGAGGCTGCGAGCGGCTACGATGCGGAACGAAGGTGGTTGCGAGCGGCTAGGAGAGGCTGCGAGCGGCTACAATGCGGAACAAAGGTGGTTGCGAGCGGCTACGAGAGGCTGCGAGCGGCTACAATGCGGAACGACATTGGTTGCAAGCGGTTACAAGATGATGGAAACGAAGGTGGATCGATGCGACAACACACGGGAGATGGCACGACCCGTGATACGGTCGGACTAGAAGGTCTCGAACCCGGTTCGCGAACCTTCTAGGATTTCTCTGGAGCCAAGTCCTGGACTTGGGCGGAAGAGAGGAGTGAGACGAGAAACAAAGATTCTCTCTTTGGGAATTTTAATTCTTATTCAAGTCTAAGTTTTACAATGAGGGTTTAGGCCTTTATATAGGGAGGCTTACATATGGGAGTCACTAAAACCCTAGACACGCAGCCACTATCTAAGGAACACACATGTCCCTAAAGGCAAAAGCAAAAGCAAACAAAGGCAAAGACCAATCCAACGGTCTTAGAAGGTTCAAGAAGAAATTCAAAAGGAAGGAAGGGAAAGAGATAGGATTGCCACGTCATTGGCTGGACGCGGTGATACAATCTTCACTTCCTTGACTCCTAAGCATGTCAATGAATGTTTCCAAGTCATGAGCCAAGCGGGAACGAAGTGGAGATGCACTAGAGCTCGCTGCCTCGTTAAAACCTCTTTGGTAAACCCATTGGGACAAACCCAAAGTAGGAAAAAGAGTACAGCTCCTTCTAATGACTTAGGGATGTCTTCACACTAGCTTGTTGGTGAAGACACGCGAATCAAGCTTCCCAAAGCTGGTCGCAACTCAAGGCTCTTCAATGGTGATGCTAGCCATGAGCCATTGGTGTGAAGGTTGGAGCTTGGCATGAAATGTCCATTAGGTGACATGTCTTGCTCCTCCTTGATGATCGTTGGGGACTCGTTGGTGCCGCACATCACTAGCAAGGCCGGTCTCAAGTTGCCCCGCGAGTGGTACGAGTGGCCGAGATATGTCCGAGAGGCGTCTGAGTGTTGTCCGAGAGGTATCCGAGAGATGCGAGTGTTCATGGCCGAGTGATCGATCCCGTGCTCTCATCAATATGAGTCATTTCTACTGTTACTATTCTTATTTTCCTTTTCTTATTGTTTACTTTGGATATTAAACATTCATAAACACAAATTATTATTATTGCTTTGAATCTTAGAACACAAACCAACAAAACTATAGTCCAATATTGTTGTGTGTGTAATCTCTTACGAATCTACTATCTGATATTGTAGAATATATATCCTCTTACATAGCTACTATTCAATATTGATGTGTGTCTAATTTTATAAGCGGTTATATTATGCAAAGTGTGGGATTATATAAAGAGACTGAAATAGTGTATAACCATAAATATTTATTTTTAAACACTTTATAAACTTCGAAAATAAGTTGAAATACCTAACTCAGACAAGGAAAAGGAAAATTAAAAAAACAAATTAATAAAAAAAAATAACCCCGTGCTGTAACACGAATTATCCCCTAGTTAACATGTATACCCGTGACTTTTACACATCATATACGTATGTAGTCCAATCCAAATATCTACACAAACACTGTAAACGATAGATGCGCAGATGAAAGGATATTGTAAACATAAGGTGAATACAATTTTGTGAAGGCAGCTACGATTCCCTTTTTTACCAAAACCAAAATTACAATATTTAGAAGATCACAATGAGAGGTAATCATGAAAATTGACATAAACTCATATACTTAAAAAAAAAAAAAATTAGTCCCAAGTGTCACACTATGCTTCACAATTATTCCATAAAGCATCTGGTGGCAGCTCCATGTTTTCCAAAGTTTTATAACTTAAACAGCAGCAGTCTTGTTCCTAGGATAATTGACCCTTTAAAGCACAACACCCCAGATTGCCTAACCCAACTTGTAATTGCTGGTAATTTTTCTACTTTTCTAATAAGACAGATTTTTTTTTTACCATATATTCAGATGTTGTTGGACATGCGCAGACTCGATCAGCAAGATACTCTTTCCATTAAATAAACTCAACTATTTACGTGATCATAATCATTAACTGTAATCGCTAGAGTTTAGCAAATAATCCTGGTACGTGGGACTCCAACATCAGCCATATTGAAAACTATGAGAGTTACATACACGTTTGTGTCGGCAAGAACTGAATAGAAAAAAGAAAAAAATAATAATTTAATTCTTTAAAATGTTGAATCAAAATTTTATTATATTTTAAAAACTTGTTTAATTTTTTAAATTTTTATAGTAGTTCATATGTTCAGACATAAATTATTTTTTTGTAAGTTTCGTATTAAATATATTTTTCATTTTTAAAATAAGTCTATTTATAAAGTTTAAGCCCAAATTGACCGTCCAATATAATATGTAATTTTGTTTAGACCATTAAAATAATATTTTAAGCAACCCATAAATATACTTTCATTTAGACCATTATATTTGGTACTACAAACATTCAAAATTATACTAAAGTTTGCATATACAAAAAGTTCATTAAGCCACCGTATCTTCATTTCTGAGTCCATTCTTTATGTCTGAGTCTTCGAGCTCTCACTTAGATGATCCATTACATTGTTTATGTAATAACGTCCAGCAAAATCAGACCTGTAAATATGTTAAGTGTATGAAACAAAATTATTTTAACATCATACATAATAATATATAAAGTGTATAAAGTTATTTTTACATAATCAAATCTTACTAGTCCTTCGAACTGTGGTTTATAAAGATCTTCGAAGAGGGAAATGTGTTTTCGATACATGGTGCACCTATAAACATTTGCAGAGTGAATATATTGGTTACCTTATGATACTTATATCAGAACTATTTTATGTTACATATCTTCATATTCTCTGACCTTCACAAACCGCATTACACAAAACTCAGTTTCGTTGTATATGAGATGGCACCTGTTTGATTGCCATTTTGACATGAATTCAGAAGCGTAGTTATCTTTGACACGACACTTCACAGTTTCATTCCTACATGTTTATCAAATTAATAAAAAAATCTTAACAGAGACAATTTTAAAACGTAACTGTCCTAAAGGTAGAGTAAATGTCTTTTACCTACAATTCAACAACGTGAAAACAACTTCATTACTTTTAATGGCACTCTCAGGTCTTCTTTTATCTTCCACATCTACTATACACCCGTAGACATCTAATTTGGGGAAAAGATAGAATTTAGTTTTCCAAAGGGTTGCAAATCTTCATTTTGTAAAATTTTAATTCATACTTTTCTAAGGGAGGGGCCAATACACAAAGTTACAACAAATCCTATAAAAATTCTAGATTCCCGAACACAAAGTTACAACAAATCCTATAAAGATTCTAGATTCCCGAACACAAAGTTACAATTAACTATACTCACAGATTGTACTATATCAATATTAAATTAATTAACGAAACACTTACCGAAAGAGATAGGATGATTTATTCTTCCACGATATATATCATCCAAATCCTCGAATCAAAAGTCATTCTTTGGACTCAGTTGTTGGACCAGTGTCATAGTGGTATCGTCCGTGAATTTAATTTGATAAGGATGATGAGTATTCCTCTCATTCAGGGTTGGATTGATTACTTTGAAAGTTCTAATATCATATCAGTCACCATCGTCAATATATTTTTGGAGTTTAGCGAGTGTATTTGATAAAAAAAAAGTAGCTTCGATTGTGTTACCCTTCACAGTTTAATAACAGTTGTGTAAGAAGTCATATATATATAAGAACTGTTAAAAATTGAAATTTAAGTAAGAATGATGTTCAATTAACGACACTAACCTCTACATCCACAAGAAGCAATACTCTTTTTGTAAAGAACTCGCTAATACTTGTAACATCCGCGAACCAATTTTTGTAATTTTGGTGTGGGTGTCGATCGACACCCTTGGGGGCATCGATCGACACCATGTGTTCCGGTTTGGTCGGGTTCGTTTTAATTGCCGATTGGTTCGGTTTGGTTCAATTAAAATCCCTAAATCATGTGTAAAAGGGGAAAAACGACCCAAGGTCGTGTTATTTGTCTGTACTCGCCGCTTTTGAGAGAAAAAGAAAGGAGAGAGTGTTCTTAAGCTTTTGGGAAAAGTTTGGGAGATTACTTGCTGTTCTTGAGAGTTTTGGAGCTGGGAAAGAGTTAGAAGCTTGCTAGGAGTGAGGATTTCGTTCCTACTGTTCAGAATCTTCCTGGAAAGAGGTGAGTGCTTGACCATGGTTGATCTAAGCATGAGATCTCTCTTGTTTGGGTGTTTTCTTTGCTTTTTGTGTTGTTTTGTTGCTTGGGTTCGTTGCTTTTGTGATTCCTAGTGATTTCCGAGGTCATTGGGTGAGTTTGAGACGGATTTGAGATGATTGGGAAGGAGAGTTCGATGTTCGGATTCGCGCAGATCGTGTCTGCAAAGAGGCATCGATCGACACTAGGAAGCATCGGTCGACACCATTTGGAGGGGCATCGGTCGACACTGTTTAGCATCGATCGACACCATTGTTTGTAGCATCGATCGACACCATGAGGCATCGGTCGACACTGGTCTCAGCCGAGACTTGTTTTTCCTGGTTTGATGTATTGTTGTATGTTGTTTGTTTTGCTTAAACTTGAGGGTCTCATATGCTTGTGTGTATAACCTAGTAGATGGGAGGACGGCCTCACTAAGTATTTATGATAATACTTACGCATCTCAATTGTTGTTTGTGGTGTGCAGGTAAAGGAAAAGTGTGATTGTGGAATCAAAGGCAATGAGGAGGAGGGTGTTCTAGAGGCTTGATTGATTGTGGTCTAGCTGTTGTTAGGTTGCTAGATTAAGTCATTGGAACATTGTAGGATGTTAGCTTTTGGTTATTTCTTTGTTTGGATTATGATGTTATTGGTTATTGGATTATTTATGTTGGAATTTTATTGGATTAATGGAATTGTTTTATTTGGTTATCCGCGGTTATTGATTGATGTTAGGATGTTAGTGGGTATGGGACCACTAGTAAATTAAGGTATAAAAAAAAAAAAAAAAAAACGGGAAGGGTTGTTTCATTTTGGTATCAGAGCCCTTACGGTTCTAGGTCTAGGGTTCATTGTGCTTTTGCTGTTGATGTTTAGGATTCCATGCTATGATTGATTGTGTGAGTTGGTCAATTGTGTGTGGCATGAAGTCCTAGAACATCCTCTTCGAGCCTGTTTTGTGATTCCACGGTAAGTTGTGTTTTTGTGTATTGGAACTATTGTTTGCTTAGCCTTCTGTTCTTGGATGATACAGATGGTTAGGGGTGAGGATGCTGTTGGTAGCCGTCGTGGTCGTGGGCGTGGTCGTGGTCGGGGTCGGGGACGAGGTCAGGTTCCTGAGGCCAGTGTGAGTGTGACCCAGAGCATGGCCAGTGAGGAGGTGGCAGAGTCACAGGTTCATCCTAGTGTGTCTGGAGACCAGCCTGGTTTGGGTGACGGCAGGGCGGATGGGCCCGGTGTCAGTCACGGTGTTGCCCCGGGTGTGGAGGTTGCAGTGGGAGGTGCTCCAGGCAGGGAGGATGTCTTGATGGACTTGCTAGCTCAGGTTTTGCAGCAACTTCCAGCAGTTGTGCCGCCAGTGGTTGGTGGGCAGGATCCAGTAGTGCCGCCAGTGGTTGGTGGGCAGGATCCGGTAGTGCCGCCAGTGGGTGGTGGGCAGGTTCCAGCGGTGCAGCCTGTGGCGGGTTTGCAGGCAGGTGTGCAGCCGGGGGCCGAGGTAGTGGATGCTCAGTATGTGCGGATGATGGAGCAGCTGCGGCATGTGGGAGCCGAGTATTTCTCAGGAAGTACCGATCCGAGTGTAGCGGATGAGTGGAGAGAGCGGATGGAGGATATTTTCCTTTCGCTTAGGTGTCCCGACCGGTACAGGGTGGATCTGGCAGTGTTTTACTGTTCAGGAGATGCTCGTGTGTGGTGGAGGTCGGTGACAGCACGGAGGGTGCAGAGGGGTATGTCTTGGGGAGATTTTGTGGGGGAGTTTAACTCCAAGTATTTTCCTCAGGAGGCTCTTGATCGTATGGAGGCACGGTTCTTGGGTTTGACTCAGGGGGACCGTACAGTGCGGGAGCAGGATGCAGAGTTCAGTCGGCTTGTGGGGTATGCAGGCAGGACATGGGAGCCAGAGTCGGCTCAGGTGCGGAGGTTTTTGTTGGCTCTGCGGGATGATTTGTGGACTCGGTGCAGAGTGAGGAGCTATGCTACGAGAGCAGAGTTGGTTGAGGTTGCAGCTGGGATAGAGGATGACTTGAGGTCACAGGTGGTTGTGGTTGGTTCTTCAGTGCAGCCATAGCAGTCTCAGCCGCTTTCTGTTCCTAGCAAGGGCGGCAAGCCTGTGCAGGGGCAGAAGAGGAAGTTTGATGTTATGCAGAGATCGAGGCACGGGGGTGCGAGATGCTTTGGGTATGGTAGCAGGGACCACAAGGTGTCTAGCTGTCCACAGAGAGGTGAGCAGCAGGCAGTGACAGAGTAGTGGGCGGTGATGGAGCCGCGGATAGATACTCGAGTGTGTTACTACTGCAGAGAGACGGGGCACATCAAGCCTCGTTGTCCCAAGTTGCAGCAGAGGGCAGTAGCAGCACGGTGTGCAGCCGGTGGGTTGGATCGAGCCGACGTCACAGGTGTACTCGACTCAGGAGCCCGGTGGCACTAGTGCAGGAGCGATCACATGGACCTTGTTGGTGGGCGGGTTTAAGTCCCATGTTATGTTTGATTCTGGAGCTTCTCATAGCTTCATTACTCCGGAGAGTGCCGAGAGTGCGGGGATCAGAGGGGATTCTGGAGAGCGTTCAGGAGTTGTCAGAGTTGCTGGAGGCAAGTTCCTGAGGGTTATTGGACGAGCTGGAGGAGTTGATATTCAGATCACAGGAGAGTCGTGGCTAGAGGATTTGCTTATCAGTCCAGTGGAGTTGTATGACGTTATTCTTGGTATGGATTGGTTGCATCGGCATAAGGTGCATTTGGATTGCTATCGGGGTAGAGTGGAGTTTGAGCGTCCAGGAGGGAAGTTGGTTTTTCAGGGTATTAGACCGACTTCGGGGAGTCTCGTGATCTCAGCCGTTCAGGCAGGGAAGATGATCGAGAAGGGCCGTGAGGCCTATCTGGTTACTATATCTATGCCAGAGTCAGTGGGAAAGTCTACGGTTAGCGATATTCCGGTTGTGGAGGACTTTGAGGATGTGTTCCAGTCATTGCAGGGATTACCACCATCTCGGTCAGATCCTTTTACTATTGAGCTGGAACCGGGGACGATGCCGTTATCCAAGGCTCCTTACAGGATGGCTCCAGCAGAGATGGCAGAGCTGAAGAAGCAGCTGGAGGATTTGTTGGGCAAGGGTTTTATCTGTCCTAGTTGTTCACCGTGGGGAGCTCCGGTGTTGTTTGTTAAGAAGAAGGATGGGAGTTTTCGGTTGTGTATTGACTATCGGGGTTTGAACCGAGTTACTGTGAAGAACAAGTACCCTCTCCCGAGGATTGATGAGTTATTGGATCAGTTGAGGGGTGCTACTTGGTTCTCCAAGATTGACTTGGCTTCAGGTTATCATCAGATAACTATACATGAGGCAGATGTGAGGAAGACAGCCTTCAGGACGAGATATGGGCACTATGAGTTTGTGGTGATGTCGTTTGGGTTGACAAATGCGCCAGCTGCGTTTATGAGATTGATGAACAGCGTGTTCCAGGAGTTTCTGGACGTGTCAGTCATCATTTTCATCGACGATATCCTGGTATATTCTAAGAGTCCTGAGGAGCATGCAGTACATTTGAGAGCAGTGTTGGAGAAGCTGCGGGAGCAGAAGTTGTTTGCTAAGCTGAGTAAGTGCAGTTTCTAGCAGCGTGAGATGGGGTTCTTGGGTCATATTGTTTCAGCTGAGGGAGTTTCAGTGGATCCAGAGAAGATTCAGTCCATCAGGGAGTGGCTGAGGCTGCAGAGTGCCACTGAGATTCGGAGTTTCCTGGGGTTAGCAGGTTACTACAGGAGGTTTGTCCGGGGTTTTGTGAGTATGGCTCAGCCGATGACTAAGCTTACAGGGAAGGATGTCCCGTTTGTGTGGTCACCAGAGTGTGAGGCAAGTTTTGCAAGTCTCAAGCAGATGTTGACTACCACGCCGGTGTTAGCATTGCCTGAGCAGGACGAGCCTTATGTTGTGTATACAGACGCTTCTAGAGTGGGGTTGGGTTGTGTACTTATGCAGCAGGGGAAGGTTATAGCCTATGCTTCGCGGCAGTTGCGGAAGCATGAAGCTAATTATCCTACTCATGATTTGGAGATGGCAGCAGTGATCTTTGCTCTTAAGATTTGGAGATCCTATCTGTATGGTGGGAAGGTACAGGTATTTACAGATCACAAGAGTCTGAAGTACATTTTTACTCAGCCTGAGCTGAATTTGAGGCAGAGGCGTTGGATGGAGTTAGTAGCGGATTATGATTTGGATATAGCTTACCATCCTGGTAAAGCTAATCTGGTTGCAGATGCCTTGAGTCGGAAGCGGGTGGCTTCGGCTCAGGAGCAGGATATGGAGGCGTTGGTAGGTGAGATTACTGCATTGAGTTTGTGTGCTATCTCACAGGAACCTTTGGGTTTGGAGGCAGCTGATAGAGCGGATTTGTTGAGCAGAGTGAGGTTAGCTCATGGGAGCGATGAGGGGCTGGTGAATGCCTCTAAGGCTGCGGGTGCAGAGTATCAGGTTTCTACTAACGGTACTATCCTTGTGCATGGTCGGATCTATGTGCCCAAGGGTGAGGATTTGAGGCAGGAGATACTGAGAGAGTCTCATTCGAGCAAGTTCTCTATTCATCCAGGAGCGACCAAGATGTACCGTGACCTCAAGCGGTATTATCACTGGGTCGGGATGAAGAAGGACGTAGCCGACTGGGTGGCGAAGTGTGATACTTGCCAGCTGGGGAAGGCGGAGCATCAGGTTCCTGGTGGTTTATTACAGAGTTTACCCATTCCAGAGTGGAAGTGGGATTTGATCACGATGGACTTCGTGGTAGGTTTGCCTGTGTCGAGGACGTGTGATGCTACTTGGGTCATTGTGGACCGTTTGACTAAGTCTGCGCATTTTCTGGCCATCAAGAAAACTGATGGAGCAGCGGTTTTGGCCAAGAAGTACGTGAGGGAGATAGTCAGATTGCACGGTGTGCCTGCTAGTTTTGTGTCTGATAGAGATTCCAAGTTCACCTCGGTGTTCTGGAAGGCATTTCAGGCGGAGATGGGCACGAAGGTGCATATGAGTACAGCCTATCATCCTCAGACGGACGGTCAGTCAGAGAGGACGATCCAGATTTTGGAGGATTTATTGAGGATGTGTGTGCTGGATTGGGGTGGTCATTGGGCAGATCACTTGAGCTTGGTGGAGTTTGATTATAACAACCGCTACCAGGCTAGTATTGGGATGGCTCATTATGAGGCCTTGTATGGGAGGCCGTGTCGTACACCATTATGTTGGACTCAGGTGGGGGAGAGGAGCATATTTGGTGCAGATTTTGTTCAGGAGACCTCGGAGAAGATTCAGGTTTTGAGGCTGAACATGAAGGAGGCTCAGGATCGGCAGAAGAGCTATGCTGATAAGAGGAGAAAGGATCTTGAGTTTCAGGTTGGTGATAGAGCGTACCTCAAGATGGCCATGTTGCGGGGTCCGAACAGGTCATTGACAGAGACTAAGTTGAGTCCGAGGTACATGGGTCCGTTCAGAGTGGTTGAGCGGGTGGGACCAGTGGCATACCGGTTGGAGTTGCCTGAGGTTATTCGTGCGTTTCACAAGGTATTTCATGTGTCGATGCTGAGGAAGTGTCTTCACGAGGGTGATCAGTTGTTGGCTAAGATTCCTGAGGATCTTCAGCCTAACATGACTTTAGAGGCGAGGCCATTGAGGGTGCTCGAGAGGAGAGTCAAGGAACTTCGGAAGAAGAAGATTCCTTTGATGAGAGTCCTGTGGGACTGTGACGGAGTAGAGGAGCAGACTTGGGAGCCCGAGGCGAGGATGAAGGCAAGGTTTAAGAAGTGGTTTGAGAAGCAGACCGCGACTTGAGCTTGTCTAGCCGGGTCCGAGTTGTAGTCCGTGGCTGGAACGGGTACGGAGTATTCCAGCCCATCTCTCTTGATATTTGGTCGCTTAGGGGTGGTTGGTTGTGCGACTAAGTATCAAGATGAGGTGGTGCTCGGGATGCGGGTTGATGGCTCTTGTTGTTGTATTTTGTTTGCTTTTTCTAATGTATTTTCGTTGAGATTGTAACGATTATGACATTTTTTTGAGATTAATAAGATGAGTATTTTTTCTTTATGTTTGACTGTTGTTGTCATGGGAAAAGAGAAATAGCTCGGGTTTCTATTTTTGGAAAGTTTCCATAAATAGGAAGTTTCCACAAAAGGAAGGTTTCCATAAATAGGAAGTTTCTAAAAAAGGAAAGTTTTGTGGAAATGTTGAGGTAGATCTAGCCGGGAGATACTCGTTGGCATCAGTATTTGTTTTGCTCAAGGCCGTGCGGGCCCAACTCACGTGATACCGATAGCTCGATGGACTTTGTGGCCAGAGAGTGGGAGTGGTATGTTGCTTCGGATGACGATCCGAGAGCGCGCTTGAGGGTGACGACCCAAGAGCGGGATATGTGAGGTTCCCTGGATACCGTAGCTGTGAGCCGAGGCTCGGCAGTGAGCCGGTATGTCTCGAGGGTTGCGACCCGAGAGCGGGGGGAGTGTGTGTAAGTGACTTCCTTGATGCCGTAGCTTAAGGCGGTTGGCCTAATAGCGAGCCGGCATGATTCGTTGGTTGCGACCACGGACGGGGGAAGCACTGAGTTGTGAGCAAATAGTGTTTATGATGTGAGTATATTGGCTAGAGGGAGACCTCGAGGGTCAGTCGGAGGTGTGCGGGCTGTTGCGACAGTGGCACGGGAAACCTTGGCTGACGGTGTTTAGTCCGGTCTGGGGACGTGCGGGCCGTGCTGACGGTGGCACGGAGGTCCTTGGCAGATGGATGGTATCGCGGGATTCGGGGGCGAATCCATATTGGTGGGGGAGAATTGTAACATCCGCGAACCAATTTTTGTAATTTTGGTGTGGGTGTCGATCGACACCCTTGGGGGCATCGATCGACACCATGTGTTCCGGTTTGGTCGGGTTCGTTTTAATTGCCGATTGGTTCGGTTTGGTTCAATTAAAATCCCTAAATCGTGTGTAAAAGGGGAAAAACGACCCAAGGTCGTGTTATTTGTCTGTACTCGCCGCTTTTGAGAGAAAAAGAAAGGAGAGAGTGTTCTTAAGCTTTTGGGAAAAGTTTGGGAGATTACTTGCTGTTCTTGAGAGTTTTGGAGCTGGGAAAGAGTTAGAAGCTTGCTAGGAGTGAGGATTTCGTTCCTACTGTTCAGAATCTTCCTGGAAAGAGGTGAGTACTTGACCATGGTTGATCTAAGCATGAGATCTCTCTTGTTTGGGTGTTTTCTTTGCTGTTTGTGTTGTTTTGTTGCTTGGGTTCGTTGCTTTTGTGATTCCTAGTGATTTCCGAGGTCATTGGGTGAGTTTGAGACAGATTCGAGATGATTGGGAAGGAGAGTTCGATGTTCGGATTCGTGCAGATCGTGTCTGCAGAAGAGGCATCGATCGACACTAGGAAGCATCGGTCGACACCATTTGGAGGGGCATCGGTCGACACCATTGTTTGTAGCATCGATCGACACCGTGAGGCATCGGTCGACACTGGTCTCAGCCGAGACTTGTTTTTCCTGGTTTGATGTATTGTTGTGTGTTGTTTGTTTTGCTTAAACTTGAGGGTCTCATATGCTTGTGTGTATAACCTAGTAGATGGTAGGACGGCCTCACTAAGTATTTATGATAATACTTACGCATCTCAATTGTTGTTTGTGGTGTGCAGGTAAAGGAAAAGTGTGATTGTGGAATCAAAGGCAATGAGGAGGAGGGTGTTCTAGAGGCTTGATTGATTGTGGTCTAGCTGTTGTTAGGTTGCTAGATTAAGTCATTGGAACATTGTAAGATGTTAGCTTTTGGTTATTTCTTTGTTTGGATTATGATGTTATTGGTTATTGGATTATTTATGTTGGAGTTTTATTGGATTAATGGAATTGTTTTATTTGGTTATCCGCGGTTATTGATTGATGTTAGGATGTTAGTGGGTATGGGACCACTAGTAAATTAAGGTATAAAAAAAAAAAAAAACGGGAAGGGTTGTTTCAATACTCCAGGAATGTAAGACCTTGGCATGTATACGCCAATTAGTTCTTCCGGGAAGAAGATCAGCAATTTTATTGAATCTCATGATTTTCTCAAATTAGGGTTTTTCCTGTTTCTTCTCTGTTAACGAAAACGAAAAGTGGATTCTGGATTTGTAAGAATACAAACAGTCACGATTAAATGTTGCGTCTTAATCGTCTTAGTATCTCACCTTTTGTTTGACTATTAAATATTTTTAATATTTATTATTATCTATATATAATATTTAACATCATACATAATAATATATAAAGTGTATAAAGTTATTTTTACATAATCAAATCTTACCAGTCCTTCGAACTATGGTTTATAAAGATCTTCGAAGAGGGAAATGTATTTTCGATACATGGTGCACCTATAAACATTTGCAGAGTGAATATATTGGTTACCTTATGATGATTATATCAGAACTATTTTTTGTTACATATCTTCATATTCTCTGACCTTCACAAACCGCATTACACAAAACTCAGTTTCGGATTTATATATGAGATGGCACCTGTTTGATTGCCATTTAGACATGAATTCAGAAGCGTAATTATCTTTGACACGACACTTCACAGTTTCATTTCTACATGTTTATCAAATTAATAAAAAAATCTTAACAGAGACAATTTTAAAACGTAACTGTCCTAAAGGTGGAGTAAATGTCTTTTACCTACAATTCAACAACGTGAAAACAACTTCATTACTTTTAATGGCACTCTCAGGTCTTCTTTTATCTTCCACATCTAAGCGAGGGGCCAATACACATAGTTACAACAAATCCTATAAAGATTCTAGATTCCCGAACACAAAGTTACAACAAATCCTATAAAGATTCTAGATTCTCGAACACAAAATTACAATTAACTATACTCACAGATTGTACCATATCAATATTAAATTAATTAACGAAACACTTACCGAAAGAGATAGGATGATTTATTCTTCCACGATATATATCATCCGAATCCTCTAATCAAAAGTCATTCTTTGGACTCAGTTGTTGGACCAGTGTCATAGTGGTATCGTCCGTGAATTTAATTTGATAAGGATGATGAGTATTCCTCTCATTCAGGATTGGATTTATTACTTTGAAAGTTCTAATATCATATCAGTCACCATCGTCAATATATTTTTGGAGTTTAGCGAGTGTATTTAATAAAAAAAGTAGCTTCAATTGTGTTACCCTTCACAGTTTAATAACAGTTGTGTAAGAAGTCATATATATATATGAACTGTTAAAAATTAAAATTTAAGTAAGAATGATGTTCAATTAACGACACTAACCTCTACATCCACAAGAAGCAATACTCTTTTTGTAAAGAACTCGCTGATACTCCAAGAATGTAAGACATTGGCGTGTATACGCCAATTGGTTCTTCCGAGAAGAAGATCAGCAATTTTATTGAATCTCATGATTTTCTCAAATTTGGGTTTTTCCTGTTTCTTCTCTGTTAACAAAAACAAAAAGTGGATTCCGGATTTGTAAGAATACAAACAGTCACGATTAAATGTTGCGTCTTAATCGTTTTATTATCTCACCTTTTGTTTGACTATTAAATATTTTTAATATTTATTATTATCTATATATAATAGCAAATCCACTTTTGGAGGTCAACTTTAATCTAACGGGTGAGATTATTTCTACTATCTCATCTAACAGTCTAGAATTATTGATGATCCCAACAGTTGCAAGTTTTTTTCAATAATCGTGTTTCTTTGTTTTACCCTATCTTTTAAAAATCACATATTTTAATTTTTACACTTTTTGGTTTCACAGCTCTTTATTTTCACATCTCTTTGTTTTTATATATATACAGATTTTTATGAACTTTGAAAAAAGTTTTTGTTTTTTGAGCATTATATTATTAATGATGTCACCCTTTGTTAATGATCTTAAAAGTTGCAAAGTTTTGATCCAACAATTGTGTTTCTTCGACGCACCCCCAGTTTTCCATGTTGGCACACGTTAGGTTTCACACCTTTTTGTTTTGTACTTTTTTGTTTATATAAAATTGCAATGTTTTGATCCGATAACAAACCTACTTTTGGGGGTCAACTTTAATCTAATGGATGAGATTGTTTCTAATATCTCATCTAACGGTTTAGAAGAATTAATGATCCCAACAGTTGCAAGTCTTTTTACCAAGAATCGTGTTTCTTCGTCGTACCCTCATTTCACACCTCTTTGTTTTCATACCTCTTTGGTTTCACACCTTTTTGTTTATATATATATATATATATATATATTGGGTCTGTTCGTTTTGTTGACGCTGGCGGCTACGGCAGCGGCTAACGCAATTTTTTTAATTACCGCATCTAATCGACGTTCAAAATCAGAAGCTGTGTTTGTCGCAGCGTCATGCCGTAGGTACCTGCGGCAACCAAATGAACAACGATAGTTGCGGCTAACGCAGCCGCAGGTACTTGCGGCGACGAAACAAACAGACCCATTATACACAGATTTTTTTGAACTTTGAAAAGAGTTTTTGTTCTTTGAGTATTATATTATTAATGATCTCATCCTTTGTTAATGATCTCAAAAGTTGCAAAGTTTCAATCCAACAATTGTGTTTTTTCGTCGCTCCCCCAACTTTCCATGTTAGCACTTGTTAGTTTTCGCACATTTTTGTTTCATACATTTTTGTTTCACACCACTTTATTTTCACACCTTTTTGTTTATATTTATATACAAATTGTTATGGACTTTGAAAAGAGTTTTTATTCTTTGAGTATTATTAATGATCTCACCATTTGTTAATGATCTCAAAATTTGCAAAGTTTCGATCCAACAATTGTGTTTCTTCGTCGCACCCCCAGCTTTCCATGTTGGCACCCGTTAGTTTTCACACATTTTTGTTTTACACCTCTTTGTTTATATAAAGTTGCAATGTTTTGATCCAACAACTTTGTTTCTTTGTCGTACCCCTAGCTTTCAATGTTTGCACTTGTTAGTTTTCGCACCTTGTTTTCACACTTTTTTGTTTTTATGTATATACGGATTTGTAAGGACTTTGAAAATAGTTTTTTTTTCTTTGAGTATTATTAATGATCTCACCTTTTGTTAATTATCTCAAAAATTTCAAAGTTTCGATCTAACAATTGTGTTTCTTCGTCGCACACCCAGCTTTCCATGTTGGGACACATTAGTTTTCACACTTTTTTGTTTTACACATCTTTGTTTATAAAAAGTTACAACGTTTTGATCCAACAATTGTGTTTCTACGTCGTACTCCTATGTTTCAATGTTTGTACTTGTTAGTTTTTGCACTTTTTTGTTTCACACCTTTTTGTTTCACATCTTTTGTTTCACACCTCTTTATTTTCAAACTTTTTTTGTTTTTATATATATACATAATTTTATGGACTTTTAAAGAAAAAGTTTTGTTCTTTGAGTATTATTAATGATCTCACCCTGAATTTGCAAAGTTTCGATCCAAAAATTATGTTTCTTTGTCGCACTCCCAGCAGTCCATGTTGGCACGCGTTAATTTTCACAAATTTTTGTTTTACACCTCTTTGTTTATAACTTTATTTATATAAAGTTGCAATATTTTGATCCAAAAATTGGGTTTCTTCTCGTACCCCTAGCTTTCAATGTGCATTTGTTAGTTTTCACACCTTTTTGTTTCACACTTCTTTGTTCTCAAACCTTTTTGTTTTTATGTATATACAAAGTTTTATGGAATTTGAAATGAGTTTTTGTTCTTTGAGTATTATTAATGATCTCACCATTTGTTAATGTTCTCAAAAGTTGCAAAGTTTTGATCTAACAATTAAGTTTCTTTGTCGCACCCCAACTTTCCATGTAGGTACCTGTTAGCTTTCACACATTTTTGTTTTACACCTATTTGTTTATATATAGTTGTAATGTTTTGATCCAAGAATTGTGTTTCTTCGTCGTACCCCTACCTTTCAATGTTTGCACTTGTTAGTTTTTGCACCTTTTTGTTTCACACCTCTTTGTTGTCACACAATTTTGTTTTTATATATATATAAATTTTTATGGACTTTGAAAAAGTTTTTGCTCCTTGAGTATCATTAATGATCTCACCCTTTGTTAATGATCTCAAAATTTGCAAAAGTTGTGATCCAACAATTTTGTTTTTGAGTATCATTATTGATCTCACCCTTTGTTAATGATCTCAAAATTTGCAATGTTTTGATCCAACAATTGTGTTTCTTTGTCGCACCCCCAACTTTTCATGTTGGCACCCATTAGTTTTCACACCTTTTTGTTTTACACCTCTTTGTTTATATAAAGTTGCAATGTTTTGATCCAACAACACTTACCTTTCAACGTTTGCACTTGTTAGTTTTCGCATCTTTTTGTTTCACACCTATTTTTCTTCACACGTCTTTGTTTTTATATATATACATATCTTTATGGACTTTGAAAAGAGTTTTTGTTCTTTGAGTATTATTAATTATCTCACCTTTTGTTAATGATCTCAAAAGTTGCAAATTTTTGATCCAACAATCGTTTTTCTTCGTCGCATCTCCAGTTTTCCATGTTGGCACCCGTTAGGTTTCACACCTTTTTGTTTTACACCTTTTTGTTTATATAAAGTTGCAATGTTTTAATCCAACAATTGTGTTTCTTCGTCGTACCCCTAGCTTTCAATCTTTGTACTTGTTAGTTTTCGCATTTTTTTGTTTTACACCTTTTTGTTTCACACCTCTTTGTTTTCACACCTTTTTGTTTTTATATATATACAGATTTTTATGGACTTTGAAAAGAGTTTTTGTTCTTTGAGTATTATTTCACACCTTCGAGTTTTAAAAATTATGATAATTATTTTCTTTTAATTTATTAATCAACATGATTCACTCATCTTTGTTAAAATTTGGATTGTTTTATTTATTGATTCCTTCATCTAACTTTTGTTTGGTGTCGTTTTCCATTGATTCATGCATCAATCAACTCTTCCAATTACTAATCTAGGTAATTGATTGTGATTTCTAATTTTTCATAGATTTATATGTTCACTCATCTTTGTTAAAATTTGGATTGTTTTATTTATTGATTCCTTCATCTAACTTTTGTTTGGTGTCGTTTTCCATTTATTCATGCATCAATCAACTCTTCCAATTACTAATCTAGGTAATTGATTGTGATTTCTAATTTTTCATAGATTTATATGTTTATATATTATAGCAAACTCACTTTTAGGTGTCAATTTAAATATAAGGGATAAGATTGTTTTTATTATCTCATCTAACTGTTTAGATTTATTAATGATCTTAAAAGTTGCAATATTTTGATCCAACAATTGTGTTTTTTCGCCGTACAACATTCAATGTTCACATTTATTATGGACATATATATATTATGGACCTTGAAAAGAGTTTTTGTTCTTTGAGTATTGTTTAACACCTCCAAATTTAAAAATTATAAGTATTATTTTCTTTCAATTTATTAATCAACATTGATTCACTCATCTTTGTTAAAAAATTTTGAATTGTTTTATTTATTGATTTATTCATCTAACTTTTATTTGGTGTCGTTTTCCATCTACATATATTGATCATCTCTTCCAAGTATTAATTTAGGTAATAAATTGTGATTTCTAATTTTTTATAGATTTATCTTTTTAGTCAATTTAGTGTGTTGCAGCTATAGCTCTTTCTCCCTGATTCTCTTATTATTTTTAATAAATTTCGATAGAATAATGATTCAATTTTTTTTTAAGGTGAATATCTTTCAAAATTGATTATCTGAGTATGATTCAGTAAACTTCAATTTATATATGTTTAACATTATTCTCTTATTTTCACTGAATCGATTTTTCATTTTTATACTATACAGTTAAATTACCATAAAGTTAGTCATTTTAAATTTTCATTTTCCCGTACAATAACGTATGGGCTGACATCCTAGTATATATAATTACAGATTAAAGATAAAGTGTAGTTAATGGGAAAGAGGAAGAAGAGCATAAAGGAGAAAATAAAAGAGAAATTTAGTAGCGGTAAGCACAAGGATGAGCAAACATCCGCCACGGCCACGACCACCAGACCTACCACCACCACTACCACGACCACGAAACACCACGAGAAGAAGGGCATTCTCGAGAAGATCAAGGACAAACTTCTTGGCCATCACAACCACAACCACCCATGAACACCAATCCGATGAACTTAATTTTCATCATTTCATGAATAAAAAGGCCCATGGTCACTGGTCAGTCGTATATATACACTTTATGATACAGCTAACAATTGTATGTTTTCAAACAATATTGTTGAAACCAAATAAAATATAATCATGTGAAAATTTTAAATAATATGTTCTTAGACCATCTACAATGTATTTATCTATTATTTTATAATATAGAATAAGTCTAAATTAGAAAATAGTTTTCTTCAATGAAAAAGTCTATATCTGACTATAAAATAGAGGTAGTGTTAAAGATATTAAAAGTCACTATATTTAAGAAAAGAAATATAATTCAAGTCTAAATATCCAAAACAATTATCCAACTGCAAACCATCATTATACAGTCTCAAATACCTCTTTGAAACAACATTAAGTGTTTTATTCTGGCATTTTCCATCTTTATCTGTAATTAACACATTTTATTCTTTTCTGGTTGTGACTCGAGAGAAGGCAACATAAAGCTGTACATGTGTGAAAACCGGTTTCGGTAGAAACAATCCAACATGTTCTAGCACCTGACCTTGACTTTTGTTTATAGTAATTGCAAATGCCACAGTAATAGGAAACTGTCGTCGCCTCATATGAAAGGGAAACTTTGCATCAGGTGGACCAACATACATCCTAGGGGTAAGTACTCTATCACCAACCTTTTTTCCTGTCACGATTCTTGCTTCAATTACATGATTGGCCATCTGAGTAATAATTAACCTCGTACCATTACACAAACCTCCCTTAGGATCTATATTCATTAGCAACATGAAGGTGCTCTTATTTTCAACGTTAAAACATGGATTGGTAATCCAGAAACTTGTATACTGTTTAGAAATTCCTGAGTGTAGATCATATTATCATTAGCACTTGTATCTGACGTTTCAATACTATCAGACCTAAGATATCGTCTCTCCTCACCTGTAAATAAAAAAATAAAGATGAAATTTTAGATATGTATTTAATATTAGTATTTCTTAAAATTATTACTTCAATATCCATATTATTAGCTTTGCCTCTCTAATTAAGTCAGCAAGATCCAATTCAGCATCGATAGTACACACAGAATATTCATTAAGATTGATTGGAATACCAAATCTTGAATGAGCCGTTCTACCACTTTCCAAAAGCAAAGCAGCTATACCACTTGAAGCAACATTCAGAACAATATTACCTTTAGACCTTATATCAGCACCAAGAATAGTCCACAAGAAAGTTTTCCAATACCACCAAATCCATGAACAAAAAACATACCACATTTGTCGTGATTCACAGAGTGAATGATTTCTTCATTAACACGTCTTTGCTCCTCAGTTAGCATAGGTAACAACTCATTGTACAATTCCTGTTGTTTATGAGGCTTATATATTCTCTCATCTGCGATAAGCCTATTTACACCTGTGTTCATCATACTATTATCTGGTTTAGGCATTTTCTCAAACGCCGTAAGAGACATTCCATTCGATTGCAACATCAATTCTATTTCAGTTAAACATATATTTTCTATCTGAGCTTGTGTCAACATTAGACCTACAACAGTAAAGTTAAACACTTATTTATAATTTTTTTTTGCGAAAAATAAATAACAATCAATTAACCAAATAAAAATTTGACTTGTGCGGAAAAAAACTTTTTTAAAAAGAATTATTGTCTAAACTTTTTTGTGGTCAAATATATCACTAATTCAATTCTTTTATAAATTTGTGTGGGCAAATATATTTTTCAATAATAGTTCAACTAATTTAACAAACCAAAAAGTAAATTAATTATAAGACTAAAAAGGATTCCAACAAAAATGTAAATGGAAAAGAATTAACTAAAAGAGAAGCTATAATTTATTCTTCAAAAATAGTATTTATTTTCCTTTTTTAATAATTTAAAATGGGATTCAATTATTTTATTTTTGAGATTTTCTAATTTTTGTTTAAAAAATAATAATTCATTTTTTTAAACAGTTTATTTTTAAAAGTGAAAGAAAAATAATTTGTTAAAATTACTCGTTTATATTTTCAATATATATACATTTTAATTGTCAGGACCTTTTGTCTTATTTAGAATCTTTGTTCCTCCTTTTGGTGATAGAGTATCCAGCCTGAATAACATGGGTTTTCCGGATTTTTACATCAACCCTATGAAATTTTGTCGAGATCACAAAAGGATGGGTCATATCATCAAATTAAATGGATATTTGTAATATATCCTCTCGAGATTTTCAATTCCTTCTATCCAAATCAAACCGTCATAATTATATATTTAAATTTATCATTTTAGAAAATATAAATTTTCTTGAAACAAATATTTACAAAAGATTTAAGTATTTATTTTCCATTTAAAAAAAAATGGATATGAATATTTGATTTCTGTTTTTTTCTAATTTTCGTTTTTAAAAGAAAAATAATTTAAAAGTGAAACAAAAGGTCTGTAGAAATTTCCTTAGTTTAAAAAAGGTAACTCAAAGAAATATTTGTAATATATTCTAGTATTTATTTTCTATTACTTTTAAATTTTAAATGAGACATAAATTTTAGATTTCTAATTTTTTTTATTAAACAAAATGGGAAATTTCTTTCATTTTAGATTTCTAATTGTTAAAAAAAACTCTTCCTAATCTTCCTTAATCTCTTTCATTCTTGAAAAACCTCTGAGATATAAAGTCTCGAATCCAATTAATATTCCGTCCTTCTTCTTTCTATCAATTTAAGAGGAAGAAAGAATATTAGTCATAAATATTTATGAAGAAATATTAGTCACAAATATTTATTTAAATATTAGTCATAAAAAATATTTAATTTATTTGTAAATAGAAAAGTCTTTAGAAAATTACCATAATATTTTATGAATAGAATCCACCGTAATTTTTGTGCAACTATAATCATTACAAAAAAATATTAACAACAATATTATTTAAAAAAATTAAGGATTTGGGTTAGCAAAAATTAATACCAGAATTTCATTATATTCAATTTTGTAGATCCACAATTATGATCAATGATCATCCATGAATTCAACTGAAACAAAAAATTATGTAATAGGTTACATATAAATAGAATTATAATTTAAATCTATTTGTAAACAAAAAGAAATCCAAGTTTAAAGAAGTTTTTAGAAAATTACCATAAATTTGTTATAAACAGAATCCACCATAATTTTTCTGCAACTATAATTATTACAAAAAAAAAAAGCATTAGCAACAATTTTATTTTTTTTTATTCAGATTAGCAAAAATTAATACATGAATTTCATTATATTCAGTTTTGTAGATCCACAATTATGATCAATGATCATCCATGAATTCAACTGAAACAAAAAATATGTATTAGGTTACATATAAAATTTTATTTCAAATTACTAAACTACAAAACAAAATATAGAAAATAATACAACCTATATTTTTTAAAGATGGAGAATCCATAGACAAAGTCTATGATTGCTTGATCTTGCTTTCCAAACAACCACTAAAAATAAAATAAAAAAGCATAAAAATTAGAAGCCGATGATAATATGAAATTGTCAAAAGTTGTCTTTGCTCATTTGCTTGTAGAAAAAAAAATCATGGAATAAAAAATATGATCATGTTTAACCAAGAGAATAAAATTGAATAACAATCACCACTATAAAAAAAAACAAATAAATACAATTATTAAAATACTTTACCAATTTGATTTTTTTGCTTGCTCTATCAACTTGTTCGTCCAATCTTATTTTTGATATACAAAAAAACATCCATGGTCCATGGCAGGTACACCTAAAACACAACCAAACAGTATGAAATGGGTTAAACTTTTGATATGATTCAACATAATAATTAAAAATTATAGCACCATAAAAATTAATCATGCAAAGCACCAAAGCATATGGATAGTACATCAACATGAAAAACAAAATCAAACTCATACAATAGTAAAGTTGATTCAATAGAACCAAAATAATACAAAAGAAACATTATACTCTCAAAATATATGTTTAGCTTAATAAATCTGACTTCTACTGTTTTGTTTGAGCCTCTCTATAAATAGCTTAGAAGGAAAATCGTCATAATTATCTTTACCATTTTAATATTTTAAAAAATAGAAATTTTCTTTAAACAAATATTCGTAATATATTCTAATATTTATCTTCCATTTTTTTTAAAAAGAGATATTGTGTAAATATATTAGATTTCCGATTTGTAAAACAAATTTCGTTTTTTTTTAATTTTTGTTTTTAATTTTTTTTAATTAAAACATAGAAAAGAGTAAAAATGTCCAGTTTTGAATCTCATTAATGGCAAATTAGTAATCTTAAGTCTGAGGATGAGTGTGGTGCATTTCAGCAACCTAAATAGAGAGGAAAAGCTTCTCCGAAATATTTTTAAGGGGAATTTTCATTAAGGGCAAGAGAGGTCAATTTTTGTGAGATTGTGTGACAACCCGTCCCGTTGACCCCACTAGCCCACCGCTAGCTTGCCCTCATAGGCCCGAAGCTGGCCCTGCAGGGCATCGATCCTAACCCCTCACTGGGCAAATGGAACTATTCATCCAAATCCACAGTAGGTTATTGGTGCGCCAGACGTTCCTCGAACCCTGGTCCCCACCCTTTAACAACCTTCCCACAGGACAAGCTGTCACCAATTGACCAAATGAAACAAACCCGACCTTTTTTTTTAATAATTAAATACAATATATAATTAAGCATCCCATACTACTTAATTAAACAAACCTACCCACACACAGTAACCAACCAATAATAAACCAACATCCAATTACATGCACAGCAGAAACATATCAATAATACAAAACCAATACAATAACATTTCTATCCATTCTATCCAGCAACCTAACATATCTCTATCCAAGGTTCCAACAACATATCCAACAATCCAATAACACACAAACGAGACCCTAGATCATCCTCCTCCTCATCGCCATGATTCCACATCACAAACCTGCACACCACAAACAACAATTGAGATGCGTAAGTATTATCACAAATACTTAGTGAGGCAATCCTCCCATCTACTGGGCTATACACACAAGCAACTGAGAAACCAATGCTTAACAAATAACAACCAAACACACACAAACCAGGAAAATCACGAAACAAGCAACTTGGTGTCGACCGACACCAGAGAGGTGTCAATCGACACTGGCCAAACATGGTGTCGACCGACACCTAACTGGTGTCGATCGACACTCCCTTCGCAGACGCAAACTGCACGAATCCGAATGACGAACCTCCGTTTCAATCCGCCTCCAATCTGTCCCAAACTCTCCCAAAAGCCTCAGGAACCTATAACAACCATAACACAACCACCACAAGCAAGAATAACACCACAAAACACAACAAATCAAGCAAACAAAGGATTCTCAGGCTTAGATGAGCCATGGTCATGCACTCACCTCTTCTGCAGGAAGATTCTGACCAAAGGATGACGAATCCAACACCTTAGGAAGCTTCTAACACTTCCTCAGCTCCAGATCTCCCAAGAACACCAAGAAATCTCACCAATCTCCCCCAAAACTCAAGAACAAAGTTTTCTCTCCTTTTCCCTTGTTTCAACGGCGACAAAACAACAAAACACGACCTAGGTCGTTTTCTCACTTAAATAATCCGGTTCTATAGTTTTCCTTAAACCAAACCGGTCCAAATCGTTAATTAAAACAATCTGGTCGAACCAGAAATTACTGGTGTCGATCGACACTACACTGGTGTCGATCGACACCCATCCCCAAAATCCCCAATTTTGGTTCGCGGATATTACAGTTCTACTCCACCAATAAGGATTCATCCTCAAATCCCGCAACACCATCCATCCGTCAAGGACCTCCGTGCCACCGTCAACACGGCCCGCATGTCCTCCGACCGGACTAAACACCGTCAGCCAAGGTTTCCCGTGCAACTGTCGCAACAGCCCGCACACCTCCGACTGAACCACGAGGTCTCCCTCTAGTCAATATACTCACATCCTAGACATTATTTGCTCACAACTCAGTGCTTCCCCCATCTGTGGTCGCAACCAACGAATCATGCCAGCTCGCTATCAGGCTAACTACCTTAAGCTACGGCATCCAGGAAGTCACTCACACTCCCCCCGCTCTCAGGTTGCAACCTTCGAGTCATACCGGCTCACTGCCAGGCCATAGCCTACAGCTACGATATCCAGAGAGTCTCACACGCCCACTCCCCCGGCTCTCGGGTCGCAACCCTCGAGACATACCGGCTCACTACCGAGCCGCGGCTCACAGCTACGGTATCCAGGGAGTCTCAAAATCCCACTCTTGGGTCGTCACCCTAAAGCGCTCTCTCGGATCGTCATCCGAAGCAAACATACCACTCCCACTCTCTGGCTACAAAGTCCATCGAGCTATCGGTATCACATGAGTTGGGCCCACACACTCCTGAGCAAACAAGTCTGATGTCATCAAGTATCTCCCGACTAGATCTACCTCAACTCTTCCCATTAATAGGCAAGATTTAACTATTCATAAAACTTCCTATTTTTAGAAACTTTCCTTTTTTGACATTCTATTTATGGAAACTTTCCATTTATAGCAACCTTCTATTTATGGAAACTTTCCATTTATAGCAACCTTCTATTTATGGAAACTTTCCATTTATAGAATTCCCGAGCTATTTCCTTTCCACATGATACACGAGTCAAAAATCCAAATGAACTCCATATGCAATACATCCACTTCCACCATTCACCACCAACGGTATTTCCCGATACCGGCTTGATCCACGACTTTCTAACAACTTCCAATAGCCAACTGCACCTTCCGCACAGAAGCTAAAAACACTACACAACTAACAACATAAAAAAAACAACTTACCGTGGAATCTCATTGAAGGCTCGAAGAGGATGATACTAGGACTCCATACCACATGCAAATTGACTAACTACTCATAATCAATTCCATCACACAACATCATGCATCCAACAATAAGAAAATAATTCAACCAATTAAATTTCCTTAAACCACTCTAAACAATCCTAGAACCGTAAAGGCTCTGATACCAAAATGAAACAACCCGACCTTTTTTTTTTAATAATTAAATACAATATATAATTAAGCATCCCATACTACTTAATTAAACAAACTTACCCACACACAGTAACCAACCAATAATAAACCAACATCCAATTACATGCACAGCGGAAACATATCAATAATACAAAACCAATACAATAACATTTCTATCCATTCTATCCAGCAACCTAACATATCTCTATCCAAGGTTCCAACAACATATCCAACAATCCAATAACACACAAACGAGACCCTAGATCATCCTCCTCCTCATCGCCATGATTCCACATCACAAACCAGCACACCACAAACAACAATTGAGATGCGTAAGTATTATCACAAATACTTAGTGAGGCAATCCTCCCATCTACTGGGCTATACACACAAGCAACTGAGAAACCAATGCTTAACAAATAACAACCAAACACACACAAACCAGGAAAATCACGAAACAAGCAACTTGGTGTCGACCGACACCTAACTGGTGTCGATCGACACTCTCTCCGCAGACGCGAACTGCACGAATCCGAACGACGAACCTCCATTTCAATCCGCCTCCAATCTGTCCCAAACTCTCCCAAACGCCTCAGGAACCTATAACAACCATAACACAACCACCACAAGCAAGAACAACACCACAAAACACAACAAATCAAGCAAACAAAGGATTCTCAGGCTTAGATAAGCCATGGTCATGCACTCACCTCTTCTGCAGGAAGATTCTGACCAAAGGATGACGAATCCAACACCTTAGGAAGCTTCTAACACTTCCTCAGCTCCAGATCTCCCAAGAACACCAAGAAATCTCACCAATCTCCCCCAAAACTCAAGAACAAATTTTTCTCTCCTTTTCCCTTGTTTCAACGGCGACAAAACAACAAAACACGACCTAGGTCGTTCTCTCACTTAAATAATCTGGTTCTATGGTTTTCCTTAAACCAAACCGGTCCAAATCGTTAATTAAAACAATCTGGTCGAACCAGAAATTACTGGTGTCGATCGACACTACACTGGTGTCGATCGACACCCATCCCCAAAATCCCCAATTTTGGTTCGCGGATGTTACAGATTGGCTGTGAGCTCTCTCGACTTCTCCTTTAATATATTAGATAGACCCAATAGGTTTAGGCTGCATCATCCTGGTACGTGGTAACGACAGGCCCGGCCCACCTCTAAAACAGTAAAAGCATCTGCTTTACGCCACATAATATATACAAATAATTTGGGTTTAATATCGAAGCAAATTCTTAGCTAAGTTGGTTCTGTTGTACGAAAACATGAACCCGGTTGTGGGTTCAATGCTCCCAATCATCAATTTTTGTATTTTTTCAATTATTTGTATCATATGCTTACAGTTAATATATTTTATAAAATACCATGTATAATAAATACTTTAGGCCTCAGTAATCCTAGGACCGGCCATGGGTAACGAGACGAGAGATTTGGTCATGAGAAAGAGAGAGAGACAACTACTCAAGAAGAAGAGAAGAAGTTGAGAATAAAATTTTATTGGCAGTAGTTTGATGGGGGGGCCCGGCAGGCTAGCGATCAGAAACCTAAAATCAAACAATGATAGAGCGCCCATATCCTGTATATCATAATGGAAACTAAATTTCTAATTCGTTTAGCAAAACACTTAAGATAATTTTCTAATTCAAAACACTTTTTCTTTTCTATTTTTTTTGTTTTTGTTTTTGTTAACTTAGGGTTCAGAGTGTTTTAACTTTTAACTTTGTTTTTGTTTGTTGAAAAGGTACTCAAATTAAAAGAGAGAAAGCATGAAGCATACTTGTCTATTTACTACCCATTCTTGTTCATTGCTCTATAAAACTTCCAAAAGTTTATATCGGTTCTACCAAGTAGCAACCTAAAGCTAATATAACGTGGACTACCCGAATGTTATTTGAGAATTTCTTTTTTTGTCATCTTTGAATCGACAAGGCCCGATTCATAATCATGCAACTTAGTGGAGTCGAACTCTAGTGGGATCGGTTGCAGAGGGGTGATGTAACCACTTGACTAAAGACACTTCCTATTTGAGAAATTTTTTTTTTTTTTGTCAAATTTTAGAAATTTTTTTAATCTCAAATATGAAAAATTTTAAGCATGTAAATCTCTCAACCATGAATATGCTTTCATTTGTAATTTGAGCATTAATTGTTTCAACCATTGTTGATAATTACCATTGTGTACATTTAACAAAATTTATTTTATATATCAATACCATACCAATTCCCACAACAAAACAAAATTTATTTGTAAATACTTTGACTTATTTTGAGAGTTTCATAAATCTAAAATTCTGGAGTCAAACTTTAAATGTTATTTGTTATGTTAAGCTTTTGATGATAGTCCATAAAGAATGGCTTTAAATAATTTAAAGTCACATCCATAATTCAAAAACTCTACACTAAATTTAAAAGGTAAAAGTCTACATTTAACTACATATTCAACCAATCATCAACACCATATATCTTTTCATGTCTCTTATATATACCTAGTTTACCTATATAAATTTTTTTTCAAAACAAACCATCCGTTATAGGTCCTATTAAGATGATAAATATCTCTACATTTCTCTTTGGCATGTTCCTTTTTTCAGGTATTCATTTTAAAATTTTCTTTTTTACAAAAGTTGTAGATGTTCATATATTCTTATTAAAAGAGAAAATCATGCTATATTTTAGCAAATGTTGACTCAAAATAAGAGTTTGAAAGAGTTGAATGACTATTCATCTCATTTTTTTACCATTTGAAATGAATAAGTTGAAAAATTATTCAACTCATTCAATCAAAAAAATTGAAAAATGAACAAATTATAAAGAAAAATTGTTCAACAGATTCATCTACTATTTCGCAGAGAAATGAGTTGAATGATATTCAACTTTTTTTTGTTAAACTCAAATTTTGTAATCATTCAACTACATGCAACTTTTTGCACCCATAATATTATTTAAAAATATAACTAATTTTTCAAAAAATTATCACCAAATAGGGATTTTATTAAACGAAATAGCAAATGCGGATGTGTGTGACACTCCACTAGGAGGATCCTGTGCAGACTGTGTTGCAAGGTGTGCGTCGTCGGTTAAGGGTTTGATTGGAAGTTATTGTGATGAGGAAGGTTCATGCATTTGCCACTACCATTGTGAGCAATGTCGCAAACCGTTCGGGTTCATCAGATTAGGGTGTACGGACCAAAAATGTCAAGCGATTTGCGATGAAATGTTGTATGACCGAGCTGTGGATATCCATGGTTATTGTAACAATCACCTCAGGACAAAGACCACTTGCATGTGTGAATATAAAAGTACAGATTGCTAGAAAACTTGAATGAGAGAACTCAAAGTGTCTAAATGATGTATCTTTATGTTAAAAATAATAATATTGCAAAATTTAAAGAGACATGTTATTAAAAAATCAAAGTATTTGACATCAATCAATACAATAAAAGAAGGAGGTGTTTCTCTCCAGAGCATGACAACTCAACCTCAACATTGAAGCAGGTGTTGACACCTCAGTAAAAATCCCTACCATATCAAATTATAACATTAATACTCCTACGTGGACTAAACAAAAGAAAAGCATATGAGAGAGTGTTTTATCTTCTGCTTCTTCATCGTTGTTTTATATGAAAGAGAGCGTTTTTTCTATTCTTCGATTTGTTCTTCTTCTTCTTTGTCGTTTTCGTTATTTCTTCTTCGACATGGTGTTTTGTTTTTCTTCGATCTACCAGAATCTATGAGTTTATGCTCAATTTCTTCCTTGGCTAATCGAAGATGAAAATTTCTTTCTTCTGGTACTTGAAATTTGCAATTTGTTTTTTGTCTTTATTGGATTCATCAAGATTTTGTAGTGTGTTATATTGGGGAATACTTATTATGCTTGATTTTGCAATTTGTTTTTTGTCTTTGTTGGATTCATCAAGATTATGTAGTGTGCTATATTAGGGATTTCATGAATTGAATTTTGGTTCTTCACCTCCGGTTCTTATTGGTAATTGTTCAACACTACTTGGTTAATATTTTAAGCAATCAATCATTAGATAAGTCTCGGATAATTAAAATAAATTGTGCTTTTTCAGATGAGCTTTTAGTGAGTGCTGATTTTAGTGTTAGTGAGTCCCGCTTTGTTCGACAGTTCCATGAATCTCCCAACGTTTGGATTTGAATATAGATTTTTGCTTTCTAATGACTGCAACAATATGGAGCGTCTGTTGTCATGCAATTTATTCCTTGGATATTTAACATAAGTTCTCATGTTTCAATTACCATAATTCTATGCTTATATGTCGTTTTATTTTGGGGATTAAGGAAGATTTATATGCTTTGAATTTGATTTGGTTTTTCAATTATAAGCTATGTGTGTTTGAAACTTGTAATTGTAGGAGATCCGAGGGAGGGAAACATGAGTTCTCCGGTGAAAGAGGACACTAGGGGAGTTTTCATTTCTAAGAGAGCGCTGGATTGGTGAAAGGTTTGCTCTATAATGACTGCAAAAATAGGGACCCTTTGTTGTCTACCCATTAGTTCTTTTGGTATTTTACATAACTTTTCATGATCTGATGTTTGATGCATTTGGTGTTTTAACAAGTCATTGTTGTAGTATGTTGGTAGTGTTTGTTATTGTATTATCTGGAGTAGGGCCTTCACATTGACAGGAACTATTTCTATAGTGGAGAGTCTACTTCACTTTTTGACAATCAGGTTCTTCTCTTTGAAATTTATTTAAAGATATATGGTCGTTTAAGGGGTTTTCCTATTAGTTTAAGATAATTTGTTTGGAACTTGAAAGTGAATAGTACAGTAGCGATAAAATAATTGTAGGTGAAAATAAAACAAGTTGTAGCTACATATTTTGGTCTTAGAATTTTTAATCCAAAATAAGATTAATAAAAATTAAACATAGTGCATGTAGTCGATGAAGCGATAGATTTCCTTGTATATAAAGCATTTGTCGCAAACGTCATTGAATTCTCCAACAACACATGTGTCCCCAACTTCAATCTTAGTTAGGAGATCTCATTCATGGTATTTCCTCACTCTCAGTTCTAGAATGACATGACGACAATTTTGCTGGCATTGTCTTACCACATGCAGCCTTTGATTCTTCCACAGTTGAGTAACATAATTGGATCCTTCTTCAAACTGCCATTCTCCGATTATAATCATTCTGTAAACATATAAGGCCGAGAAATGAGTAGCTTCAGCGGCATAAGAAATTTTAGTTAGGCCTGTAGAAATTTCCTATCTGTAATAATAATCAGTAAGACCACACAAAAAAATAGCATGTATATTTCCAGCCTTAGAACATTCAGCTAAAAAGTTGATATTTTTTGGAATCTTATTCCATGGTGGTAGAAAAACTTTAGCAAGATTTAGATTCCTCAAAACATCTGAGAATTTTGAGATGCGATGAAATGTCTTACAAGTAAAGATAGAAGCTTGAAAATCTTCAGCAGATGATTCACCAACTTTAGAAAGAATAGTGGCTAACATATCATCTCGAAGATTGGTCAGAACCGGTTAGTAACATCTCAAACTCATGATTTTGTTTTTTGTATTTGTTTTTTGAATTGTAGTATCAGTTTACACTTTCTGATCTATTTATAGTTGTCATTTTGTCCTTTCCTATTAATATATCATTATTTTAAAGGGATTCAAAAAGATATGAGACAACAATATTAATCATTGATTATTGTTTACAAATTTTTGAATGAGTATTTTCCCAAGGTTAATCCATGTTCTTTTTATGTATGTTAGATGCATTATGCACCTTGAACTAAGTATAAAAATAAAAATATTTGAATGAGTATTTCTTTGAATGAGTATTTTCCCAAGGTTAATCCATGTTCTTCTTATGTCTGTTAGATGCATTGTGCACCTTGAATTAAGTCTTGATTAGTTTTCATATAAGTTACATTGAACGACACTATTGTATATACATGTAATCTATTTGAATTAAAAGCTTTATCAATATATTGAAGGTCACATTGTAACAACTATGATCAATGCATAATCTTAAAGTCTAAATTCATGTATCAAATGTATTTCTCCTAAGCAAAGAAAACATATAGGACTCTTCCAGTTTCTGTATTAACTACACAACAAACCTATATAGATACCTTATTTTTCCATCTAGTTTACAAGCTACTAAATCATTATAGTTCTTCTTTTCTCATATTGTAAGCTAGCTTGGATTTTCATGGCTCTATTCCTATTATCCTACTTCATATCTCATTTTATATGATTTATGTCTTTTATTCATTAGTTTTTGTTTTACTTGCTTTTTTTATTGTCAATGGATTCACAAGAAGGAAATTTAGCTACTCTATTATCCAAGAAGATACCTCTCGATGATATGGTCATAGGGAAAACCATGCAACATGTCGTTGTTTGTATCTTGCGTATGTGGAAAGCACGAAACTTCAAACTCAACGGAACACTCATGAGTGTGGATATGTTATTTTTGGATGAGAAGGTACTTTCGGTTTTTAACCTTTCACATGAAGTTCTTTTAAATAAATAGATGAAGCAGATATAATTTCTTATAAGTGTAATTATACAGGAAAATGTAATTCAAGGATCAATTTTTCACCGCCGAATTGGCAAATTTGAAGACCATCTAAAAGAAGGGAAAATGTACCCTATTAGCTAGCAGTTTCGAAGTTGTTCCCACATACGGCTATTACAAAGTGACGGACAATCCATTTACTATCAGAATTTTGGATTCAACTCAGATTGTTGAACTTCCCGAAGATATGTGTTCAATCAAGATTGAAAATTCAGGTGATACACTTATGCTGAAATTAACAATTCTTTTGGGACCAATATCCACTTGTTCGGTACGTGTTTATGTTTTTCCAAATTAATTCTCTTCATATTTAAATTATTATGTCGTGGGAAAAATATTAAAAATTCAAGGGTCTAATTTGGAAGATTCTATCTCAACTGAAAGGATTGTCCTCCTTCTCTTGCTAGCAGAGTTAGTTTCTAATGTTATTTTTAACTGATTTTTGACATTTGTTACACTATAAATTAACATTCTATTTTAAAAATGAGCAGAAATGAATCAATATGAGTTACACTTTGGGATGAGCAAGCATCAACCTTTCATCAACAATTCCAACAAACTAATCGAGAAAACAGTGTTATAGTATGCACTTGTTTGAACCCAAAATTGTTTTCAGGTACTCAGAATATTTATACCTCAATGTGTACATTTTTCCCCTCTTACATTATATTTTATTTAGGCAAAATGCATTTGAACTCACGTGGAACAACGAAGACATATATCAATGATGAGTTAGAAGTAGTTCAAGAGTTTATGAAAAGGTAAATACATTATATTAATAAGTCAATTGCTAATGTAATAAAATATTTATACGAGATGGGAATAGACAACAAAGCAAAACCTCTAACAATAGTCGAACAAAATAATATGAAAAACAAATTGGAAGTTTGGACTATTGGCCAAATATTTGAATACATATATAGTGGAGAAACAAAGGTATTATGAATTTGTGTAACGTACTTATTTTAATGAATATGTTATATTAATGCAATTCTATTAATGAATTAGTTGAACTGATACAATGTCAGGAAAAAATTTTGCTTTGTCAAGCAAATGTGATTGGCATTTCTGATCGCAATGGATGGAAATATTTGTCTTGTGCTACGTGCACTACAAGAAAATAGTGTTACTGTTACGCTAAAATCTATTGCAATAATTCTATATATTGTTGCAAATTTGAGAATGCAACAAAATTGAGACACATTTTCTATTCTTGCTATTTGAGTGTTGCAAATTGGTATTTGTTGCACATATATTGTAAAATTTGCAATAAATGGACTCCTTGCTATGTTGTCGTATCAACATTAGTTTTGTAGTAAATTTGTCGTTTAATTGTGACGTAAGTTTGCAACATAAAAAATATAAAATTTACAATGAGATAATATATTGCTATATGTGTTGTATCAATGCAATAATATTTATGCAGCAAATTAGTGGTGTAATCACGACGTTCCAATGCAACTATAGATTGTCGCAACAAAAAATGTTGCAAAAATTACCACTGCAATTTTTATTTCGTTCCATTGTTATGACAATATATAGTCATAAATCTCATTGCCTAATTTCACTTAATTTTGCAACATTAATATGAATCACAATAGTTTTCTATATTTTTGTTTGGCACATGATTTATTAAATTATAATTGTTTATTTAATACTTTCTTCTTTTAAAATATTATAGTAAAAAAAAACTAACTTTATTAAGTAATCAAATTTTGAAATATTCCAAAAATGCAAAAAAAAAAATTATAGAAAAAAACCAACCAATAACAAGAACTAGGTTCATAATAAAAAACTTAAAAATCATAACTAAAACAACTTAGTGAAACTAGTAGAAAAATGGCACAGAACACAACATGTCAAACATTTTATCTAACCCTTCAAGCTTGTTGAGTCTCTTTCTCATTTCTGAATTCTCTTTATAAATCTTCTCCAACTTTTGTTTGAGAGTTTCATAATTCACTACATGATTTTCAAAGAAAAAGTGTGTTTGCTTTTGGAGAAATTTTTTGATTGCTAATGTGTTGTGCCGATAAACTATATATAAGAAAAAAAAAATCTTTGATACTGAATAATATCCAAATCTTTCAATTATTATCGTTCTGTTGTAAGTTTGTAAGTTGTAACTAGAGAACGGAATTTTTGGTTCTGTAAATTTTGTTTTAACAAGAAAAAAAAAAGATAGCACTACGCAGATTTTCACAATATATTTTCTCATTTTACTTGTTTATTTTAATGCCTAACTTAGATAATGAACACCTAACATGAACGATTTTTTTCTTTTTACATGTGTATTTAATATATATTATGTTGTTTAGATAATGAACAACTAGCTAATGTTTACAGTGAAAATAAGCAAAACTTAATTACTTAACAGGTTAAATCGTTTATAATGTTTACGGTGACAGTTAACTTATAATCGTCTTAACTAGTAATTGAGTTATAAAGATGATATATATTAAGATAGTTTCATAGAAAAATATGTTGCAAAGGAGTTATAAATTATTGTAAATACGGTGACAAAGGTGTTACATATCTTGCCACATATTTTTACTAAAATTTTCTTGCAAAATAGCCATAGTTCATAACTGTTGAATATTCATTGCAAAATTTGCAAAACATTTTTGTATGTCGTAATATTGTTGCTAATTTGTAATATAAAAAAGCAACAAACAGTTTTATCACTATTTTGCAATAAAATTGTTATGTGCATTGATCATTGCAAAAATATAGCAAAAAATGTAACAAGATCTTAACGAATACGATTATTGCAAAATTATTGTGGCAATAACACTATTTTCTTGTAGTGGTGCTCTAAGAAGCTTGATCAGTCAGCCACATCTTTGATATGTAACTCTTGTAACACAAGCACCACAGTTGGATTTGCTAGGTAAACTATATACATCTTCTACTTTCTATGACTTAAAAGCAACATTTTAATATACTGTTATATTTACACAGGTTTAGAGTGGAATTAGAGGTTGAAAGTGGTGATAGAACTACCACATTTGTCTTATTTGACCGAGATGTAAGAAAACTTACACACACAACAGTTGAAGATATATATTACTAATTCTGAGGTACGCAAAATTATAAACTACAATTTAAATAATTAATATCATTCATATACTTATTCATCTTATTTTAATATGCGTTAACATAGAAGATGGAAGGTGAGGTGATGAAACTCCTACAGTAGAAAGTATTCCAAAATGTCTTATAGAAATTGTTGGCAAAACAATGGAATTTCAAATCAAGATCACTGAATACAACTTTTGAGCATCCTCCCAAGCTTTCACTGTTTTTTTGGGTCATGAAAGAAAACATATATGGAGATTTAGATATCATTAACAATCCAACGAAGGTAATTTTATAAATTTTACATGTTTAAATTGTCACTATTTAAATGTATTATTGTTCTATGTAGGGAGATGGAATACCCACAAATGCCAAAATTACAAAATATGAGGAGATTAAAACAAAAAATGGGAAAAGAGCTCCAACTTTTGAAGAAGAGGACGAAAAGAAATCCAAAAAGAAACGGCCGATCACAACAACTTAATATGTGATGGTCAAGATATTTACAAAAACATGTGGCAGTTTAAAGTTCAACATCTCCAAGTGGTTAAGCTTTTTATTCTACATCTTCAAGTCTTTTACATTTTAATTCTACATGTCAAACTCCTCAATTTAAATTCGGAAAATATTTGGATTCATTCCTAGGGGTGAACCTCTTCATTCACCCCCTTGTAAAATAAGGAAATAAAATCTGTATATATTATATATAAAATTAAAAACTTAAACCGCTTTTTTATAAACCCAAACCGATATATAATTTCATTGTATATGTAAAATCTAAATCCTAACCACATCATTTGTAAACTCAAACCGTCTTATAATTTTTGTTTTAATTATAAAATCTAAACTCTAACCACCTCATTTGTAAACCCAAACCAACATATAATTTCGTTTTAATTATAAAATCCAAACCCTAATTCTCATTTATAAACTCAAACCGATATATAACTTCGTTTAATAGTAAAATCTAAACCAAGTCAATATTTAACTTTCCTTAAATAAAAATATACAGATTTTGTTTCCTTAATTCGTTTTGTTTTTTAATTAATTTTGATTTATTTTTAAATAAAATATTAGATAGAATATTCTGATTGGTTTAGAAGGGAGGGGGTGAATACAAAGGTTAACCCCTAGGGGTGAATACAAAGGTTCACCGCAACCTAACGGGGTGTCTTGAAACCATGATTTTGGAAGATTTTATGGGATTTAGCAAATTTAGAATTTTGATAGATTTTAGGGAAGTTGATATGATTTATGATAAAATTCTTTCAAATCCCACCTAAAACCATGAGATTTATAGTTTCAATACACCCCCCTTATATTTCTGTATTTTTAACTAAACAAATTTTCTCAAATCCTCCAGAATCTCTAAACTTATTAAATCCAAATCTACAAACTGTCTTGAATAACAGTAGATTTTAAAACTAAAGTAGATTTTTAAATCATCATTTCAATAACAGTGGATTTAATGAACTTTTTAAAATTCATGATTGAATAACATAGGATTTGTAAATTTTACACAAAACAATTAAAATATCAAGTTGAATACACCCCCCCCCCCCCTAGTATTTTTCAACCCAAGAACAACCAGAACAACCTAAAAAATATAATCACATTATACTCCACAACACATTTAAAAAAAAACAAATAAGAAAACAAAAAAACAAAAAAATTACAAACAACATACAAAAAAAACACCACAAAATAGTAATAAAAAAGGAAAAAAAATCAAGAACGCGCAGGTACTATTTGTGTAATTCTTTTATGTATATTTTCGTTTTCCAATTTTCCACAATTTAAACATTGTTTATTTTTGCAACAACAACCGAGATTAGTCTTTGGACCTAGAAAGTCATTAAGATCATTGCTGAGTTATCAAAAAAAAAACCATTATTATTATTTTGAATGTTTCACACTAACTAAAACTGCCGAGTCATGGGACCAACCAAACTTAGCCAAAATCAATCCACCAAACACAAAGCACCATAGAGGCAGGCTTCGATCGGATTGGGTGTAGTCAGTTTTAATCCGTTAAAAACAATTAAAATAGATAAAGACAAACAAATCTTTCATTCATCCCCAATCTAGCCATTGATGCATCATCCACATTCGCATACTCGAAGAAAACCTGCAGTTACATACATCATTAGAAGCTATACATATATAGGACTTAGTTGCTACTTGCTAGATAGCCAAAACTGCTTAAAACTAAAAAAGAAAATAAATAAAAAAGTGAACTGATATACCGAACCTTTCCAACTCCTGGTGTGGAGATGGATTTGGAGAGTTTAAAAGCCACTTATACCCATTTTGTTCCAAAACAGGCTAAAACCAATAAATCATTACTTAGAACATGTAAACAGCTTTGTTAGTGTTTCTAGGGTTAAAATGTGTCTTAAGCCAATGCAACTAACTAATTATAAGAGTTTGAGATGGATTTGGAGAGTTTAAAAGCCACTTATACCCATTTTGTACCAAAACAGGCTAAAACTTGATAAAACATTGCTTAGAAGCTGTAAACAACTTTCTTAGTGTTTCTGGGGTTAAAATGTGTCTTAATCCAATGCAACTAACTAATTATAAGAGGGGGGTATTCAAATGAGATTTTGGAGAATTTGATTGATTTTAGGAGATTTTGGATTTTGAGAGTTTTTATGATAGTTTGGTGGATTTGTTAGTTTTTCAATTTTAAAAAAGGAAACATAGTTTGTGATTTGGTGAGATTTTAGTAGAATATATTGGATGATTTTTAGAGATTTTTAAACCAAAATAGAAAAATTGGGTTCCAAACAAAACATTCTCGTCATGAAGAAAATAATTTTGCAAGGTCATCACTCATCGTCTCCATTCTCGTCATGACTATATAAACAGGAAATTCTTGAAGTTTGTTGATATCATCACTGCTAACATTCATATTTTGGATGATACGATCGACATGTGCAGGGATTAATCACCGATACATCATGTCTTCTAATGCGACTAAAAGACAAGATGTATCATGGACTGTGCAGGGATGGATTACTTACTATTTGAATGCATCTACTCAAACGCTCTTTCTATTAAATCCTTCTGTATGTGTATTCCCTTGACTACGCCCGTACCCGTCTTCCCAATGATGCCAAGGCTGCAAAGAAAGGAGGTGGTGGTAGACAGTTTGATGGTCTTGTCGATGTTTACGTAAAGACACTCAAGTCTGATGGTATATATTGCTGGTCTTTACCGTGGATTTAACATCTCTTGTGTTTGTTAATCGATAATTGAGTTTGTAATGTATTAAGTTAATTATTAGTTAAGAGTCGGGATGTTTGGATGATGTCGTATTGTCTAAACGTCACAAGTAGAAGAGATGGAACTCTTATTGCGTCTGTTGTTTATCTATCTAAGCATCGAAACTATGATGTAAACACACAAGTTTTTATCAATAAAAAGGTATGTTTCTGTTACTCTGATTTTGTTCTTTACAAACCAAGAGTCTTAGCAAAACAGAACAACAAAGTAAACGCTTGTTCTGTTCTGCAAAAGAAGAAGAAGCCTTTGCTTCTAACAGTGTTGGTATCATTGTCTACCGTGGTCTGTACTTTGGACTCTATGACTTTGTGAAGCCTGCTCTTCTCACTGGAGACTTGCAGGTTCGTCTGGTTGTCTTTCTCTCTGATCTGGGTGTTCTCTTGCTTATAACAGGTTGGTTTTGACATGTTATTGTTCTCTTTTGGTTATTTCAGGACACTTTCTTTGATAGTTTCCCTCTTAGATGGGTCATCACTAATGGTGTGGGTCTTGCATCTTACCCCATTGACATTGTTCGCAAGAAAAATGATGTCTGGTGAGGCTGTCAAGTACAAGAGTTCCATGGACGCCTTCGCCAGAACCTCAAGAATGAAGGAGCCAAGTTATTCTTCAAGGGAGCTGTTGCAGGTGCTGGTGTGCTTTCCGGTTACAAAAAATTGCAGCTGATTGTCTTCGGTAAGAAGTACGGATCAGGTGGTGCCTAACTGCCTAAGTATCGCTTCTGCCTTCTTCCTCCTTAATCGATTATAATTGCGATTTAAGATCCGTAAGAAACTGAGACGTTTATGACATTACGAGAAATGATGTTGCAGAGAGAATCAAGTCCAGCTTTTATTTTGGTGAGAGGAATGCTGGACTAATCAAGGCCTAATCAAGTCCAGCTTGTGAATCGAAATATACAAAACTGTCATCAGATTTGCAAAGGAGTTGTCTCTGAAATTTTTGCAGAGGATTTACAAAGTATTGTCTATTGCAAATAAAACACTGAGCTCACTTGCAGGGATGTAACTGCAGAGGATTTGAAGAAAGGTATCAACACATTCACTAACAAAATACGTCATTTGCAGAGAGCTATTTCTGAACTTTTTGTAGAGAGAACCAAGCATTTGTGGTAACGTCATCAACATCCACTATAGAATATGTTTTTCTTTGGATATCAAATCACTTTTCTCATTGAAACCTATTTCAAGAGGAATGAACACATCTGACGAAATTTTCAAAAAAAGCAAATCTTTCAAAATAACACCTCCTCCTAAGGTGTGATTTTTGTTATTGGATTTCTCTTGTAAAAATGTATCCAAAGTGTTGAGAATCGCAGACCCCGATTCACCTCTGTAGTGAACCGCAGACCGCGACTCTGCCCCTACTCATCTTCTACTTCACAGATCAGTTTGCATAACATAAACATAACACAGAGATTTAACGAGTTCCCCTCATGCAGAGGGTACATCTCGTGTGGGAACCTTCTCCCAAAAACATCCACTATCAATCAACCAAGGTTTTACATAGTATTACATATACAAGCTTAGAGAACTAACAACTACAGAGAACCTGAAGAAGAAAACTCATAATAGATCTAGCTTTTCTTCTTCCTCTTTCTCTGTCTTTGGTTCAGCTCTTCTCTCCATGTATAACCCATAAACACCTCCATAACCCCAAAGAAGCAGCTCCACCTTCGTCTCTCATCAGAGTGTCCTGAAGACACCTTAAACCTAGACAAGGTTATGTCCAACTCTCAGCCCTTCGACCCCAGCCGAGCTTCTGCTCTTTTATCATGGTTCTGCGCACAGCTTCAAGCTCCATGTACGACGTCCTGCGCATGCTCTCTGCACTGCGTCCTGCGTCTCTGCGTCTGCCATGCACAGCGCCCTGCGCTGTGCCCTACAGCCGTCACCAATGTACCTCCAGCTTCTTTAGTGCGTGCTCTGCGGCTTTCTTCAGCATACATGTTTCTTCAACCCTAGTTTCCCTTTTATAGTGAAACCCTAGAGCTTATGTCAGTTTAGTCCTGCAGGCCACAAAACACGGATCCTGTATGTTATTTTGTGTGTTTTATGTAGTTAATAAATTAAGATATATTTAGTTACAACTTGTATGGTAAGATTCATCTTTGACTCAAAATATCAATTATATTTTTCATATATCCATATGATTATTTATATACTTACAAAAACAATATAGGATATACTGATACAATTCTATGGAATTATGTTACTTATATGGATAATGCTTCAAACTTGCTTAACTTGATTCTAAAGAAACAATTTCTTATTTCATATATTCTCTCATGTTCTAGTACTCGAGTTACATGCATCATGGTAGGTTATTGATTAAAATCTGGATTGACATAATTTAAAAAACATATGTATAACTATCAATGATAGTCTATCATTATTTATTTGCTTCATGAGTTTTCATATGAAAGAGAAAAAGAAAGCTAAAACTAAAAAGTCATTTCACTAAATATTCTTAGATCTGTCACTTTGCATAAATGAGAGTGTGTTTTGTCTTGAATTTATTGGTACGTCTAACGTCTCCATGTCAATGTTACTAACATACCATAATTGAATAGAGATAAGACCATATACATATGATAATTAGTATATGGTCTTAATGAAAATTTTATTTCCCTTCATTTAGTTTAGTTAAGAGTGCCTTTTGATTTTTCCTTCAATTAATTTGATTAATTTCTTTTTTTAAATGTAGAAAGACACATGGCATTTTTTGGTATGATGATGTGGCACTCATATACATAGAGTTGACCAACTTTCATATATATGATTTGACTCTTTGGTTCGGGTGGATCAAACTGCATCTGGATTTGGATATCCCCTTTTTAATAAAAGGGAAATACACAACATTGTTTTGGTAGACTTTATAATTTTAATAAATGGTTATAAATGATTACAAATAGGTTATACATAGGTTATAAATTAATCCGTATACTAATTGGTTACAAGTTGATAGTTCATATATTAATGGTAACAAATAAAACCTTAATTGTAACCGAAAATCTTAAAAGGGATATTCCAAATCTGACCTAACACCCTTCCAAGCTTTTAATATAAATCAATGTCTTTAAAACCGGACCGAAAGATGAACCGGAAGTCTTTCGGGTCACTGGGTCAACAAGTCGGACCGATTGAATTACAGGTCAATTAGTTTATTAGTTTGATTACATTTTATGAATATAACATCTATTTTTCTATAAATATATGAACAAAACATACATAGTTAAGTACTAAACAACTAAAATTAAACTTTTAAATGATTAGATAAAATAATTAACTGATTATTTTATAAATAACAACATTTATTTATAATTTGGTTTAAGTTTAAAGTGTGACCAAAACAAAATATTTTAATTTGAGACCGACAACCCGGTCCGACCCGCCGGTTCAACCACCGGTTCATAGGTTTTTAGCGGGTTTTTTGCAGGTTTTATTTGTTAGGTTTTTAGAGGTTACCCGAACCGGAATACCTATCGGGTTGTGGTTGGAACGAACCGACCAGCCAGTCCGGTCCTGGTTAAAAAACATTGATATAAATCATTCAGATCTCCATTCACCAAAATACATCTCTCATATTCATACAGAAAAAATAATAACAATCGTTTCTCAGTTTACAATGCTAAACCGTCTTATAAATTATATTTTATTTTGAAAATATAATACAGATAAAAGGAATTTTAACTCATGCTCTAGCACGGTCCAAATCTAGTAGTAAAATATTAGAGAATTAATTACCCACTAATCGTCACCTACCTATTGACTTAGCTTGTTGTCACTGATATGCTTCTCCAGAGAAAAGTGTCGTTGTTTCCTTTCTCTTAATTAAATTTATTTAGATGGATCGTTGGAGCCAATAATTTGAAGAAAGTAGAACGATGGTAGACAAAGAAGAGAAAGCTTCCTTGCTCTTAAAAACCGTGATCCGACCAAGTCTTCTAAAGGGATCATCAGGTAGACCTTCTTGTTCCATCTACCGAGTTGCCCACTCTGTCACACAGACCAATGACACAACCTATGCACCCAAGATCCTCTCAAAGGCCCTTATCACCATTGCAATGATAAAAAACATCTCCAAATGATTGAGGAGCACAAGCAAGTATATTTGGAGTTCTTTGTTTCAAAGACTCGGAACATAGGCGTTGGTCTAAGTGACTTGGTCAATGTTGTCCGGGGATTGGAAGACGAGATCAGAGATTCTTATTCTGAAACTCTTCAATACAATAAACAAGAGCTCACTGATCTCATGGTTCTCGATGGTTGCTTCATTCTTATGTTGTTCCTTGTGGTTTCACATAAGATTGGATACAATACGGTCGAAGATCCCATTTAAGTTGAGATGGATACTGCCGACACTAAGAAGAGATCTTCTCCTTCTCGAAAACCAGGTTCCTCTCTTTCTTCTCACCAATCTTCTAGAGACATCAAAGTTAGCTCCATCCATTAGCTTAAACAAGCTAGCCTTCAATTTCTTCGACTATTCCATTAGAAAACCAAAAGGGTTTTGGGAACAACACCATAATCTTCGAGCGAAACATCTTCTTGATCTCTTTCGTAAGACTTTCATACCCGGCCGGTCTTCACCAACCCCTCCAACGCAATGTTGCATCAATATGTTTAGTGGTCCTCGGGGAAATAATTCAAGAACAAAGACGTCCAAAAAAAGTTGTCTCGTTAAGATATGTTGTTCAAAGGCTAGAACTAGAGCGGAGACATCATCGAGGAGTACTTCTCTTCCTCATCTTCGTCGTCGTCCTCCTCCTCCACCTCCTCCACCTCTTCCTCCTCGCCCTTTCCTTGGTCTGATTGTATCGGCCAAAAAGCTTCGAACCCGAGGGATAAAATTCCAGCTGAGGAAGAACGTTGACACACCGTTGGACATATGTTTCAAGAACGGTTTACTTGAAATACCACTATTAGTCTTTGATGATTTTATTAGCTCTCTTATATCAAACAGCGTTGCCTTTGAGCAGTTTAATATGACATGTACCACGGAGATGACTAGCTATGTTACTTTCATGAGCTGCCTTACTGACAGAGAAGAGGATACACTGTTCTTATGCGAGAAAGGGATTATAGAGAACTATTTTGGAACCAGTGAGGAAGTTACAATGTTCTTCAAGAACATAGGAAAAGTCATTGCATTGTCTCTTTCTAAGAGTTACTTGGCTAATGTTTTCGACGGGGTGAACAAGTTCAAAATACACAGGACTCCATGGAGAACTCTATCATCTTCTGCAGGACTGCAGCTATAATTCTTCTTCTTCTCACCATAGCCCAAACCTTCTTCGCAGCCTTTGCTTATTTTCGTCCTCCGAAAAATTGATCTGGTGGCACAGTGGTAGTTCTTTTGGCTTCATCAAAACCTAATCCTACCGTCGCTCTAATTGATGTTGCACTTTCACCCATGGCTCTATACCTCCAACTGGACCGTGCATATGTTAGCATTCATCATCCTATCTATCTTATTCTTGTTGTTGTTTTCCATTAATCGTTTTATGTTTGACTCTTCAATTTTCTTTTTGAATAAACTCTTCAATTTTTCAATTTTATTTCGCTGTGTTGTTTTTTTTTTTTTGTAATCTACATCCTACTATATTAATTGAGAAATACAAATATGAAACTAACCTTAAAATGTGTAAAAAATTACATTCAATTGCCATTAAAAAAAATTAATTAAGATTAATTAACTAATTAATCATTAATTAAAAACAAAAATTGGGGAACCTAAATAAAAAAAATTGTAGAAAAAAAAACTATCAGAATCAAAACTAATTCGTCCTTAAAAAAATTTACAGGTAAAATTTTAAAAATCTAATCGAATAAAATCTATATAACCACAAATTTTATCAAAAAACTTTTCCAGTATAGGTTAAATTTTTTTATCAAAAATCTAATCAAATAAAATATATAACAGCTTGCTTAGATTTTAAAAATTAATAAACAATAAAATAAAATATATAGATTTAGTATCTTATCTATTTTAAAAAGTTCTATTTTTCTTTTAGCCACCGTTCTTTAGAAAATAAAACTAAGTTGAGATTTAAATATACTCAATGCTTGAAGATGCTTATTACAGACGAAAAAGAGAAGTCACAGAAAGAAAAACAAGGAATGTTGTTTTTAAAGAGGTTTTTCAGAACCTTCACTAGCTATATTTAGTTGCTCTTTTTTACATGTTAGTTATATCTTTTACTTATTTCACAATTATACCAAAAATTGCGTTTAATTCACAAAAGTTTAATCAATTTTATTCATTATGCAAATGTTTTATTGGCAGGTGTTCAATAAACATTTATAAAATACAAAAAAATTAATATAAGCAAACCAAATTTTTAATCACAACCCATTATAAATAACATAATAACAAAATAAATTATTACAAATTTTCATCAAAAGAAAAGTTCAGCCCGCAGTTTTCCGCGGGTTAGTACCTAGTTTTAGACATAGTTTATCAGTATATTGGATCAATACCTACGATTCATTGAATAAAAATCAATAAATATTAATTAATATATCTATATAGTATATGAACAATTGTGCTACACTAACCGAGTTTGTTCCAACCGTTTTGAAGAATCACATACGTCATATAATCGTCCAACGGTTGGATAGGTCATAGAACGATCTCCACTAACCAACCAAGATTATATACGAAGCAAGAATAAAAAAAAATTAAAAAGTGTATAGAGTACGGACACGTCGTCGTTTCACAAGCGTAAACTCGTGGATGATGGAAAGACAATTAAAAAAGCTCGTGTTTCTAAAACAAGGGTTTTTGGACCAGTCGTCACTTCACCGGATTTTTTTATTCTCTCTTCCTCCTTTGTGGATATTTTTTTTGATAATATCTCTCTCCCACGGAAGCTGAATCTGGATCATCATCATCATCTAAGTAAGTCCCTTATCATTTGTTTAATCTCTTCGTATGGGAATGCTTTAATCCCATTTTACACTAATCCATTTCCTTGACTACATATGGCTTTTGTTTGTTCTTTTTTTTTTTTTTGCAATCTCCGGTTCTGATGATGGAACACTGAAATTGGATTTTGTTCTGTATTGTTTTCTCTAAAGATTTAAGCGAAATCTGAAAAAATTTTAGATTTTTGTATGATTCAATGATTTAGGTTTGATGATTTCATAAAGTTTGATTTTTTTAGATTCAAGCTTTAACTGGGTCGAATTGTTTCGACATTTGTATATATAAAGTTCGATTCTTTTCTTCTGGAGTCTCTCATGTCTTTCTTCTTATCCAATTGTTACAGGTATCATTGATTAAAGTTTGGTCATTTCTTCTAAGCCATTCCTCAAAATGGCTGCTACAGAGACACTTCTACGTGTTCCATTGGGATCTTTATCTCAATCTTGTTATCTGGCTTCTTTCTTTGTCAACTCCACTCCAAACCTCTCCTTTAAACCCGTTAGCAGAACTAAAAGGGGCTTAAGGTGTTCAAACTCGCATGAGTTTACATCAAACTCCGGTGTCAGAGGAGGTTTATTTCATAGTTCAGACTGTGCTTTGAAAGGTAAAAAGCTGGTTTGCAAATGCCAAAAACATGATGTTGAGGAGAGTATCAGATCCACGTTACTTCCTCCTTCTGACGGTTTGGGTAGTGATTTGAAAAGCGACTTGGATGAGAAGCCTCTACCTGTTAATGGAAGTCTTTCTTCTAATGGTAATGTACAGTCAGCTGGAACAAAATCTGTTGAGGATGAAGCATGGGATCTTTTGAGGCAGTCTGTTGTTTTCTATTGTGGCAGTCCTATTGGAACTATTGCTGCTAATGACCCCAACTCTACTAGTGTTCTGAACTATGATCAGGTCTTTATTCGTGATTTCATACCTTCGGGAATTGCCTTTCTTCTTAAAGGAGAGTATGATATTGTTCGCAATTTCATCCTTTACACCCTACAGTTACAGGTGATAGCATCTTTCTTTGTTTTTCTTGGTTTAGTTGAATGCTCTTGTAAAAAAGCAATTGATACTCAATATGATTAGTATGTATCGAAGCATGATATTGTCAAATGGTTTTGTGGTTAAGGAGAAACGGTTGTAACTTCTGTAGCTGTTAGTAACATTTTCCTGTGGCTGCGTAGATTGTTTATGGTGAAGTTATTTGTGTTTTGTTAGAGCTGACGTTAAACTTGTTCCTGACCAGAGTTGGGAGAAAACCATGGATTGCCATAGCCCAGGTCAAGGTTTGATGCCTGCTAGTTTCAAGGTGAAAACTGTTCCTCTTGATGGTGATGATTCAATGACTGAAGAAGTGTTAGATCCTGATTTTGGGGAGGCAGCTATTGGACGTGTTGCCCCAGTTGATTCTGGTAAGAGAAGCTTCAGATCCCTATTTGACAAGGGTTTTTGTTTTTGTTCTCTTTAGAAATAACTTAACTCACTTTATCATTTTGTCTCAGGCTTGTGGTGGATTATATTGTTGAGAGCATATGGAAAATGCACGGGTGATCTTTCCGTGCAGGAAAGAGTTGATGTGCAGACTGGAATCAAGATGATCTTAAAGCTGTGTCTTGCTGATGGTTTCGATATGTTCCCTACTTTATTAGTCACTGATGGTTCCTGCATGATAGATCGTCGAATGGGAATCCATGGTCATCCCCTGGAGATTCAGGTAAGCAGCTCCTTCAATCTGAATTTGCATCAGAAGCTGCCTATGCAGTTTCAAAACCGTTTTATTTATTTATTCTTCTACTTTGCCAGGCACTCTTTTATTCAGCTTTGGTCTGTGCACGTGAGATGCTTACGCCAGAGGATGGATCAGCTGATCTAATCCGAGCTCTCAACAATCGTCTTGTTGCATTAAACTTCCACATCAGGGAATACTACTGGTTGGACCTGAAGAAAATCAATGAAATATACCGTTACCAGACAGAAGAATACTCTTACGACGCTGTTAATAAATTCAACATATATCCAGATCAGATCCCTTCATGGTTAGTGGACTTCATGCCCAACAGAGGAGGATATCTGCTAGGAAACCTTCAACCGGCTCACATGGATTTCAGATTCTTTTCTCTTGGGAACCTTTGGTCTATAGTTGGTAGTTTGGCTTCAAATGAGCAGTCACATGCAATTCTTGATTTCATCGAAGCCAAATGGGCAGAACTTGTAGCTGACATGCCGTTCAAGATTTGTTACCCTGCCATGGAAGGTGAAGAATGGCGAATTATAACCGGAAGTGATCCAAAGAACACGTAATATCTCCCTCCCATATGATCTTCAATAGATGTTTTAAATTATCTTCTTAAGCAGCTTGATTTTGTTGCAGTCCTTGGTCTTATCACAATGGAGGTGCATGGCCAACTTTGTTATGGCAGGTCAGTTCAGATTTCTCTCTTTCCCTTTTCGCAGACCTCATTAACTGTGTATTCAGGTTTTTTTGGTTCTCTAGTTTCATTTTGGTTTTGAGATTTGTATACTGAACCAGACCTGATTTTGTTACATATTGGATTGCACACTAAGATAATCAGTTTGGTTTATCAATGAGAATCCCAAAGCCAAATTTGTGTTTATATTTTAAAACCGGATCCCATCTTGCTTTTGTTTCAGCTGACAGTAGCAAGCATCAAAATGGGTAGACCAGAGATTGCAGAAAAGGCGGTTGAGTTAGCTGAGAGACGGATTGCTCTAGACAAATGGCCCGAGTACTACGACACCAAAAGAGCAAGATTCATTGGTAAACAGGCACGGCTTTACCAGACTTGGTCCATTGCGGGTTACCTCGTGGCCAAGCTCCTCTTGGCAAATCCAGCTGCGGCAAAGTTCCTCACTAGTGATGAGGATTCGGATTTGACAAATGCATTCTCATGCATGATCAGCGCTAACCCGAGAAGGACAAGAGGACCCAAAAAGACTCAACAACCATTTATTGTATGAGAAGCTCAGACTTTATTTTTTTCAAAGTGAGCCATGGAGGCATGGACCTTCAAACAGAATGATAGAAAAACGTGGAATTGTTGTGTAAATAGTCTCTCTTATTAGAAACTTACATAAAAGGATAATGGTATTTTATTCCCTATATATTAAAAGCTTTCTTGGCTCAAGTGGTGAGTACTACATTAACTTTTGTTGGAGTGGTCCAACATGTTGAACTTAACCAACCAGAAACAACAGTGCCTAGTACCTAGACACATCCAAATTTGCTGTAGAACCACTTGTGTTAGGTCCCTATCGAACTAAATTCAACCGACAAGGCTATTATCTAGCCTCATTGACATTTAACTGGATCTATCGGTAATTTATGCTAGATTATTCGTAGTAGATGATTAGCCAAATCATGTGGCTCATTTGTTGAAAATTTAAATAAAATATGAGGGAGATATATATATCCAAGTAGTTGAAAACAGTAAAATCATTTTAACAAATTTACCCGTTATTATGTTTCTGACATATAACAAGCAAGATGTCTTTGTGACTTTGTAGCAAGTGGAGAAAGGAAAATTTTCGGTAGCACAATCAATTGAGTATGACAATCTTTTGTTTCTGTCGGCAGCGTGTACTATTTGTCATCGTCTATATAAGAAGAGTAGTCAAGGGTTTGATTCCTTTTGTTCACAAGTATTTGTATCTTGACATTCTCACCAAGAACTTATAATTTGACTTTTAATCTGATATTTGGTGTTGTAGTTTGAGAAGAAAAACTTTTTGGTGCTAAAACTATACTAAAATAATGTAGTTTCAACATGCTTTATAGTCATAGATGCCCTTACATTAATCCAACACAAACTACATATTTTCTGATGTAGTTAATATTCGAATGAATTACAGAAAGTAGAACTCGATTATAGTGGCATAATTGTATTCTTTAAAATATGTGGATATATATAATGATATTACACACGAGATTCACACTCATTACAATAATTTCCAATACGAGATTACTCGTATCCAAACATATTAAATATATTACTACTTCAATTTACTGTTTAAGCACATAAGTGATGAGGCCAGGAATGTGAGTGTTTGTGATATACTCGTCCCAATCAATGGACTTGGGATTGAACTCAAACGATCCATCGAACTCTTTGATATTCTCCATCCTTTTCATTCGTAGTCTTTCGGTATTTAAATCATCAAATCTGCACAAACAAGAAGAATATATAAATATTATGTCATGACTTACTTAATTAAGTTGTGATGACTGACTTAAATATGTATGATAAGAACTCATGTCTAGTAACATTTAATGCTTTGTTCTCTCTATCCCTAGAGATAAAAGATGTTACTGTCTTAATTAATGTTTAAAGTTTGGTGGAAGTTTATGAGTGGTACAGGTACATACATGCCCTTGAAGAGTAAGTAAGGCTGGTAAAGCTCAACTAGTCGCATAGCTAGCTTAATTTTTCGGCTGAGGTCATTGTAGTTGTCTCCGTGGCTCCATGGGTAAAATATATTGATCAATCGAAGTATCTGAAATGAAAAATTAAACAAATGAGAAACAAAAAAGGTTACTAGCAGACATCTTTCCCCAACATTTTGGGTTCTTTTTGCAAGTTTAAAAGTTGGAGAATGAAATGAAAATATAAGATAAGGTAGGGACCTTTTTCGAAAACTCCAAAAAAACAAATCATAGAGTTGATTTGATGTTAAGGTACCTGTAGAGGAAGCTTGTAACGAATGGTCATGTAGAGGCTGAATTGACCCATAGTAGACAAAATCGTTCCTTTGGTCACTATGATTGGTGAGCCGTTCCGACCAATCAGAGGACTTTTACTGAAGTAACGAGCCGTGAGATCGTGAAGTTGTCCAAACGTGACTGGATTCTTACAAGAAGAACCAACATGGTATATTGCCTGAACCCCGGTATCTCCCGAATGAGCTGTCGCGGCTGCAACCATCGCATTTACCACCATGTCTGCTGGTATCTGCGAATGATATTATAATTTTTTACCCATCAACAAACAGCTTGTTAAGGAATCACATATGTAATTAATTTAAACAAAATAACGTGTTATTTAACATGCTATAAAAAAAATTTCTAACATGCTACTATTAATTTCTATAATATGCTATAAATAGAATTAGGTGTTGACTTGTGATACAAAGATGTTGATTGGACTTACAAGGTCAAAGACTGAGTTTGAATCCGCAAGAAAACATTTAAGCCTTCCTTTACCATATGCAACGATCACACTATCTAATGTTCTGCATATACAATGAAGAAAAAAGTAAATTAAAGATAAAGTTGGGGAACGAGATAAAAATTAGATATAACGAGGATATAACATAAACCAATACTCACTTCAACCCTTCGATCCAACCAGGGAATGGTTCGGCAATAGTACTAGTGATCATTGTTGGACGTATGATGACAAGCGGCAAAGTTTCTTTATAGTATCCCATTAGCATCTCTCCCATTGCTTTCGTGAATACATATGTATTTGGCCATCCATGAAGCCTTGCCCTATATTAAGACCATTTTCATTCAAGTATTAACGGATGATGGAAGTAAAGTCTAAGAACATATACGATGTGACAAGGCTGCTAATTACCTTGCCATTCCAAAATCTTTCATTGTTTGCGAGATCTCTTCTTCAGAACAATCTTGAAGCTCTTTCAGTTTCTGTTTCATTAGGTCGTGTTCTATATTGATGTCTAGTTTGCCATTTCCGCTGAGAGTCTCCCCCATCTTGAATGGTTTCTCCGGTAATAATCCCGGTTTTTCTCCGCTAACGTATGCTAAAAGAATAATACATTTATAGGTAAGCCTCGATCGGTAAGTATAATATGGTCGCTTTTGTAAGATTAACATTAGAACTCACCGGTCGAGACATGGAGAAGCAATTGCCCTTTAACACACTTTTTGGCGAAGTTGAGAACATTAAGAGCTCCAAATGTGTTGATGCCAAGACCAATATCATATCTTTTGGTTTTATCAAAAACAGTAAATAAAAAATGGTTAAATTTCAATATTTCATTATACAAAGGAAAATATAAAAGATATAATTAAATTATTTTCGTCTAGTACCTTTCGTCGAAATTTGTAGTGGCTGCGATGTTGATAATGGTATCAATCTCACTCCACATACGTTGTATAAGATCGGAGTCTTTCACCCCCAAATTATCGATCGATATATCACCTGGAACCGGCACGATTTTGTCCCGCACCAAGGCATTCAATTTTTCTTCACCTAAATCGTTCCTCAACACCCTAAAGAGGTCTATCTCCAAGACCTGTTGTATCATTGTAAATAGGGAAAGAAAATATATTGTTGATTAATGGATCGATCGCCTCTATGTAATAGATTTATGTAAAGATTGTTTTAGTTAAAGGAATTAAATTTATACCATACCTCACTACGTAGGCGTTGCATGGCTGATTTAGTATCGCCAGCTCTCAAGAGAAGGTACATCTTCTTCACATTTGGTTGCAACCTCAATATTTTCTCTATGAGAACTATATAAGAAAAACAAAAGAGAACAATTTTATAGTTAACAAATTTTGCAAAAAAAAAAGACGTTAAAAGTAAGATCTGAATGTGATGAAGTTATGCTTTTCCAAGAGTATTTGAACCCGGCCGTCTAGTTAACATAGATTAACTAAGGTAAATAAAATGTAACCTAAAAGTCAAAAGTAGAGGATATTTGAATAAATTGTAGGACAAATTGGTTCATAATTGTGGGGAAATGTTTAGGTGGAAAATTTAATGCATTTGCAACTATTGCAAAACCAAAAAAAAAAATTAATGTGATTGACAAAAAAAAAAAATGCAACTATTGCAAAACAAAAAGATGAATTTGAAAAGTAAGTGTATATTAAATGTTTCTTTTTATGTGTGAAATCATAATCATTATTATTACATAGTGATACTTGATTTAGAAAAGAAAAAAAAATACATATAAAGTCTAAGTATTAATTTTATATATTTTGGAAAGGCACAATCTATATGAAGCATATTTCAACATCGCAACAAATATATACTATCATGTGACAAGTATATATGTTTCTCTGATAAAATCTAGATACAACTCATTGAATATGTTGAAGATATATGTTTCATGTATGGGCCATAAAAATCTATTGTTTGTGGCAATAAATGAATTAAATAGTAAATATTCATAATTCATCAGTAAATTTTCCAAAACTCATCACTAGCTTCTAACCTCATGTGCTTATCAATTTATAAGGAAAACATAATTAACGACCAATCAAATATCTTTGGGCTATTAAGATCAACAAAATATTTATCTTGATGCCAATCAGAACCGATTCAACACGGATGAAGAAAAATATCGTAAGAATCTATAACAATTACGTAGATATATAATATATATATATATATGAATCATATGTACGGTAGAATACTGAATCTTTTGTTTCATTAGTGTCTAATGACACGATCTTATAACAAAAAGCAGTACAAAGTATGTACCTTTGGCAAGAAAACCAGGAGCTCCAGTGATGAGAATGGTCTTGTTTCCAAGAAACTGAACACAATTGGATTCCATTGAAATCAGATACACTCACCCAACTTTAGAGAAACACAAATTAAAACTTGTTTGTATTCGGTCACGTAAAGGCTTTGGAGTCAAGGTTTGTTTTTGGTTTGCTACTTTGGAGTTGAGGTTACTATATATATAGACACGCAAACTTAGATCAGATCCCATCATCCATATGGTTGGCCATCATATTTACAATTACTTCATCTACCCACATTGATTACAGAAGATGTCAAAAATGAGAAATTTATTTTGTAAAATATTGTTTACCAGAATAATAAATATCACCTCTCACCATTCAAGAAGCGTAACTACTTGTCGGCCCATCATCTGAGACTTCCAGTTGAAATCATTTATTACTTTTGGTGATGAGCATAGTTGTATTTTGACACAAGAACTACAATTAATATATCTCACTAAACAAATTAATACAGTATGTTTTTTTTTCGGTCAACCAGCCACTTGTATATCATGAGTGTGTTATATTACGTACGTTACCCCATATACTATAATTTTCTTGTTATAGGGTTTACGTTAATAATACACATTACACTCCCACGAAAATAAACGAATTATCTTCAAAATTAATTATAGTTAAGGACCTTAAGGTACTTCCTTCATGACCATGACTCCATGAGACATATCCGTAATAACGTAAGAGCTATACTAGTAAATAGACTTCATTTTAACATTATTTATATAGATCTTAACATCTTTATAAGATTATGTTTTTTTCTAAGGTTTCAAGTAATCTCTATTATTTTAATTTTATTATTATTATTTTAGTAATCTCTATTATTGAATCATTGGACTAAACTTAAACAAAACCAATATTTTAGTAATCTCTATTATTGAATCATACCGTCACACGTTTGAACATTTAAACCCTATGTTTTTAATTAGTTTTTTTAAAAAGAGAGCAATATTGGTTTTGTTTAAGTTTAGTCCAATGATTAATCTTATCAAACGTGTGTTACGACACGTAACATATAAGTACATAATTAGGAGTTAGGAAGCTGGAAGATGCCGTGATTTGTTCTTTCTTCTATTGCCGTCCATTTATAAGGGTTTGCAATAATCGGTGTACTTCCTAATTAATAGTTTATGAAGTACTTTGTCAATAAAGTTTGGTATAGAGACTATAAACGGTATGTTTCTTATGTACCTCTATTTTTGTACTTACTCTACAATGATATGCTGATATATATTCATGATCTTTGGATTTTTATCTCAGTAATGTAGACTACATGTTGCTCCAAGCATTTTGGATATTATTAGCACTACGTTTTGGTTTTTTCTTATTTATATAATATTTAATAACAATATTCGTTCAAATGGTTTGGCAATATGAAGAGAGATATATAAACAAGTTGCGTGTCTTTGACATTTTGCATAGATAGTGTCTGACATTTTTGAGCTGCGAGCCGTTCTCTTTCACATTAGAAATAGAAAGTGTTTTACCAAAAATAAATAATTTAGAAAAATCGAAAATGAACAAATAAGTTCACTTTCATCTATATGGATAATATGTCTATCATCCATTTGATAATACACCTATTAAATAAATTTTCATATAGTTGGAGTTGGATGGTCCACAGTCCACACTAGTCTTGACGACGGCTTGACATCCTGGATCCTTCTATACAATTGTTAAATATCGATGTACAAGTTTTAAGTGACGAAAAAAATAAAAACACCTTCAGTTTGCTGTTTTATGAAAAGCAGGTGTGGATCTAAATTTGTTCTAATTTTTTTCTCAACAATATGCACATTAATTTATATTATTTAAATTAGAAAATGCATGTTGTTCCAGACATCGACCGCTCTTCTCACGCAGCTCCATTCATAAACGGATAAACCCAGTAGTGTGTGTGTTCCATGTGGGTAGGGTCGTGCTTACTAGTTACTACTGTAGAAAAAATAGAGATGGATGCCTCCGTCGTACATATAATTTTGAGGCCTCAACTACATAATTATATTTGGTCACAAAGATTGTATTTAACCTTTATCTTAGTTTTCAGTCCTACTAATACTTTTCTATAAAAAAAATTTGTGTGCTAATATGTTTTATTTCTTGTGTTTTTTGTAGCTCATGCTTTCAAATGTTAAATACTCTCTCTCATTTCTCTCATTTTCTAACTTCGACTATTTTCCACTAACATTTACATATATAATATATACATATATATAATTTTCTTAACTCATTGGATTTAATATTTTACGATTATTATAAATCTAATATTTTGGATTAGTATAGATAATTTTAAAAATATTTCTTTTATCATGATTAGAGAAATTTCTCAAAATACCACATGTAAATTTTTTTCTTTTTGCAAAAAATCACTATTAACAAAAATACTACAAAAACTTTAATTTAAAATTTGGTTTTGAATGTTGAAATTTTAGTTTTAATTTTGTGATATTTTTAAGAAAAAAATATTTTTAGAACATAAAATTAATAATGATATTTTTGAAAAATACTTATCTTAGTGGTATTTACGAAAATTATCTTCATTTTTATGTTGTAGACCGTTTCGTTATTACGCCTAAATCTGTATAGCCAATATGAAATAAAATATCGATAATATTATCATGGATATATTTCTTGCCAATATTAAACATATAATAATAGGAAATTCACATTTTATAATAAGTCTAAATGGTCATAGTCAGTTATCGCCTTAGACTTTTTATAAAGTTAGGCACGGCCTGCATGTGACAGAGTGATTGATCCTCTCTACTGGTTGTTATATATAAGTTATTAAAGCATTTTCAAATCAATTAACTGGAATCATAAATGAACTCACTGTTATGGCCTATGGGAAACAAATCTCTTAAAACCAATTAATAGGAAAACAATGACAAAACTTTTACTAAAATCTTTGTTAGTACATATAACAGATTAGATTTTTTGTTAGAAACATTTTTGTGAAATTTAAATTTGGATAGTACGAACCACATAAATAAAAACCACAATACTACAAGTCTTTGTGATAACACATAAAGCATTACATTTCTTCATTCGATAGGTATGGCACCGGTGGAGTTGACTTACGGACATACTATGATATGGGTGTAGCCGTGTGATATTAAAGATACTTGAACCTTTGACAACTGTAGAGCACATGTACGATGTCTAGTTCACTGCATTTTTTGCATTTTCATGTAAGTTAAGGTATGGGTGTAGTGTGGGGTTTGAATTTGGGAGACACCCTTAAAAGTTAAAACGTTGAATCCACACCAATACACCACCTTCTCGCAGCAACATTGTATGAAACTTCAATATATAGGATGTGACTTGACTGATATAGCTATGAGTTTAATTTATAGAGAATAAATACACAATGTGGAGATATGCCTTTCCAGGAAATAGCACTAGTTTTTGGAGATATGCCTTTAAATTGCTTAACCAGAGGCCTAAAACTGGATTGGAAGATTACACCAGAGGCTTATATACAATCGTAAAAACACTTTGTTCTTATGTCGTCTTTGACTCTCCCTTCTTGTTATCATTTATAAACAATCTTTATGCAGCAGGACCGGCTCAAAACTACACTCTGTGCTATATCATAACTCATAAGGAAAGAGTGAAAACATTGTTATTTAAAACAGCTACTATATATAAGTTATTGAAACTAACTAATCAAAGTGTGTAGTTGTCCACTAACATGGACCAATCAACTACAATTTGCCAAATTGACATGTATTTACTAAAATTCACACATGTATCTTATAGTCTGATATGATAATTCGATTGACTTTAAATCACCCACCAAATGAAGTATGTCTCATTTTTATTTCTTACAACAAAATTTGGGGTTTGATCTAACAACGATTAATTTCCTTTTAAAATGCAATCTTCCATATGCATTTTGCAATTTGCAATCTTCATCCAAATCATTCAAAGGTTTTAAAATGTAAATCCATTTGTAAATCTATTGGTGATCTTAGTGAAGTGGCAGGAAGTAAGTCCATTTGTAGAAGACACCATCACACCCGGAATCGAGTTCCGGCTCCTACGAATGTAGGAATTTGGCTAATGGGCCGGCCAGTTATGGCCCAACGGTTGACAAAAAAAAAAAAGAAAAAAAAAATCTAAAAAGGCCTATCTAAACGACGTCGTTTCTAATGGCGAGCAAATTTACAAACAAACCCTAAAAATCTTGAGAGCAGCAGAGCCGAGATTTCTCTGCGTTTTCTACTCTCGACCTCTTTCCTCTCCCGGCAACGTGAGCTTTCTGTTTCTCTTTCTGTTCCTGTTCCATTGTTCTGTTTGGGTATCTCTCTCTGCTCATAGCTCTCTTCTGTCTCAAGAACACCTCTTATCTCTGTTTTTGTATTTTATGGTTTTAGTGTTTATGTATCTCTGGAACCTAGCCAGTACCAAATTTGGTGTTTAGGTCAGGAACCAAACTTCCCTTTAGGATAAAGGCACGACCTTTTCTTTCTTTTTTATAAGCTTTTCCAGGAAATTGCAAATAAGCATCAACAAAAATTTGTTATGACTTCCACTTCAATTCAATTATGAATTTTACAATTAGTTGTCGATGGGCACGCATAAAGTTTCATGCTTTTAGGATCTTTTTGTTTACTAATGATGTGTTGCTCGCTGACCGGTTTAGAGGTCTTTGTCTTCTGAGAATCGCTGACTTTGGGGGTTAATCGGATTTTTTTTTTTTGTTTTGGGATCGTTTGTAGAAACTTTGGAAATAATGGACGGCGGAAGTGATGAACAAATTGATGTTAGATCGGTGGTTGAAGCTGTAACTGCCGATCACTCCTTCGGTGCTCCTCTCTATGTTGTTGAGAGCATGTGCATGCGCTGCAATGAAAATGTATCTCTCCCTCTCTCTCTCTCTCTCTCTCTCTCTCTCTATCTCACACATACACATACTTTCATAGTTTCTTTGGGATTCCTGATGTTGGTTGTGTGGTCCTTATCCTTTGTTCAGCTAATATTGGGTCTAGGAAACAGGCTAGTATATTGTTTAGCCTTTGCTCTTTGGTCTCAGCTTGTTTCCAATAGTGTATATGCAGCATTATCATTATTTCTTTCTGCAATCCTGTAGTTCTTTAGATTGTTATGAACTGTAGCGGGGACAAAAACAAAACTTATTGGCTAGGACTGAGAAATTTGAGGTGAAATTTATTGATATTTGTGGTTTTGTGGCAATCGATTGGGGAATCTGTATATGGTTAACTTTTTGCTACCAGTGTGTACTTTTTGTTAATAGTCCATTGTATGACATTTTCTTGGCCTTTCTCCTAATCCTTCGTCAATGCATAAAATAGCTTCTTTTTTTTTCTTTTCCAGGGAACCACTAGATTTCTATTGACCTTAATTCCTCACTTCAGAAAGGTATGTATGCTGTACCCTGTTTTGAAGTGTATCAACTTTTGTCCATTCTCTATATTCAGATTTTTGTTACTTACTCATTGTATATTAACCTCATTCTTAAACATGCTTTTTTTTGGTTGAACATTTTCTTTATGCCTTTCTCGACCTTGTGTTTAGTTACAATCTATACTGCTAACTTACTGCTTGTTCCAGGTCTTAATATCTGCATTTGAATGTCCTCACTGCGGAGAAAGGTACAACTTTTAAAGATTTTGTAATGCTTTTAATTATTTGATATGAGCCTGGTGACCTGGTCATTGATTTAGAAAACAAAATACTAGATATTTTCTGTTTTTTTTTCTCAATTGAAAAGATATAGCCTTTAATTTAATTCTTATCTGTTTGGTAGGAATAATGAAGTTCAGTTCGCGGGAGAGATTCAACCCCGAGGATGCTGTTATAATCTAGAGGTTCTAGCTGGTGATGTGAAGGTTGATGCATTTCACTTTTGCTATTTCAATTTGGAGATATGCTTTACCATGAAGTAGAATGCAGCCCTCCGTGCTTATTAGTATATCTGTTTTTTGTTGTCTTTCACTCCTTAAGCTAATTTTGGCCTTCTTCTTTCTGTCTATATGCAGATATTTGACCGGCAAGTTGTGAAATCTGAATCAGCCACTATTAAGGTTAGTGGTCATCTAAGTTTGTGCATGCCATGTCATTGCTTCTTTGGAAACAAAGTACTCTGGTTTTGCAAACCTGAGCTGATTCCTGCATATTCCTGAAAACTGTGAATTAGTTTGATTCTCATATTCTGAAAACTGGACTGATTTGAAGCTGAAGACTGACTGTAGTTTGTAAATATATTCCTTCAGATTCCGGAACTGGATTTTGAAATTCCACCAGAGGCCCAACGTGGAAGTTTGTCTACCGTAAGTCCTTAAAATCTTAACCATATTGTTATGAACGTTTTTTAGGCTATTTGTTTCTTAGAACAACCTAAAAAACGTTTTGTCTACTCATGAGAAGAAATTAGTTGTGCAAATAATGACAATATAAACATCAGCTTGTCACTTGGGCAATGATTATTGGCAAGATTGCCATGAAGCCCCTTCTGTGTTACTTTGTTAGCTTCAACCCGGTGTTAGCAGCTAGGAAAACCTCTTGTTGGTGTTAGCTCTTTCTTTGTGTAGTCTTATAGTCCTATGCAACTTCGTTACAGATTTTTTTTTGTTTTCCTTTTACGTAGTTCCTTGTCAACAGCTTCCCTTTTTTTCCCATTTACAGGTGGAAGGAATATTAGCACGGGCTGCCTATGAACTGAGTGCCCTTCAAGAAGAACGCAAGGTAAATTCTCTCTGTGAGCTTGACATTAATGTTTTTATGCTCAGTTAAATAGTTTTTCAGTCAAGATTAGTAATCTATTTATTTTGCTGGACACAGAAAGTTGATCCTAAAACTGCTGAAGCAATAGACCAATTCTTGTCCAAACTGAGGGCTTGTGCTAAAGCAGAAACACCCTTCACTTTCATTTTGGATGATCCTGCTGGAAACAGTTTCATTGAGAACCCGTAAGGATATTCAGTTTGGATCTAAAAATAGAAAGAATATGCTTCTTTTATTTGCTTATTGACAAGTTTGCAACATGACAGACATGCTCCATCACCAGATCCCTCTTTAACCATCAAATTCTATGACCGAACACCAGAGCAACAAGCAACACTTGGATATGTTGCTAACCCATCTCAGGCTAGACAATCAGAAGGAAGCGTTGGCGCACCTTCTGCTAAAACAGCTTATGTGCCTAATGGAACAGTTGGAGCAACTGCTGGTCATCGCGCAATTGCTCAGAGTAATAGCACTGATATTTCCGACAACTTGTTCAGATACTCTGCGCCTGAAGAGGTAACTTCGGACTCTGTAACTTTTGACATAGTTTTTGTTGAACCTTCTTTTGAAGGTTATAATCAGTGCCCAAAGTTGTATTTGTGAGAGTAAAACACTTTGTAATAAGATAATTTCGTATCACGTTACAATTTTTCTAACAGGTGATGACTTTCCCTTCAACTTGTGGAGCATGTACGGAGCCGTGTGAGACACGGATGTTCGTGACTAGTATCCTTTCAAAGTTTAGATCCGTCCTTTCCTTTGTTTTCTGCAACAAGTTCCCGTATTTTTGTTTGTTGATGAACTCCTAGATGCTGTTTACCACTTAACAAAAAATAGAAATCCCGTACTTTCAGGAAGTTATTGTCATGGCATCTACATGTGACAGTTGTGGCTATCGTAATTCTGAGGTTGGGTTTCATTGGTTTGATCTTGTTAGTGAATTTCAGATATACGCCTGGTGTTTAGGTTACTAACTATTTTGGGTTATTGTGAGCAGTTGAAGCCTGGTGGTGCAATTCCTGACAAGGGAAAGAAAATTACTCTCTCTGTGAGGAACATTACTGACCTTAGCCGAGATGTTATCAAGGTTAGTTTTTCGCTTCAGTTTGTTTTGCTCCGGTTCTCTTAGAAAATTCAGGATGAGTGGCGTATCTAGAGAGATTTCTCCATATCATTGTATGTAATAAGAATAATGAAGTAGCTGAGATGGTCACTGTTTGAGTTTATGCTTTTCCAGAATGTATGTAGTTTAAGTTGGGTAAAGGTTTGACAAGAAATCTTGCTCACTACCAAATTATGTATGGTATATTCTCATGTCCTGGTACAAAATAATATAGTTAGATAGTGGCAGGTGTTGAAAGTGTAAGAACTTTGGGATCAGATGTAAAACATGCTTCACATCTGGTGGCAATATTATACTAGACAACCTTATGATCCACTACGTAGGCTAAGAAGTGGGTTATGATAAATTATAATTTTAGAGCAACACCTTCTAATATTCACTAATGGTATATTTTGTTGATCACGTGTACTAGTCGGACACAGCAGGAGTGATAATCCCAGAACTTGATCTGGAGCTAGCTGGTGGTACACTTGGTGGAATGGTAACAACAGTGGAAGGGTTGGTCACACAAATCAGAGAAAGTGAGTATGCCCTTCAATATATCAACGTTATCCTTTATCCTTGTTATAATCATTTGAAGTGATCTAAGTACTCTAGAACATATATGTTGAACCATGGGTCCGTGGCATAAATCAGTAACCAAGTAGCTGATACAATATACTATATTCTGCCGTACAAAGCTTTTGTTGTTTGGATAATGGAGGCGTTTTGAGATTTGTCATTACGAATGATGGATTATAGCTCCTTGCTAGCTACTGACTGAAGTGTGGTATGATTTCTCACAGGCCTTGCGAGAGTTCATGGATTCACTTTTGGTGATAGTCTGGAAGAGAGTAAGAAGAACAAGTGGAGAGAATTTGGAGCCAGGCTCACTAAGGTAGCAACTTTATCGAAATCCTGTTTATTAGCCTTGTCGTCTTCTTGATGTGGAAGAAAACAGCAATAGTGAACGTGTGTTTTTCTTTTTTTTTGCAGCTCCTAAGCTTAGAACAGCCATGGACTTTGATTCTTGATGATGAATTAGCAAACTCCTTTGTTGCACCAGTAACAGATGATATCAAAGATGATCATCAGCTCACATGTAAGTTGCTCGTTTACCCTTGATTGTGCAACCTTAAGTTAGATCCGAATAAGAACTAAACAATAGTTAGTAAAGACGTGTCCATTCCTTTGTTTTTCTTGATGAATTTTGTGAACTGCCTAATGAAACTGAGAGATTAATGAAACTGAGATATAAATGAAGACTCAAAATGTGAATTAGGACACAGTACTCGGGTTTCGGATAACAAGTGTTGTTATGTTTGAACAACAGATGAAGAGTACGAGAGGTCATGGGACCAAAACGAGGAGTTGGGTCTCAACGACATAGATACTTCTTCAGCCGATGCTGCTTATGAATCCACAGAGACAACCAAATTACCTTAAAAGTTGTCTGCGTAAGTGAAGTTTTGGTGGTGATGATCAGACAAGATGGATCCGTATGATCAGACAAGATGGATCCGTATGTATGTTGTATTGTAACAGTCAAAAGAAGCAACGAACAAATTCCTTATATTTTCTATTTAAAGAAGAAAAAAAGAACTATTTTGAGTCACCCAAAATTTTGAAACTTAGATATTCTCTCGTGTGAAAGGACTCATTACCTTATAAGGAACTCAATGGGAAAGCTTAAATTTTGATTTGAACTTCCTGTCGTATATGTTGCCATTTGGTCACATCATTGAGACAACCAGAGAAAGAAAAAGAGAAAATATGAACGCTTCTTTTATTTGTGAAGTCAAGATACCATAGTCAAAAAGACTGGCAGTAATTGTTTTCTTTTGTTTGGTCAGTGTTTCTAAGTTCAGAAGTCATTGTGGCTGCTAATAAACTGGTTTTGGACAAAAGTATGATTTTTTCACACTGCTTTCGTCTCTGAAGACTACTGATTCTATTGTAAAAACTTCTTAACAAACATGAAACAGTTAGGTTTAGACCATTAACAGTAGAGGACTAATTACCGTGTAAGTCTAATATTGTACACAGCTAAAAGCTTTACACAGCAAGAGTCATTTAGTTAAAGATAGTTTCCTTACAACCCAAAAGAAGAAGCCACTTTTACATTCACCATATATAGCAACCTAGATAGAAAAACATGAAACACCAAAAAACCATATCCTCTCATGGCTTCTCGCCGCCGCCCACCCCAAAAATCAAACCGACTCCTGTACTACATTCTACTCTGGTTCAACATCGATTATCTCGGTTTCCTTCTCTTCGTACTTCACTTCCACCAAGAACCTTATACTCGTCTGTCAACCAAAACCAACATACTAATAATAAACACAAAACCGCCATGTATATTGAACAAAAGAAGTATGAAAAGATTCAGTTTTCGCCATGTGTACCTGTTTCGGATCATACACAGCATACTCGTTGTACTCGAGAGGGCTGTCCTTGTGTTCCGATGGAACTAACCGTCCGCAAGGAACCTTTATGTCATCTCGCCACATGAAATGCTCTGATTCTTCAGTCTTCTTCCTCCCTAACCCTTTCACTCCTACTTTCTTTTCTTCCAATGTCTTCGTGTCCTCTGGTGGATTTGTAAATTCTGTAACTTCTTCACCAAGTGATGCTACGGCCAATACAAGGAATCCCTCTGGTCTATCCACAGCCGTGAAACCATACCTTGCAGCTTCTGCAGCTGCATCTGAACACACTATCGCTCTCCCAAACTGTAGAAAAAAAGCAGCACATGAGACTATTATGATCTAAACAGATGGTGCAAAAGACAGACGAGAAGCTTTTACAATTACCATATAACCGGGAACTGGAAGAGAGCAGACAGCAGGTAAGAACCCTTTGTAGATATGTCTCAATAAATTTGAGCTCCTAGACCCTGTAAGCAAGGAAACACCAATAACTAATCTGACCGAGTTCGAAAAGGGAAAGAATAGTAATCATGGATTTTGAAATCCTTACCACACCATAAAAGGACCTTGTTCGGTAACTTCTTGATGTCATCTAATGAAGGAATAGCATCTGACTCGACTGCAAAAACGTTCTGCACTGACGCACCATACTCCTGAAATAACACCAGAACATAACACATCATTACAGTAAAATTATCTGAAATGTTTCGTGAAATGCACGCCAAGAGAGGAAGCTTACAACATCAGAGACTTTCACAGGCTCATAAGTAGTCTCTAGGTACTTTACAATCATCTTGTAATCTTCGGACTCTTTGTCCACCACAGAAATCTTGCAACCGAGTTTGTTGTAGCGGTCAGACAACGGGTCATCGAGTGTGTCTCCTCGCATGTCCCCTATCAAACGAGATGCTGTGTTTATGTCCCTCACCGTCTCAAAAGCAGACGCGGCCTGTGGCATAGATCCAACACTATGAAACTTCACTGTATCGACATATACAACACATCACAACAAAGAGAGAATCTCTAATTTACTTACATGGTCTGCGAGCTCATGGACATCGTGCAATCGCATCGGCCTTGTAGTATGCATCAAAGAGAACCACCGTGAGCTGAAGTCTGCCCACATTGCTTCAGCTTTCTGACCCGTCTCTTTTGTTGTCTTAACTCTCTCCACAAACTCCAGTAATACCTCTTCACCTGAAACAAAACAGAATCACATGCAACTCACTGGTCAACCCAAAACTTCACAACAGCAAGAAGTGATACATGAAGATTATAGAGCTTACATCGTTTCAAATGAATATCAGTTAGCATTCCCATAGGCAGGTCAGGCGGATCCAATCCGAGCTCCATCAACGCATATCTAGAAAGAAAAACAAAGATCAGAACATTCACAAGCAGAGAAGAGTTCTTGACTAAAAAAAAAGGAAGGAACGTGTATCAAGAATTAGTACTTGTAAATCTCTTGACCACACAGAACTTTAATGAAGTTCGCAACAAAGGAGTCCAGCTTGCAATGAGCAGAAGCAACACCAAGCTGCCTTAGTCCAAGCGCCCCACTTCTCACTTCAATCCCATCATCCTGAAGAACATACAGAACATCATCAATCACCCAATACAAAAAGCAACAAAACAGATGCTTGAGGCGCAAGGTACAATGGTTAGACCATATCAATAGGAAAAAACTTATGAGGCTTCTTCTGAATCTTCTTCTCACGTTCCCATGGCTCGAATTCATTCCCTGTTATCTCTTCAAAGAGCCTTGCAAACTCTTTGATAGCAGCTTCCTCATCTTCCCACTCCTCGAGCCTCTCTTCCGCATTAGGGTCATCTCCTACTTTTCCTCTCTTGAAGTACATATTCAGGTTACTCTCAGGCACTGTGATCATCTGCATAATGCAATACTCATTACGCCCTTTTCCCAAGTCGCATATCGAGAAGGCGCAGTTATACAAGAGTCCATCTTTCTCGAATATCTTCCCTCCTCTCTCCTCAAGTTTCGTGTCCATGTAGACTCCTCTTTTCCCATACATTTTGAGCTGAAAAGAACAAACACAAATCAGATTCTTAGAATTCATCCCATTTGAAGCTAAGCATTACCTAAATGGGCTAATCTATATACCTCGGCCGATAAGGATTCAATTGCCTCCTCACTAGGATCTTGTTTATCCCATGGGATTCCTTTCCCTTCCACTGAAAGATCACTGACCACATCATAAGCTTCGAGTGGCTGTGCTTCATGCTTCTCCACACTATCGATCAGCCATGCTTCACTCACAACCGGCAAATCTTGTTCCCTTAAGGCACAAGAAACAACACCTGAGTTAATCATTTTGAAAAATAGATGGAAACAAAACAAAGTTTGGTACAAACCACTAAACCCTTACATTGCCTCCACCATCTTTGAAGTACCACCTCGTTCTCTTTCAGCAGGAGAAACCACCAAACATGTTACGCCTTGAACAGTATTGGAGACTTTCCCACCGTTTCTCTCAATCTTTTTCTTCCAATATTGCTGCAATAACAGAGGGGGAAACCACTCTTTAGCGTCTAAATCAAGGAATCACATCAAAGATCCCAACAAAAAAAGTCAGGGTCCGTTACATGTGTTCTCGTGAGACGTCCCATGAGCGAGATCATCATTCCAGCGAAGGGTTTATCAGCAGAGCCTAACTCTCTTTTAGGTCGACTTTTAGGGTCCTGGTGTTTCTTGATCAACTACATCAAAAATAAAACAAAATGACACAAATCAATTGAACGAAATCAAGAAACAGACACAAAACATGATCGATTCATTTTGGAACACTTACGTCAGATATAGCAGAGTTCATGACGGAATCAGGGGTTTTAACCGGGTCCTCTTTTCTAGGAGGATTTTTCGTACTGAACACGCAACTGCACCACTCACTGATCTCACCTCCACAGATGAATCTCTTTTCCTTGTCACAAATCAAACTTCCTCCGCATAAAGGACATTTAGCTAACGCCCCATAGAACAGCAAATCTTGGCTGCTCAACGAAAACAAAGCTAGCATGTAAATATGAAAATCTCTACAAATAAAGATGTTGTGCAAACGATCTACGAGACTGACCATTGAGCTAGCAAGGTTTCTTCAGGAGCAGAACAGTCCTGGCCGTTGATTTCAAGAACTTCTTTAATCTGATCAACGGACAGATTCTCCTCAACCGCTTTGCAAAACTCATCGTACTCTGAAGCGACATCTCCGGCGCCGTTGACAGAACGGCCATTATCATTCTCCGACTTTGCTTTCTTTTGAGACTGTTCACCTTCTGGAACCTTCCCTTCTGCTTTATGCTTCCGTAAATTTCCCTTCTGAAGAAGTTATACAAAAGAAACCAAAAAAAAATAAAATTACATTCATTTAACACAAATGATGTAGTAGAAACATACCTTCTGTTCGTCCCCAGACATGTGAGCGTGAGATCTTGTCTCGTGTACCTTCATTGAGCTAACTCTTTGAACTGTCTTGACTTTAAAAGTAAACCAAAGATCTTTTAAGTTTTGTTTTCGAGTGTTTTCAGAGAATCCCTCTTTTTGTGGGGGTTTTGTATTTGACTATTTTGTTATTCAGATTGCTAAAAAGATAATATAGAAAGATAAAAGGTCCTTTGTACGAACGGTGCAATGAGAGTGCTACTCTGTCTTCTTCGAAAGACTAACAAGTGTTCTCAAACATGTAGGGATTCACCACGTGTTCGAACTGTGTCTATTTGTGTGGACAGGTGGTTTTGGTCTCAAGTTATTTCTTTGTTTTTATCTCTTTATAGTCTCTGCATGTTGCCATCTTCGATCTTTTTTATCTGTGTCGTGTCATTGCATCTATGGTGATCGTAATTATAAATTAGCGTCATCTTCTGTAGTTCAATTCGGTTAATTTTGGTTGAGATTCAATTTAGTTTGAGTACCTTATCCAATAATTTATTTACCAAAACCAAAAAGACCTAAAACCCGAACTAATTAACCGATCGTGTATCATTGTTTCAATTCCAATCAACCGTACCGGTCAATTAACTCGAAACAAACCCGAAGAAATCTGTCTTGAACCAAACAGAGCCAAAGATGGGGAAGCCAATCGAATGCTTCTTGCTTTTACCAAGGTCCCCGGACCCGGAGGAGGAGTATCTTACTCTCCGGGTTCGATTCTTGGTTGAAACCGGATGAAATTTCATTTCTTCACAAAAATGTGTTGATGTGCTAGTCTTGAACCTAAAGGAGACTAGAGCTTATGGATGACAGCATTTTGCACAAAATTAGAAAGTTTAATACATTTTGGATTCCTTCTTGATTGTTCAAACCTAATCAAAATGACATTATTATAAATTTTAGTTTCTCTTATGTAAGACGCCATATCCTATAATTAGTATAACTCCAAATTTCAGTTGGTCAATGAGTTGGCAAAAGTAAATGTTATTTACGAAAAAAAAAAAAAAGGTTATTTACAACAGTCTCATTTCATCTCTATGAACAAAAAAAAAGAAAAAGGTTTAACTACACCTCCAATTGCGACAGCTAAACAATTCTCCTTCTGAGTTGTGCTTGCAATATGAAAATTACAAGAAAAATAGAAAGTAATAACCAAAAAGAAAAGTAATCCAAAGAACCAAAAAGAAAAGTAACAATATGGATTATATACAGCTGCACGCAGAGAAAACATCCATATTCTGATAGATATACACACTAACACACATAACATCCACATTCATTCTAACTTTAATATTATTCGATTTCCAGTTTTTTCATTTTTCTTTCTTAAAATAAAAAGAACATATTATAAGATTTTGCTTCTCTTCTATTTTTTTTTATTAAGATATGAGATTTGTTTCAGAAAGGGTCAAATTTGTAGTTGGAAACTTTTAAAATAGTTGTCTTAGTATATATAAAGATATATATATATATATATATTACAAATTCTTTTGTTAGTTTCCTTATGTATAGCTACAACAAATGTTATATATTTATTTTATTTTTTTGGTACGAGTTCTTACAACTGTATAATCTAATTAATGTTAAACATCTTCACCATAACAATATATTTATGTAAGAAATCCATACACATTCACGAGAAAAGAACAAATTATCATTAGTAGTTTGTTTGTAGTGTTAACAAGATGCATTGTATGAATTTAAACACATGATGACGATGCAACAATAATACGTCCACGGCCATAAGAGTCATAGTCAAAATTCAAAAAGATTTGGGATCATAAGACAGACAGCAATTACGCATGTCAACGTCACAATAATGCGTACTACACACAACCATCCTTCCCATCCCTACTATCTTGCTACGTCAACAAGTGGATTCCACTCTGACGGTTATTGTGTGTCTCTTTCTCATTCTCTCTCACTCATCTCTCTCTCTTTTACTATTTCCATGATACACTGATAATTTATTGGATTTTCAATATACATTTATTCAAGATTACTTAGTAAAATATTCCCTAAGATGGGTTTCTCTAGTATAAATATGAGATCATTACTAGGTTAACCATCCTACAAAGCATCTCTCCACCTCAAATCTTAATTATTCACTCTTTCTTTTCCTCCAAAGGTCTCATCTCTCTTGATCTCTTTCTTATCAGATCAGATCTAAATTTGGATTTCTTTTTAAATATATCACCAATCTTGAAATTATTTTCAGGTTAGCTACATAAAAATAATGATGCTTTCGGTGATGGCTGCGATCCTCGTCTGCCTTATAGGCTACATTTACCGATCATTAAAGCCTCCACCACCGCGAATCTGCGGCGTTCCACACGGTCCTCCGGTTACTTCTCCCAGAGTCAAGCTCGGTGATGGACGATATCTTGCCTATAGAGAATCTGGAGTTGATAGAGCCAGTGCTAACTACAAGATTATTGTCGCTCATGGCTTCAACAGCTCCAAAGACATTGAATTTCCCATCCCTAAGGTGCTTACTTAATCTCTCATTTTCTACTTAACTCTCGTACTTGTCACATGCCCATTTTCACCATTTTTGATATATATTCATAGTTTGTTTTTTTTTTTTTTTGCGTTCACATGTGAGGATATGTTTTGTTTTCCTCTTTATTTTTTGTTTTTGGTCACTTTTTTCCAAATGAGAATTTATTATCTTTGGTTACATTAGACGACCTTTTTTTTTTTTTTAATTGGTAAACGCTAATTAAATGCAAACAAAGAAATAACTAAACACCGTATGAGAGTTTTGAAATACTTTTTGTCTTAATAGAAAATCACTTCACAGTTCACATGTAGACGTAAAAAATCGAGTTTTGAAGCAACCACAACCTTAAAAATTGCAATGAAAATTAGTTTCTTCGTACATTTTTATTTCAGGATATGATTGAGGAACTTGGGATATACTTTTTGTTCTACGATAGAGCAGGATATGGAGAAAGTGATCCACACCCATCACGCACAGTTAAGAGTGAAGCATACGACATTCAAGAACTCGCTGATAAACTCAACCTCGGACCAAAGTTCTACGTTCTTGGTATATCACTTGGTGCTTACTCGATTTACAGTTGCCTCAAATACATTCCCCACAGGTAATAAAGATTCCGAAGTTGTGTTCTGTTTTTTACACTTTTTTTCTTCTGCCTCATTATTTAATGTTCCTTTTTTTTTTTAATTTTGTGGGGTTCAATAGACTAGCTGGAGCAGTCTTAGTGGTTCCATTTGTGAACTATTGGTGGACTAAAGTGCCTCAAGACAAACTGAGTAAAGCGTTGGAGCTAATGCCAACGAAAGACCAGTGGACATTTAGAGTGGCTCATTATGTTCCGTGGTTGTTATATTGGTGGTTGACCCAAAAACTGTTTCCGTCTTCGAGTATGATCACGGGGAATAATGCGTTATGCAGTGACAAAGATTTGGTCGTCATAAAGAAGAAAATGGAGCATCCAAATCCTGCCATGGTAATAAGCTAAAACCTTTTTTTCCTTTTCTTTCTTAATTCCATTTTATGACAATGATAGAGGCATAGAGCTAATTAGAAAGTGTGACCGGCTTAGTTTTTAATTAACATGGGTCAAATTGAAGTTTGGGATACATTCAGGGTCAAACTGTACATTTGAAAATAGTTTGTGGACCAAATTAAAACAGATAAAAAGTTCATAGCCGTATTGGAAAAATTAATACAGATTGATGGGCTGGTTGTGTCTTAAAATATAGGGGTTAAAATAAAAATTTATAGAAGATTATGGCCAAATTGGAAATGAGAAGTAAGTTCTAAGATCCATAGGTTCCCTGTCCAGCGTAATGTGTCTTTAGATTTTTTCACAGTTTGACCCTACATTTTGTTTAATGATCGGTTCAAACCCCAGAAAAAGGTCCGACAACAAGGAGACCACGAGTGTCTTCACCGGGACATGATGGCTGGATTTGCGACATGGGAATTCGACCCGACTGAATTGGAAAACCCGTTTCCCGAAGGCGAAGGATCCGTCCACGTGTGGCAAGCGATGGAAGACAGAATCATTCCATACGAAATCAATCGATATATTTCACAAAAGCTTCCTTGGATTAAGTACCACGAGGTCTTAGGTTATGGACATCTTCTAACAGCCGAGGAGGAGAAATGCGTGGACATTATAAAGGCGCTTCTTGTTGACTGATGATCATCTATAGCTCTACACAAAGATATCTTAACGTCCTACACTAATTGCAATAGATGCTATTAAAAACTTGGCTTATTTGAGAGATTTATCATTTATCATATTATATAAGTTTTTAACTGAAATGACAAAACTATTGAAAGTCATTAATTTAAGGTCATATTCTTATGTCTCAACAGATATCACTATTGCTAATAACCTTGAGCTAAGCGTTTTTATATTTTTCCTGGTAATATATTAATACAAACTCGACGGATTTATTTTATAGGTTCTTTATAATCAGCGTGGTTCAGTGTATACTATACACAATATAGTTAGTTCGTGTTTAACACTTCATCTGCTTTAATCAAAGTCTACCATCTACATTTACCAAACTGAAATTTGAGTGAATTCTTCTAATGAGAAAACGTTTTGATTTCTTTCACCCTAAAATTACCAAGAATATAGTTGTCGGACTTTTCGTATAAATAATTAACAGATGTAAACTTAAAAATAAATCATTTTTTTGTATTGGTAGCATAATTAAGGGGTGATGAAAAATCAACCATTAATTTGGTTACCAGTCGGATGAACGGTTAAGAAGAACGCAAATGAATGAGTAGTTGGAATAAGACCGTTATATCTTCAATTGAAACGGTTATAACCGTTCAAAAATACGTGTATTTACAACCGTTTGGTTGAAAATTTATAATTATTTAATATATAATTTTATAAAATATTTGATTATTTATTTTATCTTCTTAAATGAGTTTTAGAATATTTAATTTTAAATTTTAAGTTGTTATTTGTATTATTTAACTATTTGTTGCTAATCGTAGCTATTATTTGACCGTTATTTTCGAACTCATCCATTTTTTTCCCACCATTTGTAACGAACTTCTCTTTAACCATTTTTCAATAACCATTAAATGTTTCGAATCGTTTCGTTTAAACGATATTATCAATCCGAACTCCATGTCTAAACAAACAGAAGTGAATCTCCTATATACAAAAGAAATCACAAATCTAGCTCCATATAAATATCACAAACCATATAAAAAACTTTGATATTCCTTTTTAATAAAAAGAGTTAAGACAACAACACAGTAGAAATTAGAAACATCATAAAATGACACCACTCTGGTCAAAGCCGTGTGAAACTGAGACGAGAGAGAGAGAGTGGTGATGACGTCATCGATCTTTATACATAAATGTTATTAAATGGCCAATAAGCAAAGAGAGCTGACCAAAAGGGATTTTTTTTTCTTTCTCTCTCTTTTCTTTTTCCCTCTCCTCTGATCTTCCCCCACAACAACAACAACAAAGCAAAGCTTGACTTCGTTGAAACTCTTACATAGCTTTGGTCTTTTTTTGTCTGAAAATTACGCTTCGGGATTCTCGGAGCTTCGATATAGCTCTCAAGTTCCCCCGTGTCTTTTTTTTTTTTTTTTTTTTTTAGTTTTGGTTCTTCTCCGCGATTCTAGGGTTTTGCAATTCCTCGCCGGGGAAATCGAATTCGACGGCGGTGTTGTAGAATTTTAGGGTTTTCGGGGCTGCTCGTATTGATTATGCCTTGGGCTTAGATACAAAGGTACGAATTTTTCACCGATTCTTCAGAATTGGGTTTCTTCAGAATTGGATTGAAGAATAACTCTATTTTTCTGGTTGCAGGTTTTGAGTTGCTGGTTAGTGTGTGTGTGAAGCAAGGAAGTAGACCAAGAGGGCACAATAATGCTAGGTTCTGGTAACAATTTGAGCAGGGGTACCATAGGATTGTCATCTGATACCCCAAATTTGTCTCAAGTCTTGGCATTGGAACCGATTAGATTAGGTAATCAAAGCTATACTCGTTCAGGAGAGCTTAGAAGGGTTCTTGGTGTTCCTAGTAGGGCTTCATCAGAGGATACTTCTTTTGGGATGTCTCATCCCAGACCTTCTCCACCTGTAGCAACTGAAGAGCTCAAGCATTTTAAAGAAAGTGTGCTTGATACTTCCAGAGAAGCTGGGTATGTATTTTCTTGCCTTGTAAACATTTATTTGTTGTGAACATTGACTAATATTAGAATTTGGCTTAGGACTTATTGCTTCCCTTAAACCTTGGTGTTTCTTGTAGGGATCTAGCGAAGAAACTAAGTGAATCCATATTCAAGTTGGACAAATACGCAGAGACATTAAGTTCAAAGAAACGACGGCGGAATGATATACCACCCGGTGAGAGAATGGAGGCAGCAAACTTTGATAAGGTCAGGAACCAGGTTCCAAGAACACAAGACAGTATGGTGGCTCAAAGATCCGAGGAAAGGAAAAAGATGCTTGGATTAAACAAGCGTCCTCGTACCACCGTCGCTGATTTGCGGGTTTGTATCTAAAACTTAATTTAGATCTATAGGCTGCTTATTAGTTATTAGTTGCTATATAATCGATTAGTGTGTTCCACAAGCATTTCTCTCACGTCACTGTTTGTTTAATGGTGTCTGTCTGTTATTGCTTTCAGGGAGATAGTAGAATGTCTGCCCTTGCAAGGCAGCAGGTTATTGAAAAAGGATCTGATTCACCTCCAAGTGTTTCTGGAGAACCAGTGCGAATAGAAGAGAAGATACGCAGATTACCTGTTGGTGGTGAAGGGTGGGAGACAAGAATGAAAAGGAAACGGTCTGTTGCTACTCTAGGAAACAGAATTATGAATCCTGATCAACGTGTCATGCAGCCAAAGCCAACAACTGACTCTAAGTTGCGTTCCTGTGACACTCAAAATTTCAGGTGTGCATTAATGATTAGTAAACCTGTCAGTTATCCCTGTTGGTTAGCTAAAGTACAACGTAAAGGAATCTGGACATATAACACTGAACATTGTGTGAGGGTGTTATTTACTTATTTTATAGTCCAAGGGCCATAAGTGGACCTAAAAGAAAAGAATGTTTCGTTTGTTTACTGGTTGTTGTTGCATGACATGATGTTCTAGTGGGGATCATACTCTTTTTTCTAACTGAGCTATTTAAGTTACTGTCTGAGATTTCAAGTTTCTCATTTAAACTGGATTTCATCTTGAATTTGCTTCGGTAGATCTTACTTTAGCATAATGATTTTATTATGCTTGATGCTGTGGAAATTTCATGCAACATGCATTTGTATTTATGTAGTTTTCTGGATTGATCCCTCTCGCATAATGTTACTTCTTAACGAAAACATAATGTGGCCAATTTGTTGCAGATCGAAATCTTCACCCGGGGTGAGTGGGATTAACAGACTTGATACTTCATTTGAGCCAGACAGTCCAGGTATGGTTGCATTATCCAGGAATGAGTTGGAAACTGTTTCCATTGCAAGGGATCGTTCGGTACTTGCTGAGCAGAGGCTAGCCAAAGGAAACAATAAGTGAGTAGATACCTCACGCTTTATGTTCTAGATTTTGCTTCTATATAATAGCATATTGCTCACGTGACTTATAAATGCATTGTTGTGCATATCCAGAAGAAACTTATTGGATGATAGCCCCACAAACAGCTCTACTGCAATATTGAAAGCAAAGGTTTCTAGGGCTCCAAGAACAGCAGCCGTTATTGGTGTTGATTCTTCATCCAAAGCTGATTCCCCATCCGGTGTATTACAAGGTTAGTGTTGTTGTCTAAATACAGTATTTGTAATGTTTATGGGAATAAGCTAACGCTTCCATTTCCAGCAGGTTCATCTACACATGCAATGGCTCAATGGGTTGGCCAGAGACCGCATAAGAATTCTCGAACAAGGAGAACAAATGTTATTTCACCTGTAATAAAGCATGCTGAAAGCAAGATCTCAGCTCAAGGTTTTGCAACATCTGATTTTAGTCCTAGAGCATCCCCTGGAACCACCCCGTCACTCTCAGTTGTTGATAGTAGCCCTTTAAAAATGAAAAGGGATTTGAGGAATGCTTCATCGCCATATGGGCTATCTGAAAGTGAGGACTCAGGAGCTGGAGACAACAAAACCAGAGAGCGTGCTTTTGCGAGTGGTGACTTGTTCACAACTCCTAAATCAGGGTCGCTATTACTTCCGACAAGGAAGAATAAGATTCAAAGCAGTCACAAAGGAGGTGGTGCATGGAAGCAAGGAAAGAGCGAAAGTGTTTCCTCGTTGACAACTCCTGGCTTTCATCCTATCATGGTTAAGTCGGAGAATTTACCAGTAGAGAAGCCTCTTCACAACATCAAGATTGCTTCAGATAAGAATAGAAGGTAATTTATACCTAATTCAGTTATTTTCTTACCCCTTCTACTTTCAAAATATTATATTGTATATAAATCTTAAATTCGCAAGACCAATTGTTCTAACCTTCTTTCTCTCTCTGGACAGCAAATATGGGCGTCCACCTGCGAAAAAGGTTAAAGACCGTAAGCCTTCTACTCGGCTTGCCTCAAATGCCAATACTCCTTCAGATATTACAGGTAGTTATTTATATTTTTGCATTTCGAGTTCCAATCTTTATCACGGTTATTGGATAGTATTACCAAACTATGTTCTGGTTCTACTTATATCCTGAACGCGACTTACCTTGAATATATGAGGTTTGGTAACTTTTAGTTCTTGCTCAGTTATTTTGATTTGATGTATTTAATTTCTATCAGGATAGTGGTGGTAGTTGGATGTAACCTCTTCATGCTAGCTGTATAATTATCTGAAGAGCACCTCGTGCTTCTGATGGTGTCAGTTCTTAAGCATGAATTCAATTGGTTTTTTGGCTTTTCAGGTGAATCTGATGATGATCGTGAAGATATTTTTGCAGCAGCCAATTCGGCACGGAAGGCAGCAAGTATTCATCCGTCCCTGTGTCATGTCTTTCAAGTTTTATTGCCACAAATGTCCTTCTAACTAGAAATATCTTTTTGTAGATCTTGCTTGTTCTGGTAAGTTTTGGAAGAAGATGGACCACATCTTTGCTGCCGTCAATGCAGACGACATGCAAAACATGAAGGATCAGGTAATAATCGAGATATAGTACATCATATTTGACTTCTCTCTAGGATGCCAACTCTTTATTAACTTTTAATTATCCAAAAAACCAGCTGAATTTTGCTGTTGAACTCGATGAATCACTGTCAGAGGCAATCTTAGAAGGTTATAACATCTTGGTAAGTTGCAAACTTCTGCAGCAATGTCTTGTTTAATAGTCTCATTTTATAATCTGAATGTGGCATGAATGAAAGAGATTTTTTTTCAGGGTTTTAAAGTGCCCAAAGCACTGCATCGCCCTGGTGAGGGAATTGTTAACTATTCAGGTCCAACCTCATCGTGTGTATCTGGTCTTTCATTTGAGAGATTGGACATGAGAAAATTGAACGAGAGCACTCCGTTGTATAAGAGGGTACTTTCTGCCTTAATTGAGGAAGATGATGGAGAAGAAGTTGTACAATTCAATGGAGGGAAGAACCTGTCTCTTCATTACGCTAGTGATGATTCTCACTGTGGTTCATGTACCTATATTGACACCGAGTTCAGAGAGAGAGACAGAATGGAATTTGAAGTAGAGTCAAGTGGGGATTTTCAGACCCCTAAGAGTTGTTTGTTTGACAGATTTTCCAGTGAGAGGAGTGTTGTGTCTAATCCTTTCAGAAATGGTAGCATGTCTATATCGGTCCATAGCAATGAACAGTGGATTGGGGACGATGATCTTTCACATTCAGACGCTGCACTTGGCAATGAGACATATTCAAATAATCTGGGCCAATTGCAAGCTAGGGAAGTGAACATTCCCAGCTTCCCAGTATCTGACACCCAGTATCAACTTATGTCTTTGGATGAGCGACTTCTTCTGGAACTACAGAGCATTGGTGTGTTTCCTGAGGCAATGGTAAGTTTTGTCTCCAGTCATTTAAACTGTCAAGAACTTGAGCTAAAGATAAAAACGTGTTACTCTTCTTGTTTACTTAATTCCATTTTTCTTTTATCACAGCCTGATCTGGCTGAAGAAACTATGAGCACTGATGTTATGGAGTTAAAGGAAGGCATTTATCAGCAGGTAAACGCAAAGCAAATATCTCATTTGTTACTAGGAAGAGGTTTTTTGTCTGATCCTCATAAAAATTTCGTCCTTGACGCATAGTAACCTTTCTCATATTCCATTTTTTTTTTACCAATACTAGATCCGAAACAAGAAGAAAAAGCTGGAGAAGCTAAATATTACCATCCAGAAGGGGAAAGATGTTGAGAAAAGGTTGGCTTTGGCTTTTTCAGATTCATTATCTTTCAAGTTAAAAAGTTATCTTTATTAAGATTTAAGGATTACGTGCAGGAAAATTGAGCATCTTGCTATGGACCATCTGGTGGAAACAGCGCACAAGAAAAGAATGGTAAGAACCAACATTCATTTGGATGAAATGATTGTGGGATGAGATATATATATGGGGTTCTTAATTATTGATGTTACTCTGGAAACAGGCATGCCGTGGAAATAAAGCAGCGAAAGTCAACAAGGTCTCAAGACAAGTAGCACTGTCATTCATCAGGCGGACAGTTGCTAGGTGTCGTAAGTTCGAAGAAACTGGGCTTAGCTGTTTTGCTGATCCTGCACTTCAAGACATCTTGTTTAGTTCTCCCAGCAACGATGCAAAATCAGCAGAAAATGGTGGCTCTGGAACAGCCAGTAACACGCTCAATGAACCTTCTAATCATCAGGCTGAGGCCAAGGGTTCAGGTACACAAAATCTGAACTTTAGATGTTGGTTCCGTAATTGATTTTTCAATAGTTTCTTCTGCTATGGCACATTCAAATGAAATTTTATTAGATACTAAACGTCAAGTCGCTTGATGAAATAGTTAGTTAGTGGTTACACTTTAAACCTTTTTGTTGGAAAATCTGATGAGGAATTTGGATTTTGTAGGTGCAGTGTCTAGTACAAAGAGGAGGGAAGCATTGATAGATGATGTAATCGGATGCGCTTCATCCAAAGTCACAACGAGCATAGACAGCGCGGTTCTTAGTGGAGGAGGGGCTCAAGGTAAGAGAGAAGATGGTTTCAGGAACAAGAACAAACCGAAACCCAAAGAAAAGAACAACAACAACAACAATGAAAACCAATCAAGATCGACAACAACATCAAGTCACCCAACAGGTCCAGCAAACAGAGGCACCTCGAACCGAGGAGGTACCTCTGGAGACGGTGCAGTTGATGAAGAAGCTCCCATCGATTTCTCAAAATTAGCGTTCAATGATCTGGAAGAGATAGACGACCAGGCAGATATTGGAAGCTGGTTTGAGGGTCTTCAGGATATTGATACAGCAGGGCTTGATGAGGTTCCTATGGATGATCTCTCATTTATGTTTGGATGAGGGAAAGGAGAAAAAGAAACACATATGACAGAAGAGATTGGTCTGACCCCATAGTCTGACCCCATACACCCAAAAGTATTCATTTCTAATGATTTATGTTTCTAATTTTTTGTATATAAAGATTAGTAGTGAATAGTTTATGATTGTCTGCCTTTTTAGGCCGAGTATTGTTTGAACTATGATTTAAAATTATATATAATATATGTAATTTTCATCTTCAAAGTGTCCCATACATTGTTGCTTTGGAATATACATATCACTGAAAACACCCACAAAATTGTCATGTGAAGTGAGCCATTGGCTTCTGAAATCTACTTGCAAAATGTGGTGCGGTCCAGTGTGTTGCTATGCTGTTATTTTTTGGGAGATATCCTTCAGTGGTAAAAACTATCTGTAGTTGATATGCGGTAATTTTGTGGTTGTTGTTGACATCATTAGTATGCATGATAAACAAAAAGTGATCTAATCCGCAAACTGTTTTGTTTGCCCCATTCACCACAACCATTCGAAAACATTACACTTTTATGATCTGCATTTGAACCACGCATCAACCATCCAAATTACATTTAAGGGCAGCTGCGGTTCACAAATTGTTTATGTAAAAAAACTGAGTTGAGTTTGGTGGAGTGTTGAAAAATCTTATCGAAGGCTAGGGTATTTTATTTGCTGTCGTTCGAAATCGAGAGAATGCAATAATCTCCCTAAATGGGCCTCGTTAATGGGCTTTTAATGCGAAGAAACTGGGCTTGAATGAGCAAAAATAATTAGGGCTAATGTTTATCTCCTCTCTGGTCTCATATAAGTTACAGAGGATTGCTTCACTCGCCGTTCTTTCTTTCTCTGTTTCCGATCTTCCCCACACAGGTTGGTTCATCATCTTCTTTAATTGTTCTGAGACTTCTTTGTACGTTTTCTCGACAACACTATTAACTATTCTTTTTGTTTTCTGATTTTCAGGAAGCAGATTTGTTTGAGGAAGTGTCAAAATGAGGTTCGTATGCTCAAATCAACGTTATGTGTTTCTTCTAGTTGTAATCATTCATATGTTATCAAATGATTAATTGGGTTTGTTGATTTAGATTGTAAACATATTTATCTAATCATATAGATAGGCTTAGGTGAATAAAAATTGAATCTTTAGAAGTGTTAGGGTGTTGATCTCTATGTAACTTATCTTGTCATTTTGGGTTTATAGAAGGTTAAAGATTTGATTTTTTTTTTTTTTTGTTTTTGTGAATGGTGGTGTAGTAAGCTTCAGAGTGAAGCGGTGAGAGAGGCGATATCTGCTATTATCACTCACTGTAAGGAGACAAAGCCACGAAAGTTCACTGAGACTATTGAGCTCCAGATTGGTCTTAAGAACTATGACCCTCAAAAGGACAAGAGGTTTAGCGGATCTGTCAAGTTGCCTCACATTCCTAGGCCAAAGATGAAGATTTGTATGCTCGGAGATGCTCAGCACGTCGAAGAGGTAAACAAAAAGTTGCTGTCTTTTTCATTTAATACATTGTCTTCTTTGGAAATGTTATGGTTGGTAGTATAATTTAGGGTTGGGGTTTTTATGTAGGCTGAGAAGATTCAGTTGGATTCTATGGATGTTGAAGCTCTTAAGAAGTTGAACAAGAACAAGAAACTTGTTAAGAAGCTTGCTAAGAAGTACCATGCTTTCCTTGCTTCTGAATCTGTCATTAAGCAGATTCCTCGTCTTCTTGGTCCTGGTCTCAACAAGGCAGGCATGTCTCTAACCAACCTTCCATTTCTCGCATCATATTCGTTATATATGTTTTGATCTTCATAAATCGTCATGATTATCCCATTAAATGTTGACTCTTTTGAACAACAAAACAGGAAAGTTCCCTACTCTTGTTAGCCACCAAGAGTCCTTGGAAGCCAAGGTGAATGAGACAAAGGCAACAGTGAAGTTCCAGCTCAAGAAGGTTCTTTGTATGGGAGTTGCTGTCGGGAATCTTTCTATGGAAGAGAAGCAGATCTTTCAGAATGTTCAGATGAGTGTTAACTTCCTTGTTTCTCTCTTGAAGAAAAACTGGCAAAACGTTAGTAACAACACCCTCTCCAATTACTTCTTTTTTGATTCACTTCTCTGTTTCTAAACGAATTGTTCTTTGAATGCTGTCTGCAGGTGAGGTGCTTGTACTTGAAGAGTACAATGAGTCCACCAAACAGGGTTTTCTAAGTTTTTTTTCTTATTACAAAGTTTCTCTAAGGTATCATCATCATCACACTTTGAGGAAATTTGATTTTCTTTTTCTGTCATGAACCTTCTTCATCTTGGGTTTAAATTTCAGAATCCTGACTTTATAGGATCAAGATTTTGTTTAAAGACAATTTTGTTTTTATTGTTGCTTATTATTATTAGTGGACTCCATTTAAAGTACTCTTTAAGTTTTGAGCAATCTTTGTTTACCAATGTTCGAGTCTGTCTTTTAGTCATTCCAACGTTTCTCAGTTCAACGCAATTGTGATTCTATAAAAACCATACTCGACTCCATACTAAAGGTGCAAGTGCAACTAAATTAAATCCAATTCTATTTTGGTATTTCGAATTCTTGCTTTTGTGTTAAAACACGATTAATCAATTTCTGTTGTGTTATTCTTCTCTTTTCATTAATCAGTTCAAACTATTTTTTTTAGTTATTCTTCTCTTTATTTTAGTTGCACAATTACCACTACGTATAAGCATAGAATATCACAACAAAACGTATTAGTATATCGTTGGATTAACCCAACCTTCTTATTACAAACTCGTTACAAAAGCAACTGATTAAAACTACAAGAAGCAACATTTTCTTAACACATAAAACATACTTTATATCTTCACTAGACAAAATCATTTAATTTGCTAACTTTTTGTCTTTGCTGGCTTTAATTCGTAAATGAGATTCACGTAAACAACAAAACATAGGTTTAAATATGTCTTTAGAGTACTTAAAATGTAACACTTGATTGAATCATGGGATACCAATGATTGGTAAGAAGGGAAAGAAGCTGGCAGGTGGAAATCCGAAACCTCCTGCCCCCGGAAAGTTAACAGTCTTCGAATCTCCGATCATATTTCCAAGATTATCTTCGGTTGGTTTGGGGCAAGAAAGAGAGAAGGCAAGTGGGTTTGAGGTTGTTAAAACTTTGGAATCGTGTTTAGACATGACCAGTTCAGAGACCATGCTGTGTTTGTGAGCATAGAGTTGCTCAGGACCTCCCAAGAGCTTTGCAAGACAATTGATGGAGCCCTTCTTTTCGGCCGCGGGAAGCACTGACCGAAAAGATCCGTCTGAAGCCGCCATCGCGGTTATCTGTTTCTTCTCTCCGTTGCACTTTATTAGAACCTTAATACCTGAAAATAATCAAATACAATACAAATGGTCTAGGTATCAAGAAACTTATAGTGTAGATATCAACTCTCGTCACCCCTTTTGACTAAAAGTTACGTAAGAATGTGATGACTGATGAATGGTGTAAGTGATTTGCATAAGTTAGAAACTTGGATGACACACACTAAAATCCAAGTGATTCAACTAGTTAAAAGAGTAGACCTGAGAAGTCGAAATTCCGGTGACAGTCAAGGCAAGAGACCTTGCCGCTGACAAGTGAAGAAGCCGAGAGCTCCAAGTTGGAGAAGACAGCTAAAGTAAAAAGGAAGGATGCTGCAAAAGTTGCTTGATTCGCCATTTCGATGAACCTTAAATTACAACAAATAGCTTATGGATTTGATGGCTTTAGATATCTTGAATGAGAATATGGGGAACGTATGTAACGTTTATATAAAAGAAATAGTTATTAAAGGAACCAAATTGCGTTGATATTTGGTGGTTGGCCCTTTACACACATAGATAACGTACTATTGCACATCTTCTATATTAGCGGCTCTTAAATTCATCCACCTCTTCATATATTGCACCTGCAAATTTTTATTCAGCCTAACATTTTGTTAGATTTAAATAATTTATATACGAACACCACATGTCTAGTACAACTGACTCACGGCGAGACACTAGTATATCTTGTTACACAAAACACCATTAATTTTGTACGTTTAAGTGTCACATTTAAGTTTCTTCAATATAGATGAATCATTAAAGTTCCTTCCAAATGTCAGTAAGGATTTTAGTTTTGTTTTTTCTTAATACATAGTCTTATACAGATCTTATTCCTCCATATATCATTCAAGAGTTTAGATTCTAACTCTCTTCTCAAGTAGGAGTTTAATTAGACCAAAACCTCGAAACCAAATAGAAATAAAGGAAAACATCTATCAAATATTATATATGCAAGCTTTTCTGAATTGTATCGTATCTTAGATAACCTGGACTGGATCATATACTCTCTCGAACATTTTATTCATGCAAACAAAGAGAGTGTCGATCAATCATTTAGTGACCACAAAAAAAAAAAAACATTTATGTCATGTTTAAACAATTTCTTGCGGGTCTATTAATCCATAAACTTTTTTTTTTGAATAAAATCCACATACTTATTATACTACTAGGATTTAACCTGCGGTACTCCACGGGACAATATTTTAAATTTTAAATTTTAAAATTTATATTATATTTATTTGTTATTTATTATTGTTTTATTAATTTTAAAAATATAAAATTTTACAGGTATTTGATATAAGTATTCAAAGTATATGATTTTTGTAGTGTTTTCAAGATTTTAACCCGTGTGGTATATGTATAGTCTAATAATACATTTATCTCCTGGTACACATCCAAAAGTGTTTAAAAAAAAACAATTTCACTTAACTCCCTATATGGGATTAATGCCAACCCGTCTCACTAAAATCAAAATAAGTTTTTGAGTAAAAAATAATCAAAATAGTTTTTTTATCAAGTTTAATTATGTTAATTGTTTTACCAAATTAACATATTTTTATAGTTTATAATTTTTCCATGTCAATATATATAGTTTATGATAATTAATAGAATTTTAATTTTTTTGGTAATTCCTCAAAAAAATAAAAAATAAACCAAATTATATGGGATTTTCAACGTATTTAATGTGATATTTTATACTTGGATTTTCGGTTTAGGAAATTTATTAATATTAATAAAATTATAGATATTGTAAACTTTTGTTATGGAAAAATCGGAATGTATAGATGTCGTTAAGATTTTATGGTAATAAATGTAACAAATGTTGGTCAATTTAAGAAAATTTAGTATTTGAGTTTCTCTGCAGTGTTATTTATAGAATTGTTTTAGGGGTTAATATTGTAAAAAAAAATTAAATAAGTAAAACTTAAAGAATATAAACCAAAATGTACTTCAAAAATGTTAATATAGATTCATTAGAATTTTAATTAACCATTGAAACCACATTCGTTGAACCACACTTACTATACCAATCCTAGCAACTTTATTTATGCGGTATTAGCATTGACTATACTTTAACCATCTTCACTTGCTAGAGTTTAAAATGATACCAAGAATGGAAAGCCTAGTGGGGAGCCTAGTGGGGAGACATATTTTTGCTACTGTCCTTTTTAAAACTTTTAATGTGCCGTGAAGGTTTGCTCAACAGTAACTAACAGTGTCAGTGGTCAGTGGTTGCATATCATTTATATCCATCAAATTTGTGTCATTTATTTTTTACCTGCACTATGTGATTAACAGCGCAGGTCAGTTGTAAAAGTGGTCTTATATATATATATATATATATATATATATATATATATAACTATATAAGTATTGTTTAATGTTTCTTTTGCTATTTCTGTATATGTTTGTTTGTTTGTTTTTTTGTGTGTGGCGTTTATAGTTTTAGAACACATATTTATATCCATTTTCTTAACCATAACTCAGTATCAGTGTGGCCTTTGTACATTCTGTTGTTGAAACAAAATAAAATTTACATAAAAGAAAGAAAAGCAAATTACAATTATGGATGATAAATTATCAAGCAACGGTATATGTAATTTGTTTGTTAATTTTTCAAATATGGATGTAATTTAGAAAGAAATATGGAGTATATACATAGATCGACAAGCCGAAGGATTTTAAATAGACAAATTACAAATATAGATGATAGTATGATACATTATTAAGCAACGGTCCACTGTATATCGTTATTTCATCGACCGGTTTATTTGTATAATTATAATTACATATAGTAAGTAGACTCCACACATGCAATACAAACATCTTTTGACTTGAATCCGTATGATACTTCAATTTGAAGTTTTTTTCTTGCACACGTGTGTCATGAGGCCATGGATATGTGTATTCATAAAATAGTCTTCCCAATCAATACATCTTGGGTTGGTGCCGAACAATTTCTCCGTCTCTTTAGCTTCATTTTTGATACGCAATGTTTCGAGGTTTTTATCATCGAATCTGCATTTGGTACAATAAATTGTTATATATTACTTTAAATAAATTTACATATTACTTTCTTTTTGGTTAATGTCATGAAGAGTCAGACATACATGCCCTTGAAGATAACATAAGGCTTGTAGAGCTTCACCATTCTCATGGCCATCTTGAATTTACGGTTGTGATGCTCATATGTATCTCTTTGCGATGGCAAAATTGTACTTAGTAATCCCAATACCTAAAAAAGTAAAATAAAAAAAATATGGAATAAATATGAGAGGATGCAATTAATTAATATTATAGCCCTTCCTATAAGAATACGTACTCCAACAAAAAAAATGTATTGCACATGCAATTTATGCAAATTTTTACCTGTATGGGTAATTTATAGCGCAGGTTCGTGTATACACGGAACCTAGCCATTGTGGATTTTGTTGTAAGGTTTGGAACTATAAGCATACCATTGCGTCCGACCAGAGGGCTTTCCAAGAAATAACGAATCATCATTTCATAAATTTTCTTATATATCAACGGATTTTGGTTAGATGAGCCAACATGGTAAATGGTATGACTTCCTGAATCACGGAAATGTCCAGCTGCTGCTGCGATCAATGCATTTACCACCATATCGGCCGGTATCTTGTTATATATATAGATACATTTCTGTGTTAGCATCAAGATAGTGAAAATATAATTATAATTAACATTTTTCAAAGTCACTGGCAATGTGACTAGTGAACTTACAATATCACATACTGTCTTTTGATCGACGAGAAAACACTTTAGCATTCCCTTTCCGTAGGATAGAATCACACTGTCTATGGTTCTTCATATATTCAATAACCACAAAAATAATTTGAGTCAAGTAACTATCAAAACGAAGAATATGGTAAATTAGGCCAATGGAAATGTGGTGATAGCTTACTTTAAACCTTCAATCCAACCGGGAAAAGGGTCCGAGATAGTGCTTGTGATTATTGTGGGACGTATAACTACAATAGGCATACTTCCTCTACAGTGTCCAAGAAGCATTTCTCCCATTGCTTTGGTGAAGACATATGTGTTTGGCCATCCATAAAGCTTTGCCCTGTTTAACATTATACATGAAAAACGCATGTGCTTCAAGTTACATCATATATATCATCAATTTTCTATATTAATTATTTGAAAATGTAAGGAAACCTTTTTAATGCGAAGTCTTTCATGGCTTGTTCAGTTTGTTCCTTAGAACAACCTTGTTCTATGAGTTGTTTTAATTTCTGTTCTGCCAGTCGCATTTCGGTATTGATGTCTACTTTGTTTTTACCTTTAAGGGTCTCTCCCATAGCAAAAGGTTTCTCTAATATGTGTCCCGATCTTTCCCCACAAACATAAGCTATAAAAGATTGGTTATAAGATAATTAATTATATTGAATGTACATCGATTTATATATATATATATATATATATATATATGTATATCGATCAAATCAGTTTTTAAAGGTTAAAAGGAAGGATTTACCAGTTGACACATGGAGAAGCAATTTTGGTTTCACACACTTTTTAGCAAAGTTAAGGACATTGATTGCTCCGAACGTGTTGATTCCAAGTGCAACATCATATCTTTTTTTACATATATAAAACCAAATTAAAAGCTAAGTTAGGTCGTGAATAAGATATTGTTTGTCCTAAAAGATAAGCGGGTGCAATTCACTAGTACCACCTTTCATCGAATCTAGTGGTGGCAGCAGAATTTATGATAATATCGATATCTTGCATCATATCTTGTAAGAGATTAGCGTCATGCACTCCAATATCCTTCAGTGATATGTCACCCGGAACTGGAACAACTTTTTCCAAGATTAAGGCGTTTAGACCTTCATCACCAAGATTCTTTCTCAGTACCCTAAACAATTCTTTCTTGAAAACCTGTTACAAAGATTCATTTTCGTATGATTTATCTAGAAAAAAAAAAATATAGTCATACATACATATTTATGACAAAATATACCTCACAGTGTAACCGTTGTTCCGCAGACTTCTTGTCGGATGCTCTTACGAGGAGGTAAAGCTTCTTCACGTTTGGTTGCAATCTCAGAATCCTCTCCACGAGAACTATATGTTTAAATATTAAAAATTGTCAATGAACAATAATGACACTAATTAATGGTTAATTAGCTACATGAATGGATTAAAAAAGAAGATGCTCATATATATGTATAGACAGTTGATAATTTAGTGGTATAGGAGAGAGTATGTAGAATTATACCTTTAGCAAGGAAGCCCGAAGCACCGGTGACGAGAATTGTCTTGTTCTCAAGAAACTGAAGACAGTTTGCTTCCATTGTTGAAACTTAAAAAAACTTAAAAAACTTAAAGTGAAGTGTTTGTTTGTTGAGGATGTTCGATCATTGCACTATGAGACATGTGTATTTATAGTGGTTGTGAGTGGGGTATGTCGCGTGGGAGTTAATTAGCGGATCATTGCGGTTTAAAATGTTACTAAAGTGACTTTTAATAATTGTGTTTTTCCTCAACATCTGACCAGCTATCTCACTTGTACCATTGCAAAATCGGTACGCAGTCGTCGGATTTCACTTCTATAACATGACTTTTCACGGCTCTGATTGCTATTACAACAGTGGTTTTGTGTTCGAGACCATCGTTAGTTTAAACTCTGGTTTTTCCTTTCATATAAATTTCACTTAAGTACGTAATCATTAATTTTGTTGATTGACAAATTTTACATTTCAGATATATTGATATTGATGTTGTGAACTGATTGTACGTGATCATTGATCAACATGCAAGTTTATTGATTGTAGAACGAATCCTTGATTGCATTCAGCATATTTAACACATGCAACGTTTCTTAAAAGAAAGAATTACTCAAATGTTATCCAAAAGTTGGTTTATTACTCATATCTATAAATCTTTTGAAAATTACTAGAATGTTTAGTGTCCTGGGTGTAGTTACAATTTACCCCTTGGATTTTGTTTCTCGAATTTGAGTTAAAAATTAAAAAAAAAAATACACATCAGCAAATTAGAATACACATCAGATATGATTTAACACAGTCATTAAGCAATCTTTTTTAGATCGCAGTTTTTTTTTAGATCCACAGTTTTGTTTTCTTGTTTATATCAAAGAGAGGGAAAGTGAATAGGTTTTAACTGTTCACAAACCACGAAAAAAAAAAATATCGAAACTCTCGTCGTCTCTTGTCGCCGGCGATACTCTGTTGTTGTCTACTCTCTTGCCATCAATCTCCCGCCGTCATCTCTCGCCGTCATCTCTCATCGTCTTTACTCGTTCTCTCTATCTTCGTCGTCGCACTCTCTTTCTTCGTCGTCGCACTCTCTTTCTTCGTCGTCGCTCTCTCTTTCTCTTCGTCTTCTTCGTCTTCGTCTATCCGGTATGTGTCGACTGTTTAGTTTCGAGTTTTCCGGCTGAATGTGGGTTTTTTCGATGATTTACCGCTGATTGTCGCCGTTGTTAATGACGGCTGATTTGTTAGATCTATTCGATTCGATGGCTGATTTACTTTTTGTTTTATGTTGCGGTTCAGTTATTTTAGGGTTTATGGCTGATTTGTTAGATTTATTCGATTCGATGGCTGATTTACTGTTTGTTTTATTTTGCTGATAGATGAGTTGTGACTGAGATATTTTGTGCTTTAGATCTGAGTTATGTGTTTGTGGCTGAGTTATGTTATGCTTTGTGTATGAGTTTGTTTTATGTTATGGCTGATTCATTTTATGATTTACTTATGAACTATAACAGATGTCGATGGTGATTATTTCTTCTGAAGAACAAGCAAGGGATTACCCCCCAAGACTATACGCTAAAATAGAGTCTAGAGATATAAACACAAATTTCAGGATGAAAGAATTCCCTCAGATTAGGGAATCAATAGGACTGGATGCGTGGGAAGAAACGAAGAAAGTACCTATTGGAATAATCTCTAAGCTAGTTGATAGCCAATTCGTCTGGTCTGGTAAGGTTGTTCATTTCCTACTATGTAACCAGTTAAGGGTACATAAGAAGGAGCTTTGGTTTGTGGTCGGCGGTCAACCTATCAGGTTTGGGTTGAATGAGTTTCATTTTCTGACGGGGTTAAACATAGACCCAATGCCTACTGAACGGTTTGAACTTGAAGAGGAACACAAAGATTTCTTCAGACTTTTGAAGGTGCCTGGTGGGGCAGGTCCAACGCTACTTGAACTCAGGGAAGCATTAAGAGTGTGCCGGGGATGGGTTAACCTTGATCATCGTAAATGGTTGGGGCTGTTGCTTCTTCAACACATTGGACTTTATGGTTTGCATCATAACTCTAGAATTCCATATGAAAGTGCCAAAAGAGTTTTTGATGATGAAGCAATGAAGACGTATCCGTGGGGTCGGTCAGCATTTGAAGCTCTTGTTGATTCCATAAAGATGTTGAACCCTACGGGAAAGTCGTACACCCTCAGTGGGTTTACACTCATGTTACATGCTTGGGCGTATGAGTCCATCAAATGCTTTGGAGAACGGTTTGGGAATGCATCAGCTAATGATGGTGGCATACCGATGCTTCAATGGGGTGGAAACCGTACATGTTCATCGCTGGAAACCGCAATTGCTGAAGAGATCAAAGCGCTTGGTGAGGTAAGGTTTATATCTGGTTGAGTGATTGTTTAGTAATGGATGAGTTATGATGTAGTTATGGCTGAGTTATTGTTTAGTAACGGCTGAGTTATGTTTTAGTAATGGATGATTTATGCTTTAGTGTTGGCTGAGTTATGTTTTAGTAATGACTGATTTATGCTTTCATTAGTAATGACTGAGTTAAAGCTTACTGATGGGTTTCATAATCTCTTATGTTACAGCTGCGTGTGATTAATATGGTTATGAAAGAAAATGGCTGCGAGCTATTTCATTCGTGGCCAGAAGAAGAAGACGACCCAACAATCGATCGCCTGATCGAAGACATACATCTGAATACGTTTGTTAAAGGTTTTTGGGATGTTAAGGGGAGTGATAAGAAGAAAAAGAAAAAGAAAGCTGAAGCAGTTGTTGAGTATGAATCTCCTCCCGCAAAGAAGCGGAAAGTTTAGAAGATGAAAGTTTCCAATAGTCAGGAAACTAGTGAAGGAGTTGCACAGGAGAGGAAGAAGAAAGGAAAAAAGGTAAGTGAGGAGGAAGATGATCTCTACGAATTGATCTCTAAGTTATACACAAGGTTTGACACCGTTGATAGGAACATTGAAAATGTATCGGCGAATCTGGAGAAGAAGATGGATGAGAGGATTGAAACCAGGCTTGGATCTTTTGAGACGGACCTCAAACAGATGAAAAAGCTCGTGCTTTCAAAGAGCACGACTGACCAGACTTTAAAAATGGGACAGGAACTAAATAACCTGGGACATGGACAGGAACTTCAGACATCAAAAGGTCCACCAAAAGTTCCGGTAATGTCTGGTTTATCTTTGTTTTATGGCTGATTTTTCAGAATGTTTAGGCTGAGTTATTATAATTTCAATTGTCTTCGCTATGATATACAGGAAAAGAACTCTTTGACTTCTCCTAAGAAGTCTCCAGATGCTAAGAAACCAGCTGATACGAAAACAGGGCCTTCCACGAGGAGAAATGCCAAAGAGTTAGAGGCGTCAGAGAAGGCCAAAGAGTTAGAGGCGGGAGAGCCGGTAATGTCTGGTTTATCTTTGTTTTATGGCTGATGTTTCAGAATGTTTAGGCTGAGTTATTATAATTTTAATTGTCTTTGCTATGATATACAGGAAAAGAACTCTTTGACTTCTCCTAAGAAGTCTCCAGCTGCTAAGAAACCAGCTGATACGAAAACAGGGCCTTCCACGAGGAGAAATGCCAAAGAGTTAGAGGCGTCAGAGAAGGCCAAAGAGTTAGAGGCGGGAGAGAAGGTAATGTCTGATTCATCTTTGTTTTATGGCTGATTTTTCAGAATATTTAGGCTGAGTTATTATAATTTTAATATACAAGAAAAGAACTATTTGACTTCTCCAGATGCTAAGAAGTCTCCAGCTACTAAGAGACCAGCTGATACGAAAAGACGGCCTTCCACGAGGAGAAATGTTAAAGAGTTAGAGGCGGCAGAGGAGGTCAAAGAGTTAGAGGCGGCAGAGAAGACCAAATAAGTAGCTGCGTTAAAGAAGCCCAAAGAAGTAGCTGCGGCAAAGCAGGCTAAAGAAGTAGCTGCGGCTGGAGGTAGAGGTGGAGGTAGAGGTACAGGTAGAGGTACAGGTAGAGGTAGAGGTAGAGGTAGGGCGCCTACAAATCCTACTGCTGCTGTTGTGGCTGCTGGTGTTAAGCCGTTGAAATTTGTACTACCTGGAGGTTCAGAAGCTGGTGCAGAAGCTGGTGCAGAAGCTGGTGCAGAAGATATTACAGACGAGTATTTTGCTGAAGCCGACTCACTTGAACCTGAATCTGAGGATGATGAGGAGGAAAAGATTAGGCTTGATAGAATTAAAGCTTTAAGGCTGGAGAGTGTTAAGCTGTCAACGGATGGGAGTGCATTGAATACACAACAAGATCATCCAAGCTGGATTTTCCCTAATATTGGAGACAACGGACTGACGTGCATGAGGAAGAACTGTTCACCTGGACCTGGAATATATGATCCTCTGGCACCTGTTGATCCGGTCAAGGTTCAGAAACTTTTGGAGTACCTAAAGAAAGCCGAGCATGACCCTTTAGACCCTTCTGCTTAACAAGTTAATAACAGCTTGTTAACATTATATTAACTTGTGTTTATTTGTTTGTTAGGAATATCCCGTTAGGCAAAGGCGGAATGGAAATTGAATTCTATAGGGTGCTAATCACCGAACGAAAGGACTGGCCAGAGAGGCCAGACGAATATGGTAAATATGGGTGGTGTACTGATGAAGTAAGTTTATCTTAATGTCTTAGTTATTGTTGTCGTTGTCTGACTTATATTACATTATGGCTGCGTTGTTGTTTACTACTCAGTTTTCTGTTGTACAGCACTTGGGCGCGTTTATGAGAGTCCTTAGGTGTAGGTACAAACGAGATCCCTTCCCATTCCACAACAAACGCATTGCGTTTATAGACCCGTGGTTCACCAGTGAAATGGTTCACCGTCATTATCCGTTGTTCAAGTCCGAACCCAAGTTTTTTACAATGACTGGCAATTGTTATGAAGAATTAGTTAAAGGTTTGATTCCATCAAATGAACAAACTAATTTGAAGTGGATAGAAGATGTGGATCACCTGTATATTACTCCACAAATTGGAGGCGATCACTGGGTGGCGCTGCACGTGGATCTCAACAGAAGGCATATTGATTGCTATGATAGCATCGTGGGACAAGTAACCGGAGAGAGTGAGCTTAGAATGCTGAATGCTTGTAGGGCGTTTACGCGGATGATTCCAGCAATAATGAACGCGAACGTTCCTCACGAAATTCGTACACCTACTTACAAACAGTTTACCTTCAGGAGGAGGACAGTCTCCAAGGTCCCGCAAAACGTACAGAGTGGTGACTGTGGCGTGTACGCTTTAAAGTTTATAGAATGTCTAGCGCTTGGTGTGTCTTTCGATGGAATCTGTGATCAAAACATCCAGGGTATACGTGTTAAAATGGCAGCAGAAATCTTCGATGAGTCACCTGATTTTATGAATCAGTTCAAGTAAAAAACATTTGTATTTCTTTTGGTAGGTAGGACTTGCACTTTGGATATGTAAAAAAACCTTTGGATTTCTTTTGGTAGGAATTGTACTTGGATATGTAAAAAAACATCTGGATTTCTTTTGGTAGGAATTGTACTTGGATATTGGAAAAATTTGGATTTCTTTTGATAGGAATTGTACTTGGATAAGAAAGTTCTTTGTTTAGTATCTTTTCAATGTTACGGCTGAGTTATGTACTTCACACGGCTGAGTTATAATTAAATATTGAATAAACATATATGTTATGGCTGAGTTATATATTTCGAACGGCTGAGTTATCTACTTCGTACGGATGAGTGAGTTATGGCTGAGTTATGAACGTGGTACGGCTTCGTTTAGTCTTTCGTGCCGTGCCTCGATATTACTAAAAGTGTTGTTGGGGAAGCCTAAACAATAATTCTGTGCCTGCTCAGATCCACACGCGTAATCAATTTATAAAGTTAGTTTTTTCACAATATATTATACAAAATAATTAAAAAATTGAACTCAAAATTCGAATAAAAAATCTTAAAATTCCGACAAATTGACTAAGTGATGGCTGAGTTATTGACTTACACGGCTGACTTATAAAATATTTGTAAATTTACATTATTATAACTCAACATTTAAATGTAAAATTGAATTATAAACTCAACACGGTTATTTAGTCATTCTAGTTTGAGGGTTGGCTGAGATATCGTCTATGACGGCTGAGTTATAATTAATGATGACTGAGTTATAATTAATCATGACTGAGTTATTAAAATAGATTGATAAAACACCACAACATAGAAAGTTCATATCAATTCCAAAAAAAAAAAAAAAAAAACAACGGAGCTTGACTAATCTCACAGATACTTGTTCAAGCTCTCAAACTTCTTCTCCAGCGCGTCATATTTCTTTTCCAAATACAAGATCATTTCGTCTTGAATCTCGATGCGCTTCTTGGTTGCATCTAAGTCCTGCTTCATCTCATTCTTCTCCTCCTGAATAACCCTAAACTCTTCGCGTACTGCATCAGTCCACCACTTCCTGAAACCGCAGCTTTGACCGGGACCCTTACAAATAGTACATAATTCATATTAGACTAAAAAAAAAGTCAGAAACAGAACACAAAACTCAACAATAAGAGTACAAAAATCTTTACATCTGTGATGTCATACGGAAAACTGAAATAACGTTCTCCTCTCGTGGTAGGATCATTAGAAGTGGCAACGAGAAGCACCGCACCGCAATTACACCCGATTGGAATGCCCTTGTCTCGCCTCCGGATTTTGCCGTATCTCATTTTCATATTTATTTCATTACGATTCAGTTCCTACAGTTCCACAAACACAATATTAAGATAATGCTTTGAGATTTCAGATAGTCCAGAGATCTACCTCAGCTAGTGCTTCAGAAGCAGTTTTCTCATCAGCCCTGGAGTTGCCGCCGTATATATCTCTATTTGCCATCATCTTGACTCGATCTCGATTACTGAAGCAATAAATCACACCAAATCCCTTAATTTATACTAAAACAATATATCGAACGACGTCGTTTGACAGTAATATACTTGAAGGCTGAGTTGTGTTCTTTACACGACTGACTTAGGATAGTCAGTTAAATTAACAACTTTGTTATGGCTGACTTATGCAACGGCCATAATAATGGTTTTACGGCTGAGTTATCCGACGGCCACCCTATTAATTTGTTATATACCCGCTCGGGAATGCAAAAAGGGTTGTTGGGGAGACGCAAACAATAATTATGTTTCTTGTTATCATCCATACGCTTAATAAAAATATTTTAAACGATTTATTATTAAAAATAAATTCAAAAATTTGAATTCAAATTTGTCATGTATTTTTATTTATTATTAAAGAAGGGGCCAGTAATTTGACTAAGTAGTGGCTGGGTTATTGACTTAAACGGCTGAGTTATGAGATATTTGTAAAATAAGGTTATTATAACTCAAAATTAAAATTTAGAATGGCAAAATGAATATTACTATTATTATAACCAATAAAAATAATAATTATAGACAAAAAGAGTGATTTTTACACATTCTGATCAAAATGTGTCAAACATACCAAAACATGTTGTTTAGGGGTTAGGGTTAGGGTTAGGGTTTAGGGTTTAGAGTTAGATGAGGTAACATTATTTGTTTTTAATATAACAGTTTGGTTTTGGATATAATGTGTTTGGATTAAGGTGGTAATATGGATATACTTATGGTTGAACCATTTTGAAAATATTTTTTTTAATAAAATTTTAAAATTTTGAAATTAATTTTTGGTTATTTCCGGTTATTGGTCGGTTAGATGAATATCTAACAATAAATAACCCAAAATATATTGTAATTAGGTAGATTAGCATAATATAACCGAAATAAGCCGAATATAAGAAAACTAGGCAAACATACCAAAACAAAAATACCAAATTGGGAAAAATTATTTTTTTCGGTTCGGTTCGGTTTAGTCGGTTATTTAATCATTCTAATTTGAGGGTTGGCTGAGATACCGTTTATGACTGCTGAGTTATCTTTCCAGCATCGACAGTTACAATGAGAGGGAAAGTGAACGGTTTTCAAACCGCAGAAAAAAAAAACTCTCTGTCCTTATCGTCGGCGAAATCTAACCCTAATTGCGCCGGCGATAATCTGTCTTTTTCTACTCTCCCGCCGTCATCTCTCGCCGTCCTCGCTCGATATCCTCATTCGCTCTTTCTTCTCTTCGTCGGCGCTGGTCTTGTTCGTTTCCGTCTAAGCCGTCTCGTCTTCGAGTTCCGGTATGTGTCTTCCTATTTATTTTTGAGATACGGGTGATTGTCGCCGTCTTGGATGGCTGAGTTTGGACTGAGTTATCTTATGCTTTACGACTGAGTTATGTATTATGGCGGAGTTATTATATGCTTTGTGTTTGCCATATGTTATGGCTGATTTATTTTATGCTTTACTATCAGATGGCGAAGGATATTTCTGAAGAACAAGCAAGGGATTACCCACCAAGACTATACACTAAAATAGAGTCTAGAGATATAAGCACAAATTTCAGGATGTTAGAATTACCTCAGATTTGAAACCAGGTTTGAAACCAGGTTTCGTTCTGTTGAGAGTGATCTCAAGCAGATGAAAGAGCACGTGCTTTCCTTGGGTGTTGGGCAAACTGGCCAAAACAATGTTGAAGACCTTGAGGATGAACTGTTGTCACAAAACACTTGTAAAAATTTCAAAATAAAGAACCTTATTGATGAACTGTTGTCACCAAAAAGTCCACCAGTACCAGCAGTTCCAGGAAAAATGCACCAAAACTACTCTGTCAACAGTCCTCCGGTAATGTCTGAATTATGTTAATCTTATGGCTGAGTTTCCAGATTGTTTAGGTTGAGTTATCATTATCTTTAATTGTCTTCGCTTATGTTATACAGGTAGTTGGCAGTGGTTTGGCTGGGGTCAGTAGGAATCTGAATAAAGAGTTTGATAAAGATGAGTTTGATAAAGATCATCTTCTTAATTTCATTGAGAAGTCTCCAGCTGCTACGAAACCAATTCAACGGACTAACACGAGGAAAAATGCCAATGATGGAAAGAAGGACGAAGAATTAAATGCAAAGAAGGCCAAAGTTGAGGCGGCCGCTGCAAAGAAGAACAAAGAGTTGGCGGCAAAGAAGGCCAAAGATGAGGCGGCGGCTGCGAAGAAGGTCGAAGAGTTTGCGGAAAAGAAGGCAGAAGATGAGGCGGCGGCTGCAAAGAAGGTCAAAGAGTTGGCGGAAGAGAAGGATGGAAATAATCCGCCAAAGAAAAGAGTTAGAAAGACTACTAAACCTAATCAAATCAATCAATTGGGATCTTATTTGAATGAGGGAGTATCCAAAGCTGGTGCAAACGCTGGTGCCGACGCTTTCCCTATTGACTGATGTCTGTCGGAGATTACCGCAAGATCCTTTTCGTCTGGAATGGCAACTTTGAGTTGTGTAAAGAACCAACGCCAAGACTCATCATTTTCAGTGTCAACAACAGTGAAAGCTAATGGGAAAATTTGAAAGTTACCATCCTGAGCTAGGGCTGTTAGAAGTGTCCCTTTGTAACTACCATGGAGAAACGTTCCGTCGACAACAACAACTTTGCGCATGAAAGCAAACCCAGCAATACTCGCACCAAAAGCAAGAAAAACATATTTGAATCTATCTTCATCACCTATTTGAAGACGCGTGACTGTACCCAGATTTTCCCTTTTTAACTTGAATATGTAAGAAGGCAACTCGCTAAAACTTTCCTCAGGAGTTCCCTGATGGATCTGCCTTGCATTCAGCAGCGTTCGATATGCCTTCCAATAACCCATCTGTCGACACCAACAAATTAATAAATCAGCCATAATATATAAATAACTCAGCCGATACATTCGAATAAGTCAGCCTTAAATAATCAATAAATGAGCCGTAAAATGTAAATAATTCAGCCTATACATACCTATAACTCAGCCATTGTTATCAATAATTAACTCAGCCTATACATACCTATAACTCAACCATTATTATCAATAAGTTAGTCGAAACATAGTAATTACCTTTAGACTAAATTGCTTATTGAAAATGACTCCGACACTTTTAGGTTTAACATCCGGACCAAGATCACCAAGATAGTCCCTGTAAAGACCTGCCAGTACATCAGCTGTTGATTGACGGCATCTAGTAGAACGTTCCGTCACAGAACATGTGTGTTCCAAATCGTATACACGAACATGAAAATCCGGGTCATCCCCTTGTACAGATGCACGAACTCTCCAAATACATCCTTTAACCCAACACCTAAAAACCACTTGTCTCGGATTTGAGACTGGTACATTAAAATCAAATCCATCCCTAACCGAAATAAGTTTCACGTGATTCCTGAACTGCTTTTTGCTACTGTATCGTTGTCCTACAGCAATTTTTAGCGTTGACACCTCCAACCTAATAGCCTCCGGATTCATCTTCGATCCGGCAAAGTTATCGTCTCTATGAGCTTTCTTCTGAGGAGGCGGAGTAGGTGGGTCTTCCACTGTACTCTGAGGCTCGCCCAATACAGAAAACTTCTCGTCATCAGATGACTCACCATCGGAGTCGTCGAAAACATTAAATCGGGTTGAAAATTCATCGTCTTCTTCTTCGTCAGATGCTACTTCAACAGCTTCTTCTTCGTTTTCTTTGTCAACAATCTTACCATAATCAAAACAAGTGCCTTCAAATCCCCCACTGCACACTTCGGGGGTAGATTCTGCTTTCGAGTCTCTGCTTCGCTGAATCATACTTCCTCTGCTCCACTAGTTTCTGTAGACTCTTTCGCCGAAAACTCTACACAGAGACGTAGCTGATCGGTTTTCCATAGACCCAAAAAACATTGCAACTATCGATCATTGGAGACAAAAACTGGTGGAGTATCATGCGCCATATGTTTCATTGTCCTGTTCGAGAACATGTAGCTCAGCTTTAGCTCATGTCTAAACGAGTCCAATCCGTAGTCTTCAAGAACAAGCTTAACAAGCTTGTCGTATGTTGTGCCTCCATCTATCTGCACAACTATACACCCTCTCTCGTCGGAGTTAAATACATATCTCTGTGTCTTTATCCAATTACCGGACACAACTAGTACCGGCACTGGATCCATGAAATATAATGAAGAACAAGGTGGAGAAGAACAAAAGTAGAAGAACAAGGTGTGAAGAAGAAAGTGAAGAAGAAGTAGAAGAACAAGGTGAATAAGAAGGTAAAATAGTTCACTTATTAACCAGTTGAAGAACCAGAGTCGAACGACTTTTCGTATTTCCGGAGAAAAAGATGATGACATGGAATGCTGACATGGATGCTGCATCCGACGTGGCAAATCAGCCATGAAACAATACCATAACTCAGCCTAACTAAAACTCAGCCACAACACGAAAAACATTACAGTAATTAAAAAGCAAAAAAAATTGCTGCCAAACTCAGCCGCTTCATGAACTGAAAATATGTAACTCAGCCGTATCGTTTGATAAGTCAGCCGTAACTGAAAAACATTCTAGTAATTAATTTTTTGCCAATAAGTCAGCCGTCAAACGGCTGACTTGTCGATAAGTCAGCCTATTACGGCTGAGTTATAGTTTTTTACCATAACTCAGCCGTAACTACATCTCATAAGTCAGCCATTTTTCATAACTCAGCCAGTCGAAAAATGGCAACTCAGCCGTGTCGTTGTGATAACTCAGTCAAAATTTTGACAACTCAACCGTGTTGTAGCGATAACTCAGCCAAAATCTTGACAACTCAACCATCAGGTGAAAACTCAGCCATTACTACAGCTGAGTTATGCGCATAACTCAGCCAAATTTAATAAGTCAGCCATAACTCTTGGCTCACTTATAAGCGTAACTCAGCCAGATTTTCATAAGTCAGCCGTCCGCTCTTACTCAAATGTTTTTTTGAGTAACTCAGCCGCAACATATCTATAATTTAGCCGCAACATACTCTGTATCGCGTTACGGCTGAGTTATGGTACACGTCAGCGATTTCTGACGTGGCGTCTGACGTGGCAATGGAATTTTTGTAATAACGTTTTTTCCGGTAACATAAAACAGGGGCACGCTGAGTATTTTGAAAATACTCGAAACATTCTAGTAATAAAAAAGTTTTTTGTAGATTCTGGTAATATTACCTAAAATGAGTAACATTTGAGTAATTCACCCTTCTTAAAATCTGTAGTGGACCTAAATCCTGTGATTCTATCTAGATGGTTGCCGACTAACAAGAGAAAAGAAAATTTGATTTTTTTTTAATATAAAGTATCATTACCTCATATGGAAGTAAAATGTATACCCTATATCGAGGCCTGCGAAAGCTACTTGTGAAGAACTTGCTCTTATCTGATTTAGTTATGGTTCTGATTTCTTAATGGATCATGTAATATGTGCTCATTTTTCTCATGGACTACAAGTCTACAACTTTAATATCAACAACTAACCGTGACCCAAGCAATTACTCCAACCCTACGTCCCTACCCAAATATTGTCCTACTAATAAAATCATAAAAACCAAAGTTTGAAAATGTGCGTGCCGGTTTTGCCTACAGAAAAAATCACTTTATTAGAAAAATATTACACTCATGAAAATATTGTCTCACAAGTATAACAGTTGATTTTTTTTTTTTTTTTAAGATAGTAACAGTTGATAATAATTTAATATCTTCTTGAAGATTATTAATCGATCAAGAAGGTAATTGATTTTATTACGACTCATATTAAAATTACCTAAATTTGCTACCTAATGTTCGTTCGACTTCGAATCCCTTATGTAACGTTAATTTTTATGATATCAAGGGGATTACATTTTGATAATATGCTGGATTCTATAAATTATTATTTATTAAATTGAACCGAACAAAGACTTTGTTTGCCCCAGTCGACGATTTAGGACAACACTCGAGAGTTAGGTATGGGTGATATTAACTACTTCTTTGGTCTATATAGAGTAGGATTGGGTATTTGGGTAATCTGTTCAGATTCGAGTATTAACCAATCGGGTTCAGATAAACGGGTTTAGAAAATAGAACTCATTGGATATTTTTTTGATATATGAGTTTGGTTCGGTTTGGGTACTATCGGGTTCGGATCGATTCATATTACAAAATTCAGAACCCGATTAGTATCCGAACTACCGGGTACACAAAAAAATCTTTAAAATTAATTAAATTTAAATAAATTTAGCTAAATTTTGATTTATGTAACAAATTATTTTAGATATTTTGATTATTTTGATATTAGACTAATTAAAATATTCAAAATTATAATCATAATTTTGGGAAATTGAATTATATTAATGCTAAATATTATAAATATGTTTATATGTTTGGGTTTGATGGTACCCTAACGGATACCGGGTATTATCTGATTCTACCCCGAATACACATGTGAAAATAGAAACCAATAAAGTTTTATAGGCAAATATTTACCCAATCCGAACTCAGTTTTTCGGGTTAGGTTCCGGGTTGGATATTCGGATACGATTTTTATGCGCAGACCTAATATAGAGATATATTAATTCGATCGAGTCACTCGGTTAGACGCAAACCACGTTCACAATTATTATTACTTGCATCATTTTGACTTTTTGGGAACTTAACAGGAGTAAACTCGAAAGAGCAAATTGATCAGTTTAGATTTGTTGAGAAATAAAATTACTTGAACAATTATCAAAAGTATTGTTCAAGGGGGTTTTTCAACCATTTAAGAGTTTGATAAGAATAAATAGTAAGCGTTCGCTTGACGTTTTCCAAGCAGAAGATTGTGGTGTTAATCCTCTATACCTTTACAGTTGGTATCAGAGCAGACACCTGATATTAGTCTTATTGCTTTTTCAACAGGTGAGATCTTGTGACAGGAGGTATGGAGAAACCACAAGCTTTTATTGCAATACCGAAAGTTCTGAAACTGGATCCAGAGCACTATGGGCATTGGAAGGTGTCGGTCAAACAGGCTATTCAAGGGATCGACATGGAGGCCTGGGTTGCTGTTGAAGATGGATGGACCGAACCAATGGTGAAAAATGACAAGGGTGAATCGATTCTTAAACCTCAGAACCAGTGGACTGCAGAAGAAAAGGCTGAGCCTAAGCACAACTCACAAGCCTTGTCGGTGATTTTCAACTCTCTGCCGCTGGATTAGTTCAATAGTGTCCATGGTTGTGTGGCTGCGAAAGAAGCTTGGGATATCCTCCAAGTTACCTTCGAAGGAACTAGCAACGTAAAAAGGACACGTCTGGACAATCTGGCATCAGATTTCGAGAATCTGTCCATGGAAGAAGGTGAAACCATTACGAGTTACAGCAGTCGTTTGAGTGCTATCGCACAGGAAGCTGTTATCATGGGAAAACGCTACAAGGACAAGAAGCTGGTGAAGAAATTTCTTAGGAGTATCCCAGACAAATTTTAACCACACAGATATGCCATTGACGTTTCCTTGAACTCAGATGAGTTGAAGTTCAGTCAAGTTGTTGGGATGATGCAGTCGTTTGAGATGTAGCTGAAGAAAAAGGAATAACGAGCTGAACGATCATTTGCTCTTAAGGCTGTTGAAACACAGAAGAATGCTGAGACACAAGATACTGCAGATGAAGAAAAAGTTGGGTTACTTGTGAGGAAGTTCTTCAAGAAGATGGAGCGTGGTCAGCACAGAGGATCCTCATCTACAGTCAGAAGTGATTCGGAAAGAGACTTTAAGAGGGGTGATAGGCAAAAGCGCCAATGTCTGGAGTGTGAAGGATACAGACATCTCAAGACAGAATGCCCTAACTACAAGTACAAAGGGTTAATGCAGTGCCATGGATGCAAAGGATATGGACACACCAAGGCTGAATGTCCTACTAAAGAGAGTAGATCCAAATCGTTTGTCGTCTGGAGTGATTGTGATTCTGATGATGACGAGCAAGATGGTGAAGTTCTCAATAACTATGTGGCTCTGCTGGGAGTCATTGAGGAAGATAAAGTGGTGGAGTAGGAAGTGAAGGATCAACCGGCTGTTGTGTTAGATTCTGAAGATGACAATGCAGAACTACCAGCTGAGGAACAAGTTACTCTGTTAATTTCAAGTCTGGTTCAGAAAACTCAGGAGTATGATGTACTGCTAGCTGAAAAAATAGATCTGGTGGCAAGGTTCAACTCGGTGTCTTTAGATCTTGAGGAGGAAAGAGCCAAGTCTCAGGGACTTGAGAAGCAACTGGAAGAGCAGCTTAAAATCATCAAAATGCTGAGCAAAGGAACAAAGGATCTTGACACCATTCTAAGTAGTGGGAGAGTGGGTAATACTAAGTGGGGACTCGGGTGTCAAGGTAACGATGCTTCAACATCCACTAAGTTTGTCAAGGACCTGAATGCAGAAAACAAAGAGGCTGTATCCATCCAACCGAAGACACAAGCGACAGTACCGACCAAAACCAATTCTCACCAAGCAAGAAATGTATATTTTCAAAGGAGAATTCGGTCTTCTTACAGAGCACCGTTTAGAGCTATGCCTGTGACTCAGTCATTTGATCCATATGGGTTGGCTGCAAATTACTACTCACCACATCAGACATTTGGACCAGCTTACCAAGTTTCACGAAGTCGAAGAAATGGGTTTTGGTACTGTGGAAATCTAATTCATTTTAAAGCTCAGTGCTATGAGTACAACAATCGCATGTCGAGGTTTTCTCAACAGCAGCTTATCCTAGAGATATGAGACCAATCAACAAGCCGCTGTCTGTCAAGAAGAGTGGTATGTACTGTAATGTTGCTCAGGCTGAAAGTAAGTTTGGTTCTGACCAAAAGAAGTTTTACTTTGATAGTGGCTGTTCGAGACACATGACCGGAGCTCATACCAACCTGTCGGGATTTGAGAATATATCTACTGGTCGTGTTACTTTTGGTGATGGAGCAAAAGGGGAAATCAAAGGCAAAGGTGTTACTGGTGGAAGCACACAACCTAGTCTCAAAGATGTTTTTCTAGTTGATGGGTTAAAGGCAAATCTCATCAGTGTCAGTCAGTTGTGTGATGAAGGTCTGGATGTTCCTTTCACTAAATGTGATTGCAAAGCTGTTGATTAACAAGGTTCTATGAAGCTCGAAGGCAAGCGCTCGGGTAATAACTGCTGTGGAAGTCAACAAATCATTGCTTTCATGCATCCACAGGGACAGACACTGAGCTGTGACACCAGAAGCTGAGTCATCAAAACATCCACACCATGCATAAACTTGCACATCAAGATATTGTTCGAGGGATACCTAAGCTCCAGTCTGATCAACATTTTGTGTGTGGACCATGCAACAAAGGAAAACAGGTAAAAGTGTCACACAATGCGGTTCCTGATGTTTGCACTGGACGTATTTTGGAACTGGTACACATGGATCTTATGGGTCCGATTCGTGTCAATAGCCTGTCTGGTAAACGATTCATTTTCGTTATGGTCGATGACTTCTCTCGCTACACATGGGTGCGTTTTCTTAGGGAAAAATCGGATACACTTGAATGCTTTCACATCTTGGCTCTCCAAATCTAAGGTGAGAAGTGGGCTATCAAGGCAATACATAGTGATCGCGGTGGTGAGTTTCAGAATGAGCAGTTTAATCAGTTCTGCACAGCTCAGGGGATTATGCATCAATTCTCAGCTCCCAGGACGCCAGAACAGAATGATGTAGTTGAACGGAAGAACAGAACATTGCAGGAGATGGCAAGAGCAATGCTTCATGGGAATCAAGTTCCTCAACAGTTATGGGATGAGGTTGTCAATACTGCATGTTACATTATCAATCGGGTGTATGTTCGACCAAGAACCTCCAAGATACCCTATGAATTGTGGAAGGGTCACACTCCTTCAGTCAGTTATTTTTATATCTTTGGCTGTGTATGCTACATCTTAAATGACAAAGATCAGCTAAGAAAATTCAATTCAAAGAGCGATGATGGGTTATTTTTGGGTTATTCAGGAAACAATACTGCTTTCCGTGTTTACAACAAGCGTCTGCATTCTGTTCAGAAAACTGTAAATGTGGTATTCGATGATATTTCGTTCCAGAGAGTCTTGCTCATTCCAATTCTACACCCAGATGAGTCGGTAACTGATGCTACTGAGACTTCTTCTAGTGTTCTCGAATCTCCAGCCTCCACAACACCTCCTGTGCTCCTTATGAGGATTGTCCTCTTCCGGATGTCTCTTAGGTGCATCGGAATCACTCCCCTAATGATGTTATTGGCGAGATTCAGGGGGAAGAGCTACCAGGGGAAAGCAGATTGACTTTCTTCATCTGGCTGGAAAGAAACAGTGACCAATCATTCAGCAAGTGCCTCAGGACTCTGAAGTCGTACAGTTTGCATGTTTTCTTTCATCAGTTGAGCTGAAGAATCACAAAGAAGCTATGGCCGATGAGTTTTGGATAGCTGCTATGCATGATGAGCTTGAACAGTTTGCTCGCAGTGATGTGTGGGAACTCACAAGCAGACCGGTGGATGTCAATGTTGTGGAAACCAAATGGATATTTAAGAACAAAAGTGATGAAAATGGATGTATTGTGCGAAATAAAGCTCACCTTGTTGCTCAGGGTTACTCACAAGTAGAAGGAGTCGACTTTGATGAAACCTTCGCACCAGTGGCAAGGTTGGAATCCATTCGCTTTCTGTTTGGCATGGCATGTGCTTTGAACTTCACATTGCATCAGATGGATGTCAAGAGTGCCTTTCTTAACGGGATTCTTCAAGAAGAGGTCTATGTCGAGCAACCCAAAGGGTTTGAGGATCCAAAACATCCGCAACATGTGTACAAACTGAAGAAAGCTTTGTATGGACTCAAACAAGCACCTAGAGCCTGGTATGAGAGGTTGAAAATGTTTCTTATGGATCATGGCTATGTTCGCGGAAGTGTGGACAAGACTCTCTTCATTCTTAGTCTTGACAAGGGCCTGATGTTTGTGCAAATATATGTCGATGACATTGTCTTTGGATCAACCTGCCAGCAACTCATCAATCAGTTTGTCCAGAATATGACTGATGAGTTTGAAATGGGTATATGTGGTGAACTAACTTATTTCTTGGGTTTGCAGGTACAATAGTCAGCTGATGGCATCTTTGTGTCCCAAAGCACGAGGGGCTTGGTAACAAGATTTGGCCTTACAACCAGTAAGGAGGCCAAGATACCTATGGGGGTGAATGACAAGCTCTCAAAGGATGAAGCAGGAGAAGACGTAGATGAGAAGCTGTATCGAGGGATGATTGGTAGTCTTCTGTATTTGACAGCAAGCCGTCCAGACATCTGCTTAGCTGTTGGTGTATGTGCTAGATATCAAGCCAGACCTAAGAAGTCACATCTCCTGGCGGTGAAGAAGATCATCAAGTACATCAAAGGCACAATTGAACTTGGTATCTACTATACCAAGGACACAACAACCAGTCTAACAAGCTACTGTGATGCCGATTGGGCTGGTTCCATGGATGATCGCAGAAGCCCAAGTGGTGGATGCTTCTTCATGGGAAACAATCTCATATCCTGGCACAGCAAGAAGCAAAACAGTGTATCTCTGTCAACAGCTGAAGCTGAGTACATAGCTTTGGGTAGCTGTTGCACATAGCTGATGTGGATGAAGCAGTTGGCTGCCGATTATGGTATTATTTCTGACTCTATCTTAATTCATTATGACAACCAAAGTGCAATAAAAATCTCGAAAAATCCTGTTCAACATTCACAAACTAAACACATAGATATCAGACATCACTTCATTAGGGAACTGGTTGAGGCAAAACTGATTGAGATTGATCATGTCCGTACTGAAGTTCAACTGGCTGATTTGTTTACTAAACCTTTGGACTTTACCAGATTCACTAATCTGCAAAAGTCCATTAGGATATGTGAAATCTAATTCTTTGTTGAGTTGTGTCGTATTGACTGTTAGGGACACACATCAAATCAGGCCATAGAAATCTTAGGATATATAAGAGGTTAGCAGTTATCTTGTACTTAAAGACTGGGTGGAAAATAGTTGTCTGTTATGCTGGTCCATGTCCCAGTAAAACGTTGTCATGTCGTTAGGAGGTCAAAGAGCTAAGGAGAGACAAAGCCATGTGCTACATTCAGAGGCTTAAGCTGACATTGGTGATTGATTAAGCCAAATGATATCACTCAATGTCAAGATCTTTGAAGCACAAAAAAGGTGGCAGTCCCAAGCACTGTGAAACATCAAAGTAGTGAAGCAAAAAAAAAAAAAAAGATAAATTGGACGATTCTTGCTTCTTGATCTCTCCAAAGAATTTCCAGCTGCCTATGCATGTTTGGTTGGCATTAAAAGGACTGAAGGCATGACAGTGTGAAAGTCTAGCCACCATTGTCGACTGGTGATCTTTGACAATCCAAGAGGTTGTGGTAGTATCTGAGGTGTGTGATGATACAAGCGATTGGCATGAGCTCACAAGGAGAGGTTTCCAGGTATGTTCCATGTGTTTAAAATTAAAATATCATGGTTTGATCTCTCTCTGGGTCTCTCAACAATTCTCTGTGAGGTATGAGGTATTTGAATGATAAGTTGCATAAACTTGCATGACTGTATTTTTCCTACTTGGAAATGGCTTTATTGCACTAAATTGTTGTTTAAGTGTTTGTAGCACTGAGTTGTTATGCAAGGCTCTGCGCCTGTCCACTAAGATTCTGTCGGGTGCACTGACTGCAGGTAAGTACTTTGTTTGACTCGCCTACTTGTTGTCTATCTCCACTGGGTGTTTTTTTTACTCATGTTTGCCAAACAAGCTGGGGGAGATGTGGTGCTTCTTTTTCAAGTGGCTGACGGGTTTTGTTGTGGGGGAGTTTGCTCTTTGCTGTATGTGTGGGGGAGTAAGATTCTTCTTTGTGTCTTTTGTTTTTGTGTGGTTTTTGATCATGTCAGGTTTTGGAGGATCGGGTGCTTCTTTATCAAACATAGTCAAAAGGCGGAGATTGTAGATGCAGTTGCCGTAACCGGGTGTTGTTTGGAACACGGATCTGCTAGGACACAGGACTCTGCATCTGAGAACAGACAAGTGGAGAATAGTAAGGAAGCGCAGCTGACATGGCAAGTCCGATTTGGATGGAACAAGAAGATAAAGCAGAATCAGGACAGAAGATATCTGGAGAATATCGTTCACGATGATTAAGGAAAGTGAGATCGTGGCAAACAAATAATTGCCTTAGTTGAAGATTTGAAGATATTTTTAGGGTTTTAGTGTGATCGAGTATAAAAGATCGAGGGTGATGAGTGGTAGGTTTTTTAACACTTGATAAAACCTTTTGTGTGAGATTGTAACTTTAAGGCTAATCAAAGAAAGCTAAAAAGGTGAGTGTTGGGTTATTTTCTTAGATCTATACTGGTGAAAGTTTAGATAAAAAAGAGAAAATTGCTTACATTTATTCTTGTAACCATTTAAGAGTTTGATAAGAATAAATAGTAAAGCGTTCGCTTGGCGTTTTCCAAGCAGAAGATTGTGGTGTTAATCTTCTATACCTTTACACTTGTGGTTTCGAACAATATCGGTGTACGTGGCCTTTGTACATTAATAAGGAAGTGTGGGATTCTGTTGCTAAGTGGTATATATATATATATATATATATATATATATAGACTTGAACGATAATATAAATCAATCAAAGGCAATACGAAGGGTTTTAGATAGACAAAATACAAACATATGATACGTACATTTATTAAGCAACGCTATATATGACCGATTTGTATAACTATAACTATCTATAGTAAGTAGACTTCACACATGTAATACAACTTGTTGTTTACTTGATTTCGTATACTACTTGTATTCGAAGTTTACTTATTCAACACGTGTGTCATGAGGCCAGGGATATGTGTATTCATAAAATAGTCCTCCCAATCAATAAATTTGGGGTTGGTGCCAAACGATTTGTTCGGCTCTTTGGCTTCACTCTTGATTCGTAATGTTTCGAGGTTTTTATCATCGAATCTGCATTTGGTACAAGAAAATTTTATATATTAAATCAAATAAACTTACTTGTTACTTGTTTTTGATTATATATATACTGTCATGAGAGAGTTATACATACATGCCCTTGAAGACTACATAAGGCTTGTAAAGCTTCACCATTCTCATGGCCATCTTGAATTTACGGTTGTGATGTTCATATCTATCTCTTTGCGATGGCAACATTACACTTAGTAATCCCAGTACCTAAAAAAAAAAAAGAAAAAAAAAAACACACATGCAGTGAACCAATATGAGAGCTAGTATGCAATTAATATTGTAACCATTCCTATAAGAATACTCCAACATAAAAAAATGTATTTCACGTGCAATTTATCCAAGTTTTTTTACCTGTATAGGTAATTTATAGCGAAGGTTCGTGTACACACGGAACCTAGCCATTGTGGGTATTGTTGTAGCGTTTGGGACTATAAGCTTACCATCGCGTCCGATCAGAGGACATTCCATGAAATAACGAATCATCATTTCACAAATTTGCTTGTACATCACCGGATTCTGGTTAGATGAGCCGACATGGTAAATGGTATGACTTCCTGAATCGAGGGTATGTTCAGCTGCTGCTGCGAACATTGCGTTTACCACTATATCTGCCGGTATCTTGTTATATATATAGATACATTTATGTGTTAGCATCAACAAGATAGTAAAAACTAGAATTTAAAATTCATATTTTTCCAAATTAGCAATGTGCCTAGTGAACTTACAATATCACATACTGTCTTATGATTGACGAGAAAACACTTAAGCATTCCCTTTCCGTAAAATCCAATCACACTGTCTATGGTTCTTCATATATATATATATACAATAACCAAAAAAGAAGTTGAGTCAGAAACAAATCAAGTACTTGGATTAACAATAGAGAGTAACTACTAAGATGTCGAATGATAAACTAGGCCAGTGAAAAATTGGTGATAGCTTACTTTAAACCTTCAACCCAACCGGGAAATGGGTCCGAGATAGTGCTTGTGATTATTGTTGGACGTATTATTACAATAGGCATACTTCCTCTATAGTGTCCAAGAAGCATTTCTCCCATTGCTTTGGTGAAGACATATGTGTTTGGCCACCCATAAAGCTTTGCCCTATTCAACATTGTATATATGAACAATGCATGAGGCTCAAGTTACTTCATATATATGTATAGCATCTATTTTCTAATTTAAGTATTCGAAAAAGGTAAGAAAACCTTTGTAATGCGAAATCTTTCATGGCTTGTTCAGTTTCTTTTAAAGAAGAACCTTGTTCTATGAGTTGTTTCGATTTCTGCTCTGCCAGTCGCATTTCGGAATTGATGTCTACGTTGTTTTTACCGTTGAGTGTCTCTCCCAGAGCAAAAGGTTTCTCTAATATGTGTCCCGATCTTTCCCCACAAACATAAGCTATAAGAGGAAACAAACATATCTTTATTAAAGGATAATAGTTATAATGAACGTACGTAGATATATACGTATACCGCTGATCAATTCGGTGATTCAAAGTTTAAACGATTCACCAGTTGACACATGGAGAAGCAATTTTGGGTTCACACACTTCTTAGCAAAGTTAAGGACATTAATTGCTCCAAACGTGTTGATCCCAACTTCCCAAGTGCAACATCGTATCTTTTTTTACACATATAAAACCAAATTAAAAGCTAGTTAGGTCGTGAATAAGATATTGTTTGTCCTAAAAAATAAGCGGGTGCAATTCACTAGTAGTACTAGTGTACTTACCTTTCATCGAATCTAGTGGTGGCAGCAGAATTTATGATAATATCGATATCTTGCATCAGATCTTGTAAGAGATTAGCGTCATGCACTCCAACATCCTTCAGTGATATGTCACCGGGAACTGGAACAACTTTTTCCGAGATTAAGGCATTTAAACCTTCATCACCAAGATTATTTCTTAGTACCCTAAACAATTCTTTCTTGAAAATCTTTTACAAAGATTCATACAGTATTCGTATAAATAATCTAGAAAAAAGAAAAAAAAAGTTTTGGTCATACATACATACATATTTATGAGAAAATATACCTCACTGTGTAACCGTTGTTCCGCAGACTTCTTGTCGGATGCTCTTACAAGGAGGTAAAGCCTCTTCACATTTGGTTGCAATCTCAGAATCCGCTTGACGAGAACTATATATGTTTAGATATTAAAAATTTCAATCAACAATAACGACACATTAATGGTTAATTATTTACATGAATGGATTAAAAAGTAGATGCTCAAATATGTATTCAATTGACATTTCGTGGTATAGGAGAGCAGGAAGAATTGTACTGAACAAAGACCTTTAGCAAGGAAGCCGGAAGCGCCGGTGACGAGAATTGTCTTGTTCTCAAGAAACTGAAGACAGTTTGGTTCCATCGTTGAAACTTAAGAACTTTATATGAAGAAGAAGTAATAAGTGAAGTGTTTCTCTGTCTGTCGAAGACGTTCGATCATTGTTCTATGAGACATGTATATATAGTGGGCGTGAGTGGGAGTTAATTAGCGGAGGCGGATGGTTGCAGTTTATTAGTAACAGTTGGCTAAATTAATTTCTTCTTGAATGGTACGTAGAATTAATATTTTCTTGAATAGTATTAATCAATAATCATACTGTTTGTTCGACTTCGAATCCTTTATTTAATGTTAATTTATTATATCAATCAAGGGGGGCAATGTTTTGATTATATTCTGGATTCTACAAATTTTTTTTTAAAAAATTGAACCAAACCAAGAGTTCACACGAGCTACGTTTTTTTGTTTGCCCCAGTCGACGATTTAGGACACTACTCTCGAGGGTTAGGTTTTGGTTGATATTTATTAATTAAATATTACTTCTTTGTTCTAGTTTAATTCGACCGAATCACTCGATTACAAAATCACGTACGCAATTATTACTTGCATCGCTTTGACCTTTTGGGAAATTAATAACAGGAGAAAACTCGAAAGATCAAAATTCAACAGTTTCTCGATTTTTAGAGGAATCAATTCTTTTGGAACAATTTTCAAAAGTACTGTACAAGCAGTTTTTTCCAAAAGAGAAAAACCCTAGAATAGCGCAAATCTATTTTTTTCTTCCAAACTTAGCACACATAATTAAATTTTCCAAAAGTAACATTTGTAAATATTAGGATAATTTATTATTTTATACAATTATTATTATTTTTGGGTTTTTTCTTCACCTTCGTCCTTAACAATTTCTATAAGAAACTTACCGTATTCCTCAACTTTTGCCGACTCCATCATCTACCAGAGTATCTTCTTCTTCGTCGTAACAGTTTCCTTAACCTCCGACGTCAGAATGATTTGCTTATTCAAACCATCATCAATTTCCACCACTTTATTGTTAGAGGTTACGATAACGACGGAAGAAGAAGTCAAGAAGATGTGTATCGATTTTAGAGATCTGGTTTGTTATTACTACTATTACCCTTCTCGACATTGCTTTCGCCGGATTCAGATGGTATAAGATTCATTGTCGCTGATTGCATAAGTTTCACAAGAGGAGTTAGAAGCAGCTTCGTTGGGAGATGTGTATGAGAAGATTGAAACTTTGACGGCTCAATTTGGAAAAATGATGGACGAAATAGTACAGAGAAAAAGCTGAACGCGACGGTGAATTGAGTTGCAGCGATGGAACACGAATTGGATCTGGGTCTTAGTTCGCTTAACTTAGAATTGGATCTGTTTTCAGACATTTAGAAAGACATTCATGAACTTCAAGGTCTTCTTCCTAAATGTTATGAAATCTTTCATTAACTTAAGGAAATGTGATTTTAAATCTCTTTATTTATGTTTTGTCCTAATTACTTCATTAGTAAGGAGTAATGTATCACACACCCACCAATGTTCTAACTTTAGGAAGGCATTCCAAACTTTCAAGAAGTTCTTCCTAACTTATTATTAAACTGACATCTCACATAAACTGAAGGTAATAGAATAAGAATATTTCTCACAACATATCAAATCATTTCAAAAATATTAAACCATTCATATGGATCAATTCGAAGTAAGGCCTCCCAAATTAGTTCTATCAAATCTCTTCATATATATATACACTTAATCTTATATACTACTTTTGAAGAAAAATCTTGACTTAGTCGTGGTTACACCTCAATACTTAATGATCCCGATTTAAAATCTTCGTTGGGGCATTTATGTCCTGTTTTTTTTTTTTTTTTTTTTTTTTTTTTTTTTGACAAGACCTTCCTGAAAATCAAGAAATCATTCCTAAATATCTGAGAATACTTTCTGAATGTTTGATTCGGAAATTTCTTATATGTTACCAGTGAAAACATAGCTACCTATGAAAATATCCCAATCTTCAATACAAAACCTTCATAAATATGTTTTAAAACAAGTTTTTATGAAGTTCATCATGAAATTCAAGGTATTGGAGGAGTAAGGATTCGATTGGCTTATGAGATCGTTTCTTCATCACGCTTAAACTTCATCGTTCTCCGATTAGAGAACGTCGTCGATGAAAATGAGATCTCAGAAGTCTTTCTCTAGAGATAAAGATAGAATTTTTATTAAACATTTTACTTCATATTTTTAGTGATTTTTAGAATTAAATTAGAGTTTGTGTGCTAAATTTGGAAAATAAGAGAATATGTGCTAAAAATTTGAGAATTTCCCCTTTAAAAATATATTTTACCTTTGATAACCAAATAAACCAATCCAAAAATTGATTGGGCCACTCACCCTTATGTACCTTCTTAAATTTAATCTGTCTCCACTTCTCTAGTACTAGTAGTAATGAGCTGTGAAGAGCTACTCTGAAAGCATATCTACCTCTGTACACGTAGCACTATTTAAGTTTACATTAATCAACAAACTAAAAACTTTGCATAAAATGAGTTGGATTCTTTATATATACCAAATCATGATAGTATGTCTCACAACAAGTAATAGACTTAATTAATAATCAAATGAAAAATAACAAGAACAGATGAACAACAACAAAATATGTTAAACACAATATTGGCGCTTAGTTTTTATTCAGCCAGTTGTGCAAAACAATGGATCCTTGCAAGACCGACACGATTTTCTTATCTCCCCACTGTTGGCCTTAGTTTTAACTCTCACCCATCCCAAATTCACCATTGCCTGACCAAACCTAAACAAGAAATCGTTACCATTGGCTATATCTGTCACTATCTTACTTGTCATTCCGTCGATGGCAAGTTGTTGATCGATATGGAGGATTCCTCGGCGAAAATTTATCTGTTTGTAGAAAGATACATCCATAGTATTGGAACTCGTAATATTTTGATCCAAATTAATGATGCCATCACTTGACGAACGCTGAGGACATTTGAGTTTTAGTTCTTCAACCAATTTAGAATCCATGGATGGATCAGGGAGTTTCGTATTCTGAAAGTTATATAATCGATCCATGATGAACGAACAATGTGTCACTCCAATCGTATGTCCACCTATAAATATACCAAATATAACCCATAAGAATGTCATTATAAATTTGATAGTATTATTTAAGACTAGAACACATAGCCTAGTGGTTTCTAACAGTATCGCGACCGAATCATAAAGTGAATTTGAATTTGGTAGAATGCATGTTTGACTTGTAAATGACAACAAAAATATGATATGAAAAATTTGTAGTATGTTCACTTTCCATACCAAGAAGTAGAACCATATCGGTAAGGCTTAGCTTCCTGTCAAAAAATTTCTCAGCCGTTTGGGAGACTGTCCACCGAGGAGATGGCAAATCCACAGACGAAGCCAAAGAGACAGTACCGTCAAATCGTCCTGTTGGTATCGCATACCATGTTTTTCCTCCGCTTGCCTGATTAAATCAAAAAAATTTGACAGTCGATAAGGAAAACATAACATGTAAACTACAAGATGTAGTAATAAAAACTGAGGTGGATGTGTTTACAAGAGTAACAAGATCTCTAGTCGCGAGAGCGATGATATCAGCACAAGAAACGATCCCACTGCATTCTTGTTCGACCGCAGTTTTAATGTCATCAATCAACTCGTATCCTCGTACGCTTAGATTTGGCGACGCCTTTTTCTCACTGCTTGTACCATCTAGAAGAAGCGATGCATCACATCCCTACATAAAATATCAATACATCAAAGATTAATACTTATTAGAAAGTTGTAGAAAAAGTTAAGTATAAGTACTAGTATACTTAACCAACTTACGTTGCTAAAACAATCGTGAAAATAAAGGCGGATCATTGCGGGTGCAAGGGATGGATCCTTGAAGAATGCCTCTCCAACAACTCTAGATACGATGTTTTCTACGTTTCGGCAGTCTTTATTATAGAATCCGGCTCGAAGTTGGCCATAACAACAATGGCCGAAGCTAAGCAGAGCAAGTGAGAGGATCAATACTGAAGTGGTCGAGATCTTCACGGCCATTCTTGGTTGAAACTTTTAATATGAATTCCCCAATATGTATATGGGGGAACTCTTAGAATAATGTTACAACTTTTATAGTGTTCTAAGTTTAATATACGTAACATATGTGGCAAGCACGATTCGCCAACGTGCCTTCATGGATATAAATATTTGATTCTAGTTCACTCATTATATGGATCACATTATGATTTTCTAAAGTCGGCTTTTATCTCTTAAACACACAATCAAATCCCTCATGTGATCTGTTTTACCAAATACAAAAATAACTGTATTGTTTAAAATTTCTCAAAAAAGAAAAAAAAGAAGTGTTTCTTTAATCATGGGTAGCGCCTCTGGATCAAACTTTTGAATGGTATACATTACGGATACGTGGATACTACTAATCTACGCATATAACATGGTCTCGTACTTTAGAAAGACGTGCAAAAAAAAATCATTTATAGAATACAGATTTTGCCCCAAACGAAATCCACAGTGACAAGGACTTTTAAACGTTTATACTATATCAAGATTTGGTGTTTTAAAGATGTATGAATAATACATAAATGTAAACTAATTTAGTTTCTTTTGTATCATAAAGTTTTCTTTTTATATATATATAAGGAACTCGTTAGAGTTATCAATCATACCACATTATATCTTTAAATCATTTGATTTGACCCCATTTTGCTTACGTCGAATTAGTGGACTGAAGATTGTGTTTTTCCGAGAAATAGCTTAGAATAGCACCATTTTAGGTTTTTCTTCCAAAGTTAGCACACAAGCTCAGATTTTTCAAAAGTAGCATTTCTTTAAAAATTATTAATTATTAAATTATTAAACACATTTTATTAAAAGAATAAAATAATTATAATCAAAAGTCGATTCTGATTTTGGTAAAGTTTTCGATCTCACATCTTCTTCTTCTTCATCATCTCTTTCACCAATCGTATTTGTGATTAACGAAGAATATGTCGGAGATTCAATCAAAGCAGCTTAAGGTCATATTAAATCGGCAAAATCTCTGACGAATCCACACACTCTGTTTTTGAGGAAAGAGCATGTGACTGGAGCTTGAGTTCACAACGAAAGCTAGATTTGGAGGGAAGAACTGATAGATTTCGATTTGATTGTGGTGTTAGATAAAGACACTGAGCTCAATTTTGTTTTAGCATTTATTCAAACCAAATTTTGCATACAACACATCTACCGCCACCATCGTTTCAGTCCCGCGAATTCCCACCGCCACAACCATAAAAACGGACTCAGCAAGGGCCACCAACATAGCATATATCAACACCAAAGTTGTTGCATACCAAGTGTTTGTTATAATGTCATTGGAAACAAAGTAGTTGGTAATGAGTGAGAAAGTTCGTTGTTGTTGTCCATTTTTATGTATTGAGCTTCTTCGACTTTTAGTTCTTCGGTTACAGACCGGCTTAGTATTGTTGATGAGGAAAAGTATATATGGTGGTGGTGGTGGAGGATCTTCTGGTTCTAGTTATCTCCGTTTTGAGATTTTGATAGATTTAGGAATAGCTTCCTAAAATTCAAGAATGCATTCCTAAACTTATGCAATCCTTCCTAAACATTATGAAATTCTTCCTAGACTAAAATAAATGAATTTTTGAACCTTCTTCTATTTATATGTTGCCTTAATGTATCACCGATTACTCAACTATGATGAATTTCATTCACTTTATTGTTTTTAATCACTACTCCATTATTTTTATGAAGAGCATCCTAAATTTCAAAGTGTCCTTCTTGAATATTATTGTAACTTTCCTGAAATTTGAATAAATGTGTTTCTAAATCTCTATTTATATGTGTTTTGCTTTCAATATGTCAAATATTACTAGATTATTCCATTAGTGAGGGATAATGATTTCATTTTGTGCACATTCTGATGTTTGGAAATCTAATTTGTTCTATGAAAGTCATCATGAAGTTCAAGGAAATCCTTGTTGAAAATCATAGAAATCTTCCTGAATTTCATAGAATTCTTCTCGAATTTCATACAATCCTTCCTGAATTTCATAAAATCTTTCCCAAGTTTTATACAATCTTTCATGAAGTTCAGTCACAGTTAAAGCAAAGTGCTAACATAAAACACTAGTGTACTGAAACAGAATACAAACATGCTCATAAGACAAAGATAAGGTGTTGTAACACATAATTTGAAACAGAATACAGTAGAAGCATTTGGCGATTTACTGCACAAAATTAAATCACAATAAGAAACATTACCTAAGATTTGATTTTTCATTAGTGATCTACAATTTGTTTGAAGCTAACACACCACCGAACTCAGTACAAATACTAACACTGTTTGTAACTGCTTAGTACAAAAGAACAACATCCAAAGAGAACATCTTTGCGAAGCTGAGCACCCCATCATCGTTGAGAAGGTTATGAAGGAAGAACAAGTGTTCTTTAGTGAGAAGAAGATGACAGGTCTTCCCCAATTTGTCAAATGTTGGAAGAAACTTCTTCTCTAAAAGACTCCCACCATTCTCAATTATAAATGTCTGAAACTTTATTTCACTATTACAAAACCAATGTGATGAACGATTTTGGTAAAAATGTAATAGAATCTGGAAAATAAAAAAATTCTTCAATCCCAAGCCCATATTCAATCAAATACAAGCTTATTACTAATCAGAGTTTCCCCAGACCTGGACAAATTCTCGACTTTGATAACCTATCCTCCATAGAATTGCATAAATAACCCTCACAATTCCCCTTCAAACAGCCATTGTTTTCCAATTTATCAAATAAACCATGGTCTTCTTCCCAGAAAAAACAAATTAGAGCATTGAAATCTCCTATAGAGCAATCAACACTCGATAGGATACAATATAATTTACAATCAGGAGTATATGACGAGCAGAGCAGATCCGTACCATAGTCAATAGACGGGTCGGAGCTAGATTCAGGAGGCGGAGATAGAGGCGAAGTCACATTCTCCTTTCCCGGATCATGACTGAGTCTGGGCTTTCTGTTTGCAGAGCGGTGAGAGATGTTTCTGTTAGCGTTTGTAGGTTGAAGAGGTTTACAAATCTAAAGCTGGGAGGAAGAATGAATTTTGAAATCGTCATCGTCATCTTCGTCGGAGTTCCACATAAGTTTCGTCAAGTCGAAAACATGTAAAACGATCGTATGAATATCTTATTTATTTTATTTTTAATAATTTTCTCCAAAATTTTAATTGTGCTAAACTTGGAATTTTTAATAGTGTGTGCTAGTTTTGGAACAAAAACCTAAAATAGTGCTATTTTTGAGAATCTCCCATCTTTAATTGTATTTGTAAACTATTCTCATTTTTCAAACATTTTTTTTTTTTTTTGACATCAAATATTTACTTTCCTTTTTTTTTTTTTTTTTTTTTGCCAGCAGAATACAAGATTAGCTCAAACGAGCCAATTAGAAGGAAAATTGTTCACAAAGGTAATTGTATGCGACTCCACTCTAGCTCGACGCGCCAGTTTGTCCGCTCTACCATTTTGTGTATGGGGATCTGAACGACAGAGAATGAGAGGAACTCAGCCTTGTCTTCTTTAATAACGTCTAGATATGTCTTGAAAGCAGGCCATTCAGAAGGCGAATACCATCTTCACCAAGTCAGAACAGTCTGTGAGAAAAACAACTTTCTCATTATCCGCACCAATCATACAATGCATTGCCCATATGAGGGCTTCCACCTCTGCATGGAGGGGTGACAAGCTACGGCGAGAGTTAGATGCACCCATAGTGGGAGATTCTCCCTCAGGAGAAATGCAATACCATCCTCTACCCATAAGCTGGTCAGTCGCCTTCCAAGATCCATCTACAAAGCATCGGTAACTAGATCCATGACCATGAACCGTGTCATAGGTCTGAGCCATAGACATAGATAGATGTCTAGGGCCACCCTGAGGGAAGGATCCTAAGAGATCTTCTTGGGCTAAAGACCAAAGCTTTGATTCCTCTTCCGCTATCCGTAAAATTGCTACCGGATTGGCCTTCCAGATATACCATAGAATCCACAGAAACACTTCCACCGAAGGAATGTCCTGAAATCTCCAAAATACTGAGTCCATATTATCATAGACAGAGTTCGAAGGAAAGCAACCCGAAGATGTCGGGAATTGGGACAAACCCCAAACCTGCTTAGTCGTAGGACATAAGAAGAGGACATGATTGACTGTCTCCTCCGCCCCTCCACAAATCGCACATTCCATATCACAGCTTAGTCCACGGCGCCGTAGATTAGCTGTTGTTGCCATACAATCCGTAATTACTTGTCACAAAAAGTATTTAAGTTTTGGTGGACACCGAATCTGCCAGGTAAATGCCTATAAAGAAATAGTGATTACATTCTTTTAAAAAGGAAATTAATATGTTCATATATTTAATACTACTACTATATTACTATTTATCACATTTATTTTACTTATTTTGATGTTTACCCATATTGTTCGTTAAAATTTATTTACTTGTGTCACCTATATAGTTACCGATTTGTGATTGGTTTAGTTATCAAATAAAAATTAGGGTTTGAATCAAACAGTTTCCAGTTACATTCCAGTTAATACCCACCCAAATCAAAGACCCAACTAATCAAATCAATCATCCTCAATCTTGGAGCTCTGTAGCTTCTCTCGTCTTCAATCAAACATCCCCATATTTGAACCCATATCAAAGTTGTTTCCTTTTTTGTTTTGTGTGAAGCGCCATGACTGAAGTCCTTCACTTTCCTTCATCTCCAACCGCTTCTCCTTCATCTTCTTCTTCTTCTTCTCATTCACCTTCTTCCTTATCCTACAATGCGGCTCTCCGGAGCAGGAACAACAACAACAACAACCCAGTTCCTGGATTCGCGCAAGATGTTGACTTTTCAATCGAACAACAAGATTTGACAAGACGGAGCAGCGAAGAAGATGATGATGGTAATGGTGGGGAAGATCAGATTTCGTTGTTGGCTCTTCTTGTCGCCATTTTCAGGAGATCTTTGATTTCTTGCAAGAGTAATCGGAGGGAGCTCTGTAGCATGGAGATCGGATGGCCTACCAATGTCCGCCACGTGGCTCACGTCACCTTCGATCGTTTCAATGGCTTCTTGGGTTTGCCTGTTGAGTTTGAGCCTGAAGTTCCCAGGAGGGCTCCCAGCGCCAGGTACATTGTCCAAATGAGTTTCCTGCAATTAGAGATTTCAAGAAGAATTTAAGGGTTTCTTAGCTCTCTTCTAGAGATTCATAGGTTTCTGTATTGTGGTAGAAGACTAGAAGGTACTACATTCATGGTTAGGCTCGTAATTTGATCTTCAATGCGATTAAGATCCAATCTTTATCTTGCATTTACTCGTGAGCATCGGTTGTAGATTGGATACAGAATGCTTCTGATTAGGCTTCCTTGTCTGTTTAACCTCTCTACTTGTGGAAGCCTAATCAGAAGCTTAGAGCTTTATGTTTCTGCTACAACATATATTAGCTCATTACTTGTGTAAACCGTTTCAAGATTGGGCTATTGACCCATGTGAATGCATCTTGAATAGCTTAGCTGAAGTTAGATTATGACAAGGATTGCATTGTTCTTCCAACTATTTTACATGCTTGATTTATAAGATCAATGTTTAAAACTGGAAAAACTGTGCCTATGCAATTGTAATGCTGCTCTTGGCTCTTGCTTGCTTATCTCATCTCTTACCTCGTTTGCTATCTCAATCATTTTAGTGCAACAGTCTTTGGGGTATCAACCGAATCGATGCAATTATCATATGATTCAAGAGGCAATTGTGTACCAACCATTCTTTTGTTGATGCAAAACTGTTTATATGGTCAAGGAGGCTTGCTGGTATGTTGCCTCATCGAGTTTCCTCCAAAGTGGAATTATCATAAGCTTTCCATGTAATTTACTTTCTGTTTTCTCAGGCAGAGGGCATTTTTAGACTCACTGCTGAGAATAGTGAGGAAGAGGCGGTTAGGGAGCAACTAAACCGAGGATTTATACCTGAACGAATTGATGTTCACTGTTTGGCAGGGCTTATCAAGGTATGTAATTTATGCAGAAGCACAGATTTCATCCACAAAAATTGTAATATTTTTTTTTTTTTTGTTTTCCTTTGAATTTTCTGTATCAGGCATGGTTTAGAGAACTCCCTACAAGCGTTCTTGATTCGTTGTCGCCTGAACAAGTGATGCAATGCCAAACAGATGAGGAACATGTCGAGCTTGTTAGGCTTCTTCCACCTACAGAAGCTGCTCTGCTTGACTGGGCCATCAATCTAATGGCTGATGTTGTTCAGTATGAACATCTTAACAAGATGAATTCACGCAACATCGCCATGGTTTTCGCACCTAATATGACACAGGTATGTCTTCTGCAACAAGGTTTTATTATCAAGTTTTACCAGTGTGAGTCATATTTAAACAAAAAGATTGAGAAAAATAATCTTATTGTAGATGGATGATCCGTTGACAGCACTGATGTATGCGGTTCAAGTGATGAACTTCCTCAAGACACTAATCGAAAAAGTTCTAAGGGAAAGACAAGACTCAGTGGTCGAGCAAGCTCATGTATTCCCTTTAGAACCTTCTGATGAGAGCGGTAACCAGAGCCCTTCACAGTCTTTGGCTTTTAACACCGTTGAGCAAAGTGACGAGACGCAATCAGACTACATTGAAAACACAGAAAATCAGAGCTCAAGCAGCGAGATATCAGACGAGTTAATCTCAGAGAGCAATGCATCTGAACAGAGAGAATCAGACTGTGGAAAATACAGGACCAGGAGATTGAGCGACTCGGATATACAGGTGCTGACTCTGGCTCCTCCAGCTCAGTGGCCTGTGAGTAGAACAAAGGTATTAACCAACTTGAGCCGTGTAGGTTCGAGGGTAGAACGTACTGAAGCTTGGCGGTGAATTAAAACGAGCAGAGAGAGAATCCCTTGAGGAGACTGTGAGCTTGTTCTTCAAAATCAAATGTTGCTTGATTTGTTTTGTATGTGTTAATGTGGTTTCTGTTGGTGACATTGTTCTACATTTTTGGTCAATGTTCTCAATTGCCTTCTTTGTGATAAACCGTCCATACCAATACTTAACCAAATTTGTAAACCGGTGTCTCTCTCATGCATCGGCAACGAAATTGTGAAGCATCTTCTCCCTATCCGCCTTTGGTATTGTTTGTAAAAGCTACAAATTAATTGCATCTATGGAAATTGAAATATTGAAATAAAAGTTGAGATCATGGGAGAGATGGATTTAAAAATTGGTTCTTCAATGGACCAAGGGACCATTTGAAACAAACCCCCATCAAAAAGTGCATAGACAAAAGCATATTGTAGAGGGGAATATCATTAGAGGATAGTTGAATTCAACATATTTGTATAGTCATGTAATTTTTTTTTTGTAGTGGGTCAAAAAAAAGTTGCACGTCAATTGCATACTTTATACACGTATTTGGAATTTTGGATACGCCTTTTCCCAAATCTTGATTTTATTGAACATTACTTTTGAAGGAGAAAAAATGGCAAAAAAGCAAAATCAGAATATTAAAATTGAGTATTTTGTAGTATACTGATTATTTATTATGTGAATTTTTTTTGCTAAAATATACTATTATATTATATTATGTGGCTTTGGTAGAGTATTTAAAAAGGTATTTTGAAAAAGGGAGAACTGGTAGTATTTTTTAAAAAATTAACGAAATCCCCTGTTTTAAGAAATAAAATGTTAACATTTCAATCGTCGATCATACATTATTACAACATAAAAATCAATCTATCCATTCTAAAGTTAAAAGTTCTAGATACTGTATTTTGGTTGATTAATTGCATCAAAAACACTTCTCCACGAGATCATATTTTCTGACAATTATATTTTAAAAAAATCTCTTTACAAATTATCATGCACTATATTGGAATAATATCTTGACACCATGATTTATTATCTTTTATTCTTGATGATCATACTTTTTTTGTTGGCACTTGGAATTTCTCACGTGGGTTATAGTTTGTATTTTAATTATTTTTTCCAACATATATATTTTTTTTTTTGATAAAGGCAAATGATGTTCGATTTCCAACTAATTTATGTTTATTGTATTAGCTTTTTTTTTGCATGAAAGATTTAGGCTATAATGCTGATAATGACTTGACCATATAACATATATATTGTTATTTTGAAAAACTACAGTGTTGTCCATTCGTACCAATAAGAAACAACTTTTAATGTGTTTACTTTTGTAAATAAAAAATCATATACATTCTAATTTTATTGAATTGTTTCTGACGAGAGATATGAAGAATAAGAATAATAGATGATCAACGAAAGTTAATTATTAAAAAATATTTAGAAAGCTTGGGATATATATTTTTAAAAAGTTTACCAAACGTTAAATCAACTCTCCGAAACTTTCACGAGTAAGATTCTTTTGGTCTTCAAGTGATATTCCTAATGGCTATAAATCTTACGAGGAGCAAAATGCTCCAATACGTACTAGGAGACATCAAGGCTCCATTCTATGGATTGGGTATCCCATCAGTCGCTGACGATTAAATCATATTTTTTGTGGACGTTGATTATATAATTCGTATAGAATTATTCGCAAAAAAAAAATTATATTGTCTACGTGTGTTTGGGAGTATATATGATAAAGATATAGATAAATGAGGTAAGGACGAAGAAGATGTCGTTGGTCATTGACCAAGTGGAAAAGGTGAAGTCGTGAGTGATATCTGTTTGGTGGATAGATTCGGACAGGGCTCCACGGACCACTGTTATGGAGACGTTCGTCATACATCACAAATTCATGTCCCTTTGTTTTTCCTTTTCCCTAAAGAAATACATGAAAAGAACTTATCATTTTTATATTAAACCAATATATGTGTAAATATATAAGTAACAAAATCAATACAAATTAAATTAATATTGGATTAATAAATATCTCGATGCTCGATATATCAGGATAAATTGAAAAATCTATCTATATATATAAAGTTAACTTTGCTCACTTCTCCTTCCTCCACATCAGCTTCCACCTAATCATTTTTTTCATAAAAAATATTATTTTTAATATTTATTTATTGCATATTTATTATTTATAATTAATAATAGTAAAAAATAAATAAAAAAATTAACTAAATTAATTAAATCACATCATTACTTATTAATGTGATTCATAGAAAAAAATGCCAAATTTATTTACTAATTATATATGGTTGACGGATTAAAAAAACTGAAAAAGTTAACGGCGGCGGCGGGTTTGAGAGAGGCTCAAAAGGAAAAATGGTACATATTAGGGTTTGAGAGAGGCTTAAAAACTTTTATTTGTACTTGGTGTCTTTTTTGGGCCACTTTTGGGCCTTGACTATTGGTGTAGAAAAAGGCTTCAGCTTTACGTCTACTAAATAAAGTGGAATCTTCAAAGTCAAACAGTGTCGGATTTGCTTTTGGCATGGCATGATGACATGTATAATATGTGTGATGTGTAATAACTAAACAGGATGACATGTTTTTGGCATGGCACGATTTGTTTTTGGCATGGCATGATGACATATGTAATAACTAGACCTCACCTTTAAGCTTTTTTGGTTTGGTGGAAGAGGGAACTGATTTCGGAGGACTCGCTGTGAACACCGGTAAATAATTGTAGGCACCTAAAAAAAGAAGACGAAAATGTTCCCAGCGAAAATAATAGGGTAATCTACATATATAAAGTTAACTTTGCTCACTTCTCCTTCCTCCACATTAGCTTCCACCTAATCATTTTTTTTTTTGCGTAAAAAATATTATTTTAAATATTCATTCATTGCATATTTATTATTTATTATTAATAATAAAAATAAATAAAAAACAAATTAACTAAAATTAATTCACATCATTACTTATTGATGTGATTCATAGAAAAAAATGCCAAATTTATTTACTAATCATATTGGGTTGACGGATTGAAAAAACTGAAAAAGTTAACGGCGGCGGCGGGTTTATCTATCCAAAAAGAAGAATGGTACATATTAGGGTTTGAGGGAAGCTTAAAAACTTTTATTTGTACTTGATGTCTTTTCTGAGCCACTTTTGGGCCTTGACTATTGGTGTAGAAAAAGACTTCAGCTTTACATCTACTAAATAAAGTGGAATCTTCAAAGTCAAACAGTGCCGGATTTTTTTTGGCATGACATGATGACATGTATAATAACATGTGTAATGTATAATAACTACACATGATGATATGTTTTTTGCATGGCATGAATTATTTTTGGCATGGCATGATGACATGTGTAATAACTAGATCCCACCTTTAAGCTTTTTTGGCTTGGTGGAAGAGGGAACTGATTTCGGAGGACTCGCTGGGAACATCGGTAAATAATTGTAGGCACCTAAAAAAAGGAGACGAAAATGTTCCCAGCGAAAATAATAAGGTAATCTATATATATAAAGTTAACTTTGCTCACTTCTCCTTTCTCCACATCAGCTTCCACCTAATCATTTTTTTGCATAAAAAATATTATTTTTAATATTCATTCATTGCATATTTACTATTTATAATTAATAATAGTAAAAAAATAAATAAAAAATGAATTAACTAAAATTAATTAAATTTAAAATAGTTTAAATAATAATATAATATTTTAGTAAATAATAAAATTAATAATTATCTAAAAATGAATTAAGTAAAATAAATGAAAATTTTAAAATATTAAAAATAAAACTATAAATTTGTTTTAGTAATAATGTTATTATTAAAATTTTATAACCAAAAATGATTATATTCCAAAATTTAGAATGGGTTAATGAGTTTTAGAATGTAAGTAAGAATTTAATGCATGGTGGAGTAAAAAAACAAGTTATGTAATTGTATTTATAAAAATCTAAACATGTGCAGGAGGTAAGTCCATTTGCAGAAGGCACCATCACACCCGGGATCGAGTCCCGGTTCCTACGAATGTAGGAATTTGGCTAATAGGCTGGCCAGTTGTGGCCCAATGGTTGACAAAAAAAAAAATCTAAACATGTAAATAAAATTGAAGTGAAACATTAGTTTCTAAGAAACATATACCATAAAGATTTATTATTAAATTTTACTTATAAGATAGAAAATATTAATTACTTAACTTAACTTAAATTAAAAGTTTTGATCTAAAACAAAGACATTGTAAGAGGCACACTTTTTTTTGGGAAACATATGAAAAAGAATTTTGAAAAGATAATCTATCTAAAAAAACAAAATCAATGGTCAGGAAATATAGAAAAAATGATATGTAAGGCATTACAAAAAGTGGCATGTGATTTGTGTAGCATATCTCATAACGTATATTATCAACTGGAGCTACAATTTTATAACATGATACAAAACATATATAACAAATATAACATATATATATATTATCAAATGCTTTTAACCCAAAACATTGGCAAAAACAACATATTTAAAGTACACTATGTTTTTTTTAGAAGAGGAAGCTGGGGTTGCATCACAAAATTAACATCTGTAAATAACATATGAGATTTTAGAAAATATGTAACTTGGATTAGTGAATAGATATTCATTATGGGGTTTAAACATTTCATCATTTAAGCATTCTTGACTTACTCGGAAATTCTATTATGGCAGATGATGCATTTGGACAACCTCATTGTAGCGACATAACACTAAAATTGTTTCTGAAACTTTGTATATTCGCATTTAATGTAGGATATCGATATGTTGAAATGGTCTCTATAATTAGGTCAACGATCGTCATTGACGTTAGAACTTTTAAAATTATGTTTTCATGAGATATGAATATGGAATGAATTCTTTTAAAGATAAAAGGTCACAAGATTGTCAACAATATTATTGCGACAGTAGACAATATATGTTATATATAGATTAGTAAAATAAGTACGACACTTATAGATATTTATCTTTTAATCTTCAAATTATATTCATATTTAATGATTCTTACTGATATAAATTTTAACTAAAATCGCAAATAAATATAACAAAGAAATATTATCTTCAAAAATATAGGGGGGTTTTCAAAAATACCTCTTTTTCTATGTCACTTTTCAAAAATACCATTTCATGATGTCTATTTTCAAAAATACCCCTTTTCAATATATAAAATGACAAAATTATAAATCCTAAACCCCTAATACTATAAACCCTATCCCTTAAAAACTATACCCTAAATGTAAATTGGAAACCCAAACCTAAAAAAAAAATCTAAAAATTAATTTAACATGGTGTAATTGTGTAAAAAAGGGCAAAAATGAAAATGTATAAAATAATGGACATTTTTGAAAATGGATATGCCAAAAAGAGTATTTCTAACAAATTGTCAAAAATATATATGTTGTATATCACTGAGTAAAGTAAGTTTAGTATTTATATAAATTTATACTCAAAAGTTGGAAAGATTATATTTGAGCTTAAGAATTTCTATTGATAAGAAATATTTAAAATTAAAATCCCGCGCGTGCGCGGGTACAAATTCTAGTATCTTTATATAGTAAACCTTTTTCAAAAACAAATCATCTACCACAAATATTTTTAGAAATGTGTATCGATGATCTATGGCAATAAGGCAATAAGTATGGTGATTGAACCTCCAAAACATTTTTATAAAATCTCTCAAAATTGTGTAAAATAATAACTAAGAACTAGATTTTATAATCATTTTTGTAAATCCTTTCAATTTTTTTTATAAAACTCTATAAAAAAAAATATAACTGAAAATGAACAACATTTGATAGTAAATATTAAAAAGAGTATATTTGAAATTCCCCAATCAAACTTCCACTATGTGGCATACCTGCAGCTTACATATTTTAATTTACCGTGGTGGAAAGATGAATATCCAGCCCATGCTGAAACGGGTTTTATGAGCCCACCGACCATTCCACATTAACAGACATCACCACCTATTAGCACAAACTACACCAAGTCCTCTATAATGTTTTATTTATTGTCGTGATAGTGTATGAATTTAAACTCGTGTACAATTTAAATATCTTGAAATAATTTATAGTAAAGTGACCGATACATTTATTGATATTCAATTCATTCTATACGGTTATGTTGTATATTTGTGATCTATGTGTTTAGCTAGTCTCCGGCCATAACACCTGGTTATAAGAGAATATCGTGAAATTAGATTATGTGGTTGAGGATCACGAGGCTCCCACGGCCCAACCAATCACATCGACTCAACTATATATCTCGAATCTGTCGTGGTTTGCCACCATTGGAAAATTCAATATTTCTTTTGTCCAGAAAAATCAAATGTTGTTATCTCTTGAAAAATTCCACGTATAGCTTAAGTTTACACTTCACCTAATCTTTCCTTCTTTTTTTCCTATCAAACAAACCTTAATAACAAAAGCATTGAAACATAGGAGATCCTGAGTTTTAAGATAATACTTTCAGCTATTTGTATATATTAAAACAAAAGATGCGATGTTTTAAGGAAAAATCAAATCCAACAATATATGAAAAGAGAAATGAACAGTGGTATGATTCCATAATATAAAGAATATATAAGTTGTCCATACTAAATTATTTCGCCGTGCCCAAATAAATCATAGCCACCAAAATTGGCACCACTTGGTCGTTCCTCTTTATTCCATTCTCCTCATTATTCTTTCACTAGAAGAAATCTTGATTTATTTACGTATAATAAGTAATATTTACAGTTACTGTGTAACAAAGGCATGGAAATGTGATTTCAATTTATTTAACAATTTACCAAGACAAACATATAAAATTATATAGTGTATACGTCGTCTGTCATGCTAGCTAGCTATATCATTTCCATTATCATTATTAATTCCGCCATTTGTTTTTTTGTAGTCTAATACCAAAATCTCTCATCTCTCTAATTAATCATTACTAGTAATTTACAATGTAATGCATGCAAATAAAATGGAGTACGTCATATGATATAATAATACGTACGTAACATATATAATATAAGTATAACATACAAAAGGTACTCGGTCTAGATGACTAATTAGGACGAGTAATATTAATTCCTTCACTTTGAAGTTGCTTTTGTTGGTAGGCAGCAACTAATTAAAACTAATAAAACTATGCTTATCAAAGTCACAGAATCACCTAGAACAATATTGTCATCATTCATTACCATCGTCAAATTCAAACTAAAAAAGATGTCAACAGATTAATATTTGAATACCCATTTGAATATTTGAATATAACAAAACTTTTATCATATTTATTCCAGTAATTTTCCTCACTAAAGAATATATATTTGACAATACCATCTTCTCCTTCATGCTCATCTCGTGTCCTCTCTTCTCTCTCTCTTTCTCACAACCTCAATACCAACAAAAATAAAATAAAAACAAAGAGGAGAGCAAATTCTCAGTCTCTTCTTTCTCCATAACAATGGCTGCCTATGGAAGCTTTCACCGAATATTCGAGAACCCAAGACAAAACAACTCTACAAAGTCGCTTCTTGATACTCTCTCCTCTACTTCACCTTGGAACCCAAGCAAAGGGCTCCACCTCACCACCGACCACCACGACGAAACGCCGCCTCCGTTTACAGAGATATTCGGTGAGCTTCATTTCAGGGAAACATCCCACTCTTCTTACGAGAAAAACTCGACCGAGAACAGCAGTCTACAGCTGTGTACTGAAGGTCTAGGGTCAGAGAGCTATTACGGCTTGGAAGACGAAAAAGTCAACGGTAAAGGAGAAGAAGAAGTTGATGACGAGATGATTCAAGTGAAGGGTAAAGATGAGGGAAGCAGCTATGAAGAAGAGTGGGAACCACGAGGGAAGGAACGTAGAGAGTATCCTCCGGCGATGACGAGGATGAGCTTCAAGACGTATAGGAAAGAAGGGAGGCTTGTGTTGGAAGAAGTTAGGATTCCGAGGAGAGAGTTTCTACGAGCCAGCCGTGAAGATGGTCGACTCAAGTTGAAGTTGGTTCAACCTGAGGATGACGACCATGACGAATTAGAGGAAGAAAATGAAAAAGATAAGCATGAAGAAGAGCAATAATTTTTGCGATTTCTCACAGGATTTTATCCCTTTATTCCGCAAGATCAAAATGTAAAAGCTTCTTTATGCGGTTTTGTAGTTAAAATCATGCTTTCGTTGCTCAATTATTTAGCCGAGTTTTTATTTACTACTACTCTAACCCTTCTACAATCTAGTTCTACCAATGGCAAGAACTTTTTATCATCATGAAGAAGTTAGATATACTTTTGTGATCCATGAAGAATAATTTTTGAAGTAATAACAAAATATGGAAATAAGATGCATTCAAATTTTGTTCTTGGCCACATAAAAAGAAGTTAGTATATTAAAGCCAAACCTCTTAAAATATAATGTCGTCATATTAAACTAAATATTTTTTTTTTTGATAATATTGTGAATAATTAACTAAAATTTTTGAATTTGTACAAACTAAAAAAAGTAAAATAATCAGTTTTTGTAACACAAATATTATTTTCAGAGTCAACGCAGAACGTGTAGTGAAAAGGTTTTTTGGCTGTCGATTCATGATAACCAAATGTAAACGTGTGTACCAGAATGAAGTTTTTGTTTTTGTTTTTTGTAAATGAAAAATGATCGTAACAGAGGCCCAGAGATGAGGTTGATGTTGTAAATAAAAGCCCAAATGCTGAATGATTTATTTGAATGTTACCAATTTGTTTATTTTTGTAAAGTGCTGTTTAAAATTAATCAAGTCAATAGATGATAGTCTTCTTTTGTGTCCTCAGGTCGTCTGGAGTAAGATAAACATATTTCCTAGAAATGATGATTACTTGTCGCCAAAAGATGAAACATATAAAGACAGAAACTGTAACTCATATACAGGTCTAGCGATAAGCTAATTGTTATTTTAATCCTGTTTGACATTTTCTCATATAACAAGAAAAAGATAAAACATATACCAAAAAATGATTATTTATTGTCTTTTTTTATATGTTAAAAAAATGTTTGATTTTTGTTTTCATTTTGAGAATTTGTTACTAATACTCTTTCTTTGATATCCTTTTTTAATAATACCCTCTTTCATGATCATTTTTAATTATACTCTTCCATTATTTTTTAAAGACATTTTTGCCCTTGTTTTATAATTATACCTTCGCCGTCGACCTACTTCGTCTTCGTCTTCGTCTCTTCTTCTCTCCTTCTCCGGTCGGATCTCTCCTCCGCCGTTATCATTGTTTTTCCCATCGTCTTCGTCTTCGTCTCTTCTTCTCCCATCGTATTGAGCAATTGAATTTTTAGGTCTTATAAAGCAAATCTCTCCTCCGCCGTTATAAATTGAATTTTTTTAGGTCTTAATCACTTGCTCTTTTAGATCTGTTCGTGATAATAAAGTCTTTTTCTCCCATCGTGTAAGCTTGTTTCTGTATTTTTGTTTTGATTTCAATTTCAATTTTGTGTTAGCTATTAGATTGTTGTTTCGATTTCAAATTAGATGTCAGAATTTTTTTAGGTCTTAACACTTGCTCTTTTAGATCTGTTCGTGATAATAATGTCCTTTATTAGATCTTTGGACATCTACTGTTATTCTTTGATATAGTTGTTCGGATCTCTCTTCTTTTAATGTAGTTTTATTGGTTTGTTTTCTCAGGATTTGTTTGGGTGTACAAATGATTGAATTGTATTCAGTATGTGGTTTGTGGAAGTTGAACAACAACATTCATTGGGAATTTGAGATGGATAATGAAAGGGGAGCTTCTTTGATTAACATTGATGAGAATACTAGATTTAGTGAGTTGGTAAAAATTCTATTAGAAGATTTTGACATTGATATTCAGGCACAATGTTTAAAGCTTAGTTATTCATTGCTTGCTAAGTCTTCTACTATAGGTAGTATTCCTATCTTTATTAGAAATGATAGGCAGCTTGAAGCTTTTAAACTCAAATATGCACAAAGTAGAGGAGTTCTTCATCTATGTTTTACTGTTGAGGATTTTTGTGAGATTGTAGAGCAGGTAGTTTTAGTAAACTCATTCTCTTGTTCTTTCTAATATTGTTTTAGAAAAGTAACTAATTTGAGGAATGTTTCTTTATCAGGGTCAACCTAGCTCTACTCCTTTTATTGAGAGTGTTACTGCTGTTACTCAGGTAACTTTCTACTTTAGAATTTTAAATTATTTATTGCTTACAAAACCTTATAAAAATCTTTGAAAACACTTGTAAAACGTTTTAAATACTTTACAAATCCTTTCAGGATCAAACAAGCTCAAATTTGTTAGTTGGGAATGCTATTGATGTTTATACTCATACTCAGGTAATTTACTGCCTTTTCAACCCGTTTTAAAAACCTTTGAAAACAGTTGTAAACCTTATTAAATCCTCTGAAATCACTTGTAAAATCTTTTAAAAAACCATTGATTTGTACTTTCAGGGTCAACCAATACCAAATCCATATGTCGAGAGTGATCCTCCTGCTGCTTCTTCAAGTCAACATACTGGCACTTCTGTTGATTTTACTGCTACTCATTCTCAGGTAACTTACATTTAAACACTTTAAAAAACCTTTTGAAAACGGTTGTAAACCTTATTAAATCCTTTGAAATAACTTGTAAAACCTTTTAAATAACTTGTAAAACCTTTTAAAAAACCATTGATTTGTACTTTCAGGGTCAACCAATACCAAATCCATATGTCGAGGGTGTTCCTCGTTTTTATTGTTCTCCTGTTGCTTCTTCAAGTCAATATTCTGGCAATTCTGATGATTTTACTTCTACTCATACTCAGGTAACTTACATTTAATCACTTTAAAAAACCTTTTGAAAACGGTTGTAAACCTTATTAAATCCTTTGAAATAACTTGTAAAACCTTTTAAATAACTTGTAAAACCTTTTAAATAACTTGTAAAACCTTTTAAATAACTTGTAAAACCTTTTAAATAACCATTGATTTGTACTTTCAGGATCAACCAATACCAAATCCATATGTCGAGGGTGTTCCTCGTAACATGACAACCTCTGTTGGGTATCCATCTGGTTCTTCACACTCAACTGGTCTAATCGATGTTGATTCACTGTTTTGTGGAAAGTTATTCAAAGACAAAACAGAAATGAGAAGTCAGATGCGGATGTATGCAGTCAAGCATAGTTTTGAGTTTCATACTTTTAAGTCAGACAACAAGAGGTATGTTCTTAAATGTATTGATGAAAAATGTAGTTGGAGGCTACGTGCAACTAAGGCTAAAGCATCAGATAGCTTTGTTGTTCGAAAGTATATTAGTCAGCACAGCTGTGACTCTGCTTTAAGGAATGTTAGTCATCGCCAAGCATCTGCAATGATGGGAGAAAAAGACTTTATTATCTGCAGACTGGCTTTCTACGAAATCTTCTCTAGCAATATCTCCATCAACATTTTGTTTGCCAGCCTGCCACAAAACAAAAGAACATATAACAACATCATTTTTAAGGTTTTACATTCTGTTTCAAAAGGGTTTTAAAAGGTTTAAGTCACTATGGTTGCCCTTTAATCAGTGTTATGCTGTAAATCCGTTAAAAACACTTTTTAAACAGAAAAACTTTTAAAATAGATACTGACCTCTTCATTTATAACCTCTTCATTTCTATTCTGTCCATCTTCATCTTCGTGAGACTGCAAAGGGAAAAGAAAAAAAAGAACCTCAGTTTAAAGAGTTTAGTGTCCAATATATGCGAAAAGGTGCGATCTTGTAATCTTACTCCTTTATCCTTATCTTCCCCTGATATGGTTTTGACAGCTTCTTCAATGGCTTCTAGTCTTTTGTTGAAGTCATCTAACATAAAGAGGATTATGTCAAGTTTTTCTGAATCTGACAAATTTTTCTCCATTTTCTCTTGTTTCTCAAAGACTGGCAATTTTTCCCCCATTTTGTCACCCAACTCTCCCAAAGCATAGTAAATATCAACTAATCTAGAAGACCATTCTTCTTTCTTCAACCTATAGCCTTTCATAACCAAGCCAATAACTTCTTCAAAATCATTGTCATCTTTATCAACCAAATGCTTATATTCTTGTGGATCTCCAATTATTGTTTTGACTTCAACCTACAAAAATAATCAAAATCCATCAAAACAAAACTCATCAAATATAGATAACCAATGAATAATCAAAACTACACTTTTAATAGAATTCAAAACTTACACAAGTTGCTTTCTTAATAGCTTCAACAATATCATCAAACTTTGTATATCGACTTGATTGCCAGTTGAGAATCAGTGGATAAAATGTTCTGGAAAAATTACATCTTCTCGCAAATGTATCACCAAAAATTGGAACAGTACTCAAGGCCCATATATATAATGCCATGGGAAATCCCTTGACACTATACTGACCTTTTGACCAAGAATCTTTATCGAATTTCTGAATGCATGTGGCGAGAATGTTATACGCTTCCTTGCCCCATGGTTGGGCTGTATACATCTCGAAATCCGATGCATGCTTAAGCCTAGACAGAGGTATCTTCTCTAATGAATATGGTGTCATCAAAATACCTTCTGTTAATACCACTGCAGCGAGGCATTCCTTTTCCTTGTCATCCAAAGGTTCTTCACCCTCTTCCGGTTCATTAAATAGTCGATATTGAAGTTGAGTTAAAGTGTAATCTCCTCTCACCGCCCAAGAATATGGTTCACTAATTGGATCTTTGCTTGGTTCTCTATGAATAGGTTCGCATTGAATCCCTATGTTTAATAAAACAATGATGTTAGTTTGTTCAAACTTGCCTACTATAAACTGTTTCTAAAACCCTTTTAAATCCCTTTTAAAAGAGTTTTAAAAAGGTTTTAAAACTTCTAAAACGGGAAAACCCCTTTTACAATAGTTTTAAAAGGTTTTAAAAAGGTTTTAAAACCCTTTTAAAACCCTTTTACAATAGTTTAAAAGGTTTTAAAAAGGTTTTAAAACTTTTAAAACTTTTAAAACTTTTAAAACCCCTTTACAATATAAACCCTTTTACAATATAAATTGTTTGTATTAAAAGGTTTAAAAGGTTTTAAAAAGGTTTTAAAACCCTTTTAAAACCCTTTTACAATAGTTTAAAAGGTTATAAAAAAGTTTTAAAACTTTTAAAACTTTTAAAACGGGAAGAACCCTTTTACAATAGAGTTTTAAAAGTGTTTTAAAAGAGTTTAAAAGAGTTTTAAAAGAGTTTTAAAAGGGTTTAAAACTTCTAAAACGGGAAAACCCCTTTACAATATAAACCCTTTTACAATATAAATTGTTTCTAAAACCCTTTTAAATCCCTTTTAAAAGAGTTTTAAAAGGGTTTTAAAACTTCTAAAACGGGAAAACCCCTTTTACAATAGTTTTAAAAGGTTTTAAAAAGATTTTAAAACCCTTTTAAAACCCTTTTACAATAGTTTAAAAGGTTTTAAAAAGGTTTTCAAACTTTTAAAACTTTTAAAACGGGAAGAACCCTTTTACAATAGAGTTTTAAAAGTGTTTTAAAAGAGTTTAAAAGAGTTTTAAAAGAGTTTTAAAAGGGTTTTAACGGGCTTTTAACAATTTTAAAGTTTAAAGGGGTTTTAAAAGGTTTTAAAAGGGGTTAAAAAGGGTTTTTAAAAGGGTTTTAAAACTATTGCAAACACTTTATAATTACCTGTTGTAAGGAAGAACTCTCTCAAGGAGAACCGAAGAGGTTGCATGTCCACTGTAAACCATAAGTTTCTCCCTCTTGTCTTCAGCCTTCTCAGCATCAAGTAGTGGAATATTTTCCCAGAAAATTTGATGTCTCTGGCTGAAAGTTCGATGATGTGCCCAAGGAAGGAAGATTGAAGCTTCGTGAAAGATGCTTTTCCTAATGCATGTTTAACTTTGGCAACTAGGCTTAAGTCCGAATGTTGACATATGTTTGCTCCAACAATTGGTTCTAAACCCATACCATATGTTGGTTCTGGTAGTGCAAGGGGTTCAAAATCACTTGATGCCATCTGTTAAAGAAACACACTTAATTAGACTTTTCAACGGATTAACAAGAGTTTTAAAAGGGTTTTTAAAAATCAACATCACACGTTATCGATCTGAAGTCATCTTATCAACACACTTTATCAACATAATTCAACTACGACCGATCTAAAAATTGATATCAAATAGTTTAACAGGGACTTTCTAAAATCCAAGAGATAACAAAAATCCAAATTTACAAGTCTTTACTAATTTCAAATCCATATCAAACACAATTATCGATCTGGAATGCATCAGATCTGAATCTAGATCGATATCAAAGAAACTGAAGGGGCTATTAAAAACTGTTTTAAAAGAATATAAATCCAAATTTAAAAGAGTTTACATATTCCAAATTGATATCAAAGAAATCTAAAAGCCCTAAATTTAACAAAGCGATAGTCCAAATTGATAAACCCAGAAAGAAACAAAGAAAGAATGAACCTGCCTGCGATAGAACCAGAATCAATGTCGGGAATTACGTGTACGAGAGACGAAAGCGCAGAATCGCCGCGAAGAAGGATCGAGAATCGCCATGAAGAAGGATCGAGAATCGCCGTGAAGAAGGATCGAGAATCGCTGCGAAGAATCGCCGATGAACGAAGGAGAGAAGATCGTCGGTTGAGGAAAGAGAGAAGCACGGCGAAGTGGAGAGAAAATTAGGTTTCCTTCATTAAGGGTAAAAAAGTCTTTTTTACCAGAAAAAATGGTACCCTTAAAAATGGACCCTTCCCAAAGGCATTTTTAAAAAGTGGAAAGAAAAAGAGGCATTTTTGCTTTTCTTCCTTTTATTTTTGTTAAAATGTTACTATCATTTTTTGTAGTTACCAACGTCTCATACAACTTGAATACATTTTTAATGCAAATTCGTTATTGGCAAAAAACCCCACGCTCACTCAATTTATTATAGAAAACTCCTCATGTAGACAGTTTTATATAAAGTAAGAAATATATTAAATCCTTTTATATTATTTTTGATAGTATGTGTTTGACTTATATTATTTTTTTACTTTAGTTTTTTCTTCTATCAAAGAAAATATTAGATCAAAATAATATTAACGAATTAATTTTCAAATTTGAAGGAAAAAATTTACAAACAAAAACATTATTAATCTGAACTAAGTAATGACCCGTGCTAATATACACATTTCAAATTTTTGAGGATGTTATTAACGTTCTAAGATATATTTTGATAAAGAGTATTAATACTAGTATACGAAAAAATATTCATAACGATGTGATTGTGTAAGAAAAAACTATTCGTGAAATGGATTAAAATATATATATGGTGAATATGAAAATAAATATTATCTGATCGAACAAAATCAGACAATTTGCAGAAAACATGATTATTATGTATAACTAATATCACACGTTAGTAGACACACACACCAATATTTTTTTTAATAATCATCACGTGTTATAAATGGGACACAAAAGCTCTAGAAACAGTAAAACGTTACGTAGCTAATTCGTATTAGGCTGGAACGGACCAAGTCTCAAATCTACGTTAGCCACAAGAAAAGACACCTCAAAAACTATCAGTACGATGACAATTCTGTCGTCGTTAAGAAATAAATGCGGAGATTTAATTCTTTCTTGTAATTATCTGTGGCTGATGGCTCCATCGATCGATTTGTTTTCTTTCTCCTCTAGACTTTTCCTTAAGAAAAACTAAAGAAGTCTACGGGTTGACGAAAAAAAAAAAAAAGTCTACGGGTTGTCAAAACTTCCACCAGTTTTTATAATTCTACTTTTTATATCCAAAACTTACAAATTAACTATATAAAACTAAAAATAATAAATTTTCTAAGTAAAACTTTAAAGATAAACTAAAACTTATACTCGTCGTTGCAAGGTTTTCATTTAGCAAATACAATATTGATCTACAAAAACCGAAACAGACATAGATGATTAATATACATTCACCAAGTTTTGTAGTATGTTGATAAATCTTTTGGTTTTGGGTTCTTCTTTATTGATTCTTTATATCCGTGAATGTATATTAATTGGTGGTGCTTGTCGTAAGTGGCTCGTGGGTAGCATTTAAACACATGAGTTGGTGCTTCTGTCTACCTAGTGATCGAGCACCTTTTCCCAAACCAAACAAAATTAAATGACAACCAAAAGTGGTAGTTTGCCAAATTAACTTGTTTCAAATTGCATTTTGACAATTCTATATTAATAGAAGCAACCTCATTTAGGAAAAGTCTCGAGTTGACTCGTTTCTCAAGTATAAGTTGAGATTAATCAAGGTCGCAACAACACTTAAAAGCGAATTATTTGATGGGGACCCCGTGCACCTAACAACCCATGACGGTGATTATCTAACTACTGTATATTGGTTTATATTAGTAATTTAAGAGAGACCCCTAGTGATAGGTTAGATGACCCCTAAGGCATCTTTAAAGGGATAACTTTTTTTTTGTGTTCTTAGATTAAACATATTAGGAAAATAATCTAAGATCAGTTGTTAAGAACTTTTGCTAAAAAGTTAGTTATAGAGAGAACATGTTTAAGATCATAAGATTTAATTTTTTAGAAGTTGTTGCATATAACATTTGACGTAGGCAGCAGAAGAACCAAGTTTGTTTTGACGTCTACAAAAGTTGATATACTGAGAATAAGAGTACGCAAAGCATAGTAAAGGAGTAGTAACCTGAGGCTCTGAAAACTTGATACCGGGTATGGAAGCAAGTCCGACGAGATCATGATCAAGCCTTCGCATAACAATGATCTCTCTGGCCATAAACTTAACACTCTCTAAATCGCTAAGATCAAACCGAACTCTTTTAAGCGCAACAATCTTGTTATTAAGAAGATCACGAGCCTTGTATACACTGCTATATGTACCTTGTCCAATCTGCATCCACACAAGAAGCATTGAAGCAAGACATTCATGAAACAAGTTCATTTCATCAAAACAGAACAGATCGAAAAGACAAAAAAAAAGAAACAACAGCTTACTTACTTTCTCCAGTTTCTCAAAGGTACTTGCACGTCGTGGAGTCCAATTCACAAGTGCCTCACCAGCAACTGAGACTAACCAAGCTGGCCATCCTGCAGCCAATTCAGCCTCCTTTGAAACGGTTTCAACACAGGGACGAATCAAAACACTAGGCTCTCTCTTCAATTCCTCAGTAGGAGGATGAACATCATCTTCATCTGCATCAGTATCACCAATCTCAGAAATCTCCAGATGTTGTTTCTCAGAAAACCTACTTGAACTAAACTTGTCAGATTCAATCAACATAACTTTATTCAACCGATCTTGTTCCTCTTTAGTCTGGCTAGAATCATCAATCCTAGATGAAGTGATCCTCGAAGAACGTTTCTCTAATGGTTCTTTCCATGGTGGATTCTTCTTTGGAGACTTCCTCTTAGAGATTATACAACCCATGATAGAGAAGAAGTATCAACAACAAACAACAACAGCTCAGAATCTAAATCCCTAATTCATCATCCATAACAAAGACAACAACTTCAACGGCTCAACGAGACTCAATTTCACCATCCCTGAACACACACACAAAGCAATAAAAATCAAAACTTTGATGTCAAATTCAAACTCAATCAAGAGAGAAGATTGAACCCGATTAAGCAGAAGGTACAAGCTCAAGAATCCAAATTCATACACTGTAGAAGAACCCTAGTTGTTCCTCCAAATAGCAAACAAAGACAACACCTTTTGGGGGAGAGACAACGATCTTGATTGCAAAGACTTTAATAAACAGAACTGAAAGCAAAACCCATGAAAGAGGGAACTCGAATCAAGAGAGCAAGTGATGACTTTTTGGCGGAGACAGTGGGCTTAGACGAGGAGACAGAGGAGATGAGATCGGCATAATATCAAAGAGAAGAAATTGAAATCGCCCGTTTCGCCGTTTGGGAGAGAACAAAATAACCCGAAGAAGATGAAACAAGATTAATCTCTCGACGACCAAAATTTTGTTTCCAGTTAAATTTGAACACGTCACACAAGAACATAACAAATAACAGTTCTCAAATAAGATCAGTTTTTCTGATCTAAGCCCAATTTCTATTTTTTTCCAAATAAAATAAGCCGAGGAACACCCACCAAGTTATGCCTATAAAGATGGCCTAAGAGCATAATTATTGGGAGGCTGTTATAATGGAGGTTCTTAAATTTTTTATGAATTAATTGTGTATTGTTTTGAATATAAGGACCCATGATCTCTTAAATAAAATTTTCTCTTCCATTGGTAGATTCTTATTTTCGGTATCTTATTTTTGAAAATATTGTTTTTTAAATTTAAAAATTTTAAATAGAATAGAAGTGGTATAAATGTGTAAACATTTAAAATTTTATAAAATTAGAAAATATTGCATTTTAATTAATTTTCAAACATACAAAACATAATAAAAACATTAATACATATTACAACAGAAGTACAATACATAAATGGAGAGAATGATTAATTTTAATAGGGGTGGGCATTTAAACCAAACCGACCCAAACCAACCGAACTCAAACTGACCCAAACCAAACTCAATCCTACAATCCAACCATTCGGTTATGTTTTTTCTCAACCCAAATAGTTCGGTTTAAAACCGAACCAAACCAATAACCCAATATGTTTCTTAAATTAATTAATAATATTATTAAAATTATAATATGTGATTTTATCTATTACCACTTGCATTTGGTTTCTATATTACTTTATTTTAAATTTTCTAATAAAATTTACTAAATATAAATATAGATTTTATTATATTTAATATTAGGTATTAATTTAATTTTCTATTTTTTTCTAATTTATTTGATTACTTAACTATTCTAAAACCATAATCAAATTTATTTTGTTACATTAACTGATTTTTAAACCGAATTAAAACCGAACCAAACTAAAACCAAACTAAACTGAACCAAACCAAACGTAAACCGACCCAAAGACAAACCAAACTAAACTAATTTCGGTTGAGTTTGGCTAGAGTTTTACTAAAACCGAATAAACCAAACCGAATCGAACCCGAACTTAAACCGAAATGCCCATCCCTAAATTTTAATATTGATTTGCTCTAAATTTTGCCCAAATATTCTCAACCAAATCATCTTGCAAGCATTTATTTTTTTCTCGATCACGAACATCCTTTCGATTCTTGAGCATAGTAGTGACACATGAAGGCCTGGGTGTTGGAAGCATGTAGTCAACTTCTGAAGCTCTACTTGACTCCATTTGTGCGAATTCAGTTTCATCAAACAGAGTATACCCATCTCGTTCGTCCTCTACTATCATATTGTGCAGTATGATACACGCTCTCATTATTTTCCCAATTTTTACCTTATCCCAAATAAGAACCGGATTTTTGACTATGGCAAATTGAGCTTGCAAAACTCCAAAAGCACTCTCTACATCTTTACGCACAGCTTCTTGTTGTCTTGCAAATAAAGAGGCTTTTGGAGTTTGTGGCAGTGGAATAAATTAGATAAAAGTATACCATTTTGGATAAATACCATCCGTCAGATAGTAAGTCAATTTATACTCATGTCCGTCAAAAAATGTGTGAGTACATGAGATATTTGTGTCACGGACTTGACAATATGTGGTACACAAAAATTGTAAGCAATATGTGGTAAAGTACAATGGCTTCACGGGAACATAGAGGGACTGTCACGGACTTGTCCTTTACGCTTCACGGGAACATGGAGGGACTGTCACGGAAATCCACTTCTTGGTCGACCTGATTCATAAAACAGAACATATTCAACTAACAAACTTGGTCGACCTGATTCATAAAACAGAACATATTCAACAAACAAACTTAATCCGATTCATAAAACAGAACATATTCTACTAACAAACTTAATCCGATTCATAAAACAGAACATATTCAACTAACAAAAGCATACATCTGATTCCTTGAACATAAGCATACATCTGATTCATGTTCCAAACACAAGATAGCATAGAACACTACAAACATAGTTAATAAAACACAAAGATTCAACCCGATGACATCAAATCATTAATTAATTTTTCCTTAAGGGCTTTTTCAGTTTCAGTAAGTGAATCCTTTTTAGCAATGAGAGCTTCAAGCATCACATGTAAGCTATGTTCCTTTTTCATAGCAAACTCCTTCTCCTTCAAAGCGAAATCCGCTTACTTCATCACATACATCCGCGTAACACGTTCCAGCTGAAACTCCAAGAAAGCTTTTCCATCCTCCTCCATAGCCGGTTTAGCCTTCCCCTTTGCAGCCTTTGCAGCATTTGCAGCCTTAACACCAGGAGGATGGGGCTGTGGTTCATCTTCAACATCAATCACAGGTTGTGCGGACACATCCTCACCCACCACCCTTCCCCTTTTCACTCCATTAACTTTAGATGATGTGCTAGCACACCATTTCTGATTATATCTTAACTCTCGCCAAGCATGCTCCAAGGTAAACCTCTGATTCTGATCATTGAAGTAAATTTAGTGTGCTAGCTTCATCATATCATCTTCGTTTTGTCCACTAGACTTCTCCCTTGTTGCAGCTTCGAAACAACCAACAAACTTGCACACCAAGTTGTTTATCCTCCCCCACCTCTGTTTACAATGACGAGCCTCTCTTTTTGGCTGACCTTCAGTATTCAGACATTCCGCATAGTAATCCGCAATCCTCTCCTAAAATGCTCCACGTCTTTGCTCATTGGATCTGATCGGATCCTTGCTAGTGTTAAGCCATGCGCTAACAAGCATGACATCATCAGAAGGTAACCATGCATTCCTTGACTTCCGGTTTTCTAGAGGAGATGCAGGTTCAGATGGAGCCTCCGAACATGGACTCTCACAATGAGTGTATTCGAGGTTTTGGGTTTCAAGTTGACTGGCTAACAGATTGAAGAAGCTTGGGGGCGGACGATATGGATTCATGGAGTCGTCTGAATCCATATCGTGTGTTAAAAGGATATTGAAGAAGAAGTTTTTACGGTTAATAGTGTGGTGTGTGTTTACTTGGTGTTTTTACTATGAGGATCAAGTCTTTCAATTTATAATGTTAGTTAGATGAATTTAACTTTCACAACTAGTTGCTTTAAATTTTGTATTTATGTTTTAACCTACACTACAACAACCACACAATAAACATCTTCACAACCATAACACAAACCATCATAGTTAAATTTTGATGTAGACCTCTCTAATAGGCAAGTACTAAACATATTAATAACAACCAACAAACAAAGCAATATCATCAATGTGAGACTCGACTCTTACCTAAAATAACACCAAATTAAATGAAGAAAAAGAGGACGATGCTAAAATACCTTCCTTCATAGCCGAACAGGTAGCAGACTCTATACTCATGCACTTCCATCAATCCATTTGTCCCCATTTAACCTCAAAACAAAATAGAGACATATATCACAATCCGCAAATTACAATGAATATCAAACAAGGCCAATATACTTTGTTTTCTACAATCTAAATCGAACAATAACAATATACTTTGTTTTCTACAATCATGTCTAACCAACACAAAAGATCATTTATCAATCGGTACACAAACACAATCACACCAATAACAGAACACAAGCAGACCACAAACTGAACACACCAAAACGGAACACAAACACACATAATCAGAACACTAACAAACCAAAAAACTGAACACAAACAGACCAAATCGGATCACATGATTCTCAAGAACCCTAATCCCAATTTAAGCATCACTTATCAATCGGTACACAACACACCAATTCGGAACAAAAACAGACCAAATCGGAACACAAAGAACCAAGAACCCTAATCCGTGTAAACCATCAATTATAAATCAGAAAACAAACACACAAAGAATCCAATTTTTGAACAAACATCAAAAACTCTAATTTGCGATCCAAAATCAAATAAACCTAACTGTAAACCTAATCTTACAATTGAACTGAGAAACTTACACTCTCAATCGGATTGATTCCAGCATTGAATCGCCTTCCCCTTTGCAGCGCCTCCAATACAACCTCCACGACGATTCACTTCGCCGCCGCTACAGTCGCCTCCACCAAGATCTCAGCCGTGTCAAATCGCCTCCGACCAAACACGAGACTGATTCTATAACCTCCGATTAAAGCAGACATCCTTTGTCGGATCAAGACTTCGATCGCGAGTGAAGGAGAGAAAGGGAGAAAGAGAGAAAGGGAGAAAGAGAGAAAGTGAGAAACAAAAAAATGGTGGTCTGCATCCTAATTTTTTTTATCCTTTTGTATTTTACAGCCCAACCACTGAAATAAGGACACATAGCGTCCCTTAAAACCGAGTTCAGACTGTTAAATAAGAGGCTCCCTTCAATTTTTTCTTTTCTTCTGATTTAATTTCTTCCTACTAAATTCTAACAACCCCACTAACAACCCCTGATGGAGAAGGTCTAAGGCCCTAAACTATATATTTATATGTTCCCTATTAAATTCAGTACTAGTGATGCTCTACTAGTCATGGAGACGAACCTCACCTTGGTGTCCTTTATTTTCCGAACTGGTACATGGGTTCCATATCTAGAATTCCGAACACTTAATTCGTTATATAGTTTTTTAAAAATTTTAAATATCAGTTTACTTAGAGTACCACAAAGCTAGTTGATATGGGAAGCTCCTGCTCTTAATCTTAAAAAGTTATAGGCACAAATTTATCATCATCTTGTAATTAACTCCGAAATATGTGACGTGGAAATTTTCCGAATCTCTTGAAACATGGGGCATATAGTCTGATGGTTATATCGGTGTCACAATCTAGTAGTATATACATGGGTGAGTTGTTCACGAAGGAAAAAAAAAAGAAGCTAAAATATCAATACAGTTACATTCAAATATCTCCAAAATGTACACTTTATTTGATTTTCGGATCTGTGGTACAAAGTATCACGGTATGTATAAAGGTCATGTAGTGTAATCATACTCGATAATTAAATTTTGGAAAGTAATTTGCAACTATAAGATAATGCATGTACCAAGATAACTAACTTGCAAATGGCCGAACTTATGTCATGAATTAACGAAAATACCCCACAGCCAAGTCTTCTTCATCTCTTTGAACATGTTACATATACACTTAAGTCTGTATATGTAAATAAATTAAGTGTTATCTGAAATTTCTAACGAGAATTGTTACATGTACTTCAATTTTACAACTACATACCTCCCAAAATAGTTCGATTTTTTTTGTTAGGTCAAATATAGTTTCTTCTTTAACATCATACTTTTATAATATTACGCAGAAACTAGATAACAACCTGCACTATGTGCGGGATAAATCTATGTAGATAAAATTAATATTAATTATAAGTAAAGTTATTTTTGAGGATCTAAAATTTGTTTGTGTAAAAACAAAATATATAATCCATGAGAATATGTTTAGATCAAACTACTATGTATGAACTTAATATATAATCCGCTCTCTCTTCAATCTATGCAAGATTTTTTTTTTTGTTTGATTTTTTTGTGTAAGTATATGTTTCATGGAATAATATACCAATGGTTTTAAATAAGTTAATTGCCTGTGATAATTTAATTTTGGAAAATTAAATATGTGAATAGTAATCAGTTGTTTTAATAGGTGAATAAATTTGGGTTTTGAAAATGTTTTAGATCCAATAATGTTATAATAATTATATATGTTATAAGAATGACTAAAATATATTTTTAAATTGAAATGTTTGATTTTTTTAATTAATTGAAAATGAATATTCCTTAATTATATAATAGCAATTATGTGTAAATATCCATAAAAATGAGGGCAATAAATTCATTGATGTCTCGAGCTCTCTAACGACGACACATCAGCATTTTCTTGAAAATGCTTCTCAATTAATATATAGGGGATAATAATGATTATTGTGATAATTTAATTTTGGAAAATTAAATATGTGAATAGTAATCAGTTATTTTAATAGGTGAATAAATTTGGGTTTTGAAAATGTTTTAGATCCAATAATGTTATAATAATTATATATGTTATAAAAATGACTAAAATATATTTTAAAATTGAAATGTTTGATGTTTTTAATTAATTGAAAAGGAATATTCCTTAATTATCTAAAAGCAATTATGTGTAAATATCCATAAAAATGAGGGCAATAAATTCATTGATGTCTCGAGCTCCCTAACGACAACACATCAGCATTTTTTTGAAAATGCTTCTCTATTAATATATAGGGGATAATAATGATTATTGTGATAATTTAGTTTTGGAAAATTAAATATGTGAATAGTAATCAGTTATTTTAATAGGTGAATAAATTTTTTTTTTGAAAATGTTTTAGATCCAATAATGTTATAATAATTATATATGTTATAAAAATGACTAAAATATATTTTAAAATTGAAATGTTTGATTTTTTTAATTAATTAAAAAAGAATATTCCTTAATTATTTAATAGCAATTATGTGCAAATTATACTAAATAAAAGTAGGAGCTATAAGCTTCTTAAGGTGTCCAAATAGGATTTTAAACAACCAATAAAGATTAGCCATCTCAGTAATTAACAATTTTTTAAATTTCCAGAATTTCCTATATTAAGAATTATTTTAAAGAACCTATCATGATTTGACATGTTATTTATTAACATTTTCTAAGTTTCCAGAATTTTAAATTTATGGAAATAAAAGAACTATGTACAACATCCCACATCGGCTATAAATTTTTTAGACAATAGCTGAGAACCATTATAAATAAGACTAATATGCTTTCAACTATGAATGAGCATGAAGCTTGATTTACCAGACATCCAAGTTTTAAAATTTTTAAAATTTAAAATATTATAATTATCTATACTAATAAAAGTTGGAGCTATAAGCTTCTTACGACGTCCACATAGGATTTTAAACAATCTATCGAGATTTGACATGTCACTGATTAACATTTTTAAAATTTACAGGATTTTCTATATTAAAATTTTTAAAATGACCAACCATTATCAGATATAATATTTAACATTTTTAAAATTATGTAAATTTTTTTAATATGAAAAAACTTATAAATAAGTGTATGTACAACATCCCACATTGGATATAAAATTTTTAGAACTGGGTGAGAACCACTATAAATAAGACTAATATGACGAACACACTTTTTATTAGCTATACATGTGTTCATATTACTTTCTTTGCAAGTAATTTGCAATTTTATAGTATTAAGATTTTGGTTCAAGAAGTTTCAATACATGTGGATCTTAAACCGAATAAGTATACATGTGAAAATATCAATAATTGAGTGCATGTGGTGACTATGCTGATCCATGAAATTTTATGAGAAAATAAGCAATGATTTTGGTCTTGGAGTTTGATGGGTTAACAAATTATTAAGTGGAAGAATGTGAGAAAGCAGATTACGAAGAGGAAGAAGAAGAGTATAACGAAGAATCAGACGGTAAAAGTAATAATGAAAATTTGACAATAAAAATGACGAGAAAGAATATAAAAAGTAAGAAAACAATGGAAAAAAACACGAAAACAGAGATGGTGTTGTCAATTAAATATGAGAAAACAAGATTAATTCATGATTCAAAAAGTGTTTTGTTTGTTTGGCCGTGAAAAAAATGGTTTAGTATATGCAAGGTCACCAGTTCGAATGTCTGATCTGCCTCTCCTGGACGTCCAGTTAAATCCATGATTCTTTTGATCAGATTAGATTTTTTAGCACAACTGATTTTTATATTTTTAAAAATTTTGGTGTATCGTAAATAAAAGTTTGGCCTTAATAGTAATTTAAAATTTTCTATAAGATAATATTTCATATCTGTCATCAATAATATATAATTTTCACCAAAATATATCAAATAAACCCACGCGCAGCATGGGTTCAAAACCTAGTATCTATAAAAATAAGGGCAATAAATTTATTGATGTCTCGAACTCTCTAACAACAACATATCAACATTTTCTTGAAAATGTTTCTCTATTAATATATAGGGAATATATAAGGGATATATCTTCTCTAACCCTATAAAGTATGATTAATCTGAGTTTGCTTTTAAAAAAATACTATTTTCTAAAATTGGTAAGCCCAAATTAAGGAAAAGAAAAAAAATACTTTTTACGAGCCCAAAAAAAATACTATTTTCTAAAGATAGAAACTAAGGAAAAGAGACCGAAACTTGACGTCAAGACGAAGGCTTGACTTGTTCAATACACGTACGTCGACGTACGTGGCTCGTAAAAAGTTTACTAAACAGTAAACACAATAACGAAAGTAATCAAACCCACACACACAAAAAAGAACATCGTTGTCGTTACCAATCTCTCGTACAGTGAGTTAAAAAAAAAAAAGAAAAAAATAGAAAAACGCGTAGAGAACTTTTCTCCTTTCACTCGGAGAAACCAATCTCTACTTCGACAACTTATTTAATGTCGATGAGTCCATGACATTTAAGTTAATAATTAATACAGCTAGCTGCAATTAATGTGTTCGCTATATCATACAGAAATGGCAGACGAGGTTACAACTGGGTTTCGCTTCTATCCCACGGAAGAAGAACTGGTTGCGTTCTACCTACGGAACCAGCTCGAAGGAAGGAGTGATGTATCAGTACACCGAGTCATTCCCGTTCTTGATGTCTTTGAGGTCGAGCCTAGTCATCTTCCAAGTACGTTTTACGTTAACCTCTCTCAGATTAATGTCGTCGCTATAAACTATTGCATCAGAATTCATCATTACGAAAGTAGAGTCATTAGGGCATAATAAAAGTTAGGTTTTCTAGCACGTAAACTTCTCCATTTTGATGTTCGGTTTTGTTGTTTTAGAAAATTGTTAACCGTATCTAGATCGGTTTAGTCGGTTTATTCAGATTGAACACATGACTATATATGGTACGTAGTGTTGGTTTATTATACTTACACTGTCTTGCAGATATGTCGGGAGAGAGATGTCGAGGAGACGTTGAGCAATGGTTCTTCTTCGTGCCAAGACAAGAACGCGAAGCTAGAGGAGGTAGACCGAGTAGAACCACTGGTTCAGGATACTGGAAAGCTACTGGATCACCTGGTCCAGTGTTTTCCAAAGACAACCGAATGATTGGAGTCAAGAAAACTATGGTTTTCTACACTGGAAAAGCACCAACCGGAAGAAAAACAAAATGGAAGATGAACGAGTACAAAGCCGTTGACGAAACAGTCAACGCTTCCACAGCTCCTCAGGTACTTTCACTTGCATATATATAAAAGTTTTCACTGAAAAGATTCTTGATTAAAGTTTGTAATTAACTTTTTGTTTTCTGGATTTCTTGAAATGTTTGTAGGTGAGACACGAGTTCAGTTTATGTCGTGTCTACGTAACAACAGGAAGCTCGAGAGCTTTTGATAGACGTCCTCCTGTGGGAGTTTTGCCGCCAGAGAGAATGCTTACAAGTGAGGTTGCAGTAGCTGGGACATCATCGTTTCGTGTCGAAAGCTCGCCGGAAACTTCGATTTCAGGTGGAGAACAACATGTTGATCTCTCTATGAATGTAGATTTGGTTGAAGGATTAACGGAACCAATTTGGGAATGGGAACAGCTGAGTTGGCCTTGAAGCTTATATAGATTGGCATTTATAATCAAGCAATGTTTGAATTGCTTATAGTTTCTGACCTGAAATATTATCTTCTCATTATTTTACCTTGTAATAACGTCATACTTTGAGCAAGAATAAATGACCCAAAAAGTTGCATTTGAGATGTTTCTCTAGAGAATGTGGGAGCCATGAGCACGTGTGATTTGTAATTCAGAAACTCAAAAAGTCCAACACCTTGACATTATAGCTAACCAAGACGGAATAATCAACGAAGTGGAAAATATAGTGAGACAAAATTTAGCAAAAAAATAGTACTCCTACTAATTATGTGACTAGTAGTAAATTTTGATAGGCAGAAAATATAAAAGGTGCAAACAAGGTGATTAAGTCTGATTAGTTTACTCATCTCAAAATTAGCATATTCATTGAACCAAAGCCAGTAAGTTGTGTGATTGTGTAGACTTAAACCGAACCCAACAATACAAAAAGGCTCATACAAACCGTTACATGGTTTGGTTCAGAGAGATTTAAACCAGATTCTTCATCTTCTTTGGAAGTTTCAAGCTCTGTCTCGATTCCTCAGTCTTGTGTTTCCTCGTCGTTCATGTATTTCTCTTGCACAGCCGCAACTGTGAAGACTATATCGTTAAAGAAACAACTCTGGTTTAAACTAAACTCACAGCTACTGATTAGAGAAGCAATGGTTAAGAAATAAAAAATTTTATTAAAAAAGGATATCTGTTATAATCCCAATCAGTTTGACCAACTGCAATCTTGCTGTATTCAACCACACTTGCATCAATCCCGGAAAATATATATCCATTGCTCTTGTCAATGAGCTTTACCAGATTCCCAACACTTTCCTTATCCTGAAAACAAAAACAAAATAGTGATAAAATGCTTGCAGAGAGAGAGAGAGAGAGTGGTTCAGGGGAGATAAAATAGTGATAAGATGCTTGGAGAGAGAGAGAGAGAGAGAGAGTGGTGCAGGGGAGATCTTAAACCTGAATATCCAAGGTTGTAAAATTTACAAGACTGAAATCTTCAATGACGCTACACAGCTCTTTTGTTAGCTTTCTGCAATAAGACCATCGAACTCATCAGATATCGAGAGTGCATTTAAGCGGTAACTGATTGACCATTCCAACTTCCATGTATATTCAGAAGATGTTTTATATCAACCTGTACTTAGCAGAGCGAGGATCTTGACCAAGATGGTGCTCCAAGTATGATAAGTCTTGAACATCGGTATAGAAATCTAAATTAAAAGCTACATGACACCAGAGATGGTAGTTAGTGAGTCTATGTTATACTTTTGCATAATCGATGTTACGAGAAAAAAAAAGATACCTAGCTTCCCGTAGCTGCCAATCAGATCGATTTTAGACAAGACATTGACATGTGGGAGTTCCATATGAAGCATTGTGGATAAGGAGAGAAGCAATGCGCTTACATAGTTCCCGGGATCACTACATAGATGGGCATCAATTAGTTGCACAGCAGTTAACTGCAGAACAAACAAACAAACAAAAAAAAAATTCATCAGATTATATGTAGACTCTTCAGTAAGGTTCATTTAGCTAGTAAGGTAACAAGTATAGAACAGCTCATACTCTAAGGTTTAATGATTTTATCAGCTTCGTGAGAACATTCTTGGTACTGTTATGAATGAAGAATAACTCCACTTGGCCAGGAAAATCAAAGAGAATGTAATGGTCTGCAAATGTTTCAAAAACCTTTTCACTTTAACGAAGTGACATTACGTTAAAAACAAAAAAGGAGAGACTTATTGTGTTGCTAACCCTTGAGAAGAGGCTTTAATTTCGATTCCAGCCAGTCAATGTTTTTCTCCAAGTACTCCATACAATATACAAGACCTGTGTCATTAAAAAATTTGTTATTGAATTGACCAAAGATAAATAAAAATATTAAGACGAAAAGAAGAATCAAGATGGCAAAATTCACCTCCATTAGGACCAAGCGAGTGTTCCAGCATAACATCTTCTAACTTAATCAGGTCTTCGATATTCACAGCACACTCATAACTAAGATTAATGTCAAGAAACAACTCACACACCTAGAAAAAATTTCATGGCTACACGCCAATTTCAATCATATTTAATAATTTTGCATAAAGAAAAGGATACGGTAATGCATCGTTCGCAGGATCCAAATTAACAATAGCAACCTTCCTGCCGAAAACAAAGAAACTCAATGTTAAGAAGATATACTTCCGGAGAAGTCCTCACGAATCTGGAAAATCTCTCTTGCAAGACAAAGATGAGGGGCAACAACATTTCACATGTCTAAGCTAAAATTTCTGGAATTTGACACTCTTGTAAATTAAAGTTTGGAACTTTGTAAATTTCACAGAGCTAGAGACAGAAAACAAATGATACGATACAGCTACAAAAGTAAGCTTCTTTCTTCGATCCAAAAAGAGAAAAAAAGAAAGAATATGAAACCTGCCGATAAGAGGGAGGAACTGAGACATGCCATTGCAGTAAGTGGTCTTGCCTGATCCAGGAGGACCTATCACTACTTGTCCAAACACCATGGTCTTGGAGAAACAGAAGAAGAATGACACCAATCTGATTAGAACCAACCAGAAAAGAAAAAAGCACATTACTTTCAAAGCACAATGAATGAATACTCAGTAGAGAACAACAAAACCCTTCAAAACAAGGGTCTGTCTTTAATACTCTAATCACTGAGCTCGTAGCAGGCAACAAAAATTAGAAATCGGATAGGTCATCTGTTCAGTCGGAAACAGAGAACACACAATCCTGCCATTATTATCAAACCCAATTCCTAACCCTAGTTTATCATGAAACAAACACTTCACTGGAGAAAGAAAAGCAGAGAGCATTGATTCGAGAACATAACCATCATCTTAGACTCAACCGTATACAGAACAGAAAAAGAGAGAAGCTCGCCTGTGTAATTCGTCGGACGGTCGGAGTTAGAAGAGGCTCACCTCAGTCGCCTGTTTCGCCGGAGACTCGTCGAAGTAGGCTCGCTCGTCAACAATGGAGAGACTCGCAATCGGTATATTTAAACGTGGGTCTTCTAATGGTTATACTCGAACCGAACCGGAAAAATCATAATTAAAAAGAAGTAACCGATCGGGTTTAAGTGGTGTATCCGAATCCGAACCGAGAAGCGTAATTTTGGCCGGTTCGGTTCGGGTAATTTGCCTAGGGGGTTAAAATGTTAGAAAATATAATCTGTAGGTGACAATTAAAAAATGTAACAATAGAAAAGGGGTTATATACGAAACGTTTGCTCATAACCCTATAACTTCGTATTTTTAAACTCTGCTCAGATCGCAGCAAAGCCGACGTTGAACTTTCTCACCGCCGGAGCGCGTGATCCACACTCTCTGACGTTATCCGATTTAAGATTCTCCGATGGCGATTGTATACGCGGCTGTGGCGAGAGGTACGGTGGTATTAGCGGAATTCAGCGCCGTTACGGGAAACACAGGCGCCGTGGTGCGACGGATCCTCGAGAAGCTGTCGCCGGAGATCGCCGATGAAAGACTTTGTTTCTCACAAGACCGTTACATCTTCCATATTCTTAGATCCGATGGTCTTACCTTTCTCTGTATGGCCAATGATACCTTCGGAAGTAAGAATTTTCTCCCAATCGTTGGATATGTTTTGAGATTTATGGTTATCGAAATTTGCCATGGATTTGAAGTGTTTATTGTATATGATTCACGAGTTTTAAGGTCGTCTTCTCTGCGTAACTTATGTTTATGGTGTTGGTGATTGGATTTTGTAGGGAGGATTCCGTTTTCGTATTTGGAAGATATTCATATGAGGTTTATGAAAAACTATAGAAAAGTGGCGCATCAGGCTCCAGCTTATGCAATGAATGATGAATTCTCAAGGGTTTTGCATCAGCAGATGGAGTTCTTCTCTAGTAATCCTAGTGTTGATACTCTCAATCGTGTTAGAGGAGAAGTCAGTGAGGTATAATTCTTCTTTAGCTCACATGCTTCTCTATATCTGTCTTTGGTGGAAGTGTAGTCAGTTTGTTCCACGGTTCAAGGGCTCCTATATAACTATTATTTGATATCTCTGGTGGAAAAGGTTAGTTTTCTCATTGTTGTGTTTTCGGGTTTTACAGATTCGATCAGTCATGGTTGAGAACATTGAGAAAATAATGGAGAGAGGTGATAGGATTGAGCTTCTTGTTGATAAAACAGCAACAATGCAAGATAGTGCATTTCACTTCAGGAAACAATCTAAGCGCCTCCGTCGAGCTCTTTGGATGAAAAACGCTAAGCTCTTGTAAGGATCTCTGTCTCTTCTTGATTCTCTTGATTTTCTTTGGTTTTTGGTAGTTACTAGGTACACCAGTATACATTCTTTGTGTGTTTAACTCGCCTTTTTGCATCATAGTTTACTAGTATATTTCTTCACACATACATTAGTTCTTAGCTTGGGAGATTTCTCCTCGACAAAATACCAAAGTATTTGGAAAGAGTTCATATCCCTTATTATTGGCTGATAAAAGCTATACTGCCTTAGTTCCAACTTTGCATAGAGAAGTGTACTATGTATTGTTATTATGCTTTTCGTGTGTTCCAGATAATTATAATTTCTCATCTCTCGGTTTTAACTATCATTGTTTGTGTTCGACAGGGTACTGCTGACGTGCTTAATAGTTCTTGTGTTGTACATAATAATCGCATCTTTCTGTGGAGGCATTACTTTACCGTCGTGCAGATCTTAATCTCTAGCGGCCTTATCTAAGGTAACCTGAAACAGACCACTGTTTTTGTAAATCAAATCAGTCGCATCCTTTCAGTTTCCAGTCTTGGTTTTTGCAATGAAAATGAGAGTGAGTTTGAGGTTACATGTCATGGATGGTCCTCCTCGCTTATGTAACTCTTGTAAATGTCAAAATGATACAGAGGTTTTATTGAACACTTGCCTTGTCTTGTAGATTTTAGTCACTTGAGTGAGTTTGTTCCCTGTATTTCCAATACTCTTATCTGCTGTTTCTTTTATAATTCTTGCATTTGCAATAAACAATCACATATTCGTTATTTATATTGTTAAAATTGACTTTGAGTTTTCATCTTGGTTTACATTTCTGGATTTACAAATATTTGCTCCTTTCATCCCTGTCTCTGTTTTCATTAATTAAACCATATTAGTTGCTACTACATTTTTTTTCGCAAATTTGTCATAACTTGTTACGACTTATGTAAGCCGTCGCAAACTTAAGTTCTTATTAGGAACTTAGGAAAATATTATGTCGAAAACATGTTGCAAGGTTTGCAAGAATCTTGTAGTAACCAATTGGAGAAGATCATTAGAATTATGATTTACCACTAAAGCTAAAACAATCCAATCTAATTAAACCGTCATATTCACTTTTAAACTGAACTGAATAAGTTTCAGTTTAAACCAACCTTCTCTCTCGATGAAGACAGTACTAATAACATAACCAAACTACAGGAAAGGTAAATAAGCACATGTATGTATATCGCTCTATTAAATGGTGGTAGTTGGAAAGAAACACTTACATCCAAAAAAATTCAAGATTGAATGAAATAATCAGCTATATAGTAGCTGGATTGATAGACAATGCACATGCATCGGAACAAATGTATCCAATGTATGGATCACAAAGCTTTAAAATAATAGGCGCTGCGCATCTGGAGTGACAATTTGCACAGAACGGGCGAGAACTATGGTTGTTAGGAACCACTTCAACTTTAACTCTAATGTAGTTGATGATGCGTCCTGGCATGAGACGTGAAAAGTCTCCAAGTACACATTTGATATGTGCAGTGACCCCGCAATCAGAGCAAGTGTAGAACCACTTACTTGGATCTGTTTCCGCCTCGCAAATATCGCACCAATATTTCCCGTTTGCATTTTCGCCATAGCATAGGGAAAGAGGATGATCGTCGCAGCTATGTTTTACCACTTTTGGTAGATCAGTACAGTGTAAATCCAGATCAAAGTCACAAGTATCACAGCAAAGCAGATGATCATATATCTGTGTATAGCATGCATCACAACAGTGATTGTCCTTCTTTTCGTAATATAGAGGATGTTTGTGACCATCATGAATGACCGGTTCAGAACGTGAACCACAGCGGACATCTAAAACCCACCAATCAGAAACATACCTGAAACCAGTAGACTTCATTCTACAAGCCTTACAGCGGAAAACATCGTGGAATCTAAAATCTTTGCTAGCGAATGTACGTGGTGGTCTGGACCATAGTGTGAATGGTTTTGTGTTGAATACAAGTCGTTTCTTTTTTGGAAGATTAGCACACTTCTCATGGAGAATGAAACGACATTCCTCACAGTTATAGACCGGATCGGAATACACAGGAAGGACGCATGCTTCACAACGTGAGCCTTCGTCACGATTGATATTGTCCTTGTTGAGTCTTAGATTATGCTCTTCATGACTGAAATGCTTGATCAAGTTATCACTCACCACTTTGAAAGGTGCAATATCTTCGTTATCCTCAGGTGTCCCTTCGAGTTCTACTCCATCCCATACGTCTTTTCTTGTTGCACATAGTGAATGAGCAGCGTAGTTGGGGCAAATAGCGCAAGAATAAGCTCCATTGTATTGACTCATATCTTTTCGACAAATCCCGCATTTCGAATACCCAACGCCGAGATGATGAGTAAGAGAGATACGATGATCGTGACGGTTTATGTTTATGACACGTGGTAAGTCAATACAAGTTCGATGGACAACAAAGCCGCATTGAATACACATGTAAGGACTTCGATCACCTTGCATCCCGCAAGCATTACATTCAAATGAGATTTGTCTTGACAAGAGGACAAGTCGATGCTCGTGCGTCTTATGATGCTCGATAGCGAGAGGTGGTGGATCTTTTGTACAACACCGGCATATGGTGAAGTTGCATATCGAGCAACGATAAAGCACATTGTTTGGTCGATCTCCACATAGAAGACATGTCTTCTCGGCATCACTATCTAATGATTCGTATAGGATTAATTCGAGAGGATGTTGAGGATGAGAAGGATGATTTACCTCTTGGGAAAGATTGACACACTCGACATGAAAGCTGACTTTACATTCAAGACATGCATAAGAACATCCACCATTATAGCCCTTGCAAATTCCACATTGGCGCTGACCTGGCGTAGCCGGTTCTTTCAAGAAGACAACTGGATGATGATGAGACTTCGGATGCTCAATAGTAACCGGAAATGGATTTATCCCACATGTGAGATCCACGGCGAAATCGCATTTTGATGAACAACGGTAACCAAAAGCAAAAGAAGACTTGCCACATAGATTACATTTACATGGTTCTTGTAGAGAACGAGTGTGGAGTTTGAGAGGATGCTGAGGATGAGAAGGATGGTTGAGGATTTCTGATGCAGCCTCGGCACACTCTTTGTGAAAGAACCAACCAGTAGAGGAAGGCTCGTTGCAACGGTAGCCACCATAGATGTGACCTTTTACTTTGCAGCCTTTGCAATAACCTTTAACAAAACGAGACGAAATGGTCAAAGGATATTTGTGAGTTTGTAGTTTTATGGGTGCAGTTGGATCCATTTTTTTTGTGGTTTTGATCTTTCGTGATTCAAATGCTGTTTTTTTTTTTTTTTGGAGATCTCAAGGTGAGTACTCCATATACAAATGCATATTCGTAAAATATAACAAAGACTCGTCATGTATGAACACCATCATATGATTTGAGAATTCAACTAATATACTATAATATATATAGTTGAATTATTACATATTGATATTCCTAACTAGATACAACCTGCATTAAATTATCTTATCATCGTAAACAACCGATGAATATAATACTAACAAAAAAAATTAATTTCCTAAATTCAACATCTAACATGGTAACAGCTACGATATATAATTATTAGGTAGCAACTAGCAACCCGCACAATGTGCGGGATAAATCTATGCAGATAAAATTAGTGTTATGAGTAAAATTATTTTTAAGGGTTAGTGTTATGAGTTATTTTCAATGATCTAAAATTTGTTTTTGTAAAATAATATATATAACTCGTGAGAATATATTTAGATCAAACTATTATGTATCAGTAAATATATAATCTGTTTTTTTTTCAATCTATGCAAGATTTTTTATTTTGTTTAAATTTTTTTGGTGTAAGAATATGTTTTATCCATGAAATATAATACCAATGGTATTAAATAACTCATATAATAGTGATTATTGTGATAATTTTATTTTGGGAATTTGAAATATGTGAATAATAGTCAGTTTTTTAATAGGTGAATAAATTTCGGTTTTGAAAATGTTTTAGATCTAATATTGCTATAATAATTAAATAAGTTATAAAAATGATTAAAATATATTTTAAAATTGAAATGTTTGATTTTTTTAATTAATTGAAAAGGGATGTTACTTAATCATTCAAGTTAGCAATTATGTGTAAGTAATCATTAAAATGAAGGCAATAAATTCATTGGTGTTTCGAGCATTCTGGCGACGACACATCAGCTTTTTCCAGAGAATGCTTCTCTTTTTTAATATATAGAGGATAAATATTGAATCATTTCTTCATATTCCTTATTCTCGAGTCTTGAGATCTATATATATATATATATATATATATATATATATATATATATATATAAAACTTCCATGAGCAAATGAGTTTTAAATTTGACAAACTGTGCAACATAGTTTAGATATATGTGCTCACAAAACCTCAATTATACCTGCACAAAATAAATATGAGTTATAAGGGAGAGAAAAGTTACAGTTTGTGAAGGGTTCCTAGGAGAAGTGCAATCAGGCGATAATTTATGAGATATGAATGGAACTAGACAACATATTTACACAACAATATGTTTCCTTCACTCCGCAACAATCTACAAAGGTAATCGATCGATTGATTCGGAATGCGATTCTCGCCATAACTGAAAGTGCATCAGAGCTCTGAAGGTGACAGGAGCTTGCGAAGTGTCTCAGAGTGCTGATATGCTGACGTGGCAGATGGGCTGACGTGGAGAAAGATTATGGGATGCCGTGACAAGATACGTGAGAAGGAAGCAAGAAGAGATCGAGATATACTCAAAGATATTGAGAGTATATCTTCTTAGAAGAGATAAGGAAGGATATTTCTTAAGGATAAGGAATATTTCCTTTTAGTAGAGATTCACAAAGATCTAGGTTAGAGATCGTTTTGTGGGGGGTATAAAGTAACGAGGGCTAGCCGCAAAAAGAGCTAGCACTCGTGGGGAAAAGTTGTGAGATTTGTAAACCTTCAAACAATCGTAAAAAGGCTTTGAAGGTGAGTATGTTTATTTTACTCTTTTAGATCTACACAGGATGTTGTGTTAGATAAACAGGAGAGTAGGCTTAGGTTCACATCTTGTAACAAATGGAGGTTTTTATAAGATTGAATAAAAGCGTTTGCTTGGCGCGTTTCCAAGCGTTTGAGTTGATCTGTGTTCTCTATACCTTTACAATTGGTATCAGAGCAAGCACCTGATAAAAAGTTCTGATATCCTTTTTCAACAGGTGAGATCTTGCGACAAGGGTATGGAGAAATCACTGGATTTTGTTGCGGTTCAATCACCATTGAAACTCGATCCTGAGTGCTTTGGTTTTTGGAAAGTGTCAATCAAGCAGGCCATCTCAAGCATCGACATGGAAGCTTGGTTTGCGGTGGAAGATGGTTGGTCACATCCTACGGAAAAGGATGAGAAAGGAGAAATGGTTCCTAAGCACAGGAAGAAATGGACAGTCGAAGAAAAGGCAGTGTCCAAACATAACTCACATGCACTGTCAGTTATCTTCAAGTCTCTGCCTAGGGCTATCTTCTGCGGAGTCCAAACATAACTCACAGGCACTGTCAGTTATCTTCAAGTCTCTGCCTAGGGCTATCTTCAATCAAGTTCAAGGATGTGAAGCCGCCAAGGAAGCATGGGATATTCTGGTAGTCATGTTTGAAGGTACAAGCAGTGTCAAACGTACAAGGCTGGATAATCTTGCATCAGATTTTGAAAACCTTCACATGACTGAAACTGAGTCAGTCGCTGATTACAGCAGTCGACTGAGTGGTATTGCACATGAGGTTGTTGTTTTGGGTAAACGGTACAAGGACAAGAAGCTGGTCAAGAAATTTCTCAGGAGTCTGCCTGATAAGTTTCAACCACACAGGTCTGCTATAGATGTGTCGTTGAATTCTAATGAGCTCAAGTACAATCAAGTGGTTGGAATGATGCAGGCGTTTGAGATTCAGCTGAAGAAGAAAGAAAAGGTAAATGAGAAATCTTTTGCCCTTAAAGTCATAGAAGAACAGAAGCTTGCAGAGACTCAGGAAGTTGCAGATGAAGAAAAAGTGGGCTTGTTGGTGAAGAAGTATTTTCGCAAGATGGAAAGAGGTCAGCGAAAGAGAATACCATCGCTCATGAAATCCGATACTGATAAGAAGATCAGGAAGAGTGACAAGCAAGAACGTCAGTGTGCTGAATGTGAGGGTTTTGGACATTACAAGTCAGAGTGTCCAAACAACAAACGTAATAGTTCTCTACAATGCTATGGGTGCAAGGGTTATGGTCACACCAAGTTTAATTGTCCTTCACGAGAAAACAAGCAGAAGTCTTACATTACTTGGAGCGAAAGTGACTCAGATGAAGAAGTCAGCAAATGAGAGGTTCTTAACAACTTCCTTGCACTGCTGGGTGTCATTGAGGAAGACGAAGAAGATGATGTGGTGTTGGAAACCAAAGAGTTAGATGAGAAGGTGCAATCTGATTCAGATGGAGAGGAGGCTGATTTGTCAGTAGAAGATCAGATAGAGCTTCTCATCAAGACAGTGTTACAGAAGACTCAAGACAATACCTAGTTAACCTCTGAAAAAGATACGTTGCAACTTCATATTGCAATGATCACTAAAGAACTAAGTGAAGAAAAGGCCAAGACTCTGCGTCTCGAGAAGCAGTTAGAAGAACAGGTGAAGAATATCAGAATGATGAATAAGGGAACTAAAGATTTGGATACACTGCTTAGCACTGTAAGATCTAGCAATCTGAAGTGGGGTCTGGGTTATCAAGGAACAAACACTAACACAACCACGAAATTTGTCGAAGGTATGGGGTCTGAGCCCAAGCTGAAAGAGAAGAAATTTTCACCAACGACTAGAGTATATGATCAGGGTCCTGTGAAGCAGAATCCAAGAATCCCTAGGATGAGAGTGCACCCTGAGGTGGATACTAGACCGCCTTATGGGTCAAGTGGGTTTCTGCAGACGGTTCAAAGACCTGTTCAGCTCAGTAGAAGAAGAGGATATTGGTACTGTGGTCATCTAACACACTACAAAGCTCAGTGTTATCAGTTCCAAAATCGTGTGTCCAGGCTGGTTCAACAGGGTGAGTTCTATCCAGCTGTGAGAAGGAACACACATGGATATGTCAAGAAAGATGATCTCTACTGTCAGGTGGCATTCACAGCGGAAAAGACAGAGGTTGATCAGGCCAAGTGGTATTTCGACAGTGGATGCTCCAGGCATATGACTGGTGCCCTTGACAATCTATCTCATCTGGAAGATGTTGCTGGAGGAAGAGTTACTTTTGGTGATGGAGGAAAGGGGACAATCCGAGGAAAATGTACAACTAGTGGTGATTCTCAACCACATCTTAAGGATGTTTTCTTGGTCGAAGGGTTGAAGGCAAATATGATAAGTATTAGTCAGTTGTGTGATAAAGGTCTGGATGTCACATTCACCAAAAAGGGGTGCAAGGCTGTTGATCAACAAGGATCAGTGCGACTCAGAGGCAGAAGATCTGGTAACAACTGTTACATGTGGAAATCATCAATGCAGTGTTTTAACACAACTGCTGAGTTGGACACAGAGCTGTGGCATCAGAAACTTGGTCATCTTAATATTCACACAATGATGAAATTGGCTAATCAAGAGGTTGTGCGTGGGATTCCTAAACTGAAAGGTGATCCACATTTCATATGTGGTCCTTGCAACAAGGGCAAGCAAGTCAAGTTGTCTCATGGGCCAGTGGCAGACATTCGAACTAGCTATGCACTTCAGCTGGTTCATATGGATCTGATGGGTCCAATACAAGTTCAGAGCATTTTCGGAAGAAGGTTCATCTTTGTCATGGTTGACGATTTCACTCGTTACACCTGGGTGCGATTTCTGCATGAAAAATCGGATGCCCTCGAATGCTTTCGCATACTTGCCTTGCAGATTAAGAGTGAAAAATATTATATTCAAGCTATTCGGAGTGACCATGGAGGAGAGTTTCAGAATGACAAGTTTGATCAATTCTGCGGGTATCAGGGCATTGTTCATCAATACTCTGCTCCAAGAACACCAGAACAGAATGGTGTTGTCAAACGAAAGAACAGAACACTGCAAGAAATGGCACGAGCTATGCTGCATGGGAATCAAGTGCCTCATCGGCTCTGGGATGAAGCTGTCAACACTGCTTGTTACATCATCAGCCGTGTGTATGTCCGACCAGGGACCAGCAAGACTCCCTATGAGTTATGGAAAGGGAAGTCTCCAACAGTAAGCTACTTTCATGTGTTTGGCTGTCTATGCTACATTCTGAATGACAAGGATCAGTTGGGTAAGTTTGACTCAAAGAGTGATGAAGGGATCTTTCTTGGTTACTCAGGATACAACACTGCTTTCCATGTTTACAACAAGCGCACAAGATCAGTTCAGGAAACGCCTGAGCAAGGGTCTGACAATCATAATAACCATGCCAGCCCTGGGTTGTCAGCAGACGAGCTTACTCCATCTTCTCAAGTTCATCGGAATCACTCCTCAGGTGATGTTATCGGTGCGATTCAGGGGGGTAGAGTTACCAGAGAGAAACTGGTTGACTTTGCTCAACTGGCTGGAAAGAAACAGAAGGTTGTAGTTCCAGACACTGTCTCTCAGGACTCTGAGATCGTTCAATTTGCCTGCTTTGTTTCCACTATGGAACCAAAGAATCACAAGGAGGCTCTTCGGGATGAGTTCTGGGTCGCTGCTATGCAAGATGAGCTGGAACAATTCGAGCGCAGCAATGTGTGGGAACTCACTAAACGATCTGCTAATGTCAATGTAGTGGGAACAAAGTGGATCTTCAAGAATAAGAGTGATGCCAGTGGATGCATTGTGAGAAACAAAGCGAGACTTGTGGCTCAAGGTTACTCTCAAGTCGAAGGAGTTGACTTTGATGAGACTTTTGCTCCAGTAACAAGGTTAGAATCTATCAGGTTCATGTTTGGTATGTCATGTGCTCTCAAGTTCACATTACATCAGATGGATGTCAAAAGTGCATTTCTGAATGGCATTTTAAAAGAAGAGGTGTTTGTAGAACAACCAAAAGGCTTTGAGAATCCACAACACCCTGAGGATGTGTACCGGCTGAAGAAAGCGCTATATGGTCTCAAGCAGGCTCAAAGAGCATGGTATGAGAGATTGACTACGTTTCTTCTGGATCAAGGCTATGTTCGTGGAAGTGTAGACAAGACTCTGTTTGTCCTCAACAGTGACAATGCACTGATGTTTGTTCAGATCTATGTGGACGACATCATTTTTGGTTCTACTTGTCAACCTTTGGTGCAAAGGTTTGTGAAAAGCATGTCAGAGGAATTTGAGATGAGTATGGTGGGAGAGCTGAACTACTTTCTGGGTTTGCAAGTGGAACAATCAGCTGATGGAATCTTTGTGTCTCAAAGCACCTATGCTAAAGAATTGGTACATCGATTTGGTCTGGGGAAGAGTAAAGAAGCTAAAGTTCCCATGGGAGTCAATGACAAGCTCTCTAAAGATGAGGGAGGAGAGGATGTGGATGAACGGCTATACAGAGGTATGATTGGAAGCTTGCTCTATCTGACAGCTAGTAGGCCTGACATATGTCTGTCAGTAGGGATATGCGCACGGTACCAGGCCAAGCCCAAGATGTCCCACTTACTAGCAGTCAAGAAGATCATCAAATACGTCAAAGGGACAGTGAACTTTGGTATTGCCTTCACCAAGGATACCAATACCATTCTGAGCGGATACTGCGATGCTGATTGGGCAGGGTCTGTGGATGATCGACGAAGTACAAGTGGAGGATGCTTCTTTATAGGCAACAACCTGATATCATGGCACAACAAGAAGCAGAACAATGTCTCACTATCAACCGCTGAGGCTGAATACATTGCCTTGGGCAGCTGTTGTACACAGCTCATGTGGATGCGTCAAATGTCCTCCGACTATGGTATGGATTCTGATACTCTGTTGATTCATTGTGATAATTTGAGTGCAATAAACATCTCTAAGAATCCTGTCCAACACTCTAGAACAAAACACATAGATATTAGACACCACTTTGTTTGTGAACTAGTTGAGGCGAAACTGATTGAGATAGACCATGTGAGCACCGATTTTCAGCTGGCTGATTTGTTTACTAAGCCTTTGGACTTCAACAGATTCAAAAATCTGAGGAAGTCTATTGGTGTTTGTGAACTCTAACTTTTTCTCTGAGTTGTGTTGGTCTAAGGCAGGAACTGGAGCTAGGACAGATCATAGAAATCCTGGAGTATATAGAAGATCAACTTTCTGAAAAGATGTGGGAAATAGCTACCTGTCATGCCGGTATATCCATCCTGTTAAACGTTGTCATGATTTAAGGAGGTCAAAGAGCTGTGAAAAGACACGCACAATCATTCTAAGGTTCAATGACCGGGGGAATGATGAGTTCAGAATCAGTGACTGACACAATCAAATGATGTCACTGAAGCTCAAGATGCTGAAACAGTCATCATAAGGCTGTTTGGAGAATTAAAAGAAAAAAAAAATAAAAAAAAGGTGTGCTCTTCAAAGAGATGAACTCCAACTGCCTTAACATGTTGGGATGGACTGAAGGCTAAAGGCATGCCAGTGTGAAAGACTTACCCACATGCAACAGTCCTCTGATCTTCGACAATTCAAGAGGTTGTGATAGTTCCTAGTGAAGGTTCTGAACAAGTGGCATTTACGACAAAGGTCTGGTTAGTGTTCTGATTTTTGCACTGTTTGATAATAATAATAAAAAAAAATTAATGCTCATGTGTGTTTAATTCTCGATATGGGTCCCTCAGAATTTATCATTAGTGGCTGTGCGTATCTGTGTGTTTGATTCATGAATCTGCTAAATTGGGTTGTAAAAGAGGAAGAATGAGATTTACTAATGCACTGGTATTAATTGTGATTGAATGAATTAACGATTAAATGCAGTCAAATGAGGAAATAGATGCGGTGTACACTGATGTTTAATTGAGTGGTTTCAGGAAATCTTTAATGTTTTGGCCGAGTGTGTGCAGCCCATTGAGACTCACGGGTGTGTATAAAAAGGAGCGGCTAGGGTTTTGGCGTTTTCCTCATCACCTATGCGATTTCAATCCTGTGTCGATTAAACTTCTATTCAATCTCCTTCTTCTCTTGTCGATCAATCCTCTAAACATCATGAAGTCCATCTTTAGTGATTTCCACTATGATTCCAGTTCGGATGAGGAGCTCCACACTCCACCGTCTTCGTTGCCTCCGCCAACTCCACACATTCTGATCGATCCCGCGACAGCCATGGTGGTTTACCAGCCTCACGATGAGTCCGCCACTACAACTCCGACTCGGGTGGATCCGATTTCCTCGCCTTCTCATGGGAATCACGAGACATGCGACTCTTCGTCTTCTCCGCCGAGAGAGGTGACTTCTCGATTTCCGGTGGTAGATCTTACCGGTGGCCTGTACTTGCTCTGCCGTCTCTGGGAATCTCGTCGCGTCTACGGAAAAGACAACCGCCTGCTGATCTCGACAGTTGTGACTCCAAGCGACCATCTCTTCACAGAGATAAGGGCACTTCCACCGCATCTCGAGGAGCCTCGTCAAAGGACTTTGATGCCAAACGGTACATCTCCTCAGAAGCTGCACGACGGTATGGGTTCTTTGCCTCTCGAACGCTCGCTCTAGAGGTCTGTTACCCACTAGATGCTGCAGACAAGGCTAGGGAGTTCAAAGATAAAGCTGGGCTGCTTAAAACCGTTACTCAAATTGGCTCTTACGACTCGGAGGTGGTCTATGAATTCTGGGCGTATCTCCCAACGGTCAAGATTGAGGGGGAGTCTGTCGACGTGCTTGTTCGAGACTGGGTCTATGAGTTCTCTCCAAGCCAGATCAATGCCCTGTTTGGTCTGCAGTCTGTGGATGTGCGTGAACAGAGGTTGCAGATGGCTGCAATTCTGGAGGAGGATCTGGCTCTGTTCCTGATGAGATCATGGACGGCTCAACCGAACCACACGGACCTGAGGAGCAGCTTGCACCAGAGGAAGCACCGGAGGAACAGCTTGTACCAGCGGAAGCAGCAGAGGAAGCATTAACCGTTCCGGCGGGTCCTATAACAAGGTCACGGTCCAAGAGGTTCAACCAAGCCATCACTGGACTACTAAAGGAGCTGGACAAGAAGCTAGAAGACGTGACTCAAACCACTTGGACGTTGCTCACAGCGTAAGGTGTTCGGTAAAGGGTAAAGTGTTACTTTGGTGCTCTTTTTCCCTTGGTCAAGTTTTGTCCCATTGGGTTTTCTTGACAAGGTTTTTAATGAGGCCTAAGTAACATTTTCAAGCCCCCTTTACCAGCCCAATTCGTGGTCCAAGGTTCCCCACAAAGGCCTTGGCCCATTTTCTATCTCTTTCTCATTCAAACTTTGCATTTATTGCTTTTGTAATTTCCTAGACATCTTGCATGAGCTTGAACTTGAACTTGCAAGGTTGTCTAGGGTTTTCTGTCCTCTATCTCGTCCTCCCCTTCTCCTATTTTAAGACTATGTATCTCTCTTTTATTTCTCATCAAACATTTTAATCAAAAACTTCTTTTCTACTTGTTTGATCTGAGAAGTGTGTAATATCTTCTCAACTTGTTTTCTTCTTAGTGTGTCATATTTAAGTTGAATTCGAGCCTGAAGTCTAAGAGATTTCCATCTCTCTTGGAAGTTCATTTCAATCCCCTTTTCATCCGCTGCATCATTTCACCATTCCATCTCTATCGATCCGCTACATAAACCACCCATTCACCTTCCATTTGATCGATCTATTGCATCTTCAACCCATTCATCTTCATCATTCCGTCCATTCACCTTCAAGACCTTGCGAGTGTGTTCTTGGGAGCAGATTCCTCTTAGGAGTCTATCAGTTCCTCTCTGATGGCAAGGTCAAATCCTGCAAGCAGCTGGTGTCCACTGCGATCAAGAACCTGGTCATCATGGATCTGCATCGAATCTGCAGTAGCAACTGGTCTCCCACGGTGAACACGGATTACATCTCGACGAACAGGGCTCTGGTGATCTACATGATCATGCATGGGATTTCGTTCGACTTTGGACGGATGATCTATGATCAGATTGTTCAGTTGGGGTTACAAGCTCAGTCTGGCTTCCGGTTGCCGTTCCCCAGTCTCATCTATCAGTTGTTGACTGCTCAGCGACCTGTCGCGAGTCTGTCATCGAAAGTTGCAAAGAAGACCAAGGAGAAGAAGACTGCATCGGTCCCTGTTGAGCCAATTTCTCAAAGTGGTTCATCTGCAGAGCGGAAAGCCATCCGGTTGGCAATCAAGATCCTGAAAGATGCCTTGGAAGCTGGTAAGTAGTTTCTTGCCTTGGTGTTCGTTTGAAATTCTGGTTTTATTCTGTTAGTATTTTTGACTAAACTGTGCCAAACAAGCAGGCAGAGCTGTGCCGAGGTCAATGGTGGCCAGAGGCGGAAAAATTAGACTTATTCCAATGCGCAAAACAAAAATGCATTCTTACAATAATAACATAAAAATGTTTACCAAGTTAATATTTTCACATGGTAAAAGTAAATAAAATATTAAAAAAACAGTTCTGAAAGGTAATTTTTCTCTCTTTCCCATAATTATTAACCAAAATTTTAAAACCAATTTCTATTACTAATTTCCTTCTGATAGATAATATATTAAATAAAGTAAGAGATTGTTTTAGGCTAATTTATATTGCTTTTTTTTTTGTAGACATTTTATAATGCTTGTTTTGTTTGCTTTTGTGTTCTTTTAACATTTTTCTATGTTAGTTGCTTATTAGGCTAAGGATATCTGTAAATATATTTTACCTAGATTTAATCTTATGAATCTTAGGAAACTAGCTTTATACACACAAGACTTTACAACTTATTTCAGTTTCTTTATTCTTATTGCTATTTATACTGAGATAAACGTAAAGGATATGCAGTGTAGTTATTATATACTGAGCCTAGATTTAATGAAAGGTATCTTGTAGAAAATTTGTAGAAAATATGCCTCTAAGTGTTTCTCAAAAATCTGATGCCGTAGGCGAAGGTTTCTAAATTATAGCTTGAGGCACGGCTCTGCAAGCAGAGGGAGATGAGTCTGATTCAGAGGCCTGAGGGGGAGATTAATCTATGAGGGAGCAGTTGTTTTTGTTGCTAGTCGTTTTCTTTGTTACTCCTATTTGTTTTCCCCTTATTAAAACTTGAGACTTGTTTCGTTTAAGTTTTGAACAATTTATTTTAACAAGTCCCTATCAGTTAACCGTCTTGTGTTGAGTGCTGGAATATTTTGCTAGTACGGTTGTGTTTTTGCCTTGGCTGTGTGTCTGTGTGTTTTCAGGTTTGATGCTGTGGTTGCTTGTGTGGCAAGATTCAGTCAAAAAGGGAGAGATTGAAAGTGCATCAGAGCTCTGAAGGTGACAGGAGCTTGCGAAGTGTCTCAGAGTGCTGATATGCTGACGTGGCAGATGGGCTGACGTGGAGAAAGATTATGGGATGCCATGACAAGATACGTGAGAAGGAAGCAAGAAGAGATCGAGATATACTCGAAGATATTGAGAGTATATCTTCTTAGAAGAGATAAGGAAGGATATTTTTTAGGGATAAGGAATATTTCCTTTTAGTAGAGATTCACAAAGATCTAGGTTAGAGATCGTTTTGTGGGGGGGGGGGGGGTATAAAGTAACGAGGGCTAGCCGCAAAAAGAGCTAGCACTCGTGGGGAACAGTTGTGAGATTTGTAAACCTTCAAGCAATCGTAAAAAGGCTTTGAAGGTGAGTGTGTTTATTTTACTCTTTTAGATCTACACAGGGTATTGTGTTAGATAAACAGGAGAGTAGGCTTAGGTTCACATCTTGTAACAAACAGAAGTTTTTATAAGATTGAATAAAAGCGTTTGCTTGGCACGTTTCCAAGCGTTTGAGTTGATCTGTGTTCTCTATACCTTTACAATAACAACGGCACAACTTAGGGTGATTTAATGATGATTAACAAAGAAACTTGCTGCTTGGGATAGCAGAAAAGGCACAAGTAGTAAAAACAGTAACGGTTGAGCTTTTTTCTGACAAAGCGTTATGACTGTATGTTGCACAATTATTTTTTAAATACTTAAGTCTAATTTATCATATGATTTTTTGTTTATTTTAATCTGGCATTTTAATCAATCACATAGCAGTAGCACCATAACAAAAGATAATCCAAAAATTTACAATTTTAAAACCTAAAAACCTGAATCATACCCTTCGTTTTGTAAATTATTAAATATCTACATAAAAATAATATGGAAATAATGTCAATTTTTGCAAATTAAACATCTACTTACAGTAAAAAAAAAATACACATGTTATCAAAAAGATCTTTACTTCCTTTAACACAATTAAATTATAAAAAATGATACCAAAAAAATATCCATCTACTCTAATTAATCAATAGCATTATTGTTGTAATTTTCATATTCCTCTTTGCCATCTACTCTAATTAATCAATAGCATTATTGTTGTACCCACGATTGCTCATCTCGGATAACGGACAAAGGTCCAAACCAAACACACAAGATGGGCCAAGGGCATAGTACGGATCGTCCCACTAAGCCCGATGGAAGGTTGGAACGTAGTGAAGCATCCCTCGAATCAGTTCGCAGTTCGGACTCGGTCAAAGATTCCCACAATTAATCGAAGTGATTATGGTGCGAGATTTACGTAGAAAATTTATTAGGCATTGATTGTAATGAACTGATATAAATATGTAAGGAGAGCCATTGTATGGGGGATCGAAAATTTTCTCTTGCGAAATAATATACACACTTTTTCTTAGCACTTTATCTCTAAATTTAGTTCGAAACTATAACGGTGGTGGGTTCCTCCGTTCAGAAACACTTCGGAAGAAGCATTTCGGTTTTAGTTCTCACAATTATGTGGGTTAAATTTTACTCAAATTAATAAAAAAACATACATTTTATTTTATTTTTATCGGATGGCCCCAAGGAACATTAAAAACATACACATAAAGGGGTGCAATTGTATGTTTGGTAACTTTCATTTGTTCTACCAAAACTAATTTGTATGTTTTTTTTGCTTTGATCGTCTTCAAATTATTAAAGAAGTTCAGGAGAAAAATAAAACAAATGCAAACCAAAACAAAGAAAATATTAAACCAAATCCCAAGAAGGCTTCACACTCCTTTACGCTGCTGACGTTCTTTATCTATTCGGTCGTAGAGCCAAGCCGAACCTCCCAAAACTAAATAAAAGGTTAATCAACCATCTCTTGTAACACTACCGCTATCTCCCTAGCCAACCCATTAGCTTTTGGCGCTGAAAGATGAAAAGAACCCAAATTTATGGGAATGAATTTATTTCGTTATTTATTATACTATTTAAATTTGGAATATTGTAATTTAAAGTATTTTAATTTGGGTTTTATCTATGTAAACAATAGAGATACTAATCAAATGTGATCTTAACAAATGTGTGTAATCTTTAGAGTGATGGATCCATTTTTGTGGTTTGATCTTTCGTGATCCAAATGCTGTATGTTTTTTTGGAGAGATCTCAAGAAACAATTTAAGTGCCTGCGTCGAGCTCTTTTGATGAACAACGCTAAGCTCTTGTAAGGATCTCTGTCTCTTCTTGATTCTCTTGATTTTCTTTGGTTTTTGGTAGTTACTTGATACACCTGGTTTTATTCTGTTGGTATTTTTGACTAAACTGTGCCAAACAAGCAGGCAGAGCCGTGCCGAGGTCAATGGTGGCCAGAGGCGGAAAAATTAAACTTATTCCAATGCGCAAAACAAAAATGCATTCTTACAATAATAACATAAAAATGTTTACCAAGTTAATATTTTCACATGGTAAAAGTAAATAAAATATTTAAAAAATAGTTCTGAAAGGTAATTTTTCTCTCTTTCCCATAATTATTATCCAAAATTTTAAAACCAATTTCTATTACTAATTTCCTTCTGATAGATAATATATTAAATAAAGTAAGAGATTGTTTTAGGCTAATTTATATTGCTTTTTTTTTGTAGACATTTTATAATGCTTGTTTTGTTTGCTTTTGTGTTCTTTTAACATTTTTCTATGTTAGTTGCTTATTAGGCTAAGGATATCTGTAAATATATTTTACCTAGATTTAATCTTATGAATCTTAGGAAACTAGCTTTATACACACAAGACTTTACAACTTATTTCAGTTTCTTTATTCTTATTGCTATTTATACTGGGATAAACGTAAAGGATATGCAGTGTAGTTATTATATACTGAGCCTAGATTTAATGAAAGGTATCTTGTAGAAAATTTGTAGAAAATATGCCTCTAAGTGTTTCTCAAAAATCTGATGCCGTAGGCGAAGGTTTCTAAATTATAGCTTGAGGCACGGCTCTGCAAGCAGGGGGAGATGAGTCTGATTTAGAGGCCTGAGGGGGAGATTAATCTATGGGGGAGTAGTTGTTTTTGTTGCTAGTCGTTTTCTTTGTTACTCCTATTTGTTTTCCCCCTGTTAAAACTTGAGACTTGTTTCGTTTAAGTTTTGAACAATTTATTTTAACAAGTCCCTATCAGTTAATCGTCTTGTGTTGAGTGCTGGAATATTTTGCTAGTACGGTTGTGTTTTTGCCTTGGCTGTGTGTCTGTGTGTTTTCAGGTTTGATGCTGTGGTTGCTTGTGTGGCAAGATTCAGTCAAAAAGGGAGAGATTGAAAGTGCATCAGAGCTCTGAAGGTGACAGGAGCTTGCGAAGTGTCTCAGAGTGCTGATATGCTGACGTGGCAGATGGGCTGACGTGGAGAAAGATTATGGGATGCCGTGACAAGATACGTGAGAAGGAAGCAAGAAGAGATCGAGATATACTCGAAGATATTGAGAGTATATCTTCTTAGAAGAGATAAGGAAGGATATTTTTTAGGGATAAGGAATATTTCCTTTTAGTAGAGATTCACAAAGATCTAGGTTAGAGATCGTTTTTGGGGGGGGGGGGGGGTATAAAGTAACGAGGGCTAGCCGCAAAAAGAGCTAGCACTCGTGGGGAACAGTTGTGAGATTTGTAAACCTTCAAGCAATCGTAAAAAGGCTTTGAAGGTGAGTGTGTTTATTTTACTCTTTTAAATCTACACAGGGTATTGTGTTAGATAAACAGGAGAGTAGGCTTAGGTTCACATCTTGTAACAAACAGAAGTTTTTATAAGATTGAATAAAAGCGTTTGCTTGGCACGTTTCCAAGTGTTTGAGTTGATCTGTGTTCTCTATACTTTTACAATAACAACGGCACAACTTAGGGTGATTTAATGATGATTAACAAAGAAACTTGCTGCTTGGGATAGCAGAAAAGGCACAAGTAGTAAAAACAGTAACGGTTGAGCTTTTTTCTGACAAAGCGTTATGACTGTATGTTGCACAATTATTTTTTTAAATACTTAAGTCTAATTTATCATATGATTTTTTGTTTATTTTAATCTGGCATTTTAATCAATCACATAGCAGTAGCACCATAACAAAAGATAATCCAAAAATTTACAATTTTAAAACCTAAAAACCTGAATCATACCCTTCGTTTTGTAAATTATTAAATATCTACATAAAAAATAATATGGAAATAATGTCAATTTTTGCAAATTAAACATCTACTTACAGTAAAAAAAAAATACACATGTTATCAAAAAGATCTTTACTTCCTTTAACACAATTAAATTATAAAAAATGATACCAAAAAATATCCATCTACTCTAATTAATCAATAGCATTATTGTTGTAATTTTCATATTCCTCTTTGCCATCTACTCTAATTAATCAATAGCATTATTGTTGTACCCACGATTGCTCATCGGATAACGGACAAAGGTCCAAACCAAACACACAAGATGGGCCAAGGGCATAGTACGGATCGTCCCACTAAGCCCGATGGAAGGTTGGAACGTAGTGAAGCATCCCTCGAATCAGTTCGCAGTTCGGACTCGGTCAAAGATTCCCACAATTAATCGAAGTGATTATGGTGCGAGATTTACGTAGAAAATTTATTAGGCATTGATTGTAATGAACTGATATAAATATGTAAGGAGAGCCATTGTATGGGGGATCGAAAATTTTCTCTTGCGAAATAATATACACACTTTTTCTTAGCACTTTATCTCTAAATTTAGTTCGAAACTATAACGGTGGTGGGTTCCTCCGTTCAGAAACACTTCGGAAGAAGCATTTCGGTTTTAGTTCTCACAATTATGTGGGTTAAATTTTACTCAAATTAATAAAAAAACATACATTTTATTTTATTTTTATCGGATGGCCCCAAGGAACATTAAAAACATACACATAAAGGGGTGCAATTGTATGTTTGGTAACTTTCATTTGTTCTACCAAAACTAATTTGTATGTTTTTTTTGCTTTGATCGTCTTCAAATTATTAAAGAAGTTCAGGAGAAAAGTAAAACAAATGCAAACCAAAACAAAGAAAATATTAAACCAAATCCCAAGAAGGCTTCACACTCCTTTACGCTGCTGACGTTCTTTATCTATTCGGTCGTAGAGCCAAGCCGAACCTCCAAAACTAAATAAAAGGTTAATCGACCATCTCTTGTAACACTACCGCTATCTCCCTAGCCAACCCATTAGCTTTTGGCGCTGAAAGATGAAAAGAAACCAAATTTATGGGAATGAATTTATTTCGTTATTTATTATACTATTTAAATTTGGAATATTGTAATTTAAAGTATTTTAATTTGGGTTTTATCTATGTAAACAATAGAGATACTAATCAAATGTGATCTTCACAAATGTGTGTAATCTTTAGAGTGATGGATCCATTTTTGTGGTTTGATCTTTCGTGATTCAAATGCTGTATGTTTTTTTGGAGAGATCTCAAGAAACAATTTAAGCGCCTCCGTCGAGCTCTTTTGATGAACAACGCTAAGCTCTTGTAAGGATCTCTGTCTCTTCTTGATTCTCTTGATTTTCTTTGGTTTTTGGTAGTTACTTGATACACCTGTATACATCTATACTATTAAAAGGAAAGCATTTTTAATAAGTAGACATAGATTAAGAAATTATTACATGAAATGCCACTGAAAACTGAATAGGGATAAATATAAATATGGAGCCCAACAGATTGATATTGATAGTACCCAAACAGATTGAAATTAATAGTATTACCCAAACCAAAATAAAATGATATAACCCTTCCAAATCAGGTGCAATTAAGATGGATTCTAAATCCGTTTCCAAACCGATCCAGTCTAATAATAACAATTACCTAATATTTATGAAAATTAAATTTATTACCATAAAAACCGGTCATTTAAATTCGGAATTACATATATGTAAACATATTTAACTTGGTAATATATTTAGATATATTTCTGGAAACAACAATTTATTATATTAGTAATTGAATTGGTCAAACCTAATTTGATATTATAAATGACGTGGTTAATTAAAGAAAGTAAATATAGGATTATCAAAAATGAAAATATATAACATTAGATTTTCAAATTTCTTTAAAAACTTAACAATATTTTTTTATGAAAATAAAGCAATAACTAATAATAAGAAAATAAATAATGAAACAACTAAAAAAGGAGTATGCTCTTTTATATTGATTTCAAACTGATTAATAAAAAGAAAATATTTAAATTATAGGTAATATATATATATATATATATATCCAAAAATTATTATTTTAAAACTTATGAAAGTATTTTAATGTTCTTAAATAACAAAGCTACTAAATTTAAATTTTGTCTAAAATCTATTTTTAGAAAAAGTATTATTTTTAATTAAAATAAATAACGATTAATAGTATAAATTAAAATCTATAATAAAATTGCATCGATTATGGTGTGAATTAATTGAAGATAATTGAAGTAATTAGTGATTTTAGTCATGAAACAAATATTCAAACAAAATATGGGCGATATGATGGCAAATTTTGTGGAAACTATTAACGTACAATTAGAAAATTTAAGCAATATATTTGGCAAACAATATCTTAATAATAAATGAAAAATCTTAAACAGATATTGGACTTTTTCTATAACATTTTCCTATATATAAGGAAATATTTTTGTTTAAGTCTAGAATATATTTTTTCGTTTTTCAATTTTAATAGCACATATCTTTTTTTGTTCTTTTTGCTAATTGAAGATCTAATTTGAGTTTTATATTCTTGATTTTAGGTTCGAATAGAGCATGAAAATGGTTGTTTCTCCACCTTGTGTGTCACTGTTTCTTCAAACCAATGGTACTTTGATCTATTTATTCTTCTTTATTTTTTATGATACACCCTTTGATTGAAAATGTTTAAATATCAAGTTCTTATTAAATACTAATCAGGATATGGATAAGAGAAGAAAGAGCAGTTGATAGAACATGGATCCTCAAATCGAGTAATCGAGCTAGATGGTATGAAGCAGACTATGTCATTCTGACTTTTTCATTTTGTTTAAAGGTTAGATTTTCAAATTTATTTTAAAATTTAATCATATTTTTTTATGAAAATGAAACAATAATTAATAATAAGAAAATAACTAATGAAACAACTATAAAAGGAATATGCTCTTTTGTATTGATTTCAAACTGATTAATAAGAATATATTTAAATTATAGGTAATATATATATATATATATATATATATATATATCCAGAAATTATTATTTTAAAACTTATGAAAATATCTTAATGTTCTTAAATAACAGAGCTACTAAATTCTAATTTTGTCTAAAATCTATTTTTATAAAAATATTATATTTAATTAAAATAAATAACGATTAATAGTATAATTTAAAATCTATAATAAAATTTCATCTATTATGGTTTGAATTAATTGTACTAAAGATTATCTTTTATGTATTATTAATTTGTGCGTGTTTTTTTTGAAGATGGCAAACTTTGGTTTGATATTTTGGACTCGGGAATCAAACACATTAATAATTTTATTGTTTGGTATTTAAATTATCTAATAATTAGGGTGTGTTTATGCAGAGTTTTAACCATGGAGAATGTTGGATCACACAAGAAACAAGTACAAAACCATATTACCAGGGAGTAGTACAATTAAGAGACTTTAATTGTGACGTGAAGACTATACTACTTGTGATTGATTTTATTGTGTTTAGACTTTTAAATGGAAAAACATGTAATCGTATTAAGGAGCAAGTGTATACATCCACACATATTAAACTATTTGAAATAGACTTATTGTATATCAACAATTTCATACCCAATATTTACGAAAATTATATTTAAGAAGTTTCCATAACTATTTCTATTAACAACAACATAACTATATGTTCAGAGCCTTGCCATAGTTAGGAAAAAAGAAACATTCGTTTAGAGCATCAAATTTTGGGGAAAAAATTAGGAGCATATATTATTTAGACTTTAGTCCTAAATCCTAATAGAGTTATGTTTATATGACACTTAATGGTTATGCTAAAATAATGTGTTAATAATATAGATAAATACGAAAAAAATATTGGGCTTCGATATGGGTTTAATTAAGTAATTAGAAAACAATTACTTCAACAATTAAGGTTTTTAAAAAAGTTAATAAATATTTAGGGTAAGCAAAGAAATATATATCGCTTTCTCCTCTTTTCTGAACAGAACTCAGTAAACAAAGTTTTGTTTCGACATGTCTCTCACTAAATCAATTGTATATATATTAAAGTAAAATTATTCAAGTTTTTAACTTTTTAACACTATTTATTCTATTTTCCTAAATAGTTACATCCAAATTATTTTTATATTTGTAAGTGATTGTTGTTGTTTGGAGAAAACTGGTTAGAAAGTTGATTTTGAAAGTTTAGTTAACGAATTAGTGGAAAAAGAAAGAAAAATGCTTTAGAACTAATCTTTTGTTGGTTTGTATAGTTATATTGTTTTTGTTTTCGTTCAGCGACAACGGTATTTGTTTTTGTAGAATTTTATTTATTTATTGAATTGGGGTATTTTTTAAGTCGGATATATTTTCGTCTTCTCACAACTCTGTATGTGTTACAAGAAATCAAATATTACTTATGAAAACAATCCAGCACGTACGTGCGGGTCCGTATCTACTTCTTTGTGTGTTTAACTCGCCTTTTTGCAGCATAGTTTACTAGTATATGCTTTTGTATTCAATGTGTTCCAGAATCCAGATAATTATAAATTTCTCTTCTTTCGGTCTTAAGTCTTAACTATGTATTTCACGTAAGGAAATTAAGCATTCACGAAAACTAAATGCTGCGTTTTGATCTGGTGGCGACAAAAAAGGCGATCTAGGGTTTTTTGCTTCTCGCTCACGTTCCAATGCCGCTGGAGGCTACTCTGCCGCGGCCTCAGGATAGTATGAGTCAGGGAGGACTGGTGATGTCGAGGGATACAGCAGCGAAGGAGGACCGTGTAACTGAAGGGGTTACAACGGATTTGGCGAATGGTAGTAATTTGCGGGATCAAGCTTTGGGTGAGGCTGAAGGTTCCACGGAGGAGGGGGAGATTACTGGTGCTACTGGATTACTGGTTAATCCAGTTGCAGGTTCATTGGGGGATGCTAAAGGATCACTCAAGGACGCACCTAAGGACAAATGTTCCTGGGTTTCTATGGTTAAAAAGTCTGAGGAGATGGAGAAGGTGCCTCTGGATATTGAGAATGTCGATGGTATGCCAACTGTTAGGTTACCAGATAGCGTTTTTGAGGATGCTCATCCTCTCTGGGAAAATTTTCTCGTTGGAAAGTTTCTCGCTAAGGCTCCTTTAGTGGGAGGAATTCATGCCTTGGTTAACAAGATCTGGACGTTAGGTGATAAAACAATGAAGATTGATGTTATTGTTGTTAATAACACAACGGTAAGGTTCTGCATACAGGATGAACGAACAAGGTTGCGTGTTTTGAGGAGAGGTATATGGAATTTGTGTGGTGTACCAGTGGTATTAACAAAGTGGAGTCCCATTGCAGAATTAGAGCAGGAAGAAATGAAAATAGTTCTGCTTTGGATTATAGTGAAGAATGTTCCGGCGAAATATTTTTCCTGGAAGGTCTTGAGTGCAATAACAAGTCCTCTAGGGACGCCAAAGAAGCTTCACTCTGACACCGTGGCTTGCAAATCTTTTGATGAGGCTAAAGTTTTGGTTGAAGTGGACTTAACTAAACCTCTACCAAAACATTTCTCTTTTAAATCAGACAAAGGGGGTGACACAGTTGTTGAGTTTGTTTATCCTTGGCTACCTCCAAGGTGTACAACTTGCTCAAAATGGGGTCATCTAAGCTCTGACTGTTTGAAGAAAGCGGTTTCAACAATGCATGTGGCAGTTTCTAGCCCTGTTACTCAAAGATTAAAGGGACCGGCTGAGTCTGAGGATGAGCTAAATAAGAGTTTTGTGGTAATAGCCCAGTCACAAGGTAGCCTACTGTTAATGTAGGAAACTATCCCGAAGGACACATCGATTGTCGACGAAATTCAAACGAAAGAGGGACTCGAGGACCAGGGATGGTGTACTCCAACTAAGGGTGTTCGAAGTCCTGGTAAAGCTTCAGAGCTTTGCCATGGTGAGGTGTCTATTATGAGCAATTCTTTTTCTTGTCTTAGTGATAAGGGTGAGCAAGGGGAAGATATGGTTGAGGGAAATGGTGTTCAGGGTGATCAGGGGGATGGTGAGGAGAAAAACATGACGGAGGGTAAAGGAGTTCAGGGTGATCAGGGTGATAATCTGATAGAGGATATTACAGAGACTGTTGCACCAGAGAAGCAACATCTTCAATGCCATGAGGAAGTGAACACTGCTGGTACTCTAGGAATTGGTGGGTTACGACCATCCCTTCCCCAAGCTTCCAAGGAGGGACACAAGTTTTTGTCAAAAGATACATCTCAGAGTTCAAAGCTTATGATTCCTAGCACAGTGAAGACACGTCAACCCTCCAAGAATCTTTAATGTCAGGTTTTTTCTAGAATATTAGAGGTTTTAATAAGAAAGAAAAGCATAGAGTTGTACGGGAGTGGATGGCTCAAAAGCGGTTTGATTTTGGCTGTTTAATAGAAACAAAGGTGAAGGAAGGTAGAGTGGACAGGGTAGTACGTTATGTTTTTCCAGAATGGTCACTACTTTCCAACTATGAGGAACATCGATTAGGTCGAATCTGGGTGCTGTGGAGGAATAATGTTTGAGTTACTCCTATATATAAAACTTCACAACTGATTACAGTGTCCATACACATTGATGGGCGACATGATGATTTTTTTGTTACTTTTATCTACGCTGCTAACTTGGCTGCAGACCGAAAGTCTCTTTGGGAAGATTTGCACTATCACCATGATTCCGCTCTGTTTAAGGACAAGGCGTGGCTAATATGTGGTGATTTTAATGAGATACTTGAGGGGGATGAACATTCTTTACATGCTTCTGATCCATCAATTTCACCCGGTATGCGAGATTTTCAGGCGTTAGTTCGACATTGTGAACTCACGGATATGAGCTATCAGGGACAAAGGTATACTTGGTGTAATAAGAGACATGATGGTGTTATCTGCAAGAAGCTGGATAGGGTGTTAGTAAGTAAACAGTGGATACACCAATATAACCAATCTTATTTGGTTTTTGAGCATGGCGGTTGCTCTGATCACTTGAGATGTAGATTCTACAATGCTGGCAAAGACAAGCAGGTCAGACGCTCACCTCTCATCAAGTTTTTCAAACAGAGATAGAACAGAAATGGAGTGAGTCTCCTGCACTTTTCTACTCTACATCAGAAATGCATCGGTTTTCAAAGAAACTAAAAGCTTTGAAACCACGCTTGAGAATCATGGGGAAGCAGTTGATTGGACATATTTCTGTCTGCACTAAGGCAGCCTATAAACACCTTTGCGATATGCAGAGGATGACAATGTCAACTCCCTCATCACAGGCGGTCAGTGCTGAAGCTGAGGCATATGATAAATGAAAGCATCTTTCTGATATCGAGGAAAGTTATTTGCAACAGAAGGCAAAACTTCATTGGCTTAAGGTTGGGGATCAAAACAATAAGGCTTTCCATGCTTCTGCAACCCTGCGAGAACTAAGAAATAATATCAAGGAAATTCAGTGTGAAGATGGCAGTGTAGCTAATAGTCAAGAGCAAATTAAACTAGTGGCGGCGAGACACTTTGAGGATTTCCTCTCTTTCATCCCTGCAGATTATGTTTGTTGGTCCCAAGCAGACTTGGAGAGTCTCCTCGGTTACAAATGCTCTGACAGTGATAAAAGCTTGCTTACTCATGAGGTTACTAAGGAGGAGGTAATAAGAGTTCTTTTTGCGATGGCGAGAAACAAATCTCCTAGTCCGGATGGGTACAATGTTGAATTCTTTAAGGCATCATGGTCGGTTGTGGGTGCAGATTTTTTGGTGGCAATCCAATCTTTCTTTAGAACTGGTTTTCCACCAAAGGGAGTCAATTCAACAATTTTAGCCCTGATACCTAAGAAGAAGAAAGCGACAATGATGAAAGACTACATGCCAATCTCTTGCTGTAAGGTCTTGTATAAGGTCATCTCTAAGATTCTTGCTAACCGGCTAAAGATAATCCTTCCCAAGTTTATCTCACCAACTCAATCCGCATTTGTTAAGGAAAGATTGTTAATGGAAAATATTCTTCTCGCTACAGAAATCATCAAAGACTATCATAAGGATACAGTTTCTCCTTGGTGTGTGATGAAAATCGACATAGCAAAGGCCTTTGATTCGGTACAGTGGAGTTTCCTTCTCACTACTCTGCGAGCGCTTGATTTCCCTGAACAATATGTGCTATGGATCCAAACCTGCATCTCCACTGCCTCTTTTTCAGTCCAAGTGAATGGCGAACTCGCAGGCTACTTTGGTAGTAAGCAGGGCCTCCGTCAAGGCTGCTCTCTCAGCCCCTATCTCTTTGTTATCTACATGAACGTCCTCTCACGTAAACTAGACCAGGCTGCTCAGAATAAAGCTTTTGGCTACCACCCTAAGTGTAAACTTCTGAAGCTTACCCATTTATGTTTTGCTGATGATCTGATGGGCTTTGTGGAAGGTGACAAGACGTCAATTTCTGGAGAATTGAAGGTCTTTGATGATTTTGCAGTGCACTCAGGTTTGAAGGTTAGCCTCGAAAAATCAACCATTTATATGGCTGGTGTTCCTACGGCACAACGGGACGAGATACTTCAACAATTTCCTTTTCAATCTGGTTCACTCCTGGTTCGTTACTTAGGCTTACCTCTAATATCAAAACGAATGACTTATGCTGACTACCTACCTTTACTGGAGCGAGTACGAATGCAGATCAGCTCCTGGACAGCAAGGACACTATCTGTTGCTGGGAGGCTACTGCTCATAAGCTCAGTGATTTTTAGTCTCACAAATTTTTGGATCCCTGCCTTTAGACTCCCAAAAGCTTGTATTCGTGAAATTGATAACCTATGCTCTGCTTTTTTGTGGTCCGGTCCTTCCTTGAATGCGAAGAAAACCAAGGTAACCTGGTCTGAGGTTTGCTTACCTAAGAGAGAAGGGGGACTGGGGCTTCGGTCGATATCCGAAGCAAATAAAGTGAGTGTTTTAAAGTTAATATGGAGGATAGTCTCTGCCAAAGGCTCTCTTTGGGTGGATTGGGTGAAGAAATATCTTATTCGCAGTGGCTCCTTCTGGACTGAGAATGAAAACACCACTGTTGGCTCATGGATTTGGAGAAAACTTTTGAAATATTGAGGGCTAGCCAAACAGTTTTATCGGATGGAAGTAAAAAACGGTGAATCTACTTCTTTTTGGTTTGATAATTGGTGCTCGTTAGACTGTCTACATGAGCAAGTTGGAGATTGGGGTTATGTTGATCTGGGAATTCCGAAACAGAGTACTTTGGCTGAAGTCATGATTATGACTAGACGGAGAAGGCATAGAAATGCTTTTCTACTTTCAATAGAGGAGGAGATCTGAAAAATCAAACTCACTCAAACTATAGAAGATGATGTGGCTTTGTGGAAAGGGAAGAATGGATGTTATCACAAGCAGTTTCATACGAAGACTACTTGGCTACACATTCACACGCCTCGCTCAGCAATGGAGGGATACCAAGCTATATGGTTTCCCAATGCCACTCCCAAGTATGCTTTCCTCACTTGGTTGGTGACAAAAAACAGAATAGCAACAGGCGAAAGAATGGCACTCTGGAACGCTAATGTTAACACCGGTTGTGTTCTCTGCAATAACCTTGTAGAAACCATTGGAGATTTACCACTATAGCATTAACAGTCCAATCCAATCAAAGCGTTAGATTCAGTTTAATCCTTCCTCCATCATGAAGACTAAACTGTATATAACTGAACTATAGGAAAGGTTTAACCAAAATAGTTTCAGCACAAGAAATTGTAAGCCCTTTATGGAAAGAAACTCTTACATCCAAAAAATTAGGAGAAAGGATTGAATGAAATATACACCTATAGTTGTTCTCCTACCTGTACGGATAGACAATTGCACATGCATCGGAACAAATGTATCCAGTGCGTGGATCACAAAGCTTTTAAAATAATAGGCGCTGCGCATCTGGAGTGACAATTTGCACAGAACGGGCGAGAACTATGGTTGTTAGGAACCACTTCAACTTTAACTCTACTGTAGATGATGATGCGTCCTGGCATGAGACGTGAAAAGTCTCCAAGTACACATTTGATATGTGCAGTAACCCCACAATCAGAGCAAGTGTAGAACCACTTACTTGGATCTGTTTCCGCCTCGCAAATATCACACCAATATTTTCCGTTTGCATTTTCACCATAGCATAGGGAAAGAGGGTGATCGTCACAGCTGTGCTTTACCATTTTTGGTAAATCAGTACAGTATAAATCCAAATCAAAGTCACAAGTATCACAGCAAAGTAGATAACCATCTATCTCCTTAAAACATGCATCACAACAGTGATTGTTCTTCTTTTCGTAATATAGAGGATGTTTGTGACCATCATGAATAACTGGTTCAGAACGCGAACCACAACGCACATCTAGAACCCACCAATCGGAAACGTACCTAAAACCAGTAGACTCTGTTCTACAAGCCTTACAACGGAAAACATCCAAGAATCTATGATCTTTGCTAGCCAATGGCAATGTATGAGGCGGTCTGGACCATAGTTTGAATGGTTTTGTGTGGAATACTTGTCGTTTCTTTCTTGGAAGATTAGCGCATTTCTCATGGAGAATGAAACGACATTCCTCACAGTTGTAGATCGGATCGGAATACACAGGAAGGACACATGCTTCACAACGTGAGCTTTCATCACGATTGAGATTGTCCTTGTTGAGTCTTAGATTATGCTCTTCATGACTGAAATGCTTGATCAAGTTATCACCCACCACTTTGAAAGGCGCAATATCTTCATCCTCCTTAGGTGTCCCTTCGAGTTCTACTCCATCCCATACGTCTTTTCTTGTTGCACATAGTGAATGAGCAGCGTAGTTGGGGCACAAAGTGCAAAAATAAGCTCCATTGTATTGACTCATATCTTTTCGACAAATCCCGCATTTCGAATACCCAACGCCGAGATGATGAGCGAGAGATACGATGATCATGACGGTTGATGTTTATGACACTTGGTAAGTCAATACAAGTCCGATGGACAACAAAGCCGCATTGAATACACATGTAAGGACTTCGATCACCTTGCATCCCGCAAGCATTACATTCAAATGAGATGTGTCTTGATAAGAGGACAAGTCGGTGCTCGTGTGTCTTATGATGCTCGATAGCAAGAGGAGGGGGATATTTTGTACAAAACCAGCATATGCTGAAGTTGCATATCGAGCAACGATAAAGCACCTTGTTTGGTCGTTCTCCACATAGAAGACATGTCTTCTCGGCATCACTGTCTAGTGATTCGTATAAGAGTAACTCGAGAGGATGTTGAGGATGAGAAGGATGATTCACCTCTTGGGAAAGATTGACACACTCGACATGAAAGTGGACTTTGCATTCAAGACATGCATAAGAACATCCACCATTATAGCCCTTGCAAATTCCACATTGGCGTCCACCCAGGTTAGCCGGTTCTTTTAAGAAGACAACTGGATGATGATGAGACTTCGGATGTTCAATAGTAAGTGGCAATGGATTAATCGCACATGTGAGATCCACGGCGAAGTCGCATTTTGATGAACAACGATAAACAAGAGCAATAAGAGACTTGCCACATAGATTACATTCATCACTTGGTTTTCCTAGTGAATTGTGGAGTTTGAGAGGATGCTGAGGATGAGATGGATGGTCGAGGATCTCTGATGGAGCCTCGGCACACTCTTTGTGAAAGAACACACCAGTTGAGGAAGGCTCGTTGCAACGGTAGCCACCATAGATGGGACCTATTACATTGCAGCCTTTACAAGAATCGTTAACAAAACGAGACGAGATGGTCAAAGGGTATCTGTACGTTGGTATTATTTTGAGTGATGGATCCATTTTTGTGGTTTGATCTTTCGTGATCCAAATGCTGTATGTTTTTTTGGAGAGATCTCAAGGTGGTACTTAATATAAATGTCATATGTGAACACCTTAAAAGAAATTATTTGTTTGTGGATCTCCAATGATTCATGTGCAATCACTTCCCTTAGTGTGTTCCACGAGATTATCATCTTACCATCATACTGTATGTTTTTCGAATTCAACTAAAATATTATAATATATAGTTCAATTATTACATAGTCCTAACTGTATACAACATGTACATTAAATTATCTTATCATCGTAAACAAGTAAACAACCGATGAATATAATACTAACAAAAAAATTAATTTCCTAAATTCAACATCTAACGTGGTAACAGCTACGATATATAATTATAAATATTGAATCATTTCTGCAATTTCATATTCCTTATTCTCGAGTCTTGAGATCTCTAGCTTTATATATATATATATATATATATATATATATATAAATAACTTTTGACTGATAAATCCATGAGCAAATGAGTTTTAAATTTGACAAACTGTGCAATTTAGTTTAGATATATGTGCTCACAAAACCTCAATTACACCTGCACAAAATATATATGAGTTGTAAGGGAGAGAAAACTTACAGCTTGTGAAGGGTTCCTAGGAGAAGTGCAATCAGGCAAAAATTTATGAGATATGGATGGAACTAGACAACAGATTTATACAACAATATGTTTCCTCCACTCCGCGAGCAATCTACAAAGGTAATTGATCGACTGATCGGAATGCGATTCTCGCCATAACAACGGCACAACTTATGGTGAATTGGTGATTCAATGATGATTAACAAAGAAACTTACTGCTTGGGATAGCAGAACGAGGCACAAGAAGTAAAAACACTAAAACAGTAACGGTTGGGCTTTTTACTGATAAAGCGTTATGACTGTATGTTGCACAATTTTTTTTTTTAATTAATACATAAGGCTAATTTATCATATAATTTTTTATGTTTACTTTACTCTTCCACTAGATTTATAAAATTATGGGAAAATTATAAATAAAGAATCTTTTTTCAAAAATTTGGCCATCTACACTTTTTTTCAAAAGTTTGGTTAAATAGGTTTTATGATATAAAATTAGCCAATTATGCCCTTAATTATTTTTTCAGATAAATTTTGTTGATTTTTTGTCCCCTGAAATTAAGAAAACATCAATTAATCGGTTTTTGGGGCTTCATCGAGTGGGCCTAAATTGTTGTTTTGGGTTTTGACAAAGTAAGGGAAATTGATCGATTGGAAACCAATTAAGGTTAAATTTTTTTCCCAAAAGGGCTAATCGATCACGTTAAGGTATAATGTCGATTTTTCTTAATTTGTTTATCTTCTAAATAATTTAGAATACGCATTCTAAAATGTATTAGAACAAATCTAAACAATAATTACGAAATCTTAACCATAAATTAAGAATATTTAAAAAATATTTAAAATTATTCACTTTCCTTATTTAATTTATTTTCTTTCTATTTTAGGGTATTCTAAGGTTTACAGATTACAAATTCTAAAATTTCTATGATATATCTTCTATTTCTTTTAGTACATAGGGTAAAACGTAGAAAACAAATTCTGAATTGATGTAGAATGAAGAAAAACGTAGAATACATATTCTTAATTTTGTAGAACATACAAAATTCAGGTTCTGAAACTTTTAGAACAAATTTTCCGTCTAAACTTCTTAGAACATGTACAAACTGTAGAATAAACAATCTAAATGTTTCAGAAAGAGAAAAAATCGTAGAAAGTCTATTCTAAACAATTTAGACCAGAAATCAGCAATTTACAAACTGATTTTTGACACCCAAAACATTTTTTTTCAAATTTTTTTTTTAACAGTTGTATACTAACATGGGTTTTCTGTTTGTTTATTGGTTCAAATTTTTCAAAACTTCACTATTTCTATTAGTAGGGCATTTTCGTCACAATTGACAATCTTTAAAAAAAAAGTGTAGATGACCAAATTTTTGGAAAAAGCTCCTTTATTTATAATTTTCCCTAAAATTATAGTCATTTACAATTTTTAGCCTTTTTCGTTACTTTAATTTTTAATGACAATTTTACTCCTATTTAAAAAATACTTTAGTCAAAAAAATATAAAATAAAATTTTTCCGCAAAAAATTTTCCAACATACTTTCCCGCCAAGATTTTTCTGAAAAAAAAATTTCCGCCAAAAATATTTTTGATAAAAAAAATTTATGACAAAAATTTCGACAAAATAATTTTCCGCCAAAAAAAATTTACAAGACTTTTATAAGATTTTAACCAATTTAAAAATATTTATAAGACATTTATAAAAAATTTATAAGTAGAAATCTTATAAAAACCTTATAAAAATTTTGTAAATGCGTGAAGTGACCTTAGTGCAGTGGTAGGAGGGAAGTCCATTTGTAAAAGGCACCATCACACTCGGGATCAAGTCCCGATTTCTACGAATATAGGAATTTGGCTAATGGGCCGGCCAGTTGTGGCCCAATGGTTGACAAAAAAAAAAACTTTGTAATGCCGTAGAAAAACCTTATAAAAATTGTATAACCTTATAAAATCTTGTAAAAACCTAGTAAACAAATTTTATAAGGTATAATTTTCAAAAAATTTGGCAGGAATTTTTTTTTTCATTTTGGCAGAAAAACAAATTTTGCGGGATTTCATTTTTTTGACGGAAACTTTTTTCGATTTCGGTGACTGTAAATTCTTGTTATCACTCAAAAAATGGTAATTTAGTCATTTTGTACATAAAGAAGGGTAGTTCCGAATTGGTCAACATGGAGGGGTATTTTTGAAAAGAGGCATTTTTGAGAATGCACCAAAAAATTATGTTCACATATATGATTTTTTTTTTTTTTTTTAAATATATTACTATGTTTATGTAACATCCACGAACAAATAGTCGGTTTTGGAGGTGGGTGTCGATCGACACCAAAGAGGGTGTCGGTTGACACCAACAAATTCTGGTTCAACCGGTTTGCCTTAAATCGTCAATTTGGTTTGATTTGGTTTAAGTGAAATCTCCAAACCAAGGTCGTGGATAGAGTGTTGTTTGCCGTTTCCAGAGAGTTTTAGAGAGAGGATAAGTTGTTGAGAGTTTGGGAGATTGCTGGAGTTTTATAGCTGTTCTTGAGAGACCTGAAACTAGGATCGTGTGGGAAGCTTACTAGGAGTGTGCTTTCGTCAATTGATGGTCAGAATCTTCTGTTAGAAGAGGTGGGTGCAGGACCATGGCTGATATAAGCCTGAGATTTCTTTTGTTTTGCTTGTTATGTTGTTGGTCGACACCAGCAGTGTCGGTCGACACCACCAGTCAGTATCGTTCAACACCAGGAGGGTGTCGGTCGACAACAACCCTTTCAGCAGGCGGCTGATACTTGTTTCCTGGTTTGTTTGCTGTTTGTTTGGTATTGAAATTCTCAGTTTCTTGTGTGTATAGCCCAGTAGATAGGAGGATTGCCTCACTTACTCATGCATCTCAATTTGTGTTTATGGTGCAGGTAAAGGCAAAGTGTGATCGTGGAATCAAGGCAATGAAGAGGAGGATGTTCTAGTGGTTCGATTGATTGTTGTCTGGCTTCTTCTAGGTTGATAGAGTTGAGTCCTTAGATTGTTGTCTATGATTGCTGGTTCCTTGGTTTATGTTGGAATGATTTACTGGTTTAGTTGCTATGAATTATTATTGGTTATTGGATAATTGATTATTGATGTTTATTGGTTTATTCATATTTATTTCCGCTGCTGTGTTTATTGGGGTTAGTATGTTAGTGAATATGAGATCACTAGTTTATTTACTATATTAAAAAAAAAGTGGTTCGGATCATTTCAGTTTGGTATCAGAGCCCTTACGGTTCCACGCACTCTACTTGATTTAGAAAGAATTTAGATAAGAACAGCCCACACAACCACCACAATGACCTTCTCACGCTTGAACATCTACTGATCTACTTCCCACTCCCTTGACAACACCAAAACAGGCCTCTTATGCTCCTCTTAACTCTCTTGAATCCTCTCCTTAAGCTTCTGGATCAAGCACACAAGCCAACTCTCCCTCTTTTCTCTTTCTCTAGAAGCGACAAAACAGAAAAAACCCACCAAAGAGAGGCTGTTCGTGCCTTTTAAAAAGAGATTTTAGATTTCTAAACCCAAACCGAACTAAACTGGACGATTTCAAAACAAACCGCATAATCACAATTTTGATGGTGTAGATCAACACTAATCATGTGTCGATAGATCCACTCAAAATTAGGCTCGGGATGTATTTCCACCTCTTAAATAGTGTTTGCTATTTTATATATAGAGAAATTCTATTTCTTTCTCTATAGTAGAGTTCAAAATATATATTTGTAAAGTGGTCTTTTCAGTTCATTTTTAAAAAATTTATGATCAAAATAAATAAATAAATTATTATTTTGGGTTCATTTTAGATATCTAGAACTAGAATAATGAATTTATTTATTTTAATTATAAATTTATTAATAATGAGTGAGATTAATATATTTTACCGCCGTTTACTTATCTTTGCTTATTTCGTTGCAGCCTATAACACCAAAATCAAACATTAGCTTTGGGTTGAAACTACTTGGAAGTAATTGGTGTAATCATTCGACTCATAATATACTACCAAGAATTTCACCGTTCCCTTCACTACAAAAAAACACGCTCTTTGCAATGGAAATAGGCCCTCAAAAATATGCTATGGATTTGCGAGTCTATTGCTACACAGAAAAGGGTAATTGCAATTTCCTCGCAAAATTTACGACGGACCGTTCCCTCACAAATCTGCAAGGGAAGTGAAACAGATTTGCGAGGCCGAGTAAATCCCTCGCAAACCACTCGAAAATCCCTCACAAATTTGCGATGTATTAGCGATAACTCATTGTGTAGAAAATTTGCGATGGAGTTGCGAGGGTTGTAGATGTCGGCAAGCACGTTTTACCCGAGTCTAACTGTATTGTCGGCAAAAATCAAACAGCCTCGCAAATTTGTAGCTAAAAAATAAATTTTAAAAATATCCCTCGCAAATCCATTGCAAATTTCCCTAGCAAATCTATAACAATTATTTTTAGTAAGCCTATAAATAGCAAGTCAATGGAACATGGAAACCACAACACAAAACACTAAAAAAGAAACTTTTGCCACCCAAGAAAAAAAAAATCTTGTCCAAAAAAATGGCTACAGAAAAAAGCCTAGAAATTTTTTTAATTTCATAATAATGTTTGGAGGTGGAGAGCATGAGATATATACAATACGATGGTGGATGTACAATCACAGAGATCCGGAGACCGGTGATGTGACGAAGGAGTTTTGTGATGGCTTGCACGGTTTCATGTACCAGGCGAAAAATCAAGACTTTGCTCGTGAAAACGGTACAATATTTTGTCCATGTCGTAAGTGCTTAAAAAATAAATATTTGGAATTTAATCTAGTGAAGAAGCATCTTTATAATAGAGGATTTATGCCAAATTACTATGTATGGTTACGTCATGGAGATAGTTGTAGCAGTAATGCTGGAAATAGTAGTATGAATTATGTTGTTGATCAACCTAGTAATTATGGGCATCAAGAATCTTATCAATTTGGTTTTTATGGGTATAATGAGGAAATCATATTTCATGATATGGTTAATGATGCATGTGAGGGATTTGCGAGGGACTGCTAAGTGTGGATCTCGGTAATTCCTTGCAAAATCGTATACCATAAACACGTATGTGAGGGATTTGCGAGTGACTGCTTAGTGGATCTTGGTAATCCCTCACAAAATCGTATACCCAAAACACTACTTTGCTATGTAATTGCAAGGTTTAGATCATTTGCGAGGTTTTTGCTAGGCAACCCTCGTAAATACCTCGCAATAAATCCTAAATAAATGAAAATTTGTGTTATATTTCTTCTTGTTTTATTGTTTTTAGTTCTAATATTAATCATATTAATGTATCTACATGGTATTAATGTGAAAACATATATATGCTATACCAACATAAAATATCACCCACATTGATCCACAAATTAGAGAAGTATAAGATATCTTTGTTGGATGCATAGAAGTGGTGGAACTAGGTGAATTTTTATTATCTGATGAAGTTCGTAGATTATAATGAGGATAATGAACTTTATAATGAATCTGAATAAATTGTAAAGGTGTTTTGTTGTGTTTTTGTCCATAATTATATATATATATATATATATATATATATATATATATATATATATATATATATTACGATGGTTTTCCTACATAATTGCGAGGTCCAACTTATTTGCAAGGCATTTGTGAGGTCTTCGCGAGGAGTCGTAACTAATCCCTCGCAAAATAGCGACAAATTTGTGACATTCCGGTTTGCGGAGAGGTTTAAAAGAATTGATTTGGCCACCTATGTCACAAAAGTGCAATTATATTTTCAGACAAGGGTCCTGAGAGAACTCAAGAATTAAGCGTGCTTGAGCTGGAGTAGTCTCAGGATGGGTGACTTTCCGGGAAGTGACTGTCGGAACTATGCGAGTGAGGACAAAACACAGGGAAAGATCATGTGGTGATTTGTAGGGACGGTAACAAGTCTTTAAAGCCTCCCGGACGTAGCAAACCAACCGTCGGATATTGATGGGCTCACGGGCCTAGTGAGAGGACTTGAGACTCATTAAGGAAAGTAGGCCTATGGAATAGGATTAGACATGGATCCCACTGAGAGGTGGTGGTCGGAGCGTTACAGGTGGTATTAGAGCCAAACACAGACGAGTGTGGAGTCGAGTGGGCTCACACCGTCGGGGATGACGGTCTTGGTGCGCAACAAGGACATTGCGATCTGTTAGTGGGGGTTAATTGTGACAACCTGGTTTGTGGAGAGGTTTAAGAGAATTGATTTGGCCATCTATATCATCAAAGTGTACTTTGAGCTCGAGTAGTCTCAGGATTGGTGACCTTCTGGAAAGTGACTGTTGGAATTGTGCGAGTGAGGACAAAACACAGGAAAAGATCATGTGGTGATTTGTAGGGACGGTAACAAGCCTTTAAAGCCTCTCAGACGTAACAAACCGACCGTCAGATATTGATGGGCCCACGGGCCTAGTGAAAGGACGTGAGGCTCATTAAGGAAAGTGGGCCTATGGACTAGGATTGGACATGGAGCCCACTGAGAGGTGGCGGTCGGGGCGTTATAAGTCTTTGAAACCAGGGTGTCACAAATTATCCCCACTAACAGATCGCAACGTCCTCATTGCGCACCAAGGCTGTCAGCCCCGACGGTGTGAGCCCACTTGACTCAACACTTGGCTGAGTTCGGCTCTGATACCACTTGTAACGCTCTGAAACCAGGGTGTCACAAGATTACCGAGCCTTCCCTCGCAAATGCCTCCCAATATTCTCCTAAATATATGAAGATTTTAGTTTTATTTATTCTTGTTTTATTGTTTTCAGCCCTTATGTCAATCATTCTTAATGTTTTTACGTAGTATTTATGTAGAAACACACACACATTTTATATATAGCTTTTATTTTTTTTTCCTAATTATAGAAAGATTTATTGTTTTATTCCTGGTTTTGTATTGCGATGTATTTGCGAGGGAGACTAGCAAAGCCATTGCAATAGTTTCTACGGAAGTGCGAGGCTACATAAGTTTATATATACACGGAAGCCCTAGTTTGAGCAAGCTCAAACCAAGCCGCAACCAAAACCCTAAAATTAAAAAAATTTGAATACATACCTCAAACTTAATAGGAAATTTGAACTCCATACTAAATCTTTTAAGTCTTTGAAATGTACCTTATGTGTTGAACTAAATGACTATTTTGTCCTCAGTACAAATTCAATTAAACTAAATACAATATAAGTAAATTAATTTATTTGAAAAAATATTTTTAAAACTATTGTGTAAACTAGATATTCGGAATTTTGCTGAATTGTTTTTTAAAAAATGATGAATTAATTTATTATTTATAATATTAATCAATAACTAAAATATTAAATTAAGATAAATAATTAAAACATGCCCTTAATTAATAATTAATTAAACATTAAAAAAATAAACAAGAAATAATTAAACTCATCATTGTTAGAAAATTATTTTTAAAAATCACTGCTTATAGTTTAGATATTGATTTATTTTTTTATAATGATGAAGTAGTTTATCGTGGAAAATATTAATCAATAGATAAAATTAAAATTCAGATAAAAAAATAAAAAGTGATTTTATAAAACATAAACAATATAAAAATGACAAAATCACATTTCTAATTCACTAATAATTCTTCAAATTTTTTCATTTAGTAAATTTTTTATTAAAATAATTATATATTTTAATTTATTTTGAAAATTGTTAACTTTAATAAAATAATAAAAATATGAACTTTTAGAAAATAAATCAACAGTTCAAAAAAATCGACTATGTAACAAATCAATTAATAAAATAATAAATCAATGATGGAAAAATAAGAATAAATTGACTTTTTAATATAAGTCATAAAAAATATAAATCAGCAGGAATAAAATATAAGTCGACAGTTCAAAAAGTCAATCATATTAATTAGTCAACTTAAAATGAAATAAGTCTACTTAGACTAATAAATCGACGGGAAAAAAAATATAAGTCATAAACAAAACAAATAAATCAACATCATCAAAAGTTGACTATGTAAAAGAATAATCAAACAAAAAAAAGTCAACAATTTTAAAATAAATCGATGGAAAAATAAATAAGTCGACAAAAATTAAACTTAAGTCAACCATTCAAATTATCGACCTTATTAATAAATCAATGTAGAATGTAATAAGTCAACAATAAATAAACAAATCAACAGATAACAAATATAAATCGATGAACAAGAAAATAAGTCACTTGTTAAAAAATCGACTATGTTATAAGTCCACTAACCATAACATAAGTCAACTGTTTAAATATAAGTCGTTTACGAAGATAATTAAGTCAACAGAAGTGAAAAACAAAATAATTGTTCAAAAAGTCGACATTATAAATAAATCAACATTGATAAAATAAGTCTAAAACAAAATAAATTTAAATCTAAATAATATCAACAAAAATATTTAAATTATTTTTTTTAAGATCATTAATTGATTGATGTAATCATTATTTAAAATATAATAAATAATTTTCGTTATAATTTTAAATTATTAAATAATTTATTCCAAATTTAACAATTTTTAAAAGTAATTTATTTTTAAAATTGATTTATTTTTAAATATAAATTAAAATTTTATTGTTTTAATTTAATTGTTAACATTGTTTAATAATAAGGGTATTTCTGTCCATTTCCCTTTCCAAATGTGTAGTTTTCAAATAACTATAATATTAAGTGTAATTCTTAAATTTCTTAAATTTAGTATACTTTTAAAATTGTCCCCCTAAAATTCTATCTTCTTCTTTCTTCTTCTCCGGTTAACCTCTCACCGTTTCTGGTAAATTGTTACATTATTTCTTCTTTCTTCTTTTTCTCCGGTTAACCTTTCGACGTTTCCGGTAAACCCTAAGTTTTTTTCCTCTTTCTTCTTCTTCTTCGGTTCATTCGATTCTTCTTCTCCTTCATCTCCGGTAAATCTGAGATTGTCTCTACCAGATCTGTGTATTTAAAAAGGTATAGACATGTCTTCATGCGATTTACAGTTTTATTTGTTCGATTTAAGTTTTTTTATTTTGCTTAAAACCAATTGATCTGTGGTTTATTCTACCGGATCTGTGTATTTAAGTTTTCCGATAAACCCTAAGTTTTTATTGTATGTTTGGTCTCATACTCTTTTTCTTTCTTGTAGATGTTTTCTGGGAACGACTACACATGGTTCCTCTCTCAGACTAATACTCCAAGTCCATGCAATGGTGGTGCTCGAGGAACCTCATCGGGGGTTCAGGATTCTCGACATGCAACCTCACAGCATAGGCCTCCAGCAACTGCTTCATATCCACCCATTGGTGCGCCTCCAACCGCTGCTGCATCTCAATCCATTGGTGCGGCTGCAACCGCTTCTGCATCTCAATCCATTGGTGCGGCTGCAGCCACTCCTACATCTCCAGCATCTACTTCTTTGCTTCAACATCTATACAATATGACATTGGAGGAGTTACTCGAGAGTCTCGGTCGTCAACAGCTAACAAGATTAGATCCAAACCGCCCTCCTGAAACTGATTAATCTCTGGTAAGAAATTCATTAAACTAATTAATTTTAAATTTGAAATTTTAATTCTCGGTTCAATTTTAAACTGATTACATCCAATCTCTTTATTCTTTTTTCCCTAGGTTTTCTGAAGATGGGAGCGTTGTAGTCATTGTCCGAAGCATCTTTGAAAGAGATTTCAAAGAGCCTCATGCCAAGGATACGGATGCCAGAGCGGGTCGTAGATCGATGGTATGAAGTGTTTTGATTTAACTTATGTAGCATTACATATATATATTGATCGATGGTACCATTACTTATATATATATTGTTTTCTTTTTTACAAGCAAACATATAACTGGGACTGTTCTATAAACGGTAGAGTTAGGCTTGAGTTTGAAAAAAAGTTGAAGGAGCGGATGTGTGATCAAGTGAGTCCGTGGAAGGGAAAGTGGAGGGATAATGGTGATTCTGAATTCTAACAATTACTTCTTTACTATTCTTTTTTTCTTACTAATTAATAACCTTTTTCCTTTGTTTTAGTCTGAGCAGACTGGTGAAAGCACTCCGGATTACCTATGTATCCTCGAAGAGACTCACAGTAAACCCGATGGGAGTTTTGTCGATGAAAAGTCGGAGTCCATCTACAATGAAGTGTGATTGAAGATACAAGAGGTTGAATCTCAACTTTGTTCAGGGGATAACATGGAAAGTTCTACTTCTGGTGGGTTGTCTATTCATACCAAGAACAAAATTTATGCCGAGGTAAACTTCTAACTTATTTGTGTTGTTGCCTTATTGTGTTGTGTTTTTGTTGGATGTTGTAAGTTTTTCTTGTGTTTTTGTTGGATGTTATAAGTTTTTTCTTTTGTTAGTTTGTGTTGTTGTTTTCTGTTTGTCATATGATATGTTAAGGATTGGTCTAATTGTAATGTGTGTTTGTAGGATATGTTAGATTTGTGTTGTTGTGTCTGTTCTAGGACCTGAAGCTTGTATGTTGGTTGTTGGGTCTTTCTTTCATATGACTATGATAGTAATTGTTTGATTGTATTGCTGACAGGTTGCGCCGAAGAAGAAAAACAGAATTTATGGAGTTGGTTCTTTGAAAAATGAAGCATCTTCAGCCCATTTTGGTCCATCGCCTCTGCCTACTGATGATTCGGTTGTTCTTGCTTAGAAGCTTGCTGTCGCTGAAGCTACTCTCGCAACTTAAGCCAAAACTCTGGCAATTCAAGCCACTCAACTACAAGCCAATGCAGAAAAAAATGCATAGCTATGATGCATACTTTGACTACCTTGTTGTGAAGGATCCTGAGTTTGCTGCTATGTTTGGAGGCAGAACTCCGACGAGGACTGAACATGACTGCAATCCAACCATACCAGAGATAGGAGACGACACTGGCACCGGCACCGGCACTGGCACAGACACATGAACCAGAACCGGAACTGGAACCTCTGTATCACAAGCTTTTTAACTTTTAATTTTTTTTTGAACTTGGTTTTTTGAACATGGTTTGTAAGACAATTCTTTGTTGGTAATCAAATATTTCTTTTCTATTTATATATATGTTTGAATTATTTTCTATTTCTATTTATAAAGAAATAATGTTAAAATATAAACATGTAAATATCAAAATGAAAAAAAAAAGCCAAAATCCGTAGCAAATTTATGCTATGGATTTACGATAAATACAAAATTACTACTAATTTGCGAGGAAATATATCATTGGGTTTATGATATTATTAAATACTTTGCGATGGAAAAAATGTCGCAAAAGTCTTGCAAATCTGAGAGGGATTTACGACATATTTTGCAAGAAAGTTGCAACGAATATTGTACATCGAAATTTGTGTGTTTGTTGCGAGGGAAATATATTGTACATCGCAAGTTCTATGTTTGTCAATTTGTGAGACATGTATTGTGATCCGTTACTATTACCGTTTTGCGAGGGATGAGCGACAAATCTTGCCGTCGCAATTGGCGTATATTCTTGTAGTGCTTGTGTTTCAAGTCTATTGGATTACTGTTCACCAAAACGAAAGGTCTGCTGGATTACTACTTTAACAATCATGACAATAAGTTATCCATTACTTCAACCTATCGATTGGATTCTGAATAGTTTTATATAAATTGAGATTTAGAAGTCTTAACTGTTTGCTAAGATGGTATTGGATGTTTTAAGGGTTAATGTTGTAAATAACTTTTTTAAATAAATAAAACTAAAGACATAACATAAAATATACTTAAAAAATGTTAATATAGATAATAAATTTATTTATTTTAATTAATAATGAGTGAGATTAATATACTTTACCGTCGCTTACTTAATTTTTGCTAATTTCGTTGCAGCCTATAACACCAAAATCAAATTTTAATTAGCTTGAGCTTGAAACAACTCTTGGAAGTACTTGATGTAATCATTCGGTTAATAATATACTACCAAGAATTTCACTGTTCCCTTGTGTTTTTGAAGTCTATTGGATTACTGTTCACCAAAACAAAAGGTCTGTTTGGTTACTACTCTAACAATCATGACTATAAGTTTTCCATTACATCAACCTATCGATTCCATTCTGAATGGTTTTATATAAATTGAGATTTATACGTCTTAACTGTTTTGCTAAGATTGCATTGGATGTTGTAAAGATATATATGAATTCATTGTAAGAAAATTACGTTAAAGCGAGAGTTTGTTTTGATCATTGAAGTTAAAGACAGATTATTTTTCTTTATTTGGATAATAGCAAGTAGAAGGGGTAAACAATCTAGGGATCGATGACCTTCTTCTACGATCACATAGAAAACTTGGAAATAGTAGAAGCTAGCTCAAGACTCTAGCATTTATTTGTCACATACACGACAATTATTGAAAAAAGGGAAAACAACAACACATAGTTCGTGGATATGCTTGTTAGGCAGTTCCAACTTCATTGGATGATCCCTTGGTACATAACTTAGAACATGCGTCGGTGCATTGTACAACTGCTCCATTCACAATTTCACTTGCATCTAATTCACAGAAATAATATTAGAATTAATTGATTTTCATTTGCTCCAAAAGTCTAATAATAATAATAATAATATTAAAGAGTTTTTGTGTTACCGAAATTCTGGAGAGTAGTTAAGGTACCACACACAGAGGATGCACAACCCAGCTTGCAATATTCGTTGACAGCATCACCTTAAATAAAAATAAAATAAAATAAAATATTTAGAACTTGCATAAAAATCTTGGTCCAACATTTAAAAAAAATATAACTTAATGAAACAACAAAAAAAAAGATGAAATTACCAGAGTTTTCAAGAATGTCATGTATATATCCTGGAGGACATATTGTCCCCTTAATAATTTTGCATCCACAAATTTTTGCACAAGTTTCCCTAGAAGTAGTTCCAACAAGACGGCATGCATTGTAACAGTTTCTAGCAGTTGTGTTCGGGCAGCAACTCTTTGCCTCGACTTGAATCTCTGCCATGACAAAACTTATTATGAGCACACTTAGAATCAAAGTTTTGCCTTCCATCTTTCAATTGATCAGTTGTTTGATTGCACAATGTATATGTGGAGGGTTATAAGCTTGTATTGATGAAATGGTGATGAGACAAAGCTCATTTAAATACTAGTTGGTCTCATTTAGGAACCACAAACGTCGTTTGCTACACTTATCATCACATTCTCTGTAGACTTTGTATGTACACGCTGCGTGTATCAAACCTTATCTTAATGGCAATCGAATTCACACTAAGGATAGTTTAAATCTTATTCTTCTTTTTCTTTTTGGTTAATCAGAAAAAGAATAACAAACCTATTAAAGTTTTGTGTTACTTGATATATTTGAATCAGGATACTTAACTTAATAGGGATTAGGGAGTCACTATTCCGTATTAGTTTTGCTGGCTATATATATTATGTATGTTCGTGCTAAATGTGTAATTATGATGACGTTCTAATAATTAGCTTTATAACTAATTATATACGTATGAGTAGAGAGTTTATATTATGAGTATTCTGTCAATAAAGTTTTCTGTTTCTTTATTTAGAGGCTGTTATTGGAGATGTGATTTCTAATTATATACGTCTGAGTCGAGAGAGTTTATATTATGAGTATTCTGTCAATAAAGTTTTGTGTTTCTTTATTTAATTTTTTTTTATTGTGGTTGTAGAAATTTCTAGTTATAAGTTATTAACAAATATCTTCTAGTTATGTCTAGCTGTGGCAAATTAAAAAATGAAACAAAAATCCAAATAGTTTGTTACAACGTGTTTTGTGTTTATTTTTGTTTTTAACAACTCTTTTGTTTTGATTCCTTTTTTTTTTTGAATATTACGTTGGGACCAAATGAAGGCTTTGTTGCCATGATTTGATTATTTACATTGAATCTCTATTATATTATTTAAGCAACCCTTTAAACAAATAACTCTATTTTCTGTAATATATTACACAAAATACCACTGTATTAAATTACAAAATATACTAACAAAATCTTAATATTAATTTGTTGTAACCAGAAAATGGTTACCCATAAAAATAGCAATTGAATGATTGGAATAAAATTTACAATATAAAAATAAAATGAGCCCATAAATAAATAGAGTAACTGTTTAAAAAGTATAAAAGAAAAAAATAATAAAGTAAAAACCTAATCAGCCACCTTTCACGAAACGAACCCAACTACATATTCTCACTCAATAATACAAAAGAAAATAATATCTCACACATTAGTTGATAATACAAAAGAAAATAATTATTGATTTCATTATTCATTAGCTCAAAATTAATGGTAATCTCTTATCTCTAAATACTTATTTAAGTAATGTTGTTAAAGTTTAACCTTACTATCATATGATATACTACAAAAAAAATGTCATTATATTTTAATTAATTTAATAACTAACAAAATAAAAAATTATATTAGTTTATAAAATAATATAACAATATTTTTGAAATTATTTAATAAAATTACTTAACAGATTCTATTTATTATTTCAGAAATCTTAGGAAACAATAACAACTATTTAGAACAATTATAAAAACTTAATTTTATTTATAAAACTAAGATTAAATATTTGCATATCTAAATTGTTTAATAATGATAGATATATATTAAAACTAAGACTAAACATTGCTTATATTTTAAAAATATCTCCATATACTTATTTAAGCAATGTTGTTAGAATTTTAACCAGTTTTGATGTGGTATATTACGAAAATGATATTGTATTTTAGTTAATCTAATTACTAACAAAAGAAAAGTTTATATTTGTTTATAAAAGAATAAAACAATATTTTCAAAATTATTTAATGAAATTATTTAACAGATTCTTTTTATTGTTTCAGAAATCTTAGGAAACTATAACAAACTATTTAATTGGCTAAAACTTTTTTTTATACATAATATTCACTATGTAAACAATACTGAATTCATAATGTTGACTATATATATATATATATATATATTTATATATATATAATCTAATTGTAATTTTCACGTATAAAGTTAATATATACTAACATGATATACTACTAACTACAATGGTGTTAATATTAACGCCAATCACGATTGTAAATTTGATATATTAAGATCTCTAAACACCATATCACATCAATTTGTAATACCAAATCACGAGTCAATACATGTTTGATTGGATTTTTTTAGACTTTACCGAATTTATAATTAACGAATTTGATATTGTACCCTAACCAAAATAGTAGTACCGACTACGGTTCGAAATCGGAGTATGAAATTAAGTAAATTAAATATATAGTTTTATAAAATGTATAGAATAAATAAAATTTCTACTATTATTTTGTAAAAATAAATTCAAATTTACGTAAATATTTTCTCACGCTTTAAAGCGTGGGTCATTATCTAGTATTCATTTAAAATTTACGGACTGGTTTATTCATGCTATAGAATATTAACTGTGTTGGGTTTCGGAAGTATAACTTGAGTGGTGTGTTAAAATATTTTAAAAATGTTTCTGCATATTTAGCTTTTGGAATAGTTCATATCAATTTTATTATATTTGACTCTCGGGCTAAATCTTGGGGTTTATGTGCGTTGACCGGAAGGGTCATGTTTATGCTGACTAGGTGTTGGATAAAATGGTTAGGAATGTTATTGTATTATTGATATATTGGTGATTATTGTTATATATATTTTACTGTGAATGTATTGGTTTATTGGTTAGATTGTAATTAAATATTATGGGGTTTTTTTTTATCGTCTTCAAATAGTGCAAATAAATTTATGGGGTATTTAATTATATTATAAGTATTATTAAAAAAAAAATCGGGTCAGGTCGTTTCAGTTTGGTATCATAGTCCTTACAGTTCTAGGTTTGGGTTCACTAGGTTTCTGTTGTTGATGTTGTAGATTTGCATGTTTTAATTGATTATGTGAGTTAGTCAATTGTGTGTGGCATGGAATCCTAGAACATCCTATTCGAGCCTTCAATGAGATTCCACGGTAAGATGTGTTATTTGTGTACGGTTTTGAATTGTGTGTTCAGCCTTTTGCTCTTTGTAGTGCTGACGGTTAGAGGTGGAGCTGTTACTGGTCGTGGACGCGGACGTGGTCGTGGTAGGGGCATAGGCCATGTTTCTAGTGGTACCGTGGACCAGAGTGTGATGGTGGAGGGTGTTGGCGAGTCGCATGCATTCTAGGAGGATTCTATGAGTGTGGCCGGTGGTGGTGCTGATAGGACCGTAGGCGCTGAAGGGGTCGTCGGTGTGGGAGGTGTTGGTGTCGGGTTGGCCGGTGGTACTGGAGTTCCGAGTGCAAGAGTTCCAGTAGGTGGAGATGCTGTGATTGCGGACTTGTTGGCGCGGTGCTGGAGCGGTTGCAGGGAGTAGTTGATAACAGGATTTTCACCCAGGGTATCAATTCCCTATGCAGTTGTAGTACAAAGGGTTATCAATCCAAATGGTTGTTATGCTAACAGATGAGATATGATCAGAACTATGCAAGTCAAGCCAAGCAATAAATGGGTTTGATCTAACAATCCTAAAATAATTAAAAGAAATTAAATAAACAAGAACCACACGACCTAAGCCCTCGATGCAAGCATTCGAGTACAGGATCGGATGGGGTGATCGAGTAAACAAAAAGAGTATGAACAACTCGAAGGTGTACACGAAGCTGGTGATCGAGTACCAGTTCGGGTATAGGGTCGAGTTATGAATAAAAATGTAAACAATCAAGATGCGCAAGCTCCTAAGGATGGGATAATTGACTCCTAAGTGTTCCTGACCAGTATGGATGTCTTACATGCTTCAAGCAAATATTTCTTAGACAATGAATCTCTAAAATCTTGTTAAAACACTCTCGTGATAGAAACAATAAACCTTGATCACTCCCCTACCCAACTCTCGTTGGAGAAACATGACCAAGCAGGCAACACAAACCGATTCATTATTGTCAATAAACTCCTTACACATCTAATCTCTTAGGCTAAGTAAGTAAATCACTAGCATTGATTGATTCAAGCATTTCATCTACATCTCTCGATGGTAAAATACCCTAGATCTAATCTCAACCTATCGGTCTGTTGATAGCATTAAGAACACCAATCTAGAAAGAAATTTATAAATCATAAATAATCAAGCTAAGACATCCTAACCGATCAAGAACACATAATTGTCTATCCCATCCATAGAAACTTTGTTTCACTACTCAGATCTCATTGCAAAAAACATAAAAGCATAGATAAACGAAAATTGCATTGTATTGAAAAATAAAATATAAGTGAAGAGTACAGAGTAAAAATCTAAAAGGATAACAAAGAAATATAAAATAAATCCTAACAAAGTAAAAAAAGTGTTTGAGTCGCTCAAAATCTCTCTCAGAAGCTCTCGCTCTCTGTGTTGAGTGTCTACGGCATGCTAGGGTGAGAGGAAGAAGAGGGGGGTTCATATATGTAAACCCCTTTAACCTAGCTTCCCAGTCCTGCCCGAGGTTCTGCTCGATGGGGTGCACGAGGATATGGTCGAGTTGTTCCTCGGGTAGGTCTTTGGCTTGTTCTTCCTTCTCTTGAATCCTCCTCGATCAGGTTGGGGTTCGGACTGTTCTTCCTTCTCAATAGCTCCTTGGGAACATGCTCGGATTTTACCTTATTTCTCCCCATTTTAGGATCTAAAGCAACTGTTTTCATCCAAAATATGCAAATGCAAGAATATAACACCCTAAATGGCCTAAATATGAATTCATACAGTTAATGACCTAAAAATGCTAAGGTTAGGGTATAAACAATGCAAAATATGGACAAAAAAGGATGCTTAAAACATGTAAATTAGAGAGTTATCAGTAGTACCGGCTGAGGCCCAGGTAGAACCGCCAGTGGTGGCGGAGGTGCAGCATCCAGTGGCTGCGGATGTAGGAGCTCATTCTTGTTATGTCAGTATGCAGAGAGAGATGGGCTACATCGGTATTGGGAGGTTTTCGGGTGATTCTGACCCTACCGCTGCAGATGTGTGGAGGGCGAGAGTGGATTGTAACTTCCAGTCTCTCAGATGTCCTCAGGAGTTTTGGGTGGACATAGGGGTCCACAGTCTGATTGGTGATGCTCACATGTGGTAGAGATCAGTGGTAGCTAGGAGGGTGCAGCAGGAGATGACTTAGGTTAACTTCGTGGAGGAGTTCAACCGCAAGTATTTTCCTCAAGGGATGCGGTCTGTGCGGGAGTTGGACGTGGAGTTCAGTCGACTTCTGTTGTATAGAGGCCAGGCAACAGAGTCTGAGGAGACTCAGGTCAGGAGGTTCATGAGGCTGCTTCGTGAGGACTTGAGGGTCCACTGTAAATGGAGGAGTTACGCCACGAGGGCGAAGCTAGTGGAGATCGCAGCTGAGATCGAGGAAGACCTGAGGAAGCAGACCGTGGTGGTTAGCCCAACGGTCCAGGCAGAGGAGATGCCAGAGAAGGTTGTTCCTGTCAGAGGGAGCAAACCGGCGTAGAGACAGAAGAGGAATTCGGAAGACACGTCAGGTATGCAGCAAGGGGCGCGAGGGTGTTTCGGGTGCGGAAGCAGGAATCACAGGTTGGCAGACTGTTCCAAGAAGGATGATCTGCAGGAATATCATCGTTCGTGTTATCATTGTTGAGAGGAGGGGCATATCAAGCCTTTCTGTCCCAAGTGGAGGCAGATGATGGAGGTAGTGGCGCAGCCGAAGGGAGGACCGGGTGCACAACCCAGAGTTTAGTTTAGCTTTTGATTCTTTTTATTTCAGTTATGTATTTTTGGGTTTGGTGTTGTAAACGATTATTGCATTTGAGGTTTTAATAAAATGGAGTTCTTATGGACTTTTGATTTGTGGGGCATGTGGAGAAAGGAAATCGCTCGGGAGTTCTATAAATGAAAAGTTGCCAAAAATAAAAGTTACTAAAAATATAAATTTTTATGTATAGTTAGAACTTGTCTATTTTTGGAAAGGGGAGTGCGAACACCGAAGTGTTTGAGATGCTTTAAAGTGAGGCCTGGAGGTGAACATGGCAGTGGTGATATTCCGGGAGGGAATATGGTGTTGGTAGGACATTGCAATATTCTATGTGGATCACGGGGGGTGGTCCCTGTTGAAGAAATGCTTATAAACGTTATGACTGTTTGCTATAATGGCGGGGGGTCCTGAACAACTCATGAGGAGATGAGGGTTCTCCTAAGGGGACGGGAGGTTCCCTAGATACCGAAAGCTCGAGGGGCTCTGCTCCTGAGAGTGGCAGAGGAGATGGGGGTTCTCCTGGTATCGTGATCTTTAGGGTAACGACCCGAGGGTGAGACGGTATGGCTCGACGATGAGGGGGTCTGAAAGTGTGATCAGTATGGCCTGAAGGTTGCAACCTCAGAGCGGATGAGTTGGGGGCAAAAGTGTCAAGGACGTGGAGATAAGCTCAGTGACCGGATGTGGATTTAGGAGATTGATGGGGGTTTAATCTCAGATTTCCTGTTGTGATCGGATGCAGATCTCGGGGTTGATTGGAGTTCAATCTTGGGGTTTCTGTGTGTTGACGAGGAGGTTCAGGTTTATGCTGGCCAGGGGGGACCAGAGATGTGATGATTGGGAGAGTCTGGTTTGGGTTGACCGATGAGGTCTGGTTTGGGTTGACTGCTGGGGTCTGATTTGTGTTGACCAGTGGGGTCAAGGTGTTTTGGACCAGCGGTGTCGTGGTTGCGGCTGACCGGATGATTGGATGGTGCAAACCGTTGGGACGGTTGTTGCATGAGTTTTGCGTTCGAGTGGCGGTGTTTTGCAGATTCGAGGACGAATTTTTGTTAGAGGGGGAGAATTGTAACATCCGCAAACAAATTGTGGGTTTTGGGAGTGGGTGTCGATTGACACCAAGTCGAGTGTCGATCGACACCATCAATTTTGGTTCGACCGGGTTGATTTGTTTTGGCGATTTGGGCTGGTTTGGTTTAAGTGGGATGTATTTAAGCGGAGAATCGACCAAGTCGAGGGTTTTAGTGGGTTTGTGAGTTTAGAGGTTTTTGGATTTTTCTTGGCTGTCTGGGTGAGATCTGTTGTTGTGGATGGGAATGTTGTTGCTGGGAACGAAGGAGAAGTTTCTTAAGGTGTTGGAGTCATCGTTTTTGAGCCAGATCTTACTGCAAAAGAGGTGAGTGCATGACCATGGCTGATCTAAGCCAGAGATCTCTTTTCTTTTGATTGTTTTGTGTTGTTGTGGTGTTTTTCTTGTTTGTGTTGGATGCTATAGGGTTCCTTTAGTTTCATGTGCCCTTTGGGCGAGTTTTGGAACGGATTGGAGGTGGTTAGAATTGTAAATTCGATGATCAGCTTTAAGTAGAACGGTCTACGGAGTCGTTGTCGATCGACACCAGGTGGGTGTCAGTCAACACCAAGTAGGGGTCAGTGTCGGTCGACACCAAGTAGGGGTCAGTGTCGATCGACACCAACTTGTCTGACGCTTGTTTTTTCCTGGTTTGTTATGTTGTTTGTGTTGCTTAACATTGGAATCTCAGTTGCTTATGTGTATAGCCTAGTGGATGGGAGGATTGCCTCGCTAAGTACTTGTGATAATACTTACGCATCTCAATTGCTGTTTGCGTTGTGAAGGTATGTTATGTGGAATCATGGCGATGAGGAGGAGGATGATCTAGGGTCTCGGTTATTGTGTTATGGTTATGTTAGTGATGATAGAACCTTGGATAGAGTTATGCTAGGTTGTTGGATAGAATGGTTAGGAATGTTATTGTATTGATGATATATTGTTGATTATTGTTATATGTATTCCGCTGTGCATGTTATTGGTTTACTGGTTTGGTTGTAATTAAATATTATAGGGTATTTAATTATATTATTTATATTATTAAAAAAAAATTGGTCGAGTCGTTTCAAGAGTCCTATACTCCTAACCCCTATCATGAGCTGCAGCCATTGCGTGAGTGCAGGGGAGTTTTATTTTCTGAAACTCCAAGCAGGTGCATATTTTATCTTCCAATGATACAAGATACTGCACCCTTTCCTTTGTAATAACCTCGAAAACCCACATTCCAACAGCCAAAACAGTCATACATAATCCTCCCTTGAAACGCTTAATAACTCCCTTTCAACTACTACTAGAATATCACCGCTCTTGCAATTTTTTTCTTCCTCGCCTCAAACCGCCTTGCTAGCATTTTCCTTATAAACTCTAGCAAAGCAACCACTGGGCTCCCCCAAGCAGGAATCAAGGCGTTGTTCCAGGATTATGCAGTATTTGATGACATCAAACTAAACCTCTCTCCTTTAAAATGCGCCCTGCTCCAGTTCTCAACCCCTATCTCTTCCAACAAATTCCAGCACGATCGGTTCCTTCGTTCTATCCTTTCATACTCAGTCTCGAAATCCTTCACTCTGAACATGTTGCATGCTCTCCATACCAGTGAAAGTAATCTACTTTTTTCAAATACTTTGCTTTCACATCTCTTCTGATGTGTACTAGACAGGCCCCGTGATGTGCCTCTAAGAACACATCCAAGATAGCTTTCAAGATGGACTGATTCTGATCAGAAACAAATGACAAATCAGCTCCATCCTTCACTATTTCAGCTAGTTGTGTCATAAACTATGTCCATGAATCATCGTTCTCACTATCCACTACAACGAAAGCCACGGGAAGATATGGAAATTTGCATCCTAACAACTTGCTGTAAGCAGACAACCCCTATACATTCCAAACAGGTGTGTCCCGTTAACCACCACTTGAAGCTGTCTTCACCGGCCTCATCTATCTCTGTTTCCAAACAATACAGTGTCCCTGGATTGGCAAGCTGAAGCACATGGAGATACACGGGCAACAGTAGATAACTATTCTCCTTAGTCCTTTCCGTTGTCACAACTGCCAATTCTTTCGTTTTCCATGCCTTCCAGTATGTAACTTGGACGTTGTGTTCATTCAAAACACAATCTGGCAAGTCTCTCCGACATACATACCGTCGTCCTCCTTACTCAAGTCGACATGTGCTGCCTTGGCGTCCATCTCATCATCCCCGAACATAGGATCAAGGTCCTCATATCCATAAATATTTGTCATGGTTATCCTCTTCTCAAAACTCTCCCTCAGCTCCCTCATCTCATCTTTTTTTTCTCCACTTCCACTTCTCATCACGAATTTTCTCTGCCTTTTTGCCTTTCTTGATGGCGGTTAGTCAACAAAAACATCATCGTTGTCTTCATTATCCTCATATCTACATGGGTCTGTCACAGCTTCATCATCCTCTTGTTCACTCCCTCCATATCTACTATAATCAGGTTATGTCACTTTTCCAATATCCTCTCCACTCTCCCTGTTTTCATCTTCTAATCCCATATATGATTTCACAATCAACATGCTATCATCAACTGCTTCCACATACTTCAGCAGCACATCATCACTCAATGGAGAACAACGAACTTCATCACATCCTCTAATAACATTCTCATCTGCCACATCATGTCTAAGTAGGACGTCTCTACTCAGATCTCCTACTCCTAAAACATTCCCTCTGTCCTCACTTGAAACTCTTAAATCAGTTCTTACACCCTATCCTGCTACTCTGCAATTTTTTTCACTCACAACTGATATCAGCCCTGCAAAGAACCCTACTTCCACTACACCTTTTGATGATTTCTCATGTTCAACCACCGTTCGAACAGCTGCACTTGAATTAGAAGGTGGTTGTAGCCCTGAAACCTTCACCCCCACACCACTGTCATGTACCGAGCCACAAATCTGCCCATCAATGTTTCTGAAACAAACAAATAGATTAATGGTTTTATCTTCCAGAGTAAGCGATTTGAAACACCTGAACTCTCTCTTGTCTCTAATTACTTTTGGTGCAGTAGCAATACCATTCATCTGCGCTAGTCTGTCCTCAAACAAATAGCTTAACTATATAGGACATATTGAGCTAACACCTCCGTACATCTGACGAATTATTTCAACTAATCCTTCAAACATCTTAAAGACGCCAACCTAGCACACCTTCCTTGTAGTTTGGTGTCCATCTTGAATTCCCATCCCAACTTGCTATCCAGTATCCACATTCCGGGTTGAACGACAACTGTATCATCCACTACAATCACAGCACACTTTCTCGTGTGAGTACACAACCCATAAACAAAAGAAATAAAAGATATAAGGTCATTCGAGAAATTGATGAGGAGACAGGTAGTGTGTGTGTTATTGTCAACGTTTTCAACCCCCTTCTCTTCAAGATGGTTGTGCCTTTTGAATCAGGTGATGAGGTTGTAGTTACTCTAGAGTATGATAAACTAAATGGTTATTGTGATAATTGCTTTCGGCTTACTCATGAGGAGAGAGAATGTCCAGAGCACAACAAGGATAATGGGAGTCATGGTGTTGAGTTTCAAGCAGATAAAAGAGGGGTTCAGCGTCATCAAGGCATGGGGAAACAGGGTGTGTTTCACAATGATGGTGGTTGGGAGAAGCCTCGGAAATATGTAAAGAGAGCCTTGGTTTTTCAAGCTTATGGGTCTTCTGCTGGGGAGGGTGGTTCCGGTTCTCACCAACAGGAGAGATATCATGGTTCAGCCTGGGAGCAGAGAAGATAGTATGGTGCGGTTGCAATGGGGTTGGGAGGTAAATGCGGCGCTCAGACTGTTCCTGGGGATCAGATGGGGCAGGTTCCTTCCTTTCCACTGAATCGAAAGGGATCTGGATCAGGTTGGCCTAAGCCTTTATATAAGGCTAAATCTGGTCAGAAGGATAAGAGGATGCAAGAGGGTTCTGGTGTTGGTTCTCAACGAGATACAATGATGGAGGGTTCTCCTCAACACAGGGATGATAAGTCTTTGGTAGGATCAGATTTTGATGAAGCAAATGATGATTTATTAGAGGAGGGTGATGCTCCAGATGGTAATCTTCATGAGGAGGGTGAGGTCGCGATAGAGCAGGATACTGAGTTGGAGGAGGGTATGGGGTCGGGTTGTAATGTTTCAAACGAGGCTAATCCGGAAGGTATCTCTACATCTTCTCTCCCGATTGTTTTGGATGTGAGTGGTGTCAGTTCTGCTATGAGAGAGGTTACTTTAGGTCACAAAATGGATGACGCTCTCGGTCTAGGAAATTAGTTAACAAAACCTGTTTTGTCTTTAGCATCTCCTGGCAAATGTTTGCTTGCTAAAGCTCTATCTAAACCTGCAGGTGATGGTCAAAAACAGAAGGTGATGGGGAAACAAGGGTCCAAGACAGTGGATGGTCAACCAGCTGGTGGCAGTCGATCAATTAAGAAGGGGATGGTGGCTCTCCCGAAACCACCGGCGCGAACGTGAAAATCATGAGTTGGAACTGTCAGGGCATTGGGGCAGACCTGACAGAGGAGTATTTGGGAGACTTGTGGAAGACGCATCATCCTGATGTTTTATTTTTATCAGAAACAAAAAAAATGTTATTCTTATTTACAAAAGTTTCAATTAAGTTTGGTTATGATAATTTGTATACGGTTGACCCTTGCGGTTCCCGTGGTGGTTTGGCTGTTTTCTATATGAATGAAATAAAATTTTCTATTCTATTTTGATAGTAATCGTTTAATTGATGCGCAAGCCTATTTTGGACAACAATTGGTTTATCTATCTTTTGTTTATGGGGATCCCGTTCCTCAAAATAGACAGGAGGTATGGGATAAGTTAGTTGATATTGGTTCATACAGAATTGATCCATGGTTTATGATTGGTGATTTTAATGAATTGGTTGGGAACCATGAGAAATCAGGAGGGGTTATGCGGTCAGCCTCTACTTTTGCGCCAAGTGGTTTGATGTCGTTTAGATCAAGCCTTAGGTAATGAAGACTGACATTGTCTTTTTCCTCATTCAAAGGTTGACTATTTATAAATGATTGGTTTTGATCATTGTTCTATTCTGGCAACTTGTTTAAAAACGAACTTACAGAGGCAACGACAGTTTCGTTTTGATAAGCGGTGGTTGCGGAGAGACGGTCTGTCTGGAGCAGTGGAGTTTGGGTGGAATCGCACTAAGAACTTTCAAATTCCGGTTTTCGTGGATAAATTAAAGAATTGTCGAAATTCAATTTCATGGTGGAGGAAAAACAATGTTTGTACAGGGCCTACGGTTATTTCCTCCTTCAAGGCGGCTTTGCAGAAGGCGAAGATAGATGACTTGATTTATCAGGAGGAAATTTGTAGCATAGAGCGAAAATTGAAGGAGGCTTATCGGGATGAGGAAGTATATTGGCAGAAGAAAAATAGGAAGTTATGGTTACGGGTTGGCAACAAAAATATTAAATACTTTCATGCTTCCACGAAACATCGGAGGATAAGGAATAGGATTACTGGTTTATATGGACCCGATGACATCTGGACCGAGTCGGATTCGGGTATGGAGGATATTGCATCGCACTATTTTGTGAACCTCTTTAAACGGTCTGATGTGCGGGGTATCACACAGATGCTTCAGGAGGTTCCTTCTTTGATCACAGACAATATGAATAGGAGTCTAACCAGGGAAATCACGGAATCAGAGGTTTGCAAGGCTTTGTTTGCTATGCATCCCGAGAAGACACCAGGTCCTGATGGGATGACAGCAATGTTTTTCCGGAGATTCTGGTCCACTATTAAAGGAGATTTGGTAGCTTTGGTGAAGGAATTTTTCCGCACTGACCGGTTTGATCCTCGGTTAAACGAATAGAATATATGACTCATTCCTAAGAAGGAAATGGCTCAACGGATGACAGAATTTAGGCCAATTAGCCGTTGTAATGTGTGTTATAAGATTATTTCTAAAGTACTATGTTTCAGACTCAAGCGGTTTCTCCCATCCCTTGTTTCTGAAACCCAATCGGCTTTCGTTTCTGGACGTTTAATTACATATAATATTCTGGTGGCTCAGGAAATGTTTCATGGCTTAAATACCAATCCACGATGTAAATCGTAGTTTTTGGCTTTCAAGACGGATATGAGCAAGGCATACAACCGTGTTGAGTGGGATTTTTTGGAAGCGGTAATGGTTAAGATGGGTTTTGATAGAAAATGGATTTCCTGGATTATGTGGTGTGTTTCTTCCGCCTGGTATCAAGTCCTTCTAAATGACCAACCTAGAGGTTATATCAAACCACAGAGGGGTCTACGTCAGGGGGATCCTTTATCTCCTTATCTGTTTATATTGTGTACGGAGGTCTTAATTGCCAATTAAGAAGGCTGAAAGAGAGCACAGGATATCGGGTATCAAGATAGCTCGGGATTGTCCCACCATTTCACATTTGTTTTTTGCTGATGATAGCTTGTTCTTCTGTAAGGCAGAGACTGCTGAATGTAGTACGGTTATGGATATTATCGGAGATTATGGGAAAGCGTCGTGGCAGGAGGTAAATTTGGAGAAATTATCCATCATGTTTGGCAAAAAAGTACCCCCTGAAGTAAGGACTCAGATAAAAGCTGTAATGGGTATCTCCAACGAGGGTGGTATGGGTTCGTATTTGGGTATTCCGAAGAATCTCCAGGGTTCAAAAACTAAGGTTTTCAGATACATTAATGACCGTTTGGATGATCGTGTGAATGGTTGGTCTACAAAGTTTTATCGAAGGGTGGGAAGGAAGTTATGATTAAATCGGTAGCTCTGGCTCTCCCAACCTATGTTATGTCTTGTTACAAGTTGCCAATGGAGTTAACGCACTTAACGAATGCTATCTCAAAATTTTGGTGGAAGTCTAATGATAAGGCACGGGTTTGCACTGAGTCGCTTGGGATAGGTTGTGAAGGCAATTTGGGCTTTCGTGCTCTGGAACAATTCAATGATGCAATGTTGGCCAAACAGTATTGGCGGTTAATTCATAATCCATCGTCTCTGATGGCTTGAGTATTGCGAGGTAGATATTTTCAAAAGAAACATCCTCTACAGGCTAAGAAGCCTTATTCCCCTTCGTTTGCTTGGCGGAGTATCTTCTCAACTAAGAGTTTGGTGGAACATGGATCTCGGTGGGCGATTGGGTCGGGATGTAACGTCTCGGTGTGGCGAGATCCGTGGATTCCGGATATTCAGCCGAGACCAGCAAATGGTCGAGGTCGGCAATTACATCCCAATCTAATGGTCAACCATTTGATTAATCCATCTACGAAGGAGTGGCATATGCCAATCCTAGAGGAGTTTCTGGATCCGGCAGATATACAAATCATTTTATCTATGGAGATTAGTAAATCCTTTAAACCGGATAAACTGATCTGGCATTATACTAAATCTGGGAAATATTCGGTTAAATCTGGTTACCGGCTCGCTCGTGATTTAATAAGAGAGGTAGAATATGGGCCGACGTGCACACCTCTTAGGGCTCCCCCAAAGATCCAGCAGTTTTTTTGGCAGATTGCTTCCGGCTCCCTCCCTGTGTTGGAACGCTTGGCTCATCAGGGTGTCCGGTGTGATCCTCTATGTACAAGATGTGGCTCGGAGGTGGAAACTATCAATCATGCTCTTTTTTAGTGTCCTCGATTGCGTTGGATTTGGGATTTGTCCCTGTTAGATTTATGCATTGATGGATTCCCCTTTGGTTCTCTTTATTCAAATCTTGATTTCCTTTTACGGGCGTCGTCCCAGTCGGCTGTCTCGGATATTAGTTCTCGCCTACCATGGATTGTTTGGTCTATCTGGAAAGATAGGAATAAAAAAGTATATCAGGGTATTGAGACAGAACCGGATGATGTTCTTATTCAGGTTGCTATTGATAAGGTATTATGGGAGGAAGCCAGATCCTCCTTTTCAACCCTTTCTGATCTTTTAACCTTGGAGGTCCGGATCCCTGCTCCCCAGTGTTAGATCGATGGATCTTGGAAGGCATCAGATCCTTTGGAAGGATTAGGTTGGTGGTTCTGTAATAGCGAGGATGTAACGTTGTTATTGGGAGCACGGAGTCAGCGTCGCGGTCCTTCACCTCTTCATTCGGAGCTTCAAGCATTGGTTTGGGCGATGGCTTCCATTTTAGCATGTGGCGTTGACTGTCAGATTTTTGAGATGGATTGTGGTGAATTACTAGCGATGGTGCAATCCCCTGATAATTGGCCCGTTTTCTCCAATCTGCTAGATGAGTTCAGTTTACTTCGGTCCTCCTTTCCTTCCTTCATGCTTTCGAGGATAATATTTGGGCTGACTGTCTTGCTCGCTCTTCGAGATCGTTAATTTCAGCAACTTCTTTTGTAAACTATTTTCTTCCGTTTTGTACTACCAACCTTGAAGTTATTTTTAAATTAATGTTTGGTTGACAAAAAAAATATATATATATAAGATCATTAATCTATTTTACTTACCTTCCATTCTTTATTAATCTTGATTAATCTCCTTTTCATTTCACACCTTTTCCGACTGTAACCTATGCTTTTTTTTTATTCCCTTATACATCTCTCTAAAGTTTTGCATCATTAATTCTTACACTATAGCACTACATTTTACAAATCAACCTCGATCACCAAACAATGTAACATCTTTACCCTATTTCATCATAGATCCCTTTTATTAATTGGGCCTTCATATATTTTAAAGGCACAAGAGCTTTCCAAATCCTTTCCTCACAATTATGAGTCATCGACTCTTGCCCCCTCTACATCTCACTAATAAAAACCCCTAACTGTAATTTCCACCTAACACTTTCTCTCTCTTTACATTTCACCCACGCACTCACATCCACTCACACCCTCTCACACCACCCAATTATCAAATTGTAAATAGTATATGTAATAAATCTCATATTAAAATTTCAAAACGTACTAATTCCAACTTTCCCATATATATATATACTAGAATTTGTACCTATACATGCGTGGAATTTTAAAATATTTCTTATCAATATAAATTGTTGAGTTCAAATATAATCATTCCAAATTTTGATTATAAATCTGTATAAATACTAAACTTACTTTACTCAGTGATATACAATATATATATTTTTGAAGATAATAATTATTTGTTATATCAATTTGCGATTTTATGTAAAAATTTTATCAATAAGAATCATTGAATATAAATATAATTTGAAGATTAAAAGATAAATCTATATAAATACCATACTTATTTTACTAATCTATATATAACATATATTGTCTAGTGTCACAATAATATTGTCGACAATCTTTTGACCTGTTATCTTTAAAAGAGTTCATTCCATACTCATATCCCATGAAAACATAATTTTAAAAGTCCTAACGTCAATGTCGATCGTTGACCTAAAATTATAGCTCCAGTTGTTAAAAGCATTTGATAATATATGTTATATTTGTTATATATGTTATATATCATGTTATAAAATTGTAGCTCCAGTTGATAATATACCTTATGAGATATGCTACACAAATCACATGCCACTTTTTATAATGGTTTACATATCATTTTTTCTATATTTCCTGACTATTTATTTTGTTTTTTAGATAGATTATTTTTTCAAAATTCTTTTTCATAGTTTTCCCAAAAAAAAGTGTGCCCCTTATAATGTCTTTGTTTTAGATCAAAACTTTTAAGTTAAGTTAAGTAATTAATCTTTTCTTTTTTATAAGTGAAATTTAATAATAAATCTTTATGGTATATGTTTCTTAGAAACTAATGTTTCACTTCAATTTTATTTTCATGTTTAGATTTTTATAAATACAATTACATAACTATTTTTTCTACTCCACCATACTTTAAAATCTTACTTACATTCTAAAACTCATTAACCCATTCTAAATTTTAGAATATAATCATTTTTAGTTATATTTTTAATAATAACATTATTACTAAAACAAATTCATTTATTTTACTTAATTCATTTTTAGATAGTTATTATTTTATTATTTACTAAAAAATAATATTATTGTTTATACTTGTGACAACCTGTCCCATGGACCCCACTAGCCTCCGCTAGCTTGCCCCCATAGGCTCCAAGCTGGCCCTGCAGGGCATCGATCCTAACCTCTCACTGTGGACATCCAAATCCACCAGTAGGTTATTGGTGCGTCAGGCGTTCCTCGAACCCTGGTCCCCACCCTTTAACAACCTTCTCACAGGATAAGCTGTCACCAAGTATGGATATCCACAGTGAGGGGTTAGGATCGATATCCTGCAGGGCCAGCTTGGGGCCTATGGGGGCAAGCTAGCAGTGGGCTAGTGGGGTCAACGGGACGGGTTGTCACAATACTATTTTTAAATTTAATTAATTTTAAATAATTTATTTTTATTTATTTTTTATTATTATTAATATAAGTAATAAATATGCAATGAATGAATATTAAAAATAGTATTTTTTAATGCAAAAAAGAAGTTGATTAGGTAGATGCTGACGTGGAGGAAGGAGAAGTGAGCAAAGTTAACTTTATATATAAACTAGAATTTGTATTCGCGCAAGCACGAGATTTTAATTTAAAACTTTTTCTATTAGTATAAATTCTTGAGCTCGAATATAATCATTCAAAGTTTTGAGGATAAATCTTTATAAATATATGTCAAGTGGTAATATTTGGAAAAATAAACAACATTGATGAGTACTTCAAGACCTTTTTTTTGTCAACTATTGGGTCACAACTGGCCGGCCCATTAGCCAAATTCCTACATTCGTAGGAGTAGAGACTCGATTCCGGGTGTGATGGTGCCATCTACAAATTGATTTACCTCCTGCCACTGCACTAAGGTCACTTCACTACTTCAAGACCTTTTATCATTAAAAAAATTTATTTTTTATTCATATTTCATTAAAACATTTTTTAAAGTTTTGATGATCGATTGTGGATCTAATTGTATGTATTTTTTTATGATTAGATGTTGATACTATCATAACATTATTCTGTATAAATTTGAATATACCAAATCTCATGAATATTAGTTAGTGTAAAGGTAAAATATAATATCATATCGTTATAACATCTTTACCGAGCGTGCTTTACCCATTGAAGTAATTGCAACGTACCATAAACGACCAATTCATGAATGGGTCTATCTTATCCCACTTTTCATGATTATATGGCAAAATGGTTAAACCCGACTTGGAATCTAATAATCTATTTAATAATGTATGTCATTTATTTTTCTACAAATTAATTCGTTTCACACAATTAATGAGATATCAGAGATTTTAAGTTAGGCATGTGTAATCTATATATACATTTTCAGAAACATTTATAGAATAAATCCTGGACTTCCAACTTATTAACAAGACTGCCACGGGGTAAAAAAGTCGGATCGGGTCAAAGAAAACAGGTGGAACTTTTACGGGTCGTGTAAACAGTAAACCTAATGAAAATTTTATCTTCTTTTGCGGTCATCGTTGTTAAAACCATTTGCAGAGATTTTCTTCTTTGTGCTTCTTTTCTCCGAGATTTACTTCCATCATCATGAGAGAGTATCATTGTTGCAAAAAATAATTATAGGAGAAGGTCATCAAAGGTATTTAGATAAAATATTAAAGAGATAACTGGATATATCTTCAAATAGAGAATTGGTTTAGCCAATGAATTGGGGGAGAAAGGGGAAGACGAGATCTGAGATTTGGAATCAGAAGAGTAAATTAGGGATTCAGACATGAACGAAGCTGGAAAGAAGCAACCAGCTCCTGAGACAAGGTATGGCGAGGAGAAAAATAAAAAGAGAGATAAGAAGAGGAAGAAGAAGAGTGATGATTTTAACAATTTTTTATGGTTCCATGAACAAGATAAAGATGGTAACTCTCTTTTTCTTAGTAGAATTTAAATTGAGGTGACTTTGCAATGTACGTCTTGGGTTTAATTGGTGTCACTGTTTTTTTTTCATCTCTATGAATTAGGCAAGAAGAGAATAATTTGATCAACTTCCTGCAGAAAACCGGGACTCTTGCGAAGTATGTGATAGTCTCCAAACATTATTCCATGTTCATTGCAACGTTTTGCAAGGAACTAACAATTGTCTTTGGCTTGGTGTTGTTGGTATGTGTTGCTCTTTTTAGGATAGAAAGTAGAGATGCTATCTTTCGTTATGTTTACCAGTGCTCTTGGTACAGGCGACAGGAGCAGACTCTGTGTATTGATGACATACGACATTGTCCTGGTAAGTTAAAGTTTTGTTCTGAAACGTTACGATTTTTAGATGTAGGCGTGTTATTATTTAGTTTTGTTTCATACTCAATCCAAACCGCCTATCAATCCCTTTTGGTTAATTTCGTTTCATATTTGCTCTTAGGCCTGGGCATAAAAACCGTACCCGAATACCCAACCCGGAACCCGACCCGAAAAACCGGGTTCGGGTTGGGTTCGGGTTTGCCTATAAAACCCTATTGGGTTCTATTTTCTAATACCCGTGGGTTCGGGTTAGGGTCGGGTAATACCCGATACCCGTTTGGGTACCCAATAAACCCGAACATATAAATATATTTATAATATTTATCATTAATATAATGCAATTACCCTAAAGTTATGATTATAATTTTGAATATTTCATTTAGTTTTATACCTAAATATCAAAAATAATCAAAATATCTAAAATATATTGTCACATAAGTCAAACTTTAACTAAATTTATTTAAATTTTATTAATTTTAATTATATTTTTTCGGGTACCCGGTAGTTCGGATACTAATTGGGTTCTGAAAATTGTAACCCAAACCAACCCGAACCCGGTACTACCCGAACCGAACCGAACCCAAACATAGTAAAATACCCGAATGGGTTCTATTTTCTATTACCCATTAACCCGAACCCGAACGGGTAATACCCGAACCCAAACGGGTAACCCGAATGCCCAGCTCTATTTGCTCTGTAATTTGCTAAAAATTTGTGGTTTCCTCTATATATGCTGCCTTGGTTTGCAACAGGAGCTTCTTTTATCCCGGATTGCATATACATGAGAGACGCCGACTTGCAACATTGAGTTCTTCTTCTACTTTTTGACCTCTCATATTAGTTTGTTGTAGAAAATAATATCAGTATATATTAAATGTGCCAGTGTGTTGCATCGTTAGCAAGGCCTCACATCTATTGCCATGGCAAGTATGTGATTAGGTATAAAACCAAAAATTATGTTAATTGGTTTGGAGGAATTGACGTTATTAGATAAAACAAATGTTTTAGTAAATTTGTTTAAGATCAAATCTGGAAACCTGTTAATTGGTGCTCATGTGGTAAGTTTTATTCATCTTTTAGCATTGACATCTTTCCATTTGATTTTGAGAGATTGAGGATCTTAAACAAAGCCATTAACTTCTAATGCTCATACTATGAATTTACGATTCATACATAAAGTAGAGAGATGCTGGGTAATTGTCTTCATAACTTTCATAATGAAAGTTTCATTTAGGTGGTCAGTGTGCGTTTACATATCATATCATTTTCAATCTCAAGTAATAATATAGAAACACAAATATCTAACCATTATTTCTCTGTCTTTTGTTTTTAATGGGTCGCAAACTGACCAATAGGGAGTGAGACCATATGTGATAGAGCAGATCTTGGTTTTCTATATAATGGCCCTGAGAAAAGTTTTTTGGTCGTTTTCAATCATATGAGACTGCTTGCCTTAGTGCCTGCGTGAACACCGGTTTCCCGCGGGTCTCAGGCGTATAAGGATAAGAAGAAGACGAAGGGATAGAGGAATCAGTAAGAGACATATCGAATCGATGAGATTAAGAAGAATTAGAGAAGAAGAAAGGAAGAGATAATGTGTCGGTTTTAGTTTTTTTTTGGGTAAATAACCTTTATCTTATGTACTTTTTTGGTGTCTTATACTAAGCATTGTCATTTTTCCTTTTTTAAATAACCACCAATTTGGTTTCTCCATTATAATCTTCATTTGGTAATATATAATTTGGTAATTTATAATAAATTGTGTGATAACAATTGACAAATTTTTCCAGCAATTTTATGAAAAGGATGAATGTTTTATATTTGATCTAAGAATTTACTCCATATTTTAAACTATGTATATAAATTATAGTTAAAATTAGTGATAAATTAATAAAAATTAAATTTTGATAAATTAATATATTTACTTGGTCCCATTTTTTTTTTATGGTTATGCTTAAGAATCGGTAAATTAATAACTCTATAAATTAACTTTATACAGTATACACTTTTAAAAAAATGATGAATATGTTTTATACTTACCAAAAGTGAGAGATGCTCTAGATAACATATTATATGCACATATTTTTAATCAATTAATTAAAGTTTATAAAAGTAAACAATTAGTATAATTCATATAAAAAACTAACTTACTTTTATTTTCATTGCACACATAAACTAAATATACTAAAGTGTTAGGTTATTTATATATGAAACTAACAAAAATAGAAAGCCATTTATATTGTACTGATATTATTAAAAAACTATAATATAATTAAAATACTACTATCTCTACAGTGAAAACTAAAAAAAACACTTCTCGACAATTTAAATATTTAAGAAACTATATGATATTATTTTCTATATTATAAAAAATACACGATATACACCTAAAACATAGAAATGGACACTACGTAATATATAGATGCAAAATACTGTACTTTTACAAAATACAAAAATTAGTTACATATATATAGTTAATCTACCAAACAAAATACATTTTGCATTTTTAAAAAATAAATTTAGCCCCGCGGTGTACCGCGGGTGAATATCTAGTTGTGTATTATTATCTTTTAAGTTTTACTAATTTATTTTCAAACAATTTTAACGATAATTTTTTGTCATTATTGATGATGCACTCCTTTTGACATCTACTTTTTTCACCTTCTATTGGCTCACATATAACACATATTAGACTGTAAAATGATTTTCAAGATATATTAGAACTATTTTCTCTTTAATTACTATCTTTCAACACTCAAATTTAGATTAGAAGTATTTGATTCAATTTATGAAATATCAAATTTGTTTTCCTCTTTGATCATATTATAAAATAATATTTCACTTTTAATTTTATTTTTCCTGTTTAAAATTTTATAAATACAATTACAGATTTTTTTATATTCTACCATAATTTTAAATTTCACTTCCATTCTAAAACTCAATAATACACAATTACATAAAAAAATTATCCTACCATAAGTTTAAATTTTACTTCCATTCTAAAACTCAATAATACGCAATTACATAATTTTTTTTATTCTATCATAAATTTAAAATTTACTTCCATTCTAAAACTCAATAATACATTTAAAATTTTAAATTATGATAATTTTAGTAGAAAATTTAATTATATTATTACCACTAATAAAAAATTATAGTATTGTTTTCACATTTTATTTATTTTACATAATTATTTATTTATTTAAAATTTCTACTAATTATAATTAACATAAATATGCACTAAAAAAATATTTTAAAGTAAAAATATATATATATTGCTTAGGTGGATGTTTTTGTAGCTAGAAATGATGATATATAATTACAAGATCAATGGAGATTCTAATCATAGTTCTTGTCTTCTTGAGCTAGGAAAATATTTTATTTGTCTCTTATAATTATGTGTCTCAACCATATGATGCATATATATGTAAAAGAACTAAGCATAAACGATACATGAAAGAAAATTAGGTACAAAACGTAATAATATTATTCCAAATTCAATGTTTTACTTCCTATATATCGGGCAGATGCTTTATTCTTTTCTTTATTTTTTTTATTTTTTATTTTTATGGTTGAATAATAAAATTATAGTCTCGTTAATCTCTATTTTGTTTGCTCCCTACTTAATGCTTTTTTGAATTATGATCGAGGGGTAGATGTTCTCTATAGATAGAATATTTGTTTTTGGAACAACATAATTAGCCGTTACAAACTAAACCGTTACACTGGTGACGGAAGATATGAAAGGATGTGTGAAAGTATATAGGAATTGAGAATTTGAATTTGAATGGTATGCGTTGCAACATCGGATGGTGAAACAACATGGTTCGAGGGTTAAGGAGGAGAGAAACGTGTGAAGGTGAAATGTCCTTCTCACCACCATCGCGAAATTTTATCAGGTTGAATCCATAGGATGAAATCTAAACTTTGTATGATTGTTTAAAGGACTTATTATAATCTGTAAGACCCACAAAATTAAAGAAGAGGTGGCTGATGTGGCAGCACCAGGAGTGAGAAAATGTAACTTTATATATATAGATATATAGTTAACCTAAAACTAGATTGGTACTGTGATAAGATTTTGGAGATGAGAACATGTAACAATATATATATATACTAGATGAGGACCCGCCTGATGTATGGGTTTAAAGTTTTATAAATTAAATTAAATTTAATAAAAATATATTAAAAAAATTTGTATGTTATTTATAATTTTATTTTTGTTATAATACACTGATTTATATCCATTTACAAATCTTTTATGTGTTATTATTAAAAGTGTATTTTTTACACCTAAATATACTTTATGTACAAATATATTCTTTATCACCACCTAGAAAATGTCTATATGAACACATTAAGCCAACTATTTTACTTTCACTTCTGCATAGATTTTTAATTACTAAAATTGTTGGCTCAAAAAATATTTTGAATATAAAATATATTACTCCCTCCGTTCTAATTTAGTTGTCGTTTTAGGATTTAATTTTGTTTCATATTAGTTGTCGTTTTAGATTTTCAATGCAGATCTTTGATGAATATTCCAATCTTATCCCTGCTGTTTTAAAGTTTCAACTAATGAAAAAATTATAAAATATATTAATGAAGGGCAAAACATAAAATTTAATAGTTTCCTTAATTTGTGTGCAAAAACCTTAAACGACAGTTAAACTAGAACGGAGGGAGTACATAATATACTAATCAATGATGTATCATTACAATAATGCATGACCACCATGAAGAAAACCTTGGCTCCGCCCTCATCCCTTATGGAGAGAACCTTGCGTCCAACCTCCTCCACCTTCCTCCCTTGGGGAAATAACCTTGCGTCCAACCTTTTCCACTATAGAGAGAACCTCGGCTCTGCCCTCCTCCTGTGTCGAGAGAACATGTTCACGCCTTTTTGCTATCTCAAAATGGCTTGCTCCAACAACCAATGAAAGTTAAAAAAAATTTCTAACGTCACAAAATCTTTTGATAGTAACTAATGTTAAATTTCCCAATGTATTCGTAGAAGCATCTTTGACACACCATGATGTAGCTTTTGTCTCTATAACGCCTCAACCGCCACCTTGCTTAGTGAGTCCATGTCCACTCTCAGTCCATGGGCCCACCTTCCTAAGTGGGCCCTACATCTATTCCCGGCCCGTGGACCCACCCATATTCGATGGCCGTTTGTTACATCTGGGAAGCTTTAAAAACTTGTTTACGACAAATCAACAAATAATATTTTCCTGTGTTTTGTCCTCACTCGCAAAGTTTCGACAATCACTTCCAGAAAGGTCACCGATCATGAAGTTCTATCAGGACCCTTAACCGGAAAAATAAGTGCATTTTGGTGACATATGTGGCCAAATCAATTCTTTTAAACCTTTCCGCAAAGCAGAGTGTCACGGTCTTTGAGCTCCTATGGATCTATCAACAACGATTTATGTTTTTCTAATCTAACTATCTATGTTTTTTGTAAGCTTGTATTTCATTAGCCTATATTGTCTATCTATTATGTTGATGAGCTTCTACTCGTTATCTCCCTTTGGGATTGAATAATTAATGGTAACAATTATGTTTGCGATAAAAAGAAGGGTTTATGACCAACCGTTGAAAAATTAGAAGAAAATTAATTTAACATAATTAAAGAAACAATAGAAAATTATAAGCACAGTAATATATCCCAAATAATTCAAAGATAAAAATATAAAATAAAACAATCGAAAATACTACAATAAAAAAAAAAACAGTATTAGGAAAAAAAAACACATATATTAATATATTTTTTTTGTCAACATAGTATTCTGACCTATTCCCAACTGAAAAAAGTAAAAAGTAGGAGAAAATTTTGGTTTAAAAAATAAGAAAAATTTACCTTCCCATTAAAAAAATTTCTCAATTAAACAAAATTGAAAGCAGTATTTTTGAATAAATTATTTAAATATAAGACAATCTATGTTTATATAAAAGTGAATATTTAAAAAATTTAAAATTAATAATTAACTATATATTTTCCTTAATCTTTTTTCTATTTTTTGTAGAATTAATAACTTAAAATTAAAAATAAGTAAATATTATTATAATTTCGAATTTTATGATATATATATATATATAATCTCCTTATAATTATTTTAAAAAACTTTGTATTTTTTAATAAATTTTGTAATTTTTTTATTTATCTTTTTACATTATTAATATTTTTAAAACAAAATATTTTATTTTTCAAATTTTTCCTTTTAAATATTAATTTTTACATTTGTCAAAATCTGAGATTGATAACTTGACACATGTCAAAATCTTGTTAATGGCTAACTTACAAAACCCAACTTTATATAATAAGATATATATAGTAATGATTAATCATTTTATATTCTAACAGTCTTAAGCATTTTTAACAAATTATCTCCAAAACTCCAAAGATAACAAAAATGGTAATATTTAAAAAGTATCCTTAACTTAAATGCCGTTTTGCTTGCATATTTGGCTCCTCTCGGGCATAAACAGAATTCTTAGCAGCATAACCACCAACCAAACACAAAATAAAAATGTAAGCTAGTAATAAGAAAGCTTTCAAAGAAAATAATGTAATAATAGTATATTTTAATTCGCTATCAGTTGGACATAACAAAAAAATAGAGAAAGAAACCAAAAAAACAACGAAAAGTTTAGGGTGCTTTACAAATTTTCACTAAGCTTGGAACATAAGGGACCATAGATGGGTCACACCCATAGGCCGTAGATTCGCCAAGAACAACTTTTTCGTAGAAATTATTTCCAGTGATGTGAGCAGTGTGGCTGGTGGAAGATCGACCTGTTTTTCTATCAAGAATCACTGCAACCTTTTTCTCCTCGTCAACAAAGAAACTCACAGGACATTTAGTAAAAGAAAAACGAAACCGAAAACGAATGATTGGTTCCACATCAACAGCTAAGAACAAAAAATTCCACGACACTTGATTGGGCTCAATCTTATTACTAATCCATATCTTGACGAGGGGTGCACGATGTTCCTGAAATAACACCACAAGCTGCTCAACTCTGACACTAGAAAAAGTCACAATATCTATAAGGCGAGCATGAAAAGGTAGAGGCAAACGCGGTCCAAATCTCTCCGTTGTGAAATCAAAGGAGAGTAGGAAATCAGGGTGATTTGGTGATATTTTTTCATAAAATGGGAACTTCTCTTGGGCATACCAGTAAGTGTTGCCCTTTAGAGACAAGCCACGATGAGAAGACGGAATACGCCAGTCCGGAGCGAAACCATCGATGACCTTCCACGATGCATTAGAGTTTAATTTGTACATCTCACTCTCACAAATTCGGTTGCCACTCTGGTCGTACCGAGTCACAAATCTCAAAACTTTATGCTTCTTCTCCTTGTCGTATCCAAGAGCGTACACGGTACACCTCATATTTGTGGTAAGAATTGCTTGGTTCGATCCACCTTGTTTGTCCCAAATAAGGGTTCCAAACAACAAGCCGCCCAGGTGAGTCGTCGTCTCTGCCTTTAGAGATGCATAAGAATAAACCGTCGCAGTGAATGACTTGAGATATGTCGACTCCATCTGCATGGAGATTACCTATAAGCTCTATAGAAGATGGAGAGAGGAGATCGACACTCATTAAGGAAACTCTATATTCCAACAACACCACCATCTCAATTAATCCCTTCCTCCTCTGTTTCTTCTTTAGAAGAAGAAAGCTCTCACTTTTCGTTAAGGTGTTCCAACTTTTACAGGTCAATCGCAATTTTCCCAAACATGTCACCGGAACCCTAGAGAGCACCTCCTCCTCTATATCACTTGGAAGATCAGATATATGTGTAAAGACTGCGTGATCCTTTGGTTTGTCATCATCATCATCATCAATCGATATCTCCTTTAACGCCTTGTCAAGAGCGTACTCCATTCCCCAACAAAGCTCCTCAAACACGTAACCTTTACACCACACAAAACGTTAACCACTGTGGATGGAGGCAGGCTCTAGCAAAAGATGAACTAGCTAGGTCAAAACTGCAAGCCAGATAAGATTGGACTTTCCCGGTAAACTAATCTTTTTTATCACGCAAGGTGAACTGAAAACCCTCTACCTGAAAAAGCGTATCCCCTGAGCCCACCCCTTGTATGTTTTTGTTAAGTAAAAAAATTAGTTTAATTAATTTTAACGAATTAGTTTAATTAATTTTACGCTTTTGAAGTTAAATAAAAAAATCTCTTTCTGCGACCTTTACGCAATTCGCAAAGCACGACCTCTCTCTTTCTTCTCCTTCTTCTTGGCGTACAGATCAATACCTAATCGTGACGGTGTGGTTCCTCTAGGGGTTTTGGATCCTGATTGGAATCGGAATTGAAATCGAACCGGCATGAGGCCAATCCTATTACCGGATCCACCCAGTCTATCAACCGGCGTACCTGATATTTTCGAACAAGGCGGACCCCAGAACGTCGTCAGACGCGCCGTCGTCATCGGTAACGGTTTCCCTGGCTCCGAGAATCAGTGTATCGGTCTCGTTCGTGCCCTCGGCTTGGCCGAAAATCACCTACTCTACGTGAGTTTCCGGTTTTTAGCATCTTACTTTCATTTCTTCAACTCTTCCCAACTAATAATTCGATTTATGTAGAAGGGCGTCGTATGCTTTGGTAGTGAGATTGATGATTGCTTTCGGATTTAGGAATTCTTTATGTATTCTACGTTCTTAACTTGTTAGGTCTACACAGGAGTGGGAATTTCTAAATTTTTAGTACTTCTTTAGCATGTACTGTATGTAAATTTTTATGGTAACTAGGAATTGATGGATATGTATATTTGTCAATATCTCAAGTTCTGCAAAATTTAGGGTAAATGATTGAAGAGTTTTGCTAGGTCTTAATAGTAGCATTAGTCCTAGGTAGAGCATGATGCTGCTGCAACTACTGAATTTCATTTAGAAGGAACAGTGGTAGTGGAGTCTTTAATATGCTTTTTGATCAGTTTTGATGCATGCATCAAGACTGTTTTATGTGTCTGGCATCTCGAGTTTCTTTGATCAACAATAGTGTTGACATTCACATACTTTTACTTTTAACATGGTGTTTGTTTTGCTGAGATTGTCTGTTTTTGTCTTGATTCAAGCGAGTGACAAGGCCTAAAGGAGGGCTAAATGAGTGGCTGCATTGGCTTCCAGTTGGGTTTCACAAGAATTTGGACTTTATCCTCAGGCATATTTACCTCTACTCCAGGTTGATGCTTGGATCCAAACAAAGTAAATACATCACATCTGTACCCTCGGAGAATGGTGGTAGTGTAGGTTTGGCCTCTATTCTTGATTCTGATGTGAAGAGCATTGTAAATATGGCTCGTCAAACCTATGAAAAGTATGTAATCTTTCCGAAATTTCTTTGTGGTGCTTGTTCATTTGGACACTATTGCCTTTTTATGAGTTACAAGTAGTACTTAAGCGAATTCAAGCCTGAGTGTATGCCTTTCCTTCCTCCATCTCGAATTTCTGTTTGTCCATGGATTGGGAATCGTATTGCACATGTGGCTAAGTGATTTTATCTTCTTGTCACAGGGAAGGCCCGTTGGTAGTGATTGCATGTGGAAGAGATACAATTTCTATTGCTAGCTCGATAAGGCGTTTGGCTTCTGAAAACGTCTTCGTTGTTCAGGTCTATTACAACCTTTAACCTTTTTGTTATTTTACTAATGATAGCATAGTGGACTTAGAGATACAATTCGAGATAATATTTTTATTTAATGGTAGGAAGAATTTTTGTGTCCTGGTCCTGTGAATTCTAAAATAGTGCTGTTTGGTCTTCATTTTCTAGATACAACATCCTAGATCACATTTAAATAGGTTTGACATGGTGATCACGCCTCGTCATGACTACTACCCTCTAACGCCTGAAGCACAAGAGCAGGTTCCTAAATTCATGCGGAGGTGGATCACTCCACGTGAACCTCCTCAGGATCATGTAGTAAGTACTAAATAGTAGCTACCATGCTGTATGCTCAATTCTTTTCTCCATAATGTTGAAGAAATACAGTAGATTAATCTTTCTTTGGAGATTTCATTTGTAATTACCTTGAATGGACACGCTTTTTTTTCAGGTCTTGACTACAGGAGCTCTACACCAGATCGATTATGCCTTACTCCGTAAAGCAGCTAGTGCCTGGCATGATGAATTTGCTGCTCTTCCAAAGCCGTTAGTTGTGGTCAACATCGGCTGGCCTAGAAGTAGGTTCTGTTTACTCTTTTAAGTTAACTAGAAGGATTTCTTACATTTCCATTATATAACATAACACATGAGCGTTTGAATCTCTTGAATACTGAGCTTTAACCTTTTTGCCATGGATTTGTTTTGTCTTTCTGAACAGGTAACTGTCGGTATGGAGCAGACGTCGCAAAGCAGCTAACAGACTCCATTCTTGATGTCCTTGCTACCTGTGGAAGTGTCAGAATTTCTCTTTCCTACAAAACCCCTGCAAAGGTCTCTTGACACTTTTTTCTTTTTCTACCCACAGTCATAACTGATATTCTTCTTGAGTCTCACCTGGTACTTTACTACGCAAGCAGGTTTCAAGAGTAATCTTCAAAGAACTTGGAGATAACCCAAAAGTTTACATATGGAATGGCCAAGGTACCGACAATCCATAGCAAACTACTGCTTCAGCTTTGTACGTAAGTACAATGCAATGACAAAAGTTTCTTATGGTTGTTAAAATTCTATTTCAGAACCAAATCCGTACATGGGACATCTAGCTTGGGGTGATGCGTTTGTGGTGACAGCAGATTCTGTCAGTCTGATCAGCGAAGCCTGTAGCACCGGGTATGTAATATGCTGAGATATACCTTTTCTTTTTTCCAACAACTTAAAACTACAATCTGTGTATACATTCTCTTCTGCAGAAAACCAGTGTATGTTGTTGGAACCGATCACTGTAAATGGAAGATTGCAGATTTCCAAAAGTCTTTGAGGGAGCGAGGAGTTGTCCGCCCATTTACAGGTTTCGAAGATGTAAGTATCGTTACATTGTAGAGCTATCTTTTCTCCCTTTTTTTCTCCATCTAATGGATTCTTTTTAATATTAGAGAGATATCTGGTAAGAGTTTTGTTATATTCTCTATGTCTTAATTGATTTGGGTTCAATGGTTATTTATAGATGTCGGTAAGTTGGAGTTATCCGCCATTGAATGACACAGCAGAGGCAGCTACAAGAGTACGGCGTGAATTGGCTGCACGCGGATGGAGTTTACGGTCTTGAATTTTATACTCTTCTTTGCTGTAACATTTATTTGCGGAATCAAAATTTGTCCAAAGCTGGAGAAACAGAAGCCTGAGAGAATCAGATGTTGTGCAGAAAGAAAGAAAAGGTGAAGATACCATTTAAAAGGGTCATTTCATTTTAGTTTGCCCTATAAAGTTTTGCTGATAATGTTTTACCAATAGGCCAAATACTAAAAATCTCTGCTACTCTATCGGAGTGGCCTTTGTGATATAAGGAAAGTGGAAAGTTTTTTCACGTTTGTATTGGTTTGTCGATGAGATTTGACCGTTTGAGTGTGTAAAATAAGCAAAAACTTTCAGGCATATAACCTCCTTTGTCTCAAATCGCCACTAATTTGATATATGAGTAAAATGAACATCAGAGGGCTACTTTCCACAAAGATTGAAGAAATAAGACATCTTTTGCTAAGAGAACAAAAATACAAGGTTGTTTTTAAGAAAAGCCAAACAACGCCGTTATGATTTATAACTCACTACTACATCCTCAGTCTTATCAGATGAGTTCAGCTTCTGTTCTCTTCTGCAAATATGTACTGACAATTCACAAACCTGCGGTCTATCTCGGAAGGTCTGTTTATGCTTGTGAACTTTGTAGTTAGTAGTCATCTGGGAAGATGAACTGAAGATCTTGGTTGTCTCTGTACACTTGAACCAGAGCTGCGGCTTTGTATACAAACAAACCAACCATGGCTGGAACTATCTGCAAGTAACAACCATTGTCGAGATTAAAAAGGTTCAAACTTGTCACAAGAACATGTCAAAAGCAAGCGATTAACAGTGAAGTCGAAAGGAACTAAAATCAAAACTTTGTGGAGACACAGATAAACAAAGCTGAAACCTAGCAAACAGAACTTGAAGTTCCTGAAGGATATAGATATAGAAGCTGGATAAAGAATTCGACTTAAGCTCTCGGACGCTAATGTTTGTGTAACACCGACAAGAATATGCAAAAGATCCTCTTCTCTAATGTTATGTGGATAAGGACGGTGAAATTTGTAAGAAGACATACTAAAGATTTTTAATTTTCTGAATTTGTGGTAAGCAATTAGCTTAGAATAGCTACCTGGAAGTCGAACAAGTCATTCTGGAAATACTTGTGTGAGAGTACCCACAAACCATAAATTGCAGCTGGAATCACCAGGCGTGGAGAAGAGAGAGCCATGCCACTGCCCCTGAGGGTCCTCTCTACAAAGTCCTCAAGGTCTTCACTTCTAATTCCAATCCTGAGTTCGGACAATACAAAAGCAAGAGCAATGTGAGTAACAGGAACTATTCCACGGAGAATATGACCAGACTACAGAGTTCTCAAGGTGTATACTTTTTAGACTTTCTCTTCCGGAAGATATCAGGAACTGCTTCACGTGAAACACCATCAGCGTATCCATACAAAAGCTGAAGGTACAAACAACTGCACTGGAATAACATTTGGTTAGGAATACACGAGCAAGCATGTTGCTTAACTTATATAATACAATGTGAGTCAACCAACTAAAATAGACAACAAACCTGAAAAGAACTCCAACTGCATAACTGACCGCAGCCTGTCAGAGATGACACAAACAGATATGATTATATGGTCCATTTAAAGAGACGCAGCAGAGAAAAGTGTATTGTATTGCAACAAAGTAATAAAATGAGACAAAAAATGTGGTCTGAGTGACAGTGACAAAGATACATGTTATGGTTTACTATGAGTTAAGCCAAAAATGCCTCTTAAACACTTTTGTATCTCCATATACCCATTAAATACTATGCTTTTTAGGGATGCTGATTCATATAATAGACCTTGCAAAGAAAGAAAAGAACACCCACAAGAGAGCTTACCTGGGCTGATAAAGCTAGTAAGCAATATCCGCTGCCCCCGGTTCCAATTACAATTGACAAGTACATAAGCTCACGCTTCAGCTACAAAAATAAAGACACAAAAGCAGCAATTCCAAAGTAAGTTCGGTAACTAAACCATACAAATCCACTACGGCCATCACAGACTGAACAACCATTTTCCACTATAGAGCGTTTTGTTGAATGATAAAGATTTGACTGGCAGACTAATTAAGAAACATACTGAAAGGAATAATCATACAGCTTCATATTTCAGCAAGTTAAATTTCTTCCTTCTCTCGCTATCATCCTGTAGTGCCTGCAATCAAAACCCAAAGGGTTATACGCAGCATGATGCTACTGCAATGAGAACTAGAACATTCAAAAATAGATGACCCACCTTAGCTAGAGCTTTCTTGTTTATAGGGGCCGAATCACTTTCCCAACCAATCCATTCTTGGGTTGGTTTAAGTTTCAAGAAACCACTTTCATCATCCTCATCTACGCCATCAATTGAGCTCTCCTGCATATATAATATATAGACATTGATAAAAAAAAAAGTAACAGTTCCAAGTAGAAGATTGTCGCCATGAAAGCACAAACCAACACTTGATTTCAAATGAACATTTGAAAGAAACACATAACATATCTGATTTTACCTGAGTATCAAGTCCAGGAGTTGAAGAGGAAGCTCTATTAGAACTAAGATCAATAGATTCGAGAATGTCCCTTAACCAGAGCCTATCAGAAACCTTAGAAATGAAATCTCCATTCTCTTCTCTGTCTTTCAAGAACATTTGCAACACATCCTCCTCCACTACTAGCTCACTCACTAAAGAACCAAAAACACACCAAAAAGACATGAAATTTCCCACAAAAGCGAAGGAACATCTGAGAAAAAAGCTTCATAGTAGATATAAAACGTAGAGAGAGAGAGAGAGAGATTGTCACCAGAGCGAGAAGCGGCGTTAATGGCGGACAAACGTGCGATATTCTTGTTCGGTGGTTTCCGAAGGTGATACGTCGGAGAAATTCTCACCTGTGGTGGAGGAACAGCGCCGCCGGAAAACCAAGAAGCGGCGGGAATCGAGAGAGTCTCCATGGGGCCTCTGGTTTTGTCCAGAAGAAGAAGAAGCTTATCCTTATTGGTGTTAATGGAGGAGAAACGAAAAGTTACCAAAACGAAGACCCTTTCATTATTGGTCTATTTTACTTTCACCCCTTAATTTACATTTATGACTACTGAGTTCTTTATTTCACCCCGTAACTTTTGTTTTGTCACTTCTGTTAAAGAAATTTTCCTTTTCTCCAATTGTTTCTTTCAGTTTTTGACATTAATAAGTGTGAGGGTGATTTCGTAAATAAAAGAGAGAATAAAGGCCCCATTGTTGCAACAAAGGTTTAACATATAAACTTTGCAGAGGAGGCGTTTGCAAACTCAAAAGAAGCTCAACTCTTTCTCCGCCGTCGTCTTCTTCATCGGAGAATACAGCAAAAGACCTAAAAAGATCACAGAGTAACCAGTTGAGGGAGATGGATAAAGTAAAGATTGAAGAGATTCAGTCCACCGCTAAGAAGCAGCGTATTGCTACTCACACCCATATCAAAGGCCTTGGCCTCGAGGTTCTTCTTCTTCTTCCTCTCTCTCTCTTTGGCTCTTGTAGTATGCTCGTATTGCTCGCAGTTTGCTTGGGTTTAGGGCTTAGTTAGGGTTTTAGGGTTTTTAAAGTTTTATGCTTTTTTAGGGTTTTAAAGCTATTTGCTTTCTTTTGTTACTCTCTGTGACTCTTTTCTGTTCTAGCAAAGCTTTTGCAAAGTCTTGAATTTTGTGGGGATAATGCATCTAGATGTGTTTTAGTAGATTGCAGTATGCTTGTATTGTTCGTAGTTGTTCAGGTTTTGGGTTTAAAGTTGTAGGCTTTTTTAAGATTTTGAAGTTAATTGATTCGTTTGGTATCTTCCTAGACTCTTTTCGGTTCAAGTAATTTCAATACCAATGCATCTAATATGAAATATTGTACCGACGGATGTGTTTAGACCCATACCTTGCCTTGATGGTGCTCTTCTACTTCTGTGGTTCCTTCATTGACTGTATTTTCTCAAGCGTTAGTGTGATCTCTTTCTATAGCTAGTAGCATCAGTTCCGTTGCTAACATTGTGTCTCCTTTTCTAGCCAACCGGTATCCCTATAACATTGGCGGCTGGATTTGTTGGTCAACTTGAGGCTAGAGAGGCAGCTGGTCTTGTAGTGGACATGATTAAGCAGAAGAAAATGGCGGGCGAGGCTCTTTTGCTTGCTGGACCTCCTGGAACCGGCAAAACAGCATTGGCTCTTGGAATTTCCCAAGAGCTGGGAAGTAAGGTAATCTTGGAAGAATTTATTTTGCATATTCTTTATGCGATGTTTCCACATGGCTTCATCAGATACGTTTTATACCATATGAGGCAATTCCATTTTACTTGCAGCTTATGTTATCTGCATTTTTACTTGCCTGCAGGTTCCATTCTGTCCAATGGTTGGATCTGAGGTTTACTCATCAGAGGTTAAGAAAACAGAGGTTCTCATGGAGAACTTTAGACGTGCCATTGGTCTACGTATCAAGGAAACCAAAGAAGTCTATGAAGGAGAGGTGTGATGCTATAAGCGATTTCCTTTTGCTGTGTTCTTATGCAATAGTATGTCTAGCTGTTAGATTTTTTACATGAGTTCTTTGTGTTTTAGGTCACCGAGCTAACACCAGAAGAAACTGAAAGCCTCACTGGCGGCTATGGTAAAAGCATCAGCCATGTTATCATCGCACTCAAGACAGTCAAAGGAACCAAACAATTGAAGTTGGATCCCACTATATACGATGCCTTGATTAAGGAAAAGGTCAGTTCTGTAAATTCTTGGCACGTTTTGGATGGTGTATTTTTCTCTAAGTTTATGCTTATCAATTTAGAATCATGCTTCAAAACCTAGTATTTTCTTAATCTTTTTGGTTTTGTAACTATATCATTCTGTCTGGACAGTTGTGGTTAGTGAAGTTGCTGATTACTTTTTCATTCTGATTGGTTTCTTGTTATATTTTTCGACTCGTAGGTGGCGGTTGGTGATGTTATATATATCGAAGCAAACAGTGGAGCTGTCAAACGAGTAGGTAGAAGTGATGCTTTTGCCACTGAGTTTGATCTGGAAGCAGAAGAATATGTTCCGCTACCCAAAGGAGAGGTTCACAAAAAGAAAGAGATAGTGCAGGTTTACCTTCTAGGACTTCTGCTTAACTCAAGAATTCTCCCTTTTGTGTAGCAGTAATTATCATCTTTGTTGTTTACCTTTCTTTGATTAATGTGTATGTGTGGTTTAGTCTTAGTTCGTATGCTTATTATGCTGTATACTTGTAACTTGTACATTTTTTTATGGTATACTCTAAAATTACCTTCACTGTGGATAGGATGTCACACTCCAAGATCTGGATGCAGCAAATGCTCGACCTCAAGGTGGTCAGGATATACTTTCTCTGATGGGCCAGATGATGAAACCCCGGAAGACTGAGATCACTGATAAGCTTCGGCAAGAAATTAACAAGGTAATTTTCACTAGAACATGGTGGTTGCTTTTTGTTTGAATCTTACTTCTCCTTTGTAATGTCTAATATTATCCTATGGTATCCGTATGCTAATTGCAGGTTGTGAACCGTTATATAGATGAAGGCGTGGCTGAACTTGTTCCAGGTGTCCTATTTATCGATGAGGTATTTTTCTTCATTTCACCATATTTGATCTTGCTTGGGCTCAGGAGCAGTAAGGATAACATTCCTAAATTACAAAACTTCAGGTTCATATGCTTGATATGGAGTGCTTTTCGTACTTAAACCGTGCTCTTGAGAGCTCATTATCTCCGATAGTGATATTTGCAACAAATAGAGGTGTCTGCAACGTAAGGTGAGGAAAAGCGCTAGACCTTTGTTAAAAAAAAAAAAAACCATTTTTGGAAATCTAGTGAGTTTCAGTTAACTGTGATTTACTTTATTTGCAGAGGAACTGATATGCCCAGTCCCCATGGAGTCCCTATTGACCTGTTGGATCGGTTGGTCATTATCCGGACTCAAATCTATAATCCCTCTGAAATGATACAGGTTAATCAATTGTCATTTAGTCTTTTGGATTTCAATTAATTGACAAGATTCTAATAGATTTGTAATGTCGCCAGATTATAGCCATTCGTGCGCAAGTGGAAGAATTAACTGTGGATGAAGAATGCTTGGTTCTGCTTGGTGACATTGGGCAAAGAACCTCACTAAGGTTTGAGACTAAACAATCATCATTGCTTCTTTGATGCAAGAGTTTTTTCTGTCTTTAATCTAAAAAACCTTTCAATTTCAGGCATGCGGTGCAGCTTCTTTCTCCTGCCAGCATCGTAGCGAAAATGAATGGACGTGACAATATTTGCAAGGTACATATTTTTACTTGCGAGTCTTAGAACAATAAAGCAAATACAAAAAATAAGAGTGTTATGTTGTTAATACCCTTGGTTCTTAATTTTTGGCAGGCTGATATAGAGGAAGTAACATCACTCTACCTGGATGCCAAATCTTCAGCAAAGCTATTGCATGAGCAACAAGAAAAATACATCTCATGAGAACAAACACTAATCATCGAACATTTCATTAAAACATTGTCAAAAATTTCTGCGAGTTCTTCGTTTTAACTTTTTTTTTGTAATGCTATGACATGGAAAACTCTAGCTAATCCAATGGGGTACAACTGGTTTTCTGAATTCGTAATGTTTGTGTGTCATTTCTAGTATGAAGTTTCTTAGTTTATAAATTTTTTGTTTGTGGTGCTAACTAATGAATACTTAGACATCAATTCTTTGGGCGGTCTCGAGATTTAGGTAAGATCACACTAGTTGGGTTTCTTTAAATTGACTTCGAACAAACTCTTCAAAACGAACAAAGTTGTACTCCCCTCTGTAACAGAGGGAGTTTATATATAATAGCAAATTCACTTTTGAGGATTAATTTTTATCTAACGGATGAGATTGTTTCTATTATCTCATCTAACGGTTTAAAAATATTAATGATCCTAGCAGTTGCAAATTTTTTTTCAATAATCGTGTTTCTTCGTCGTACTCCCATCTTTTAAAAATCGCACCTATTAAACCATTTGTTAATGATATCAAAAGTTGCAATGTTTTGGTCCAACAATTGTGTTGCTTCGTTGCACCCCCAGTTTTCTATGTTGGCACCTATTAGTTTTCACATCCTTTTGTTTTACACCTCTTTGCTTATATAAAGTTGCAATGTTTTGTTCTAACAATTGTGTTTCTTCGTACCCCTAGCTTTCAATGGTTGCACTTATTAGTTTTTGCACCTTTTTGTTTCACACTTTTGTTTCACACATTTTTGTTTTCACATCTTTATGTTTTTATATATATATAGATTTTTATGGATTTTGAAAAGAATTTTTATTATTTAAGTATTATTAATGATCTCACAATTTGTTAATGATCTCAAAAGTTTCAAAGACTCGATCCAACAATTGTGTTTCTTCGTCGCATCCCAACTTTCCATGTAGGAACACGTTAGTTTTCACACCTTTTTGTTTTACACCTCTTTGTTTATATAAAGTTGCATTGTTTTGATCCAACAATTGTGTTTTTTCGTCGTATCCCTTGATTTCAATGTTTGCACTTGTTAGTTTTTGCATCTTTTTGTTTCACACGTCTTTATTTTCATATTTTTGCATCTTTTCGTCGTACCTCCATCTTCAAAAATCGCACCTATTAATTTTTTTCACATTTTTTCACTCCTCTATGTTTTACACCTCTTTTATATATAAACTTTTATGGAATACAAAAACAAGTTTCGAATTTATTGTCTTCTAAGTATTTTTTAAACTTACAAGTTAATAAATAAAATCATAGATTTATATGTTTATATATCATAGCAAACTCACTTTCAGGGGTCAATTTAAATATAACGGATGAGATTATTTTATTATCTCATCTAACTGTTTAGATCTGTTAATGATCTTAAAAATTGCAATATTTTGATCCAACAATTGTGTTTCTTCGTCGTACTCCCAGCTTTCAATGTTCACATTTGTTAGTTTTCGTACATTTTTGTTTCACACCTCTTTGTTTATATAAAGTTGCAATGTTTTGATCCAACAATTGTGTTTCTTCGTCGTACTCCTAGCTTTCAATGGTTACACTTGTTAGTTTTCACACATTTTTGTTTCACACCTTTTTGTTTTCATACTCTTTATTTTCATATATATACAGATTTTTATGGACTTTGAAAAGAGTTTTTGTTCTTTGAGTATTATTAATGATCTCACCCTTTGTTAATGATCTCAAAGTTGCAAAGTTTTGGTCCAACAATTATGTTTCTTCGTTGCACCCCAGCTTTCCAGGTTGGCACCCGTTAGTTTTCACACCTCTTTGTTTTACGCCTCTTTGTTTATATAAAGTTGCAATGTTTTGATCCAACAATTGTGTTTCTTCGTTGTACCCCCAGCTTTCAATGGTTGCACTTGTTAGTTTTCGCACCTTTTTTGTTTCACATATTTTTGTTTCACACCTCTTTGTTTTCACACTCTTTGCTTTTATATATATACAGATTTTTATGGACTTTGAAAAGAGTTTCTTTTTTTTGAGTATGATTAATTCACTCATCTTTGTTAAAAAATTTGGATTGTTTTATTTATTGATTCATTCATCTAACTTTTGTTTGGTGTCGTTTTCTATCTAACTGTATTGATCACCTCTTTCAAGTATTAATTTAGGTAATTAATTGTGATTTCTAATTTTTCATAGATTTATCTTTTTAGTCAATTTGGTTGGTTGCAGTTACAGCTATGAGCTCTTTCTCTCTTATTCTCTTATTATTTTTTTATAAATTTTGATAGAATAATGATTTAAATTCTATTCTCTTTGAATATCTTTTAAAATTGATTATCTGAGTATGATTCAGTAAACCTAGATTTATATATCTTTAATATTATTCTCTTATTGTCACCAAATCCATTTTTCATTTTTATATGTATAACAAATATTTTATCTAACTAATTTGGTAAATTCATCTTAGTCATTATTTCTGACTTTTATATTATAAAGTTAAAAATTACCAAAAAAATTTCACTCGAAATGTGAAATTAACAATGTTAATCATTTCAAGTTATATTACCGCACGGGCTGACATCCTAGTATTTGTAAAGGAAAGTCTACTTACTACTACCAGAGATTATAAAACTTTGGGATTAGGGTTTTAAGAGGGTGTCCCTGATTCGTACAATAATATAAGACCAAATTTCTACACAATAGAAAACTTTTGGGTTTTTCTGTAAAAACACCTAGCACCGTCGGGAACAGAGAATCTTTTCACTAACGGTGACAAGCTCTGAACCAAAAGACTAGGGTTTTGTTTTGTCTGTGAGAAGGAAGAAAGACGAAGACGGCGATGAATTCGTTAACAGTTGAACAAGTCCTCAAAGAGAAGAAGACCCATGACCCAGATTCCGTAAAGGAACTTAACCTTGGCCACAAAGCTCTCACCGATGTTAGTATTGTTTTTTTTCGAAACTCCTCTGTTCTCCTGAGAAAATGTGATACGAAGGCCCTAATTGGTGTAATTTTATATCCTTTTAGGTGTCTTGTTTGAGCAAATTCAAAAACTTGGAGAAGCTTGACCTTCGTTTCAACAACCTCAAGGATCTTCAGGTTGATTGATAAGCAAAGTTGTGTTTTTTTATTTGTTTTTTTCCAACGTGCTAGTAGCTTATGATGTTCATGTTTCATTGGTTTTAGGGACTCAAGTCTTGTGTGAATTTGAAGTGGCTTTCAGTTGTGGAAAATAAATTGCAAAGCTTAAGTGGAATCGAAGCACTAACTAAGCTTACAGTAAGCTCCAGTAAAATCAATTCTTGTTTTGGTTCTCAATGCTCTTCTACCATCATTGGAACTGATTGTTTCGTTTGCATATGAAGATGTGCATCACTTATCTAAACTGAATTGATTTGTGTGGTGTCTATATTGTATAAGGTGCTAAATGCTGGAAAGAATAAGCTCAAATCCATGAATGAGGTATCTTCTCTTGTCAATTTGGGAGCCTTGATTTTGAACGGTGAGTTCTACAAATGGTTTTGTATTTTGCATCCACGAGTTACTACTACTGAGTACTGATGAGATTACACTTTTCTTGTTTCAGACAATGAAATCTCCTCCATTTGTAAGCTAGATCAACTGAAAGACTTAAACAGTCTCGGTATATGTTCTTACATCAGTTCAACATGTTTTTTTCTTTACATGTTACTCGATTTTTCATCAAGTTAAACTTTGTTGCTTCGTTATGGATGCAGTTCTTTCTAGGAACCCGATCAGTGAAATCGGTGACTCGCTTTCAAAGTCGAAAAAACTCACTAAAGTAAGCTCGAGTTTTCACCTATTTCTAAATCACAACTAAGTCTGGTCCTTGGTCTAATCAATCGCTGGTTTCAGATTTCTTTATCCAACTGCAAGATAAAAGCTATTGGCGCTTCCCTCAAGTCATGCTCTGATTTGAAAGAGCTACGACTCGCCCACAATGAGATTAAGGTGATCTTTCCTTCCATTGATACAATCTACAGGACACACCACAATCTATTGTTTATGTTGTGAATGGTACTTATTTCATATACGCTCAAACTCTTCAGGCTCTTCCGGCTGAACTAGCTGTCAACAAAAGACTACTGAATTTGGATGTGGGAAACAACATGATCACGAAACTCTCTGGTTTAGAGGTATTATGTAATTCAGATAAAAGAAAGCACATCCCCTAGCTTGTGGCAAGTTCTTGCATTGATCTAATAATAAACTGTCAAAATTGTCAGGTTTTGGGGACATTATCTTGCTTACGAAACTTGAATATTCGAGGAAACCTGATCTCGGATAACGATAAGTCAGCTAAGCAGGTAAAAACCATTTTTGCACTTCTGTTTTTTCGGTTGCGATTAGTGTCTCACTGAATGGGGATTTGAAATAAGAATGAGGGAAAATGTTGTAATGTCACAGGTGATAAAGTTGCTCCCCTCTTCAGTGAATGTATTCAACGCTCAACCACTAGATAAAATCTCAAGGAAGGGAAAGCATATCCGGCTTGATACCGATGATGAAACCTTTGATGCTCATCACAACAAATCGACAGAAGAAGAACAATCCAGAGAAGATAGAAAAAGCAAGAAGAGCTCCAAGAGAAACAAGTCAGAAGACGAAGAAGAAGAAGCCAACAATGATAATGATGATCACAAGAGCAAGAAGAAGAAGTCTAAGAGCAACCCACATGTAGATCAAGTTGAAACAGAGAGAAAAGAAGAACCTAAAAAGAAGAATACCTCAAGTAACAAATTTGATGATGATGCTACTGAGAAGAAACAGAAAAAGGCTATTCCAAAGGAGGAACTCGATGCTATCGATGATGCAGAAACCTCTTTCGCAGAAATCTTTGCCCGGGACGATGTGTCAAAGGGTTCTTCTGGAGACAATATTGAGAAGAAGAAGGAGAGAAGCAGCGCGCAAGAGACAGGTCTAGTGAAAGTGATAGAGAACAACAATAGGAATAAGAAGAAGCAAACAGAAAAGAACCAAAGCAAGAAGAGTGTAGTGATTGATCTTCCCATGGAAGTTGAGATCGGGTTGGGAGGAGAGTCAAAGTGGGAATAATACCGGATAAACCGAAGCTCAGGTCGTTCAACACTTTAGAGACAAGGGACAGTTATGTCTTAAAAAAATCCAACGGCTAGGGTGAAGTATTTTGATATATTCTGATATGGTTAAGAAACAAATGTTTAGTGATTTCGATCTCCTTTATAAAATGGTTTTGCAGTTTTGTGAAATGCACTTGGTTTTTAACATATACACTTCAAATTTTGTCATTGAGATTGAGCCATTTAATTTGGAAACAAACAACGGTTAGTGATAAACCACTTGTTACCAAAAGAAGAGACTAAACGAAAGTGCCGTAAAAAGAGAGTTATAGAAAGAGGTCCCACCGAGACTTGAACTCGGGTTACTGGATTCAGAGTCCAATGTCCTGACCACTAGACCATGGGACCATTTTGACCGTGTTCGTTATTAATTATAATTATTGTGTAAATGGTGGGAGAAGAAGTCTCTTTTTCCTTTTATTTAATCCGGACAACAACAGATTGGAAAGAGCAAAGGTTAGCTGAATTTGCAAAAATCATGCTAACATAAGTACATAACCATCCGACGTTATAGGTAAACAACTAGGAGGGCACATGTAGATTTTACATGAATGACCTTACGGTAAAAGGAATTGTTTGCTATAAGAGTGGTTAATACTTGGAATAATTGCAAAAGTGTTGTAGTATGACATTTTTGTCAATTTCTCCATGTGAGTTGCGAGTAGTAGTCAAAGACTCAAAAAAAAAGGATAAAGAGAGCTAAACAGAGTAGGACCTATTTTAATTAGAGCCGTTCATCTTTGTATTATTTTCTTGTATCATCGTAGGGACCCTCTTAGCCTCACATATATATGAATTATTTACTCGTATAATTCTATTTTAAAATCGTTATTATTGAAAAAAAATATATACTGTATAAAATAGTATAGAGTTAAAAGGATTTGATTTGACTGACAGAGAAGGCATCTCTTGGGATGTTCCATAAGTATTTATTATTATTGTACTCAGCATGTGCCTGTCTTTCATATGCCAAACACAAAACTACGAATTTTCTATTCTCACATTTCTTATAATTTCATTTCTTTGCATTGGTTTGGAGTTGTGATTTTTGATTGGATGCTAATAATTTTCTAAGTGTATCTAGGAAATATTAGGTTTGATTAACAATCTAAAAATACTAACAAGTTTTGGAGCTATATAGAGTTCAACATTTTTGATGAAATCTAAGGACATCTCTAAAGCTCTTAAATTTTGAGGTTTTTTTTAACACTACTCAAAATCTTTTTCATATTCTTTTTATACCTATAACTAATATTTCATTAATAATTTTATCTCAAACCCTCATTTATTCATTATTTATTGTGTCAATATAATTATTTAGTTATGTAGAGTTTAGCTTGTTTAGCTAAAATTACTGATAAATATAACAATATACTACTATTTAAAGAAATATACTTAGGTTCACTCTTATTTAAATTCGGAATTTGTGTTAAAAGTTCAAAACTAAAATTTTAAAAATAATTTCCTAACAGGGATTTTCTTTTATTTGAAACTTCACAATCTCTAACCAATATACATTTTTCGCACATGTATCTTGTCTATGCATAAACCACTATATACATGTTTTGTTGAAGAGACAATGTTAGATTTTGACGTAGCATAGAGGTTGAGGCTAGTTTTGATAATGTAGTACGTTGTCTTTATTTGACACTCATATATTTTCCCCCCAAAGAAAAGCCTATCAAGAGTAGGATTGGATCCCGTCTAATCTGATATTGTGATCTAAAAGATGCTACACTCTTTAGAAAGCACTAATTTGAAAAAGATGGATCCCATGATACCTTTTTTTGCAAGTCATTGTTGCATTTATGAGTTAGCGGCAACTAGATTTGTACTTGTTTGATTATGGAAATATTATTTGTGATAAATTAATTCTAAAACAAATTGACGAAATTGGAAAACTTCGGTTCATGAACCCTACAAAACAATTTTTTTTTTACAATGCCCCAATTAGACAACGCACACAAACAAAAACAACTCACTTGTCTACATCTCTCTTTCCTCATCTTCCACATATCTCTCTCTCTTGTCCCAAGAAATAAAACACAATTTCCCAGATTCAAACTTCTTTTTCAACGTCGGAATTAAGATTCTGAGTCTTTCTTCTGATCTTCTTCTTCCTTTTTTCTTTTGTTAACACAGAAAAAGCAAAAGAAGCAAGAAGCAAGAAGCAAGAAAACATCATCCTCTTAACTTTCTCTTTTTGTATTATCTCTCTCTCTCTCTCTCTCTCTCTCTCTCTCTCTCTCTGTCTTTCACTCACTTTATAAAGATTCAAACAAAAAAAAAAAGCAAAATCTTCAAGAAACTGCTTCTGATCTTAAAAAGATGATCAACCTACTCCTCATGACCCATATCTCCTAAAAAGCACCAATCAATTCTTATTTTTAACCCTCTTTCTCATTCTTTTTCTTCTTATATATATAGGGCAAGATTTTGATACAGTTTTGTCTGTTTTATATTATAATAACTATGGAACGGAAGAGAGGTTGTAAGATCAGGAAGAGAGGTGGTTCTTCCTCTTCTTCTTCTTCTATTGCTCGTCAAAACCGTTTGAAACGCGGAATTTTCTCCGGGAAAAGAACAGCTCAAGATGACGGTGGCGGCGATGGCGGCTCAGGAACTCCAGTCAAGTCCATCACCACCGCTAAAACTCCTGTGCTCTTATCTTTCTCCCCGGAAGAACTTCCTCCAGAACATCAGTTTCTGAAAAGCAGCGTCTCCGCGAGAAAGCTAGCCGCGACTCTGTGGGAGATCAACGACGGCACAGACCCTCCTCCTCTTCTAAACTCCAATAAAGACTGCTTGGAAAGCAAGAAACCGTCAAAAAACAGAGCGAAGAGACCAACAGAGTTCTCTTCCATTGATTTCCCGCTAAAATCATCCGATCCGATTTCTCGACTGAGCTCAGAGGTTAGAGTTTGCTTCAGTTTCAAGTTTCCTCTGTTTTTTTTTTCTTTTTTCTCAACTTCCATGTACTGATATTCAAAATCTTACAGAGAATAGATCTCCACGAAGAAGATATAGTTCGTAAAAGATCAACAAATCCTCAGAAGCTAGAACTAATCGAATACATTACCATCGGCACAAACTCGGTATGATTTGCTTACTTAACCAAAAAAAAAACCTTCCTTGAGGAAGAAGAAAGCCTCTGATTAGTTAAATTACAGGTGAAAACTCGTTTTAAGAATGTCAGCGACGGTTTAACGATGTCTAAAGAACTCGTAAAGGTTTTAAAACGTATCGGTGAGCTCGGAGATGATCACAAGACAGCAAACAAACGCATAAACTCTGCTCTGTTATGCGAACTAGACAGAGCAAGATCTTCTTTAAAGCATCTGATGAGTGAATTCGATGCAGAGCAAGATGAGAAGCGGAGATTGATAGAGAGGCTACAAGAAGAAGCGGCGATTGAGAGAAAGCTCCGGCGACAAACGGAGAAGATGAACAGGAGACTAGGGAGAGAGCTAGCGGAGGCTAAAGAAAGAGAGAGGAAGATGAAAGAGGAGATGGAGAGAGAGAAGAGAGCTAAAGACGTTCTTGAAGAGGTTTGCGATGAGCTAGCGAAAGGTATCGGAGATGATAAGAAGGAAATGGAGAAAGAGAGAGAGATGATGCATATAGCTGATGTTTTGAGGGAAGAGAGAGTTCAGATGAAGCTAACGGAGGCGAGGTTTGAGTTCGAGGAGAAACACGCCGCCGTGGAGCGGATAAAGAAGGAGCTCCGGCGGGTTTTTGATGGTGAAGAAGGGAATGTGTCATCGTCGGAGATCCGTAGGGTTTTGGAGATTATTGATGGTTCTGGTTCTGATGATGATGATGAGGAGAGTGATCTTAAGTCGATAGAGTTGAATATGGAGAGTGGAAGTAAGTGGGGTTATGTTGATCGCCGGAGAGAAAGTGGCTCCGGCGATGATCCTGTGGAGAAGAGATCAGTGATCGTTGAGAATGGAGAGAGAGATGAATCATTAAAGACTCTGAGAGATTACATTGTTTCGAATGTGAGATGTATCGGTCCTTCATCGCCGGAGCAGTGGAATCATCGGAATTTACCAAGCTCTGAGTTTGTGTAATCACACTGCCGGCGAGTAAAAAAAAAATTATATATACATAATGATTTATTTGTAATATATTCGATTTAATTTTTGGATTTAATTTCAAAAACAAAATCAAATTACGTTTTTCCTTTTTTGGCCGTTTTTATACAGGCATAATAGTTTTTGGATTTAGTTTCGGAAAACAAAATCGATTCATCGAAATATTACATTTTTATTTGTGTAATTAAATTTTATTATTGTATTTCTATTAGTTGATATGTAAAATTCAATTAGGGAACTTAATTTACGTGCGGTGTTTTAGAGGACAACTCACTAAGAATGGGCTCTTATGCTGGTTACAATTTAGACCGTCATTCAGATGTGGGGAACATGAGAATATCAATCAAATCATGCTCGGATATATACATTGTATATACAACTTCTTTGAATTGGAGGAAATTTATTAAAGACTTTATTTCGTTTTTTTTTGTGGCATTGATGATATACACATGGAAACGTCGGTTTGGTGTAAATTAAATCATAGTACTAATAATTACAACAATTAGTAGACGAATCAAAAGACAATAATGTATTAATGTGATATATAATCGTCTCAAGGAGGGATTAGTTTAAAGGAGCTTAATCAAAAAATGAAACACGACATTTTATCGATTAATTATTGTGTGGACATCGGACAGCATCGTTCCATCTTCCCATGTGATTTTGTCTCACAACTATCCGTTACGTTTCACCCTATTCGTTTTTCCCCTAAAAAATCTACCAAAAAGTTACAAACCCGAAATTAATAAGATGACGAAAGAAACCCAAAAATGACTCTCTTTTTGTTCATCCAAAATATGGCTCTTCTCTTTTGTAATAGGCCAATTCCGCAATTCGTGTGAAAGATAAATGCATATATAACAATTCCTTCACATAATATAACATTTTCGCTTAGAACCATTATCAAATCAAATCGAAACAAGGGTTTTTGGGTGCCAAAAGTTTATCTTCACAAAGCTTTTTTTAACATAGTTGAAGTTTGGGGGATAAATTTATTAACTCGTATAACAAAATTGAAACCTAGCAAATAGTAGTAGAGAGGGAGCATTATTTTGGTGCCACTAGGCTAAACAATTTCTCCCAATGAAACCATTTATTTTATGAGAAATGTCAAATGCTAAAAACATTCGATTAATAGGTAAGATATTTTGTCAGCATGATCTTATCAAGTTCGTGTGTGGTTTATCTCTTTGTCTCCTTTTGTCTCTTGCATAAAATCTTTGATACATTCAATGAATCTTCAAAACACTATTTTGTAGACATTCCAACTAGCAACTGTCAGTGGACAGATCATTTCAACTTTCAAACATGGGCAGACATTTAGTTTTCGGAAATTTGGTTTGAAACCAAATAGAACAATCTTTGGTTAGTTTCAATTCGGCTTGATGCAGTTTTGGTTTGGTTTGTTGGTATTTGATTGGATTATTCATTTAAAGGTTAAGTTATATTAATTGATATCACTTATCTAAAAAGAACTCATCCTTAACACAAGAAACACAAGAATCACTAGTTTTATATGTACACATTTAAAGAACATGGAAACGAACAGAACCACAATTCGAACGAGGATAAGAAGAAAAAAAACTCAATATAACACGTTTTGGATTTGATAATGATTTCAATCAAAAGTCTAACGTACGTTTGTTTGGGTCTTACAAATGTTTATTTATACATCACATAAACTCCATCAAATTATAGAGAGAGTTTGGGTCTTACAAATATGTCTGTTTATTTACTGACGGATTCATCTTTCGTTACCTTTTTAGTCGTCGTCAAGAAGCTGACAGCTTTTCTCGGATGTTCCCTTATGTTCAAGCTAAACACTTCAGGCCTCGAGTAATGCCCAACCACATCGAAATCAAACTTGGCTCTTGCTATGTCCCCAAGATCTGTTCAGAGATTTTAAGGATATGATTGTTTTTTTTTTTTTCTTTTTCTTATGTAAAGAATGAGAAAGGTAAATGATAAACAAGTGTTAGTAATTTACCTAGATCAGCTGTGATAAGACCCTCTCCTTCGTAGTTTGGTCCAGCTAGAACAATTCCCAAAGGTGAAATGATGGAGCTCCCACCGGCGCAGACAACAGAGTCCGGAGTTAAGCTATCTTCTGAACCGGAAAACAAGTAATCCGGTGGAGGAGGATAATCTTTCCGAAGGCAAAATTGGTTAGCCGACAAAACAAAACATCCACCCTCAAGAGCAATGTGAGTCATCGATGCTTGCCAAGTTTCTCTAGCATCAGCAGTAGGTGCACAATAAATCTCAATACCTACAAAAATCAAATCACAACCCCACACATGAATACTTTACAAACTAGTCTGTAAAATACAATACATTGTCCCTATGTAGAAGCTCTAAAGAAGAAAGACTACTAACCTTTGGCATACATTGCGGTTCTTAAAGACGGCATCCTATTTTCCCAACAAATAGCAGCACCGATCTTCCCAATGGGAGTATCGAAAACAGGGATGGTTGATCCATCTCCAAACCCCCAGATGCAACGTTCCAGAGCTGTAGGCATGAGTTTCCTATGCTTACCCAAGAACTCACCTTGTGAATCAAAGAAAAGAACAGTGCAGTATAACGTATAGCCTTCCCTCTCTATCACACCCATCACCAAGAATACTTTATACTTCTTGGCCATTTCCCCCAATCGTTCCACTTCAGGACCTAGATAAAAAGATTCACAGATGTAATCTTAGACACACTTGATGATTCAGAATTTCAGAGTTCTGGAACAATCTCAGTTTCAGATTAATTCAATTTCTTACTACATCATAAACCACAGCAGCTAGCTAAAAATTTCGAACTAATTGACGAATCGATAAGCTAATCGTAGAGATGGAGGACTATGTATATATATACCAGGAACATCAATGGCGGAAGCATGGTATTTGCGAAAGTCATCTCTTCCTTTAGCAGTTCGAGCACCAATCGCCAATTCGAAGCTAGAGCCACGAGGATAACCGCCGATAAAAGCCTCCGGGAACACCACGAGCTGTGAACCATTGTCCGCCGCCTCAGCAAGCAATCTCTCCGCCTTATCTGCAAACAAATCCCGGAAGATAAATAATCTCATCTCATCGCATCAATTAACCAAAGGGGAAACAAAAAATTCAGAAAAAATAAACTCTCAAGTTCCGATGAGAAAAAAAAGGAGAGAAGAGGAACCTAGTGTGGCGGGAGTGTCGTAGAAGACGGTGGAAGCTTGGACGACGGTAGCTCGTACGAAGAGGGAGGAGGAGTCGGCGGCGGTGGACATGTCAACTTCGGGGAAGATTTGATCGACGTTGACAGGAGAAGCCGCCGTGACGAGAGACATTTCTTGCTGACTGGTCATCACACTAGGAGAGAGATAGAGAGAGGAAATGAGTGGATTCTGGTAGTATCTTCTTCTTTGGTTGGTGCCTGGTCAATTAACTCTCTCTCTCTCTTTTTATTTATTTCTTCATTATACTTTTAAAAAGTCAATTTCGTCGTACTGACATTGAAAAAAAAAGAAAGCAATTTTTATAAATACCACTAAAATAAAATACTGATAAAATAGGTTTTTTTCCAACCATACTAATTTTTTCAAAAATATCACTAAAATATATTTTTTCAAAATTACCACAAAATTGATTTAAAATCTTAATACTAAAAATTAATTCATAAATTCTAAATACTAAATACTAAATACTTCACCGTGAAATAAATAGTTCGAGCACTCAGATCCTTAGTTTTGGGCGATACGCTGTTGATTTTAAGCGTTCTGAATCTGTCTATGAAGAGATTATAGCAAGTAAGTGTGAAAATTTTCAATTTTGGGTTTTCTTGTTCCTGTGTTACTTACGCTTATGCTCAGTTTAATTGGGAAAGAAGACTCATTTGGTGTTCTCTATATGCTTTAGAGCTATTGGTACTGTTTCGATTAGTTTTAGAGGAACTTAAAGAAGCCAGATTTGAGTGTTGAATTTATATGCTCTGTTCAGACTTGATCAAGGTGAAGTATTGATTGATAGATAATTCTGTGATTTGTGATTTGTATTCTTGGTGGTGGTCAATTAACTCTCTCTCTCTCTTTATCGTGTTATTTATTTCTTCATTATATTTTTAAAAAGTCAATTTCGTCGTACTGACATTGAAAAATAAGAAAGCAATTTTCATAAATACCACTAAAATAAAATAGGTTTTTTCCAACAATACTAATTTTTTCAAAAATATCACTAAAATATATTTTTTAAAATTACCACAAAATTAATTTAAATTTTAATACTAAAAATTAATTCCTAAATTCTAAATACTAAATACTAAATACTAAACCTTACCTCCTAAGAACTATACCCTAAAACTAAATTTGTCAATTCCAACCTAAAAAAAAAAATCTACACCCTTAAAAATCATATTTTTTTTTTGTGTTTGTGTATTTAAGAAAAAAAACATTTGTGGTATTTTTGAAAAAAAAACTAAAAAATGGTATTTTTGGAAAATAAATTTTTAGTGGCATTTTGAGGAATTCCTCTAAAAAAACAAATTTTGTAAAAGATGCAAATTTATAATGATTAGATTTTTATTTTTTGTTATATATATATATAACTTTATAGAAAAAAAGAAGAAAAAAAAGAAAAAAATATATATATATATATATTACGCGGGTAAATACACATCTTAAAACATTATATATATATATATATCAATAATTTATATAATTTTTAATAAATTTTGTAATTGAGAGCAAAATCAGGCTAATTGTTTTTAAATAAATCATAAATTTTAATACTTTATAAATTTTAGTAATTAAAATTAAAAAATAAGATATTTTCTATCAAAATTTATTAACTATGATTTTTTCTGTGTTTATTTTTTTAATTTTAATTTTTTTATTAAATTTTTACTAAGAAAAATAATTTTAAAGTTATAGAAAATTTTGTACACAAAAAATGTTATATAATATTACTAAATATTTGTGGGTTACTCACTACAACCCATAAATTCAAGCTGAATGGATCAATTATATTAATATATGAACTAAGAGATATCCCGTGCTTTAAGCACGGATCAACATATTTTTAAATAATAATAATATAATAATAAAAATTATTGTTATATATTTTTAAAAAATTACTTGTTTGAGATAATATTTATTTTTAATTATTCTATAATTCTATATATGTCTTTTTAATATTTATAATTTCAGAATATTTTAGTATTTTATTTTTTAGGGTGAGTTACTAGAATATTGCATAAAAGCTTCCTTATTACAAAAGTAACATACAATTGTTTGTTATTACTAGACTAACCCATTGTACCTATACTACCCCTGAAACTAGTGTTGGGAAAAAACGTAATTACAGCTAATGCCATTAGAAAAAAAAAAAAAAAACATTGGAAGTTGGGACTAAGTCTACCTATCCTTTGATGGTAGATTTATACACGTGGACTGATTAAAGGTGTACGTCAGATATTTTTGGTACACTTAGTTGTAGTCTTGGTACACTTATCGGTCACTGTAGATGGTACACTTAGTTGTAGTGTTGGTACACTTATCGGTGGACGTACATGAAATCGATTCGGTAGATTAAGTTGGTAGAGGAATTTCCCTTTGATGATAGACTTTTGTTTTTAGCGCGTGTAGCGGCAAACGTAAAAGGGTGGGAAGATATTTATGATAGACTAATGGCCTGTTGCGACAGATTTTTGCGACAGCCTTCTCTCCTTACAGATATTTTTGGTATACTTGTTTGTTTTTCTGAAATAGTTTTCGGAGTGTGATGGTAGGTTTCTTGTCCGTGGTAGATTTAGTAAGCATTTTTGACAGCTGTAAAGTCTTACCAGAATAACACGAATTTGTTTGAGCTGTCAAAGACAGTCTAGCGTTGCGATAGACTTATTGGAGGTAGATCTAAACACGTTTGCTGTTCTTCCGATATATGGTGTTCATGTAATAACGTTTGTAGCAGATTCATCAATCGTATTCTGTTTGTCGGCCGGAGCAAACGTCTTTTTCCTACTCTGTTTCGTTAATCTTTCCTCTGGGTTCATCCATGGAAGAGCTAGATATCTGTTCGAAAATCTATATAATTCACTTTTTATAGGTTTTTAATTTAGAAATCAGATATTGAGATGGAAATCTATAATAGTTGAGTAAAAAACCCACAAGTGAAACCAAAAAAATAGACATAAGTCGTGAAAAAATAAAGTAAGGCAGGGAAAATTAGGGTTTTCAGTCGTATGTTAGAGATAGAAGACGAGGATATTCTGGTAATTTCGGGTTCATTAAACCTAAAATCGAACGTGTATGTACATATAAACGTGTACGTACATATGAACGCATACGTACATAATGTTCTTGAGATTAGAGTACGTACATAACGTTCTTTTGCTTAGTGTAGGTCCATAAATCCGTTTTAATGAACAATATTATTGTAATTTTGTAGTCATCTTCAACATATCTTCTTCTATAACCCTAGCTAATATTGTCGTTGTTGTTCACCGGAAATGGAACAAGTAAGAGATGTTACTAGAAAAAGTAAGAGATGTTACTAGAACAACCTATGTAATTCGTAATTGTTTATTTATCATATTTTCGAGAGGTAATGAACAATAACCATACAAAATTACATTTTAACTATAGAGGGTAATATTTAGATAACATAAATATATAATATTCAGTTCAACTAGGTACAACTAAATATATATTTAGATTTGCATTTATATTTAAAATATGAAAATGATAATTAAGGTTTATAAGAATTTCTAAAACATATTGAACTATTAAAGAACCATATTTAATCAACAATACAAGAATTTATCACTTTCTAATATATACTATCGTCTTCACATAAAACACTCTTTATAGTATAAGGAAGACTTAGTAAGTGATCACCTCAAATGAAGCAAAAGAGGTGAAACCTAAGTTTTTATGAACATTGTGTTATGAAAACCTTGTATATGCTAATTAATAGTGATAAATCTTTTGGCCAGCTGCTAATTAATAATTTATATTATAGTCTAACTGGAAATACGAAAAAATGCAAAAGGTCAACTATGGATATGAGAGTATAACTGGATAACTATGTACAATTATGTGTATACCAAATAATTTTTTACTAATATCATGTTGTCTTTGGTTCATTTTACCACAGTGTGATGATTTTAAATGAATATTCCGCCGCCAAAATCTATTTTTTATTCGTTTTCACATGATCCATATTGAAATTAAATTTTAATAATTCTAGTACAGTTGCACCAAGTAGTTCAAGTTATACTGAAATTTTCTACCTAAGTGATCTAGTTATACATCACATTCACCCTAAAATTCTATTAATTACAACCAAACAAATCTCTCTCTGTTGCAACTCTTTTATCTTCTGCAAAGGCTCCATCTTCTATTCCTTCTAGTTTCTAAGTAGATATTACAGGATACCTTAAGCAATCATGACTTACAGGATACCTTAAGCAATCATGACTGACCTAAACTTGTGAAACTGACTACACTCAAGTGATAGAATTTACGTTCATACTTAGGACAAAATTTTGAATTTTGAATTATTATGACCAGACGGTCTAAAGTTTACTCTACATAAAAGGTTACCTGAAAACCACATTATATACCAACTTTAAAATATTGTAAAAAGCACTAACAACATAAAATATGTGGCTAATTTTATTAGCACTTGAGAAAAGTAAGGAAAAAAAGGTGAAAATACAGAATGGCAATCATCACCACACCTAAAAAATAGAACTGTCTTTCCAAAAGAACTTAAAACTTGAGATTCAGTCATAAAGAAAAAAAAGCTATAGATCATTTCCAATTCCCCTAGTTTGGTGATTCATTTTTCCTCTGGCAACAAAACTTTTTCATGTGTGCCTCAAATGAACAACATAACCTCACTGTTGCTCTTTCATGGACTCTGAAAATTGTGACATTTTAGAGGTTTTGTTGGTTATTTAAGAGGCAGATGCAGCCACCTTCTTCCTCACAATCCTTTTTTGTCTAGCCTTTGGAGGTGCAGGATCTGAAACTGAGTCCTCTTGCTTCTTCCCAAGTAGCCCTGAGACAATTGCATTCTTTGAGATAAACCATCTTGAAGATGGCTTTGCTACTGCTTCCTCTGAGGGTCGGTTGTATGCCTTTGCCAGCAGATCATCTGACTGCGCCAATGGGTCTGCCTCCACACCTAGCCATGCCTGTCTTGAATTTTCCCCTAATTGAACGTTCATAATCCTGTACCAAATCCATCCATATTTATCAACGTTCTTGATCCACAGATTAAAGGTTTCCTAAGCCCTAAGATAGAGTTTTGCAATACATGCTGATATAACCAAACCATAGATAAAACAAAGATGTTAATACATGCTGATATAGTTTTGCAATACATGTTAATACATGCTGATATAACCAAACAAAGATAGAGTTTTGCAATACATGTTAATACATGTTAATACATGCTGATATAACCAAACAAAGATGATAAAACAAGCAACGACATGCTGATATAACCAAACCATAGATAAAAGAGACATCCTTTAGAGAGAATTTCACCAAACTAGTTCTTAATTCTTGGATTAGGATTGTTATAATGAAAATTCTTGCAAAAAGAGAGAGAGTTGAACCTCAGGGCTGGTCTCAGATATCTTCAGGGTCATATCAAGCTTCCCCTTTTCCAAAGTAACAGCTCCTACGGAACCAAACTTGCCTTTCATCATAAGACACATCTGAGTACTAGCAGAGAAGGAACCAGAGGAAGAAGGGCGTAACTCAACTCCCGTAGGCAATTGTAAGCAGCGCTCGAGACCCGAAACTGAATCATCAACAAGAAAAGAGGAGGAAGCCCTAACGAAGCCACGACGGAGCTTACAAGGCAGATTGGGTAGTGGACGAGGGATAGGTAAACAGGGTTTGAGTGGAGATAAGGGTTTGGGAGCAACGACGCTCTGAAACACCATATGCGACATAGTAGGAACTTAAAAGACATACGTATCAACAAGTGTATCCAACAAAGATGAAATGAGGTTTGAAGTTTCAAGCTTTTTGTTTCAGCAGGAATTTAAAAGTAATGGTACCATTTCCCCAAGTTGGTAGTTTGCACCATTTCCCCAGCTGAAAACCTCTGTAGCCACTACAAAAAAGAAGCAAAAGAATGAACATAACATTTCAGCTTCTCAAAAGTAGTCTAAAAAAGAAGGACCAGAAGAATCATGTTTTCCTTTAAAGGTCAAGGTTGAGAAAAGATTAGTTACCTGAACTCTATTGCTCGCCAATAACCTGAGCTATTGGACCTGAGACCAAATCAACCGGTGTCTGCAGTTTTATGTCTTCTAGAGTAAAAGAAGCACCTGACTCGATGAGTACGCTAGCTACCGTAAGATGTCCAAAATGCAAAGCTCTGTGAAGACTACTCCAACCAGATTCTCCATCCTGATAAGGACATTGTACAATATAGAGCAAGCTCAATTTCCTAAGCATTATGAATACAATATTTGCAACAAACATAGAGACAGAAACCAAATAACTTACTGAAAAGAGACGTAAAATAGATAGGACTAAGTACAAAGAAGAAACAAATACTTAGATATATAAACACACAAATAGAGGAAAGGTCATAAACCTTAGCATCTGGATCAGCGCCAGCTGCAAGAAGTCTACTAATAATAGGAATGTGGTTTCTCCAGATAGCAATATGCAGAGGAGTCAGACCATAGGCATTCCTTAAATTAATATTGCCACTGCTCTTCTTCAGCGTGGTCAGTGCTGAATCCACATCAACCAATGACCCTTCTCGAATAGCAAACCACAAATCTTTCCTAGACCCTGAAAGTGAGCTTTTACGGGGAGTTTGCAAGTTCATATTCTGGGTTTGAGGAGAGACGGACAACTCCATATTTCTAAACGGAAAAAAATCCCACTAAAACCTTAAGAGAATTTGCATTAAATCAATACAGACCCTAAATCTTTGCTCCGTTGAAATCTCTAGGACACCTCAGATCCTGAAATTGCTCCAAATTACATCCGAACCCGTATCTGCGACTATATAGCGACTATATAGAAGCATCAAATTGATAGATAACGTGACCAATTTAGCATCAATCGAGAGCAAATCCAGAATCAGAAAACAAAATTAGGGGTAATAAAAGATTAGTTACCTAAAATTCCGATTTGTTTGCCGCATAAGGTGAAATCGCGGCGGTTGCCCTCCGCCAAGCGTGTAATCGGCGATTAATCGGTCTTGGCGGCCGCGTTTTTGAACACGGAGATGCATTCAACTCGTCACCGACTCATCCCCGACTCATCTAGGAATCGTCACCGACTCGTCTTGGACTCGTCACCGCCATCACCACCATGGCTGACCTTCGATCGAATCCAGAATGGATTCTCTGAAATCAGCTACTCTTCAGAATCACCACCTTAACTCCTTTTGCAGATTTCTCCGGGCATGAATAAAGAGAGATCCAAACACCAACAAGAGTGAATCGCCGGAACCGATGACAAAGCAAGAGGCTTTAGACCCAGCAGCAAAACACGCTCTTCTGAATCTGTTGAATCTGTCTTCACCAGCCATCAAGTTTCCAATCATCCTGATTCACAAACAAAGAAAAAGACCTTCATCCTAAGCCGATTACGGCACCAATAGGGTATGAAGGATTTATTCTTTCTTGCAAGGAAATCAAGCAGTTGATGATCTTCTGAACCTCTGATCTTCATTCTCGGCGTTTGTCTCCTTCACTTGAATCAATTGAAGAGATTTTGTTTCTGCAAAAGGGGAAAACCGAATAAAATAAAAGAAGATAGCCAAAACGGCTAAAACAAAACTCGTACTTAGACGAGAGAGAAGATCCAGACTAAGCTGGATAATATGTTACAACAAAAAAAACCAGATTAAAATCAAAGAGATTTCGATTTTAATCTGAAAGAACTTCCTCTCTCTAAAAGATGCGAGAGAGATAAGAGAGAGAAAGTTAATTATAAATTGTGTGTATCAGATCTGAGTTGTGTGTATCAGATCTCAAGATCAAAAGCATAAAATCTCAAGTTTTTTTTTCAACCAAATTTAATTATAAATGGAATAAAACGTAATAAAACATACAACTCAGATATAGAAGTAATTTGCAAACTTTTATGTATTATTCTAGTAAGACAGAAATCTCAACGTGTTAGTCTAGTAATAAACCTACTTTTATGCAATATTCTAGGTAATTTCCCTATTTTTTATGAATATTACAGTTTTATACTGTTTATTTGTTGTATTTCCATGAATATTTTGTGAAATATGAAGTAGTATATCTCCGTTTTAAAAAAGTCTAATCACAATATATGCAGAAAAAATTCTGCATATTTATTAATCATAAGTATTATATGAAAATTTCAAACAATTTGTAAATAAAATAAAAGAAAGATGATAGGAGGATTATAATTTGAAATCTTAATAAAATCTTCAAAATCTAGTTATTAAAATAATTTATTGTCTACTTGGATATAAAATCTTATTTTTAAAAATTCTGATTGGTTTATATTTTAAAAAACAATATTTAGTAATTTTCGTCCATAACTTTATTAGAGAGAGAAAATATTTTTTAAACTAATAATTATCAGTATTTTTTAAAAATATTAACTGTTAACTTTTATTTTTTATTTTTTTTCAAATACAAATTAGTTTTGATTTGAATAGATTTTTTTTACTTTTCTAGATTTTTTTTATTCTTGACCTGTAAGCATTTTTAATTTTTAATTAATTACATTTATTTTAATTAAATTTTTCTAATGACAATTGAATGTAAAATAGATTTTTTTTACTTTTCTAGATTTTTTTTATTCTTGACCTGTAAGCATTTTTAATTTTTAATTAATTACATTTATTTTAATTAAATTTTTCTAATGACAATTGAATGTAAATTTTTACATATTTTAAAGTTAGTTTAATATTTGTACTTCCCAATTCATATTCCCAATTCATATTCCCAATTCATATAGTAAGATTTGCTAGGTCGGTTGGATTTGCTTGACATGTTTAACAGTCTAGGCCGGTAGGCCCTTAAAAAGAAAAAAAGTAGAAGAACTTGTAAGATTTGAAGTTACACTCTTGTAAAAAGACAAAAATGCTAAATTAACTACTACACATATATATATATATATATATATATATATATATTTAAATGCATGACTTTGAAAAATATATACGGTGGAGCTTGATTAAGGGTATAATAGAATTTTAATTAATATAAAACATATATCACCAAATTTTATCCTATAATGCATATATGAACAAATATTTAATTATGTGTCCTTTATTTTTCCTTTTTTTATTTTCATTGTATCATTCAAATAAAAATTTAATTATTTGTAACATCATTATGAAATAGTTTAATTTTACATACTTATCTTATATGGGATATAGTTAAAATGATATCAAACACAATCTATGCTTCATATCAAAAATATTTCTTAATTAGAACTAAAAATTGACGAACAAAATGAAAAAGCACTAAGTTTTTTGGAAAACTAACACTGGCTAATATTATTTATATATCATTATTTCATAAGTAATAATTTTATTTCATGTTAAAAATAAACGAGATTGATATATGCATAATACATTAACATATCTTCTGAGTTATACGTGATTTTTTTAGAAAAGGTTGGCCTCATAAATTTTTTAAAAATATGAGACCGCTTGTACAGTTGTCGTGTAGGTTTACTTTAAAATATAAAACATTCTCATAAGAATAAGACAACTTCATAAGAATTTCTTAAAAATAAATCTTTACCAATATAACCAAGTCAAAGCAATTGTGAAGTTTTATAAGATAATATACTATTTGGTGAGAAAATATGAGAGAAATATAAAATAAATCTTTTAGGATTACCATTTTGTCGTGTAATATTCTAAGTTAATATTTATTTGAATGAATTGTATCATTTCCTATCCTTTTTATGTTTTTAGGAAAAAGGTATTGTTTTTTCATGTAGAATTAGTAACTTAAAATTATAATTAGTAACTAATTTTATAATTTCTATTTTTCTTGAATATACTTATTAAAATTATTCTTTACACTTTTAAAATATACAAAGACAGTTTTGTTTTGTTTATATACATCTTAGAACTATTTTTTTACATTTTAAAATTTGTTTAAGTTTATAATTTTCATATAGTTATCTTTTCACATTCTTAAAACTTTTAAAACAAAACAGTTTTTTTTTAATTTACATATTAGAATGATCTTTAAAAAAAAAATTGTTAATTTTATAATTTTCTTATAATCTTTGCATTTTTAAAATTACTAAACAAAATTTTATTGTTAATATACGTATAAAAATTATTTATTTACATTTTTAAAAGATCGTTGAGAACTATAATTTTCTTATAATTGTCTTTTTACTTTTAAGAAAAACTAGTAAAAGTAAATTTCTTGTTTTATACATGGCAAAATATTGAATCGATATTGGGATCACCTAAATTACTAATTTTAAAAACCAAGGTTTTATATCAAGCAAAAGTTAGTTAACATGTCGTCGTCCGATAAGTCTTCGTCACACCGTCTCTTTGGAAAATTCTTCACGAACACGACTCCGCCGTCTTTAGAAGAAACAGAACAATCGCTCAGGAAGCAATGGGTTCTCTCGGGCGACATGACTCTCCAAAAGCTAGGCGACAGCGATATTATTTTGTTCGAATTCATACAAGAGAACGACAAAGCGATGGTTCTAAAGAAAGAACTTCACTACGTTAATGGAGTTATCATAGTGATCAAGGAAGGACGAGTTTCCCAAAAATCAAACGAAAAAATAGTAATCAAGGATCTAAACTCTTCTGCAATGATTGATTTCACTGTTGTTTCCTTCACTGTACGTGTCGTGGGTTTTCCATCGTATCTTTACAGCGAAATCTCCTTGAAAGATCTCAAGTCTCTAGTAGGCGACAACAATCCGGTATTATATCTCGAAATAAGCAACTCGGATATGTATTTCCTCGTGGATATTGATCTCAAGAAGCCACTCAAACCAGGATTTTACGTTGACGAAAACCAAAACCGGTTCGTGGAGTTCAAATACCCTACCTTAGGCGAATTTTGCTACAAATGTGGCATGATAGGTCACGTCAAAACCAATTGCGACCAGGTCAGGTTTCCTAAGACACGTGTCTTGAATGCCACGTCAAGAACCCACGTCTATGGCCCTTGGTTAAGATCTCCCCTCGGACCCTATTACCAAATTGTTCTGACGAAATCATCACCTGGGAAACAGAATAGTTTTCGTGAGTACGAGAAGACCCTCTCTTATGCTCAATTCTTTATAGAGATTGAGTATAACATGGTCAATATCTACAAGTACAACCCTATATCCACGATAGAAACAACAACAGTGTCCACTCACAGATTTCGTTTCCCTTGTTCTTACCTAATTGACACCACAGAAGCAGAGTCCACAGATTTTACTGCCAACACTACTTCCAAGGCGTACGAGGTTATACAGAGGGAGATTAGGGAGAATGCGCCGTCTTTTTTCGCCGATTTCGGACATAAGCCGTTGAACAAACCTGATGATATCGGAAACCTCGTGAAGCAGTTGAAATTAATCAAGACGAACGAGTTTTGTTGTGATGATAAGTGGTTGCCTCTTAAACTTCAGATCAACAGACAATTTATGACAACGCATGTTGATTATGAGACCAGGCTCATGATACGTGGGGACATAAAATGCGAGCAATTGATCGGGAGTAAGATCTCGGATCTGATCAAGAAGAGAGTGGAGAAGAATGAGGATTTGCTTTCTTTGTCGTCCTGGGAAAACCTAATCAGACAAGCAATATCGGAGATGGGTTTCACTAATCATATGCATCCCTCTTATGTGTCTATTAGAGCAAAGCATGCGATGGAGAAGGCGGTGCAGATGCAGATTTCATCGAACTGTTGTCACAAGTGTCCCCTATGTTGTTTCAAGTTACGTTACCTTCACAAAAATAAACAATTTTCTTTTGAATTTGTTTTTGGTTTTGTATTATTATTCACTTTCATCATACTTTTTTGGTCAAACTATTTATAAACATTTTTACAATAAATGTCTCTCCTCTCTTATTTGGTTATGTTGATTTCGGCTTGGTTTGTTGCATCGATGATCTTGATTTGGTTGTTTGGTTGTTTAACAATAAGCAATGGTCTACCCCTGATATTTTTCATCAGGCCCTTCTAGATCTACGTATGTGGAAAGAAGCAAACATAATTGCTTCTCAACATACTATAAAACACAGAAAGGATACGATGCCTACTCCACTTACTCACCAAGAGGCAGAGCCGGCGCTATGTTTTATATGGCTACAAGCCAGCAGAAAAAAATGGCCGCTTTGCATATGTACATACTAAATTTTTTTAATCGAACTAAATAATAACTCTGGATATGTTTAACAAAAACACTAAAAGTTCTAAAGCATCATATATATATATATATATATTTTATTTTTTTTCTTTGAAAATGATTCTTCCTCATCCATCAAGCTTTCATAGTCAAGTTTTGCCAAGAAAGCTTACCTAATTAATAAAACCAAAATTTATCAGATGAACTATATAATAGGTATATGATTCATAAGCAAAATTGATGATTTGAGAACAAAAAGGATGGCAAATTCAGAACCAGAGAAATAGACAATAGTGAACTAAAACAAGTAAAAAGCTAGAGAAAGAAAAAAAATGATCCCTTAATTGAATTTTTTTTCCTGTGGTTTTCTAAAAAAGTAATATTTATTAGATATTTTTCAAATAATTTGAAAGCTATTATTTTTGAATAAAAATGAAAAATAAATAATAACTTTGGACCTCAAACTCAGGAGGTGAAGGTCAGAATTAACTAAACATAACCACCAGACTACAGGTAAGTTTACTACCAATTATTACGGCCGAATTTTTTTAATCAATAATCGGGCTTGCTTGTGTCCTTGGCCGGCTCTGCCAAGAGGTACGTATGTTGCGGGCATTGAGCTTACATGACTCCCAAGGAAGATATATCCTTAAGGGCTCTGCATCAATTGATCCTACAGAATCAGCAATGGAAGTAGAAGCTATAGCCTTAAAAGAAGCAGTTCTCCAAATGAAGTGTTTAATTAAAATATGGCAATGTCACTTCATGTGGAGACTCGCTCTCTCTATATGGACACCTAATGAAAGTTGCTGAACAAGGATACCAACCCCTCCTTGGGTCTCACAAATATCACAGCTTTAGCTAAAGACTTGTATCACTTTGAGTTCATTGGCATGAGCTACTATCACGGTCACTTTAGCAAAGGAAACAAGGATATAGAGCATATTTATTGGGGGTTCATATAAGAGGAGTTCTTAAAACTTTTATGAATTAATTGTGTACTGTTTGGAATATAAGAACCTATGATCTCTTAGATAAAATTTTCTCTTTTATTGGTAAGTTCTTATTTTGGATCTCTTATTTTTGAAATTATTGTTTTTTAAAATTTTAAAATTTTAAATAGAATAGAAGTGGTATAAATGTGTAAACATTTAAGATTTTATAAAATTAGAAAATATTACATTTAATTAATTTTAGAATATACAAAACATAATAAAAACATTAATACATATTACAATAGAAGTGCAATTCATAAATGGAGAAAATGATTAATTTTAATACTGATTTGCTTCAAATTTTGCTTAAATATTCTCAACCAAATCATCTTGCAAGTTTTAATGATGGTGTGATTGTTGGACCAAGCTTAACAAATTGTTAGATATAAGTATTTGGCAATCATTTACAAGATTGATATATTGTATATAATGTTAAAATCTTGAGATTTTGCATCAAAAGACAAGAAGTAAACTCAAAGAAGTTTTTATTAACACCATAGGCTTTTTTATGTGTACACATATACCAAAGAGAAGACCTTCTGGCTTACACACCGGTTCAATGAGCCGGTGAGGGAAAGCGGTGTGGGTTTCGTGAGACTGGAGGATGCATGCACAGTGAACTGATTGTAAATGGAGACAACCACTCATGACAAGTGAATGCCTGCCTGAACAAGTGTGGAGCGCTGGGAATGTATCGCATACCGCTTGAACCAATGAGTACATCGCTCTGTCTGTAATGTTTCTGCAGTAGTATAACCCCAATGACCTCAAGTGTACACACCGGTTTGCCAAAGCCACAACACTCTCATCTGCAACAACAACAAAAACAACAACAAATGTTTAAGAGCAGAAATCAAAAGCTTTGATTCGGGTTTCGTAAAGTTTAAAGGTTTACCTGTAATTAATACACAGCCACAAAGATCAAGAGTTTTGAGATCAGGACAGCCATAAGCTAAACTCATCGAATCCATCTCAACAGATGACACTATTTGTGTGAGACTTGTCCTCAACACCAGAATCATCTGCCTGCTTGAAATAAAAAGCTTCAAAAGTATCAGACCATGAGGGCTCACCTCACTTGCACTATCTCATAATATTAGTCAACCATCTCTATACAATACAAACGGATTACAGGTAGACTCTAGACATATGAGTTACAATAAGCAAACACCCACTATAGTAAAAGGATAAAAAAGGGAATTTGCATTCAATCAAACCAGACAATGTAGCATAAACAAAATCTACAAGATCTCACAAGACAACAAAGACTGAAGCTTTAAAGAAAAAGTGAACCGGATTGATGCAAATATGAGCTAAGAAGATGATCCAAGATATTGAGATTACAATTTACTTAAGAAGAAAGCACACTGAATCCAAAAGTGAAGATAGTAGGGAAATGGGAAGATAAAAAAAGCTTAGATCAAATGAAATGTTGCTTTTCTTCTCAACGAACTTAATAATTGGTACACGAGCCTTAGCAATCACCTGAACAATTAGAGAGCTAATTATACGACATGATCACACTGAGATACTGCCATATCATAGTAATAATAAAAAGTCAAAATACCAAGATATTCTTTGCAATTCCCTTTTGTGACAATGCCCTCGAGAGTGCGCGTAAACCTAGCTGTGGATTAGTGAGACCTGATTCCAGAATCACCACCTATACATACAGCAAAAAGGGATGAAGATTTAGACATGAAGATCTTTCCAAACACTAATCTATACAGTAGCTAACGTCTAAGTATCAAAACAGTATTATAATAGCTCCAAATGGATGTGAGATAAGGTATTCTTGTTAATTATGTATCACAGAGTCAATCAAACAAAACTGGTGTCTACACTTACATCTATATCACTTGTTGGAAGATACAGCCCTGTCTTGTATGACCCAAAAACCTCAACCTGCAACAGAGAATAAGCAAGAATTAGAGATTGCAGTTTCTGAGATCAAACAATATACTCAGAGAGAGAGAGATTGAAGTTTCGAAAGTTCGTACCTTGCAACTCGGCCAGATATACTTAATAACACTTGACACACTCGCCACTGCCTCATCACGCTCAGCTTTCTCTGCTTGTGTTGGTAACAGAAAATCACAGAAATCTACTATTTCTGCAACAAACTCCACCACCACAACTTCCTCCTCCGCCACCACCACCACCAAGCGACGACATCATCATCATTAAACCCGCCCCCAAAAACAAAGATTGATATCAGATTCAATTCCAATTTCAAAACAGAGAAAGAGGGAATTAAAAAAAAAGATGATCAATTTCACTAACAATATCAAATCAAATGATCAATTTGGAACACATGCTTCTGATTCCAAATTCATCGTTTGTTTCGTCGATTCAATCGCAACCCCGAGAGAGACGAAAAAAAAAATCCAGGAAATGTTTTTTTCCTCTTTTGTTTTATTCTTTCAACCAATAGAATGGCGACACGTATCGCCTCTTAAACAAAGATTCGATCTCTTATACAAGGGGAGATCTTACGATTTTTTTCCATTTCTGATTTATTTTTTTTACCCAAAACCTCCCAATAAATAAGGCCTAACCTTCCACTAAATATGTGTTAGTGTATAATTCTTTGAACGTCCTAACCTTCCACTAAATATGTGTTAGTGTATAATTCTTTGAACGTTGTATCTTTCTTTCTTTCTATCTAATGGAAATTGGCCGACAAAAAAAAATAATTAAAAAATACAATATTTAACATTATTATTCTTATCGATGTCAAAAAAAAAACATTATTATTCTTATCACTTTATGAGATTTTTTCTACAGATAAATGGAAGTTTTCATATCATTACTATGATATTTCCATTAATGATTTGTTAGTTAGAAAACAAAAGAATTAAAAAAGTTAGTCAGATCTAACAAGAAAAAGGAAAAGGTTTTTTTTTTTCCTTTTTTCGTAGTGTAAACATAAATAGAAGTACATATGAAACTAGCAATGTGACATAACACATCGATCATACGATTGTGAGAAAGTAAACATGTCGTCGTCCGATAAGTCTTCGTCACACCGTCTCTTTGGAAAATTCTTCACGAAAACGACTCCGCCGTCTTTAGAAGAAACAGAAGAATCGCTCAGGAAACAATGGGTTCTCTCGGGCGACATGACTGTCCAAAAGCTAGGCGACGACGACGATATCTTCTTGTTCGAATTCATACAAGAGAATGACAAAAAGATGGTTGAAGTGGACGAATTTTACTTCATTAATGGAGTTATCATAGTGTTCAAGGAAGGACGAGTTGACCAAGAATCAAACGGAAAAATAGTAATCAAGGATCTAAAATCTTCTGCAATGATTGATTTCACTGTTGTTTCCTTCACTGTCCGTGTCGTGGGTTTTCCATCGTATCTTTATTACAGCGAAAACTCCGTAAAGAATCTCGAGTCTCAATTCGACGGTTCAGTTCTCCATATAAGCCACGGGAATATCTCTTTCACAGTGGAAATAGATCTCAAGAAGCCACTCAAACCTGGATTCTACATAGACGAAAACCAAAACCGGTTCGTGGAGTTCAAATACGTTAACTTAGGCGACTTTTGCTACAACTGTGGTATGATTGGTCACGTCAAAAGCAATTGCGACCAGGTCAGGTTTCCTAAGGAACGTGTCTTGAATGCCACGTCAAGAACACACGTATATGGCCCTTGGTTAAAAAGATTTAGACCTCCTCCCCTCGAACCGTATAACCAAATTGTTCTGACGAAATCACCCGGGAAACAGAATGGTTGGCGTGAGTGCGAGAAGACTCTCTCGTATGCTCAATTTTTCATAGAGATTGAGTATAACGAGGTCACTATCTACAACCCTATATCCACGATTGATACAAAAACAGTGTCCACTCACAGATTTCGTGTTCCCTGTTCGTACCTTGAGACAGAAACAGAGTTCACAGATTTTACTAGTTCGAAGATGTACGAGGTTTTGCGGAGTGAGATTTACGATAACTCGCCTTTCTTGTTCCGTCAGTTGGTGAACCAACCTGAGGAAATCGGACGTCTTGTGGAGCAGTTGAAAGTCATCAAGAAGGATGAGTTTTGTTTGGATGATATGTGGTTGACTCTTAAGCTTCAAGTCAGCGGAAGAATTGAGTCAACGCATGTTGATTACGAGACCAAGCTCATGAGACGTGAGGACAAAAAATGTGAGGAATTGATTAAAAGTAAGATAATCGGATCTGATCAAGAAGAGAGTGGAGAAGAATGAGGATATGCTTTCTTTGTCGTCATGGAAAAAACAAATTAGAGAAGCTATATCGGAGATGGGTTTCACTAATTTTATGGGTTCCTCTTATGTGTCTATGAGAGCAAAGAAGGCAATGAAGGACGCGGTGGGGATGGAGATTTCATCGAGGTTAGAGCGTTTAAAGGTGCTTGGACCAGACATGGATCGGCTCGATCCGTGTACGATTTGCGTTGGGGAGATGTTTCTTGGAGAAGAAGCAACCAGATTGCCTTGCTCTCATGTCTTCCACAGGTCTTGTATTGAAACATGGCTTCGAGTTGGTCACAAGTGTCCCCTCTGTTGCTTCAAGTTATTACCTTCACAAAAATAAACAATTTTATTTTGAAAAAGTTTTGGTTTTGTATTATTATTCAGTTTCTATCATACTTTTTTGTTTCAACATTTTTATAAGCATTTTTACAATTAAATGTCTCTTCTTTCTTATTTGGTTATGTTGATTTCGGCTTGGTTTGTTGTTGCATCGATGATCTTGATTCAGTTCAAGGGGCTATTTACTAGTGAAACGTAAACTAAAAGTCATAAATTGAGATTACGTCAAAACAACAAGGGTCTAAATGAAATAAAACGACAATTTTTTACTAGGTTTAGTGACGTGGCACTTATACGTAGATTAAGCAATACCCGCGCAACACGTACGCACAAAACCATGTGTGCACCTGTGAAGTGTTCCAATCGAATGCAAATTATTCAAAGCTAAGTAAACGTGAGAAGAGAGCCACTACGAGCGAAAGAACCCAAAAAAAAGATTTCTCGAACATTCCCACTTTTTTTTTTTTTTTTTTTTTTTTTTTTTGTTTTTGAGCGGTGAGTTAAGAGTATTAACGGGCTTCGTGGCGACTGTTGTGTACGGGGGAGCCTTCATGGAAACGGAGGCGTTTGGAATGTCTAAGGCAACGGCGGCGTCGGTAGAAGCGTCGACGGTGTTTCCTGGGTTTAAGTTCTCGCCGACTGATGTGGAGCTGATTTCGTATTACTTGAAGAGGAAGATGGATGGTTTGGAGAGGTCCGTCGAGGTTATACCTGACGCTGAGATTTACAATTTCGAGCCTTGGGATTTGCCCGGTTTGTCTTCTGAAACCGATCGGTTTCTTTTTGTTTGTGTGTTTTAGGAAAGAACCAAAAAAAAAGTCTTATTTTTGGGGGCAAAGAGGATGTTTCAGATTTGGGAACCATTTGAAGTTAGGGTAACTTGTTTCAATTTGTTACTATCTTTTTTGTAGATATTGATTTCTAGAGACAGGATTGTTGAAACTTTAGCAACCTTTTGGATCAATTTTGAATGATTTCAGTGTGCTATGACTCAGTGAATCCTTCTTATTTTAATACAATTGGGCATATCTTGGGCTATGACATGCTTTGGTTGTCTTTAAGCATTATCCTGTTTTAGAAAAGTCCATATCTTTGACAACTTTAGGACTGTTGTCTTTGCTACACGACATCTTTGCTTAGATTATGTTGAGATGGTTAATGTTTCTATGATTTGGCTTTGGGAATTGACAAAAACAATGTTTGTGTGTTTTTTTGCTTTCCAGATAAGTCGATTGTTAAATCTGATAACGAGTGGTTCTTCTTCTGTGCCCGTGGCAAGAAGTATCCACATGGTTCACAGAACAGGAGAGCAACAAAGATGGGATACTGGAAAGCCACTGGGAAAGAACGTGATGTCAAGTCTGGTTCTGAGGTCATTGGAACTAAGCGGACGCTTGTTTTCCATATTGGCCGTGCTCCAAAAGGCGAAAGAACTGACTGGATTATGCACGAGTACTGCATGAAAGGGGTATCACTGGTAAACTGTTCCTCCTGAGCGTTTGTTTTGTCTTACTTAATTTGATTGTTAAAACATATTACATAAGTGGTGACTTTGGCTACTTTAGCTAGCTACACTGGTTACTTTGGGAGTCTCCAAGCCGTATAGTTGAGGAATACAGTAACAAATTAGGATTCTGTTCTTTGGCTTGAGTTGATTGATTATCTTTTGTACATTTTTCTAGGATGATGCTATGGTTGTTTGCCGGGTTAGGAGGAACAAAGAAAATCATAGTGGTACAAGTCAGAAGACACCACAGCCAAATTTAGTAGCCGAGAACCACATGCCTTTGCAAAATGGTGCTATTAGTTCAGAGAGCCCATCTGATTGGGACAACTTGGTTGATTTTTACCTAGCAGGTGAATCAGGGGACAAGTTGCTCGCTGAAATGGCAGAATCATCAGAAAATCTACAGGTTCGTCACCATCGTTTTGTTTATCTTATTTTCCACCTATCCATGTAAAGCTATGTCCAGGTTCTTGTTTCTCATAATGAATTTGATGTGTGTGTGTGTGTGTGTGTGTTATAGATGCATAATGAAGAGGATTTCTTTGCGGATATCCTAAGGGACGAAATCATCAATCTTGATGAAGCGGTGAAGACAGGGAACACATCAAACGAAGTGCCAACACTTGAATCAGCATCAATGGAGATAAGGGTACTTCCTTTACCAAACATGATAGACAAACAAATGTCATCATTGTTAGAGGAAAGGCCATCACAGAAGAAGAAAGGACAAGACGCCAGGGAATCATTATCAAGCTGCTTCGTTGGTCTATACTCGATCAAATCAGTGAACAGGGCACGATGGGACGTAATTATATGTGCAGTTGCTCTGGTAGCAATGCTGTTTTATCTAGAATAACTAAAAGTCTCTTATGGAAAAAAAGAAAAAAGAAAAAGTAGGAACCAGTGTCCCTCCTCCTGTGTTGTTTTTGTTCTCCATGTTGTCAAGAAGAATAGATTATGTTTGTATTTTTTTTTTTTTTTTTTTTTTTTGAGTTTAATGTTTTCTATAATTCTACTCCAAGAAGAAAGTGGATTAAGAAGAAGATGTTTTAAGTGATCAAGATAAGAGTGTTGGTGTTAATTAATGAAAACTGAAAAATGATGGGGCAATTTAGTAAATTAGTATTTTTTTTCTAATTCCGTACTCTTCGTTTTCGTCCAGACGGTTTTGCACTGAGATTTGTAGATATTTGTCGCCGCCATTAAACCTCTCTGCTCTTGCATTTGCCTTCTACACGAAGAAGAACCCATAGTTGGGAGAAGAAGACGAAGGTTTTTACAAATACTCCGTTAGAAAACGAATTGAATCGAAAGATCTCGATTCGTTTCTTCAATTTTTCGCGGTGCCGCGCCGGTAAACAAAAAAGAAACCCTAGGGAGGAAGACGAGGATTTCGATAATGAAGTTTGATTTCACTGTTCAATTTTGATCTGTAAGTTGGAGAGATCATCTTGGTAGATGATGCTTTCAATTTTTGTTTGTATGGTGGTGCTGAATGAGAAAAATTCAATTTTTTTTTTCTATAGCTCTTTAGGTTTTGGTAGGTGATATTAGCTTATCCTCCTTAGTAGTAGCTAAAAGAAGGAATTGGGGATTCGTGTTGAAAAAATCTACAAGGTTATTGATGGATTTTGCTTTTTGTAGTAGTAGCTTACACTGATTAAATTGTTCTATTTTTGGTTTTGTTTTAGAAACTTTTGAACTGGTTGGTGATTTTTTTTTTAGTTACATCAATCTCATTTTCGATTAGGCGTGTTCTTGTATATGTGTGTTTAGGATTAGTATGAAATGGTATTATATTATTTTGATTGTGGAAATTTGGAACAGGTTTTGTAAGGAGCTGAATTAGAGAGAAAAATGTCGAGGCCGATCATGCTTGTGTTTCTTCTGGTTATACTTATAGTTACGTCTCAGTTTGAATGGAGGCAACCACTTCTTGAGCTTGATGCAGCTCCTAGCTTGTCTCAGAAACATCAGCAAATTGCAAAGAGGGAAGAAGCTGTCAAGGAGAAGGTACTTACTTGTATTCTGATTCTTTTTCTTGGAACTTTGGAAGATTATGTGTGTCCACAATAGTAGATTTGCTTTCAGTTGTATGTGAAGGATCTGAATTGGTTTTTGGAATTGTGTCTTGTAGATTAGTAAACGTCAGAAGAGATTAGACTATGATGAGTTAGTTACGTTCTGATGCTGAAGATTCCTAAATACCTTGTTTGGCTTCTTTTATTAGCAATGAAATGCTTCTAGTTACATGGGACTTTGCAAAAAGTTAACCTTTTTTGGGATTAGATTTCATATCTTTACTTCATTTTCTTCTTCAGAGAATGTGTCTGGATTCCATCAGTGTCTGATCAGAATTCTTAATTATGCATAGAAATAAGGATTGGTTTGAGCCTTCTGTTGTGTTTTCCCCTGATTGCATCAAATAAATAATCGTTAGTGGAGAAAAAAATAGTATAAGAACTTATGTCTTGCGACCTTGAAGTTCCATTGGATGTATGCTAACTTCATGTTTCGGCATAGTTTTTCCAACCTTAATATATACATATTGTCTTTTCTTGAACCTTCAAATGGAGACCTGTCAATTCTTAACTCGTATTATGTTAATGGTTTACAGATCATCTTATCACAAGAGAGACATATCCAGAGGCTAAATGACCTTGTACGAAGTCTTCAACTGCAGTTACAGCGATGTAAAGGAGAGAACGAGACACGAAACGCCACTGAAACCTCCAATCTAAACAAACACTTCATTGAGCTGGAGAGGAAACACATTGTGGAAGACTAAAATGTTTCCTCCGTTACCACAAACTCTAATAATAAATAACCCAAAATGGTACGTAAAAAAAAATGTTGTAATTTATTTCTGATGTGTTCAAACCTTGCTGATGATTCGATTAGGAGTGTTGTATTACCTTATTCATGAAAAAAGGTTTGAGATTTTTAAGTGTCTTAAAAAAGTTAAGAATTAGTGTACTTGCAATATTATCCTTAGTTATTATGGTTGATCGATTCTATCAATTATCTAAGAAAAGCACACATGAAACACATAAACGATGTCTTTGTAAAGTCAAACTTTGGTTGTGGTGTAACTGGGTGTTAGATTTTACTTTGACTGATGAGGCTTAAACGAAAGTTTCTTTTTTTCTCAACTAAAAACGAAAGTCTAAGATGACAAAAGCAATCTTATGTCATATGAATGTCATATTCTTTTTTTTTTTTGCTTTTTAAATGGTTCGCATGATTCCATCGGTCAGAGCCTGCATCTCTCTTGGACACCAACCACAAACTCCATATTTGTTGTTCTCTAAGTCAAACTAAAACCAAATCCCATTGGAATTTTCACCTACTCATTAATTTTTTCAATCTCTTTTTGGGTCAATCTTTCCATCATTTGTTGGCCGTGCGTCTAAGCTATCCAAATTCATAGTCACCAATATTATTCAAATTTTCAACAATACTTTTTTGATGCTAGCAAATTGTTATTGAATATTTTATCCGATACGACTTTTAAAAAATATATATATTTTGAATGTTATAATAGTTATTTATTTGTAGTGGAAAACTAATAATATCACCTACCCATTTGACTACATTTTTTTTTTATGTGAACATCGATTTAACTACACTACAACCTTACAAGTTTGAAACAAATGCATTGTCTACTTCTCTCCCTCTCTCCATTTGAATTTCAGTTTTCATGATAAAAGTATGAGAATATATGTAAAAGGACAAAATATCTTGTTTGTATTTATCCAAATACTATTTGGTAATAAATGCAATTTGAGAGCCCAAGTCATATACTCAATCTTTTTTTGCATATTATTTTCAAATCACATTTATTGCAAAAAAACACTTATTTTGTAATTATTTTCTACAAGAATATTTATTTCGAAAGCTAGATGAAACTACTAATCCCACTAATTAATTAAATACATTCAATGAGACCCTCTCTCTCATCATCTTGCGTGTATCTTCTATGTTCTATCTCTATATATAACAACAGCCACTGACATGAAGACGTCAAACTATCTCTCTTTAGATCTCAAGAACAAGAACAAATACTAGACTCTACTAATATTCCCTAAGGTAAGCTAATTTTGGAACCCGAGATCCAAGTTCATTTGTTCTCATCGAAAAACTTTTCTTATTGTTATTTTCATCTTCACTTTTTGATTGATCTCCATATATGTATATACTGATATACAAACATCGATCTCCATCTAAGCTTTTGTTACGCAATCCCCGATTTGAAACTTATTGTGTTTCTTGTAGAATCATATACCAACACACATAGTATTCTTCTTGGAAAGCAAGAAACATGAATCAAGGAGCTACGAGTAATCTTGAACTTGATCTGAAATTAAACATTTCACCATCGTTGGATTCTTCTTTGCTGACTGAGAGCTCATCATCATCGTTATGCTCGGAGGAAGCTGAGGGTGGAGGAGGAGAGGCTAAATCAATGGTGGTCGTTGGTTGCCCTAATTGCATCATGTACATCATCATCTCTTTAGAAAGTGATCCTAGATGCCCTAGATGCAACAACCATGTTTTGCTTAATTTTCTCACCGGAAACCATAGCAAGAAGAGCACTAATTAAGAAAATATATATCAAATTAAGAATGTTATTTTTTTTTTCTTCTTCTTGATTTGTTGCCACATTTATTATAATCTATGATGAACGGCTATGTTCATGGAATCCAAATATACACTTTTATTTTGTAAAATATATCATTAGTATTAATACTGACCATTTAGCGATGAATATAACTTCTTATGGAAAAATAAGCAATGAATATTGATTTTTGCAACGGAACTAAAACTAATGATGTTTTACAATCCATCATAATATTGTTTTAGCGGTTGATTAATGGCTAGTAATGATGATGGATATGTCCTCATCAAAAAAATTATAGTATTCGGTTTAGGATGCTCTATATTTTTTTGACTATATATTGTGATATTTAACTTTATAAATGGAAAATGGTTGTTGTTGACTTGTAGTAAGTTCAATGTACATGTACATGACATACTTAGTTATGTTTTTAATATGAAAAATGTGGAACGTAACAATGACTTTTTTCTTTTCCATTTTTTGCACTAAGTAATTCTAGCGTTAAATGCGAAGTATATACATATATATACACATCAAACAATAAATATGTTTGGTTTACTTGTTACCAAAGTTGTTGAACTAACAAATTAAATGTTTATAAAATCATGAAAAAGAGTTATGCTTATTAGGAATATGAAAATCTTCAACTAGAGACTTACTAATAAAAAAATGCATGTTGGTTTTCACATTAATGTCGGGTTCAACATTACGTGTGCGTTGTTCCTTTCCCAACTATCAAAAGAAACAACACGTCTCCTTTTAAGGGTTTGAATGATAACCGTGGTTGGGACGGACAAATCCGTCTGAAGACTAAACCGTTCTGTTTTAGTGTTGACAACAAACCGCTGCGGTCTAACTGTATTTGTAAACAAAAACGGTACACAGTTGGTCCGCTACAGTTTTTCTCTGTTTCTTTTGGACCGTACCACTGCGCACTAAAGTTAATGAATGGTTTAATCCATAAATAGATTTGTCAGCCCCAACCGATGCAACCATTCACACCCTAAGTAGATTTTTCACATTTTTATCATCATATATACCACTACTGGCAAATTCAATTGAACGAACTAAAGATACAGAGAAAAGTTTACAAAATATTTGAAACTAAAGATATATAATCTTACTAACAAGAGGTCTAATCTAATTGTGGTTCCAATTTACTTCTTGTGTACATTTTCTTATTTTCTTTCATTGAGAAAGCTCAACCAAAAGAAAATGAAAACATTGTTTTGACGCCTCCTAAGTTTCTATCTCATTTGAGTTTGCAATGATCCCAAATTATATTGTATTATACGTTGAGTGTCTTTTGTTGTATAATCCTTCCAAAGATTTAGTAGGAGTCAAGGAGTGCCGAAAATAATTTTATCGGTGTAAAATTTAAAACGTTTAGTATTTAAATGTTTTTGTTGATCATTAAGTAAGACCTATCTATCAGTGATATATTGAGATATATATAACCAACAACTATAAAACGGAATAAAGACCCAAACAAGATAAGACGTGTCGTTAATTCATATCGTTGGTCGTTGTTACTGAGAATTGTGAAACAAAAATGATACAAATTATCAACAAATTATTCACTCTACTCTATCTACCATCTTTCATGCTATCAGTGGCTACCAAAGTTTAATTATTATGTGGGTTTGAACTTTCAAATCATCAACACTATCACAAATCCATAATTCGAATTACGAGATTGAAAAAATTGTCCAACCACGAACGCTAATTAACACCAACTATACACACGTGTCTGTATATACATATAAATAGATAGGTGCAGGTAGCTCATGACAGAAATTGACGGAACACAGAGTTAATCTGATTCTTTAAAAAAGTGAGAAGCTCAAATGCATGTCTTCATTATTTTATTATTTTCTCTTCTCATGTTCTCAAGTCACGTGACATTCCTCCTCACCCCTCGATCTTTTTGCATGCCATTGCCACATATTGTACACAAATGATACATATGTGTATAAAACTATATATAATTATAATCCTTTGAATAGTACTTTTTGAAATGAAATACATTTGGGAATCAGTGGGGGTTTCGAATATTTTCAATTAACTATTACGAATAAGAAAGAAAAGTTGTTAATGTTACAAGTCATGCACATATCAAGACCTAACATCCAATCCAATAGTAACAATTGTTAAATCAGAATTTAATTACCCTTTCTCTTTCTCTCACTCACTTTTCCTTTTCACCACAAAGCACTAATTGTGTGATCATCATCTTAATGACTACTATATCTCTAAACCCTTCACGCACTTCCTCAACACTTCTCGGGCTATTCTTATAACAAACCCCATAAGATATATATAATCCAAATCGATCATTCCCCTCTTGTCAACATCAAATCACAGTTCTGATTCCATGGCGAATCTGATCCGAACAGATCATCATCAGCATCTTCCTAAGAAGAGGAAGAGAGGGGAAAGTAGGGTTTTTAGGCTGAAGACGTTCGGGGAGACAGGGCATCCAGCTGAGATGAATGAGTTGTCTTTTCGAGACAACCTCGGGAAGCTACTTGAGTTTGGTCACTTTGAGAGTTCCGGTCTCATGGGAAGTTGGTCCTTTCAGCTTGAGGTTAATCGCAACCCAAATCCTCTCTATGTGCTTCTCTTTGTCGTCGAAGAGCCCATCGAAGCCTCTCTCAACCTCCGCTGCAACCATTGCCAATATGTTGGTGAACGTCCTCTCTCTCTTTTCCCTTCTCTCTTTGTATGACTCTGTAGACAATTTTTTTTCATACCTATCTATCTAGGCTCGACATAGCTCAGCATGTAAGCATTATTCTTTGCATACCTATGCATGCTGGCACGTACATAGGAACAAAAATAGCAATAATAATAGTTTGATATGGTAATAGCTAGAGATATGCTGTTCATCGCTGCATGATTTTATTTTATAGGTCGATCCTCACTTGGTAAATATACGTTTTTGTTACTCCATGTTCTAGGAAAATGTAATATGTTTCATACCAAAAAAAAAGAAAGTAACATGGTGCCTCTATTTACATATGCTAACAGCTAAGCTAACACCTAGCTCAACAGAGGAAAAAAACAGAAAAAGTGATGCATTTATATATGTACATATCAAAAATATATATTATACAGTGATTTGTATTGAACGTTGCAGGTTGGGCAAACCAAATGATATGCAACAAGAAGTACCATTTCGTGATCCCTTCAAAGGAAACAATGGCAGCCTTTCTAAAACTGGAAGGTGGAAGCTACGCTTTTCCCGAAAAGGAAAGTTTATTGCATCTCGTGGAGCTTCAAGGCCATGTCCTTCACGGCTTCTTTCACTCCAACGGATTTGGTCACTTGATCTCTCTCAACGGCATTGAAACCGGCTCCGACTTAACCGGTCATCAAGTCATGGATTTGTGGGATCGGCTCTGCACCGGTTTAAAGGCTAGGTATGTATAATAAGACTTTATATTTTTTGTATATAATATATGGTCGTAAAAACCATTCAATTAGTTGTTTATATCATAATGGATTCTTCCTAGCTATTAATCGGTATTCACACATAATTAATCATTTTTATTTCCGCTTTACATGTATAGGAAAATAGGGTTGAACGATGCATCGCACAAAAAAGGAATGGAGCTGAGGCTGCTGCATGGGGTAGCAAAAGGAGAGCCATGGTTCGGTCGTTGGGGTTACCGGTTCGGGACAGGGACATACGGAGTGACTCAAAAGATTTACGAGAAGGCAATTGAATCAGTCCGCAACATACCCTTGTGCTTGCTGAACCATCACCTAACCAGCCTGAACCGAGACACTCCAATCCTCTTGTCAAAGTACCAAAGTTTATCCACCGATCCATTGATCACTCTCAGTGACCTCTTCAGGTTTATGCTTCATCTCCATTCACGTCTTCCAAGAGATAACTACATGAATAATCCCCGAAACCAAATCATCTCCATTGATAGTACCAACTGCAGATGGTCTCAAAAACGGATCCAAATGGCTATCAAAGTGGTTATAGAGTCATTGAAAAGAGTTGAATACCGATGGATATCGAGACAAGAAGTGAGGGATGCAGCTAGAAATTACATAGGGGACACTGGTTTGCTTGATTTCGTGTTGAAGTCGCTCGGGAACCAGGTGGTCGGGAACTATTTGGTCCGACGTAGTCTAAATCCGGTGAAGAAAGTGCTAGAGTATTGCTTGGAGGACATATCAAATTTGTTACCAAGTAGTAACAATGAACTCGTGACACCTCAGAATCAAAGCTCAATCGGGAAGATGACGACGAACGGTCACAATAAGATCACGAGAGGTCAAGTGATGAAAGACATGTTTTACTTTTACAAACATATTCTCATGGATTACAAGGGAGTGTTAAGCCCCACTGGAGGCATACTGAACCAAATTGGAATGGCTTCAAGGGCAATCCTCGATGCTAAGTACTTCATCAAAGAATATCACTACATTAGAGATACATCGGCGAAAACATTACACTTAGATGGAGGGGACAAATTAGGAATATTCTGCACAATTGCGCCGAAATATCATCATCATCATAACAACGAGATAACAATGCCTCCACAAGAATGCATAGTGGTGAACAAAGATGCAACATTGAGTGAAGTGTATGGAGAGGCAGAGAGAGCCTTTAGAGATATCTATTGGGAACTAAGAGACGTCGTGGTGGAGTCTGTGGCGGACGGTCAAAAGGAGATCATCACAAGGGTCGATGAAATGGCAACGTTAATGAATGGGAATAAAGGATTGGTGTTAGAAGGGAATGTAGGAATGATGATGAACGTTGAAGTGATGAAATGTTATGAAGATGATAACAAGAAGAAGGATAAGAGGATTGAGTGTGAGTGTGGAGCAAAGGAAGAAGATGGAGAGAGGATGGTGTGTTGTGACATTTGTGAAGTATGGCAACACACAAGGTGTGTCGGTGTTCAACACAATGAGGAAGTTCCTCGTATTTTTCTTTGTCAAAGTTGTGACCAACATCTTATTCCTCTCTCTTTTTTACCCTAATCAAGTCATTCATGCTACTAGAAATAGGCTCGCGCGATACGGGAGATATATTTAATTTTATTTTTATTAGTTATGATATATCTTAAATTTACAAATATATTTTGAAATGGATTTTTAGTATGAATTGTTTTGTTAAATGTTTAATATGTGTTCTTTTATATATATGGTTCTTAATGTTTGGACGCAAAATAAAATAAACAAAAACATATCAAAAAAATTTGATTGAAGTAATTAAATCCCTTAAAGTTTTGTTGTTTAAAATTTTATCGTTTTGTGATAAATTGTTAGGTTCTTAGACCATCTCCATCGCATATACTACTGGTGTCTTTGATTCTTTTTTTAATATAAATGTAAGACATGCTTGAGGAGAGAGACGAAGAAATGTCTTCTGCAAGACAATTATATTATAATCTTTAATTTAATTTTTGAGTCTCACTTAGACACTCCATCGATATCACCGATAAAGATGTCCTTAGAGCATCTCCAACCTCATTCTATTTTAAAGTCAATACTCTGTTATAGAGTAACATTTGCTCTAACCCTACTCATCTTACTCTAAAATAGAGTAAATGGTATGATTACTCTATATGCAACATTATTTTTTTACAGTAACTCTATTTTAGAGTATAAAATAGATTGATACATTGAAAAAAACTATGCTCTATTTTAGAGTAAAAATAAAAATATATATTGGAGATAGTCTTAGCACAAATGAGGTTTGTGTAAAAACCATATATCAGACATTCAAAACAAAAATTGAGTAGTGATAATAGTTTACAAATATTTATAGATAAATCTCATCTTTCCCTACATCTTTTCCAAAGCTTTAATATATGGATGCGATCAAGAATTATATGATGATTCGCTAGATCTCTATAACCATAAAATTACTATCAAAACTCAGTAACCATGAAAAAAATAAAAAAAAATTTATGTTTTACTCTCAATCATAAAGAAAAATAGTTGATAAATATTTATCTCTTTGTGAGTGGTTTTACAACTTTATATATTCTTTAACTTAATCTTAATATTTGATTTTCTTTTTGACTCCACAATATGTTGCTATGGTGTTATTTCCTTCAATTAGCCTCCTAACAAATTTCTTGTGAATTAGAAACTCTATATGAATGCTTACAATGTGTTATACTTCTATGATGATGGGTTATTTCTCGGTCCTTGTCTCTATTCTTATTCATTATATTTTTTTAATTATCAAAAAAATGAACTCTCCAACATGTCAATTGGTGTAGATGGAAGGGAAGACAAAATCAGAAAAATTGATATCAACAGTAGTTACATTCCAATTATTTTTCTGACATAACTACATTTCTAATTTTTTTAACTTACATCTAAATGTTTTTTTTAATTAACTATATTTGAACTTATAATTTATATGTTGACTTTTCCATCAGATTTTGATGATTTTAAAATAAGATTTGTGAGAAAAAAAATCAGACCGACTCAAATTCATCCAATCAATAAACTAAAATTTTAAAACCTGAATTTTGTGCTAATAAGATTATGAATCTAGACAATATGTTTTACAAGATAACAGAAGAATCACCAATGATCATTTTGATAATTATTAAGTGTATTCGCGATATAGCATATGCTCCAGTATTTACTCTATAATCTTGTAATCATCCTTAATAAAATTCTTTTTGGAATAATGCATATTAAAATATGGCTCATGTCATAATTTTTTTTTTGAAATATCTTATACTATATATATATATCTCGCATTAAATTTTGGATAAAACTCATGGAAAAAAAATGTGTCAAATTTAATGTTTTTTATTAGGTAACAGAAGAATCACCAATGATTATTTTGAATAATTAATAAGTGTATTCACGATTTATCATATGCTCTAGTTTTTACGCTCTAATCTTGTAATCACCCTTAATATAAAATTTTTGGAATAATGCATATTAAAAATTTATGAAATATCTTATAATATATATCCCATTAAATTTTGAATAAAATTCATGAAAGAAAAGTGTGTCATATTTAATATTTTTTAGATTCGATATATTATCTCTATTTTCTAATAATTTTAAAATAAATAGTATAATTACCATTAGATTATTTTTTGAAACTATAGTTTTCTATTATTTCATGGGGTGATTAAGCAATTATATTATTATTTATTTTCTTTTAGTACATACGTTTTAAAGACAGTCAAACTGTAACTTATAGAATATTAAATATAATTTAATTTTATCTGAATTTTGTCTTTAATACAATATATATGATTATTGAATACAATGTGATTTTTAAATATATTATAACATATATATTTAATTAAAATTAGTCTATCATAAATTAATTTATTTCAATTTATTTTTAAAGTATAAAAACTTTTTTTGTTTTAATTGGTTTGATCAGTAGTTTTATTTTTAGGTTATATGGTATATGCTTTCATTAGACCATGTACAATGGTTTTTTTTTCAACACCCTCCACCTCAATTTTTAACACTCCACATCATTTTCTCTTTCCTCCACCTAATCATTCAACACCCAAATCAATTTTAACCTCTACAATAGTTTTGTTTAATAAAATTCAACTCCTTACCCTACTATTTTCACTTTATATTTTTATTTTTACTTAATTTGATAACAACACATTTATAGTAATAATTAAAATTTTATTACTACATATTTACAACAATACGATTAAAATTAAATTTAAAATTATTAAAAGTTACATAATTTCCAAAAAAAAAAGAAAAAAAAATATAATTATTGTGAAAACAAATGAAATTAGGAAAACTTCAAATATAATAAGATACAAGCACATGACAATACAATAAGATTAGGATAGGAAAAAAGATAATTAATAGAATTTCGGATATTAAAAGGATTATTATTAGGATTCATTTTAAAAAAGTTTTAAAAATATAACCAAGAATTTATTGTAGAATAATTTGAAAGTTCTAGTGAAATATCTATTTTCTATGTTCAAGTAAAATGAATCAATTTTCTAATTATAAAGTATAAAAATAATATATGTTTTTAACCTCATGTGTGCTAAGACTATCTCCAATATATATTTTTATTTTTACTCTAAAATAGAGCATAGTTTTTTCAATGTATCAATCTATTTTATACTCTAAAATAGAGTTAGTGTAAAAGAATAATGTTGCATATAGAGTAATCATACCATTCACTCTATTTTAGAATAAGATATAAAGTAGGGTTAGAGCAAATATTACTCTATAACAGAGTATTGACTTTAAAATAGAATGAGGTTGGAGATGCTCTAAGGACATCTTTATCGGTGATACCGATGGAGTGTCTAAGTGAAACTCAAAAATTAAATTAAAAATTATAATATAATTGTCTTGCAGAAGACATTTTCTTCGTCTCTCTCCTCAAGCATGTCTTACATTTATATTAAAAAAAGAATCAAAGACACCAGTAGTATATGCAATGGAGATGGTCTAAGAACCTAACAATTTATCACAAAACGATAAAATTTAAAACAACAAAACTTTATGGGATTTAATTACTTCAATCAAATTTTGTTTGATATGTTTTTGTTTATTTTATTTTGCGTCCAAACATTAAGAACCATATATATAAAAGAACACATATTAAACATTTAACAAAAATCCATTTGAAAATATATTTGTAAATTTAAGATATATCATAATTAATAAAAATAAAATTAAATATATCTCGTGCATCGCGCGAGCCTATTTCTAGTTTTATGCTATATAGAACCTTCACTATGAGTCTATGACACTATCATAATACATAAGTTGTATACCTCGACGTGTATTTATTTGCTGGGAAAATACCAAGAAAAAAAAAACTTATTATCCCAAATCCTACTGAAAATAAATTTACAGAAACAACTTCCCCCGGTGACTCGTGTGTCGTGGCCAAAAAGTTTTATGGAGGTAGGATGTGTTTCTGTAGGCCTGGTGACTCAGCCTGGACCAAAACGTAAACTTCTTCAAAAATTCTGGATTGCTCCAGCTCCAGGGTCCTATACTCCAACCGTGATTCCAAGTTTTACTTGACAACCTTAAGGCTTGTCTCCAAGCTTCCCTTCACTGCCATAAAATATGACGCTAGCATAGCACGTGCAAGATGAGGTCACCAAGATTTCCCTCAGGTGACTTATTACCAGAAATTTGACCGTCTCAAGTTACCTGACTTAGTGGAGTCTCCCACCAGCGAAGTTTTAATTTGACATCATTTGGTAATCAAAACTTTGAATTCCTTTTCTTACTAATTTCTTTCTTATATATTGACAAAGTGAATGACTTGGTTTGCTTTGAATCCACGAAAGCAGTTATAAGCCGAAAAAAGTTATGATGGCTTTTAGATTCATCAAGTCAAAAAGCCGATATGATTCATCTAATACGTTAAAAAATATAATTCAATGTTTTATTGGCAATATAGCAAATATTCGTGGTAAGTTCACTGGTCGTAACGATTTTAGATTTTAATTAATACAACGAGTTGATCAGTATGCAATAATTGGAGTCACAAGGAGAAGCCAACTTGGACCGAGTCAAGAAGACACAGTGAGTCATAAACGTGCGCGTTTCTCACACTTGTCCTCTCTTCTTCCTCCTCCTCGTAACCCTTCACTCCACTATACATACACACCATTTTCAAACCTTCAGATTTAACAACAACAACAATAAAGCAGAGACTTTAAAGACAACGACCAAAAAGATCAAGAATTTGGAAATTTTTTTAGAAACTATGATCAACTCAGATCTCTCTGTTGTGATCCGTGACGTCTGGGCTCATAATCTCGAATCAGAGTTCGAGCTAATCAGCGGGATCGTCGAAGACTACCCATTCATTTCCATGGACACAGAGTTCCCCGGCGTGATCTTCAAAGCTGATCTCGCCGTACTCCGCCGTGGAAACCCTAATTACCTCTACAACTTTCTCAAATCCAACGTCGACGCTCTAAGCCTAATCCAAGTCGGTCTCACCCTCTCCGACGCCGACGGGAACCTCCCTGATCTCGGATCTCAAAACAACCGCCGCTTCATCTGGGAATTCAATTTCCGCGACTTCGACGTGGAGCGTGACCCCCACGCGGCGGATTCGATCGAGCTGCTCCGTCGTCACGGGATCGATTTCGAGCGTAACCGACGCGAAGGTGTTCGATCGGAGAGGTTCGCTGAGCTGATGATGTCGTCGGGGTTGATCTGTAACGAGTCGGTGAGCTGGGTGACGTTTCATAGCGCGTACGATTTCGGTTACTTAGTGAAGATACTCACGCGCCGGGAGCTTCCCGGCGCGTTGCGTGAGTTCTTGGGGTTACTCAGAGCTTTCTTCGGTGAGAGGGTTTACGATGTGAAACATATTATGAGGTTTTGTGAGCAGAGGAGATTGTACGGTGGTTTGGACCGGGTTGCTCGGTCGCTTGAGGTTAACCGGGCGGTTGGGAAATGTCATCAAGCCGGTTCGGATAGTTTGCTGACGTGGCAGGCGTTTCAGAGGATGAGGGATTTGTATTTCGTTGAGGATGGGGCTGAGAAACATGCCGGAGTTTTGTATGGTTTAGAGGCTTTTTGATTTAATTAACTCAATTAATCATTGTTCTTAATCATTTTTATACAATATTAATCAAAATTATTTTATTCATCCCTCGTTTAACCAAATTATATCACCGAAATAATTGGTGAGGAGAACGACCAATTTTAACATCAAATGTGAATGGACTTATATATATAGGATTTAAATCTTACCAAATTTACACTTCAAACTTTTATGTTGAGTAGAGCTTAACCTTTGAAGTATATAATAACATTTTATTTTGTAATCATAAGGAAAAATCGAAAAAGAAATTTGTTTAACCCATACTTCACTTTATCCTACATATTGGAAAACATAATGTGCATTTTTTTTTTTTTGAACTTTGTTGTTCTTGTTGTTTAAGGGTTCACATATAGCCTTGCATGGAATCATAAAATCGAATTATTCACAATATTGTAACATGTTACATGTATTATGTATAGAAAGAGATGCATGACGAGGAAGGATCAGTTCCTCATACTCATCTTAGGGTTGGTGTAAGTCGTCGTCATCATTATCATTCTTATCAAGAGGATTATTAACATATAAGCGAAGTAATTTCCCAAGGGACTTCCCACGGCGGTCGTGTGGTGGCCGGAGATGTGAACAGACATCTACAAAAGCCCGGACGATGAGATTGTGTTGAGGAGGAGGGTTTATGTCCAAGAAACACCTTAGAAGCTCCTTAAGATCATCTTCTGTCTCGATATATCTCTCTTCAATCATTTGTTTCATCGACTTCTTGTAATCTTCGAAGGGGTTGTTTGACTCCTTAGCCATCGCGACGCTCTCGTCGATCTTAGGACATGGACTGCGTAAAACCGTAGGAGAAACCTGTAGCCCCGGGGTGTAATGGCTGTGAGAGGAAGGCCGGACGGTAGAGCCGCAACCACTACGGCAGGCCATGAAGATGGGGTTGAATATGGTTTTGAGTATATACTTCATCTTCTTCTTGAAATGCATGTTTATGTTTTTACAAAGAGGGAAGAGAAAACAAGTTGAGATTATTGAGTGAGGATGTTGGTGTGGGAAAGTTTGTTAAAAGAGGAACCTTTTTTTTTCCTTACTTAGCTTGGAGATTCAGCATTGCTCATTGCTTTGGAGGTGCACAATTTTGAATGCTGATGATGGATTTCTCTTTTTTTTTTAAAGAAAAACAATTCGATCTTGCTATCATTTGTAAGGAACTACCTCTAGTGTTATCGTGTATCCCTTTACTTTCATAATTATCGATTGGACATAGAAACCAATTCCAACCAAAATGAAATCACCAAACCTTGAATTGAATCTATAAATCTAAACCGAAATATAATTCTGGTTTCATTTGAGTAACCTTGAAAGCTTATTTACGCTCCCGACTAAAAGAAACTCTATATTAAGACCAATCTTAAGAAATTAATGGGTTAAGGCTATTCTATATAAGCCAAGATGCTAAAAAAATAGAAAATGCATGATACAGCGAAGGGTTGGTTTCTCTACTTTTATTTTGCAATGTCTACTTCTATGATAACGCAATGCAGCTAGCTACTGTACAAGTACAACACAACTCTGGATTTCACCCAAATCAGATTCTATATACAGATATATGGTGGTGCTTTTCCTGTGGTATGGTAACTTCAGCTACCTGTTGATCTCGTACCAGTGGAATCTTCTGGAGTTGGGCTCGATGGAGTTTGTGGCTGCTCCAAGGTTGTGTTGCTCGGTCCAGCATGGTTTTGATCAAATGAACCCATATGGTTCCAGTCCGGTCCAGCTAATGAAGATAAGTCAAGGAGCTCTTAACAGATTTAAATATTTGGGGAGGAAAACTCAAGAAGCTTATAGAGAAATTAGATAAAAAGCAGTGACAGAAGTTGAAGGATACATTCATCTGGCCACAAGTCTGTGATGCTGACTTCACCTACCTCTGATCGAAGCCAGTAATCTACACCCATCTGTGTAACATACAGACAAATAATGAATCAAGCCGAGCATATTTTTCTAGATATGATCTTTGTTTATTACTTTTCCTGGCTATATGAAGTTTCTGAACTGTGATGATTATGTATGTGGTGAAATATTTTAAAGCTGGGGAAGCAGTTGGGACTTACATCCAAATCTGGAGGAACAATCTTCATGATACCATCAACAAAGTCATGAGATTCGATGTCAGAGTAAACTCTTTGAGTATCATCAAGTTCCTGTATTTCCATCTTTCTTCCGGTGCTGTCCTCTTCCATTGGCATGGCTACATCATGGTTCTCAGGGAGACCAGATGTTGATGGAAGATTTGAGGGTTCATCAGGAACACTTGAAGGCTCAGCAGGAGCATTGGAAGGTTCATCAGCGTGAGGAATGTCCTCAAAACTCTCTTCGAATTGACTGAAAAACCACAATATCACTGTCAGTCTCACCACTTTCATTGAACAGATTTATCAATGGCAAGCATAACTTTAGAGGACAGGGATTACCTGACTAGGTACACGTCTATTGGTCCCATTGTGCTTCTCAGAATTATTCTATATCTCCTCTGAGAATAGCCACCAGCCTGATTAATGGCAGAAGGTGGAAACAGTTACTGACTGTTCGTTGCTCATTTGGTTTTGTGTGCTATTAAGCTTACCTCATCAGGATCTGGCACCTCAAGAGTTGTTCCATGTGGTGCCTTCACAGCTATCAGCGTCTTATTCTACAGTACGCGTGAGAAACGCCACAAAACATGTTTCCAAGTGAGAAGAATGCAAAGCAAAAATATACACCTAATTCCTAGAAGAAGACCAAACCTGGAAGCATGGTAGATTCTTAATGTCGTCTTCGGTGACAAACAGTAACCTAAAATGTGGAGAGTCAGAACAAACAAATATGTTGTATCATACCTTTCGCCAGGAAAAAATAGCAGGAGAAGCTTACCTTTTGTTGTTTTCATCCTCACTCAAGCTTGTTAGTCTGTCTTGTGATTCTCTGCAAATAAGTCGATTATCAACAAGACACAAAAACAGCAAAATAAGAAAAAGAAAGGAAAATGATCTATGAGAATACCTGATTTGGTCATCTAGTTTTGCCTCCTCAACTGTGAGATTACGTACTTCATCCTGTACGAGGATCGAGGGTAACAAAATGTCAAACGAAACTGGGAATGGGAATTTGTATAGACCGAATAATTTTTCAAACAGAGAACCAAAAAATAAATAAATCCAAATGAATGAGATCGAAAACAGTAACCAATTAATCACTTTGTCAACAGCTGTGTAATTAACTATGAGAAACATGAACAGAAGCACATCATTCAAATTTCAAAATGTGCTAGTAGAGGGATACTGGATACAAGACAGAGCTTGTGGTTACAGGTTTTCAATTTTTGTGTTTGTGATATATTTTCTTGTATCCTAGTTACTAGGACTCTCAGGAAAAAGGCAAAACATGAATTATACGAATGTTCACAAGATGTTCAAGAAGACAATCTAAACTAACATATACCCTCAACGTAAAAATAATAATAATACAGGTGATAATACTGAGCACACGTGTAACTAAAAGGTAAATGAATACATAGGCCTGTACTGTACCTGTAGGTTAGCTATGTTTTCAATTGTTTCTCCTGGTTTTGAGACATCGAGACCCCTAAGACAGACAAAAAAAATCAGAGTATCAACACACATGAGGCACCAAATGGAAGGAATCCAGGATTTGACAGTCGGAAGACATGCTTACTTCCACTGAATCCTGTTCTTGAGCGTCTTCTCTATCAAACCTATTCCTTCTAACACATTGGTTATATCGTATATCCGTCTCTTTTGTACCTGCAACAACAGAAACACGCAGTTAAGATTTGACAGAAAGTAATACATCAAGAAGGCAGTTTAGAGTTTGAATATGCCACCTCTAACGTATCAGCTGCTTTATTTAGATCAAGAATACCATCCTCTGCTTGTTTTATCAAATTGATAAATTTCTTCGTCAAAAGACCTGAAGCAAATTAGATCACAAAAAAAAAAAAAAAAACTTATTATTAAAAAGACCTGGAGTATAAAAGATCATAAAAAAACTTAGGTTTGCGAAAATAAGTTATTACCTAGTGAACTATCATAACGACAAGTACCGGCCTGTGTAAAGTTATTTCCAGGAGAACCTGCCAACACAGAAGATCCTTGTCACTACATTGCAATGATATCACTCTTTCTTTCATTGCAACTAAACCAAAAAAAAATAGAAGGTCTAGCTCAGATGAGCACATAAGCAATATCTATCATTGGCCTACTAACAGTCGCCCGTGTATATAGATTAAAAAAGGAAACAGAGCATTCGGGCGAAACTCACCTGCATTAGAACCAGAAGCTAACGTTCCAGATTTATTAGACTTGGCAGACCTAGAAGTCTTTTTGGCCTTCCCTCCTTTCCCTGATACAGGTGTTTGGAGAACACAAGTACTCAATTCATTGGGCTCAGCTATTTGGTTTACCGCATCTGTCTTACGCTTCAGCTGCCAATAAAGACACCAAAAATTGTACACATCAACAAGGAAAACAAAACAAACATACTTGAACAAATGAATTAACAGAAGCTGACACCACTAAAATAACACTCAATTATAGGAAAAACTCCTATCAGCATCATACTGTCACTTCGCTGAAATCTAAAAGCACCAAAAGAGCCTAATTCACTAAAACAGAAACATAAACAATGCATAAATCAGCTCTAAAATAGCAAGAACAGTAACACCAAATAAACCCTAGTTCAACAACTAAACTACTCAAAAGAAAATAATAACTCGCAATGCTAATTCCATATACTACACAAAACGCAATTTCACAGCCAGATACAGATCACAACACAATTCTCAGGCTACGATATCATCATCACAAATTTAATCAAACCTCAGAGAATCGAGAACACAGGGGAATTTAAATTCTCTGAGAACACAGGGGAATTTAAAAACCAAAATTGACACTAGGGGGGTGAAGGGGGACTCACAGTAGATTTAATAACAATCGAGTCAGAGACGGCGTGATCAGCAGGAGCAGGAGCAGCTCCACCACCAGCTAGACGAGTCTCCGCCGAATCAAAGCGGTGATACTCGCCGGGAGCAACTAAAGGAGGCTTCATAGAAGACAGAGAAGGATGATGCTGCCGCTTCGAAGGTGGGAATTGCTGAGGTTCCTCCGACATGAGGAACGAATCTCGATAATAAGAAATTAAAAAAAAAAAAAAAAAAAAAAGAAACCGAAAATTCAATATCCGGAAAAACGGATCTCCGGTAAGCAGAGATCCAATTAGGTATACGGAAGCAGATCTACGGAGAGAATTACGGAGATTCCGGGATGAGAATGTGAAGAGATCGACGAATCGAAAAAAAAAAAAAAAGCGGGAGAGAAGAAGAGGAAGAAGAAGAGGAGGAGAAGGGATTAAAGAAAAAAAAAAAAGAGACGGTGGAAGAGAAAAGAGAGAAAACGAGGGAATGAGTTGCGTTTGGTTTAGATTACTGATGTGGAGGGAAGCTGCGCTACTTGTAACAACAACACTACTGATATCTTCTTAATTTCTCTCTTTAACCAATATCTCAACCAAAATTAATCCTCTTTTTTAATTAATTAATTATATTTACTTGTATATTTTTTAAATTTTTGTCAACGAAGTTAATAATAAAGCTAGTTAACTAATTTGGGATATATTTCCTTGAAATTGAAAAAAAAAAAAAAAAAAGTATAAATTTGGATTTATTCATGTTAAGAATTGGAAGCATAAATATTCCAACAAACTGTTGCATCTGTTACACGCGTTAAGCGTGAGCAATTATCGTCAATATCTGTCGAACATATATACGTTTTTATATATAAAAATATTTGTAGAAGAGGCAAGCAAAAAAAAAAAAAAAGAGATTGACAAAAGAAAAGAAAAAAAATTTGGATTTATACTAAAATTTGGTTTGGTTTGCAAACCCTTTAAGCTTATATCTGTCAAGTGGTACATAAGTGACTATTGCCCAAAAAAAAAACATCATTAAAACTGTAAAACCTATAACTTTACTGGTAATATCAGATTTGGAGTTGTTTTTGGTGGTAAGGATTAATGAAGAGAACTGTAACGCTCATGAGTCTCTCATCAATTACCTTTTTTTTTTTTTGTTGAACCTCGAAAACCTAGGGATTCCAAATCATAGCACCAAGACAATAGAAAACATGTGTCATCTGAATGCAGACACTCGGATATCATTTGAATGCTCTGCTGTTAGATCAAGATAATATCTATAGACGAGCTTTCAATACAAAAAGCTTATGTATGGAGTGATCATAAGGTAAGAGATATAAAGAGTTTGAAAGCTTCATACAAAACAAACACAGAAGACACCAAAAGAACCTTTTTTTTTGTTTTTGTTTTTACTTGAACAAATGGGCAAGAGCAGGGTCATCTAAATCCACATCAAGGGATCCATTTAACCGCATAAACTCAATGTAGCTATCTGGAGGAGTGATCGCACGAGTGTTGATACTCGGTTTGACTCCGTGAACTCTCTGGAGATCTCTAGCAAGCCAACGCAGAAAAACTTTGTCCAACGGAGGTACAACCTTCAAGTGGATCACTTCACGTTCTTCTTTCACAGTCGTAGCTTTGTTACCCATCTTGAATCAGAACCTATAACACCTACATTTTAGTGGTGTATTGAAACATTGAAATATCACATTGTCCAAAACCCGCAAAGATAATAAAGTCATATTATAGTTCAGCAAAAGATGACTTTACCACAATGTATAAGCATTTTTTGGGTTTAACAAAATCAAAACTCTGCATCGCCTAAAGCAGCAATCACACTAATACTGCAGGTGGGCCTTTTTAATACAATCTCATATACACAAATGCTGGCATTATTTCGTTATTAACAGAGTCATGAACATGAGAGACTGAAAAGCTTCTATAGTAGCTGCTGCTATATAAGTAGTTAGCTTTAAGACCATCAAAACCTTTTTTTATTAACAGACCAAACTCTATACATATTTTTATATCAGAATCCATTTTACAATGAAGCTCAAGCAAATGAAATGTACAACATCAGACATCTATGAACCACCACCACCAATACAAGTCAAATCTTCATCAGGATAGATGATAATATCTAGTAACTAAGGATATGATCAAAAAGTTTTCGTTTTAGTGAAATTCCCCTGTCTTCTGAAATCACATATATGGAAACTCGACTAATTTTTTTTAAAAAAAACTTCCGAACAATTGAGGAAATCGGAGATTTTACTTCAATTTCTATCACTAAGAAACCTAGCCAGAACAAACAAAAATGAAAAAAGCGTAGCTTGATCATCATCAAATACAAAAAGCCTGGGAACGAAACACAAAAATCTAAAAGATTTTACCTTTCAATCAGAGAGACAAAACATCAGAAATCGAGATTGTGAGTTGAAGAATTTCTGACCAGACAGACACTATCAGAAGCGAGAACTCTTCTCCAGTTCAAAGTTAAAACGACGTCGTATGTTTGGGCTCAGATGTACGGGCTTTTACACAAAATTCAAGTCATTTTATTGGTTAAGCCCAATGACATAAAAGCCCAGCAGTTTTCAGGTTTTTTTTGTTTTTTTTGGTTTCTTGTTCCTAACAAAATCACAGAATTGTATTTGTCACTTTTTTTGTGGAACCTCGAAAACCTAGGGATGCCAGATCATAGGACCAATGCAATAAGAACATTTGTTATCTGAATGCAGACACTCGGATCTAATTTGAATGATTAGACAAGATAATAGTAGATGAAGTACTTAGCTTTAGGACCATTAAAACCTTTTAACATATCAAACTAGATTTACATCAATAAAGTAATCAACGGAGTATAATATAGGATGTTTATAAACTTTTATGAATATTTTAAATTAATTTAATATTTTATATTATGAAGTATTGTTTCTGATTGGTTGAATTTAAAAAAAGTTAAACATTTTTTAATTGCATCTTATTAATTAAAACATAAAATATTTTGAAATGGTTGTATATAGTAAAATGTGCAAATACAAAAGCATGAGTTATATATTATTGTTGTGATCAATAACACGTCTACAAGAAACGACTTAGAAGTTCTACATAAGTCAGAAGCTATACAAGTACTTAACCTTTAGGACCACTACTAAAGACGAGATCAGCATCATTAGCTAATTTTGTTCATTTATGTTGATCATAAGAAACCTTAGCTTTCAGGTCCAGATGTTATAATTTAAACGTGGGAAACATATATAGCAACTGGATGCTCAAAGAAAGTTACCTACCTGTACCTGACACTCTCTCTACTACAAGACTACAAGTGTGGGTTTAGTTTGCAACGTCATTGCACGCGGCAGGCAAGTAACAAAGTTTGTTGACGAATATTCGCTAAAGTAGTTATCAATTTTTCTTTTCTATTCCTTTTATTTTTTTTGGCTTTAAGAATCTGTAAACGAAACTTTTTATAAAAATCACAAAAGTTACAAAGTTCATAAAAGTAGTAAATTTTATTATTTTCTCTCACGTTATCAAGTTTTCTAAAAAATGAAGTCACCAAGCATGAAGATATACAATATCTCAGATTATTGTGCTTCACGCTACATAACACCGTAAGGCGTGCAAATGTCACCAACATGACGATGATTTCACAACTCACATGCATTAGACTAAGTCATCTTATAACTACGAATCATCTACACTTTATTTCATGGGATTTCTTTGGTGGAGTTTTTCGAGTGTCCATATCATATATCATATAGTATGTATCTAGTATCTTCTTCTTGTTTTGATTCAGAATACTCCTAGTCCTCGTACAAATCACACCAAACATGAGTTTGCAGCCAACTAACTTTGAAAATTTATAATATAATATCTTTATTTTAATTAGCTAGATTTTTTTAAAAAAGAAGCTAATTTCTGAAATAATAACTAATGAGACCATTTTTTGAGCTGTTTGGAGTTTCTAAAATGTCATAATCGATTTCGATTAGTTTCTAAAATTATTTGAAGTCTTTAAAGTTCTAACCAATCAGCTTCTTATATAGCTCATGCCATAGATAAGAAGTAGAAAACTAACCAGCCAAATTAATAATGTCTACAAATTAGAATAGAAACTAGGATAACCATATTTAAAGCTGAACCTACAAGAAGACAATTTGGGTGTAAAGAAATAAATTTACTTGGGAAGTCCGCATTCAAGTACTTTCACGACAAAAAGTCTTTGAAAACTAAAATTCAGTGCCCAACAAACCATCAAAAGGAACTGATAGTACAAAGTGAACTGTACATGTACACACACATGATTTTGTTATGTTCCCATCATCCCATGGAACATAATCTAAAACTATATTTTTCTACAATTTCTACATGTTAAAAATATTTGTACGTGTTGTCGGATTGTAATTTTTTTTTTAAAAGGTCGAATTGCAAAAAAGTTTGACAATTAATAAATATAACAAGTTTTTTTTTTTTTTTGGTAGTGATAGAGCAAGTGCTTCTCATTATTAGATTGCTAATTTTAAAATATATTTTTGCTACATAGTCGTTGTCATGTGACTCATATCCAACTAGAAAATAAACCCACCCTTGTAAGTTTTCCCTAATTCTGGCAATTTCGTGTGCAGACGGCAGATTACTAAAAACGTCAAGTGTCAACTTGTTAATCACACTCATGGATAAAATTATACTATTATGGTATATATTATAATATGCTAAAACTCATGTAAAATTTACAATTTAACGTGGGTGTTTAATTAAAAAGGATCAAGGGAACAATTTAATCTCCTTCCAAGTCACCACAAATAAATTTATCTTACGTTAGTCTAATTTGAAAGTATGCATTCTCAATTCGAACATTATACTAGCTATGCATTTGATTAAAAGGAACACACGTCAACTTACTGATAAATTCTTATACTTTAGTACCTTGGAGATTAGTGAAAAGCAAAAAAAGCTTAATCAGCGTCTTGTTCTTTTTAACACCTTTTAGAAAAAAAGTAATTAACAAGCCACACAAATAGACAACAAAATGCTCTAATTTATTTAACCTTTACCTTATAACTTTATATTCCCCTGGAAAATATATATTCTAGCTTTGCTTTTGTATTTCATACGTCAACAGCACATCGCTGAACAAGCTGGTACTTCATCGCCGGACCAACGCCGACGACTAACTGGCGGGGCACGTTAATGTACGCCGGACAATTAACGTGGAGGCGATAACTGCCGGATACCCACGAGCCCACTTTCCACCTAACCCAACCGTCTATCTTGATGTTGAGGAGCACCAACCCGGCCATGAAGTCTTCGTCCAATGCCGGAGACAAGTAAGGAGCCACCGAAACGGCGGTGCCAATCAGAACCGGTGACCACACCGTAACTTCCAGATGTCCTTGATACGTCGTCGGCAAAAGCCTCGCAATCGTCACCTAATTAATACGGAAAAAATAACATTATAATTAAATAATACATTAATACGTAAACGCTTAGAAGACAAATAACAAAAAAACAAAAACAAAAAAACCTTATGAATGTGATTTATAGGTCCTTTTTGTTTCTTCTTGTATTTTTAATTTTCGATTAATAGCTTCTACCAAAAATATATAGGAGTATCCCTTAACAGTAAGTGTTAGCTCTAGAGCATTCTATTCTTGTTAATATATTATAACTCTTCCAGAAAGAAAAAAGAAAAAAAAATGATTAATTCTGCAATTGGTAGACAAATATGTATATGGTGGTATTGATTTTTCAACATTGCAGGTTTATTATTATGAACCCAAAATGATGATAAATATAAATTTTAACAAAAAAAAAAACATTTGTGAAATCAAATTGATGATATTTAAATATTCTTAAGACATACGTTAAGATGGATCATGTTATGTGGTTTTAACGTTATAACATACTAAAACTTGCTGATTCATACACATTGCACCAAACAAATCAACAAGAAAATAGCAATTAAACGCAAAACGCTACCTCTTGGTTCCGGTATGAGGCATAGATGTCGAGACGGTCATAGAAAATTCCGATCTTGTCGTTTGGGTTGCGAGAAGAGACAGTAACCTGAAGATTCGAAGTGAGGTAATTTGGCTGGGAGACGTTGAAGTCATTAATGGTTACGTCTTGGAGGACGAAACGCGGTCCGTGCGGGTGAAGTATAGCCCAGACCAAGAAAACGACAAACGCAGCCACAACGATTAAGCCTAGCAACGCCCATATTACGCGTCTCCTCTTCCTTTCGTCATATTCGTCATGGTGGTCGCACTCTTTCTCCGTCATTGTACCGTGAAGTGGCGTTTAGTGTTTTGGCTTGCAGAGAGAGATTTGTTTGTTGGTTTGTTTTGTTTGGTGGGTGAAAGATATTGGAAGGTTACTAGTGGAGTTTTGAGGGATATTTATGTAAGTGGAGCTTGGTGGTTAAATGTATCGTAATTATGAATTTATTTCTATTTGTAACCATATTGCTAAGCTATCGCACAGCTATAGTCTTGACTCTTGACACTTTTTTTTTTGTTTTTTACCAATGGGCTTCTATTTAACTTTATGCGAAATTCGGGAAAAAGCTGTTTTTAATCTTTATCAACTCAGAACAAAATAAATGTTTTTTTCTTCCACAGTTCTTTGGTGATAATTACCACGAAAAGCACTTTTGGATGAGAGACGACGAATCTTCTTTATACTACAATTCTTTAAGTAAGAAATCAAGAAACAAATAAATTTGAGTATCACATTATGATATATGGGCCGGTCAAATGGAAATGACGGTCTAAAAAATATGTGGCCCTTCCGATAGTATATTTACTTTTCTTGATATATGTTAAATTGTATTGAAATATATAACTGAAAACAAAAAGTTTTAGTTTCTAAAAAAAAGATTAGATGGTTTTTCAAGTGATACAATACTTTGATATTGGTGATTAAACTCTAATTATCCTAACTTATTTTGATAAACGAATAAAACACAATTCACTAAACCTAAAGTACCGTAAGACTCGTAAAAGTCAAATCTAAAATGATGCGAGTGGGAACTCCTGCTGGAATTTATACTCACACGGCCTCATATATCCGAGCAACGATCCCTTCACATTTCCGTCCGGATCTGCCGTGAAATTCACCGGTATATTGCCGCAAGTCAAGATCAAGAAACCATGTTCATAACGGGAGCCACCGTCTATCTTAACGCTAGTTACAACTTCCACTCGGATATCCAAAACCAAGCCGTCGCGGGGCGTTGCAACCGTTTTGAAAACAGCATAAGGAAGCGGTACATCGTTGATTTTTTCCCTTACGAGTAAACCGAAATAATCAGGACTGGCTGACTCGGAGATTAGCTTGCCTCCGCGGATAAGACGCGATTTCATTGTATGGAGATAGACTTTACAAGTGTTACTACCTGGGCTCATTGTTGTAAACCCGACGTTCCAATCAGCGCTTGTATTTGAGATTGAAGGGTTTGAAACGGAGAATGACTCAGCAAAGACATCCACGTAGCATCTTGGATTTAAAATGAAAAAGTTTATTGGCACAGATAAGATGAAGTAGAGGCCTGCAAATGCGAGAGCGTACATGAGGTATACAACGCAGAAGGAAGCTGGTGTAAGTTTAAACGCAGTTTCTTCATTGTCACTGTTTGCACCCTCACTGCTTGCATCGTCACTGTCACTGTCACTGTCTGTGTTTGAAGCTTGCTGAAGGCATTGGCAGTGTCTACTCCTGAGACCACACGCAGTACAAAGAGACCTTGTCATGAGAAGATACTTAGTTAATGTAATGTAACATTAACTAAGCTAAAACTTTGTGATGAATAAACCAAAGGAGGTTTTGGCAACAAGACATTCACGTATCCTAACAATTTGTAGTCGTAATTGCCAAGTCTTTTTTTTTTCTATTTTTTCAACTATTTTTACCTATTCAACTCTAACAAACTTTCATATCCACTCACAACAACTTAAAAAATCAATCAGAAAGAGAGAAAATAGGATTTCTAACAAAATCAATCGAAAATATTGCTAACGATAATTTAATCATTAAAGTTTTAATTTACAAAAACAAAATCATTATCTTCATTCCATACCAACAAAAGCAAAAAAAAAAAATGGCTTACAGTTACAGGCCGCTGGATATAGTGACCGGATTGCCAACGTCACCGTCGTCCTCCTCCTCTAATTTTACAACACCTCCTCCTTCACGGTGGTGGGCACAGTTACAATCATTATTCCGTCGTCGTAAAGAACTCACTAAAAATGAGGAATTAGCTATAGAAAAACCCATGTGGTACTCCACGTTCACAATCTTACTCGTCGCTGTCATTACCACCATCGTCCTCAACAACTCTCACTGCCACGTCAACTTCTCCGTGGAATCCATCTCCGTTACTTCCTCCGCTTCAGCCACGTGGTGGCACGTCGTATTCCACGTGGAAAACCCCAGCTCATTATCGAGATGTCTTGTCTACTACAACGGCCATAACGTGCAAGCCAAGCTTGGTTCCTTCAACACCGCCGTTTTGAACACCTCTCGCATGGATTATGATGACCCGAGTGGCCGCTACACGAGTTTCTCGGTAAAATTAGCTACGGCAGGTAATCAAAGCCACGTCGTTGCAGCTTCTTCTCCTAGAGGTTTCGAATTGGAACTGAAACTTCGTGCGAAGGACGATTATGATCTCATTGGACATTATGATATCAAGTGTCAGAATCTCAATATCGGTTATGACAAGATTAAGTGTCACTCATCGTCTTTCGAAATATTCAAGCAATCTTTCTAACAAGTTCATGAATTAGGCACTCTTCTTAGATTTCTTTTTATTTTCTTCTCGATAAAACATTTTTTTTTTCTTTTCTGTTACTGTTAAATTAGTGTTATTTCTACAATCGAATAAAAATAGATATTAAAATTTGTATTTTATAAGAAATTTCTGTTATATCCAAGCAATAAAACAAAGTTAATGCAAGAAATAGATGATCAGATTGAATTAAGACAACTTATGCTGGAAAATATAATTACACCGTCTTATATTTCCTAGCAACGATCCCATCACATTCCCCGTCGTCGTATCCGTCGTGAACTTCACTGAAATATCGGGACAAGTCGCCATCAAAAAGCCGTTCCCATGATTAACATCAATGCTCACTGCAAACAAAATCTCAACCCGAAAATCCCAAATCACGTCGCCAACAACTTCCGGCATCACCACCTTCTCGAAAACGACGTTTGCTTTGTTTCCTCCGTTGACAGACTCTCCGAAAAACTCCGACGAAGAAGATGATGAGTTGGAGATAACTTGATCGCCACGGAGTAAACGCGACTTGAGTGTATGTAGAGAGATTTTACGGTGGAAGACTGGACTCGTCGCAACAACACCGATCCTCCAATCAGCGGCCGAAACGTTTGCGTTTGAGACGGAGACGGAATCGGCAAAAAGCTCTATGTAACAACTTTGTTGTTTCTCGGCAAGATTGTAAAAAACTAGAACGAAAAGAGGAAAAAGGAACAATACACCAATGGTCCATAAATACATAACGCAGCAAAGAGCTGGAGTAATCTCCTGGGGAATGTCATGAGGGCATTGGCCACTTTGGTGAGTAACGCGACAAGAGGTACATTGAGGATTTGCCATCTTGCAAGTTTTCCCAAGTTCTTAACACACGTCCTGATGAAAAAAAATATCAACTTAAGCTAAACATAAAAGTGTTAAAGGAATATTTAATTCGTTTTTTATTCTTTTATTTTAACACTAAAAATCGGAACTACTTAGGATTATAGGAAATCCCATATTTCGTTAAAAGCGGTAACTAAGTGAGAGATGAGGCATTTTAGTTTGTGGTTTGTTGTTTTTTGTTTTTTTTTCTGCATTTCCTTTCCTTGTTTAAACATTCTAATAAGTTCTATCAGACGACAAAAAAAAAAAAAAAAAAGTTCTCACTATTTTCTTTTGTTTTTTTTTCCTATAATTAAGCTCTCAATGAATGTGGAGTTGTCTCGTTTTTTCCCTTTTTGTTATCGCTTAGAGAGGCGCTCATAAAGAAATAAAATAGTTTCACAATTTGTATGGAAAAAAAGTCTTACTAATATATATAGAAGTGATCATCTTGTTATTTTTTTCCTCTTTTTCTTATCGCTTAGCTAGAGGCGCTTACAAAGGAATAAAATAGTTTCACAATTATTTGTATGGAAAAAGTCTTAATTAATGATCATAACAAAAAATAACAAGATGATGGAAAAGTAGATTGCCTAATCAAATTATAACTTCGGTCAATGGTGTGAATGAAGAATAACAGTGAACCTTCTCCACGTTCTCATGGTTTCGGGTCAGATTATAACACCTTATATCAATATGTCCAGGTTCAGGATAACCAATGTAAACCTTATGATTCACCTTTAATTTGATATCTAACTGTTCGAAAACGACGGTTGAATTCCCCTCGGCAGCGAAGTCCACTGAGAAAGCTGTGTGGCTAGGAGACTTACGTGCGTGAGAAGTATTTAAAACGGCAGCGTGCAAGGAGCCGAGCCTCACGGTAGTTTCGTCGCCTCCGTATAAAATAGAATAGCTACAATATGACCATAGACAGACTAATATATATATGATGACAAAAATGTTTTGGGAACAAATACATACTAGGGTTTATATATATGTAGATGAAATAGGGTTTATATATAGATGAAACTATATATGATACCTGAAGCTAGGGTTTTTGACGAGGAAATCGACGTGCCACGAGGGGGAGGAGGGAGAGACGGCGATGGATTGGATTGAGAATTTGGCGTTGCAGTGACCATTGTCGAGGAAGTGAAAGAGAAATGCCATTACGGCAATGAAGGTGAAGATACCGCCGCAACATGGTGTAAGGCAAACCGTAGTTTCCTTCCAAGTACAATTACGATCACCAGACTTTTGTTAATGTAAAAGCTCTTTGCTTAGATTGCTGGAAAACTCTAATTCATTCATAAGCAAAACATGGCTTATATAGTCTTACAAAACTTGGACCGTAATAATCGATCTCATAATTATCTCTAATTACATGTACAACTAAAATACAGATAATACAAAATCATGTAGATAAAACCAAATCAGAACTTCTTCTATCCTCTCAAATATGTGATAAGCACAATTTGCTCCAACAAACCCTCCCTAAACTAAGCTCGGTGAAACACAGCTTAGCTTATCCGTTGCTGAGCAAATCCCAAGCTGATCCCTCAACCTTTCAAACGTCTCTCTCTTCAAAGGCTTTGTAAAGATATCCGCCACTTGCTCTACTGTGCCACAATGCTCCAATTGTATCTCCCCATCTTTAACCAAGTCACGTAAGAAATGAAAACGAACTCCAATATGCTTGCACCTTCCATGAAAAACCGGATTCTTTGACAGCTTAATTGTTGAGGTGTTGCCACAAAGAATGACAGTGCTACTTCCCTCTACTTCATATCCCAACTCTCTCAAAATTCTTTTGAACCAAATAGCTTGACAGGCACAAGTCGAAGCTGCAACATACTCTGCCTCCGTGGTAGATAACGCGACAATTGGTTGATTCTTTGACAACCATGCTACAGCTGCATTGTCCATAAGGAACACATAGCCTGAGGTACTCTTCCTGCTATCAATGTCTCCTGCGAAATCACTGTCAGTATACACCAACAGCTTCCCGGTTCCACCTCTCTTATACCAAATCCCAAAATCCATTGTCCCCTTTAAGTATCTTAGAACTCTCTTAGCAGCCTGCAAATGTAGTGTCGTCGGTCTTGCCATGTATCGACTTAGTAAACTCACGGCAAACTGCAGGTCTGGCCTTGTTGTTGTGATATACATGAGGCTTCCTATAATCTGCTTGAGGTCTGGCCTTGTTGTTGTGATATACATGAGGCTTCCTATAATCTGCTTGTAGAACGTCTCATCAACACGCTCACCCTTCTCATCCAAATCAATCTTGCTTCCAGGCACCATAGGATTCAAGATTGCATTACAATTCTCCATCTCAAAACGCTTCAGAATCTCCAACGCATACTTTGACTGAGAAACGTGAATTCCTTGACTTGTCTGCAACACTTCTAACCCCAAAAAATATCTCATTTTTCCAAGATCAGTCATATCAAACTCCTTTTCCATTGACAACTTGAACTCTCTCATCAGTGAGATATCATCTCCAGTGTATATTAAGTCATCCACATATACACTAACAATCAAAAGGTTACCTTGCTCGTTTGTTTTGAGAAACAGAGTCTCCTCATTCTCTGATTTTTGAAAACCCTCCTTGGTGAAATATTCCTCGATTCTACTGAACCAGGCTCTTGGAGCTTGCTTTAGTCCGTACAAGGCTTTGTGTAATTTGTAGACTTTATCCTCTTCTCCGTCTACTTCATAGCCTTTTGGTTGTTGAATATATACGTCTTCTTCAAGAACCCCGTGAAGAAACGCTGACTTGACATCCAACTGGAAGATGTCCCATCCTTTCTGAGCTGCAGTTGAGATTATTGTTCTAATAGTGTCCATGCGAGCAACAGGTGCATAAACCTCCGTATAGTCGACCCCATGCTCTTGAGAGTATCCTTTCGCCACTAACCAAGCCTTGTATTTGTTCACCTCTCCGAGCTCATTAAGTTTAGTTTTGTATATCCACTTTACTCCAATGCATTTTGCCCCATTTGGTAGATTTGACAGCTCCCATGTATGATTCTTCTCGATGGAGTTTATTTCTGTGTCCATGGCTTCTCTCCACTTAAGACATTTCTGAGCTTGTTCGAAGGTTGACGGAATAAACGAAGCTATTTGAGCCATATTCACTTCATCATCTTCAGTGATATAGTCTCTAAGATATTGTGGAGCTCTTGTAATTCGTTTTCCCTCCCTGACTGCAGCTTGTGGTTCTGTTTGAACCTCTTCTCTAACAATTGCAGGTTCTTCTGCAGTCTCTGTAGGTTCTTCTTCTTCCCCGTCACTGTCATCGTCTCCCCATGGTTGATCATCATCGCTCCATTTCAACTCAGACTCGGTGTAACCTTGATCTTCTTCCCAGCTCCACCCTTTTGTTTCCTCAAATACCACATCTCTACTCACCACAATCTTCTTTGTTGTTGGATTGTAGAGTCGATATCCTTTTGATTCTTCTGAGAAGCCAAACAAAACACACGGGTTGCTCTTGTCATCAAGTTTTCCTCGCTTCTCACTTGGTACATGTGCGTGTGCTAAGCTTCCCCACACCCTGAAATGCTCCACACTTGGTTTAAATCCGCTCCAAGCCTCTTGTGGTGTAACCTCCTTGACAGCTAGAGTAGGGCATCTATTCAAAATATAGAAGGACCAACTAACGGCTTCTGCCCAGAAAATCTTTGGTACCTTCCTCATTGACAACATTGATCTCACCATGTTCATAACTGTGCGATTTTTCCTCTCCGCTACGCCATTCTGTTGTGGAGTATAAGCAGTGGTCAGTTGTCTTCGAATTCCATGTTCTTTGCAGAAATCAGAGAATTCGATTGAGGTGAACTCTCCTCCGCGGTCAGTCCTCAAACACTTGATCTGCTTTCCCGTCTCAGTCTCTACCTTCTTCTTAAACATTTTGAACTGATTAAATGCCTCAGACTTCTCCTTGAGAAAATAAGCCCATGCTTTCCTGCTGTAGTCGTCAATGAAACACAGCACGTATCTTGTTCCATGTGTGGTCATGGGACTGATAGGTCCACATATGTCAGAGTGTACCAACTCAAGAACCTCCTTTGCTCTCCACGAGCTCTTTCTGGGAATAGGATTTCTTGATTGCTTCCCTATTAGACAATCTGTACACGTGAACTTCAGAACATCAAACCTTGGTAGACCTCGCACCATCTCCTTACTTTGTAACATCTTCATTCCAGTATGGCTGAGATGTCCATAACGCTCATGCCAGAGCTTCAGAGTGTCTTCTGCTGTTGTTTGCAGACAGTGTTGTTGACTTGTTTCTCCTTCATGATCGGTTTGATTGAGCAGTAGAAACATCCTGTTTGAGCTCATATTGCTTGTAGCAATGAGACCTTTCTCTTCATGAAATATCTTACAAACTCCTTTTTGTATGATGATTGTCAGATCCTTTTCTTGAAGTTGTCCGAGACTCAACAGGTTGTTCTTGAGTTCAGGAATGTAATAAACATCGCTGATTGTACAGTTCACATTATTAAAGCTCAGCTTCACGACTCCCTTTCCTATGACATCCATCTTCTTATCATTTCCCAGCTTGACAGTATGCTTGAAATTCTCATTCATTGTGTGAAAAGCATCTCGGTCTCCACACATATGATTAGAGCAGCCAGAGTCAAGGAACCAAACTTTCTTTCTTATCTCTTTATTCTTCCCAGAATACGCCATAAATAGCCTATCTGCAACTTCCTGAATCTCATCCTCAACATATTTTCCATCTTCTTCTCCGATATGTGCCATTAGGAGCATTTCTTCCTTCTCAACAAAATCAGCGTAGTTTGCTTCCTCATCCCACAATGGACACTCATTTCGAAAATGTCCAAGGCGATGGCACTTGTAGCACTCCACTGTGCTTTTGTCTCTGCCACGACCTCTACCTCTGCCTCTTGCACTGAAGCCTCTTCCTCTTGATCCCATTCCTCTGCCACGATTTGAGTCCATGCCCTCACCATGAGTCACCTTCAACACTTGATCTTCAGTCTTCTCAGGTTTTTTGAATTTTTGCTCATGAACAGTGAGAGAACTCTGCAGCTCATCGAGTGAGATGTTCTCAATCTCCTTCGATTCTTCAATGGACACTACCACATACATGAATTTCTCACTGAGTGTTCTGAGAATTTTCTCAACCACCTTAGACTCATTCATCATCTCTCCATTGCTCCTCATCTGATTTGTGACTGCAAGGACTCTCGTGAAATACTCTTTCACGCTCTCAGATTCCTTCATCTCTAGCACTTCAAAGTCTCTTCTCAGCTTCTGCAGCAAGGACTTCTTGACTCGATCATTTCCACCGAACTTCTTTTTCATTGAATTCCAAATGATCTTGGACGTACTCCTGTCCAAGATCTGTTCAAGAGTCACTCTATCGATGGATTGATAGAGGTAGTGCTTCACCTTTTGGTCATTCTTCCTGGCTTCTTCAAGTTGTTGTGTCTGCACCGCCGTGAGATCTGTCGAGGTTGATGATTCCTTGACACCGATCTCGATCGTGTTCCACAAGTCCTTTGATCTGAAGAAGTTCTCCATGACCTCACTCCAATGATCCCAGTGCCCATCGAACTGTGGCAACTTCATTTTTTCTTCTCCCATTTTCACTCTAACAAAGCTCTGATACCAATTTGTTAATGTAAAAGCTCTTTGCTTAGATTGCTGGAAAACTCTAATTCATTCATAAGCAAAACATGGCTTATATAGTCTTACAAAACTTGGACCGTAATAATCGATCTCATAATTATCTCTAACTACATGTACAACTAAAATACAGATAATACAAAATCATGTAGATAAAACCAAATCAGAACTTCTTCTATCCTCTCAAATATGTGATAAGCACAATTTGCTCCAACAACTTTGCCGGCAAAGTCACAATTGGTCGTGACCACCATCCACGACGACGAGCAGAGGCGGAGGTCGATGGCATTGGTTATCCCTTTTCTATTTCGGCACAGACCGTGTAACAACAATTGGTTTGGGAAGCTCTTCTTATTTTCGATATCTCTTTTGTGTGTGTGTGAGTGAGTGTGTTGGTTTGGAGAAGAAAGAAAGATTTTATCTCTTTTTTTAGTTCTTCAAAATTTTGTGTTGATAAAGATTGTTATGATATTTCCGGATACTGTATATATATATATATATATATATATATATTTTTTTTTAACATACCATTTTATAATCAAGACCGGCCGGATTTTATATACCTTTCGGAGTCAACATAATGAAGGATAAATGTTATGTTATAAAATGGTATCTTAAAAAAAAAATAAAAAATAATGAAGGATATATAGTTCACAAAACTTCAAAGATCTGAAACTAACTTAGTGCGAAGAAGAGGAAAATTATATGTTAGGAGAGGAATATGGACGATTTGATATCATGCACGTTCGTGTCAGAATCTGAATCTCAGTTATTAGAAGATTATATGTGTTATTTGTCTTTCAAAAACATTGGAACAACTATAAGTTATTGAATTAGGAACTCTTGTTGCTTTCTGCTAATTACTGTTTTTATAACTTTTACTAAAAGATGGTTTGGATTTCTCTATTTTCTTTACCATCAAATATGAAAACAGTGTAACCACATGATTATAACTTTGGGAGAAAAAAAAAAATGGGTATAGATCCTGTATAAACCAATACGCTTAATCAAGAACATACCATTACGAACTAATAAAATAAAACAAAAATGAAAAACAAGATCGGAGAGAATCAAGCCAAGTTTTTCTGATATATATAATCACACCGTCTCATATTTCCAAGCAACGATCCCATCACCTCCCCCGCCTGATCCGTCGTGATTTTCACCGGAATAGTTGGACAAGCCGCCAACAAAAAACCGTTCAAGTTGTTAGCATTTGTATTCACCGCAAACATAATCTCAACCTGAGAATCCCAAACCACGTCGCCGATACCTCCCGACATAACCACCTTCTCGAAAACGACTTCCGCTTTGTCTCCGGTGACGAAATAACCCAACGAGGGAGATGATGATTTGGAGACAACTTCGCCGCGTCGGAGCAAACGTGAGTTGAGTGTTTGGATAGAGACTTTACAGCCGGTGGCTGGACTCCTTGCGACGAAACCGATCGTCCAATCAGCGGCTGTAACGTTTGGGTCTACGTTTGAGACGGAAACGGAACTGGCAAAAAGCTCTACGTAACAACTTTTTCTTATGGAAATCAGTGAAAGAAGAAAACAAAAGAGATAAAGAAAGATGAAGAAACCAATCACAGAAAAGTAACAAGTGCAACAACAAATTGGAGTAATGTCCGACGACGAGGAAACGTCTGCTGGTGTGGCTAAAGTCTGGGGATTACATTGGCCAGGTTGGTGAATGAGGCCACAAGATGTACATTGAGGTCTTGCCATTATGGAGGTTTTAACACGCTTTAATGAAAGAAAATAACAAGTTTTATATAAACGTACACTGGAATTATAGTTTTTATCACCTTTTGTTTTATAGTATTGAACCTTTATTTTTTTCTTCAATATATATACTCCATTTATCAATTTCTTAATTTTATTGAAGTTTACAGTTATACTACTAAAATGTTTATCCCACTTAGTACTTTACGTTATTATAAATAAAACTTAAAACAATTTAAAATAAAAATAAGAACTTACAAAAAAAAATTAAAAGGGAGTTTAACAAATGTTTGACTAAGCATTCCGATTGTTTACAGATATATAACAAATGTTTTTGAATATATATATAATATATATATTTCTTATATAGGAGAAACAAACAAACCACAGTTGCGAGAAACGATCCAAAATTATAGGCAAGCTTTACTCGCAATACCTACACAATCAGTTAAGGCTACACATCGGTGAAAAAAGTCATCGCCGCAGGATAGGAACTCTATTAGGAGAGAAAATACACAAATCATCTATATTCCTGGAATTAACTGTTGAATCGCCCTTCTCTTAAATGGATAATTTTTCTAGCAAGATTGGATACTGTATGTTTAATAGAATAATGTAAACAGTAGTATAATTCAATAATTTTTGTTTTGGTTAAATGCGATTATTAAATTATCAAAATAATTATCCAACAGCTTGTTTTAATACACACTTCTCTCTGATGACTATGCAATTAATTGGTATTCAGTATTCTTAAATGAAATCAATTAACATGATTTTAGTATTTTATTTGGGTGAAAATGTAAAGATAAAAAAGCTCAGAAGCAAAAAAGGCCTAATTATTAAAATGATTTCCATACAAAATCTTCAATTTCGTGAAAGAAGACTGACAATGAATCTTCTCAACGTTCTTATGGCTTCGGGTTAGATTATGACACATTATATCAACATAACCAGCGTTATCATAGTCGTCTCCGAAACTCTTATGCTTAGCCCTTAATTTGATATCTAGCTGTTCGGAAACCACGTCGTTTGGGTTACCCTCCGCAATGAAATCCACTGAGAAAGCCGTGTGACTTGGTGACTTACGTTCGTGATAAGTATTTAGAACGGCAGCGCTTAACGAACCGAGACTCACGGCAGTTTCATCGCCTTCGTAGTAGATAGAAAACCTGCAAGACCATGGACAGAAGAAGCCATTGCTTCGAGCATCAGATTCATATGTATGAAAAAAAAAAGTATGGGAAGAAAATTAAATATATAAAAATATTTGTTGGACACGGTGTGAGAATACCTAGAGCTTGGGTTCTTAACGAGAAAATCAACGTGCCATATGGCTGAGGATGGAGAGACGGCGATAGATTGGATGGTGAATTTGGCGTCGCATTGAGCATTGTCGACGAAGTATAACATATATACCATTACAGCGACGATGGTAAATACTGCGCCGAAACATGGTGAAATGCAGACCGTAGTTTCCATGCAAGTGGCTTTACGATCATTTCTTGCCGGCAAAGTCACTATTGGTCGTGACCACCATCTACGAGGAGGAGGAGGAGGACCAGAGAATGGTGGGATTTGATATTCGGTGTTTTGGAAAGCCATTCTGATATCGTTCTCTCTCTTTTTGTTTGGAGAGGAAAGAAAGATTTTGATTGTTAACCTAGTCGTTAGGTATATAGAGACAAGAGGGGGATCATTGGTAAAAGTATGTACAATGATCAGGAACTCTTCTTAGGGGGTGTTATTGGACTGTGGTTTTTAAAGGAGTTTGATGTATTTAAGAATCAGGTGTTATTCAATTGGGTATTTTTAAAAGTCCATTAAAATCTAGTGTTATTCAATATCTACAGGATTTTGTGTAATTTTGGATTTCAACGTACTTTGCTTCTAAAATATGAACAAACACAATACCACACTTTTCTCAATCATTTCATTTTCTTCTCCTCTCTTCAGATGTATCTCTAGCCTTTGACATATTATTGTTTGATTTTTTTTCTCAATCCTTTTATATAATCACACTTATTCATCAGATATGTATTATTTTTGAGAATTTTTTTTTGTGTTCTTTAACTTTTTTTTCTGGGTTCATGATCTATAACTTTTTTTTTTGGTTTATGATATAATCACACTTTTTTTTTCTGGGTTCAATCTCTGTTTCTTCCTCCTCAAACCCTTTGTATATAATCACACTTATTCATCAGATCTGTGTTTTTTTGTATTCTTTAATTTTTTTTTTCTGGGTTCATGACATCTGGGTTCTTTAATTACACCAAAAATCTGGATTGAAAACAAATACAGTTTAATTCAAGTTTTCTATGACATGTGTAAAAGTCTGGGTGTTATTAATTTAATATAATTTTGGTGTATAACACAGTTTATGGATATATATATATTTTTTTCTAACAATAACTTTTTAAAAAATCTATAACAATCACCAAAAATACATTATCAATGACTTTCAAATCCACCTTATATGCATTATAAAGTCCACATAAATGCAATAGACTTTTAAATCCACTAATGTCCTGGATTAATTAAAATCTATTAAAATACTCAATCCAATAACACCCCCTTAATCTCCGTTAAAATTTGTTTTTTCTTCTACACTAAACCGACATCAGCTCTCTCTCTTTTTTTTTTCTTTTTTTTTTTCTTTTCTTTCACATCAACTACATCCTCTCTTTTTCCTAAGACCATCATTAGTGGAGTAACCCACCATAGTTACTCTCACATTAATTAATTATATAAATAATTATAAATTAAGTAAAGTAACTCTAAGAAAACTTAAACAAAATCACCCTATTACTAGAGAACCCCAAAAGAAGGTTACTCAAGTATTTAAATCATAATTTTTTTAATTTTTGTTTATTAATTATCAAACTTTAATTACCAAAAATAATAAAACAATTATTTAATTTTTTATATTACATAAAATAGAAAACAATATTTTACAAATTTTAAAATATTAAACATATTTTACAAAATTCGGAATAGTAAACATATTTTATAAAATTGAAAATATTAAACATATTACACAGAATTTGGAATAAGATTTATTGTGCAGTTGCACCAAATCCATGATGGGATTCCGTTGGATCGTAGAAATTGTAGTCATGTCGTTCGTCTTCCACTATCATGTTATACAGGATGATAGATGCTCTCATTATTTTTCCTATTTTTCCTTTATCCCAAAAAAGTGCGGGATTCTTCACAATTGCAAATCGAGCTTGCAAGACTCCAAATGCACGCTCTACATCTTTACGACATCCTTCTTGCCATTGAGCAAAGAGTTTTGCTTTTCGACCACGTGGAAGTGTAATAGATTGGATGAAAGTTGCCCATTTGGGATAGATACCGTTTGTGAGGTAGTACGCCATTTTGTATTGCCGTCCATTGACAATGTATCTAACTCTCGGAGCTCGGCCCTCTAGGATATCATCAAACACCGGGGAGTAGTCCAAGACATTGATATCATTTAACGAACCCGATGGTCCAAAAAATGCGTGCCAAATCCATAAATCTTGTGATGCCACAGCCTCTAGTACGATTGACGGTTTACCAGATCCACATGTATATTGTCCTTTCCATGCAGTGGGACAATTTTTCCACTCCCAATGCATACAATCTATGCTCCCTATCATTCCAGGGAAACCGCGATGTTCTCCAATATTCAGTAATCGTTGGAGGTCTTCCGCTGTAGGTCTTCTGAGATACTCATCGCCAAACAGATTTATAACTCCCTCAACAAAATGTAGAAGGCATTTGTGGGAGGTTGTTTCAGCGAGTCGTAAATATTCATCCACCGCATCTGCCGAATATCCGTAAGCCATCAAACGAATAGCTGACGTACATTTTTGAAGTGCAGAAAGACCAAGCCTTCCAGTAGCATCTCGCCTTTGTCTGAAGTATGGGACTCCATTCTCAATAGCGGTAACAATACGAAGGAACAATGGTTTGTTCATTCTAAAGCGACGACGGAACATAGCGTTAGTGTAAGTCGGATTATCACTAAAATAATCATTCCACAACCGAGTGTGGCCTTCTTCGCGGTCTCTCTCAATGTGCACTCTTCGGATTATTGGAGCTGGTGGTACATCTGGGTGAGTGTAGTTGTTTTGGATCTCCTCCACTATACTATCAACCTCCTCCTCTACCATTTCTTCAATTTCTTGATCAGAACTCCAATTAGACATTTTTTAGTTTATTTTGTATTGGAAATGGTTTTTTGTTGATATGATTTGAAGAATAGGTTGAGATGTAAAAAAAAGAAAAGAAGATGTTATTTTGAAGATGTTATTTTGTAACAAAACATGTGAAAATAAGAGAAAATAGATGAGAAGAATCAGAAGAGAAGAAACGGATGAGAAGCAAATGCAGTTGTGATAAACTTGTCCAATATATAGACTTACAAAAGACACACAACCAAATACAACATTCACGGGTTGGAGAAGCATGACTGTCCTTGCAAAAGACATATAACCCTTACAAAGGGCAAAAGACATACAACCCTTACAAAGGGCAAAAGACATACAACAAAAACAAAAGTGAAAAGCCGACACACATTACAAACAAAGACATTCACGGGTAAAAACATCAACACATTCAACCCGTGATAACATTCAAACATCTTCCATTCACTTCACATCAAACTTGTTTCCCTTCACGTGACACCAACACAGCTACATATGATGACCTGAACTAGATTGTACTGTCACTAGATTGTACTGTCAGTGAAAATATTACCTTCACAGGCACATTATGAAATCTAGTATCAACATCATACACGTGAAAACTGAAAAACAAAAAAAAAAGTCATATAAGTTGACAGTATTGTAGTGGTCAAACAATACTCATGAGAAAAGAATAGTTGGGTGTTGAGGGGTGGCATACACTAATGTCTGAACAACTTCCTCAAGCTTCCCATCCTTTTTCTTCAGATACATGACAGCCATCGGATCACTCTACAAAAAAAAATCCATCAACTTCTTAAATTAATGGGTGGGTGCAAAAACACAATGTTAAAACACAAGTTAAAAGGTAAACCTGTGATATACATAACATGAAACTGCAAAAGAAATAGTGTAAACTCATACCGGCTTCATCATACCGTTCTTCATCAACAGCTTGCATCATGTTCCTCAATAAGTCAAACTCTTTTGTATCAAAACAAGGCTGACCATTTGGCCTAACCCAATGAAAACATTGTTACTAAGTTTGTAAACTTATCAGCAAAAGAAAGGATCTTAAATGACTAATTTCACATTTCAAAGGATTACCTGTCTAGTTCAGTGAATAATAAACCATCTGAGGCATGTGTCTGCTTTAATAGCTTTCCCGAATCAATGACTCTCATTCCATCACTATAAGCTACATACTTGTTAACTTGAATAGGTACCTAAAAAGAGTGAGTATTGACACCATTTTTCAACAGTTAATATTCCGCTAATATGATCTCATGAAGAGAACTCTTGTGTGATTGTTTCTGAAAACATGGTTATGGACTTAAAGTAATATAACTAATTAATTATACCTTGCATCTAACAGCTATGTTAATTGCATCTGAAGGACGAAGATCGAAGCTAACACACTCCGACTTATTACCACCAACCTGCAATCCCATCATTCAGAGCAGCCTTAGTAATCCCATCTCTCCAAACAAATCTCAAAACCAATTGAACATCTAATCAAATCGATTTTAATCCTAAACCCTAACATTAACAACATGCAATAAGTAAGAGATGAGAAGACTTAACCTTCTCTCCTTATTCGTCTCCCAGTGGATCTCGCCGTCCGTTTAACGCCATCAGAACCGCCGCCGTCGTTGTCGCAGAAGGTGGTTGCTCGTCGTCACAACCGAAGCTTCCGGGTTAAGCCGATCGCAGTGTCCTACGCCTTCCTCAACTAAAGTATTTCTGTTTTAGCCGGAAAAATCGAAGATTTCGAGGTGAATCGAGAGATTTTTCCGGTTTCCCTTGTTAATCGTCGTCGAGTCGCCTTCTCTGTCGAGAGAGAAGGGAAAGAGAGACTCTCGAAACAAAGAAAAAAAAATGGGAAGAAAAAAGAAAATTATCTTTTGTATTTCTGTATCATCCAATACATGTGTGCCACGTAACGTTACTCTTGTGTTGCTTCAATTGCTAGCCAAAGAATCGATACTCAGGCTAATGGACCTGGATATACATTTTTTATTACAATTTTGGGGCCCAATCCAAAGAGAAATCTTGAGAGTACCTACCAGTAATGGTGGTCAACCTTTTTACATAAAATGATTTCTTAACTAAGTTTTAAACAATTAAAAGAAACTGAAAAGAGATATGATATAATTATTAAAAGACTAACGAGATCTAGCTAAACCGAATCGAGATTACTGATAATTTATTTAAATTTATTCATGGAAAGGTGGCAGACGATATTTGATTATTACTAGTTCAAAAATTAGTTTTATTTCTGAATATATATTTTCAATATGTAGTTATCTTAACAAATTCAATATGTAGTTATTTTAGTTTATTGTAATATAGGTTGCTTCCATTTCTTTTTAAATATCTTGTAAGAGCAAGGCCAATGGGGGTTCATATTTTGAGGATCTTAGACCTTCTTTATCGGTGGGTTCAACCCCAATCTCTTAGTGTTTTAGTGCCAAAAAATAAATGAGAACAAATTGAAAAAAATGTAAGGGGAGTTGTTATATAGTATACCCATTATTGCTCTAAGAGACGCTACGTGTCAGTGTGGTATTGGGTGGACGAAAAAATAGAAAACGTGGAAATTTTTTCTTTTTTACTTCCCATTTCTTTCATTTTCTTTCTCTCTATCTCTCTCTCTCTCTCTCTCTCTCTCTCTCTCTCTCTCTCTCTCTCTCTCTCTCTCTCTCTCTCTCTCTCTCTCTCTCTCTTTTTCTCTCTTTCTCTCGCGATTGAGAGAAAACGAAGAATTGTTTTTGGAATCGTCTGGGTGTGGAGGAAGAGGAGATTGCTGTCGGAGGGGATGCTCATCATCCTGAATTGATGAGTCAGCCGTGTCCCATTGTGATATTGTGATTGAATCGTGAATCGGCTCTGATTGCATGTAGGAGAGACGATTTGGAAATTAGGGTTTTGTGAATTGGGAGTCCACTCAATCGGAAGAGATTGAATCAATTGGAAGCAGAGGGTAAGTTTCTCAATTCAATTACTGATTGAATCAATCTCGATTAGTGTTTTTTGATTTTGGATCGAAAATTAGGATTTTTTGATGTTTCTTAGAAAATTAGGATTCTTGGTGTTCATGTGTTCCGTTTTGATCCTTACTTTAGCAGATGAGTATTTTTTAACTCCGGTTATGATGAATTTGAAAAGATTTGGCCATGAATGTATCGCAATATGCTGAATAAAGTTACTAACTTGATTCAACATAAGCTATTTGTTGTTTTTGGTGTTGTTACTTGTGTTAGCTAATGATGATCCGTTTTGGTTAAGTTTAGATAATGTGTGGAGATGGATATGTAATATTTCCGGTTCTTGACACATGATTGTTTTTTGTGTTGTTATCAGTTGTTTTTGATGTTGTTATTTGTGGTAGCTAATGATGATTTAGTAAATGTTTATGTTCTTGACACATGATTGTATAATTTTAGAGTACATTGTTCTTGTTCGATTTAGCTTGTTCATGAATGATTAATTTTATTTTGAATTTGGGCTTCATTAACCGCGGATCTGTCTTTTGTTTTGAGGTTAAATGGACAAACATGGATTGATGCATTGATGAGAATAGACTGTGAAGGATCTCTTGAGTGTGGACAAACATGGATCTCTTCGGCCATGAAGGAAGGTAATCATCATCCTCAACTTTTTTGCATTTATTTGGTGTTAGTTGAAGCTTTTGTTTGTTGGTTGTGATAAATAGAATTAGTACTTGCTAGTGTAGGTATTAGTGTAGTCTTTGATGTTATAGCTTTTGTTTGTTGGTTGTGATAAATAGGTTTAGTAATTGCTATTGTTGGTATTAGTCTAGTCAGTCATTGATGTGTTAGTTGGTTGTGAAGATTTTTAATGTGTGGTTGTTGGAGTTTAGGTAAACACTTAATTTCAAAATTTAAACCAACATAAATATATACTAAACCTTATAAATTCAAACACAAACAAAACACAAGTCCTTCTTGCTTTAGCAATCTCTTGTTTATCGATAAACACAAACAAACACATCTCCTTCTCCCTTTAGCAATATGGATCCAAACACAACCCCTTCTTGCTTTAGGAATCTCTTGTTTCTCATTTAACAAAACACAAGTCCTTCTTGTTTTAGCAATCTCTTGCTTTTCGATTAACACAAGTCCTTCTTGTGTTAGCAATCTTTTGCTTTTCGATTAACACAAATCTGATTGCTTTAGCAATCTCTTGTTTTCCGATTAACACAAACAAACACATCTCCTTCTCCCTTTGGCAATATGGATCCAAACAATTACATGAATCCATATCGTCCCACCTCTAGCTATTTGAATCTATTACAAAGTCAACTTGATACCCAAAACCTCGATTACTCTCCTTCTCTAAGTCCATGTTCTGAAGCTCCATCTTCACCTGCATCCCACAAGAAAACGGCAAGTCAAGGCAAGCATGGTTACCAACAGATGATACCATGTTGGTCAGCGCTTGGCTCAACACTAGCAAGGATCCGATTACTTCCAACCAGCAAAGACTTGCATCCTTTTGGGGGAGTGTTGCGAAATACTTTGCATCCTGTCTGAATGCTGTTGGTCGGCCAAAGAGAGAGGCGAGTCACTGTAAGCAGAGGTGGGGGAGGATAAACGACTTGGTGTGCAAGTTCGTTGGATGTTATGAGGCTGCGACTAGGGAGAAGTCTAGTGGACAGAGTGAAGATGATGTGATGAAGTTAGCACATGGGATATACTTTAATGATCATGGACATAGGTTTACATTGGAGCATGCATGGCTTGTCTTAAGATACGATCAAAAATGGTGTGCCTTTACATCTATTAAAGCTAATGGAGTGAAAAGGGGAAGAGCGAGTATTGATGGGTCTGAACAGGATGCACACCATCCGATTGATGTGGATGAACCATTGCCCCGTCCAAAAGGTGTTAAGGCTGCCAAGGGGAAGTCCAAAAAAAGCTCTAACACCCAACTGATTGATGTGGAAGAAGATGGGAAAGCTTACTTGGAGTTTCAGTTGGATCGAGTTTCGAAGATGTATGAGATGAAGCAGAAGGACTTTGAATTGAAAGAGAAGGAGTTCGCTATGAAGAAGGAGCATATCAAGCATGTGATGCTTGAAAATCTGATTGATAAAAAGGATTCACTCACTGAATCAGAAAAAGCTCTTAAGGAGAAGCTAATTGATGACATGATGTCATCAGGTTGAACTTTAGAAGTTTGCATATGTTGTATGAGTTTTGTTCGAATCAAAAATGTTTAAGTTTGCTTCCTTGTGTTTTTTGTAATCGAATGAACTATGTTTAAGTTTGCTTCCTTGTGTTTTTTTAATCGAATGAACTATATGTTTAAGTTTGCTTCCTTCTTTGTGTTTATGTTTGTGTATTTGGATGTATTATTAATCGGTTGGTTTATTAATCGAATGAACTATGTTTAAGTTTGCTTCCTTATTGGGATGCTTTACTAATCGGTTGGTCATTGTTATTAATCAGTTGGTTTTGTCATTGTATTGTTATTAATCAGTTGGTTTTGGTTGGTCATTGTAATGCAGGTCGACAAGAGGCAAGTCACTCTTACCCGTGACACAAAGAAGCCGTGTTTGTACAAGTACACGACAAGTCACTGTTACACGTGACACAAAAAGAAACCGTGTTTGTACTATAATTTTGTATTTTTTGAATTCTACCACATGTTTGTCTATCATTTTAGACCACATATTGTATCCAATGTTTGTGTACCACAAAATTATAGTTTTTCTTTGACCACAAAATTCTCTATATAATGTCCAAAGCAAGCACATAAAATATTCACACCAAACCGATTACCAACACTACTCCTTCTCAAAATTTTAAACACCAAAGCACCTTTTCTTGATTATCCTTCTCTAAAAATGGCTTCTTCTTCCCAAAATGATGTTGATGACATACTTGATGAATGTTTTAATCAAACACGTGATCAAATCACCAATCATGTTTGGCAAAATCTTCTTTCTCCACCAATCCAAACTCAACCACCACCTAAACCAAGAAAAAAGCGAATTCACACTGAAAGAAATCGAGAAGTTGGTCATGACCACTTGTGGAATGATTATTTTTGTGAAGATCCTACTTACCCACCAACATTTTCCGTCGTCATTTTAGAATGAACAAGCCATTATTCATTTGTATTGCGGATAAGCTCGCAAATGAAGTTGCCTATTTTCAACAAAGAAGAGATGCTACCGGAAGGTTGGGTCTGTCTACATTGCAAAAGTGTACAGCAGCGATTTGTATGATGGCATATGGTTGTGCAGCTGATGCGTTTGACGAATACCTCCGACTTTCTGAATGCGTGGCGCTATCATGCTTGGACAATTTTACAGATTCAGTCGTAAATTTATTTGGAGATGAGTACTTGAGAAGACCCACACCAGCAGATATTCAAAGACTACTCGACATTGGCGAGTTTCACGGATTTCCCGGCATGATAGGAAGCATCGATTGTATGCATTAGGAGTGGAAAAATTGTCCCACCGCATGGAAAGGTCAATACACCCGCGGAACTGGAAAGCCCACAATCGTTTTAGAGGCGGTGGCTTCATATGATCTCTGGATCTGGCATGCTTTCTTTGGACTACCAGGTACATTAAACGATATCAATATTCTTGACTGATATCCAGTCTTTGATGATATTTTGCATGGTCCTAGAGAATATTGATATTGTTTAATGTACCTGGTGGTCCAAAGAAAGCATGCCAGATCCAGAGATCTTGCGAAACTACCGCCTCTAAAACGATTGTGGACTTACCAGATCCCCAGGTGTATTGACCTTTCCATGCGGTGGGACAATTCTTCCACTCCCAATGCATACAATCGATGCTTCCTATCATGCCAGGAAATCCACAAAACTCGCCAATATCGAGTAGTCGTTGAAGATCTTCTGGTGTGGGTTTTCTCATGTACTCATCTCCAAATAAATTTATGACTGATTCAACAAAATTTTCCAAGCATGATAGAGCGGTGGTTTCAGAAAGTTGGAGGTATTCGTCAACCGCATCAGCTGCAGAACCATATGTCATCATACGGATTGCTGCTGTACGCTTTGCAATGTAGACAGATCCAACCTTCCGGTAGCATCTCTTCTTTGTTGAAAGAATGGAACTTCGTTTGCGAGTTTATCCACAATACGAATGAATAATGGCTTTTTCATTCTAAAACGGTGTCGAAAAATGTTGGGAGTGTATGTTGCATCCTCACTGAAATAATCGTTCCACTAGTGGTCATGACCCACTTCTCGATTTATTTCAATGTAAACTCGCCTTTTTCTTGGTTTAGGTGGTCGCTGATGTTGAACCGGTGGAGTAAAAAGATTTTGCCATACTTGATTGGTGATTTGATCACATGTTTGATTAAAACATTCATCAATTATGTCATCAACATCATTTTGGGAAGAAGAAGCCATTTTTAGAGAGTTTGGAAATAAAGAGCTTGAATTTTGGTGTTTAAAATTTAGAAAAGAATTTGTGTTTTTTGGGAAACCTTGATCGGTTTGGTGTGAACATTTCGTGTGTTGGCTTTGGAGATTATGTAGAAAATTTTGTGGTATAGAAAAACTTTAAATTTGTGGTACACAAACATTGGAAACAATATGTGGTCTAAAATGATAAGAAAACATGTGTGGTAGAAGTACAAAAATACAAAAGTACTTGTAAAAATATGTGGTCAAAGTACAACATTATACAAAAGTAAATATGTACTTCTACAATTATGTGGTAGAAGTACAATGCTACAATAGTGAGATGAATCCATTTGCTTCTAGCTTCTTTTGGTGTCACGGGTCATTTTTTGCTTATTGCTTCTAGCTTCTTTTGGTGCCACGGGTGAGAGATTTGCTTCTTGTTTGACCTGCATGACAGTGATAAACCACTAGCCGATTATAAACTGAAACCATCTAATAAAACATCCCACAATTATCATAACATAACAAACTGAAACACCAACCAATTAATAAAGCATCCAAATATGAAACAAAAACACAAACAAACTGAAACAAGAACAAAGTTAACACCAGTTCATTACAAAATTATAGTTAACACCAGTCGATTACACAAACTTAAACAGATTAATAAGAACCCGATTACAAAAAACACAAGAAACCATCCAAATATGTCATCTGAATACATAAAACACTAATGACACAAAGATAGTTAATAAAACACTACATTCTTTAACATTCAACCTGATGACATCATGTCATCAATTAGCTTGTCCTTAAGAGCATTTTTGGATTCAGTTTGTGAATCCTTTTTAGCAATCAGATTTTCAAGCATCACATGCTTCATATGCTCATTCTTCATAGCGAACTCCTTCTCTTTCAAAGCGAAATCCTTCTCTTTCATCTCATACATCCTCTCAACACGCTCCAACTGAAACTCAAGAAAAGCTTTTCCATCTTTCTCCACATCCGGTTTAGCGTGAGTGCTTTTTTTGGACTTCCCCTTTGCAGCCTTAACACCAGGAGGACGGGGCATTGGTTCATCGACATCAATCACCACCAGGAGGACGGGCATTGGTTCATCGACATCAATCATCGGTGCATCCTGTTTAGACCCATCAACACACACCCTTCCCCTCTTCACTCCATTCCCTTTAGTAGATGTGGACGCACACCATTTTTGATCGTATCTTAAGTCTCGCCAAGCATGCTCCAAGGTAAACGTCTATCCATGATCATTGAAGTATATTTGGTGTTCTAACTTCATCACATCATCTTCATTCTGCCCACTAGACTTCTCTCTTGTTGCAGTCTCATAACAACCAACAAAATTGCACACCAAGTCCTTTATCCTCCCCCACCTCTGCTTACAATGACTCGCCTCCCTCTTTGGCCGACCTGCAGCATTCGGACAGGATGCAAAGTAATCCACAATCCTTCCCCAAAAGGCACCACGTCTTTGCTCATTCGAAGCAATCGGATCCTTCCTCGTGTTGAGCCAAGCGGAGACAAGCATGATATCATCTGTTGGTAACCATGCATGCCTTGACTTGCAGTTTTCTTGAGGGGATGCATGTTCAGATGGAGCTTCAGAACATGGACTCTCAGAAGGAGTGTATTCGAGGTTTTGGGTATCTAGTTGACTTTGTAACAGATTGAAAAAGCCAGAGGAGGGACGATATTGATTCATGTAGTCGTCTGAATCTATATCCTACTTTGTTTGTTTTTGTTAAAGGAGAATGAAGAGATTGCTAAAGGGTGAAGGAGTTGTGTTTTGTTTTTTTACTATGAAGAGGAAGTCTTTAAATTTTAAGGTTTAGGTTTAATTTACTTATACAACTAGTTGGTTTAAATTTTGAAATTAAGTGTTTACCTAAAGTACAACAACCACACATTAAAAATCTTCACAACCAACTAACACAAAGTTTCAAACAATAACATCAATGTCTGACTCGACTAATACCTACACTAACAAATACTAAACGTATTTATCACAACCAACAAACAAAAGCTTTAACATCAATGACTGACTCGACTCATACCTAAACTAACACCAAATAAATGAAGAAAGAAGAGGATGATAATTACCTTCCTTTATGGCCAAACAGGTAGCACACTCTATACTCATTAATCCATCAATCCATGTTTGTCCATTTAACCTCAAAACAAAAGAGAGATATATATCATAATCAAGCCCAATTTCGAAGTACAATTAATCATTCATGGCCAAATAAATTTGAATTTGTCAAGCATACCAAAGGATATTACTACAAGCTAAATCGAACAAGAACAATGTACTCTTAAATTATACAATCATGTGTCAAGAACACAAACAGACCCACATCCGTTTAAAGCATCACTTATCAATCAAAGGCATCACTATAAATTGGAAGAACAAACACATACCCAAATCTTTTCTGCTTCATCATAATCAAACATTAATAAGACAACTTCTACTAAAAATATAGATCATATCGGAACACATGAACACCAAGAACCCTAATTTTCTAAGAAACATCAAATAACCCTAAATTATGATCCAAAATCAAAGAACCCTAATCGGTATTACAGTCTATATTGTACTGAGAAACTTACCCTCTGATTCCAATTGATTCAATCTCTTCCGATTGAGTGGACTCCAAATTCAAATCGCCTGTAATACAATCTCGGAGAAGATTCAGTCTATCGCGATGGGACACGGCCAAGTCATTCGCCTCCGTTACGTATCTCCTCCGACCGCAATCTCCTCTTCCTCCAGACCCTTCGATTCCAAATTCAAACCTTTGTCGTTTTGGGACTTCGATCGCGAGAGAAAGAGAGAGAGACGAAAACAAATGAAATTCTCTCGCAAATAATTTTTTTTCTCTTTTCTATTATTTTGTTTGGCCAACAGAACGTTAACACGTTTCGTCTCTTAGATCAAAATTGTGTATACTATCACTACAAGAAAACATTCAATTTCCTACCGCAAGTTACGAAGGAAAACGGAAGGAAACACATGTTTTCTACCATTTTCCTTCGAAATATTGTGGAGGTAAACGCCTGTAGGAAATCGGTTTTGGAAGGGAATTCATAAGAAATTTCCTATGAAAACAGTTCGAAGGAAGAGGCGAAGGAAAATTAGTAGGAAAATGGAAAGGCGGTATTGACTATTTTCCTTCTATCCTTTCGTAGGAAAAGTTTTCCTTCAAGTTTCCTTCAAATTATATCTTTTGCTTTTCCTTCGAAATGTTCCTTCTCATTTCCTTCTACTTAATTTTGTTCCAACAAAACACTAAGATAGTGGTTGAACATTATTCAAGTCATTCATCTCCAAAATAGTTGTTGAACAAGTTGAATAAATTTGCTGTAGGATTAGTTTTTTTTTCAACTTTTTAAGTTGAATGGGTTGAATAGTTTTTTCCAACTTCTTCAACCTCTTCCATTCAAATGGTGAAACTTGGTTGAATAATTTTTTTCAACTTCTTCAACATTTTCAATTATGCAACCATTTGTACCCTAAGTATCTCTAGTTATAAACCCAATTAGGAAACTGGAAACAAAACATTGTACGAAACTAAAACAAATCTTAGGCGTAAAGATATGTATGTAACAATTACATAACCATATGACTACTCTCTTTTTTCTAATTGTCAAAAATGATAAATAATACTCCTTCCGTTTCACAAAGAGTGTCATTCTGCACTTTTTTCTTTGTTTCACAAAGAATGTCACTTTACATTTCATCACACCGTCTCATATTTTTCTAGCTAATATCCCAAGTTAGGCCGGAATATATAATCACACCGTCTCATATTTCCATGCAACGATCCCATCACCTTTCCGGCCGGATCCGTCGTGAATTTAACCGGGATATCGGGACAAGTGGCCATCATAAAAACTGTTACATCTCCAACATTTGTGTTCACTGTAGACACAATCTCAACACGAAAATCCCATATAACGTCGTCAATAACTTCCGGCATCACCACCTTCTCGAAAACGACATTTGTTTTGTCTCTCGTCAAAAATTGTCCGTACTATCCTGACAAATGGGATAATGAATCAGAGATAACTTGGTCGCCACGGAGTAAACGCGACTTGAGTGTCTGTAGAGAGACCAGGGGCGGACCTACTTAGAAAGTAGGTGGGTCACCTGACCTGGGTAAACTAGATAAATAGTTTGTTTTTACACGTAAATACATAAAATTTCAATAGCACAGATGGTAAATTCTGCACTGTTAACCTCCCCACACCCGAATTCAAACCTCCAATATGACAAAATTTTAGTTTTTTCCCTATAACTGACCTCCCTCAATTTTTATCCTGGGTCCGCCGCTGAGAGAGACTTTGCAGTCAGTGACTGGACTCCTCGCAACGAAACCGACCCTCCAGTCAGCGGTGGAAGCGTTTGTGTTTGAGATGGAGACGGAGTTGGCAAAAAGCTCCACGTAACAAATGCGTCTTTTGGCGTGAATTTCTGAAAAACCTAGAAAGACGAAGAGAAATAAACCAATGGTAACAAAATAAGAAAAGCAGCAAAAATCTGGAGTAATGCCTGCTGGGAGGGGTGGTTGAAGTTTGTAGGCGACATTGGCCATCTTGGTGAATGAGGCCACAAGAGGTACATTGAGAATTTGACATTATGGATATTAAGTTCAACACTTCCGGATGGAAAAAATAACAACTTATATATAGTTAGTATGGGTTAGTAACTAAATAAATAAATTATCAGTTCTAAATGTTTTGATTCAAAATGTTTTGATTCGAAAGCAAATCTAAGAGCCATCTTTCAAACCATATTTTTTCGGCATATAAATAGCTTATTCTAATAATTATACTAAAGAAAATGAAATTATAGCTTTATTTTAAAAGTAATAAATTACTAGTAAAAACAAGTATTGAACAAAAGAAAATATCAAAAGTGAGTTGAAGTGTTAAAAGGAAATCGGAACTACTTTTATTTTTAACAGAAAAATCGAAACTACTTTTTTTTTTGTTACATCAAATGGGAACTACTTTGAAAATCACGTCTGTCAACAGTATCTTTTTTTTTTTTTGTTTCTTGGTTAATTTAAAACCGATGTATAGTTAATATAAGTTCTTACTCCTCATTTAATTGAAGCTAAGTTCTCAATATTTATCGAAACTTATAGTGTTTTGGCAGGGGAATCGAAACTTATAGAGTTATATTAAGTTGTTAATTACGAGCATCTAAAAGTGGAGTTTTTTTTTTCGATCTTTCTTTCTCAGATGGCGCTTCACTACAAAAAATAAGGCTTTTCACGTCGGTTTTTTCAATTGTTAACGTCGGTATAAAACTGACGCGAATATAATAACGTCGGTTGTAAAAGTGACGTAATATCTCCCGACGCGAAAATATTTTGCTTCACTTATATAATTGACGTTAAAAATAGCGTCAGAGTTATAACGTCACTTTTGTTTAAACTTAGCGTCGGTTTCAATTGACGTTAAAACTCTTACTTGGGGTCATATACAACGATTATACAAATCCATAACAGTTTTATTTTATTTTATTTTTGTATTTAGTCTAATTAGAATTGCAATTTACTAACATTAGAAAGACTATTAATCCAAAAAATTATTTGATTATTTGAATATACAGTTTTACATAAACCATACTTTGTCTATAAAAATACATATAATTTTGTAAAATAAGTGTATATCTCTACGTCTTCGCAGTTACTCGCCGAACGTCTTTTGTAAGCTAAGCTTGCTTGTACGAAGTCCCAAAATTCTCTGAAACAAAAAAACTTTAATAAAAACATTATATTTACCATAAAGACTACTATTTTCAAGTGAAAATCACAGCTACTGATGAGTATAAGAAGAGAGAAAGAGCTTTAGGTAAAACACTTATTACACATGTTGCAGAAAAGAGATGATAACATTCTAGTTTCAGATGAAATCACAGCAAGAACAGAGCACTGTGACCAATCCTCCTACTAGAGTGAGTCCCTAGCTCTTGAATAGAAAAGACTCTTATTGTTTAATTGCATGAAAACTCAACTGAACAAGAACGAAACAAGACTGAATTGATTTGGAATTTAAAAAACAGGCAACAAAAGAACCGGTGTGAAACTCTGAAGGAGCACTCACCACAAAACCATAAGCTCAGCAAGAAGATAAATTGCAGAACAATAATCAAACATAGCAAAGGCTATATTAACTTACACAAATTGTAGAGTGGTGAGGTTTCTGGTTGTATGAGACAATGTGTCAAGACAGAATTGGCTAGGAAGACCCCTTTTTGATTAAGAAAACAAGACAATCTCAGAAATCACAGTGCAGAGACATAGACATAGACACAGCTCAAATTCTCATGCTAATACCATAATATATATATACCTTGGAAATGACACGTTTAGCCTCCCAAAGTGCATGATCTATGTGTCCTGTGAGTTTATCATACAAAAAGGACATAATACTATTCTCTGCCAATAAGACAGAGGCTTTGTAAATGTCAATGATCTCACAAGAGTTCTCAATCAAATGCAATTCATCAAAGAAAGCATTGGATACTGAAAGCATTGAGAAACAAATAAGTTCCTGAACCACATCACATTATCAGCCTGGAGATCAAAAAGGGAAGACAATGAATCACTCAATATAAGAACCATTAAGTTCTGGCTTTCAGTTACTAAGAGTATAAGAAACATACCGTGAAAACAAAGTTGTAATCCTTTTCAAGAACAGTCCGAAAGAAAATCGATTCTTCTCCACATCATTTTCAAATAAGAACTAGTCATGAAATAAGTCTCGCTACCAGAGAAATCAACACCTTCTGTTTCAAGTCTGAAACAATATGCATTTCTTTGCAACGCAAATACTCTTTAGCATCCAAAGTAATCTTTAGTTGCAGCTCTACGCAACACATCTTCTAGCTTAGGTTCCTCAATTTCCTCATAGGTAACTAATCCTAGAATAAAAATGCAGAACATAGTAACTTGGAGATGAACTTGTGAGATCCAAAAATCGAACTCAAATTCTACTACTAGCAGTACCAGCAACAAGAACACGATTTTTATAATGTGGAGCGATTTCAATGCACGAAACACACGAAGAACAAAATTCCAGAACCGTCGCCATACTGATTCCAATTTCAACGAAGAACTAAATCAAATCCCTAAATCGAATACCAAATTATAGAACACTCACCGGATACAAACAAGAATCAAATCCCTAAATCGAATACCAAATTATAGAACACTTACTGGGAGACGAAGAAGACATTGAAAGAGGTAAAAATGCGAGAGAGCATCGAAGAGGAGGAGTCGATGTTGAGAGAACCAGTGATTTTGTAGAGGATGAGGTAGAAGAAGATGACGAAAACTAAAAGAACGGCTCGGAGTACGACGGCACTACAAAGAAGCTACGTACGGCGGACTTAGAAATTTGGAACATCCTACTATTTGACACATTCATTGATTACAAAGTTATTAAGTGACGCCAATCCTATTAAAATTAATAGTCGGTTTATTAAGTGACGTTAAATCCCGTCCTGTTAACAAATTTAAAGTCGGTTTAATAAGTGACGTTAATAAACCGACGTCTTCCATCTTATTTCTTGTAGTGTTTATAGAGAAATAACATAATTTTATTGACGAAAAAGGTCTTATTTAATATATAGACGTATAACAGAAAATGAAAGAAGAAGATAATTTGGAAAACGTCGAAAGCCTAAATTTTATCATAATCTGAGTTCTTGTTTCAATTCTGTGAAAGAAGTGTAACACTGAATCTTTTCGACGTTCTCAATGTTTCGGGTCAGATTGTAACACCTAATATCAACATGTCCAGCGTCATCATCATCGAAGTCACCTATATGCTTAGCCTTAATCTGACATATAGTTGTTTAAAAATGTCGTCGTTCGGATTACCCTCTGCATCGAAATCCACTGAGAAAACCGTGTGACTTCGAGACATACGTTTGTAAAAAGTATTTATAACGGCAGCGTTTAAGGGACCGAGCTTCACCGCAGTTTCATCGTCTCCGTAGTAGATAGTACACCTGCATGACCCGGTACAGAACATAGACAAAACATGTCATTGCGTCCAGCATCTGACTAATATGAGAACACATTTTATATATATTACCTAGATCTCGGGTTTTTGACAAGAAAATCAACGTGCCATGTGGCAGAGGATGGAGAGACGGCGATGGATTGGATTGTGAATTTGTCGTCGCAGTGAGGATTGTCCATGAAGTGAAAGATACATACCACTACGGCAAGGGCAGTGAATATACCGCTACAAAAGGGTATACTGGCAACCGTACATTCCTCGCAAGTGGATTCACGATCATGCTCTGCCGGCAAAGTCACTATTGGACGTGACCACCATCCCCGACGAGAAGGAGGAGTGGCTGAGGACGGTGGCATTGGCGCCGTGTAAGAATGGGTCTGGGAAGCCATTCTTTTTTTGTTGTTGTTTCTGCTTGTGTTGGTTTGGAGAGGATGAAAGATTTGATGTTAAACCTAACCATTTTTTATGGCGAGGTTTACAAATTTACAATAATTCCGATTCATATCAAATTTCATTTCTTCTTCAAATTTTGTGCTGGTAAAACAGTTATGTTATGATTTTTCGGGGATATTATTTTGATCCTGAACTGAATTACTGAATTATGTGATCAATCAGTTGGATGAAAAAAATCATTTGAAAGCACATAAATGTAAATATAAAATATCGTCTAGTATTCACTATTCATCCATATTGTTGTTAACTTTTACTTCATGGTTCTTTTGAAAGCACATAAATTTAGTTATATATCAAATGGTCTTATAATAAGTCAGAATAGCTAGCTAATGACACATGTTGAGTATTTTAATTTTATGTTTTTAGTGAATTTGAATATTTAATTCTACTTTTTTTTCTTTGTTATTTCTTATTTAAATTTTTTAATAATAACTAGCACGAGATAAATGATATATTAAGAATTTTTGGTACAATGTGAAATTTGGAAAAAATTGTCTTTAGTCCTTTAAAAAACTCTGAGCAAGATAAATATTTTAGGAAACAAAAAATTAATAAGAAAAATTAAAAGAGTTATAGATTAGATTATAACCATGTTCTTTAATATCACATCATATTTTTTTATCAATTTTAGTTAATAAAAAATAACAAAGACAATGCTAAAATAAATTAAAAAACAAAAAAAAAACCTAATGATAAGAAATAGACTCAAAATAGACAATGCAAGAGGACATATATACTATTGAAAGGAAACTAAAGGAGGCTTACAGGGATGAGGAAGTATATTGGCAACAGAAAAGTCGAAAATTTTGGTTAAGAGTGGGGGATAAAAATACGAAATTCTTTCACGCCTCCACAAAACAGCGGAGGGTAAGGAATAGGATCACTGGTCTGTATGGGCCTGATGATATTTGGACTGAGTCTAATTCGGGAATGGAGGAAATTGCATCAAATTACTTTGCGGATCTCTTTACACGGTCTGATGTGAGGGATGTCTCACAGATGCTTGAGGAAATTCCTCAGTTAATTTCGGATAGTATGAATAGGAATTTGACCAGGGAGATCACGGAATCAGAGATTCGTAAAGCTTTGTTTCCTATGCATCCTGAGAAGACTCCAGGGCTGGATGGGATGACGGCTTTGTTCTTCCAAAGGTTCTGGTCCAATCTCAAAGGTGATTTAGTGGCTTTAGTGAAAGAATTTTTCCGTACAGACCGTTTCGATCCTCGGTTGAACGAAACGAATATTTGCCTTATTCCTAAAACGGAAAGGCCCAAACGGATGACGGAATTTAGACCTATTAGTCTTTGTAATGTGTGTTATAAGATCATTTCTAAAGTATTGTGTTTTCGGCTTAAGCGGTTTCTTCCGTCTCTTGTTTCAGAAACCCAATCGGCTTTTGTTTCAGGTCGTCTTATTACAGATAATATTTTGGTCGCTCAGGAGATGTTTCATGGTTTAAACACAAATCCACGGTGTAAGTCGGAGTTTTTGGCATTTAAGACATATATGAGCAAGGCTTATGATCGGGTAGAGTGGGATTTTTTGGAAGGGGTCATGGTCAAGTTGGGTTTTGATAGAAAATGGATATCCTGGATTATGTGGTGCGTATCTACCGTTTCGTATCAGGTTCTAATTAATGGTCAGCCTCGTGGCTATATTAAGCCACAACGAGGATTACGGCAGGGGGATCCCTTATCCCCTTATTTGTTTATTCTATGTACAGAGGTGTTGATTGCCAATATTAAGAAGGCGGAACGCGAACAGAGGATTACGGGTATTAAGTTTGCTAGGGATTGCCCCACCATCTCCCATTTGTTATTTGCTGATGATAGTCTATTTTTCTGTAAGGCAGAGGCAGCTGAATGTACTACAGTTATGGGAATTATAAGTGATTATGGGAAGGCATCGAGACAGGTGGTTAATCTGGATAAGTCATCAATTATGTTTGACAAAAAAGTACTCCCAGAGTTAAGGGCCCAATTACAATCTGTTATGGGTATCTCCAAGGAAGGTGGTATGGGTTCGTATTTGGGTATACCTGAGAATTTACAGGGATCGAGAAATAAGGTTTTTAGCTACGTTAATGAGCGATTGGAGGATCGTGTGAATAGTTGGTCTGCAAAGATTTTATCGAAAGGTGGAAAGGAAGTAATGATTAAATCGGTGACTTTGGTACTTTCCACCCATGTTATGTCTTGTTAGAAATTGCCAACGGACTTAACGTCTAAATTAACTGGTGCCATCTCAAAGTTTTGGTGGAAGTCTAATGATAAGGAGAGAGGATTGCATTGGGTTACTTGGGACAAGTTATGTAAGGATAAAGGTGACGGTGGATTGGGTTTCCGCGCCCTGGAACAATTTAATGACGCAATGCTGGCTAAACTGTATTGGCAGTTAATTCATTATCCATCATCTCTGATGGCGCGGGTCATGCAAGGTCAATATTTTCGAAATAAACATCCTCTTCAGGCTAAGAAGCCGTATTCCCCCTCGTTTGCTTGGAGGAGTATTTTCTCAACTAAGGGCATAGTGGAACAGGGAGCACGATGGGCAATAGGTTCGGGTTGTAACATATCGGTCTGGTGAGATCCGTGGATCCCGGATAATCAGCCAAGACCGGCTAATGGTAGAGGAAGATTTTTACATCCAAATCTTATGGTCAATCATTTGATTAATCCTTCTACCAAGGAGTGGCATTTACCAATTTTGGAAGAGTACATGGATCCAGGGGATATTCAAATCATTTCATCGATGGAGATAAGTAAATCTTTTAAACCGGATAAATTAATCTGGCATTATTCTAGATCAGGGAGGTATTCGGTCAAATCTGGCTACCGCATTGCACGTGAATTAATCTGGCCCGATGTGCACAGCTTTTAAGGCCCAGGCTTGGGAACTCCAGGTTCCCCCGAAGATCCAGCACTTTTTCTGGCAAATGGCTTCCGGCTATCCTCCTGTGATGGAACGTTTGGCACACCGGGGGGTCCGGTGCGCGATGCTCTGTAGTAGATGTGGTTTGGAGGCAGAGACTATTAATCATGCTCTCTTTGAGTGTCCCCGATCACGTCGCATTTGGGATTTGTCCCCATTTGGCTCTGGTATCGAGGGCTTTCCCTTTGCCTCTATTTTTGCGAATTTAGATTTTCTGTTTTGGCGGGCGCCGATTGCTTCAGATCTTTGATTGAAATTGTTATGGGTAGTTTGGTCAATTTGGAAGGACATGAATAAAAAAGTTTTTCAAGGCTGTGAAGCTGAGCCTGTTGAGGTTATAAACCAGGCGAACGTTGACATGCTGCTATGGGAGGAGGCCAGGTCCTTCAATGCGGCCCCTCAGGATTCTTTACCTTTGGAGGTTCGAGATTCTGTTCCCCGGTGCCAGGTAGATGGATCTTGGAAAGTCTCAGACCCTTTGGAAGGCTTAGGCTGGTGGCTTCATAATAGTGAGGATAAAACGTTGTTATTAGGAGCACGAAGTCAGTGGCGCGGTCCTTCACCCTTAAATTTGGAGTTATAGGCGCTGTTATTGACGATGACCTCCCTTTCGGAGTCAGGTGTTGATTGTCAGCTCTTCGAGTCAGAATGTGCCGAATTAGTGTCAATGGTGCAATGCCCGGATGAGTGGCCAGCTTTTTCCAATTTACTGGATGAGTTCAATCTGCTTCCCTCTTCCTTTCCTTCCTTCCAGCTTTTGAAGATTCCACGCACGACCAATGTTCGGGCAGATTGCCTTGCTCGATCTTCAAGATCTTTACTTTCCGCAAATTCTTTTGTAAACATTTTTCCTCCAGTTTGGGCAACCAACCTTGGAGTCCTATTTTAAATTAATGTTTGGTTGACAAAAGAAAAAAAAAATAGACTCATAATGATCAGATTGAATTAAGCCAACATTTCTTGGAAAATATAATCGCATCGTCTTCTATTCCCAAGCAACGATCCCATCACATTCCCAGTCGTATTCCCCGTGAATTTCACTGAAATATCAGGACAAGTGGCCATCAAAAAGCCGTTCCCGTACATAAAACGTGTGTTCACTGCAAACCAAGTCTCAACCCGATAATCCCAAATCACGTCGCCTGCAGTAACTTCCGGCATTACCACCTTCTCGAAAACGACATTCGTTTTGTTGGAGATAACTTGATCGCCGCGGAGTAAACGTGACTTGAGTGTATGTAAAGAGAATTTACAGTCGGTGACTGGACTCGTCGCAACAAGACCTATCCTCCAATCAGCGTCTGAAACGTTTGTGTTTGATACGGAGACGGAATCGGCAAAAACCTCAATGTAACAATTATCGTTGTTGAAGAGTTTGTTAGAACCTACAGGGATGAGAATAGGAAAAAACAATATACCAATGGTAGTAAAATAAACACAGCAACAAAAAGCTGGAGTAACACCATCCTGCGGCATGTCATGTGTGGTTGTTGAAGTTTGCAGGGAACATTGGCCATGTTGGTGAAGACTTTTCTAATGAAAAATAACAACTTATATATATATATATATAATTTTTATATATAGCTAGCTAGGGTTTTAGTAAGTAAATAAAATAAAATTTGATTTCTTAAGTTTTGGTTCGAGACAGCAAATCTAAGGGAATTTTTTTTTTTTTGGCTCAATTTTGATTTCTTAAATCTTTTTTTGGTTGTAGTCTTGTATATCTACTTCAATTATTAATATATATATAAATATATACATATATATATATAAATATAAATATATATATATGTATGTAATTCTTAGTGTATTTTAAGAACACTAAAAATAAATGAATTTTTAATTTTTAAAAGGTATAATATACACTGCACCCATACATTCTCTCTTCTGCCTCCCCAAGAGTTAACACTGGCTGGTTTGATCTATTTCTCAGAGTTAACATTGAGTATCTAGACCTGCTAAGATCAGATCATAGGCCAATAATCACTCGACTGGTTGATGCTGACTCACGTTTTAGAGGGAGGTTTATGTTTGATAAACGCTGGATCAACAAACCTGATACTGAGAAGATCATTAGAGAGCAGTGGGAAGCGGGAAACAAGACAACAAGCAGTTCGGTGATGACAAGTTTATCTCAATGTCGTCGTGCGTTGTCTTGTTGGAAGAAAACCCACACGACCAATTCTGCTACACAAATCCAGTTGCTCAGAAAAGATCTGGAGTTTGAATCTACAAAGATCCGTCCAAACTTTAGGCGTCTGCAACAGATCAAATGGGCACTAAATGTTGCTTTCAGGGAAGAAGAGGTGTACTGGAAGACTAAAAGTAGAGAAACTTGGCTTCAAACAAGGGATAAAAACACAGCATACTTCCTCTGGGAGTGTCAAGTATAAAAGATTGAAGAATCGTCTGGTGTCTTTGATTGACAAAAGTGGGGTTGAATGCTTTGAAGAGGGTTCTAAAGGCGATATAGCTGCGGAGTATTTCTCTCAGCTGTTCCAAACTTCAAATCCTGTTGGTATTGAGGAACTACTCGAAGGAATGGAACTGAGAGTGTCAGAGGACATGAATGTGCGTCTAACAGCTCCAGTATCGGCTTAGGAAATCAAAAAAGCTGCCTTTAACATTAAGGGTGATAGTGCACCTGGTGCGGATTGATGGACTGGTGCTTTTTTCAGGAGATATTGGCATGTTGTTGGTGCGAATGTCATTGCAGAGGTACAAGGTTTCTTCCGGACAGGTGTGATGCCGCAAGGGTGGAATCATACTCAACTTTGCCTGATCCCTAAGAAACCAAATGCAAACCAAATGAGTGACATGAGGCCTATAAGTTTGTGCTCTGTCTTATACAAGATTTTATCAAAAGTGCTTTGCTCTCGCCTGACACGATGTCTACCAGAACTAGTTTCTGAAACTCAGGGAGCTTTCTTCGCAGGAAGGTTGATATCAGACAACATATTAATTGCTCATGAGATCGTCATGCCCTTAAGACAAATGTGAAGTTCGATGAGAGTTTCATTGCGGTGAAGACGGACATGTCGAAGGCATACGATAGAGTAGAGTGGGATTTTCTGGAGAAGCTATTCCTCAAGATGGGTTTTGACATACAATGGATCCAGTGGATAATGACGTGTGTGAGATCCGTCTCCTTCTCAGTTCTCATCAATGGTTGCGACTTTGGGTTGATCAAACCGGGACTTGGTATTCGCCAGGGAGATCCACTTTCTCCCTTCCTCTTCATCCTTTGTGCAGAGGCTTTAGTGTATGCACTATAGAGAAGTCATCAACAGGAGCGACTCACAGGTTTCAGGTTCAATGAGTCTTGCCCAATTATACAAAACCTACTCTTCGCTGATGATAGTTTGTTTGTCTGCCGATCAACGAAAGAAGAATGTGAGGAGCTTATGCTTTGTTTGCAAAGTTATGGTAAGGCGTCTGGCCAAATGATAAATCTCTCAAAGTCAGCGGTTACTTTTGGGAAGAAGACAAGTGAGGAAATAAAGAATGTTGTTAAGCAAACACTCAGCATTTATGAAGAGGGTGGTACGGGAACATACTTAGGCTTTCCTGAGTACTTTAGTGGTTCTAAACAGGCGCTTCTGGGCTTCATTGGTGATAAACTCCAAAACCGACTGCTGGGTTGGTTTGCTAAGTCACTATCTTTGGGTGGAAAGGAAGTGCTGTTGAAGGCGGTGGCTATGGCATTACCGGTGTACGCCATGTCTTGCTTCCGACTGAGTAAAAACTTATGTAGAAAGTTAACGAGTGCGATGTGTGAATTTTGGTGGAGTAATTGCCAGGGGAAACGGAAGATTGCTTGGGTTGCATGGAAGAAGTTGTGTAAATCAAAGTCAGAGGGTGGTTTGGGCTTCAAGGATCTGGGAGATTTTAATCAGGCTCTATTGGCTAAGCAGGCATGGCGCATTCTCAATAAACCTGACTCATTGGTAGCGAGGTTTTATAAGAGTAGGTATTTTCGCAAAACATGTATCATTGAGTGTGGTACTGGATCGCGACCATCTTATGCGTGGAGAAGCATTCTTCATGGGCGTGAATTGCTGAAGGCTGGTCTGATGAAGTCGATTAGTGATGGTTGTGATACATTGGTTTGGAGAGATAAATGGATAATGGACAAGCATCCAAGAGCCCCATTTCGGTCCCAGATTTTCTTTGATATCAACCTGAAAGTAGCTGAGATCAGAGAACCAGGCTCTGCTACATGGGATAAGGAAAAAATCCTTTCTTTGTTTCCTCCAGATGATGCTAAGAGAATCTTATCTATGCGATTGAAGCTTGATCATCGAGATAGATTTATATGGCCATACACAAAGTCAGGATCATACTCGGTTAAAAGTGGTTACTGGCTGGTGCAGACACTTGCTACACTCTACGAGCCTCGTCCTGAAGACTTGATTAAGCTCAATGAACTAAAGGCAAGAGTATGGGAGGTGGAAACTGTTCCCAAGATCAGAACTTTCCTCTGGCGGATGCTGTCCGGTGCCTTAGCGGTCTCTGAACGTTTGGCATCAAGAGGATGTGGTGGAGATACTAGATGCTTGAGATGTGGCACAACTGTTGAAACTATCTGTCACCTGCTGTTTGAGTGTCCGGTGGCTCGACAAGCTCTGGCTTTTGCCAATATTCCTAGCCCTAATGGCGGGTTCTCTGCTGCGAATATTGATAAAAACTGGGAACACTTACTGAGGGTCATGCAGGATGCGGAGATCCCCAGCTCTGTGAGGTTAGTTATTCCGTGGGTACTATGGGGAATCTGGAAACATAGAAACACTGTGATGTTCCAAGGAAAAAACGGAGATATAAGAGAGTTAGTCATAAAAGCACAGGAAGATTCTACTCAGTGGAAGGAAGCTCAGTCTAGGCCAGTAGACATCACGGTACAAGATCACATGAAGCAAGGTAATGTGGAAAAGAAATGGACAAAACCGATGGCTGGGTTTGTTAAATGCAATGTTGGGTCTTCATGGTATAACTCGTCACATCTAAATGGTGGTGCATGGATTTTGCGAGATGAGACTGGCCAGGTTCTATACCATGCGAGGGGTGCACTTCTACCTGCTGATTCCCGGTTTGTAGCGGCCCTGCAATGCCTCCTATGGGCATTGGATGCTTTAGTTATTCTACATATTGACAAAGTCGAGTTTGCTTTGGATAACAGGATGGTCATAGAGGCGATTAACAATCCTTCTGCTTGGCCGCGTTTCAGTATACTCCTGAGTACCATACATGAGAAATTATCAAACTTCACGTTTTGGAGAGCTTCAGCGGTCGCGGTTTCTGCAAACACAGTGGCTGTGGCAATTGCGAAGAGTGTAACAAAAGATGGTAGACTTCAGTCTTATCTCTCACTTGGAGGGTCTTCTTGGCTCCACAATCAAGTGAGAAATGAGGCGGTTTAGTTTTGTTTCGGTCTTTCTTTGCTCATTTTTGGTTTTCGTTTGTACTTTTCCAGACACTTTCTCTTTGAAGTTCTATCAGATGACAAAAAAAAAAAAGTATAATATACTAAATAGAAACGCATTCAACAGAAGCTAAACATAAAAAGTGTTTAAAGGAAAAACCGGGACTATTTATCTAGTTTTTTTCTAAATTTTTTATTTTAACCCTAAAATCGGATCTACTTTTTTTTCTTGTTTGATAATTAAGTTTTCAGAAACTAATCAAGAATATGAAGTGGATTTATCTTTTTTTTTTTTGTTTTTTTAATCGCTTAGAGGCGCTTATAAAGAACTAATAGTATATAGTTTCACAAATTGTATGGAAAAGAAAAGATCATAATAAGTTAATAACAAAAGTCATAACAGAAAGAAAATAACTAAAACAAGAAGATGACGGAAAAGTAGAATGCCTAATTAAATAACTTCCAATGCTGTGAAAGACGAGTAACACTGAACCTTCTCGACGTTCTCTTGGTTTCGGGTCAGATTATAACACCTTATATCAATATGTCCAGGTTTAGGATTATTTCCGAAAATCTTATGATTCGCCCTTGACTTAATATCCAATTGTTCAAAAACGACGTCGGTTGAGTTTCCCTCGGCAACGAAATCCACTGAGAAAGCCGTGTGACTTGGAGACTTACGTTCATGAGAAGTATTCAAAACGGCAGCGTGCAAGGGACCGAGCTTCACAGCAGTTTCATTAACTCCGTAGAGGATAGTATACCTGCAATATGACCATATAGAGATAGATTAATATGACACAAAAGTTTTTGGGATGACCCTACATAGACAGGTTAATATAATATGACACAAAAGTCTTGGGGAAAAAAATTAACTAAGGTCTATATGTGATACCTGGAGTTAAGGTTTTCGACGAGAAAATCGACGTGCCACCTGGCGGAGGAGGGAGAGACGGTGATGGATTGGATTGTGAATTTGGTGTTGCAGTGAGCATTGCTGAGTGTTGATGTATGAAATCGACAATATAAATAATAGGAATATAAATGGGGTGAATCGGATCTGGTTCTTTTATTTAATGAAGAATCTAATAGAAGAGTTTACAGAAAATGACAATTAGGGAGCTAAGTGCTTAATACGAAAAATAACAGCTCTTCTCTCTCTAATTGCCCAAGAAAACGTGGATCATCCTTTCTGACAATGATGTCTGCTATATATAGTGGGCCAATGACTTAGGGTTTTTTCTGTCCCTCTGTAAAATTACAATTTTGCTCCTGCGGCCTGTTGGGCCAAATCCAAGACTTCTGGCCCAAATCTTCCTGAAATCTTCTGCTTGGGCTTCTGTAAATGTTGGGAGCAGAGCCCATATCCAACAATGGTCCCCCCTAGTCCGATGAGCAATGGCTTTCTTGAGCTCGTCGGATGCACTTCTGTATCTCGAGGTCTGTTTTGCAGAAGGAACAGAAGATCTGAGGGACTTTGATGACCTTCTGTAGATTACAGGATGAATAGTGCATTGCGCACGTTTTTTGAGACATCCGGGAATTCCGGGATGAATAACACATTATGCACATTTTTCAAGGTCCGTTGGGCTTTAAACGAGAGTTTTCGTGTTCTGCGCGTTTCCCGAGGCACGGGAAGTAGAGGCAGCTTAAAAATTAGGGTTTTCCTTTTTACCTCGGCCAACGTGCTGGTCCCTCCATATAAATATGTTCCCTTGACCTAGACCTAATTTTACTTCAACTTTCTACTCTTCTCTCCACAAGGTAAGCTTCTTATCTCCTTCCCTTATCTCTTTCTCTTAGATTTATTTTTATTTTTTAGTTTGTAAGACCATAAGCTCGCCGCCGTGGGGGATTCAGTTTCCGGCCCCCGTCCGTTCTCACCGGTGGTCCTCCCGAAATCTCCGCCGCTTCCTGAGATCTTCGCCGCCACCGTGGAAGGTCCTTCTCCTAGCCGCCTCATGCCTGCGCCGCTGGTTTCTCGTCCGTTAATGAGGTCAGTTCAGTCCAACGGTGTTGCCTCCATGCGGCTGGATCCAATCTGCGCATGCTCAGCCCTTCCGCCGCCACGGAGCTGACCAAATCCGCGAGTTGCTCCGCCTCCATACGCCTCTTGCCAGAGAGGCCCTACTCCTACATCGTCGCCAGCCGCTCCCCGACCAGCCAGATCTGGCCGAATCCACCGAGTGCCTCTTGCCTGCCGCACCACCGTGCTCGTCATCCGGGCTAGGACCGTTAGACGTCCTGGTCTCGCCGGTCTCGCCCGCCGTGCTTTGCCATCCGGGCCAGGACCGTTAGGCGTCCTGGTCAGGCCTGCCTCGTCGCTGTGCTTCGCCATCCGGGCCAGGACCGTTAGGCGTTCTGGTCTCGCCTGCCTTGCCGCCATGCCCCGTCATCTGGATCGGGACCGTGAGGCGTCCTGATCCGACCCCCACGCGAGACGCGATGATGGATTGTAGCGGACAAGCAACAGAGAAAAGATGTTGACGGCACACTTTGTGGGGCGGTGGCGCGGTGGTGCTAGTCTTGAGATGGGGCGTGCTTGTTCCTCTATCATGGTAGAGGCTTGGAGAGATCAGGATTTTTTTACGGCGAGGTTGAATTTGGCGAGCTCAAATTGTGTGTTCGCGAGGTCCCGTTGAAGATGGCGAGATGGACGTAGCTGAATCGATTTTTCCGTGGGGTTAATAGCGAGAACCATGTATCGGATTGACGGCGGAATGGACTTCGTATAGGGGCGAGATGGTTGTCTTGATGGCGAGTTGCACCTTCGGTGGTGAAGTCAATGGCGAGATGGGTTCCGTATGGAGATTGGGTATTCAAGAACCGGCGAGCTCGGGAGTGGCTAGCTCAAAAAAATACCAAGCTAGAGTAGTGTGTTCGACAGTTGCAGGGTCGAGATTGGCGGGATCGTGAGAATGGTGAGACCGTGTAGAGACGAAGTCGATGGTCCTTCCGCGAGATGCGCATAACGGCGAGATGGCGAGATGGTCGTCGTACGGGGACTAAATGGGGACTCTTGCGAGACCACAGCGAGTCATGGGGTTTGAATACGAGAATATGGCGAGCTCGACTTGGCAGGATTAGCGTGCTCTGGAGATTGGCGTGTTTGCGGGATGATGGGATCTAATCAAAAACTTCGAGGTCAATGTGTCGGGCTGGAAACTTAGTGAGATCGACGTTGTGGCGAGTTCCTTGCTGCGGATTGGGAAGTTACTGCATACGCGAGTAAGATGCTTGGTGGTGAGATCGAGCTGGCTGGAGCGTTTTCTGACGAGCTCGCCACTTGCGGAGGATCGAGCTCATCACAGTCGAAATGTGGGCGAGACTGGACAGTGCACTGCGAAGTATGGAAAGTGATGGTGATGATGCGCAGTACGCAATACGTGGTTCGTTCGGGTGTGATCGTTCTATCCGGATTTTGTGGTGCTTTCGAGATGTCTTTACTCCATACTGACCGGTTGCTTGGTTGGTTTTGCCAGGTCTCGCGCCATGGCTTTGGTAGATGACGTCTTTGGTGATATTCCGGAAGAGCTTGGAGATGACCAGTATGGCGCGTTAGAGGGGGACCTTGACGAGACGGGAAGGGAATTTCCTTGGTGGGAACCATCAGAAGGAAACGGTGTTGTGACGGATTTGGCGGATCTTTCGGTGGAAGATGTTTGGGAGCTCGAAGTAATGTTCCCAACGGGTAACCAATCGCTCCGTCTGATTCCCCTTCCTCCAGGTCGGCGTCGTGGGAAGGTTCTTTCGTACAAAGAACGAACCGTTGTGGAGCATGCTCCTAGGTCTCTAGCTGCTGGTCTAGCTGTTGGTGATGGAACTTCGAGACGTCGTAGAGACCGTACGGGAAATAACGAACTTATTTCCCGTGACGCAGGGAGTACCTTATGCGATGAGAGTTCCATAGCCTGCATCCTTGATCTCTTCCAAATGCCAGGCGACCTGAAGTTTGTGTTACCAAGTGAAGACGCGCGGCCGTGGGATTGTCCAGAAGGTCACCTCTGCGTTTATGTAGACTAGATTACCGAATGCAGTTTGTGGTTTCCTATCCTGGAATTTTTGACGAGCTTTTGTGCGCGTCGGAAGATTGCGTTCTCGCAGCTGTCGATTTCCACCGTCCGTAATGCAGTGGGGCTTGCGATAATTGGTAACCATATGAAAATCAAGATGAGCGCAGACCTCTTCGAGTTGCTGACTCGATTTACACGTGACAGTTCGGGGCTATCCGTTGCTTGTTGTGAGTCATGGAGATAAACCCTACGAGACTGAAGATACACACCACATAATACAGGAAATCCATTTTCTATCAAAACCCATTTTTACCATAACCGCCTCCAGAAAATTCCACTCAACGCGATCATATGCCTTACTCATATCCGTCTTAAAGGCCAAAAACTCCGATTTACATCGTGGATTGGTATTTAAGCCATGAAACATCTCACGGGCCACCAGAATATTATCTGTAATTAGACGACCACAAACAAAAACTGATTGGGTCTCCGAGACTAGAGATGGGAGAAACCGCTTAAGCCGAAAACACAGTACTTTAGATATGATCTTATAACACACATTGCAAAGACTAATCGGTCAAAATTCCGTCATCTGTTCAGGCCTTTCCGTCTTAGGAATTAAGCAAATATTCGTTTCGTTTAACCGAGGATCAAAACGTTCAGTACGGAAAAATTCTTTTACCAGGGCCACCAGATCTCCTTTGAGAGATGACCAAAACCTCTGGAAAAACAATGTCGTCATCCCATCAGGTCCTGGTGTCTTCTCAGGATGCATAGCAAATAGAGCTTTGCGAACCTCTGATTCCGTGATCTCCCTAATTACAGACCTATTCATACCATCTGTGATGAAATGAGGAATTTCCTGTAAGATATGTGAGACACCCCTTACATCAGACCATTTAAAAAGATCCGCAAAATAATTTGATGCAATATCCTCCATACCCAAATCCGACTTTCTTACCCTCTGCTGTATCATCAGACCCGTATAGACCAATAATTCGTCAAGGTATCATTAGAACTGTATAGACCAATAATTCAATTTCTTACCCTCCGCTGTTTCGTGGAAGCGTGAAAAAATTTCGTGTTTTTGTCACCCACTCATAACCAAAACTTCCTACTTTCTGCTGCCAGTAAACCTCCTCATCCCAATAATTTTCCTTCAGTTTCCTTTCAATACTGCAGATTTCCTCCTGCGAAATTGAATCGTCCATCTTAGCTTCCTGTAAGGCCGCCTTCAAAGAGGAAATAACCGAAGGCCCAGTAACAACACTATTCCTCCGCTACCAAGAAATCGAATTTCGACAATTTTTTAGTTTATCCACGAAAACCGGTATTCGGAAATTCTTTGTGCGATTCCACCCAGACTCAACCGCTCGAGATAGACCATCTTTTCCTAGCCAGCGCTTGTCGAAATGAAACTGCCGTTGCCTCCTCAGATTCGTTTTAAAACAAGTTGTCAAAATAGGACAATGGTCAGATCCAATCATCTCTAAATAATCTACCTTTGAGTGTGGAAATAAACAGTGCCAGTCCTCATTACCTAATGCCCGATCTAAACGACAACGAACAACCTGATCATTCCGTCTATTACCTCGCCACGAGAGTTGCTCACCATAGCATGGAAATTCTAGCATACCACAGTGACGGATCATAGAAGCAAAAGGTACAAAATAAGAGGCTGGTCTCACAGCCCCTCCTGATTTTTCATGATTCCCAACAAGTTCATTAAAATCACCAATCATAAACCATGGATCGATTCGGTATGCACCAATATCAACTAACTTATCCCACACCTGTTGTCTATGTTGAGGAACCGGATCCCCGTAAACAAAAGATAAAAAAACCAATTGCTGTCCAAAATAAGCTTGAACATCAATTAAACGATTGCTCTCATATAAAATAGAAAGTTTAATTTCATCCATATTAAAAACAGCCAAACCTCCACGAGAACCCCAGGGGTCAACCGAAAATAATTTTTCATAACCAAATTTATTCTGAAACTTTTTTAAATAAGAACTACACTTTTTTGTTTCTGATAAAAATAAAATATCTGGCTAATGCTTCCTCCATAAATCCCCCAAATAATTCTCTGTCAGATCCGCCCCAAAGCCCTGATAGTTCCAACTCATGATTTTACGTTTTAGCCGGTGGTTTTGGGAGAGCCACCATCCCCTTCTTAACTGGTCTGATTCCACCTCCAGCTGGTTTGCCTTCCACAGCCTTATTCCCTTGTTTCCCCGTCCCTTTCTGCTTGTTTCCTTCCCCTGCAGATTTAGATAAAACTTTAGCAAGCAAACGTTTGCCGGGAGATCCTAAAATCGAACCATATTTTCTAACTAGTTTCTTAGACTGAGAGTTAGTCCTCCTTATGACCTCATCCATCTTCTGGCCTAAAGTAACCTCTTGCAAAGCAGAACGTATTACATTCAAATCCAAATCAATCGGTAAGGATGATAAAGGCATACCTTCCAGATCATCTTCAGTAGAAGCAGTATTGCCCGACCCCATACCTGTCAAGACCACATTCCCTTGCCCAAGCGCAACCTCATCCTCCTCTAGAAGGTTACCTTGCGGAGCTTCACCCTCCTCTAAAAGATCATCATTGGCTTCATCAAAGTCCCCAGCCAGATTCTTACCAGTCCCATGAGGAGGAGAACTCTCCATCTTTGTATCCTGTTGAGAAGAATTATGTTCAATTACAAAAGAACCATCACCAAGGACCTCTTGCATCTTCTTGTCTTTATGACCACTTTTGACCTTGTATAACGGTTTCGGCCAAACTGCCCATGTACCCTTACGATTAAGAGGTAGAGAATTAACCTACCCCATGTACCCCCCCCCCCCCCCCCCCCCCCCCCCCTGGAACCTCTGAACCTCACGCTTATCACCTGACTCCCTCACAACCGCACCGTACGATCGTTTCTGATCTCGTACTAAACCATGGTAACGATCATGTTGGTAAGCTCCATAGCTACCCGCTCCAGCAACAGAATCATGCGTTTGAAAGTCCAAGGCTCTCTTGGCAACTTCCTGGGCTTCTCCCAACCACCTTCGTTGTGAAAGACCCCTTGATTCACCTTCCCTTGATGTCGCTGCTGAACACCTCGGGTATCCACTTGAGTCACAAAAACTTGATTCCCAACTTCCTTGTTGAGTTCTGGACAACCTCTCTCATCATGAGTAAGTCGCGAGCAATGTTCACAAAAACCCGTTAGTTTCTCATACTCGAGAGTCACCACCACTTCATCTCCAGATTCAAAAGGCACAAGCATCTTGAAGAGAAGAGGGTTGAAACCATTAACAGTGAAGCAAACACTGCCGGTCTCTTCATCAATGTCTCGAATGAAACTTTCTTACCAATAGCCTCCAAAGTAGCAATCTCCCAAAGGTGCATTGGAATACCAATAACTCTCACCCAGAAGTTGATAGCGGAAGGATAAGTGGACGATACGATTGGCTCCCACTTAACCAAAGAGATCATCCAACCATCAAAATGATAAGGACCATTTTGTAAAACCCCTTGAAGATCAGACTAGTCAGCAAAGTTGAATTGAAAGGTACCTTGACCCAAATCAGCTCCAACCACTTTGTCTTCAGGCTTCCAAATCTTAGGCAAAGTGGACACCGAAGACTCTATCCGCTGAACTGAAGGATTCATCAGTCTCCCTATAAGGGTGAGAGAAAACTGTTGAATCCTTTGAGCCATCACCGAGTTAGGGATTTTCACTACCTCTGTACGCACCAAAGGAGCCTTACCCTTGATAAGCGCTGATTGAGCCATTGAGGGAATCACAAGCCTCAATATCCAAACTTTTCCAACCACAACCCAACGCAAAACACACCAGACAGAACAAAAGTAACTGTGAACGAGAGGAACACGGTTGGAACGGATGAGTTCCAGTCGCCAAATAAATACCCGAACACCACTCCTGCTGCCTCAACACAAATGCTGAGATATTCCAATCAACAAGATTCCAAAAGCACACCCGAGAATCGTTAAACAATCAAATCCGTATCCCCGAATCAATCGAACATGGAAACAAAATCTTCTATAGCAAAGTAACCAAAGAATCGCAGCCTGAAAACACACGATCGATATCTCCAACATAAGTACCATCTAATCCCAATCAGAATCCAAAATCAAACCCTCAAAATCGATCCATCCATTACCCCAATAGCGAATCGATATCTCCAACAAAAACCCCATCGAATCCCAATCCGGATCCGAAAACAAATCCTTAATTCAAATCCACCCATTACCCCAGAAGAGAATCATCAAAACCAGCCAGATGAAATCTCTAAGATCCGATTGAATCAAATCTCTTCTTAAAGGACTAGGAACCCATACCAGAGAAAAATCCCCATTGATACTCAGAATCAGACTTCCGATATGACCCCGATAACCCTCACCCACCAGAGAACATGAGAGACCCTCTCTCCGTCTCCCGAACTCATCGGAAACCAATATTCAACAACCTGATCTAATCGTCGCCATCTCTGTGGCCATTTCTTTTCTATGTTTTTAAACTAGAATCACTAGTAGAAAATCTTTTTTTTGGCAGAGTAAAAAATCATTTTTTTTAATTATAGAAAATAGTTTTTTTTTTTGCTATAATACACTAATATATAATATATCTATTCACAAATCTACTATATACATTACCACTAAAAGTGTATTTGTATACACAAATATGTTTTATATGTTTTACTGTTAAAATATAATCTTTATTCTTTACTACTACCAACAAATTGTCTTTACGAATACATTAAATAACCTATTATATGTCTCTTAACATTTTTATAGTTACAAAAATACATACGTTAATATTATATACTCCTATCTTATATATTACAATAGCAGTCTTTTGAATAAATTATTTGATTGGTGGAAAAAAAATATGAGACGATCTATCTTTTTTTTACTTCAACCATCTTTTTCTTTATGTAAAGGTGAGTATTTACATTTTTTTAGAAACAGTAATTAGTTGTATATTTTTACAATTATCTTTTTATCTTATATAAAAAGTAAATTTTCTTGTAAAATTAGCAAATTAAAATACAAATAAATAAACTATACTATAATTTTGAATTTATTGATATCTTATTATATAAAGTTTGGTTTTCAAAGTTATTCATTAACATGATTATGACACGTGTCAAGTTATCAATCTCAGATTTTGACATGTGTAAAAGTTAATATTTAATAGTAAGAATTTGCTTACATAAAAAATATTAATAATGTAAAAGGATAATTAACAAAAATGACAGAATTTATCAAATAATACAAAGTATTATAAATAATTATAAGGAGATTATATATATATATATATATATATTTCATAAATTCGAAATTCTAATATTATTTACTTATTTTTAATTTTAAGTTATTAATTCTACAAAAAAAATATAGAAAAAGGATTAAGGAAATAATCAAAAATGCTGCTTTCAACTTTGTTTAATTGGAATTTTTTTTAATGGGAAGGTAAATTTTTCTTATTTTTTTAAACTAAAATTTTCTCCTTTTTCAGTTGGGAATATGTAAGATTAATATGTTGACCAAAAAAAAGGTTAATATATGCGTCTTCTTTTCCTAATACTGTATTTTAAAATTTATTATAGTATTTTTAGATTGTTTTATTTAATTTATATTTTCATCTTTGAATTATTTGAGATTCATATATTATCATACTTATAATTTTCTGTTTTTTCTTTAATTATGCAACATTAATTTCTTCTAATTTCTCAACATTGATTGGTTGGTCATAAACCTTTTTTTTTTTGCAAACATAATTGTTACCATTATTCATTCAATTCCAGAGGGAGATAACGAGTAGAAGCTCATCAAACTAATGGATAGATAAAATAGGCTAATCAAACACAAGCTTACAACAAACATAGATAAATAGATTGGAAAACCATAAATCATTGTTGATAGATTCATAGGAGCTTAAAGACTGTAACACCTACGTTTGCGGAAAGGTTTAAAAGAATTGATTTGGCCACATATGTCACCAAAATACACTTATTTTTTTGGTCAAGAGTCATGAGAGAACTTCATGATGGGTGACCTCCTAGAAGTGATTGTCAGAACTGTGAGAGTGAGGACAAAACACAGGCAAAGATCATTTGTAGATTTGTAGGATCGGTAAACAAGTTTTTAAAGTCTCTCAGACGTAACAAACCACCCATCGAATATGGGTCGGTTCACGGGCCGGGAATAGATGTAAGGGAAACTTAGGAAGGTGGGCCCATGGACTGAGAGTGGACATAGGCTCACTAAGCAAGGTGGCGGTTGAGGCGTTACAGAGACAGGCTACATCATGGTGTGTCAAAGACACTTCTACGAATACATTGGGAAATTTAATATTAGTTACTATCAAAAGATTTTATGATGTTAGAAAAAAGTTTTTAATTTCATTAGTTGTCGGAGCAAGCCATTTTGAGATAGCAAAAAAACGTGATCATGTTCTCTCCATACAGGTGGAGGGCATATCCGAGGTTCTCTCTTTGGTGGAGAAGGTTGGACACAAGGTTATCTTTCCAAAAGAGGAAGGTGGAGGAGGTTGGACGCAAGGTTCTCTCCATAAAGGGATGAAAGCGGAGCCAAGATTTTCTCCATGGTGGTCATACATTATTATGATGATACATCATTGACTATTATATTATGTAATATATTTTTTATTCAAAATGTTATTTGAGCCAACAATTTTAGTAATTAAAAAACTATACATAAATGAAAGTAAAATAGTTGGCTTAATGTGTTCATATAGACATTTTCTAGGTGGTGATAAAGAATATATTTGTAACACAGAGTATATTTAGGTGTAAAAAAACACACTTTTAAAAGTTATATACTTAAAAGATTTGTAAATAGATATAAATCAGTGTATTATAACAAAATAAAATTTAGAAATAACATACAACAAATTTTAATATATTTTTGTTAAATTTAATTTAATTTATAAAACTTTAAACCCGCAATCTAGTCTATATATATAATCTCCTTATAATGATCTTTTAAAAAATTTAAAGCTGTAGGTTTTTAAAAAAAAAAATTAAATAAAATTAGGTTTTCTTTTCTCTATTTTACTTTTATATAAAACCTTTTTATGGTAGGTTTTGAATTTTTACATTTTTATTTTTTAAAATTTTAAAAACTTAGAATTGACATGTGTCAACATCTGAATGATATAACTGACACGTGTCACGATCTTGTTAATGAGTAATTTTGACATCAAACTTTATATAATAAGATATATATATGTCGATGTATAATATTAAACTATATTTGGCCTTGAATTCATTTCTTATGATATGTCCTATCTTTTGTCTTATAAAAACAAAACCCAAACAATCAAATCCTATCTTTATTACATTAATTAAAAAGCAAGATATTAATACATAAAAACAAAATTTAAGGATATTATGCTTTTATATCATGATGTCTCAAAGAGAAAATCCAAACAATCTATGTTATCTCTTTTAGTCTTTTTGATATTTTTTCTATTTAAAAAAAACACAAAAGAAACAGTTTTGTTGAAGAAAAAGAAATTAATGAGCAACTTTGAAAATATATTGTTTTCATTTTTTATTAATAGTCATATCTTAAGTTATACAGTAAAACCTCTATAAATTAATACTCTATAAATTAAAAACACTATAAATTAATAAATTTTGATAGTCCCAAGTCGGACCAGTGTAAAAAATAACAAAATTCGATAAAATAATAAGATTATAATTTTTTTGAAATTCCCATATAAAATAGGGTGAGTTACTAGAATTTTACATAAAAGCTTCCTTATTACAAAAGTAACACATAATTGTTGGTAATTACTAGAATAAACTTTGTACCCATACTACCCTTGAAACTAGTGTTGAGAAAAAAACGTAATTACGGGTAATGCCATTAGTAAAAAAAAAACATTGGAAACTAGGACTAAGTCTACCAATCCTTTGATGGTAGATTTATACAGGTGGACTAATTAAAGGTGTACGTTAGATATTTTTGGTACACTTAGTTGTAGTCTTGGTACACTTATCGGTCAACGTAGATGGTACACTTAGTTGTAGTGTTGGTACATTTATCGGTGGACGTATATGTGTATCAAAAACTAAGTGTACCAAAAATATCTGACGTACACCTTCGATAGTCAATATGACCCAAAAGATATTTATGGTAGACTAATGGCCTATTGCGACAGATTTATGCGACAGACCTTATCCTTTACATATATTTTTGGTATACTTTGTTTGTTTTTCTCAATAGTTTTCGTAGTGTATTGGTAGACTTCTAGTCTGTGGTAGATTTAGTAGGCATTTTTGACAGCTGTAAAGTCTTACCAGAATAATACGAATTTGTTTGAGCTGGCAAAGACAGTCTAGCGTTGTGATAGACTTATTGGGGATAGATCTAAACACGTTTGCTGTAGTTCCGATTAATGGTGCTCATGTAATAAAGTTTGTAGCAGATTCATCAATCATGTTCTGTTTATCGGCCGGAGCAAACGTCTTTTTCCTACTCAGTTTCGGAAATCTTTCCTCTGGGTTCATCCATGGAAGAGCAAGATATCGTTTCGGAAATCTATATAACTCACTTTTTATAGGTTTTTAATTTAGAAATCAGATGTTGAGTCGAAAATCTATAATACTTGAGTAAAAACCCCACAAGTGAAACCAAAAAAATAGACATAAGTCGTGAAAAAATAAAGTGAGGCAGGGGAAATTAGGGTTTTCAGTCGTATGTTAGAGGTAGAAGACGAGGATATTCTGGTAACGGGTTCATTAAACCTAAAATCGAACGTGTACGTACATATAAACGTGTACATACATATGAACTTATACATACATAATGTTCTTGAGATTAGTGTACGTACATAACGTTCTTTTGCTTAGTGTAGGTCCATAAATCCGTTTTAATGAACAATATTATTGTAATTTTATAGTCATCTTCAACATATCTTCTTCTAGGTAATTCGTAATTGTTTATTTATTTATCATATTTTCGAGAGGTAATGAACAATAACCACACAAAATTACATTTTAACTATAGAGGGTAATATTTAGATAACATAAATATACAATACTCAGTTCAACTAGGTACAACTAAATATATATTTAGATTTGCATTTATATTTAAAATATGAAAATGATAATTAAGGTTTATAAGAATTTCTAAAACATATTGAACTATTAAAGAACCATGTTTAATCAACAATACAAGAATTTATCACTTTCTAATATATACTATCATTTTCACATTAAACACTCTTTATAGTATAAGGAAGACTTAGTAAGTGATCACCTCAAATGAAGCAAAAGAGGTGAAACCCAAGTTTTTATGAACATTGTGTTATGAAAACCTTGTATATGCTAATTAATAGTGATAAATCTTGTGGCCAACTGCTTAATAATTTATATTATAGTCCAACTGGAAATACGAAAAAATACAAAAGTTCAACTATGAATATGAGAGTACAACTGGACAACTATGTATAATTATGTGTATACCAAATAATTTTTTACTAATATCCTGTTGTCTTTGGTTCATTTTACCACACGTGATGATATTAAATGAATATCCGCCGCCAAAAAATCTATTTTTTTTCGTTTTCACATTATCCATATTTAAACTTATTTTAGTAGCTCTAGTACAGTTGCACCAAATAGTTCAAGTTATACTGAAATTTTCTCAGTTGTACCTAAGTGATTTAGTTGTACATAAAACCTCACATTCACCCTAAAATTCTATTAATTACAACCAAACAAATCTCTGTCCTTCGTCTATGTTGCAACTCTTCTATCTTCTGCAAATGCTCCATCTTCTACTCCTTAATAGCTTCTAAACAGATATATTTCCCATCTATCACTTCATTAAACGCACCCACTTTTTTTCTCAAACATCTCTACTATTTCTCCATCCTTTGATCCTTTTTCTCAAACATCTATACATCAAATACCTTAAGATGTTATTTTACAATAATATACAATATTTTTTATTTGTCTTCTTGATTGGATTATGATCTTTCTGTTTCTTTTTCTCCTTCATTGGCGTTTCATTCTTTTTACGTGTATCCTTTGATGAAGTATCTTCAAGTTTCTCCAACTTTAAGGTATTCAGATCATCCCCTGCATCAGCCAAGCTTTGACGATCCTCGAAGTCCATAGTTTCTTCAAGAGGCTCATAAATACATGTTTCATTCACTTTATTGGCAATGCTGGCAAAAAGCTTATCTTTTTCTGAAGTACTTTCACTGTTAGATTCATAACAAGCATTAGAGTCAATTCAATCATCATTGACTCGTCATTGTCACTATCGTATGTTTTTCCCCGGTTCTGATTCTGCTCCATGATGATATCAGCTCTCCTCTTAGCAATCTTCTTGTAATGTGATTCGCAATAAGCCTTCTTCTGAGCTACTGATCCAGCAGTTGCACACTTCTCCACTTCTTCCAAGTACTTGTTTGGAGAAAAAGATGAAAATTTCTCCCATGAAAGTGAATCATTCTCAAACTTACCAAACGAAACAGACACTGCAAGTTCTTTATTTGATGAAGTTGCGGTCATTATCTGTTTATCCATCCACACAAAAAAAAAAAACTCATTTAAAGACCTAACTCACTATGGCAAATCAAGAACCACATAAATACATAACAGATCATCAGGACATTAACAGTAATTGAAGCATAAATCTAAAAAACAACACAGCTGATCACCGAGTTAACTAGAAGAAGTATCCACATGTACTGATGTTGTTTTGCAAGTATCAAGGTCAAGCTGATCACGTCTGGTTCCATAACTAGCGTGACGGGAAGAAGAGAAATGACAGCTATTGGAGACATATACAACACCAGATTTATCGAGTTCAACTTTTCCCTGCAGGAGAAAGAAAGAAGAAGAGGAACAACAGAGACATCATATATAAATGTTGGTGTTTTTGGTAACAATTTAGTTCTTCTATGCGTTAAAATCTTAACCTGATAATAGTGTATTGCAACATTCTACCTAAGAACCAACCATTTATGAGATTTCTTAATTAGGCAACAAAACTTTCCTGATTTGATCCTCTTAACTGCTTTACAGAATCTAAAGACAAATGAAGGCGTGATATATTATTTACCCCTCAGAAGAAAGTAGAATGCCTTGAAGAACAGATTTAAAGGCTCTTGCCGCCATAGCACTAATGCACATAATGAACCCAAACCAGTGAAATCCTGGCTCACCCTGCAAAAACAAAACTTGGTGCTTTAGATCAACATCATACACACACTACACATAAACTTAATAATAAAACCAAGATCGTCTCTGCACAAAGGATATAACCAACCACTTGATTAAGCGGTTAAAGATATCACCTTCCAGTAGAAATAAGGAAGGTTAGATCCCAAAATGTTGTTCTACCAAAATTTCTACACCTGATAATTAGACCATAAACAAAAAAAGGCTAAAGCTTTTTAGATAATTCAACACTCAAATTTACCCTGATTTCAAAGTTTACACCTTTTGTCCAAGTTTAGATCTTTCACACCAACATATGAACATCTAACTACGAATCTATTAGATATACAACGGTTTAATATGGGTTATGTAAATAACCGGTTTGTACCGGATAAACTTTACTTGTATATAATCTCTGTATCATACATTAATTGTGAATAACAGAAATCATCATTTTCCATTCTCATCTTCTTCCTCTTTTCTCTACCATCTTCATCGATTCTGTTCGTTCCACTCAACTAATATGGTATCAGAGCTATACGCTTAGCTCAGATTTTGTTTTCTCTTTACTCTGATCGTTTTATTGTTGGTGATTTGTTGTGTGCTCGTTTGTGTCGATATGGGAGTTCCGATCCGGAAAAGTACTCGTCGTCAGGGTAAATCCACCGGTGTTGGGAGTTCTGCTTCAAAATCGAAAGCTCCGATGAGCTCTTTCTCTTCGATTCTGGCAGATCCAACTCTGGGTGTTCCGATCACTTCCAGTTCTGAGATCGATACTGTGGATAGCCCACACTCACCATTTTTTCTTCACAGCGCTGATCATCCTGGCCTCTCTCTCGTTGCAGATCGTCTTGATGGTACGAACTACAACCACTGGTGCTCTGCGATGAAGATTGCTCTTGATGCAAAGAACAAACTCGCTTTCATCGATGGTTCTCTACCTCGTCCGGATGAAGGTAATCCTATCTTTCGGATCTGGTCTAGATGCAACAGTATGGTCAAATCGTGGATGTTGAATGCTGTTTCTAAGCAGATCTATGGTAGTATTTTGAACTTTGATGATGCTACTATGATATGGAAAGATCTGCACAATAGATTTCATATGACAAACTTGCCGAGAACCTTTCATTTGATTCAGCAGATTCAAGATCTGCGTCAGGGTTCCATGGATTTGTCAAGCTATTACACTGCTTTGAAAACTCTATGGGATCAGCTTGACGGCAGTGAACCTACTGAATCATGTTTGTGTTGTCGTTCTTTCAACTGTGTGAGCAAACGCAATTTTCAAGCGAAGGTTGATAGAGGACAACTCATTAAGTTTTTGGCTGGTTTAAACGAGTCTTACTCTATCATCAGGGGTCAAATCATCATGAAGAAGCCTCTACCTGATATTGCTGAAGTTTACAACATCTTAGATCAAGATGATAGTTAGAGACAATTTGGTGTGAGTGTTGTACCAGCTGCTTTTCAGGTTGGGAATGTTGTGCCACATCCTGGAGTGATGAATGTCACGGTTCCTCCCACCTCTGCTCGATCTGTTAATGCTGCATATCAGTCTCATAAGAAGGATAAACCGATTTGCTCTCATTGTGGCTTTACTGGCCATGTTGTGGACCGTTGTTACAAGCTACATGGTTATCCACCTGGATGGAAGCCTAGGAAGCAACAATTTGCTTCTTCTCAATCTTCTCAATCGTCTAGTATGTCCCCTGCTGTTACAGCCCAAGTTTCTGGTACGATTGGTGTTTCTGACAAGAAATCCGATGGTTTGGAGAGTTTGATTGGGAACTTGTCTAAAGATCAGTTGCAGAACTTCATTGCGTATTTCAGCTCTCACCTTGTTCCTCAGTCCACCTCTCCGACCACACCAACATCAACGAATGAAGCTTCACCTTCTGTTATTCTCTTCTCTAATCCTACCTATTGCTTTATTGGAATATTGACTGTTGCTCAATGTGTGACAAATAAAAGATCATGGATTATTGATTCCGGTGCTACTCATCATGTCAGTCATGATAGGAGTTTATTTGATGATCTTGATATGTCTATTCGTCAGCATGTTAATCTTCCCAATGGCAGTTTAGTTATGGTAGCTGGTATTGGTACAGTGGTGATCAATGGTTCTATCAGTTTGAGGAATGTTCTGTATATACCAGATTTCAGGCTAAATCTTCTCAGTATAAGTTCGTTGACTACAGACCTTGGTTCTCGTGTTATCTTTGATCCTAGTTCTTGCCTGATACAGGATCCTATCAGGGGATTGACAATTGGAAGAGGTAGAAGGATTGCTAATCTTTACATGTTGGACGTTGAAGACCCTGCAGATTCAAGACAACTATCTTCTTGTAGTTTGAATGCTGTAATAGATTCTTGTAGTCATCTAAAATCCAAATCAGATCTTTCAAATCTAGGAAAGCCCAAACTTTCATATATGGCATTGTTAACATAACTGAAAACAGAGGAAGAGAAGAACTGTGATTACCCCACTAGCGATGACAACACCGGCAACAACAAAGACGAGAGCACCATAAGTAACCCAAGCTTCTCTCTTAAAGGTCATAAGATAAGCGAACAGAGCGGTGAAAAACGGCGTCGTAGCACCGACGGGTTGATTAAAAGAGACAGGAAGCTAACGAAGCGAGATATTACCACCGACGACGGAAGCACAAAAGACGATGCTTAACGTAGCAACCTTGAGGAACTGAGATCGAGATTTGAGGTGTTGAAGAGGAACAAGCTTTAGGAAAACGATTGATATGTAGCTAAGGAACTGAGATCTAATAATTTTGAGTTTTCTTTATGTGAAAATAGACCAGATTGACACAAAATTGAAAAAATATTGCTAGATTGACACCCTCCGTTAGAGGAAAACTAGATTGACACAATGTTATGTTTAAATTACCAAAAGGCCAACTAAACTGAAATAGGAAATAAAAAATAGCAAATTAAATACTAAATAAAATCTAATAATACAAAAAACATAAAAACAAAACCCGACCCTCAATTATTTAACTCAAGACAACATCAAATACCTTGTTATCCAGCATGTAATCCTCATATACCAATCCTCAATTATTTAATTCAAGAAAATAATAGAGAAATCGATTATGAACCCCAAAAGGAAAGAAAACATGATTAAATCCACATTGGAGAGGAGGAAAAAAGAATTTATCGAAAAATAAGATGAACCCAAAAGAGAAAACAATTTTAGTCGATATAGAGGGAGGGGAGGCATGATACAAAAGAGAAAAAATAAGGTAAACCCTAGATTCTCGCCATATATGGCAACTGCTACAAAAGTTTGTCGCTTAACTTAAAAAAAAACTGTCACAAAAGGCACTAATAAATCTATCATTACCCTGAAAAAAATCTGTTATCAAACTCGAAATAATAGATTTTTCATTACAGATAACAAATCTGCTATCACTATATCAACAAAAAACAAATATGTTATCATTGTATTCATATACAATAAATCTGTTATCAAGCAGCAGATTTTTTAGTAGGAAAAAAAACTGTCATAACATAAGAAACTCTGCCATAACGTATATTGTGCATGTGGGTCAATATAGCAATTTTAAAAAGACTTTCGAAAATCTGTTATCAAACAACAGATTTTTCCTTCAATCCAAAAATCAGTCATAACTTAAAAAAAATCTGTCATCACTAGATGTCAAACTAGCAATTATTTTTACGTTTATAAATCTGTCGCAATGTGACAGATTTTTTAAGTGAAAAATAAAACTGTTACAACAATCATAAAAAATCTGCCACAAAATTCCTAGAAATTTGACCAAAACAATGAAAATCTCTCATAACTTTATAAATAAGTCTATCGCGTTAAGAAAATCTGTTGTTCACAAAAAATCTGTCGTTACACACTTCAAATAAATCTGCCATAGAAAACAAATCTGCCGTCAAACTCTGCAAATTAATCTGCCATCTAAAATAAGTCTACCAAAAAAAAACTGTCATCGACAATAAATCTGCCACTTACAAATTAATCTGCCATTACTTGTATGGCAGACTTTTATAAAAAAACAAAAAAAAAACGAAATTGCAGGAATTTTTAACCAAGGGTAATATTGACTTCTTTTTTTTTCCTAACAGAAGTAGTTAAGTTTTTAACCAAGGGTAATATTCTGTAACATGTCATAGAAATAGTTAAGTTTTCAATTTCTAGATATCCATCATTTACATTTAGATAGTTTGTTTGACTATTAAATACAACAACTGATATTACTATTCATAAATTTAAATTTATGTATGTCATGTGTATAAGTGAATTTTTCTATTGTATTTGTAATTTATTGTTAATAATGTTTTCTATATATTACAAAATCAATTCCAGTAACATAAAATTTATAATATCTGAAAGTCTAATCTTATTTTACTAAAATTGTCTCAATTCATAATTTTTAAAATTTAAACTATTAAACATATATCTATAAATTAATATCACTATAAATTAATAAAATGTCTCAATATTATTAATTTATAGAGGTTTTAGTGTATATATAGTTTCAGTCGTTCAGAGATTAATCTTACCGGTTTATCCACCTGGTTAAGAGAAAAAATAAAAGAAAAGGATATGACTGAAATAGGTTATGCCTCGGCCCAGTCTTCCAAACTCAAAGGTCCAATAGTTTTTATAAGACCCAATAGTTTCTTTCAGGAAAATTAAAAATTGCTAATTCATCGTATTCGATGATGTAAGAGGAAGTGACTCTTCGTCTAACCAGTCATATGACTCTTCGTCTTCTGTCAACCTTTCAACACTTCTCTCTCTATATATATATATATATATCGGACTCTTCAGTTTGATTTGGAAGAAGAAGAAAAAAAAACCTAAAGAAGAACATTCGAAAAAACCTTAGATTTTGTTCAGAGTGTATTTGGAGATTCAGTTCGATTAAAATGGAACCTGGGTCTAGAAAAGGCAACAGGGTGGTGGTGATCGGCGGCGGAATCGCCGGCTCACTCGCCGCGAAATTGCTTCAGTCCGATGCTGACGTAACCCTCATCGATCCGTAAGTTTCTTAAAAATACCATTTTTTCTGTTCTTCGTTTTGGTCTTCAAAAGCTTCAAAGTTTGTCTTTGATACATTTTAAAACAGGAAGGAGTATTTTGAGATTACATGGGCAAGTTTGAGATCAATGGTGGAGCCTAAGTTTGCTGAAAGAACAGTTATTAACCACAAGACTTACTTGAAACATGGCCGTGTTGTAACTTCTCCGGCGATCAATATCACAAATAGTGATGTAATGACTGAAGATGGATCTGTGATTGGCTATGATTATCTCGTGATTGCTATAGGTCACACTGACTTGTTCCCTAAAACTAGACAAGAGAAGCTGTCACATTACCAAGCTGGTACGACTCTTCTGGTTCCTTAGGCAATGCTGATTTCTGCTGGTATTGAGATTGTGAGTGATGATATTTGGTTTATTCTTCTAGTATGATTTACAACATTCAATGGTGTATTTGGTTGCAGAATATAAAAAGATCAAATCTTCTGAATCAGTTCTGGTTGTTGGTGGAGGTCCCTCTGGTGTGGAGCTAGCTGCGGAAATAGCGGTTGATTTCCCGGAGAAGAAGGTCACTCTGGTACACAAAGGACCAAGGTTGCTTGAATTTGTTGGACAAAAAGCTGCTGACAAAGCATCTGACTGGTTAGAATCAAAGAAAGTGGAAGTGATATTGAACCAATCTGTGGATTTGAGTTCAGCTTCAGACGGAAACAAAACATACTGGACGTCAGGAGGAGAAACTATACACGCAGATTGTCATTTCCTCTGCGTTGGGAAACCTTTGTCTTCACACTGGCTCAATGGAACTGTTTTGAGAGATAGCTTGGATGGTAAAGGCAGGGTCATGGTGGATGAGTACTTGCGGATTAGGGGTCAAAGCAATGTATTTGCCATTGGAGATATCACTAATATCCCGGTAAGTACATGATATCATAGGATATATCAAGCTTTTACATAGTATCTTGCTTTGATTATACGATTCTTAATTATATTACAGGAGATGAAACAAGGATATATAGCAGAGAGTCATGCTAATGTGGTTGTCAAGAACATCAAAGTAATGATGTCGGGTGGGAAAAAGATGTCAACTTACAAGCCCGGTTCAGAGATGGCTATTGTATCTTTAGGAAGAAAGGACTCGGTGGCTCAGTTCCCTTTTATGACAGTTATTGGTTGCCTCCCTGGTTTGATCAAGTCCAAGGATCTGTTTGTGGGGAAGACGAGGAAGTCAAGAGGGCTAGATCCTAAACTTGTGTGATAAGGTTGAGTCTTTTAGAGTGTTTCAGGTTTCATCTTAAGAGTTGCTTTTGTACGAGATGTAATCATGTTTGTGTTATATTTTTCCTGATTCATTGTTTCAGCGTGGAGTGAGTGTGTTGGTTTGCTTATGTTGTTGTGTATCTTCTTTTTTATGTATTGATGATAAATGGTTGAGTTATTCTTGTTCGATGTTACTGTGCAGCAGCCTTTATCTCTTATCTTAAGCTTCCTTAACTTCATTATACACCATACATTACATATTTATACTTAGGTTAACACTTTAACCTATAGTTTTGTAGACCAACAACAAACCCATTAACATATGGGCTTAACAATTAAACAGGCCCAAAAGAAACCATTAACTCTTCTTCTTCATTCACGACTTCTCCTCTAGCACATCGATGCTCTTCCTCGATTCTTCTTCTTCCAAATACTTTGATGATGCCAATTTGTGGATTAATCAAAGATTGACTTCCAACACTCCATCTCAATTCTTTCGATTAATCCCCAAATTCGGCACTAGGGTTCTTATTTCTGTTTTCCTCTGATTGCTTCCATTGATTTTCTGTTCTACCACAAGACTCCTTCTCACAACATCTGCGTAGCTCACAGGTTTGTTTCCTTGCTCCCTCGTCGACTTGCTCTTCACAATATCATCATATTCGATCTGACTTTCCACTTTCTCGGATATGACTCTTGGCTTGACTCCTTCTTTATTCTTATCCATCTTAACTGAAACTTGATCCTTTTTCTTGTTCTGCAGGTGCTCATGCGAATGATTCAAATCACTGATCTCTTCCCTCTGAGATAAGTGATCTTTCTTCCTCATTGTTCCATTTCTCAATTGCTCTGTTGTCCTTTTTGGTTTCGTCACTTTACTTGTATATGCTCCATTCTCATCTGCCTTTTGTTTTCCTTTGATTCTAGTTCCCTGAATCTTCTCTTTTGTGTGAAGGTTTGCTTCCTCTTGTGTGTGTGATCTCTCTCAATCATTCCTCCTCGGTTTGGATTTTGCACTACTCCAAGTTTGAACCGAAGATATTCAAACCGTCTTGTATCGAGAGGCTTGGTAAGAATGTCTGCAGTTTGTTCCTCCCCACTACAGTGTCTTAGATTAATTACTCCATCTCTGTTTGCCTCTCGAACAACATGGTATTTTATTTGAATGTGTTTGGTTCTCTTGTGGTGCACAGGATTCTTCCCAATTGCAATAGCAGATGTGTTATCGCAATAAATTGGAACTGCCTTGGTGGTGTCGACCCTCAATTCTCCCAGCAGTCTCTTCAACCATACTGCATGATTGGTGGCTGCACACAACGCCATATACTCTGCTTCTGCTGTAGATTGTGCAATGGTGTCCTGTTTTTGTGTCTGCCAAGTAAACACAGCACTTCCCAAGGTAAAACACAAACCCGTAGTACTGCGCGTATCTTCTTTGCAACCTCCCAAATCAGAATCCGAGAATCCAATCAACTCTACTTGATTGGTCTCATGAAAACTCAATCCATAATCCATAGTGCCTTGTATGTATCTTAACACTCGTTTTGCTTCTTGTAGGTTTTGTTCAGTGGGTTTAGATAAGCTCCTAGACAAGTAAGATGCAGCAAAAGCAAGGTCAGGCCGAGTTGCTGCAAGATACAGAAGTCCTCCGATCATGCTTCGATATAGTCTTGCATCTGGAAGAAAATCACTTTCACCTTGATCTTTTCCACTTGGTTTTAGAGGTGTGCTCACAGGTTTGCAATCCCTCATCCCAAACTTTTCCAACAACTGTTGAGCATACTTCCTTTGGCTCAGAAACACTCCTTCTTCAGTGTAAGTAATCTCAAACCCAAGGAAGTACTTGAGTTTTCCCAGGTCAGTCATTTCAAACGTTTTATTCAAATTTTCCTTGAACTGTTTGATCATTTTCTCACTACTCCCTGTAATGATGAGATCATCAACATAAAGACTGATAACCATAATCTCACCTTCGCATTCTAGTGTGTACATTGCTGCATCACAGTCACTTCTCTTACATCCTTGTGACATAAAGTAAGAGTCAATCTTACTATACCACGCTCTAGGTGCCTGTTTCAAGCCATACAGGGCTTTCTTTAACTTGTAAACCATGTTCTCTGCTCCCTCTATCTCAAACCCTGGTGGCTGTTCAACATAAACTTCTTCTGTGATTTCCCCATTTAAAAATGCTGACTTCACATCCATTTGGTGCAGGTTCCACTTATGTTGTGAGGCTAAAGCAATTATGGTTCTGATTGTGTCGTGTCTTGATACTGGAGCAAACGTTTCACCATAATCTTCTCCATATGTTTGGGTAAACCCTCTTGCCACCAGTCTTGCTTTCAGTTTTTGAATCTGACCACATTCATTTGTTTTCACCTTATATATCCATTTGACAGAAATCACTTTCTTACCTTCAGGTTTCCTTACCAGTTCCCATGTCTCATTCTTGTTTATGATGTAAATTTCATCATCCATAGCAATCCTCCATTCCTTGCTGTTTATAGCTTCTTCAAAGGTAGAAGGTTCTTCCCAAGTAAGATAACATGCTTCTGCAAAATGATTTGCGTCTTCTCCTTGTTCATCTGTATCATGATACACATCATCTAGTCTTCTGACTTTGTGAACAATTCGCGAGGAGCTCCCAGGCTCAATTTCTCCTTCACTTAACTGAAACGGTATCGGAGTTATGCCTTGTCTTTCATCTCTGATACTTGTTTTGATTTCTGGACTGGTTTCATTTCTCCTTGGAATTTCCTCATCCGTTTTCTGAGATGGACTGGTCTTATTGGGTGAGTCCTCATTTTTCTCTTCAACTTCTTGAGTTCTCCAATTCCAACTCTTGTGTTCTTCAAAGACCACATCTCTTGATACTTCTATCCTTTTTGTACTTAAGACATACACTCTGTAACCCTTACTTATGGTGTTATATCCCATAAACACAGCTTTCTCTGATCTGTCATCCAGTTTTCTTCTTCTGGCTGCAGGTATCCACACATGACACACACAGCCAAACACCTTAAGATGACCAACAGAGGGTTTGTGACCACTCCAAGCCTCAAGTGGTGTTGTCTGGTTTAGAGCCTTCGTGGGGAGTTTATTTTGAAGATAAGTTGCTGTAAATATTGCTTCAGCCCAGAACACATCTGGCATACCTTTGTCTTTTAACATGCTTCTTGCCATGTCCAACAGGGTCCTGTTCCTGCGTTCAGCCACACCATTCTGCTGTGGTGAGTAAGCCACAGTGAACTGCCTTTCTATACCGTTTTCTTCTAAGAAAGTTGAGAATTTCTCTGACTTGAATTCACCTCCCCTATCTGACCTGATTTTTTTAATTCTTTTGCCAGTTTGAGTTTCCACCATACTCTTGAACTTCTTGAAGGTTGCAAATGTGTCTGACTTCAGCCTCAAAAAATACACCCATAGCATATGTGAGAAATCATCTGTAAAGGTAAGTATATACACACTCCCATTACAAGATGGAGTTTGCATTGGGCCACATATGTCTGTGTGAATTAAGTCCAGCACTCCTCTGCTCTTGGTTTCTGACATCCTAGGGAACTCTTCTCTGCATTGTTTCCCTTTTACACATGCTTCACATACCTCCTGCATTACTTTGAATTTTGGTAGGCCTTTGACCATTTGACTTGTCTGCAGGTTGTGTAAGTTATGGAAGCCAGAATGTCCGAGTCTTTTATGCCAAAGTTCAGACAGGTTCTCCTGTTTGGCCATCCTTACACTCTCCTCAGCTAATTGCATTCGTAACAGGTAGGCATTTCTTACCCTTTCTACTTCTGCAATCTTTTCCTTTCCTTGATTGTAGATTGTACATTTGTTGTCTTCAAACACGACTTTATATCCGTTTCTTGTCATCTGCGGAACATTTAGGAGATTTTTGTCTATCTCAGGGACAAGTAGAACATCCTTGATAGCTCTTACTCCCTTCTTGGTCATCACTTCTATGTCTCCCTTTCCTGCAGTCATTATTCTTTCTCCATTTCCAATTCTGATAGGGATTTGAACAGCTTTGTCTATTTTTGTAAATAGCCTTTCTTCCTTGGTCATGTGACTTGTAGCACCACTATCTATTAACCAGATTTCATCACTATTTGTATGATTTCCCACTTGTGCTGCACTAAACAAACCAGTCTCCTCTTCTAGTTCTGGTTGTATTCGCCTTTTCTGACATTCTCTAGCTATGTGACCAGGTTCTCCACAGGCAAAACAACCGTTTCTTGGTCTAAATTGCTTGCTAAAGAACTGGGATTCATAGCTTTGAGAAAAATAGCACTCACCTTCATTGTGGTTGCTCTTTTTACAGATTGTACACTGTCTTCTCATGTCTTTTATTTTTGTTGACATTTGTTCCAAGAAACTTTGTAGAAACACGATCACCGGAATCGACTGTGCTCTGATACCAGCCTTTATCTCTTATCTTAAGCTTCCTTAACTTCATTATACACCATACATTACATATTTATACTTAGGTTAACACTTTAACCTATAGTTTTGTAGACCAACAACAAACCCATTAACATATGGGCTTAACAATTAAACAGGCCCAAAAGAAACCATTAACTCTTCTTCTTCATTCACGACTTCTCCTCTAGCACATCGATGCTCTTCCTCGATTCTTCTTCTTCCAAACACTCTGATGATGCCAATTTGTGGATTAATCAAAGATTGACTTCCAACAATTCTTAATAAAGAGCCTGAGAGTCTTCCGCTGGCCACTGCACATACTCTTAAGTCCTAAGAGAATGTTTGCTTACAAGAGGGATATCACTTCATATTGAAATTTGTGTCTTACTTAAAAAAAAAAACTTAAAATACACTAAAGCAAAAACTCGCAAAAGAGTCATGATCAGAGAAAAAATCTAAAAGGATATGTCCGGATACTTGTCTTGGACTATATACTCACACGGCCTCATATATCCGATCAACGATCCCTTCACATTTCCAGCCGGATCTGCCGTAAAATTCACCGGTAAATCGCGGCAAGTCACGATCAAGACACCAACTCCATGACCGGATCGACCATTTATCTTAATGCTAGTTACGACTTCGACCAGGATATCCCAAACCACGCCGTTGCGGGGTGTTGTAACCGTTTCGAAAACGGCATAAGGAAGCGGTACATCATTGATTTTTCTGGTTACGAGTGAACTGAAATAATCAGGACTGGATGACTCGGAGATTAGCTTGTCTCCGCGGAGGAGACGCGATTTCATTGTGTGGAGAGAAGCTTTACATCCGTTACCTGGATTCCTTGTTGTAAACCCGACGTTCCAATCAGCGGTCGCGTTTGTGTTTGAGGCGTTTGAGACGGAGAAGGAGTCAGCAAAGACCTCCAAGTAACAGATCCCTTTCAGGTTTTTGGGAATGACTAGACTCAAATAGAAGATGAGGGCGAATCCAAACATTCCGAGAGTGTATAGGAGGTAGAAAACGCAGAAGGAGGCTGGTGTAAGCTTGAACGCTCTTTCTCCGTAATTATCACCGTTTGCATTTGCATTTAGGGCTGCTGAATCTTGCGGATGACATTGGCAGTATCTGCGCCTGAGACCACAAGAAGTACAAAGAGACCTTGTCATTTTTGCTGTAATTTTTTCATGTGAATGATATTAACTAGTTATATGTTTCGATGATTTAACGATAGGCTTAACTAAGTAACCTATTGCAACGTAAACAGATATTCACGTATCTCATTTCTGAAATATCGTAACAATATGTATACTCGCACCGTACCTATTCAATCTTGAGTATCCGATCTCCTATATATCATAACAAACTCTCGTATCTTACTTACAAAATCTCGAAAGAAATAGAAAAAAAAAAGTTATCTTAAAATATAAATCATATTAATTAAGGTTTAAAATCACACACATCAAAACCATTCTTTATTAACAACAAAACAACACAAAAACAGAAAAATGGCAAACAGGTCTATGGAAATAGTGACCGGATTACCAATGCCACCGTCCTCCGTCACTCCTCCTTCACGGTGGTGGACACAACTACATTCATTATTCCTTCGTCGTAAGGAACTCACTAAAGAAGAGAAATCAGCTATATTTTGTAAACCCTATTTGTGCGGCTTCTTGACTATCGTAACGTTTATGGGAATCTTTTTGTTCATGAACAAACTTTTCTGCCACGTCAGCTTCTCCGTCGAATCCATCTACGTTTCCCCCTCCTCCTCCGCCGCACTGCACTTCGATTTCCTGGCGAGAAACCCGAGCTCATTTTGTCCTATCAACTACGATGGAGACGACGTGTACGCCAAGCTAGGTTCCATAAACGCCGCCGTTTTGAAAACGTCTCGCAAGCCTGGTTCACGTGGTGGTCACACGAGTTTCTCAGTGGATTTGGCTACGCCTACGGAGTGTGATAAAAGAGTTTTCGAATTGGACATGAAACTTAGTGCGAAGAAGAAACATCCTGGAGTAGGAAACGAATATGGACATTTCTATATCAGGTGTCACAATCTGACCATCGGTTATCAGAAGACCAAGTGCCATTCGTCTTTCAAAGAGTTGGATCATAAGAGTATATATGATATACTGAATTAGGAACTCTTCTTGTGTTATATTATTGCAAGTGTCTTCTCTCATAAAGTAAACTCCATCATTTCATCAACGTTAATTTATGTAAAGGAACAATGTTTGAAAACTGATGAAAACAATTTTAATCACAAAACACACACAGACTGACTCCAAGACTCCAAAACAGAGCCAATAATTTTTCCAGGGTACTCGAATTCATAACCTATATAAAATCTAGCTACCATTTGAGATTAGAGTTATTTGGTCTTCTTCCGTAGAGGCTCAGCTTATATAGTTTTTTTTTTGTCGTCTGAGGCTCAGCTTATATAGAAATGATATAGTTCACACTGTATGGAAGAGGATGATGTAGAAACCTCAATGTGCTTCCATATCCAATCTTTTTTTTTTTTTTTTTTTTTGACAACATATCCAATCTTCTTTTATCAAATAAACAACTCATAATAAAAATTAAAAAAAACAAAAACAAATAACCCACCCAGCCAACATATGGATCATAATTTTTTTTTTAGAATTAATTAAAAAATCTAATGGGATTCCAAGTGATCTCGGAATTCATACTCGCACCGTCTCATATTACCAAGCAACGATCCCATCACCTTCCCCGTTGAATCCGTCGTGAATTTTACCGGTATATCAGGACAAGCTGCCAAAAAAAAGCCGTCTCCATATGTAGCATCTGTTTTCACTCCGGACAAAACCTCAACCCTAACGTTCCAAATCACGTCGCCAGTAACCTCCGGCATCACCACATTCTCGAAAACTACATATGTTTTGTCCCCAGCCACATATTGTCCAAAAAAATGACATCATAGGTGATGTACTGGAGATAACTTGGTTGCCACGGAGTAGACGAGACTTGAGTGTATGTAGATAGATCTTACAGCCGGTGACTGGACTCCTCACAACGAAACCGATCGTCCAATCAGCACCAGAAACGTTTGCGTTTGTGTTTGCGTTTGAGACAGAGACAGAATTGACAAAAAAACTCCATGTAACAACTTTCTTTGGGGTGAATAATTTCGGATTGACCTAAAATGATGATAATCATACCGACTAAAAATATACAAACGTAACTAAGGTACTCACTGCAGCAATAAGCTGGCGTAATATAGATGGGCTCGCCGGGAACGGTGGTTGAAGTTTGTAAGAGACATTGGCCATCTTGGTGAAAGAGGCCACAAGAGGTACATTGAGAATTTGACATTATGGAAGTTTAACAACACTTCCTGATGAATAATTGACAACTTTTATAGATAGGGTTTTAGTAGCTAAATTAATAAAATTTGGCCTAGCTTCAATTCTTTCCTTCTATCTAATACGCCATATATTTCAACTACTTGAAGACTGTTTTGATTCGAAAGCAGATCTAAGGAAAATATTTCCTTCTATTTTATTTTTTTCTTGCTCAATCAAATCTATAGGAAGTAGTCTTTTACTTGGGTCATAAACGTTGAATTGTTTGATAAACTATTTTTCCTTTTTCTTTTTTTGTACTTCAGTTTTCGAATTTGGTTCAATTTTTGGATTTTGGATAACGATAACAATATTTGTAATATACTGCAAGTATATTATAAACAAACAAACAAAAACTCGTCGGTGAGAGAATTGAGGAACCAAAATACTGGGATTTTGGGTTTTCTTTGGAAATGGTTAAAAGCTTACAAAATAATTAGTTTTCTATTTTTAGGAAACTAGAATTTTTGAAAATTTGAAAGGTTTAAGTGGTTTTTTTTTTTTGCTTTAACAAAAACATTTTTTTATAAATTAGTTTCTCAAAAATGTAGGGAATATAGTTTTTAAGAGATTTAACACATTTTCAAAGAAGCTAAAAATCTGGTTTAAAGTTTCATCTCAACGTCAGTTTTTCTTTTCACACTTCAAATTTTATTTTCTTAAGTTTGTACCAGAAACAAAAGAAAAGAAAAATTCTAAATACCACTCTAATATAGAAACAATCAAGGACTACTTAGGCTGGAATCGGAACTACTTACGAAATGTTCTCACTATTTATCGGAACTTATAAAGTACTATGTTTATAATAGTTTAAACGTTTAAATATAAGAGAAAAAAACATCTAAATAGAATAATAAGTTAATAACAAAAGAAAAGGAAAAGCAGAATATGATGAAAGGCCTGATCATCAAAACGATTTCATTTACCCAAAGTCTTCAGTTTTGTGTAAGAAGAGTGACAATGAATCTTCTCAACGTCCTCATGGCTTCGGGTCAGGTTATGACACCTTATATCAACATGTCCAGCGTGTTGAAGAAGTCAACTATTGGAACCTTATATGCCGCTCTTAATTGGATATATAATTCTTTGGAAACGAGGGTCGTTTGTATTACCCTCGGCAACGAAATCAACTGAGAAAGCCGTGTGACTTGGAGACTTGCGTTCGTGAGAAGTATTTAAAACGGCAGCGTTTAACGGACCAAGCCTCACCGCAGTTTCATCACCTCCGTTGAAGATAGAATACCTACAAAAGCAAAAACCATAGTCAGGAGAAGCCACTTGCTTCGAGCATCAGATATTAATATGACAAAATTGTGGAGGGGAAAAAAGAAAATGCACGTGTTACGTGTATATATATATATATATATATATATATATATATACCAGGAGCTAGGGTTTTGGACGAGAAAACTAACGTGCCATCTGTAGGAGGAGGGAGTGACGGCGATGGATTGGATTGAGAATTTGGTGCGGCAGTGAGCATTTTCGACGAAGCGATGATGAATAGGTATTATTATGGCGATGTAGGTGAATACGGTGACGCAAAAGGGTGTACCATATGCCGTATATTCCTTCCAAGTGGGGTTACGATCATTCGGTGCCGGAAAAGTCGCTAGTGGTCGTGACCACCATCCACGAGGAGGAGGATGAGTGGTTGAGGATTGTGGCATTGGATATCCGATCACTACTTCTGGTATGGTTTGGGAAGCCATTCTTATTAATTTGTGTTATGTTTTTTTTTTTTGTTTTTTTTTTTCTGGATGTGTTAGTTAGGAGAGGAGATAATGATTTTGACGTTTGCCTAATCATTAATTCTAAAGACGAAGGGGAGCGAGCATGGTTTACCAAATTGGAAAATTACAATCATTTCGAATTTTCGATTGATTCCAATTCTTTTTTCTTCTTTAATATTTTAATTGTTCCTGAGAAAGTTTGTTATGATATTTCAAACACAATCAAGAATTAAATTATTTGATATATATATATATATATATGCATATATCAATATATTTTTTTCTAAAACTTTACCCCATGTTGCATGTAGCTAATGAAACATTTCAAATATTTGATAGAAAGTATCGCATGTAGATCGGTATTGTATCAATTGGTTTAGCAGCCAAAGCATCCGGCGATTTACATTCATCACTTTTTGTAACAAGCTTGCTATTGGTGACGGAACAAGGGCTTGGGGTCAATTCCAAACGTGTACACTATGGAGAGAACCATATAAAATTAGAGATTATTTGTTCTTTGCTTGTCTATCCTCCTTCACAATCACGATTTGTGATGAGATTTTTCATACGTTGTTTAGATCGAACATTAGTCAAGATTGGACCGACATGATGCACCATCTTCTTCATGGTAATTTCACTCATTCGGCTTTCAAGCCAGAGTGTACCACTTATGGTGTGAATGTTGTGATCGACCTCACCGAAAAAGTATACAGTATTCGACGAGTTACATGGTTTGCCTCATTGACAGGACTATCAGTTTTCGACTAAGCTCCCTATGCTACACTAGCACAAGCAAGTTTGGTGTACTCTAGCGGTGATTTTAAGCTTGTATAGTTGTATATGTACTTCATTTGCTCAATCTCTTGTTTATCTATACTTATTTATCCCTAGGGGTGAACCTTTCCATTCACCCCCTAATAAAATAAGGTAATAAAATCTGTATACATTATTATAAAATTAAAAAACTTAAACCGCACTTTAATAAATCCAAACCGACATATATAAAATCTAAACCATAACCATCTCATTTGTGAACCCAAACCGTATATAATTTCGTTCTATTTATAAAATCTAAACCCTAACCATCTTATTTGTGAACCCAAACCGACATATAGTTTCGTTCTAATTGTGAAATCTAAACCCTAACATCTCATTTGTGAACCCAAACCGACATATTATTTTGTTCTACTTGTAAAATCTAAACCCTAACTATCTCATTTGTGAACGCAACCGACATATAATTTCGTTCTAATTGTAAATCTAAACCCTAACCACCTCATTTGTAAACCCAAACCGACATATAATTTCGTTTTAATTGTAAAATCTAAACCCTAACCACTTCATTTGTAAACCCAAACCGACATAATTTTATTTTAAGTTTAAAAATCTAAACCAAGCCAATATTTAACTTTACTTAATTAAAAGTATACAGAATTTGTTTCCTTAATTTGGTTTGCTTTTTAATTTAATTTTAATTTATTTTTGAAATAAAATATTAGATGGAAGATTCTGATTGGCTGAGAGAAGAGGGAGTGAATGGAGAGGTAAACCTAAGTATTTTTTCTTTATGCTCTCTAATTTTTACTTTATTTCCTTGTATATAACTCAATTTGATTGATCGATTAATAAATTTGAAATTTCAAAGGAAAAAATACATTTTGAATTAATTGTTGCGAAATTTGAATATTATGGAAATTTTCAATTGTACAGTTTCATTTTTTTCATTATACAATTTAATAAATACTTCTTTAAAATACAAAGATAAGTTTTTCTTTTTCTCCAGGATTGTTGATTATCTATAAGGTACTGTATATATTACTTTTATCTCTTCGGGAAAAAAAGAAAAAAAAAAGTTAGCATTGTTTGATGAATTAGACAAAAATACGGATGCCTAAATTTTTTTTTTTCTTCAAGTTAATAACCTAAAGCCGGAAAACAGAGATAATAATACTACAATCACACCGTCTCATAATCTGAGAGACCTAAGCCAGGTTATGCTGGTATTTATAATCACACCGTCTCACATTTCCAAGCAACGATCCGATCACCTTCCCGGCCGGATCCGTAGTAAATTTCACTGGAATAGCGGGACAAGCCGCCATCAAAAGACCGCTTAAACCTTGAGATTTCGAATTAATAGCAATCATAATCTCATCAACCCGAATATTCCAAATCACGTCACCAGTAACTCCCGGCACAACCACCTTCTCGAAAACGACAGCTGTTTTGTCTCCCTTGACGAAATAATCGGACGAGGGATTTGATGAATTGGAGATAACTTGGACGCCACGTAGTAAACGCTAATTAAGTGCATGTATAGAGACTTTACAGCCGGTGACTGGACTCCTCGCAACGAAACCAACCCGCCAATCAGCTGCTGATGACACGTTTGCGTTCGAGACGGAGATGGAATTGGCAAAAAGCTCCACGAAACAATCTTGTGTTCCGTCAAGTTTAACAATACCCACACCAAAGAGACAAGTAAGGGAGAAGAAAGCAATGATAGAAAAGTAACAAGTGCAGCAACAACCTGGAGTAATAACCCAGTCGTCGGAATCGGTGGTTGAAGTTTGCCGTTGACATCGGCCAGGTTGGTGAATGAGGCCACAGGAGGTACATTGAGAACTTGACATTGTGGATGTTTAATTAAACGCTTCGTTATGAAAAAAAAAATAACTTATATATATACTTGAATCATCTTTTGATTACTTTTTGACTTTTTGTACTTTTTTGTACTTAATTTTTAATTCGCCAAGCAAATCTAACTGATATATTTTACCCCTTTTTCCGGCTCAATCGAAGAGAAATTTATGGGAAGTAGCCTTGTTTTTGTTTATCTACTATAATTATTAAAATGAATATATACGTGCAGTTTGTAATTTTAAATAGTTATCTTATCCCAAATAACATATATCGTCTTAATTTGTTAAGTCTTACCTTATTCAAGATAAACACTACACAAAATTTAAAATATAAATTTTTTAGATACACTAAAACTACACAAATGTAATTACATCTCTGCAGAATGTTTTGTTTGTAAACAATTTTTCATCGGTTCATATGAGAATATCTTTTAGAAGAAACAGAAAATTAGTTTTTAAAGCTAAAATCAGAACTACTTGATTAGAGAAAATGACAGTTGTTAACATGATATTTTCTACGTCTTTCTTTATTAAATTTTTACATGATTATGAAGCCAAATACAAGTAGTTACAGGGAGAGACGGCGATGGATTGGATTGAGAATTTGGTGCCGCAGTTAGCATGGTCATGAAAGCGAAAGAAATATACCATTACGGCATTGACGGTGGTCGGTGAATATACCGCCGCAACAGGGTGTAAGGCAAACCGCTCTCTCCATGCAAGTGGCTTTAAGATCATTACTCCCTTCCATCATCTACGACGAGGAGGAGGAGTGGCTGAGTTGTAGGAATCAGTTTGGAATTCCATTATTCTTTTGGCTCTTTCTGTCTCTCTTTCTGTCTAACTGTAAACAGGAAAGAATGATTCGATGTTAACCTACTAAATAGGGAGAGACGAGTTGGGGGGGACATAATTAGTAAATATACAAATATTTCGATTGATCTCTCTTCTTTTCTTCTCTTTTTCTATCTTTTAAGTTTTATATGATGATAAGATTGTAATAAAAGGTAGAGAAACAAAAATTGTTATGCTATATTTTATGTTTACAGTTAAATCTAATTTGTCTTAAAGACAAAATCCAAACAATCAATTTTATCTCTTTTTAATTTAAAAAATAAAATAAAATAATGAGCATATTTTAAAAAATTAACAAACAACTTACAAAAAACTTGACATATATGAATAGTCTTTTTTGTGCAAATACAAACAGGCATAGCAGCAGCATACATAGTTAATAAGCTCATTTAAACATAAGTCTATCTTTTTTTTTTTTGGTCAAACTCATATATTAAGAAAAGGAAAGAGTTAGCCTCCAAACGAGGAGGAAGGTAATACAATGAGATTCAAAGAGGAAGATAAAGCTGATTTAGCTAGAGCATCAGCAGCAGTATTGTTTAAACGAGGAATAAAGTTGAAAGAGATAGAGGAGAAGACAATCTTTAGACATGAAATGTCATGGAGAAGTCTTGAGAGCTCCTTGAGGCTACCAGCAGAATTGAGCAGCTTGATGAGGACTTGAGAGTCCGAGAAGATCTTTAAAGATCGAATTTGAGAGATATGAGCGAGTGAAGCGGTGTGAACCAGAGCACTTCGAATCGCCAGAGCTTCAGCTGCGAGAGCTGAAGGAACAAAAGAACGTGAGGAGGTATCCTGCGAGATGATAAGACCATTCGCATCCTCAATGATCCACCCCGCACCAGACATTCCGGTAGTTGGACACCAAGCTGCATCCACAAAGCAAGAGTGTGTACTAACAATGTCCGATGGGACTAAGGGGGGAGAGGAAGGGGATCGTAGAGGCGGGATATCAAGTTGGGCGTTTTGCCACTGGATTGCATCTGTTATTGCCTTAAGGATAACTTCTTGGGCAGAGAAGAGACGACCTTCAAAGAGGTTAAGGTTCCGGGCAGTCCAAAGATTCCATAAAATCCAGGGTGCAAGCGGAGTTAAAGATACTCCCGAAGGAGGAAGGGTCACCAGATGGTGAAGTTTCTGTAAGAGGAGACGAGGGGAAGTAAGAGGGAGGGGATCTAGATGGGTTGCGAAGGGTGCCAGTCTCCAAACCTGCTCAGCAAAATCACAGTGAAGAAAAATGTGAAGTTCATCTTCAAAGGCATCGCATCTCTTACACCATGTATTGTCATTGAGTCCTCTTTTTGCTAGGTTGGAACCGGCAGCGAGAGCACCAGAAGTGAGTTTCCAGAGGAAGGTTTTGAGCTTGGGAGGCAGCTTTGTGTTCCAGATAAGCTTCGTCCAATCAAAGGAATTCCCTGCTGATTTCTGAGGAAGCTTCTTTGCCAAGGCATAACCTGTTTTGGAAGAATAAGAACCTGATTTTTCAGGTAACCAAATCAATGAGTCTGTTGCGGGGACAGAGCTTGGGATTAAAGAACGAATTTCGGCCTCATATTGAGGTAAGTGTTGACGAATGGCGTCCACATTCCAGTCATTGGAATCTTGGCAAATGAGATCTTGGACTCTAAGGTCTGCTCTTGTTTGAGTTGGGGGTCCGAGGGGGCGCTTAGGTTGGGAAAGTGACAACCACGGGTCGTTCCAGACACTAATGTTTGCACCATTCCCTATTGCCCAACCTAACCCTTGGAGCAAGAGGTCTCTGCCCACAAGGATGCTACGCCAGCCATGAGAGGCTACACGGGGAGAGGAGGAACAAGTTAAGAAGGTGGAGGAACTACAGTACTTGTTTAATAGCACTTTGGCTAGTAATGAGTCTGGTTCTTTGATTAGCCTCCATCCTATCTTGGCGAGAAGAGCGTCATTGAAGTGTTCTAAGTTGCGAAAGCCTAAACCGCCTGCATATTTCGGCTGTGTAAGAGATTCCCACGCCACCCAGCACATTTTTCTCTTGTCAGGCTTGTCATCCCACCAAAAGCGAGTGAAGACAGATTGAATTTGTTTGCAGAGTGATACTGGGAGCTTAAAACAGGACATAGAATAAACAGGGAGGGCAGTGAGAACGGATTGGAGGAGAACTTGTTTTCCTGCTCCAGACAGGCATCGCGAGGACCAACTGTGAGCTCTTTGGCGGATTTTATCGACATTTGAGGCAAAAATGTCTCTTTTCTTGCGACCAAAATTCTCCGGGAGTCCTAAGTAGTTACCGAGACCACCTTCTTGTGAGATGTTGAGAGTAGACCTAACTCGGGTTTTCATTGAAGGTGGAGTCTTTGAAGAGAACGTAATGGTAGATTTGTTAAGATTGATGCACTGACCCGAAGCTTTTTCATAAGTACTCAAGATCTTCAACAGGTTTTGACAATACGCATCACTTGATTTGCAAAAGAACATAGTATCGTCTGCAAATAGAAGATGGTTAATCGGAGGGCTTGTTCTGCAAACTTTGATACCAGGAAGTAAGCCTCGATTCTGAGCCTGGACGCATAAACCGGAAAGAACCTCGGTACAAAGAATGAAAAGATAGGAGGAAAGGGGATCTCCTTGACGCAATCCACGGGATGGGATGACTAGACCTTGAGGAACTCCATTGATGAGAAAGGAGTAAGAAACTGAGTTAACACAAGTGAGAATCCAAGAAATCCATGTGTCACTGAAGCCAAGTTTTCTTAGAACAGCTTTGAGGAAGCCCCATTCAATGCGGTCATAAGCTTTGCTCATGTCCGTCTTAACCGCCATTGAACAATACTTCTTAGCTTCGGATGTTCTGAGGAAGTGCAAGATCTCATGTGTTATAAGAACGTTATCTGAGATGGCTCGATTTGGAACAAAGGCAGATTGAAAAGGCGAGATGAGTTGATGTAGGAGGGGTTGCAGACGCTTAGTGAGAATTTTGGCAATGATTTTGTAATGAGTGGTACAAAGGGCAATGGGTCTATAATCGCTCACTCTTCTAGGGGTAGTCACCTTGGGGATTAGTCTCACATGTGTTTCGTTCTGGCGTGGGTTCAGATAACCTGTAACAAAGAAACTCCGAATGTCTCGGCAAACGTCTTCACTAATAATGTCCCAGAAAGTCTGGTAAAAACTTGAAGAAAAGCCATCAGGGCCAGGGGCCTTCCCGGGGTGGATTGAGAAGGCAGCTGCTTTTATTTCAGCATTGTCAGGGATCATTGTTAGCTTCTCATTCATTGATTGGGAGATAGAAGAGTGAAGGGTTTCTTCAACCACCTTGAAGTCTTCATTGTCATTCGAGGTAAAGATGGAGCCATAGTAGTTGGCAAAAACAGAGGCGATGTGTTCCTCTTCGGTGAATTCCTCTCCTTGTTCATTTTCGATGACAGAGAAAGCATTAATGGCTCTTCTGCCTCTTGTGACCGCGTGGAAGTAAGATGTGTTTTTGTCCCCGGCTTGAAGCCATTGGACTCTACTTCGTTGTCGCCAAAAGAGTTCCTCGTCCTTATAAGCTTGCTCCAGGCTTGAGGAAAGTTCAGAGATCAGGTCATCATTTGGAACAGCATTGGAGAGAGTCTCATCCAAACCTTGCTGCAAATCTTTGATCAGTTTGCTGCTGTTGTGATGTTGCTCTTTAGTCCATTTAATGATCTCCGAGCGACATCTATTAAGCTTAGTGATAACATGATCTTCTGCAGAGGTCTGATCCATCCATGTTTTGGAGATAAGGTCTCGGATTTCAGGTTTTGAGGTGAGTCTGCGATCAAAGCGGAACAAACCTGTCTTTTTGCAAACAGTAACGTTGAAGAAAGTGACCAGAGGTCTGTGGTCCGAACCCTCAAAACGGAGGTACTTACAACGCCCAAGGGGGAAGGCTTCTGTCCATGAGCAGTTAGCTAGAGAGCGATCTAATCTTGAGCGGATGAAGTGAGAGTAGCGTTTACCCCTCCAGGATAAAGCCTCTCCCGTGTGCTTGACGTCCCATAAGCCACTTTGAGAGACAAAGCTCCGAAAATTTAAAAAAGAACCTTCCCATCGAGGAGGACCACCAACTTTTTCGTCGTTGTTGAGGATGTCATTGAAATCTCCAGTAAGTAACCAGGCCTCTTCACGGAGAGAACCTAAAGTGGTCATGTGTGACCAAAATAACGCTCTATTTTCTTGCTGAGGAGGACCATAAATAAAGGTAATGAAAGAGGAAACTTGTTTGAAAGTAGCTTTTACATCTATGAAATTTGGGGAGGAGTCCAAAATATCAATAGAGATTCCTTCTTTCCAAAGGAGAGCCAAACCACCACTTAAACCAATGGGGGGAACTGTGAAATGATTTGTGAAACCAAGTTCTTGAAAGGAGGAAACAATAAAATCATCTGCATTTTTAGTCTCCATGAGAAACAAAAAGTCTGGGGAAAAACATCGGTGTAATTCCTTAAGACGACGAACTGCCCGGTTGCTTCCCAAACCCTGGCAGTTCCAGCTCAAAATAACTAAGGAAGAGGGTTTAGTGGGGATCGAAAATCCACCACTTCCCTTACGGTAGCAGGAATAAGGTTGATAGCAGGCTGCGTTGAGGGAACAAAGCTGGGGCCTGCATTGTTGTCCTTATCGCAAGGTAAAGTCCTAGAGGAACCTGCGCACAGTCGCTTCCTAGGAGGGTTAGTTGATCTTATGGAGTTCACTTTTCTTATGCTTGCCCCTTGGAGGGGACTCCTTGCTCCCCTTGGTTTAGCCGGAGCTCGAGGGACTTTCCGTTTGCCCGCAGACTTTGAAATGGATTTTGAGGTTGTATTAGCGACTGATCTTGTGGAACCAGCTTTGGCTTTTGTTTGTTTCCTCTTAGTTGGAGCAGTGGAGGGTCCTAGGCGGAGAGCAATGGGAGTTCTCTCAGGGGTGAGAACAGGGGATCTCGCAGACAAGGGATTGGTGGGTGAGAGGTGAGCATTGGGGTGATCATCAGAAGCCAAATAACGTACCTCAACATCCTGAAGTTTGCTGGAGTTGACAGAGACCTCTTGTCTTTGTAGGTGATTACTAGTACCTTCTCCCAAAGAGAGTCGTTCAAGGGCAGGGCGTCTGCTCTGCGACGAGATAGGCAAACCCTCAGACTCTTGGTGAGAAGGGAGGATTAGTAGTGTTGGGGGGTTTCGTGTAGGCCTTGGGGATGGCGTGTGTGATAAGTCAAGTCGAGCAGAGGCTGAAGCTTCACGAAGAAGTGGAGAGTTGTTTGCAGGTCTTCCTCTGGAAGTGCGTGCACCTTCCGACTCCAAAACAGCAGAAAGAGTTCGAGGATCAGTTCTCCTTGGAGAAGCATCATTAGTTCCTTTGGAGAAGTTATCTCTATCGGAATTTCTTGGTAAAGAGTGTTGAGGACTGCTTTGGGAGAAACCTCGTGAGGGTTCTGCAGGAGTACGGTGAGAATAACTAGAAGTGTGGTGGCGAGGTTGGTACTGACGAGTGTGATGAGAGAGGGTAGATGGGCGCCTAGGGGGGGAATGCCTACGAACTGAGTCTTCACGCCGATCTTCTTTGTTTCGAAAAGTGCTAGCAGAGGGAGGAGCTCTAGGATTAACGGTAGAGTCAAACCTTGGTGTCCTTGTATCTCTTCGACGGTCGATTCTGCGTTTGTCGTCGAGTTTGTTGAGAGTGAGTTGTTGGTTGATTCCCAGGGGTTTGCTATTGTTTTCCTCAGGGGATGAGAGTAGAGGGCAGTGCCGTTTCTCATGAGAGAGAGAGAGGCAGTGGAAGCAATGCTTTTCGAGTCTCTCATACTCTAATTCAACCGAAGTGACCTCTCCTGAGGGAAGACGTATTGGGACACTTCTTTCCAACGGTAAAAGGCCATTGATTTCTACGCGGACCCTGGCTTCAGTTGAGTCTTGGCCAGTTACGGGTCCCAGCTCCTTACCAATTGTACGAACAGTCTGGTCGTCCCAAAGGAGTGCAGGGAGCTTATGGATACGAATCCAAAACTCGATGGTGTTGGGAAAGGAAGCCGAAATGATGGGAGCCCAACGTTGAAGGATAAGCATCCATTGCTTGAAGTGGTATGGACCTTTCTTGAGAACGCTTTGCAGATCCGTTTCAGTTTCAAAACGGAACTGGAAGAGTTCTGGTCCGAGGTCTCGACCAGTAACTCTGTTGTCGAGGTTCCAGAATTGGGGTAAGTACTCGACAATCGCCTTTGCTTTTTGAACTCTAGGGTTAGTAACCCTCCCTATGAGGGTGAGCTTGTTTTCGTCAGCTAGTCTGGAGGTATCTCTGTCAGGAATTCGAACTGGAGATCTACGAGCACTTCGTAGGGAGCCTGCTACCCATTTTGCTTTATCAGATTTGGAATATCTAGGCGACATTTTAGACTGAATGTAGAGAAAAAGTCAGATAATTCTGTGACAGTCAAGTAGGGAGAAGACAGAGCACAACCTAGAGGTTACGTAAACAAAGATCAAGCAGGGGAAAAACGTGACAGAGAGTCAACCAGTAATAGGTGGGTTTAAAGGAAACAGGACTGCAGCGACGCAGTAAGGGGGTAAAAGAACCCAGAGAAGAGTGAAAAGGCAGCTCCAAAAGAAGTGGAGGGGCACCACCAAGATCTGCACTAAAAAGCAGAGAGCCTAAAAAACAGTGGAGAACCTCATGGGGAGGTAGTAATCAGTCCAGGACAAAAGGTTACAAGAAGTAAACGGTGAAAAGCTAGAAAAAACATGAAAAAAGAGAGATCGGAAAAGTTAGCTGCGGTGGAGTAGAGCTCATGCACGGCGGTTTAGATGGTAGGTGCGGTGGAAATTGTCATTTCGGGAGTTGGTGAGACTTCTTCGGGGAAAGTGCCTGAGAGCTTCTAAACCTTGTACGGACAGTTGACTAACAAAGTATTATCAAGTAAACATAAGTCTATCTTGGTCTGGTTTATATCCTACACGGCACACGGGTTATAGACTTATAGTCCTTCATGCATGATATGTTAAATTGTTAATTAATTTTATATGTCACATACTTACATGTGGTGCTTGATTGAGGAAAATTCCTCTTATCTTTGAAATTAAATTTGCTTTGACTTCGAGTAAGTAACGCAGTTTCCCCCAAGTTAGACACACAAACAAATATTCTTTGAGAGTTATAAATTGGCGGAGTAAGCCATTTGCTCAAAGTCGTGAGGATGATATTATAACTTAAGGATAGAAAAAGAAAGAGAAAAAATTCTAGATTATATTATAACCATGCTCTTATAATATCCCATATGATTTATCAAATATACGAAAAAAATAAGACAAAATTGAGCCAAGTCTGTGCCAAGAATAAAATAACAATAACCTTAAGCCAAGAAATAGCTAGAGATCATAGATTCATCATGAACGGACAAAATTAAGCCAAGTCTGTGCGTAATTCATACTCGCACCGTCTCATATTACCAAGCAACGATCCCACCACCTTCCCCGCTGGATCCGTCGTGAATTTCACCGGAATATCGGGACAAACCGCCGTCAAAATACCTCTTAAATTTCTAGCATTGGTCTTCACTGCATGCATAACCTCAACACGAAGATCCCAAATCACATCTCCAATAACTTCCGGCATAACCACCTTCTCGAAAACGACTTCTGTTTTGTTTCCTAAAGAAAACGACGACGAGGGTGATGTTGAATTGGAGATAGCTATGCCGCCTCGGAGCAAACGTGAATTGAGAGGATGTAGAGAGATTTCACAACTGGTGACTGGACTCCTCGTAACGAAAGTAATCCTCCAATCAGCGGCTGAAACGTTTGCGCTTGAGACGGAGACTGAATTGGCAAAAAGCTCCACGTAACAACTTGTTTTTTCGGCAAGACTGGCAAGCCTTACAACGCCTAAAAAAGGGAGGAAGAGGGCACCGACAGTAATAATGTAAATACAGAATGTCTTGCAGCACAAAAGTACTGGACACGTAACTTTGACGGCCTCGTCCGGGAGGGTGCTTGAAGTTTGCCGGCAACATTGACAACGTTGTTGAATGAGGCCGCAAGAGGTACATAGAGATTTTGCCATCCTTACACGTTTAACACCTCCTAATGATAACAATAACAACTTATATATATATATATATATATATATATATATATATATCTAGCCTTTAATGTTTTGGAAACTAGATCTAAAATATTATAGATTCAGGTAGTCTTGTTTAGTGTTTATCCTCTTAAAAAAAATGATTAACAATCTTCCTCTAGTTTAAATATTTAAATAATATTCTAATAATTAATTAAGTAATAACTTGTTAATTTACTAAAGTTTTGTGTGATAATATCTATATATGTTTATTTGCTAAATAAATTATCATATACAGTAGAAAACAGTTTATCATAGATTATCAATAAACGCTGGGACAGCGACAGAAGAGAAGAAAACAGTTTCGCTAGAGATGAGAGGAAAAGTGTCGCAAATGAAGAATGATGTGTCGCTGTCGCGACTATATTAATTTCCACAAACAAAAGAAATTGACTATATTAAATGTAAAGATAACACCATGAAACAAAAATAGCATATGCAGATCCAGGGAACTACAAATCTATTTAGAAGCTTAGACACTTGGCTGAGAAGTTTCTGAAGTGTGAAGTGGGTAATGGTCAAAGAGCTAGTTTCTGAGTGTGTAGTGGCTAATTTAAAAGAGTTATAGTTTCTGGTTTGATAATTTGGACTCCCTTTGGCCCTCTTATCAAATACATATAGGAGAAGGAGGTCCAAGTAGCTTACAGTTACAGATTCCAGTCAATGCCTCCGTATCTGCAGGTTATAATTTAAGGTGGTCGACTCTTCCATCACCAAGATCAGATCAAGACACATTCATCTCACCATGCCCCAGCTACCTAGCTTATCATCCATGAATGACAGTCGTGGTTGGTTCGTTGGAAATGTCAAATACAGAGGTTTCTCATCTGCAATGACTTGAGAAATTTTGAGACCTTAAAACTCAGTTAAGGTGTGGTTTCACTCTGTCTGGTTAAAGGAGCAACTCCAAAGCCTGCATTCACAATGTGGCTCAGAGTAAGGTTAGCTTCATGGGGCATACCTATTTCAAACACTTGCTGTCTATTTTCACGATTTAGTAGAACCAGGGACGAACATCTGTTTTTGCTTTGCCAGTATAGTAGCAATATTTGGAGATATGCTCAAATCACACTTGGCTTTACCCCGATGGTACGCTTATAACGTCGTAATTTTGAAAACATGATAATTTTACTATTGTTATTTGTTATTACTGTCCCTCTCATAGCGTGGTGGGGGGGGGGGGGGGGGGGGGGGTTAGATAATCTTAGTTGGTAAAACATTAGATGAAAAGATATCTTAAAAAAATAAACGAATATAATATAGTTTGCACATGTAATTGTAAAAAGAAAAAATATCTTGAGTAAAAATAACAGAGGGAAAAAAAAAGAAACCAAAGAATTGTAAGATGAAAACACCTACTTAGTAGTATTACTGTAATGATATCCTGATAAAATCTTCAACTTTGTGAAAGAAGAGTGACAATGAATCTTCTCAACGTTCTCATGGCTTCTGGTTAGATTGTGACACCTTATATCAACATGTCCAGCGTTATCGCTCTGTTCGTAATTTTTATGCTTTGCCCTTAACTTGATATCAAATTGTTCAAAAACAACGCCGTGTGTATTACCCTCGGCAACGAAATCCACTGAGGAAGCCGTGTGACTTGGAGACTTACGTTCGTGAGAAGTATTTTAAACGGCAGCGTTTAAGGGACCTAGTGTAATGACCCGGAACCTCGGTAGCGGTAGTACGGAGAGTTGCCGAAGAATCGGTACCGAGAAGTGCTGAGAAACGGTACCGAGAAGTGCTGAAAAACAGTACCGAGAAGTGCCGAGAAACGGTACCGAGAATGACCGAGAGTCAGTATCGGAAGTTACCGAGAAGCAGTGCCGATAGTTGCTGAAAACTAGTGCCGAGAGTTACCGATACTTAGTATCAAGGAATACCGGTAGCCAGTGCTGATAGTTGCCGATACTTGGTATCGAGGAATGCCGATAGTTGTCGATACTTGGTATCGAGGAATGCCGATAGTTGCCGATACTTGGTATCGAGGAATGCCGATAGTTGCCGATACTTGGTATCGAGGAATGCCGAGAGTTGCCGATACTTGGTATCGAGGAATGCTGATAGAATGCGGAAGTCAGCGACGATAGAACGCGATAGGTTAAGGGGATTGGTATAGAAATGGAGAGTTCGAGACTACTGAAGTAGTGCACAGACGTTTGAATTGAAGAAATGGAATCCCAAGTTTATTGTGTTCAGGCTTGCAAGTTCCTGGATGAAAATGGGGATCTTCGTTTCCGAAGATACAGGCCTGTAAGTTGCCGAATAAAGTAAAGAGAGGTTTCGGTACTTAGTCCGAGAGACAGTTCGAGTAAAATATGAGTGAAAGTCCTAGTGATAGTGATAGTGATAGTGAAGTGATAGTGATAGTGAAGTAGAGTGATAGTAAGTGTACTATCCAGAAATTAATGCATCGGTGAACGATGGATCGGGCCGATGGACAAGGATGGATCGATCGGACTATGGGCTGGTGGGTGGCCTAAAGGACTCGGTAATCTCGCGGAGATTTAAGCCGACTCACGGGTAAGGAAACCCGAGAGAAATGGAAACTCGCGGAAAAGGAAAGGCAGTCAGATAGGGATAGATGCGAGAAACAAGGGAAGTTGGGGGCGATGAGACTTATCGTTCTAAGGTAACTTAGGGCGGTTTCGTCGACCCTATATAAGGGACGAAACCCTTAAAATTCTCTTGTTTTGCATAAGCATCTGAGAGCCACCGCAAGAGAGAAAAAGAAGAGTTCCATCGAAGCTTAAACCGAAAGATCCTACGTCCAAATCGAGAGAGGAACGGTAAGTGTCCTTCCACCTTGATATGTCGATGGTTATGGCATGTATATCGGATATTAATGGTATCGATCTGTCCGTGTAGAAGAGGGGATCATATCCGAGCATAGGAACCGAGAGTTCAATACCTTAGGTCGATACCGAAGATGAGTGCGTGACTGTGGCCGAGTTCCATGGTTGATTCTCTTGACCCGTGGTTTATTTAATCTCGTTGATTTCTTGTCTTGTTAATGGTTAATGTGTTCTACTGCAATATGAATGGTGGTTGGCCTAAACGAATTAGGCAACTATCCAATGGGAATTGTTTGACTTGCGTGACTTGATTGGAATATACCCTGTGTTAGATTGAGATCGTTGAACTGAGCCTAGTGAGACGGGATGACCGCTCCACTAAGTAAACTTTGTTTACTTACACCTCCTTTTAATGACGCAGGAAAAGAAAGGTCCGATGATCAGGATTATAGTGGCTGACCAGCTCGTGTGACGAAGGCAAGGGAGGAAGAGGATGGTGGCTTTGGGTAGATTCATTCATGGCGTTTAATTCATAACATCTAACACCTCCTTCTCAATGGTAACAACCGGTTCTCCATCCTCACCATCGGGAAACACCAGCTGCACTCGCTCATCCACAAAAGCATCGTCCATCAGATCTTCTGGTCTAAATCTCCCACTCACGTTACTCCCCGTAACCTTCTTCGCCCAATTCATACGGGGATGAGTTAATACCATCATTTTTTGCATTGCCTTATATCTATCCACTATTTTCCTTAATTATTATTTTTGTTTATATTACTTCTCATTTTTAACTTATTGTTTTGAAACACTTGCGAATTTATGATCATTAATATTTGATTTCACTTCCTTCTCTCTCTTAAAGGCTCAAACATTCTATAAGTTTAGTTTTCTAAAAACAACCTATTACCATACAAGCACATCCTCTTTCATAATATTGTAAAAACTAAAACATTTACTTTCTATTATATCCTCGATTCAATCTCCAACGAACAACAAAACACCGGTAACAATAGTATCGTTGTTTGGATCATCCATTTTTGAAAAGTTCCTAACTTTAGAAGAAATATTATCTTACTAAGTCTTGAATATTTTTTCCACAAATGTAAATTAATTTTACTATTGTTCATCTTTTGATGATTTGTGCAATCATTTTAAAATATTTATAAAAGAAAATAAATAATTTCATTTGTATTTGATTTTAAAAGAATTTGAATATATAATGATGTTAGGCGTCAGATTCTTAGAGTAAGAGATGAGAGAAATCTTACTATATTATATCATCTAATAATAAAGTAAAGTTTTCTTTTGCAAAGCTCCAAAAGATTGTTATTTGATGCTCTCTTCCTTCACAAGTGTCTTTTGTTTCTTTTAATTTTTAGTGTAACAAATTTATTCAATTGAATTTACATAATAAAATTTTCACTTAACAAAGAATTTGATGATTGAATAGTTTAGGAATATAAGATTATAATATTTGGGTTGTATAGGAGAATGTCGAGTAATAATTGGCTGTTTTATTTCTATACTTTAATATAAATAATTCACATGATCTTGATATTACATTATTTTATTTCATTTTCAATCCATTTAAAATTAACTAATATATTTTAATATATAATTTCTAAATAACTAAATGAGGATTGAATAAATATTTGTTTTTTTGGTAAAGAGATAACTCTATATATTTCTGTTTAAAGAGAGAAGTGAATATATATTTAAATTCATAATTTGATTAGCTATGATGCTCGTTCATAGATCTATATTTATAATATCTAACTCTTGAATATATATTTAAACCAATATACAATTTTAGTTATTCATTCACAATAATGTATATTTATAAACCTGACACATTTTTTATTAATTTTTCTATTCCATTTCATCAATCCTATATTTTGTTCTAACTCTCATTTTTGTAACTTTCATAATATTTATAGGACTGCAATGAATGATTAATAATAGTATTAGAAATATTTATGAAATATATTAATAAAGAATAAAACAGACAATTTAATAGTTTTTTTAGTTTGTGTAAGAAAACTAAAAACAACAAATTTACAAAACCGGATAAAGTATGAATTAAATTTACCTAATTGATATAAAGATTAGAGCATTTATTATCCAATCAAATAATAAATTTTCATATGCTCTTAACTACAATTTCTTTTATAAATAAAAAGTTACATATTTTACTAATAACCCTCAAATCTCAAATCTTACATAATATTTTATTTAATTAATATTGTTTTAACTAACAATCTTCAAAATTACAAAAATTTATTCAAAAAAAATGTAAACTAAATTCGTACGTAGCACGTAGTGACTACTAGTTTATTATATTTTTAAGTAAAATAATTTTTAAAAAGAAAAATTTGTGATATTTTACAGATCCCAAGTATTTTTTCCAGTCTGCAAAGTGTGTTTTCTGGGGAAAAGGAGCCGATTTTACATGTTTTGCGGGACTGTCCTGCAATTTCTGGGATTTGGAGGCACTTGGTTCCTCATCGCAAGCAGCATGTCTTTTTTTAGCAGACTTTGCTGCCTTGGTTATTTAGGAATCTGAGGGTTGGCTCAGATGATAGCAGTGGGAATTGGTCTACGTTGTTTAGTATGACGGTTTGGTGGCTTGGAAATGGAGGTGTAGTGATGTGTTTGGTGAGAGAAGGACTTGTAGGGATCAGTTGAACTTTTTCAAGGATATGGCTGAGGAGGTGCAGAGAGCACACTCTATGGTTGCTTGCACCATGCAGAGGACAGTCGGAGTAGAATGGCTAATCAAGTGGGAGATAACGAGTGTTGGTTGGGTTAAATTAAACGTACAACAGATGGAGCTTCTCGCGGTAATCCAGGTTTGGCTGCTGCAGATGGAGCTATCCGGGATCGGGAGGGAGTATGGTTGGGAGGCTTTGCGATTAGCATAAGGGTCTTTACCGCTCCATTGGCAGAACTGTGCGGAGTTTACTATGGTTTGCATATGGCTTGGGGAAGAGGTTTCTGCCGGGTGGAGTTGGAGGTGGATTCGAAATTGGTGGTTGAGTTTTTTCATACAGGGGTTAGTAATGCTCATCTGATGTCCTTTCTGGTATATTTGTGCCAAGGCTTCTTTTCAAGAAACTGTCTAATCGAGATTAACCACGTATATAGAAAAGCTAACCGTCTATAGACAAGAAGGGTCAACGACAGGCATAATAATTAATATATATAAATAGAAATATGTGAAATTTGTGAAATTTGTGGCACTTACTCAACATACGGATCAACGACAGCCATATTTTGTATGACAGCCATATGGGCTATTTTCTTCTCCGTTTCAGTAAGAGTGATTGGAGTGCCTGCAGATATTGGACGTCCTTCCAGAATCGTGTTGTTCTCAAAGTCAGTGTTTCTATCCATCTTTTCTTGAACATTTGTAGTCTTTTTCAAAAATTCACTACAAAACCGGATGCATTCTTCTGAAAGGTAGCATTCAGCAATACACCCCTCTGGTCTTGCAGTGTTTCTCACATAGTCTTTAAGAACTTTCATATACCTCTCAAATGGGTACATCCATCTAAAATGAACTGGACCACCTAGCCGAGCTTCACGTCCTAGATGTACCGTCAAATGCACCATGATATCGAAGAAAGTTGGAGGAAAATATCTTTCAAACATGCAAAGAGTTTCAACAATCTCAGCTTCCATTGCCAATATCTGATCCCTATCAATTACTCGCTGACACAACTGATTGAAGAATGCGCATAAGCGTACAATTGCTACCCTCGGACCTTTGGGTAACAAACCTCTAAGTGCAATTGGAAGAAGTTGTTGCATTATCACGTGATAATCATGGGATTTCAGACCTGTGACCTTACAGTCTTGTAATGATACGCCTCTTGATATGTTTGAGCAGTATCCATCTGGGCCTTTGAAATCAAAAAGTCGCCTACAAAAAATCTTTTTCTCTCCCTTGGACAAAGACCAAACTGCTGCAGGTAAGTATGTTCTTTTTCCTTGTGTTCTAGGATGCAATTCCTTCCTAATACCAAGGACCTCCAGATCTTTGCGAGCATTAAGACCATCCTTAGATTTCCCACAATGCAACAATGTCGATACTATACTCACAGCCACATTTCTCTCCACATGCATTACATCAAGGTTATGTCTTACAGGTAGCTCCTAACCAACATACAAACAAAAAACACAAATAAGTCTCAAACAAAGCCTAATTGAAAATATCAATAAAATAGAACATGTCAAAAGACTTAACACACCTCCCAATAAGGTAGTCTAAAAAAGATTGACCGTTTCTTCCATCTTGATATCTCCTCCTCGTCTATCTCTTCCTCTTCATCTTCCTCAGATTCACTAGATAAATCCTCACTATCAGAACCCAATCCAGTTGATGTCATCCTTTTCCTCTTACATGCAGACTGTTTCAAATTGCCAAAGTTGTTTTTGAAATTTTTCAAATGTTGAGAAATTTCCTGCCCACTTAATACTCTTTTCTTTCTCCCATGTTCAGCTTTTCCATCAAACCAAGACTTCTTCCACCGAAAACTATGAGTTGGTGGCAGATCCTTTCTATGGCACATGTAGACATGTTTTCTACTGAACTTCAACCACATATTGTCTGTATTTTTCCCACATAAAGGACATCCCATTTTACCTTTTACTTTGCAGCCTGCAAGATTCCCATAAGCAGGAAAATCACTAATCGTCCATAGCAGGATTGCCTTAAGAGTAAAAGTTGATTTACTAACAGCATCATATGTTAACTCCCCATCGTTCCACATATGTTGTAGATCCTCAATGAGTGGTTCTAAGTACACATCTATATTATTACCCGGCTGTTGTGGACCAGGAATTAGCAATGTAAGCATGATGTTCTCCTTCTTCATGCATAAGTCAGGTGGCAGATTGTAGTTTACTAACATAACAGGCCAGCAACTATACATGGTATTCTTCATGTTGAATGGATTAAATCCATCAGTGGAAAGTCCAAGCCTCAGATTTCTTTCTTCAGATGCAAATGAAGGGTATTTAGCATTCATCTGATCCCATGTGACTGAATCCACAGGGTGGCGGAGTTTTCCATCGCTACTCTTGTTATTAAAGTGCCACCTTAAATCCTTAGCCATATCAACAGACCTAAACATTCTCTTAAAGCGTGGGATTATGGGGAAGTACCGTAATACTTTATGAGGGACACCTTTCTTTACTTCTCCAGTATGCATGTTAGTCTTCCATCTTGAAGCTTTGCATTTAGGACAGTTCTCAAGCGTCTGGTACTTTTTTCTGAATAGGATGCAATCATTGACACATGCATGAATCTTCTGGTAACCCATATCAAAGGATTTCAAAAATTTCTTCACCTCATATAGTGATGTGTGCAGCACATTGTCTTCTGGTAACATCTCTGGCAATGTCTCCAACAGATCATTGAAGCTCTTGTCAGACCAGCCATTCTGTGTCTTTAGTCTGAACAGTGATACAATAGCTGACAGCTTGCTATGGTTGACACATGATGGATATAATGGTGTTTCAGCATCCCCAAGCTTTGCAAGGAACTCATCTTCTTTCAAATCCTCACCCTATGCAATCTGACTCAACTTATCCGTATTAGCAAACTCCTCATCCAGATATTCAGCCGCTTGATATAACCCAAAAATCTCATCATTCCACTGACTTTGATTGCTTTCACCATCAACCACTGGATTCAATTCTCCATGATGATACCAATCAGACTGCATCTTATATGCTTCATCCATTCCTCTTGTTACCAGATGATCAACTACTATACTGCCAGCATGCCGATCAATATACGGCAATCAATGCAAGGACATACAATCAAATCAACGTCTCCCATATCCGCAGACACAGCTCGAACAAAATTTGTAGCCCCTCTCTCATACGCAGGATCAGCTCTTCATTTTTTTGCAGAGTTAACGAAAAAAAAACCAAGTAAAGACTCCAAACACCTACTAACATCTAAGTTACATAACTAAAATTCTTACCTGCAAAGATGCACCCAATCCTTGTCCACCATTATAAGTTCTAACCTTAATTTAAACCTTTAGAACCAATTAACAAACTACTCAAACACATATAATTACTCAAACACATATAATTACTCAAACACATATAATGTATAACTCAACCATAACAAACTCTATAATTTTGTATATTTTAAACAAAGCAATCTGAAAACACACCAAAAAAAAGACAACAAACTCGATTTGTTTACAGAATCAAAGAGAAGATGGTACTAACCTGTTGTGTGATAAGAGAAAGATAAGCTTCAAACTCCCATTGTTTTACTCGATAACACTTGCAAAACAATATAATATTACAGAATCAGTAAAGTTATAACAGATCTGCAGATTCTTCGAACATATGAAGGTAAAACAGATTCGATAACATATCCAACAAACTCGATTTTAAGAAAACTTTGCAAGAACAGACATGCAATAAGAGGAGATTCTCGACCAAATCATATAATAGCTTATACGCATGTGGCAAACCAAATCGGATTTTCAGAACAGATCCAACAAAGACACAAAAAATCTGTTCTTTGTGAAAAAACAATTTTCAGACGCAACAAGAATATATTCGGTGATAAATTCAGATTAAAGGAAGAAATTAACAGAGTAAGATAGAATTTTGCCTTTGATTGGAGCTCAACGCTGACAGATTTTGGTGGATTTAGGGCGGCCGATAGTTCCGGTGATGTCGCGGCTGATTAGCTTCTAGGACGGAGGGGACGAAGGTGACAGAGGTGACGGCGGAACAAATTTTAGGGTTTGAAATTAACAATAACTTTTGAAATCGAGGAAATGAGAGTGAAGGCAAAAAGTTTATGTCATAGGGTTTATCGAGGAAGAAAGAAATGAGAGAGAGTGAAGGCAAAAAGTCTTATTTTTGCCTAAGTATTTGGCGGAATTAGAGATTTTAGTTTCCCGCTTATTGAAATCCTATTATAGCGTTACTGAATAGCTATTATATGATAACATAAATTGTAAATTACCTTCAATAGCAGTTGAGCAAACCGTGCTATAACAATGTGCTATCAATGTTGAGTTTTTTTGTAGTGCTAGCTGATGGGTCCGTGGGATTCTAATGGAGGATGCCGTTGGGACAATTGTTCCACGAACTGCTCGTGTATAATTTTTTATAGTTTCTTAATAAAATCATAGGAGGCAATTGTCTCCCGTTTCATACCAAGAAAAATATCATTTTTTCTTTTTGGTATTCAATTTTAATATAACCTAGTTAGGAACAAAAACTGTGTGTGAGAAACTGGGAAAAGGAAAAGTAAACCCATGTTGTTTTATGACTTTTTTATTTTATTATTGTCAACGGTTATGATTAAACCTATAAAAGATATATAGACTAATTAATTCTTATAACTTAGGAAAAAATGTATAGGATTAGATTATAACCACGCTCTTATGATTAGGGGTGTCAAAATGGGTAGAAACCCATGGGTTTACCCTGTTTATCTATTATTTTAACGGGTATGGGTTAAGTTTTTATACACTTATAAATAAATGGGTTTTGATGGATTCGTCCAACGGGTTCATTGGTTTATCGGGGTAAACCCATTAGGTTATGAGTTACCAATAGGTTAATAAAAAAATATACATATATATATAATATATATGTTTATATTAATATGTAAAATATCTTATTTTTGCAACTAATTTATGTAAAATATCTAAAATAAATGTTATGTTTTTCTTCTTTGGTAAAAACAAAAAAAATGGTTTAATAATTCTATTTTATTTAATATGTTATGGATTTAATATTAATTAATTAATTTTATTTTATTTATATATAGGTAACCTATATAACCTATTTAGCCATTGGATTTTATATTATTGGATTTAGATATATAAATTCAACATATTATAATAAATGGGTCAGATTGAACCCGCCCACAAAAATCTCGAACCCATGTGGAAATGGGTCACATGGGTCGGGTCGGATTACCTATTTTGACAGCCCTACTTATGATATATCCCATATAATTTATCAAATCTACGAAAATAAAAATAATGTTGCAAACAATAACCTAAAAGCCAAGAAACTAGAGATAACAGATTCATGATCGGAGAAACTAAGCCAAGTCTGCGCGCAATTCAAGCTCACACCGTCTCATATATCCTAGCAACGATCCCGTCATCTTTCCCGCCGGATCCGTCGTGAATTTCACCGGAATATCGGGACAAACAGCCGTCAATAAACCTCTTACATCTCTAACACGTGTCTTCATAGCATACAAAATCTCAACACGAAGATCCCAAATCACGTCTTCAGTAACTTGCGGCAAAACCACCTTCTCGAAAACGACATCAGTACTGTTTCCTAAAGAAAGCGGCGAGGGAGATGATGGGTTGGAGATAACATGGCTGCCACGGAGTAAACGCGAACTGAGAGGATGTAGAGAGATTTCACAGCCTGTATTTGGACTCCTTGCGACGAAACCAATCCTCCAATCAGCGGCTGAAACGTTTGCGTTTGAGACGGAGACTGAATTAGCAAAAAGCTCCACGTAACAACTTGTATAATTGGCTTCACTTGAGACAAGAGTTAAAAAGCCTATAATAAGAAGGAAGAGCACGACGGTAATAATGTAACAAGAGCATGCCATGAAGCACAGAAGTGGACACGGAATTTTTTCGACGGACTCAGCGGGATGACTGGTTGAAGTTTCCCAGCGACATTGGCAACGTTGGTGAATGAGGCCGCAAGAGGTACATTGAGAATTTGCCATCCTTACAAGTTTAATTAACACCTCCCCTAATGAAAAAAAAATAACAACTTATATATATTGAGTCCAAAGTAAAAAGTATATATATTTGCCATCCTTTTCCTTGTGGGAAGTAGTCTCATTTATGTTTATCTTTACAAATAAAAAAAGTTCAATTAGGTAGGTATCATCTGTTCCCATAATCAATTAATTATATATATTTTTATTTTAGTAATTTTGATATGATTCTCTACTTTTTTTTTTTTTGGCAAACCTAAAACTGACATGATTATCTACTTAAATCTATAATTTTACGATCAATATCCAATACGTGATATTTTCAATAAAATAATATATATATCCAATACGTGAGTAATAAGAATAACTTGTCAAATTTACTATATAGTTTTGTTTGACGATACATGTAAATAAATTAACATATAATAAGTTGATAACTAAAAATGTAATATGAACCATTATACTGAGTATGTCCCTATCGGGTTTCCAAAAAATAAATTATAAATATAAACATCAATAAATTCTCCCAAAAATAAACCATAATAGTTAGGATAATATATATCGTTCCTACAATTTAGGAAACTAAGACCAAATCCACCACAGCAACTGTCTAAGTTAATTTAACAAAAAAAAATATATTATTTTTATCATATTTATATATATTTTTTTTATTAATAACAGTCAATAACAAAGTGAGGGCTGTAAGTTTTTGCTGAAAACCGGTTTTTGTTGAAACAATTTTTGTACCGATTCTCTTTTCTTTTTTATTAATTTTTTTTAAACAAGTGTTTTGATGAGCACTTTCACTGGAGATGCCCTAACTAACATACATAAATAATGTTTATTTAAATTTATTAATATTAAATTGGCGAAACAAACTTAACTGAAAATATCAAACTGAGTATAACATAAAGAAAGAATTACTCAAATGTTATTCAAAAGTTGGTTTATTATTCAAATCTATAAATCTTTTGAAAATTACTAGAATGTTTAGTGCCCTGGGTGTAATTACAATTTACCCCTTGGGTTTTGTTTTCCGAATTTGAGTAAAAAAAAAAAAATACACATCAACAAATTAAAATACACATCAGATATGAATTAACACGTCATTAAGCAGTTTTTTTTAGATCCACAGTTTTGTTTTCTCTCGTTTATATCAAAGAGAGGGAAAGTGAATAGTTTTAACTATTCACAAACCGCGAGAAAAAAAAATTATCGAAACTCTCGTCTCTCGTCGCCGGCGATACTGTCATTGTCCACTCTCTTGCCATCAATCTTCCGCCGTCATCTCTCGCCGTCATCTCTCACCGTCATCTCTCACCGTCTTCCTTCGTCGTCGCACTCTCTTTCTTCAATTGGCTCTCTCTCTCTCTTCGTCTTCTTCGTCTTCTTCGTCTTCGTCTATCCGGTATGTGTCGACTGTTTAATTTCGAGTTTTCCGGCTGAATGTGGGTTTTTTCGATGATTTACGGCTGATTGTTGCCGTTGTTAATGACGCTGATTTGTTAGATTTATTCGATTCGATGGCTGATTTACTTTTTGTTTTATGTTGCGGCTCAGTTATTTTAGGGTTTACGGCTGATTTGTTAGATCTATTCGATTCGATGGCTGATTTAGTTTTTGTTTTATGTTGCAGCTCAGTTATTTTAGGGTTTATGGCTGATTTGTTAGATTTATTCGATTCGATGGCTGATTTACTGTTTGTTTTATTTTGCGGACGGATGAGTTGTGACTGAGATATTTTGTGCTTTAGATCTGAGTTATGTGTTTGTGGCTGAGTTATGTTATGCTTTATGTATGAGTTTGTTTTATGTTATGGCTGATTTATGTTATGATTTACTTATGAACTATAACAGATGTCGATGGTGATTATTTCTTCTGAAGAACAAGCAAGGGATTACCTCCCCCAAGACTATATGCTAAAATAGAGTCTAGAGATATAAACACAAATTTTAGGATGAAAGAATTCCCTCAGATTAGGGAATCAATAGGACTGGATGCATGGGATGAAACGAAGAAAGTACCAATTGGAATAATCTCTAAGCTAGTTGATAGCCAATTCGTCTGGTCTGGTAAGGTTGTTCATTTCCTACTATGTAACCAGTTAAGGGTACATAAGAAGGAGCTTTGGTTTGTGGTCGGCGGTCAACCTATCAGGTTTGGGTTGAATGAATTTCATTATCTGACGGGGTTAAACATAGACGCAATGCCTACTGAACAGTTTGAACTTGAAGAGGAACACAAAAAGTTCTTCCGACTTTTGAAAGTGCCTGGTGGGGCAGGTCCAACGCTACTTGAACTCAGGGAAGCATTAAAAGTGTGCCGGGGATGGGTTAACCTTGATCATCGTAAATGGTTGGGGCTGTTGCTTCTTCAACACATTGGACTTTATGGTTTGCATCATAACTCTAGAATTCCATATGAAAGTGCCAAAAGAGTTTTTGATGATGAAGCAATGAAGACGTATCTGTGGGGTCGGTCAGCATTTGAAGCTCTTGTTGATTCCATAAAGATGCTGAACCCTACGGGAAAGTCGTACACCCTTAGCGGGTTTACACCCGTGTTACAGGTTTGGGCGTATGAGTCCATCAAATGCTTTGGAGAATGGTTTGGGAATGCATTAGCTGAAGATGGTGGCATACCGATACTTCAATGGGGTGGAAACCGTACATGTTCATCGCTGGAAACCGCAATTGCTGAAGAGATCAAAGCGCTTGGTGAGGTAAGGTTTATATATGGTTGAGTGATTGTTTAGTAATGGATGAGTATGATTAGTTATGGCTGAGTTATTGTTTAGTAACGGCTGAGTTATGTTTTAGTAATGGCTGATTTATGTTTTAGTGTTGGCTGAGTTATGTTTTAGTAATGACTTTAGTCTTGTCTGAGTTAAAACTTACTGATGGGTTTCATAATCTCTTATGTTACATCTGCGTGTGATTAATATGGTTATGAAGGAAAATGGCTGCGAGCTATTTCATTCGTGGCCAGAAGAAGAAGACGACCCAGCAATCGATCGCCTGATCGAAGACATACATCTGAATACGTTTGTTAAAGGTTTTTGGGATGTTAAGGGGAGTGATAAGAAGAAAAAGAAAAAGAAAGTTGAAGCAGTTGTTGAGTCTGAATCTCCTCCCGCAAAGAAGCGGAAAGTTCAGAAGATGAAAGTTTCCAACAGTCAGGAAGCTAGTGAAGGAGTTGCACAGGAGAGGAAGAAGAAAGAAAAAAAGGTAAGTGAGGAGGAAGATGTTGGGGAAAATGATCTCTACGAATTGATCTCTAAGTTATACACAAGGTTTGACACCGTTGATAGGAACATTGAAAATGTATCGGCGAATCTGGAGAAGAAGATGGATGAAAGGATTGAAACCAGGCTTGGATCTTTTGAGACGGACCTCAAGCAGATGAAAGAGTTCGTGCTTCCAAAGAGCACGACTGACCAGACATCAAAAGGTCCACCAAAAGTTCCGGTAATGTCTGGTTTATCTTTGTTTTATGGCTGATTTTTCAGAATGTTTAGGCTGAGTTATTATAATTTTAATTGTCTTCGCTATGATATACAGGAAAAGAACTCTTTGACTTCTCCTAAGAAGTCTCCAGATGCTAAGAAACCAGCTGATACGAAAACAGGGCCTTCCACGAGGAGAAATGCCAAAGAGTTAGAGGCGTCAGAGAAGGCCAAAGAGTTAGAGGCGGGAGAGCCAATAATGTCTGGTTTATCTTTGTTTTATGGCTGATTTTTCAGAATGTTTAGGCTGAGTTATTATAATTTTAATTGTCTTCGCTATGATATACAGGAAAAGAACTCTTTGACTTCTCCTAAGAAGTCTCCAGATGCTAAGAAACCAGCTGATACGAAAACAGGGCCTTCCACGAGGAGAAATGCCAAAGAGTTAGAGGCGTCAGAGAAGGCCAAAGAGTTAGAGGCGGGAGAGAAGGTAATGTCTGGTTTATCTTTGTTTTATGGCTGATTTTTCAGAATGTTTAGGCTGAGTTATTATAATGTCTGATTTATCTTTGTTTTATGGCTGATTTTTCAGAATGTTTAGGCTGAGTTATTATAATTTTAATATACAGGAAAAGAACTATTTGACTTCTCCAGATGCTAAGAAGTCTCCAGCTACTAAGAGACCAGCTGATACGAAAACACGGCCTTCCACGAGGAGAAATGTTAAAGAGTTAGAGGAGGCCAAAGAGTTAGAGGCGGCAGAGAAGGCCAAAGAAGTAGCTGCGTTAAAGAAGCCCAAAGAAGTAGCTGCGGCAAAGCAGGCTAAAGAAGTAGCTGCGGCTGGAGGTAGAGGTGGAGGTAGAGGTAGAGGTAGAGGTAGAGGTAGAGGTAGAGGTAGAGGTAGAGGTAGGGCGCCTAAAAATCCTACTGCTGCTGTTGTGGCTGCTGGTGTTAAGCCGTTGAAATTTGTACTACCTGGAGGTTCAGAAGCTGGTGCAGAAGCTGGTGCAGAAGATATTACAGACGAGTATTTTGCTGAAGCCGACTCACTTGAACCTGAATCTGAGGATGATGAGGAGGAAAAGATTAGGCTTGATAGAATTAAAGCTTTAAGGCTGGAGAGTGTTAAGCTGTCAGCGGATGGGAGTGCATTGAATACACAACAAGATCATCCAAGCTGGATTTTCCCTACTATTGGAGACAACGGACTGACGTGCATGAGGAAGAACTGTTCACCTGGACCGGGAATATATGATCCTCTGGCACCTGTTGATCCGGTCAAGGTTCAGAAACTTTTGGAGCACCTAAAGAAAGCCGAGTATGACCCTTTAGACCCTTTTGCTTAACAAGTTAATAACAGCTTGTTAACATTATATTAACTTGTGTTTATTTGTTTGTTAGGAATATCCCGTTAGGCAAAGGCGGAATGGAAATTGAATTCTATAGGGTGCTAATCACCAAACGAAAGGACTGGCCAGAGAAGCCAGAGAAGCCAGAAGAATATGGTAAATATGGGTGGCTTACTGATGAAGTAAGTTTATCTTAATGTCTTAGTTATTGTTGTCGTTGTCTGACTTATATTACATTATGGCTGCGTTGTTGTTTACTACTCAGTTTTCAGTTGTACAGCACTTGGGTGCGTTTATGAGAGTCCTTAGGTGTAGGTACAAACGAGATCCCTTCCCATTCCACAACAAACGCATTGCGTTTATAGACCCGTGGTTCACCAGTGAAATGGTTCACCGTCATTATCCGATGTTCATGTCCGCACCCAAGTTTTTTACAATGACTGGCAATTGTTATGAAGAATTAGTTAAAGGTTTGATTCCATCAGACGAACAAACTAATTTGAAGTGGATAGAAGATGTGGATCACCTGTATATTGCTCCACAAACTGGAGGCGATCACTGGGTGGCGCTGCACGTGGATCTCAACAGAAGGCATATTGATTGCTATGATAGCATCGTGGGACAAGTAACCGGAGAGAGTGAGCTTAGAATGCTGAATGCTTGTAGGGCGTTTACGCGGATGATTCCAGCAATGATGAACGCAAACGTTCCTCACGAAATTCGTACACCTACTTACAAACAGTTTACCTTCAGGAGGAGGACAGTCTCCAAGGTCCCGCAAAACGTACAGGTTGGTGACTGTGGCGTGTACGCTTTAAAGTTTATAGAATGTCTAGCGCTTGGTGTGTCTTTCGATGGAATCTGTGATAAAAACATCCAGGGTATACGTGTTAAAATGGCAGCAGAAATCTTCGATGAGTCACCTGATTTTATGAATCAGTTCACGTAAAAAACATTTGTATTTCTTTTGGTAGGTAGGACTGTCGTCCTCCTTCAAACTATATAAGGACTGATTTGAAATATCTGAATAGGAATCTTTCGCCAAACGTCACAGCAGGTAAACATATACATCTTCAGTTTAGATTTGTTTTACTGTTAAGGATAAAAGAGATTGAGTGTTTGCCTTTTTATTAGTAACTGTTGATGACGACATTTTCCATTGGGAGGCCACTCTAATCGGACCGGCGAACACCCCATATGAAGGGGGAGTGTTTAAAATGAGGCTTAATTTTCCACCTGATTACCCAAGAAGTCCCCCCCCCAAGGTATCTATATTTTTGTATACTCCTTTTTATTTTAGCAAGCATGTTTATTAGGACTCCTCTTTTTGAGCAACTAAATAGTTTTTTAAATAAAATTTCTTGATAATGCAGGTTGTTTTCATCAGAAGAATTTGCCACCCAAATGTATCAGATAGTGGAGGCATTTACCTAAAAGTTTTGAGGACCGACCGTTGGATTCCCACTGCCTTGCCGATTGTTACGCTTTTCAAGAGATTAGTGGAGAAGTTGATTGAACCAGAGGTCAATGATGAGGAACAGACCATTGAATATCTTGCCAACCTCTACAAATCTGATAGGAGAAGGTTTGAAGCAATGGCTAGAGAGATGACAATTCAATATGCTGGGAGAGGAAACTGAAATATGAACTTAAATAGTTCAAATCTATTTTAAGAACTCTTGAATAATTTATCTTGTTTTTGTACTTTTTAATAAAATATTTCAGTCACTGCTCTTGTAAACTCTATTTTAAAAAATATTTTATTCAGAGTCTACTGTTTTAATATTAGAAACAACTTGTAAAGCTTTTAGAAAAGCAAATAAAATTGATTTATATCATTATAAACAATTTGTAAAACCTTTTAAAACTTTCTCAAAACCAGATATACTCTTGTAAATGAATGATATATATAACTTGACGGCTGAGTTATAATATTTACGGGAAAACGAAAGGTCATGTGACGGCTGAGTTATAGTAAGTTATGGCTGAGGTATCACAAGAAACAATTTGAAAGTAAATGAGTGATATAAATGACTTGACGGCTGAGTTATAATATTTACGGGAAAACGAAAAGTCATGTGACGGCTGAGTTATAGTGAGTTATGGATGAGTTATAGTAAATATATGGCTGAGTTAGTAAAAAAGATTGATAAAACACCACTAACAACAACATTAGTTTGCTTGGAATCAATACCCATTAACAACAACATTATGGAAACATAATCCCATGATACACTATCTCATCCTGCTATCTTAAATAGACCAAACATGATTATATAACCAAAAACTATCACAACTATCATAACCTTCATCCTTGCTTTCAATTCTGATTTTGCATCTTCAACCCTCTCAAATAGCTCCTTCCCAAGCTCCATTTGTAGTTTTTCAGTTTGAACAGAGAAAGACTCTACCTCATCCAACAGTGCCTCATCGACCCACTTGAAGACGTGTTCATCATTCATAAGCTATCAAGGTGATGGAGACAACAATTGGAACAAGAACAGATTCAATATAAACCAACAAGAACAGATTCAACATAACCAACAACAGACTCTACCTTCTTCGCAGCTGCATACCCACAACGGAAGTATCGTCGACAAGGATTTGACTCCGATTTCGAATTTTTGGCCACGATTGCTTCTCCACACCAACATCTCTTAGGTACGCCAACAACTGTACCTCGTCCTCTCTCTCGGACATTTGATGCACAACTCGAATCTCCAGATACATTGCTCATGATTTACGAGAATTTGATTTTTTAGGGTTTAAGCATTCGACATTTGGGGATTTTCGTTTTTAAGAAGAAGAACATCACTCGACAATTGAATATTAATATTATTAGGTTAACTTATGGTTTCCCGCCAACAACTGGATTTTAAAATTATTAGGTTAACTTATGGTTTCCCGCCAAAATATCGCTTTACGGCTGAGTTATAACCATTATTGGAAAACGAAAGGTCACGTAACGGCTGAGTTATAGTGACTTATGGCTGAGTTATCACAAGAAAAAATTTGAAAGTAAATGAATGATATATATGATTTGACGGCTGAGATATCATATTTACGGGAATTCGAAATGTCGCACCGATTCATGTTACGGCTGAGTTAGAGTGAGTATGGCTGAGTTACCTCAAGAAACTTTATGAAAATAAATGGCTGATATATATGACTTTGCGGCTGAGTTACAATATTTATGGGAAAACGAAAACTCTCAACGATTCATGTGACGGCTGATTTAAAAATATTTAGTGGCTGATTTATCATAATACCGGCTGAGTTATATTAATATGAAACATTACAAAAAGAAATAAAAATAAAACAAGTTCAGGGTTCATAAAGAAGAAGAGACGACATTACAATGGAATTAACTTCTAAAAACCGATTAAGAGGAGGAGGAACCATGAGCTTGTAAAAACCAATCAAGAGGAGGAGGAACCACACACTGGTCGGCATCGGCCTCCGCAATCTTTTTCATCTCCTCTAACTTCTTGTGCTCTGTGGCTAAGTCGACAAGTTCTCCACCCAAGATTTGATTCAGTTGGTTTAGTTGAGCGTCGATTAGATCCAGTTGATGCCGGAGGACGGTCTTCTCTTCCTTCTTCTTCATATGCTCATCCATCATACGCAGAATTTTTGTGTAGCGACGCTTTGACTCCGCCTCGACCGCGGCTCTTGTCTGAGAAAAGGCTTCGGACACGGCCAATAGTGATTCCTCTTCCCACTCGTAATCTGGGACTCTTGCTGACGATAATGCTTCGTCTGCCTTGCGTTTTTGACGTCTACTGGAACCCTCTCCGTCCATAGCTTGGCTATCAAAATAAAAACAACCGTCACCAACTGATAGGTGCAATGATCAGAAAATATGCAATAGATTGAGAGGGGATGGAGAGGAGACTTACGTATGCAATGATCGAAGGATATATTGATATTGGTTGTAGAGGAGATTTGTAGGTGCAATATATTGTGAGCGGAGCAGAAGGAAACGATACAATGAGTAAGAAACCGAAACGATACAATGAATTAAGAGAATATAAAGGAAAAACAATAGGTTAACTTATGGAAAAACGAAAGGTCACGTCGATTATTAGGTTAACTTATGGTTTCCCGCCAAAATATTGCTTTACGGCTGAGTTATAGTTTTACGGATTCATGTGATAGCTGAGTTATAGTTAGCAAAAGACAGGTCGCGTCTATTATTAGGTTAACTTACGGTTTCCCGCCAAAATATCACTTAACGGCTGAGTTATAGTTTTACGGGAAAACGAAAGGTCTCGTATATTCATGTAATGGCTTTGTTATATATATATATATATATAACTTGACGGCTGAGTTATCACTAGGATTATTAGTCTATTACATGAATAACTTATGGTTTCCCGCCAAAATACGATACAATGAATTAAGAGAATATAAAGGAAAAACAATAGAAAAACGAAAGGTCACGTCGATTATTAGGTTAACTTCTGGTTTCCCGCTAAAATATTAGTTAACAGCTGAGTTATAGTTTTACGGATTCATGTGATGGCTGAGTTATAGATATCAAAAGAAAGGTCGCGTCTATTATTAGGTTAACTTACGGTTTCCCGCCAAAATTTTGCTTAATGGCTGAGTTATAGTTTTACGGGAAAACGAAAGGTCTCGTATATTCATGTAATGGCTGAGTTATAGTAAGTGATGGCTGAAATATATATATGACTTGACGGCTGAGTTATCACTAGGATTATTAGTCTATTACATGAATAACTCACCCATAGTTCTCATCGATTCATGTATTGACTGAGTTCTAGTTAGTAATGGCTGAATTATCAGTAGGAATAATCTGAAAAGGTCTCGTCGATGCGTCTATTACAGGAATAACTTATGGTTTCCCGCCAAAATATTGCTTACCAATAAATTAGGTTAACTTGCAATAATTTTATTGTTTAGTTTCCCGCCAAAATATTGCTTTACGGCTGAGTTATAGTTTTACGGGAAAGCGAAAGGTCACGTCGATTCATGTTATGGCTGAGTTATAGTTTTAACTTATGGTTTCCCGCCAAAATATGCTTAACCCTAAAATCATTAGTCTATTTATTACCTCTCAACTACAAATAGAACCAAGTGTCTGAGTTATAATATTCCCGTTTTTAGTCTATTACCTCTCAACTACAAACTAGAATAAAATTATTTTTTACAACACTATGTCCGCGCTAGCACCCAAGATGCCGGATCTCCCCGACGACGTTTTCATCAAAATCGTTTCCCTTGTTGCAGAAAATGCTGCAGAATATGGTGGATGGACCGCACTTGGTTCTATTTTAAGGGCTGGTCGTAGGGGGAAAAATGCAGTATATAGTGATGAAGTTCTAAAGACAGCTTCTATATATTGGCTTTGTACTGATCCAGCAGAAATCAATACATCCGAAGCCCCTGATGGTGGCCTCCAAAATGAAGGGCGGCACAGGCCTTTCTTCGTCAAATGCTTTGAGGCCGGCAACCCCATTGCCATTTACTACGAAGGGCTACGGGTTGTGGCTGAGGATAGAGATATCCAGCGTGGGATTGATATTCTCAGTCGTATTGTACCGGCCGATGGTTATGCCACCTTAGCATGTGGCGTACTAAGTATTTGTCAAGGGAATGAGGATATGGCCATCCATTATCTCCAGCTGTTTGATGCAAATCATTATCCTCTGATGTCTTCGGATGCCATTGTAAGCTGTAATTATTTTCTGGATGATTTATCTCGTTTTGATACGGCCCGGAAAAAGTCATACTCAGCCTCCCATCGCTATCCTGACAGCCCGCCACTCCCTTCACCCACTTGTGCTGTGATGTGTTCCCGTTCTCTCTGCTTCGGAGACTTTGAAATCAAGTGCAAAAACTGTTACCTTTGGTGGTTGTCCCTCAAAGTCTCTAAGATCCTTTAGGGTTTCTAGCAGTGATTTCCAGTTTTACCTTATCAATTTGTGACTCTAATTTCTGTTTATTTTAAAATAATTGTTTTCAATTTATTCGTATAGTTTCCCATCTTTTTCATGTATTAAACGTCCCTTTTTTTCTTCGGCTAATTCTATGTATCCACCTTTCATGCTTCCACATTTTAGTATCTACTCTCATGTATTGGCTGAGTTATAGTTTTACGGGAACACGAAAGGTCACGTCGATTCATGTGACGGCTGAGTTATAGTGAATAACGGATGAGTTATCAAAATGAACAATATATATGGCTGAGTTATCAAAAGAAAGGTCGATTCTATTATTAGGTTAACTTGCCAAAATATTGCTTAACGGCCGAGTTATAGTGAGTTATGACTGAGTTATAGGAACAATCTATATGGCTGAGTTACAGGTCATGTCACGGCTGAGTTATCATTATAAACAATTTGAAGAAATGACCTTCGTTTCTAATGATAACTCAGCCATAATTCTCATCGATTCATGTATTGACTGATTTCTAGTTAGTAATGGCTGAATTATCAGTAGGAATAATCTGAAAAGGTTTCGTCGATGCGTCTATTACAGGAATAACTTATGGTTTCCCGCCAAAATATTGCTTACCAATAAATTAGGTTAACTTGCAATAATTTTATTGTTTAGTTTCCCGCCAAAATATTGCTTTACGGCTGAGTTATAGTTTTACGGGAAAGCGAAAAGTCACGTCGATTCATGTTATGGCTGAGTTATAGTTTTAACTTATGGTTTCCCGCCAAAATATGCTTAACCCTAAAATTATTAGTCTATTTATTACTTCTCAACTACAAATAGAACCAAGTGTCTGAGTTATAATATTCCCGTTTTTAGTCTATTACCTCTCAACTACAAACTAGAATAAATTTTTTTTTTTCAACACTATGTCCGCGCTAGCACCCAAGATGCCGGATCTCCCCGACGACGTTTTCATCAAAATCGTTTCCCTTGTTGCAGAAAATGCTGCAGAATATGGTGGATGGACCGCACTTGGTTCTATTTTAAGGGCTGGTCGTAGGGGGAAAAATGCAGTATACAATGATGAAGTTCTAAAGACAGCTGTTATATATTGCCTTTGTACTGATCCATCAGAAATCAACACATCCAATGCCCCTGATGGTAGCCTCCAAAATGAAGGGCGGCACAGGCCTTTCTTCGTCAAATGCTTTGACGCCGGCAACCCCATTGCCATTTACTTCGAAGGGCTAAGGGTTGTGGCTGAGGATAGAGATATCCAGCGTGGGATTGATATTCTCAGTCGTATTGTACCGGCCGATGGTTATGCCACCTTAGCATGTGGGGTACTAAGTATTTGTCAAGGGAATGAGGATATGGCCGTCCATTACCTCCAGCTGTTTGATGCAAATCATTATCCTCTGAAGTCTTCGGATGCCATTGTAACCGGTAATTATTTTCTGGATGATTTATCTCGTTATAAGACGGCCCGGAAAAACTCATACTCAGCCTCCCATCGCTATCCTGACAGCCCGTCACTCCTTAAACCCGTTTGTGCTGTGATGTGTTGTTTGTATTATGGTTTCCATTCTCTCCGCTATGGAGACTATGAAATCACGTGCGAAAACTGTTACCTTCTGTGGTTGTCCCTCAAAGTCTCGGAGATCCTTTAGGGTTTCCAGCAGTGATTTTTAGTTTTACCTTATCAATTCGTGACTCTAATTTCTGTTTATTTTAAAATAATTGTTTTCCATTTATTCGTATAGTTTCCCATCTTTTTCATGTATTAAACGTCCCTTTTTTTCTTCGGCTAATTCTATGTATCCACCTTTCATGCTTCTACATTTTAGTATCTACTCTCATGTATTGGCTGAGTTATAGTTTTATGGGAACACGAAAGGTCACGTCGATTCATGTGACGGCTGAGTTATAGTGAATAACGGATGAGTTATCAAAATGAACAATCTATATGGCTGAGTTATCAAAAAAAAGGTCGATTCTATTATTAGGTTAACTTGCCAAAATATTGCTTAACGGCTGAGTTATAGCCTTACGGGAAAACGAAAGATATAGTCGATTCATGTCATGGTTGAGTTATAGTGAGTTATGACTGAGTTATCGAAAAAGACAATATGAAAACAAACGGCTGAGTTATCAAAAGAAATGTTTTTGTAATTATTAGGTTAACTTGCCAAAATATTTCTTAACGGCTGAGTTATAGCTTTACGGGAAAACGAAAGACGCGTTTCATTAAATGTGTTGCACGGTCTTTTATAGTTATTCTCGGGACACAGCGGAATTTTCGCTGCAGTCTGATTGGTGGACTCAGCGGCGGTTACATCCCATGACTCTATATAAATAAGGATGAAGGTTGGGGGAATAAATCATTCTAACTTCTACCAGCGTAAGAAATAGAAGGATGCCAGCAAGAACTCGTTCTGCATTGCTGAGACAGGCCCGGGAAAGGATAGCCGCCGCATCCGGCAATCGGGAGCCGGAAAATCCCATTCCACAGGAGGTAGGAGAGACGTCCCGATCTCGTGAGGTCGCTCCGAACTCAAATACTGTCGACCCTGGTGTGTCTCCCCTTCAGCTAGAACTCCGAGAGTACCGAGCTCGGCGAAAGAGGATGGGCGCGTATATTCGGGCGCTTCGGCTGAAACTTGACCAGCTCCATCGTTTTTACCGTTTAGAGGGAACCATTCTAGTCCTGGAAGACCTTATCGTCGAAGGTTACTTCTTGGCACACTGGCGAATGGTCCGTCTACTTGATGAGCACAAGGCGTGCAAAGAACTGGTCGATCAGATGGATGTACCCGATCTCCCGAAAGGCGATCGCGAACCCCTGAGGGAAACCGCCTTCCCGTTCGTGACGGATGTCTGGGCCTATCGAGCTTGCTTGAGTAGGTTAATCCGATACGTCAATTTCCTGGAGTCGTCGGGTGAAGCCTTCCGCGAGCGCCATTTTCTTGAAGGCCCATGTGCCTTTATAGAGGACATGATGTCCAGAGGCTCCGGATTGCCAATCGAAAGGCTAGAGGCCTTACAACGGGTACGAGATTTCTGTCGAATTGCGGTGAACGAACTCGCAGTGGAGGAACCATTGGAGACTGACATATCTGGCCCAGCTCCCGTTCTGCGATTGCAGGACCGTCCAGAACGCTAGAGGGTTGGTGGCGAAACTTTTCGATCGGGCTCCCCCGACCAGAGATCTCTCGTTTAGGCGTTGTTATTATATATATTTTTTGTTGTTATTTGGATGAAGTGTAATGGAAACTAATCAAAACGATTTTAGCGAAGTTTAATGTCATGGCTGAGTTATAAAATTTACGGCTGAGTTATAGCTTTTACGGGAAAACGAAATATAAAGTCGATTCATGTCATGACTGAGTTATCAAAGAAACAATATGAAAACAAACGACTGATTTATACGACTGATTATATGGCTGAGTTATAGTTTATTACGACTGAGTTATCATGATACAGGACAAAATATCTCGTCGATTCATATGATGGCTGAGTTATAGTGTGTTATGGCTGAGTTATACTACTTGACAGATGAGTAATACCACAAAATAAAGTAATAATACTTTGACAGATGAGTAATAACACAAAATAAACTATAGAGCACAAGTTTTTGCATTGTGTCCAACTTGCTTACATCGCGAACATGCGTGTTGCTTCCTAGGGCGTTTATTTTCAGTGGCAACTTCCAAAGATAATTTAATCCTACGCTTCTTTGGTCTTCCTGGCTGGTTCACAACAATCGGAGGCAAGCACTTCTGATTATCCACAACTTCAAGAGCAGGGAATGATTCATCTGGAGGCATGATTGAACCAGCCCATCCGTTAACCAAATCGACACTCCTAAATTTCGTATCGCACATGGATATACGAGACACATCCATATGCTCTGCAGCTGCGATTGCATGGATGCATGGTATTTTCTCGTGGTCGAAACGACGGCATGTGCAACTTTTTATTTCTAAATTTACAACATGCAAAGATGATCCATATTTCACTTCAACGCGTACAGCATCAATCGTTTGTACCTCCATAAGTCTTGCTCCGGTGACACGGTCCTATAAGGGAGTAGAACAAAAAACAAAAACGTTTTAGGCTGAGTTATGAAAACTATAATGGTAATGGCTGAGATAAGGAAACAATTACGGCAGAGATATGGTAACTGTTACGGCTGAGTTATCAACATTGACGACTGACTTATGTAAAATTACCTATAATAGTTTCTCAACACCTCGAGTGAGCGTTGTTTGCTGCGATTTCGCATCCTCTCTCCGTTCAGAAAACCATCTGGTCATCATATTCCGTATCGATTCTAGAAGTTGAACTATGGGAAGACTTCTAGCATTTGACAGTGCATGGTTCATTGATTCTGCAATATTCGTTGTCATTAAATTGTACCTTTCACCCGGGAAATGAACACGCGCCCACATTCGGACACCAGCTCGTTGGAGGTATCCATATAGTTCGGGATGACGTGCTTCAATCTCATTGAAAGCCTCATTAAAATCAGTTAGCCTAAAACACTTTGCCGCTTTTTTCACCAGAGGGAACAAATGTTTTCCTTTGAACTTCACAAAGATGTTCTTATACAAATGGTAAGTGCAAATTCCACGTGAAGCCAAGAATCATCATTTTCAGTGTCAACAACAGCGAAAGCTAATGGGAAAATTTGAAAGTTACCATCCTGAGCTAGGGCTGTTAGAAGTGTCCCTTTGTAACTACCATGGAGAAACGTTCCGTCGACAACAACAACTTTGCGCATGAAAGAAAACCCAGCAATACTCGCACCAAAAGCAATAAAAACATATTTGAATCTATCTTCATCACCTATTTGAAGACGCGTGACTGTACCCGGATTTTCCCTTTTTAACTTGAATATGTAAGAAGGCAACTCGCTAAAACTTTCCTCAGGAGTTCCCTGATGGATCTGCCTTGCATTCAGCAGCGTTCGATATGCCTTCCAATAACCCATCTGTCGACACCAACAAATTAATAAATCAGCCATAATATATAAATAACTCAGCCGATACATTCGAATAAGTCAGCCTTAAATAATCAATAAATGAGCCGTAAAATGTAAATAACTCAGCCTATACATACCTATAACTCAGCCATTGTTATCAATAAAGTCAGTCGAAACATAGTAATTACCTTTAGACTAAATTGCTTATTGAAAATGACTCCGACACTTTTAGGTTTAACATCCGGACCAAGATCACCAAGATAGTCCCTGTAAAGACCTGCCAGTACATCAGCTGTTGATTGACGGCATCTAGTAGAACGTTCCGTCACAGAACATGTGTGTTCCGAATTGTATACACGAACATGAAAATCCGGGTCATCCCCTTGTACAGATGCACGAACTCTCCAAAGACATCCTTTAACCCAACACCTAAAAACCACTTGTCTCGGATTTGAGACTGGTACATTAAAATCAAATCCATCTCTAACCAAAATAAGTTTCACGTGATTCCTGAACTGCTTTTTGCTACTGTATCGTTGTCCTACAGCAATTTTTAGCGTTGACACCTCCAACCTAATAGCCTCCGGATTCATCTTCGATCCGGCAAAGTTATCATCTCTATGAGCTTTCTTCTGAGGAGGCGGAGTAGGTGGGTCTTCCACTGTACTCTGAGGCTCGCCCAATACAGAAAACTTCTCGTCATCAGATGACTCACCATCGGAGTCGTCGAAAACATCAAATCGGGTTGAAAATTCATCGTCTTCTTCTTCGTCAGATGCTACTTCGACAGCTTCTTCTTCGTTTTCTTTGTCAACAATCATACCATAATCAAAACAAGTGCCTTCAAATCCCCCACCACACACTTCGTATGTAGATTCTGCTTTCGAGTCTCTGCTTCGCCGAATCATACTTCCTCTAGCTCCACTAGTTTCTGTAGACTCTTTCGCCGAAAACTCTACACAGAGACGTAGCTGATCGGTTTTTCATAGCCCCAAAAAACATTGCAACTGTCGATCATTGGAGACAAAAACTGGTGGAGTATCATGCGCCATATGTTTCATTGCCCTGTTCGAGAACATGTAGCTCAGCTTTAGCTCATGTCTAAACGAGTCCAATCCGTAGTCTTCAAGAACAAGCTTAACAAGCTTGTCGTATGTTGTGCCTCCATCTATCTGCACAACTATACACCCTCTCTCGTCGGAGTTAAATACATATCTCTGTGTCTTTATCCAATTACCGGACACAACTAGTACCGGCACTGGATCCATGAAATATAATGAAGAACAAGGTGGAGTAGAACAAAAGTAGAAGAACAAGGTGTGAAAAAGAAAGTGAAGAAGAAGTAGAAGAACAAGGTGAATAAGAAGGTAAATAGTTCACTTATTAAACCAGTTGAAGAACCAGAGTCGAACGACGTTTCGTATTTCCGGAGAAAAAAGATGATGACATGGAATGCTGACATGGATGCTGCATCCGACGTGGCAAATCAGCCATGAAACAATACCATAACTCAGCCTAACTAAAACTCAGCCACAACACGAAAAACATTACAGTAATTAAAAAGCAAAAAAATTTGCTGCCAAACTCAGCCGCTTCATGAACTGAAAATATGTAACTCAGCCGTATCGTTTGATAAGTCAGCCGTAACTGAAAAACATTCTAGTAATTAATCTTTTGCCTATAACTTAGCCGTCAAACGACTGACTTGTCGATAAGTCAGCCTATGACGGCTGAGTTATAGTTTTTTTACCATAACTCAGCCGCAACTACATCTCATAAGTCAGCCATTTTTCATAACTCAGCCAGTCAGAAAATGGCAACTCAGCCGTGTCATTGTGATAACTCAGTCAAAATTTTGACAACTCAACCGTGTCGTAGCGATAACTCAGCCAAAATCTTGACAACTCAACCATCAGGTGAAAACTCAGCCATTACTACAGCTGAGTTATGCGCATAACTCAGTCAAATTTAATAAGTCAGCCATAACGCTTGGCTGACTTATGAGCATAACTCAGCCAGAGTTTCATAAGTCAGCCGTCCGCTCTTACTCAAATGTTTTTCCGATAACTCAGCCGCAACATACCTATAACTCAGCCGCAACATACTCTGTATCGCGTTACGGCTGAGTTATGGTTACACGTCAGCGATTTCTGACGTGGCGTCTGACGTGGCAATGGCATTTTTGTAATAACGTTTTTTCCGGTAACATAAAACAGGGGCACGCTAGGTATTTTGAAAATACCCGAAACATTCTAGTAATAAAAAAGTTTTTTTGTAGATTCTGGTAATATTACCTAAAATGAGTAACATTTGAGTAATTCACCCTAACATAAATAGGAAAACTATGTCGTCCAACGGTCCAATATAAAATCCTACCAAAAACGTTCCTAAGCAACAAGATAATTGGTTGTACAAATCAGTAAGATCTCAATCTTTAGTAAATATCTATACTATCAATCAGTAAGATCTCAATTTTTTATATATGTAAACTAAATTAATTTGGTTATATATTAGTATATATTTCCGGAAATGAAAATCCAATTTAATATATATATATAATTCATAAATAATGATTATATAATTAATTTTAAAGATCTGAAAAATAAATTTTAAAAATATACAAAAACGAAAATACTAATGAGAATTAATGAGATATTTATAATTACATTCAAATCTTTTTATCAATTTTGTTATCATTTCTAATATGTATAATAAAAAAAATGATAATAAAAAAATACGGAAAGATTTTCTGAGATTTCCACATATCTTTACCAATTTTGAATTACCTAAAAAAATGGAAAACATTGTAACATTAGCATATGCAAAATTATTCAATTTGGAAACAATCAATAAATAAAGTTTAGCAACCAGTCAACCATATATAATTAGATTTCAATATGTAATACCACCAAATATTTCATCAGTTAGTTTAAGTAATTAACTTCAAATTCGAAATTACCATTTATATTCTAAATATATTTATATAATTATTAGGAAATCACTTAAATTTCTCTAACAATCCAAAACAGATTTTTAGAAGACTTCAATTTACATGATATTAAAACCTATACATGCTAACCCGGATAAAGGTCCGATCATCCTATTAATTGATGATGCAAATAAAGACCCAACTCCATCAAGATAACTAAAAAAAGAGCATAATAACCTTTCAATAACGAATTGGCAGCTACCTCTGATACTCTTGGGTTTGTTAAACAATGCCTCGATTTTTTCAAAAGTGATCATGGATCTTATATGCTTGTTGGAACATCAAAGCTAGAACAGACGGCCCTCCTTGTCTTCAGGAGTTTCGGTTTGAATTTGTGAAAAGAGCTAACAATATCTAACGTAGTAAATATTTGAAAACATGATAATTCTAGTATTGTCATAAATACATAAATATAGTTTGGTTAAAGAGAATGAAATAAGATCTTAAACAAATGAAAAGAAAAATTATGTAGTTTAATTTGCAAAATTGTATGGAAGAAAAAAGATCTTGAGTAAATAGTACAGGAATTGTAAGATGAAAAACACCTAATTAGTAGTATTACTGTAATGATATCGTGATAAAATCTCCAACTTTGTGAAAGAAGAGTGACAATGAATCTTCTCAACGTTCTCATGTCTTCGGGTTAGATTGTGACACCTTATATCAACATGTCCAGCGTTATCGCTCTCTCCGTAATTTTTATGCTTTGCCCTTAACTTGATATCTAATTGTTCAAAAACAACGCCGTTTGTATTACCCTCGGCAACGAAATCCACTGAGAAAGCCGTGTGACTTGGAGACTTACGTTCGTGAGAAGTATTTAAAACGGCAGCGTTTAAGGGACCTAGCCTCACCGTAGTTTCGTCGCCTCCGTAGAGGATAGAATACCTGCAATATGACCATATATAGACATATATTAATATGACAATATAGATGAAACTAGGGTTGATATATAGATGAAGCTATATATATGATACCTAGAGCTCGGGTTTTTGACGAGGAAATCAACATGCCATGTAGCGGAGGAGGGAGATAGGGCAATGGATTCGATTGAGAATTTGGCGTCGCAGGGAGCATTGTCGACGAAGTTATAGAGATACACCAATAAGGCGATGACGGTGAAGATACCGCCGCAAAAACCTGTGCATACCAGTCCACCTTCTTTGCCTGTGGGTTCACGATCTTGCGTTTTCGGCAAAGTTGCTTCTTCTGCCATGTCGTAAGAATTGGTTTTGTAACCCATTCTTAATTTTTTGTTCTCTCTGTTTGTACGTGTGTTTTAGTTTGGAGAGGACAAAAAGACTTCTTAGTTTATAGAGACGAAAAGAAAGAATATGTGTAATATATATAATATTTTGTTTATGTGTTGATAAGATCGATTTAATCTCCTATTTACTTTATTTTTTTCTTTAAAATTTTATGTCGATAGGATTCAGATTATGTTTTGAAGATATTATTGATTTCAAAATACAAATAAATGTGAAATTTTTCTATTTATAAACAAATTTTTCCTTTGAATCGTCTCCTACATTATAAGTATATAGTTTTGATCTAATTATATTATAAACTAGAATATGACCCGTGGTAGAGCACGGGTTTAAATTCGTTCTTTTTGTTTTGTTTGGTAATTTTTATTTAAACATTATATATGTGATTATTTTATTTGTTTTGATAAAATATTATGGCATGAAATCATATATTGAATATGACTTATGAAAATAACATATATTTGTAAGATATATTCTACTATATCTATATTTTGACCCGCGGTATAATGCGGATTAAGTTGTGTGATAAAAAAATTAATTTTTGTTTGTTAATTTATTTGATTTGTTTAGTGTTTAAAATTAAATATTATATTTTGATTGTTATTCTATGATTTTACATATAGTATAGCTCATATTAATTTTAGGACCAAATATGTAACATATGTTTGTCAAAATCATCCCGCAAAAAACTATCTAACAATATTATTCCAAACTTAAATTTAATCTAAGAGATCATATTTTTGAAATTTTAACCCGTGCTTTAGCAAAAAAAATCATATTTCTTGAATTTTTGTTCATATTATAGTGATATATTATTGATCTGTGCTATAACAAATCAAATTAGAGTGTTTATAATTTTTAACTTTTTGATGTATCATATATTGATACTATTCTTGATAATATCAAATTAAACTATTTTTAAAGATTCCAAATTAAATTATTTAAAAAGTTTAATAAATATACAAAACTATACAATTCAACAAAAGAAATATATGAAATGAATTTAAATATTCAAATTTTGACCCGTTACTCAGTCAAAATTTTCAAATAAAGTTAGGTAAAATTTGATTTTTAGTATAATCAGAAATCATTTGTAATATATGAAAAAGTGATTAATTTCTGTTAATTTCTGAGATTTTTTGTCTATATATAGTTAGTTAAATATTTTTTGAGATTTTATTTAATTCTTTAAAATATCCTTTTTAAGAAGATTATAATCCTAAATCTATATAATCTATCAAATAATTAATCCATATAACCTATCAAATAATTAATCTTAGTTATAATTTATTGTAATATTATATGGTCTACCAATTTTAGGTTGTGTACTACCCTTTTATTAAAAAAGAGATGGTACCTACATGCGATATTATGATGAACGACAATGTAGAGCAGCTCTCTCCGCAATATTCGGATACTTTTATTGACAATCTTGCACTATATATACCAACGATAGAAAAATATTAATTTTAATACTCGAGAACACACCGGATATATATATAGTTCCGCCTACAATATTCTTAACTTCTGATTATTAACCCAATTAATTTGCAAGAAAAAAGAAAACACTCTCTGAAAAATCCAATCTCATATATAATGTAGCATCCTCTAATTTTTTGACAACTCGCTCAAAGACCTTTAACAATTTTATTGTTTTATTCCAATTTGAAATATGAATTTTCAAAATACATAAAAACTCCAACCTCTTTTTTCATGTGATTTTAACATCTTTTGAATCATTTTTAAAGATTTTGATTTTGTAATTTTCCGAAATTATACCATTACTCAAATCTTCTATTCTTGCTTTTACATGTTTAGAATTTTAATTTCATGTTTTTAAAAATTTTTACGGCAAAAAAAAGTTTATCCATTCAAACTAGAAAAGAAAGTTTGTGGGATAACCAATCCAGAGTTGAATTTTACCTGTTAAAAATGCAACTCAACCAAAAAAAAAAAAAAAAAAAAAAAAAAAAAAAAAAAAAAGTATCATATATCCTACATGTTTTTTTTTATCCTTTTTCTGATCCTTTATCCTACATTTTTTTTTTTTTGATCAAATAGATATTATCATTCCATTCAAACAGAAAGTAACATACAGGATAGTTACAACACAGGGTAAGCTAAATAAAAGCATAGAGGAACAAAAGTACAAAGATAGATATGGGGAATCGATGTGAAAAGCTTGAGAGCTGTGAACCATCTGCTTAGGAGCAATATGGAACTTGTGAGATCAAGATAAATCGATGCAGACTCCATGAGCAAGTCAAAGGAGTAGGGAGCCACTGTCTTGAGACTTCGAAAACTGGGCGGAGATGAAACTGGCACAGCTGAGATGCCAAGAGGACGAGCAGGGTTGCTATGGCTCTGATGACCGGTTGCTACACATGTAGTTATTGGTCCGAGGTTGATAGAAGAATACTTAAAGAGGTTGTGGTAACCACTCTTCCTTGGAGTGAGGGTCATAATGCCACTAGTCTTCAAGCTAAAATGAGAAGACTTCAAGAAGTAGTTGATTAGCGGTTTAAAGATCATTGAGAATAAGCAAGGTATAGGTAGAGAGTTGGTGAAGCATCGGTAACCCCCACTCCTTAGAGGTGGGATCATAATGCCAAGCTTCCCCAAACTGTCTCCTTTGAGAGGGTCATCCGATTTTGCTTCGAGTAACAGGGTTCTTAAGAGACTCTTTGGCCAAACAAGCAACCGATGCTGGTTAAGGTTCACTAGCAGTCTTCGGACTAGCGGTATCCTTAATCTAAGCAACCATTGACTAGAAAGAGAAAGAGTAGAGTTCAGACTATCCTAATTACAAGTTGACACTGGAACAGTTGAGTTAATGGTAATATGTAGGATAAAGGATCAGGGAGAGCCAGCAATAGAGATAAACCGATTGGCAGATCAACAACATTATTAATGCGCTGCAATGCAAGCTTCCAAATCATACTAAATAACTGGCCTTGAAAACTTTTTATCTCTATGTTAACGAAGAACTTATCAAATATTAACAGAGTTATAGTTCAAAAAAAAAAAAAATCTCTCGGACTCGGATATAGGGTTAGATTAATTTCCACTCAGGTTGCTAGCTCGGAAATTCACTAGCAAAGTTGAAGGGAAAATGGGGTGTGAGGATTTTGCCTATTACATAATTGCGGAAGATCGAAGATAAATCGTCAGAGCCTAGTTAGCCTAGAATATTGGTAAATTAAGCTGTGATATAAGTATCCAAAACCAAAAGTGGCAGACATATATCATTTTGAGTGTTTTTAATTGACACAAATGTATATTACTACGTTTAATTGCATAGACTTGGACGCAAATGGGATTCTTAATTACACGAAATGAAATGCAATTCTTTTACGAGAGGCAATTGCATTGAATGGGGAATGCATGAAGCATGAAGCATGTCAGCATGATATCTTATGTCTGTTCTTTTTGAGGATATCTTATCTCAAATCATTGATATGATCGGACGTCGACCAAAGATTCAACAATATATATGTCTCATTTTATTATGATTTATATATGTTTGAACTCTTCTTTTTTTTAAGATGAGAACAAATGGAATAGAAAAAAATTATAAATTAGACTATAACCATGTTCTTTTGTTTACAAAAAAAAAAGGTTGTAACCATGTTCTTATAATGTCTCATATTATTTTATCAAATCTTAAAAATAAAGTAAACCAAAACTAATGTTGCAGAAAATACAATAACAATAATCTAAAGCCAAGAAATAGAGACCATATATGATTCATCATGATCTGAGAGAATTAAGCCAAGTCTCTGCGGAAATCATACTCACACCGTCTCACATTTCCAAGCAACGATCCCATCACCTTCCCCGTCGGATCCATCGTGATATTCACCGGGATATTGGGACAAAAGGCCATCAAAAAACCTTTTATATATATATTAGAATCTGTCTTCATTGCATACATAATATCAACACAAAGATCCCAAATCACGTCTCCAGTAACTTCCGGCATAACCACCTTCTCGAAAACGACCTCTATATGGTTTCCTGAAGAATACATCGAGGAAGATGATGATTTGGAGATAACTTGGCTGCCTCGGAGTAAACGCGAATTGAGAGTACGTAGAGAGATATCACAGCTGGTGACTGGACTCCTCGCGACGAAACCAATCCTCCAATCAGCGGATGAAACGTTTGCGTTTGAGACGGAGACGGAATCGGCAAAAAGCTCTACGTAACAACTTTGTTTTGCGATGAGAATGAGACAGATTAAAACTTGAACTAAGAGAAGGAAAAGGAAGAAGGAACCAATGATAGGCCACTGCTGGATATCAGAATATAGGCCACGGCTGGATGCATTAACAAAGCGTTTCAGTTCGTGGGCAGCTAGAGCTCTTTCTTATGCGGGCAGACTGCAACTCCTATCCTCCGTGATCCATGGTACTCTAAACTTCTGGATCTCGGCTTTTATCCTTCCAAAAGGCTGCATCAAGAAGATTGAGAGTAATGGTGATGTAACCAAGCGAGGGTCAGCAAAAGTCGCCTGGAGTAATGTTTGTCTCCCAAAAGAAGAAGGGGGATTGGGTCTGAGAAACTTAAGCCTTTGGAACAGAACACTCTGTCTCAAATTAATTTGGAGACTGTTTGCTGCTTCCGATTCGCTGTGGGCTTTGTGGTTGCGCAATACCAAGATAAAGGATGGATCTTTCTGGGCTATGGATGCAAAGAAACATTCCTCATGGACCTGGAAGGCCATGTTGAATCTTAGACACACTGCAAGACGCTTCCTCAAGGCAAGGCTCGGTAACGGTCAGCTGATAAATTTCTGGTGGACGCCCTTTGGCCCCTTAATAGACTACCTCGGACCTTCCGGTCCAAATCAAATGGGAATCCCTCTTCAAGGTAAAGTGGCCCATGCTTGTTCGACAACAGGATGGATCCTTAGGCCTGCTCGCACAAATCAAGCTTTGGATCTCCATATGTACCTTACTACGATTCAGAGTCCACACCTTGCGTTGGAACAAGATAGCTTCTTCTAGATGACAGGTCCGGTCGAGTTTCAAACGTTCTCAACAAAGAGGACCTGGGAGGAGGTCAGACCGAGACAAAACCCTCTTCCTTGGACTTCTCAGGTTTGGTTTAAGGGCGCAATACCTAGACATGCGTTCATGATGTGGCTTCTGCATCTAGACAGGTTACCTACAAAAGCGAGACTGGCTAGATGGGACACACACATCGACGCAAGCTGTTGCCTCTGTGGACGGTACCAGGAAACCCGTGATCACCTATTCCTCCATTGTGAGGTCAGCGAGGATCTCTGGTCTGAAGTAACTAGAATACTTGGCTACCGGTCATTCTCCTTTCACACTTGGGAAGCATTCACCAGCTGGTTGGACATGAAAGACAAAACATCAACACGCTCCCTCCGAAGGCTAGTTGCTCAAGCCACTGTTTACGCACTATGGTGGGAACGTAACGCCAGACATCACCACAACATCTCCACTGAGACTATTATCTTATTCAAGGGTCTTGACAGGCAGATTAGGGACGCTATCATGGCGAAGAAGACTAGGAAGCATTTTAAGGCCGCTGTGGCGATGTGGTTAAAGTATGTTTAGACGTATTATATCTCTCTTTTGGTTCCTTCCTTGTTTTTAGTTTTTTTTTTGGCAAGAAGTAACCTCTGTTTCAAGCTTTTGTAAGTTCCTCGAACTATTAGTTCAATGAAATTCACATATTTATCAAAAAAAAAGGAACCAATGATAGTAAAATAACATTGGCAACAAAAAGCTGGAGTAACATCGAGGGGCATGTCTGGAGGGGTGGTTGAAGTTTGCCGGTGACATTTGCAACGTTGGTGATTGAGGTCACAAGAGATACATTGATAATTTTCCATTCCTTGCAAGTTTAACACCTCCTAATGAAAAAAAAAATAACAACTTGTAATCATATATCTATATATATAAAGTACACTTTCCTCTTTCATGGTGCAGCCACGTCAGCATCCCAATTGTTTAAATAAGGCCTTAACGAATTAATTAAGCCCATTTACGTATCCTATAGTCTCCTTGATAGTCCAATTTCTTCACTATATCCTTCTTCTGTTTTCCGAAGCCCTGTTTAATTAAAATCTCAGGGCCCCTAATCTAATGATCCGTTTATCTACAAATCTAACCCTTTCTGCACGATTGTCTTCTCCACCGGCCGCCGCTGTTGGACCTCAAGCGCCACGCCTTTTCATGTTTCCTCCGTTCTAAAGCTATTGTTTCGTTTACGTTTGAAACCCCCTAATCAGTCCTTCAATGTTTTCTCTTTCAATAGTAGTCCCACTACTTACCATTCAATTTGGGTTACTTCAAATCCTATATAATGCCCTCTTCTCCAATTTCATTCATCTTACAATTTCTTCACTATCTGAAAATTCTATTATCTATTATGGATTCCAGTGTTGGGTCATTCGCAACTCTCAAGGCCGGTAGCCTACACCAACAGATTGTAGGGAGGATGCTTCGTCACTGGCCGGCCCGAAACGTCAAAAAAGGAGGGAAACTAATGGGAATTGACTTCCTTCTCATTGACGAAAAGGTTTCTTCAATCTCTACTTGATTTACCTCTCATTTGATTACGATAGCGTTATCTAATTTCTCTGTTTTTTCTCTAGAGTTGTGTCATTCAAGGGTCGATCAATGTTAGCCTCCTTTCCAAATTTGAGAACTCGCTGTGTGATGGGCATGTATATATCATGTCAGACTTTGAAGTCACCAGAAGCAACTCACGTTTCAAGCTCACTGATTCTCCTTTCTCAATCCGTCTCATATCCACTACTGTTTTCGAAAAGCTTGACGAGTCTTTTGGTATTTTCCCAAAAGAGTTTTTCAGGTTCCGTACTCATGAGGAGTTGGTTTCTCTAGCCAATACCAATTCTGATCTTCCAGGTCCGTTTAGTTTAAACCCTTTCAATGTTAACTGTTTCCAATATTAAGTCGAATTGTTGAACGGTTTTGTTCAAACCGTCTCAATGTTTACTGTTTCTAAGCTTAATTCGATTTGTTGAAGCTAAGTTCCATAATCGATATGCCTTCATTACCCTCCTTTTAGAGGCTTCGTGAGCGTGAGAGGCTTCGTGGTCCTCCTTGGTTAAAAGTATGATTTCTGTTTTCTTAAACTTCCTGTAACTTAGTGAATGAGATAGGCTGACTCTTAATACTGCTCACTTTAGTGATCCAAGGTCTGATAGTATTGTTTTGAATATTGAATTAGACAGTGCAAGGGGCACTTCTTAGCTGCTCATATGCAGTGCTTGACTACGCCCAAACCGGTCTGATTGCAGCAGTTTTTATCTTTAAAGTTAGTATCCACAAATATTTTCAGTATATGGTTCTTCTCTTATTATACTGTCTGAAAGCTTCCAGCACATTCTGAAGAAGAATCCTTTGGAAATAGTCCTAAGCATAGATTACATAAGTTGGATTTTGTATGCTACAGCCACAGCGTTAAGCCATAAAGCTAATTGCTATATTTTTGGTGTCTTTGTCTCTCGGTATATTTTTCATCGCATCTATAAAATAGTTGAACCTTTTCATTCATATTCGTGTGTTTTGTTTTTTTTAGATGATGGAATGGTGGTATCAATCAGCTGAAGAGAGATTATCAGCTCCAACAGTGTACCCTCCACCTCCTCCAGCCCCAACGGTAATCAGTCAGTTCGTAGGCATTACTGAAACTAATGTAGACTTCTTTCACTCAATCAACTAAGTGCTTTTTGGTTATTTTTCTAACAGATGGCCAAGAAGGAATCCCTCTACCTCCCAACAGATCCCTCTGCGCGTTGTGCTTGCAAAAACGTGCAAATCCATCAGTTGTCACGGTCTCTGGATTTGTTTTCTGCTACTCATGTGTATTTAAGTATGTTACAAAGGTAAGTTCTCCGAATCATTTCTCTATATTCCCAAAACCCAACCTCGGTATAAGCTTATATCCGTCTTTTGTGGTAATCACACAGTACAAGCGATGTCCGGTGACATTGATACCGGCCAGCGTGGATCAGATTAGGAGGCTGTTTCATGACACTTAGGACCCATCTATTTAATGGTTTTAAGCCAAATTGTGAGAGTCTGAGCCGAAAGAGTTATAAATTGCCAAATATATATATGGATAAGCTTTCATGTAGAGCTCATCAAGTTTGTGATCAAGTGCTTGATAGAAGCTCTTCTCGACACATTGAGTTTTGTCATGTCTGCTTAGTCTTAACATTTGCTGTTTGTTTTGTCTAAACCTAGGAAGATAGAAGTTCTTTCGAACATTGAGTTCTTTTTTGAGTTCTTATTCTATATATAGAAGCATTTTGATACACAATGAGTTTCATTTATGTTTATAGAGTTTCATTTATTCATGTCTGTCTTCCAGTCGGTTCTCATATGATCCATATAATTGTTTCATCTGGTTATTGAGATGAAGTAGAACTAACGTTTCTACAGCGGCCGGTGTTTACAAGAAGCAAATCGGAGCCGGCGAGTATCGGGCGAGAAGAATGTGGTGTTGCTTCCAAATAAAGAAGAGGGTAAAGTTTAGTTCTCTCTCTCACGTGATTGACTTTTTAGTCAATTTCACAAATTAAAAATAATGGTCTTTAACCGTCATTGTTAGTTTGTTACTTAAATTGACTGTGTTTAGAAGATATAAAGGAAAAAAAAAATTGTAATTGTATAGTAAGATTTGTAATCCAACCACACAAATAAGTTGTATGTATATTTTGGCATTAAAAACAAAAATATTTGACAAACAACCCAAATCTTTACTTCCCTTCTTCATCCTATAAATCAAATTGGGGGAGAAACTATTACCATCAAACAATATAACAATTAAAAATTTTAAAAAACAAACTTAATCAAAAAAAAAAAAAAACATCTCCCAGCCAGGAAATAGGAAACTCACTTAGTATCCACACTACATCATAAATTGCAATCCAAGTTGGTACAACAAAAGAGAAAGCTGAAGCTGGAAACAGAGGATTAATGGATGAAGAAAGAACAAAAAAATAGAGAAACAGAGCAAAGCCAATGCGTTCACAGAGAAAAAAAAAAAAAGGAAGAACAAGTAAATAATTACAGAACTAAACCAAAAAAAAAAAATATAATAAGCAAAAATATCAAATACTAAAAAAACAAATAGGCTCATCAAATGGAAAGAAATAAATTTTCGATAATTGCCTAACAGATGGCACATTTAAACCAAATGCTAAATCAGACAAAATACTATCATATATAATTATATAGTAAAAAGAAAAAAAATTAATGTAAATATCACTTTCATGGGAACATTTAATTTCAAATATATTTTTTAACCCCTAATTTATAATTTCAAGCCGGGGTTTCACAATCAATGCCAACTAAGCTCATGTGATAAGAGTGCAAAAACACTAGATTCAAAAAATAAAATGTTAATTATAATAATTTTATAGAATAGTATATATGTAGATTTTTAATTAATGAAATATACCTCTGAGTCTACATAAAAATAAAATTAAAACTGATTAGCATGCAAGCCCGCGCAACGCGCGGGTTCTCATCCCTAGTATATATATAAAGTTAACTTTGCTCTCTCCTGGTGCTGCCACATCAGCCACTCCCTTAATTTAATAAGCCCAATTTTTTGATATAACCCACTAAACTATTCCTATTCTTTTGTTTCATATTTCTTTAAAAGCTCAATCCATTAATAATACATGTTTTATATGCTGTAGAAATAAACCTTCTCCATGAAGCTCCACTCCGCCGTCCGCCGGTATGCAACCTGAAACGTCTCTCCCCTTCTTTATTCTTTCATCTCGGAACACCTAAAGGATATCTCTGAAATTAATCTTTTAGCTTAAGAAAAAACAGTAAGGTTCACCAATATAATTATCATCCTCTAAGAATACAAACGATTGGGGGGAAAAAAAGTCCACCACCATGACAACAAAAACAAAACATACAAGATCAACATATTGAAGAAAATTTCCACAAACAATCTCAAAAACAGGTTTAAAAGTATTAGGACCACCAGGACATAGACATATGCAAAGAGGTCTTTAGCTTCAGGGACACCTAAATTATAAAAATTGTTGGCTTCGAAAAACAGGACTACTTAAAATTCAAAAGAAAAAACAACTCAAACAAAAAAAAAGACAAACACTTATAGGGGATCAGGGAAACACAACTAAAATTCTATTAACATTAATCACCAGAATTGACAAAACCATCACCAAATAGAAGAAAATGTAAGTGATACATACACCGTTAGTTGAAGGAAAAGATGCTGAAATTCGAGTTCCAGATTTTGTTCACATTAGACTTAAACTGAATGACTTACTAAACCGGCCACAAAAATATACACCCCAAAATGATTTTTTAAAAAGCATAATAGAAGCAAAAATTAAATTTTACAACACACCATTCACATCCAATCGAAAACCACACTATAGGGCCAACCGAAACAAAACTTAAAACTTAGATCTCAAAAACAATGCATAAATTAAATAGAAAATGAAAGGAAGAAAACAATTTATAAAAAAAAAAACAGATTTGCACACCAATTAACACTTAATTGGAACGAAAACATGAGGGGAGAACTAATTACCTCCTACAGATGCGAAGCAAAGAGAAAAACACCCAAATACACCCAAAAAAAAATTGTGCATCAATGAAAGGGATGGATGAAGAAGGATTACAAGCATCAAAAAAATAGTTTCAAAACTCTTACTGTCCTGTAGATCGAAAAAATGAAAAAAAACCCAATGGCTTACAGAAAATAAAGACCCAATGGGCCAACACAATTTTAAGGCTTACAGAAAATAAGGCATAACGGCAGAAACACAAGGGGCATTCTCAAAATGCCCCTTTTTCCATATCTCTTTTTAAAAATACCCCTTCATGTTGACCATTTTTAAAACTACCCCTTTTTATATACAAAATGACCAAATTACCCTTTTTGAGTGACAGCAAGAATGTACAGTCATCAAAATCGAAAATATTTTCCCGCCAAAAAAATTTCCCGCCAAAATTTTTTTTCCCGCCAAAATCGAAAATTTTTCCCGAAAATATTATTTTTTCCCGCCAAAAAAAAAATTTTCCCGCCAAAAATATTGAAATTTATACCTTTTAAAAACCTTGTAAATGCTTTTAAAAAACTTTTAAAAGCGTTTACAAGGTTTTTAAAAGGTTTTTAAACACATTGTAAACGCTTTTAAAAACCTTGTAAATGTTTTTAAAAAGCTTGTAAATGCTTTAAAAGGTTTTTAAACACCTTGTAAACGCTTTTAAAAACTTTTTAAAAGCATTTAAAAGGTGTTTAAAAACCTTTTAAAAATTTTATAAAAACTTTTACAAGGTTTTTAAAAACATTGTAAAAGGGTTTAGAAGGTGTTTAAAAACCTTTTAAAAATCCTTTTAAAAACCATTTGAAAACTTTTTAAAAACCTTTTAAAAACCTTTTAAAACCTTTTAAAAACCTTTTAAAAATCTTGTAAAAGCGTTTATAAGTTGTTTAAAAAACCTTTTAAAAATCTTTAAAAAATCTTGTAAAAGCCTTTACAAGGTGTTTATAAGGCTTTTATAAGGTAGAAACCTTATAAAACCTTTTAAAAACCTTGTAAATTTTTTTTGGCGGGAAAAATTTTGGCGGGAAAATTTTTTTTTTCGAAATTTTTTATCAAAAGTTTTTTGACAAAAAAATTTTTGGCGGGAAAATTTTTTTGAAAAATTTTTGGCGGGAAAATATGTCGGAAATTTTTTGGCGGGAAAATTTTGTTTTTCTTTTTATTGAATAAAATAATTTTCATCTAAGGGTAAAATGGTCATTAAAAATTAAAAGAGGGCATAAATAAAAATGGCCAGAAAAGAGGGTATTTTTGAAAAAGGGTATAACAAAAGGGGCATTTTTAACAAATTCTCGAAATACAATAAGAAATAAAAAACAATGAAAACAGAATTGTAATTAACTGAGATTTGTAAACATTTTTAATCAAAACCACTAACCTATCACTACAAACACAAAATTAATGACAAAAAACTACTCGCACAGGTTACTAATTAAATAATAAAATAATTAAAAGATTATCTACAACCACATATAATAATACCAAATAACAATTAATGACAAAAAACTACTCGCACAGGTTACTAATTAAATAATAAAATAATTAAAAGATTATCTACAACCACATATAATAATACCAAATAACAATCCAACGACAAAATGGAAAATAATTTTAACTAAGCACATCGATAAAATAATTAAAAGATTATCGATGCTGACGTAACCCTCATCGATCCGTAAGTTTCTTTCACCAAATTCTTAAAAACATCATTTTTTTTTATATTTTCCTTCGTTTTGGTCTTAAAGCTTAAAACTTGTGTTGAGATTAGGAAGGAGTATTTTGAGATTACATGGGCAAGTTTGAGATCAATGGTGGAGCCTAAGTTTGCTGAAAGAACAGTTATTAACCACAAGACTTACTTGAAACATGGCCGTGTTGTAACTTCTCCGGCGATCAATATCACTGATGGTGATGTTATGACTGAAGATGGATCTGTGATTGGTTATGATTATCTTGTGATTGCTACAGGCCACACTGACTTGTTCCCTAAAACTAGACAAGAGAAGCTGTCACATTACCAAGCTGGTATGACTCTTCTTAATCCTCACATTTGTGATTTCTGTTGGTATTGAGATTGTGAGTGATGATGATATCCTCACATTTGTGATTTATGTCTATTTGGTTGCAGAATATGAAAATATCAAATCTTCTGGATCAGTTCTGATTGTTGGTGGAGGTCCATCTGGTGTGGAGCTAGCTGCCGAGATCGCTGTTGATTTCCCGGAGAAGAAGGTCACTCTGGTACACAAAGGACCAAGGTTGCTTGAATTTGTTGGACAAAAAGCTGCTGACAAAGCATCTGACTGGTTAGAATCAAAGAAAGTGGAAGTGATATTGAACCAATCTGTGGATTTGAGTTCAGCTTCAGACGGAAACAAAATGTACCGGACTTCAGGAGGAGAAACTATACACGCTGATTGTCATTTTCTCTGTGTTGGGAAACCTTTGTCTTCACAATGGCTCAATAAAACTGTTTTGGAAGACAGCTTGGATGGTAAAGGCAGGGTCATGGTTGATGAGTACTTGCGGATTAGGGGTCGAAGCAATGTATTTGCGATTGGAGATATCACTAATATCCCGGTAAGTACAGTTTTTACATAGTATTTTCTGGGGTTAGAGTCTTGTTTTGATTATATGATTCTTAATTACAGGAGATGAAACAAGGATATATAGCAGAGACTCATGCTAATGTGGTTGTGAAGAACATAAAGGTAATGATGATGTCGGGTGGGAAAAAGAAGAAGATGTCAACTTACAAGCCCGGTTCAGAGATGGCTATTGTATCTTTAGGAAGAAAAGACTCGGTGGCTCAGTTTCCGTTTGTGACAGTTGTTGGTTGCCTCCCCGGGTTGATCAAGTCGAAGGATCTGTTTGTGGGGAAGACGAGGAAGTCAAGAGGGCTAAATCCTAAACTTGTACAAGGTTGAGGTCTTTAGTGTGTTTCAGCTTTTGTGCAATATGTAATCTTGTTTGTGTTTTTGTGTTCATCTCATTGTTTCAGTGTGGAGTGAGTGTGTGTGGTTTGCTTATGATCTTTATGTAAATAAAATAAATTGGTTGAGTTCCAAATTTCACTTGCAATCCAAAAAATGTTCTTCCCCAGATTATCTAAACCGGAAAAATAAACCGAAAAAAATCAAATTAAAACCGGAAATCAAACGTAAACCAGAACAAACCATTTTACAGTACAGCTCAAAACCTTTTGCCGTTCAGTGTTCTGTTTTTTTAGGTTGGATCGGAGATCGCCGGAGGGAGAAGCGTACACCGGCGACTTCAATCATCACCGTAAAACGCCTTGAAGAACGTAAAATTTCAAGGATCTAAGAGAACGTTTACTTGTATGAGTCAAGGTTTTTCAGAAGATAACGATATGTCTCGTGGTTCAGAGAACACTGATGATGAACCACCGAAATGTATGTACTTCGTTCCTCTAAGTGTTTCCTTTGTCTTTTTAGGATCTGTAATAAGCTTAAAGATGCATTGAATCACTCAAATCTCTTTTTAATTAGTCTGTTTTGTTAGGTTAACTTGATTAGGATTAGTAATTGCATATACTGTGATCTTGGAGCTGTTGAACTTGTTGCTTCTTCTATGGCACTTCAGGATAACAATTTGGGGTTATTGAATTCTGATTATGTAGGGTTGAGTTTCCGGTCACTGCTCGTATTCTCCATGTTTTTGCGAGTCTTCTTGATTGTTTATGGAGAATGGCAAGATGCTAACATGGAGGTCCGGTACACTGATGTTGATTACATTGTTTTTTCTGATGCTGCGTCGTTGATGGCATCTGGTGAATCTCCTTACAAGAGAACCACATACCGTTACTCGCCTTTGCTCGCCCTTCTTCTGACTCCTAATTCCTTCTTTCATCGGTCATTTGGAAAGTTTCTCTTCTCAGCTTCTGGTATGCAAATTTCTTAAGAGTTATCTCATCCTTCTTTTGTAGAAAGTTTCAACCTTTTTTGTTCAATTGATTAATTTTTGATGATTTGTTCTTAAGTCGTTCTGAATTTAATTTTCATGTTTCAGATTTGTTGGTAGGCTGGTTTATCCATACTATTCTGAAAGAACGTAAGGTGCCTGAGAAGATATGTACGTATTCTGTAATGGTTTGGCTTTTCAATCCGTTTACATTCACTATTGGAACCAGAGGGAACTGTGAACCCATCGTTTGTGCCATGGTATTATGGATCATCATCTCTCTTATGCGAGGTAGACACTTACTTCGAGACTAGTACAACTCAAGTGAATGTTTTCTCTGTAGAGTTTTACTAAGCTTGCTGCTTTTATGCTTTGATACCCTGAATTGAGTTCCATGAACTAGTTTATATCAATGCAATTCAGATGTGTGTATCTTTCACATTAGGTGGTTATAACAAGACTTTTAAAAAGTAGAAGAAATGTACTGGATGTGGTTGACATGCTGCAAAAGAGAAGTGTTGCAAAATAGGGTTTATTTACCTTCTTACAAGTTCATGCATAAGGTCTTCTTTATGAACTGTTTAAGACAGAGAGTAACAGATTAAGGAATGTTGAGTATTTGGGAAGTGGTTTGGGGACTTCTTTTAGGCTTCTGTGGTTTTGGTTTGCTATTGTTCTTGTGTTCATTTCTTCACAGAGATAGATACAAATGGCACAATAACAACTATATGTTATGTTGTGTAGGTAATTTGTCACAAGCTGCACTTTGGTACGGGCTTGTTGTGCATTTCAGGGTATATCCTATTATCTATGCTTTACCGATCATCTTAGTTCTCGATTCCCAAGTATTTAGATCTGGTCAAAAGCCGCCTCTTGAGGATTGGAATACCGGTCAGGCCAAGACACCTACCAGCAACACAGAGAAAAAAACATTCCTTTTCAGTCTCTTCACTGCCTTGAAAAGTTTATTTTCCAGGGAGAGAATCATGTTTGCTTTGGTATCCGGGGGAGTTTTTCTAGCTTGCAATGCTGTTTCTTTTTATTTCTATGGACACGAGTTCTTGCACGAGGCTCTCTTATATCACCTGACTCGTACAGATCCAAGGCACAACTTCTCCATCTACTTTTATCACATATATCTTCACTATGAGCGCCAGTTTTCAGCTTTGGAGAAGCTTATCTCGTTCTTACCTCAGTTTACAGTACAGTTTGCTCTAGTCTCCTGCTTCTGGCAGGATCTAGTGTTCTGCATCTTTCTCCAAACCGTTGCATTTGTGGCTTTCAATAAGGTATATAATGCATGACTCTATTTTGTCCATAGTGTGCTATAAAACGTTCTCGTTTCGATTCCATTTGTCTTCTAGGTGATAACCGCACAATACTTTGTGTGGTTCTATTGCCTGCTACCCTTGATTCTACCATGGAGCCGTATGAAGCTGAAATGGGAAGGCTTGTTATGCATCATTCTCTGGATTGGAGCTCAGACACATTGGCTTTTATGGGGATACATGCTCGAGTTCAAGGGCCTTAACGTCTTCTTACAGCTTTGGGTTGCGGGTTTGCTATTTCTTGCTGCAAACACTTTTGTCCTCGTCAAAATCATACAGCGCCATCGATTCTCACCTCTCTTCAGACGATATGAATCCTCCCCACCAAAGCATGTTAAGAAACTTCACTGAGACTAATCAAAAGGCGTTTACACCTTCTTGGTCATTACCATCTACTAAGACCTTAATGATTCATGCTTTTTTTTTGTTTCAGAATGTATTCTTAAGGTTCTTTAGGATTTTCTCAAGAATAGTTTATTGAGGAATTGAAATGGCAATCTATATCAAACCCATTTTTTAAGGGTTTGCTCACGTCATAGCATAATCTAACGGTTTAGATAAAAGAAAATTGATCTTACGGTTGAAAATAGTTTTTTCTTCTCACCCCTTCGCAGCAAGGATTGCGTCCACACGTTCACACTGCTTCGTTCAAGCATCACACTCCTTCGAAGTGTTCTTTAGTCTCCATATAATTTGCCGCTTTCAATTTCATGGTTCTCCTCTTTGAGTTTTACTGTTGGTCGATAATTGAGTTTTAGAGTCACAACGATTTTAAGTCCTGACGTTTTGGTTTGTGTCGTTTCATCCAAGAGTCACAAGTACAAATAGACACAACTCATTATGATGTATTAGTGTCTGTTTGTTTTCAATATACCACAGTGTTGTCGTTGATGTAAATAACAAGTTCCAGTTAATTAGAGTTTATTTCTCATTTCTTGTCTTCTCTAAAAGAGAAGAAACAAACGTCTCTTAGTCTGTTACAAATTTCAGGTGAATCCTAAATGTGTCGACCTTTCGGTTTTCTTATTTTTCGATTTTGTGGGAAAAGCTCAATGATTTAGATTAGATTATTTTAAAGTTTTGATTTTTTTTCTCCTTTTGATGTTGATTTTGTAACACTTTCTGCTAGTTTCTTCACTCGGGATTGGATTGATTTTGAATGTAATTTAGCTTGGTCATTGTAAATTAACTTGATGACTCTATTTTGATAGTATTGTTACTTACTTACTTGTATTGTTTGTCTCCCATTTTCCAGTGAATATGCTTTTGACAAGAACATACAAAGTCTTGGGAAGATCCTCTTTAGAGTGGTTTCTTGTGTGATCTGCAATGATGTAAGAGGCCATTCCCATGGCGACAACCTCTTGTGGAGGAACCCCAACAGAGAGTGGGGATTACGTTATGACTTTGGATCAAATTCCACGGTGGAGTGATGTTGAGAAGAGGCCATCTTTGGAGGGTGAAACAGAAGAACCAGCAAATTCTAATCCATGTAACGCAAAATCCGTTTGCTTCTTCTTTTGAAGCAGGAAGTAGTGGGAATGGGATGGTCTCTAAGTTTCCTGTTGATCACGAGATTAAACTCCATATATGTGAAGTTCTGTTATCTAGGAGTCTCCATAAGCTTTTATATCGAACAAAAATTTTAGCTGCAAAACTGAGAAATAGTCAATCAGAGGTAATAGAAAACAGAAGGAATCAAACGAGCAATAGAAGGTGGCTCTGGTTACACCATTTCAGCTGTACATTATCAATTCAAAGCAGACAAAGTAAAAAAGTTGCAGCAGAACATCAATACAAGAATCTGTCCAAAAAAACTCACAGTAATTTCAGAACCCTGATTAAAGAAAATGCAATCCCTTCATTATACCTCTGATTCAAACTAATCTTCAAATTGGATTATTGCTATGTATATAAGCTTCTAACATGTATATTTCAGTACCTAGAATTGCACAAGCTGGCAACAACTAACCACTCGATACATAAGTTCTCACACTTAATGTAAATGCAGATTCTAGAACAACTCGCTGTGAGGAACAAGTCGTTGTGCCGAACAGAGCGTTGTGCCAATCAGGAAGCTGCATCAGATCACAGACGCCCGAGTTGCTGACATGGATGTGTGAGCTGACGTGGAAAGACGTGAATGGATGTGATGATGCGTCAAGGAAGGCTGTTGACGTGGTCTTGAAGATAGAGACAAGATTGTACTTGGAGATATGGAAAATATTCTCTGCGATAAATAAGGAAAGGATAAGCTTGAGGAGCAAGCAGTTTCCGTTTGTCTGGAGATATGAAGAATATTCTCCGCAACAGTTAAGGAAAGGATAAGGCTGAGAAACAAGCAGTTTCCTTATCCCGTGATACTTGGAGATTCGCCTTCTAGGGTTTCTCAAATCGTGTATATATATTCTAGGAGTAGGCCACGAGCCAATTTGAGCACTCTAGAATATTGATACAGTTGTAAACTTCGAAGCCATGAAAATAAGGCTTAGAAGGGGTGTTCCCAGTTCTCTGTGACGTTAATCAGGGTGGTGATTAAGTGCGCAGAGAATTGTTTTTTCTTTCTCTTAGATCTACTCTGGTGAGAGTTTAGATAGAAAAGAGAGAGGGTGAGTTTTAATCTCTCAGCTAAAAAGAGAGAGGGTGAGTTTATTCTCTTAGATCTACACAGGTGTGTGTTTAGATAGAAAAGAGAAGAGGGGTCAGATTCATTCTTAGTCGGGTTCAATCCTATTGGGTAGAATAGGTTGAGTAAGGGCCGAGACAAAATTGTATCCTTGTAAAAGATAAATTTTGTTAATAAGATTGAATAGAAAAGCGTTGGCTTGGCGCGTTCCAAGTGTGAATCAGTGTGTTGTGCTTCTCTATACCCTTACAATTGGTATCAGAGCAGACGCCTGATAAAAGAATTGTGTATCTTTTCAACAGGTGAGATCTTGAGACGAGGTATGGAGAATCCACAACAGTTCGTTGATGAGAACAATCCGCTGAAGCTTGATGTTGAGTATTATGATGATTGGAAAGCACAAATCAGACAGATGATTCAGAGTCGTGATATGGAAGCCTGTTCGCTGTTAAAGATGGATGGTCACTTCCAACACTTACGAACATGAGAGGAGAAACTGTAGTAAAGCCCTGTAAGCTATGGACGGCTGAGGAGAAGTTAAAGGGAAAACAGAACGCTGAAGCATTATCTACTATTTTCAGCTGCTTGCCTATGGATCTGTTCGCGATGGTACAAGAGTGTATGTCGGCGAAAGAAGCTTGGGATATTTTGGAAGCCTTCGTTGAGGAAACCAGAAGGGTGAAGAAGGAAAAATCTGATGTCTCACTATCCTGTCATTTCAACAGTCAACTAAGCTCGCCGTGTGAGGAAGGTGTAGTGCTGAAGAAGGTATATAAGGATAAGAGGTTTGTCAAGGAATTTCTCAGAAGCTTATCACATGGATATCTTTCTCACAAATCTGATGGTAAAGGTGCCTTAAGTTCTGATGAACAAAAGGTTGATCAATGTGTGAAATTAGTTCAGAAAGATGAACTGCATATGAGAAAGAATGATCAGAAGGCTGAGGAATCATTCACTTTGAAGACTGTAGAAACTCAGACGTCTGTTCAAGGTAATGAGGAAGTGCTGAGCAAGAAGCAGTTTAGAAGGCTGAAGAGTGTACAACGTCAGTGTCAATCTTCATCATCCAGATCTGGTGCAGAGAAAGAATCTCAGAGTTCTGACTATCAAGGTTATGGACACTTCCAATCAGAATGTTCTGCACTTGAAGGAAGAAGCGTGTTGAAGTTTTACAACCGTTAAGGCTGTGGTCATTCGATATTTTGTCTGACATGGAGTGATCTTGGTTCAGCCCAAGAAGATGATGAGAATCAGGAGTCTGTTTTGAAACCTAAGGATGATGTGGCTGGCTTATCTGTTGAGAAATAAGTCATCGCTCTGTCTAAAGATCTGATTCTGCAAAAGAAGGAGAATTATGGTCTGGTGTCTGAGAAAGAAGAGCTGCTTTGTAGAGTCTCCACTCTTGAGAAATTGTTGTCTGAGGAAAAGTCATTTCGTCTTTGTTGAGACAACGCCTTGAGGATTAGCTAAGGAATAACAAGAAGATGAGTAAAGGAGCAAAAGATCTGCACAGAGGGCTGATTACTCACGAGGGTACTATAATTGCAAAATATGGCATAAGGAACCATAGAGGTGAGGCTGTCAAACGGGTGTCTCAGTTCAACTTGCAGAAGACTAAACAGATGACTGTTATGAACAACCTGAGAGGGAAACTGTGTCATTGTCCAGTAGAAGTTCCACAAGGTTGGAAGAAGAGGACAATATTAGAAGTTAGGGTAAGACTGTGAAGTGTCGAAGATCTGAACAAAAGAACATGTCGCTGTTAGTATGCAAGTCAGAGCCTCCACAAAGCTGTCTGCTTTGAGTGTCTGGATTGTACTATACCACTCACGCATCTGAAGGAGTGTCACAAAATGTTCGAAGATACATGCGAGTAAACTTCAAGAAGAGTGACATGAACCGTTATGTTTTGCACATTGTTCATGGTCAACAGATTGTTGTATTGAAGAACTATGGTTGTTCAGGGTACATGACTGTGAATCATGGAAGGCTATACGACTTTGAAGAAGGCTCAGCTGACAAGGTCACTTTTGGGGATGAAGTTGTAGGTTCAATCAGGGGCAGAGGTGTATCTCGAGGTAAAGACCAGCCCACTATGGAATCTGTCTACCTTGTCGATGGTCTAAAAGTCAATCTGATTAGCATCAGTCAGTTGTGTGACGAAGGTTTAGCTGTTACATTCACCAAGGAAAGATGTCAGGTGGTTGATGAGCGCGACAATATTTGAGTCCAAGGTCAGTGCTCTGATAATAGCTATTATATTTCGAAGTTGTCAAATCCACAAACAAAAAAGTTCAATCAGCAAAGTTCTATGATGTCTAGAGACATGATCTGAGAAGGAGTGTATTAACTAGCTGTTTGTCAAGTGTAAGTTGTAGCACTCAGAAAACTGTGAGAATCACTTCCATCAAGAAGCTGCTGGAAGGATTCAGGAGGGCAGAGTTGTTGTTTCTGCTGCTATTACACAGAGTTGTTCAGATGCAGTTAGTGGCGTTGCATGTCAGAGCTTTGCCAATGGAGTTAAGTTGAAACATGGGTGAAGCTACAAAGGTTGTACTAGGTCTGTAGATGCTATTGCAGGTCAGTGCTTGGCTGATGAATTCATTGTGCTGAAGGAACTTTGTTGTTTATGGGTGACGATTGTGGAAAACAGAAGATGGACAAGTTGGAAAAGTTGTGGAGCACAAGGCCCGATTGGTCGTACAAAGCTCTAAGGAGAGTTCGCTAGACAAAACACATTCACTTCATCACGAGATGATGAAATATTCATATACTAATGCAAGTATGCCAAAGGTTTGATCAGTGCATATGAGTTACAGAGAAGTGGAGATGAAGCCACATCCATGATCGTAAAGTATCACACATGCGAGCTGCTAAAAGGATTGTCAAGTATTTTAAAGGCACATCCAACATAGGGTTGGTGTTGACGAAAGGAGCTAGCAGAAACCTGAAGAGATCTCGCTCTTTGAGTCATTGTGAAGGATCCTGTGGCTGTTGCCTTCTGAGAACAAATCTGATCTTCTGCTACGCTCAGAAGCTTGTCAAGGTACCTCGTTCAATTTTTAAATATGAGGTTAATGCCTTGGGAACTTGTTTTCATCACCTGATGAAAATCAAACAATTGAGAACAGCGTACGGTACATTCTTAGACCTTGCATCAATGTTGTGTGATAATTGTTTGTTTGTTAATATTGTTGTAGATCATGTGTCACATACTAGAATTACAATTATAAGATCCTGAATATTAGTTTATTCATAGGGTAGTTGTGGAGAAACTGATAAGTAATAGAACATCAGAGTATTGATTTGCGAATTGCTGATTTGTTTACAAAACCCTTGGACTTGGATCAACACATGATTCTGAGAAATGTCATTGGTGTTTGTGGGATCTAATATGTTATGTGAGTTGTGTTGATCAGATACAGGGACATGCATCAGAACAGGCCATGGAATTCCTAGAATGTATAAAAGAGCAACACTCTGTCTAAACGAAGAATCAGTGGAAAACAGCTGCCTGTCATGCCAATTCATATGGGGATCTCGTAAAACGTTGTCGTGAAGAAGGAGGTCAAAGAGCTGAGGAGTGGCATTATTATGCATTCCATTCTGAAAGAAGTACCAGTTGTTTGTAACTTTAAAAAAAACAGAGTTATGTGGCTGGTACGTCTGTAACAGAGTCCTGAAGAATAATAACAAGGGAATGCACAAATATACGCGGTTGAGAAGTCAAGTGATATCGCTGATAGAAATCAGGAGATTCAGCAGAAGATCGTTCATATCATCAAACTGTGAAGATCATTCATGCCTGTTGGATCTAAGCTCTAAGGTAGTGTATCATGAAAAGTTAAAAAAAAAAAAAAAAAAAAAAGACTTGATACACTCCTATCAATGCACTCTCCAAAGGAAATTCCAGCTGCCTACTTCACGTTGATGATGAACCATGAGAATCAAAGGCATGCCAGAGCGAAAGACTAGCCACTGATCATAGAGCTGTTCTTTGAAGATTCACAAAAGGTTGTGGTAGCTTCTGGTGAAGTCCTAAACAAGTGGTTGGCACACCTCACATAACATATCTCAAGGTATGAAAGCCGCTTACTTTAAGAAGTAAAATTAATATACAAGTGCTCTTGATGGTATATTGCTTTTCTGGTTCCCTCACTTCCTGTGATTAACTATGTTCTGGATGTCTGAGGTTGTGTATAAAAGGCTGAAAAGAAAAAATGTGTTGCAAAATCAATGTTTTGTAGTTAAATTCATATGATTGATTGTTGAAACACGAGGCTGATTGTAAATATTGTTGATAAGAAATGTTTGTATGTTTTCAACAAGTGTGCACTGATGTGTGTGTTAAGTGTTTCAGGTTTAAGCTCATCTGTTTCAGCTTATAGGAATGATCATGACTCTCTAATAAGTAAACTCCAGAGAGCAGCAATGGATCAAGGGTCTAACATCTTGAGTGATGGATTGATCATGGAAGTAAGATCAAAGAGTTGCGTGTTCATCTAATTATTTGGGTGAAAATAAGTGTCCCATGAGTTCTGAAGGGTTGGAAGTAGCTGTTACTGCAACCTGGTTCAAGTTGTGAAAGGGCTTTAGAGGATTGTTGTTTGAGTCATCATGCATATGAGGATGATTCGAAAGACTGATACTCATTTTGTATTGATAAATGAGTATAGTGTCAGTTCCATGATACGAAGGAATGAAGCTACATGTACTGGAGGCTGATGAGTGCTCCTAGACAGAAGATTGTGCTTGCAAGTTGTTATTTCATGTGTGTACAACAGGTGGTTATTCATTAGAGTTCCGTCTTTGATCAATGTATTTGATGCAAGGGACTGTTACCAGAAGATGGATTGTGCTACAAAGCAAGTGTCTATGTCCCATCAGCTGTTTGACGTGTGCATTATCGTCTCGCGGGGCTCCTTCAAAGGGATTTGACTCAAAACGATTCATATCCGTTGATGCTGCTCGAAGGTATAGTTTCTTTGCTTCTCGAACCATTGCTGCTGAGGTTTGCTATTCTCTGGAAGTAGATGATCCAGCTAGGGAGCTGCTTGATCAAGCCGGTCAGCTGAAAACTGTCACTCAAATTGGGTCTTATGATTTTGATGGTGTCTATGAGTTCTGGGCAAATCTTCCAGCAATTAAAATTGAAGAGAACTCAGTTGATGTACTTGTCAGAGATTGGGTGTATGAGTTTTCCCCAAGCCGCATTAATGCCTTGTTCAGTCTTCAGGCGGTTGATGTACGCGAACAAAGACTACAGACAGCTGCGATTATGGAGGAGGATCTTGCTCTCTTTCTATCTGGTGGCAAAGTGAAGACCTGCAAGCAGCTGGTGTCAACTGCAATCAAGGACCTGGTGATCAAGGATGTGCATAAGATATGCTGCAGCAACTGGTCTCCCACGGTGAACACAGGGTACATTTCAGCAAACAGAGCCATGGTGATCTACATGATCATGCATTGCACCCCGTTTGATTTTGGGAGAATGATCTATGATCAGATCATACAGCTGGGTCTGCAAGCTAAGTCAGGGCTTCGTCCACCGTTTCCCAGTCGTATTCATCAGCTCTTTGAAGCTTAGCGTCTTGTTCCGAGTCTTCAGCAACAAGACACGAAGAAGACAAAGGGGAAGAAGACTGTGTCACAGCCTGCGGAATCGATCCTTCGTAGTGGTACATCTACGTAAGTGTGTTGAAACTTCAGTGTCGTGGAGTCAACAAAAGAGGACATGTGATCATCTCCCCTTAATGACCTACAGGTGCATATGATTGTGATGAGACATGTTATCAGCAATGAAGACAGAGGTGTGATACTCTGTTGTTAGAATCGTGATACATCCATTGAAGAACGAACATTTGTGGTTGGGTTCACTGATGATGTATGAAGATGTTTGAAGCTGCTGGGCTTCTGAAAAACTGTGTCTGAGATTAAGCCTTACTTATCTAAAGGTATATGTGTTTTGTGGGGCTAATCTGTCAACTGTCAAGGGTTTGATCAAGATAGTGATTGTTCTTGTAAGGAACTGTGCATTTGGAGTCTCACAAGACCGATCAACACTCTATTTGATTATGGTGGAGTAACTGGCTAGACGGGTATTAGACATGTGAGACTGATGATAGTTGAGTTAACAGATGATCATATGTTTGAGTTCCCTACAGATGACGAATTGGAGAAGTGATATGTGCTTAGCTCATCTGATTAGTGAAGCAGAAGTCTGAAAGCATAGATCATGATACACAAGATGCTGTTTTTCCTGCAAAGCTTGTGTATGGTCACATCCACACTGTGATTCGACCAAAGTGCTATCTGCTGTTCGAATTCTCGGCTACCAGTGTCCTATTGCCCAACATCCAGTTGTGGTTGCAAGGATAGTCAACATGCCTACAAACAAGAAGCTGTTTCAATAGGCAACTTGACTGATCATCAAAGTGCTTAAGGATGCGAAGCACTGTTAGCAGGTAAGTGATTCCCATAACTCAGTATATTGTTGTGATACATATGTCTGTTTTTGACTTAGTTGATCACTCAAGCTGGGGGAGAATGATTCTGGTTTTGTGTTTTGTTCAACGCCTAATGATAAGGAGTTCTGTACTTATGGGGGAGAATTCTTGAAGCTACTTGGTTTAGCGGGAGAATCATTGTTTATGGGGGAGACTTAATTTATTAATTGGTTGATCTTAGGATGGTGGTGGTTATTGATCTTAGGTTGTTAATGATTGAGAATATGCCAATTGATTAAGTCTGGATTAGAGAATTATTAAGAACATGGTTTCCGCTGCAGCCCGCTGGGGTTTCTGATTGTTAGGTTCTTATGCATAATTCTGTTTGAACAAGCTGTTGGTTAATTTTGCTAGATAATGTCTGATGTTTTGTCTAGTTGTTGCTTGTTCTGTTTTTGGCTTGTGTTTGTTGGAGTGTCTTTTCAGGTTGAACCAGAGAGATGCTTGAGTATCAAACTCAGTCAAAAAGGGGGAGATTGTAAATGCAGATTCTTGAACAACTCGCTGTGAGGAACAAGTCGTTGTGCAGAACAGAGCGTTGTGCCAATCAGGAAGCTGCATCAGATCACAGACGCCCGAGTTGCTGACATGGATGTGTGAGCTGACGTGGAAAGACGTGAATGGATGTGATGATGCGTCAAGGAAGGCTGTTGACGTGGTCTTGAAGATAGAGACAAGATTGTACTTGGAGATATGGAAAATATTCTCTGCGATAAATAAGGAAAGGATAAGCTTGAGGAGCAAGCAGTTTCCGTTTGTCTGGAGATATGAAGAATATTCTCCGCAACAGTTAAGGAAAGGATAAGGCTGAGAAACAAGCAGTTTCCTTATCCCGTGATACTTGGAGATTCGCCTTCTAGGGTTTCTCAAATCGTGTATATATATTCTAGGAGTAGGCCACGAGCCAATTTGAGCACTCTAGAATATTGATACAGTTGTAAACTTCGAAGCCATGAAAATAAGGTTTAGAAGGGGTGTTCCCAGTTCTCTGTGACGTTAATCAGTGTGGTGATTAAGTGCGCAGAGAATTGTTTTTTCTTTCTCTTAGATCTACTCTGGTGAGAGTTTAGATAGAAAAGAGAGAGGGTGAGTTTTAATCTCTCAGCTAAAAAGAGAGAGGGTGAGTTTATTCTCTTAGATCTACACAGGTGTGTGTTTAGATAGAAAAGAGAAGAGGGGTCAGATTCATTCTTAGTCGGGTTCAATCCTATTGGGTAGAATAGGTTGAGTAAGGGCCGAGACAAAATTGTATCCTTGTAAAAGATAAATTTTGTTAATAAGATTGAATAGAAAAGCATTGGCTTGGCGCGTTCCAAGTGTGAATCAGTGTGTTGTGCTTCTCTATACCCTTACACTTAATTGGTATCACCATGATCGTGGTGCATAGTTATTGATTCCGCAAAAAAAAGGGCTAATGATGACGTTTTTAGATAGATTAGACATTGAGTATAAGATTAAATTAAACTAATGCGAGTTAAAAAAAAAAAAAAAGTTTTCAGTGTCTATGAAGAATTGACTTGATTTATTATTTTTTTAGTTACTATGTCCAGAATCTTTTCTCAAAGTATATTTTATACATAGAACAGATAAAGAATTATAAACGAAAGAGAAAAAGTGTGAACTCTCCAAGAAAAGAAAACAAATCAAGATCATGAGGGGAGAAACCATCGAGCATCGGTGAGCTTTAAGTTGGAGAGACCAGGGAAGCGTTTGAGGTTCTTTGTTGCAAGGTTGAACACACATATGTCCGGGCATGAAGTTTTTTTGCCTCGCTTAAAAGTACAGTCATAACGGGTGAAATAGATGGAGTTTGGTTCGATACCAAGAGTATGGTCAGCAGGCACGGTGATACCCAAATCAAGAAGCAGGGCCTCATCACCTAGAGAATCAACCTCAAAAAACGGGATCTGGTTTTCGATGATACTAGCGGGGTCTGGATTAGGATCCTTTTTGTATAGACGGAAGATCCTACGCATTGTTCTTCCACAAAAGATGTTCTCGACCAACAAAACCTCTCCTGATATTGTAACAACATTGTAAATGCTAACTGTTTTTTTATGACCACTTAGAGGACCTGGCGAATGAAATGGTACTAATCTATATATCATGGACGAATCTTCGGAACCTTCTTGTCCAAACAAATCCAGTTTATTCATATATTGATCACTCATTGAAACGTAAAGACTATCACCACCACGCTCGAGTACCACCATATGACATTGGCCTGGTAACCACACGCCTGTTAAAACCTCACGGTAATGATCTTCTCCGTTCTTGCAAACGGCTATATAGTGAATCATACACAAGTAACTCTTATTGAAGTACCACACTACGACGTACTCGTCTTTCTTCTCATCTAGCCACAAAAGACCTCTTAGATCTTTCGCATTATAATGCATGACAGCTGATGAGGAATATCTTACCTCCTTGAATTTACTATCTCCGACTCGTTCAAGACTATAGTTATCACTCGTCATTGACTCTAGAGGTGGAAGCTCGATCTTTTTCTCGCTAAACAAATTAATGATATAGAGCTTGGATTTAGAATCTATAACCAAGAACCATTCACCTGAATTTGCCAAGAAACGTATCCCTGAAAAGTCTCGTTTAGTTTTGTAAACCTTAGCTTCATCCGGGTTATACAGAGCACAAACATCATTCTCTGGAAACAGAATCAGCCATGGAGGTCTTCTTTTACAGAGCACCGTTTGTTTCGAACACGAATACCAATTCAAGCACACAATCTTAGCGCGGTGTAAGTCCACAAAACTCAAACGTTCAAACACAGATCTCAAGATGTCCATAGGGAGGTCCGACCAGAAGCCAAAATTAGGAGTCTTCATGCTTTATTCATACAAAGTAAGCAAACGAGCAAGAGAATGTAAATAGGGTTATTACTTCAGCTTTTCGTTGTCAACTCCAACCAGACAAGAAAAAACCGTTCTAACATGTAATAAGAAGGGGCTCGCTATGATTACCTAAACCTTAAACCTTTAAATCGCTATGCATGAGCCTAGAGGCCATAAACTCTAAACCCTCATATAGCTATGTATAAGCTTCTAACATGCATATAATTCCAATGGCACGAAAGAAACCCAAATATCAAAAACACGAATCTGAGTGAAACGAGCAAAAACCGAGAGAACCCTAAGATATCAATTGAAACCAAGGAACAAAACAAGCTGGGAGAAGAACTAACCTTGGAATTATAAGAAATATAATAACCTCAAAACAGAAGATATTGAATCCGCAATTACTGTAATGAAGTGATGATCAAAGAACTCAAAATTGTCTATGCTTCTCGTCCTTAAGTAGAGAGAAAGATGGGGTTTTTTTTGGTAGAAAGAGAGACAGCTATTTTTTTTTAGGACGGTCCAGAATTTTCTATACTAAAAATTATTTTAAACAAAACTATCAGGATTTGACATGTCATTCATTAACATTTTTAAAAATTTCTAAAATTTTTTATATTAAGAATTTTTAGTAAAAGGAAAATTTTAAATTTATAGAAATAAAATAACTATGTACAACGTCCCACCTCGGCTAGAAAAGTTAGTATGAGCTATAAGCTCCTAAGACTGTCCACATAGGATTTTAAATAACCTATCGGGATTTGACATGTCACTCATTAACATTTTTTTTAATTTCTAGAATTTTCTATAGTAATAATTATTTTAAACAACCTATCTGGATTTGACATGTCATTCATTAACATTTTTTTTAATTTCCAGAATTTTCTATAATAAGAATTTTTAGAAAAAATAAAATTTTAAATTTATAGAAATAAAATAACTATGTACAACGTCCCACATCGGCTAGAAATGTTTTAAACAATGGTTCAGAACCGGTATAAATAAGATTAATATGCTTCCAACAACGAATAAGCAGGAAAGCTTGATTTATCAGGCGTCCAAGTTTAAAAGTTTTATTCGGTTTGATCCGGTTTTTTATTTGATCAAATTAAAACTTTAAAAAGTTTCAAAAAAAAATTCTAATATTTAAAAAAAGGTAAATAATATAAATATTGAAAATTTTTAAAAGGTTCAAATATTATATTTTGAAATCTTTTAAGAGTTTAAAATATCATAAATATTGAAACTTCTAAAAGTCTTAGCTTTTAAAAAGTTTCAAAATATTACAACTTTTAAATTCTTAGCTTTTAAAATGTTTTTAAAAATTATAATTTATAAATTTTAAAATTTCAAAATATTATAAATATTGAAACCTTTAAAAAGTTCAAATATTAAAAAATATTTTTAACTTTATAAGATGTTTTAAAATATTACAATTACTTAACCTCCATAGAAAATGTCTCACTTCAAAATAAATAAATAAAAATTTTCTTTATTTTTTTTCTCTCTCGCCAAGGGCGATCACAAGGCGACTCTTTCCTTCAACCGTTTTTCATTATTTGCTTCGCTTCCGGCCGGCGTTGGCTTCTCCAACGTCGGTCGGCTTAATCTCCCTTTATTTTCGTTCTGTTTTTTTGTTTACATAGTTTAACAATAAAATCTATCGACATGATTCTCAAGTTTCATAGATCGATATGGAGTTTTCAATGGTTTATTATCCTCCTCTTTTATGGAATGAGATATCTTCCGACCACAATCCGATGATACCATCGGAGCAGTGCCGGCGTCATCCCGCTAAGAACTATTCTAATTGGCTTCCAGATTTTCAATGTCTCTAATTTGCATCAGATTTCTCAAAACCAGATCTGGGATCCGGGAATATCAAATTTTGTGATTGGAGATGATGGAGTGAAGTCATGGCCGGATCACTTTAACAAGAGCCGCTCAATACTCTACTTGACGGTTATGGGTTCTTATCTCTCTGTTTGGAAGCGGTTTACAGTTTCAAGTGAGATTGGTACTCTCTTCTTGCCGATGATGGGTCTGAAGGATGTTATTATTCGTTGTAACAATGCTTATGTAAAGGCATCGGTAAAGTATATGTGGCGAGGGTATTGGTGTTACATATGGGTGATAGCCAAAGATGAAACTTACATTGGATTATGGATAAATAAGGCGAATCAGATTATGATATCAAGGAGAAGACAAGTTTCAGAATCAAGTCTAGCAACAATGAAGTTCTGTTTATTAATCAAGGTTATGCCAAGTGCATTTTGGAGTTTCATCAAAAAGATGATAGCCATTTACAAGTGTGTGAGAGGGGGACTTAACAGATGTTATCTGTTTGCCTGTAAGGCTTCCGACTGGAAAGCAGGGTTAATCCACTCTTTCATCGAAATTGTGTTCAATTTCCTTTATTTGTGATAATTGGTTGTATGTGATTTGCTTCTGTGCTTTGTAAACTCTTTCTGATATCTATGATAATTTGGTGTTAAAGAAAAAAAAAATGTCACTTCTAACGGTTTCTTCTTTTCTCTCTCGTGAGCGATATCAACGAGGCAAAACAACCGTTCGTTTTTCTTCTCTATTTCCGGCTGGCGTCGGCCACCATCATTTCCCTTTTCTGTTGATTTAAATCTTTGTATTTACTTCTTAATATTAGGTTTTAAGTTCATAGAAATGGCAAATCATGGCTAACAAACCCACGCTCTTTGGCTTCATACGATTATGTTGTGTAAGGAATTGAGTATGTCGTTTCCATATAAGAATTCTATCCTTGTATGGGATCCATCCCTGGTCTGGTTTATGGACCAATTCTACCAAAGACTTTCACTAGATATGATAGAATCATCTTTTCTACAATGTCGTTCCTCCCCTCTAATGTCGATTCGATGGAATCGTGATGTCCTTCCATGTAGAAGGTTTGTTTCCGGCGCTTTCCATAGTTTCCGGTGTATTTCCGGTTATTAACTGGTGTTTGTCCTCTTACCCGAGGGTATGGAGGTTACACTTGGGTTTTTGATCCTGGAATCAATGGAGGAATCAAACCAGTGGGCATAAACAGCAGAGATCTAACGGGGTATGTTTCTCGAATTGATTTGGGATTAAGTTCTATCATTGGATTTCTGGTTATTTGTGTACAATTTTGGGTTGAGTACTCTTCTAAACATATCAACGGACTTCTTGTGACGTTAACATTTTCCAATGGTGATGTTTTCCCATTACCATGTTTGGAGTATTTCATCTTATCGATCGATTGTATGTGATGTGGAGTATATGGTTTTAAAGTTAAGGTGAAGAACCTTTATGATGATGGTGACAAATTTCCTCGGTCGGAAGCTTTCTTTTTACCGGAACGAGTTCATTGTTATATTCATGGGATCAGCTTTTGGTATAATCTAACACAAGTAATGGTCGTGATGGGAAGGATAACAGCGGCTAGTGGTGATGGTGTTCTTCTCTCCTTTCTTTGGTCGAAAAATTATGCTTCTATGAAAAGGAAAATTGTGGCTACTAACCGACATCAATGCATTTGGCGTTTCGAGCATGTCATATTGAGTTTGCAAAGACAAGAATCAGAATCACTTCAAGCAACAATTCAGATTTTTCATTTAACAAAAGTAATGCGAAAAGCATTTTGGAGTTTCATCTATAAGATGATAGCCAGTTACGAGTATGTGAAGAGGGGGCGTAACAGATTTATTCTGTTAGCCTGTAAGGCTTTCGATTGCAAAGCAGGGTCACTTCCACTTCTTCATCGAAATTGTGTTCAGTTTCCTTTATTTGTGTCATTGGTTGTATATGAGTGGTTCATGTATAATGTAAAACTCTTTATGATATAATATATTTGGTTTGCCGAAAAAAAAAAGCTTAACCTCCATAGAAAATTTATATTATTATATATATACTAATAAAAAGTTGAAGTTATAAACTCTTAAAGGTGTCCATATAGGATTTAAAACAACCGATAAGATCATAAGAATTAGATATTTCACAGTTTGGACAAAAATAAAACGTTCGTCTAGAGACTACGGAGAACGAAAGAAAATAGTCGAATATAGTCTTTTTATTTATCAAATTATTGATAGTAGAAATACAAGATCCAATACACTATGAAGCTATAGACTCTAGCCTTGTTTAGTGTTGAATCGTGTTTTTGTTAGGTCTCCGTAGTCTCTATATTATTCGGCGTTTCTCTGTAAAAAGGATATTATTTCTGTTAGGTCCACGTCTTCAAGATATTATTTCTGTGGCGTTTCTCTGTAGTCTCTGTAATCGTGTTAATTAACATTTTTGGAAATATAGTAGTAATCTATATTATTAAGATTTTTTAGAAAAAAAAAAGTAAAAAGTAAATTTATAGAAAGAAGGATTGACGTCGCAAGACCTTGAGTTGATGTTATTTGTGTTTAAAGAAGAAGGATCGACGAAAAGCACAAATATTGTTTTAACTATACATGTGTTCATATTACTTTTTCCGCGAGTAAAGATTTTGATTTGAGAAGTTTCAATATGTGTGGATCTAAATCCGAATAAGTATATGGATGAAATTATTAATAATTGGATGCATGTGTTGACTATGATGATCTTTATGAATTGCACAAATTTTACGAGAAAAGAAATGATTTTGGTTTTGGAGTTTGATGGGTTAACAAGTTGTATGGTAGTCTAAAAGAAAAGGTTTTTCAGTGGAAGAATGTGAAAAAGTTGACGACGAAAAAGAAGAAGAATAGTATAATAAAGAACTGGATAAAAGTAACGATGACAATTACCATAAAATTCGACAATGAAAATGACAAGAAATAGTATGAAAAATAAAAAAAATCATTGAAATAAAAACACGAAAACATAGGTGGTAGCGATCAATTAAATATGAAAACGAGATAAATTCAAGAATATAAAATTATTTCGTTTTTCTGGTGGTCAAAAAAATGGTTTAGGATATGTGAGGTCACCAGTTTGATTCACCTCACATGGACGTCAAATTAAATTTATGATTTTTTTGATCTGATTTGATTTTATAACATAACTCATTTTTATATTTTTAAAAATTATGTATCTGAAATTTAAATTTTTACTTAATACTAATTTAAATTAGTTTAATATTTTTTAATGCAGTTTTATTTATGATTGGTTGAACTTTTTTAAAGTGGTCATTTCTTATATTTTGAAAAGGAGTGAGTATATATAATTTTCATCAAAATATATCAAATAAACCGACACGTAGCATGGGTTCAAAACTTAGTAAAATAAAATAAAAAAACAAATTTCCGGCAGCTAATTGTTCAGTGTCTATGTTTATAATATTTTGATTTCTAATGTTTCAATATATTCACCATGTCCACTAAGAACCTTGGTCCCGAACCTGTACGTTTTGAAAAGAAAAAGAAAAGGCGACTAGATATTAAAAACGAAAGGTGTAAGAAATCTCTTAAGAACAAGGAATGCAGAAAGAATCATATCAAGACGGAAGAGACCATCGAGCATCCATGAGCTTTAAGTTAGAGAGACCCGGCAAGCGTTTGAAGGTATTTGTTGCGATATTGAATATAAAGATGTCCGTGCATGAACGTCTCGTGTAAATGACACGATCATGCCGAGTGAATTAGATAGAGTTTGGCTTGATACCAAGGTCACGATCAGCAGGCATGGTGATACCCAAATCCAGAAGCATGGCCTCATCACCTAGAAAATCAACGTCAACATAGGCCAAAGGGGTCTTGATTAGGATACTTTTTGTAGATATAAAGATCCTACGTATTGTTGTTTCGTTAAAGTTGCTCTGGACCATCAAATCCTATCCTGATATCGTAACAACAATGTCATTGCTAACTGTTGTTTCATCATCAAGAGACACACGAAATGGTACTGATATGCTAGCCTTCTTGAAGGCATCCTTGAAACCTTATTTCAATGTGACCATTAGTCGTGGAGCTGTCACCACCTCGTAGTACCATATCAGATATGTTATGTAACGCAATCCGTGTTGGAACCTCACGGTAACGATGATAAGGTCTCAATCAGAGTTTATAAGAACACAAGACTTTAACTATTTTTCTTCATATCCTTTATCATAATATTGTAGAAGTATTTATACATGTCGGGTCTAGATCCTAGAATATAGAAGATATACATGAATCAAATATTTAACCTAATTTCTAAACGAAAACCAACAAACACAATCGACTTAATTAAGGCGAGAATTTAGCTTCTTAGCACATATGGGCTGTTAAGATATCTATGGCCCATTAATACTCCACCCTCCAAAAGAACTTTGTCCTCCGTTGTGTCATCTGCATCGCAGCTCGTCCACGATCAAAGGGTTGCTTCCCGTGGCTACCAAACGAGTATCCCGTAACAAGACTAGGCAACACACGTGATGAAACAAGAACCCTCCACCATAATTAGAAATATGACTGCGGTGGTGGCAGAAACGTTTGATCTCCTCGACGGTGGTGTAGTGTTTGTCAAAATCACATGTTATTCAAATTAGGATCTTAAAATCTGTTCCCAAATCTCATGTTATTGAAAATGAAATTTATGTAAAATCATCCAATATCATTCACGATACTTTGTTATTCAATCAAGTATTTTTAAAAATCATATCAAATCTACTGTTATTCAAACTAAACAAATAATTTTCAAAAGAATTCACTTTTGTAGTTGGAAAATACGAACAAAACAATCACACCACGAGAGGTGGTATTTGAAGGAATTAAAAACAAAACAAAGAAAAATGCCCACAAAAAAAACTGCATCGTGAGAGACCCAATTGACTTAAAACTCTAGACCTCCTTTAGCTTTCTCCTCTCTCTCTCTCTCTCTCTCTCTCTCTCTCTCTCTCTCTCTTTCTCTCTCTCTCTCTCTCTCTTCGTCAGGTTCAAACTTCTCTTCTCCAATTCTTTCTACTATTTAGTTATGTTTGATATTTGATATCGATTATTCAGGTGGACTTCTACTTGTGTTAGGATAAATCTATATTGGTTGAGGAGATTGATTCATGAATGATGCTGTTAAACATGAAGTGCTGAAATTAGAAGCTCTCTAGCTCTCACTTCCGATTTAGTTCTGTAATGTTTCTAGGTTATGCTTGTATAGTTGTATTTACGTACGATGAAGGTATTTTGTTTGTATGTATGATGTTCTATAACCACAACATTGTCGAATTTAGAAGCTGTTGAGCTCTTACTTCAGATTCCATTCTCTATTAGTTCTAGGTTAAGTTTCTTTCTACAATGACACTAATTTGCTTGAGGAGATGAGGTGGAAAAAACCTTGGGGTTTAAAGGAAACAATTGTTTGTGCAGATGAGTGTGTATCCAAGAGATTGTGCAAGAGGACAGAGAATCCCAACAGCTACAGAGCAAGAAAGAGAGAGGATTTTAGATTGCAAAAGGAGAAGAAGAAGGCAAGACTCAAGAATTACATTGAACTTGTTCTTGCGTCTGCATCAATCGATGATGTTGAAGCCATTCAGAGTGCTACAAAAAAAATTTCTAAAAAAAAATTCTTGTTTCCCATTTTTTAATTCTTAAAAAGATTTCTCACAATCACCCAAAGTCTTCCTAAATCACTCCCGTAAATCTCACATAATCAACAATCATTTAGATAAAAAAAAAAATCTAACAAATCTACCTAAGGGTTGTGGAGTTTGTATGTTTTGGTGTTGTGAGAGATTTGAGTAGAGTTTTAAGATATTTAGGTAGATTTTTTAAGAACAATATTTGGGTTCACTCCTAACCATCTCCATTCATCCTTTATAAAATAAGGAAATAAAATCTGTATACATTATTATAAAATTAAAAACTTAAAATGTTTTTTAATAAACCCAAACCGACATATATGAAATCTAAACCCTAACCATCTCATTTGTAAACTCAAACCGACATATAATTTCGTTTTACTTGTAAAATCTAAACCCTAACCATCTTATTTGTGAACCCAAACCGACATATAATTTCGTTCTAATTGTGAAATCTAAAACCCTAACATCTCATTTGTGAACCAAACCGACATATAATTTTGTTCTACTTGTAAAATCTAAACCATAACCATCTCATTTATGAACTCAAACCGACATATAATTTTGTTCTAATTGTAAAATATAAACCCTAACCACCTCATTTGTAAACTCAAACCGACATATAATTTCGTTTTAATTGTAAAATCTAAACCCTAACCACTTCATTTGTAAACCCAAACCGACGTATAATTCTACTCTAGTTTTAAAAATCTAAACCAAACCAAATATTTAACTTTCCTTAATTAAAAGTATACATAATTTCTTTCCTTAATTTGGGTTGCTTTTTAATTTAATTTTAATTTATTTTTTAAATAAAATATTAGATGGAAGATTCTGATTGGCTGAGAGAAGAGGGAGTGAATGGATGGGGTATTTTTCATTTTTTAACAAATTTATGATGTACAGCTTGGATTTGGAATCAAGAACCAAGAACCTGTTGGTTTTCCTCCTAGTTTTATGAATAGAAAAATACTAAAATAGTAATTTTCCATAAAATAATTTAACATGTTTTAAAATTTCAAATTGATTATGATGAGATATATATAAAGAAGTGATCGTCAAAAAAAAAAATATATATATATAAAGAAGAAAGCACAGAATCATATAATCATAGCTTTCTAATTCGTGTGGTGGATACGTGTGAGCAATTTCTGAAAGCGTCAGACACGCTGTGACCTAACTATGGAGACCACGCGGCTAAACGAACCAAATTGGAGCGAGCGGGTGGAGGATCTCGTATCAGCCGGAGACGTCACGGCGGCGATCTCGTTTCTCGAGTCTCTGGTGACCAATCTTCAGTCGCGGTTGGGTTCTTCCTCCTCCGGCTCCGGCGAGAGAACGGAGTTTGGGCTTCAATTAGCAGCCGCGCTCACCCAATTGGCGGATCTCTACTCTTCTCAAGGGCTTTCCCTCAAATCCGACGAGCTTCGTACTCGTTCTTCCCTCATTAAGCAACGTGCGTTGGATTGTGATTTTGCATCTTCAAGGTACTACGAATTAGGGAGAGAGATGAGTTTAATGTGTTTTCTAGGGAAATTTGAAAGCTTGGTAAATTGTATTGGTTTCATGATCGATCTTAGGGTTTATTATGATTGCAGTGGTTCCGACGATGTAGAGAATCAAATTATTGCTTCCAATGGACTCAAGTCTGACTCAAATGTCTCACCCCCTGATGGTTGTTCATCTGTAATGTTCATTGTTTTCTTATCTGATTTCGCCTTTTTTACGCTGTTATTGATTCATTTTCATGGATCTTTAAAGGGAAAACGAAGGATTCCACAAAAGTGTCCAGTAATACTTCGGCTACTCATGATTCTTCAGATGATGGTATGTCACATTTTTTGTGACTTTGCAGATGCATTAACCTCCTGTAAATGTTCATTATCATGGGATCATGTATGTGTGTATGTTTACAGAACCTTGATTTTGTTGCAGATTGGGAAGCCCTTGCAGATCTTGAACCGAGAAAATTACTCCATGTAGGAGAGTTACCTGAAATATCAAAGCTTTCGGTTGAAGAACCTAAAGTTCAAGGACCTAAGAGGCGTGGAAGGGGGACATTTACTTATAAGAGGGATGTGATGTACAGTGATCGTGACTTTTGTGAGTCGAGGTTTGATGATTTAGAAGATAATGATGTATCTCGTGATTCAGAGAAGACTGATGAAGCACTGAAATGTAAGTTGTTGGTCTCAATGTTTCCTTTCTCTTTTTGGATTGTAGTATCTGTAACAACCATAAGTTGTAGGTTTAAATCAATCGGATTAGGATTGCACAGTCCCTTAATTTTGTTCTGTTTTTTTATGCAGCCAAGTATGGGACACGCCATGTCCTCGTACTTGCTGGTTTTTCTCCAAGTTTGAGAACTACTGATTTGGAGAAGCTATTTAAAGACTTCAAAGATAGTGGATTTATCATTCGTTGGGTCAATGATACAACAGCACTTGCAGTCTTCAAAACCCCTTCAGCTGGTATTTATATGTTACTTCGATTTTGATCATACACCTGATTAACTAGGAAGAATTTAAGTTTTATCCTACTAAGCAATAGAATTTCCCTGTTCTGATGTTGTCTTGGGTTATTAGATATTGCATTGAACTTGTTTTAGGGTTGAAGATGTAACTTCTGCCTTTGAACCTAACTAAGTTTACAAATCTTATTTGATCTTCTCCTGTACAGTTAACTCTTGCTGTGTATTTTGATATTTGACACAGCTCTAGAGGCGTGCAACCATGTTCAGTGTTCATTCACCATACGTGTTCTTGGTGATCACGATTCTCTTTTGGGCTCGATTTCCGGGAAAGGTAATCTACTACTCTTTATCTTTGACGGTTCTGCAGAATTATTCCCTCTTGTATCATCCGAAAAACTCTTTCTAGTTTCTTTCACTTGTATGTCATTAGATTATGAACGTTAACACACCATTCTTCCTTCCTTAATCTGCTTGATCAAGCTGTGTAATTAATGAAACACCAAAACATACATGTGTAACTATGTTATCTTTAAATGAAATCAACTTTAGATTTGGAACCGCCGTCTCAAAGACCAAAGACATCAGCGAGAACAGCTCAACGGTTGATTGCTCACAGCATGGGATTGAAGCTACCAGCTTCTGGATTCGGGTCTAAAGAGCTAAGAGACCAAGAAGCTGCCAGGAAAAACCGGATTGTCTCCAGACAGAAACAACGGGAAGATGCTTGGGGAGATGACTGACTGACATTAACCATACCAGTTTGGCTTGCTCAATTTTCCGGCTTTATCGGTTCTATATATTGTCTCTGCTTATTGGTATATACAACCTCAATACACTTGAGTGATCCTTGTAAGCAGTTACTAATGTGTGTTTTGTAGTGTTTCTGTGTGTCTAATGAAATTGTTTGAAAGCGTTTAACTGGAATTGAAATCTGAACCGGTTATTATACTATCATCCAAAGTTCAAGACTCGCCTGGTTTAGCTGGAGGGGCAATAATGTAAAATAACGAATTAGCAAAATCACAGACTAGGGCTCTTTGGAGACATTCGTTTCCCGCCGATTTGGGGATTTTTTCCAGAATTTTGCCGCCCAAAAAGAAATTAAAGAGAAAAGAGTAACAAAAAAAAACAAAAAGAGGAGAAAAAAAAAATCGTTTCGCAGATTCAGAGAAACGAAGAAGAGAAGTAGCGAGGATGAGCAGTACCAGTCAGAAGAGGAAGCTGATTCAGAAGAAATTCAAAAACAGAAGCTACAAACTCAAGGTCGATGCCTTAGACGAGATTCTCGTTTTCGCCGATCAATTTCCCGACGACGCTGACGGAGAAGCTATCGATCTTCTCCTCGATAACCTCCAGGAATCTCGTATTTTGCCCAATCCTTTCTCGTATTATTCCGCGTTAATATTATGAATATTATATCATCGATTCTGAAGTCGTTGGATTTTTCTTGTTGCAGATGAATCTTCCACTGTGGACGCTGAATCAGTTCGAGGATTGATTAATCGTTTGCTGGGAGCTCATAACGCGCCGGAAGAACCTACAACTAGTGCTTCTTCGTTGGCCGTCATCGACGCGTTTCTAGTGCCTAAGTTTGGATATGATGCTGTTAAAAAAATGTTCAACGAGTAAGGCCTCTCTCTACTTTTTCCTACTAAGACTGTCTCCATTTTGAGTTCCTTAAGATGAGTTTGATGAATTGTTAGGTGGTTAGATGTTGGAGCTTTATATTTATAGTGATGATACGTTCTCTTGCCCGTTGTTGATTGTAGAACCGATTTTGGACTGATTGATTGTTAAATTGTGAATTGATTCTAAGGCATACGAAGAGCCTGCCTATTCATGGTGAGGCTTATGCAAAAACAGCGTTATACAGGGAACGATTCATGTTGCTGTCGCAGAGAGTTTCTCGCGCAGAGCATTTTACTAGGCCAGCGTTTGATGCTGAAATGTCGCAGTTTGAGAACAATGAGGTTGGTCTACGTTTTTTCCATTTCTCTTTTGGGTTCTTTCTGTTAAATCTGATACTAAGGAGTTTGTTGTGTCTCTTTCTTACTAGTAGATATCTTCGATTCAGTCTCTAATTTCTCAAAGAGGAAGGAAATGGGTGATGGGCGTGATTTCACAGTTGGAAGATGGACATTTCTACTTGGAAGACCTTTCAGCTTCTGTAGAGATTGATCTGTCCAAAGCAATATCCTTTTTTTTAAGTTGGTAACATCAAATATCTGCAAAAGCTAGACATTGCATTTGAACAGAATATTTGAAGTCTCATTCTTATAAAGACTTAGTAAAGAATAGTGTTTGAGTTATTTGTCCTATGAATTGTTTTCTTTGACGATCAGTACAAGATAACAACAGGATTCTTCACAGAGAATACTATAATTTTGGCAGAAGGCGAAATGCAGGTCAACGGTATCTTTCAGGTAAATTAGACTTGAAGGTGGCACTTTTGCTGCTGGGCCTTTTCTCTCCCACATTCTGAGTTAGTTACTTTTAAACCAGGGAGATAATCTATTGAGAGGCACATAGATTTTATTTTATTGATCATATTAGGGTCACTATCTATATGAAGGAACTTTGAACTAAGTCATAGTAGTCATGTATAGGGTCTCCTCTTTAACAAAACATACGTACACAATTCTCCGTAAAACACTTAGAATAGATTCGAGGGATTATGCAAATGTTTGTTCTCATCAGCAGAATGATGGCCTGTAAGAAAGCTCAGTTTTTTTCAAAATACGTTCTTTGACCTACTCTTCCTCTTCTAAAATTGTATTCTCATCTTGTGGTGAATGGTGAAGGTGATTACCTGTGGGTTTCCTCCCTTAGAAGACAGGGACAAAACACTAAAGACACATTCTGAATGTGACTTCTTCGGAGGCGGCACACACACTAAAGAAGAGACGGTAATCTTTGATTTGTTGTTTGTACTCCCAGATTGAGAATTTTGTAACTTTTCAATGCATCCCTTACAAAGTGACAGCAGACATAATATGTTTTTTGTTTGCCTGCAAACAGATACGACTAGCAGACCTTGAAAGACAAGCTGTGGATGACACATATGTCATATTGTCTGACATCTGGTTGGACGACGAAGAGGTGAGTTGGAGTATCAAGTACTCTATTTAGCATTTATCTGTATGACTATGCTCCTTTTGTGACATTGCTTGATCGGCACAATATGTTGTCCGTAGAGAAGGTTATCGGAAAGCTGAAAACTGTTCTTGACGGTTTTGAAAGAGTGAAGACAGTACCCTCCTTGTTTGTTTTTATGGGAAATTTTTGTTCTCGCCCATGCAACTTAACCTTTGGTTCTTATTCAAGCCTTAGGTAAGATATTGTTGTAGTTAGAGTCTCTTCAATTGTTAATGGAAATTTGTTCTTATATTTTCTCGATGACATGTATCTGTATCATTTGCAGGGAGCAGTTTGGTAAACTTGGGAGGATGATTGAAAACCATCCAAAGCTGAAAGAAAATAGTCGGTTTTTATTCATTCCAGGTCCTGATGACGCAGGTACTATCACCACCGTTAGTATCGAAATAATCTTTAACAGAAGTCCATGAGGCGAGATGACTTTAACAAACTCATGTTATCTGACAGGTCCCTCAACAGTCTTGCCAAGATGCGCTTTACCGAACTATTTAACAGAAGAGCTTAGGAACATTATACCCAATGCAATATTTTCAAGCAATCCTTGCAGGTGACTTTTCTATACGGTGTGTGAACGATGTGTCTTTATAAAGCGGCAGCATAATCTTGTGTTTATACAATGCAGAGTAAAGTTCTATAACCAAGAGATTGTGTTCTTCCGACAAGATCTTCTGTATAGGATGCGTCGTTCATGCTTAGTAACCCCTTCCTCGGAAGAAACTGAGGACCCTTTTAAGCATGTAAACACATTTCTCGTCTCCATTATTTTTTTACTAATGATTTTAAAAAAATTTGGGTAATGATGGACAACTCCTGAAACTTGTTGGTGCAGCTTGTATACACAATAACTCATCAGAGCCATCTGTGCCCTCTACCTCTCATGGTGCAACCCATCATTTGGAACTACGATCACTCTCTTCGACTGTACCCAACTCCTCATACGGTATTCATAAATCTTCTTATTGTAGATTTAAGTCCACTCCAAAAATTTCTTAGAATAAAGAGTTACCTGTTGTTTTAAAACAGATAGTATTAGGTGACAAGAGTGAGCAAGCGGTATGCAGATTCGGGGGAACCACATGTTTCAATCCAGGCTCCTTCTCAACTGATAGCACCTTTGTAGCTTATCGACCTTCGAATCAAAAAGTCGAACGCTCTGCTTTGTGATTCTCCTTTAACATTCCATGAAGATCAATTAGCAGACAAGTCTGAGCTTAAAAGTACTTCGTATCCTATTCTTTGCTTCTCTGTTGTACTCTTATTACAGTACCCCTTATAGGATGTCGTTAATGTAACCCAAAAGTTATTCATAAATTCAGTTCAATCCGGACGAGTATGTGCTATTATATCAGTGTATCTAAATTGTCAAAACAAAGTATATCCAGGACGAAAATGCATAAATTTAAATGTAAAACTGCCATTACAACAAGGTCGAGAATACACATCCATTTAAAGTTTCATTTAGACAAAAACTGTGAAGCTGTTTGTGTTGACAAAACACAACAACAATTGTACGAAATCAAGACAGCTTTCTGGAGAGGTTAACTAAACCACTTCCAACGCACTTGAGTATAACAGTCCCTGTCAATGGATCAGGTTTGATTGTAAACTGAATTCCCATAAACTCTTGTATGTTCCTCAACGTCTCCACACCATAAGGAGATAACGTTCCCACTCGAACCTTTGACAAGTCTGGTTCGCATGACGCACACAGTATAAATAGCAACCCCTGTAGAATCCAGAGAATTAACAACACGCAGTTAAAATCATTATTTTAAAAGCAATCCATTTGGGTGTCTATGGTAATGCTTAGAATTTTAAAACGTACCTGGTGGGTTGAATCGACAACTCCACCTTTCTCAATCTCATGAAGAAGCCATGAAGCTATTTCAGCGCCTGTGTCTTCTGCTGGCAATCTCTCTTTCTTCTCTACATCAAGCTCAGTTTCGTCTGTTCTTAAGCAAGACACTGTTGTATCTGCAGACATGTAACACCCTGTAGTTGTTTCTGCTACCAATGAGATCCCATATCCCGGAGATCTGCAATAACGTATTTATCAAAACGATTCAGCTCTTATCAATCAAGTATCTCTCGTTTTTTGTTTTTTGAGTTAATATCTTCTTACTTTCCAGCCTGAGAGCCAGCTCTGTGATCTAGGGTAATGTGAACATCAGGCAGGAGATTGTTAAAGATTCCACGAGCTGCGAATCTCATGGAATGTTCAAAGTCAGTAGTCACTCTTGTAGAGAAAGTGCTACCACGTATCCTCTTCACCATTCCTTCTTCTACCCAATGAACCGCCTGAAGCAAGCACCGATATAACAGATAAGAAATCTTTATGAAGTGTGCAGTGAGGAAGAAAAAAAAAAAAAGGAAATTAACAAGTACATACAGTTAGAGTCTTAACAGTTGGAACTGTTAAGAGAACTTCTCCACCCCCATCTGGAGCTACTCCACGGGCTTCGATTTTAAGGTCTAAACCCTCTTCAGGGACTCCAAAACGCTTTAAGATTTGCAACGTAGTGGAACGGAATGTGTCAACGCTCGGGTCTCTTGGATCATTTGTAATTCCTACAAAAGTTAAATATAATTGCTCCCTCAGATCATATAACAAAATCCCATTTGCTTGCTTTTTAAAACTGTAACCTTTCAGTTTTTCAAATATAATGTAATGAATGACTCAAGCCTACAGCCCAAACTTCATATGGTCAAAACCAAGTACAGTGATCCATATATAGCACCTAAGAACATTCATATTTTTCTCATATACCCTAACTACTCTAAAGCTTCTATCTTCTTCAAGCTCACAGCGAAGAGCAAAATTAACAATAAGTCAGGTACTGAAGATGCATAATTTGGAGAAGGAAACTAGTTGGTTACCTCTGAGCCTAATAGAAAGGGGCTTCTTGCCAAATAATGCTAACACAACCAATGGCTCCAGATAATAGCCAATGGATCGACTCAGGGCACAGTTATGAACCAAGTTCTTCCCTCCCATTATAATTCCAGGCTTGTACTTTAACTGAGTACCTGCCAAATAGATATTGCAACAGAACCAATCAAATTTATATAAAAAGAACCCAAATTGATACAAATCTGTAGTCCAATCATATAAGCTTGAGCTCAAAAGAAAAGGTGAAACACACTTACCGGTCTCGTTAACCTCAACGACGGCTTCATCGGTGACAGTTTCGATGAGGCGGAGAAGAGAAATCTCGTGGGGACGGAGACCAGGAATCATATCGTCGGAACGAATCTCATCGATTGTGATACGTGTTGATGAAAGTGTTGAAAGAAGCAGCCTTTGCCTGAAGCTTTGGCTTCCCTTCATCTTCTTTGTCTTGCCCATTTTTTTTTTTCCTCTGGCCTTCTCTCTCTCTCTCTCTCTCTCTCTCGAATCTATCCCTTTCAGACGATTTCTTAAACCCTAAATCCCAACCACGATGACCTTCTTCTCACCAAATTCACACTTATGAGGCTTATTTTTATTTTTTCGTTTGGGCTTTACTGATTCAGGCCTTAGGCCCATAAATGTTTTTTCCCCTCTACTTCTGTTCCTACATTCAGGTTAAGTTCTAATATAACGGAAAGAAAAAATATTAGAACAATCACTCTCACTCTCTATGTATAGAAATTTTACTATATAACAAATGTTTTCATTTCAACGAATAAAATAGTTGAAAATTTACTGTTTTGTGTTCACCAATAAAACTTTAAACATTAAATTATGAAAAATACTCTAAATACCACTAAATTAAGGTTTTGTTCCAAAAATTTCATCATTAACTTTTTAAAAAATATCACTACAAAAGTTTTGGTCCAACACGAAAAAATTAGTGTTTAAGGATTTATAATTTTAAAAATTAGGTTTTTTAATACTTTGAGTTTAAAATTTACTTTTTAGGATTTATGATTTAGTTTTGAAGGTTTAAAGTTTAGTTTTAGTTTGTGGTATTTTTAGAGAAAATACTTTTTAGTGGTAACTAAAGTAATAATAGTATTTTTGGAAGGAAAAAAAAAAACTAATTTAGTGGTATTTATGATAATTTCCTTGAATACTAACCCAAAATCAAATACTTAAAAGTTTTTATAAGAAAAAAAAAAACTCAAAGATTTTAGTGATTGCCCACCAAATTCTCCCTGTAGATTTTATGCTATCTCCAAAAAGTAGTCACCAATAAAATGACGACAGCCACAATTAAACTTTAGTGCAATCTAAGTATTTATGATTTGAACAGAATTATAGTGTTGGGCCATCCCATTTGTTAAATGTTCTTACGAACATATACATCTCTCATTTTACGCAGATACATGTGTGTTTCAAAATGCTTTAATGTAGCAATTACATTCATCATTTAATTAACAGTCATCTAACTAGCCTTATTATTTGTAAAGTTAATTACAATATACCAATTTAACAATAGTATTGTAAACGTTCCAAACAAAATTCCACTACCGTAAGCAAGGTTCTATTTTGCAAATCAAAAGATTTGGCACAAAAGAAAACAAGAAAACATGGGTGTGACTGATTACCAAACACAAAATATACCAAAGACATTAGCTTTTTTCTTTCTTTTAGGAAAAAAAAAACAAACAAAAGCGATGTCTCGTCAAACAAAAGAGAAAAAGACATTAATTACAACCTCTTAAATTGCGATTAAACCCGTATAATTCGATTGTACGGACAATTAGATCTAAAACGCATAGTTTTGTCCGTACAACTCACTATCCAACTCAAGTCTTCTTGCTTTCCACTTTCATTTTGCATCTTGGTCCTTTAGTTTACCATTTCATCTTACATATATGCACCACTTCAGTTAGCTCAAATTACAACCTCAAATTTACTATCAATCTTGAGGTTTTGATGTAACTAAAGCTATTTCTAACGAGAATAATACAATGACAATTGGATAGACGTGAAACACTAGCATCCATTGAATATGATTGTTAAATAAAAAATATTTCCGAGTAAACATATTTAAAAAGCTGACATGGAAATTGTAACATGATTTTAAATTGTTCTACTTGTTTGAATGCTACTTGCAGGTGCGTGTTTGTAAGGTGTGTATTTGATCCTTGCTATTTTTATTCTCAAAACTAAATTTTGAATTAGAAAATAAGTTGTAACCACATACAAAAATATATTTATAACAATGAAAGCTGCTTTTCTTTTCATCTTTTGTTGTATGCCTAGTCTCATGAATCGGTGCCTTCTGAATCCTTATTTATTTGTTGTCGGCCACCTTTCTTTCTTATCCTCTTTGGTTTTGTTACGGAACATCTTGAATCATTGAATACATCGTAATTTACTTACAACTTATTACAAGCTTGATTTCTATCAATCAGTACTTATATAACGTTCTAAACTAGTTTTCACATAAAATGTATGTTGCATTGAAAATCTCAAAGGACAATAATATGCAAAGAAAAGAGCACCGCAATTTAAAGAGGATTATTTAGAAATCCTTAGTTTTGCATAGTTAGATCACTGATATTAAAATCTTTACCAAAATTTTATGTTACCCGTTTGGATTTCTCGTTCGGTGACAGAGGATAATGCAAAGTATTATATACTATCTTCCATGACAGCCATGCACCACCTGTGTCCGCGTTCCCGAAGGCATCCCTCTCTTTCAAGAGGATTCACGGCATGTCAAGCCCTGGTAAGGTTCTTCGCTTTGCATCGAATTAAACCACATGCTCCACCGCTTGTGCGGGCCCCCGTCCACTACAAGAAAACATGTAATTGGTTACTGCAATTTGCGACTAAAAACACAGTCGCTAAATTTAGCGACTGATTTGCGATTGTTTAGCTACTGAATGCCTACTAAAATAAATCAGTCGCCTAGTAGACGCTAATTGGAGACTGATGCATATTGTCGTAGTGTAGTCGCCAATTTACGACTAATTTAGAGACCAGTTTGACAGTCGCTAAAAGATTGCGACTAAAGAGCTACTATTTAGCGACTGCTTTAATAAATTTGGGCCTTAACAAAATTTGGGCCGTGACAAAAAATCGAAAACCCATTAATTTCGTGACAAAACACGAAAACCCTAATCTTTTCTCATTTCTTCTTCTTCTTCTTCTTCTTCTTCTTCTTCTTCGAGACGAAACGGCGAAACCTCACAAACCCTAGATCTAAATTTCCCTCACTCGACGAAACCGTAAACCCTTGATGGCTGGACAAAAGAAAAGAGGCGTAGGAAGAAGAAACACCTCTAATCGAACCTCTGGAACCTCACAAACGGCGAATCACAGACCCGACAATCTTCCTCCCCAGTATACCTTCACGCCGGCGAACCATCGAGTTCCAGAGACTGATTCTCAGGGAACTCCTGTCCCAAACCTCCAGGCTCCAGCGAGACCTACACCTTCTTACCGAGACTATCCACCTCCAACCAATCTGTTCCAGCACTCGAGGACCTTTCCCGGAACATCCCCTTCCGGCGAAGATCCAACCAGGCGTCCTTTTCCTCAACCTCTGGCCTCCGCGACGAATCCACCAGAATTCTCGAGTCAACTTCGAGAGTCTCCTCAACCGTCAGTCTCGAATCGTCATAGACAGTCTCCTCAAGTCTCGAATCTACCACGAGAGTCTCCTCTACCTCGACAGTCTCATCGACCACCCCCTTCTCAACCTGGTCAACCTCGAGCAGCTTCTGCATCGCTTCACAGTTCTCAAGCGCAAAACTCACATGAGGAAGAAGCTAATTCGGAGGATGATGGTGCAAGAGAAGCAAATCTCCCAGCTGATGTACTCGCTTCTTTACATGACATGCTTGTCCAACCAGGCCGTGAGAAGTATACCACTGTCCTCTCTCCCTCATTAGAGCGTGGAACCACTTGGTAAGAATTTGGATTAGAATTTTGAATTTTGGATTAGAATTTGATTGTGTTTGTTTGTTTGGATTAGAATTTGATTGTGTTTGTTTGTTTGTGACTAGAATTTGGATTAGAATTCATAGAATCATAGTACTATGAGAATTAAATTTTGTGACTAGAATTTGATTGTGTTTGTTTGTGACTAGAATTTGGATTAGAATTTATTTTTGATCAATCATTTACGCCGGTTTACTTGGATTGATCGATTTGTTTGTGTTTGATTAGAATTTAACTACTGATTTGTTTTTGTTTGAAGGTTTGGACATGACAAGTCATCACTTACCCGACAGATTACAAAAGTGTTTACAAACAAGTTTGATGGTCCATTTTACAGTTGGGGTTGTGTTCCGAATTCAAGAAGAGAAGGTTACTTCTTGGAATTCGCGGTAAACTTCTACTCCTTTCAATTTGATTTCTGTATTTATAGCTTTTTGTCTTGGTTTTTTTTATCACTAACACTAGTCTTTTTTTGTAGAAAACACACACCTGGGATCCCTCTCTAACCGGTGTGGTTCAAGTAAAGTTCTATAGGATTTGTCAAAACCGTATGAAAGACATGGTTTCCAAGGCAGCAGCTCAGCGACAGGAAGTGAAACCGAGGTGGATTGAGAGAACTCTTTGGAAAGAAATGTGTGACTATTGGGACACCGAAGAAGCCATGGCAAAGAGTGCAACCACTTCAGCAGCTCGAATGTCTGACCGTAATGGTCTTGGCCCTCACAAACATGTATCAGGGCCGAAGTCTTACTTACAAATCGAACAAGAGATGGTGAGTTACATCATAACCTTTTCATTGTTTAATTACTTGACATCAACTGGTTCCTAACCTTTTCATTGTCTAACATTCCAGGAAGTAGAATTGGGAAGGCCGCCAACTATTCCTGAAGTTTTTCTCAGGACTCATACTAAAAAAGATGGTACTTTTGTGGATAAGAAAGCGCAAGCAGTTCATGAGGCATATAAGAAAAGAAGGGAAGCTAAGTTGGCTGCTCAGGATAATGATGAGTCTTCAGATGGTACTTCACGTCGATCAGAGCTATCTCACGAGGAGGATGATGAACTCTTTCTTCAGGTAATTTGCTTCTTTCTAATAAGCTATTAAGTTTTTCATTGTTAAGTAATTATAATAACTCTTTCTCTCTGTTTTGTGTATGGAGTCTACTTACGTCAATGATAGAGGAACATACTTTGGAGTTGGAAGCCTAGGAAGTTACATCAACGGGAAGCGGAAGTACCCTGGAAGCTCTTCTACTTTCACAACCCTACAACAACAGCTTGAAGACGCTAACCGCAAGATAGAGGAACAAGCAGCTCTACAAGCACAGCGTGACGCAGAGGCTTCACGGGTTGCAGCTGAGGCTTTGCGGGTTGCATCTGAGCAACAAGCAGAGATCTCACGCTTGGTGAGTTTTCTCAAGACCAACCCGAACTATGTCGCCTTCCTTGAGTCTCAAACCAATGACCCAAACCCTGATGATTTTCAAAGTTAGGTTCCTTCATGTAATATTTGCAATACTCTTGGATATTTAGATGTTTTTTGGACCTTTTGCAACTTTTGTAAAAACATGGTACTTATGTCGTTGTTTAATTTCATGTTTGTTATGTTTTAGTACATGTTTTCTTAATCAGTTTTGGTATTACAAAATCAAATAATGCATTTTTAGCATAATTTTTTAAAAAACATGATAATTAAACAGTCGCAAAAGAGTCACCAAAACGTAAACAAAACAGAACTCAAACAGTCGCAAATTAGTAACCATATCAGTCGCTAAAGCGTTGCAATTCAGTCGCAACTTTAGCGACTGTTTGGCGAGGGAAGAGCGACCCCAATTAACAGTCGCCAATTAGTAGCTCCATAGCGACTTTTTAGCGACTGATTTTTTTAGCGACGCACTGTTTAGCGACTACGTATGTCAGTCGCCAAGCAGTCGTGACTAAGTAGTTAGCGACTGTATAGTTACTGTTTTTGCAGTCGGTAAATCCATGTTTTCTTGTAGTGGTCAATTCCTTTGAGTTTCATTCTTGCGAACGTACTCTCCAGGCGGGATACTTAACGCGTTAGCTACAGCACTGCACGGTCGATACGTGCAGCGCCTAGTATCCATCGTTTACGGCTAGGACTACTGGGGTGTTCATCCAATTTTGTCCATATATGAGAGTGTTTACTAATTAAATGTTTGTGGTATACTTGTGTTTACAGTTTACTAATTAAAAAACATGAATATATATAAGAGTGTTTGCCAAAAAAACAAATATCCTCTATTTAATAAAACAGAAGTACACGACTTCAAATTGGTAGATCATATAATATTAATATTGGTTATAACTAAGATTAATTATTTGATAGATTATATAGATTAATTATTTGATATGTTATATAGATTTAGGATTATGATCTTATTAAAAAGATATTCCAAAGAATAAAATAAAATCTCAAAGAATATTTAACTAACCATATATAGACAAAAAAAAAATCTCATTATTAATAGAAATTAATCACTTTTTCGTAGATTACAAGTAAATTTTCATAAGTCATATTAAGTATATGATTTCATGTCATAGTATTTCCATCAAAAAAACCTTTTAAAACAAATAAAATAATTATATATACAATATTTTAAATAAAAATTACCAAAATAAACAAAATGAAGGAATTTCAACCCATGTTCTAGCACGGATCATATTCTAGTATATATATATAAGAGTAATTTTTCCATTTTGCAAATACTAATTACAATCAGTTGGAATACACGATAAATTATAATCCTCTTATACATATAATTTAAATATCGATTAAATATCCAAGAAATTTATACATCATACATAAATTTGTAAATCAGTTGGAGTACACGATACGAACCATGTATATATATCTTCTTCTTGTTCTTCATTTTAAAAGGATTATATCCCTATTATAAATTTCACAACTCACGCATGAGCTAAATCGTGCAAGATTGTGAAGTGGATTCTCAAGAAATTAGTAAGTGGTGTATCCAATCCAATCCATAACACATTAACACGTGACATACAAATATGGCAAATAACTTGGGATCTACGAGACTCACGTGGGAATATATCATACATGTTTACCGTACGAATTTGCATGAGATCATATATCCTTTGTTTTAATTGGATGGTCGAGAGAAACAGTAAAGTGATATGATATCATATCTCTCTCTTTTATTATAATTAAATTGTCTCTCAAAGAGATAATAAAGAATATTATGAAACGATAAAAATTCCTTCAGGTTGTACACCATTTAGCATATATTTGTGGCTACGTACGTTGCGTTCGGTCCTTTCACCCCACTTCCGATAATTCCTCCAATAGGATCCGTCAATCTCACCGCGATTGGTACGGTGGCCCCAAAGCGCTCAGACCATAAGGCTCCTTCGACCTTACCTAGAATTTTCTGTTTTTCTTTTTCTCTTAACCTAATTGGTTTCTTAATTAAAGACAATGTATCTGTAATGTTTTTATAACTTTACAACTATGTATGTACACTAAGTTTTCACCCGTGATACACTGCAAGACTAAATTATAGATTAATATATTTTAAATAATAATTTTTAATTTATTTAGTTTTCAAATTTCCAATTAATTAAATTTTATCTAATTAAAATAAAAATTTTGTTTAGAATGTTTTTTCTTCTTCTTACGTTTTATATATTTTATAACCTAATTACATGAAATTTGTTATTAGATAGAATATAAAATTTTGTCATATTGGAGGTTCGAACTCGGGTATGGAGAGGTCAACAGTACAGAATTTACCATCTGTGCTACTGAAATTTTATGTAATTACTTGTAAAAACAAACTATTTATCTAGTTTACCCAGGTCAGGTGACCCACCTACTTCCTTAGTAGGTCCGCCCCTGGGTATGTTAGTGTATATTTTTATGTGTATACAATTTTTTTTTAAGAATATTAAGAATGTGTTGTAGTATGTGTAATATTTTGTAGTTCATATACTAAATAATTTATAAGTTAATTTTCCAAACTATGACTACAAATCTATAGTATATGAAATAAACTAATAGTTTTAGGATTGGTTATATAGTCCAAACCCGTCATGTTAGGTGGATCACGCAACATGTTCAAAGATTTTTAATCCGCAAAAAAGGCTACAAATCACTTTTTATCAAATCAGTTTTTCAAATTTTTAAAGAACAATACCTCTTCACTCACCTTCTTATAAAATAAGGAAATAAAATCTGTATACATTTACAATTATGTTTGTTACTTTTTAAAACACTTAGTTTTTATAAAAAAAAATCAAATATAAATAGAGTTAATTTTTTTATTAAATTAGTTATTTAATACTAATGGCATGCATGTAAATAAGTGCCAACTTGAGGATTTATTTTATAAATGTCTCTAAAAATGTATATATAGACTAGGTTTTCACCCGCGGTACACCGCAGACTAAATTATAAATTAATGTATTTTAAATAATAATTTTTAATTTATTTAGTTTTTAAATTCCCAATTAATTAAATTTTATCTAATTAATTTATAATTTTGTTTAGAATATTTTTTCTTCTTCTTACATTTTATACAGTTTATAACCTAATTACATTAAATTTGTTATTAGATAGAATATAAAATTTTAAAACACTTAGTTTTGTTTTCTATAATTAAACAGAGGTATATGCCTATATGGTATATTAGTGTATATTTTTATGTGTATACAATATTTGTTTTTTTTTGGAATGTTAAGAATGTGTTGTAGTATGTGTAATATGTTGTAGTTCATATACTAAATAATTTATAAGTTAATTTTCTAAACTATGACTAAAAATCTATAGTATATGAAATAAACTAATATTTTTAGTGTTGGTTCTATAGTCCAAGCCCGCCATGCTAGGCGGATCACGCAACATGTTCAAAGATTTTTAATCCGCAAAAACTCATCATACGAAATCCGTGAAAGTAAAATATAGTATGTGAGGCTAAAAGTCACTTTTATCAAATCAGTTTTTCAAATTTTTAAAAAACAATACCTCTTCAAATTTATAAAATACAGATTTTATAAAATAAAAAAATAAAATCTGTATACATTTACAATTATGTTTGTTACCTTTTAAAACACTTAGTTTCTATAAAAAAAAACCAAATATAAGTAGAGTTAATTTGAAAAAAAAACCAAATATAAATAGAGTTAATTTATTATTAAATTAATTATTTATTACCAATGGCATACCTATAAATAAGTGTCAACTTTAGAATTTATTTTATAAATGTTTTTAAAAATGTATATATAAATTATTTGATTAATAAATTAAAAATTTTATTCTCACTAACCTAGACGTAGTTGGTCACCTCATTTGGCACATGTGGCATCCTCCCATTTGTTGAATTTGCTACGCTGAAATAGACAACACGAAATGGAAAAATTCCATCCAAAAGAAGAAAAATTCTCTCCAATCTTCGTTGCTTTTTATTTCCACCTTTTGTATTAATAATAAGTAGTTAAATAATAATAAGTAGTTAAATAAAAGAAAATAAAAGAAAAAATGTTTTAAAACTTTTAAATTTTTGTTTCCCCTCTTTCTCTTCCTTTATTTTTCTGCCACCGGATTTGGCATCCACTCCCACTTATAAAAAACAAATACTTAAAATTTGATGTCACAAATATATAAGAAATGTGAAACTATTTTTGATATTTTCTAATAAAAACTCAAAAATTAATTTTTTGATTTTGAATTTTACATACTAATTAATATTTACTTTTAAAAGAGCATGGTTAGTATTTAGAAATATATCAGTGTCTTGAATCACATATTCGAAGTTGGAAGTGGCTAATATTGGATTAATTTAACTAAAGAAAGACTTAATTTTGATATTTTCTCGACAACACAAAAGTTTGAAACTATTTTGTTTGATGGAATAGAGAAAAATGAATATTATGATAATGATTTATTTTTTTAATAAAAATTATTTTGATGTATACTTGTTGTAAAAAAATTAAATAGTTACGTTTTATTTTTTAGTTGAATGGTATTGTAAAGTTGTTTATTATTTTTAATATGATGTGATATATAGTATTTTATTATATGCTTTTAACATGAATCCGTTTTCTAAAAAAAATATGTCGCTTTTTCGTTTTAAAATGTTTCACCTCCATATATTCGTTTCATGCAGTCTAGTAAGAAAGGAAACAAAATTGGCTATGAATTATTCAGAGAAATAATAAAAAAAAGAAGTATGAAAAATGTTTAGTGCAAGTAGTGGGGACAGCGGTATAGCTTTATTCTGGAAAGAGGTCTTCGACCACTGTTGACCATCACCATCGAAAAGGTCATGGACTCACGGTGCCCATAAGTTCAATGAAAGTATGAAACATGCATAGTGTAAATCATAATTAAAAAATAATGTGTCGTTAAAAAAATAATGTGTCAGTTTTTTTCCGATAATTATACAATTTCTTCGCAAATTGTTATCTAGTTTCTCATTTATTTTTTCTAACGTAAATTAATGTATTCACAAAGAATTTAACCTATATAATCTATGCGTCCATCTAATTTTTATAAAATATCAAAATATTATCATAATTAATACATATGCTAATTAAATTTAATAGTATATAATTGACATATATACTGATGTTAAAGTTTTATAGCCTGAATTTTATAGTTTTGTTTTTTTACGCTTTAAACATGATATTATGACAATAAGTAATCCAATATATACATTAGAGGTGATAAAGGCTCGGATCTTCCCATTCATAAAAAAAGTTGTACATTCTATTTTATCATTATCTTAGATAAAATCATCAATGAAAAAGAACTACTTATTTACAAAGATTATTACTATTTGTGCAGAAATTTTAGGTATTATATAAAGCGCGCGAGAAATAAATAAACATATACTACGAAAAAATTAATATTTCGGGTGGTGTCTTTTGTGGATTTTCCAGTGTTTGGGTCACTGTGGAGGTGTTTTGTTTTCCAAAAAACCATTAGACGCTGAAATCATTACAACTAAAGTTAACGAGCAAACAAATAAGGTATTGTGAGGTTGTTTTTAGTTATAAGAGTTTTATTGTTTTAGAATACTTAAGTGATTCTAATGTCCGGAAAATAAATCCTGTTTAAAAGATATTTTGATCCTCTTTATGATGTATCTAATGAAATATATATACAGTATACATTATCAAATTTATTGACTCATGTGGGGAGTTAATCATTCACTCCTCAATCTTCTACATAAAATACATTTGGATTACATAAAATTTAGACTAAATGCATGCAACGATGAGTTCTATTAATATTAGCATTTCATAAACCCATTCGGTAGTTATGCAAATATTTGACGTTCCCGTGATCTATCTTGCTGCTTCGTTCTCGTTCGAAAGTTATGCAAATGTAGTTACATCGCGGTGAAAATTTTAATAACCGAAAGAAAAATTAGCACCCAAATTAAAATTCATCAAGGAGAAAGTACCAACTAATAATACCTATGACATTTGAAAATAAAGTATTACAATATATTAATAGTAATAGTATATTATGATAAAAATCTACGTATATATGCTCTTTTTTACTAGATATTTATATTAAATGTACATTTTATCGTTTGATTTTTTTTTTTTTAACAATTAAAAATGTAATAGCCGAGGCCACCAGAATATTAAGGTGTCTATATTCCTCTCTTTAAAAAATTGTTTTAAAATTTACGGAAAGTTGGAACTTCACGTTTCATTGGCCTCCACTAGTTCTGGAATTTTATCCTAGCCTATGGCCTAACCTCCTTATTTGTTTATAGTTTCATACGCCACAGCCACACTTGTAGATTCACGCACCCCTTGTCGAAAAAGACAAACCTCTGATTAATTACTATATTTGGTTCGATAGAATTTCGTTACAAAACTTTCTTCTGATTAAATTTCAGTTAGAGTATTTAATTCTGAACTAGTGCTGAAGTCGGTGGATATCTATAGAATTTTATAGGACAAGAGAATCCCAAGTAAATAAATATTTTCAAGAATACTGTTGACTAGAATAATTAAAGAGAATTGATAAATAATTAGGGTATATCATTAACAGATGAATTGTTATTTAAAATGATAATGAATTTGCCATTCTTAAAGTGTTTTCATTTTAAATGTCCTAAACAAGAGTCAACTAGCTAGGAATCGAACCATGCATTATATTGGTTGGAAACAAGTAAACCGCATTATAAACAGTACAGAAACGACGTTTGTATAAATGGGCGGCACTAAAATAATGCGTATCGTTTTAAAATAGTTTCTATCACATTATTTTTGGGTTAGAACTCCTATTTTTGAAAAGATTTACGTATCCAGCCATGCATAACGAGGAAAGTGTGCCCATTCGTCATTCCCATTTTCTCATCTGCCATGTACCTTTTTATATATTATATTATGTTTATGTTCGATGTTAATTATATTTACGTAGGTCTACATATCATATCAAATCTAAATATTGTTAGAAATAGTTGGTATAGTTTTCGTCTACGATATGGTTGTCGGTTAAATGGCTTTTCTAAAATTTTGTTTACATAGATTTTGTTATTTTTGTTTTATGACATTGATTTTCATATGCATATGTAATATCTAACTCGCTATACTAAATTCTAGGGAGTCAACTTCATATTTTACATACAGTTAAAATGATTATTACAAAATTTTAAATACTAAAATCAGCCAAATATCAACACGATTATTTAAACCACAATTCGCAATACAAAATTTTGATTTGATAAATTCGTTTTGTTGTGATATGGAGTGTAACACTTTAATACGTACTATTTTTTTTGTTGTTGCTAATTTAGTATAGTTAAGCTAAGTCTAGTATTTAAATGTGATCGTACGAACGCGTTAAATTGCATCAAGGAAAAAAAAAGTTAGGCCCGAAGTACCAAAAACTTAGATTTTTATTTTTAGTTTTTGATAAACATGGTGAAAAAAAAAAGTTTTGATGAAAAAAAACTAATTGAAATTGAATGGTGTTCCTTTGGTTTAATTATAGGTAAAGACAAAACGCATCCATGTCTAGCTTTATGCCTTTACCTTCTGTTCATGTGTGGCGACGCGCTCTCTCTCTCTCTCTCTACGCCCTAAAAGCTCTCTTGATCATGCAACTTTCTATATATATTACTACTAAATTCTATAGTCACCTCTTTTTGGTTTCGACGTTCATATTATAAATACCAAGAAAGGGATCAACATCGAGACCTTTTTGTTTAATTACTATTAATTGTTTATATTCTGATGAACGACGCTACGTATATGAGCATCTTCTGCACATTCGTAGAGAGAGAAAAAGAGAGACAAAAGGACCCAACATGCAAACAACAAGACACGAGCTTTCGGTTGCTTTCCACTTTCGTGATTCTTCTCTTGGGTAAGCTTACTTTTTAATTACTATTTTAATCTTTCCTATTTCTCTAATCAGCTATTATTAATTACAATAAACTCAAAAACTACTTTTGTTACTATTTCATCTCAATATAGTTTTTGTTTTCGATCATAATTGTATCTCGACTGAAAACAAAACATTGTATCTCGACTGTACGTGGGTTTTAAAAAATTGAAATGCATTCATATTGTAGTTTAGTTTGTTTACAAATAGTTTTTATTACGAATATGTTCGTAGATGTTATATAAGTTCGTGTGTCCATATGTGCATTAACATAACTTATAACGGAAAACGAACTTATATATAATACCCTGAATTATACAAATCGAATGGGCATATGTTTGTTTGTTCCCATTTTCTTTTCGGTTCTTTAACTAGTTACTTTTATTTTTGGAACGCACGAACATGTTTATGTGCAAACTTACATGGATATCCTTAATTCCTTATGTGCATTAACTAGTTAATTTTAACATGTTTCTTAGCAACTTAATATAAAAGGAATCAATTATCTTATTAAACCATTTCTAACAGCATTTTGGTGATTTCTGTGCTATATTGTCTGAGAATAAATTCCATAAACATACATTTAAATCGGTTTCTAAACCATATGTTACATCATATATATGATGCTACGTATATATCTATAAGGAGGGAACTTCTATATTGTATATATGGGGTGAAAGTATATTCCACGTATATATATAACAAAATAATAGAAACAATACATATAGATAAATAGGAATCTAAATCTATCGAATAAACCCCTTATGCTATATATTATCTATATGTTTTAGGTATTTTCATCTCTGTCATTTTATAACTTATTAGTATTTTATTGTTCTTCAAATTGATTCCGTGCATAAAAATTTTCGAATTTTACACACACTTGCGTAGTCAGGCCTAGACGTTTTCATCACACACATTTACACATAGAGCTATATTATTAAAATAGAAAGTTTTAAAATAAGAAAGATTTCCTAATGTTGTGGCTGTAAGTGGAGCTAAAATCGGATCATAAAACCATGCTATAATATCTCTGAAAGTTTAAGCAACTAAATACATAAAATTTTGAAACTGAACTAATATTGGAAATCAACCAAACGAGGTTATATCAGCGTTTTATGTAGGTTAGTACATTTTCTAAGTGATAAATTGAACGTGAAATAATTGTGTACACTAATTAAATAATGATCCATATATAGCCTTAGGGGGTGTTATTGGATGGGTGATTTCTAAATTCATATGGAATTGTAAATTCTAGAAATCAAAACACATGGATTTTGAAAAAACATGTTTTATCCTTGGATTTGAATCCTTCTATTTTACACTTTCAAATCCATACAAATCCATTTAAAACATAATGTGGATTTTGAAATCCAAAAACAAATCATTAAATGAATAACATGAGATTTTAACAAGTATTTGTAAATCATAGAACGAATAACACATTATTTTGATAAGTATTTTAAAATCAATGATTGAATAACACATAATTTTTGTCTGGATTTCCAAATCCATTAAAATCATAGAACCAATAATCCCTTCTTAGAGAATTCAATAGTTATTGATGATGTCATGATGAGTTTAGTGTTATATATGGATAAACCTTTAATTTTTGGTAAATTAATTGGTCCGTCCAATTGAATTTGGTCCTTTAAAAGGAGAAAAGTGATTCCTTTGCTTCCACCTTAAGCGATGTTTTGCCCACAATGAGTGTCTCTCGCTATCTTCCTTTAACCTAATTGGAAATGTTTGTGCTTTGTGGATGTCGTTGCCTTTGTGTTTTCTCCTTTTGGTAATTTTTGTTTCCAAATATATATTACTAATTAAGTATTAAAGAATTATTTCATAATACTTAAAATCATTTGTGAAGCATTTACAAAGTTTTAAAGGTTTACGGGAGGTTAGAAAAAACATAACGTGAATATTTTGGAATATTTGAATTTTTCTCTCTCTCTTTGAATTTTTTACAACTTTTATGATACCATTTTTCAAAATTATGAATAAATGATAATTGATGATATAAGTGTTAATCCTTATATAAATTATAAATAGTTGAAAACATGGTATTATAACGAATATATAATTCAATTGATAAATAAAAGCATACTGGTTTTTGAGTTTTTAGCTTACTTTTGGGTCCATTCCAATATATATGCCAATGTGTCAAAACACACATTTGATTTTGAAAGAATTTGGTAGTGGGTAATATCCAGAATACCATAAAATAAGGAGAAACTTGTTCGATTTGAATGTCCATTCCCACGAATTAATGATTTCATTTTGAGCATGAGAGTAGGTAGAATGTCGAAACATAAGTCATGAGACTCACCGACTCATGACCAAAATATTATCCACGATGAGCAGAAAATATGGCTTAAAACAAAGGGCAGGTGTTTAAATTGTTTGAACTTTGAATACATTTTGATTCACTTAATGAAGAAGAAAAAACAAAATATTTATATGTAAGAAAAAAAAAAGTGCATAATGGTATGGGTGATTATGAATTCATTACAAATGGGGATTAGACGTTGCGGGCCAATATTCTGGAGATATGATGCGATCATACCATTCAAAAAGAAACGAAAAAAACTTGTACATATATACTGATGAAACCAATTTATTTAGAACAATACCTGTAAGTACGTAGGGTACGCATTTGATATCTTTGGATACTTTTAGAACATTTTATCGTTTTCCGGATAGGACCAACAATGATCTCATCATCATCATCATTTTAATCAACATCATATATACGGATATGCATATATATCTATACGCACGTAAACATGCAACCACGTACACTTGAGAACAAAAGTTTATTCAGTCTTCGTGTCCCCATGCACACGTCTCTATCTCTCGGACCGTATCCTACTCCTACCACACCAACTTGTGATTTTCCCACTTCACATTGATACCAAAAAAAAACTTGTGATTTTCCCAAGTAAATCACAGACTAATTACGTACGGTTAATATAATTAAACAGCCATATATTTTAGACCAAAAGCACCTAGTAAACTTTATAATATCTAACTATGATGCTCGTGTAGTTTTACATTTCTTCAAATAAACTTTACAAAAAAAGTGTTCAAACTACGATTATATTTGATCACTTTCATAACTTTAATTACTTTCAAAATATATATGTTTTCTTTTTGTGGTCTGGTCACAAATAGTTTATTAGAATCGCTCTCCGGCCGCATCTTACTTATGCGCCAAAACGTTGATTGTAAACTAACATTGGTTAGGGTAACTGTTATTTTTTTTTTTAAATGTAACCAATGTAAATATGTAATCATTTTTAACAGTGCCATGCATTATTCAAATTTGACAACATGGTGTTTTCAAATATATTACTTTCATAAATAAATATGTAGTAAAGTAGAATATCAATTGGTGGATCCTTTTTTATCGATAATATGCACTGTGCCGATTTGAAACCGATTGATAAGTGTATGAGATGAGACTATCACAAACTATGTAAATTTTTCCTTCTTTACTTTTTAATATAGAAGATTTAACATAGCTATATTGAAGACGTCGACGTTATAGACTACAAATCATCTTACATAATTATTATTAAATTTGTAGGTTTACAAAAATATTCTTTGATGACAACTATTATGAGATGCTTTAGCATATATAAAGCTTCAAACGGCGTTGTTTTTGCTCAATAGTAGTCAGTAGTATAAAAATAAACCTACCACCCAAGTGGTAGAAAGGTAACTAACTTATAAAAAAACGAACATCCTAATAATGGCATCCAGCTTTCTTTGCATATTTTTGGAACATTCTCATCGTTTTAGCTCAAAAGAAAGATGAAAATTGTGACTTCCACAATGTGCCACGTTATTGGTTCAACAGGGAATAGATGCCATACGTCAACATTTTTCTTGACCTATATATGTACACTATAGTATTGTTTTTTAACATTGATTTCGTTTCATATCCGTTAGTTTTGTTTGGCGACACACGCGTTAGTTATAAGAACACAAGTGACTAAAATTACCCGTATCGTTTTTGTTTTTGCAAAGTTAGCGTAATATGCAGATTTTAGATTGTGGTGCGGGTGGTCCGGAAATAAATAATTTTAGAATTAAAAACCCTAGATAAACACGAAGAAAGTAAAATCAAATACTAACAACTAAACATTTATTTTCGAACATTATAACTAATTCTCAGGCAATACATATAAATTGCTGATTAAATTATATGATTACACTAGTAATGTTTTTTCTTTGTCAACAACTTCAAAATACATGCATTTAATTTAATACAGTTTCTTTTCTTTTCTTTTTTTGCATCAAATTCTTAATTAAAAAACAAATGTTACAATATTAAAGAACTTTTTTCATTGTTTTGAGAAATCAATACCATAAGATAATTGAAAAAAAAAAATCTGAAAGCAATGAAGAGAGTTTATGGAGGACCCCACAGTACATGGTTCCATAACGAAAGAAGTTCTCTCTATATATAAATCACCTCTTCACTCCCCTCTCCATGTCTCATTCTCATCCATCAAACTACAACTAAACATCTTCCCTAAACAACATATAACACACACTTTGAACTCTTGCTTTGAACTCTCTCAAACCTCCAGGTATGTTACATGTCCCATAAACGTGATCATCATCTCATTTTAAAAAGAGCTTAATTTCATCATTTTGTATTAACATTTCTGATTTTTTGTAATAATTTGTGCAGCAAAGCGAGGGAATAGTGTTGTCGGGAGGTTTGTGATTCCTTATCTGAGATGATGGCTTGTGGCTTAAGCAAGAGCCTTGGCTTGTCTTCTTCGTTGAAGAGACAGCAAGGCATAGTGACGATCCTTGGTGGCATTTCGTCGAACACTTCATCTGCACCTTCACTCAGGAGGACCTTCTCCGCCGATTTGTCATCCAAGACTTGGGTTTCCCAAAATGGGTTTTCTCCTATGAAGAGGATCTCTTCCTCTGAGAAGCTTCGTGTTCCCTCTTCTCCTCCCGACGATGACGAAGCAGAGGAAGTATCAAGATCCGGGGTTGATATCTGGGCACAGATTCAACAAGACAAGAACGCTAAGAAAGATGAAGAGACCGAACCGGATCAATCCGATGTCTGGAGTTCGATCTTGTCCGACAAGAAGAAGAATGAATCGAGCAACGACACGGTTCCTCCGCCGTACGTTCACCCTTTGATGAAACGTGCGAGTTCTTTGAGCGAGAAAAGCCTCGAGATTTGCACTGAGAGTCTCGGATCCGAGACGGGTTGCGAAGGCTTCTCTTCGTATGCATCCTCGGAGACTGGAGATGCTGAAATCGAGATTCAGGAGGAGACGAGTCTCGTTCTCAACGTGACGGAGACTAAGGTAGAAGAAGACATAACAGAGTCTTTGGTTGAAGTTGAAGCTGAGCAAGAATCACCAATCACGGTTCCGATTCACACACCTTGCATCGAGCTGCCACGAGGATCGTTTCCACCACCGATTCGTTCTCTTTCGAGCCAATCTGGTTCGTCTCTGCACATGAAAACTCGCCGCGACAATGGCCGATTGGTTCTTGAAGCTGTCTCTATGCCGACCCACAACAACTTCTCCGCGAAGCGCCAAGACGGACGCCTCCTCCTCACTTTTGCTGAAGTCAGCGACGAACCCATCGAGAAAGAGGATGAGACTGAATCGGAGGTTCAGTGGTTCGAAGAGGAAGAAGAAGAGAAAGAAGAAGAAGAAGATGAGGCACCAGTCGAGTTTGCCTACAAGCCCAACGGGATTCTCTATAAGTTAGCACAAAAGCCCATTCCTGTGACTGTTCATAGGTTGGCCCATAAGCCCATTGGGGTACCAAAGAGAAACGCAAGGTGGCCTGTGACTGATGAATTCAACACCAAATCGGATCTCTCGACACCGGTGGTTCACTCTCTGCCGCCGAGGCCAAGGGTGGCTCAGCTTGCTAGGTCAACAAAACCGCCGTCCACGGTGGACGACACTGTAGGAGCTGCTTGCTTCAACACATGTGACTACTCTTGGAAGTCCACTAACACTGAAGTTTTTGGCCCAAACACAAAAACCCAATTCCAAGCCCAAAACTTTGTCAACACAGCAATTGGTGTTGGACATGACGGTTGGATTAATGGCTGCAAGGAACGTAGGAGGTCACTCTTGTCCGTTGAGCCATTTTGCATTGCCACTTAGACCCGACCAAAAAGGGGGGTAATTTACAAAGAAGCATAAAGCATATGATATTATTATCTATATATGTGTATATGTAATCGAGTATGTGTATACTCGAATATATATGCATATTAACCCAATAATTGTTGTTGATCATGGTTTTTTTCTACTTTAATTTTTTTCCTCTATATATGTTTTACCACTAACCTTTTTGGTTTGTGGGGGTAAATAAAAGAAAAATAATTATATAAAGAAAATAAAGAATTAAGAGTAGGAGAGGGAAGAAAGTTTGAGGGGGTGAACATTATTAGAAGTATAATTTATTGTTTTTGATGAGGTTTGAGACCTCGTTAAAGTAAAGACATACATATTTATGAAAGAGTGTTGTGTTTTGTACAAATTTTTGTTGTTCCATACTGTCGCATATAAAAGACATGAACTCGATTTATTCATTCATGTTTCACTACATTAAAGTTGAAGTATGAACACATGAAGATAAAAAATTAGGGTTACCAGTTTGAACTTTTAAATGTTTACAAGTTGAGGAAAAAATCAGTTAACTCTTTTGAAATTGGTAATAGAAAAGTATGCTTATTTTATGGAGATGTTCATGAATGTAATGTCCAACGGTTTATGAGTTTGAACTTGGAAGCAAGAACAGTTCATGAGTTGGAAGCAAAGATCACATATTGGTTTCATTCTAGTTGAATTGTTGGGTACTTAAGGGGGTGCATACATACATTGGTTACACGATATTCATAAGCATCTGATATGTGAACCCCAAAAAAAAAGTATTTAATTATATTATGGGTAAAATCAATACATAATTCATATGTGGTAAGAGACATGAGATGATGCAGTATTTCTTAAATTACTAATAAAAATGACTATATTGTAAACTCGATTACGATAATTTCTTAATGCTTTATGACAGTTTTTTTCGGTGGTATCTTTTTTACTACAAATCAAATTTTTTTGTCATCGTCTCAATTTATTATTTATGTTGTTTCATCTTCTGAATTCATCGTCGAACAATTCTATCATGAGTAATTTCTTATGTCCCTATTAAATTTACTACATACAATATTTTCTCCTATATGCTTATAAACACATTCAATTGTACATAAAATCATATTGAACGACTATAATTGCATATTGCTAGAGATCTCCTGTAAACTTTGTTCTATTAATCTGGCATAAATATTAATAAATCATATTATCTAGGATTTGAACTCCAAATTTTTAGGTGTAAAAGTATTAATTAACTCTTGATAAACCTATTAATCAAATTTTATTAATTTTTTTAATTATGTAATTTACTTTTAAAAACCATATTTTGTCAAAGTGCTCCAATAAATATCTAAAAATTGATATTTTTCTTCTTAAAGAATAGTAATAATTATCTAGTTGACAGTTAATTTACATTCTCTGTCCCTAAATCCGAATCCACTTGTTTGACCCGAAAGACTCAGATCCAGACCCACAATTTAACCCATCCGAATACCCGACTGCAATTCCAGAATAGAGAGAGCCCAGAGAATCCTCCAATTTGGTTTCTTCCTTCTACTCTTTTTTTTTTTTTTGCCATCGTTGGAAGGAGAAGAAGAGAATCATAAGAAAACAGAGTCATGGGAGAGGTGAAATTAGAAGACGATGCTATTCTTAAATCTTTCCTCGCAGAGGTCGGTGAAGTTGAGAGAGACAACGAAGTCGTCAGGTTCCTTTCGAAACCCTTTTTTTTTTTTTTTTTTCCTTATCTCTCTAATTTAGCTTGTACCCTTTCAACTCTGTTCCTGATCCGACCTCGTGTTTATGCAATTCATAGTGGGCTAGGGTTTCTATGTTCTGTGATTACCTCTTAGGACGATCGTAACTTAGGGAACTGTATGAAACGGAATTAAACAGCTCTTTTGGATATGTTTCACTTTGACTATGCACTCATTAGAAAGTGGATCTTGTGATCAATTTGTCTCTTTTTTCACTGCCTTATTTCTGTAGATGCTTTTGCACATACCTTCAATATATAGTACTGATTGCTTATCATCTATGATCATATATATCTTCAAATTTTGAAACTTTGTAGGATACTCTCATGCTTCAAACTGAACCCGTTTGAGCATCTTAACTTATCTTTCGATTCTTCCACGGATGACGTTAAAAGACAGTACAGAAAGGTATTTTTTCTTCCTGCGAGTTTCACTTTTGGGGACATTTGTTTTTTTTTATTCATGGTTTATCGACTTGGTAGCAACAAAATCGTTGCCGAAATGATTACTACGCCACTGATTGAGAACACACTGGAGACTTTGTGACTGATCTGAACCTTTTTTTCCAGATATCTTTGATGGTTCACCCTGACAAATGCAAACATCCACAAGCACAGGAGGCTTTTGGAGGTTTCTATTCTTCAAATTTTGTTTTTCCATAATTTATTTATATATGCAGTTGTTTTTGTGTGAATTTACCATCTGGGTGTTGTATCAAGCATGAAATGCTTGGCACTCCTTAATAGATTTGATTAGTCTGGATGAACTCGTAATGTTTTATGATTTTTGATTAACTGAACAGCGTTGGCAAAAGCGCAACAACTACTGCTGAACGACCAAGAAAGAGGTTATATTCTCACCCAAGTCCATGCTGCGAAAGGTAAGATTTTGTAGTTTATCTTGGGTCCAACTCTCCAAGTATTACCTGTTTGATAAGTTTCTGGAGTTGTTAGGAACTCCTGTGGTTTTTCTGTCTTGTGAAACCTTCTTTCTTTCGACGGTGAAATGCAGAAGAGCTTAGGATGAAGAGAAAGAAACAGTTAAAGAAAGATACCGCTTCTAAAATAAAGTCCTTGGTTGATGAGGTAAGCTATTTATATTTATCTGAGATCCTCGATGTTTACCTTTTCTGTTTCTCCAACGTGCTTGGATACAGAGTCAAGCTGGCTCATTGTAACCAGTGATATCTATAGTATTATTTTTGAAACTGCATATTTCTCTATAAGACCCTAGCTTTTGTCAGAATCAGGCTTCTTCTGGAGGGAACTAACTGTTGTTTGCTTGTTCAGTGAGTATATAGTATCTGTTTCTTTCTGTCATGTTGCGATTTTCGCAAGAATTTTTCTTCGAGTTTCCAGATGAAGTTGTTGCCAGATGCATGTGTAACATAGTAGTACATTTTGAAAATATCTTGCTTAGCTGACATGATCTTGTTCGGTTTAATTTTTTTTTACTGGCTGGACTGGACGCTGTTACAATGTGATGCCAAATTGCTACTTAGACTGAAATAGAAAACCTTTTAGCCTGTTCCATGAAGTAAGACTTCTAAGCTACATAATTTCTAGCTCATGTTTGTCAAAGTTTATATGTCTTTCTTCTTTGCTGCTTTCGCTGATTTCTGTTATGTCACCGCTTGTTGTATTCTCATATATCTAAATCCTTAATATCTTGTGTTCCATTTTTCAATAGTCCAGATTCCTCTTAACTTGTAGTGCTACACAATTTTTATGTACACAGGGAAAGCATGAGCACATATTTGAGCAATCTGAAGAGTTTCAGAGGGAGCTTAAGTTAAAGGTCCGAGAGATATTAACAGACCAAGAGTGGCGTAGAAGAAAAATGGCGATGAGGGTATGTAGAGGTTTTAAGTTCCCCTTGCGTGATATTTTCTGCGTGAGAAGTGGCACAATCATTCATTCGTTTATTTGTGTTATTTTTCTTCTTGACATTTAGATATCAGAAGAAGAGGGAAGACTGAAGAAGGATGAAGCAGAACAAAAGGAGGTATGGAAGAAAAAGCGTGAGCATGAAGAACAGTGGGAAGGGACAAGAGAAAAAAGGGTATGTTCTTTTGTTGACCACTGATCCTAAATCATTACCTGCCTACAAACGCATTAGTTTAGTACCATTTTAGCTCACCTTTTGACCAAAACTCCTTGCACTTGTTTTTGGATTCGAAGGAGCAAGTCCTAGTTCCATCTGCTGCTCATATATCATAAGATCATATATGCAGTTGGTTTTTGTCCTTGAAGTTAGTTGACTAAAGTTTGGGTCTCCCTGTGCAGGTGTCAAGCTGGAGAGACTTTCAGAAATCAGGAAAAAAGGTAAGAGACGCTTTGTTAGCTATTGGTGGATTTTTTATTTCATTTGGGTCAAAAGTTTCAGTCTAAGCTTCTGTTATCTCATCAGGCCAAAAAAGGAGAGACTCGTCCTCCAAAGTTAAAGACAGAGGATCCGAATAAATCGTACGTCCAAAGGCCAGTCAAAAAAGGCTGATCTATGCCATTTTATAGCTGTTGTTGACATTGATAGATTGGTCGTCTCAAGGATGATCTCAGACTCTTTATGCTTGTGTCTGTGTTTCTCTGTGTACATCACCAACTTCTTTTGTCTTTCAAATACATCAGAAACATGGAAGAGATATCTCACACGCTTTTGACCTTTATAACTTTGTATTGCATCTCAGTCTAGATGATGATGATGTCTTTATTAGCCTTTAAAAAATTAACTTTGATCTTTTTATATATATTCAATGTGGTGTTCACCACAAGAGAGATCAAGAAAATAACATATCTCCTTCATTGATACATTTATAATGCTACAAACCCCAAGCCTTTGAGGTAAAAAGAGCTCTGCTATGTAACAGCACCAGCTCCAAAGAACAAAAAGAAAACAAAAAAATAAAAACAAATTACAAATTCTCCATCTCTTAATCTGTGTTCTCGTGTCGTGTGATATATATGTCACAACAGCTAAACAGGCAAGCGCTGCCTCCTAGTACCACTTAAACTGGTATATTTATTTCGAACATCGTTTCGCTTTGCCACTTCTTTCTTCATTTTCTGAAAGTGGCATCTGTTCCTCAACGGTTCAACCCATATCATAAAACCTCTTCGGTCCAAAACTTTCTTTTGTCACCCTGAAAATACATACCCAAAGCAAAACAAAATTGAGAAGCTGTTCACTTAAAGATCCAAACAAGAGAACACCAACCCAATGCATTTCCACATATTTTCTTCACTGATGTATGACTGAGCAATGAAACAGAAAATAGCACAATACAAATTATAATTATAGTGCAAAGTCTAGCCTATGCAGACATTTATCTAACGGTGATACATGCTTTACATTAAACTTTCACTGAGAAATCAGAGTCTGTGATGATTAATTCTGAACAACTTAAGTGCTCATAATCCTCTTTCCACCATTACCAAGATCTTGCTTAACAATCAGAGTATTGGGGGCTACAGATAAACTAGAGATTGGTAGCTACGTAATGTTAAGGATTGTTTTATCTAAGTTTCTAAACAGTACAGTATCCAAGCTGATTATATGATCATTCATAGAAATAATAAAAAGTGCTTTCTTTAGCACTTCACTAATAAAACATACTCTGACAAAAAAGTAAGTCTTGTCTAACCAACCACCATAGCTAATGTTCAGCTTATAAACACTTTCATATTAAATGGCTTTAGATCAAAACAAGCCCTAACATTACACAACTATCTATCAAAGTACGGTTGAGTTCCTTGACCAACTCACATAGATCCACTACAACCCCCAGGATACATAGAAATCCACAAGGATGAAAGTAAGTAAGAAGGGAAAAGGCTTTGAAAACACTTACCTGCATAACTTAATCTCTGAAAATCACGGAATCTGCAATGGCCAACAGCGGCATCAAGCAACCTGGAGTAAATTTGCGTGCGAAAAAGTAGGAGCTAGAGTGGTTTGATCGCCGGAGTCTCTGAATCAGCTCAGGCACGACTTCCTTAGGCTTATAGGTATAAGGATGTCCTTTCACAGTACCAGTCCAGTTAACCCTGGTAAGCGTATACCCCGTGCAACCATCAGGATCCTTCATGTTCAACAGCGTTGGGAAGTAATGCTCCTCAGGGTAACACTCGTCAGAACGATAACACGGGAGCTTAAATTTACGCCACAAGATCCGATCTTTGATTGTTAACAAAGCATGTTTTCTAGTCATAACAAAGAACTGCGAACCAACTCGGAACTTCTCAAACGGAACCTCAGGCATCATAGCATACATTCCCCGAGCAATGTAGCGTTTCCAAAGCCTCGGCTCATCAGATATCAGTTCCATAAAACTCCGGTACAAGATCCGGATACCTCTAGGATTAGGAGTAGGATCCGGATCAGATTTATCAAAAGTTGGAGACTCAAAGAGAGAGCTGTAAACGTAGTTGAAAGAGTGGAGAGGAATGCAATACTGAGAGAGCACAGCGAAGTAAGTATTAGCAGGGTCATCAAGAAACGCTGTGGCGAGGAGTCGTCTCGTGGCGGAGATAAGAGTCGGAGAGGCACGTGCCGTGCGCTTAGCATTGGCGATGAAGGCATTCTCAAATACAGAGCCGTTGCCAGGTCTTGTGATATTGGCATAAGGGTCTCCGTGGACGTAGACGTTGTAGAGAGATTTAGAATGACCAGAGAAGAAGCGATCCCAGATTGGCGCGAAATGTAGATCGGAGTTGGTGAGGAATAAAAACGCAATCTTGAGCTTAGGGTTAGGGTTTCCAGATGAGAGATGGGAAAGAGAGGTCGACCCAGCAGCGGCGATGAATAAACTCCGGTCATCAATTTCATCGGAGATTGGGATTAAAGATTCACCAGGAGGAGGTGAAGGGAAGACATGTGGCGCAACGAAGAAGAAGACGAATGGGAGACATAGAAGAAGAGAGAAGACGAGCACAAACTGGTTCGAGAACATTTGGTTTTATTAAAAATCGAAACTTTCTTCAAATCGGGAAAACCCTAAAGATTTGACTTTCTCTTCTTCTCCTCCCCAAAGAAACAAATCTACCGGAATGTGCTTGAATCCTCCATAAAATTGAAGTTATTCTCGGATTGGGGGTGAAAATTAGGGATTTTTTTCCACCATTGAAGCTCTGAGAAACCAAGAACTTCAATAGATTTTCATAGCCAGAGAGACTTGGGGGTGAATCGGTGGAGAAATTTTAGAAAGAAATCTCCAGAAGATATTTGGGGGAAAAAAAGCAAAGATTGAAACTTTAAGGGGGGATTTAATGAGATTTAAGAAATATCTGTTCAGATCTCAGATTGTAAAAAGAAAAAAGAACAAAAGGGGTCTTTTTCACAGTAAGTGTGGTGATGATGATGATGAAGAAGAAGATTAGAGATGACGAAAGAGAGGGAGAGAGACGATCGATTGAGTTTGCTGCTGTCTCTCGTTTGTGATTTTGACGCGCAACTTGTTCGTAGGGGTATTTTTGTCATTTATGTAAACCAGACAAGCGTTATAAAACCTGACGTCGTCAAGTTTATGTATTCGAGAGAGGTGGTGAGTTAACGGCGTTGCTCTGTGTTTTGCCGTCGTTCATCATATAAACGTCGGTCGATAATGATGTGCAAGTGCTGTTTTTATTATTTATTTAATAATATGTATAAGTAACATTTTTGTTTTTTAATTGTAATAAACGTGAGAATGTAATAATAAGACCAGACATTAAATGTTGTATCTTAATTCGGTAGGTCCAACTGATTTGGTAACTGGTGTGGTGTGCACTATCTTCTTCTGCTGTGATGTTTTGTAGTATTTCTTTCTTTTATAAGGAGAAGGACACGTATTAGATATTTTTAGACTTAATTGCTTATAGTTTTAACTAGGGAGGTAGCCGCGCCTAAAGCGCGATATTAAAATTTTAATAATTATTATTTTGTTACTTTATGATATGTTATTTTTCTAAACTAATTTTTTAAAATTTTATAATATTTTATTGGATTATAAATACATTTTTGTATTTGCATATATAGTAAAAGACTTATTTCACTAAAGAAAAATAATTTTCTAAATGTGAATTACTAATTGAGTCTTTTAAATAAACTTCTAAACTGTAGTAAACAGTTATTGAGATTCAATAAGTAATACCATTGTAAGAGCGTAAGCAATTTCCAAAAGTTCGATATTAGAATGTATTATCTAAATTACAAAATAAAGTTTAGAGTAACGGAAAGTTGGATTTGAGTAGCGGTTAATACAAAAACTAAAATATAGAGTCCTTCAAATAGAAGAAAAAGAGACAGCCAACATCCCATTCTTTACATTTGAGTTACTGAGCTTTAACCTTGTTGGTTCATCACATGTTTTATATAATAACACCCAGCAAATTCAGTCCTGCAAATATATAAATTGTTTTAAGAAATTTGACTTTAACATCATACAGAACTTGATTTCATAAAAATAATTACATCTTACATAGCCTGATGATGCTCCAGTCCTTCGTACTCTGGTTTTATGAAGATCTTCAAAGAGTTTAAGGTATTTTCAAGACATGGTGAACCTATGGACATTTAGAATTTTAGGTAATTTTATTGATTACCTTATGATAATTAAAACTTACGTTACATACCTTCATATTCTCCAACCCTCATAAACCGCATTACACAGAATACAGGTTCGGATTTGTATATGAGATGGCACCCGCTTGATTGCCATATGGTCCTGAATTCAGTAGCGTGGTTGTCTTTGAGACGACACTTCACAGTCTCACACCTACATGTTTATCAACGCAATTAAAATGTTGACAGAAACTAATTTGAATTGTAACAATCATAAAGGGAAATTAAATATCTAGTACCTGCCATTCAACAATGTGAGAACAACTTCATTAATATCAATGATACTCCCAGGCTGTCTTCTATCTTCAACATCCATTATACACACACAAACATCTAATTTGGGAAAATAGAGAATATAGGTTTTCAAAGTGTTGCTAATCTATTATTGGTAAAGTGTTATTATTCCTTTTTTATGTGAAGAACCAATACACAAAGTTTCATAAATCCTAAAATTAAGAATCTACTTTTCAAACACAAAGATACCAATTAACTATATAGACGGATTGTTTCAAACTAATATAATCAATTTAAGAAATACTTACCGAAAGTTATGGGATGATATATTCTTCCATGTTTTATGTCATCCAAATCCTCGAACCTAAAGTAATTCTTAGGACTCAATGATTCGAGCAGCGTCATTGTGGTTTGACCCGTAAATTTAATCTGATAGGGGTGATGAGTATTCCTATCCTCCAGGGTTGGATAGATCACTTTGAAATTTCTAATATTGTACCACTCACCATCGTATATATATTTCGGGAGGTTAGCGAGTGTATCGTTCAAATAAGGAGCTTCAATAGTGTCACCCTTCACAGTTTAACAAAACATTTGTAAGAAGTCTTTTATAAAACAACTGTTAGAACTCAAAATTTAAGTAAATATCATTCAGATAATGACTCTAACCTTTTGATCCACAAGAAGCAGAACTCGTTTTTTGAAGAACACTCTGACTGTCCAAGAGTGTAAGACCTTGACATTGATACACCAATTAGTTCTTTCTCGAACCAGATCAGCAATATAATCGAATTTCATGATTCTCTCAAATTAGGTTTTGCTTGATTCTTCAATGTTAACGAAAACAAAAAGGGGATTTTTGATTTGTAAGAATACAAAGAGTCACGACTAAACGTTGCTTCTCAATCTTTTTAGTTTCTCGCTTTAGTCTGATTATTTTAAATTATAATATTATATAAATAAACACAGTTTTAATATAAGGTTCATCACATTTTTTATGTAGAAAATATAATTTATGTTAACGTGTTTAAGATGTTTATACGTACTCAATTTTCAAAACTTAACACTTGGATATTAATATGTTTTTCCGTACTCATTTTTAAAAACTTAACACTTGTATATTGATATTTTAAAAATATGAGCATTCTTGACCATAGTAACAATAATCCAGTATTGAAATTTGAAGATTCGAAAGTAAAGGTGAATAATTTAAAACATAGAGACGTAGACATAATAAAATAAAAAAAAACACATGTTGATGTCTTTTTTGGCTTTGTTCTTGGTGCGAGATGACTTCCAGGTATTCTTACAACAATTCAATCATTTTTTTGTGCGTCCTCTCTTCCTGGTGTTCCTATAACACAAATCATAAATTAAAAATATATCTTCGGAACATTAATATAAGAAACTAACAATAAAGTGTAACATACGATCGTCTAAATATTTCAACTTCTGGAATCTCCGGGTTAAGTCTAACTTGAGTACATATAGTGTTGGATACAGACCTCCTTCCTACAACACATTTGATTTAGAATTCTGATTAGTTATGTATTATCAAATATAATTTAAAACATTCTAAACGAATGAATAGAGTATGTACCTTGGAAGACATCAATTACACCCCATCGAATAACACATATAAGGCTTTCACCTATAGAATCTTTGTAAGTCTTATAGAAATCGTCAGCCGCTATTCCGGTTAACTCACACCGCAAAAGCATACCACTAAATAAAAATATTTAAAATATCAAACGTTAATATATTTAAGGAGTGTCCATTGGATAATATGTTTAAAACCAAATACCTGGAGTCACGAAGGTCAAAGGAAATTCTATGGTACATAGAGTACTCTAGTGTTTCGTTCCCTTTTGGAGAAGAAACTTGCTTCTTATACTCTTCTTCTTCAGTCTCAGCATCTTCACTTGTTTCAGAATCATATTCGTCGTCTTCAGTATCATCTGTGTCATCCTCATAATCGCCTTTACTATCTTCTTTGTCTACATACAAAATTTCATAAAAGCCTTCATCTTCTTTACCTTCCTCTTCTTCACAATAATCCTCATCAGAACAATTTCCGTCATCGTATTCATTTTCGGATACATCAGAGTCGCCATCATCCGAGTCAGTGTCATCTAAATCATCCACATCGTTTGCAAAAGTATCTCGGCAGCACATCTTTAGCAACTTACGAATATGATCACTTTGTGATCTAACCTCATACTTTTTGCCATCATTCGGACCCATCGAGTCTTTTTTATCATTCCAAGTATCCATTTTACCAACATTGGTAACTTCTCCAATGACATCTTAAAATATAAGACGCAAACTCATATCAAAATAATATATAATATATAAAGATACCAATTATGAAAGTTTCTAAAGTAGATAAATAAAATAACTCACCGATCAAGTAATCATCACAATAAGAACCATTTAATATTCGATTATAATCGATGAATTCAAAATATTCTTCACCTCCAACAATCGAAGTCTTACTAATCTTGGTCTTATACAAAATAATAATCTTGTATCGATGCGTGGTAGCTCTGCATGACCCATATTGATCGACAACTTTATAATTTTCAAGCTCAATCCAATCGCCAAGATGAAATTTGGACACAAATCTGTCATAAACATCACCACGAAAACTACACTGGATCTTTATACCCTATTTAAATAAAACAAATATAATTAAATTTCTATCAAAATTTGGAAAACCTGATTACCTAACAATTTAAACAATTAGCAAACCTGATTATCACTTAGGACCATCTCTAGGGTTGAACCAAGACGAAGAGTTTTTTCTTCCCATAAACACAAAATCCTAACACGAATTTTCCATTCGTATTTTGAAGGATTCAAACGTGAAACACGATCAGTCGGACAATTCGTAGCCATAATTTAACCTGCACTAAACTAAATCAATTATTATATACAAATTATGATTTTGAAACATAACTAAATAATTATGTGTCGAAAGTTTTAAAGAACCTTGGAATATTGAAGAGTTTTGGATATTGTACTTAAGATCTGTCAAACGTCTCTGTATATATATAACCTTTGAAATTAGTATATTTTCCTAAATACTAAAATAAAATATTATGAGATTCGTGTATTTATAATTAATAATAGATATATGCAAATATATCACATATATATCTATTATAAATTTTTATTTACTTATTTAGACAATATTTACTTGCATCATAATCTCTATATTATGTAAAATCTAATTAATATATTTCATTTCCAAAATATAATTATTTTCATGTTTATCACTTTAAGTTTTCAATAATTATTATCATTCAGATAATGATCCGTATGAAAAAAATATATATAACATATTATAAAGATATATATGTCATTCATCTGATTATATAAATGGCATGCATCTGTCATTCATGAAAGGTACTCTGTCAAAAGTATCTTTAAAAGACATATTTGAACATAAATTAAAAATCCCATAAGAGTTATTCGCATAATATGCGAAAATATAGGTCCAATATTAAAACAACAAACAGCTTAACTTAATTCAATAGTAAGTAAACGAAAGTTTTTTATGAAATTTAGGAATAGGCGAACAAATCTTAACATTAGATCGAATCATTAGAATCACTCTCATCTTCTTCTGAGCCGTTGTAATCTTCATCGTCTGATGATTCATGGAAACAAAGACTGCGAAAGATAAAGGAACATAATAACTAAAACATCTTATAATAAAGATTCCATATTAATAATTTGTCATAGTATAGGAAATTTAAGAACTTACAGTGCAGAATCTGTAGTGAATGCTCTTGCTTCGTTGCCAAGTAAAAATTTAGAACATCTTATTTGAGACATTAGACAACGCCGACCTTTTAAAAAAAATAAGTAAGTTCCAAATCTTTAATTTGATATATTGGCTTATCTAAAACAAATGCTTATATATTGCTTAATACCTCCAAAGACAGAGATTCTCCAAAACGTAAGCACACACAATATTGGGTCACTGGCATAGGAAGGACTTGCAACATGTTGTTCCTATTTTTCACGAAATTCCGAACATGTATCACCGACGGCAATACATTCAACCTGTTCGTTACTTTGCATTAAAAAAAACAACAATTGACAACTTCAGTCTTAATAATTATGTACTATTTTCATTGGCAAAAATAAATCAAATGAGGTAGTACTTGTTTTTAAAATATTAAAACTATAAACTTACTTGATGTCAATTACAGTAAAGGGAAGAACCTCTTTCAGACCATTGAATCCAACTTCATTTTCTAGGAAAACAATTTTACGACCTTGCCTTACCCTTACCACCGTTCCACAAAAATCTGAAAAAATCAGAAAACTATGAATCTAAGGAAATAATGTTTTATAAAAACAGTAAGTTAAACAGTATATTTAAATTAATTTACCAACACAACAATTACTCTCATCTTCTGCAGCATTTTCCACTGTTAGTGCATCTATTAAATGAAAAAAATTGTTTCCACATCTAGGAGGGATCGGAGTGATGCGAGTTTGGCGAGTGATCAATATTTCGAAAGAATTGTTACAATTCCTGTAAATATTCTGATTTTCAACAACTTGGAACTTGTAAAGAAGAAACCATCGTCCTTCTTGCAACACGTCTATGTACTCAGCAAAGTAAAGCTGACTTCTGAATTTAGCTTCAATTCTTTTTCCCTAAATTATATGAAAAAACTAATTTCAGATTTAAACTTTAAGGAGATGATGGATATAAATGGATTGTTACCTTCTCATCAACCAAGATCAAACAAATGTAGGTAGGCTGCATTATAATGATTTCGGGTATCCACAGCCTCAGTACTTTAACAGCAACACTCAACCTATCTGTTGATGGATTCAAATCTTCTATGTATGCAACCATCTCCTTGTTTGGTACTTGGTTATTTTTTAGAAAGAAGAAAGGTGAGAGGTTAGACGTTAGAAAGAAGAAAGGAGAATAGGAAGAGTGATTGGAAGTTACGTAAAACAAGTATGTCAATTTGGTAATGTCAGTTCGAAATTGTTTTAACCAATGCGAAGACTTTGAAAATAACAAAAAACTTTTTTATTTGGACTTGCATCCATACATGCATTCGTTCATAGTCTCGGTTTGAATTTTGCTGTTGCTTGAATTAAAGTTGTTACTAATCGCATATACCATAATTTTTTCAACGATCTCAATTTCTATTGAAATAAAAATATGAAAAATATGACGATAACAGCTTTATATTGTCTTCCATATAATAGCTTTATGACAATAAGTATTTTTTATGTATTGAGAAGACTGTATATCATACAAAACTCATTAAAGTGAAATAATTTCAAAAAGATGAAAGATAAATATAATCAATTTAAGACTACTGTTACATTTAAAGAAATTTCAAATTAATTTAACGAAACAAATATTATAGGAATATTGTATGGCGATTGAAATTGTCTTCTCCTTGATTTTCTCTTCCATATCATATCTCTAGGACACCAAACAAATGGTTTTGGAATTTCAGAATAAGTAATTCCTTTGGCTTGAGCAACTTGTGTATTGAATATAATCCATTCCGAGAATTTAGCTGTCGTAGCCATCGGACGATCCATACCATTATTCTCAGGACCATCTTCATTGTAGCATTCCCTAGGTGAAACCTGTTCAATATTTTAGTTAAAAGTAAATCAAAATTACCAAATAAAACATGTTTATATAACGTTTTAAAAATAGATAAAACATGGTAGAATTTAAGTTACACATAAAATTACATAACACGATTTTAAAAAAACGAAATACCCGTAAATCGAATCCATGGATATCTACGATCATAATAGTCCTGAAACATGGCAATCCAAGTTTAGACAAAACTACTATTTATTATTATAAACTATAAATAATTTTTAAAAGGAAAATACAATCGTGATAAGAATTATAATTATAAGAAATTATACCTGATATTATTAAGTATCAAAGTCTCCTCCACAATACCTAAATCAAAAAATTATTATTATTATATTATTATATATGAAACAACCATACAAACAGGTAAATACAATTACTCTGTAGATCTGTAGTGAAACTAATATATAGTAAAATATAGTAATATATAATCTCTGGCTCGCAACCAATATAATTTTGAGATCATGACAAAAGAAACTAATGTAAATCATCATTCAAAATAGTAAAATGTTATACCCTTTTTTAAAGGTGAACCAACAATAACCGAAGCTTGGTGAGATTCGAATGTTGGTTCCCAAGAAAACACTACACGAACAGGAAAACACATTAAATTAGGTGAATAATACAAAACAGTAAGATTTGAAATTTTACTTTCCAAGTAACAGCTACACGAACATGAAAATAAAAGTGAATCATAAGAAACAGCAAAATCTGAATACAATTATTATATATGAAACAACCATAGAATCAGGTAAATACAATTAATCTGTAGATCCGTAGATTATTCATAAACACATTATAGGAACACCAATATAAATTTGAGATCATGACAAAAGAAACTAATGTAAATCATCATTCAAAATAGTAAAATATTATACCCTTTTTTAAAGGTGAACCAACAATAACCGAAGCTTGGTGAGTTTCAAATCTTGGTTCCCAAGAAACCACTACACAATCAGAAAAACACATTAAATTAGGTGAATAATACAAAACAGTAAGATTTGAAATTTTGCTTTCCAAGAAACAGCTACACGAACAGGAAAATAAAAGTGAATCATAAGAAACAACAAAATCAGAATACAAATTAGAAATTGAGAATATGAACGAATCTATAAAACTCAAAAAAAAAAAACGATTTTATACTTTGATTAGAAGATGAACCAACAACAACCAAAGCTTTATGATTTGTGGATCTTGCTTTCCAAGAAACCACTATACGAACAGGAAAATAAAAGGGATCAGTCGATGTATCATTAAAAACAGCAAGATCGGAATACAAATAAAAATTTGAGAACATAATAAAAGAATTATTAAAATTCAAGAGAAGAATGCTTTTTTCGGGTTATGGTGAAAGCATACGAAATCATTGTATTTATAGTTGTAAAGCATCTATATTTTTAGGGTTTCTAGGTTTTTAGGGTTTACAGAAAGACGGTGTTTTCTCATCGGGCTTTTTTCATGCATAAACCCATAATTTTTATTTACGTGGATCTTTAAAAAATCTAACCTAAGCCCATTAATTACCCAATTTATGCGTGTTATATTATGGTCATGTATCCTTTGATTAAGCGTGAAAGAGATCTTATTCATAAAATTTAGGGATTAATTTAGCAAATTCTATTTGCGCAATTAACTTTTTATGCAATTAGATTATTTCTAATCCGATTTTTGATTTATTTTTAATGCGAAAATAGGTAATTTTACGTCCAGGGGCAAAATATTACAACGTGAAGGGCAATTTCATTAATGGTATAATGGTAAAATTTTGCTGAGGTTGAATGTGGGACGTTTTCACTTCTCGTTTAATATAACTGATTATACCCAACAATAGGATTAAGACCTGCTTAATAGTCCAAAATCTTCGGGTTACCAAGAATACTAGATTTTACCCCGCGGTACACCGCGGAGCTATATTTTATTTTAAAAAAGAAAAATATAATTTGATTAGTAGATTAACTATATATATATATATATATATGAGTATATGACTAATGTTTTGCATATTTTAAATCTTTATCCCTTATATTTATACATTAATTAAAATTTAACCCATGTTCTAGCACTTGATTAATAATATATAAAATTTATGCTAATGTTGTTATAACCCATTTTGAAATAAACTCTGTTTTATGAGATTTTTAACATTTATATATCTAAAGATTCATAATCTTTTAATTTTTATTAAGTTACCATAGAAATAATCATTTTTTTTAAATGGTGTTAAAAAATAAAAAGGTATATTTATTTTATTTAATAATTTAGGTAGAACTAATTATTTTCTATAAATACATTTCGAATTTATTTATAACAATTAAACCAAAATTTATGGCATATGCTCCTCTAACAGTTACTCCCTCCGGTTTTTTTTACTTGTCGTTCTAGGCATTTGCACACAAATTAAGAAATTAGATCAAGTTTCTATTATACCTCTTCTTTAATACATTTTCTAATTTTTTTATTGGTCAAAACATTAAAATAGTTAGGATAAAATTGATATTTTTACCAAACATATGCATTGGAAACCTAAAATGACAAGTATTAGAAAATAACATTTTTACTCTAGAATGACAACTAAAAAAAACCGGAGGGAGTACTATGTATAACAATTAGTTCTATTAAAAAAATAAATTTAATAAAATGTTTAATGTCAGTGGCATTCCTTGTAAATAGTACTGAACTTTAGGATTTATTTCATAATTGTCTCTAAAAATGTATATATAGATATAAGAGAATAACACATAAATTGCATCATAAAGCCTTGTGGTTGGTTTGAATCGCGGTTGGTAAAGATTATGCGACAGGATTAGAAAACTCCGATCAAAGAACTGGATCTGGTGTTGAAGTTACAAAGCTGTGAGACTTGTTTTTGTCGGTATTAGTAGGTCTGATCATCTGTTTCCGTTTAACCGTCCATAACTGTTTCTGTTCGCCGGAAAAAATTATATTTTGTAACTATTGTTGCCAGTATGTAATTTCAGACCTAACCTCACTGGATAGGCCCATTTATAAAATCGTGTATTAAAAAAAGTTGCATCATAAAAAGCTAACTGTAATTTGGAAGGTTGAGGATTAAGTATACAGTGAACTTTCTATCGTAGATGATTAATTTTTGTAAGTTTTGTTCGCTTTTGAGTATCTTCTGGACCATGTGGTGCAATATATAAGATACATTCTTTTTTTGACAAACTATTTATAAGATACACAAACTTACGAGAAGTAATTCTATCTATATTTTGATTAGTGGATTAACTATTTTATAAATGAGAGAAAACATTTGAAAATTAACTTTAAAACATTAATGTGTTATTTTTGAAAGTCAATTTGATGTTCAAGAATTAAAAATTAAATTAATCAACATAATTTAACTATATCACATTAGTGAATATTACTGTTTTGTCATTTTTATGGTGGTGTAAACATAAAAATTAGTTTAAAAGTTTAAAGTGTTAGTAAATTATTTTAAATATTTCTTAAGTTAGTACAATTCAAAACGATGATTTTCCTAATATAATATAAGCTCCAAAACTCTTAAAAGAAAAATAAAGAAAGATAATCAATACACATTGTACCATAGCAACATAAAAATGATGGGTCTGATTGGTAACGTATCCAAAACTGTACAAAAAAAACTGTAAGCTAGAGCTGTAAGATTTTACGGAATAGTGCAAAGCTGTAAGAAAATGTTGTACATGAAAACGGTATAAAAAAGTTGAGAGTAAAGTTTTTAATAAAGTGTTTAGTAAAGTTTTGGTGATTGGTAAAAAATCAAAGCTGTACACTTGTACCGTTTTGTTTTTGGTTAGCAATCACACTCGATCTAAATCAGCAAGAGAACACATGACACATACACAGGTCGGCTAAGTTAAGGCTGGATCCAGGACCCTGGGGAAATTTTGGCAAAAAAATCTAGCATGAGTGCGTGTTGTGTTCTGTTCTATCATATGTTGAAACGTGTTATTCGTACTTCCCAAGTTGTATTAGCTAAGCTAGCTATCATCAACATTGTTCGTACTTGTCGTAGGCGACACATGACGCACTTACTTTAGTAAACCAGAATAAACAAAGGAGTCCCACATAAAAATGTCTAAAGCACTCAAGTAAACAAGTTTATAACTTACTCATGCCCTGATTAATGATTTGTGTGATCATTTTGTTTCGTGATATGTCATTACTCGTGCATCTATAAAATGATCATTTGGACCAATTTAACTTAACAAAATTTGTCATCAATAACAATTTTTTTTTTCTTGAACACCTGAAATTTGTCATCAATAACATTTATCAATTGGATTCTCCATGTATATTATTATTAAGTAAGAGTTGGTTAAATTATAAATATCATAACAATTTTTAAAAATTTGGATTATATGTATGTCTATATAGTGTTTTTTTTTATTGGTTTGCAGTTAGAATATGTTGATATATAATACTTTAAACTCTTAAATCAAACGTGTTAACAAAACAACTCTTAAATCAAAAAAATTTAGTGGAAGATTAATGGATATTAAATGTATTTGGATTGTAGTAGATAAAATAAAATCTTAACCTATATAGGAAGGAGACTTTTATAATATGTTGGATGTCATATAATAAGATAGAGGAGACAGTATATGAACTTCTTAATGTAAGTTTCTAAGTTATCTCCTTTTTTGTTTTCTATGGTTTTTTATTTTTTAAATTAAATTTCCATTTATCTTTTTGATCTCTTTTAAGAGAAATTTCCCATATTCTTTCTCATAGAAAAAGAAACGAATAAATAAAAGAAAAAAAAAAACAAATTGTGAAAAGAGGAAAAGAGGAAAAAGGAAAAAAGAAAAAGAAAAGAAAGAAAGATATAAAAAGTTCTAGAGTGTTCCGCTCCACAAGACCTTGAACAGAAGCAAAGTCTTCGAGCAGCCACAACAAACTCCCGTCTCCTTCTCCCCCCTCTCGAAGGACTTTTCCCTTCTCTCTGTATTGTTTTTTTTAGGGTTTTCGTAAGAGAAAAGAAAAGATGTTCGGAAGAGGACCTTCTAGGAAGAGCGATAACACCAAGTTCTACGAGATCCTCGGTGTTCCTAAGACCGCATCACCTGAAGATCTTAAGAAAGCTTACAAGAAAGCCGCCATCAAAAACCATCCTGATAAGGGTGGAGATCCCGAAAAGGTTTCTCCTTTTTCTTCAATATTGCTCTGGTTCTGTGATAATTGATTTGGTTTCTGTTTTAAAAATCTTAGTTTTTAGTTTGATTTGGATTCTTCGATCGATGGTGCTCTTAGATCTTTGTTAAATTAATCTTAATGTTCGATTTGATCTGGAATCTGCGAGTTTTAGGTCAACTGGTGAATCAATTTTTTGGCTTTGTAGCTTCTTTGTGTATAGATTCTTATAGATTTGTGATTCTGTGATTAGATTCTTGAATTCGACTTGTCTTTTAGATCGTTTGTTTCAGATAGGCAAAAATTACTTCTTTTGGCACTTGAGATAGTTGAATTTATTGTTTTGGAGATTATGTGTATTGAGTAAATTGGTTTGTCTGTAGAGTCTTTTGGATTTGAACAAAATAATTAAACAATTATGTTACATGTCTCTGCAGTTTAAAGAGCTAGCTCAGGCTTATGAAGTTCTTAGTGATCCGGAGAAGCGAGAGATCTACGATCAATATGGAGAGGATGCACTCAAGGAGGGAATGGGTCCTGCAAGCGGTGGGCATGACCCATTTGATATCTTCTCGTCCTTCTTTGGTGGTGGTGGACACCCATTCGGAGGTGGTAGCAGCCGGGGAAGGAGGCAGAGGCGAGGTGAAGATGTTGTTCATCCCCTGAAGGTTTCCTTAGAGGACGTTTATCTCGGAACAACAAAGAAACTCTCACTTTCTAGGAAAGCTTTGTGCTCAAAGTGTAACGGGTTAGTACTTATTACTTTATCCTTTCACGGTTGCTGTATTGCTTTGTATATCCAAGATGTGTAAAAGAGGTTTTCACTGACATTATTTGCTTTATCATTGCAGAAAGGGTTCCAAGTCTGGAGCTTCAACGAAATGTGGTGGCTGTCAGGGTGCAGGAGTGAAGGTCTCGATCAGGCAGTTTGGACCTGGAATGATTCAGCAGGTGCAGCATGCTTGTAATGATTGCAAAGGCACAGGAGAGACAATCAATGATCGGGATAGGTGTCCACAATGCAAAGGAGACAAGGTTGTCTCTGAGAAGAAGGTGCTTGAAGTACACGTGGAGAAGGGAATGCAACACAATCAGAAGATCACATTCAGTGGCCAAGCAGATGAAGCGGTTTGTGATACTCTTTATTTTTCCTGGCTTTGATCATTATAATTTTTTCCGTCTATTGACTATTTTCCTACCTTTTTCTTTTGGAAACAGCCTGATACTGTCACTGGAGATATAGTGTTCGTCATTCAGCTAAAGGAGCACCCAAAGTTTAAACGAAAGGGAGATGACCTATTTGTGGAGCACACCCTCTCTCTAACCGAGGCCTTGTGTGGCTTCCACTTTGTCTTGACCCATTTGGACTCAAGAAAGCTTCTCATCAAATCCAATCCCGGAGAGGTCGTCAAACCTGGTATGTATTTTACTTTACCCCAATCATACACGCCTTTCATTTTTTTCTATTTATGCCAGTTTTTGTGTCTTAACGTGGTGTCTATTTTGGTTGATGATAGATTCATACAAGGCGATAAATGACGAGGGAATGGTGATGTACCAAAGGCCGTTCATGAAGGGCAAGTTATACATCCACTTCACGGTTGAGTTCCCAGAATCACTGAGCCCGGATCAGACAAAGACCATTGAAGAAGTTTTGCCAAAGCCGACCAAGGCAACTATGAGCGATATGGATATAGATGACTGCGAAGAGACGACTCTGCATGATGTGAACATTGAGGATGAGATGAAAAGGAAGGCACAAGCTCAAAGAGAGGCTTATGACGATGATGACGAAGAACACCCAGGCGGTGCTCAACGTGTGCAATGTGCCCAGCAGTGATCCATCCACATGCGCGTGTTAGTGATATCAAACATCTGCTTCTTCTTTTTGCATTGTATTATTTTTGGGTCTTTTTATAGACTTTGCCTATTCAGTGGGAAGAACCTCGTCCTAATTCACATCCTTGTTACCATTTTTTTTAGTTTGAGAATAAACTTTGTAGTTCCTTTTAAGTTTTTGTTATCAATTTATAATGTCCGAAACAGAGAAAATTCTACCACTGTTCAATACAGGTTCTTTTTTTTCTAAGTCATAAGTACTTGGTAGAAGAACTGATTTTCAAATAAGCTAAGAAACGAAGTCAATTGCACACAGTTATCAGTTAAAGTATCCAAATCAGTACAATGCTACTACTCTATTAGTTGGTATTACACATCTAGAATGGTGTGAAATGGGCAAAAGACAAAATACGGACGATAAACCGTGTGTCTTTTATCATTTTTAACCATCCAACCAATCCAGTACACAAACAAGAAACTACTATTTATGCTGCAACATCGATCTTCTTCTGTAGATACCGGTATACATGAGTAATTGAGAATGAAGGGGGCTCGTACCTCGTTTTAATGCAGAGTCGAGCCACGGCTAGAACTTTCTGGAGTTCTCTAGAGCTATAGTTGTTACCTAAATCTGGATCAATCATTTTATCAATGGAGTTTGCAATGCATGAGTCTTGTATCCATTCGATCAAGTCGTTGCCTTGTCTGTCTGATGATTGTCCTGTGATCAGCTCTAACATCAACACTCCTAGTTGGAATATCACGTTTCCACATTCCTCATCCGCACATGATCCTACACGCCAATTTTTTTCTTTTGTGAAACTGGAAACAATGAATGAAGCTGAATAGCCTTGACCTTGGAAAGAAGAGAATTTTAAGTTTATACCTTCAGAGCAAGAATCATGGATTGCTTTGGGATGGTTTTTTGGGTGCCTGTTGACGCGGATATCTGAAATCTATGAGAGGAAGATTTCACTTATTAATAACTGATACAAAAAAGGGCTTAAAGGAACCTATATATGAGGGAAAAACTTACTTTTGGGGTGAAGTTTTCGTCCAACATGATGTTACATGAGTTCACTGAAACATCATATATCTGTGCATCATTACTGCTGAAGATGAGCAAGTATTCCTGTGGTCAAAGAGCGGATCATAGTTATCTTCTGAGTCCCTTTATAGTATATAATTGGGATGTTAGATAAAAGCAAGTTTACCAATGCAGCTGCGACTCCAATGGCTATCTGGATGCGAGTTTTCCAGTTCAAAGGTGTCTTTAGCGGATCTATCAAGAAAGAGACAAAATATTCAACAAATGATTACGTTTTTTTTTTTTTGATGATTATGTTTTGAAGGGTTTTATTACCATTGAGGTGGTCTTTCAAGCTTCCATTTTCAATGTTGTCAAACACTAGCAGCCTGAGAAAAAGCAAGAAGAAGAAATCCAAAAGCAAATCAACAAAAGCAAGTTTTATTTTCTTTCAGAGGAGAAATAAAAGGGAGACCTCTTTCGTCCGATGCAAAAACCGCGAAGGGTGAGGAGATGACGGTGACGCAAACGACCCAAGAGCTGGACTTCCTCATCAAACCGTTCACGTCCAAGATCGAGAGCATTGAGTTCTTTGACCAAAGCTACCTCACCACCTTTGAATTTGGCTCTGTATGCAGACCCGTGATAGTTGCTGTAAATAACCTTACGAAAGCCTTCTGTTGCTTTGACTATATCCTTGTATCCAAATCGTCTGATAAATTCTATTCTTCCTGTAATGATGTCACAGTTGAAGGACAGGTTGTATAAATAACATACAACACAAGTCTAACAGAACCAAAGAAACTGAATCGGTGGCTTAATTACTTAACAATTGAGTTGATGAAACCAATAAGTAGAAACACAAGGTCTCATATAGTGATATAGAGAACTCAAACCAAGTCACTCAAAATGAATCAGCAATAGTTACGACTTCAGAACAGAGTTTATAGCAAAAACCACTAAGAAAAGTCGAAATCAAGAACTCTAGAAAACTAATCTGAAAAAGAAAGAAGAAAGTGGAAAGAGATAGCGAGAGTAAATTGGGGGGCATACCGGAGCGAGAACGACGGAGCCAAGCAAGAAGAAGAAACTGGATTCTGCGGCTGAAGCGAAGACGATCATCATCCATGGCCATGGCGATTTCACTTTTTTTTTTTAAACAGTAGTGAGCTGCTGCTTTCTTCTTCACGAGCTATATCTTTCTTTCTCTCTCTTAAATCTTGTTTTTGTGTGGAGATGATTGCGGAAATTGGATCTGATGCTTTCTTGGAAGAGTGTCAGTTGTACCAAAAAGCTTATTAGCCCTTCTGAGCTGTAAATCTCACTGCTTTTTTTCTTCTTCACTTTTCTATTTATATAGTATTTCTTTAAGTTATTATTAATCATAACGGTTTTTTAATACTATAATTAATTATTAGAGATTCTCTGTCCTCTTTTTTGTTTGTTTGTTAAAAATTAGAAATTATTGGTTCAAAAGTCTTTGGAATCTTGTAAACAAGCATCTAACATCTCAGTGATCGACTGATTATTATTTTTTTTTTTTTAAAATAGAAATTAAAAATCTCAATTTTGACATGTTTAACAAAAAAAAAACCTTTGCTAAATGAATAAAGTTTAATAAGTTTCTAACAAACTCTGGGGAAGATGATGTCCATAATTATTAGTACTAGATTATGACCCGTGCTAGAGCATGGATTGTAATTTGTTTTGTTTCTTTTATAATTATTATGATAAAATATAATTTAAATAATTTTTTAATAATTTTTTGGATAAAATATTATGAAAAAATCATATGCAAGTTTTTACTCATTGTTGGATCATGCTATACACACGATGATCATTTTCATAGGGAATAATAGTCTTCAAACACCGCACTTGATTAACATTTGATATAGCTTTTAATATTTGCATATTACAATTAATATAGCATGTAATATTAACATTACATATAACAAACATGCTATAATATTAATTTTAATATTACATGTTATAGCATGTAATATAAATAAAAGGAATTTCAACATGTGCTCTAGCATGGGTATTAATTATTATTATTTGCTTAGATTTTTTTTTTATGTTTATCAAATGTTTTTTCTATGGAGAATTAATTCAGAATATTCTGTTTATTGTTTTTGTAATCAACGTAATGTAACAATCAAATCTTTGGAGGATATATTTTGGTGTAAAAGAGAATTAAGATTATCTCCTAAAATCTTCCGTGTACACCTAACATATTGTAACAAATTAATACAATTTTTTTATAACCCATTTATAACCTACTATTAAAATTATATAGTCTACAAATTTGAAGTCGTGTACTTCCGTTTTATTAAATAGGGGATAACTCGAAATTTTGGTTTTTTGTATACCAAAGCTTAGACACTTAAAAATGGAAGCATAATAACGAATCATGATGACCTTTCTATAAGATATTTTTCTTTTAGCATGCGATCTTTAATTTTTACAAACCAGAAAAAGAAAATAAAAATGTAATGCTTTGAATGGTTGTTCCATACACTCCATACTAGATAGTACGTACTAACATTTTAGTATGGAGTAGAATGGACTGTAGTATGGAGTAAACATTCACTACAAGAAAATATGTCATTTGCGACTTCAGTAATGGTCGCTCAATAGTCGCAAAAAAGGGTTTTGCGACCACTTAGCAACTATTTGCGATGGTCGCTAAAAAACGGTCGCAAAATTTGTTGGTTGTAACATGGTCACTTATTTGCGACCGATTTAAGACTCTGTAATATAGTCATATATTGCGACGTTTGTGTGACCATATATGGTAGTTGCAGTTTCCGACTAAACTGCATCCAACTCTATTTGGGGACAATTTTGTGACTGTATAGAACAGTCCTAACATTTTTGTGATTGTATAGAATTAGGACGGTTTTGGGACTAATGTAAGAGTCTGTGTTTAGCGACTATTTATGTAATTTGGATTGGTCACGAAGTGGTCACATTGTTTGAATTGGTTTGGTCACAAAGTAGTTACATTTTTTGAATTGGTTTGGTCACAAATTAGTCACGGTTTAGCAATCCTAAATCTGATTAATTTCAGATTTTGAAATGATATTAATCAAAAGGAATGATGATTTAAGGTACTAATCATGCAAACTTATCATCCTAAACAAAAAGATCCTCCAAAAAGTATTCAAAAGCAAAACAAGTTCATTAAAAAAAAAAAGGGGGAATTGCAACACATTCAGTTGGAAGCAGTATTAGAGGAAGGGGAATTGGCAGCTGGACTGGAGACTGGTGTGGTGCCTGGTGTGGTTCCTCCGTCAGTGGGTTGTGCATTGGTTGCAGGTGCGGTAGCTGGATGGGTGGTTGCAGGTGTGGATGATTAAGGAGGAGAAACCATAAAAGCTTCGAACTCAGGATTTTTTTCTTTCATGAAGAGGAGAAGCCTCTTCAGTTCAGCTTGAGACTCTCGGTGTTTCTGATCACGTTGTGCATTCTCAGCCTCGTGTTCAGAAATCTTGCGCCGAAGTTGATCTTGAAGCTCCCCAAGAGTTGTTGGAGAAGCGCTTGCATAACTCTCTGTCCTTTTCCTTTTCTTTAGTGTCTCCACAAGTGATCCAAGTCCAAATGGGCTGCCTTTGTGGTCTGTATGAGTACACTAAACTAAGAGATAAACATTCAGTAATCATCACATACTAAATGAAACCAGATTTAAAAAAAAAAACAGACAGAAACGAATTTACCTGAAGGAAGATTTCATTTCTTTCATCAAGGAAAAGATTATGATGTGTTGAACTCTCTGAACCATTTGGACCATCTTCCTCTGTTTCAGCTTGTCTCTTTTCTATGGTCCTCTCATACGTCTCAGCAACTTGTTTGGCTTTTTGATCCACAAATGTTCCATCCGGACGAGTGTGTGTATTAAGAAACACTTCCACCAGTGACACAGGATGCCCCAACTCTTCCTCCTACAATGATAGTGAAACAGATTAAATCATGGAAATATCATAAAAAACATGGAAATATCAGAAAAACTTTGAGCTGAATTCGACAAAAGAGAAATCTTACCATCTCTTGATGAATTTGCACAAATGATTTCTGACCAGCTAAGTGTTTGTGCACTCCAAGACCTCCATGATCAGAGTTTCTTCACTGTGAAGCATTCTCACTATTCTCAATTGCATCAGGGGTGTTCCAATGTTCCACCATAAGGGGCCATATTTTTTCACCAATCCATGGTGGTTGTACACCACTCCTCCTAGCTTGACTGACAATTCCTTTCATCCTTTTCTTGGCTATCTTCAAGAAACCTGCTTTAACGAGCTCAGTAATGCCGATATCCCAATTGTACTTCCGCTACAATAACACAAAACATAGTTAGCAACAATATCAAAACATAGTTAGCAACAATAACAGAAATAAGGAGTAAACTTTATCGCAAATGTCCTGAAATATCGCTCTTGAATGGGCAGTGGAGTAACCTTCCAACTGTAGTAAGCCCATCAAACTTTCTCCTCAATATTCCAGAAATCGCTCGAGACAGCTGACCTTTCTGCCGGTTAAACCTGTTACATAAAATGAGTAAGTCTACTACTAAATATGGACTTGAAACAATTGAAACAAACTATTGAATATCAAACAACCGAAACAACCGACATTTAAAGCAACAACTATACTTATTGAATATCAAACAACAACTAGAATTATTGACACTTAAAGCAACAACTACAAACTTAGACTTATTAAATATCAAACTTAGACACTTAGACTTGTTGAATATCAAACAACAACTAGAAACTTAGACTTATTGAATATCAAACTATTGAATATCAAACACTTAAAGCAAGAACTACACTTAGTGATCAGTCGAGGTAGCAAATCAGTCGCAAGAATAGTGACAAAGCAGTCGCATAAGAGTAGCACACTAGTCGTAAAATAAAACAGTATGGAAATAGTGGCAAGTTAGTCGCAAACTTTGAGAAAGTTATTATTGACAAGGTGAGCAAAACAAAGCATAAACTTTAACCTAAACATGTAGATGAATCTCAAATGTGAAATTTCAATATAAAAAATATAGCAAGTGGCTAAACAGTCTTAAAAGAGTAGCTAAATCAGGTGTTAGTCGCAAAGTCTTCAGATATATGTCACAATATAGTCGCAAAATAAGTCTCAAATTAGTAGCAAAAGTGTGACAAAAGTCTTCAGTCGTAACATTGTGGCAAAAGAGTCGTACTATGTGACTATTTTAAGACTACCTTATTAAAGTCACAAAATAAAAATCTTGAATTCTACACATTATGAACAATATAAATCACTAATGAGAACTCATAGTAGATACAATAAATTACTTGTAATAGTAAGATTTAGTTAAACAATGTTTACATTACTTAGTTTTGATTTTTCTTCATTGGAACACATTCTTATAAAAGAACATGTAACACTTAGGATAAAATTTGAACTTATGGATGTTTAGTTTATATTCATTGAAATTTAATACTTTGAGAAAGTTATTATTAATAAGGTGAGCAAAACAAAGCATAAAATTCAACCTAAACATGTAGATGAATCTCAAATGTGAAATTTCAAAATAAAAAATATAGAGAGTGGCTAAACAGTCTTAAAAGAGTAGCTAAATCAGGTGTTAGTCGCAAAGTCTTCAGATATATGTCACAATATAGTCGCAATTTGTGACTACTTTGTTACATGGTATGGGTAAAAAATGTGGACGCAAATAAGTCCTCAATATGCGACATTTTGCGACTATCCTTACCGACTATAAAGCTGGTCACAGAGTAGTCGCAAAATTGTGACCATTATGAGACGAATTTGTTTTCGACGCAAAATCATCCTAATGTAGTCGCTTATTTGAGACCCTTTTATGATGTTTATGTCTCGTTGTTAATAAGCGATGTTTTTCTCTCTAATTTTTTTGTAGTCGCTTAGTCGTCGCAAATTAGTCTCAAAAACGTCGCTATATTTTGCAGCAGAATAAGTAGTCACAAACTGTAGTCCCAAAATGCATTTTCTTGTAGTGATTGGTATGCACAACACCATACAATAGTATGCATAACACCATACTATTATGAATGGTAAAAATCGGACCTCAGTATGGAGTGGTGTGGACAAAGAATTAAAATTATTTTTTTTATCATAATTAATAATAACTATTACAAGATGTTTTTTAAATCATAATCTATTATTTCGGTTATCCATAACATAGAGTTTCAAAAAAGAAATTAGCTTTCTAAGATTAGAATTACAAATCAAAATCTATTATTTCGATTATCCTAAAATAATGTTATTTCGGTTATTGAGATAAATGGTTGATTCAAAAAGAAAATTAGCTTTCTAAGATTGAAGAGAAGAGAGTTCTCTCTCGTCGCTCTAGTTTTTTTTTCTGAGAATGTGACTTTTTATTTTGTGGGTTTTTAATATTTATGAATGATCATATGTGTACACATTTAATTTTTCAAAAATACAAAGAAACACAAGTTTAACAAATGAGAACAAAGCACTCGGATCCAACTAGTTACAATAGCACGTTTTAATCCAACTTTAATTTTTGGTATGGAGTTGTATGGAGGTGGTATGGAGGTTTTAAGGAGTAAACAGAAAAATTGGACCAACTGTACAAACTACACAGTACGTAGTTTCTTTTTCAATTGCAGACTATTATGAAGTAGTGCATACTGGTCTGGAATGATGAATGGTGAATTTACTGCGGATTGGTCCGACTTTAGTCCGGTCCAGAGCAGATTGGACAACCATTCACAACCTAAGTGTATTGTCGAACAAAAAAAAAATACTAAGCTTTGAATGGTTGTATAGTCTCCTCCGGACCAGACTAAAATTGAACTAGTCCACACTTAATTAACCATTCACTATTGCATATCAATATGCATTGTTGCATACTAAAAATCTCAATACTAGTATGCATCTAAGCATACAACTTCATACCAATGTAAATTCACTGTTAGTCTGCATTTTTCATTCCACTCATTAAAAACTTCATACCATTATAAACTCCATACTAGTCTTCTCCACACTACAGTCCAATCTTTTGCATACTAAAATAGTGGCATGCATTATCCGGTCTGTACCATACTGTACAACCATTCAAAGCCCTTAGTAATTATCAACATTAATACTTACTTGCTTAGTCGGAAAGAAGAAGAAAATGTAACATAGGAGAAACCTTTGGACGGTGCAAACCAGTGACGGACTCACGTTCCATCTTTTCCAAATATAGGTTTAAAAAATTTATTCGGACCGAACGAACATGCGTGGTATAATTGTTGTTACAGCACTTTTTTTGTTGTTGTTTTCTCTTCCCAAAGAGCTTGTAATTAAATCTGTATTCTGGCTAAACAAACAATTCACTTACGAACAATAATTGACAAAACTATTATTCCAATAGAAAACAAGAAGATGAAAACATGCAAAAATTACTGTAAACCTTTGAAGCTTACTCAAGACACGTCGGAAGTACTTCCTATCCTTTGAAGATTACTCAAGACACGTCGGAACCGTATCTAAACCGTTACCTGACCGTAATTAAACCGTAACCGTATTTATAATGTCACAGATCCGACCCGGAGGCCCAATCAGAGACCCATACATATTTCACAAAATTAAAATTGTACATCGCTTCTTCCTCGGCTTTCGTCGGCCTTCTGCGCGTCGTCTTCTTCTTCCTCCGCGTCGGGTACGTTGTTAAACTCTCAGATTCCATCGTTCCTCGTAGTAGATCGAATCGTATTTTTTTTCCTCTTGAAAGATTCAATTTTTTTCTCCCCAAGTGACTGTCGAAATTTCTCTGTCATCTGAAACTGATATCGGAATACGGAACTATGGGGACTAAAGACTGTGAGAGAAGCTTTTGATATATTGTTCGTATTAAAATAAGAATTCAAGACTGTTTGGTTGTGTGGATCTTAATTTTGCCTCTATATTTCCTCTGTAGTTTGCTAAACTTCCTTGGGGATATCTGTAAGCATTAGGAGCTAGTATCTATTGCCAATTTGGGCTGCTTGATACTTTTTGTGGCAGCTAGAGAGTTTATAAAAAGAATGTGGCTTTTCATGTTTGAATGATGTGTGATTGTTTGGTTTCATATTGTTGGTTGGTTACTTAAGCTTTGTGGGGGCATTGTCATGCTTATTACGATTTGGCGTCTCTTTTAATGACTGGTTCTAAAAAGTCGATGCTTTGGATTGGTTTTGCAAGATGCTGTAGAGTATTATTTGTAATCCACTTTGAATTGGTACATTAGGGTTAAAGCTGTAGCTGAATGGTGGCTCTAATTTAGATTCTGTTTCTCTGCGGTTTAATATGTTCATGTCCTTACTTCCTTAGTTGGTTTTAGAGATTGTATAACTGTGTTATGTGAGCCGTACCTGAATTTTATTCTGAGTTGTCAACTTTGTAGGTTAGGTTTGGGAGAAAGTGAAAATGAGAAGACAAAACTTTGCGGACTCACCTGCCGGTGCATATGGAGCTGGACAGATACAGGACGCCCATTCTGATTTCCAAGGTCAACTAGAGGCATTCACGCCTGAGAGGGACCAACCATTTTCAGATTCACGACCAGAGGGTCAGTGGAGATGGGAAAGAGATGGCCCAAATATGTCAAGACCAATGGCAACTGCAGTTTACAATGAAGGTAAGTCTTACTTACTGTGTCGGTATTCATAGTCAGGTCTTTGTGTCTTAGGTCTTAGCATTATAAAGAAGAGCAATCATCATGTGATGGGCATGTTTCTTAGGTTTAACAGACAATGATACTATTGCGCAGTAGCCTTGGTAAATTCAAGTAACGCTCATACTCATATATGACTTAGCGTGCTTTATTATGACCAACAGTTGTTCCTATACTTGGTGAGCGTTCCAATGACATTTACATAGGATGGGAGGAATATTAGTTCTGGTTGAGATATTTGCAGAAATCGTCAGAGGAAAGATAAAAATGATATGATTCCTTATGTATTCTGCATCGAGTTTCTCTCGAGCTTTTAAGTCTTATCTCTTGATTACAGTGTTCTGTTGACACAGGACAACAAGGTGTTGATTCATCGAGGACGTATTACCGTGGCCAAATGGATCCAAAGCCTGGAATGGAGAAGCAAGGCAGTGTTCCCAGAGCTCAATCACAACACCAAGAAAACCCCAAAACTGGTTATGATAATAACCGTGGGATGCAGACCTTTGAAGGTCTGGAGCAAAAGTTCATGGATGATATAACCAGACTAGCAAAAGATCAAATCGAAGCAGAGGATGCAGAGATTGCCAGACATCGAGAGGTTAGCAACAAATTGGAAAGTTGTGCTACTGAAATACTTACTCTATTTAGGGTTCTAATTACTTGACCTGAAATCTGATATACAGAAAATAAAGACCATTAATACTCGGTACGAGGAACAGTTAGCTACACTTAGAGCACGTCACACAAGTAAGAGAGAAGAGATCATGAGGAAAGAATCACAAGCCAGACAGCAACAATACAAGCAGCAAGCCATGGGGATGACTGATCAGTACCATCCAAGCACGGTTGGTCCAGCCAGTCTACTGCCATCTGGTCATCCCCAAGGTTACATTGACAATGCTCAAGATCCAGTACCTTCGGCGGATGCACCATCCAGATCCTATGGTTCAGAACGGTTTGAAGCATACGGAGAGAGAGCTAGGTTTCAGGGCGGAAACAGAGATCACGGGTTCGAGCCAAGGGGTCAGTACCCTGGTGGGACAGTCTACGACACTGCCTCAAGGTTCTTCTACTGATGTGATACTGAACATATTCTGTGTTTTAGGGGATTCAGTCCCACTTTTTTTTTTTTTTTTTGGCTTTATAGATCAGTTGAGCTTTTCACGAGAGAATTTTAGAATTCATATTTGAACAGTTTTATATAATTACTGTACTGATATACTTTCCAAATAAACAAAAATTAGAATTCAAGATTATGGAGGATGACTAATTTAATCATCAGCCAATTTGACAAAGAAACCATAGTGCAGTTTAATACTTTTATGTTATATCGACCACTTTAAACATCTTTAATACTATATAAATTCAATGGAAAGCTCAGACATTACAAAAACCAATAATTATACTATAAAAAAAAAAAAAACCATATTTTTATAAAGAAAAAATTCGGGAAACAGGGTAAAATTAGAATATATAAATATTTAAAATACGTTAATTGATGTCAATACATAAAATTGTCATAAATGATAATATTATTGACAAAAAAAAAAAAAATTATCATATAAATTTCCCTCCTTTCCCCTATATCATCTTCACAAGGGACAACAATACTTCCCTGAAAAAAGAAAAAAGAAAATAAAGTTTTCTGGGCCAAATCTCTCTCCTTTTATTTATTTTATTATTTTCATTTGGCCCTGGCTGGCTGGTGTGTTGTAGATGCTGCTGCTGATTGTCTGAAAAAAAAGTTTTCTCTCTTTTGACAACCGTGTGTGTGTGGAGGAGGAACAATGAACGGGACGTCGTCCGAGGAATCTCCCGATTCAACTCAGCGGATCGATTCGTTCAATGGCGAGCAGAGAGTCTACTTCGTCCCCTTGAGGTATTATCTCCTCTCCTCTTCTCCGCCTCTCTTTCTCTAGCTCTATCGTATCGTTTTTTTCTTCTTCTTCATGTTTGATTGGGGAATATTCGGCGAATCTGAATCGCATCCAGAGTGAGTTTTGATTCGATTGGGGTTTGGATATGAATCTTGTGGGAGTTTGTTTAGTAATTTGATTTGATTGATCTAGGGATTTTAAAACTCATGGATCCTTCTTTTATTTCGGATGCATAGGGATGGGTTTTGTTTACCCGATTCTTGTTTGAGCTTATTTGCGATGTTACTCCGGAAGAATCAAATGAATGTGATTTGGATTCACTAGATGAGTGGCGAGATTTGCTTTGATATTGTTTTGTATGTAGTGCTCAACAATCAGATTTCAAAGACAATACCAGTTGCGTATTCATTTCTATGTCAAATACATTGTCATTTTTTTCTTACTTTCCCAAAGCCTAAGAGGCTATATTTGTTAGGTTTCAGTATTGATTGAAATAGGTACTCAGTGTCTTGGTCTGTTTGTTGATAGTTGATTAATAGTTGAGCTAATGATAGACTAGAATGGGAGTCAATCAAAGGTTTACCAAATACGATTCTCACTCATTTTAGAATTATATAAGTACTCTGCAATGTTATTTGGAAATCATTCAGTTAAGCAAAGGGTTAATTCAATTTCAGGTGGTGGAAAGATGCCCAAGATTCAATGCCTTCTGAATTAGTTGAAAAAAGAGAGATCTTGTATACAGCAACAACTGGCTCCTCTTATGGAGGCCCTATGAAGTTGATAAATAACATCTTTAACTCCGATATTTTGTTCGATTTGAAGAGAGAAGGAGATGCGTTACAGAATGGTGAAACGGGAGAAGCAAGCGTCTCAGGCAGGGACTTTGCTTTAGTCTCAAGTGATATGTGGCTTCAGGCACTCAAATGGTAAGTTTTGTTTTCTCTGTACATATCTGATCGGTCTTTCTAAAATGACGTGGGTAAATCTGTCACGATCCTTGTCATTTTAGTGTTACATCCAATTGGACTGGAAATTTTCTATCCCAGTATCCGATCAACTGATTTCTTCTATGGAATCTTTCTTATTTACTGTATCTGTTCATTCGTTGGAGGTCAAATTTATTGAAGAACAGGCTGAGGTTGATTAGAAACTTTTTAGGACATGTGACGCTAAGTAGACTCTGCCTATATTTTGGGCATCTTGTCAGTATATCCTATATTAGAAGTTTGTATTACGATGTGTGAGAAAATAAGTATAAAGTTTAATCATGGTAGGAGAAAATGTAAAGTTTAATTAAGGTTATTGTTATAATGCAGGATTTCTAATCATGGTACCTATTCTATTCTTGCAATATAGTTGGTACCCTTTGTATATGTTTGGGATTTCTATACACTATTCCTTCTAAAAAGCAAGGATGATTTCCCTAATCTTTGTTCCCAGGCATCATGATGATAAAAATACTGAGAGAGGCGTTAAAAGTTTCTCGGCTGGAGGAGTTGACAGAGCTGATGTTTATCCAGTACAACTCAGGCTCTCCGTTGTGCAGGAAACCAATTCATTGGCGGTTAAAATTTGCAAAAAGGTGTCTTTAAACTTACAGCCTTTTTTATTTTGCCTGATCAAGTGCCTTGATGGTGCCACATTTTCTTAAAATATGTCCATGGTTAACTAATTGGCGCGCTTGAAGATGATTAGGAAACTAAACTGGATTCTTTTTCACTGGGACCTGGTTTCCTTAGAACTAATGTTTCAAAATAAAACTTCCGTACCAGACAAAACATTACAGAACTATAGGTCTGTAGTTCTGCCACTCTTGTATACATGAAACTTGAGAAGGAAATTGTTGAAACTATTATGGATATTAAAATTTCCTGCTAGAATATTGCTATCCATCCTGAAACGTCTTGTTTTACAGTGGGCCAAGATGTCTTGTACAGTTCTTCTACTTGTTTCACTAATTCAATACCATTGTTATCATCTACAGAATATACTCCTATACTTAAAACTTCAGATTCCAATGAAGATTCTGCTTGAACCATATTAGAAACATAGTTTCTTGATCTTCTTACCTGCAAAAAATTTGCTTAGCTTCTCAGTTGTTGTTTCTGGTCCCAAATCTTATGTTTTCCCTCATGCAGGACAATTCAGTTGAATGCTTCAGAAGAGCATGCAAGATATTCAGCCTGGATTCTGAGCAGGTATAGTGTTCCATGCATGATCTTTTACCTACTATGTACATGATATGCATGTCAGTTTATGCATATTATGGTACATGCAATATTTATTCATGCAAATTACAAATGATACGGCTGCTTTTGATTCTGTAGTTGCGCATTTGGGACATTTCTGGCCAAACAACCTTGTTTTTTGAAAGTGATGTGAGCACTTCCAAAGATTGTCAACAACAAGCAGATCAGGAAGTAAGTGTAATGCTTTTTGAGTGAATGCGGGAATTGCATCATAATATGTTACAACGAAATGCTTATTCAGACTTGCCTTCCATTTTTCCTTTTCTTTTTCCTTATTTCTTTGATGCCATTCTTATTCATCATTACTTTTTGTCCAACAGATGCTCCTAGAGCTTCAGATTTATGGATTATCAGACTCCATCAAATTGAAGGAATCAAAAAAGGAAGATGGTTCCACACAGCAAACCAATGGCATTAATGGTGGCACAGTGTTTAGATTTGGACGGAGTAATTCTTTGAGCTTTTTGGCAAAAGCTGGAGAAGCTGGAACTTTGGGGTTGACAGGCTTGCAGAATCTAGGAAATACTTGTTTCATGAACAGTTCCCTTCAATGCTTGGCTCACACACCGAAGCTTGTCGACTTCTTTCTTGGAGAGTATAGTAAAGAAATAAATCTTGACAACCCATTGGGAATGAAAGTATGCCAAATTGTGTCTTGCTGTATAAATGCATATTATCTGCTGTGGCTAATTGATATATTCTTGGTTAGCCTCACCGATCGAATTTTCTTCTGGCAGGGTGAGATCGCCTTAGCTTTTGGTGATTTGTTGAGGAGTCTGTGGGCGCCAGGTGCATCAACAGTGGCCCCAAGGACATTCAAAGGGAAACTTGCTCGCTTTGCTCCTCAGTTTAGTGGCTTTAATCAGCATGATTCGCAGGTCAGGGAAAACACTTCAGTTTATAGAATCTGAATTAAGTGAGCGTTCCTGATGTTTCTACCTGTCTCTCAGCATTAAAGACTGCATATTGGGATATTCCATTCATGTTTTGAGGTTTCTTGACTTGGTTGCAGGAACTTCTAGCTTTCTTGCTTGATGGACTCCACGAGGACTTAAACCGTGTAAAGAACAAGCCTTACGTGGAAGCAAAAGATGGAGATGGCCGTCCAGACGCAGAAGTGGCTGATGAATATTGGCGAAATCATGTGGCTCGCAATGATTCGATAATTGTTGATGTGTGCCAAGTAATTATCTTCAGGTTCCTAAATTGTTTATATACGTCTGCTGACAACCACTCGAAGGATTGGGTTGCACATTAGGAATCTTTAGTTTAGTCAAAAAATGTTGGATGGATCAAGCTGTCTAGTATTCTGGTATCCAATTCGGGGTTCTAAGTATCATTTTGATCTAAATGCAATTTTATCTTCTTGATTTCAGTTCCGTGCACATAAAATTTTCGTTGATTTAAGGAGATATTGCCCTGTAGAATACTCTATGCACACTTTTTGTTTTGAGAGTTGCTTTTCGTTTGATATGATGCTCTTTGCACTTTAACCATCTGACCATGCCAAGAAAATTTCCTAATATTGTCGATCACTAATACATTTATATGCATTTCTGGTTGCAGGGCCAATACAAATCAACATTAGTTTGTCCTATTTGCAAAAAGGTTTCTGTTATGTTTGATCCGTTCATGTACCTATCGCTACCTTTGCCATGCACATCAATGCGAACGATGGATTTAACAGTCATGAGTGCCGATGGGAGTAGTCTGCCTATTCCATTGACTGTCAACGTTCCTAAGTTTGGAAAATTCGAAGATCTTCATAAGGCTCTTGTCACTGCCTGCTCTTTACCAGAGGATGAGACTTTACTGGTTACTGAGGTATAATTCTATAATGTATATGCTATATTTGTTGCTATGAAACTCATTCTGGTGCTTAAGTGGAGCATTTGGTAACACATACAGTGGAATTTCTCTTCATTTGATCTTCTCACTTGTATAGGTATACAATAATCGGATTCTTCGCTTCCTGGAGGAGCCTACTGATTCATTAACCTTGATCAGAGATGGTGACAAACTTGTCGTGTACCGGTTAAAGAAAGATGCAAACAATTCTCCTTTGATTGTGTATATGCATCAGAAGCTGGAAGAGTAAGTTTGCATAACACAGTAGTACTCAAATGCTAATTAAGGTTCATATCAATGAAAATTTCCCCTAGCCCCGTTATCTTTGGCGGGTGGTTGTAGACATTATCTGTTTGCTTATGTTGGCAACAACATGAAAGTAAAAAATCATTACATGCACTTACCTCGACGATCAATACCTATACCTCTTTTCTTTATCTAATGTATCTCTATCGTGCTATTTTTCAACCAATAAATGGTAGAGTTTAACCACTGTTCAGAAGTTTCATTTATATCTAGTGGGTACCAAATATTAAACCGTTTCAATGTTTTTCAGGCAGTTTATATCTGGGAAATCTAGCCCAACTTGGAAGGCATTTGGGATCCCCTTGGTCTCTAGGCTTTGTGATGTCGAGAATGGATCTGATGTCGAGAACCTGTACCTGAAGCTGCTTACTTCATTTAAGATGCCTACTGAACTCTTCACAGAGAATCATGAAATTCCAACTGAAGAAGAAGCCACTGATAAAGCAGATACCGTTGATACTACAACTGAGGATACAAATTCTATTGACGTGAAGGAGACTGCTGAATCTCTTCCAGATCCTGTGTTGAGGCTTTACCTAACTGACGACAGAGGAAACTTAATAGAATCTGAAGTATTGAAAGAAAAGCCTATAAATAAATCCAAGCGGGTGAATGTGCTTGCACGTTGGCCAGTAAAAGAGCTTGACGTTTATGATACTTGTCTTCTGAGCTCCTTACCTGAGGTTTGCAAATTTGGAACTAAGAGACCCCAAGAAACCGTTTCGCTTTACAAGTGCCTTGAGGCATTCTTGACGGAGGAGCCTCTTGGTCCTGATGACATGTGGTGAGTTGAGGATCAAAACCATTTCTCATATATATGCTCAGCTTTTCCATTATCTTTTGACAATCGCGCTCATAGGCAATTGAATATTGAATGAGAATTAAGTCATGTGATTTGTTTTGTTGTCTTGAAATTTTTGTAGGCATGTAGCAGTACTATGCTATATTTTCCCCACATCGTCATCATCTTTAGATTTATCTCAAATTTTGTCAATCTTTTTGTGCGCCTGACTTGCTCTTTACTATTCGTCTGATTGCTGGTAACTGACATGAGTCAAATTGTTTTAGGTATTGTCCTGGCTGCAAAGAGCACCGGCAAGCCATTAAAAAGTTAGATCTCTGGAGGTTGCCTGAGATCCTGGTTATTCACCTCAAGAGATTTTCTTATAGTCGGTTTATGAAGAACAAGCTTGAGGCGTATGTGGACTTCCCGCTCGATGATCTTGATCTATCGACCTACATTTCTTACAAGAATGGTCAGACAACTTATCGCTACATGCTGTATGCGATTAGCAATCACTACGGAAGCATGGGAGGTGGTCATTACACTGCATATGTTCACGTAAGTGAAAAGACATTTGTAATTATCTCTTTATATCTCTCTTGTCTCAGCGGGTTCATCTATTTTAAGTGTTTGTGTTGCAAAACTGTTGAACCCAGGATATTAGAAAACTGTAAGAAGTTGAGTTACCCATAATCTAGATGTCACAAACCGGGATAGATTATGGTTAAAACTGCTGGTATCCAGATTCATAGAGTTATAGTTGTTGACCTAATAAGAATGGTAGTTAAATTCAATTTCTTCTTATTTCTCAGCATGGAGGTGATCGATGGTATGACTTTGATGATAGCCATGTCCACCCAATCAGTCAAGAAAAGATCAAGACCTCAGCTGCTTACGTTTTGTTCTATAAACGCCTTGTAGACTAAAGAACCTGAAGCAGAAAAGACAAGAGAGAGGTATTTGCAGTTTTGCCACTGTGTAAGGGGAAGGCTTATTTAAAAACATCATTAGCTTGATTCTCAATTCACTACAAGATCAAGATCAAGATCAAGATCAAGATCAGAGCAGCTATGTGGTGAGACTTATTTTACAGGACAGTAAGAGACAGAGAAGAACGAAAGTGCGGGGGGATTCATTTAATTTTTACAAAATTGGTGTCTGATTATTTCATTAACCAATATTCAAATTAGAGTAGAAGAATAGAGAGATAAATTGCTTTTGAACAATGCCCTTTTGTGGGTTATTTTCTAAATTGTTGTTTAGTTCTTGTGTGTCAGTTTTTTTTGGCTCTCGACCAAAGAAGATTAAGTTACATCTATTTAACTGATTCTTTTCTTTTTGCAGTGTCTTATTTTTTTTTTTTTTTGACGAACGCAGTGTCTTATTTTCTTTACAATATTGTTCGTATTACTCTCTCTACTTCGATAGACATTGTCTTTGGATCTCCCGTAGTCTAAATCTGCTCCACACTTCTCCAGTCAGAGCCATAATCTAGTGATGGTTGTTGCGTTGTCAATCAGAACCATAGTTTAATGATTTAAGCTAATGTCGTCATTGCGTCATTATACGAATTCAAATGGACACTTGGTGGCTACGTATAAATACAAATCTGTTAGAGCATTTCCAACAATCACCTTCATTTTAAGGGGAATAAACCTTCAAAATAAAGGTTTGAGAGTCACTTACTCCAATGGTACATTCTCAAATTCATTTTTTATTTTGTATTTATTTACATTCTAGTCCATAATATTACTAATAATTAGTTATAGTGATAAGACTTCCATATATCTTATATTAAAAGTTTTTTCAAATTCATGCTCTAATAAGCTGACAAGTTGCACTCTATTCTTTTGACATGTGTAATTCTTCTAAATTTTAAATTTATTATTTTCATAAGATTTAATTATACTTTTATACTAAAAAATAACCTATTATTTTTCAATACCCATTTAGTAATTATATATTTTCTAATGAGGTATCATTTATCAGTATTTTATAAAGTTACCAATATTATCAATATTTTGTAAAATATTGATAATATTTAGTTCACAATTTTTATGTCATATTATCAATACATTTTATTTTAAAATAAGATCAATTAATTTCATTCTAAAATAATATCAAGATATGAAGATATGAAAAATGAAAAATTAGAATATTTATTTGTTTTAAAATATTTTCCAATATTTAGTTCACAATTTTTACATCATATTATCAATTCATTTTATTTTAAAATAATTTAAGAAATAAAATATGATATTTTTTATTTTTTTGCAAAATGATCATTTTTGGTGTGATCAATTTATTTAGTAGATAAGTAAAATAATTTCAAGACATAAAAATATAATTGTCATAAGATGAATTCTGAAGATCCATGATGTATGATTGTATTCAGTCGGTACCATTTTTGTATTAATTATTAATTTATTTTAAGAATAAATAATAATTATAATAATAACTTAGTGTGTATTAATTATTTAGAATGTAACACCCACGATAAAATTTAATGTATTAATTGCCATACAATTTATGTTTTACAATAAAGACTGAAAAAACATAATCAAAATTTATGGCATATTTATTATTAGAAATGTAACCATAAGTCTCATGAAGTTTGAACAAAAAAAACTGAATACCTTTCATGATACTACTTAAGTATTCTTGCATAAAAAATTTTAAAGCAAAAACATTTTTTTCTATAAGTATCAAGGTAAAGTCTTCATTAAACATCATATTCTACACCTCACATAATTTTATAAATTTTGAAATACGAAATTTTATAATTTAATATAAAATTAGGAGCATATACAGAAATAAACATGTAAAATGTGGTTTTTCCATAAAAAATGTTAGATTAAGAATGTCTAAGCTCATGTTACATAAGGTATGTCTATCTTCTTTTACCTTCAGTGTCTACGTCTTCTTCATGTTTGAAGTTGACAAATGTTGTTTATCATGCCTATTTTATTAAGTTTCTAAAATTCATATTACTCTTTGAATAGTCAACTAAATGATAAACATAAAACCAAATGTTTATTAGATACATATGATTTTTTTCAAGTTGGTTATGCTTCAAATCACTATCACCTTTTATTTTGATGTGTGGTTACGTCTTTTTGTCTTTTCTATTAGTTTAGTATTTTAATATACACTAGATTCAGACCCGCACGTACGTGCGGGATTGATTTCAAAAATTAAGGTTATTTATCAGGTCTACAATATATTATGTATGTGTATGTAAGATTATGTTTATAAACATAATTTTATAAATTATTATTAACATTTATAATCTAACTCATACCAGTACAATATTCTATTTATTTTAGTCAAAAAGTATGATCATAACTGTTTTGTTATTTGTAGAAACAACTACAATAAAATAAAAAAATAATTTATTTTTGGACAGAAAAACTGGTCATGTCCCATACATGTCATGTTTATTCTATCTCATAATTGTGGTTTTGGATCAAAATTGATTTCAGCGTAACATTTGGATCGACACGACGGTGGATCCGAATCAAATGTGAACCAAAGTGATCGGTTATAAAGATTAACCAAATTGGATTACCTAAATTGTCTAGCTGGGGGAACTCACATTGATAGGCCTACCTCGTAACGATTTTGCTATTTTTTACTTGTAGAAAACTGGTTCTTCAAAAACCACATGAGGAATATCTACATTCGTCCTGCTGAATTTGCAAAACCCGTAGGTAACAGGTGTTTCAAAAAAAAAAAAATCTGACCTATAGAATATGTCTTTCTTTTTCTAAACCAAACATTAATTAAAAAAAAACTCTAAGTTAGTTGTCCAAACTGGATGGAAGTTGTTTATAAACATAATTTCCAACACCAATAATCTATAAAATAAGTCTGAAACTGTAATTTGTTAAATGTACCCAATTTTTTTAAATAATTGTCCTAAAATAGATATTTATCCATTCTAAAGTTGCACTTACTCAAATTAGATTTTTGAAATTTAAATATATCTTTATATATATATATATAATATTTCTAGTATGTTACTCAAAATTTTATATATCAATGTGGAAAAAGAATACATAAAAGTTCTCGAAGTCATCATATTGTAGTTTGACTTATATATTCTTATTGAATATAACATAATTCATATGATATCCTTTATTTATTCTTATTGTAGTTTGACTTATTTATTCTTATTGAAATTAGTTTATTCTTAAGAGGGTCAGAAATTCTACGACATTGAAGTTTTGAAACTCAGGGGGGTGTATTGAAACCATGATTTTGGAGAATTTTATGAGATTTAGAAAAATTGGAATTTTGATAGATTTTAGGGAAGTTGATATGATTTATGGTGAAATTTTTTTAAATCCCACCTAAAACCATGAGATTTGGATTTCTGTATTTTTAACTAAACAAATCCTCTCAAATCCTCCAGAATCCCTAAAACTTATTAAAATCCAAATCCACAAACTGTTTTGAATAACAGTGGATTTTAAAGTAGATTTTTAAATCATCAGTTCAATAACAGTGGATTTCAGAAGACTTTTTAAAATCCATGATTGAATAACATAGGATTTGTAAATTTTATACAAATCACTTAAAATGTCAAGTTGGATACACCCCTCTCAATTTAGTTATCCAAATTTTATGATCTTGAATCTAATAATTTTGACTCTAAGACCGAAACTAAATAACAATAGAACTGCTGGATATATCAGTGTGCTAAATTAAATTTGAAAGTATGAAAAACTACAAAAGGTATAATTAGATATGTGTAGATTTAGTCAAATGACTCCCATCTACAAATAACACATATATTAGAACCGAACACAATGTAATCTGAGATATTAATGATGCCCATTAAGATACAAAGAAGAAAGCTTGATCGGGGAGGGGGAAGTCATCTTCAACATTGTGGAAGTCATCGAGACATGCAAATCCATGTCACCTCTGATTCTCTGAAAGAAATAGTTGTTTTGCCACTTTCTCAGTTCACTGCAAAATTCATTAGGATTTGAGAAAATATAAAGAAGAAATCAATCACACTAATATGATTTAATAACAATAGGCTACGTATAACAATACAATCATAGATTGTTTTAAAAAAAACAAAAAACAAATAATCATGCTGCAAAAGTACACTATTATAATTAATATATATATATAAGTACTAACATAAAAAACTGTAACTATTCTAAAGCATGTAAGAGAAAATCAATTATAACTACTTAGTTGTTTCACAACACCCGTATTTTAGAAGTTGTACAGTCTTGACTTTTATGTTTCACATGTTCTTGAAGAGTTTCAAATCTGAAACACTATAAGATTATGAAAAATAAAAGTCAGAAAATTTAAAACTCAAAATATTGATGTTGGGAAAAGTTTTTGGGAATGAAAAGTTTTTGTAAATGAACAAAACTAAAGACTTCAACACGTATAAAGATTAATATATCTTTCCTAACACAATATATTTTAGGATACTAACAAAAAAGATTTGGGTAGTTATTTTAGATCTGTTCATTTAGTTTTGGAATGTAGATTTTAGAAAAAGAAAATTATAATTTAAAATCATAAATATTATTTACGCAGATATCTCACAATATATAACCAAATTAAATTTTTATACATATATAAAATTGCTCAATTTTAATGGAAACAGATTTAAATTATTTCTATAAACAAATTTAGATGATTTTGTATATTAGGTAACATCAAAATCAGAATTTATTGTTTCCTTATATATCTCAAAATATAAAATCAAATTAAATATGTTTACATATACAATTTCGAATTTAATTGCCCAAATTATTGTTTCCTTAAGATATCAAAATTATTGTTTCCTTAAATTGTTAAACAAAACTACTTACTTTTTTTGAATTTATTGTGGATGCTTGTTTAGACTCTGTTTGGATACGGGAGTATGAAAAACAACTCCGAACAATTAATACATGATCCGAACAGAATCAATCCGGGTCACAATAGGATCTGCGCATTTTATTATGAAATTTACTTTAATGTCCCTCTCGTATTGTATGCTTTGAAATATATTCAGAGTTATTTTATGTCATATATTTTCAAGTTTTATTTTGTCTTGTAAATAATGCTTCCCTTTTAATAGTATAGATACATTACTCATATATGTATACACTTGGTTTCTTTTGGTAAGTTTAAAATGTTTGATCTCTGTAAATCTAGAAAAATCTTAATGTACTTTTGCTCTTCACAAAGGGAAAAAAAAACTTATGTACAAAATAGTAAACTATGGTGAGAGTGAGAAGAAGGTTTACTAAATATGTGAATTCACGTCTCCATCAAGAACCTAAGTCGAGTGTTTATCTTTTACTTAACAAGTTTAATTTACATTATATCTTGCTTATTAAGTTTTGTTGTGACAATCATAATTTTCCATGATGCCTTTGTGGGCAAATAAGGTAATCTGGAAAGAAATTACATGGATAAGGATACTATATAGCCTACAAAATCTGATGAATGACGAGCTTATACAGAATATATTTCACCGATATCACTCGTGAAAATTATGTTGATTTAAAATTAATTTTGTTTGTTCTTAAAAAAAAATAAACTCACAATGTTTTTTAATTAGATCAAATATTTTAACTTTATTGAATTTTTAGCCAGTCTATAATGCTATTTATTTAGTAATTGTATATGGATGAGGATAGTATATAGCCCATAACTCGTCGGCCCAATAGCCAAATCCTTACATTCATAGGAAGCAAGACTCGATCTTTGGTGTGATGGTGTCTTTTACAATTGGACTTATCACTGGCCAGTGCACTAAGGTCACTTCACATTTACTTTAAAATATACATACTTGAATACATCAATACGAATTTCTATACTTTTTTGGTCAACTGAATTCATATATCTTTTCTTCAATGTTTTTTAAGCGAAATACTTATGAATTTCTTACCATATTATTCAATGATAGAATAAATAGCAGTGAATAATTTGAATATTGATAATTACAATATTTACGATTATTATTACTAAATTTATTTTTAAATAACTAAATATATTTCAATATATATTAGTTATAAAATATAGTATAATTTATGATGTTTTACTTTAAACTAACTAATTATATTTCAATATATATTAGTTATAAAATATTTGTATAATTTATTACAATTACCCACGCATCACATGAGACTTTTTACAGTTTATAATATTTAAAACTATCTATGGAGGTATTTATAATATTTGAACATCCTATAAAGTTAAAATATTTAAAAATTTTGAATTTTTAAAAATTTTCAATAATTTAAATATTTTAAATTTTTGAATTTTAAAAAGTTGGACAGCTGATAAATCAAGTATCATACAATTATTTGTGTGGGACGTTGTACATACAATTATTTATAAGTATTTTCATATAGAAATTTAACATAATTTCAAAAAATATTAAATATTGAGTTGTTTGTTCTAGATTGGTCGTTTAAAAAAAAAATTAATTAGTGAGATGTCTAATCCATATTGGTTGTTTTAAATCCTAGATGAACGAATTTAGGAGCTTATAGCTTCTACTTTTATTTAGTATAGATTTACAAGGTTTTTAAAAGGTTTTATAATCCTTAGAAATACTTTTTAAAAGGTTTTACAAGGTTTATAAAAACCTTAAAAATATTTTACAAGGTTTTTAAAATGGTTTACAATCTTTATAAGATCTTTTTAAAATATATTACAAGGTTTTCAAATGTTTTATATTCTTTACAAAAACCTTTTAAAAGATTTTACAAGGTTTTACAGTCTTCATAAATACTTTTAAAAAGGTTTTATAAGGCTTTTAAAAGGTTTTACAATCTTTATAAAAATCTTTTAAAACCTTTTAAAAGATTTTACAAGGTTTTCAAAAAAGTTATTTTTTTTAACAAGAGTTTCACAATGAAGACGGTAGACATGAATTCCAGATTATGTTTTTACAAGGTTTTACAATCTTGTAAAAGTACTTTTTTAAAAGATTTTTCAAAGGTTTATAATTTTTACAAAAACCCTTTTAAACTGAACCAATCTCCAACGGTTTTTAACCATACAACATATTATGCATCTCAAAACGTAAAAGAAAGCTCCAATGGTAAACTAGGAGTATCACACACATAAATCAGCAGTACACACAACATAAAGATAAATCTGATAAATACACTGTAACAATAACATAATTCAGCCGTAGTACAATGACAAATAAGCCATAGAATGTTTGTAACAATAACATAATTCAACCGTAGTACAATGACAAATAAGCCATAAAATGTTTTGTAAACTGCAAAAAGTCATTTGATAATCTCATGAGATTCCAATGTTGTTGTCTTCATGCCATGCCCCTGAAAAAATGAGAACAATAGCATCAGAGTATGACAGGAGAACCAAAAAAGTAATGTGTGTGAGAAACCAATCAGCTGTTGAAGTTTTTCAACCAATCCGTCTGATTGATAACCTCAATCTTTGTGCAGTTTCTCATCCACATCCAATGTGTCTGCGCTGAGATCGTGGGTTGGAGACTCTGCATGGTCACCAATCTCAACTTCATTCATCGTTTGCGTTTGTGTCTGCGTCTCATCTACATCTGCATAATCTGCGTCAGCGTCAGCGTCTGCTTCAGACCGATCATGCACTAAAGTGTTGAGGTGGTGGGTTGGAGCCTCGAGCCAAGGCGAAACACAAGCCTCGAGCCCAGGTGAAGCATAGTCACCAATTTCAACTTCTTGATCTTTTTGGTGCTAAGCAAGTGCATAATCTCTCTTCCAATATAACTAAGAAACTATGTAACCTCTCTTCAACAAGTGCATAAGTTCATCATCATCTTCTTCTTCTTCATTGAAATCACTAGGAACACTGATTACCTTAACATCTTCTTCTTCGCTACTCCAAATTTGATAATAAGTAAGGTTATTAGTAGATATATACCTCGCACAAACAGGAAAACAATCTCATGCATTACCGGATCGAACAAAAGCATCTTCTAATGTTGGCATAGAAGCCAACATCCATAGTTGCAAAGCCATTGGAAACCCTTTAAGATCTACCATCGAAAGAGATTTAACATTGTTTACAGACTTCACCGAAGATGCTAGATCTTAAAGGGTCTCCAATGGCTTTGCAACTATGGATGTTGACTTCTATGCCAACATTAGAAGATGCTTTTGTTCGATCCGGTAATGCATGAGATTGTTTTTCTATTTGTGCGAGGTATATATCTACTAATCACCCTACTTATTCTCAAATCTGGAGTAATGAAGAAGAACATGTTAAGGTAATCAGTGTTCTTAGTGATTTCAATGAAGAAGTAGATGATGATGATCTTATGCAATTGTTGAGGAAAGGTTATGTAGTTTCTGAGTTAGATTGGAAGAGAGGTTATGCACTTGCACAAGAATTACTTTCTCAGAACCAAGAAGATCAGGAAGTTGAGATTGGTGACTATGCTTCGCCTGAGCTTGTGTTTTGCCTAGGCTCGAGGCTCTAACCCACCGCCCTAAGTGCATGATCGGTCAGACGCAGACACTGACGAATACACAGACTATGCAGATGTGGATGAGATGTAGACGCAGTCGTTGAACGAAGTTGAGGTTAGTGACTATGCAGAGGCTCTAACCAACCATCTTAGCGCAGATGCATTGGATGTGGATGAGACACTGGACGAAGATCGAGGTGATCAATCAGACGGATTGGTTGAAGAACTTCAACAACTGATTTTTCAAGGTGATGAACCTTCTGCCAGCACTTCCATCCCACCACCCTATAAATCGCGATTTGGACGCGTGGTTAGACAAACAAAAAGATACTCTCCCAGTGGCCAACGAAGGCTTTAAACAAGGTGGTTTCTCACACACATTACTTTTTTGGTTTTCCTGTCATACTCTGATGCTATTGGTCTCATTTTTACAGGGATATGGCATGAAGGCAACATCATTGGAAATTCATGAGATTATCAAATGACTTTTTTGCAGTTTACAAAATATTATATGGCTCATTTATCATTGTACTACAGCTAAATTAAGTTATTGTTACGTTGTATTTATCAGATTTATCTTTATGTTGTGTGTACGACTGATTTATGTTTGTGATACTCCTAGTATGAATATAAAACATACAATTAAAAAAATTATATCAAATAATATTAATAAATACAAAACCTTATATGATAACATAAACTAATATATAATTTTTTTAAAACATAAAATAAAATTACATGATATAAAATTACTCAATATAATTATTTACCATAATGCTCACGTATAAGATTAATTAGTGTGTCTTAAAAAATTATGATTAATGTTATTGTTGTGTAAAATTTGTTTTTAAATGGTATATCTTTCATATATCAATAATTTCAATTTTAATTTAGTATGTTTTTAATTTATATAGATATCTTTAAACAATTGAATGTAATAGACTGATTTGTAAGACATATTAATTATAAGAACTTAAATGAAATATGTGAAAGATTTTGAGGGTTCACTATTTAACCTTTTAAAATTTGAGGGTTTAAGGGGTTGTTGGAATTTAAAAATCCTAAAAATTTGAGGGTTTGAGGGATTGTTGGACTAATTTTTTCTAATAAAGAGTAAGATTGTACGGCATTTAAAGCTGTACAGAGAAAATATAAGCTGAAGCTGTTAGGAAATAGTGCCAAGATGTAAAAAAGAGTTTTACATGAAAACTGTACAATAAAACTGAGAGTAAAGTCTTTAATAATCCCCTATATATTAAGAGAGAAACATTCTCTAAAAAAAGCTGACGTGTTATTATTTGCCCTTAAGATTCTATAATACTAGGTGCTTCCCACGCAACGCGTGGGTTGTGGTGTAGTTGGCACTTTCTTGTTTTTTTTTGTCTTTTTCGTTTTCTCTTTTGTATTATTTCGTTTTAATTAGGCATATACGGGCTTTGCCGTCACTTTTATTTATACACTATATGTTTATACCATTTCGTTCAGATGTGTATAATTGTGGCGTTTACTTTTTATGAATTATGAAGATGTTGTTTCTTGCTTTTGAGGATCCAATCTTATCATTGACTGATATTGTTTCCAATACATTTATTGTTTTATATATTTTCTAATTAACTGCTTATGTAAACCCTTCATACGTTGATGTTGCAATAATAAGTTAATTTTTAAAAATATCTTCCGTGTAAGTGATTATATTTGTATGCCCATGTTTTGGTCTAATATCAATAAGATCGTTTCTGTTTTTCTTTAGTTGGCTTTGAAACCAATATTGAGTTAAGCAAATAATGGGTCAAATTATGGTGTTAATAAGTAATATAAATTCTTATGTATATATATTGTATATATGTGACTATAAATTTAGCTAACTAAAAAATTATGTAATATTTAAATACAATCTTGAACATATATATATATATTTTTATTTGTGGGAGGAATGTATGAAATTATTGGATAGAAGTTATTTTTGAGTTAAATGACCTTTAATGTCTTTAAAGTGAGTTAAATATTAATAAATTTTTATATGTTTCTTGACTTTTTTTAAAAGGAATACCAAGTGTTTCCTTCCAAATTTGAAGTGATATAGTATTTTAGTTTTCTTATATGATTTTATGAACTTCAATGTAAAAGTTTTTCAAAGTAATAAGTACACTCACTGATTGAATTATAAAATTTGGAGAAATGTTTATTTCGTTTAATCATCTGCTCTTTTAAATAAATTAAATAAGTATGTTGTTATTCCTACAAATAGGACAACATATATTATAGTTTAACCATGGAGTTAAGCAATGGAAATGGAACTTGTGATTGCAAGACAAAATGATTATATGTTACACATTGATCGTTTAAAAATGAATAGGAACATCTAATTCTCAAATAAAGTTGATTGTTTTGTTAAAACCAACAGATGTGAATTTAAATTTACCTATGCAAATTTAAAAAATAAATATGAATAAATTAGAAAGGCAAGAAATATAAAAGAAATATTTTTTTATATAAATAAAATAAAAATTGAAAACAATGTTAAATATATATAATACTTTCTACATTAAAATATAGAATCAAACTCTTACAAGTTACAACACATATGAGAAATAACAACATTTGATATTGGTAGGAGAGGAAGAGATAATGTTTACTATAAGATGGTAATCCAAATTAGATAATGGAGATGAATCTTTAAAAAATAGGACAATGTAATATATATATATATAATACTTTCTAAATTAAAATATATAATCAAACTCTTACAACACATATGAGATATAACAACATTTGATATTGGTGGGAGAGAAAGAGAGAATGATTACTTATAAGATAATAATCCAAATTAGATAAAGGAGATAAATCTTTTAAAAGAAGAACAATGTAAAATATATATCATGTAGTCTCTAAAATTAAAATTTAGCATTAACAATTTACAATGATATATATTTTTTTTTTACAACCCATACAACAAAAATAAGAAATCAAAAATAACAAAAAAAAATAAAAAATGATTTGAGGTATTGTAGAAGAGAATGAGAGAATGTGAAAATGAGATAGTAAAAGAATGTCAATATGAGAGAATGATAGATTGAGAGAATGCTTATTTATATGATAAGAAATGATGGAAGTTACATTTAGAACTATGGAGTTACAATAGTAATTTATTGTGTTTGAATATAATTGAGTTGTAGAATATGATTAATGCATAATTTATTTTATTTTCAGTTATAATTTTATTTTAATGTGTGAGTTAAATGTATTGTGTTTATTGGATCTTAAATATTGTTTAAAGCAATTAGAAAGCAAATAAAAAAATAAAAAAAAAATAGAAAACATTAAATGAAAATCAACCAATAAGGAGAGACCAAAACCTTACTTTTATATATATGATATATTGCTTTAAACTTTGAAATGAGAAATATATTATAAACAATAATTTACATGAGAAATATATTAATTTAGCCAACCAAACTATGAATATAAGTTTAGCCAACCAAAATAAATAAAAAATATTAAAATTTAACCAAAAATAATTTCTCTTGAAAGATAATAAGTTAGTAGGAGGAATGAATTAATGTACAATTATTGGATAGGAGTTACATTTGAGTCAAATGGAGTTACATGTCTTTAATTATAAATAAATATTTTAATTTTTTATAACCTAAAATAAAAGGAATACCAAGTGGCTGAATCAAAATTCACATGATTTGGTTGTTTGTTGATATAAACTCAACACTTACACATAATATTTCAAAATAAAAAATATTACTTTTTAAGTGACAAACTAAATTAGTTTTCTTATAAAATTATATGAATTCTTCAATCTCAATAATTTTTAAAACCTAAGGATAACTTATATTTTTTTGGTTTTCACTCATCAATTTAATTTATAGTGCTAGATTTCATACTAATGGTTTCATCTTTAGAGAATTTAGTGAAATGATATTTTTAAAATTATATTTTATTTTTATATTTAAGTTCCAGTTGAATATGTTTTGTTTTTTGGATCATTTTTTATTTTGATTAAAGACACAAAAAACCAATTGTTTAATTATGTTCTTTTTGTTTTCAAAAACCTCAAATCATAAAAAATATATATATATATATATATATGTATATTATATTGATCTCTGCAGATTTAACAATTGGATCACAAAACAAAATAGTCTTTATAAATGGATAAATGGATAATTATATTGATATTTAAATATTATATTGATCTTTATAAATTATTTAAAATGATATATGAATATGTGAGATAACCAGAGACATAATAGATAATTACATATGGATCATTTCAACTTTATGATCTTATTGTGTGGTGAATATTGTAAGGAAGTATGAAAATAATGACTTATAAGATGTTAATATAAAATAGAAAATGGAGATAAACATTTTAAAAGATTAAAATAAATATATAAGATATACATATCAAACAAACTCTAAAACTAAGCTTTTACAATGATATTTGATTTGATTTTTTATAACCCATACAACAACAATAACAAAAAAATACAAAACAAAACAAAAAAGAGATTTGAGAGTAGTGGAAGAAGATGAGAGAATGAAAGAGTGATAGACTAAGAGAATAACATAATGAGTATTTATAGGAAGAGAAATGATGAAAAATTACATTTAGAAAAATGAGAGTTACAATTCTAATTTATTGTTTTGTTTTAATACAATTGATTAATACAACTTAGTGGAGAAATAAATTTAATGCATAATTTATAGGGAGAAGCTATAAAGATTTCAGTTTTATATTATGTGAGTTAAATGTGAAAATTAATTGTTTTAAATTTGTGTTTTAATATAATTTTTTTTTTGTTAAAATTGCATTGCCAAGTGGACCAATAAGGAGAGATTGAAACTCTACTTTTATATATATGATTACATAAAACTACTACTGTTATTTTTTTTGTCAACTGCCACTGCTATTTAATTTATTTATATACACAATATTTTAGATTTATTATTTACAGCTATAGGCCATTGTGTTTTTAACAAAAAAAAAAAAGAAATGTGTTATTATTAAAAAATTTATCACATAACTATATTAAAATTATGTTTAAGGTATTATTTACTGAAATGCATGTGGGCTACCCATGGATTTCACGAATTCAAGCAGGAAAGATGCAAAGACATTTTGCAGCTCAAAATATTTAAACCCGTTGCATGATGGCTTAGCAGACGGGTTTAACTGGGTTAACAATTTTATTTAAATCATTTGGTTTATGAAATTTTAGTTTTTTTGTGGTTTTTATCTGATTTGATAGTTTAAGATTTTGATAAAAATATAAATAATCACTAATTTGGTTTACATTCGATCCAGATCCGTCATCATGTCAATCTAAAATTTATGGTGAAACAATTAATATTTTAAACTTTCATAAACTTCATGAATTCAAACCAATATAAATTTGTATTATAAATGTTATACTACATAAATATATTTACAAATGTAATATCTCAAACAAAAATTTGATCTTGTGCAAAATATGGGTTATTACCTAGTGTTACAATACCACTTGTAGTGCTTTGTTTTTGTTTACCATTAAAGCTTTGTAGGCTTGTAGCGTACCACGTACAGTAGTACTGTGAGAGCTCTCTTGGCATTGCTCAACCACCAATGGATCCACCTACCCTTCTTCTTCTTCTTCTTCTTCTTCTTCTTCTTCTTCTTCTTCTTCTTCTTCTTCTTCTTCTTCTTCTTCTTCTTTCCCTTTTAAACCCTAAATTTCTCTATACCTCAACAAGGCCACAATCATGGCTTTGTTCTTATCTCCTAGAACCATCACTCTTCTCTCTCTCACCCTCTCCCTCGCGCTCTACTGCAGCATCGACCCTTTCAACCACTGCGCCATCTCCGATTTCCCAAATTTCGTCTCTCACGAGGTTGTCTCTCCACGTCCCGATGAAGTTCAATGGGAGAGAGATTCACAGAACTCACTTCAGAAATCAAAGATTCTGTTTTTAAACCAAGTCCAAGGCCCCGAGAGCGTCGCGTTTGATCCTCTCGGACGTGGTCCGTACACAGGTGTTGCTGATGGTAGGGTTTTGTTTTGGAACGGTGACGAATGGATTGATTTCGCTTACACCTCGAGTAATCGATCGGTGATTTGTGATCCGAAGCCTTCTGCTTTGAGTTACTTGAGGAACGAACATATCTGTGGACGTCCTTTGGGTCTTCGTTTCGATAAGAGAAACGGAGATTTGTACATCGCTGATGCTTATATGGGACTTTTGAAAGTAGGTCCTGAAGGTGGCTTAGCAATGCCGCTTGTAACTGAAGCTGAGGGTGTTCCATTGGGTTTTACTAATGATCTTGACATTGATGATGATGGAACTGTTTACTTTACTGATAGCAGTATCAATTACCAGAGAAGGTCTGTGTTCTCTTGATTTCGAATCTCAGAACGTTGCTGATTGTTTTTATCTCTGCAATTTTTTTTTTTAACTGTGATTCTCTTTCAGGAACTTCTTGCAGCTCGTCTTCTCTGGAGATAACAGTGGGAGAGTTCTGAAGTATGATCCAATAGCTAAGAAAGCTGTTGTTCTAGTCTCTAATGTTCAGTTTCCTAATGGTGTGTCTATCAGCAAAGACGGTTCTTTCTTTCTATTCTGTGAAGGAGATGTTGGAAGGTGAGTGACTGTAGTAGTAGTTCTTCTTCCAATTCTTTGATGTTGTGACCAATGATTGATGATTGGCTTACCCTCAGTTAGTTGCCTCACTAGTAGAAATCTTGATGTTGCGACCAATATTTATCTGGTGATGATGTAAATAGACCTTCAGCCAGTTGCCTCACTAGCAGAAGAAAGGAATAGGATAGGCCTCAGTACTGATTGAAGCCTTTTAGAACTATCTGAGCCATTACATCTAAGAATCGTCTTTGTTTGTTTTATGTAATGCAGACTAGGAAGGTACTGGTTAAAAGGGGAGAAAGCTGGAACAACAGATGTGTTTGCGGTACTACCAGGGCATCCTGATAACGTAAGGACAAACCAAAACGGTGAATTTTGGGTGGCGCTTCATTGCAAGCGCAACTACTACTCATACTTAATGGCAAGGTATCCTAAGCTGAGGATGTTCATACTAAGACTCCCAATCACTGCAAGAACACACTACTCGTTCCAGATCGGGTTGCGACCTCACGGATTGGTGGCAAAGTATAGCCCTGAAGGGAAGCTTATGCAGGTTTTGGAAGATAGTGAAGGGAAGTTTGTGAGATCGGTGAGTGAAGTTGAAGAGAAAGATGGGAAGCTTTGGCTGGGGAGTGTGTTGATGAACTTTGTTGCTGTCTATGAGCTCTGATTGCTTTACCTATACGTAAACCACTTCACTGGGTTTCTAGATTTTGCAAATTCCCGAAACAGTTAGGTGTGTATTTTTAAATCAAAGGCATCACAAACAAAGAAACAAGTGTGACCGGTGGCATCCTAACCGATAAATTAAAGTGTTTAATCTCAATCCGAACCGATTTAAAATTAAAATGACTCCAAATTAACCAAGACGATATCCGGTTCGATCTGCTTGTACCGGTTCACCGGATAAGTTCCTGAAATTAGACGAGTAACCGGTTCGATCTGTGCTTATCGGTATACAGGTCTATTTTTGGGGTTAAATATGAATATTTAGGAACTTTTAAGTGGTTATCATAAGTTTTCGAGAAATTAAGGGATTCAATTAAAAAAGCTTCTCCAGAAAACTTCTCTTTTTACAACAGAGGTGTGCCATTAGTAGTAGACACGGCGACCGTTTCTTCTTCATCTTCTTCGCCTTCTTCGCCTAAATCTCGCTTGTAACCGGAAAAATCGCCGGAGGATAAGCAAGGGTTCGGTTTCGTTTCTCTTGTTCTATTCTTCTTTTTTTAGATTTTGTGAAATTGACATAACCCTAAAAAATTTTGAAGCCTCTTGCCTCGATAAAATATATATTGCTGGATTCTGTTGATCGCGACTGCGACTAGGGTTTATGCATGAGTTCAAGTTATTCCGATTACGAGGCTTTGTTTATCCCAACTTCTAATTTTGTGGTTTTTGCTGCAGCATTGTACTCTTTTTTTTTTTTTTTTTGTAGTCGAAGTCTCGACACGGGCAAATGGTGAGTTGAAATTTCGTTTTCTTCCTTTGGTATTAGTTTTAGAGGTATGAAGTATGTAGGACTGATAAAGATAGCATCTATTGTACTTGAATTTGCAGTCGGATATTAGGAAGTGGTTTATGAAAGCCCATGAAAAAGGGAACGGAAGTGCTCCGAAATCGACCTCTTCCAAGACAGGTGCTGTAAAGAGTGCTGCCGAGACTGCACCTATAAAATCAGAGCAGGTGAGTTTAGTATGTGGTGTATCTTAGTGAAACACTGGAGTAGGTATTGCTAGCAGGAAGGAAGTTAGTGGGTCTTTCTTTGTGACATTGGCATTGCATTCTGTGAGGTTGCATGAAACTTGAAACACATATTGTTTTTCTTTACTTTGTTTTCAGAGCCATTGGGAGTGAGTTATAGGCGACTCAAATATGCTAGTTGCTGTTATATATTTGGTTTGTTTATTGGCATAAGTCATAAGTGTTATTTCTGTTCATCACTTGGGGCAGGCTAGTGGAGACCTGGAAACTGCTGCTAGAAGAAAAACGAGCAAGTATTTTGGTAAAGAAAAAACGATAGTTAAAGATGAGAAAGAGGTGGAAGAATTACCTGCCAAGAGGAAACTTAAGACTGAGTCTGATGATTTAAGCAAGCCCCGTCCAAGAAAGGTTACCAAGGTTGATGATGACGATGACGATTTTGATGTACCTATTCCAAGGAAGACTCGTGATAGCACACCCAGCAAAAAACTAAAGTCGGGGTCAGGTAGAGGAATCGCAACTAAAACTGATAAAGACGAGGATGATGATGGTGAAGATGCCCAAGAAAAGGAGACTCCTCTGAAATCAGGTGGAAGAGGCCGTGGCGGTAGAGCTGCATCAGGGGCCCCAACTGCTGGAAGAGGAAGAGGTGGAGGGCGAGGTGGGTTTATGAATTTTGGTGAAAGGAAAGACCCACCGCATAAAGGGGAAAAGGTATGTCTCTTGTGTGATCAAATCTCTTACCTTATCTTGACTATTACGTGGTGTCGTAATGTATTGACCTGTCTCTGTTTTCAGGAAGTTCCTGAAGGCACCCCTGATTGCTTAGCTGGATCGACATTTGTAATTAGTGGAACACTTGATAGGTATTTCATTTTACGCACCTCATGCCTTTTCCACGTCTGTATTTCATTTTACAATTTTGTGTACCCTCTTGACATTGCAGTTTAGAAAGAGAAGAAGCAGAAGATCTTATAAAGCGGCATGGTGGTCGTATTACAGGCTCTGTTAGCAAGAAAACGGTCTGTCTCCATACCGTTAATTTTCTTTTTCCCTTTGTTGGATTAAAAGGTAATGGCATAAAGTTACAGTTCTTGTTTTCAGACGTACCTTTTGTGTGATGAAGATATCGGCGGAAGAAAATCTGAAAAAGCTAAAGAGCTGGGGTTTGTGCTCGTCAATTGCATATCATTACAGTAAACTTTTGAGGTGTTTTTGGTCTTCTAGCATCCTAACTTATAATATTCTGTTCAGCACTAAGTTCCTTACAGAGGATGGCCTATTTGACATGATCCGGTCCTCGAAACCCATAAAAAAGTCTCTGCCTGAAAGGACTAACAAAGGCACTGAAAAAGTCTGTGCACCACCGAAGACAAGCCCTCAGAAAGAAGTGACAAGAGGTATGAATCATACTCTTGTATTGCATGAACTTTGTGTAGTTTGTGTCTTAAATTTACTTACATGTCTCCAGATATTGCTCTTTTGGCTTCAGTTGTAAACGCTTGAGCCATTTAATCAGTGTCCATTTATTCTCAGTTATCCTTATAGTTAATACTGATGACAAACATATTTTAGGAAAGCCTTTAGCAAAAAGTTCGCCCAACAAGGTTCCCCCAGCGAAAGGAAAAAAGAAAATTATTGAGACTTCCTTGCCATGGACGGAAAAATACAGACCGAAGGTTCCAAATGAGATTGTTGGGAATCAGTCACTGGTACGTGATTGAAACTATTGTATGTTGCTTTTTGTTCAATGACATGAAAATGATGGATCCTTTATCAAATCAATTGCAGGTAACTCAGATTCACAACTGGCTGTCCCACTGGCATGATCAATTTGGAGGTACTGGAAGTAAAGGAAAGGGAAAGAAAGTGAATGATGCTGGTGCCAAGAAGGCTATACTTTTGAGCGGAACACCTGGTATTGGAAAAACAACATCAGCAAAGTTGGTTAGTCAGATGCTTGGTTTCCAGACAGTTGAGGTTAGCTCATAATTATTTCAATGTCATTGGTTAGTGATACAATATCTTGCACATGCTTGGAAGATGGACTTTTTACCTTCAATTTAGGTTAATGCTAGTGACAGTCGTGGAAAGGCGAACTCGAATATCGCCAAAGGTATTGGTGGTAGTAATGCAAATACTGTGAAGGAACTTGTCAATAACGAAGCCATGGCCGCTAACATGGATAGGTAGTTCGGGGTTTTTTTTTATGGCCCTAGTCCCAGAAGTTTGTATTTTTTCCTGACTTGGTGGAAGATTTGATCTTCAGGTCAAAGCACCCGAAGACTGTTCTAATCATGGATGAAGTAGATGGAATGTCTGCAGGCGACAGGGGAGGTGTTGCCGATCTTATTGCTAGCATTAAAATATCAAAGATTCCTATCATCTGCATTTGTAATGACAAATACAGTCAGAAACTGAAGAGTTTAGTAAACTACTGTCTTCCCCTCAATTTCCGGAAGCCCACGAAACAGCAGGTTGGATTTAGATGATTGTTTTTGTCCTTTCAGTGTTTTCTTTTGATAGGATTATTAACAGGATTTTATGCAAGGGACAAATGGTTGTCTCTTTGGCATTTTTTCTTTGTACCATTATTAGGCCTTGGGCTCTTCATTATCTTTTTCGATTTTTCCACCATCAGATACTTTTTCGAGCAGTTGACAAGAAGTTACCCATTTATACTTTTAGACGATAGGGGTATTGTGGAAATATATGAAGTTTCACACCTGCTTAATAGTTGACCATTTGCTAAAGGCTCCTATATTCGTTAGGAATTAAAAATATACTAATAAGTTTCAGTTGCATTGAGGATCTGAGTGGCCGTATATCCTCTGTTTTATCGTTAGCAATGTCTGTTAATTTATGAAACCAACGTGTCTTTTCTTACAGATGGGAAAAAGGCTGATGCATATTGCTAAGGCAGAAGGCCTTGAAGTTAATGAAGTAAGATTCTGTACTTTAGTTTTTTTTTTTCACTAACTTCTGTTAGTCAATGGTAGCCAGTTCCATATAAATTTCTTCCTTTTAAGACTATTTTCTTTCCGGAAATCTAGTCCATGTCAGGCCCCTTTTACTAATTGAACAAATGGGAATAGAAGTAGATATGGTATAATGTACATGTGTTATGCAACACTCTTTTCCTTTTAAACCCTACTTTTGCGTTTCTTGAAATTCCCCTGGGAAAGCGTATGCCAGTTGTAATGGATTAAACACCTAAGAATAGAACTTGGATCATGTGTTCTCTGTGTCCACTCTTCCTGTATTCTAATACTTCCTCTTTTTCTGCTTAGTCTCATAAGCATTTTGGTGGTGGGCCTTATGTGCTATCAGTTTGTCCCTGAGCATCATCTATCTTTCCTTTTTCTTAGATTGCCCTGGAAGAACTCGCTGAGAGAGTAAATGGTGACATACGTTTGGCCCTAAATCAGCTCCAATATATGAGCCTGTCCATGTCAGCCATCAAGTATGATGATATCAGGCAACGCCTGCTAAGCAGTGCTAAGGATGAAGATATTTCCCCTTTCTCAGCTGTTGACAAGTAATGCCTCAAGTCTTTTAGTTTAGTTCATCATTGATGCACATAGTAGTGTATAATACATGCTCTATAAGTGTTTGCCATTGCCAATTTTCTGAAGTTAAGTCATATAGCTGCTGTTATATAAGAAAACTTATTTCCCTTGTTTTGTAGTAAAACTTCGTTATAAATGATTTCTTTCCAGGTTGTTTAGTTATAATGGTGGGAAGCTGAGAATGGATGAACGGATTGACCTAAGCATGAGTGATCCTGATTTGGTTCCTCTAATAATACAGGTCTATTATTATTTTGGATTCTTGTGGAGTTGTTTTGTTATATCTTTTGGAACAATAATTAATTTCCTGGTACCTCTAACATTAGTTATTTCTGAAATTTGTAATCCCACATGAGAACGTATAGAACATTGAGACTTGTACTTCAATTACCGTTAAATTTAAGACTGTGATTTCTTTCCATCTGGGCAGGAAAACTATCTCAATTATAGGCCATCAGGTAAAGATGAGGCAAAACGAATGGAGTTACTTGCTCGTGCTGCTGAATCCATTGCGGATGGAGATATTATCAACGTGCAGATTCGAAGATACAGGCAGTGGCAACTTTCTCAGTCATGCTGTGTTGCATCTTCTATTCTCCCGTAAGTTGGTTCCAGTTCTTGAGAAGAAAATTGATTCTTTTTACCAAAAGTGCTATTTTATTCCCTCCACATGAAGTGTGTGTTTCTGATGTATATGCCATGTCTATCCTCTAGTGTTCTCATTTGTTACTATTCTTTCTACACCTTAAGTTCATCTTTGATGGAGATCAGGTTGAATAAATCATATGCTGCCATGTATATATGTGTTGTGTCTTTGTATGGATTTCTGTTCTCCGGTGTAGAATTACAGGGAATAATGTGCTTTCCAATACTTGAGAACTGACGTATACTTGTTTTGTTTGAATAGAGCTTCATTGTTGCATGGATCAAGGGAGGTATTCGAGCAGGTAATGATCTTCAGTAAAAGCTCATTTCACGCTATGGATGTGACCTGGAAACTTTAGCTATCATTCAATGCGCCTCTTTTTTCTGATGATGCATTTTTTTTTTCTGTATTAAGGATTTTGAGTATGCAATGCACAACTCATATATTGGCAAATCAGAAAACTTAGTTCTTTTCTAGGTTGTAAAATTTGAGCATGATTACTATAGCATATATTTATGTGTATGGTATGAGCCTGTTTCTCCGTTTTGTTGCTCTAGAGCTGCCTAAAATGTCATAATTCAGATTAACCATGCATACTTATTCAATGCAGGGTGAGCGTAACTTCAATAGATTTGGTGGGTGGCTTGGCAAGAATTCTACGGCGGGAAAAAATAGACGGTTAATGGAGGATCTGCATGTTCATGTCCTTGCTTCCCGTGAATCCAGCTCTGGAAGGTTGTTTCCACCTGTACAGTTCCTTATGGGTTACTTCTTTCTGCTAGTGAAATGTTTCCTTATTTAATTGCTACCCTTGCTTTTCTTCATATTTCATCCGTCTGTGAAGAGTTAGCTTGGTGTACATACTGCCTCTCCTTTTAACAATATTATGTGATATTTTCTTAGTACAACTTTCTGACAAACGTCAACATTGACCACAGGGAGACTCTTCGTGTTGATTATCTTCCCCTGCTCATGAATCGCTTGACTAGCCCACTTCAGACGCTGCCTAAGGTTTGACGTACTAATATTTGTTTATTGTTCGTAACCTCACTATACTCTTGTTTTATTAAATATGAAAAGATATCTATGTTATCTGTTACTTAAAATCATATTTATGTTAAAATATGTACTTAGGATGAAGCTGTTTCAGAAGTTGTTGATTTCATGAACTCCTACTCTATAAGTCAGGAGGACTTTGATACTATTATGGAGTTGGGAAAATTTAAGGTATACACGATTCCCTTTTTCATGGGATTCCGCTGCCACAGCTGCGACAATGAGTCTTCACTAATGTATTGCAAACTTTACAAATCAGGGACGTGCAAATCCAATGGAGGGTGTTCCACCTCCAGTTAAAGCAGCTTTGACCAAAAAATATAATGAGTTGAATAAAACCAGAATGGTACGTGTTGCTGACATGGTGCAAATTCCGGGAATGAAAAAGGCCCCTAAGAAGCGAATAGCTGCAATGCTGGAACCAACTGCTGATAGTTTGGGAGATGAGGATGGCGAGCCGTTAGCAGAAAATGAAGAAGAAAATGCATCAGATGCTGAAGAAGAAGACTCAGGTACTGTGCATCTTTGTGAATGAATTATTTTTGTAGAATCAAGTAACTGGGCCTGTATAACCAAAGACAGAGCCTCAGAAAGACATTACAAGATTACCTTTGGTGTCTAATGGGACTTGGAACTAGACCACATGAAATCCTGACTGGATTTCTCTGTTTTTTTTGTCTTTCTGCAATTCCAGAAGAAGCAAACGATGGAGAAAAGCTAGAGTCGAATCTAAAGAATCTGAATGCTAGAGGTTGGTCCTGTTATGCCTTTTGATAAGTTGTCTTTTCTTTCAAAAAGCCAGTCAGTCTAGAACCAAAATTAATATATCTTGGTCTAAGCGACGACTTCTTGGCTAAACTTTACTCCACATCTCTCAAGTCTTAACGAACTACAATCGGGTTTTGCAGGGATCCAAGTTGAATTGGATTTGAAGGGAGCTGGGAGCTCTGGTTCAAGAAAAGCAGCTGGTAAAGGCAGAGGCAGAGGCAAAGCAGCAGATGCGTCTGCTGAGAAGAAAGCTACAGGGAGAGGTTCTGGTACCAAGAGAAAGAGATGAGAAGTCAATGGCCTCAGTTTTCAGGCAAAATTGTTCCCGAGAAGTGTCTATTTCTGGAATGTTCATGTCTAGCTTACAAAGGGTTTCGAGGTTTTTTTTTTCTCTTTTGATGATTGGTTGATGAATTCAAAATGTTTTTAGAGCGGATTTTAGTATTGGTAGTGAACTCTAAATGCGTTTGCTTTTTTGACTAATGATTAACTAGTAGATGAAGATTTTCTGTAGTGGCTAAAATCTGAGAAAATCCATCGTTGTGTCTTGAAATTTCTCTCAAAAGGCAGTTGTATAAAAGGTCGATAATAAACTGCAAAACTGTTTTGTATGAGATCATAAATCTTACAGAGTCAATAACTTAAACAAAGCTATCCTTACGCACCGCCATAGTTTTTTCGAATTCTTTTAGTAGTAGAAAATATAATAAAATACACAAGCATTATAATATAGATGCATAAAATTGGTGGGTTTGCTTGGCCAAAATTTTGGCGATACATAAGTAATATTGATAAGAAATCCGTAAAGTGAACCACAATGTGAATTTACAACAGACAAACCAAATAACCAACCCTGATAGTGAATACATCATAAGTCTTTACTCTTCTTTTTCTCTTTTTAGTTTTTGTTGGGTTTTGCTTAAACATACATAACACAGAAGAAGGCGTCTCAAGGCATCCTTTTGGTCATAAAACAACCTTTCTTTATTTTGAGAAATAGAAAACTCTTTTTTACGTTATCAACAAACCTTCTTCCTATGCTTCTCCCACGCTTTTGAAACATCTGACTCCTGTATATATATATATTATCAGAATTTCACAATGGCCATCATCTCCCTGTCTCTGCAAAACACAGACAACAGAACAAGATCTTAGCATTCATTTAGAAACACAGTTTTTTGGAAAATAAAAGGAGTTGCATACAACAAATATTTTCAGGTTTGCATAGACCTTAATCATCTATAATATCTCTTTCGCGATCACATAATGAACTATCAGTATGTAAAAATCACTGATGATGTAGAATTTGGAGATCAAGGGTTGAATAATGCAATTGATGAGACAGGCTAAAGCTTAGTTGATAGGTGAAATAAGAAAACGAATTCTACAATGACTAACCATTGGTGAACAAACACTTGATAAGCTAGCCTGAATCAGTAGAGCAAGGAGTCAAAAACTTTACCTTTGCCAACAAGATGCTGGCACTTGCTTATTTAGCTTGAACCAGAACCAGTCGCACATGTATCTTTAACACCTCTTTCATTCATAGAATGTTCACCACCCGCTTCTGATCTATTATGCTCATTGTTTGATTCAGGAGTGTGATTTTCTGAGACATCTGATACAGATGCAGAGCTGGGCCTACTGTTTTCTCTCGTTTCTAGACGTTCCATCATGCGGGACACAGTGGCGATCCCGGCACTGACCTCTCGTTTAACCTCAGAGCCAATATCTGCCATGGACGTGTTGCGAGAAAAAAATCTATCTTTCCAGCTCCTTGTGTTCTTTGATATCGATTCTTTGTATCTACAGTGTGCATCAGAAATCATTTAGAAAATAGTAAAATCAATATAAAGGTCAAAAGTTAGCCAGATGAGCCAGGATACCTCGTTGACACAGCGTTTAATCGAGACTTTAGCGATTCCGAAAATGATTGGAGTTCTGATGGTCCAGCTCTATCTTGATCACTTGGGGAAGATTGATTAGCAGACCTGTGTATGGTTAGCAAAGGAAGGATCAGACTGGCTGCATGTGACTACACCGTAACAAAAGACGATAGAAGATGAGAATTCAGGTGACGACCTGCTGTTTGAATCAGATGCCGAGGGAGAAACCTGGCGGGGATGAGAAGATGTTTGTGGCTGATTTGAACCCTCCCCTAAACCACTGTGAGGAGATAACGGAAGGTTTGTGACTGTGTCATCCTCATCTCTCTGAGAAGGAGAAGAAGGCATGGGGGGATGAGGTGCAGGGGAAGAAGCATTAGGATGCGAAGAAAACACCATGAACTGTGGATGGCTTTGACTTGAAGACCTGCTTCTGTGGCCTTCCCTTCTTACCCCATGTCTCGCTCTTCCCATAGCAGCAGCAGCGGCCAAGTGCTGAATGATTCGCTCTTCAATCTCGGCATTATCCACCCCAACTGGGAGCTGCATTAAAAGAGATTTGTACAAAGATAGAGCTCAATCAGTTCACTAGGAAAGAGATGTAATCAACTCAAAATGATAATAAAAGAGTCACATACATGTTGTAATTCAAAATCACCAAGAGTTGGATGACGAAATATGGTGGCATTTCTAGATGGAGTGAAGCGGAAATTCCTCTCCTGTACAACACCCTCAAGCAACTCCTGACTGAATACATTAAACACACATCTATCAAGGATTCCTCATGGTAATGTTACCATTTACCAATTAAAAAAAAACTAAATTGTACAACGAGGAGAAAAAATTAACCTTGTGGGGTCTTTGAGACTAAGTGATTGCCAACACATTGGACACTGTGAACTCCTTTGACACCTGTAAATTTAAAATACAAATGCCACGGAACTAATAAGCTTGGCACAAAGAAGGAACACGAAATACAAAACTTGAGGTATAGATTATCGAGTGTTCATCTTCTCGAGTTGTAATTGGAATCTCCTCATTTCCCCTTAAATTCTCAAAACCAAGACAAAAAACTCTTTAACACACACGCACGACATAAAGAACAAGAGGACTTGAAAACCCACACATTCTATAAGAACAACCTTTTTGGAATATTTATGTTCAATGAAGTGGTAAACGCACGAGGTGTTTAAAGAGCTTACCACTCAAGAATGCATTGAAGATGATACTCATGCTTGCAACTAGTCAACTGCGAAACCAAAAAAAAAAAAAAATGAATCAAATGTATAATTTAAATGGAAAAAGTTTTGGGGGTACATAGTAGTAGTAAGTGCACAACAAAAACATACAGTAGAAGGATCGCTATCACAGAAGGATTCAAGACAAATGCTACAGGCGTCATCACAAGCATCTTGAATCCCACCTTCAACAAAAGCTGCTGCTGAAGTCAGATGCCCCTCTGACGTCGCCGTTTCTCCCGCCGCTCCCTGCAAAAAACAATCCTCAGATATCAAAATTCCCAAAACCTAAAGACGAGAGGATCAATAGACAAAACTCGTTTTTAACAATTCAACACGAAAACCCCCTAATAATACGATAAAAGGCTTATTCGAGTCCCCCAAATGCAAATTACGCCGAATCAAATCAAAATTCTAAGCTCATATCGATCGAATTGCATCCGTACAGAAATGAAATTCAAAAAAAAAAAACGAAAACCCTAACTAACCTCCATTTGAAATCGGGATTGAATCGGATGGGATGAGCTGAACGGAGAAGAAAGAAAATGAGATAGTAGGGGGATTGATCAATCAAAGATTCGATGGAAGAGAAAGGAACAAAAAAAATCTAGGGTTATGAGAGAAAACAAAACCCTAGATTCATGATGATTCGCCGAAGATAACGGGGAGAGGAAGAAGAAGAAGAAGAAGAAGACAAAGGACAAAAGGAGAAAAGAGACCCTTTCCTCTCTTTTCTTTTCTTTTCTTCTCTATTAATTTTTCTCTGCGCGTGGTGTGTGGGTTGTGGTCTCTATTGACTCTCTCTCTCTCTCTCTCTCTCTCTCTCTCTCTCTCTCTTCTCACGATGTTAATTTCTTTTTCTTTTCTATTTTTTTAAATAGAAAATATGTTCCCTATTTTAATTGATGACATGTTAACGAAAACATTGATTTAGCTGGGTCCCATATTATGACACGTGTTTACTTTTTTTTATAGTTTGGGATTTAGTTTTAGTTTTCTAAGATGATTTTAGTGAATTTAGAGAAACTGTTTGATTTGTTACTAAAATCTTTTATAATTTTATTAGATATTTTAGGATTTTCACTTTATGTGGTCTTCAAATTTTGGTATATTTTTCTTCTATTGTGGTAACTTTTATCAAGTAAGCAAAAAAATTGTTTTGTTCTCATACTACCCCATATTGTAATTTCTTCTATGACATTTTAGTAAGAAATGAGAAATATCTTTTATATATTAAAAGATAGTTCTTATTTAAGGCGAGCTCATTTTTTACCATATAATATTCATTGTCAAACAAGTTCATTTTCAAATATTACATGCTATCTATTTTGATTATTCTAAATCCAATTGCCAAAAACATTTGAATATTCTTTAATTTTCCAAAATCTATAATTTCAAAAATTATAATAAAATATTTGCATATTATTTAATTTTCCAAAATCAATTATTTCAAAAAATTATAATATTGTAACTTACCATTATATACAATCATCAAAACCATGTATATATATATATATTAAATGAGAAACTAATGGATCTATGGTTACATCATTAAACTTATTAATTTAAATTTCTTTTTTCTTTTTTCTTAACTCATATAATTAATTCATAATTTTTAGATCTACTTAAGACCAAAATCATAAATTTGTGCTCTAAATTTTGTTTTATCAAAACAAACTCGTTTATTTTCAAAACAACAATGATAAACTATGTTCTACCTTCAAATTTCGTACATGAGAAATTTTTCCCAAAAATTCTAATTAAATTTTGATGTGTTTTCGAAAAACATACAATATAATTTACAAGTTTTGTATACAAACACATTAACTACAAATTACAAAATTTTAATAAGAACATATTGTTGATTTGATAAAATTGTTATATGTGACAGAAACGAAACCAACATATTCTGATGTTGGAAAGATAGCAATGTTTTTAAACCCGATCCGGGTAGTAAATTGGAATACTCATGAGTCATTTGAGACTGTGGATTGATGAATTGATATTTATTTTAATTTTACAAAGATACAAAATTAGCAATGTTCTGATGTTGGGAAGATAGCAATGTTTTTAAACCCGATCCGGGTAGTAAATTGGAATACTCATGAGTCATTTGAGACTGTGGATTGATGAATTGATATTTATTTTAATTTTACAAAGATACAAAATTAGCAATGTTCTGATGTTGGGAAGATAGCAATGTTTTTAAACCCGATCCGGGTAGTAAATTGGAATACTCATGAGTCATTTGAGACTGTGGATTGATGAATTGATATTTATTTTAATTTTACAAAGATACAAAATTAATTTCTAATTAATATATGAGAGAAATTAATATATTAATCTCTTAATTGAATAATACTATAATAGAAAGGTAAATCAAACAAAGTTGAATTTTAATTAAAATAATGTTTATATTATCTTTGACAAATATAAGATATTTGTAAATGTATCATATATGGATCACTTAATGATGGTTTTCAAATGTAATAGAAAAGTATTATACTTATGAATACTTGATGGGGATTCATGTTGAAGAACATTTTCTTTGAATTTAGATAAACATAAATCGTTTTGGTATCAGTCTTATTGGATACCATCGTGGTAGATTTTAGAGGAATCAAAATTACAAAATTACGAGACTATGATGAAAATAAGCAAAAGTAATTTGAAGAGCATGTTGAGATACTGTTATTTGTTTTATTATAGCAATTTTGAAAGGAGAATGCAAAAACAAGGAAAACAAATTAAGAAACTTTCAATTTGTAATGCCCTATTCATAATTGAATTCCTGAACTCTTAAAACTTATCCATCTCCGACGTATAAAAGGAAAAAAACTCTCTTGGTTTGTACTTTGTACGAGAAATAGATATGTTTATAAGATAAGGAATATCTAAAAAAGAAATACATCGTATTATCTCTAATTAAAAACACTACAGAAGGTATAAATAAATTTAGACACAAGTGAGTTAAAAAAGCGACCAACAAAAAGAACCGAGAGTCGGGGAAAAAAAAGAAGATAAAAACCATGTTACAGTTTTACAAACTACGAACCCACCGAAGAAGACTGGTCTGATCTTCACGAAGGAATTAAGTCTTTTAAGATACCGTTGATTCCTTTCCTTTAGTTTCCAATATAGCCGAGCCGATGAAGGACCATTGCTAAGACGAGCATTAATATAGCAAAGATCAATCCGCCTCTTCCAAGCAACCACTTCTTTGCCTTCTTCGCTTTCTCTATCCCGGTTTGAGCCCGATCCGCCCATCGCATCTGCAAACAACATTTTTTACATATGAGACAACTATACAATCAACTCCACACTGTTCTGTTTTCACATCCTCTTTTGGTTTTTCATAAACCGCATGCATACCATTTTCTCCAAGGCGTCAGGAGAAAGAGAAGCCATGGCTTGCTGAGCTTTTGCAGCATCTTCTTGAGAAAGCTTCATTCCGAATTGTTCGCTCATGCTAGCCATCATCTCCAGATTCATGTTCTTTATCATAGACGTGAACATCTACCAAACACAGAGAAAATACTATATCAACATCTACAATCACATTATGTTGACTAAATTGGTCAGATATAAACCGAAAATGACAAAAACCTGTCGCATTGCTGGATCTTTCATTTGGTTTCTCATCTGCTCCTGCAAGTCAGCCGGTGGAGCCGAAGGCATGCTTGATTCGAAACCGCTTCTTGGAGCCACAAAAGAATTACCTGAAGAACTAGACTCACCTGCAAAACTACCAATCCCACTCGCTCCTAAACTTTCACGTTGTTCAGATGCTTCTGCATTGCTGTATGAAGTTGAAGCTGGAGCGTTTGCTTTCAAAGACGATGCCATGTTGAACATCCTCTCACGCTCTTCTGGTGACATCTTACCCATCATATCAGATGCGAGTTTAAGCATGTCAGGTGTAGGTGCGAACCCGTTTCCTGCAGATGGCCCAGCCGGGTTGAAAGGGTTATCTCCTTTAAACGAAGAAGCTGTTTGAACCATTTTTTGAATCTCTTCCGGTGACATTTTCCCTATCATGCTCGACGCAGTTTTGAACATGTCTGGTGACATATCTCCAGCTTTGCCTCCGCTCAGAGCAGCAAGTGTATCGGGATCAGTTTTTGAAATGAAGTTCTGGAATGTTCTGCAGGCCATAGAAAGAATAAAAAGAATTACAAAGTCATTCTAATCGTGTCACATGTAGCAGAAAATGGATGCTTTAGATAATATTTCTCTTTGAGAGCACAAATATTAGGTGTTGAAACAGATGAAACAACACATCAAACACTAGTTTGGAAAGGTGTTGAACCTGATTGCTTCTGGGTTATCTCTCAGAGCCTGCAATCCAACAACTTCAGTCTTTACGCCCTGAGCATGACCACCAACATTGCTTTCTCGTTGTGTCCCAGTAACCTCTTTAGACTGTTTCTTATTGTCTCCGGAAGTAACAGTATTTTCTTCAGTTATGTCTTCAATCACCACACCTAATGGACGAAGCATATCAAAAAATGCAGAAAAGAAACGTCTGGTCTGACATAATTGATAATACACTGCATTATTTCGAACAAATCTTTGAGGGATAAATATAATACCTCTTGATGCATTGCCAGGTCCCTCGACACCCAATCTTTCCTTAACATCTCTGCATCATAAGAGATAAAACTTAAGGTCAAAGTTATTTTTAAAAAGTTGATATCCAAACCTCTGAAATAAGCAGAACTGAAAAGCATGGCAAAACCAGTAATCAAATATAAAAATCCATACCTTAAAACATCGGCAATTGTCTCATCTTCAGGGGAAACTTCATTGGCCTTGCTTAGATCGGAGACAGCATCCTGATAGTTTCAGAAAGCCAATGAGCAAACATATAATCAAGAATTATTTACAAAAAGAACATATATATTGACAAGGAATCTCAAGAAACTTCCTATAAGAAACAGAAGAACTCACTTCAAGCAGGCCCAGATCTCTGTATGCTTGACCCCTTCTGTATAGGGCTTTGACATTCCTCGCATCATATGCCAAAACCTGAATGCATTTAAGAATGTAAATTTAACACCAAGACAGGACTGATCTTAAAGCGATGTATGACATCACGTGTCACAAGAACATAAACAAGGTGTAGCATACCTCAGAACCTTCCTTTATGCAATCTTCATGCTGATTTGTCTTCAAATAACATGACATGAGATTGAGAGAACAAGCCAACAAAAGTGCGCCACCTTTAGAAGATGGAATGTCTTTCAGATTGTTCTTCGCCTGCGATATGGTCCAAGAGCCATTGTAAGAAAAAGTTACTCTTCTTGATAAGTGCTACCAAAGAGACTGGAACGTCAAGTAACATCACAAACAATAATGTATGGAGACTTACACGCAAATATTTCTCTGCAGCTTCACTGAAGTTTCCTCGGCTATGAAGCTCATTTCCCTGCCAAACGTAGCAGCATATGAGATTAACATCCAAATCATTAACTCAACTAAAACCAAAGCAACCCCATTCTGTTTCCTTTGTTCCAACAGCTACTCAAACTCGAAAAAGAAAAAGATAAATAGACGTCTCTAATGAGGAAGACAATAAAAGTACCAACCTGTTTCTTAAGCATCTGAGCAGCACTAATCTGATAAGTAAACTGAGCATCGGCATGAGCACGCATAGCAGCAATGTCTTCAGGGGAAGCTTTAGCCATCTTCTCACTAATCTCAGCCATATCCTCAGGGCGAGTATGCTTAAGCTGTTCAGCTGCTTGTTTCAAATCTTCAGGCCTCATGTTCTTCATACTCTCAGTTGCCATATTCATCAAATCTGGATTTGACATCATCTATACAAAAATTATAAAAAAAAAAAACAATGTCATCGTACAAAAACAGAAAGCTACTTTTTAATTGAATTCAATTGTATCAATCACATCAATCATATAAATTATACACTAGTTTGATCAGAAGTAACATGAATGAATGAATATATGAAATTGAATTTGGGAAATTAAAGAGAGAAGAAAAAGAAAAAAAACCTGCTGTTGGATCCTAGCGAAATCAGCAGGAGTCATACGGCTCATCTGATCTTGAGCGAGCCGAATCATCTCAGGATCCATCAACCCGTTAAACATACGTTTTTCTAGAAGCTTCGATCGCGAGAATCAGATCGGGAATTTCAACAAAACCTTCGAATCTAAACTCGCCGGAGAAGGATATAACTCGGAATCTGTGATCTAGATTTTAAATAATCCTGAAGAGTTTTGAGAATCGGAGGTGAATTGTTTATGCGGAGCCGAATATAAGAAAAGAAGAGAATCAAAAATTAGGAATTTAATTTAAATCGGCTCTCAAGTCTCAATTGACCGACCGGAATATGCCTGGAGAGGTTTCGAATTGACAATGTTACCCCTCGCTCTTATATGAAGAGGCAATGACGTGCCTTTAGATAAGTTAATTATAATTATAATTATAATTATGAGAGCAATATATGCTTATTGTGCATCTCGCCTCTTGTTCCATGTTGGAAAACTAAAAAAACTATATCTCTCGTGTTTTCCTTTTTAGTATTTTCTTACACTTCAAACGAATCTCTCTTGTTAATTAAACTCTTTTATGTGTTTTTTTTTCCTTCTTTAAGAAAAAGTCTTCCCTTACAAATTAGTACAATATTTCCAATTAACTGTGACACGTGTCATCTTTTAAAAAATCAGTTAAATAGGCTCAATTTATATGTCCGCCGCAATTAATTCTTAGGAAGCAAAGGACTTTGTATGTCATGTCACAAGCAACAATCTCTCAGTTGTTGGACGAGTTTTAATCTACTTATTAAGTTATGGTTATTAAGTTTTAATCTTTTATGCTTCATGTTCTACATATTTTACTCACTTTTCTACATATTTTTGTCGACGAGTATATATCTGTCAAAAAAAAAAAAAAAAAAATTGTAGGATTTCTCCACCGCAGCATAAATGTTTGAAAGAATGGAAGCGGTGGCCGGTTCACATAGAAGCTATTGGACCACTTTGACTAACAGCTACAATTCTCATATATCTTTCCTCTCGTAACCCATTTTTCTTTACCGGAGATTAATTAAATCTGATACAATATTTAGTAGTCTTATGATAACAGCGAGGAACCATTGAGCAAAGTCACAGTGTCACGTCCGAGAGGTGTCACCTTTCAGATGTTTGTCCTGATATTTTGGAACAATGTACCCTCTATTGTACGATGAAGATAAATGTAAATATCTAGAAAAATATCGAATTTCATTTTTTTACTGTCCACATTTTTTGATCGTTTGCTGAAAAAAAAAAAAAAAAAAAGGTTGCTGGAAAAGAAAAGAGTGAAGGAGGTGGAAGGAAACAGAAGGAAGCTTTGATTGTTGTCGGAACGTGGAAAGATCTCACGTGGCAGTTTCACTCTGATTGGGTCCTAAACCACCGGCCCACGTGTCATGACACTTGTCACTGGGACCTCTCTATCTCTCTCTTTCTCTCTTACAGCCGCAAGTTGTACGATTGCCGTTCTTATTAGGATGCGTCACATCATAATCCTCAGCCCACTACCTTCCTCCATTAACCCATCAAACCGGTCTCTACTTTCTGTGTGTATATCGACGGAATGGATTGGTAAACATATCACCATTGGGTGCTAAGATTTTACCACTTGAATGATTACTAACTGATATAGAAGAAACACAAAGCGGAAAACGATATAAAATGATACACACCTAATATTGTTCATCGTAGTATCTACACACCCAGTAGTGTTAGCTAATGTGAAGATACTACGATATTGTACTCGAGACAATACACACCTAATATTGTACTCGAGACAAATCCTTATATGCAGCCATGCATGCAGGTTCCATATGTAAACGTCAAGCCACAAAACATTTGTATAAGATATATACCGAGTTATTGCCTTATTGGTCATTTCTATGAGCTAATTATATATGTATACCATTACCAACTTAAAACATGTCTTATGGTAGACAAAATACCAATTCCGACGATTTGCACAAAGAAAACTATTGCGGATAAACTCGTATAATGTTTCTCGCTTATCTTTGTATTATGATAAGGACGTGTTGTCCGTTAGTTTAGCGACTTTAAGCTTATCATTTACAAGGTGTCTTATGTATAAATACTCTTCTTGTGAATGTGAATAAAACAAGTTGGTTTGATATCAAAACTCTACATGGTATCAGAGCTAAGATCTATTTAAATCAACACATAAATTCTTTCTTTTTTGTCTCTTTTCTTCTATTTTGTTCTTGGTTGTTTCTTGCGTGACAAGTTACAATGGTAAACAAAGAAGAAAGCAGTGCTTCCGCTCTAAAATATGGAACTGTGGTTCAGCAACCAGATGCACCGGTGGTGTCTCCTTATACTCTGTCTAGTTCCGACAATCCAGGGGCTATGATTTCGTCTGTTTTGTTGATCGGCGATAACTACAATGAGTGGGCAACGGAGATGCTTAATGCTCTTCAAGCCAAACGAAAATCTGGGTTCATCAATGGAGCAATGGTACAACCAGCTCGTGATGATCCTAACTATGAGAATTGGTAGACGGTGAACTCGATGATTTTTGGGTGGATACGAACCTCTATTGAACCTAAGGTGAGATCTACCGTTACTTTCATCACCAATTCTCATCACTTGTGGTCAGATTTGAAGCAACGTTTCTCAGTGGGGAACAAGGTGCGTGTTCACCAACTTCGAGGCTAACTCGGCTCATGTAGTCAAGAGGGACAATCTGTCATAGATTATTATGGCAGGTTGTGTTCGTTGTGGGAAGAATATCAACTCTACAAGCCGATCACTGTATGTTCTTGCGGTTTGTGTACCTGTGGAGCAACCTCTGCACCATCTAAGGAGAGAGAAGAGGAGAAGATTCATCAGTTTGTGTTGGGACTTGATGAGTCCAGATATGGCGGTCTTTGTACTACTCTTGTTGCTATGGATCCTCTGCCTTCTCTCGGTGAGATTTATAGCAGAGTGATACGTGAAGAGCAGCGGTTGTCCTCCGTTCGTATTCGTGAACAAAAGGAAGAGGCAGTGGGCTTTCTTTCTCGTACCGATGTTTCCGGTGTTTCCGGTGGCAACAGACCCGACTCTATTTTGAACAAGGGACGTTTGTCGTGTTCTCATTGTGAATGTACCGGTCATGAGAAGCGCGAGTGTTGGCAAATGGTTGGTTTTCCGGACTGGTGCACAGAACGGAATGAGAAGAGTTCCAGTGGTCGTGGTGCAGGTGGTCGAGGAAGAGGTGGTCGTGGTCCTAGCCCTGCCGGTGGTGGTCGTGGACGCGGTCAGGTTGTTGCTCATGCTACAAGCTCCAACTCCTCTGCTTTTCCTGAATTTACCCAAGAGCATCTGCGCGCCTTGACTCAGCTTCTCCAAGAGAAATCCAACAATAGCAATCCAAGTCCTGCGGGTTCCGATAAGTTGTCTGGTAAGCTTAATCTTGGCAGTGTCATCTTGGATACAGGTGCGTCCCACCATATAACTGGGACATTATCTCTTTTAACCGATGTCGTTCCTATCCAACCAAGTCCGGTTGGATTCGCTGATGGTAGTAAGGCCTTTGCTGTTAGTGTGGGAGTGTTCCCACTTTCGAACTATGTCAAGTTGACTATATTCTTTTTGTGCCATCTTTAAATTGTACATTGATCTATGTTTCTAAAATTCTGAAACAAACAAAGTGTATTGCTTTGTTTACTGACACGGTTTGTTTTCTACAGGACCATTTTTCGAATACTTTGATTGGAAGCGGTGAAGAGCGTGATGGTGTGTATTACCTGACGGATGTAGCTACAGCGAAGATTCATATGGCTAAAGGAGTTCCTGATCAAGCTTTATGGCATAGGCGTTTGGGTCATCCGAGTTTCTCTGTTCTTTCGGCTTTACCTCAATTTAATCGTGTTTCCTCTTATGTTAGTTCCTCATCTTGTGACATATGTTTTTGGGCTAAACAGACAAGAGAAGTGTTTCCTGATAGTTTTAATAAAACTCAAGAATGTTTTACAATGATTCATTGTGATGATTGGGGACCATACCGTGTTCCTTCTTCCTGTGGTGCCGTCTATTTTTTAACAATTGTTGATGATTTTTCGAGGGCTGTGTGGATTTATCTTTTACTCGAAAAATCCGAAGTTTGAAGTGTTCTTACTAATTTCTTGAAGTACACGGAACGGCAGTTTGGAAAAACTGTTAAGACGGTTCGTAGCCACAATGAGACGGAGTTTATGTGTCTTGCTTCTTATTTTCGTGAAAATGGTATCATTCATCAAACATCTTGTGTTGGGACACCACAGCAGAACGATCGTGTCGAACGCAAGCATCGTCATATTCTTAACGTTGCTCGGGCTTTGTTGTTTCAAGCTAGTTTACCGATCAAGTTTTGGGGTGAAGCAGCTCTAACGGGTGCATACTTGATTAACCGCACTCCGTCTTCTATTCATTCTAGTTGTTCTCCATATGAGATTCTTCATAACAGAAAACTGGATTATGATCAACTTCGTGTTTTTGGGTCAGTTTGTTATGTTCATTGTCTAACACGTGATAAGGACAAATTTGGACAGGGTAGCAGGATGTGCGTATTTGTGGGTTATCCTTTTGGAAAAAAGGGATGGAAAGTCTTTGATATTGATCGGAATGAATATTTGGTGTCTCGCGATGTTGGTTTTCAAGAAAACGTTTTTCCTTTTGCAACATCGTATGTTTCTTCTCCGGTGTATGTTTCTCCTTTGTTGGTCTCCGGTGATCACGACTGGTTGGTTCCGTCTTTGTCAGTCAGGGGGAGTTCTGTTGATAGTCCTCCCGACGATCCAGCTAACGATACCGGTGGAGCTTTACCTATTGGTCTGGAATCTACGACATCATCGCCGTCTCCGATTGTTGACAACACCATGGATGTACCTTCTGTTCAAACAGAACCTGTCCAGGACTCTCCTGCTCCTGCTGCTCTAGCTAGTCCTTCAGCGGACTCTGTTTCTTCTACAGCAGACTCTGTTTCTTCTACAGCGGACTCTGTTTCAGCCATTGTTTCTGTTCCACAGTCTGTTCCTACTCCCCCGCCGAAACACCGTAAGAGTACTCGTACTACACAACCTTCTGTGAGGTTACAGGATTATGTTCTCTATAATGCTACACACACACACCATCGACAAATCACGCTCTTCCCGACTCACCAACTCAGTCTTCGACATTGGTCCAAGGTACGTCTTCTTATCCTCTTACATCTTTTGTGTCTGATGAGAATTTTTCTCCTGGCCATCGTGCTTACTTGGCTGTTATCACTGCTAATACGGAGCCCAAGCATTTTAAGGAAGCAGTTAAAATCAAGGTTTGGAATGATGCTGTTGTAAAGAGGTTGATGCTTTGGAACTTCTTCGGAATTGGGATATGTGTGATTTGTCTCCTGGTAAAGTTGCCATTGGCTGTCAATGGGTTTTTAAAACCAAGTATAATTCTGACGGTACGTTGGAACGTCACAAGGCTCGTCTTGTTCCTCTTGGCAATAATCAAATTGAGGGGGAGGATTACAGGGAAACTTTCGCTCCTGTTGTTCGTATGACGACAGTTCGTACTCTTCTTTGTCTTGTGGCTGCTAATCAATGGGAGATTTATCAGATGGATGTTCATAATAATTTTCTCCATGGTGGTCTTGAAGAGGAAGTTTATATGAAGCTTCCTCCTGGCTTTCGACATTCTCATCCTGGCAAAGTTTGCCGCCTTCGCAAGTCTCTGTATGGTTTAAAACAGTCTCCGCGTTGTTGGTTTAAAAAGTTTTCTGATTCTCTACTTCAGTTCGGTTTCGTTCAGTCCTATGATGATTACTCATTCTTCTCTTACTTACACAAGAATATTGAATTGAGGGTGTTATTCTATGTTGATGACCTTATCATTTGTGGAAATGATGGGTACATGCTTACGAAGTTCAAGGAATATCTTGGTCGTTGTTTTTCAATGAAGGATTTGGGTAAACTTAAATATTTTCTTGGTATCGAAGTGAGTCGTGGCTCTGACGGCATTTTCTTGACACAACGAAAATATGCTCTTGACATCATTGCTGATACTGGTAATCTTGGTTCACGTCATGCTTATACTCCACTTGAACAGAATCATCATCTTGCTTCCGATGATGGTCCTTTGCTTTTGGATCCTAAGCCTTACTGTCGTTTGGTTGGTCGGTTGTTGTATCTCCTTCACACTCGGCCTGAACTCTGTTATTCAGTTCATGTTTTGTCTCAGTTCATGAAATCTTCGAGGGAGGCACATTTAGAGGCTGCTCTGCGTGTTGTTAGGTTTCTTAAGGGCTCTCCTGGTCAGGGTATTATGCTTAAGGCAGAGACAGATCTGTCCATCGATGTTTATTGTGATTTGGATTGGATTTCTTGCCCGAACACTCGTCGTTCTTTAAGCGCGTATGTTGTATTGCTCGGTGGCTCGCCCATTGCTTGGAAAGCAAGGAAGCAGGATACAGTTTCTCATTCGTCCGCAGAGGCCGAATACAGGGCTATGTCATTTGCGCTTAAAGAGATTAAATGGTTGCATTAGTTGCTGAAGGGTTTTGGTATCAACCGCCCTGCGCCTACTCGTTTGTTCTGTGATAGCAAGGCAGAAATTCATATCGCCTCTAATCCGGTGTTTCACGAACGTACTAAACATACCAAAAATAATTGTCATGCAGTTCGTGATGCTGTTCGTGATGGCATTATTACTACCGAACATGTTCGCACCACTGAACAGTTAGCTGATATCTTTACAAAGGCTCTTGATCGTGATCAGTTTCATTACCTTATATCTAAGTTGGAAATTCAGGATCTTCACACTCCAATGTGAGGGGGAGTATTGCGAATAAACTCGTATAATGTTTTTCGCTTATCTTTGTATTATGATAAGGACGTGTTATCCGTTAGTTTAGCGACTTTAAGTTTATCTTTTACAAGTTGGTTTAATATCAAAACTCTACAAAAACCCCTAACAGCACGATTCACTCCACACTTTGTTATTCTTTTTTTTACGCTTTACAAGTTAATATTATAAAACATACATACTAAACTATTGGTAAAAGATTAAGTTAACAAAAAAAATATTAAATTAATTAGTTAAAAGGCATATAGGGTATAGCTATGACTATGATACGAGTTGAACCTGCAGTAATTAACTAATTTGCTTCAGTTGTACGTATGTTAAAGTTGAAATTTTGTTATCAGTATACTAAACGAGATTTGTGAACATGTCCATGGCAATTTACAGATTTGGCGGAAATTATAGTTACTTCGAAACAAGTTGTAACCGTCACTTTGCGATATATTCTAGACTTGAAAGTTTTCTAAACTCAGTGACGTTTATCAAATGTCATATTCGATATATTAATATTCTGATAAGTACTTAACGTTATATGATCTTACGTACACTGAAGAGGTAAACATTCTTGGTTTCCAAGTATTTTTGCTTTTGTATACACAGCAAGCTAGCCACTGCAAAGGCTGACTCTGATGCATGCTGATGTGTTTAGTAAATTGCATTTTCTTACAATTTTCCTTGCAGTGAGAAATACAATGATTAGGATTCAGATTTGTGACGACAAAAATATTATATTCGCTTGGGCATTGGTGTGAACGGAATCCAACAGAAAAGGCTTTGATTGGTGGAATTGGTGGTCTCTCTATACAACAAAACTAAAACCAAAAGCATTTGCATCTTTATCCACTTCTTCACGGTTCACATCTCTCGTCTTTATCTGGATATTTATCTTGTTTCTTTTCCCTCACTTTATAAACAAGTTTATCACATTCAGTTTTTACTTTTCTCAACTTTAATTATGATCGTTCTCATGATGTGTAGTTGTGTACTTTTCTATTACTCATCAAAAATTACTCTTTCGAAAGTACTTTAAAAAACATCCTTTACTTTTCACATATTGTATTGTATCTCATGGTGTTATATTTTACAACAATATGTATATATTTCTTTTAGAACCAATTGTGTAATATAACTATAAACTAGTCCTCTCCTCACTGCACAAAAGTTGAAACAGCATAGATACTTATGTAATCTAAAATAAATAAATAGTTTATTTCTGAAGTGAACCATATACTAGCAAGATAGAATTTTCATAACTTGAGTAAACCGCAATTAATGGAGGCCAATCACACCCAAATAACACGCAGAAGCTTTGACTTTGAACTATGAGTAGCAGAGTAATAGTAATAGAAAATTATACATATTCGCTCAAACCATGACTCCTTCTGCCAGAAACACGATACTATCGCGCGATTGTAGTTATTTGGAAAATGAATACTTAAATAAACTTAATAATACCATCTCGTGGGGAACCAACCAAAATTTGCAAATTGTAAACGTATATCATCTTTTATTTACTTTATACGTTGGCGATAATAAATATATAGTTTTGCATAATTACGTACATATATAAAATTTAAACAGTCATGTACTGTAAGTGTTTACCTCTCTAAACTCTAATAATTAAAAGAAGAGAATATTTTATAATGTAATACATTGATATATGAAACCAGTACATATAAATGTGAAAAGAGAAAAAGTATAAATGTGAAAATTAAATATAAAAAAAATATTTACAACGACGACTTGTTGTATTGATTAATAGTGAATAAATACGGAGGAAGTCGAGGGGTGGTCCAACATTGACAACTAAATGATAAACAGTGAACCGCATGTGCATGCATGCAATAATACATATATTAGTGAACCACAATTAAAAAAAAAAAAAAATGGAAATGAGAAGCCGATGCTACATTTTTTTCCAATATATACAACGTAAAAAATCATCATAAGCAACTGAAAGTATTAGGTGAGAGATCTTTAAACTCAGTCTGCTGCTAATGGCAACAAGATGGCAATGTAATTATGATTTTTCTCTTATTGAGTCGCATATCTTTTTAACAGAATCTGAGAATGAGATAGTAAAGATAATTTCATGTTTGATCCACCATATTAATCATAACATGACATGGTAAAGAAAATAGCTAGTTTCACTTCTTTACGTACCTAAACTCATCAAACTAGCTTCATGTGATCGGATTAACTAAACTAAGTTAGCAATATCTTAATATTACTTGAGAAACAAATAATTACAAATAAATCACAAAACAAAAATTTCATATTTTTATAAATCACTAAAAAGGTAATATATTATATTTTAAACAATCAAAGTTCATAATTTTATAAAAACAAAAGAAACAAAATTATGAATCAGTTATAGCGCCAGGAAAATATTAATTTCTTGTCACAACTTACACATTCACATTTAAAAATCGTTACTAGTTATACGATCTACAATTACAGCCAGATTAAATCATCTTTACCGGATAAAATTAATAATACTAAGTGACGGGGATGAGAGAAAAGGAAAGTTTTACATCCGAGTATATAGTTTATAATTTCCAGCTTAAAGCAGTAATTATTGACTCTCCCTAACAAAGTTTTACCAACGACCTTTCATTTCTTTCCTCTTTAGTCTGCCGTTGACTCTTTCTTTGTCCCATACATACCTGAATCTGTTTTACCTATATTCCGTAGTTTTCTTCTTTTAAAAAAAAAAAAAAAAATTCGATATATTAAATTTCTCAAAAATTATGTTTATACAATTATACTTAGCCAATATTCATTATTTACTAAATCCTTTCTAAATTAATCGTATATCAAACGATATAAAGATTATTAACAAGTTGTCGATTTGACATACATGTTGTGTGCATGGCATCAGCACACTTAAATGCTTGGTAAATCTCTTTTCGTAACTAAAATGATGCTTAATGAACGTTGCTATACAAATATTGGTGGGATCTCAGTAGCAGAACCAACGTCGGTCGGTCGCAGTCGGTGAGATGGGGTCACATGTCTCGGGTGATAAATAGAAAGTGTTTGAATGATGGTGTAATCAAACTCAAATTTAAAACGTTACTGAACCAGTGAACCTAAAGCTACACTCATTATCTTTTTGATATATGGAAGAGTAAAATTAGGGAGTAAAATGTGCATTAAATTTAAATTTACTAAGGAAATGGGATATGAATTTTTTTTTTCTTTTGATATCTGTTGTGATACAGAAATTACTTTTACTGTCACTACTACTGCTGTCTGAAAAAAGCTCTGCCAGAGAGAAAATAAAGGAGAGAAAAACAAATTGGGTAACAGTACCCATACCTCTGTCACTCACTCCCTCTTCAGGGTAATACACACACACGTATATCTCTACAAATATCGCAATATCGTAGGAGAAAGATAATAATAATTCCATACTTGCAAATCTTTATAAGCCGCAATTCTTTTAATTAATTATCAGAAACCAACACAACAATTACTAGAGTCTAGAATGTTATTTTAATTAAGATAATTTGGTATATGATCTGCGGTTGGAAAATAGAAAACTAACATTTGCTTTCTAATGACACCCTTAGTGTGTGAAAGTGAAATTAGGAAAGGGGCCGTATTGAATTATATAGTACAATGACAATGAAAGGAGGGAGGGAGGGAGGGAGAGAGAGGGAGGGAGAGAGGGAGAGAGAGAGGGAGAGAGTTGAATTTGAAAGAAACCTCGAATTTGGACTATATATTTCTGCTTTTATATATCCCCACAGTATTGCCTGCAGACACATTTTCACCATACCTTTCCCTCTCTCATACTCTGGTGTTGTCATAATCTCAATCTCTTTCAGTACAACAACTTTTTTGGTGAATAACATAACTATTTACTACAATTCTGCATGCATTAGATGGAAAATAAAAACTAGATAACTACTGGCTGTCTTTTAGTCAAATAAAGCTCAAATTTTTTAAAATTGGTACATGTACTAGTCGCTCTACACATTTTCTTTGACGGCATCTACTAAAAGAAACCTATCGATTTTAAACCACGGCTAGAAAAAAAAGGTATATATTCTCCTTTCTGCTTCTTTTTCATTTATATTTACTTAAGTTTCTCGAATTAATGTATTTTAGTTTCCTTAAACCTCTGTACTAATTAGGTTATAAGAATATAGTATGAGATCCTCGATTTAGGCATGAATCAAGACAAACTAAAGTTACCATTTTCTGTAAACGTTTGACTAGTTAGTTTGAACATATCTCGTATGTATGTACGTAGTAGACCATTGTTTTGTTTCTCGGAATAAACGGATAATGGGTGATGATCGTATATGGTAATACTCTATATATTCAATTAATTCGTGTTTATATCATTTGTGTACTTTCACATATACTAGTTATATTTCAAAAATGGTAAAAATTTCAAGAATCAAAAATATCTTCTTAAGTTACAGGGTACCGTCTCTTTTCACTAAATCGAATCTAGTAAAATTTTCAATCTGTTATAATGTGAGCGGTAGAATATTAATATTTGCATCATATATGCAAAAAAAAAAAAAAAAAAGAAAAGAAAAAGAAAAAACATTTAAAAGAGCATTTGTTGATCTTCATAAAGGTGGGTCCCACTGTACTTGCAGACAAAGGCTTTTAACAGAAGACTAGTGTCATATGGATTCTCTTCCATGAATTTCCCAAAATACCCCTACTCCCAAAACAGAAAGTTAAAAAAAAAAAACATTTGTTGTGTTTTAATATATCAAACCTTTTAAATTTCTGCATAATTTTCATTATCAATTTTGAAATCAATCAATTACAAAATCTTCTGTTGAGATAAGAACCCTTTTGTTTTTATCGGGGAAGTCATGTTGCTAAGATTACTATACAAGACAAACACGAACACACAGTTTATCTCTTACCATTTACATTATTCTAAATATAGTAGTATCAGTTTAGCATGTCTTGTAGTGGATACAAAATTTTAGACTTCTTTTTCAGAGAACAGTCACTTTAAATATTTGCTTACACGAGAAAAAAAAAAAAAAAAGAAATCTTTTGTTGAGTAAGAGAGAGGACACTTTGGTCAATTACTGCCAAGTGCCCAACCATCCAAACAGACCCATTTACGGCAAAGTTTAATGAAAGAAAAAAACAATTCAGTTTTTGCTAAAATTGGGAGAGAAAAAAAACACACACACACACAGAGACACTGTTTAACTCTGAAGTAATATGTCTCATTTCTAATAATAATTTCGAGTTTTCTTACCAAAATAAAATTTCAGTAATATTGGGCAAGAAGAGCAGAGTATTTATATCACCCACGAGCCTTTGCTTCTTCTTCCTCCTTCATCACCTCTCTTTCTCTTTCTGTTCTCTTTCCGGAGACATTTGCCTAAATCTCATCATTATTTACAATCTCTACCTCAAAACAAAGCCTTGAGGGAAAGAAAAAAATGATCCAAGAGAAGAAACACATGTTGTTAGCCCTACTTATGTAAATCATAATTAAATCTTTAATGGTCAGATCAAACAAGCAAGAACCACGCGTCTCGGCTACTTACATCCGATCTCTCGTGAAGCAACAACTTCTTGCTCCTTCCACCACAACCACTATGACCACCACAACCACAACAACCGATGGAAGCGGTGGCGGCAGCGGCAAAACGCAATCGCAAACGCAAACGCACAAGAAACAAGTGAGGAGGCGACTCCATACTAGCCGTCCTTACCAAGAACGTCTCCTCAACATGGCTGAAGCTCGTAGAGAAATCGTCACCGCTTTAAAACAACACCGCGCTTCTATGAGACAAGCCTCGAGGATCCCACCGCCTCAACCACCGCCACCACCCCAGCCGCTTAATCTCTTCTCTCCGTCGCCACCTCCTCCTCCACCTCCGGATCCGTTTTCTTGGACGAATCCGTCTCTCAATTTCCTCCTCCCTAACCAACCCTTAGGGTTAAACCTAAACTTCCAAGATTTCAACGACTACATCCAAACCTCATCGACAACATCTTCATCTTCTTCCTCATCATCATCATCATCTTCCTCATCATCGTTTTTTCCGACTAATCCACACATCTACTCTTCCCCTTCACCTCCTCCCACCTTCACTACAGCCACCTCAGATTCAGCTCCTCAACCACCCTCTTCCTCCGCTGGAGAGAACAACGTGGGGACGTCAGCTTGGTGGTCAGAGCTCATGATGAAAACGGTGGAGGCGCCGGAGATTAAACCGGAGACGGAAGAAGTCGAAGATGACGTGTTCCCTAAGCTAAGTGACGTCATGGAGTTCCCTTCGTGGTTAAACCAAACTGAAGAAGAATTGTTTCACCCTTACAATCTCACTGATCATTACTCAATCCCTCACAATCCTCCCTTATCCTGGTAATTATATATTTTATTATTTGTATGCTAAATTAAATTATCTAATCTGTGTTCTTCCTCCGGAATCACCGGCGGTGAAAATTGCGGCGGTTCTTTGCATAAACTTCAGTGATTGAGTTTTGAGACAGAACACATAAAAAAAAAAACAGAATCATTTTTTGTTTCTTTTTGATAATTAAAATTCAACTTATTGATTAAACAATATGAGAAAACTTGTGGTATGAGAAGGATCCACATCGGTTTATTGCATGATCTGAAGCTGTCCGTTGTTTTTTTTTTGTGGTTATGGTCCAATCCAATGATAATATCGCCGACATCTATCAAACACTATCCTTACCCCATTTTTCTGAAACTGTCCCAAAACCGTCTTGACGTCATCCAATATATAATTATATATTCTTGTTATGTGAATTATATCATTGCTTGTATTATTCAAGTTTGGTTGCTTGGTATCTTAGTGTTCTTCATCATATTTTGTGGTAACATTATTGATGTGTGTTATATTGTAATTTACAGTATGGAGATTGGAGAGATTGAAGGCATGGATGGAGAAGACTGGCTTGCTTGAACCACAAAAGATTGATTACTGTTTACTTTTTTTTTCGCAGACATGATGAATCAACTCTTTGGTTCTTTTCTTATTTTTACCTTATTTTATTTGTTTTCTTATAAATTTTTCTTTTTGTTCGGAGACATTTTGAATCTTTTTAAAAAATAACATGAAGCCTGCGGAGAGAAAATGTTCGATTTGGCAAAGTCACATGATGATTATTGCAATAAACTTTTCTTTTTCTTCTTCTTCTATCATTAATTTTATTTTGGTTTAAAACTTATTACTAATTTTTAATTTTTCTGTTCATATTTTTTTTTTTTTTTTTGGGATCCACTGTTCTTGATAGTCTGGTTGATTTCAATTGTCATCATAAAGAGTTTTCACAATCATGTTACAGCTATAATAGGTTTCCCCCTCCCTCACCTATACGCGCATGTTAAACAGTTGAACTTACACCATAGCTAGGTATCTATTTCTTTTTTGTCAATTTCAATCTTATTGTAAAATTGATGATACAAATGTGAATAGACTAGTTTTAATCCACCTACTCGGTATTGTGTACAATTCAGAGTTTCCTTCTTCTACGAGATTGGAGATTGTTTGAATAGAAACCCTATGAACCTTGTGAAGATAGTAATGTCAGGTTTTTACAAATACAAACGAAGAGGAAATCAGTTTCTTGCTCAGCAAATGATTTAGAGACCTTTCTCTAAACTTTGCTATGCTCTTCATATGCATCATTGACTTCATCAATGTCCATCTCATCATCATCTGTTCCCACATCATCATCATCTTTCTCAAATTTAACACTCAAACTTTCATCTCCTGAACCACTCTCCAGCAGTTCTCTTTCTTGCATGTCCAAAGTATCACTATAAGTTGGTATATCTCTCTTCCTTCCTCTGTACCCCGTAAACTTCAGCAACTTCTCTTTCCAAAGTATCAAAGGACACTTGTCAATCAGCTCTGGCCCTTCGTAACCTTCTGTCAAGAACACACTGAATCTCTTCCCTCTCTCAGAGACATAGAAGATACCACAATGCTTCAGAAAAATCCTCATCAGTTTCTGCGGCATCACAAACTCCCTCCTGAAATGTGTCAGATGATCCGTCACCAATCTCTTCTCAAGTGTAAAGCTAAGCAGTTCGTGCATAACCGCGATTGCCCGTTTGTCGAATTCCTTCGAACCAGCTTCGAGACCACGTGCATCAGCATAAGGAGACAGGTAAGTTCGTTTCTGAAAATGTTCAATCTTCCCTCTGTACCTGTACATTTTCTTGTATGACGGAGGAAACTTCATGGGGAAAGCCAGTGAAAGCATACCTGGCTTGTGATCGTTTTCCTCAGTTAAACCTAGAGTCTTCTTCTCCAACTCTGTGACAGCCCAAGCAGGGTTCCATGAAACAAGCTCAAGATACTCCTCATCTCCAAGTTTCACAACTTTAAAATGCTGAGGAAACTTGTTGACCCAGTCTATCCTAAAATCAAGAGGCAACCCAAAATCCCTCCGGAAATGAACTATCTTATCCAAAGGAAGCTTCTTATCAACAGACATCATCAAACACCTTGTCACATGTTCTGCAGCCTTGTCTCCATTCTCCTCAAGTAACTTGTCATGCTCTTCCAACAAGTCTTCCCCTTCATCTGTCAATCCACACCACAAGACCCCTCTCTGATCTTTGTACAACTCAAACAACTTAGGAGACTTTCTAATGAAATCACTGATCTTATGGGGTTTAGGCAAATTAATCTGTCTTCTATACTGCTCCAACGACCTGACGGTAATGATCATATCTCGCTCACCCTTCAACACCTCCATCAAGAAAATCACTTTGGAAGCTATTTTCCATTTCTCAGTAGCTATCTCGAGCTCTTGGACTCTCTTTTCCCTACTCCTATCTTGAACACGCTTGCTGCTGGTCATGAACCTCACCCATAGCCGTCCGAAAGAAGACTCTCCGGATAAAACGTTCCTTTCAGGCATTATCGCAAACATGTTATGGGCATTCACGTAGAATCGTAGCCTACATCGTAACCCTTCCATCAAAGCTTCACCTTTAAGCACCTAAACAACAACAACCATCAAAGCCTCAGTTTTTTGGCATCTCCCGATCGACTTAAACACGATAAGATCGATGATTAAGATTATTTACATTAAACCGTGAAACTAGTCTTTCAGATGCCATGCGTTATAAATAATAAATGTACAAATTGAAAGATACAGTACCTTAAACTATACGGCGGAGAAGTAATAGAGTCTGAAGGTAAAGCGGCGAGGTGAAAAACGGAGGGAAAAAGCCATGCGACGGAGGTCCGACGGCGACGAGAAGACAAGGCAGAAGAAGATGCTTAGTGTCTGTGTCTTCTTCTTTCTTGTAAATGAGCCCAATAAAGCCCATTAAGCTCTTATTTGGGCTTTTCCATTTGAGTCTGAAAAATCCACTGTTGTCAATTTGTCATCATTGTTGACAGTTAACATTATAAGTTTATAACGATGGGAATGGGACCATATAAACGATTGATTGTGTTTGTATTATAGATTTTTTTTAGTTTTCTGAAAAAAATGTTTGTTTTGTAGTTGTTAATGACAATGCCATATTTCGATTTTTGGTCGTTAATTCAAAATTTGAAACGTTAATTTTTACTGTTATTATAATTTTAAAATCATCACTCGAGTTTCTCTAATATGTAGTTAAAACCTGGAGTATTGTTGAATCAACAATTGTAAAATAAATAAAATTCAGTTGTTGTTAGTCGTTAGTCGTTTTGTTATTGACAACTAGTAAACAAATTAGTAATAAAATGTCTGGTTAATCGTTTTATCCAACGTCTGTTCTATAGCCGCTGAATACAAACCTAATTTTTTATTAAAAAAAAAAAACATAATGGATGATTAAGAAAGAAGTTGGGAAGGATCCAAATTCATTCCTTCACAAGTGTAGCTTTCATGAAACGTGTTACAATACTATGATAGGATGTTGACCAAACACATGTCTATCTATCAATTTATCTAATATTAAATATAAAATAATTTAAAGTCCTAAAATTTCATTCTATGGCACAAGGGGACTACAAATGTACCAAACCATCCACTTTATATTTTACATGATACCTTTCACTTTTGGAAAAGATATTTAAAAGAGAGTTATCAATTATACTAACACCATTTGATCTACCCCAGTTATATAGTTATATAGTTAATTGCTTCAACAACTTTTATAATTAACACTACAAGAAAACAAGCAATTAGCGACTGCACTATTAGTCACTATTTAGTCGCTAAACGGTATATTACGACTAAATAGCGACTAAAACTAATAGTCGTAAATCGAGAGTCGCTAAAATAAATAGTCGTAAAATTAGTCGCCAAATAGCGACTACATTACGACTATTTTGCATAGTCGTAAATTTAGTCGTAATGTAGTCACTAAATTTAGCGACTACGCTACGACTATTTTGCGACTACACAAAATAGTCATAATATAGTCACTAAATTTAGTGACTAATTGACGACTAATTTAAAAAATATTGTATTTATACAGCAATTTATATATACTATTTTAATATATATATATATATTAATTATTTTTAAACATATATAAGTTATTGAATAACGGTTTGTTTTTGGAATGAATTGATATTAAAAATAAATACTATATTTATTATTATGAAACCATGATATTAAAAAAACTGTATTACAAAATAAAACTAAAAACATAATTAAATATAAGAATACATCATACTACTAAAAAAGAAAGTAAATATTGGAGGTATCTTGGGGTAATGCAGAAACATCAAGGAGGTTACTTTGCTTTCCCATATGAGAAGTCTTTTGCTTTTGAGATGAATGTTAAAGATTTTGACCTGAAGCAAACTGCAGAGACGAGACAAGGAGAAAGGAAGCTGAGCTGATGGAAGCATCTCTTAAGGAACTTAAGGCGAGGGAGAATGAGCTCAGGTTGCTTAATGACACCATCAGAGAGAAATCAGCTGAACTGGAGAAAAAAGAAGTTTGCTTACATATACCTAAACTGGATTTAACAAACACAAACGAGGGAGAATGAGCTCAGGCTGCTTACATACCTTGAAGCGAGGGAGAATGAGCTCAGGTTGCTAACATATACCTCCTAAACTGGATTCAACAAACCCAAACAACTTTGAGTCTATATGGTCACATGAATTCTCTTATGAACTGGATTCTCTTGGACTTAGCTCAAGCAAATATACCTTAGCCTTGGAGCCAACATGAGAAGGACGGAATATAAATTGCCTATTCAGGTTACTGACTTGAATAGTGTCCATGTCAATCTGTAACACAAGGGAATCCAAACTGTTAGATGCGAAAATTGATCTTTGTAGATTCTTGACAGGTTGAATACAACGAAGGGTGCTGCATTGGTTTAAACATGAGAGCCCTATGATAAACGGAAGAAAATAGTTTGGTCCTCATCCTGACGCGAATGCTCTTCCACGTTAAGCCTTATAAGTTAAAAAAACGCCCATAAGAGCTCATAGAAATCTGGGTAACTGTTTGCAAAAAAGGCAGTGTTTTACCCTACTTACAGTTCTTCTCTATGCAATGGTACAGACAGGAACTGCAGGAGGACTTTAAATAGTAGATCATCCTACAATTAAATATAGAGAAGATATAATAGAGATCTACTGTATGGTGTTAAACTAAAGCCCCAAAAACGAATGACAGATACAGAAGGATAAACTAAAACCTCATGCATGAACAACCGGACGAAGGATGTGGAAAAGACAACACTCTTCTTGGTAAGAACCTCCACCAAAGGCTTGTTGACCTTATCCGCTCATACTTTCCATCTCCATTGACCTAAATAAGAACTAGTTTGAGTAAGTAACATCGCTGATGTAGTTGCAAACAAAAACCATAGTTATATAATCAACAATGTTAAAAAAAATCTCATGACCCACAATATTAAGACATCTGACCTTGGCTTGGCTTGATTGTGAATTTTAGTCTTTGAAGAGAATGAGAGCTGAGGAACGGCGATTGAGGAAGGAGGAGAAGAAGATTGTGAATGTTAGTCATCACACCTCCATTAGAATTCGTCACATCACCAACCAACTCACACAGCTCCCCATCGTTTCTCACCGCAAGCTGAAAGTGAAGTGACACAATCATAGTCTTCTTGTTATCCCTCTCTGTGTTTCCAGTCAATTCCATAACTTACACAGATCTAATTTACAAAAAAAAAAAAAAAACCCCTTTCAAATTAGGGTTTTATGAAACCCCGTTCAAATTAGGGTTTTATGAATTTGAAGGTCAAAATAACTGAGAGAGAAGGGGTAATTACCTCGGCGGCTAGCTAAATCCAAGCTACGACACCAACACGTTCGGCGTACTCGTCCTTCTTACGAAATCGAGCTAATCGGCCAATGGGGAACAGGAGACCGGCTGTACTGCTTTTTAGTTGTCGCCTTCTTAGCAAGGCGAGATCCAATCATCGCCGATCTCGAACCCACCAGCAACAAGCTCGCTCATAGTCGGAATTTCAAAGGGTGAATTTGGATTCTGTGAGAGAGAGAGAGAGAGAGAGAGAGAGAGAGAGATGAATTACGGCAGAAGAAGAAGCACAAAAATAGAAAAGGCTTTGAAGAATTTTAGGCCCATATTTCATTTTCCCTCTATATTATAAATCTTTCAATGTAAATTTTAGATTATTTTCAATTTTGAAGTATGAGTATAAAGTTCAAGGTTTAGAGTTTATAACATGGTTTGGGATTTAAGTTTTAGAAATTTGGAACTAGAAAATTATATATATATATATATTGAATTGTTGGTTAAAGATTTAAATTTATAAGTTAGTAGGTTTTTTAAAACTTATTTTTTGTAAAGAAAATATGTAAATAGTTTTAAATATTAGTTTTATGGTTTATGAATTAATTTCTATGATCAAGAATTTAAAGTTCAAGATTTAGAGTTTATGATTTAGGTTTTGGAGTTTGGTTAATGGTTTTGGGTATAGGGTTTAGGGTTAAGATTTAAGATTTGTGATAGATTAATTTTCTTATAAGTTCTAAAGCTTGGTTTATGTATATATAATAATAATTATGTTTTAGTTTTATGGTTTATGAATTAATTTCTAAGATTAAAAATTGAAAGTTAAAAATTTAGAGTTTATGATTTAAGTTTTGGAGTTTGGTTAAAGTTTAAAACTAAATTTTAAATTTTTTAATTTTCTTAAATAGCGACTGATATGCAACTTTTTACCGACCTTTACCTTGAGTCACATATTAGTCGCTAAATTGGTGACTATTTAGTGACTACTTGTTCTGGTATGCGATATAGTCATAAAATAGTCGCTAAATTGGTGACTATTTGTTTCGATATGCAATATAGTCATAAAATAGTCGCTAAATTACGACTAATATACCGACTATTATATGTAGTCACAAAAAGGCGACTAATATACGACCAAATATTTATAGTCGTAAAATAGTCACCCAATAGTCATTAGATAGTCACCAAAAATAACGACTACATATGTAGTCACCAATTGTAGTCGTAAAAACCATGTTTTCTTGTAGTGTAAAACGGTTTATAAATCCAAACCGGAAGAACAAGGCATACATAAACTAATATTTAATCGGCATATATAATCGAGCTTTACGTGTTAACATATCCGTTTAAAAGTTTAAATTGCAATATATGTGATGGAGAAAGCATAACAATCTACTTTAACCGGGTCAGAACAGTCTGTTGCAAATGCTAATGCTATCGTCGTCTTTTGTTGGTTGATCATATGTAATTGCAGACTTTGCAGTTGTTTAATTATGTCATTGTTTTGAATTATTTATCTTAGTCACATGTCAATGCTCATAAATAAGTTCGTCGTTTGTAAAATCTTCACATCATATTCATATATATTGGGTCACCAATTTGAAAGGTTTGTTTTGATCATTTAAATCTGTGGTCGACAAAAAAAAGGAAAAAATAAATAGTTGATAAATTAAGTCATGGTCTCTCTATATACGTTATATACACGTTATTAGTCGTACTACTAAGGTTTTGGATACAAACAAGCAACCAAAAACAAAAAACGGTGACTGCCTCGCCCCCGATATCACATTTTTAAGATGATCTATCAAAATGGTATTGTGGTACTATTAACTCAATTATACCGGTTTCAATTGGACTTATATGCCATATGCCTTGTTTTTGCTCAAAAGAAAATATTAAAAAAGGCGAATATGCCTTGTGAGACTGAAGCAAAAAAAAAAAAAACGTTCAAATAGAGAAAGAATGTAATTAAAAGAAACAGATACATTTGTAAATTGCCACATTACTTGGCATCGGTATAACTCGTTTAATAAAAAGACATTTTAAGCTAGTTTTGAAGATCATGATTGCCAAAATACTTTGATTTAGTAGTCATGATCAGAAAAGTTACATAAATGAAAAAAAATTGTTTTCAAATCACTCGATCAAATTTGTGGAAATACTGTAATTAGCTTTTAACAAAAAAGGAATTATGGTAAAACTTAAAAACTAGGAAAGTCTATAAACAACTCTAACGATTATTTCCTTAAGAACTTTCAATTTTTAAGATGTAAAAACGTTTTTTGGTTTGAATAAATTTTACATTCAATTTTTTTTTTGGTAGTTGTAATGTTGTATTCATTTTAAATTTTCAAATTTGAGATTTTAAAAAAACTAGTAATAAGTAAAACTCATATTTAAATAATAAGAAGTGAAAAAGATTAATATTCCTTCCGTTTCAAAACATAATATATTTTAGAGAAATATTTTGTTTCATAATATAGGATGTTTTAAAATTTTTATGCAACTTTTAGATTAGTTTGATATTTTATATTATGCAGTATATTGTTTCTGATTTGTTGAACTTGTTAAAAATAAAACTTTTTAATTTGCGTGCTTTAGTTTAAACATCCTATATTTTGCAACGGATGGAGTATATTATTAACGCACTGATTAAGTGGTTTAGTAAAAAAAAAAAAAAAAGGTAAAATAAGTTAGCACGTGTGGAATAATAAAACGTGATATCACTAACAAGGCATCCGCGTTGCCACGTAAGCCATCTTCTTCTTCAACAACGCGCATACAATCTGCGACCTTCTTCTTCTTCTTCTTCTTCTTCATATAACTGTACTTATCACACACTCATGTATATATACACTCACAAGCCGCCATTTTCACTATACTGTCATCTCCAAAACATACCTGAAGATACATACATACACAACTATTCCATCACTCACTCAACCTAAACAAAAACCCCATTTTATATATTATCCAACTCTAGATATGGAAGCTGCATCGCCCAAGTACACTGGTGTACGGAAGAGGAAGTGGGGTAAATGGGTGGCTGAGATACGTCTCCCCAACAGCCGTGAGAGGATCTGGCTCGGCTCCTTTGAATCAGCTGAGAAAGCGGCGCGTGCTTTCGACGCGGCTCTTTACTGTCTCCGTGGCCATGGAGCACGTTTTAACTTCCCAGACAATCCCCCGGTGATTCCCGGCGGTCGTTCTCTTACCCCGCAGCAGATTCAGGTCGTGGCGAGCCGTTTCGCCTGCGAGGAGGAGGAGGATCAGCTAGTACCACCGCAACCGTCTCCGCCACGTGGCGACCAAAAGACGGAGGAGGAGGAGGAGGAAGAGATAATTTCGGCACGTGGGGGAATGAGTGGTGGTAATGGTGGGCCTATGTTAGGGCAAGTTGAGCAAGGTAATAACAACAACGAGGGTACTAATAGTAGTAACGACACGTCGTCGTATTGGCCTTTTATATGGGAGAACGAGAATCTTGTAGGTCCTCAAACCTCGGGGGACTTCGGTTTTTTCACGGATGATGATTCAACCAATTTGTATTTTCCAACACAACAGCCGCAGCAACAGCTCTCGTCTGATTTTTACTATGACGATGGAGCTTGTGAAGATGATTTCTCTCATTACAGTATTAACCTTTGGAATTTCTGAGATCCAATTTTTTTCGTGATCTTGGAACATATATTCCTATATATTGATATTAATTCAATTTATGGATTTATTTCAAGATTTCAAAATGATCTTGAACCAGAATCTTCAGCTACCACCACCTAGAGGTGATGATGAATCATTGTTTGAAGCCTAGATATATATATGTCACAATGTAAGCATGGCCTCTTTGTTCTTCTTTATGGTGTAGTTAATTATTGCTAGACTTCATCATCTTATTCTTCTTCTTTTTCCTATCTTTTACTATACGGTATAGTCTATACCAATTTGCTTCACATTTTTTTTTCTTTTTTTTTCTTCTTCTTTGTATTTATTTGCTTTAATTTGTCCACACTGTAATTTCCTTCTCTTTTCTAAGATTTGCTTGCATATTTTTGTAACAAGCCAATCTTGACCCCCTATCTTTTGGTCTTAGATGGTTTTCAATTAATGTTCATATATATACAAAGGTTCCCTTTTCTATATATAAATTACTCACGTTTTTACGTGTGTGAAAATGTTGTTATATAAATAAAACTTGTACTAAAGACTCGATACAAATATCATATGATTGATGTTAATTAGTCCAACCAGTTCTTGAGGTGTCGTTTTAATACGGCTGAATTGTTAAAGTTATATTTGAAAACAGATGATTTACATCTTGTGGGGTCAACACAAATATAATCAAATTATGATTACGGATTTGGACTATATATAAGCCAAAAACAATAGCCTTCATAGCTAAGACAATAGATATTAGATGGATTAAATGAATGAACTACTGTGGCAAAGGTCGAAAATTGAGATAATTTTATACCGAATAAAGGACTTTGAAAGTACTTAAATAAGAGTGTTCTATGATGTTAACAGACCAAATCTAAAAAGATCCAAAACAAAGTCATAAAATCAACTTATTAAACGTTTAATTCGTGGTTTCTTTTTTCTTTTTTTGTATATACAGTTAGACGCAGTGAATTTATAAGCGTTCTTCACTTGATTGCAGTAGCATGATATGCTACAAAATAGTGTGGCAGCCTTTTTTTTTTTTTTAATATAAAGAATTTATTTGTTTAATGTTCGACCACATATACTACTAATCAATGTTCATACTTGGTGGTAAAGATACAAAGGTTACGTAGGCGTATACTAAATTGTTGTGTATTGTATGTGATTTGGCGGTTTTTAGTACTACTACTATGAACGACTCTCGTTGAGGGATGGTACTGGGAGCGGGAGGAGCAATGTGAAGCCCAATGGTCCCCAAATTTCAAGGATATCACGTTATGTAAAAATATAGCCCAATGGCCAAAAACATATTCCTTTGGAAAATTGCCATATTATAATTAACAAAATACAATAGCCAATAGGCGACATATATATGTGGTTGTATGAACGAACGATTATATGTTTTATATCCCTGCGCAAGTGGGAAGTTCGCTGACAGCGACGTACTGGATGGTGATTTAGATAGCATGATTTATATCTTTTCTACTGGCATAGTGTCGAAAGACCTCGAGTATACGTACGAGTTCTCCAAGATCAACCCGATGTCAAATTTTTAAGTACATCTCGTCGTCAACCAAGCTCTGAACCAATCCTGGTTTAATTTCTGATATGTGTGAACCGATTGATCACTTGATTTATGCCTGAAAACTCGTACCAGAGTTTCTTCTCTTTTTAAACCCAAACTCGAAACCTCCTTTTATGGACTTGGTCAATTCTTCTTCACACGATCTCAGCCACTAGCTATATCACTATATATAGTCTGATTCTTGACGAGTATAAAATCATGCAAGCACCACGTTACGCTCTAAGGTTGTATGCGATCATATTCGAAATCAAAGCTTGCTAGAGATGGTTTCTAGAATCTAAACTGTTTTGATTGGCTTAGGTTTTAATTCTCAACTCCAAAACTTATGTTGAACTCAAGATTAGCTCCAACTCTGGTTTCGGAGAGAGCTGATAAGCCCCATTTCGTATATACAAGAAGGAAGAAGAGTGAGGAGACAACACGTGCGACTTGAAGAAGCACGTGCAGAAGAAAAAGATCAATTGTATATAGTTTTGATTCATTCTGTTTTAGATCTTTTATGCATTGTTTTGTTAGAAAGAGTGACGTATGTGTTGCTTTGAACTGAGTTGATGAATCGGTGATGTGCCGGTGACTCGTTCTGTTACAACGGTGTATCGGAAAGTGATAGTAATAAAGTTTGCGTACTTTCTTCTATCAATTGGTGCGTTTGTGATCTAGATCGGAGCTATCGCGAAGTTTGGCGAAATTGAAATGGGAATGGAGAAATCGTTAACACCGATTAAGGAATCCGCGACGGCGGAGCAAGTGGAAGCGTCGGCGATGGAGTGTTATAAGAGATTGGCTGATATGGCATCGATGGTTCGTCATGCGGAGTCGCGATTGGATTCAAGAATCGATACGCATGATCAACAATTCGCGGAGATTAAGCAGCGATTGGACTTTCTGATAAGCAACCTCCCTGGGAAAGCTACGGTTCACGAGATTGGTGGCACGAGTCAAGTTACGACGTCGGAATCGCAAGATCATACCAATCAGGTACCACGTGCACGCTCTATCTTGGAACCTTGCCGTAGTGATATTAGGCCTGGGATTAGAGAAAATCTTCTCTGAAATGTAGAGATGGCTGTGTTTGACGGTGAAGGGACCTATGGTTGGATTGCAACCGTGGAGAGATTTTTTAGAACTGGTGGTTACTCTGAGGCTGAGAAATTGGCGCTAGTAGCAGTGAGTTTACGCGGGGAAGCTCTGAGTTGGTATAATTGGGAGATGAACAGAAGAGATTTTGCAAATTGGGACCAGTTTAAAAAAAGTTTGTTACTACGCTTTGGTAATTTGAAGTTGCGAGGTCTAAGCCAGAGCCTCTTTTGCATCAAGTAGACATGTTCCATCGCAGACTATGTCCAACGTTTTGAGGATTTATCATCTCAAGTTACGGGGTTAGATGATCAGAAGTTAGAAGGAATTTTTTTAAATGGATTAACCTTGGAGATGCAAGAGTTGGTGCATATGCAAAAACCGAGAGACTTCCCAGAGATGATCGCAGAAGCCAGGGCAATGGAAACGAGCATCATACGCAGAGTAGTACAGAAGGAGTTGATGTTGTCTAATAAAGAAAATAAGGATCCACTGGGGGTTTCTCACACCAACAACTATCAACACAATAATACATGGAAGATGAAAGCTATAACAACAGACGCTAGTTATGCAAATGAAAAGCGAGTTGTTAGAGGGGATCAGCGGCCACGAAAGCATAACACCAAGGAGGAATTAGATGAGAAGAGGAAGAAAGGCATTTGTTTCAAGTGCGACGGGCCATGGTCTACAGAACATAAGTGTCCTAACAAAGAACTCAGAATTTTAACGGTGTTTAATGGGTATGAGGTAGAGTTATTGGAGGGGAATGATGAACAGCCAGAACTAACAGAACCAGTGGGAGAATGCATGTCGTTATCATTCAACTCGTTCAGGGGTTTACCCTCTACAAATACTACCAAAGTACGAGGATCAGTGGGAAAGTCAGGAGTGATAATCATGCTGGACAGTGGAGCCACACACAATTTTATTTCCCCAGAAGCGGTGAAGAAGTTGAAACTTAAGTGCAGAGAGGATCCAAATTTGTCAGTCCTATTAAAATCAGGCATTACAGTTCAGGGCATTGGAGTGTGCGGACAAGTTACTTTTTCAGCACAAAATCTAGAATTCACAACAGACTTTGTGGTGTTAGAACTTGGACCGATTGACATCATATTAGGAGTGTATTGGTTACGCACCTTGGGAGATTGTCGCGTGAACTGGGAAAAGAACGAAATGTTATTCTTACATAAGGGTCAGATGGTTATGTTGAAGGGTGAACCTGATCTCTACTTGTCTAAGAGGTCTCTCAAATCACTATCTAGTGGAGTTACTTTTAGTAAGAAAGGCGTACAGATGGAGCTGTGTAGTCAACAGTCGACTCAGTTGGTAGCACAACCTACAGATGTTCAAATTCAGTCAGTATTAGCCAAGTTTGACAAAGTGTTTGAGATCCCTACTGACTTACCACCAATACGTGGTAATGAGCATTCGATTAACTTGTTGGCGGAAACAAATGCAATCAGCGTAAGACCGTATCGATACCCTCACGCACAAAAAGAAATCATGGAGAAGATGGTTAAGGAGATGTTGGAGTCTGGGATAATAAGGCCAAGTCAAAGTCCTTTCTCGAGCCCAGTATTACTAGTGAAGAAGAAGGATAATAGTTGGAGGTTTTGTGTAGACTATAGAGCATTGAACCGTGTAACTGTTCCTGACAAGTTCCCTATTCCAATGATAGATCAGTTGCTGGATGAGCTTAATGGTGCAGTGATATTCTCCAAATTGGATCTGCGAGCAGGGTACCACCAAATAAGGATGAAGGAGACCGACGTACCAAAAACAGCTTTCAGAACACATGACGGCCATTATGAGTTCTTGGTAATGCCGTTTGGTTTAACAAACGCCCCAGCCACTTTTCAAGCGTTAATGAACACCTTGTTTCGACCTTACCTACGGAAGTTTATACTGGTCTTCTTTGATGATATTTTGGTGTACAGTACCAGTTTGAAGGAGCATCTGGAACACTTGTTGGTTGTTATGAGAATTTTAGAAGCTAATCAACTGTTTGCCAACAGAAAGAAGTGCTTATTTGGTCAACCGCAAGTAGAATATCTGGGACACATCATTTCAAACAAAGGAGTGTCAACTGATCCAGCAAAGACACTAGCTATGACACAATGGCCTACACCTAAATCAGTGAAGGAGTTAAGAGGATTTTTGGGTCTTACTGGCTATTATAGAAGATTTATTAAGGGATATGGTGTTTTGGCAAGACCGCTAACTGATCTATTGAGAAAAGACAGTTTTGAGTGGACTTTAGACACACAAATGGCGTTTGATCAGTTGAAGAAAGCCATGTCTACTGCTCCGGTCTTGTCCCTCCCAGATTTCGAGGAAGTATTTGTAGTGGAAGCAGATGCATCAGGCTTCGGGTTAGGAGCTGTATTGATGCAGAAGAAGCAACCGATTGCTTACTTTAGCCATGGGTTGTCAGCCAAAGAACAGCTCAAGCCGGTTTACGAACGCGAGTTGATGACGATTGTACTGTCTATACAGAAGTGGAAACATTATCTTTTTGGTAGACACTTTATGGTCCATACAGATCAGAAGAGCCTTAAGTTCCTTTTAGATCAGCGAGAGGTAACAATGGACTATCAAAAATGGTTGGTTAAACTGCTGAATTACGACTTTGAGATCATATACAAACCAGGCGTAGAGAACAAAGCTGCTGATGGGTTATCACGAATGGTTCAGGCGGAAGGAACTTTACAGTCCCATGTACTAATGGCATTCACGGTCCCTACTGTCTTACAAGTACAGGACATTTATGAAGAAATAGAGAAGGATACGCAGCTACAGGCCTTAATTCAATCATGTTTACAAGGCCAATGTTCACAGAAGAAGTTGTTGGTTAGAGATGGGAGATTGTGGCGCAAGAACAGGCTTGTTATCCCTAAGTCATCAAAGTATATTCAGTTGATTATGGAGGAATATCATAATAGTGTGATGGGAGGTCACTCAGGAGTTCTGAAAACAGTCAAGCGTATACAACAGTCGTTTCATTGGGAGGGTATGCTGAAAGATGTACAACGTTTTGTAGCAGAATGCGATATATGTCAGAGACACAAGTACTCTACCCTCTCTCCAGCAGGGTTGCTACAACCGTTACCAGTACCACGACAAGTTTGGGAAGATATTACGATGGACTTTGTTGAAGGATTACCAACATCTCATGGGAAGAATGTCATATTGGTGATAGTGGACCGCCTTAGTAAATATGGCCATTTCATAGGTCTCAAGCATCCATTCACTGCATATGACGTTGCACGAATTTTCATAGCTGAGGTGGTCAAGTTACATGGATATCCAGCCTCAATAATTTCAGATCGAGGCAATACATTCCTGAGTGCATTTTGGAAAGAGTGTTTTAAGCTGGCTGGTACCAAATTGAAGTATAGCACTGCTTTCCACCCTCAAACTGACGGTCAGACTGAGGTACTCAACCGATGCCTTGAAACTTATCTTTGATGCTTTGCATCTGCACATCCGAAGACTTGGCAACAGTTCTTACCTTGGGCTGAACTATGGTATAACACTTCTTATCATACTTCTCTGAAGACGACCCCTTTTAGAGTGTTATACGGTCGTGATCCTCCAGCTATCATGCGTTTTGAAGAACACTCAACTAAAGTGTCGGAGTTAGAGACAATGATGAAAGAGAGAGATCATATGTTGGCACAGATTAAGGACCATTTGATTCACGCTCAACAACTTATGAAGAACAATGCAGATAAACATCGAAGGGATGTAGAACATGAAGTTGGTAGTTGGGTTTTCTTGAAGTTACGGCCATATAGGCAGCAGTCGGTGGCTAAACGAGCGTGTCAGAAGTTGGCAGCAAAATATTTTGGGCCGTTTGAAGTTATGGAGCGTATTGGTAAAGCAGCGTACCACTTGAAATTACCTGACGGATCTAAAATCCACCCGGTGTTTCATATTTCTCAGATTAAACGAGTGTTGGGAGAACAGAAGCAAGTTATTCCATTGCCTGATATGTTTAATGAAGATAGCGAGTTGATCATCGAACCGGAAAGCTTGTTAGAAACTCGGTACAATGATGATGGTGTGTTGGAAGTGTTGGTGCATTGGAAGGGTCTTCCGGATCATGAAAACACTTGGGAGAACGCGAAGGAAGTCCAGAGACAATTTCCAGATGTAGCGCTTGAGGACAAGCTTCGTTTCGAAGGGGGGGGGGGGTATTGATAAGCCCCATTTCGTATATACAAGAAGGAAGAAGAGTGAAGAGACAACACGTGCGACTTGAAGAAGCACGTGCAGAAGAAAAAGATCAATTGTATATAGTTTTGATTCATTCTGTTTTAGATCTTTTATGTATTGTTTTGTTAGAAAGAGTGACGTATGTGTTGCTTTGAACTGAGTTGATGAATCGGTGATGTGCTGGTGACTCGTTCTGTTACAACGGTGTATCGGAAAGTGATAGTAATAAAGTTTGCGTACTTTCTTCTATCAAGAGCCTACCCTGCTACCCATAAGTGATAAGTCAATTCAAGGACCACGATCTGCGGGCCCTCCTTAATTGCTTATTAAATTCTAGTTGGCTCCATATAATTTTTTTTGGCATGTCTAACTAAAAAAAAGTAGCTCGTACAACTACAAACTTTACTTCTTTTCATTTAATAGAAAAACCCTTACCCATAAAACAACCACGTACGTAATAACGTATACATAACGTACGTAATAGTTAATGTGTGCTTTTTAACTTATTATCGTGTGGACATTTCGTGACGAATAGAGAAGGTTCTTTATTTGCAAGACAAATTCAACAATACTTGGCATCGACGTTAAGATAATTTAATCTGTTTAGGTCTTCAAACAGAGAAAATTACTTCCATCATAGAAGATTACTAATGGAGTTAAGGTCCAAGTTTATTAATTTACACCATAAATAAATAAATATTGTATCACCACAACTCAAATTGTGCCCTTAATTACAACATCACGGACGGGCAATATGAATTACAGCTTGACTTCCTAATTAATATTGTACATGTAGTTGGCTCCTGGTCCTAGTTAATTATACAATTAAGTTAAAATAAACAGTGCAGTTTCTTCGACCCAATGTTATGTAAGTTTCTTGCTTTTTTTTGTTGTTAATCACTTTCTAGAAACTATTTTTTATATAACCTATAAAGATGTTGACCTAAACTTCTATAATTTTGTTTGATTCGCATTACAAAGCAGAACATCATTAATTACAGGTAAATTATACAAAACTTAGAGAACAAATTAACTATTCAATGCAAATATTCAAAGTAAATTAACTAAATATTAAACAACAACCATAAATACAAGTTGTTTGAACTTCTTCCCCAACAAATAACTCCAAAATTATACAAAAGATAAAAAAAAAAAAAAAAAAAAAAAAAAAAAAAAAAAAATAAAACAAGAACCAAACAAGGAAACAGTAATTAACAAATTGTAGGCATGCAGTCAATAAGTGCAATTTTTTTCTTTTTCTTTTGACATCTGTCTACATATGCAATAATTCATCCAACAATTCATAACTAATAACATCTCTTTCTCTCAATCTCTATCGATCACTTAATTAAATTACCTCTCGCTCTCTCTCAAAAAAAAGCTTAATATATTTTGTTATCTTGGTCCGAAAAAGGAAAAAAACCAAAACATGGCTCCCTCGTTTCTAAGCGTCGCAAAATTCGTTGAGGCACTACTCCGCCGGAGATTCTCCTCCGCTGGTCTCTCTCTTCAAACCTTACCCATCGACTCCGAAACCACCATACAGTTCTGGGGACCACCACCGTCGCAAAATACACAAAAACCTTCGCTCCTCCTCCTCCACGGTTTTGGCCCTTCCGCTGTGTGGCAATGGAGCTATCAGGTGAAGCCGCTCTCTCGATCCTTTCGTCTCTACGTCCCCGACCTTGTCTTCTTTGGCGGCTCCTCTTCCACAGACGAGAACCGCACAGAGATGTTTCAGGCTTTGTGCATGGGGAAGCTCATGGAGAAGCTCGGAGTCGAGAGGTTCAGCGTCATTGGTACGAGCTACGGCGGATTCGTGGCGTATAACATGGCGAAAATGTTTCCGGAGAAAGTTGAGAAAGTGGTGCTTGCTAGCTCCGGCGTTAATATGCGGCGGAGTGATAACGAGGCGTTCGTCGCGAGGGCCAAGTGTAACGGCATGAAGGAGGTGTTGCTTCCTTCATCCGCGACAGAACTCAGGAGAATGTCTGGGATAGTTTCTTCTAAGAGACTCGATTACGTACCAGATTTTGTCTTGAACGACTTTTGCCAGGTACTTCTATTTATTTTGTCTTTATTTCAGGAAAAATGCAAAGATCACCTTAAAGTTTCCGCCAAATTTCAACTATATAATTTTTTTTAATAAAACAAAACTCAAGAAATTCGAAAAACCTATAAAATTATTTACAACTAATTACTCCATCTATTTTATAGAAGTCTCTATTTTCATCAGCCGAAAAAGGTGAAATCGTCGTTTCGCTGTTTATAATTTTAAGGCCAAAACTTAAGAATTTTTTTTTGTTATTCATGAACAACATGTATTATGCAAAAAAATATAGACAACGATACCAATTTTGAAACAAACTGTTATAGTGTATGCTATTTTTGCAATTTTCTTGCTCTAAGTTGAATGAGTTTACTTAAAGGTTGAATTCAGTTTTCTTGTATTAGATATGTATGGAAATATAGAACAATGTTTTTTTAAAGAAAAAAGAAAAAGAAAAAAACTAAACCCACACTTAATGCTTTTTTGTCCTACTAACAACCCACACTTACTGCAAATATTTATAAATTGTAAGAAAATAGTGGAATTTAAAGATATATGCATTCCACTAATTTATTATCTTTGGAAAGACTAGTGGATATAAAAAAGATGAAGAAATTTGTCGCTTTCATTTGATTATAGGCTTATATGAAAGCTTGTATAGAAGAATTGATCAGTAAGAAAGAAACGATGGCCTTGTAGTTCGCAAACTTTTTATTTAAATAACTTAAATATAATTATATCGGGGTTGAAAGAAAAGTTTAGCTTGCATGATTGTCGGCAACAAAAAAAATTGATACACATTAAATGGTAAATTGACAGAAAATGTATTCGGAGAAGAGAGAGGAAAAAGCAGAACTTTTGGAGGGGCTGAGTATTGGGAAGGACGACAAACCTAACGTTTCTCCGATTCAACAGGTTCGCTGATCGCTATCATCACTTTAATTTTCTTTTGGTTTTACGCGATCACTAACGATAACCTATAACTCTGTTCGTTGGTGACATTTATTAGTTATTTATATAAATAACGAGACTTAAATCAAAGTTTGCATTTGAATTACATTAAAGGTATGACAACAAGTAGCGGAAACGCCTAGATTTATTGAATATGGGAATATCAAAAACTAGATAAATTACAACATGATTAAATTAAATGATAACTATATGCCTACAAGTGATTAATGAATAAGCATGAATCATGCAGGATGTAATGCTGATATGGGGGGAGCAAGATCAAATTTTTCCTTTAAAAATGGCCCATGACCTCAAAGAGTAAGACCCTTGATTATATTATTTCTATCTGGACTTTGATCTAATAAAAGTTTAATTGTATATGTATATGCTAGATTAGAATACAAAGAGTACGATTAGAGAACTAATTTGGAACAAAGGTAGTACTGTCTAGTGAGTTATTCATATTCGTTTGGTTTTGAATATTTTTTCCAGGATGTTAGGGAAAAAGGCGACGCTTAAAGTGATACCAAAGACATCACATATACCACAAACGGAAAAGTCCAAAGAATTCAATGGTATTGTCATGTCTTTCTTAGTACCTCCCTCTCCCTCTCCTTCAATTTAAATGTATAACAACATCCATGTTCAAATAAATTTATGGTTTCGTCAATGTTTAGAAGTGTTTGTGTACAATTTTGAATTTAATACAACAACAAAAAAAACTGTAACATGATTATTAACGTTCGATGAATGCCAAATTACTCCATGAGACAGTCCAGAACATGAATTCACTAGAATTGGAACAGTAATACAACGTAAATTAAACGCATATCAAGTATTTCCCTTCTAAACAACAATTCTTTAATTAGTTAAAAATAACTTTGGTAGCTCTAAAATATAACCATTATATCACAAAAATATTGGTGACCCTGAAAACAAATTGGTGGCCATAAAATGCATAGAAAAAACTGGTTGCTCTAAGTTGTCATCTGGACTGGGCCTGATTACGGGAGCTTGTTTATTAAACAAGAACCAGTCCAATATTATACTTCAGCCATATATGGGTCTTCTTGACCGTCTATAAATCCTTCCTTTCGTCTGTTCACAACTTAACTTGAGATGTTTGGAAGACCCATATACTGTGGTGAGCAGAGGGCAACTCCTTTGGTAAATAGTAATTTTTAATAACCCAATAAGTCATAGGACGACCAAAGCTGAAAGCCCAAGAGGCCAAGACCGAGAGTAGATCCTGACGACCCTTGTTTTGTTTTTTTCTTTTTCTTAACAAAAACATTCCTCTAAAAATGTATTCCTTAACAGTATTTTTAGAATGATAGACAGAGGCATTTTCATTTCTTATTTAAGACTTATGCAAAAATAGAATGAAAATAGGCAAAGCCAAAGTTTACATATAGACATAGTGTTGACCAAGTTGATGTTGAAGATGATGAAGTTGGCACAGTCCACCGTTGATTGTGTAAAAAGGTAACAAGCAACCAAAAGAGATGTTAGGTATATAAATCATGTAAGAGGGGATTATGGATAACACAAATGGAATGAAGGGAATAGGAAACGCCACGTGATCGGAGGGAGGGACAAGAAGGTGGAGGCAACAAACAAACATTGAGTGGGGTAAGTGGATCAGACATGATAGATTGGATATTAATTGAAAAGCGAAAAGCGAAATGAGAGAGTGAGTGGGTCTATAAATGAGGACTAAAGGGTGGGGGTGGGGGACCCCATTGGGAATGATCCTCCTGATCCTGATGAGATCCTATGTTGATACGCGGTTTCGAATTTGAATGCTTTACGCAACCCACCCCCTAGCGACTCTTCTTTCTTTCTTTTTATTCACCAAAGTGTTATTTTTATTTTTTTCTTTTATTGTTTGTATATTACTTGAATATGTACATATATAAATAGATGGATATTATGTCCTTTAATTTTCTTCTTGCAACGAAGAAAAAAATTTGGCGGAAGATCATAAAGGTTTGACTAGAAGAATTAATAGAATTTGTATTACGATGAAGTTCATGCATTTGTTATATCATTGTTCCTTTTTTGGATGCGAACATGCAATGTTTATGGGTTATACCGAAGTACTAATTTGGTTGTATATAAACATGTGGTTGAATACTTGAATTTAATCAGATGTTTAGACTTATTTAAAGAACTTGTTTGTTATCTATCATATATGTAGTTTTAGGGTTTAGACTGCTTTAGAAGCATGTGTAGGTTGGACATAACCGATTTGATAAAACGGTGGACTAGTACTATAATTTGTTATTGATCGGATACAAATAAAGAATGTGATACATTAATACAATGCAGTGGTGTGTTTCAATAATATGATATTCGTTGATAGAAGAAATAGGGTATAAATATCGGCAAAAAAATCATGTAAATGACCTAATTTGTTCAAAATTGTCTTTGGCCACCTCTAAATGTATTCCCTCTCTATCTCTTCCCCTTCATACCACATAGATAGCACCGAATCACCGATAACTTGCCGGAGCAGCATAATGATCGTCCCACAAATCGATATATATATATATATATATATATATATTTTAAATTAATTATTAATTTATTTATAACTTTTAAATGGGCCTTCCCAAAAATAGGCTTGGCCTTGGATTACATGCTAAAGTCCAACAGATACAAAAGAAGAAAAACGACGTCTAAGCCTTTGCCGGAAAGAAGGATCGGATCCTGCTGAATGACCTGAGACGGATGCTTGAACAGTAACACCGGTGGTTGCAAGATCGACGGCTTTGCGGTGGATTCACCAGTTTGAGACCATTGATGGAAGCAACCAAGATCCATCAGGTTCTCTTCTCCAGCGAACCCACCTGATCTGCTACAAATCTTCCGGCCAGTTCCAACGTTCAATCTCAGGCTCCGCGAAGTCAAGTCCCGTTCCTAGCAACCTGCTTCATCAGATCTAACACCTCCCTTCTAGCTCCGGCGACAACCGCTTCCTTCAGGTAGCAACTCTTCAATCCGGTCTGGTGGAGACAAGAATCGTGGCGGTTTACAGACGGTGGTGGTCCAATCCATCCTCTATATCCCGGAATCCCACGAGAGCCCAGAAGATGCCAACCTCCATAGTTAACCACCGAGACACCGCAACTTAACCCTCCTGACTCCCAGCCGACTTCCGCCGCGAACCGCAGCTTTGAATGGGCGGTTGAACCCCGAGAAGCTCCACCGCGAGCCACCGCGACTTGATTAGAAGCTTCCCGAACCGCCAAACAAGAAGCCACAGTCGCATCGGTTAGGAGACGTAGCCACACCTCTGTTGCCGGAGAAGAGATCTACCCACCTCTGCCTTCCTCAAGCAGATCCAAAACCTTCAATTAAGCGCCACCCTCTTTACCTGACATCGACACCAAACCCAACCTGCAAAGCACCGCTTTTGCTGGAAAGAGAAGAAACTTCTCTGCTCATCTAAAGCCATCGAACCCATCGGTGAAGAAGACTGACACACGAGTACTCCAAACCAGATCCACTAGATCTAGTCACAGATTCATTGCCGTCCTCAAGCAACTTCACTGAACCTTCACCAGCAGTCACCACCAAAGGAGGCTTCGCTTCACGCGCCACCAACTCACCGAAAACCACCAACCCGAGTGGCCACAAAAATGGAGGACCACCTTACAGATGAGAAGGACGCTGTCGGGAGGAACAAAGAAGCTAAAAGGAAGAGGAAGGAGCCCTCTCCGGCGCCGGAAGGGCAGACCGAAGAGGCGACGAACTCAGATCTGAAATTTACTTTTTAGAGAGAAGGGAGAGAAAAAGTTTTTCCTGGCCACAAATCGATATTATGATCATTTATTTTATGGAGAAATTGCAATCCACCAAAAAAAAAAGTAATAAAGTAGAACCTCTATAAATTAATATTCTTTAAATTAATACTCGCTATAAATTAATAAAATTTTCCGGTTCCAAATTGGATCGGTGTAAAAAATGACACATTTCGATAAATTAATAAAAAAATAACTTTTTCGAAAATCCTAAGTAAAAATATGGTCTCATCAATATCATAAATTAATAATCAAGGTAATATTAATATATATATATATATATATCTAAGAAAATCTAGTGAAATATGACTATTTTTTTTTTCATATTCTTGAATTTGCATTATTATTGGAGCTCATCTCTAATCTTTTTCATTGTCGTCTTCTCAAATCGCATCCAAAAATTATGGAGAATCTTAAATACGATAATTACTTTCTTACATGTATTTGGTTCTTAAATTACCGCAATATCTTATTTGATTTCATCATTACCATGAATGATAGTAGCAATTTCTTCTAAACTTTAAACTTCTAACATTTATCATTTTTATCTAAACTCTAAATTTAACAATTACGATAGCCAAGATTATAAATTAAAAAAAATTCTTTAATATTATGAATGATAATAAAAGTATTTTATTTTATAATATAAAATTTTAAAATTATGAAAATTAAAAATCTTTTCATAAATTAATAAAATATTAATTTATCGATAAATTAAAACTTTTATAAATTAATAAAATTTCATGGTCCTAATTTTATTAATTTATAAAAGTTTTACTGTAATGACAAAAAAATCTTTAGAAAAACTTATCATAAATTAATGAACGGGAATCTAGAAAGAAGATAAACATAAATCTTCCAAAAGTGGTAACTGGTTATAGAGAGTACATTTCTTGACAATTAAATAATTTTGAAAATAAAATTATTCGGCTGGAAGAAAACTTTTTTTCCTCGATAGAAAAAAAAAAAACAGCGGAAGAGGAAGAAATACTGTCGGCTGGGGAAGATGTTTTAGTGGGTCCCATATGGGGTTGATATGTGGATAAGACTCACCGTTTTTTCTCTCATTAAATTTTGATAAAAAAGATGACCATCTCGTCATCGCCACGTCACATGTTCCTATCCAGCCGCAACGGTCATCAGTTCTCCACGTGTCCACGTCCCATGGTTCTATCTTCCCGCGAGCTAACCAAAAAAAAAAAAAGCAAGCGATTGGGGGAATATTATTACAGATAAATATAGTTTTATTTACGAGGCGAGTTTTAAAAGTATGTCCCTATTTTCTTGAATCTCTTCTAAACTGACCCCTTAACTTTCACATGTTTACTAATCTACTTTTATTACCTAAAGTAATCAAAAATCATTTCTGTTTAATATTTTCGTAGGAGGATAAAATAAGTTGACCAACAAGATAAAAGAAGATAAACCTCGTATTTGTAGGATAAAAATATATATCTATAAAAAATGTTAGTATATAATTATAATTTCTGTTAAAAAGTATATAATAATTTAATTATTTTTAGTAATACGATAAATTTTAGTAATTAAAAATTATACATTAATACGAACAAAATAAAACAACATAAATATCAAATGACGTTGGAAAAATATATATATTACAACAACTACTTTCTCCAATGCTACTGGAGTTATCGACACCAATAAAACAATTGTTATGATTATTTTATAAGATTTTCGTTTTGCCGTTGTTAGTCTCCACATACATAAATATCAAATTACGTTTATTTTTATATCAATGATCATTATCGCAGAAACTATACATGACAAAACAACTATAAAAAAATATAGTAATAAATTAAAAAAATATGTATAATTATTTTGTTCATTTTTGTCCTTATTATATATAGATATAGTGTTATGTATTTTTCTTAAAATATTTAAACAAAGTATAGTAATATATTTATATTTTATATCTAGAAAATGTTGACATGCTGCATGTTTTATTTTTTATAAGAAAAAATGATAATATATTTTATTATAGTACATAGTATATTCATATTTAATATTAAACATGGTTGAGTTTTGAAATATATAGTTTTTTATAAATATTTTTTATAATCATCATCCAAATGAATCTAACCTGAAACTGATTTGATGCGTCTCTCATAAACAGAAAAATAGTCAACGCAAACCTTAGTCTTTAGATGATGCTTACATTTTTGGGGTTTAAAATGTGAATAAGAAAAGTACAGCGACGAAATAATAAATAAAAGAAAAATAAGGTGAGAAATGGCATGCAAAGTGCGTGGATGAGGATAAGATTAAGCAACAGTTTATTCTGTCCCCTCTTCAAAACTTATCCCATTTTAAAAATTTTAAAGATTTGTTTCTTTTTTCTTTTTTGATAAGAAAGTAATAGTAATAAACAACGTGATAAATATTAATAATTCCTTTTTTGGTTTTATTAGTAATTAATGTTATTTGGAAAACCACCAGAGAGAGAGAGAGCACATAGACAAAGAAAAATCAAACAATATAAAGATCTCATCTTCTCTTCTCCTTCTTTTCTCCTCTGTGTCTTTTCTCTCTATTCTGTGTTTCAAGAAGATTTCAAACAAACAAACAAACAAAAAGTTCCATTAGTGTTGGTTTTGGTTTTTCAAAAGTCGATTAAAGATGGATAACAGAGTTGAATCATCTTATGTGTTTAATATCTCCGGCGATAATTCCGATGAATCTCCGGCGATGCCTAGTTGGTTATCTCCGTCTGATTCTTCATCTTCTCCTTGTTCCTCTGCTTCTTCTTCTTCCATTGGGATGAACAGCGACGACGACGGTGAGAAGTCGTCGGAAGATGGTGGAGATGACACTGGAGATAACGAAGTTGAGTCTCCTTACAAAGGCTCTCTTGAAATGATGGAATCTCTCGAACAAGTCTTACCTGTTAGGTGAGAGATCTCTTTAAAGTAACGATTTTTACAAAAAGTTTGATTCTTTCTTGTCGTAAAGTAACGATTTTTATAACAACTTATGCGATCGGTTTTGTTCTGATGATCGATGTTTGTGTTGTGTAGGAAAGGGATATCGAAGTATTACAATGGGAAGTCAAAGTCTTTCACGAATCTAAAGGAGGAGGCGTCGTCGGCGTTGACTTCTTCTTCGTCGATGAAAGATTTAGTAGCGAAGCCGGAGAATCCTTACAGTCGGAGGAGGAGGAATCTTCTCTGCCATCAGATTTGGGAGAACAATAGCAACAGCAAGACCACTCCACGTGGCGGGATCTCTAAGAAACATGTCATGAGTTCGAGTAGGAGCGCGTTGACCCTCGCCATGGCGGTGATGACCGGCGGAGAAGGATCTTCTTCCGGATCCGGTGGTGACTCGTCGCCTGGATCGAGTCCGACGACTTCTGGATCTCCTCCTAGGCAGAGACATCATCATCATCACCAGATGGTGAAGCTTCCTCCTTTGTATCCTAGGAGTCAGGGGTCTTTTAGTAATTTGACTTCGTCTCAGTCGTCGTTGGGTTTTTGTGCCTGGAGATCGTATTCGGTTGCTGATTTTCCGAGGTGTTTTCCGGCGACGGCCAGTGGGATTGGGTTTAATGACTCTTAGGACAACGATCATGTAACAATTGTTTTGTTTAATTTTTTAAAAATATTTTGATGTAACAACAACATCCGGAGAATGTATAGAAGAGTTTTAAAACTTTTGAATGAATTCAGATCTTTTTTTTTTTTGTTCTATCAAATAGATCACTACCAAATCTTTTCACACTTAAATCTGTTTATCTATGTTTGGAAAGTCCAACATTCTTCTTTTATTTTGTTCTTATCTAAGTTTTTAATGCTAAGAGCCTTGAAACCATATGAAATTATCTATATTTGTTTATATAATATGACAAGTAGTAATTAATAAGGTTTTATATGTTTGGTGATAATGATAAGTGGTCTGAGTCTTATCCACAAAGCCTCCCCAAGTACATTTCATACGAAAGAAAGAAGCATTTGTGTCCACTCTTTATAGCTAACTTTGGAAGCAAGTGGTTCGGCCTTTATACATTCTTCCTTTACTTTTTCTCTCTTTTTTATGAAACTGATTTATTAGCAAATTGGTAGTGGATTTTGCTGGTAAAAATATTGTCGTGGAGTTCCAAATTAACTCAGAAGGTAGAAGAGGGAAAATAAAATATAGTCGTTTTCCTAAAATATGTCCAAAAATAGTCAAAGATATACGAAGGTTAAGATTATATATTTACGTACAACATTGGTATAACCCCACATTCATGAATAACACAAGGTACATAGTCGCTATAAAGCTTAACAACAACAAACAAAACTCGAAAATGTCAGAAGAGCAGAATATACAAAACCTTCATTCTTCTGCTTAGACTCCATAATAGATGGAGCCGATCACAAGCTGTTTCCACTTGTTTCGGATTTATGGAGCTGGAGAAGTAACGAATTTGAAACGACGAAGATCGAGCTCAATGCCATTAGTCCACCTGAAAGCATTTTAATGGTCAGTAAGCATGATATATGACTGGATTCTGTGAATATATTAGACTGGAAGTGAAATAAACTGTTTTTTAATTAATTAACTGGTATGGGCCAGCTTACCTGAGAGGGAAGGTGTCATGGCGAAATCATACTGAGGAAGCAAGACACCTGCAGCAATAGGGATCGAGATGACGTTATACGCAATTGCCCATGCTAGATTCTGATATACTTTCGACATTGTTGCTTGTGCAAGACTCAGTGCATCCACAACCTATAACCAGAAAAAAAAAAGAAACATGAGTGTATGCAGCTTTGATTTTGAACTAAGAGATTCTTGTCCCTTGAATGAGGGCAAGTGGCTCATGAAGCGTTTACATGAGAAAGTTTGTTGCGGACAAGTATGACTGATGCTGCGTTTGATGCAGCGTTTTCTTGTGCCTCGATCTTTAGAGCTATTCCTACATCAGCTTGAGCCAATGAAGGAGCATCGTTTATCCCATCGCCCACCTTTGAAAAATACAAAATATGTTAGTCTAACTTACTCCATTTCTATAACACACCAGTTCCATGCGCGTTGGTAAGTTTTCTAGGATTCGCTTTACCATGAACTTCATCGACTTTTCATGGGAAATAAGTAATAACTATAAGTTGAAATATCCTTCTTGCAATTCAATTTAAGAGCTTACCATAGCAACACGATGTCCAGAGGATTGAAGACTAGATATAAACTCGAATTTCATTTCAGGAGACAATGAATAGTTGGTTGATTCACTCTCAATCCCTACATTCTTTGCCACTGTTGCCACTGCCCCTTCCCTATCCCCTGATAAGAGAACTGTTTTGATGCCCTTCTCCTGAAGCCTTTTTAATAAGAGAAACAAGCAAAACTACGATGAATAGATCCCCACAAGAAAAGTAGCATGAAATTTCATGTTTCTATGCTGACTATAAAAACAAGGGTTGTTAGTTTCATTAAAAAATTGACAGTTAGAGAGAAAAACTACCTGCCTACAGTAAATTCAGCATCTTGGCGCAAGCAATCGGATATTGCAATAGCACCGATGATTCCTTCTCCTTCGCGGCCAACATATACCACAGTCTTCGAGTTCCTAGACGTTGATGATGTGCTTGATAATTTATTATCCAAAAAACTTTCCAGCTTCACCATGTCCGAGGAGTCGTTCTTTTTGAGGAAACGATCAGAAACCCACTCAAGTGAACCCACTGCAACCAAACGTCCATCTATTTCAGCCAAAGTACCAAAGCCTGGTTCTGTCAATTGGCCTCTTGTTTCTGGAGTTTCCAGATTCAGCGCTTCAGCCTCGTTTACAATAGCCTTTGCTATTGGGTGTGTTGCTGTCTTCTCCACTGCAGCAGCCAATTTAAGAACCTCCTGTTCTTCATATCTTAGAGAAGCAATACCAGAGACGACAGGTCTTCCTTCAGTAAGAGTCCCTGTCTGAAACAATAGCTCGATTTGTTCAACTTTGAAAGGCAACAGGAACTGTTCAATAATCTAGGATTTTCCATCTTCATATAAAAAAAAAATAGTGTAGAGAGAAAGATGGGTGAAGAGGATCACAGAAAGCCCAAAAGAGTAGCAATACCTTGTCTAAAGCCACACAATCTATGGAAGCCAGACGTTCCAAGACATCTCCTCCTCTGATAAGATATCCCCGCTTTGCTCCTGGACATATTTAGGCTGAAAGTTTCAACATCTCGAATTTATTGTTCTTTATTACAAATTTTCAGGTAATATTTACCCTATAAAAACATGAAGATTATCACAAGGACTGCACATACAACACAACATAAACTAGAAAGGAGCTTCTTCATGTTTCTAGCAGTGTCATTTTCCAATATTCTTAATAGTTGGAAAACTTTGCGCGCAATTAGGCTCTCTTCTCAGCTAGGTTTGCAAACTTTTATGTGCAAGCTAAATAGTTCGCTGGATAACATACCAAGAGAGGTGCCAATTAATATGGCAGTTGGTGTTGCCAGGCCCAGTGCACAGGGGCAGGAAACTACCTGAAGCACACAGAAAAAAACGAGTTAATTATCTGCTCAGCGTTTATTTTCCTCCAAAGTTTCTTTCCATCCCTCTTTTATCCTACATTCCCTTCTTGAATCCATATTTTTGCCACAATTACCATTTTCCTCCCTCATTAAGTGCGGCTAGTCCGTGATATTTTCACATAAAAGATACGTATAACTTTGAGATGCATGGCTCACTCACCAAGACATCCACGGCCAGTTTTAGGCTTAAGGCCAGAGGATCTCCATCAGGTCCAGCAATATCATTGAGTAAAACATCTGGGAATATGTGTGAACCAATGTAATACCTGAAGCAGAAAACAACTGGGTCTTTCACTTGGTGATCCTGAACAGGTAATTAACAGATGATGCTTTTACTTTATACTATAACTAATTAAAGAGATTCCTACTATACAAATATAAGAATCTTATTGAATTTCAGAAGTTATTTCCGATAGAAATATGAAAGAGGACCATACCAGAAGGCAAACGTCACTGCAGATAAAGACATTATAGTATAGACGAAAGGTCCAGCTATTGCATCTGCCAGCCTCTGTACAGGAGCTGCATTACCTTGTGCATCCTCAACCTAAAAATTCAGACAGGAAATGGTGTGAATGAATTAGAGAATCACTGGAACTGATGGTTCTGACTTGATTTTATTCGTCCGTTCCCTTATGAAATTAGGTTCAGCTTAAAACATGTAAATGAATTTTATATGTAGGATGACTTATTCATTGTATTTCTATTTGTAGCTGTCTTTTCTCGTTCTGTTTTCGAGGAGGAAAGAAGACTACAAATTACAATAGATTACTGGCTGCATTTTTCTTTTCACATGATGACTTTCATAGCTCCAACATGTCACATTGCGATGGAACTATCCCTTACAGTCACACAATGTAACTTTTCATTGGCTCTAAATTTACAGACACTAACCATTCTGACGATTTTAGATATCGTTGAGTTGGAACCAGTAGAAGAAGCTTTGATGCGTAGAGGGCCATCCTGAAATAGGTAAAGTGAAATTCAGTTGTTAGAAAAGATTCATGATCACTGTATGAGTGTATGAAAATCAAACTTAGTAACTGAGTATGGTTAGTGTAGCTAGACAGCAAGCTAACTTCCTGGGAAACGTGGTTCACATTATGACGTAAAGTAATATAGTAACGATTGATAAGAGGATCATACCCAAAGTAATAGGTGTGTCATTATTTGAAGCATTAAAAGAATAAAACCAAAGTAGCCTTTTGAAAGAATAAACTTTTGTTTAGGTAGGTTATACGTACCCAGTTTATTGTTCCCGCTGAAACAGAGCAGCCTTCTTCTTTAAACACGGGAAGTGACTCTCCTGTCAGCATAGATTCATCCACAACACTTCTTCCAGCTAGGACACTCCCCTATGACGAAAAAATAATAATTTAACATGATCACAACCACAATTAATAGTTTAATACTAACGCACTAACCAGTGACAAAGAATAGTAACATATCCTGATATCCATCATCAAGTGCAGAGGAAAATGTGGAATTTAACTGAATCCTAAAGAAGAGCTGATAGATCCACATGGTTTTGTTTTTCTTTCTCAGCACTGATAAATCCAAATATAATTTCCCAAAATTACAGAATGGTTACCACCCATTTAAATAGAATTACATTACTTCTTTTCAGAGACCCACACAATTATTTTTTGCTACGACCCGACAGTTCAGCATGGAAAACAACTAAGGAAATCGTAAATGTCACTTGCTAGAAAGACAGAAACACTTACATCGACAGGAAATGTTTCACCAGGCAAAACCAACAGCGAGTCTCCAACTCGGATATCATCAACTGGGACATTGACGCAAATTGAATCAGAGGAAAGTACAGAATCAGCTGCTGTGTTATTATTATCTGATGAAGTAATCACAAGTCTTGATTGAGTGGAGATGAGTGACTGCGAAAACACGTTTCAAGTCAAAAAAGGAGGAAAAAGCCTTCAAGTTAATCTTGGGAGGAGAATCAAGATATGCCCAACTTACCAACAGTTCATTCATATCGCTAGATGCTTTAAGCTTTGCTCTTTCTTCCAAAGAACGACCAAGGAGCACAAAGCCAAGCAGCATGACCTGCATACTAAATGACAAGAGCTATCAATCAGAAATAAACCATTGAAATTGTATTTTGCATGCATTGATAGTAAAAATAAAAAGCTTTCATCCTCTTGTAGATGTGCTAGAGAAACTCACCGGTTCCTCGAAGAAGGAAGCATCCCACTCCAGTTCTGGATTAACTAGTGAGATCTGCAAAATACCGAATGCAGAGAATTGCAGGTTTCAGAATAGGATACCCACCAGTCAAAGATAAATCACAGGGTACGAAAACTTACCAAGCTGATGGAAAATGCAGCCATAGATCCCAATCCAACTAACGAATTCATATTAGGTGATCTTTTCCCAAAAGCTTTTACACCATCAAACAGCAATTCTACAATATAAATTTATCTGTTTCAGCCATTTGTGTTTCCAAACAGCCTAAAAAAATCACTTCCACCAGTTTGGAGCGTTTATGAGACTCTCAGAGAATATTAGGAACCATCACGGCATCACTGTCACTTAAGTAGTGTGAACTAAATATTTTCTCTCTTATGAAAACGACCACCCAATCAAGGTAAACACTACTTAAGCTCAACTATTATGTAATCAGGCACACATCTAAGCCTCATAATGACTACTTTGTCACCTAAACTTATTATGCATTAGCTGGTAAGCATTATACATTAGATATTGTTAAAAGGTTTGAACAAAAAACAAACCTCTTCCTGGTCCCAATAAAGCTCCAACTGCCAAACCGCCTTTCACGTAAGAGTTGTGTAGCAAATCCCAAATCCCTCCTAGTAACATCAGGTACAAGAGAAAGTAATTAACTACATTTGTATCCAAAAAATGACATCTAACACTAACAGCACAAATTTGCATTATAATTCAATTTTAAAGTTAGAAAATGTGAAAAAATTGTACCGTGAGCAATATGAATTCCCAAGGAATGAAGAATATGGGAAGTGTGAGAACCGCAACACAGAGCCACCAGTGTCCACGCAAACACCACACGATTCCTACTCTTAACGAGCAATTCCTCTTTCTTACTAACCATCTCCTTCCACTTCTTCACATTCTCCGCCACTCCCATCCCCGAGACTCTCCTCTTAGCCTCAAAGCCACTCTCAGTCAATCTCTTAGCTAAACTCTCCGCCACATCCACCACCACATCAACCTCCGGTTTAAGCCTCACACCCGCGGTTTCCGTCAGCATGTTAACCACAGCAGACGCGACTCGGTCATCAGACATCAAAACCGATTTAACCCGAGCGACGCAGCCACCACACATCATCCCACTCACATCGAGTAAGACAGGCTTATCGCTCGTAACAGATTTCACAGATTCGATGGAAGATTCGGCAGATTCAAACGATTGAGTACTAATCTCGATCGAGTTTGATACCAAAGCACCACGTCTCGAACAGTACCGTCGGATACGAAGCCGGCGCTGTTTTGGAAAGCATCGCTTCACGTAATTACCGGGATGAGGGATATGCAGACTCGACGGCGGTAGAAGATGAAGCCGGAGAAGATTGCTCGCCATTTTCGCCGGCGAGACAACGACGAAAGTATACTGTATACAAGTAAGAATCTAGTGGTGCGTATGGGTTCCCGTTTAAGAAGAGTCGTCAGAAACTGACACGTCGGATTTAGATTTGTATATCCAAAACCACAAGTGGAATTTTAAAAAGCCAGGCTGTCACATAAGAAGTCAGAATAGTAAAACGCAGCGTTTTAATAAGTGAAGTCGAAGAAGATCTTTTAAATAAGACCTTCTGGTTCTACTAGAGGATTATGGGCTCCGGGGACACAGCGATGCCACGTGTCATCTTCTTGAAGTATCATTATTTTTTTTGGGAGGTACTTTATCTTCTTCCCTTCTTCTTCTTCTGCTCATTACTCTCTCAAGCTTCTCCTTTTACGAATTATCTCAAAAGCGTTGCTACAATGGAGGCGAGTGCGAACGAACCAGCTATGAAAAGCTTGAAATCCTTGCCGTCAGGAGCGATACCGAACTTTTTCGTGTCTCTTTCATCGGCATTTACGCAAACACCTCTTGTGCGTTCGAGCAAACCTAATTTGCTACTTGTACCACAAGCTGCAGACTCTGTCAAAATGATTCAGGACTTTCATCGGTCTCTGGTATCCGCTACTGAGAAATTCTCAGGGTTCGTCCATTCGCTCGCCTCTAAGAACCCTCTCTTTCAGGAAGCGGTTCGTCTTTCGTCCGAGTTTCGCGTTCTGTGTGATGAGGTAAACTCTCTTTCCCTAATTGACAGATTGGTTTGGTGAGAAACGAGTGTAGTTACTTCATGGGCTTAGGTTAAGAAGATAAGTGTGTGTGTGTGTATCCGATGAACCTGATGAAGACTTTTGCTTGAGTTCTTATTGTTATTGGTACTGTAATGGGTCATTTTTGAACCGCCTTTAACTTGGATCATATGCTAAGACTATGACATTTGTTGGACAATCTTTTCACATTTTGAAATCTGAGTTATATATGTCCTCAAGCTAGGATCTTTTTAAAGATGCTATATTCAATTCAAGATGGAAACTCGGTTTCAAGATAACTAGGGCTATGCTTTTGTGTGCCCTTTGCTTCTGGTTTTTAGATTTTGTAGATGAAGAGCCTTTTCTTGTATTTCAGATTCGTTTGAAAAATCAAAATGCTACGAGGGTGAGGTTTGCAATGTCTAATCACGGATTTGCTGCGGTACTGCCTGGTGATTCAGTTGCAGGATTGGTGGTTGCTAATGGGTTGATAAATTTCCTCAACATATATAACACCATCCTCGTTGTCCGTCTTGTACTCACCTGGTTTCCTAGTGCTCCTCCTGCCATTGTTAACCCCCTCAGGTTAAAAACTTGCCTTTGTATTTTTCCTGCTTGTATTGGGAAATGCCACTACCATTTTTTTAAATCTTATCCAGGTTTCAAAGATTTAAACACTCAATAGGAACAAAATCTAGATCAAATAAATCCTATTCGTCATTGCTGAAGTTAGTTTATTTGCTTGATTTAGAGGGAGTTTTGTTTGGGAAATATACTTATATGTCCAACTCCTGAATTGTCTAAGGATTTGTTAAAACCCTGGTGGATCCAATCTAATTTTGTGTATGTTGCCATTGTATCAGCACTTTGTGTGATCCATACTTGAACGTATTCCGGGGATTCATACCACCTCTTGGAGGATTAGATTTGTCTCCCATTTTGGCGTTCCTTGTTCTCAATGCCTTTACCAGCTCTGCTATGGCACTTCCTTGCGAACTCCCACCAGCAGAAGGAGCGGCTTCTCCATCTTCTGGTGAAACAAAGTGGATGAGAAGGAGAAGGTTGAGCAGCCACAAGGACCACAGACCGAGCTCAGCTTCTCTATGAACTGAACCTGTCTAAAAAATCTTCCCTTTTTCTGCGCCTTAAATGTAATATCTACCTTTCGAGTAAATTGTATTCTCATCTTTTGCATTTCCGAGTTTTTGTATAAATTTTCTTTAGAAAATGAATAAAAGAGTTGTGTTCCTGATATACAAGAAATATTGTAAAACTTTGCAAAAGATGAGCTTTTCTTCTTCATTTTGCGCCATCAAATCAACTTTCACTCTAAGCAGAGGCTTTGCACATCAAGACGAAAACAAGAACGATGAGGATGACAAGCAACCCACCAAACGAACCACATAGCCTGTGAATCCAGTAAGGATCAAACCTGGTCAAGCTCGGGTCATAATACAGGGATGAGGCAATGGCCAAAATCAACAAGAAGAGAAGCACAGAGAGGCAAAACATAAAGCTGAAGAGTTCTTCCTCCTCTTCTAGATCTTCCTCTGATAAGCTATCAATGTAGAGAGGCGAGAGCACGGCTAGTACCGACAAGCTTATTGCCAAAAGCTTCCATGACGTAGTAAACCTCCCCATCATCGGGTTAGACGATCCCGTTTCCATCCAAAAAAAATTCAAAACCCCAAATGTTTAACTTTCTTTACAATCCTCGCTTGGAGTTCATTTGATTAGGTAAGGTAGTTTGGGGTATCAGTTTAGGTGGTATGGTTACTATTAACACTGAAAAAAGGAAGATTCTTTAGTTTCTGGTTCAACAGTAATGACCACACATTGCTAAAATATTCCATGGTATCGTATGCTTAATACTTTTCTTTTTAGTCCTATCTTTTTACATAAAAGCAGAGCCAAAAAGACATTATACCACTATTCGTATACACTACCTTTTGTATAACTATGAACCTCTACAATCAGATAAATTGGTCCTAACAATGCAGTGGTTCATCAATTCAGAGCTATATATACAGTACATCGCGCCAAAACTTGTCCACTCATCAGAAGAACTTGGCACCAACATTTGGGTGAGAGTCCTCAAGGTGAGCATAAAGTGAAGTCATTTTCAATCCGGTGATATGAATCTGTGATCTTGAAAGTTCTTCAAGATATGCATTCTCCACCTACAACGACAATACCGCCACTACATAAACAAAAAGGCACAAGTGGAAGCTTAATTAACTACATGTTTCTCTACTAATATCATACCTGTGTCCATCCAAATAGCTTGAGTGATTTAAGTGACGAGCAGCAACTCAAAATCCGACGTAAGTCCTCTTCTGTGAGCTTACGACACCACGAGAGGTCCAAATACTTCAACCTCTTACAAACGTTGGCAAGCGAAAAGGCAGTATCTGGACCGATCTATCGTAACAAAACTCCTTTAAACACTCTTGGGGACAAACCAGCTTAAAATTGAACGAGACTTTAGGTAACTACAACACTCACATCTACGACTTTGTTTAGGCAGAGTTGGTTAAAAGAACCTCCCAAGACTTCAAGAAACGCAGCAACAGCTTCGTCACTGTCAAAGTAAGCCCCCCAAAGATTGACATTCAGAACAACAGTCTACAAAATTTATGTAAAAGAAAGAAAGATATTGTGAGACTTGTGCAAACCTAAATCTGTTATTTCCAAATATGACTGAGTTCAAAGATTTGCAGCCCTCGGTAAGAAATTCCAGTGACTTATCAGTCAATTTCCTCAATTCTGAGATGTCAAGAGCTTCTAACTTCTTACAATATCTCCCAATATGCCAAATGCAATCATCAGTCAACTCACTAGTTTACCATAGACAAAAGCAAAAACAAAAACATTAGTTTCCAGCATTAGTAACGATTTGAGTCTTTTTCAAGGCCTCTCAAAAGAGCAACTTACTGGCAATTAGCGAGAGATAGATCAGTGAGATTAGAGCAACTGAACATAAAGAAGGCTCTAAGAACACCATCATTAACACTATCGAGTCCTGCAACCGAGAGATAGTTCAATTTCTGGAACTTATACAGGCTCCTAGTGAACTCTTTACACCGTTTCATCCCTTGGCATCCTTCAATACTAAGTCCTTTAAGAGTGGTTCTAAAAGTATCCGCAAGAGTCCTCAAACCTCGGGAAGTGAGAAGAGAGCAGTGAGAGAGGTTAATAAACAGAAGCAGAGGAGAAAAACTCGCGATAAAGGTCAATGCATAGTCTGTCAAAGAGAATGCTCCTTGAAGAGATAGCGTAGTCAACGACGGGAACCCTTCAGGCGAACGTTTCAAGAACTCGGTTATCGTGTAATCCGTAATAGCTCGTCCGCAAAGATCAAGAATCAACACCTGAAAGAGTAGTAACAAGAATTTACAAAATTCAAGATTGCTGCTAACAAAACTCCAATTCCTACTAACAAACGGATTTGAAATTACGTACCTTTAAGGTATCTCTATCAGAATCACACAAGATCTTAACCAAGTCATCCTCAGTTAAACCAACGCAGTTACTCGCACGAATCTCACAGGGAGAATCACCAATCAAAAGATGCATAAAACGTGCGTCTAGTTTGCCAAAACCACTAACATGACGAGATAGCTTCTTCCTCAAGTGGTCAGGAACAAGTTTCAAAGACTTGATTGCTTCAGAGTTTTGAGCAAGAACTCTCACACTCAAATCCGTAAGCGATGGAGCTTTCCTCTGTATAACTACATCAATCTCCATATCATCAGCACCATCACTTGTTGTTGTAGAGATCTCATCTCTTCTCATCTTGATCACTTCCTTAGCTTTCTGAAACTCGCTTCTCTCTTCATCATCTCTCTTAACATGATCATCATCAGCTTCCTCCTTCTTTTTCTCATCAACAGTCTCATGATCATCGGAATGCAAACTAAGAGCAAACCTTTTCGCGGTAAGGTAGTCTTGTTTATTTTTTCTTCGTTTCTCTCTCTCTTCAGTCCACTTTGCATACCAATCTTTGAAGTCAGCTGTACGATCATCAGAACCGGTGATGCTCTCTAGTTCCTCCATCTCGTCGTGTTCCAACCCTAGTGATATACCTTCACGATTAGCCTCCTTCGCTGCTATGAGAAGTGCTCCGATAATGTCTGCATCTGTGCTCATCCGTAGATTTTCTCGAGAATCGTTGGGAGAATTTGATGGATTCATCTTGGAGAGATCGAGTCGAATCTGAGTCGTCTTCTTCTTGATGGTTAGGGATGAATCATGAATGAATCAGAAAAAAAAAAAAAAAAAAAAGGAAAAATAAAAAAAAAAGCAAGACGTGTATTTATACCTTACTGAATTGACCTCATTAGTCAACTCCTCTTGTTATTGGTTCCTTTCCTTCCTATCTAAAACAAATATAGAGCATGCAAATCTTTTATTGGTTATTTTCTGAACAAAATTGGAAAAATTTTCAACTAATATTATTAAAAAAAAATTATGAGATAATTGGGGTGTTATTATTTAGACATCTAATTAGGGTTTTAAGATTTAGGCTTTGCTAAATGTGTGATAATTGAGGTGTTGTTATTTAACAAATAAGGAATTAAATGTGTGATAACTAAATTCAGAACAGCACAAGAAGCCAAGTCCTTCTCCTCCAACTCTACCATGGGCTCATTAGGATCGCAGGCCCATTTTGGTGAGCCTGTTCTCAATCAAAACTTATGGTTAGGACTTGGTTAACAACAGTTACGGAAATCATTTTATATCGTTTGGAAACAAATACTTCTCTTTTGCTTTGTTTAATGTTTTCTATTTTTTCTGTTTGATATTTTTGAAAGAAAAAAAATGTGTATAATATTACTTTGGGGATATAGAGATTACAAATTATGCTCAGCAAAGTCACATGGAACTTTTTCCAACACCAGTAGATTTCATATCAATAAAAACAAAAATGAAGATTTCATTGTAGATTGATATAATGAATACTAGTGTTTTCTTGTCTCTCAGATCAACTTGTTTATAGTGTGGTATCAAAGCTAGCTACCTATTATTTTATTTTATTTTTCTAACTTTGGACTTCATATGAAATGGAAAAAATAAAAAATCATAGGAAATCTTCATCCTATCATTTGTTCATTTGTTCATTTGTTCATTTGTCTTTGTATATACAAACTACAAAGTATACAACGTCAAAGATCGAGATCCTTTATACAGTAAACCTTCTAAAATATTATAACATCATAACTAAAATATTTTTATTAATTTATTAAAGATATTAATTAATCTAAAAAAATAGTTGGAACCAAAACATTTACTAGATAAGTGAGTTATTAAATTATAAGGATTTTACTGTATATGCAATTGGGTCTTTTTTTTTTTTTTGTCATCTGTAATTATATTACTTCAACTTTTGAAACCACAAGTTTACACACATTAAGGATACGGACCAATCTTAAAATGCAATTGGGTCTTTTCACTTGCTTATTATTTTTTTTTCTTATTTATTGAGAATATTAATAAGAACTGAATTTAATTAGGAGGGTAGGGACCAAGTCATATATACAAGGACTTTGGATGATTGTTAAATCCAAAATCCATAACAGCAACAATATGTGCAAGTAGATGGCCTTCCAAATTTGGATTGTTTTGAGAAAATATAAGTTTTCATGTAAACTCATCATGCATAATTTATTTTTTCGTATATATATATATATTATATAATAAATTTAGACAAGGGGTTCTTATTCAAAATGTCATTTTTAGCGACGGCATTTTCGAATATACCATTTTGCTAAAATATTATGGATTTTCTATTCTTTAACGTTAAAAAAGTTTATATAATTTTTTTTGCTAACGTATTTTATAACGAATACTAAAATTTAAGAACAAATAGAACCAACTAAACCCAAATATACCGTGATAATCGTATGTCTAATCGTATTTTTGTAACTTAAAAATGACAAATTCATAACAAATTCATAAGATTTTAGACAAAATGGCAAAATCCATAAATGTTATCATAAAAAATGGCAAATTCATAATTATTTTTTTACTTTTTGTATAATTATTGACAGATTTTCTTACTTAAAAAAAAAACTAATGGCATATATAGTCATATTAGTTTCTAAGATCTCAAGAATATAGCTTTTGTCACAAATATGATTTTGAGTGTCCTAATAAATATGGTTCGAGTATAATATTGCCATATTGGTGAAAATATTGATATTTACAGTGACATATACAGTATACAGTGATTAATTAAACGACATATACAGTGATTTACTTCAATCTCGTTATAAAGAAGTGAATGAAAAAACCATAACTCTGCAGTTCAAGTATAATTTACAAATAATGTTCTTATGTGTGAGTGTGTCTGTCTATGTATAGTACATACATACCGTGTTGGGCATATCACATCACATCATTGTAATGTCGTTGTGGAGAGATAGAGATATGAAAACTGAAAAGTATGTGAATCGAAATCGTTGAATGTGGAATGGTCCTTCCTAAAAGAATAGCTGTAATTGAACTCTATATGACATCGTTTTCTAGTGGACCATTGTATATTCAACACATATACACAAATACTATTTCGTTTTGTATGTTTATGAATTCATATGCTGTTTCGTATTGAAAATGTTCCTTAGTTACTTAAACTGAAACGATGGACAAGTCCGGTTTGGGAGATTAAGCAAAAGATAAGGGACTACAGTCTTCTGAAGTTAATAAACGTCAGTGATCTTTTGAGAAAAAAAAAAAAAAAGGAACATCAGTGATTTTAAAATTGGGAAACCTATGGGTTTAAACTTGTATCTTTAATTTTCTTAATGTAGTTGATATGATCACACGAATTTATATATTTAGGGAATATGCACTAGATACCACAATTTTCAAAAGTATTTAAGAAACTACCATAGGACCCACAGTGCATTCTCTCTCCTCATATACAATTACTTTTATACCCATTACATATATTACATGTTATTTGTTTAAATATCATGTAATTTTTGTTTTGTGAACGAAATTATATATCGATTTGGGTTCACAAATGAAATGGTTAGGATTTAAATTTTACAATTAGAACGAAATTATATGTCGGTTTGGGTTCATAAATGAGATGATTAGTGTTTAGATTTTACAATTAGAACGAAATTATATGTCGGTTTGGGTCCACAAATGAAATGGTTAGGGTTTATATTTTACAATTAGAATGAAATTATATGTTGGTTTGGGTTCACAAATAAGATGGTTAGGGTTTAGATTTTACAATTAGAACGAAATTATATGTCGGTTTGGGTTCACAAATAAGATGGTTAGGGTTTAGATTTTACAATTAAAACGAAATTATATGTCGGTTTGGGTTCACAAATAAGATGGTTAGGGTTTAGATTTTACAATTAGAACGAAATTATATGTCGGTTTGGGTTCACAAATAAGATGGTTAGGGTTTAGATTTTACAATTAAAACGAAATTATATGTCGGTTTGGGTTCACAAATGAGATGGTTAGGGTTTAGATTTTACAATTAAAACGAAATTAGATGGTTAGGATTTAGATTTTACAATTAAAACGAGATTATTTGTCGGTTTGGGTTTACAATTAAACGTTATTTAGTTCAATATAACATGTAAAATATAAATATTACATGCTATTTTAAAAAATCACACCAAATATTTCACTCTTTCTATCTAACACTAAAACAGAAAAGGGTGATTAAGTCTTTTCACTCCAAAAAAAACGTGGGCCCTATGGTATTTTCCAATGAAAAAATGTTGTTGTGGTATTCTCTTAAATAACTTTCAAAATTGTGGTATTCTCCTAATTAACTCATATATTTATATAGTAACGGCAAGACCGAGGACGTAAATCGAAAGCATCTTTATGATAATTGTCTTCTCATCGTTGTTCGATTGTGCTCTATTCTTTTTTTACTTTAAAGTTTCATTTTTTCATTTCACTTTTTTTTTTTTTTTTTCTCTCTTTGAAGTTTTCATTTCTTGGACACTAAAACTTTATCTTTCTTTTCATTTTATGGGGGAATCATAGATATTCTTTTGGTTAATTAATTTAATTCGCTACAAAGCAAGTTAAAATTCACATGCATAAAGCATCTCCATTCACGTGTCAAACGGAACGTAATTCCATAAAACCCAACCCACGCAAATTAAATTTTCGCGATGGAAAAAAAGAGGGTTTAAAAACATAAATAACAACTGTCATCAAAAATCAAATTAATCAGCCATGACAACTTTATAAAGATCTATCTCACCAAACCATTATTTTATGAATTCAAGTTTGAATTTTGGTCTCCCATTACCCCACTAGAAATCAGGATTATAAGATTTTTAACCCAAACATTAGTTGTCTCCAAGTTGAAGAGTACCTTTAATACACTTCAAATCTAATAAATAGTTAAAGAAAAAGGCTGAACCAGTATTAATCTGTAGCATACTATTTACATCGATTTAAATTTGGCTCCAGATCTCAATTTCATTATAACTATTTTTTTCTTTGTTACCAAAAAATTTCGGAATTTTTTTGTTTTGACAAAAAAAAAACTTCGGACTTATATACAACCAAAACTAATTTTGAGAGGAAAAAAACTATTTTTGTGAGCCTATATGAAAGATAAAACTGTAGTATGAACTATATATGAAGGATAGAATAGAAGGTTCGAACCTTCATCCTTTAAAGCCAAGACATAAAGCAATAACAAACTAATTAGCTAATGAGAATTTTGGAAATAAAAATAGGCAAAAGGCCGGGTTTACCACCATAATCTGTTTTGGTCGACGAAAATAATGCGTCGTTAAAGGTCTAGTTACAGTTTTATGCAAAAAAAAAAAAGAAGGTTAAATTACTTATTAGAAGATAGACTAATCATATAATTAAGACCTACTAAGCCAATTCTATATTAAAAATTTAAAAGTAATATAATAAGTTATGTTATGTATTGCATAATACCTTTCCTCGATTTAGACAAATCAAAGCTATAAAATAGTAATATCGTATTTGGCTGGTAGTGACCCATAAGCAGCAGATAAAGTAATTAAAAATTTGAAGAACACGTCCGTGCATGCATGGCACGTTTAGCAGAGAACGTACTAGGAAGGCTCTTGCATGGGAAATTCTTAGCCCATTGTTTATTTAGTCTATGCTTTGCCTCTTACAATGAAATCATCATCTTATAATTGCGTTATCTAAAGCTGTGAACAAATATATAAAAATTAGAATCTCATCTTTTGTGAAAGAGAAGAAACAAATAGAAAAGCAACGGGAAAAGAAAAGTTGTTAGAGGAAAAATAATTTATTATATGTTTTTTGTTGGGAGTGGGGAAAATCGAGTAAGATTTTGGTTCGGAATCCAAAATTTTGAAATCTTTTTTTTTTTTTCTTGTTTTTTTATACGAAGATTTATCCACTTACATGCGACAAGTTTTCACATTTTTTCATTTAAAAGGGCACTTTCTTTGTTGAACAGAGATTGTAGTTCTCTAAGAAAGGGAGTTATGACATCACTAAAAGATGTTAAAATATTGGCTTCTTTCACCAAATTAAATATCCTTTTTGTGACTTGTGACTGTGGGACTTATCTAGATTGAAAATATTTACGTATTTAGTCGTCGAGACGTCGACGATATATATGCGACAATGTACACATATTTCTTTTCTGCACGTTTGATGGATTAAATATATATTTGTTTTGTATGTTTGCAGCCGAGTGAGATTAATTAACAGAAATCTTTCTTACTTCGTATTATGTAAGACCAAAAGTCGATTTGAAGTTTTCTTTTCAGGCAAACTAATTTTAGTGATCTATCTAGCTATGGGTTCTTCCAACTAGCTTTACGTTATCTTTATGGGCATGTGAGCTTTTTTCCAAAAAGGAAACGCAAAATAGAAGACAAAAGAATCAGAATCTCTTACGAGGAACACACGAAAATATATATATGATTATCAACAATAACAAAAATATAAGCAAAGGAAAAAAAAGCAATATATTGTGTGTGTATGTAAAAATTGTTATCTTTTTGATAATATATATAGAAAGGTTGGTGAAGCTCAAAACCTTTTTCGTTGATTCTTTTGTGGTAAGAAGAGAAGAATCTGATGCCCCAAATCTACAAGTCTTATTAATTAGCTTTTCTTTCTCTCGTAAAATGGCAAACCAAAAAAGATAGTAATATGGAATAACGAGTCAAGTAAACCTTCCGTGACTGATCAACGGATCCATCTTTTGAGTTTTTTTTTTCAAATTATTCATATGTGAAACACTATATACCAATCATGATTCATGTAACGGTTGCACCATTAGTCGTAAAGAATCTCCTACATACCAAGTTGTATACATTTGATCAATTAGTTTCATACTTTCCTTTTTCTTTTAAAAATCGTCTTTCTCACCAATTCATATCTATTGTCAATACCACTCGCGTGCTATATAACATGGCATTGATATGGACATCATCTAATTTGCTTGCCGTCGACATCTTTATATATATATATATATATAACTTCTTGTTCGATTTAAAATTGGTAGATTTCGCTATCACATCACAGAATTATACAAGTTACAACAGTACTCAATATATGAATCTGAACTTTGACTGGAAAAGTCTATGACATGTCACAGTTTTTTAAATAAAAGTTGGAAAAAAAAAAACAGTTTCAGTTTTCTATCATATAATAAATTTTAATTGTTTGTCACATATCGTCAAGTGCATATATTATTCGAGCGGTCCAAATCGAATAGTATATAGGACATATATAAGAATTTAGTAGTAATTATCCAAGATAGGGTCGTAGTCACAATAGTATCATGGACCGGCTCCAATATGGATGGTGGGTGATTGATTTGTTGATCCATTTATAGATTTTGGATTAATTAGTGTGGGACAGCATGTGAAGAAACTATCTTTTCAATGTCTATCAATTCTCTCATGCATCTCTTATCCTAATGAAATCTAACGAGGTCATGAAGTATAGAAACTTATGTGGAAATATAGGGATACGTAATCCAAATGTGAAGAATAATCATTTTTCACATAAGTTTTTTTTATTCATACGATATACCTCAATTCGAAAGAATAATCAATTTTTATTCATACGATACCTCAATACGAAAGAATAATCATTTTTTTTTAACGTGTTAAACAAAATAACATTTATTTCAGCAATGAGGTCGACAACCTAATTCTTCAAAAACTCCAATTTTTTTCAACAATGTCTCTTTTGATCTCTTTTTTTTCTATCATAGTTCCATACATCATTCAAGATTGTTAGACAATCTTCTCACTTAATGGACGGGTTAAAAAAAATGATTACATTAGTATTAGTATTTCTAGAGTCAACATATATTAAAGGATAAATTAGATTCCAAGATAATATTTTAAACCAAAATAAGAACGTTTTTCTTGTTATGTTCTTCATAACTGGACATGACTCATAGGATAGGCTGATAGGCCACCTTTATAAGAAAAACAGTTGATTTTTTATTTTTTTTCTTTGAAAGAAGGAAAATACAGACAAAACATACACTAAGCCCACAAACAAAAACTCAAGAATACAAAAGAAAAGGAAAAAAAAAAAACAATATGAGGGGTCAAGGAGACCTATTGAAAATCTTTTGACCGGGTGAAAGGATAGCCATAGGATCAAACATAGCTTTCCTATCAACGAATCTCGACCATCGGTTTCCAAAATGGCGAATCCATTCCTCTCGAGACTTATAATGAGGAAGATATAATTTGAAATCTATTCCATTTCTGACACACCAATGAACGATATCTTGGTTTTGAGCTACCAGTTTCTCAACCGATGAAACCTTTGTACACGGCGGCACGAACCGAAGCAATGCCACTATGTAGAATATCTCTCCTTCCGGCACTTCCACCGACGTCCGCTCATCCCACCTGATTACAAAAAAAATCCGACCAATATTACTTGTTTAATCATTCATATCAAACACCACTAAGGGCTTTTGCACTAATCCTCTCGATTGGTTTTATTTCTTACGTCAAAACTAGTTTGGTACCAGCAAATCTCATTTTCCACATAAAGTAAAAAATATCTGAAGTCACAAAACTACCCTTGGGTAAACTACAAAGTAGAAAAGGCTATTTTAGAAAAAGTAAATAAAAAGAAATTACATCAAAGTGGGTCTCAGAAGCGTATCATTGTCCCCACAGATTTTTCATATTTCGAAACTCTTTCCCTATACGACGTTAACCTTAACGACAGTTACAATACAACTCCTTCACCCACCCAACCGTAATACCTAATACGGTATCGTATTAGTTTAGTATTTTGATCTCGCCTACAAAATCTAAACGGACCTCACTATATTCCAACTTTTTTGTACTTATAAAAACCCGTACGTGTGCGCCAGTGCCACGTTTCGCGACAATATGTTGATCACACGTCTCGCTGACTTGTGGGTTGCCTTTAAGAGTTTACGCATGCACGACTAATCATCACACGTGAATAACACGTGCAGTGAAAAAAACTAACTAGACCGATCTTGTTTTAGTCTTTTAGATAGGTGCCTTGTCTAACCAAAAATGTAGAAAGAGAGAGAGAGAGAGAGAGAGAGAGAGCAATATTCACCTGCTTCGCAAGAGTGGGTACACTAGCATCGGCCCATTGACTCCGTTCTTGACAAGTTCTTTAAACACCGTCCGGTTAAATTCTCCGATGTCTCGCTTCGACACAAAGAGGTTAAGCCACGGGTGCGGCGTTTCCCACGTGCCGATTACCTTCGCAATCTCCTCGGACCGTTTAACCCGAAGTAAAAAGTCAACGTAAGACAGATCTACCTCGAACCTTAATCCTTCAATAAATCGTAGCCGTCCGATCAATCTCTCCACCCTCTACTCAAACAACAAAAAAAAAAAGAATCAGTCAGGGGTGTTTTGGTACATTGAGAGATAATTCTGGATAAAACGATGGCCAGATTTTAGCCGGGACCGTTTGAAATCAAATCATCAATGTTTTTTACTTAGAACGTCTACATGCTACAATTACAATTTTCACCCTTGACGTCCCATACCGCACGACCAATAGACACGTCACACGTATTGAAGTTAAACCTAAATAATTGAGTAGTAGCAAAAAGCAAGTGATCTGAGAATATGGGTTTCATGAGAAAGACAACAAAAGCAAAAAGGAAAAAAAGGAAAAGAAAGAAAAAAAAAAGAAAAAAAAAGAAGAAGACAAATGTCGTATTCGTAATAACGTGGTTACGACAAGGGCATTAGAGAGAAGCACATATATAGAGTATATATTTTGATGTCAGACAATCCAAAATCGAAGATACATTACCCAATGTCTCGTCAGTTTCATATTATGCAGTCAGACAAGAGACTGTATAATTCCCTTTTCCCACCCTATTATATTTCCTTAATTATAAAATATTACCAAAAAAATTTCTAAATGTCTTTATTGAATTTTATGGTGTAATCATGGAGGTCGAGAAAACTCAATGCGGTCCTATATGAAATACGTGTCGTATGACTGTAAGCGAATTAGAAAAAAAAAGGAAAAGAAAATAGAGTCCGTTGATTTGATTCAACTTCACACTTCATCTAAGGTCAATTTTGGTCAAACAAGGTTTCTAGAACATTAGAAGCTTCCACCACCGTCGGATCATTATTCATTCAAAGATGAACGGTTCTTGAATTTTTGAAAAAATCGTTATAAAGTTTTTGAGTTATTATTATTTTTACCTTGTCGACGTTTGAGTTGGAATCGGAGTCTCTGTAGTGAAGACCGAGTTCGAGGCAATAAAGAACCGACCCGGATGATTGTGGGAGCCGGGCCGGTTCAAAATAGTGATCCGGATGGAGCGGAACAGTCGGCCATCCGTTGACCGGGTCATCACCGTTGACGAACACGAACCCTTCCACGTAATCGAACGACGACGACTCGTCCTTCTGACTCACTAGCCACTCGGCGTCACGAGTGAACTCGTCGAACTCGGTGTATACTACTCTTATCCATCTCACCTAAATACAATATATATATTTATTTTGACTGGAATATTATACAAAAAATATATAATTTGAGATTAATATATAAATAAGTAAATTAATCTAACCATATCTGGAGCTGGCTGTAGCAAAACCCTAGCTCTGGTGATGATACCAAACTGGCCAAGACCACCTAAAACGGAGAAGAAGAGCTCAGAGTTCTCAACCTCCGAGCAAGTGACGACGTCTCCGTTTCCCGTTACGACGTCTAACTCCGTTACATTCGACGTCTGTGGTCCGTAACGGAACGCTTGTCCACTAACGCCGGCATTGGACAACGTCCCACCCACCGTCAGCCCGAGGTAATCAGTCCACGACCTCGGAGCCAAACCGTACTCCGAAACGCACCGTTTCAATACATTTTCCCATAATGCCCCCCCGGAGACATCGACGTACGCCGTGTCACCACAAAACCCCACCTCGAAATGATTCTCCGCCGTGGAACTCATATCGACGACGAGCCCTCCTTCCGCCATGGCTTGGCCGTTGATGGAATGACCGTTTCCACGAGCCGCTACCGTGAGTTTATCCGACCTCAGAGCTGCTTTCACAGCTCCAGCGATATCCTCCGGTCCCACGGGTCTCACCACGGCACGTGGCTTCACACAGTTCATGCCGCCGAAATCTCTCCCGGCGATATCCACGGCAGCGCCGCCGCACAGGATTTCTCCTTGGATGTCAAGTGACTCAGAAACGCCATCAGTAGATAATACGGAGGCGGTGACGGCGGAGGCAGCCTCGGCGTCGTTATCCAAGAAGTATGGTTCTATGTAAGCTATCATTTTTGTTTGGTGTGTGTGTGTGTATGTGATTGTGTGTAAATGCTAAATTGAGAGACTCTAATGTAGATGGAAGCTTTTAGCTTTTGGTACCAAACCTTTTTTTGTTTGTCTGTGGTGAGAGAGAAGCTTGTGTGGCTTAGCTATAAATAGCGACTGAGGTTATAGCTTTTGGACTGTTTATTAATTTATTTAAGAGTCCCTTTATTTAATTGTGATGAATTTTTTAATTTCATTCGGCCGTTGAAATGCAATACTTTTAATAACGTCTTTTAAAAAACTTATAATGTAATTTTAAACGAAGATATTGGTATTAAAATGTCTCCTAATATTGTCAACACTGAGTTAACTAAAGAAGGAAATAAAAAAGAGAAAAAAGAAAAAGATTTCAACCATTCTTAAAAGAATGGTTAAAGGATCCTCAAAATCTGTCCCGTACCGAAAAAGAAAAAAAAAAGAAAGCAAAGGAAAAATCTATGAAATTTATTGTGTAAGAAAGTTGGTATGTATGTATGCTTACGGCATTATAGAGAGATGACGTAGTTATTGTTTTTTTTTTCCAATAAGCCAAGAAGAAGCTGAGTTTCTAGTTTCTACCACCATCCGTAACTCACAATAAGCTTAAGTTGAAATTGTTGGCCTCAAATAAGAGCACTTGCTGAAGTTAATGGGTTGAAATTATTAATATCATTTAAACAACAGTTACATACAACACGGTTAAGAATTGTCTCAGAGACTTCGGTGATTAGGAAAGATGCAGTAAAAGATGATGAAAGTGAAAAACAGTTAAGTTTAATGGAGTAGTTAGTATTAACAAAGTCTGTTAATAGTAAAAGAATGTCACAAAAAAATAACATAACATATAAAATATAATTTTATTCTGAGGATTTTATTATTTTATGATAATACTATAAATGAGTGTTATTTTGAAAAAAGAAAAAAAAAAAAATCCGAACTCTAAATGGTTGCAAAAACCATTTAATTGTATGGTGGTTCACTTCACAACCTCCAATTTTTTTTCTTCTAACCATGCTTAGAGATTCTTCCTTTCGAATTTATCATCTTCCTTTTGGTTAATAATTTTTAAGACAGTTCAAATTCAACCGTCAGTAGTTGGATTTAATTATCAACTTAAGATTACCACTATAAACCAGTTTGACCAACAAAAAAAAAAAAATTACCACTATATATAAAACCAGAAAATTTTATCTGTTGAGACAAAAAACAGTGTTATGTATGAAGTTAAAATAGGTTTGGATTTTGAAAGATAAGATATTTAATTCCTTTTCATCTAATCTTTTAAAACTTAAACACAAAATATGGAGTTTACACATTGATCCTAAACTATTTGATAAAACTTTTGGACAACAAAAAGTAAAAAAGATTATGGAGGTTGATAGATTGATAACATTGTGTCATTCCCATCCCGAAATTTTAGCTATGGTTGAAGATGTTAGGGATATAAGCAATCATTAGTGATTGATGAGAATCACTAGCTCTGGTTTAAGAAAATATATAGTTGTTTTCCAATATAATTTTTGGAAAAATTACAATTTTATTTTTATTTTCGTATGTCTACAAAATCTACAGAAAAACAGATACGTACCTTTTAGAATTTCACTTGAGGAACAGTTCTTAAGTTCTATGAAGAAACCACTCGTTGTTTTCTCTTTTCAATGGTTTGATTTCGTTAGCAAGTTTTTATATTCGTATGCCAATAATATAAAGATTTGAATTATTTGAAGTGTTCTTTTATCTACGCTTTTCCAAAATAACTGTAATCAGATTTCGGTGTTGTCTAAAAATATCACTATATATTTATCTAAAATGTCTTTTTATAATTATAGAGAATAATATATATGAGTATTCATGCAACTAAAGAATTCCAAAGTTGGACTTAGTATTAATATATATATATAAGTATTAGGATAACGAAAAATCCCAATATTGGGTCAAATTGCACAATTAATTTACTATTTAGAAGAAGACAAGATCCAATACAATCGTGTTCACAACTTCTCGACCTCTAGAAGAAGTACATTCCACCTGATGAATCCCTCTCCTCCCACCTTAATTAATTACCTAATTAAGTAACTATAACTTACGTAAGGATTAATAAATTAAAGAAAACGACATAACAGTCTAAACGTAGCCGAACAACGAAACTTTTACTTGACTAGTTTGCGATGTTTCTTCGTTTGAAACAAAGAAATTGGTCATTGCTTCTTTGAATCCACCATCTCATTTGGGATATTAGTGCAACGAAAAAAAAACTTTCATTATCCTGTAAATGAAGCAAAATGCTTTGCAATTTTGAATATCAGAATATTCATGAATATACAAAATTTAACATATTATGAAATAATAAATTTTACAATATATATTAAAATATTTTTAAGTGAGTGTTATCTCATTGACTTTTAATCATATAAAAACAAGAGATTTTGTGACGATTCCTAAATTAACTTTTTAAACATGTGAAAGAATCATTTATTATTCTTTATTTGTTAAAGGGTATAATCGTTTATTCTTACTATTTAATATGTTTATAGTGGTTGACCATAGTTACATCTGAAATATAAGAATTTAAACAAAACTAATTGTCCTATATATGTTATTTTATTAAACATATAAGGTTTAGAAGATTAGGTAAAAATAGTTACATGTTGAGACTTGAGCGACTGTAGATTGTGTTAATCCGGTAATAAACCATACATTTAAGTTTAGTTTCTTTATCAAAAACAAAAATTTGAAATTATTGACTAACTTTTTGTACTACTCATTCCCATTTATTTCTCATGCATAAAGTAAAACGTTAATGATGTTAAAAAAAAAAATACTAAGTAAACGTAAAAGAATTGACGACATTTGTCTATCTTATTCACAACCTTCAATTATTGTGGGTTTATTATTATTGTTTTACAATAATCGTGGGGCAGGCAAATGTAACTTTATCAAATGAATTTCGCTGACTTGGGTAATGTATTAAAAGGGAAAAGAAAAAGGTTTGTGACCGACTCAACTCAACCATTATAATATAAAGATCTTGGAGGGCAATTCCCTAATTCCGCCCGAAATAAATTAAGTAATTCCGGATTGTTGTCCAATAAAGTAATTTAACAACATCTATTTAACCCTTTGAATTCAGTATGTGTTCTTTGGAAATTAAGAACGAGCAATATGTGAAAAGATAAATTTGAAGTACTACATTATGTTTACTAGACTCAACTCCTATCGCGGAAAAAGTATTTCAAAACAAGTTAAACTAAATTTCAAATTTAAAATTATATATTATAAAACTATTTGAAACTAGTGAAATGACCTTATTGCAGTGGCCAACGGTAAGTTCTTAATGCAAAAGACACCATCACACCCGGGATTGAGTTCCGCTTCCTACGAATATAGGGAATAGACTAATGGGCCGGCTTGTTGTTACCCAATGGTTGAAAAAAAAAAAAACTATTTGAAACTATATGCTAAATAATAAAATTAAAAATTATCTCAAATGAAGAAAATAATAAGTACAGTTAAAACTTTATGAATATTAAACATATATAACTGTGAGTTTAAAAAACATAACCATCAAAATAAAAACTTATAATAAAATAATAATATGGTAAAAAGACTCAAATCTAAGTTTAAAATGTTAGATGAAAATTCATAATGAATCAGTTGCAAAGAAAAATGGTAATTGTTACTGATATTTATTTAAATTGTTATTATTATTATATAGATTTTTATGGTAAAAAATATAACTTTATAATTTCAACTGTATGATTTTTTTCAAAATAACTATATTATGTAGATATTTTAAAGTAAAAGACACAACTCTACATTGAATAAATGCAACTGTATAATTTTCAAAATAAATATAAAAAATTATTTAATGAAAAAATATGCAACTGTTGTTGGCATTTATTCAAATTATTATTATTATATAGATTTATTATTTCAAGTATTACAAATACTACTTCCAAAGCCGATAGCATTTTACCATAAAAACATTTTATTGTAATCAAACTATTGCAAATATGAATATGATTAAAATTTTTAAATATTCCGGCATAAGCCATCGCATATGTTTTTTTCTTTCGGGCATCATATGTTATTTTCTTATTTATTACATAGTTAGATTTATTTTCATATAACGACATAAACAATTCCCTATAGATTTTTACCAATTTATTTGATTATCAAATTTTCTGCATATCTCAGTTAATCATCTAGTAAAGCATTATTTTAACAGAAATATGGGCGTAATTACATTCAGGAAAAAAGGAGAGTAACGAAAAAATAATCACAAAGGAATTGTTTTTGAGAAAACTCACAATAGATATTACATACTAATTGTTATGAGTTACAGTTAGTCTTGCTAGGGGTTCGTTGATATTTAAAAAAGAAAAGAAAATTGGAATAGTTTTGTTTTAAGAAAAATTAATGTTTGCGATGCCACTAAAGCCATTGGCTTTACTTCGTTTTCAAAAACTATAAAAAGCTTTGATCAGTAGTTTATTCTGAAGTCAAACAGGTCGTGTAAGCTAATTAAATTTCTACGTTACTAAAATAAACTGTACGACGGTATTATTATTTGTATCTCAATGACTTATTAATTAATTAGAATTAAGTCAAGAACTTAAACATTCTTTAACGTCAACTAAACCATTTTTTTTATTGTTCATTAATATATAGATTGACTCCCGATCGACGACGTTTGTTTGAGAACCAAACCTTATCTCCCCCTCCGTTTTAATTTTTTTTAAAAATATATAATTTACATCTCTTCATTTCCCACGATTTTTTCTATTGTTTTACTTTCATTTTTCATGTTATAAACTCTAAGTGCTCGGCACGCCCATATTTGTGATTAACACAAAAATAAAAATTGAAATGATGTTACAAACAAATGAACAATATTAGAGAAAAGCATTTCTGATGCTTTAAATAGTAAATATAAATGAGCAAAAAAAAAAATGATATGTCCGTGCAAGGTGAAGTCATTATTTTTCTCTAATCACCTTTACCACACATTAGAATTCTTGTGAATCCAAATTCCAGAGTACATAAAAAAATTACTTATGCCACCACCAGATAAACTTCTTCCGGTCTCATATGCTCACTTTGGCATATATTTCCATAGAGATTTTGTACCGTGTTTAAGTGAGTTTTTCCTACGCATTACTACTAGGAAACTGGGGGATACATAAATTCCCAGACACACATCATTGTTATAGCTTGAAACATCATAAGGTTTTTTAATTGTTAATCCTTATTCGGGTAAAATATACATGGAATTTGAAGTGAGCTAGAAAATGGATATGAAAGAACAATGTAAAGAAAAACGAAATGTGGCTAACGATTGAATGCAACAGAAAGAGCGATACCAAGGACAAGCCATGCCCCAATGAAGTATCCCAAAAGCCTCGTTGGTCCTACGTCTTCCGGTTCCTGTACGTCCATATCTCTCCCATATAAGAACTCGACATGAAAAAAACTAAATTGAAGCAAAATTTACATTTTCTAAGGTTCTCAACATGACCAAAACAACCGGTACTTATATACGTACCTGAGGAGGTGGTTCTTCCCTGGACGGTTCCATGATGTCAACCTCAAATGGCCACACATACCGCTCTGCTTTTTCGCTTCTGGCTAGACTCCAATCGTACATTCTTCTTTCTTCCACGGTCGACAAGATCGTATACGACTCCTAAAATTCATCCTTGATTAGATTCCTTTATATCTCTCCATGAATCTTACAACATGATATTAATGTTGGAACTTATTATGTCAAGTTAAAGTTATAACGTCAGACTACTTTTTACGACAACTTTAATTCCAAAAAAATGTTCAAATAAGTTGGTTGCTTAAAAAGCACAAATTGGACGTAGATAGATAAAAAGTCCCACAATATGGTGAAAATGAAAAAAGATTGAGTTGTATGAGAAATACTGACTTTGACAAGATCCAACTTGGTCTTAAGTTGTTCGTCGTCTAGGCCTTGTTCCTTTAGCTCCTTAACTCTATCTTGGTAACCAATTCTAACCTGATCATAAGAACACTTTCTCGAAACTCCAAGCCGTCCATAGTGATCTACATCTGTAATTGCTGCATTCTAATTCAAACCACCATCAGTTTTTTTTTTTTTACTTCAAACCAAAACAACAATTTCTTAAAAATCGAAACGATCGAGAGGGATTAATTACGAAGTCCACGGAGAGCACGTTCGACGTTGAGAGCTGAGATTAAAGATGGTGATACTTTCGGAGCTTCATCCACGGCGGTGCTAGATCCACCGTCTGTTTCTGCCTCCGCTGATACCTCACCGGAACTTCTCGCCGGAGAACATATAATACGCTTCGTGGTGGATGTTGGCTTCAACGGGAAAGAGCACGTGCTCGGTACGTGACGGAGTACTGATTCGCCGGGAATGTGTACTAACGACGGTTGAGTTATCGTCGATAACGAAGCCATGGCTTCAAGCAATAACACAGAGAACACAGAAACTTTCGAATTTTTTTTTCTTAATGATAAAACGATTAACGGATACAAAAATGTGACAACCATAGAAAAAACTCGTTGATGTGGATAACAAATAATACAAGTCCCACTTTAGTTATAGAAATAAATAAATATAAGGACGATGAGCTAACATCAAAGTCGTTGTAGTATAGTGGTAAGTATTCCCGCCTGTCACGCGGGTGACCCGGGTTCGATCCCCGGCAACGGCGATTTTTTTGGTTTTCGTATTTTTAAAAACTACTTTGAAACGGTGTCGTTTGAGCTTATTTTACTTTTCAACCAGCATTGTTGAAACTCGAACGTTTTCGAATGATATAATAATAAGCCACGGTATAGTTGGGAGAACCCAGTTATAAAAGCAGTCATTTGGACATAAAATATTTGATACAATTGTTGGCAATTATATTAACACCATAAACATTACTGTTGTACTGCACATGCTTCGATATGTACAGAGTCAATCTCATGGGTTTTTTTTGTCTCTAAATTTTAAAAAGAATCGAGTCTTGAAAAAAAATAAAAGAGAGTACCAGAAAAGAAAAGACAAAGCTGGATATGATACATATCGCATATTTTGAACCACTCCTTTCCTTATTTGCTCAAACCAGAGCTCTCGCCGGACTTCCAAACCACATCATTAAGTGAGGTCGACAGCTTCTTGTAGAACTGAAAAGATAGTAGATAAGCCGATGTAAGAAACGGTCCTAGAAAGATATTCATCACCGCAGAGTGATAAAAATTGGATGTGACTATATATATTACCTTGTGAAATTCTAGTGTATCCCCTTTAGTTTTCCGGACTTCAATCATATGAAGTGATGGCGATACTTGAAATATCTACAAAAAATTATGCATTAAAAAGGTCAATTCATTGATTTCATTTCAGTTTTGATACTAATTTGATAAAGGAAAGAGTCATGTATGTACCTCAGTCGCAACTTTTAGGTTACCCTTCCTTCCAGCATTCACGTTTTCGAGTCTCATCTGTGTACAAAAGTAACAAGATTTAAGTGAAAGTGACACGATAGTTAGATTAATACGATATCCATAAAAAGGAAACTTCCACTCCTCAGAAGAAATGAGTAACAAGTCTGATAGGTATAATATGTTAATTAGATTTCTACTCTAATTAGTAATTACTATATGAGAGGTCTTGAGGATTTCTTTGTGAGGTTAGTATTTATTGCATGTTTGATTTAAGATTCTGTGTAGCTTTGGATTTTCTTGTGCTTGTGATCCTTAACTCTAACAGAAAGGGGTCTAAAAAAGAAGACTAATAGGGTTTCACAAGATCGGTTTACCTTGTAGTTTTTCTTTTGAATATCGAAACCGAGAGGCTTAGAAGCTTCTTCAATCTTCTGGACTAATTCATTAGCAGCACCTTTAGCTGCAAATCTCGTTTCTCGCTTGAATCCCTGCAAGTTAAACGATATAGACTTCATTACTGAAAATATAATGTGGCAAGACTGACCTAACATGGTCTATATATATTCTGTCTTCATGACTCATGAGTAAAGTTGCAATATATAATGCCATGTCACATTAAACTACTGTTATCTCAAAGATTTAAGAAAATAAGCATGTTTCATCTAAAGGACATACCTGTTCTTCTTCAAACAAATTTCCAAGATCCAGAGCTCTCGACATTGATATCAACTCAAAGGCATTCATAGGAGTTGGTTGCTCCTCTTTCTTTTCTCTGACATGATGCTCCTGTTCATAAATCACAGGCTGTTATGTACGTTTATTTAAGTTAATTGAAAATACGAAAAGACAGTTAAACATCGTCCAGATCTCAGACTAAAACAAATATGACTCACTTCTGAATCTTTAAAAACAGCTTCCACATCATCCAAGTTCGCTTCTTCCTTCTCCTCGAAAACAGCTGGCTTGTAATTTTTCTTGAACCATGCATCTTTCAGAACCTCTGGAATTGTGATACGCTGTCATGTAAAATGCACAGTCAATTAGTTCCACCGTTTCAGATGATCCTCGGATGTTTTACATTATGCAAAAGACAGATAAGACAAACCTATTGCTATTAAGAGCTTCTCTAATAGGAAACCCCCGAAACCCAAAATACGAAAACACATTAGTAATCCCTTAGTTATATCATGATTAAGATACCAGCAGATATTACCATTAGTAGCTCATTCAGGTAAATATCCTCAGAAGAAAGAGTTAACAAGAACGGAAACTTAAAAATTTATATGACACAAAATGTAACATGACACTGAACAGAAACTTAACATATCAAGAGCTTCAGCTGCCTTAATATGATTTTAAACGTACAGGTTAACCCAACGCTAGAGATATTATTCCAAGTCAATAATTATGCTTTCAAGTTGGGAAGTAAAGATGCTCTCTAAATATGTATAATGAATTTGATCTCAAACCTAATGCTAAAAATAGCAAAAGACAAACAATAAAATTGCCACTGTACTGAATATTCTCTCAAATCGTTCAAGCATAATTTTTCCCGAGCCCTGGTAAGCCCTAACCTAAGTCTAAGAATAAACAAGACGAGACTCTTGGGGTGGGTTCGACAGAAGAAAGCAAAAGAAGTATAGACTTAAAACTGAAAGCATTGATAAACTGAAATAACTTACAGTCACAGGGTTAGGATCAAGGATTCGGACAATCAGGTTCTTAGCACCAGGAGAGAGCCAAGGAGGACAATGATATTCACCATCTATTATCTGAAAAATGACGAAATTGTAACATAGAATCACAGATAATGGTAAAGGAAGAAGCATTGACACAAATGAAAAAACGTCTTACCCGTTTATACAGCGTCATGAGATTAGAATCCTCAAAAGGCAAGTAACCAGCAAGTAGTACAAAGAGTATCACTCCACAGGACCACAAGTCTGCAGTTGCCCCATCATAGCCTTGATCATTAAGAACCTGGGGGAAAAGAGCAACAAGGAAGCTATTAAGAACATGGTGCAACAACCGCATGACAAGACACATGATTAAGCATACCTCAGGAGCAGCATAGTTTGGCGTCCCGCATGCAGTGTGAAGAAGACCATCACCCTGCCAAAACCAAATAAGTTTCATGAGCGAAGAATCTACAGAACGATTAGTGCTACAGAGCTGATTAGATATATAAAAATAAACGATAAAACACATCATTGCTGAACTACAGCCTACAGGCACATTCATTACAATAGGACAAGAACAAATCAGTAGGAATTAAGGCAAACAAAAGGATGCTAAAAATATATATATTTAGTGGTTACCCTGACTTGTCGGGACAAGGCACTCAACCCAAAATCAGAGACTTTGAGATTTCCTTGAGCATCTAGAAGCAAGTTTTCTGGCTGCAATGAGAAATAAATAAGATAAGTTATAGGCATCAATTTGATGCAAACTCGTGCCCAACATGAACCAAAAAGTCTCGTACCTTTAAGTCCCTGTGGTACACTCCTCTGCTATGGCAGTAATCAACAGCATTAATAAGCTGCTGAAAATACTTGCGTGCGTTCTCTTCTTTCAAGCGCCCATCATGTACCTTCACAAGTTTATGCATAATGCAAAGGTTAAACTTACTCAAAGATAAGAGAACCTTTCAGTTGTAAAAGACAGGACAATCCATCAAGATTCATTACAGCTTAGCGTACATGATTCAAAACTAAAAGACAGATCAGGTAAGGGGTTATTAAGGAAAACTCACAATTTTGTCAAAAAGCTCTCCACCAGTGACGAACTCTAGGACAATATAGATCTTTGTCTTACTCCCCAGAACCTGGAAATTTCCTCAAAAAAGTTAGCTTACAACAAATCTTGATTCACTTACAAAGACTCTTAAGCAAGACAAAGGAGACACATTGAGCAAAAGTGGTGGGGATAAACCTCATAAAGCCGCACAACATTAGGATGGTTAATCAACTTCATAGTAGAAATTTCTCTCCTTATCTGTAAGAAAGCAAGGCAAACACGTACTATATTACATTAACTTGTAAAAAGTGACAAAAGCGGTAAAATATGCTAATAAGGAATGTGAGTAGTAGTAACCTGTTCAGCCATCTTATGCTTGAGAACCTTCTCTTTATCAAGGATCTTGAGAGCAACGCGTTCTCCAGTCTCAGTATCAACAGCACACCTAACTTTGGCGAAAGTGCCTTGTCCAAGCGTTTTCCCAACCTCATACTTTCCAACACGACGCTGAACCTTGGCACGATTCATCACTCCTTTGATCTTCGAAAGCTGTTTTCTGAAAGAAAAAAAATGTAAAAGCTATTTATTAAAAAATAAAAGCACATGTAAAAGCATTCAACAGAAGAGGCAACACAAGGAATGCGTATCTTATCATCAATCCACAGAAACTAAATTCAAAAAAAAAAAAAAAAGACGAAGTAACCGTCAAAGAGAGTAATATGCGACAAAAGAGAAAGCGCAAAAACAGCTGATAAATCTAGCACCGGAAATTTCGATCGTCCATTTTATTGCACTGCTCCCAACAAAAAAAAAAAAGACTAAAATCCCCGAGAATCACGAGTTATAGAATCAACAAATTTCAGGTTTTTCCACTAAACCAATAATCGTATGGTATACAATTGAAGCGAGATTCTAGACTTAACTCATCATATATTGATTTATGCACTCTTTATACTCAAAATTCAAAGCGTAATAAGTGATTTAAACTCTTCAAGTAACCGAATTGCTCATCGCAAATCGTCGAAGCAAAAACAAGGAGAATCTCGGAACAAACCTGCAAAATTGGGCGGAGAAAAGTGATGACAAAGAGTTCAAAATAATAATCTAAGGCGCAGGATTCGCTTATCGAATTTGGTGGAGGAGGAAGAGAAAGAAGAGATGCAAAAGGAAGAGGAGGAGGACGGTGGAAATAACGAGAGACACAGAGAGAGAGAGAGAGATACGAATAATACGATGATTGCCAATTTTTTTTTTTTTTTTTAGTAGCTAACAGACAAAAACAAATATTTATTTCTCATTTTCGTTTGGGAATTTTTTTTTATTTTTTTCTATGGCAAACCGTGTGGGGATTAATAATAGGTCATTTATACTAAGATATGACCACTTCCTTTTATTTTTCGTATGGGACACTATTTCTTTCTGTATTTTGTAAAGATCTTTAAAAGGTAGGAAAATAAAGAAAGAAAAAAATCTTAAGACACAAGTTATTCTTTTTTTGGTCAATCAAATTTTAGTTAATTAGTTGCAAATTGACAAAAGATTGAGTATTCAAGATTTTGACTAGAGTTAGTGACCTTACCTAAATAAACGGTTTCTTCTTTTCATGTCATATTTTACCTATAAAAAATGGGAAAATTGGAAATAAAGGATCACTAAAAAAAAAATTGTCCATATACACCTTTTTTTTAAAATGGTCATTTTTACCTAAAATACCCATAGAAATTGAAAACCTCACATTTAACAAGTTTTAAAATGTGAAATATAGGAAAATGAGTAGATATACAATAATAGAGGTAATATTATTTTTTCCAAAAAAATAAAAAATGTATAAGTCTGTTTTTTTTATGGATAAAATTTGATATAAAAAATTTAGAAAACGTTTTCTACTATTCTGAAAATACTAGATTTTGTATTCTAACATTTTGTACATGTTATACTAATTTCAGAAAAGGTTTTTGTTCTAAATAGTTTAGTAGTCCGAAATTCAAAATTCTACGATATTCAGAGTATGTATTCTACGGTTTACTCTATGTTTTAAACTTTTTAGTATAAACCTTCTACGGTTTACTCTATGCTCTGAAAACGTTAGAATATGTCTTCCTTTTTTTACTCTATTTCTGAAAAAATTAGTAGATATATACTACAGAAATATAGAATGTATACTCTGAAAATTTTAGATTTCACTATATATAGGAAGTGAATATTTTTAAAAAGAAACTAAATAATTTATCTAAGATTGTATTTGTTTGTTAGGAGTATGTTCTAATTTGAATTTCAAACTAACTTTAATTTTCGTTCCTTAACATACAGATGAAGCAAGACAAGAGCTTTTGACGCATTTTTTCTGCCAGACTCACCATCTCTTTAGCCTTCTTAATCTATCAACCAAACAAAAGTACTATAATTCAGACGCAACTTGACTTGAATATGAAACCAATAATCAAATAAGAATCTTTCCCTTCTACAAACAGTTGCAGATAAACTCTTCAAGATCAAGTTAAAACATATGAAAAATACATGTCCTAGACTTTTATCATCTTGCAAGTTCTTGTTCGTGCTCTCCCACTGTTCTTGCTCTTTCCTCAATATCCCAGCCAATCCCACCATCCTTACTGTTCCATCGTTTCCGTATAAACCTTGAGCAACCGTTCCAGATCCTCCTGAATGAGAAGTCTCAGCCTCGCTCTTGTCCCCCTCTTCCCATGCCCTGCCTCTCCAACATTCCCAAAAAAAATTTTTAAATCCATTGAAATCCCCTTTCCCCTTGAAGACAATAGTCACCACAATCGAACCCGGATCCGCTTGAACTCAGATTCTCGGCGAATGGAACATAGACCTTATCGATTTCTTATGAGAGAAGATGTGAGTAACAGCGGCGAGAGGAATCGAAGAAGGAACATATCTGTTTGATTGCAAAGGGATCCATATGAGATGATGAGTGGTTAAGATAAGATTACCGGACTTCAAAGCGGTGAATCGCGGCGGATCATCTTCGGAATCGAAATCGACGGAGGAGAGGAGGAAACAGTCGACCTCATTGCGTCGAAGCACTGGTCTACCACTCGTAGTCACCTCTGCGTTCACAAACAAACCACCGACTCTGATGCTGCTTCCACTAGCCATGGAGACTCAATTCGGAAGCAGATCGATCATACAGCTTTTTTATTTTATTTTAAGCTACATTCCTCTGTCCGCTGTTCAACCACCGCTGTAGATTAATCGGAAGAACAAGCCGCAGTAATTCACCGTCCGTCAAACCCGGGTTTTCGAGTTTTCATTCTTGGGGGTGTATAAACCTCTAAATCGATTAGAGGTTTCATCACTTTGTTTTTTTAAAAAAATTTTGTTAATTATTTATTTACTGTATTTTCGTTTTTATTTTGGTTTTAAAATGTAGGGGTAAAACTGAGTTTCTATTATTATAAAACCTATCTCACCAAACCTAAAAAATAAAAGTACATATGGACATTTTTTTGGAAAAAACATCCTTTATTTCCAATTTCCCCATAAAAAATTGAAACTTGATGTTATTACATACAGGCTTGAATGATATGCAACATTTTAATGTAAAATCGTGATTTTTCCATATAATATTTATAAAGTATTAATATACGGAATGATAAAATATTGTAAAAGTATATATATATATATATATATTTTAGTTTATTAGGTATATTTATTATTTTTAGTACATTAAAAAATATTCTACTGTTTTACTTACAGTACTATTTACTTACAGTACTGTTTTTAGTTTCTTTAATTTAGGATATTATTTTACATGTTGACAGTACTGTTTTTAGTTTCTTCAATTTAGGATATTATTTTACATGTTGACAGTACTGTTTTTAGTTTCTTCAATTTAGGATATTATTTTACATGTTGACAGTACTGTTTTTAGTTTCTTCAATTTAGGATATTATTTTACATGTTGTGATCTTCAATAATTAACTATCATATATTCACTTATTCAAATATACAATAATTGGTATTATGTTTTTTTAAAAACTGTTTTTACATATCCGCTTCTAATTTCATGCAACGTAATTAGAGGATAATCTCTTCATGTTATCTACCTAGTTCAATTCTTTTATTATTAGATTTTTTATATATAAAAAAATATAACAAATTTAATTGATAAACTTTGATGTAAAATATTCAATTGAATATGTTTCGAGATTAATTATTAAATGCTGTTTTTTTTTAACATCTATTTCCATTTATTTCGAAGAAGAGTTTACAAAGTTACAGAGAAATGATTCACATAAGGATACATTTATGAACATAAATAAGGAACGATACAACAAAAGAAGTGAATTTAACAATGCTTCTTGTCTAGAAGAACTTACTCGCTAGCAGATAATCAAATCTGCTATTTTCCTTCTTCGTGCTTGAACCCAAGTCCACCCCAAGTCGTTGCGATTCTTGGCTATAATCTAACTATGAAAATACCAAATTCACTTCGCAATCGTTTAAAACACCAACCGGCAGAAGAATTTGCAGATGATCATTCGCCGGAATCAAACTCTACTGAAGAGATATAAAATAAAAACAACTATTATATATATATATATATAGATCTGTGATATATGTATGATTGTCTTCCTCTGACTTTAAAAATATCTGAGAGACAATAGCCATGGCACCACTTGAAGATCTGCTATAAGCTTTGTCTAACCATAAATGAGATCCATATCATCTTTTACACCCATAATCTTCAACCATGATCATAGTCACAAAAATGGATGTTTGAGATGATGAGGATAGACCTTGCCTTGAAAATGAATATCTTCCTTCCAGAAACACTCCTTTTATGGAAGAGATTTGGAAAACAATCTAAATCTTACAAAACTAGATCTATAAAGGAATAAGATAAATTAAGAAGATGGTAAATGAAAAGAAGGAGTACGTCCGACGCCGGAGCCGACGTCGGCCGAAGCCATGGTGTTGGTTAATCGTCTCTAGCGTCGCTTATTGGAGGAGAGAAAAACGGTTATTTACGCTGGGAAAAAGGTATTCTTAATCGATAATTATTAAATGCTGTTATATAGATGATATTTGTCTTTTTTTACTTATTTGCAAGATATTAAATAATGACATCACATATTTTATTGAAATAGTTTGATAGATATATACTCTACTACTATTTGGTTTTTAGTGTATCTAATAGAAAATAAATATAGTATATTATAATGAAAGAAATCAATTATGGATAAAATTTTCATTTAGTGGGGGTTATTGGTTTAAAATTTGAAAAGAGTTTTTAAAATTTCTAAATGTTATGTAGAATCTATTGTTATTAGATCAAGATTTTGTTAAACTCTATTAAAGTTTAGTGTTATTAGTTTGTGATTTGTAAAAAGTCATTTAAAATCTTAACAAATTTTGGTTATTGGATTCAGACTTTTATAAAGTCATTAAAAGTTTTGTGTTATTCAATTAAAACAATAGAATCTAGGATTGTTAATGAGTTCAATTATTATGTTATTGGTTCATGATTTTAGATATTTTCTTTACAAAATAAAGTCATGGAAAGTATCATAAAAATACAAGGATTGTTTGGAAGACTTTACAAGATTTTAGAAAACTAATCAACAAAACTCTCTAGCAATCTTTAACAATCTTTCACTTATTCATTTTTAATGATTTTGTTGAACTCTTCAAAAATCTTCATAAATCTCAAACCAATACCACCCCCTAATTAACTTATCTGATGCTAATTTATGAAGATTTTTGAAGAGTTCAACAAAATCATTAAAAGTGAATAAGTGAAAGATTGTTAAAGATTGCTAGAGAGTTTTGTTGATTAGTTTTCTAAAATCTTGTAAAGTTTTTCAAACAATCCCTGTATTTTTTTTGATACTTTGCATGACTTTATTTTGTAAATAAAGTGTCTAAAATCATGAACCAATAACATAATAATTGAACTCATTAACAATCATAGATTCTTTTGTTTTAATTGAATAACACAAAACTTTTAATGACTTTACAAAAGTCTGAATCCAATAACCAAAATTTGTTAAGATTTTAAATGATTTTTTACAAATCACAAACTAATAACACTAAACTTTAACAGAGTTTAACAAAATCTTGATTTAATAACAACAGATTCTACATAACATTTAAAATCTTTAAAATTCTGTTAAAATCTCAAACCAATAACCTCCACTAAGTATGAAAAGTGAAAACAAATAATTAAGGATAAATTCTGTCTAAATTATTATTATTTTTATTTTCTGAAAAATGGTAATTTGATCTTTAAGAGGCCCAACCATATATTAATGTTGGGCTGTGTATTTTATAAGAGCTCTTGTAGACAAAATAAATCCTAAAATCATTAGCAAAATTTTCTCGGGAGTTCCAAAAAAAAAAAAAAGAAGGTAGAAGAAAAATGGCGGATCAGCTCACCGATGACCAGATCTCAGAGTTCAAGGAAGCTTTTAGCCTCTTCGATAAGGATGGTGATGGTATGTTCTCATTTTCACAGATCTATAACTTTTATCTTCTCTTCCGATGATTCCTTCCTTCGTTCTTGAATTCGTGTTTCGTTTCACTGGCTTGCTTTCCCATGATCTTCATTTTTCTTGGGGTACAATTCGTGTTTTGTTTCACTTGAATTCGTGAACGATCTAGCATTTCTTGGCTTGTTCAATAATGACTCAGATTCACGCGGTGTTTGTTTGCTTTGTACGCTCGCTCGATCGCTTTGTTTGTTGGGGTAGATTTGGTTCATTCTGTATTTTTTACTAGTCAGTGTTCATTCAGCAATGCTATTTTTCATGAAAATTATCCATATATATATATTGAGATTGAGTTGTTAGTTGAGAGTTAAATGGTTCGTCCTTGAAATAAGGATTGATGTTGTAGATGTTTTGGTGAAGAACTTGCGAAATTATGTTGTGTTGCTTCATTCTTAGCACCTTGTATTGTGCATTTATGGCATTTGCACGGTGAGATGTGGGCTCAATTGAACGAAGTGGCTAGGGTTTTTGTTAACCTGGCTTTGATACCATTGTTAAGAGATATGGAGAAATGAATATTGTGTCTTTTAATGCAATAGGTTAGCTAGTACAGTACACAATACACATAAGGAAAGATGAAATAAACATGCAATATTTCATTTCCTTAACACTAAATGAAGCCTTGAAGAGTTTATTCCTATTGTATGATGAGAAATCATTTCTCTTTTTACTTTCCAGATCTTCATCATTTGAAATAAGAAATGCAATGGTTTTTGTTTGTTTTGAAATTGATCATCTTAAACATATTTGGAACTGCTGTCCGTGAACCTGGTTGTGGATATAAGTCGGTCTCTTAAACTTATATCTAAATCTGACTGCAGGTTGCATCACCACCAAGGAGCTTGGAACCGTGATGAGGTCTCTGGGGCAAAACCCAACAGAAGCCGAGCTACAAGACATGATCAACGAAGTTGATGCAGACGGGAACGGAACCATAGATTTCCCGGAGTTCCTGAACCTGATGGCAAGGAAAATGAAGGACACTGATTCAGAGGAAGAGCTGAAGGAAGCATTCAGGGTTTTCGATAAAGACCAGAATGGTTTCATATCTGCAGCTGAGCTTCGACATGTGATGACTAATCTTGGGGAGAAGCTAACCGACGAGGAAGTTGATGAGATGATCCGAGAAGCAGATGTTGATGGCGATGGTCAGATCAACTATGAGGAATTCGTTAAAGTCATGATGGCTAAGTGAGAATTTTATCTTAACCCCATATTAAGAAACAAGATTTATGATTTCTTACAGTTAAGTTTCATCATGACTTAATTATGGTTGCGTTCTTTAGGACATCGTTTGCTTCCTTCCCTTTTAATTGTTGTTTGCTTTGTTTTTGGTTTGGTTCTTTAGTGTTATGTGAAAGTATGAACTCATATTTTGCAATTGAAAGAATTGATGCAGTTGAATAATTGCTTTTATATTTCCTTAGACCAACCAATCAAATTGCATTGGTGGATTGGTTTGAGTGGTTTGGGCTCCAAATGGTAACCAAAGCATTGATCAAAATTCAAACCAAACCAACTTTTTCAATATAAAGGAAAAGAATTTAACACATTTAACATTATCCATCTCATTTCCTGCTTGTTAAACACCATATTTTTCATTGAACTTCTTTTAAAAATGTATTTGTACAGAAAAATGTATTGTTTACTTCCTGTTTGTCTAAAAATTCGATCGACACCAATCTTCTGTGGTTAGCTTCTCTTCCCTTTTAATACAGCTCCATCTCTAAAGAAAAACAAAGTCTACATAAATTTGCAAATTCTCCCAGCTTCCTTAAACTGGTCTCTGCACAACACCACCAAAACACTCTGCCTCAAACCAAACTGAGACTTGATGCATAGCTTTGGTTTCTCAGGCATTCCCTTTAAGAACAATGGACTTTTCGATGAGACGGTATGATTTGGGATATTGATTTTGGAGGAAGTTGAGAAAGAAGAGCCCAATGTATCGCCATCATTATTATTAGAGACAGCCCCGGCTTAGAGGGTGTCCGTAGGTGCTAGTGCACAGGGTCCTTTATTTTTAGTCTATTTTCTTTAAGATGTCATGGATGAAAAGTAAATCATCTGGTTGGACTGCGTTTGATCTCAAGCAGAGACAGAAGAAGCAAGGTCTCGAAATCGAGGTAGACGATGATCCATTCCCGCCTGTTTCAACTAGTGTTAATACATCTCTTGTAGATGTTAGAGGGAAGCTGAGAAGAAATCATGAACCTTCTGAAAAGTTTTTTTCCTCTGTGCTCTTACCTCCTTCGAAATTTCCGGCATTGACAGAGAATTTTTGGAAGGTATGGTTCCTGCTGGTAACAATAAGGAAGCTGAGGTGCCAACTTCAAAGATTGAGAGTTATTCATCCAATAACAGAAGTTCCGGATATAGCACATTTGGAAGAAGTGGTACAAGTTCGGTGAAGATGGGTGCTAGGTCCACTTTTGAAGATGCTGGCAAGGTTGATCTGCAAGAGAGTGATGGAAGGTCGTTTCCGGTGGTTGCATCTGACAGTCAACAGTTGTGTGATGATATTTCTGAACTAGATTGTATCATTCAACGGCTTCAGTTCCTTCCTATAGAGCCTGAATGGGAAGAATATGATCTCTACTTGAATCATCGAAAGGATGCACTGAAAATGATGAGGTACACAAAGGAGTGTTTCCTTTTTATACTGAGTTGTTTATCATGTGTCCATAGTCAGTTCAAAATTCCAAACTGTATGCTTAAATTTCAAGCTACAACTAAGTCGGTTTCCTATTTCAATCCTTGCTTATCTTCAAAGCTGAATATGTAATTATCATCAGCTATTGAGAAATTTTCCTTCTTTTCTTTTAAACAGATCAGCCTCAAACCATCCTCAAACCATTCAAGAGCTGCCCAAAATGCTTTTCAGAGATATGATCATGCTTCTGCCAAGCAGCATTCAGAAAAAAGCAAGAGAGGATTGGTTAACAGCTGAGAAGCTAAATGATGAGGCAGCCAAAAAGATAATAGGTATAACAAATAAGGACAACGGCATATGGAAGTTGGACCTGCATGGACTCCACGCAACAGAAGCTGTTCAAGCGTTACAAGAACGTTTGCAAAAGATAGAAGGTCACTTCACAGTGAACAGTTCAGTATCACCAAACAGAGGTAGGCCAAAGAATGCAATCCTGCGATCTGCATCACAAGAGCCTTTTGGTAGATTAGATGTGGATGGACGCGACAGTCAAAAAATTTCTTCTAGGCAACTACGTAACTCGTTGCAGGTTGTAACAGGTATGTCAATTTTTGTTTACGTAGTGAACTGATGCTTCCCTTGTTTAAATAGAATAGAAGCTTCACACATAAATCTGTGACAGTAATGTTCTGTGTCCTTTATAGGTATTGGTAAACACAGCCGGGGACATGCTTCACTTCCTCAGGCTGTGAAGACATTCTTTGAAGATAACAGGTGAAACAACTGAAGAATGGAATGTTGCTTTACAGGTACAGCAGGTTTGATGAGACAAGACCAGGAGTTATCACAGTGTGGCCTAAATTCCGACAGAGCTGAGTATATGATTGATTTCGGTTTTTTAGGAAATACTTGTGTTACTCCATTGTTGTTGTATCATATCTCCTAAGACTTTTCATTCTTCTTTGTAACATAGTCCATGTGGCCAATGGTTTAGTGTACTCGAACAGGTCACGAAAATAGAATGTAATGCGACTGCAGAGCAGAGCAGTGATATTTGTAGTGGGATTATTATTTTATATAAACAAAGACTGACTATTATTCATATGAACGAATTGTTTCACAAGTCCTTATCTCTCTAACTGTTTTGCAGCTGAAAAAAGCCAGAGCCTGCACCGAACCAGTCACTGTCTCTCTGATTTTTGTTTTGCAGAGATTGTAACGAAAGTGATAAAATAGATCATTCACAGAAACAAGGTTCAATTTACTCAATTAGTTTACTTGTCTGCATCAATTATAGACATTTAACATTCAATGTGATCTATTGCATAAAAACCCTTAATATAGTTAGTTTGATCAAACTCAAATTTAAGACTCAAAAAAAAAAAAAAAGTAGAAGAAGCCAAAGACTATGTTAGAAACTTTACTTGAGAGAAAAATACATTCATACAATTGGCAAAACATACAATTCAAAGGATGATACAAAAATTCATAACAAATTCTAAATATATCTAAATGAAGAGACTTTTTGCATGCTAACAGAGTTACAAACTCATCATAATCAAACTTGGTAATCAATCATACATAATAGAAAATAATAAACCTCAAGACCTAATTCTTCAATTGTAAAAAGAAGAGAACATCAATGATGGATCTGCAAAAGAAAAAGACGACGGATTCCACTCCGCAAACTGATCATCAAAGTGGACAAGTACTGGTGGGGTTTGTGTCTGCATCATCACCATGGGAAGTTGTTGAGTCGATGAAGGCGTCGATAGGTCTTGCTCTGTTTTTGACACACCACCGCTCATCAATGTTGTGAAGAAGCCGGCGGAAGACACCAAAGGGTTCTGATCGAGGGGTTCTGTCTGCAGGTTCTGTAACACCCGAAGACTGATCTTGTAACACCCGTATATTACTCTCTAACGAAGCCTCCATCTCCAAAAGTTTCTCAGAGAATCTCTTGTCATTGATATCTAAAGATGTCTTCTTGTCGGTCTTCTTATTCAGAAACAGAGAAAGGTTTGTGCTTTTCTTGCGTCTCTCGCTATCGTTGAGTTTGCTGTATCTCTCTGCCATGTCTCGAACCTTGGATCGATCTTCCGGCCATGTCCCGACGAGTTCTCCGTCACGGTTGTAGTATATCACACAGACTTCGACATCACAAAGGATGGAAAGCTCGGATGCTTTCTTATACATGGTCTGTTCTCTCGAAGCAAGATTTGTTGTCTTAGGTTGTTTCTTGAAACTTTTTGGGTTTCTCACGGACAACAATCTCCTGGTTTTGTCCTTTGTCAACATTGTAGAAGAAGAAGCTTTGTTTACAGAGAGACAAATAAAAAAACGTAAAAGAAGAAGCTTTAGTTTGACACAGAGAAAATAAGAAAGAAAAAGAATACTCTTTGAGAATTTAGGGTAAAACACGGTTCAGGAGGGTATTATATAGAAGAATCCGGTTTCCATATACTTAATTATAATTTCAATAGAATTATATTTCCATATTTGAGGTTTAATTTCCTCTTCATTAAATGATGATATGATATGATACGCATTTATTAATCTAACCGTTGTAATTGTAATTTTCCTTTTCTCTTTTGTTTCCAACCGTTGTACTATAATTAATCACAGAAAACAAAAGAAACCCTAAATCAGCGATCATTAGCTCTCTCGATCATTAGCTCTCTCGATCGTCATCTCACATTCATCAGCGACGAAACTCTACTTTTCTCTCTGTGTTCAAATTTCACTAACGCTTCTGTCTTTGCAGGGCTTTATTTGATTGATTAATCTCTTTTGTCTATCAGCGACGAAACTAAACTCTTCTCTCTGTGTTGGAATTGACTAACGCTTCTTTCTTTGCAGGGCTTTGGTTAATTTCTCTGTCTCTCATCGACGAAACTCAACTCTTGTCTCTGTGTTCGAATTCACTAACGCTTCTTTTCTTTCTTTGCAGGCTTTATTTGATTAGTCTCTTATCGACGAAACTCAACTCTTGTCTCTGTGTTCAAATTTTCTTTTTTGCAGGGCTTTATATGATTAGTCTCTTGTTTCTCTCATCGACGAAACCAAACTCTTGTCTCTGTGTTCAAATTCACTAACGCTTCTTTTTTTGCAGGGCTTTATTTGATTAGTCTCTAATTTCGTTTTCTTTTGAGTGTGTTTGGTAATGACGGATATGAAAGGGTGGTGTACAACTCAAGAACACTTCCTTCCCAGGAAGCGATCCAAGGAAAATTTTGATAGGTTTATACCAAACAGGGCTGGGATGGACTTTGACTACGCTCATTACGCTCTAACTCAAGGAAGAAAAGTTAGGGGTGAAGTAACTTCACCGTCAAGAAAAGCCTACATTGAACGATTAGCTGAGACGATGAATATGAATAGAACTCGGATTCTCGCATTCAGAAAAAAACCTCAAGCTCTGCTTTCTAGTACTATTCACTCTGCTTCTTCTGATCCTCACCAACAACAACCTAGATCCGTAAAGCCTCGTTGATACATTCGTCAGACTTGTGAGAAAACCTTGGACCTACCTGACTTGGTCGATGACTTCTACCTTAACTTGTTGGACTGGAGCAGTGGTAATGTTCTAGCCGTGGCTTTGGGAGACACTGTTTACTTGCGGAATGCATCCACTGATCATACATCTGAGCTTGTGACCGTTGATGAAGAGGAGGGACCTGTCACAAGCGTTAACTGGACGCAAGATGGTAAATATCTTGCAGTTGGTCTTTACAACTCTGAAGTGCAGCTGTGGGATTCTTCTGATGGTAGACTGATAAGAACATTGAAAGGTGGTCACCAGTCAAGAGTAGGATCATTGGCATGGAACAATCACATTCTAACAACTGGAGGAATGGACGGACGGGTCATCAACAATGATGTGCGGATCAGATCACCCATTGTGGCTACTTACGTGGGTCACACTGAAGAGGTTTGTGGTCTCAAGTGGTCAGGATCAGGACAGCAACTAGCAAGTGGTGGTAACGACAATGTGGTACACGTATGGGATCGTTCCTCCAACTCAACTAGGCAATGGCTGCATAGGTTTGAGGAACATAGAGCTGCTGTGAAAGCTCTTGCGTGGTGCCCTTTCCAATCGAGTTTGCTTGCAACTGGTGGTGATGGCAGAGATCAGACGATTAAGTTCTGGAATACACTCACTGGGGCTTGCTTGAATTCAGTTGACACCAGCTCTCAAGTTTGTTCTCTGTTATGGAGCAAAAACGAAAGAGAATTGCTTAGCTCACATGGGTATACACAGAATCAGCTTACACTTTGGAAGTACCCATCCATGGTGAAAATGGCTGAACTCACTGGTCATACATCAAGAGTTCTTTATATAGCACAGAGTCCGGATGGTTGTACCGTGGCTTCAGCAGCAGCAGACGAGACTCTCAGGATTTGGAATGTTTTTGGAGTACCAGGGACCGTCAAGAAAGCTGTTCCAAAGGTAGCTCCCGAGCCATACTCTAATTGGAATCATATTCGTTGAAACTGTGAAGACGAACAAGGACGAAACCCACTGATAGTTAAGCAATTTCATCTTCTTTCGATGACAAAATTTTTTTTTTTTTTTTATGTACAATTAAGGACGGTTAACTAGCTAGTTTACTAGCGTTTTTGAGTATTTCATTGATTTTTTTGCAGATAAAAAGTCACTATATCCATACCAAATATATTTATATGATTACTTGTGTTACTTACTTCATTATAGTTGTATCATATCTCCTTAAGACTTGTCATTCTTCCTTGTAACATACTCCATGTGGCCAATTGTTTAAAATGTAATGCGACTGCAGAGCAGTGACATTTGTACTGAGATCAAAATGTAACTTAAGTGGATTATTTTATATAAACAAAGATTCATTTTCCTCATGAATAAATTGTGTCACAAAGGCCTTATAACTTACTAATTGATTTGCAGCTAACAAAAGAGCCTGAGAGCCATAAAAAAATCATTCATTATATACAATCTCATCACTTGTTAAACAAAAATACTCTCTTCTTTCACTTCTTCCTCAGCAGAGCCTGCAACTAATACAAGCAGACCCGAATAATCAGCAATTGCTTCTCTAGAAACGAAGCTTGAAGTCTTTGTATTATTGTATCTACATTTATTATCTCTGATTTTGTGAAGGCTGCAATTTTTGTCTTCTAGAGACTGTTGTAGAAAGAAACAGAGAAACAGAGAAGGATGAAAGATTGATTCTTTATTTCTCAATCGATGGTTTAGTGTTACAATGATTTGTTCCTTTTTATTGAAGGATACTGGTATACAAAGGTTTTAACCTAAGTTCTAGGCTCTTCTACTCATTGTCACGTGGCGTCACTATCGTCGTCGGATTGAAGGGCTGCAAAACGATTCTTGGTTGTTACAGCCGTACTCTCTGCAGAAGTTGTCTTATTTGCTAACCTCCTTTCTTTGTCTTGTATTGCAGGTAGCCGTTGAGGACATTGTTTGCTTTGTGGTAACATATTGGGCCGTGGTCCCAATAGGCCTTTTGCAAAGCCCTGTCATTTTGGACTGTGGTCTTCACACTCCCCCGCAAACTTGGAGTAGGTGGCACACCAACGCCAAGTTTGAGTCGAAGAATCTCAAAGGGTCTTTGTGGAAGAGACTTGGTGAATATATCAGCTAATTGGTAATGAGCAGGGATATGATTCACAGTGAGATTGCCGAAGGCTACCTGTTCACGAACATAATGATAATGTGTGGCAAAGTGTTTGGTGCGAGCATGAAAGCTTGGATTTGCTGTGAGATACACTGCTGAGAGATTGGCACAAAAGAGTTCTGGTGTTGCGGGTTGTTGAATCCCGAGGTCTTGAAGCAAATTTACCAGCCAAGTAATTTCAGAAGCAGTTTCGGACATTGCCCTGTATTCAGCTTCAGTGGAGCTTTTGGATACTGTATCCTGCTTTAGAGAGGACCAGGAGATCATATTCTTACCAAGAAAAGTGCAGAATCCGCCAATTGAGCGGCTAGACTTCTGACAGCCTGCGTAATCGCTATCACTATACGCCGTAAGCTTGTAGTCAGTGTTCTTGTCAAAAGTGATGCCCATAGTAGTGGTTCCTTTGATGTACCTAAGGATCCGTTTTAGAAGGTTGAAATCGGATACAGTGGGCTCATGCATCTTTTGGCAAACATAGTTAACGGAGAACTGCAGGTCCGGTCTCGTCAATGTAAGATATTGCAGACGTCCGGCTAAGCTACGAAAATATTTGGGATTAGCAAACAGAGGGGATTGTTGTTGTTGCTTCCTTTTAAGTTGTTGCGGAAGTGGTGTTACGACTGACGCACAATTGGACATTCCAGCGATGGCTAGTAAGTCTTCCGCATATTTTTGTTGTGACAAGAACATTCCAGTTTCATTGTATTGTATCTGAATCCCGAGGAAGTAATGAAGCTTACCTAGATCCTTCATTCTGAATTTTGTGTTTAGTTGTGCGAGAAGATCAGAGAGAAGTTCAGAGGAGTTCCCTGTGATGGCCATGTCATCAGCGTAAAGCAGAAGCATGATGACGTTGTTGCCTTTGTAGCAAATGAAGAGAGATGGATCCCTCAGACTGCAAGTGAAACCAAAATCAAGCAGGAAGTTGCTGAACTTATCAAACCAAGCCCTTGGCGATTGTTTAAGGCCGTAGAGGGACTTGTGCAAGAGACAGACATGATCCGGATATCTTTCATCAACAAATCCTGCCGGTTGCTTCATGTAGACGGTTTCAGTGAGATCTCCGTGTAAGATGGCGTTCTTTACGTCCATCTGTTTGACTTTCCAATTCATCATTGTAGCAAAATGGAGAACAGCCCGTACTATTGCGGTTCTAACTACTGGACTGTACGTTTCAAGATAGTCAATACCTTCCTCTTGCTTGAATCCTTGAGCTACAAGCCTGGCTTTGTACTTGTCCAAAGACCCATCAGCATTGAGTTTGACTCTAAAAACCCATTTTGATCCAAGAACATGCATATCCGGAGTATGAGGAACTAATGAGAAGGTATTTGCATCTTTGCAATTTCCAATTTCCTCGTTCATCGCTCTTGTCCAGTTTGGATCCTTCAGTGCTTCAGTCACTGTTTCAGGTTTGGGGTAGGAGACTTTCTTTGCAAGAAGGGCATATCTAGGATTTGGTTTAGAGATTCCATCTTTTGAGCTAGTTTTCATTGGATAGATCGACGTTGATATAGAAGGAGCATTGTTATCTGCAGTGTCTACTGAATTTTGCACAGTGGGAACTGATGATTGAGAGCTGTTGCCTATAGGAAAAAGATCTGAGCTTGCCGTACAACCAGAACTCTCATCATCAGTCCTATGTGGTGATTCAGCTAGAACATCTGCTGTGATATTTGTTACTAAGGCATCATTATTTGTGATTGTGATCTCAGTTTCTGGAACAGGTGAATTTGCAGGAGCGTAATGAACAGCTTCTACTGGTTCAGAAGCTTGATCAACAGCTTCGACAGAGATGTTTAAGGTAGGATCTGGCATTGTGGGAGCAGTTACTGAAGTTTCGACTTGATCACTGAGCACAGAGGCGGATGAGACTTGTTTGAGCCAAGCTGTGTACAGAGGAGTTGATGCTGACTGCTGCAAATATTTGTAAGTATTCATGAATGGGAATATGGTTTCATCAAACACAACATGACGGCTAAGGTAAACTCTCCCAGTTGGAGGGTAAAAACAGCGATACCCTTTAAATTGTTCAGTGTAGCCAAGGAAGATACACTTGAGGGATCGAGGGTCGAACTTGGTTTGAGCATATGACCTTAGAGTGGGAAACCATGCACAACCAAAGGTTCGTAAAGCAGAGTACTCTGGTGGTTTACCGAAGAGTGCTTCATATGGACTAGTATTACCGTTGAGGCTGCTATGAGGAAGGAGATTGCAGAGAAAGTTCGAAGTAAAGAATGCTTCTACCCAGTAATTTTGTGGAGTGCCGCTTTGAAACATCAGTGTTAAGGCCATTTCTGTCAACTGTCGATGCTTCCTCTCTGCAATGCCGTTTTGTTGAGGTGTGTGAGGGCATGATATAAAGTGTTGAATGCCATTGTTTTGCAGATGTGTAAGAAATTGTTGACTTATGAACTCTCCACCACCATCTGACTGAAATGTGCCAATTCTTGTTTGCAGTAAATTCTCAACCAGAAGCTGATACTTGATGAAGATAGAGCAAAAATCAGATTTTCTCTTTAAGGGGTAAAGCCAACAATATCTTGAATAATTGTCTATAAACGCAACATAAAATTTGAATCCTTGAACAGAAGAAACAGGAGAGGGACCCCAGAGATCACAATGAACTCTCTCTAGAGGTCTTGAAGCAATAAAAGTGGAAGAACTAAATGGCAATCTTGAACTCTTCCCAAGCTGACATGATTCACACACCTTGCTGGTGCTTTTATTGATTTGAATTGCCTTATTTGTAGATAAAAGCTAAAGAACTTGTTGATTTGGATGTCCAAGCCTCTGGTGCCAAACTTCATCACTGGTTTTGATTTGTCTTGTTGAGTAGTGCATCTGAAACTTTGGATCATCCAGCTTGTAAAGCCCATTATTTTCCTTTCCCTTTGTCAGAACTTTGAGCGATGCTTTGTCCTTAATAACAACATCAAGATCATCAAATGTGATCGCACATGGATAGTCTTTTGTCAACTTTGAAACTGACAGTAATGACTTTGCTATTTCAGGACAAACAAGGACGTCTTTAAGAGGGATGTTACCTGACATTGAAGGGAGATTAGCTGAGCCGACATGAGTGATGGGAAGGAAGTTTCCATCGCTTGCCATCACCATATCACTGCCATGGTATGGTTGAGCTTGCTGCAGTCGTTGAGTGGAACTAGTGATGTGTGCAGTAGCGGCTGAATCAGGATACCAACTGTTATCTTCGGTTACATCAGGGATGTGTAAAGCCGAGAAAGCAGAAGCACTGATCGCAGGTTGAGGTGGTTGTTGATATTCTTCATCAAATCTAAACCAACACTCAAACGCATTATGACCTCGTTTTCCACAAATCTGACATACTGGTTTTTCAGAGGAGTTGTTGGTAGATGGTCGAGATGAAGTAGTGGACGAGAACTGTTGCTGGAATCCTCGGCCCCGAGTTGAGTAAGATCCTCTGCCTCTGCCTCTGTTACCACGACCACGGTGTTGATAGCCTGAAGACCTTGACGTGTGAAACGCGAGGTGTGGTGAGACGTCAGCTGAAGCAGAGTAACCTTAAATTCTGTCGTCATATCCGGTGAGACGAGATATCACGTTATCATAGGTGGGAGGAGGGGATTGATCCATGGAGTCCTCGATGACAGTGATTATAGGTTCATACTCACGACTTAAACCTCTTAATGCAGCAAAGATTTTCATTTTCTCACTAATCGGATCTCCAATAGATGCTAGCTGATCACAAATATCTTTGATTCCTCTAAGGTAGTCAGACATGCTTTTATCTAATTTCTCAGCATTTTGCAGACGACGTTGTAACTCAAAAAGTCTAGAGGAGGATGTTCGGTTGAAGTGAGAGATTAGAGTGTCACATACCTCTTGAGCAGTTACAGAACCGATAACCAACCGCAGAACGTTCTCGGTCATGGAACCTAGCAGCCATGCCTTCACGACTTGGTCAGATCTGGACCAGCTCTCGAAATCAGGGTTGAGTATGTCTTCGACTTTGCCATTGTTGTTGTTGCGGATGGGAATCTTTTCACTCGGTGGTTTAGCAGCACCGTTGACAAAGCCGAGAAGAGATTGAGTGCGCAAGAAAGATTCAAACTGTGACTTCTAGATAAAATAATTTTGCACAGTGACCTTTATAGTGACACAGTTTGAGATATGTAGAGAGAGAGAAGAGTAGGGTTCTATGGTTCCGTCCATGGCTCTGATACCATGTAGAAAGAAACAGAGAAACAGAGAAACAGAGAAGGATGAAAGATTGATTCTTTATTTCTCAATCGATGGTTTAGTGTTACAATGATTTGTTCCTTTTTATAGAAGGATACTGGTATACAAAGGTTTTAACCTAAGTTCTAGGCTCTTCTACTCATTGTCACGTGGCGTCACTATCGTCGTCGGATTGAAGGGCTGCAAAACGATTCTTGGTTGTTACAGCCGTACTCTCTGCAGAAGTTGTCTTATTTGCTAACCTCCTTTCTTTGTCTTGTATTGCAGGTAGCCATTGAGGACATTGTTTGCTTTGTGGTAACATATTGGGCCGTGGTCCCAATAGGCCTTTTTGCAAAGCCCTGTCATTTTGGACTGTGGTCTTCACACTCCCCCGCAAACTTGGAGTAGGTGGCACACCAACGCCAAGTTTGAGTCGAAGAATCTCAAAGGGTCTTTGTGGAAGAGACTTGGTGGATATATCAGCTAATTGGTAATGAGCAGGGATATGATTCACAGTGAGATTGCCGAAGGCTACCTGTTCACGGACATAATGATAATGTGTGGCAAAGTGTTTGGTGCGAGCATGAAAGCTTGGATTTGCTGTGAGATACACTGCAGAGAGATTGTCGCAAAAGAGTTCTGGTGTTGCGGGTTGTTGAATCCCGAGGTCTTGAAGCAAATTTACCAGCCAAGTAATTTCAGAAGCAGTTTCGGACATTACCCTGTATTCAGCTTCAGTGGAGCTTTTGGATATTGTATCCTGCTTTCGAGAGGACCAGGAGATCATATTCTTACCAAGAAAAGTGCATAATCCTCCAGTTGAGCGGCTAGACTTCTGACAGCCTGCGTAATCGCTATCACTATACGCCGTAAGCTTGTAGTCAGTGTTCTTGTCAAAAGTGATGCCCATAGTAGTGGTTCCTTTGATGTACCTAAGGATCCGTTTTAGAAGGTTGAAATTGGATACAGTGGGCTCATGCATCTTTTGGCAAACATAGTTAACGGAGAACTGCAGGTCCGGTCTCGTCAATGTAAGATATTGCAGACGTCCGGCTAAGCTACGAAAATATTTGGGATTAGCAAACAGAGCGGATTGTTGTTGTTGCTTCCTTTTAAGTTGTTGCGGAAGTGGTGTTACGACTGACGCACAATTGGACATTCCAGCGATGGCTAGTAAGTCTTCCGCATATTTTTGTTGTGACAAGAACATTCCAGTTTCATTGTATTGTATCTGAATCCCGAGGAAGTAATGAAGCTTACCTAGATCCTTCATTCTGAATTCTGTGTTTAGTTGTGCGAGAAGATCAGAGAGAACTTCAGAGGAGTTCCCTGTGATGGCCATGTCATCAACGTAAAGCAGAAGCATGATGACGTTGTTGCCTTTGTAGCAAATGAAGAGAGATGGATCCCTCAGACTGCAAGTGAAACCAAAATCAAGCAGGAAGTTGCTGAACTTATCAAACCAAGCCCTTGGCGATTGTTTAAGGCCGTAGAGGGACTTGTGCAAGAGACAGACATGATCCAGATATCTTTCATCAACAAATCCTGCTGGTTGCTTCATGTAGACGGTTTCAGTGAGATCTCCGTGTAAGAAGGCGTTCTTTACGTCCATCTGTTTGACTTCCCAATTCATCATTGTAGCAAAATGGAGAACAGCCCGTACTGTTGCGGTTCTAACTACTGGACTGTACGTTTCAAGATAGTCAATACCTTCCTCTTGCTTGAATCCTTGAGCTACAAGCCTGGCTTTGTACTTGTCCAAAGACCCATCAGCATTGAGTTTGACTCTAAAAACCCATTTTGATCCAAGAACATGCATATCCGGAGTATGAGGAACTAATGAGAAGGTATTTGCATCTTTGCAATTTCCCATTTCCTCATTCATCGCTCCTGTCCAGTTTGGATCCTTCAGTGCTTCAGTCACTGTTTCAGGTTTGGGGTAGGAGACTTTCTTTGCAAGAAGGGCATATCTAGGATTTGGTTTGGAGATTCCATCTTTCGAGCGAGTTTTCATTGGATGGATCGACGTTGACACAAAAGGAGCATTGTTATCTGCAGTGTCTACTGAATTTTGCACAGTGGGAACTGATGATTGAGAGCTGTTGCCTATAGGAACAAGATCTGAGCTTGCCGTAAACCCAGAACTCTCATCATCAGTCCTATATGGTGATTCAGCTAGAACATCTGCTGTGATATTTGTTACTAAGGCATCATTATTTGTGATTGTGATCTCAGTTTATGGAACAGGTGAATTTGCAGGAGCGTAATGAACAGCTTCTACTGGTTCAGAAGCTTGATCAACAGCTTCGACAGAGATGTTTAAGGTAGGATCCGGCATTGTGGGAGCAGTTACTGAAGTTTCGACTTGATCACTGAGCACAGAGGCGGATGAGACTTGTTTGAACCAAGCTGTGTACAGAGGAGTTGATGCTGACTGCTGCAAATATTTGTAAGTATTCATGAATGGGAATATGGTTTCATCAAACACAACATGACGGCTAAGGTAAACTCTCCCAGTTGGAGGGTAAAAACAGCGATACCCTTTAAATTTTTCAGTGTAGCCAAGGAAGATACACTTGAGGGATCGAGGGTCGAACTTGGTTTGAGCATATGACCTTAGAGTGGGAAAGCATGCACAACCAAAGGTTCGTAAAGCAGAGTACTCTGGTGGTTTACCGAAGAGTGCTTCATATGGACTAGTATTACCGTTGAGGCTGCTATGAGGAAGGAGATTGCAGAGAAAGTTCGAAGTAAAGAATGCTTCTACCCAGTAATTTTGTGGAGTGCCGCTTTGAAACATCAGTGTTAAGGCCATTTCTGTCAACTGTCGATGCTTCCTCTCTGCAATGCCGTTTTGTTGAGGTGTGTGAGGGCATGATATAAAGTGTTGAATGCCATTGTTTTGCAGATGTGTAAGAAATTGTTGACTTATGAACTCTCCACCACCATCTGACTGAAATGTGCCAATTCTTGTTTGCAGTAAATTCTCAACCAGAAGCTGATACTTGATGAAGATAGAGCAAAAATCAGATTTTCTCTTTAAGGGGTAAAGCCAACAATATCTTGAATAATTGTCTATAAACGCAACATAAAATTTGAATCCTTGAACAGAAGAAACAGGAGAGGGACCCCAGAGATCACAATGAACTCTCTCTAGAGGTCTTGAAGCAATAAAAGTGGAAGAACTAAATGGCAATCTTGAACTCTTCCCAAGCTGACATGATTCACACACCTTGCTGGTGCTTTTATTGATTTGAATTGCCTTATTTGTAGATAAAAGCTAAAGAACTTGTTGATTTGGATGTCCAAGCCTCTGGTGCCAAACTTCATCACTGGTTTTGATTTGTCTTGTTGAGTAGTGCATCTGAAACTTTGGATCATCCAGCTTGTAAAGCCCATTATTTTCCTTTCCCTTTGTCAGAACTTTGAGCGATGCTTTGTCCTTAATAACAACATCAAGATCATCAAATGTGATCGCACATGGATAGTCTTTTGTCAACTTTGAAACTGACAGTAATGACTTTGCTATTTCAGGACAAACAAGGACGTCTTTAAGAGGGATGTTACCTGACATTGAAGGGAGATTAGCTGAGCCGACATGAGTGATGGGAAGGAAGTTTCCATCGCTTGCCATCACCATATCACTGCCATGGTATGGTTGAGCTTGCTGCAGTCGTTGAGTGGAACTAGTGATGTGTGCAGTAGCGGCTGAATCAGGATACCAACTGTTATCTTCGGTTACATCAGGGATGTGTAAAGCCGAGAAAGCAGAAGCACTGATCGCAGGTTGAGGTGGTTGTTGATATTCTTCATCAAATCTAAACCAACACTCAAACGCATTATGACCTCGTTTTCCACAAATCTGACATACTGGTTTTTCAGAGGAGTTGTTGGTAGATGGTCGAGATGAAGTAGTGGACGAGAACTGTTGCTGGAATCCTCGGCCCCGAGTTGAGTAAGATCCTCTGCCTCTGCCTCTGTTACCACGACCACGGTGTTGATAGCCTGAAGACCTTGACGTGTGAAACGCGAGGTGTGGTGAGACGTCAGCTGAAGCAGAGTAACCTTAAATTCTGTCGTCATATCCGGTGAGACGAGATATCACGTTATCATAGGTGGGAGCAGGGGATTGATCCATGGAGTCCTCGATGACAGTGATTATAGGTTCATACTCACGACTTAAACCTCTTAATGCAGCAAAGATTTTCATTTTCTCACTAATCGGATCTCCAATAGATGCTAGCTGATCACAAATATCTTTGATTCCTCTAAGGTAGTCAGACATGCTTTTATCTAATTTCTCAGCATTTTGCAGACGACGTTGTAACTCAAAAAGTCTAGAGGAGGATGTTCGGTTGAAGTGAGAGATTAGAGTGTCACATACCTCTTGAGCAGTTACAGAACCGATAACCAACCGCAGAACGTTCTCGGTCATGGAACCTAGCAGCCATGCCTTCACGACTTGGTCAGATCTGGACCAGCTCTCGAAATCAGGGTTGAGTATGTCTTCGACTTTGCCATTGTTGTTGTTGCGGATGGGAATCTTTTCACTCGGTGGTTTAGCAGCACCGTTGACAAAGCCGAGAAGAGATTGAGTGCGCAAGAAAGATTCAAACTGTGACTTCTAGATAAAATAATTTTGCACAGTGACCTTTATAGTGACACAGTTTGAGATATGTAGAGAGAGAGAAGAGTAGGGTTCTATGGTTCCGTCCATGGCTCTGATACCATGTAGAAAGAAACAGAGAAACAGAGAAACAGAGAAGGATGAAAGATTGATTCTTTATTTCTCAATCGATGGTTTAGTGTTACAATGATTTGTTCCTTTTTATAGAAGGATACTGGTATACAAAGGTTTTAACCTAAGTTCTAGGCTCTTCTACTCATTGTCACGTGGCGTCACTATCGTCGTCGGATTGAAGGGCTGCAAAACGATTCTTGGTTGTTACAGCCGTACTCTCTGCAGAAGTTGTCTTATTTGCTAACCTCCTTTCTTTGTCTTGTATTGCAGGTAGCCATTGAGGACATTGTTTGCTTTGTGGTAACATATTGGGCCGTGGTCCCAATAGGCCTTTTTGCAAAGCCCTGTCATTTTGGACTGTGGTCTTCACAACTGTAACGAAAGTGATAAAATGAATACTGCTTTGAAAATACATTACCCTATTGACAGTTGATATTCTCTCCTTTTTTGGGCAACTGATTTCATTCTGTTGTTTCTTAAAGGGGCAATGTTTTTAAAGTTGGCTGCGAGGGACGTCTAGGTGCTTGAACTAACCAGACGCTTCCTTAGACCAACCAATCAAATTGCATTGGTGGATTGGTTTGAGTGGTTTGGGGTCTAAATGGTACCAAACCATTGATCATAATTCAAAACATCCCATTTTCCTGCTTATTAAAAAATTAAAACCATATTTTCCATTTCATTATAGAAAAGAAATATTTGTACAGAAAAATGTACTGTTTATCTTAGAATTCGATCGACACCAATCTGTGGTTAGCTTCTCTTACCCTTTAATATAGCCCCATCTCTATAGCAAAACAAAGTCTACATGAATTTGCAAATTCTCCCAGCTTCCCCAAACTGGTCTCTGCACAACACCACCAAAACACTCTGCCTCAAACCAAACTGAGACTTGATGCATAGCTTTGGTTTCTCAGGCATTCCCTTTAAGAACAATGGACTTTTCGTTGAGACGGTATGATTTGGGATATTGATTTTGGAGGAAGTTGAGAAAGAAGAACCCAACGTATCGGCATCATTATTATTAAAGACACCAATAGCTTTCCATCCATCAGCTATGAGTTGCATAGTTTTCCTTGTGGGAACAACATTATTCTCTTCCATGTCTTTCAGAAGCTCTTCGGCTTTCCATGGCTGTCTCGCTTCCCCAAATCCCCATATAAGAGTCTCGTAAGTAGTCAAGTTAGGCGACAAACCAACGATTCTACACATTTTGTTATATACCTGCATTGCTTTCTTCATTTCACCCGCGCTGCACCAACCGCTTATGATCTGTGTGTAGATCACTACATTTGGTCGAACACCAAATTTTCTCATCTGATTCAAGATTTGCTCCGCTTTTTCGGGCTCCCCAGCTCGAGCATATCCTTTGGCAAGGATGCTAAATGCATGAGTGTCGGGATCTATTCCTCCTTCCAACATATCTTTATAGATCTCTTCGCATCTTTTCATATCTCCAACAGAACTCCATGCATTCATTAGGGTACTAAATGTTACCACGTCAGGTTTTACCCCGAAATCTTCCATCAGATCCACCACCTATCATATTAACATGCCCGTATTTAAGAAAAAAAAATGGATGTAAATGAAACTATTGAACAGCTTATAAACTATAAAGCTCACCTCGCCAACTCCATCCATGTCTTTGATGTCAAGGAAGCCTTTGATTAGAGAGTTAAAAACAAAGAGATTTGGATGAACTCCAAGTTCTTTCATTCTATAGAAAAACCTCAGAGCTTCTTCCATCTTACCCTCTTCACAGTAGCCATTCACTATGGTACCGCAGGTACGTACATTTGGTTTAACTTTGTTGTGTAACATCCTTGGTATGATCATATCCTCAGCTGTATATGTTGAACCGATCCGCGCATATGCTCTAGCCAATGTGTTAAAAGTTACTACATCAGGTTTTACACCGTAAGATTGCATCTTATATACAATGTTCCATGCTTCTTCAATCTTCCTCTGGTTACACCAAGCCTGGACAAGTATGTTACATGTTCTGTCATTTGGTTGGAGCATCTCATCTCGTAACATCATCTCCAGGAGTCTTGAAGATTCCTCTAGCTGACCAAGTTTTCCATACCCTTTAATGAGAGTATTGAATGTACTTGTTGTGGGTTTACATCCACTTTCCTTCATCTTTTCAAAGATCTTCATTGCTTGATCTAGATTTCCAGACTCGGAAGAGGCGTTGATGATGGCATTGAAGAGAATGGTGTCAGGTTTGAGGCCATTTTTCTCGACTTTAGAGATAAGGGAGAGGAGAGAGTGGAAGTGCTTCTGACGGGTCAATGCAGTTACAAGAGTGGTGTATGTGATGATGCTTGGCTTGTGGCCTTCCTCAATAAGAGTGTTGAAAATGGAATGTGCCTCTTGCGGTCTCCCTCGTTCTATCAACCCGTTCATCAGTTTGGTCCTTGAACGAACATCACCACAAGTAGTACCACCTGAACATATCACACAAGGAAATGACCTCAATTGCACTCTCCCATCCTGTGAAGCAAAGGCATACGTTATCTCAAGCTCTCTTCATTCCTATTCAACCAAGCAATAATAAGATAATAATCATTGCCTAGTGGATCTAAATTTTTTAGCACATTTATAAATTTGAAGTTGGGGTTTGATATTGTTGTAAGAGCACTCTAACCTAAACAAGTACGGAACCTAGGTGATTAAAGTCTTCAACTCATTCATCCAACAGATCTCAGGATAAAAAATAACTCACTTCAGAATCGTTAAAAACAGCTTCCACATCAGCCAAATTTGCTTCTTTCTTCTCTTCAAACACAGCTGGCTTGTAATCTTTCTTGAACCACTCATCTTCCAAAATCTCTGGAATTGTAATCCGCTGGCATGTTAACACACTCTCAATTAGTTCCACCTTTGAAATCACGGACGAGTATCGTTAATTTATTAGCAGGACACGGGTTAAACATCCGCTTTGTATGACTATGACGTGCGTTTATCCATGGGACTAACAATTGCAGGAGGGTCATAAACTTCTGAATATTTTAGACAAGGTGTAGTAGCTCTTTTCAGGCAGTGGAATGGAAAGAAAAGGAAATAGTCAGCAAGAGTCCAAACACTAAGCAGAGACAAATAAATGTACACTTAAGACCAACACTACAAATAAAATTTCCAAGGTAAATAACATGTAGATTGGAGTACTTGCCTATTGTTCTAAGAAAAAAAGAGAGACTTGAGATTGTTGAAGTTCGACGGAAGAAAATAAAAGAAGGATACGTTTAATTCTTAATAGCAGTGGTACAATAAAATATCTTACAGTCATAGGGTTTGGATCCAAGATTCGGACAATCAAGTTCTTAGCACCAGAAGAGGGCCAAGTAGGAAAACTGAATTCAGCAGATGAAATCTGAAAGAAGGGACAAAAATGCAACATTGAAACAGGAATCAAAGATAATGGTCAGGATGAAGCCTGAAAATATATTACAAAATTTTTACCTTTTTGTGCAACGTCGTGAGAGTAGAATCCTCGAAAGGCAAGTAACCAGCAAGTAGCACAAAGAGTATCACTCCACATGACCACAAGTCTGCCTTTGCCCCATCATAGTCTTGATCAATAAGAACCTTGGGACAAAGTAACAAGGAAGCTATCAAAAACATGGAGCAGCAACTGGCATAAAAAGCCAGATGACGAAGCATACCTCAGGAGCAGCATAGTTTGGAATTCCACATGCAGTGTGATGAAGGCCATTGTCCTGCCAAAACCAAGCAATTCTGATAAGCTGAGAATCTAGAAAGGTTAGTGTTACAGATCTTGTTAGATATTTGTTAATGTAATCAATGAAAAATCATTACTGAACTTCAGGCACACTCATTAGAATAAGACAAGTAACTAAATGATGCTTAAAAACAAAAAAAAAAAATCAGTGGCTACCTCGACTTGTTGGGACAAGGCACTGAATCCAAAATCAGAGACTTTCAGATTTCCTTGAGCATCAAGAAGCAAATTTTCTGGCTGCATTGAAAGAAGTAAAGAAGAGAAAATTTAGGCATCAATTAGCTGCCCTTAAAAGAAAACCACACTGCAAACTTGGGCCAAAGAGTTACCAAAAACGTTTCTTTGTACCTTCAAGTATCTGTGGTACACACCCCTGCTGTGGCAGTAATCAACTGCGTTGATAAGCTGCTGGAAGTATCTCCGTGCATCGTCTTCATTCATGCGCCCATCATTTTTCTTGACAAGTTCAAATTGGTAAAAAACCAAAATTAATACATTTTCACCTGTAATATACAGGAACTTCTAAGCTGAGCATGAGGCATTTAATGCATGATTCTTACACCAAAGGATATATCAGACACAAGCTGAGGGCCTTGGGGAGGAAGAGGGAACACTCACAATTTTTTCAAAAAGCTCTCCACCACTGATGAACTCTAGGACAATATACATCTTCGCCTTGCTCGCCAAAACCTGGATAACATATGCCAAATTATTTTGTTAGAAGTTAGCTTTCAACAGATTTTCTTCGATTCCAAGGAGCTGTTAATTCATGGCTAATCAAAGGAGAAATAGAGATACGTAGAGAAAAGTTGGAGGCATGAAAATACACCTCATAAAGCTGAACTACGTTTGGATGGTATATCAACTTCATAGTAGAAATATCTCTCTTAATCTGTAAAAGAAAGTAGGAAAGACCCACATCATACTTCCAGATTGAAGACAGAAAACTACATTTGACTTCCAGGAAATGTAAACGGGCATATCAGTTGACAAGAGAGGAAACATGTAAAAAAAAAAAAAAAGGATGCCGATTAGAAAAAAGCAATTACTTGATCAGCCATCTTATGGTTAAGAACCTTCTCTTTATCAAGGATCATGAGAGCCACGGGTTGTCCTGTCTCAGAATCTTGAGCAAACCTCACTTTTGCAAAAGCACATTCAACAATCGTTTTGCCAACCTCGTACTTTCCAACCCAACGCCTGATCTTTGGCTCACTCATCACACTCAGAGTTCACCTTCACCTCTTGATCTCCACAATCTGTTTCTTATTGAAAATGTAATATTGATGTTAGAATCTCCTCTAAATAATATACAGAATAGGAGAGAGAGTATTGATATGCTTAATTTTACAGAAACTAAATTCAAAAGTACAAAGCAAAAGAACAGCTGAAATCCACAAGGCGACGGATGACGACAAAAACAAGCAGCAAAACTCTTCCCTTGAATTTTAAAACCGTCCTTTTATTCATGTTACGCCCAAATCTCCAGAATCATATGACATTTGATTTGCATATATAAAGTTCATTCATGCATATGCGTCTGTGCGTGCACACATCCAAAATTCTACACTAACGTATGCAATGTGTATACAACAACCAAAAGCAAAAAATTCTGAATTCAGGGTGGGTCCTCTCATACACGTTATTACGAACAAGTGACCAAATTCTGCAATGATTCTTCGATCGAAGGAAAAGCACAACGAACCTTCGGGAAAATACACACACACACACACACACACCTGCTGCGAATTGTCCCGAGAAAACAGGAAGCAACTAGAGTTGAAATTGCATGCTGCCCTTCCCACAACACTAGAGTTGGCTAATCAAAAGAGGGAGGATTAATGTTCCGAGAGGTAATGTGAGAACTCCCAGCGACAAATGCAGAGAGCAGAGGAGTTCGAGCAATGTAATTGGAAACAGAGTCTTTCATAGTCAATAGCAGCTTGATCCGTGTCAATTACTTTCGGTCGATGCTTCTTCCGCCATACCCCATCGTGTGGCTCGCTTTCACTCTCCTTATTTCTCTTTTATCTTTTTTCTTATCCAAATTAAAAAAAATCTCAATACTCAAAAAAAAAAAAAAAAAAAAAACGACGTGTATCGATGAGGGAGCCTCGTTACACTTTTCTAGTTTTCTTTTTCATTTTGATTGGTTTGCTTTTTCCTAACTGTTGTAGAAACATCTATACTAGTATTTTTCAGCAGTTTTTGCTCAAAAATATTTTTTGGAAAGTTTTTAATGCATTGACTTTAATATTAGTTAACAAAACTTCAAAATTAATTATAGGTAAGATTTTAAAAAAATAAGGAAATTTTTTTACCTCATTCAAAAATAAATATATGATTCTCTTTTATTTTTTATTTGAATTTATATTTAATTTATCTTGAATTATTCTATAATACATTTAGTTAATAAAAATTGTCATTTTTTCTTGTATATGATATAATACAAAATTTTAAAAACAGACATATATTACTCAATAGATGAATAAAAAAATACGGATACAATATCCCACATCGTCTAAAAAAATTGGGCAATGGTTCAAAGACATACTATAAAAAAGACCAAAATTATTCTGAATACAAATGAATAGAAAGCTTGACTTATCAGGCATTTAAACTTTAAAAACTTTTTTATTTGGTTTATTCAGTTCTTTATTTTAAAGATTTTTAAATGGTTAAATATGAAAATATTTAAAACTTTAAAAAAGTTAAATATGAAAATATTTAAAACTTTTAAAAAGTTAAATATGATAAACATTATATCCCATATACACAATAATATTAAAAATTAAGATGATATAGTGTGAGTTAAAATATCTCGGGACGGGGTTATATAGCGAGACGGTTTTTATCGATATTTATATAAATTAAAAATATCATTAATTTGGTGTTACATGGGTAAAATATCATTTCACTATTTTGTTAACATTGTCGATATCAGAGAATAGACATATCAAATTAAATTGATTAAATTAATATTATGTAAAAACAAATTATATTACGGTATTATTTGGTTTATTTAACAATTATTATATAATTATAATATATTTAACCAAAAATACAACTTATAATTTAAATATTTTAATTATAAATAATTTTGCCCCGCGATACACCGCAAATCCTAATTTAGTTATTATTTATTACTAAAGGAACGTGTAAATTAGCCAATTATACCATAAACAGTGTCAAAGTTTCTCACCAATGTCATTTTCGACTATGTCTTTTCCGGCCTGCCACAAAACGAAGGTAAGAATACCATTATGCCCTTCTTCCATCGACTTCGAAAATTAAGGATTTTAATTTAAGAAAAAACAAAAAAAATATGACATTTTTTGGGAGGTGACATAAAATTACAAGTGCAGTTAATTGTTTGTTTCATTGGGTAATGCAACGATTCTGAGAAACAATGGATTGTTGTTCTAATTTTGAAGCCGTCTCTCTCTCCTCTCATTATTCTCTTCTCTGAAACCCGAAAGTTCATCGACTTTTCATCTTCTCTGAAAACCCCGTCGCAACTTTGTGTTTGCTGATAGCCGCCGTCGAATCGATTTAAGGAAGCGATTAAGAGGCAGTGAGAGATGAATTTCTTAATCCAGACACTACTACTAGGTAATCCCCCGGCTTTGCCTCTGCCTGCCGACACAGCCAAACCCCCCCGAGACTACTTCCGGGGTTCAAAATCATCCCGCTTGGTATGGAAGGAAACTATCTCCCCCTTTTTCCGTCGTGTTGTTCCTTTGTGTTGTTGTCTGCTCACTCTTTAACATACCTTTAATTCGTTTCAGTGGGGAGTCTGACTTAGATCTTGCCGTTAACGCCGGAACTGTTCATAGGTAAAGCAGTTGCCCAACAACTTAAACTCGTCTTTTTGTTATGCGTTATATGGCTTTTGACAGAAAACACTTTCTTATTCTACAGATCAACTGCTCCGATGGACAAGAGGCAAAAACCCAGGTAATGTCTACTTACTTGATTTGACTCTAAGGTTTTGGTAGACCAGAGTTTTGGGCCAACTTCGCTGTTATGTAACACATATTTTGTCCACCTTGCAGTGCTTCTGAGGCGGAGGACATTAATCAAGAGCAAAGGTTCTGGTCCACTCCTAAAGACTTATATGGACCAGATCCAACTTTCTTTGTTCTTGTCCACCCATCAAACCATCCTTATTGTTATCCTTCGTTGTTTCTTTTCACTCGCACAAGTCTGATGAAGTAGCAAGGACGAGGAATGTTGTTCCTCCATTGGTAGACAACCAAATCCAACAGCCAAGGTATATATGTCCACCATTTGTCATTTGTGGACATTCGTCTAACGGATCACATCCGGAAGGCCCATCTGAATCAAGAACCAACAAATCTTCTTGTTGCAGATCTCTTAACGAAACAGAAACAGGTCCTTCTACTATGGTTTCTCATATGGTGGACCAGATCAGAATGCCCAGGTACATGTCCATCAGTTATATGTCTATCAACTCGTGATCGTTAGTTTGGTTTGTTGATGAAATCTTACCAACATCTCCACATTGCAGGTCGGCTGAGGTCGCTGACATTGCTAATGTGTTGTCGTCGGTAGACAACACCGACATACCAAGGTAACTTTCCTTCTTATATGGACAACTGTTCAAATGTCTTTTCCCTTTAGTTTGTGTCTTGTCTATATCGTGTTGTAGTCATTGTGGGCAGCATAACAACTTCTCTTCATCACAGGCTGGTTGACGATGAGGCTGTTGTGTCCTCTCGGCTATGTTATTCTCTTGCGCCGATGGAGTTTCCAAGAACAAATCCAATTCGGAAAACACCTTTTTCAAAAACAAAAAACCCAATTCGGCAAACACTACCGGTGGCGGAGGTTGTGGGGGCGGCGGTTGCGGTGGTTGTGGTGGAGGTTTAGAGATTTCATTCGTCTTCGTTGGGAAAAAAAAACAGAACATTGGACCATTTTACTTTCGTATTATCGTTATGTATATATCGCTTTATTTTAGTACTGTGTAAGCATATATTGTGTTGTTCTTGTATATAAAAAGAAATACTATTTCTTTCCAATTCCATCTTCAGTTAAACTGTTAATTTGTTGGACAAGGCACTATAGAATGTTAGTTTGATGAACAGATGATTAATAATTCAGAATAAACATCTAATGAAAAACCCCAAACAAGAATTATACTAAATTTTTTTTTTTCTTTAGTCATTTTCATTCTGAACCAGAGTAAACATATCCAAATCCCATATCGAAACCTTTAATCTTCGAAGAGATGCATAATTCTAAGAAAGCATTGACTAGGTCTCATGGCCCCTAATCAACACCAACAGCACAACCAAGGTTCATGTCTTCATGAGATAAACTAAAGGGGTGTTATTCAACCTTGTATTTTAATGGAGTTTGGTGTATTTCAAAATCCAGAGTTATTCAATTAGGTATTTTTAAAAAATACAATAAAATCTGCTGTTATTGGATTGAATATTTGTTTGATGATTTTAAAGCACTTGTAAAATCATTGTTATTCTATTTCCAATAGATTTTGTTTCACTTCAGATTTTATTTTACATCCAAAACATGAACAAACACAATCCTAACAATTTTTTAAGTATTTCATCTCTCTCATACTTTTTATGAGTATATCTCTCCCAATAAAATCGATAACATTGGTGATTTCGTCGTCGTCGTCTTCGTCTTCATCATTGTCATCGTCGTCGGCTCGTCATCATTGTCGTCGTCGTCGGCTCGTCATCATCGTTGTCGTCGTCGTCTCTTCATCGTCGTCGTCTCGTCATCGTCGTTATATTGATTAAGAGACTTTCTCAGGTTTATCTCTTTCTTGTTTCATCAGTTTGTTTCTTCATGTTTTTTTTAAAAAAATTACCAATGGACAGATTACGCGAGATAGAGGAACGCTAAAGGAGCTGCTGCCTGCTGAATTTGATTGGATAAACTAGAAGAAAATTGGCTACCAAGTGCTTGTGTAAAGGAGATTGAAAAGCTCTGCTCGGCGTTCCTTTGGTCGGGACCTGACCTTAATCCTCGAAAAGCAAAGATATGTTGGTCTGACGTTTGTAAACCAAAGGAGGAAGGGTGGCTGGGTGTACAATCGATTCATGAGGTTAATAAAGTGAGCTGCTTCAAGCTCATATGGCGTGTTGTGTCGAAGAAGAACTCATTGTGGGTAAGCTGGATTCAAAGACAACTCATTCGCAATGGCTCGTTTTGGTCAATAAAGGAAACCACAACTACGGGACTGGAGAAAGTGAGACGCAGGGGACCTAGTGCAAAAGATGATGTGGCAAAGTGGAGGAACAAAAATGGTAAATACAGACCATCATTCTCGTCGAAGGAAACTTGGCAGCTAATCCGGCAAGTGGGGCAAGTGAAACAGTGGCATAAAACAATCTGGTTCCATGGAGCTACACCAAAGTTTTCTTTCATCCTTTGGCTTGCTGCTCATAACAGTTTATCCACGGGAGATAGAATGGCACACTGGAACGGGGGTGTGACTCCATCTTGTGTGTTTTGTCAAGCTCCACTAGAATCTCTATCACATCTGTTCTTTGACTGCTTTTCAAATCCACTAATGATATTCAAATCCACGTTCAATTCATTTACAAAATCATTGGACTCCTAAATCTACTAATACTTTAAATCCATTAAAAACCTTCATTGAATAATACCCTTTAAAACAGGAGCTACCATCAAAGATTCTTCATGGATCCGAAACCGTACTGGATCAATTGATTGCCAAAAAAGAGACGATCCTATAGATTATCTGGTGAGACAAGAAGAAAGGCGCTCACGGGAAAAGGTTTTTTCAGGCGTTGATGGCATCTGATTCTTTAGACCTTATCATCTTCGCTTGTAGTTTCTGCATAAAAGCTGGATTGGCTTGGAGTCTCTGTTTTACATATGATGTTCTTATGTCCTCAGCAATCTTGTTTGCTTTCGCAGATTCCTCTATCAAACCGTAAAGAGTTCTCAAGCAGTCTTTCCTGTTTTCCTCTCGGTGTTCAAACCTGTGACAGGACACAAAAACATTTCATAATTCAACAACATTCTTGTCTCGTGAAAAAAAAGCTTAAGATTTATAGTTATATACCTCTCACTGGTGATTGTAAGCTCGTCTTTCCCCGAATGGTATCATTTCCCCACAAGTTCCCTTAGCCTTCGAGCCTGATTGTTGATGCCCAAATCAGTTACGATTAGAGTATTTTAGTTCGGTAAAAAGGAGGTCGAAGTTCTCTTCTATTCAATCGGTGCCGAGGCACAAAAGACGGGTTACAACACAACCTAGACGAGTTACAAGAATAGACGAGAATAAAGGACGAGCTGCTAGCTCGTCGACTCTTGCTGGACGGGTTGAAACCTTGTACTTGCTAGACGAATTCTCTTGCCTTTTCCGCGATCCTCGCTTTGAAGGCCGTACGCCTACCCTTTATAGGGAATCATGTCAGTTCGTCCCTCCAAAAAGACCAAAATACCCCTCCTCCTTAGGAGAGTTATTGTGGACTTTTCCCTGGGCCGGGCTTCTTGTTAGGGTGAGGATCTACCCCTAACAGTAGTCCCCCCCCTCTCGTCTCTAGTTTGTAGTCTTTAGGCGAAGGACTGTTTGTGGGACCGTCGGACTATGGACGAGATTAGAGGAAGTGAAAGGTCGCGCGTGAGTTCTTTCCTTTTTCGAGGTCTTAGGTCAAATCACGTTGTACGGTTGTGGTGCGCGTGAGTTCCGGAAGTCGTACCGTCGTTCGAACGCATGCTGTAATGATTGCGCCTCTAGAATCTTCCGCCTCTTCCTATAAATATTGCCTTCTTCTCTTTATTTCTCCTACCTTGTCTACGAGTCATCTTCTGCTCTCGATTCTTCTGGTATCCCTCCTCTTCTTCTTTTAAGTCATCTATTTTCGCTTTTTTGTTTTTGTTTATTCATCTTTGATGGCGTCCCCCGGATCCATCTCTTCCGACTCTGCCGAAAGTCATCTTCGTCGAGCGACCTCGTCGGATTCTGAAGGCGGCGACAGACCGTACCGCGATACTCAGAGATCATTACCGAGTCCTCGATCTGACTCATCCTCTGATTCTTCTCTTATTGTCGAGCTCCAGCGTCGGGCTTTTTCTGGCGCAGCGACGACGAGTTCGTCTCAACTCCCTTGCAAGATCCCCTCCTTAATCGACGAGGATTTGGACGAGTCTTGCATTCCCGAGGATCTGGACGAGTCTTGCATTCCCGAGGATTGCATAGTTATTCGGGGATCGTTGCCGATTATCCCACACGTCGCTGGGGCTAGGAGGCATATTTTATCGTTTGTTCCCCAGACGTCCCTTAAGCTTGATTCGGCTATAGATGCATTGAAGCTTGGCGGACTTTCTTCTCCTCTCCACCCTGTCATTATTCCGTCTCCGAGTCAGCGCCCTTGGGATGTCCTAGATGGTTATATATGTCTCTCAAAGAAACTGTTTTCTGAGTGCACGATCAAATTTCCTCTTCCTGTTTTCCTTATGTCGTACTTCGCCAACCGTAAAATGGCGATATCTCAATTCGCGATGGCGACCTTTCGGAACGCAGTTGGCATTTCTATTTTAGCCGATTCGGTGGGAATCGCACTTTCAGTCGAACATTTTGAGGAACTCACCCGGTTTATTGCTATAAATCAGAATAAAACTCTTGGGACCTACTATGTTGGTTCAAGGAGGCCAGTGCTCGTCGAGGGGACAAAGGGAAAAACCTACAACTGGATCGGGTCATACTTCTATGTGCGAGTGGTTCGGGGGATCCTCGAAGATCCTTCAATTCCCTTATACTCTGGGTGGAATCTTTCACCCGGTAGCCGACTTGCTTTGTAACTTCTTGTGCTTCTTTCTTTTACTTTCATGACTAACTCCCTCTCGCTATTTTGTAGTTTCTGTGCCGAGGTGTCTACTCCCTTACCCTGCTGCTTTCGCTGCTGAGGTTGATAAGATCAAGTCAACAGGTCCTTACGTTTGGCCGGGTACGACTCGATCGAAGAGGAAGACAGCTGTGAGAAACACCTCATCGTCAAGGACGAAAAATTCAAAGTCGACGAGTAAGTGTCTGAACGAGTTACGGGTGATAGAGTTTGATGTGACCTGAGGACGCGGTCACGGCACGGACGCGGTACGGTTGCGGCTTGAGCTCTCGGCCAAGTTTCGAACGGTAGAACTTTCCTCGGCACAGATTCTGGGCTTCGGATCTAGGGAAGAAACGAACGAGGGAAACATAGTTTGACTGGATTCAAACAAGCCGTTTAGGAGATACGTCTAGAAGCCACGAACGGATCGATCGGATAGTACGGGTGCGGAACGAACAAACGAATGGTTGCGGTGGAACCGTTGGTGGGGGCGAGTTGAGATGATTTAGTACAGAACTCGAGAACTTATGGCAGAGGACTCGAGGTTGCGAAGGGGAAAGATGGGAAGCAAAGTGAGGGGAAATTACGAGTGGATCGAGAGACGACACAAGAGGTTTGGCTCTCCTCTTGATACGGTCTCTAACAAGGTCGAACCCGATTCGAGGCTTGTTAGGATTTTCTCTAGGTTCAATCCCGGATTGAAGAAAGAGAAGAGTGAGACAAGTTTCAAGAATCTCTCTTGAAGAAAAGTTTTATTTTTATACAAGTCTAAGGAGGAACAAGGGCTTAAGGAGGGTTTAAATAGCTAGGTCTAGATAGGAGCTTAAGGACACGCGGATTCATCTTGATCCGCATATCGTCCTTTTGACGTGTCCCTTTTACAAAGAGAACACATCGCCACCTTTTGACTAACACGCTTAGCCACAAACACTCTCCAACGTTCACAAACATAAGGATCAAAAGAGAATATTCTCAAGTTGAAAATTAAACCAAAAATAAGAGGGAAAGAGAGATAACCGCCTTGGCCTTGCGCGTGAAGCAACTTAGCCTTTAGGCGTTTTGCATTTAGCTCCATGCCTCGTTAAAACCTTCTCCGGTAAACGCATTGGGACAAACCCGGAGTGAGGAAAAAGAGTACACTTCCTAGCTAAACGACTTAACCATCTTCACTCTTGGGTAAGAGTGAAGACTAAGCGGACTGAGCCTTCGGAGTCTTCATGGGGTGGCTGGCGTTTGAAGAATGTTCGGACAAATAGGTTGAGCCGCTGCTTCGCCGCCTTTTCTAAGCTCTTGGAACGTGTGGTGGCTCCGGGAAGGATTGTTGGAGCCTTGGCCGCGTCTGAAGAGGTTGCCCTGGTCGCGTCCGATGCGTCTTGGTCAGGCGTCTCGGTCGCGTCCGGCGTGTCTTGGTCTTCTTGGCCGAGGTCGCGTCCTGTGATCACATCAGAGTTCCCCTTTCTCTTTTTTTTTTTTTTTGTTTTTTAAGACGTTGAAGTTATTCGGCAGTAATAGGACGTCTTAATTTGGAAATTCCAGACATGTCCTCTCGGCTTTGCTGACCTACTGGGACGTCGTCAACTCCGCTTTCCACTCCTCCTACTACGTTGGTCGTCCTTGTGATCCGTTTTAACGTTCATCATTCTACAGCTGATTGCGAGGATCAACCGGGCGGTTTCCCGATATGAGCGCGACATTCACGATTTAGAAGCCGCTGCTGCCAAACGTCCTGATCCATCCGCTGAGAAGGTCAAGTGGCTCACGGATCAACTAGCGACGGCCACGGGCTCGAACAGAAAGCTGAAAGAGCAGAATGAGAAGTTCGAACGTGGGTATAGCGGGTTGATGGCCGAGAAAGGCAATCTTCTTTCCAAGCTGAAACTTGCGGAAGATGCGCGTGACGAGCTGAATGCGAAGTTGGAGTCCGAGACGAGGAGGCTGCAAGATTGTCGAGAGGATTATGGGCATTATGTTAAAGTTTGTGCTTACCGCCATCTCGTTGGTCGTGCTCAGAGGTTGTTGTCGAAGCACAAGAGATATGCCGACGCCTTCGAAGCTGCCCGTCCGAAGTTTCTAGAATCAGGCCATCGGGGATGTACGTATGCTGGAAATACTCGTTGCAGATGGTCAGATTTCCCTCTTGACTGACAGAGTTATTGAAAGGGCCGAGGCTGTTGCTGTCCAGCTTAGACAGGAGGTTGAAAAAATCGATGTTCCTGACATTGTGGCGCGTGACTTTGATATGTCCTCGCACTTCGAGCCGCCCCTCCCAACACTAGAATGAAGCAGGTCGCCTGATTTTGAGGAGACTCGTCATGAGTGCGAGGAAGGGGAATCCAGCAACGAGGAAGAAGGTACTGATGATGAGGAGGATGCCTTAGTGGCAAAAAACGTGGGTACTGAGCAAGTGGAGATGCAAGGTCACGATGTCACCGGTCAGGAGGGGGAGCAAAACGTGCTGGTCGACGATTCTGTTGAGGTTGAGGATGGGCAGGTCGTCGTTCAGGGAGGACAACAGGATGATCAGCCTTTTCAACAGGATGAGCAAATTTCTGCCCAAGGACGAGCCAAAAGCTCTCCTGTTGTCGGGTTAATTTGAGAAGTTCCTAAATTATCTCTGTTGCCGTGTTCGGGAGGTCGGCTCTCCCTGTTCTTATCCTACTGCCGTGTTCGGAGGTCGGCTCTCCCTTTGTTGTTTCGACTCTTTTTTTTGTTATTTTCGGGGTTGGTGCCCTATTAACTTTCGATACTTATTTGCATTGGACTTCGTTGACATTAATTGGTTGCCCTTCCCCTTTTTTTTTGGAAACTGTGCCTTTTGGATTGTATAAATGATCTTCTCTGTCCACTCCGATGCTAGTAGCGACAAGGTCGGCGCGGTTGCAAAGAGCGCGGGAACGACTTGCCATGAGGTCTGACGAGGTGATTTGTTGGAAACTTGATTATTATCACGCACGCATTCAACGGCTGAGGGCCTACATCGTTGCCATCCGTCGTTCGTTCAAGCGTTATTTCCTCTTCTACCGTACTGACGGGCTGGTAGAGTGCCTCAAGATTTTGATTGACGAAGGGCTCTATGTCCCGCGGTGGAGATGGGGCCAATTGCTGGACGAACGCTCTCGTCGTGAGGCGTTGTTCGCAGAGGTGGTAATACCCGACCTTGAGCCGGGCGACATGGAGGTTATCGGTCGAAGGTCGTTCAATGGTCATGCAGATATTGATGCTTGCCGAGTTTGTATCGACGTGCTATGTCGTTATATTACGCAACTGGAGAGTACGAGGCACTACTTCTGTGAAAGTAACCGTGCGGAAGAAATCTGCGCGTACCTCGAGGAGATGGTTGCAGGAGGCGCGAACGTTCCGATGACGACCTAGGGATTGAATGATTAGGTTGTATGGTGTTCGTCGAAAACAGCTTTATTGAATGTTGTTGTTTTTTTTTATGTGCCGTAATGGGGTTGACACTGGTATCAGACTATTGTTGCTGTCTTTAATAAAGTTTCATTTTTTTTTTATTACTTTATAGTACCTTTGTATGATCTACTATGATTCATGATGGGCGACCTGTTCTTTTGTGCGAGTTGAGACTCGGCTTTCTTTTTTTATATATATAATTAGGTGCGACTCGTAATAGTCAGCTTATCCGTTTGTGCGAGTTACGACTCGGCTTTGTATAACCAGGGGCAATACGTAATAGTCGGTTTATCCTTTTGTACGAGTTGCGACTCGGCTTAAACAATACGTCGGAACGTTGAGTCATTACCGGGCCAGGATAATGATAAATAGTTTGTGAGTAGGGACGACTCATTCTTATGAGAAAAGAAAATTTATATTATTGGCAGCTGTGTCCCGTAAGACGGGACTGCCTACGTACCCCCTGATCAGGAGGGATCAAGCCGCTTATAGTTCACATTACATGGTTGTTCAAACTATAGAAAAAACGAGCTGAACATAGCCGAGCTCGGTTTTTTTTTTTTTTTTTTAGTAGTAGTAGCGCTTTAGATGCATCGAATTCCAAGACCTTGGCACTGGTTCGCAGCTCATTGTCAAAAGCTCGTACACGCCGGGATGGACGACCTTGGATACTTGGTATGGGCCTTCCCAATTGGCTCCCATTTTTCCGGCGTTTGGCTCAGCAGTATTTTCCCTGACCTTACGGAGGACGAGATCTCCCTCGTCGAAATGCCGATTGTAGACTTTCTTGTTGTAGTATTTTGCTGCGGCAAGCTGATAGTTCTGGATTTGCAGAAGTGCCTTATCTCGTTCCTCTTCCAACTCGTCGAGTCTATCCATAAGCATCTAATTGTTGAGCGCGGTGTCTTGGACGAGCATTGTTCGTCGGAGACTCGTACTGCTGACTTTAGCGGGCGCCATTGCCTCCATTCTGTAGGCTAGGGAAAACGGGGTTTGGTTGGTTGACGTCCTCGGGGTTGTTCGGTAGGACCAGAGCACTCCGTCGAGTTCGTCGGCCCAAGCACCCTTCTTGGCATCCAGCCTTTTCTTTAACCCGTCGAGTATAGTCTTATTCGTTGCCTCGGCCTGTCCGTTTCCTTGTGGATACCTCGGCATTTATTTTTTCAACTTGATTCGCCATCTTGCGCAGAAACTCTCGAATTGCAGGGAGATAAACTGCGACCCATTATCGGTAATTATTTCGTATGGGAGGCCGTGGCGACAAATTATATATTTCTAAACGAAGAGCTAGACATCCCTAGCTTTGATGTTGGCGTAAGACTCGGCTTCGACCCATTTGGTGAAATAATCGGTGAGGACGAGTATATATCGTTTTTGTCTGGAAGTCGACAATGAGCCGATGATGTCCATTGCCCAACGCATAAAAGGGTAAGGTGCTACGCGAGCTCGCAAGAGCTCGGTTGGCTGATGAATAATGGGGGCATGTCGCTGGCATTTTTCGCATTTAGCGACGACAATCGGATATCATTGTTGGCCAGTAATGACCATGCTTTTTGATTCGTAGTGCCAGGGCCCGGCCGCCCGAGTGGTTGCCTCCAGCTCCTTCGTGAGTCTCCATCATGACTTGCTCTATGTCGTCGCCGTGTATGCATAGCAAAAGGGTTCCTGACGCCGTCCACCAAAGTAGATGGTCTTTCATCAGGGTTTAGTGGGCAGATTTCGCCTTCAGTCGTCGTTTGGTCCATTTGTCCGTTGGTACATCCCCTTCGGCGAGGTATGCGTGGATTTTAACTCGCCAATCTGTCTTGTCGTTTTCTAAGGGAGGTTCGCATTGTCGGCGCGACGTCATCGTTCGATAGGTGGTTCAGATTCCATTCGGCTGGTTAAGAGCGAGGCATGTTTCGGCATGCGTTTTTCCTATGCTTGGCGTATCGATGCTTTCGACCGGGATGATTCGTCGAAGATCCGGATCTGATGTTGAGGCGAGTGCTGCTAAAGCATCGGCTGGGGCGATATCTCCTCTAGGGATTTTGATGAGCTCGAACTCGTCAAAATGTTTGGACAAGATCCTGACGACGTCAAGGTAGGCAGCCATAGGTTCGCTCTTGGTATCGTACTCACCGCTGGACTGGTTGGCGACGAGTTGAGAATCGCAGAAAGTTTGAATCCGCTTGATTTGCATTCCATTGGCAAGTCTGAGCCCAGCGATCAGTGCCTCGTACTCGGCGACGTTGTTAGTTGCCTGAAATTGGAGATGGAAAGATTGTCCCAAAATTTCTCTGGTTGGGGAAGTTAGTCAAATTTCTAACCCGGACCCGAGATGGGAGGATGCTCCGTCCACGTGTAGGGTCCATCGGTCATCCGACGGATTGGTGGGTGTTGGCTCGGCTTCTCCCAATGGTAATTCGATTAGAAAGTCGGCTAATACTTGAGACTTAGCGGCTGGACGAGTCAAATACTCGATATCATACTCGTTGAGTTCGATTGCCCACTTTGTTAATCGACCGGACTGGTTCGGACTGTGCAGTATAGATCGTAATGGCTGATTAGACAAGACGGCGATGGTGTGCAATTGAAAATAAGGTCGGAGCTTTCTTGCGGATGTGACGACTGTTGGGTAACGGGTTTCTGCGTCATCAAGGGACTTGCTTACGTAAAAGATGGGTCGTTGCTCTCCTCGATCGTCTTTAACGAGTACACCGCTGACTGCTGATTCGGAGACTGCGATATAAAGAAACAGGATTTCGCCGAGCTCTGGCTTTGCTAAGATCGGGGGGGGGGGTCGATAAATAACTCTTCAACTCCTTGAACGCGCTGTGACAGGCTTCGGTCCATTTGAACTTCCCTTTGGTTTTTAGGAGCTGGTAGAATGTAGGTGTTTGTCGGTTGATCTGGATATAAAACGATTCAAAGCGGCAATTCGTCCAGTTAATCGATGTACTTCCCTGGCATTTTTTGGCAATGGTAAGTTGATGATCGCTTTGATTTGCTTTGGGTTTGCCTCGATGCCTCGCCTAGATACTAGGTATCCGAGGAACTCTCCGGACTTGACTCCGAACGTGCATTTGGCCGAGTTCAGCTTCATTCCATATTTGTTCAAGGTATCAAAGCATTGTCACAGATGGGTAATGTGATCCTTCGCATGCTGTGATTTGACGAGCATGTTGTCTATATAAACTTCCATAGTCTGGCCGAGTCCTCAGCGAACAACTTATTGACTAGTCGCTTATACGTCGCTCCTTCATTTTTTAGTCCGAAGGGCATGACCTTATAACAATAGGTCCCCCTATCTGTGATGAACGATGTTTTTTCTTGGTCGTCCTTGTGCATTAGAATCTGATTGTACCCGGAGAAGGCGTCCATAAAGGTTAACAGCTTGTTTGCCTGCAGTTGCTTCGACGAGTTGATCGATCCTTGGTAGTGGGAAACTATCCTTTGGGCAGGCTTTGTTCAGGTCGGTTAAGTCTATACAAACTCGCCATTTACCGTTTTTCTTTTTGACGACTACCGGGTTAGCTAGATACTCGGGATACTTTACTTCCATGATTGACCCGGCACCGAGGAGCTTTTCAACTTTGTCATTTACTGCTTGTGATCGTTCAGGACCTAACTTGCGTCGCTTTTGTTTGACCGGCTTATGTGTTGGGTCGGCATTGAGTTCGTGAGTTTTGACGCTTGGATCAATCCCTTTCTTATCGGTCACCCCCCATGCAAACGTCGAGATGTTGGTTTTGAGGAAAAGTATTAACTCGTTGCGCATAGCTGAAGTTATGTCCGTGCCGATATTCATGCATCGTTTTTTATCATTCTCATCAAGATTTACTTCCTCTACTGCGGCAACGCCCTGCTGGACAGGGGTCGGCTTTCCGTCTGTTGGCGACGTGTTGTCGTTGCCGACCCGTTGCTTTGATTGCTATAACTTCTTTCCGGTACGAATCTTATGCTCGATCAAGAAGCAGGCCCTTGCGCTTTGCTGGTTACCACACAGCGTGTATACTCCTTTTGAGGTCGGGAATTTGACGACGGAACTGCTTTCATCTTGTGGAGCCATGGGGTGCCAAGGATAACGTTATAAATCGTTGGTTTGTCAATAACTGCGAACCTGAAGTATCTAGCTATTTCCCCCACGAAAATTGGCAGAGTGATAGTGCCGACTGACATAAGATGATCTCCATCAAAGCCGGTTAGAGAGTGGCATTCTGGCATGATGTCACTTTCGCCGACCTCCATCTTTGCCAGGACGTCTCTGAAAATGACATTGACTGAGCTTCTAGTGTCGACCAGTATTCTTGTTACTTCGTTTTCGCTGATTAGGAGCTCGACGACCAGTGGATCGTTGTGCGGCAAATCCAAACCCTCAAGGTCGCTGCTGTCGAAAGAAATTGGCATGCTGTCAGAGTCGATCTTTGCTGCCCAGGATTTCTTCATTTCGGCTTTCTTGGTGTAATCCCTGATCGATCTGACCGAATCATTGCATCCAGCTAGTCCGCCAATTATCATGTTTATTCGTCTTATCGTCGGAGGGCGTTGATCAGGCTTGCGATCTGTGTGTGGTCGCTTTTCATGACTATTATCATTTTGATCCTCCATCTCGTCTTCACTTTGGTCGGCGAGTATCTTGGAGTCCTTGACGAATTTGCGAGCGATGTTTTCGGTGCGTTTGGTGTCGTTTTGTCCAGGTCGGACTGTCTTGCTTCTGTCAGGCTCGACGTCTATTGTTCCTTTCTTGTACCGTTCCATCAAGACCTTCTGGAGGTAATGACATTCTTCGGTTGTATCGGTGGTGCTCTAGTGGTAGTCGCAATACGGAGTCGCGCTACTCTCACCTCTTTCCTTTTCGGATGTACTTGTTTTCGCCGATCGCAAAGGTTTGACGAGTTCGGTCTTGGTTTCTGGTGAAATGTTGCCGCGGTTCAACATGTTCGACCTTTAGAGCTACGGCTGCAGACTGTTTGGTTATAACACTTGTTTCCGCGGAATGCTTCTTTGCGTTAACAACTTTCTCTTCTTCGAGCTCGATGTGTTTTGCAGCTCGGAGTAGCGCATCGGCTATAGTTTCCACGTGTGTTAAAGACAACTCTTCTTTGAACCGAGAGTCATACCAAAGCGCGTTTCTGAGTGCAACGATAGCAGCAGCGTCCGGAATTGAGACGTTGACGACAACTTGTTTAAACCGTCCAATGAAGGACCAAAGCGATTCGTCTCGATGCTGAGTTAAAGCGTACAAGTCGGCGTGGGAATTCTTATTCTCCATCAGAACCGAGAATTGCTTCAAGAACTCGGTTATCAGCTCTTTGATATTGTCGATTGATCCAGACGGAAGTCGCGAGAACCAGCTCAAAGCGGTTCCGTTAGGTGCTCGGCAAATACTTGACAGGCCCTAGCGTCGTATTCTGCCGAGCTGAACTGTAATGGGCCGAGGGCCACGCCGAAGGTGAGCAGAAAATCTCGTGGATCGACCGTTCTGTCATAGTAACCTAACCTTGGTTTGACCGCTTGCTTTACTGCTGTTGAAGCGAGTCTCCGAGAGAATGGAGGTCGTTGCGTTGCTTCGAGCATGAGTTCGACCTCAGGTGCCTTGCTCGTTGCTTTATGGAATATTGTTTCCATTTCTTTCATCTTTTCCCTAATCTCTCTTAGTTCGGCGTCGTTTGTCCGACCTGCTACTTCGCCGCTTTGTTCGTTAATGCGTGTGAGGCAGGGTTACACTCCAGTCCACTGGTTTGCGTACGCGATCCTGGCGTTACTCTTGCCGAGAGAAAATTCATCGGGTTGTGCCAGACGTTGTGAAGATGGTTGATCTCATCTTGGGAATTGACCTGGGCTACGGTGAGCGCGTCCAACCGGTCGTTGGTTTCCATCTTCTTGTTGGTAGAGACGTGTTAAGATTCCGCGGAACAGCTCGTCGATGCTGGAGACGGGCTGACTATTGAGCAAAGTGAGTTGCGTAGGAACCTGCGTTGGTTCTGTGGTCGTCGGGGTCGTTAAGTTGGTTGCTATGATGAATGTCTCCGGGCTTTCTACTGTTACGACCTTCCTTGGAGCGTCCGGTGTTGGGAGGACTGTTTGCTCCGCTTGATCCATTGCTGGAGTAGTCGTTCCCCCTGACGAACCAGCTTCCTTGTTTCCTTCTTTGTCGGCTGTTGTCATCTTGTCTAGTCGTCGTAAGTCCGTTCTTCAATTTTTGTCAGAGAAATTTGTCTTGGCTCCCCCTACCTGGCGCGCCAAATTGTTGATGCCCAAATCAGTTACAATTAGAGTGTTTTAGTTTGGTAAAAAGGAGGTCGAAGTTCCCTTCTATTCAATCGGTGCCGAGGCACAAAAGACGGGTTACAACACAACCTAGACGAGTTACAAGAATGGACGAGAATAAAGGACGAGCTGCTAGCTCGTCGACTCTTGCTGGATGGGTTGAAACCTTGTACTTGCTAGACGAATTCTCTTGCCTTTTCTGCGATCCCCGCTTCGAAGGCCGTACGCCTACCCTTTATAGGGAATCTTGTCGGTTCGTCCCTCCAAAAAGACCAAAATACCCCTCCTCCTTAGGAGAGTTATTGTGGGCTTTTCTCTGGACCGGGATTCTTGTTAGGGTGAGGATCTACCCCTAACACTGATGCTTTGAGAGCCCGAGCTCTTTCACTGTAACAGACATTTTAACTTTCCTGTTCTTTGGATGCCACGCACCGCCTCCAGGAGCAAAAACTATCCTCGATTGCCACCTGAGGATTGGGCCTTTACCGGGGGGATCATCCAAGTCGGTATTCCTATCGGAAGCATCCGTTTCACTAAATTGGGGAGGACCCTCAGCTTCCATTTGATCTCCATACTGAACTACCATCTCATCTTCGAATTCCTTAAAAAGCTCATAAGCTGCTTCGGGCTCAAGCTCACCTCTTTCACACATATCCCCGAGCTCATTAAACTTTGTTTCAACTTTTTTCTTCAAGTCATCTTAATGAAAAAAAAAACAATTAGAGGATGTCCCTAATATTCATATATACGCATAACAAGAACAAAACCAATCTGTTTGCTAAACGACTCTACTGATACGACAAGCAACAAATCTAGCATTGTACCTTCAATCTGCCTTTTATTCCAAGATCTGAAAACCTGAATGGAACTATTCCCAACAATCGAAGTTTCAACGTCGTCAAAATATGGGATATATTTTTAATAAAAAATATATATATATATATATATATATACATTTTTTTAAACATTTAACAAATAAATTTTGAAGTTGAGTACTATTTACAACCATGCCATTAGCATTAATTATTAATTTATTTTTATTTAATTAATTAATATTAAGTTTTGATTTTGAAAAAAAGATTTTCTATCCTAATAAAATTTCCAAAACAATCGGAATCACTCCCTTTAACATTAATTATTAAGTTTATAATTAATTTAATTAATATAAAGTTTCCAATTAATAAACGATATTGATTTTAAAACCGGACCGGAAGGTGAACCGGAATTCTTTTGGGTTACTGGATCAATTAGTCGGACTGGTTGAACCACGGGTCTATTAGTTTATTGTTTGTTTACATTTTATGAATATAACATATACTTTTCTATAAATATATGAACAAAACATACATAGTTAAGTATTTGTGATCGATATAACATTCCTACTTTTAGTACACGTAGGAATTCTATACTACTAACAAAATACTTTCTAATTTCTATACTAACTTAAATATTTATATTTGTAAGGTTGTACATTTAAAAAGTATAAATTAAACATTAGTTACATATATAGTTATTACCACGGGTAAATATCTAGTATATATATATGGGATATAGTATTGTTGTTAGAAAGTTAGGCACTTATTATCTCTTGACCAAAAAAAAAGAAAAAAAATTAGGCACATATTAAATCAAACAGTTTTATATCTTTTGGTAAAAAAGATGATAGTATGGTTACTTTGGCAGTTATATATATTGTTGACAAAAAAAAAGACAACCCTTTTTTATATAATTTTTTTGCATCCATACTATTATTTGTAAAGTCGTTTAATCAATAAACCTTTGTTTTGTAAGAAATTACAAGGGTATATCATTGGATTTATTAATAAATAATTGATTTAATTAAAAGGTAATGACAAAATTTCACATTCCCTAAACGGATAAACACGCGGATCCTATTGACCAGTTTTCTTATTTTGAATCTTTAAATTTAATCCTGACCGTTCAAGTAAACTACATCTTAACCGTTATTTTCAAATCTAATCGTTTACCTATATCATTGGGCCGGGCCATGCGGCCCATATTCACAAACTAGAAAATTAAAACGGATAAATAACATCTACCACTACCTATATTTTAATAATAAGATTTCAAACAAATATGAGGGAAAATACCCGAAAAATACGCCATCTATTTTTTCTGGAAGTTTAATACCTGTAGTTATTAAATTGGAAGATTAATACTTGGTTTAATTTTCATTGTCCTTAAAAATTATGGTTTAATTTCTGAAGGAAGATCGATGCTTACGCCTTAACGCCTGTTAAATCTAATAACGGAATCGTAAACCATGGTTAAAAGATTAACCCACGTGCTTAATAAGAGGCAACTAAAGGACATTGTTGCCCTCTTCTTCTTCCCCAAATCAATTTCACAAGTCTAAGAACCCTAGAAGCTTAAAAAATCACAAAATCAAATTTGGTTTGAAAGAATAGTGAGCCAAGGTTCAGGGTCTGATGCGAATTCGAGCAAGAGCTGGGGTCCTCTTTGTAGCACGTGTGGTAGAGTTACGATTGTTGCAAAGTCATGGACCAATGACAATCCGGGTAGAAGATTCTATAAATGTGTTGTTCATGGATTCTTTAGGTGGGCAGATGAACACTCACCATATGGGTGGCAGAAGGCGAGCCTACTAGAGGCTAGAGATGAGATCAAGCAGCTGAAAGAAACTCTTAGGGCAATGAATGAAGAAAGGGTGAGTGGTTCGACAGAGGATGAAGAGAAGAAGAAGCTTGAAAATTCAGTAATGGCAGCTATTGAGAGGGAAAACATGCTTCGACAGTTCATCTTGCTGTCTTGGGTCGGTTTCATTGTTGTAATTGGGATGATTCTTGCAATGGGGAAGTAGGTTATGTTGGGAAGGTTTCGTTGTTGTTGTTTTCAGTTTACATTTGTGTGTTTGTAACTCTAATCTTATCAATGAAATCCAAAAAAAATCAAATCCAAAAACTTGTAATGTCATTCATTGCCGTTAGTTTGAACGAAAGCAGGATCCTAGCACCAAAAAAAAAAACAGGATCCTACGAAAACAAAGACAACATCCAACCTGAAATCATCCTACAAGTGAGTTTAAAACATAGATAGATTAATCTGACTTTTTCTCAGGCCGCCAAACATCAAACACCTTATCAGACCAAGGAGACATAAAAAAGACCGGCAGTTTTGGAGCATCGTCGTCCTTGCCACCCTTGCCACGACCTTTGCCTTTCGCCTTGCCACAACCATTTCCACGTCCTGGAGGACGACCACGTGCACGTCCTGTACCACTCTTTTTGTTGCTGGTGGAGCACTTGAACTTGAATGCTGCGGAACTTCTTGGTTTTGTGCAGATTGACTTCGTGTAACAGGTGGTGTCGATTGGCTTTGAGCAGGCTTCCACCTCTTTGGTGCATTGTGGATGCTCCAAGGATCATCATTATCCTATAACAACCATGATATCACATTCTTATAATAAATCAAGCTATCATCATTCATTCACATCTTAGTCAGATTACATACCAGACTTTTTCGTGGTCTGCCCCTTTTGCGTGGAGGAGGTAAGTGGACTGTTTGTTGTTTGCAGGTTCCCTTATTGTGACCCATTTGTTTACAGTTGCTACAAGTCACAGTTTTACCTTCTCTTGTAAGCTTAGTTGGATTAGTTGATGATTCACCTGGCTCCTTTATCCTATTAAACTTCTTTGGGCGTCCTCGTTTTTTCCTCTTATCAGGCACTTCAATTGGTCCTTTGCCCGTTCTCTGCCACAACCTTTCACCATTTACAGGTTCAGTGTTCTCCTTATATGTATCTTGCCAGACATCTGTTTGTAAATGTCTATCAACATAGCTACACATAAAACATTACATTAGTCGATAATCACATCTTTTGACAATATTCGTAGTTAAACATAAAGAAGAAGTTCAAAGTTACTTACTCTTCTGGGTCACGATTGTGTTCTGTGATGACATAGATCGCATGTGGACAAGGTATGCATGTGAGCTTCCACTGGTTGCAAGCACATTCTCTCTGAAGGAGGTTGACACAGAAGCTACCAGAACCCTCTAACACCTCATACTTGGTCTCACCACTTTTGAGGACTGAGCAAAACTTAGCTGACTTGCGGTTGGCTTCAAGTATCTCCATAATTTTTGGAGGAAACCGCATAATACATTTCATCGTCTTACCGGACAGCTTAGTTATGCGCTTCATGGATATTCTCCTGACTTCCTCAAGCATATTAATAACCGGTAACTTCTTGGCGTCCTTGATTGTTCGGTTGAAACTCTCCGAGAGATTGTTGCAAACATCCTCACAGCTAGAATGGTAACTGAAAAAAGCCCTGCACCATGTCCTCGGTTCTATTTTCATCAAATCCTCAGCTGCAGGTGGATCATATACTTTCAAAGCTTCCATATTATAAGTGAAATCCCCTACTGTTGAACTGTATGTGATGGCCCAGAAAAAGCTCTCATGTGTGTAGTCACCATAAACCTTCTTCCAATTGGCATATATGTGTCGAGCACAATGCCTATGCTCTGCATTTGGAAGCAAATCCCCAACTGCATTGATTAACCCCTTCTGCTTGTCTGACATAACAGTCAATCCATCACCAACTCCCAAATCCAAATCATTCTTCAGCTTATCAACAAACCAAGACCATGACTCATTGTCCTCAACTCTGACTATTGCCCAAGCAATAGGATAAATCCTATTGTCTGCATCCCTTCCAACAGCTGCTAGTATCGTCGTTATATTGATTAAGAGACTTTCTCAGGTTTATCTCTTTCTTGTTTCATCAGTTTGTTTCTTCATGTTTTTTTTAAAAAAATTACCAATGGACAGATTACGCGAGATAGAGGAACGCTAAAGGAGCTGCTGCCTGCTGAATTTGATTGGATAAACTAGAAGAAAATTGGCTACCAAGTGCTTGTGTAAAGGAGATTGAAAATCTCTGCTCGGCGTTCCTTTGGTCGGGACCTGACCTTAATCCTCGAAAAGCAAAGATATGTTGGTCTGACGTTTGTAAACCAAAGGAGGAAGGGTGGCTGGGTGTACAATCGATTCATGAGGTTAATAAAGTGAGCTGCTTCAAGCTCATATGGCGTGTTGTGTCGAAGAAGAACTCATTGTGGGTAAGCTGGATTCAAAGACAACTCATTCACAATGGCTCGTTTTGGTCAATAAAGGAAACCACAACTACGGGACTGGAGAAAGTGAGACGCAGGGGACCTAGTGCAAAAGATGATGTGGCAAAGTGGAGGAACAAAAATGGTAAATACAGACCATCATTCTCGTCGAAGGAAACTTGGCAGCTAATCCGGCAAGTGGGGCAAGTGAAACAGTGGCATAAAACAATCTGGTTCCATGGAGCTACACCAAAGTTTTCTTTCATCCTTTGGCTTGCTGCTCATAACAGTTTATCCACGGGAGATAGAATGGCACACTGGAACGGGGGTGTGACTCCATCTTGTGTGTTTTGTCAAGCTCCACTAGAATCTCTATCACATCTGTTCTTTGACTGCTTTTCAAATCCACTAATGATATTCAAATCCACGTTCAATTCATTTACAAAATCATTGGACTCCTAAATCTACTAATACTTTAAATCCATTAAAAACCTTCATTGAATAATACCCTTTAAAACAGGAGCTACCATCAAAGATTCTTCATGGATCCGAAACCGTACTGGATCAATTGATTGCCAAAAAAGAGACGATCCTATAGATTATCTGGTGAGACAAGAAGAAAGGCGCTCACGGGAAAAGGTTTTTTCAGGCGTTGATGGCATCTGATTCTTTAGACCTTATCATCTTCGCTTGTAGTTTCTGCATAAAAGCTGGATTGGCTTGGAGTCTCTGTTTTACATATGATGTTCTTATGTCCTCAGCAATCTTGTTTGCTTTCGCAGATTCCTCTATCAAACCGTAAAGAGTTCTCAAGCAGTCTTTCCTGTTTTCCTCTCGGTGTTCAAACCTGTGACAGGACACAAAAACATTTCATAATTCAACAACATTCTTGTCTCGTGAAAAAAAAGCTTAAGATTTATAGTTATATACCTCTCACTGGTGATTGTAAGCTCGTCTTTCCCCGAATGGTATCATTTCCCCACAAGTTCCCTTAGCCTTCGAGCCTGATTGTTGATGCCCAAATCAGTTACGATTAGAGTATTTTAGTTCGGTAAAAAGGAGGTCGAAGTTCTCTTCTATTCAATCGGTGCCGAGGCACAAAAGACGGGTTACAACACAACCTAGACGAGTTACAAGAATAGACGAGAATAAAGGACGAGCTGCTAGCTCGTCGACTCTTGCTGGACGGGTTGAAACCTTGTACTTGCTAGACGAATTCTCTTGCCTTTTCCGCGATCCTCGCTTTGAAGGCCGTACGCCTACCCTTTATAGGGAATCATGTCAGTTCGTCCCTCCAAAAAGACCAAAATACCCCTCCTCCTTAGGAGAGTTATTGTGGACTTTTCCCTGGGCCGGGCTTCTTGTTAGGGTGAGGATCTACCCCTAACAGTAGTCCCCCCCCTCTCGTCTCTAGTTTGTAGTCTTTAGGCGAAGGACTGTTTGTGGGACCGTCGGACTATGGACGAGATTAGAGGAAGTGAAAGGTCGCGCGTGAGTTCTTTCCTTTTTCGAGGTCTTAGGTCAAATCACGTTGTACGGTTGTGGTGCGCGTGAGTTCCGGAAGTCGTACCGTCGTTCGAACGCATGCTGTAATGATTGCGCCTCTAGAATCTTCCGCCTCTTCCTATAAATATTGCCTTCTTCTCTTTATTTCTCCTACCTTGTCTACGAGTCATCTTCTGCTCTCGATTCTTCTGGTATCCCTCCTCTTCTTCTTTTAAGTCATCTATTTTCGCTTTTTTGTTTTTGTTTATTCATCTTTGATGGCGTCCCCCGGATCCATCTCTTCCGACTCTGCCGAAAGTCATCTTCGTCGAGCGACCTCGTCGGATTCTGAAGGCGGCGACAGACCGTACCGCGATACTCAGAGATCATTACCGAGTCCTCGATCTGACTCATCCTCTGATTCTTCTCTTATTGTCGAGCTCCAGCGTCGGGCTTTTTCTGGCGCAGCGACGACGAGTTCGTCTCAACTCCCTTGCAAGATCCCCTCCTTAATCGACGAGGATTTGGACGAGTCTTGCATTCCCGAGGATCTGGACGAGTCTTGCATTCCCGAGGATTGCATAGTTATTCGGGGATCGTTGCCGATTATCCCACACGTCGCTGGGGCTAGGAGGCATATTTTATCGTTTGTTCCCCAGACGTCCCTTAAGCTTGATTCGGCTATAGATGCATTGAAGCTTGGCGGACTTTCTTCTCCTCTCCACCCTGTCATTATTCCGTCTCCGAGTCAGCGCCCTTGGGATGTCCTAGATGGTTATATATGTCTCTCAAAGAAACTGTTTTCTGAGTGCACGATCAAATTTCCTCTTCCTGTTTTCCTTATGTCGTACTTCGCCAACCGTAAAATGGCGATATCTCAATTCGCGATGGCGACCTTTCGGAACGCAGTTGGCATTTCTATTTTAGCCGATTCGGTGGGAATCGCACTTTCAGTCGAACATTTTGAGGAACTCACCCGGTTTATTGCTATAAATCAGAATAAAACTCTTGGGACCTACTATGTTGGTTCAAGGAGGCCAGTGCTCGTCGAGGGGACAAAGGGAAAAACCTACAACTGGATCGGGTCATACTTCTATGTGCGAGTGGTTCGGGGGATCCTCGAAGATCCTTCAATTCCCTTATACTCTGGGTGGAATCTTTCACCCGGTAGCCGACTTGCTTTGTAACTTCTTGTGCTTCTTTCTTTTACTTTCATGACTAACTCCCTCTCGCTATTTTGTAGTTTCTGTGCCGAGGTGTCTACTCCCTTACCCTGCTGCTTTCGCTGCTGAGGTTGATAAGATCAAGTCAACAGGTCCTTACGTTTGGCCGGGTACGACTCGATCGAAGAGGAAGACAGCTGTGAGAAACACCTCATCGTCAAGGACGAAAAATTCAAAGTCGACGAGTAAGTGTCTGAACGAGTTACGGGTGATAGAGTTTGATGTGACCTGAGGACGCGGTCACGGCACGGACGCGGTACGGTTGCGGCTTGAGCTCTCGGCCAAGTTTCGAACGGTAGAACTTTCCTCGGCACAGATTCTGGGCTTCGGATCTAGGGAAGAAACGAACGAGGGAAACATAGTTTGACTGGATTCAAACAAGCCGTTTAGGAGATACGTCTAGAAGCCACGAACGGATCGATCGGATAGTACGGGTGCGGAACGAACAAACGAATGGTTGCGGTGGAACCGTTGGTGGGGGCGAGTTGAGATGATTTAGTACAGAACTCGAGAACTTATGGCAGAGGACTCGAGGTTGCGAAGGGGAAAGATGGGAAGCAAAGTGAGGGGAAATTACGAGTGGATCGAGAGACGACACAAGAGGTTTGGCTCTCCTCTTGATACGGTCTCTAACAAGGTCGAACCCGATTCGAGGCTTGTTAGGATTTTCTCTAGGTTCAATCCCGGATTGAAGAAAGAGAAGAGTGAGACAAGTTTCAAGAATCTCTCTTGAAGAAAAGTTTTATTTTTATACAAGTCTAAGGAGGAACAAGGGCTTAAGGAGGGTTTAAATAGCTAGGTCTAGATAGGAGCTTAAGGACACGCGGATTCATCTTGATCCGCATATCGTCCTTTTGACGTGTCCCTTTTACAAAGAGAACACATCGCCACCTTTTGACTAACACGCTTAGCCACAAACACTCTCCAACGTTCACAAACATAAGGATCAAAAGAGAATATTCTCAAGTTGAAAATTAAACCAAAAATAAGAGGGAAAGAGAGATAACCGCCTTGGCCTTGCGCGTGAAGCAACTTAGCCTTTAGGCGTTTTGCATTTAGCTCCATGCCTCGTTAAAACCTTCTCCGGTAAACGCATTGGGACAAACCCGGAGTGAGGAAAAAGAGTACACTTCCTAGCTAAACGACTTAACCATCTTCACTCTTGGGTAAGAGTGAAGACTAAGCGGACTGAGCCTTCGGAGTCTTCATGGGGTGGCTGGCGTTTGAAGAATGTTCGGACAAATAGGTTGAGCCGCTGCTTCGCCGCCTTTTCTAAGCTCTTGGAACGTGTGGTGGCTCCAGGAAGGATTGTTGGAGCCTTGGCCGCGTCTGAAGAGGTTGCCCTGGTCGCGTCCGATGCGTCTTGGTCAGGCGTCTCGGTCGCGTCCGGCGTGTCTTGGTCTTCTTGGCCGAGGTCGCGTCCTGTGATCACATCAGAGTTCCCCTTTCTCTTTTTTTTTTTTTTTTTTTTTAAGACGTTGAAGTTATTCGGCAGTAATAGGACGTCTTAATTTGGAAATTCCAGACATGTCCTCTCGGCTTTGCTGACCTACTGGGACGTCGTCAACTCCGCTTTCCACTCCTCCTACTACGTTGGTCGTCCTTGTGATCCGTTTTAACGTTCATCATTCTACAGCTGATTGCGAGGATCAACCGGGCGGTTTCCCGATATGAGCGCGACATTCACGATTTAGAAGCCGCTGCTGCCAAACGTCCTGATCCATCCGCTGAGAAGGTCAAGTGGCTCACGGATCAACTAGCGACGGCCACGGGCTCGAACAGAAAGCTGAAAGAGCAGAATGAGAAGTTCGAACGTGGGTATAGCGGGTTGATGGCCGAGAAAGGCAATCTTCTTTCCAAGCTGAAACTTGCGGAAGATGCGCGTGACGAGCTGAATGCGAAGTTGGAGTCCGAGACGAGGAGGCTGCAGGATTGTCGAGAGGATTATGGGCATTATGTTAAAGTTTGTGCTTACCGCCATCTCGTTGGTCGTGCTCAGAGGTTGTTGTCGAAGCACAAGAGATATGCCGACGCCTTCGAAGCTGCCCGTCCGAAGTTTCTAGAATCAGGCCATCGGGGATGTACGTATGCTGGAAATACTCGTTGCAGATGGTCAGATTTCCCTCTTGACTGACAGAGTTATTGAAAGGGCCGAGGCTGTTGCTGTCCAGCTTAGACAGGAGGTTGAAAAAATCGATGTTCCTGACATTGTGGCGCGTGACTTTGATATGTCCTCGCACTTCGAGCCGCCCCTCCCAACACTAGAATGAAGCAGGTCGCCTGATTTTGAGGAGACTCGTCATGAGTGCGAGGAAGGGGAATCCAGCAACGAGGAAGAAGGTACTGATGATGAGGAGGATGCCTTAGTGGCAAAAAACGTGGGTACTGAGCAAGTGGAGATGCAAGGTCACGATGTCACCGGTCAGGAGGGGGAGCAAAACGTGCTGGTCGACGATTCTGTTGAGGTTGAGGATGGGCAGGTCGTCGTTCAGGGAGGACAACAGGATGATCAGCCTTTTCAACAGGATGAGCAAATTTCTGCCCAAGGACGAGCCAAAAGCTCTCCTGTTGTCGGGTTAATTTGAGAAGTTCCTAAATTATCTCTGTTGCCGTGTTCGGGAGGTCGGCTCTCCCTGTTCTTATCCTACTGCCGTGTTCGGAGGTCGGCTCTCCCTTTGTTGTTTCGACTCTTTTTTTTGTTATTTTCGGGGTTGGTGCCCTATTAACTTTCGATACTTATTTGCATTGGACTTCGTTGACATTAATTGGTTGCCCTTCCCCCTTTTTTTTTGGAAACTGTGCCTTTTGGATTGTATAAATGATCTTCTCTGTCCACTCCGATGCTAGTAGCGACAAGGTCGGCGCGGTTGCAAAGAGCGCGGGAACGACTTGCCATGAGGTCTGACGAGGTGATTTGTTGGAAACTTGATTATTATCACGCACGCATTCAACGGCTGAGGGCCTACATCGTTGCCATCCGTCGTTCGTTCAAGCGTTATTTCCTCTTCTACCGTACTGACGGGCTGGTAGAGTGCCTCAAGATTTTGATTGACGAAGGGCTCTATGTCCCGCGGTGGAGATGGGGCCAATTGCTGGACGAACGCTCTCGTCGTGAGGCGTTGTTCGCAGAGGTGGTAATACCCGACCTTGAGCCGGGCGACATGGAGGTTATCGGTCGAAGGTCGTTCAATGGTCTTGCAGATATTGATGCTTGCCGAGTTTGTATCGACGTGCTATGTCGTTATATTACGCAACTGGAGAGTACGAGGCACTACTTCTGTGAAAGTAACCGTGCGGAAGAAATCTGCGCGTACCTCGAGGAGATGGTTGCAGGAGGCGCGAACGTTCCGATGACGACCTAGGGATTGAATGATTAGGTTGTATGGTGTTCGTCGAAAACAGCTTTATTGAATGTTGTTGTTTTTTTTTATGTGCCGTAATGGGGTTGACACTGGTATCAGACTATTGTTGCTGTCTTTAATAAAGTTTCATTTTTTTTTATTACTTTATAGTACCTTGTATGATCTACTATGATTCATGATGGGCGACCTGTTCTTTTGTGCGAGTTGAGACTCGGCTTTCTTTTTTTATATATATAATTAGGTGCGACTCGTAATAGTCAGCTTATCCGTTTGTGCGAGTTACGACTCGGCTTTGTATAACCAGGGGCAATACGTAATAGTCGGTTTATCCTTTTGTACGAGTTGCGACTCGGCTTAAACAATACGTCGGAACGTTGAGTCATTACCGGGCCAGGATAATGATAAATAGTTTGTGAGTAGGGACGACTCATTCTTATGAGAAAAGAAAATTTATATTATTGGCAGCTGTGTCCCGTAAGACGGGACTGCCTACGTACCCCCTGATCAGGAGGGATCAAGCCGCTTGTAGTTCACATTACATGGTTGTTCAAACTATAGAAAAAACGAGCTGAACATAGCCGAGCTCGGTTTTTTTTTTTTTTTTTAGTAGTAGTAGCGCTTTAGATGCATCGAATTCCAAGACCTTGGCACTGGTTCGCAGCTCATTGTCAAAAGCTCGTACACGCCGGGATGGACGACCTTGGATACTTGGTATGGGCCTTCCCAATTGGCTCCCATTTTTCCGGCGTTTGGCTCAGCAGTATTTTCCCTGACCTTACGGAGGACGAGATCTCCCTCGTCGAAATGCCGATTGTAGACTTTCTTGTTGTAGTATTTTGCTGCGGCAAGCTGATAGTTCTGGATTTGCAGAAGTGCCTTATCTCGTTCCTCTTCCAACTCGTCGAGTCTATCCATAAGCATCTAATTGTTGAGCGCGGTGTCTTGGACGAGCATTGTTCGTCGGAGACTCGTACTGCTGACTTTAGCGGGCGCCATTGCCTCCATTCTGTAGGCTAGGGAAAACGGGGTTTGGTTGGTTGACGTCCTCGGGGTTGTTCGGTAGGACCAGAGCACTCCGTCGAGTTCGTCGGCCCAAGCACCCTTCTTGGCATCCAGCCTTTTCTTTAACCCGTCGAGTATAGTCTTATTCGTTGCCTCGGCCTGTCCGTTTCCTTGTGGATACCTCGGCATTTATTTTTTCAACTTGATTCGCCATCTTGCGCAGAAACTCTCGAATTGCAGGGAGATAAACTGCGACCCATTATCGGTAATTATTTCGTATGGGAGGCCGTGGCGACAAATTATATATTTCTAAACGAAGAGCTAGACATCCCTAGCTTTGATGTTGGCGTAAGACTCGGCTTCGACCCATTTGGTGAAATAATCGGTGAGGACGAGTATATATCGTTTTTGTCTGGAAGTCGACAATGAGCCGATGATGTCCATTGCCCAACGCATAAAAGGGTAAGGTGCTACGCGAGCTCGCAAGAGCTCGGTTGGCTGATGAATAATGGGGGCATGTCGCTGGCATTTTTCGCATTTAGCGACGACAATCGGATATCATTGTTGGCCAGTAATGACCATGCTTTTTGATTCGTAGTGCCAGGGCCCGGCCGCCCGAGTGGTTGCCTCCAGCTCCTTCGTGAGTCTCCATCATGACTTGCTCTATGTCGTCGCCGTGTATGCATAGCAAAAGGGTTCCTGACGCCGTCCACCAAAGTAGATGGTCTTTCATCAGGGTTTAGTGGGCAGATTTCGCCTTCAGTCGTCGTTTGGTCCATTTGTCCGTTGGTACATCCCCTTCGGCGAGGTATGCGTGGATTTTAACTCGCCAATCTGTCTTGTCGTTTTCTAAGGGAGGTTCGCATTGTCGGCGCGACGTCATCGTTCGATAGGTGGTTCAGATTCCATTCGGCTGGTTAAGAGCGAGGCATGTTTCGGCATGCGTTTTTCCTATGCTTGGCGTATCGATGCTTTCGACCGGGATGATTCGTCGAAGATCCGGATCTGATGTTGAGGCGAGTGCTGCTAAAGCATCGGCTGGGGCGATATCTCCTCTAGGGATTTTGATGAGCTCGAACTCGTCAAAATGTTTGGACAAGATCCTGACGACGTCAAGGTAGGCAGCCATAGGTTCGCTCTTGGTATCGTACTCACCGCTGGACTGGTTGGCGACGAGTTGAGAATCGCAGAAAGTTTGAATCCGCTTGATTTGCATTCCATTGGCAAGTCTGAGCCCAGCGATCAGTGCCTCGTACTCGGCGACGTTGTTAGTTGCCTGAAATTGGAGATGGAAAGATTGTCCCAAAATTTCTCTGGTTGGGGAAGTTAGTCAAATTTCTAACCCGGACCCGAGATGGGAGGATGCTCCGTCCACGTGTAGGGTCCATCGGTCATCCGACGGATTGGTGGGTGTTGGCTCGGCTTCTCCCAATGGTAATTCGATTAGAAAGTCGGCTAATACTTGAGACTTAGCGGCTGGACGAGTCAAATACTCGATATCATACTCGTTGAGTTCGATTGCCCACTTTGTTAATCGACCGGACTGGTTCGGACTGTGCAGTATAGATCGTAATGGCTGATTAGACAAGACGGCGATGGTGTGCAATTGAAAATAAGGTCGGAGCTTTCTTGCGGATGTGACGACTGTTGGGTAACGGGTTTCTGCGTCATCAAGGGACTTGCTTACGTAAAAGATGGGTCGTTGCTCTCCTCGATCGTCTTTAACGAGTACACCGCTGACTGCTGATTCGGAGACTGCGATATAAAGAAACAGGATTTCGCCGAGCTCTGGCTTTGCTAAGATCGGGGGGGGGGGGTCGATAAATAACTCTTCAACTCCTTGAACGCGCTGTGACAGGCTTCGGTCCATTTGAACTTCCCTTTGGTTTTTAGGAGCTGGTAGAATGTAGGTGTTTGTCGGTTGATCTGGATATAAAACGATTCAAAGCGGCAATTCGTCCAGTTAATCGATGTACTTCCCTGGCATTTTTTGGCAATGGTAAGTTGATGATCGCTTTGATTTGCTTTGGGTTTGCCTCGATGCCTCGCCTAGATACTAGGTATCCGAGGAACTCTCCGGACTTGACTCCGAACGTGCATTTGGCCGAGTTCAGCTTCATTCCATATTTGTTCAAGGTATCAAAGCATTGTCACAGATGGGTAATGTGATCCTTCGCATGCTGTGATTTGACGAGCATGTTGTCTATATAAACTTCCATAGTCTGGCCGAGTCCTCAGCGAACAACTTATTGACTAGTCGCTTATACGTCGCTCCTTCATTTTTTAGTCCGAAGGGCATGACCTTATAACAATAGGTCCCCCTATCTGTGATGAACGATGTTTTTTCTTGGTCGTCCTTGTGCATTAGAATCTGATTGTACCCGGAGAAGGCGTCCATAAAGGTTAACAGCTTGTTTGCCTGCAGTTGCTTCGACGAGTTGATCGATCCTTGGTAGTGGGAAACTATCCTTTGGGCAGGCTTTGTTCAGGTCGGTTAAGTCTATACAAACTCGCCATTTACCGTTTTTCTTTTTGACGACTACCGGGTTAGCTAGATACTCGGGATACTTTACTTCCATGATTGACCCGGCACCGAGGAGCTTTTCAACTTTGTCATTTACTGCTTGTGATCGTTCAGGACCTAACTTGCGTCGCTTTTGTTTGACCGGCTTATGTGTTGGGTCGGCATTGAGTTCGTGAGTTTTGACGCTTGGATCAATCCCTTTCTTATCGGTCACCCCCCATGCAAACGTCGAGATGTTGGTTTTGAGGAAAAGTATTAACTCGTTGCGCATAGCTGAAGTTATGTCCGTGCCGATATTCATGCATCGTTTTTTATCATTCTCATCAAGATTTACTTCCTCTACTGCGGCAACGCCCTGCTGGACAGGGGTCGGCTTTCCGTCTGTTGGCGACGTGTTGTCGTTGCCGACCCGTTGCTTTGATTGCTATAACTTCTTTCCGGTACGAATCTTATGCTCGATCAAGAAGCAGGCCCTTGCGCTTTGCTGGTTACCACACAGCGTGTATACTCCTTTTGAGGTCGGGAATTTGACGACGGAACTGCTTTCATCTTGTGGAGCCATGGGGTGCCAAGGATAACGTTATAAATCGTTGGTTTGTCAATAACTGCGAACCTGAAGTATCTAGCTATTTCCCCCACGAAAATTGGCAGAGTGATAGTGCCGACTGACATAAGATGATCTCCATCAAAGCCGGTTAGAGAGTGGCATTCTGGCATGATGTCACTTTCGCCGACCTCCATCTTTGCCAGGACGTCTCTGAAAATGACATTGACTGAGCTTCTAGTGTCGACCAGTATTCTTGTTACTTCGTTTTCGCTGATTAGGAGCTCGACGACCAGTGGATCGTTGTGCGGCAAATCCAAACCCTCAAGGTCGCTGCTGTCGAAAGAAATTGGCATGCTGTCAGAGTCGATCTTTGCTGCCCAGGATTTCTTCATTTCGGCTTTCTTGGTGTAATCCCTGATCGATCTGACCGAATCATTGCATCCAGCTAGTCCGCCAATTATCATGTTTATTCGTCTTATCGTCGGAGGGCGTTGATCAGGCTTGCGATCTGTGTGTGGTCGCTTTTCATGACTATTATCATTTTGATCCTCCATCTCGTCTTCACTTTGGTCGGCGAGTATCTTGGAGTCCTTGACGAATTTGCGAGCGATGTTTTCGGTGCGTTTGGCGTCGTTTTGTCCAGGTCGGACTGTCTTGCTTCTGTCAGGCTCGACGTCTATTGTTCCTTTCTTGTACCGTTCCATCAAGACCTTCTGGAGGTAATGACATTCTTCGGTTGTATCGGTGGTGCTCTGGTGGTAGTCGCAATACGGAGTCGCGCTACTCTCACCTCTTTCCTTTTCGGATGTACTTGTTTTCGCCGATCGCAAAGGTTTGACGAGTTCGGTCTTGGTTTCTGGTGAAATGTTGCCGCGGTTCAACATGTTCGACCTTTAGAGCTACGGCTGCAGACTGTTTGGTTATAACACTTGTTTCCGCGGAATGCTTCTTTGCGTTAACAACTTTCTCTTCTTCGAGCTCGATGTGTTTTGCAGCTCGGAGTAGCGCATCGGCTATAGTTTCCACGTGTGTTAAAGACAACTCTTCTTTGAACCGAGAGTCATACCAAAGCGCGTTTCTGAGTGCAACGATAGCAGCAGCGTCCGGAATTGAGACGTTGACGACAACTTGTTTAAACCGTCCAATGAAGGACCAAAGCGATTCGTCTCGATGCTGAGTTAAAGCGTACAAGTCGGCGTGGGAATTCTTATTCTCCATCAGAACCGAGAATTGCTTCAAGAACTCGGTTATCAGCTCTTTGATATTGTCGATTGATCCAGACGGAAGTCGCGAGAACCAGCTCAAAGCGGTTCCGTTAGGTGCTCGGCAAATACTTGACAGGCCCTAGCGTCGTATTCTGCCGAGCTGAACTGTAATGGGCCGAGGGCCACGCCGAAGGTGAGCAGAAAATCTCGTGGATCGACCGTTCTGTCATAGTAACCTAACCTTGGTTTGACCGCTTGCTTTACTGCTGTTGAAGCGAGTCTCCGAGAGAATGGAGGTCGTTGCGTTGCTTCGAGCATGAGTTCGACCTCAGGTGCCTTGCTCGTTGCTTTATGGAATATTGTTTCCATTTCTTTCATCTTTTCCCTAATCTCTCTTAGTTCGGCGTCGTTTGTCCGACCTGCTACTTCGCCGCTTTGTTCGTTAATGCGTGTGAGGCAGGGTTACACTCCAGTCCACTGGTTTGCGTACGCGATCCTGGCGTTACTCTTGCCGAGAGAAAATTCATCGGGTTGTGCCAGACGTTGTGAAGATGGTTGATCTCATCTTGGGAATTGACCTGGGCTACGGTGAGCGCGTCCAACCGGTCGTTGGTTTCCATCTTCTTGTTGGTAGAGACGTGTTAAGATTCCGCGGAACAGCTCGTCGATGCTGGAGACGGGCTGACTATTGAGCAAAGTGAGTTGCGTAGGAACCTGCGTTGGTTCTGTGGTCGTCGGGGTCGTTAAGTTGGTTGCTATGATGAATGTCTCCGGGCTTTCTACTGTTACGACCTTCCTTGGAGCGTCCGGTGTTGGGAGGACTGTTTGCTCCGCTTGATCCATTGCTGGAGTAGTCGTTCCCCCTGACGAACCAGCTTCCTTGTTTCCTTCTTTGTCGGCTGTTGTCATCTTGTCTAGTCGTCGTAAGTCCGTTCTTCAATTTTTGTCAGAGAAATTTGTCTTGGCTCCCCCTACCTGGCGCGCCAAATTGTTGATGCCCAAATCAGTTACAATTAGAGTGTTTTAGTTTGGTAAAAAGGAGGTCGAAGTTCCCTTCTATTCAATCGGTGCCGAGGCACAAAAGACGGGTTACAACACAACCTAGACGAGTTACAAGAATGGACGAGAATAAAGGACGAGCTGCTAGCTCGTCGACTCTTGCTGGATGGGTTGAAACCTTGTACTTGCTAGACGAATTCTCTTGCCTTTTCTGCGATCCCCGCTTCGAAGGCCGTACGCCTACCCTTTATAGGGAATCTTGTCGGTTCGTCCCTCCAAAAAGACCAAAATACCCCTCCTCCTTAGGAGAGTTATTGTGGGCTTTTCTCTGGACCGGGATTCTTGTTAGGGTGAGGATCTACCCCTAACACTGATGCTTTGAGAGCCCGAGCTCTTTCACTGTAACAGACATTTTAACTTTCCTGTTCTTTGGATGCCACGCACCGCCTCCAGGAGCAAAAACTATCCTCGATTGCCACCTGAGGATTGGGCCTTTACCGGGGGGATCATCCAAGTCGGTATTCCTATCGGAAGCATCCGTTTCACTAAATTGGGGAGGACCCTCAGCTTCCATTTGATCTCCATACTGAACTACCATCTCATCTTCGAATTCCTTAAAAAGCTCATAAGCTGCTTCGGGCTCAAGCTCACCTCTTTCACACATATCCCCGAGCTCATTAAACTTTGTTTCAACTTTTTTCTTCAAGTCATCTTAATGAAAAAAAAAACAATTAGAGGATGTCCCTAATATTCATATATACGCATAACAAGAACAAAACCAATCTGTTTGCTAAACGACTCTACTGATACGACAAGCAACAAATCTAGCATTGTACCTTCAATCTGCCTTTTATTCCAAGATCTGAAAACCTGAATGGAACTATTCCCAACAATCGAAGTTTCAACGTCGTCAAAATATGGGATATATTTTTAATAATATATATATATATATATATATATACATTTTTTTAAACATTTAACAAATAAATTTTGAAGTTGAGTACTATTTACAACCATGCCATTAGCATTAATTATTAATTTATTTTTATTTAATTAATTAATATTAAGTTTTGATTTTGAAAAAAAGATTTTCTATCCTAATAAAATTTCCAAAACAATCGGAATCACTCCCTTTAACATTAATTATTAAGTTTATAATTAATTTAATTAATATAAAGTTTCCAATTAATAAACGATATTGATTTTAAAACCGGACCGGAAGGTGAACCGGAATTCTTTTGGGTTACTGGATCAATTAGTCGGACTGGTTGAACCACGGGTCTATTAGTTTATTGTTTGTTTACATTTTATGAATATAACATATACTTTTCTATAAATATATGAACAAAACATACATAGTTAAGTATTTGTGATCGATATAACATTCCTACTTTTAGTACACGTAGGAATTCTATACTACTAACAAAATACTTTCTAATTTCTATACTAACTTAAATATTTATATTTGTAAGGTTGTACATTTAAAAAGTATAAATTAAACATTAGTTACATATATAGTTAGTACCACGGGTAAATATCTAGTATATATATATGGGATATAGTATTGTTGTTAGAAAGTTAGGCACTTATTATCTCTTGACCAAAAAAAAAGAAAAAAAATTAGGCACATATTAAATCAAACAGTTTTATATCTTTTGGTAAAAAAGATGATAGTATGGTTACTTTGGCAGTTATATATATTGTTGACAAAAAAAAAGACAACCCTTTTTTATATAATTTTTTTGCATCCATACTATTATTTGTAAAGTCGTTTAATCAATAAACCTTTGTTTTGTAAGAAATTACAAGGGTATATCATTGGATTTATTAATAAATAATTGATTTAATTAAAAGGTAATGACAAAATTTCACATTCCCTAAACGGATAAACACGCGGATCCTATTGACCAGTTTTCTTATTTTGAATCTTTAAATTTAATCCTGACCGTTCAAGTAAACTACATCTTAACCGTTATTTTCAAATCTAATCGTTTACCTATATCATTGGGCCGGGCCATGCGGCCCATATTCACAAACTAGAAAATTAAAACGGATAAATAACATCTACCACTACCTATATTTTAATAATAAGATTTCAAACAAATATGAGGGAAAATACCCGAAAAATACGCCATCTATTTTTTCTGGAAGTTTAATACCTGTAGTTATTAAATTGGAAGATTAATACTTGGTTTAATTTTTATTGTCCTTAAAAATTATGGTTTAATTTCTGAAGGAAGATCGATGCTTACGCCTTAACGCCTGTTAAATCTAATAACGGAATCGTAAACCATGGTTAAAAGATTAACCCACGTGCTTAATAAGAGGCAACTAAAGGACATTGTTGCCCTCTTCTTCTTCCCCAAATCAATTTCACAAGTCTAAGAACCCTAGAAGCTTAAAAAATCACAAAATCAAATTTGGTTTGAAAGAATAGTGAGCCAAGGTTCAGGGTCTGATGCGAATTCGAGCAAGAGCTGGGGTCCTCTTTGTAGCACGTGTGGTAGAGTTACGATTGTTGCAAAGTCATGGACCAATGACAATCCGGGTAGAAGATTCTATAAATGTGTTGTTCATGGATTCTTTAGGTGGGCAGATGAACACTCACCATATGGGTGGCAGAAGGCGAGCCTACTAGAGGCTAGAGATGAGATCAAGCAGCTGAAAGAAACTCTTAGGGCAATGAATGAAGAAAGGGTGAGTGGTTCGACAGAGGATGAAGAGAAGAAGAAGCTTGAAAATTCAGTAATGGCAGCTATTGAGAGGGAAAACATGCTTCGACAGTTCATCTTGCTGTCTTGGGTCGGTTTCATTGTTGTAATTGGGATGATTCTTGCAATGGGGAAGTAGGTTATGTTGGGAAGGTTTCGTTGTTGTTGTTTTCAGTTTACATTTGTGTGTTTGTAACTCTAATCTTATCAATGAAATCCAAAAAAAATCAAATCCAAAAACTTGTAATGTCATTCATTGCCGTTAGTTTGAACGAAAGCAGGATCCTAGCACCAAAAAAAAAAACAGGATCCTACGAAAACAAAGACAACATCCAACCTGAAATCATCCTACAAGTGAGTTTAAAACATAGATAGATTAATCTGACTTTTTCTCAGGCCGCCAAACATCAAACACCTTATCAGACCAAGGAGACATAAAAAAGACCGGCAGTTTTGGAGCATCGTCGTCCTTGCCACCCTTGCCACGACCTTTGCCTTTCGCCTTGCCACAACCATTTCCACGTCCTGGAGGACGACCACGTGCACGTCCTGTACCACTCTTTTTGTTGCTGGTGGAGCACTTGAACTTGAATGCTGCGGAACTTCTTGGTTTTGTGCAGATTGACTTCGTGTAACAGGTGGTGTCGATTGGCTTTGAGCAGGCTTCCACCTCTTTGGTGCATTGTGGATGCTCCAAGGATCATCATTATCCTATAACAACCATGATATCACATTCTTATAATAAATCAAGCTATCATCATTCATTCACATCTTAGTCAGATTACATACCAGACTTTTTCGTGGTCTGCCCCTTTTGCGTGGAGGAGGTAAGTGGACTGTTTGTTGTTTGCAGGTTCCCTTATTGTGACCCATTTGTTTACAGTTGCTACAAGTCACAGTTTTACCTTCTCTTGTAAGCTTAGTTGGATTAGTTGATGATTCACCTGGCTCCTTTATCCTATTAAACTTCTTTGGGCGTCCTCGTTTTTTCCTCTTATCAGGCACTTCAATTGGTCCTTTGCCCGTTCTCTGCCACAACCTTTCACCATTTACAGGTTCAGTGTTCTCCTTATATGTATCTTGCCAGACATCTGTTTGTAAATGTCTATCAACATAGCTACACATAAAACATTACATTAGTCGATAATCACATCTTTTGACAATATTCGTAGTTAAACATAAAGAAGAAGTTCAAAGTTACTTACTCTTCTGGGTCACGATTGTGTTCTGTGATGACATAGATCGCATGTGGACAAGGTATGCATGTGAGCTTCCACTGGTTGCAAGCACATTCTCTCTGAAGGAGGTTGACACGGAAGCTACCAGAACCCTCTAACACCTCATACTTGGTCTCACCACTTTTGAGGACTGAGCAAAACTTAGCTGACTTGCGGTTGGCTTCAAGTATCTCCATAATTTTTGGAGGAAACCGCATAATACATTTCATCGTCTTACCGGACAGCTTAGTTATGCGCTTCATGGATATTCTCCTGACTTCCTCAAGCATATTAATAACCGGTAACTTCTTGGCGTCCTTGATTGTTCGGTTGAAACTCTCCGAGAGATTGTTGCAAACATCCTCACAGCTAGAATGGTAACTGAAAAAAGCCCTGCACCATGTCCTCGGTTCTATTTTCATCAAATCCTCAGCTGCAGGTGGATCATATACTTTCAAAGCTTCCATATTATAAGTGAAATCCCCTACTGTTGAACTGTATGTGATGGCCCAGAAAAAGCTCTCATGTGTGTAGTCACCATAAACCTTCTTCCAATTGGCATATATGTGTCGAGCACAATGCCTATGCTCTGCATTTGGAAGCAAATCCCCAACTGCATTGATTAACCCCTTCTGCTTGTCTGACATAACAGTCAATCCATCACCAACTCCCAAATCCAAATCATTCTTCAGCTTATCAACAAACCAAGACCATGACTCATTGTCCTCAACTCTGACTATTGCCCAAGCAATAGGATAAATCCTATTGTCTGCATCCCTTCCAACAGCTGCTAGTATCTCACCTTTCAATTCCCATTTCAGAAATGCTCCATCAAGTCCTATAATAGGACGACAACAATTCTTCCATGTTCTTCTTAGCGCCGCAAAACAGACATAGAACTTGTCAAATTGTTGCTTACCACTAGCCTGCGGAATGGTGACTATCTCTGTGTGAGTACCCTCGTTAGACCTCTTCAGCTCTCTCTCGTAGTCCCACAACTTTGCAAACTGTTGTCTTTGTGTTTGTATCACCAAATCAAACGCTATCCTCCTTGCTTTTTGGCAAATCCACTTAGAGACTGAGATCGTGTACCTCATCATGATCTCATCCTTGATGTCAGTCCAACTCAGAGACGGCCTTCTTCTTGCTTCTTCTCTGAATAACCTTCCAATTACACCCTGTTTCAACATCCTTGCTTTCCCACTCACGGAATGGTTATGGATATCAACCAATGTCTTCACTGACCATCTCCCTACCCGCTTATCCACAGAACAAAAGATCTTCCAAGGACATTTATCATGTCTGCAAATCGCCGCCAACTGTGTCTGACCCCATTTACAAAGCTTTACATCATAATTCATCTTCAATACATATCTTAAAAGCTGATCCTTGAACTCCTCTCCATTACGAAACATTTGCTTAATCCACAAGTAAGGTGGCTTATCCTTTGAGTAACTAGCTCTTAATACTTCTCTTTCATACCGGTCAAAAGCATCCCATTCTTCATATGTGTCCACAGCAGGTTTTGGAAGCTCAGCATCCATGCATTGCCTCTCAAATTCTTCCTCCTCTTCTTCACGCACAGCATCTTCTGCAGCCTGACGAGCAGCTTCTTCCTCAGCTTCGTAACGAGCAGCTTCTACATCAACCTCTCGCTGATCTTGTCTCTCAGATTCCCTATTAATCTCTTCGTAAAAAGCACTAAATAGAGGATCATGCTCACCCCCAACAACTTCTATAGGATCATCTCCTTGATCTTTTCCTTGATCTTGTCCCTGATCTTGTCCTTGCTCCTCATCAACATCATCGTTTTTATCTCCTTCATTCTCTTCATCAGACATCTCAGGCACTTCAACATCACACTGATCATCAGGTTGAGACAGAGGGAACATAAGAGAGGGTTGAGACACAGCTTGTTGTATGAATATGTCGACTTCGCCACCACTCTCAGCTTCAGCACACAACTTCCTTATCCCACTATCTCTGTCTGTTTCCATAGCTCTTGCTGCAGACATATCTTCTTTTGGAAGCTTGTACCATACTTGTTCTACTACCTCCGATACTTCATTCTCAGCGCAGAACTCGTCGAAAATTGACCAAGTCATCAAGTCCGGATCAATCAACATCGCTTTATACTCTTCTCCTCCAACATAGAGAAAAGACCCATCATTGAACGTGACATCTCCTCTTGTTTGTTTGAAATCCCGGATTCTTTACTAATTTATCTTGATCGACATATATATCTCAAATCAATTCCATAAATATCTCAAATCTACCATCAAAAATATTTGTTAGAGATCTTACTACTAAAGAATCCCGCATTATTTGTGAGTTTATCATAATCGACAAATACTACCATTAAATCAATTCCATAAATATCTCAAATTTACCATCAAAATTTTTGTTATAGATCTTACTAATAAAAAAATCCCGCATTCTTTGTGAATTTAGCGTAATCGACAAATACTATCATTAAATTAATTTCATAAATATATAAACCGATTATGATAGTTACCATATATTCTTTTTTAAACGACTAAAAAAAACAAAAAAATTCCACGTATTCATAACGTAACTTTAAATTTAGAATATAAGGAAGATCAATATTATTTCTACAATATATGGTAACTGATATTCTCTTTAAAGGTAAAATATACCTTAAATGCTTTTAGTATAGAGATCTTTATTCCTCTTGATATTAACGGATCATTAAACCAATACCAGCTTAATTATCGGTGTGAATATTCTATACACAATCGTAAATATTATATAAAAACATACTCATTCTTCAAAGAAATACATTTCCATACACAACCATAGCTTAACAAACTAAAATGTTAACCTCACCTCTTCCTATTTCCCCTCTAAAGTCACTCAGGCACTATAGAGTCAACTGGCTTATACAAGTCAAGATATTGCATCTATGGAGGCATTACAATGTTAAAATCGGAAAAACCATTAAAATGTTTTTAGTAGATTCTGCTGTTAGTAATCATTCATTTTATTCTTATCGTCCTCATATATACTTATTTTTTTCTACCAAATATAAAATATATTTCAATATTTTGTAGGGTGATAAGATAGCTGCTACTATGAAAAAGGACCAGATCAGGGCCTTTGAAGGGAAACTCAAAGAAGGGAGTTGGATCCTAATTTCAACTTTTAATTTATCTCCTACTTATGGTGCTTTCAAGCTATTTGAATTGAAATGGAAGATTGTGCTCACATCCAGAACAAGTGTAAACCCTGCTGATAACATATCTGATGATATGTTTCTTTCATTAGCATCTTATGATGCTGTGCTTGCCGGGAAACAAAAAAGAAAGTTTGCTATTCGGTACGTTTATCATATTACTTTTAAGAATGATATGTCCTACTTTATTGTTCTAAACTAACCAAAATGTTTTATCTCAGATTTCTTTGGTCAAGTTGTCGATTGTGGTGAAATTAAAGAAATAACTTCAACTAACAAACCAACTGCCAAAATCAACTTCCACTTGAGAAATGCTGAGTAAGTTTTGATTTTGATCTATTATCTGTTTTCCAATTTTATTGCACCTGAAAAATATTGCAAAACATCATCTAATTATTATAGTATATTACCTTTTCACATAGGGATACACATGTTTTGTGTACTCTTTGGGGTACTTGCTCACAAATAATAAGTAAAGCATGCCACGAGTCTACCGATGGTATTGTTTTCTGCTTAATAAGGTTTGCTAAAGTCAATTTCTACAATGGTACGTATTTTCCATCTCTCCAACATATTTACATGATTCCAAATTATTATTAGGGATATTTTATTCAAACAATCATTTTTACAGATGTCTGGAGTGTTCAAAATCAGTGGGACTGGTCAAAAGTTATAATCAATCCAGTAATTTCTGAAGTTCAAGAACTAAGAATGAAGTCAGTTTCTTTCGTCATATACTTTTATATATATTATTGTTTATTGTTGATGTTCAATAACCCGTACAACTTGAATCTTTGGTTTTCCAACGATGGCTTGCAATTGATGATCATAGATTCATTGCAAAAGAAAGTGTTTTGGGGAAAACCTAAAAATGAAGAATTAGAAGAATACCCTGTGAAAACTATCCAAGAAGTTAGTCATGCCTTTGAAGTATACTATTGCTTAACATATTCTTTATCCATTGCATTATTATTAATTTACTAAATTTTTTAAAAAATAAATCTTTATAGGTAGGGATGTGTGGTACCGTCTGTACAGTATTGGAAGTCGATAGAGACTATGGTTGGGTCTACATTGCATGTAAGAAATGCAACAAAAAGACTATTGTGGAGCAAGGCATTAAGATGGAAGATGAAAAGCAAAAACCATCACCAAAGTTTTTTTGTGAGCATTGCAAAGAGTATACAACAAATGTCTCCCCCAAGTAAGATTCTTATACCAATTTCCAACAAATGTATATAATACTAAAAAAAAAAAAAAGTTTCGGTGAACATTAAAAAATTTTAGGTTCTGGATTTATCTAAAAATCAAAGACGAAACTGGAGAATCAAAGTGTATGGTGTTTGAAAGCTTCACTGCCGATATGGTTGGAATGCAATCTTCAGAACTCTTCAACAATAGATACGAGTTGGTAATTATGCATCTTTATAGACGTCTATTTGTTTATAATATTTTGTAAACTAACTAAAATTGTATAGTCATATTTAACAGTCTTTTATGTATAATCTGTATAACTTTACTTATATCTATAATAGCTAGAGGATCCTGAATCTATCCCTCCCGAAGTTAAAGCTTTAGAAGGGCAGACATTCGAGTTTCTCCTTTCTATCGAGCCAAAACATATTAGGGGTAACTCCACCACTTACAACGTGGCTGCATTGTGCTCTAACGAGAAAAAATGTGATCTTGGGATTTTCCCTTCAGACACATATGTAGATCCTTCTTCAATGTTATCTGGTGGTCAGGTATTAACATTTTATCTACAGATAATTTGATTGGCGAATATAAAATTTTGACTTATAATTTGAACATTTGTGTTTGTAGGGTTCTTTAATGCTTACTGAAAGCGGTGAGTCACCTGATGTCGATGCTTCAACCTCTTCCACACCATCTTCAAAAAGAGGTTCATCAAACGCGATGGAAAGAGATGACCAATCATCTACATCCAAAAAAAATTGTTCTAAGTTGGTTGAATTGGAAGATGTGAATGCTGCTGGTGTTTCTAAGGAACTCAATCATTTGTTGAATTAATGTCCTTTGATTTTTATTATCTACTTTGAGATTTTCTAAATTTGACATTGGTTATGGTTTACGATTTTAATTTTTTTATGATTTCATTATTGAATAAAATTATAACTATGATTTCGTTGTTATATTACTTTCCGGAAATATGATTTACTATCTCTATCTTCTATACAGATTATACATAAAATATTGTTAAATATAACCATCATAATAAAGTTATTTACTTGTGTATATATGTGTGTAAACAATTATTCAATGTATACATCTCTGTTTAATTCATTATTACTAATAACTTTATATCGTTAATGGCAAGTCAACCTTCACTTTAATACAATGAGTCCTAAATGAGTGAATATTCTCTTTGAACAAAAACATTGAATCCAAAATGTTTCGGTTCTTCTCTTTGAACAAAAACATTCATGGAATCCAACATCACATTCATGCAAGCCATCATCACATTCACAGCTGTTGGATCTGCATGTGACACATTTGCTCGGTTCTTCCGTATCATTGCTTTTAGATTGAATAACAGAGTTTGGCTTTTATAGTTGCGCTTTAATTTCTACTGTTATGATATCATAACTGGTACTGTGCATGTTTACAACTAAAATATAGTTCAATTTTATTTTGTTAACTAGAATAAACAAAAAAAATCCCGAGAATTACTCTTTTACTCAAATACGAACAAATTAGGTGAATCAGAGTAACTCCATATGCCTCTTTAACTCTATATATAATATTCCCTTTGCAATACTTGCTATTCACCTTTTGCACTCTGCTTTAAAATCCTTCCAAAAATAAGATTTCTCTTCCTTCTTTATCTGATATTATGAATCTCGGCTTTCATCGTCTACGTAACATATATACATGGGATTCTTATGGTCGTATTTGTGTCAAGGTTCTTCGGAAATGGCGAAAAACAGATGAAGAAGATGACTGTATTGAAATGATTGTTTGTGATATCTTTGTAAGTCATAGTATTATGTGTTTATTAAATTTCTCTATTTTTAAACATCATTGTAAATTTCACTATGTTCTAAAATTTTGTTCTTCCTTTTATATATTTACATCAAACAGGGTGATAAAATGATCGCAACCATTCCAAATCACTTGATCCATTATTTCACAGATTATATAGAAGAAAATGCTTGGAAAATCATAACAACTTTTTCAAGTGGTCAACAACACAAGGCTTATCAGTTTGCCCTATGTTAGTCGTCGCATACTATTCAAGGAAGAAACCAGAGTTGAATACACTGAAGCAAGGTCCACCAATCATTTCATCGACTATGTTTCATGGGATACATTTTTTTATGGTTATCATGCCGACAGAAACAATTGTTTAGGTATTAATAGATATCTAATCAAATAATTATTTCTAATTTGTGTACTGCATTGGTATTATTTTCCAAACATCATTTTTGACCAACTAAACTTTTCACTTGCAGAAATTATGGGTCGAATAGTCCACGTGCAGCCTATTAGGTATCTCGACGAAGAATCATCTATGCAATTTAATGGGATGGACATGGTGACACGTTTTTATCTTATTAATGAAAAGTAATTCCCTAAATTCACAACTTTTTTTAAGAAAATCATGTATATAGATGTCGTTTAAAATTTGATATTTACTCAAATCCTTAATTTTCTAGCTACAAAGAGATTCATTGTCTAGCTTACAATGAACATGCTGACTATTTTAGTTGCAACTGGGTTCAAAGCTTCACAATTCCTATTATAGGTGTACTGTGTTTTTGGAAGCCTAAGTATTCTATAAATGGTATATTTCTTAAGTCCATGATGTCAATTTAATTTTTTGATAATTTATTCCTTCATGAAATATTCAAATTATAGGTGACAAAATCGAACTTGAGAGTGTTCCTCGAATGTCTACTATTATAATTGATCCACCGTATACATAAGTCTATGATTTTAGAAACAGGTATCCTGTTAATATGAGTATCTTAAAGTTTATTTTACAATATACTTATTACTAACAATTGTATTTTTTTTGTTTCAGAATATCTTTCAACAGAGATCATGATGATGACAACTATGACTTTTAAGAAGGACAACAAACGAAATAACACAATAAGAGAGATAGTTTCGCTTATTCAAATCTCAAGTGTCAACACTTTGTTTTTTTTTGTTGTTTCTTTTCAAATTGCCTTACCGTGTTTCTTTTGGTATGTTATTTTTTTTTGTTTATGTTTAATATACTATGGTTTCTTTATTAAAATTAGGCAAGTTTATTATTATATCAAACATCAAAACAAATCCCGACAATTTCTCTTTTACCCAAATACGAACAAATTAAGCGAATCTCAATAACTCAATTTTCAGTTACCTTTTTGGTATATTTTGATTTACTTATTTAAATATAATTTACATAATTAAAGACTACTCTTACATTTTCATAATTAAAAATTAATTCCCTAAAATAAACAAAACCTTGATATTTATTTAGTAGGTAATTTGTATAGGACACAACTACTTTGCGTCTTTAGGTTGTTAAGATTTAATTATACTTCGAGATTTCGTGCTTAATAGGATGTTAAGATTTACTATTAAGTAGGAATCAACTACTTTGCTTATTTGGATGTTAAGATTTACTAATACTTTGAAATTTTGGTAGTATAATATTGCAGAGAATATTATTTCTTCCAAAAAGATTAATTGTGGTTTTATTTTTTTTTAACCACACAAACCCTAGATGCCTAACTTATATAAATCCAAACTGAAACAATGAACAAAAGCATTACTGGCATATACCTTTCCTTATCCAAAAAAATGAAAGACATCCAAGATCCACTGCTTCTAGCTTGGTTTGATCTAAACCACTACTCATCTGAAGCAAGAGAACTCACGTTTGAGGATATACCTCAGTTCTTTACTTGGAATCCAGAAGAAAAATGTTGGATCAGAAGTATTAGGGCAGTATCGAATACTAGCACATCTTATATTCCAAGTAAGTTTGATGGTCATGTTCATTTGCAACTTCTTTTCCATTTTCTGAAATGACCAAGATGTGATGAAGATTTGAGGATGTTTAATGGTGTGGTCTATGACTCTTACAAGGAAGCGTGTTTGGCTAGAGGATTACTAGAAGAATGATTTCTTAATATGTTTTAAGATTTTCTAGAATATTTCTTCCAGTTTGTTTTTTTTTTTTTTGATATTTCTTAAAATTTACTTACCAAAAATCATATATTATCATTTATGAAACAACTTAAAAATATTGAAAAATCTACCAGTCGCAACTTTTGATAAAATGAAGTGAAAGGTCTTTTCATATTTTTATAAAGATACTAATAACACCTTTCAGTTTCCCATCACCAAAAAACCCTTCTAAAAAAACTCTTAGATTAAAAATATTACCAGCAGAGATTTCCATGGCAACAACACCAATTTCTGCTTTGCATCCGGGAAGGACAGATTGGAGGATACACGCAAAGGTCTTGAGCACTTGGTTTACCCGGGATTTCTTCACGAAAAGGGTGATGCTGTTGGTCGATCAAAAGGTAAAAAATAACGAAGAGTGGGTTTATTTTGTATACCCAGTGTATAGCCAATTATTCATGCATGTACTTATTTAATAAAATATCTGATTCAATTTTTTTTTTGTACATGCAAGGGTAACACCATTGAAGCAACTATTATCCACACACCACTGATGAAAGAAATTCCAAAGTATATCAATGATGGAGAATGGTATTCAATATCCAATTTTAATGTCATCAAACCAACACTCAAGGATCGAAACACAACACATCCTTACCAGATCAAAACTTCGGAGGATACATAAATGTTCATTCTCACCGATTTGAGTCCCAATCATTTCTTTCCTTTCAAAGCGGAAACATTTATTGCGTTTTAGATCTCTTTGGATGTATAATTGATGTGAAACAGAGAAGAATCTTTGGAAGTGCAAGTGCCAAAAATGGGATAGCGGACGACTATGATGAAGTAGTCTTCACTCTCTTGAATGACAGGTAATATATTTCTAATATTTTTGCCGTGGTCTCAAGTGTTTATAGCTTAGGATATACTTAAATCTAAATAAGCAATTACATTGATTTACTATAAACATAGGAATCAAACTCTCAAGTGTTGTGCTAAGAGGGATTATGCTTCATATTTCATGCATTATTGGAGACTCAACGGATGTCATCTTACATATAAAACCGATCCAGTGTTTTGTGTTTTAAGATTTTGGAAACTTGGTGTTAGTGAAGGTATGTTCTTTTTCCTTACATTTTGTAATAAGATTGATTTATAGAGTATTGAATATATCTTTTTGTTTTGTAGGTGCACCATGCATTGTCAATTGTAATGGCTCTTCAAGACTATCAATTCAACGGCATATTGAGGGTTTGAAAAATCACAAAGCAAAGTAAGATTTATATTTTTAAAATTATATTTTACACTTACATTGAGTTTTATCTCCAGCTCTGAATTTGCTGTCCGCCATTATTTAACATAAGTCATGGCACATGAAAAGGACGTCTGAGGAAGATATGCTATAAGGGGATCAATGACGAATATCATTTTCTATGTTTTGTTTTATGCATCTATCTTTTAAAATTCTAGAACTTGAATGAACTTTTGTCGTTGTGAAACAATCTCGCTTATTATGTGGAGTGGTACTATGTTGTTAAATTTACTTAAAATGAAGGTTATTTTTATGGTGTAATTAAATCTAATATCCATAATTACTTATTTAAATATGGTGTAATTGTTCAATTAGGTACCAAACACTACCCATTCATTTATTTTCAGTTTATGATTTGTCCTTATCTGTAACTATTATTTGCTGTTTTAAAATTTATTGTAATTTTACAATTAGTACATACAAATTTATGTTATGTTTATAAAATAACATATATCATCGTCTATGGCAAAAGATCTATGTAGATTAATAATTGTATAAATCTTCTATAGTTTATAGTGATGAAGTTGGAGAAGTAATGATAGCTACTTATAAGAACTATAACACTCAGTGGATAAAATGATGAAGTCGTCGAGTTCAAGTAGCTGCAGTTTGGCAGATGTCCATCAAATGGGTAGCATCTGTCTCACAGATTTTGACCCTTTTTAGGCATTTTCCTGTTTCTATCTATGTCATGTTAACATTTATATGAATTGTTTACAATTATTTTATGGCATTTTTGTGTTTTGTTTATATTCTTTGTATTTAATTTTTAATACAAAATACTATAATTCATATAATAACAATTGATCATGACAAACTGCAGTTATTTATATAATTTGGTAATAATAAAAAATTTGGAAAAAAAAACTTATGGAGTTGTTTAAGTAAATATTTAAATTTAAACCAATGCATGGAGGTCTACAAGTCCAATAAAAAAAATGACACACTTCCAAAGAAGGAAGATTTGATTCTCTAATTTTTTACCATTCCAATAAGAAAAAGTCAGAACTTTTAGATACAATTCCCATCAAACATGCATTTTCGGGTTCTAAAAATACATTTATCACTTTTCTATCCAAAGCTTATATACCCTTACCACTCATCTTTCAGCTTCATTCTTCTATTCAACTAAAAGAACCAAAAAATTATAAACATGGTTGCATACATAGAGGAATTGAATCAGACAAAGGAGAGATTGAGTATTGCAGTCAAAATACTCCGGTTGTGGACACCACATATAATAATGAGATAACCAATCTATAAATGTTTGATTTTGGTGGATGAGAAGGTAATTTAAAATCCGAAAATATTTTGTTCTGCATGTTAAGTTTTTAATAAATTATATTTATATCATTTTTTTCTTCTCATTTTTGATGTAGGGTAAAAGAATCGATGCTAAAATCCCAGCTCGAGTTTACTTCGATCAATTCAGTGACATATTGGAACAAGGACAGTGGTTTCTTCTTTATAGGTTCCAAGTTAGAGAAAGCCAGCAAGCGTCAAGAAACTCCAACAATCCATTCGAAATATTGATTACACGCAAAATCCGGATTAGCCCAATACCTCCCAGGTCTTCAAACAATTTTTTCCATTTAACAGATGGGACAAAGTTTCAAGATGCTACACCAGATGAGAGAAATTGTTGTGTCGGTAAAATTAATAAACCCTATAATGCTTTGCAATTTTAAAAATTTTTAATAGTTTATCGTTTAATGTTCACCATATTGTTATGATTTATCATTTCCCTTTTTTATTTTTTGTATATTTTTGTGGAATGGTGGTACGAGTTGGAGTACGTCATTTTATTAGTTTTCTTGATTATGAAGGTGGATACAATGGTCAGAAAAATGTTCTTCCTTTTACTGTTATTGACATCGAGTAAGTAATTTTACTTATTTTAAAAATTATTTATAATTAATCTTTTATTTCGCAATTTTAAAAAACATCATTGGAGAAAAAAAATGTATTTATTTTCTTATTTTTCATGTTAAGTGGCAAGGAGATTGAGTGTATTGCAGTAGGTGAAACATGTTTGGAATTTTTTTTTTTTGTGCACCAAAGTTTTCATATCAAACTAAACATCCTCCAAGGAGGAAAAGGTTACAAAGGAAGGAGCCAAAGCTACAAACTCCCTGATGCAAACACAAGGCCAAACGCCAAAATAAAAGCATACATAAAGATAGAACAAAATACTCCTTACACTTCGGCAATAACTAAAATCGCAGAATTCTCGATCCTTGATAACAGCAGAGCGGAAAAGTGAGAGGTTACTTTGGACAACACCCGAACCACAAGGGAAGATGTTGCACGAGAATGAAACTTCCACAGAGGGCAGCAAGACAATCCTAGGATGGGCGGCAGAGACAAAGGTGACAGGGCACCAAGCAACTAAGCCGTTGAAAACATCAGAGAAAGAAATCTCTGGAAAGCATCTTTCAAGAACAGAGGCTGGCTGCGCAATACAATAGCAGCAGCTTAGACGCCTTGGAAGCAAGGATGACAGGTGAATGCTATTCTCCAATAACCTGGACAAGGAAGCAAAACAAGGATGAAGGATAGAAGTATATCCAATCCCATATAAGTGTTGGATAGAAGTATATCCAAACCATAACGATCTTCGACCATAGCCGATTCTTACGCAAACTGATAACTCCCATAGCAGAAGGAAGCAAACCCCAAACGTCCTCACAGATAGAAGACAACGGCAGTCAATCAAGACTCTTTTAGGGGACCAGAAACTCAAACCCACTAAGGGGAAGGCAGTAGCACAAATCCAAGAAGTATTGGACCACGCCCACCAAAAACTCAACCTCAGGGGTCTCGGCACAAGACCTAGCATAACCGAAGAAGCAGCACGGCAGTAGAGCGGAAGGGTGGCAAAGGACGGACCACAGGACCCCATCTGAAGCTGGAACTTCGGGTTGACAAACGAGGCGGAAACGAGACAGAAGGGGGATAAGAGGGGGGTGGAGCCGGTAAAAGAGCCGGCCGTGGCATCGCCTGACGGAGACTAGCAGCTGAGTCTGATAGAGCGGTTTGCCCAAACAACATTGAGAGCAAAACCAACCCAGATCCGGGAAGAGACACGGCAATACCTGGGCAAAAGCCGGAGAAAGATCCGGTACAAAGGAAGACTCCGGAGAGACCGGTAAGACAAGCGCCAAGAGCAGACGGAGAAGACAGACGACGGCAGGATTTGCGCCTAAAGGGAAACCGGAATTGCGGTTTGAGAGAGAAACTGAAACGAGACGAGCTTGGATTTGACGGGAGACGAGCGGAGCAACAGAACGGAGGCAAGGTCCGACGCTGGCAAACCATAGCTACACCGGCGCCGGAGATCGGGAGCACTCTTGACGACTCGGGAATAGCTGGCGGCTAGGGCGAACAGAGAGAGTTTTTTGTCAATCTGTCGTGCTATACATGTTTGGAATTTATTTATAAATTGGAAAGAATAGTTGCGAACCCTACCTATGAAAGTGAACCAATAATGTGTATGCTAATGTTTTGGAGAAGCTCTTTGTTTGAAGGTATTATCTTCTTATTCAAAGTTTATTATAAAAATCAGATAAAAAATGTTAAAATAATATCTAACCTTACGTTTCATTGTTTAGGTGCTCATTGTCTAATGTCTCAAATGAGATGTTCATATATTTTTCTTGGTGACGAAGTCGAAGAATTTACTAGAGATCCCGCACTGTAAGTTTATAGTATGTTGATTGAATATTTCTAATATCAATTTCATATGTGATTTAAGTTATAAATTATTTTCTTTTTTTCCAGAGTTTGTTGTTATGAGACATCAGATGATGATGATTATGATGGAACAGAAGAAGAAGAGAGTGTTTCAACTTAGTAGTGCTACCGGCCAAATATGCTACCTTTAATTTTAATTTGTAATAGTGATTCAACTTAGTAGTGCTACCGGCCAAATATGCTACCTTTAATTTTAATTTGTAATCTTACATTTCTTTTTTATTAGTATGTTCAATAAGTTGTTGTGATTCTGAACCTTTGATTGCGGATATTAATGTACTGTATCATAAATTACTATTTTTTTTTTCATAAATTATCTCTATTTGATTTACAATTTTTGCGATGTTTAATTTAGTTTATGGTTAAAGGCTTAGGTTTATTTTTTTTAACTTTATATATTAATAATATGAAAAGATTTTGTATATATTCTCAAGTATATTTGAGAATATTTACTGTTACACAATTTATTTCTAAATTAAAATGTGATTGTATTACTTGAGAATGTATCAAAATATATTCCTTCCAAAAATAAATCCTTCAGTTTTTTTTTTTCAACCAAACTATAATAATTAAAATAAAACTCCCAGATTGGTTGCCCAAACAGGAGGATACGAGTTTACAAACGTAGATTCTGAAGGTAGAGATCGTGAGGAGCGAGCTAGGCAATCGGCTCTGACGTTGGCATCACGTGGAATCTTGGTGAGGGAAAAGGAGGGATAGGAACTCCGAAGTAGAGAGAAATCCTCCAACAGAGTAGAAAAAGCCGGCCAATCTTCCGGCTTCTGCACCATTGCCAACAACTCTACACTATCCGTCTCGAAAGCTTAACAATCTACTCCAGCCACCAGTAAAGACTCCATAGCCCAGATCAGCGCTTGTAGTTCTGCATGTAATGGAGATATACTCCGATAATGACTCCGTGCACCCAACAGGATCGTTGTAAGCTCTCCACTGCAACACCACCAACCCAAACCCTGGAAGGGGTCTGTACCTTTCCATGAACCATCAATTTGGCATAGGAGAGAGGATGCCCTATCCTCCACAAAAGTCGGAGGTTCCAGATAATTCGCTGAGTAAGACTTGGCCTCCTCCCACAATAATTTATCAGTAGCTGCTTGATTCAAAATCTCAAGAGGCTCTACCTCAAAACCCTAGAAAACCTTTTTATTCCTATCTTTCCAAATTGACCAAATAATCCAAGGTAGTTGAATGCCTATATCCGAGACCCCGGATTGCGAAGACGCCCGCCAAAAAATAAAGTCTAAATTCGCATAAATCGATGTGTATGGAAAACCCCCTGGGTCCATCCGGACAGAGGACAACTCCCAAACACCTCGAGACCTTGGACACTCAAAGAGCGCATGATTTATAGTTTCCACTCCAGAATTGCATCTCTTACACATGGTATCACAACGAACACCCCGATGTGCAAGACGTTCTAGCACTGGTAGAGTACCCGATCCAATCTGCCAAAAAAAGTGTTGGATCTTGGAGGGTACATCAAGTTTCCACGATTGAGCCCGCAAAGCCGTACACGTCGGCCCATACTCTACATCCATATTCAATTCCCGAGCTAACCGGTAACCCGATTTGACGGAATATTTCCCCGATTTAGTAAAATGCCAGATTAATCTATCCGGTTGGTAAGTTTTACTAACCGGCATACTCCAAATAAGTTGTATATCCCCCGGATCAAAAAACTCCTCCAAAGTGGGTAGATGCCAATCCTTAGTTTTCGGATTAATTAAATGATTAACCATTAGACTCGGAAGCCACTGCCTCCCTCGACCATTTGCCGGCCTAGGACGAATATCCGGAATCCATGGATCACGCCACACCGAAATGGAATTACCATAACCTACTACCCAACGCGCCCTCTGCACCACCAATTCCTTGGTGGAATAAATACTTCTCCAAGCAAAAAAAAAAAAAAAAAAAATCCTTCAGTTTATATTATCTTTATAACAGATTGCGCATAAAAAGCTACTTATTAAAATCATGAACTAGGTGTTTCTTTTTGTAAACTAGAGAATCCGAAGGTGTAATTCTCTTGTTCTTATTGATCATAATCGAATGAGGTTACATATATATAGTAAAATACAAAGGCTAAAGCCTAAACCGACATAGTAAAAGAGATATGGCCGATGGGCCTTACACACTTAGACGCATAACGGGCCAGTTATGGAAGTCCACTCCAAGTGTTTTACAACACTCCCCCTTGGATGACATAACCGTACCGATGCTAAGGGATCAGTGCAATACGCTTGGGGGTGCTGCCTCATTAAAACCTTACCAGAAAAACCCAGTGGGACAAAACCATGGTGAAGGAAAAAGAGTACAGCACGTATTGCTCCCATGTTCTAAGCATCCCTAAAGTACTTAAGTCTTCTCATTCCAATCTGGTGCATGAGCTTCCTGAATGTTGTTGTCGGTAATGCTTTGGTGAAGAGATTGGCTGAGTTGTCGCATGATTGAACTTGTACTACTTGATCTTCTCCGGCCTTTTGTGTTTCGTCCGATCTCCCTTGATATATCCTTCCTTGAGCTGTGCGATGCAAGCCGTATTGACCTAAACCATACACACTTAAAATTTCTTTGTTATAACATGCATCAGCAAAACCAACTAAAACCTTCTTTGTTATAGTTAGTATAATATAAACCCAAATTTAAAGTTCCTTGTAGATAACGCAACACATGTTTGATACTGTTCCAGTGCCTTTGGGTCAGACAAGAACTAATTCTTGCTAGGAGGTTCACGGCAAAACTTATGTCTGGTCTAGTGTGGCTAGCCAAGAACATTAACTCTCCTATAGCACTGAGGTATGGCATTTCAGGACCGAGAACTTCTTCATAGTCCTTCCTTGGACCAATGGATCTTTATCCAAATCAATGCTCCTCACAACCATTGGGCTAGTCAATGGGTGAGCTTAGTCCATATTAAACCTCTTGAGTACCTTTTCTGTATATGCCATTTGATGCACAAGGATCCCATTATTTTTGTACTCAAGTTGCAGCCCCAAACATAATTTAGTCTTTCCTAAGTCTTTCATTTCAAATTCTCTCTTTAAATACTCTACTGTTTGGGAGATTTCACCAGGGGTTCCAAATATGTTTAAATCATCAACATAAACTGCTATAATAACAAACCCTTTGTTTGCAAACTTCTTAATAAAAATACATGGACTGATTGGGTCATTTTTATAGCCTTCTTTAGCTAAATATTCACTTAATCGATTATACCACATTCGACCACTCTGTTTCAGTCCATAAAGGGATTTGTCAAGCCTTATGCAGTATTGTTCTCGAGAACCACTCTTATCTTTGAGCTCAATACCCTCTGGTAATCTCATATAAATTTCATTATCCAGTGATGTAAGTATGCGGTTTTAACATCCATTAACCGCAAACCCAGTTTTTCTCTTATAGCCAGACTTATTAAATATCTAAAAGTTGTTGCATCCATGTAACAACCCTTCTTGTGGACCCCACTAGCCTCACTGCTAGCCCACTAGCCTCACTGCTAGCCGCCCAAACGGACCCCAAGCTGGCCCTGTAGGGCATCGATCCTAACCCCTCACTGGGCAATTGGAACTATTCATCCAAATCCACAGTAGGTTATTGGTGCACCAGGCGTTCCTCGAACCCTGGTCCCCACCCTTTAACAACCTTCCCACAGGACAAGCTGTCACTAATTGATCTGCCAGCTTCGGGCCTATGGGGGCAAGCTAGCGGTGGGCTAGTGGGGTCAACGGGACGGGTTGTCACAATCCATCACAGGGGAGTAAGTCTCCTCATAATCTATTCCTGGTCTTTGAGAGAATCCTTGTGCTACAAGCCATGCCTTATATCTCACGATTTCATTACTCTCATTTCTCTTTCTTACAAAGACCCATTTATGTCCAACTGGCTTTATATCGAATGGTGTCCTTAAGATCGGACCAAACACATTCCTCTTCTTTAAAGAGTTTTACTCCACGTCAATGGCTTCTTTCCACTTTAGCCAATCTTTACTTTGAGTGCACTCTAATATAGACGTGGGTTCATGATCCTCACTTATTTCAAGTGCTACCTTGTACACAAATATTTCATCGATGTCGACATCTTTACGGTTCCATAGTATTCTAGATATGATATAATTTATTTTGATCTAATTATTATCAATACCTTAAGGACCTTGAGGTTCAGCGTCCCAAACCTCATTTTGGTACCTTAGGACTTGCCGCAGCCATGTCTATCATTTCCTTTACCTCAGTTTTATTTGCACCTTTCTTAGATTTTCGAGGGTTCTTTTCTATGGAACCTATTGGTCTACCTCGTTTCAAACGGGCCTTAGACTCTGTAGCAACTTGATTATTGTGTTCCTTTTGAACATCAATACGTACTGGTGCATTACAAGCTGGTATGTACGATTTTCTTATTCTATCATAATTTTCTTACTCTCTTTGGGTCAGCAAAAGAATCTGGCAATTAAATAGCTAGCTTTTGCAAATGAATAATCTTTTGGACCTCTGCATCACAGGCTAGAGTCCGAGGATCTTGCCAATTTAAGGATGTTTGATTCCATAATATTTTCTTTGACCAGCTTGTTTGTCTCTCCACCCAACATAGAAAACTCGGATTCAACAAAGTGACAATCCGCGTATCTGGCCTTAATTAAATCACCCATAGTTGGCTCAAGATACTTAGCAATGGTGGGAGAATCATATCCAACATATATTCACATCCTCTTTTAAGATCCCATTTTTGTTCTCTGTGATGATGCAATATAAACGGCACACCCGAATATTATTTTAGATGGGATATGTCTAGCTCATGACCCGTTAGTAATTGGGATGGTGAATATTTATGCTCACTAGATGGCCTGATGCGTATAAGCTCTACTGCATGTAATATTCCGTGTCCCCAAGCCAACACAGGAAGCTTCGACTTCATGAGTAATGGTCGAGCAATCAGTTGAATACGTTTAATGAAGGATTCATCTAATCCATTCTCTGTATGTTCATGTGCCACAGGGTGGTCCACACTTCCCCCCATGGACATACCATAATTATTAAACGCTTGGGATATAAATTCACTAGCATTATCTAGACTTATAGTCTTAAGTGGATAATCTCTTTAGTTACATTTACTGGTGATGGCCTTATAATGAGTTTCCCTTGTGTACATGCTACACACGTGAGATTCTTAGGGATAACTCTTCTCTCTTTTAGGAGTGTGCCCATTTAAATTTAATATCAGCTTACGCATGATGTTAGAACCCGGATGGCCAGTCCGGTCAAGCCATAAAGTGAATTATATTATTCATTGCCAAATTAGCCTCTATCATATTAATCTTAGCATGGTAAAGACCAGTGGCTAGTGCAGGTATAGACTCTAGGACTTTCTTATGTCCTTGGGTGATTTCAGTAATATATAGGAATTCTCTGTTTCCTTCACCCTTTATTTCAATATGGAAACCATTCAAATGAATGTCCTTAAAGCTAAATAAGCTTCTCTTAGAGCTGGGTGAATATAATGCATCACTTAGTTCAAAATGTGTGCCATTAAATATATGCATGGCTGTAGCCTTCAATTAGGCTTGCTATACCCGCTATCTTGCTAATATTGGCATTTTTTATTATGAGATTATGCAAAATATCTCTTATCCTTCAAAATCATGTGGCTTAATCCACTATCCACCACACTTATGTTCTTGTCCTTAGCCATTTCCAATAATGGACAAGAATTTATGTTTTAAATTTTAAAGTAATAAAACAAGCAAATATATATTGAAGGAAATAAAATCATTGAATTTAAACCAAAATAATTATCCAAAATAATAATTCAATCAAATGCAAAGCATAAAATATAAAATTAAGCCAATACAACTTTTGAGTTTAATTATCTTCATTTAAGCAATCGGATGTCTCATAGTTCAATTGGTCATCATTCTCATGGTCAAAGTCACCCTCACCATCGAGATGCACCAAATTGGCTTCTTGGTTTTTCTTTAAATTCTCTTGATAGAGATCAATAGGATGTTCAACGTTTTGCCCATCTTGTCCCAATGATTCGGCATACAAACAGGAGATGAGACTTGCATATGTTTTAAAACCTCTTTCACGAATTTGCTGCTGAAGCAGTATGTCATTAGTGTGAAAGGTTGAGAGTGTCTTCTCTATCAAGTCCTCATCAGTAACCTCCATACCACATAATTTCAATCTTGAGGCTATCTTAAATAGCTCTAAATTATACTCATCCATGGATTTAAAATGCTGGACCCTTAGAGTTTTCCAATCGACTTGAGCCTTTGGTAGGAGCACCATCTTTTGGTGTCCACATTTGTTTTTTAACTCTGTCCAAAAGCTCAAGAGGATCCTCAATAGTAAGGTACTGACATTTGAGGCTCTCATCCATATGATGGCGTATATACATAATCGCCTTATACTTATTTCCTTTAGAACAGTTATTATCATCCTCAATGCATTCGCAAAGCTCTTTTGATTTCAAGTGGATCTTAGTATCCAATGCCCATTGTAAATAATTATCGCCAGAGGCGTTAAGGGCTGTGTACATGAGGTTGTTGAGCTTTGCCATCTACAATGCAAAACATACATTCGATCATTAGCATGCGGTATTAGAGACCGAACCATGCAATCAATATTAAACTAGGTCATGCGGTATTTGAGACCGAACCATGCCTTGCCTTTACTCATAATTTTCGTGGCTTTGGTATGCATGAAAACAAACAATCCTAGATAATCACTAGCATGCAAGAATTTCCTTTTATTAAGATTTCCTTTTAGCAAAAATTTCCTTTTCTTATAACAGGATAATGACAAAAAATTTAGGAAATATTTTCTAGGCTTTTCAGATAATGTCTAGGATTAAAATTGGGAATTATCCTAAACTTTAATTCTTTTAGCAAAGTTTCCTTTTTCTTAGATAATTTTGAGTTTTAGAAAAATTCCTTTTCTTAGATAAGATTTCCCTTTTAGTTTAGTAAATTTTCCTATTCTAAATAGGATTAGGACAAAAAAAAATTTAGGAAATATTTTCTAGGATTTTAGGATAATTACTGAAAATATTTTGGAAGTTATCCTAATTTATGTTTTGATCTTTCATGCAAAACATAGAACAATTCCGATTTTACTTAGGATTTTAGGGTTTTGATTTTTAGCAAAACTATCAATGAATAATCGGATTCTATCAACCTAGAACAAACAGATTAATATTTTTCTTATGGATTTTGAATTTAGATTTTAGTTCTAAGGTTCTCATGCACCAAGCAAACACTCAACCAAACAATCCTAAGCAAGCTTTTAACCTCAAGCAATTCGTATTTTAAAGTCTTAGGGATTAGGGTTCTTAAGCTTTGTTGGTTGTGTAATTGCATGTTTAGGGTTTTGATCTTAGCCAAACAAACAATGCTAATCGATTAAACAGCCTAGAACAATCATATTAAAATTCTTCCTAATTCGATTTTAGGGTTCTAGGTTCAATGCTTTCACAATAACAAGCAATCAATCAATCAATAATAACCGGATTTCATCATGAATATTATGGTGCAATTATCAATCAATCTAGCAACCCTAAACCTCATACAATCCGATTTCCATATTTTTGGGTTCTTATAGTTTTTAGTCATGTTCGAGTTTTATATGTCTGATGGTTTTGATATGTTTACCTTCCACCGTTTGGAGGTTGACTGGATATGAACCGGGAGCTAAAGACCTCGGTTTTACTTTCCTCTTGACCACGAACCTCGAACAAAACTCCAATAAAACTTTGATATCGAACCTTGCTTGCCCTTGAACACGAACTGATCGCTGAACAGGAGCTTCCACGAACAAGGATTGAATCGCGATCAGGTCCGAACAGCCGCTGAATCTTCCACCAAACAAAGGAGAGAGTATGCGGCGGTTTAGGTTTTAACAGCCGCCGATCACGAACTCGGACTAGTCACGGATGAGAAAATGATCACCGGACTCCAACGAACAAGAGTTGATTGCGAACCATCCATAAGCAGGGATCAATCGCCGATCTTGAAGTAACCACAAAGCTTGATCCGGTTTTAGGGTTTGGACGGAAGAGGAAGGATGTGCGGCAGTTTTAGGGTAAGAGATGGGGGTGGCGGCCGATTAGGGTTTAGGTTTTCTCAGCTGGATCTCTAGAGCAATTCGTGCCGATAACGTGTTGTAAACTAGAGAATCCGAAGGTGTAATTCTCTTGTTCTTATTGATCATAATCGAATGAGGTTACATATATATAGTAAAGTACAAAGGCTAAAGCCTAAACCGACATAGTAAAAGAGATATGGTTGATGGGCCTTACACACTTAGACACACGGGCCGGTTATGGAAGTCCACTCCAAGTGTTTTACAACATTTCTCTCTTTTTTTTGTCGTTGACGATGAATAAAAGAAAAGATGCCGACGAAAATCGTGTTCAAGGCAAACTAGGAGAACCAAAAATCCTTAAACTCTATACGGAGAATCAAGTCCAAAGTCCACTTATTGTTTCAAATACGTCACAATCCCTAGTCAATATTAATTCTGTTTTTGGTAGAGTTCTATATTTCTAATCGGCCATCTTCTCACCAACTTTCCTCCCCAAATACAAGTAACACAGTTTCTGGTATTCTTCACTTTATTTTGTAAATTACTTTTTCTTTTATTCTAAATATAATTATATTAATTTTGTCAATTAGATGTTGATTATAGTACACCATCTTCTACCTTTGGAAACCAAAGCATATTGTACAAGGAAAACCGGTCCCATATTTTTAATGGTAATTAGGTTAAATAAGTTTACTAGAAAATGTTTATTATTAGTCATCTTATTAGTCTGGTGATATTATTAGTCATGTTATTAATTTACAAGAAGTAATTTTATAACTTCTTTATATCAGGAAATAAGGCCACTCTCGAAAAAATTCCAGCAAACCAACCTTTTAAATCCACATATAGTCACTCATATAATGAAAGAGCTACAACTTCAACAAAAAGAAAAGGAGAATCATCGACTATAACAGGTATATTTATCTTACCGATATCTCTAACTATTTTTTTATCTTAATTTTTACAATAATTTCATATTAACTTTATAACTTATAGACCAAGTGCAGCCAAATTACTCGAGTAATCGTGAAAAGAATACAAGATTCAATCCTACATCTACAATTTTGACTAATATACCAGAAATAAATATCAGAAACTCAACTCAGGATGAGTTCAGTACATATAGCAATATAACTAGAGGTGCGGTTATATTTAACACCTACTCTTATATCTATATGGTTTTAAATGTTGACCAACTTATATTATATTCAAGCATAAGTATGTTGTTGATATTATTTAATTTAATTTTTCAATAATACAGAGAGAGATTGTCCACTCAAGTATCAAAAAACAATATTTTTAGAAGAAATGTTTATGAAGTCTCAAAAATGACAAATTTAGATGAAGAAGAAGACCAACAATATGAGCAGTTGGACTCATATAGCGGTATAATTTTATTTTTTTAAAAGATAACTATGATATTTAGTATGCATTTATTAAAGAAAAATATACCACTATTATTGTGTAGAGATTGAAGAACAATATGATGATCAAGTGTTTGACTGTAGTAGTCAAGGAGAAGACAGTTCATCATCATCTGAATATGCTTATCATGATGAAAATGTTGTTGATCAATTTACACCACGAGTGTCATCTTTTAATGCAGCTAAACAACGTTACGATATGCTCACCATGTTTGAGGCAAGTTTTAAAAAAGTATTCGGAATGGCAACTTTAAGTACAAAGAAAACAGTTAATTTCTGGCAGGTACTATTTTTAACTTACATTTTTAAATGGATTTACAAACAAAAAGAGTTGTCACCAGTAAAACATTACTTATGGGCAGGATATAAAGATGGTGATCCTGATTATAGTTGTACTCATTGTGGTGCAACATTTTGGTATGGAGAGAGGATTAACAGAAGAAGAAGAACTAATAACCTAGTCTATAATGGATGTTGTATGCATGGACAAATTGTTCTACCTATGCTAAAAGAGTCGCCAGAGATGTTATGGAATCTACTAACAAATGAAGATGATTTGTCACGTCACTTTCAAGAGAACACTAGACCTTACAACATGCTTTTCTCATTTACATCTTTGGGTGGGAGGGTAGATCGGTCTGTTAAAAAATGTCGTGGTTAATCAATGTTTGTGTTGCAAGGTGAAAACTATCATTTGATGGGATCTTTAAAACCAAAGCTTGGTGATTATGCAAACTTTCAACAGCTTTAAGTTGTTGACACTCAAAATGAAGTCCAAAACAGAGTGAATGTTATGATGTAATAAAAACAGTTTAGTTTTTAAAAATAGGATAATATGTATATAATCTGTATTAGGAGATTTACTAATGTCTAATTTTTTAAAATTTCAGCAAAGAAGACCGTGTATGGAATAAGGATGGGAAGAAAAAATTCCGGCCAGACCTTGTGGAAAGCTTCATTAAATTGCTTGACGACGTTAATCCTCATTTACAAGCTTTTAGAATGGCTAGAGATAGGTTTGATATGGAGAAAGAAGAAACCAACTTCCATATGAGGATTATCTCAAGTCGCAAGACTGATGGTAGGGAATACAACATCCCTACGGCCTTTGAAGTTGTTGCACTGATTCCCGGAGATATTGATGCGAATATGGATAAACGAGATATTGTTCTTCAAAAAAGAAGCGGAAAATTACTAAGAATTCATGAATGTCATGTCGCATATCTAGCCCTACAGTATCCTTTGCTGTTTGCCAGAGGAGAAGATGGCTACAAACTTGGTATTAAGAAGACAAAGATAACAAGAGGCAGGACATCAAAGAAAGAGACAAAGAATAAGAAATCAAAGAAAAAGAGTCAGAAGGATGTAAGTATGAGACAGTGATTTTCGTATAGGCTTCAAGAAAGGAAAAATGAGAAACACACCCTTCTAAGATCAAAGCGATTACTACAGCAGTTTATTGTTGATGCTTATACGATGATCGAAACAAATAGGCTAAGGTATTTTTAAAAAAAACCCCAAAAGAAACTTCAAAGGACATACAAGGAAGATTTGAGGAAAGCAGCACAAGCTGGAGACGACAACCTAAGCAATCAAGGAGACTCTTTCACGCTACCCGATTCTTTTATTGGGAGACCAAGGTAAATGAGGCAGAGTTACCTTGATGCAATGGCTACATGTAAGAATTTTGGGTTTCCAGACCTCTTTATTACATTCACATGCAATCCTAAATGGCCTGAAATTGTAAGATTTGTCAATGAGAGAAAGCTAAAGGCTGAAGATAGGCCAGACACCATTTGCAAAATATTCAAGCTCAAGCTTGAGAATCTAATGGATGACATCACAAGAAAACATATTTTTGGGAAAACAATTTCAGGTTTAAATTATTCACCTTCTTCATTTCTTATAAAACAATTTCTCTTTCTTTTATAACATTACATATATATATATATATATATATATATATATATATATATATATATAATATTTATATTAGAGTTTCAAAAGAGGGGTCTTCCGCATGCTCATACTATCATCTGGATGGATCCGAAATGCAAGTTCCCTACTGCAGACGAAATTGACAAGTTGATTTGTGCTGAAATTCCAAACAAGAAAAAAGATTCAGAACTCTACAATATAATATCAGAATGTATGATTCATGGTCCAAGTGGTAGTGCTAACCCATCATGTCCTTGCATGGAAGAAGGTAGCTGTTCAAAACTTTACCCAAAACAGAATGTTTAAACCACCATCATTGACAAAGAAGGTTACCTGGTTAATAGAAGAAGAAAGGATGGGCGTTTTATCGAGAAGAATAGTTTCAAATGTGATAACCGATATGTTGTCCCTTAAAATTTCAATTTCTGTTTATATTATTCATTCTAAATCAGCATTTTAACCCTTTTTCAGGTATGTATCTGCATGTGAAGCTATGTGGAGGATTTTAGCTTACCCAATACATTATAGGCAAACTGCTGTTGTGCCACTCACTTTCCATGAGGAAGGCATACAACCTGTTTATTACCGAGAAGGTGAGTCTGCACAGAATATCATGGATCGTGACTCTCTTGATGAATCTCAGTTTCTTGCTTTATTTGAACTTAATAAACGTGATGAAGAAGCTAGACAGTTATTATATGAAGAAATACCAAGCAAGTTTATTTGGGATGGGAAGGAGAAATATTTTTTCAGAAGAAAAACAAGAACATTTGCTATAGGGAGAATTAACTACGTTCATCCGACCATAGATGATGCATATCATTTGAGGATACTTCTCATTTTCATCAAAGGTCCTACCGGTTTTGATCACATTAAAATTGTGAATGGTATCGTACACAAAACGTATCTTGAAACATGTTACACTCTTGGGTTGTTAGATGATGACAAAGAAAATATTGAAGGTATCAAAGAAGCCCATTTCATGTGTTCTCCAAAATTCGTTCGTAAAATGTTTGTCAGGATGCTTCTCGCAGCTCGCAGCTGTTTTAAGTACTCCTCATATTGTATGGAAAGAAACTTGGGAGATGCTATCTGAGGACATATTAAGGCGGAAAAGAGTTGAATTAAAGTGACCAGGTTCATTACAGTAACTATCTTATTAAGATATTTTTTTTTAATTTTTTTTAGATGTTAGATGTAGTATATAAATTAACAAATCTTTGATACCGGCGTTGATTTCTCCTTGAGCATGCTTGTTCCTGAGTTCAGTCACAATAGCGATAGGGTTTAACCCTGCATTCTCGGCCAGAGTGTAAGAAATGACCTCAAGAGCTTCAGCGAAAGACTTCACATAGTAACCTTCCATACCATGAAGCACCTTAGTCCAAGCACCAAGCTGCCTTGAGAGCTCAATCTCTGGTGCACCACCTCCTGCAATCAAGAACCTCTTGCTCACCAGACACCTAACCAAACACAACGCATCATGTAAACTTCTTTCAGCTTCATCCAGAACAAGCTGGTTGGAGCCACGGACGAGAACAGATGTAGTTCTTCCCATATCTTTGATTCCAGTGATCTTCAAAATCTTTCCATCTCCAAGGGAGGCCTCTTCGCCAATTGCATCCCCGTGGCCAGACCGGTCTATGTTTCCATCTCTTCTACTAACGCAACAGCACAAGACTTGAGTGAGATCTCTGCTACATTTGTAAAATCATTGCTGCAACCAAGAAAATAAGACCAAGAAAAAATGGTTACAGGATTTGCTTTTGATACGAGGACAAGACTTTAAAGAAGAGAACTTAAAGGAGCAGAGACTATTTTTACCTTGTGAGTACTTCCCGTGTCTCGGTAATGAGTTGATGAAACTTGGAGAGAGTTGCATCAGGAGAGGAAACATCAGTGGTCGTATCTTGGGACATCATTAGATAATCTACCTAGTGATGTGGACTTCCAGTGCTCATAAACACATCAAGAATCCGCATCACCGTTTCTTGAAGAACCTTCGTGGTCAACACATCCTTTAACTGCTTTCTACAATTATACAACACATAATTAGATTTCCCTCCCTATACATTCATTCATAGGCATTTGAGGCAGCATAAGATCACTCCTTAAGGATAACAAACAATCGAGAGATCTTTGATGGTATAGTAGCTTTTACCCCTTGAGTACTTCTTTCACTGCACTCTGCATATCAGATATCAAACTCGGCATACCACTGGTCGAAAGAAAATCAGCGCTTGCCAAAAACTTTTGTTCGTCATCTCTATCTATGAGATCTAATTCATCCTGTCAAAACACAAAAAAAAAGCAAAAAAAAAAACAAAAAAACAAAAAGAAAGTATGTTGGTAGAGATTGTGGTAATCCAACCAAAGGAACAAGAGTTTTATGAAATATGATATTTCAAGATACAATGCAACAAAACAGAAAGAATTTACACGAAAATTTATCAGAAGATTTTGAAGATTTACACTAATAGAGACTTTGAAGATTTCTTTTTATATTTCTCGTTAAAGAGTTGAAGTAGATTCGATCAGACGAAGCCCAAACAGAATTATAGTTGGTTTTACAACTAATCAAATTAAAAGCCTCTTTCCAATGATAAGCTAAACGGAGCCTGGATACTTCATTTTATTAGTCCCATCGTCCGTGTAGTGGTCGGCCTTCCCTTCAGAAATGGGATTCTTTGGTAATGGTAGACATAGCTTAATTGCGAGGGAATGTAAATCCTTATGTCACCATCAGTCTACTTCGATCTTCTCTAGAGAGTGTTATCATCATCTCAAATAAAGAACCACACCAAAAGTGACAAGTTATCATTAAGGCAGTAAGACAGTAAACCACAAATAATCGAAGTTCTGATTCTACTCCTACCGTTTGACAATTATAACAAAACTAATCATTATATGAAACAAAAAGGAGAAACCTTGATATCAAGTCACTAGAAAGAAATACAATCCCACTAAACCACAAATAAAACCACTTCGCTGCAATAGCACATGGGGAAACAAAAGAGAGTCTAAGTTCAGCCATTGCACAAACACAAAACAAACTACCACACTACCTCACAGTAACGATGTCATCAATCTTCATAATCATCCTTACACATTCAGTTGCTAGAGTGATTGCACTGGTACTCACAAGTAGGGGTTGAACAACGTTTTCCTCCAAGATGTTGGTGATTTGCCCTTTCCTCACATTGATACCGGCGTTGATTTCTCCTTGAGCATGCTTGTTCCTGAGTTCAGTCACAATAGCGATAGGGTTTAACCCTGCATTCTCGGCCAGAGTGTACGGAATGACCTCAAGAGCTTCAGCGAAAGACTTCACACAGTAACCTTCCATACCATGAAGCACCTTAGCCCAAGCACCAAGCTGCCTTGAGAGCTCAATCTCTGGTGCACCACCTCCTGCAATCAAGAACCTCTTGCTCACCAGACACCTAACCACACATAATGCATCATGTAAACTCCTTTCAGCTTCATCTAGAACAAGCTGGTTGGAGCCACGGACGAGAACAGATGTAGTTCTTCCCATATCTTTGATTCCAGTGATCTTCAAAATCTTTCCATCTCCAAGGGAGGCCTCTTCAACAAGATCAGCGTGACCAAGCTTCTCAGCTCTGAAATGTTCAATATTGGCGATTGGCAAGCAGTTCAATGTCTTGGTGATGAATTCAATCTCATCTCTCTCAACATCCTTGATAACCATGATTTTAGCTTTGGCCAAATAGTGAAGTGATAAATCAGTGACAGCATCCCTCAAAATACTCTTCTGGATAAGCAACACATTGCAACCAGTAGCTTTGATCTTCTTAATCATCCCCAAGATGTAGTTCCTCTCCTCTTTCAAGATCCTATCCATCTGAGTATAGTCAGAGACAACAATACTCTGCTCAATGTCAGTCTTGGGAGGTGAGATCTGGAACTGAATCACAGCGATCTTAGCATTCTCAATACGAGTCGGTCCACCAGCGGCACGGCTAACCTTCTTGTCAAAAACCAAACCATTCACAGTATGTGTATCATCCACAGTCCCACCAAGCTTCTTAACAATCTTAATATCACGCAAATCAACAATCTCAGGCTTCTCTGGATCTATAACAGAGAGAACCGCATCTACAGCTAAAGGAGCAAGCAATGTAGAGTACTGACTAACAACCTTACTGTTAAGAGACGTGCTCGCAGATTTAACAAGGGAATCTCGATCAGTGAGCTCAACAGGAACAGCCATGGCCGTCAAAATATCAATAGCCTTACCACAAGCCTTGTGAAGCGAATCTGAGATCACAGTAGGGTGGATCCCGTTGGTGAGAAGCGATTGACACTCCTTGAGAAGCGCACCGGCGATTACAACGACAGTGGTGGTACCATCTCCGGCGGCTGAGTCTTGCGATTTAGAAAGCTCGACCAACATCTTCGCGGCTGGCTGCAAAACCTCCATCTTGTTGAGGATCGTAGCTCCGTCGTTAGTGATGATAACCTCGCCGTTGGCCGTGGAAATCATCTTGTCCATACCTTTAGGACCCAAACTCGTACGGACGGCGTCAGATACGGCGCGAGCAGAGTTGATGTTGGCGAATCTGATATCTTCTCTACGCTTGTTGTCTACAAACGACTCAGCTTTAGATCCACGGGGCTTCGATGCCATCGGTGCTGCTACCGCCGCCATTTCTTGCTATAATAGACTGAGAGATTTCGGGTTTATGATTTCTACGGGAAAATGATCTGGAGTCGATGAACAACAAAACCCTAGATGGAAATTGAAAAAGAGAATTTATTTTTAAGATGAAAATTTGTATGAAAAGAAAGTTTAAGAGTATGAAAACATGTACTAATAAACAAATATGCTTATACAAGTTTTATAAAATACGTACTATGAAGCACCCTATGGACACCCATTAAATCATGTCCAATCGCCATTAATGTTTCTCTTTCGTTTGAATTGCCCACCATTGCTTCTCCTCTATTAAACTGAGGGTAATTTCGTCTTTTATCAGCTCTCTCAAAAACAGAAAATGGCATTTTTGACGAAGTATGAAATAAATGTTATTTGTGCTTGTCGCTAGTGGCTCGTTGGTACCATTCAAGCATGGGTCAGTGCTTGTGACTACGAGCTCCAGTGATCGAGCACACGTACCAAACCAAAACAAAAAGAAAAAAAAAAAAAAAAAGAAATAAATGGCATTTTTGACAATTGTTGCAGGAAACAAGAAAATTCGCACTTTTTTGTTTTCTTTGTTACAATGAGAAGCTTTTTGTACATAAGCACCACCAAACCAAGGTAACAACACAGAGAGGTTAATAAACTCAAAGTTGGGCACTCACGATGATCAAAGAACAGGTTTCACATACTTGACTTGAGAGGGGGATTATAAAAAAAAAAACAGAGATAGAGAACAATGTGGCATTGGGTTTTGGGTTTTAGGGCCGTGTGAGTGGTTTGTAGAGGACAACAGTTATGTACTTAGACTCGAACCTGTGTGTTAAACCCAAAGCTACAATCGATTGAGGAGTCCACCCTTGCTCTATGAACACATGGTTTAGCACCACATGTTGCGGCTTTGTGGCTACGGCTGTTTCTTCAGTTGTGCCAAGAAGTGTTAGATGAAGCTGTGGTGGCACCACCAGTGGCTCTTTTGCGTAATCTTCTGCTGCTGGAAGTGTTTGACCGTAGCTATGTTCAGGTGACGGTGGCGCCTCAAACTCCACTATGCTTTCTGGGTTTTCTGGCACAAAGTTCTGCATAAATGATTGCAGATACTGTTACACAGTAAGTTGAGATTGGTAGATTAGATTTAACATGAAAACAAAGAGACAGGAAATTACTTACATGAACATCAAGAACGTTACAGACATTTCCCACTTCATCTGATACAAAGGGTAAATCTGGGATGTATTTGGATTCACCGTCGACAATCACCTTGTAGTGGTATATGCCAGATGGAAGAACAAAGAGAATTGAGTGGTCTTTTCCAGACTTCTGTAGCTTCTTCCTAAAGAATGTAAAATAGATATATGCTTAGTACACATATACATATATACGGAAAGCTCGAAAGCAAATATTTGATAAACATATTTTAATGTATACCTTGATCTCCAATTGTCCCATGATCCTTCCACCGCCACATCATTACCTCCCTGGTTCCATGTAATGATCGTTGGGATTCCTTCCTCTGCGGGATAATCAAAAACTCTTGGAGTTTGGTTCCATAGGATGTTATTAGGAGAAGGAGGGGCGTTTGCCCTCTGCAATGGAGCCACGGGAACCTGAGGTAGTAAGCACATAAAATTTAAGCCGAGAGATTTTTTCAAAACAAAGTGCGAGAAGAACTGGCGAATGTTATACAACATTATATCTACCCTCTGACACGAAATGCAGCCATTAGGTACACATGTTATGCCTAAACAATGGAAGAGGTGACGCATAGGTGAGCAAATGTTGTAAGAAGTTAGGTGGAATAACAATGTGCGCTGAAAAGAAAAGGAGTGGAACAATGAATATAGCAAGCAATAGAATGACAAATTTACTATAATCTAGACATGACCCTGATTACCAAAAGATATCTTACTAATCCCACCAAAACAGAATGAAGAAACAACCACAATCTCTATTCGTTCAAGTAAATTCAAGCTCTGCGTGTTTACATTCAAAAAGGGCTAAGAAATGAACAAGCTTGCCCTCCCTTTCAAAATGAAAGCAAAGGAACATTACACAAAAGACTCACGTTGAGACATACCAATCAACAGAACGATATCAACAAAAAAAGTAATGGCCGGAGAGCAGGAGGAAAATCAAAATCAGCAATAGAAACCTAGAACAACAAGAATTATCATCCAATCTGACAGGTACAAACCTTTCTACATTAGGCAAGACATAACCAAGACAACAAACAAGAACTTCCCTACAAGCAGATTTGCTAGGAAGATTAAGCCTCTCTCTCTCTCTCCCTTTGCCAAAACGAGGAGAACAACTTGTTCACTTCTTACCAGAATTTTTGACATCTTAAGAACCAACAGACAGATTCGAGTCAAGTCCAACTCCATCATACAAAAGATTCCACTCACAAAAAGTGCTTAGACTCAGCAAAAATTCTCTCCCTTCACAGATACATTACACAAAAGATTCACTAGGGGACATCAAGACTCAAGAATCATGACCGGACTAGAGAGCGGCAGGAAAACAACAGCTAGAACACTTAATTAACATATTAAAGACAGGTAGCAACTTTTCCACAGTATGCATTATCTCAAGATACTTTAACAAAGATAAAACAAAAAGAGATTCCCTAGTTCAGAATCTCTAAACCCACCTACAGAAAAAAGCCTTAAGAACAAGAAATCTAAATCTTTCCCAGCTGACAATCCTAAGGAAGAACAAATCAAAGTATACAAAATAGAGTCCACTCCATAAAAAAGGTTGAAGCTTTTGTTCTAGAATCCAAAACGAAGAAATGTCTCAATTAATGAGACATATGAAAAGTCAAGTGAATATTCCTTTAAACTCAACCACCAAATCAGAAGGAGGAGACGAAACTTCCAACAATGTTTCAATTAAATCATTCAAAACCCCAAACCATCAAATTCAAAGATTAAAACACACAGAAATAGAGAGAATCGAGAGAAAGAGGGAAACCTGAGGAGCGAATAAGAAAGGAGATGGAGATCGAGCGGGACTTCCGGGAGGAGAACTGCTCATAGAGTCTGAAGAAGGACGACGATGACGACTGCGTGCAGAAGGATCGCCGCCGTTGGATCTCGCCGAAGATGAGGTGACATCTGCACCACCACCGCTAGTTACGGCGGTGGCGTCGTCTTCTTTTCCGTTGGCATTTCCCATCTGGAAACCCCAAATCAAATAAGTGAGAGAGAAGAAGAAGAAGAGAGAGAACCAGACGTGAAGAAAAATGGAGGGAGGGGGAGGACGAAGGAGGGGAGAGGAGATGATATAAAAACTACCCTGAGGTTAGGAGTTAATTACGAGGAATGCCATCGGGTAGTGTAAAGAGATTTGCATAGAAAAGGGCTTTGAGAAATTATTGTAAATCCGTACCAAATGGATAAACGAGTGACTTGGCGTCCAAAAAGTTGATAATTATCCTTCTTTTTTTCTTTTTTCTTTTATGATATTATTGCAATCATTGAGAATGAACTTATTCATCTTTTAACAGCTAGTTGCATTAAAAACTTGTAATGTGATTCTCATGAAAGATATAAGTATATAAGAAATTGAAGAACATAATCAAAATTTACAAATAGAAGATTGGAAAAGAGATTTTCTTTAGCTAAACGATATTGCATATTCGTAGAGTTCATCGGAAAGTCACAGAAATAAACTTTTGCTTCCAATGACTGTCTCACAGTCCGTCGGAACTAGTATTTGTTAAAAATGAAATAGTTAGAAACTATTGTATTCTTTTCTGTAGCTAGAGTTGTTATGTACAAAATTAGGTATGACTCTTTATTGAACAACGACAACACTTGCAATGTTGAAAGTGAAACATCATTGATAAACACGTGCATTCATTAGCAATATTACATTAGAGTGAATAAGTGAATTATACTCTGTTTGGTGCACACTAATACTGCAAACCGTATGTTTTTTGGTTATTGTCATTGATTACAGTATAGTACTATAGTTTATTAAGTATGTTCAAAAATTAATTGGTGTTTCTAGTGGTAATGTAATGTCCTTGACTAATTTAACTCCAAATTTAAGTAGGATATTATTGACTCAAAGCTATAGAACTTAACAACACCTTGTGGCGTATATAAATAATTACTGTATGAAATTTTCTGAAAGAATAAAAGTATCATGAAATTTATTTATTACTTACGAGTTTCGTAATGTATTTTTTTTGTATTGGTTATAGGTCCAAAGATTTTATTGAATGACGTCGGAGTCGGAGGGATTCAAAACCAATGTGTAAATTTGTCAAAACCGATGCTTGCTTGCTAACTTTGATTCTCGGTTTCTGTCAAATATATACCGATGATCATGGATTAGTCATGTGTCATTTGGTTCAACTCTTACTAAGTGATTAGGATTTAACCCGCGGTACATCGCGCGGGACAATATTTTAAATTTTAAAAATTTAAAATTTATATTGTATTTATTTATTATTTTTTTATTGTTTTATTAATTTTTAGATTGTATACTTATGAATATTTATTGGATTTTAAAAATATATAATTTAACAGGTATTTGATATAAGTATTCAAAGTATAGGATTTTTGTCGTGTTTTTAAAGTTTTAATCTGTGTAGTATATGTGTATAATACATTTATCTTCTGGTACACATCTAAAAGTTTTTTAAAAAAAAATTCACTTAACTCCCTATATGAGATTAAGAAAAATACTTAGGTTCACCCCTAGGGGTAAACAAAAAGGTTCACCCCCTCTTTTCTCAGTTAATCAGAATCTTCTATCTAATATTTCATTAAAAAAATAAATCAAAATTAAATTAAAAAGCAAAACAAATTAAGGAAACAAATTATGTATACTTTTTAATTACGGAAAGTTAAATATTGGCTTGGTTTAGATTTTTAAAATTAGAACAAAATTATGTCAGTTTGGGTTTACAAATGAAGTGGTTAGGGTTTAGATTTTACAATTAAAACGAAATTATATGTCGGTTTGAGTTTACAAATTAGGTGGTTAGGGTTTAGATTTTACAATTAGAACGAAATTATATGTCGGTTTGGGTTCACAAATGAGATGGTTAGGGTTTAGATTTTACAAGTAGAACGAAATTATATGTCGGTTTAGGTTCACAAATGATATGTTAGGGCTTAGATTTTACAATTAGAACGAAATTATAGGTCGGTTTGGGTTCACAAATGAGATGGTTAGAGTTTAGATTTTACAAGTAGAACGAAATTATATGTCGGTTTGGGTTCACAAATGAGATGGTGAGTGTTTAGATTTTACAAGTAGAACGAAATTATATGTCGGTTTGAGTTTATTAAAGAGCGGTTTATGTTTTTAATTTTATAATAATGTATACAGATTTTATTTCCTTATTTTTTAAGGGGGTGAACGAAATTATATTTCCTTAATTTTATAATAATGTATACAGATTTTATTTGCCAACCCGTATCACCAAACTCAAAATAAGTTTTAGCGTAAAAAAAAAATCAAAATAAGTTTTTTATCAAGTTTAATTATGTTAATTGTTTTACCAAATTAGCATATTTTTATAGTTTATAATTTTCCTTGGAAATATATATAGTTTATGATAATTAAGAAAATTTTAATTTTTTTGGTAATTTCTCAAAAGATAAAAAATAAACCAAATTATATGAGGGATTTTCAACATATTTAACGTGACGTTTTATAGAATAATTATTATCATTATTTTAGTCAATTATTAAACACAAAACAAAAGGAAAAAAATAAAGTAAAAAGACTTCAAAAACGTTTTTAAGAAGAATTATTGATAAAAATCAAAAACTAAACAAATACCATTCAAGATTATTTTGCAAGAACTATAATCTATACCAAAAATAAAAACTAAAAACCATAAAACAAAAAATCAAATAAAAACTGCAAAATAGTTGATATGTACAATTTTTTTTCACATTAAAGAGTATATAGACATATGAAATAATTATTATAAAAACGCTTAAATAAATAAGAAAGGGAAAGGGGATCCCTTTAAAACATTGATATTGTTTCGATTGTATAATTGAGATTTGTAGAGATTATAGTAATCAAGTGTGAGAGATTATGACAATAAAATAAAATATTGGTCTATTTCTCAAATTGCAGTAATTAAGTGTTTTGAATAGTTTAGGAGATTCTAGCATCCAGAAAAATAGTTTTGGAGATTTAATGGGTTAAAACTTTAATGGTAGAGTTGTTTTTGGAAAAATCGGAATGTATAGATGTTGTTAAGATTTTATGGCAATAAATGTAACAAATGTTGGTCAATTTAAGAAAATTTAGTATTTGAATTTCTCTGCAATGTTATTTATGGAATTATTTTAGGTGTTAATGTTGTAAAACAAAAATTAAATAAGGAAAACTTAGGGGGAGGTATTGGTTTAGGATTTAGAAAGAGTTTTAATGATTTTATGTTTTTTAAAATCTTGCTGATTTTTAAAATCATAGGAAATTAGAAAATAAAAATGAAGGATTCTAAGAGGGGTGTATTCAACTTAACATTTTAAGTGATTTGTGTGAAATTTACAAATTCTATGTTAGTCAATCATGGATTTTAAAAAGCCTATTAAAATCCACTGTTATTGAACTGGTGATTTAAAAAACTACTTTAAAACCCATTAAAATCCTTTGTTATTGAACTGATGATTTAAAAATCTACTTTAAAATCCACTGTTATTCAAAACAGTTTTGTGGATTAGGATTTTAATAATCCACTGTTATTCAAAGCCTATTAAAATCCATTGTTTTGTGTATTCAAATCTCATGGTTTTAGGTGGGATTTGAAAGAATTTTACAGAAAATCATATGAACTTCCCTAAAATCCATCAAAATTCTAAATTTCCTAAATCCCATCAAATTCTCCAAAATCATGGTTTGAATACACCCCCCTAAGAGATTGTTTAGGAAGTTTTTTAAATCTTGATGATTTGTTTTTCCTAATCTTGTCAAATCTTTCATAAAATCTTTCACAATCTTTCTATTTGATGAAAGAGTTTTCATGACTTTTGTTATAAAGGAAATGATATAAAATCCTAAACCAATAACATAAAATTTGAATTCATTAACAATCCAAGATTCTTTTGTTTTACTTGAATAACATAAAACTTTTAATGACTTTTTAAAACTCTTAATCCAATAACACTAGATTTATCAAGACTTTAGATAACTTTTTACAAATCCACAACCAATAACACAAAAATTTTAAAGAGTTTTAAAAAGTTTTGATTGAATAACAACATATTTTACATAACTTTTAAAGTCATTAAAATTCTTTCTAAATCCTAAACCAATACCCCCTCTTAAAGGACATAAACCAAAATGTACTTCAAAAATGTTAATATAGATGTCATGCACTTTCCTTCTTTAATTGTTTTCTCGCTCTGTTTTTTTCTTTTTTTATCACTTTTAAATTGTAAGAATTCTTATAGTATTGCTCTATCATTTTTTTTTTTTTTAACATCAACCCTGTAATTTCTTTTGAGTTTTTCGCCAACAGCATATCTTTTTTTAGAAAAATGTATACTATCAGTAGTACTTGAAATATCTTCGAATAACATGTCACTTAAATTTTCATCAATATAACCCTTCCTCATTAGTTTTGTTAGAAACATTATCAAGTAAACGATAAATATTCCATAGACACCCCAAGTAGGAAATGTCATTTCAAGAGAGAGAATAAAATTTCATTTAGATCTTGATCAGTTACATTATGTTTCTTCTAAGATTCACAGAAGCCTCATTCATCTTTTGGTATAATTAGAAGATTTTTATTTTATTTTCACAAATTAGGAGAATTGAGCATCATAAATCTTTGCAAACATCCATATCATTATTTAATTTGGACAATTCTTCCAAATATTTTCAGCCTTCTCATCTATCACCCTTTTTGATCATGTTATTCTAAACCATTATCTTACTCACCAGTCACCACCAACTTCATTACTTAAGCCATCATCGTTTTTTCTATCTAATTCCATTAACAGTTTCAATTATAATTTTAACATTCAAAACCACGTTAATTGCACAAGATTTCGTCCACAACATTATCAATTTCTCTAGCTATTTCGATCTCGTTTTGACTCCTTCCACAGCATCACATATTCTTTCTTTTTAAAATAAACATGATCACTTGTTTGGTAGAATTAATGGAGACTGGTGGTCTAGTGAGAGTAAATGAGTAATACTAAGTTGTTAAAGGTTAATTAAAGCATTTTATTAAGAAAACCTACACAAATGATGTTTTTAATCTTTTGCTGTCTCAAAACATAAAAATGATGTTTTATTTTCTCAGACCAAAAAATAACAATTAATGATTTGTAAGGGTTTCCCTTATTTTCTTTCTCGACAAAACAATTGAATTTAAATCATGATTTATATTCTGTAATGCCAATTGAAAATTTTCAAATAAGGAAAAAGAGGAAATTGCTATATACAAAAACTATAAGAAGTATATAAATTAAAAAAAATAATAATAATAAAGAAAGGGTAACTAGGGTTTTTGGGGTTATACGTTTCACTGTTTGTGGTATCACATTCGCTTATTCCTTCTTAAAAGAGTGTCGCCACCAAAACACACACTTGCCTCCTCTCCTTCAACCTCTCTCTTTCTCATCACATTGCGTCTTCCTCCTCCCGATCCTTGAATCCTCGTTACGTGTCTTTTTTTGATTCCGATTGAATTGTTATTCGTGTTTTCTTGATCTGAGTTTGGAAGTTTCTCTGATGATGGCGGAGACTGAGGGATCATTGGCTGATGATCGAGAATTGATGATCGGCCGTGACGGTGGTGTTGTTGCCGCCGCTAAGTCTCCGTGGAAAACAACCGCTTCTCCTATTGAGACTGTTGATGCTCCTGTAATGGGAGCTGATTCCTGGCCTGCGCTCGCCGACGCCGCTCAACAGCCTCGTCCTAAGAATCCTCCGCCGCCTGCTCCCCCTTCTAAAACCATTCCGACCTCCACCCCAGCCCCTGCTCAGGTTCGTTTTTTTGTTAATGTTGTTGTTGTGCTGCGGTTTAATTTTGAGTGTTGTAAGGTATCTGATAGTGATACTCAATAGCTGTTGTGTTCGTGAATCGTGATTGGTTTAAGTTTCTTGAGAAACTTGATCGAATTGGTTTTTTTTTCTTTCACGAATTTGATGCGTATGATGTTTACCTTTGCTTGGGTTGAAAGCTTTACTAATTGAAAAAAAGCATTGCATTGCATTTATTGAGGTTAAACTTAGTCCCTGAAGAAAGTTTCTTGTTTTGATGTTTAGGCTAATCCTGGTCAAGCGAAATCTAAGGGTGGTGGTAAGGCTAATCCTGGACACAAGAATCCATCTGGGCGTCATTCAAAACCAGGTCCGAGGAGCAACCAAAATGGTCCTCCACCTCCTCCTCCTTACCTTGTACATGCTGTACCATATCCTCCACCTCCTTTTCCACCTATGGGACCTCCGCCACATGCTGCTGGTCCAGATTATCCATATGCTCCTTATCCTCCGTTCCCAGTTACTGGACCTCCTGTTGCAGAGTCTGGCAATGAGAAACAAGTTCAAGCTTCCCCTCTTCCACCTGTGCTCCCACCTCCTCAAGCGGATCCTGGAAAGCCTTGGCCGCATCAGAGAGGTTTTGACCCCAGAAACATGCCACAAGGTGCTGGACCAAGAACTTTTGGAAGACCTCCATATATGGGTCCAGCTCCTGGATTCCTCGTTGGTCCAGGTCCAGGCTTCCCTGGTAAGACATTGACTCTCTGTCAAGGTGTTTAAAAATGGAACTGGCTGGGAGCAGTTGATAATATGAACTATTTTGCTCTGAAATATATCTAGCATTAAGATAAGAGGATAACTGTTCGTTTTTGTTGTTTGATTGCTTTTGTTTGTTTCTTCATTTGACACAGGGCCTGTATACTACTTGCCAGCTCCACCCCCTGGAGCTATAAGAGGTCCTTATCCTCCACGCTTTGGTCCGTACTCTGTAAACCAGGGTCATCCAGGACTATCTCCAGAAAAGATAGACTTAAGGGATAGAGTCTTAAAACAGATAGAGTATTATTTCAGGCAAGTTATGCTTCTCAACAAAAAAATTCTTATGCTTTAAAAGATATTTAGCTTATTCCTTATTGTGCCTCTGGGAAGTTTATATTTTCCATGCCTTGAGTCCACCTTTACTGATTATAGAATTGGCACCTCAACTCACTGTGCTTACCTTTTTTTTATTAATTCCCTTTTCAGTGATGAAAACCTTGAGAATGATCATTACCTCATTTCCTTGATGGATGAACAAGGATGGGTTCCCACAAAAATTATAGCTGGTTTCAAAAGGGTAAAATTTGTAACACGAGCTTGACTTGCTTTCTTTTGCATTAGTCTATTCTGTCATTCGTGATTTGAACAAATTTGTTGGTTTTAATTTTTCTTTTACTCTTTGCAGGTTAAGGCAATGACCATGGATGTTGATTTTATAGTCTATGCGTTAGGGTTTTCTAATTCTGTTGAAGTGCAGGTCAGACTACCACACCTTACTTATTTACTGGTTTAAATGCCAAAGTCTTGCTTTTGTTAATGGGTTTTGGTACTAACACATGTTGGCGGCTTTAGATTAGCTTCTTTATTTTTTTAAAATTGTTTCTTTGCATACTTTGTTTTCTCTGGTTGTATTGTGTATTTCTACTGTGGTGATGCTATCACAAAAAAAAATGGGTTTGAGCTTTGTCTCTGGATAATAGTTTAAAGAAGCCCTAATTCTAACCTAACTCAGAGCATGATTGGTTTCTACAGGTGTAAGACCTATATTTGTCAAAGTAGCATAAAAATGCTGGTACATCTATCTGTTGGATGATAATTTGAAATACTGGTACTTTTACAGGGTGACAAGATGCGCAAGCGTGACAAGTGGTCTGAATGGGCTCCTCCATCTAAAAAGTCAGCCTCTTTGGAGAAAACTGGAGACAGTGACAAAGGATCCCCAGAAAGTATAACAAGCGGGGATAATTATGGTAATTCTTCAAAGGGTTCTTCAAAGCCTACCATGCGCGACTTCTCTTCAGAGGTAAACTTTTGTTTTCTTTTAGTAGAGACACTGTAAAAATGCTAATGTAATTTCAGTTTTTGCTTTAATCATTGCTTTTCCGTTCTGATGTACAGGGATCTCGGTCAGCAAGAAGCAATAATTACAAAAGTGTTAGCCTGAAATCATCAGCAGATGAAAAAAGAAATGTGGATGACTTGTCAAACGATTTTTCAAACACGTTTTTGCTTGACGAAGAATTAGATCTGGAGCACAGAAGCCCGAGAAAGAGTGGACTGTCGAAAAGGTAGTGCGTGCATAATTTTATTACTCCTGATATTTGCTTTCTGCTCTCTTTGTTTCCAATATGCCTTCTTTTTGGATGTGAATCTGAAACTGCATATATAAAGTACTGCCGTTGATGCTTTGGTTGATTTGACTTTTTGTAGCATTGAGTATGAAGATGATGATATGACTGTTGATGATCAAGATATTCAGAAACTTGTAATTGTTACCCAGGTATTACACGGAACTAGTTATATATTTCCTTGAACTCTGTGTTGGTGAAATCAATTACTCATGTTCCGTTATATGCTGGACAGAATAGTGGGAAAAGTGATGGCACTGGAGTCGGTGGGACAAAAGCAAAAAACATTCCTAAGGAGCTTGCCTCCACAATAAATGATGGTCTTTACTACTTTGAGCAGGTTAGGAATCTATGGCTTGAATATAATATGATTAACCTTTCTGGAGTCCAATTTCTAATAATTACCAATGGAAACAGGAACTCAAAAAGAATCGATCTGGCCGTAGGAAGAACAACTCCCATTTGGATAGCAGAGATGGGAAAATTAAATCTGGGGGAGGATTGAACACTAAATTAGGAGAAAATTCTGTAGCAAATGATGGAAGTGAAGAGCATGGAATCATCACTTCCCGGAGGAAGCAAAGTAAAGGAACGCACAAACATCATACGGCCCATGCGCGGAGGTTCTTTTCGAGTAACATAAGAAACCATGGAAATATATCAGAAAGTCCGCCTAGTAGCTCCATTGGATTTTTCTTTGGTTCTACACCACCAGACAGTCATGGGTCTGTATCTTAGCAGTCCATTATATTCCCTACTTATTCATATTCTTTATCCGTTATATTATCTTATTCTGTTTTTGTTGACGTTTCACAGCCCTAGGCTTTCGAAATTGAGTTCATCGCCACAATGTACACTCCCTGGAAGCAGTCCACCTGTGGGCTCGTTACCAAAATCATTTCCACATTTTCAACATCCAAGCCACCAACTGCTGGAAGAGAATGGATTTAAACAAGAAAAGTAAGTATGGGTATTCAGTTAGACAACTTAAGTTTATTGTATGGAGCATTATTCTTGGGGGGGATAAGATTGTATCTTGAGGCTCTCTGTTCTCATTCCTTTAAAATGTACGCATAGGTACTTGAAGTATCGCAAGCGCTGCTTAAACGAAAGAAAGAAGCTGGGTAGCGGATGCAGTGAGGTCAGTTTCATGTTTACCTCCTTTCTATGATTTTTGGCTCTCATCATGCTCTTCAAAAGAAACATGCAATAATCTTTACATATGGAGTTTCTCAACTCATTCTATTACATTAGTCTGATTGGTGGTTTGTGAATTCTGGATGTTATATATGCAGGAAATGAATCATTTGTACCGATTTTGGTCGTATTTCCTTAGAGATACATTTGTCTTGTCTATGTATGAGGACTTCCAGAAGTTTGCTCTTGAGGATGCAGCTGAGAACTACAATTATGGGTTAGAGTGTCTCTTTAGGTTTTATAGGTAATACATACTTGTTATACTTCTTCTGTTTTCCATTTTTTCACTGCGGATCCAGTGTGACTAATCCAACTAATATTGCTCTGCCTTTTTTCTTCAGTTATGGTCTGGAGAAGCACTTCGATGAGGACCTTTACAAGGACTTTGAGCAGCTATCGCTTGACTTCTACCACAAGGGAAATCTATATGGCTTGGAGAAGTATTGGTAAGTGATCGTTTATTACTGATTATGGTTAAACAATAACGTTGCTACTGAATTCCGTTATGGATCTGTGATTCTTGGTGATGTCTCTAGAGATTATGCCGATGGAGAGAAGTACGGTTATATTAGATGGGCTTGTAGTAATCTAGGTTGAAAGATGCTTCAATGCACATAGAAAATGTTATGTTGGTTGTGCTTTAAAGGATCTAATCCTGTCTTTGTGTAGGGCATTCCACCATTACCGAGGCAAGAACGAACCAATAAAGAAACACCCTGAGTTAGAGAAGCTACTGAAGGAAGAATACCGTAGCATAAAGGATTTTCGAGCAAAGGATATAATCACCAACCAAAAAGACAACAAGTCTCACTGATGGATGTGAAGAAAAGAAGCAGAGAGAGATATATGTTGTTGCTGCTGAGCAAAATGGTGCTTCAATCTTGACCTAAATTTTTGTGTATCTCTCTTCTTCTGCGGAAGAGACCAACCAAGTGAAGCCATCACTCTGAATTTTACAGGATATTTTCCTTGGTGGTGTTTTCCTTTTTCTGGGATTATTCTTTTTTTGGATTTTGGATGCAGGATCTCTCTCTCTCTCTCTCTCTCTCTCCAATACAAACAGAGCTTTGACTGAAGAGGCGTTCATCTACACTGAGTTTCGCCCTCTCCCCCTGAAAAGTTGTAATCTTTTCTTTTTGTACATATTAGGGATATTTCATTTTCTAATTTTTACTCAATTTTGGAAAAAAAAAGAAAAAAAAAAAAAGAAAAAAGAAAAGCAAAAAAGAAAGGATGTGATTTGTAGTGTCTGTAGAAACAATAAGAGATGTTTTACTTTGACATTTTTATTTAGACAGTAAATTTTGGTTTGTAAATTTTTGTCTCTTGTAGCTTATAATCTCATATTTGACATATGTCGATTTTGCTCTGTTTTTTTCTTTGTTACTACTCAAGTACAACCTCCTCAAGTTATTTCCGTCTCCGGTGGTCTAAATCACTTAAACAAGTTAAATTTCTTTAGACACATTTTTATTTGTTCCTAATAGTTCTCATGAATTTGTAATTAACTGTAACGCTTATGTGTTCAAAACGAATTCGCATTTTACCAACATTTCTACAGTAATGAAAACTTTTACTATATCTATTGGTTACTTGAGAAGAACTTTTCACTTGGTTTTAATATTACTAAAGGGTTGTAAAATCTCTGAAAAACCTAGCCCTTTGAAATTACTAATCAAATTACAGATGAAATTTACCGGTACGTTCCAATTTCACAATGAGACTACTCAATACTCAATAATAATATCTGATAGACGTTAAAAGTAGAGATACCGAAATGTCTTAAAATACCAAACTTGATTATAAAGCATAATAAGATCCAACCAACAACGCCCAGGAAAAACAGAAACATAAAGAGTATCAAAAAGAGTATCAAAGTTGAAGGGTCGACGAAAAACAATTATGAGACATCGATCCCAGAGAAGATTTAAACAAAATAGGGGGCATTTAAAGTTCGTGGACTGTTCTCCATCAACAGAAGAACATCGAGGTTGCAACCTTACCATGCAGCTGCGGCATGGGAGGCACAGGGACAGCCCCAGGTGTGGTGATCCCGCCATGGCTGCTTGAAGTCTCAGACATCTCTTCATACTTCATCACCGTTCCCATTTGCGCAGCTGCCAAATGAGCATAGCAAATGGGTGCAACTGCAAAAAAAACAAAAGAAACTTTAAAGTTGAGATATTGCACATAATGTAACTATCAGCAATCAATACATAAAAGATGTGAGCATTACCGACTGAGATGGCAGTGGTGCTCCTCTGGTAGCTACAAATATCAAAGCAGACAATTAAAAGATTATTGTCAAGTTTAGAAGACTTTGTAAAACCACAAAGATACCAATCAGACAAAGACTTCTAGTTCTTACACATAGGATAGAGAATGCACAAGTTCTTGGAGGTCATCTGTTGCAAATCCAATCTCATCATAGAGCACATGGTAATGAGTTGGCCTTGTAGTTCCCTAACACATCGAAATCAATAGAAAAGTGTTAAGTTTGATACATACTGGATTCGATCAGAAGACTAATGTAGGAGCTACTTACAATCATCCCAGCATGGGCACAGAGATAGAAATCATTGTTGCGTGGGTGGCAGATCTGGCTGTCAATTATTGTTCCTGCAGGCAGACACCACGTTTCAGGTCATTTGAAACGCAATGACCAATATAAAATCATGCACTGGTGAAATGGGAATTACCTGGTGGAACATTATCAGGGCCTCTGCTCTGAAAGAACTTGGTATGGTGGTTCTTCTGGGCAACAATCACTGTAAACTTTGGATTCCAATTTTCATCCAGAAACTTACAGGCCTAACAATATAACCACAAAATCAGGCCAAATATGAGCAGGATATACTAAATAAACCGTGTTTGTGTAACTGGAAAGTTCCAGAACCATAATCCGATCCAATTCAATATTAAGAACTTGATTGAACTGAGACTCACTCACACCATCCCTACATGTATATTAGTAAAAACAGTGAGTTAAAAAGTTGAATTCTAACTTTTACATGATTCCTTAAATAGATTTAAGTCTACCTGAAAATGATGATGTGCTCTGGTTTCCTCTTCTCTGAACTGAAGTAAAAGTCGAGCAAGAGCTCCCTGTAAACAGTAGGTAAATCTCTAAATTACACTGGTGTCCAGCATACTTAAAAAAGGATGAAAGAATATTGTTCCATTGACAGGGCCCTAATAATGATTAAGATAACAAAGCTCTGCCCAGAGCAATGAAGATAACATTCCATGATTTTTACCTGAACATTCCTTCATCTTTGTCAGAGACAAGTTTGAAGAGATTGTCAATCATTTCCATTTTGCGTGATTGTGTGCGTACACATGCCTTGTATTTTGAGATGAGTGGCCATTGTCTGGAGCTTACAACCTATGATTTCCAAACACAAATGCCAAGTTATCAGAAATGAACACTCAACACTAGATGAGAGTAAGAATGTCCTCTCGATAAACGCACATTGAAAGAGATCATAAGAAACAATTACAAAAATCAGTATTACCGCAGCAATTGATGGTATATCAGACATTCCCGGGGAACCATGGGATACATCCATCCCAACAATGATGGTAGGGACTTGGGTTACTTTTGGCATTGCTGGAGAGCGCTCCATAGCTAGCATAGAGTTCAGTCCACCAAGCTACATATACAAATAGAATAGAATTCAGTTCAGCTGTAAGCCTGTAAAGTCTTTAAAATCTGTCCTGAAATTCTAATTGAACAAAGTCAAAATTTTCAGAGACTACCTTGGCATTTATCTTTAGAAGAACATTGGTGAGATACTGATCGTTCACTCTTGTAGGAGCAATGCACTGAGTCACAATTCCAAGATCAACAAGATTCTTTTTCTTCCAAGGACCTGAAAATTTTCAGACACGTATATGAATAGTTATGCATTTGCAATCAAGGGGAAACAGGCCCTATTGAAGAATGTTAAGAGAGATGTACCATAAACATCAGAGTTTTTCCTTTCAGAGAGTATGCAAAGAAGGAACAGAGGCGGCCCTGGGAGTTTGGATTTTATCTGCTCAAACATATTCTCCACTCTCTTAGTAGCTGGTGCATTCCTAAACTGAGGATTTTCAGTAATGACATCCTTGAATGGATGCTCTACGTTCTGGGAATATAAGGGGGAAAAGGGAAGAATTAATAGGAGTTGTGCATATGATTTTATTTGTGAATATAAGGGGGAAAAGGGAAGAATTAAAAGGCTTACAATTCCTTTCGCCTGTCCACATCTAATCAAGTCACGAATGAGCCCATTTGTATCACAACGAGCAGAGAAGTTCACAACAGCCCATCTAGTAACCGTCGTTGGCTCAACAAGTTTCTGCATTAAGGATTTCAGTTAGTAGTAGAGAGGTAAAACTATTCCAAGTAAAGCAAGAGATTAAAAAATCTAAGCACCTTATTATTAAAGTTCCAACGCCCATTGTTTGGCCTTAAGTCCATTCCATTGCCCACTTTCAGCTGTTTGGAAGCAAGGACAAAGATAATCAGTATTAAAACAACCAGAAGCTATAAGGAAAAGATACAGCAAGAGAGCAAGGAGAGTCACATTTGGTGTTGGTAGAATGCGGCCCTCCACTTGGGTGAAGTTAGATATAATGCTGACACCACTATCTTGCAACACAGGGTCAGCATTATAATTGCTGTCTTGTAGACCCTGCAAGATAAATCAGAACATAAATCATAATAAACAGAAAAAGCTTCAAAGTGTCAAGGTTAATGAAAAGAAGACTTACTTTGGTTAGAGAAGCCATTCTTTCTGGTGGCTTCTGCCTAGACTTTTCTACTAGCGCAGCCCTCTGAAAATTGGTAAGTGATTTTGTGTATCGTTGTAGGGACACAAGATCACAGAACTGCGAACGTGAAAACCAACAAGAATTGTCATAATTAGTTATATTAAAAATTGTGGGAAAGCAGAAAACAATAATGCACTTAAAATTACCTCAATGGGGAAGTAAGTGGGACGCTTCGGCTTACCAACATTGATGCAAGGAAATTCAGCTGAAGATCGCACATCAATGTTACGTTCCTTATAGTAGTTGAGCACTGTGATCTCAACCTCCTCAAATTCTCCCTTGTCGTTAGGTCTCCTCCATGTAAACCTATATCAAATAAGGACAGATATATTAGAATGAACTCAAAGCAATATACATGGTGATAAAAAAAAAATCAGATGAATTTGTATTAGAATGACCATACATCTGATCTTTGCATTTTTGCTCACTTAGGCCGCTGATTTTGTATTCTCTGTTTGATAGGGTAACTTTGACCCTCAGATTCTTGAGAACACGTTTAGCCTATTAGAAAACACTAGGTGAGTACTTCTCAGAGATGCTAATACATTAGTCAAATATATTACAGCATAAAAGAATATGACGTACCTTGTTCCAGTCCACACCAGATGGATCTCTCTTGTTCTGGTTTGCTTGTAGGAATTCAACCACAGGTCCAGGTTGTACTATCATGGTAGTTGAAGTGTCTGAAGAAAATCCAAAGCAAATAATCAAAGTCTAGCAACCAAATGTTACAAAGAAGAATCTAACAACATGAAATCTTAAAAGTACTCACCAATATTCAAGGACAAGCCTCCCTGAGTAGTTCTGAAACTTGAATGGAAGCCTCTACAACCACTCACACCTCCACCAATTGGAACAAAGTTCTTTACGTCATTGTGGAAAAATGACTGGCGAACAAGGAGGCAACCTCTGCAAACAGAAATAACATAACATAAACGATCAAGCAAATAACTTTTTTTTTGAAATACAAAGAAATACCCAGAATTTAACTTACTGCTTAGCTGCACTTTGGCGCAAAATAACATCCAGCACTCTTATAGCATCTTGAAGATTCTCTGTCTCCTTCCCTTGAAGAGCGCTTGCAATAGCCTGCATGGGGATCTTTGCAGCATAACTTATCTCAACCATGAATTTCTTAGATTGGGTGGGACGCCTTGATCTTTTCCTATCAGCGTCGTTTGTGTCATTTCCAGAGTTATTTCTGCAGATAAAGAGGATATCATAGCATTATAGACTTGGAAGAAAATGAAACAGATTTCACAGAAACAATATAAAATCAAAAGGAATCAAGTTCCACACCTGCTAGAAGGTACATCTTCAAGAACAACAGAGAAGTCAAGTTTGTTGCTGGGAAGAGCACCAACAGTGAAGAGAGTCTTCTCGCCATCATAAGCAAAGTATTTGGAACCCAAATCACTCTGATAGGTATCCTGAACTTTGTCAAGAATCTTTCTGCCTATACCTTTAGCCTCCACTGGACGGCCATCTTCATATGAGATAGCAACCTGTATCCAAGACAAATCCAAACATTATCATTTATCCTAGACACTAGACAAAAAAAAAGAAATAGAGCTATGGTAGAAATAGGATTAGTAGAGGACACAATAATATATAATACATACACTGTAGTGAAAGAAGTAACCGGTAGGTTTGTTGAACTTGACTCCAAAGTGATTAGTAAGAAGAGGAATCTTCTGTCCTTTGGTCCCGCTACCTCTACGAGCCATTGGGAGAAGAAGGTTCTTTTTGACAGGCACCAGTTCAGGGACAAAATCTGTTGGAACGAGAGGCGGAGGTGGTGGTAACCCTCCATCTTGCTTTACGCCACTCCCACTCGCTTCATCAGAATCCATCTCTGAGCGTACAAAAAACACAAGGTCAGAAAACAAAAACACACAACCAAAAATTAATGGCAATGGTAAAGCATGAACGCTAGCTACAAATATCAACAGAACAAACCATGGATTCAGATTTCATCATCACAAAAAAAACAAAGCAATCGTCACACAGTTACTTAAAAAGTTAAACTCAGCAGATAAAACATGCTCCAGGAAAAATGGCAAAAAAAAACGAGCAGTCACGCAAAAGCACTGAACAACCCATAGTCTAACAGATCAATAGCGATGAAATCTAAAGAAGAGATTCGTCAGCAAACCCATTACATCATCACAAACGAAACTCAGATTTCTCACAAACAAAAAAAAAACCATTAGCGTTATGCTTCAAGCGACTAAAAGCAACAAAAAAAAAAAGGGAAAGCAAAGAAACGAGCATTCACGCAAAAGCACTGAACAACACATAGTCTAACAGAGCAATAGCGATGAAATCTACAGATCTAAAGAAGAGATTCGTCAGCAAACCCCATTACACCATCACAAACAATACTCAGAAAGAAACACAGATCTAAGATCAACCAGAGAACACCTCAAACAAGCATAAGGAAGATATGACATAAACAAAATATGGTGAAGAAGAACGAGATGTACGTGCACATGAAGACATATATACGACCAAAAAAAAAAAAAATCGTCAGCTAAAAAAGCGAGTGTGGGTGAAGGAGAAGAGAAAGAGATCTTTGGAAAAAAGCGAATGTAGAGGAGACAAAGAACACAGAGCAGCAAAAGAAACCCAGAAGATTTTTTTCTCGGGAAACTTCAACGAAACAAAAAGCAAACACGCCAACAACATTTATTTTTCCCAGGTTTCTCAACAGATAGAGATCAGAGAGAAGACCCCACGGAAAAAAACAAAAATCCCCAAAAAAAAAAAATCCAGTGAGCTACAACATGAACAAACACTACTACGAGTCTACGATCCCCAAAAAAAAAAGCAGAGAAGCTTATGAAACAACAGCCAAAAAAAAAAAAAAAGTAGAAAAATCACGACTCACGAGTTTAGAGCGTTTATTTAACAGCTAAACGAAGACGACAAAGAAGACAAATCAACACTAACAAAGAAGAAATCTAAAAAAAAAAAACTCAGAAACCTAAGAAACAGCCAAAATAAAAAAAAGCAGAAAATAACAAGTTTAGATTGTTTTACAGCAAAACGAAGACGACGAAGAAGAAGACAGATAAACACTAACGAAAGACGAAATCTAACCCAAAAAAAAAAAAAAAACTCTAGAAACCGAAGAAATCAACAGTAATGATGCATGGAAGGTAGAAATCGAAGATACATTGAACGATTTCCACTGTAAAACAACCAAAAATCATATACCTAGTCGTTCGTTGTTGTGCTGAAGACGAGAGACGACGAAAACAACACAGAGCAGAGCACTTGAGAGAGAAGAAAGAGAGAGAGAGCTTTTAAGGGAAGAGGAAGAAACGGAGGAGAGGAAAAGGGTTTGTTTTTTTTTTTTTGGGGAAGGGTTTGGTGGTTCACTTCTTCATATATTAACTTCTTTTACACCTCATCATTATACATTAAATTATTAAATAAATAAAAAAATTGCAGACGCAAACTAGAGTATATTATTAAGTTATTTATTAAAAGGGGAAAAATACCATATTTTGTTAATAATAAATAATTTTGGTGAATAAAACGGATAATTACATGTTTGTTTACTTGGAAACTATAGGAGTCTACATAGAATCAAATACTTATTATATATATACTAGTCAAATTGTTTTGTTGGAAGTTTTATTATAGAAATGTTTTTATCTACAAATTAAAAGAATAACTTTACACTTTTCTTTTCTCTCTCTTAAAAGAAAATCACACACACCACTTATCAGTTTAGTAATTACGGTTATTAATTGGGATACTGGTTTAAGTAAATTAAACGATTTCATTTCGCATAATGAATGAATACTTGTTTTAGCTAATACCTATACGTATCTCTTTCGATTCATAGATTTCTTCAAATTACTATTTTTGCCGTTCTTTGAGAGTGTCTATGTTGTAAAAGATGTTGGTCTTTCTTATGGTGTTATGCTGACTGGTCTATATCTATATCTTTCTCCACTTCCTATTTGGAATTCTAACAGTTTTACAAAAATATTTACATGATGATTATATATATCAAAGATTTATTTGGAGTTGATAACTCTTTTAATTAAAGCTAGGCAGGCACGGTTCTGTGATCTAGTAGTAGTAGTAGCTAAGTACCATTGCGGAATTGTGGATGGTATCAGTTGAAACTTGAAAGTGTTACTTTCATTTATGGTTTTATATCTTTAAGCCATTATGTATTCATTGATTGATGATGGCCACATGACGATCTCTTCTATATGAAAAAACTGTAAAGAACATAATATGCGCCCTATATATATGTTACAATAAATGAATATAACGAACATAGGAGATCGTGCATGCAGTGATTAATTATTGAATCATCGTATCCATATATATTTTCAAATGTGAATTTAATCAACCTTAAGAAAGTAGCTGTTGGCTACGTTACGTATCTTAATTTATAGAACTAAGAAAATGTATAAAAAAAAAAATATTTGAGTATATAAGTTTATGTAAGTTTATAAGGCGGTTTAAAATGTCAAAGTCTTGAGTTTGTGATTGTTAATAACCACAAAAAGAGACAAATTTTGAGTTATGTGTATTCAATGAATTAGAAAAAAAAAGATACATTTGTTTTCTTATAACATTTTAAAAAACAATGGGTCAAATTTATATATTCATCATATCTTAACTCTTAAGATTAAGCCTAATTCCCAAGTATTAGTACAAAGATTGGAGTCTTATGAACACACACACACACAAAACGTTCTCGAGCTAGTTTATACTTTATACGTACATACATGGGCGCTTGGCCTCCAGCTAATTTCAATCCCGATAGAAGTTAATTAAGTTATTATACTACACTAGTACTTATCACGGAAAGCTCATCGCATCATGAAATTTTTAAGCGTGTGCATTGTGTGATTCGATCATTTGTGTCAAACACAAACACAAACCTTGAAAACAATAACGTATACTTCTTTTTAATTTATTCTATATATGCACCCAAATAAATAGTGTACTAGTAATGGTATATACCACAATTCTAAAAGTCTTGGTGCCACGTTATATTTCTTGAAGCTATTTAAAAAAAAAAAAAAAAAGTTTTAGCATTTGTGTGGTTTGTATGCTGGACAACTGTTAGAATCCTACACATAGGGAAGCTAAAGATCAAATCCTACACTTGTCACGCCAGTTTCTCATATTAATAAGAGTATAAGAAAATAAAAAAAATTATGAGTTTATTGAATAAAAATTATACTATAATTTTTGATATATGCTTGACAGAGCCAGAAAAAAAAAGGCTTAAAATATGCAATGAGATGGATTTGACTCGCTTCACACTAATATATGTGAAAAAAAAATCAATATTGTTGGTTTCAACTTAAAAAGAAACCAATCACAATATTTCTGATTTCACAAATGGTTAGTTTGACTGTTTGACTAATTTATTTCTTTTGTCATTATCCATCATTTTGAAATTTGAAAGTGTAGTTATTAAAAAAAAAAAAAAGAGTGAACAAGATTACAAAATTAATGGGTTGTACGCAAACATCGTTCTATGCCCTGCACTGCTGCCCAAAAAAAAAGAAAAAGAAACAATAACCAAAAATGTGTAAAAACAAAATAGTAAATGCTGCTGCTTTTGCTTTGCTTTGATTGCGTACATGGGAAACAAAAAAAAACAAGGGCGTGTTTGATGTTTGCTCTGCGACTGCGATGTGCATCAGACTGCAAAATGCAGTGTGACCTGTGGCTGTGGGTGGGTTTTTTTTTGTCATCTTGTAAAAAAACCTTTCCCATTCCGATTCCTATGTTCTTCTCTCTCTCCTTTAATTGTATAATTTGTATTGGTGCAGGTTGTCTTTTTCATGTATATAATACTACTACTTTTTTTTTTTTTTTCCTCTCTTTTTGTTTTCATATTTACGTTATTATCCGTCCATTTGTAAAAGCAATATACATTTTTTGAACTCACTTTTTTTTTTTTTTTTTTCATATTTACAGTAAAGCAATATACATTTTTTGAACACACTAGTCATGGTACATTGGTACTACACCAAATTGTTCGTTATACTATTAGCAAATTTATGGTTAGATTGGACCTTGTTGGTCTTTGATATGATTTGACTATTATGGTAGAGATTCATCCATCATAGACGAGAGGAAAAATCAAAAAGAGCATTATACTGTTTTGAATTGATTCCCGTTGGTCTTTGATATAACTTCCATTCCATGTAACTATTGTATCAAAATTTTGCTAATATGTTTCTTTTGATGGGAAAGGATATATGAATCTTTTTTTTAAAAAATAATGCTAGTGTATCTTTTTCCAACTTATATTTCTATGCTATATAAACTTACAAGTTTTTAAACATGTTAAAGTAGCAAGGGTGTAATTTAACTGATGTGACACACAAACTTATTCATTGTGCTGTGTAACCAACCTGTAAAAGATACTAATGATGCCATTACCCTTAAATATAGATTTGCTTTTTGACAGTTCTTTTAAGTCCTTTTTTTGCAATTCCAACACATTTCATTGTCAGATTTGTTAATTTTCCTTAAATTAGGACCACTTTTACAATTACGGAATTACCACTAACAAACAAGCGCAAAAGGAACTTCGGTGTTTCTGAAAAAAAAAAAATAATTAAAATTTATGAAAAAAATTAGCTGGCAAAAATTAGTTTTTATTACGTCATCGAGTCGATACGTTTCCCGCCATCTCTCTCTCTCTCTCTCTTTCTCCCCAAAAAAAAAAAAAAAAAAAAACCTAATTCACAGAAATCCCTAGGGTTCAATTTGATTCTAAAACCCTAACTTTTTCATACGGCGAAATTGCGAAGGGGGTTTGAGGATGGCGCTAAGTTGGAAGCACCATACGCTAATTCAGGCTTTGATTTCACGAGGTCCTCTCAAGGAGAGAGAATTTCATTCAATCTTCACCGGCGTCACCGGACGAAACCCAGGTCCGTCTCTTTCTAGAATTCGTATGAATTATCAGAGTATCTTTCTTTCGTGGGTTTGCGTCGGATTGAATTTTTATTGAGTCAAAATCTGTAATTTTTACGGCAATTTTAATCGTGTGTAAGTATTAGTTTCGTACTCTCTGGAAGATAAAGCTTTATGTTGAATGAATTGGCAATACTAAGTTTGAGGAGATTAAGTCGATTCAGAATTGAGTTACTGGTCATTGTAATGTTGAATGTTAGAAGGATCCATGGAGTATTTGTGTTGATTGTATTGTTTGTTCTTTTTGATGCAGGAACGGTTAAAAAGATATTTGACAAGTACCTTCTTGAGATAAACAAGGAACTTTCATATGTTCACTTTGAGTTGAAGGCTTGTAGAGATCAGTATGATGGTCAAGTTTGTTATGGAGTGGTTAACAACGTGTCTGATGACCAATCCAAACTCGGGACAAAATATTCTGTGCCTCAGATTGCATTCTTTAAAGGCATTGTAAGTGTCACATTCAGACTTTTTGGCTTATGTTCTGTTCCTTGTTTATCAAATTTCTTTGTCTCCTCTGTACTGAATTTATTTTTGTGAGTTATATGTCTTCTGTTACGAGATTATTTACTAAGTTCACATATATAAGTCTGCTTTGTCATTCTCTCTTCTTGCTATGTGTGCACTTAGATGATTTTGGGATATGCTTTAAGTCAATATCTGTGCTAGTTTTCTGCGACACTTATGACTTTGACTTCTGGCAGATAGAAGCAATTGCACAGGATGAAGCTGCTCAAGGTTGCATATCGGGTTTTGATGCACTCAATATCCGATTGGAGAACCAGGTCAATCTTAGTCCCTGACTTATGTATATTTTGTCAAAAGTAACCGTTCCTATCCACTGCTCAATATACTGATCATGGTAACTTTAAAACTGCTACTATCTTACAGCGTTGCTAGAAAGAACTCTGTTCTGTATGATATAATCTGAAACGATAGTTACCTTTGTTGCTTGTAGGCTTGTTGATCAAATCATGCACTTTTGAGTTATATTCTTCTTGTATGATATCACGTGTTTCATCCCCAGTTATGATTGTTGGATCACTATGGAAAAACGAATGTCAAATTTCTCTTTTGTCTGTTTGATGAAGACAACTAATTGGGATCTTTCCTATATAACCACATTTTATTATTGATATTTACTTGGTTGGACTATATAATTTTGGTGTGTTACGGTTTAACTGATGTTGTGTTAATATCTCAGATATCAAGTGAAGCCAGCAGCAGTCAACAGCAAGTCCCTGCTGCATTCAAGAACTTTTCAATGACACAAAAGGAAAAAACTCTCGATGAACTTGTAAGGGACAAATGGCTATGCCGCACAAGAGAGGGCAACATCGGACTTGGTATAAGATCTCTTCTTGACCTGCGCAGTTGGTTCAGGAACAGTGATGTTCCTCCCTGTGAGGTCTGCAATGAAGCTGGAGTAAAGGTCAGAAACCTGTTTGGATTGGGATTCAATATTCAATGGTGATAAATATTATCTGTAATTTCATATCTGATTTGTTTTGTGTTCTGACAATTGTATCCAACTTTCCAGGCGGATGTGTGTCCAAGCGAAGGTTGCGCTGTCCGGATACACAAGTACTGCCTCAAACAATTGTTATCTCAAAGGGTACACACCACACAGAGCTTCTTTAGACTGTCCTTGACCCCAATGGAATTTGCGTTTGACTTCAATAGTAGTTTTCATTCTGAATCACATTGAAATTGCAGGATGATAAACGTTGCTCTGGTTGTGGCAAGCAATGGCCTTTGGGTAAGGTCACAAAAGCAGAAGCTGTTGAAGAAGCAATGAATGAGGAGGAGGAAAACGAGACCCAAGCCACAGGTCCAAAATCCAAGAGAAGAAGACAACATAGGAGTCACGAAGACCCAACTAGTGCTTCGCAAGCTTCTTTAGCTTCAACTAGTGGTGCAAATGGGAGAAGAGTAACCCGTAGCACTGCGCATTTGAGGTAAAAAACCTGTTGAAGGACTCGTGTTTTAGGGCTTTAGATGTATATTTTGATGCCTGTTTCTATGTCAAACATCATTAGAAATTTGGTCTGATACTGATGTCTTCTTTTGTGGAATCATTGATGGAATGTTAAACTCCTCGGTTAAGCCTCCTACTATATTATTTAAACTGAAATTCCAGAGAATTCGATTTCAACTACATTTACTTAGGATACATGGGATGCAAAATTGTGACATTGTCCTTTGCACATTCTTGATTGGCCATTGAACTAAAAATCTAATTAAACTTGCAAAATTATAAAGTTGATTTATGAGTGGTAGGATATCTTTTTTTTCTTTTTCAACTAATGGTAAGATATCTAATTAATCAATTAATGCCTAAATTTCATGATTTTTCTTCTAATTTCACTCATATTTTCTACTAATTTTAGTTGGATATATTATTAATTTCAGTTGACTGTATTTTCATTTTCCAAATATAGAACAAAATAATCCACCTTTTCATTTCGAACGGAGCAAATTTCAATTATATTTCAAAAAATTATAATGAAATTAAGCAAACTACAAAAAAAAAAAAAAAAAAAAAAACATGAACCGAACAAAAATCTGAAATGCTCATAAACATATCACATCATTAAGGCATAAAATAAAACTTAGCTCATCATATAATTCACAACTGTATCGCAATTTTCCGTTATCACAGTTGCTGATGCCGTTAATTTATCCACTATTACTTTGCAATCCACCGTCACGGTCATCGTCCACGTCGTAACGGCGCCAACCTTAAACTTAACGGGCGCTTTGATTTTAACCCCAAACGGCACTTGACCTTTCTTCTGCGATTCCGTCAACCCTTTACGCGACGCCTTCGTTAACTGGAGACTCAAACCCTTTAACACAGTCGTAATCACCGTTACATTATCCGCCGGCTGCTTAAACGCCGTGAACTTGCCGTTACCAAGTTCCATCCCGTCGTAAAAAACCTTAGCTTCGTTCCCTAAAACGTAGATTAAACCGAGTTTGCCGTTTTCGTTATGAGCTCGCAGCTTAACTCCGATCACCGGAGAGATAGGAGACGATGTCGTCAGATTGAGTCCGGTGACGGAGACTCCACTCACGGAGTATTGCGGCTTTTGCGGACGGTAAACGAGGTAGAGGACTCCGCCGGCGATCGCTGCGAGGAGGAGGAGGATGAGCAAAGCGGCGAGGGAATAACAGAAACACCGCCGGCAAGGAGAATGGTTTGGTTTCTGACGAGAGAGGTACTCGTAACGGTGAGCATTTTCCGGCGGAGGAACGCGGTAAATCTCATCTTTACGGATTTCGATGACGTAAGTCCCAGACGGTGGCCTGAGCCTCGGTTTCTGATGAGAATCGACGGAGTAGCTCGAAGAAGTATCGTTTGTGTCTATCGACGGATGCTTTGTTCGGTGGTGACCGTCTTTGTTCTTTAGAAACCCGTCGGAGTTGTTCTCGCCGGTGAGTTCTTGTGGTTTCTCGAAGGTCATTTTCTTGAATTTTTGAAGCTCAGAAAGAAATGAAATGTTTTGAGTTTTTTTTTTTCTTCTTCTTGTGACAGTCGTCAAAAGGATGATATTAAAAATCTTTTGATTGGTCTATTTTTGTCTTTTTTTATTTAATACTAATAATTTGTTTTAAATACAGAAAGTGAGAAAGGTGTATACTTGGAGATTAGGACGTGATTGCATGAATGAATAACCATATCGGGCATATATCAATTAGAGATTCTGGTGAGGTAATAATAAGTATTTATGATTTGGTTTGAAGATAATGAGTATTAAAGTTTCCATTCGTGTCCACTATGGCAACCAATTGGAGAAAGCCTAGAAATGGAAGGTTTATCAAGAAGAGATTACGAAAGTCAACATTTTTGGTTTATAGAAACTTTGAATTGAGATATCTTGAAAACGAAATAAATAAAAATTTGAAGATGTAGGATGTTAAAATCTTTTATAGTGGATGATAACAGTAAAACGAATCCTAAAAACCTGGCCAAAAAACTTATTCACCACAAAAATCTCAACTAAACTACCAATAAAACACATTTAATCAGATATAATTCATACTTAAAATATAAAACTAAAAAAAATTATATTTTCAGTTAACCCACAAATAAGACATTTGATTATACACTTTGAAATCAAACTTTAATATAAAACTAAAAAAAAAAAACTAATTAAACCATAAGTAAAACACATTTTTGTAATATACATTTAACTCACAATTTAATATAAAACTAGAAAAAAATATTTTCAATTAAACCACAAATAAAACACATTCAATCATTTAAATTTAACTCACAGTTTAATATAAAGCTAAAAAAGTTCAATTAAACCATAAATAAAACACATTTAATCATATACATTTAACTCACACTTTAATATTAAAACTGAAATACGATAAAAAATATATTTCTAATTAAACCCATAAATAAAACACATTTTTCATATAAAACAAAAAAAAAATATTTCCAATGAAACCACAAATAAAATACATTCAATCATATAAATTTAACTCACACTTTAATATAAAACTGATAAAATGATTTCCAATTAAACCACACATAAAACACTTTTAGTCATATAAATTTAACTCACACTTTAATATAAAACTAAAACAAAATAAAAATAATTAATTAAAACATAAATAAAACACATTTAGTCATATACATTTTACTCACACCTTAATATAAAAACTGAAATAAAATAAATTTGCATTAAAAATATTTTTCCACTCAATTTTATTCAACACAAAATAAATTAGATTTAACTCTCATACTTTTTAGTTTCTTAACTGTAAATAGTTAAATACTAATTTTTCATTCTCTCATTCTCTTTCACTTTATCTTAGATATTATACATTTTTGTGTTTTTTGTTGGTTGGTTGTTGTTTTTGTATGTGTTAAAAAAACATATTAGATTTCATTTTAAAAGCTTAATTCTAGATTTTAATTTTAGAGACTATATTACATGTATATTACTCTTTTTTTTTCTGATTTTTTGAAGATACATCTCTATTGTCCCTAAAACAAACATTCACAAAATCAACCTACTAAAACTTACAGGTCCTTTGTCTATATTTCAAAAATCACATATTACAATTTAATGAGCCCATATTATAAATAACTCTTTTATATATAGCTAACCTAGATTTTAAAATTATTAATTCTTCTCTAATAGCATCTATTGCTTAACTAAAACCCTACCTTACTCCTATCTCCAAACTAAATTACCAAAAAATTCATAAAATGTAGTAATATGAGCAACACATTCACGTCTGAATCTCAATAGTTTCAAGAACCAAAGCTCAATAAGATGATTAGTCACATATTGAACATAGATATATATTTTATATGTACATTATATTATATTATATTCAGCTGCTTCCATCAGCTAATTCCTATTATTGATTCTAAAATATCACCAGAAAAAACAAACCAAAAGGTGTTTTCGAAGAATCTGATCGGGCCCTGGAAGATGATGTACCTAGCACTCTCTCATTAAAGATACACAATGAGATTCAATATTCAATTCCTCGTATTTTTGTATTGTATTCTTATATATGAGCTTCAAGAAGATATTTGAGCTTTACGTACGCTCATACCACACAAACCAAGCGTATTATCCATCATACCAAGCTTAAATATTAAATTGTCACTCTATATAAATTAATTATTAACGCAAACCTTCAGCCCAAACTTTTATGACTACTTTTAATTTTAACTTCCAAAACTATTACATATAAATATTACAATCCAAATACAAATTGCAATAATTACAGTATTTCCCCATTTCCGAAATACAAATTAGGAGAATACATTTATTTTCAAATTTCCAAAAGCATATATTTGGGCTTACGATTTATTTACGTTTAAATTAAATTTGATATTCAATTATATCCCAAATTATCAACAAAATCTTCCAAACACAAATAAGGTCATCACCTATATAATTATGTGTTCTAGTATCATACTTACACAATATATTACTTCCTCTCAAAAATTCTTATTAGCTATTAAATATTAATTCATGCGCTGATTAGGGTAGAACAAATATATAGATCTGTCGTCATGTTTTGCCATGCTTTAAACTCTTCAGATATATAGTGCGTATTTTATAACAATTAATTTTTAAAATAAATATGATATTTTTGTTGATTTCTTTTTCAGAACACATAAGAAGAATGAATGACATCAAAATATATAAAAGTATATATCTTATTTCCAACCACATAAAAGTATATTTGTATACATGGTCAAGTCAACTCCCAAAATTATTTATATAGACAAATTATATTTTATTATTATGAAAATGGAATGACTACAGATATACTACTAAATGGAGGATGGACTTAGTTGTTGTATTCCAAAAGTAAATGTGTTTAATTTATAATGTTATAGTAAGAAGATCTGTAGGTGCAGTAGTGATATGATGTGAATATTGGCAAGCATTTATCAATAATAACTACTTCGACAAAAATATTTTTCAAATATAATAGTAATCAAATTTGACAGATTTTACACCACAAATTTTATCATGAATCTATTGCAAGCTGGTAACATCATAAAACAACAAGTCTTAATTGTAGAATAGAAATTGTATAACTTTTAATACATTTTTAGTCTAGCAAAACAATAAACTACGAGACAGGTTTTTACTTCTTTGATCATTTCAAAAAGGGTGAGCAAATATATTTATATATATTTAAAACAAAAGGTAATGAACAAAATACAAATTCCAAAAAAAAAGGAAATAACATAAAAAAGAAAACATTGATGGCATATTTATATTTTCAGGAATAAAAATATAGCATATAGTTGAATTATTATTATTTTTTTTTTTGTCAACATAGTTGAATAAACTCTCGTAGTTTATAAATATAAAAATCCTATATAGAAAAATGTATATATTATCATAATAATTTGCTTTCGAAGTTTCTGTAATGACTTTGTAAACTCATAACGATATCAATGAATTTGTTTAGCCGGAAAAAAAAAATCATAACAACCGGAAACTTTTATGGACCTGTCTACAATGGCCTTCTCTTATTGAAGCCCAAGACGAAAACAAAATAGTACAAGCATATACGTTTCTTGTCGAAAAAGAGAGGCTCCTCCCTCACTCAAATCAATAATGAAGTAAGTGTATTTGGAAATTTTGAATGGTTATTAAACTTATTATGAAACCTAATCTTCTCCATGGCTACAAGGGCTATGAAATGGAGAGATCAATAACTGTGTTCAATATGAGAGAGAAAAAAAAAGCAAGAAACAAAGCTATAAACTATAAAATATATAAAGAAAACTCAAGAAAGCTTTCTTTACTGAAGCCAAGATGTGGGCAATTCTTGCCCTTGATTCTGCAGATTGTTCGCCATTCCTACTGTTTCCGCTTGTCCATTGAAGTCAGCAGGTAAAGCTAAACCAGGATTATGATCCAGCATCAAAGGAGAAGGACTCATACTCCCAACCAAGTCATCGCTGTTGCCTCCTCTTTGTTCAACCTTTGGTCTGTAGAGATCGTTGGGTGGATTATACTGATCTTGAATGCTCTGAACCTGCTGCTGCTGCTGCATCCGGTTATAATCCGGACAAGGAACCATTGAACCGGACATACCATAGGTTTTGGTGGGTTGGTAGAAGGAAGTGACTTTATAAGGACAAGTCATTTGGTGATTCTCTCTCAAGTTCCTGTCATGAAATCCCATATGTGGTTGGCTATAAGGACAGAGACTGTTCTCACATGTTAGGATTGTTTGATGCATTGATATCCCCAAATCTCCTTCAAACTTCCTCTTGTAAACACAGTTGTAGTTGTTGTCAACTTCAGGATACTGCTGATTGAACCGATGAGATCCACCACCAATCCCTTCAACATCATAATTAGTAGATTCAGAAAACAGAACATTCCTGTCACCAGTTCCGGGAACAGGAAAGTTACAAGTGTTGTTGTTTTCTCTAGAGAACGTAAAAGGGTTATGCATTTGATCAACATTAGCCTTTTCTTGGTTAAGAGCAGCGAGCCACAAAGCGCCTTCCCTTGAAGTCATCTTCTCCTGCAAACTTCTAGACCGTCTCACGAGATTCGGTATGTTGCTAATATCAGAAGCCATATGTCTGATCACAGCAATCAAGACACCAACCTTCCAAAGCTTCTTGAGATCGTGAGGCTTCTTGTAAGGAGGAGGAAGTCCACGACAATCCTCAGGTAAAGACAGTTGACTCCACCAATCTTCTTTTCCCGTTGGCCACCAAGGCGGTGTCACGCCTTTATCCAGCGGGAAACGCCTCTGAGGAGGCTTGCAGTTAGGCATCAACGCTGACAAGAGAGCACCAAGAGTTGTATCTTGAAGCTCAAGCAACTTATGAGCGGTACAATCCCCAACGTCAGTCCCTAAATCACTTACATCAGAAAGATTGATGTCCCTCTGATGCTTCATGATAGCAGCCAATCCATTCCTATCAAACCTCACTTTGTCTTTCCACCATTCACGGAGGTTATCAGAAGACCCCGTCACAGTTTTCCCGTTCTCTAAGACAATCCCGTAAACGAAACCTTTAGCTTTGTAACGCTCCATTGTCTTAGACATGTACTTCAAGATCCCATCTTGAGCCTTGTACATGGTTCTCCTACTCGAATGCTGTAGAAGATCATCACCAAGTTGCTGCTGGTTCATCAACAACTTTTTCCCTAACCCCCCGTTCTTGGCCATCTCCCTGAGCTGCTTTAAACGCTGTTTGTCTCTCCAGATCTTCTTCTCAAGCTCCTCTATCTCCATTTCTTCATCACTACTCGCATCTTCGCCTATAGCATTATGCGTATCAGGACACACATCTCCCTCGGGAAATGGAGGCACCGGGTTACTACCAACTAAACCCCTGAAAAGCCCTCTATTGTTGTTGTTGTTATACATATCCACAGGATCTGCATAATAATAATAATAATAAAGCAATAAACTATTTGTTCACTTTTTATAATGAACCATCATCTAGTAATTACACCATATCAAATAAAATCTAATTTAAAAAAAAAAAATCTTTAGCAACCACACAAAAAAAAAAAAAAACAGAGACTTTCATTGAAAAAGTATCGAGAGATCTAACTTGTGAATTAAGATTCATATGAAAACAAAGGTTAAGAGAAACTAATTTTTTTTTTTTTTTTTTTTAAGAGAAACTAAATTTCACCCAATTAGTTACGGTTTACACCGCAACATACTACCAAGAGATTATAATCAAACTATACGAAACGAATATAGAGAAGGTAAGGTAACACAGATGCACACCAGACGAGATTAATGACGATCTAATCATGTAATGATTTATACAATCAAAGCATCGAATCTAACCTTTGATTATAAAACATTGATTTTTGAAGTGTTTAATGCATTTTCTCCGGACAGAAAAAAAAAAAAAAAAAAACCAAATCAGTTCTTGTAATAGGGAAATCTAACAAAGGTGAAAAAGGAAACCATCGGACAAAGATATCACAAAGACCAAACCCAACAAGTCAAAAAAAAAAAAAAAAACACAATTATGATACGTAAAAGGGTAATAATAAGAAACAGAAACGAAGGAAGAAGAGAATTTACCCAGAAAAAACTCTTGGAGACCTTATTTGTGTGTGTCGCTTCTTCGGCCACCAAATTCAAACCAAAGAAGAAGCTATTGGGACCCTGAGAAAGAGAAGAGACAGAGAGAGAGAGACTTATATATGTATGTTTGTGTATCTATATGTATTATGAGCATTAAATAAGAAGAAGAGACTGTGAAAAGGTGGTGTTGGTAAAATACTCAATTCCAAACGGCATATTACTTGTGGTAAGGATATAGTAAACTTTTTATATTTATCTTCTCTGAGTTTCATTCCATTTCTAGTCCAGATCTTTTTTTTTTTAATAAAATTTTTAATTTGTTCTTCAATTTCTTTTTTAACTTACTCATTTCAATTTTCGCCTAAAAGTTATTATGGTAAATTTGAATATATAATTTTACTACTTCGAGAATCAAATACCAAATCTGTATATTATTTTCAAAGTAGTAAAATAAAGGTTTCGCGCTACTTCATTTGTACGATAATTCGATGATTTTTGCCTAAACTTATGATTGTGTCCAATATAAGAATAGCATACCTAATACACAAATATTTTTTAAGCGCGTAGAATACATTTTCAACATGTTTGAATCATGGTTTCTATAAAAAGATTTACCGCGTATTTTTAAACATATTTTAATTCAAGTAGCAGTAATAGACATAAATATTTAAGCGCCAAAATATATAGTGTGAAAAATGTTTGTTAAGATATATGGTATAAATATTTAAATAATAGGTTTAAATTAATATGGCGCTTATTTTTAAAATTTAAACTTGTTGGCAATGTATTAATAACATTTTACGGTGGATCTGTACTTAAGTATATCGGTAAAAAAAATTAGATCGTTGAAAAAAGGTTAAAATTTTAGTAAAACAATAAGTGCTACCATACAATTTCTATATTATACTTTACTAATTTTCTGTATAAAATCATAAAATAGTTTTTACAATGGACATAAGTTGAGATTCTTATAGTTTTAATTACTCATGCAAAAATCCATACATACTAGAAGACATAAAATTTTGGGGCATTTAACTCTCTTTGTATCAAAATTAAATTATTTTTAATTTAATGGTTTACACATATTAAAAATCAATTTTATTTTAAAATCTTCTAAATTAAATTATACTATTATTTACTCAAACACAATTTAAACAATGGTAAAAGCAATCAAAACTAGAAAGTTTCATTAAACATAAAAATTAATTAATATTGGATTGTCTATTCAAGATATTCTTTGTAATTACACATTTCTTTCCAATACCATTTAAAATTGTAAGAGTATCAAATATCATAGTAATAAATTAAAAGGCAGGCAGAGTAGGGTAAAAGAGGAAAAAAATTGCCACCACACAGTAATTAATTATATGTATTTATTAATTATTAATTATTTAAGAAATTCCTTTTGATATTTCAGATTTCTGGTGTGGTTTTAATTTGGTAACAAATTATAAAAAAAAATCAAATTTCTATATATAATGATTTTATATTAAACATGTAAAAGAACAAAACCTTTACTTAAAAAAAGATTTATGCATAAAAAATATTGAATATTTTAATGTATTAACAATATGTCAATATAAAATATATGGGTATGAATTTGAATGATAACAAAATGATGACAATCAAAATAGTCAATCTTAACATGTTGATTCATGTCTAAAACGCATTAGACCAAAACACTAGACTACACTACCTCTGTTTTATGATAGTCTTTTTTTTATCTATGTGAGACAAAATTCCCAATTGATAGAATATATGTCATCTATTATTCTTACTGAATTCTTATTGCATTAAACTGAAGAATAGTATATGCTTGACGACTTTATAATATCAGTCTTAAAATTTTCTATTATTTTAATTTCACCAACATGTTTTCATGTTAATTGTTACAATTAAAAGTACATATATCCACAAGATATAACTGTCTTTTATATCAAGAATATCATACTATTATAAATGAAAAGTTTATATATGGATAATTATTTCGTGTTTAAATATGTGAAAATCTTGTAATATTGACCAACTTTTTTTTTGACTAGCATTATTGCCTATATGTATATTTCCATTTTACCTTTAAGCATTCCATAATTCTAGTTTTTTTTTTCAATATAATCAATGTTTCTAGAAAAAGAAGTCTTGTTTTAAAAGGTAAATAAATGAAAAAAAAAAACCCAAGAAAAAAAGTGAGAAAAATAAAGAAATTTGTATCATCTATTAACTAAATCATCATTTCAAAAAGCCAAATGATAAAGATGACAGATAATATGGTGTTTGAAAAAATTATTTATCTAATTGTTTTTAGCGTGTTGTATTGTTTTCCTATGCTAAATAAATTGTGAATTGTAATATAATTCAGGTAATTTTTTTTCTTTAGAAAGTGGGAAACTAAATATATGATAAACGAATACAGTATAACAACCAAAATCACATTATATATATATATATATATATATATATATATTTTTGAACTAACCAAAATCACATTATATATCTATCAACAACAATAAACAAACAAACAAAAAAATCACATTTTCAATGGACAATTATGTTTCTTGATTATGTAAACTGATCAACATTTTGACAGTGATATTTCTAACATGAAAATTCATAACTATTAATGAAATATTCGTTTTTCAGTTTAGAAAATTTCCCATCAAGCTAGTTTTGCTTGGGTTAGTATTTTTAAAAAATTGTTAACTTTGTAGGGTTAGTTAAACTTTTAAATTTCTTTGCTACTTGCATTATATTGTCTAGGTTTCTTAAAATTTAGAAATGGAACTTAAGAGATTATTAACCGAAACAAATGCATGCTCTTAATCCGAACCAACCTTTAAATACTACTATAACTCTACCATCTGCCACTCGATACTACAAACTCTTGGATTACCCATTTTTGGATTACCGCAGAGTACATTTCCAATCAAATTGTCAACCTCCGATAAACTGTCAATTATTATTTTTCTTGCTTCAATTTTCTAATTCACAGACGAGGAACTTCATTAAAACAAAATTTTACAACGCAATTTCATATTGCAAGACTTGAATTAAACTCTTACCTGAGTTTTCATAACCTTGGCTCCATAGTCCATACTAACAAGTTACAAGTGACATCTATAAATTGTCGGTTTCTCATTGCAAGGTGTTATATAAATTAGTTAATATAATTATATAAATTAACGAAAGGTTGACCCTTAATTATTGATGATATATTATCATCTAACTGTTTGTATAACGGTCAAAGTGCGAAGAATAAGATGGGCGAAATAGTTTGGTAATGAAACAGGTCAGAATGTCATTTATTCTATGATTATCCTTCAGAAATGTCAACTAGTTATATATAAATATCTTATTTGATTTTAAGTTCGAATGAGATACGCTATATAGTACAACTATATATTATACGGACTAAACCTATTCCAAATCAAATAGAAACAATACAAGCATGATGTATTCTTATTATTTCTAGTTTTTTCTTTCTCTTAACATGATAATATAATGTTTTGTTTGCGAAAATGTAGAAGAGGTGCAATGAACATAACCCTATATGACCAATAGGAAAGTACACAAGTGCCACGCAGGCACGTTTTGTAGCCAGCAATGATTTCTATAAACTGTCTGAAACGTGTCTCCCGGGATCTTTTTGTCGGCTACTCCACAATTATTGGAACTCTCGTCGTTTTTCCTGTTATGTATGGGTTCTATACTTATACTATTATAGCAATGTTTGATTACTAGTAATATAGTAATGTGAAAAATATGCAACTATCTATCGTACACCTTAACCAATTAACGACCACTCGTAAATTGTTTTATAACCTCCTTGCTTAGATTGGCCTATATATGATGCTTTAGTCCCCTTGTGTCCTGAATGGTCACCAAAATTATTCAAAATCTCTAATCGTGATGATAAAAATTCATGAAATTACGCAACATTTTTTTTTTTTACTTTCGGAAACATCAAACAATAATTATGAAACCGAACCATGTTCATAACCATCAATCGATCTGATATGTTCTTTCCCCCTTTGTTATATACTGGCATCATATAGGCTTAACAAAACATTTAAAAGATGATGAAAGATTTTAATTATATATATCCACAACCATGAGATACTATATTATGGTTGCTTTCTACTGAAACAAATAATTGGTGACGCTTGTGTAAGTTTGTTTTATATTACTTGGTTATTGTTCTGTATTGTCGGCGCCTTATATAAAATCTCGTTCTCGTATTGATGTCAGATGTCTTTCTTGTTGCCTTGTTGGTGTATCCGATTAATTTGTTTGATTACATGATTTCAAAATTTACTTGTGTATTTGCATATCTTTTTTTCACATGGGTTGTAATAGAAAATTAATATAACTATGAACTTACACATTTGCAAGACGTATCAAAATTATGAGACATATCTCAAGGACTCGAGCACATATATATATATATATATATATATATATATATATATATATATAGACTATAGTAATATACTGTTTGACAGAAAATGGTGATTATCGATCGTGAGATATAAGTAATTTTATTTTTGTTGATATTGGCCATTGGGGTCATATATCTTGGCAGTTTCGTATGGAGGATATCTTGGCAGTTTCGTATTGGCCATTGGGGTCATATATCTTATTGGCCATTGGCCATTGGGGTCATATATCTTGGCAGTTTCGTATGGAGGATACTGTAGTATTTAATGACGATATGAATGTGACTGAAATAATTTCGAAAATCGTACATGCAATAATTCACGTATAAATACGAGCGTATACACATATGCTTGTGTTTGATTGACAAAAAATATATATTTATATAAAAAAGTATTATTGACAAAAGAAAGACACTGACACTGACAATGACAAGTGGTTCATTGGGAAAAGCTACTGCAAGTCGATGTAAATCATTGGAATCGACTGTAAGGCAACCACATAATTAGAGTTCGCATGATCAGTATTTTTTTTTTTTTTTTTTTTTTTTTTTGCATGATCAGTATCTACTTATAAATAGAAGAAAAAAAAATTAGTGGAACAAAGAATAATGAAATATAGAATTGGTAAATGGTGAGATACGAGATATCAAACGCTGGGTGAATAAGTTCAACTGTTCAAGCATGTAAAAAAGATTTAATGGATTCTCACGAAGCTAACACATGCCTGCAGATCTCTTGGCCTAAACTACATACCCTGTTAATCAATCTTTTTTTTTTTAAATCAGTTTTCTACTCTTTATGTCATCACTGATGTTGCCTAGGCGAATTTAATAAAGCAGTCACTCTTTTTTGTTTGTTTAGTTTCGGTGCACTCTAACTTTCGTTCCTTGGTCACTCTATCTATTGGCTTGTTCAAATCGTTATACTGCAATTTTTGTTTCCATTTTGACATAATACATGTTATTAATAAAAAAAATTAGTTGTCATCGGTCCCAAAAATATATGGACTACGTTAAATATTTATCCTAATTCTCTCAACTATACATCATTGTACTCACCCACCTACTGTAACTGTTTGAAGGATATTGAGAACGTGTTTCTTCGTACAAGCCTCTTGTGGTTATCAACAAACCCCACAAATATAAAACACATCTATTTTTTATTTTTCTTTCTTTTTTGCAGTTTGTCAACTTCACATGTGACTGATAATTTATCAGTGATAAAGGACTCTATAACGTTATGTTCTGTCGTATTTGGGTTATAGATAAACCGCAGTCTAATAGATATGACTTGCTCTAAAGAAAACATTAGGAATGGAGTCGAGCAGTCAAACAAAATGATTCTATAATACAAAAACCCAATTTTTTTTGACTTCATATAACAAACAATTCCAACACAAAGCTTTAATGCAGACAAGGCAAATAACTTAGATACCATACCAATACAAATGTTACAGTAAAGCGAACGTCGCATTTAGGAATTTTACATACACAGACCTGCTGAGTCTTTGGGTGGTCTGCCTCAATTGAGACCGCTTCATATTTTTTTTTTTTTTTTTTGACTACATATAGTGGTGAAGTGTGATGTGATAGATGTGATATTTGATAAAAGTGGTGAAGTGTTCTTACAAGGTCACCCCCCATTTCTTCTTTCCAGGTTTTGCCAGTGTTTTTTAGGTGCAGTTAGTGTCGTAGCTTGCAAGACCGAGCAATTCAGGTCCCTCCAATCGTGGGTTGTTCTCAAAGCTGCACAATCGTGTTCAGTTAGTGGGGACAAATCCTCATATGAAACTTTATCAGTTCATACTAAACATCCGATTCAATTGATATCTATAACAAGAAGATAACAGAGTAAAGTCGCTTTGGTTTACTCATTCCTCATGAGAAAAGCATTATAATTTGGGTGAGAAAAATGCAAAATGCAGGGGAAACATAATGATGAAAGAAGAAACTTACTTCTGCAGAGGAATGTGTGCAAAAGGTCCACTTGTTGGGATTGTTCCACACAAATCATTGCTCGAGACATCACTGAGAAAAGGATGACAAAGAAAATATGTTTAAAAAAAAAGGTACGAGTATGAAGTCAATAGACTTAATGAAGAAGAGGTTGAAAGACTAATGATTCAGAGAACGGCCACAAAGCCTTTAACAGACAAAAACAAAATACAATACAGAAATGAAAAAGCTGAACTTACACGACTTTAAGGCTTGGGATGGCTGTGAGTGCTCTCGGGATTGGACCAGTCAACTGGTTGTCATTAAGCCGTCTGCCACATTATTTTTTTTTGTTATATAGACTGGGTATGAAGATATCACAGTTCACAGATAGAAGCAGGTAGTTCTAACCACATGATGATGGAAAACAACCCACATAAACCATCTTGTACTTTTACTCAACATTTGATTCACCATTTTGCCATTTTAAAGAAATCCAAACATGTATATTGTTTGGTGTATCCATGTCAGAGTTTGATAGCAACTTACAGAAAGACAAGAGACTTCAATTTTCCCAAAGAGGTTGGAACTGTCCCCGTAAGATTGTTGTTATACAGATCGAAGCTGATGAGGTTCTTCAGGTTTCCAAGGTCAGAAGGTATAGTTCCTTGGATGTTGTTCTTGTAAAGCTCTCTGTGTTAATCATAGTACAGGTAAAGAGTTAAACTATAATGAACCTCCTAGCAAACAATTTATTATTTCCACTGTCTATTTGCATTAGAACTAGCATAGGGTGAAGTAAAAATTTTGGAAAAACAGAAGTCAAAAGAGTGATGACATACAGATATTGCAAATGTTCTAGCCTCCCAAGCTCGGCCGCAAGATGTCCAGAAAGGTTTGAATTACCCAAATCCCTGCCAAAATACGTAGAATCAGATTGAGAGAGCAAAATACCAATATTTATACTGTTGGAAAGTAAGAAAAATAAAGCACAAGAAACAAACGTAGTTTTAGATACTCTCTATTAGCTGTTCTCTTGATCCATCAAACAGTTCTGAGAGAGATAATCAGATGTAATCAAGTACAAAGAATCCAAAATTCTTCTAAAAAGCCTAAGAACTTACAAAGTAGGGACCAAAAAGTAATCTAGATCAGTTACAAAGCATTGAGAAAATCATGAAGTACAAGCAAAAAATTCAGCTCCTTAATCAATGGAACAACTATTGGGGATTCTTTCAAGACTTTCCCAAGGAATCCAATGACTTAGAAAAAGTCTACACTGTGCAAAAACATGGGAGGCTTTTTTTAGCCTTTAGATCTCTCCCCTTTTCACACTAAAAAAGTAGAACAAACTACCGTACTCTGCATCCGAAGCTGCGAAAAAAGGACCATATCATAAATAGTCTACATGAACCTTAAAAGAAACCAAATTAAAGTTACCCCTCAATTAGATAAACAAGTGTTTCCAAGGAAAGCTAGACAATCATCATCATATAACATATAAGCAAAACCCCAAATTTGACTTCATATCATTCAGCAAACAAGTCGAGGGGCGCCTACTATGAACAATCAAAACCAAATCTTTCAAATCTTATAAGTAACAATTTTGTCTATCTGACATATAACAGCTTCCATGTTAAAGCTCGGATATATATATATATATATATATAAAATGGACTGAAACTGTAAATGATGGATGGAATCTAAAAATAGAGCAAAAAATCTAAATCCTAAAAATAGAGCAAAAAATCCAAAGAGATAAGGGTCAATTATGAAAAAAATATATAAGAGAGACTGTAACAAAAGAATCGTAAAGAGAGGATCTTAATCTTACACACGAGTGACGCGGTTGTCTTGGTTACAGGTGACATGGAACCAGGTACAGGGATTAACAAGAGTTGGATCCCAGCTCTGGAGAACACGGTCCGGATCGGATAAGCTACGGCGAAGAGCGTAGAGAGCATCTCCCTCTGAGTTAGCTTCCACCAGGTGAATCAAAGCTAGAGTTAGGGTTAACGAAGCTGCGAAGAAGAGCTCCCACCGACAGTTTCGAGACGCCATGTTGTTAAGGACGGAGAAATCGAAAAAGGGATTTGAAGTTAATAAAAATTTTGGAGAAAGGAGAGAAGCAAAATTAGGGTTTTTGGATGGTTGGTTCGTTCGTTCCCACTTCCCCCTTTTGTTGAAAAATGAAGAAATCGATTATGCGAGTTTGGTTGGTGTGTGTGGAAAATGACCAAAGACAAACACTTAAAAATACATTTTCATATTTTACTTTAAAAAAAAATTCCCCATTACTGTATTTTTAATTATTTTTAAAAAAATCCTGTCTTTTTTTTTTTTTTGGGTTTAAAAATACTTTTTATTTTTTAAAACGAGCGGTTCTTTTATTCCACTACAAACGAAAGTACAATATTCCAAGAGATAAAAAATGATCTTTATAGTTTATACTAACTTTTAAGGAAAAATCAAATGTTGGATTTTACTTTAGTTTTTTTTTTCAAAATAAATAGTATGTGAAAATTAAAACTTTGAATTTTTAAGAGGAAGAAAAAAGTAAAAGTCTTCTTATTTTTTTTGCATAAAAGTCATGTTGGTCAAAGAAATTAAGATTAGTCAAAATTGGAGACTTGAGTTCGTTTTACGCGGAACCAAACAGTATTCTACTATTTTATTTTAGGAATTTGGTGTGTGGCATATCTATGATTCTTTTCTACCAGGATCTCGATTTTTTTAATACAAGTACTATGTGCACACCATTTTTATTCTTCTGATGTATCATTATCAGTAATGAGATTTTTTTTTTTTTACTTTATGTTTAATTTGAATATTTGATACGAGTTCTATATAGTATATTTTAATCATTGATGATGGGAATACGAGTTGTGTGCACTAAACGAAAGCAAAAGAAGTGGAAACATTACAAATTATATACTAAAAGATTAATTATAAGAAAAGTCAATGAAATTCGTGTTCGGGGAGAATAAGATAAAAGATACTCTCTCTGGAGGAGGAGATGGAATCTGATCCGACAAACACATAACAACACTTACATGTCGGAATAATAATAGCAACTCCACTCTTCTTCCTAGTTCCTTTTTTTAAAAAAATTTGTCCTTTTCTAAACGACGACGACACCGACTCCTCCACTCCACAACGTTCGCCTGATATTGTAAATTTAATAACCGGTTCAATAGCCTAGGCTCCTAGCCTCCAACCGGTATTAGCCATTCGTATTCCGTTAGGGTTTCTCTAGAAGCCTCAAATTTATGTAGATCCGCATCTCTCGTTATTGGCCCTTTAACAACTATGGGCCTTAATAAACCTACAGGCTTTTTTTTATTATTTTCTTGATGTGTGGTTGTGTTGTGTTTTCTTTTGTTTTTGTTTTTTTTAGTTGTGGACTTTCTTACTTGAAAGCTATTGTTGCTTTGAATTTGCAAAGAAACATATACATGTATGCTACATTTCGCCATTCGTAAGCATCGAGGTATTGGTCTAGGACTTCAATACAAGCAAGACTTGCAGACACCACTCCAGTATGCTTCTTCTTAATGTTGTGTCTTTCAAGAATGTGGCATTGAAGACTGTTTCTTGGAGAGGAAGAAAAGTGTACAATTAGGTGTTTGAGAAATATGAGAGGATGTGATTGTATTTACTATTTTACCCAAAAAATAGTTTGCTTTGTTCACGTTCCTTCCGCATTATTCAAAAAAAAGAAAATCATACATCATATCGTTCCTCAAAGCATACGTAATTTTGGGTAATGTCATGACAAGTTCAGGCGTCTAGCTATATAGCACTAACAAAAACGTCCATTAATTAATTAATTTTATAAGTACAATAAGATTCTTTTCTTTATATTTTTGTTTCAATTATATCATCAGATCATTATTGCCAAAAATAACACAAAAATAGTAAATGGAAGGCCAAAAAAAAAAACTTTTCAAAAATTTTTGGTTTTGAAAAAAAATCCGCAATTATCTCCTCTTTTTACAAAAACTCACATAACTCGTCGGTTCTCTTCTTCCTCAATTTCTCTGATGGATCTCTGTTTTGATCCTTCGCTTACGTTTGATCCATACATCATGTGTCTGTAAAAAATCTCCGTTTCATCATATCATTGTTCGAATCTTCGCGGAAGAGAGAGATCGATGGGGGTCGTTTCAAGAACCATGTTCCCTGTCTGCGAAAGCTTGTGTTGCTTTTGTCCGGCATTGCGAGCCAGATCCAGACATCCCGTCAAAAGATATAAACATCTTCTTGCTGATATCTTCCCTCGATCCCAGGTTCTTCTTGCTCTCTTTGCCTTTCTCTTTTCTTACATTCCCCTGTAAATATGACGCCATCATTAGCCAAAACGTGTTTTTATCATCCGACCTAGTCTAGCTGTCGACAGAACACGAGTTTCCATTAGGGTGAGAGGATTAGTGTAATGAAATTGTTGCACATATTCAAGTCCAAGCGACAACCATGGTGGAGCTTGATTTGTTTTCAGCATTGGAGAAGCTTTTTAATCCACTTTGCACATCAAGTGTTCTCCTTAAAATTTGATTACTACATTGCATTCATAATATTGCAGGATGAGCAACCTAATGATCGAAAAATCGGTAAATTATGTGAATATGCTGCAAAAAACCCTCTTCGTATCCCTAAGGTATAATAATCCTTAACTTATTCTTTGTTATTATAAGGATCTAACTCCTCTACAAATTTTAACAAGGTATGATTCCATATACTGTTTTTTTTTATAGATTACAACCTCTCTTGAACAAAGGTGTTACAAGGAATTGAGAATGGAGCAGTTCCACTCTGTAAAGATTGTAATGTCTATCTACAAGAAACTTTTGGTTTCCTGTAATGAACAAATGTATGTTTTTGTCTCTTTATTATTTTAGCGTACAGATAATATTTTGGCATTTACTAATGAATTGTGTGTTTTACAGGTCGTTGTTTGCTAGTAGCTACCTTGGTTTGATTCATATTCTTCTAGATCAAACTAGGTATGATGAGATGCGTATGTTAGGTTGTGAAGCTCTCTATGATTTTGTTACCAGTCAGGTGCATATATATATAACTCTTTGTCACTTTTACTTTATCTAAACAAAACCATTTTTTTAAGTATGATCATGTTCGTCACCTTTATCTTCTTCTTCTTCTTCCAGACAGAGGGTACCTATATGTTTAACTTAGATGGCTTGATCCCAAAAATATGTCCTTTAGCTCATGAATTGGGAGAAGAAGAAAGGACAACAAATATGTGTGCTGCTGGTCTCCAGGCTCTCTCATCCTTGGTAGTCATATAACTCAGTTTCTTCATTCCATTTCAACTCTTATCTCTAAGAAAAAGTATTGATACACTCACATTCATTTTTTACCAGGTTTGGTTTATGGGAGAGTTTTCACATATTTCAGTCGAATTTGACAATGTAAGTTTGTTTGGAAGCCTTTTATACGAATTCTACAATGACTTTATCTAGTTTTTAATACTTTATCCTTTGTTTCTCTTGTTTTTCAGGTAGTCTCTGTTGTCTTAGAAAATTATGGAGGCCTCAGTCAGTCTTCCACTTCTGCAGTCAATCAAGAGAACAAGGTTGCTTCTATTGACAAAGAACTATCTCCCGCAGAAGCTGAAACAAGGATTGCTTCTTGGTCAAGAATCGTGGATGACAGAGGCAAGGCAATTGTATCTGTGTAAATCCTTCTACTCAAGCTTCATTTCTGCATGCTTCTTGTTTTGTTTTCTTTGAATATATAAGTCTGAATAAAAGAGGACTATACAGGGAGGATGCTAAAAACCCCAAGTTTTGGTCGAGGGTTTGCCTGCACAATCTAGCAAAGTTAGCAAAAGAAGCAACAACTGTTCGGCGTGTCCTCGAGTCACTCTTCCGCTATTTTGATTTTAATGAAGTTTGGTCCACGGAGAACGGTCTTGCCTTATATGTTTTGCAGGACGTCCAGTTGTTGATAGAACGATCTGGTTTGTATTGTCTCTCCATTTGGTTTTATTTGTGACACATTCTAGTCAGCTTGTTAGTAACTGTGAGTAATCTGATGACGACAGGACAAAACACACATTTCCTGTTGTCAATCCTGATCAAGCATCTTGATCACAAGAATGTTCTAAAGAAGCCTAGAATGCAACTTGACATAGTCTATGTTGCTACTGCACTTGCTCAACAGACTAAAGTCCTTCCATCCGTGGCAATCATTGGTGCCCTGAGTGATATGATTAGGCATCTGAGGAAGAGCATTCATTGTTCATTAGATGATTCGAACTTGGGGAATGAGATGATTCAATATAACCTGAAATTCGAAGCTGCAGTTGAACAATGCCTCGTCCAGTTATCCCTAAAGGTAACCCCTTATTTTAAGCACCAAGAAAGCTCTGAATATACCGCTGATGGTCTCTTGAAAATGTAGGTAGGAGATGCAGGTCCTATTCTAGACATAATGGCTGTCATGTTGGAAAGCATGTCAAATATTACAGTCATGGCAAGAACTCTAATCGCTGCAGTTTTTCGCACGGCACAAATTATAGCAGCTATACCAAATTTATCATATGAAAACAAGGCAAGATGCATTTTAAAACTTGGAAGTTTCTTCTATGTAACGCTAGGGGAATAAGAAGATAAACATGGAATCTTTTTGTTCTCAGGCTTTTCCAGATGCACTTTTCCATCAACTGCTTCAAGCTATGGTGTGTGCTGACCATGAATCCAGGATGGGAGCTCACCGTATATTTTCTGTTGTTTTGGTCCCATCTTCAGTTTGTCCCAATTCAGTTCCCAAGTCTAGAAGGCCTGCTGATATGCAGAGGACATTGTCAAGAACTGTGTCTGTGTTTTCTTCTTCAGCTGCACTGTTTAGGAAACTGAAGTTGGAGTCAGATAGTTCTGTTGATGACACTGCAAAGATGGAGAGGGTTTCAACACTTAGCAGGTCAAAATCAAAATTTATAAGAGGTGAAAGTTTTGATGATGAGGAGCCGAAGAACAATACTAGTTCAGTATTGAGCCGGTTAAAGTCAAGTTACAGTCGGACTCAGAGTGTGAAAAGGAACCCATCATCAACAGTATTAGATCAGAATTCTTCGGGAAGTTCACCAGAGAAACCAGTATGTTTCACATTTGGCCTTAAATAATGAATCATTAGATTTATGAAATTGTATCATTTTGTTATAATTTGGTCTCAATGACTAACTTTTTCAGGTGATACCATTAAGATTAAGCAGCCATCAGATTTGCCTTTTGCTTTCATCGATTTGGGTGCAGTCTTTATCTCCTCACAACATGCCACAAAATTATGAAGCCATTGCTAATACTTTTAGCTTAGTTCTTCTATTTGGCCGGACAAAGGTATAGTAGTAAAAATAGGTTCTCTTTTATGAATTAGTTACACTGCACTAATCTACAAGCGTTTGATAAATATATGTAGCACTCTAGCAATGAAGTATTGGTATGGAGCTTTCAGCTAGCATTTTCTTTGCGGAATCTGTCTCTTGGAGGTATAGTCCCCTGCAGATTGCTTCTACATCTTTTTCTTACATTAAATTTAAGTAGATGCACACACTGTTATAAGTAAACTCTTACCTTTTTTTTTTGACGGATTCATTTTTGTTGCCAATTTTAGGACCATTGCAGCCATCAAGGCGTCGATCCCTCTTTACTCTGGCCACATCAATGATAATTTTCTCAGCAAAAGCCTTCAACATCCCTCCTCTTGTTACTAGCGCAAAAACCGCACTGCAGGAAAAAACGGTAGTCAAGAGTTTTACTAATGTTATTGCTCTGCCTCTCTTCTATTATATATACAACTTGCTATAAGTATAAAATCTTGCATATCAGGTAGACCCGTTTCTTCATTTGGTGGAAGATTGCAAGCTAGATGCTGTTTTCTATGGACAAGCAGAGCAACCGGAGAAGAATTATGGGTCAAAAGAAGATGATGAAGACGCCTTACGTTCATTTGTTGCCATAGAAGAAACCACACAAAATCAACCTCGAGAGCACTACGCTTCCATGATAATGAAGTTTCTTGGAAAACTATCAGATGTACTATCAAAATCTTGATCATTTTTTATATGTTGGAGTGTATAACTACTTACCTGTGTATAATGGTTTGATCTGCAGCAAGATTCGTCGTCTATAAAGGAGCAGCTGGTTTCAGATTTCATACCTATCGATGGTTGTCCAGTTGGAACGCAGTTGACAGAATCTCCAAAAAAAGTTTACCGTTCTGAAGAAAATAACAACAAGCCTAGAGATAATGTATCCACCATTTGCGCTTGATTTCTGAAGTATGAAGTTATTTTGTTATTCCAACATCAATCTGTTTCTGTTTACCTTCTCAGGCTGAAACTCAATTGCTTATACCAGAGAATGATGCAGTGCCAAGTCCTCCAGAAGAACAGCTTGGTCTTGACACACAACCTAATGCCAAAACCGCATTTCTTCTGAGCATCGATGAACTTCTAAGTGCAGTGAGTTATTTTTTCTTTATGGTTCTAAATGCAAATACCAAAACCCAAACATGTAGACTGACAGAAGATGAAACGGGTGCAGGTGTCTCAGACAACAGCACAAATGGGAAGATACTCAGTGTCTGATCCACCAGACATGACATACACAGAAATGGCAGGACATTGCGAGGCTCTTTTGATGGGAAAGCAAGAGAAGATGTCTTTCATGTCTGCAAAAAGCAACAAATTCGGCAGCAGCCAGACCAAAGAACCTACTGCTTTGCCTTGTGGTGGTGGGAATCCGTTTGTGGAGCAGAGGAGTTCGTGGGAGATGATGGGGTTGGGTGCACCAGCGTCTTCTAATGTGTGTGTCACAGAGTATCAAACCCCTCCTTTCTTCAATCCTCCTGCCTCTACTCCTTTCGACAACTTCCTTAAAACCAAGCCGCTGGTTCCTCTTGAATAGTTTAGTTAATATTAATCCCTTTTTGATATTCTACATGTGTTCCACTTTTTCTTCAATACTTATTATACACATTATCGAACAATTTTTTTCGTCGAGAAAAGCCAACCGGGTAAGTTGTTTGCCTAAACAATACTTTCTTTGGAACGAACGAAGGTTAATATTAGCCTAGGTTCTGGATTGGTGTCCACCATTTTTGTTGGCAAAGCCGACCACTTATAGATCTTAAAATCTAAAATATGTAAAAAAAAAAAAAAAAAACTGTGTTCTACTACAAGAATCAACGGTACGACTACAAAGTTGTGTATCAACTATAGTAGACCTGCAAAAGAGCTGTTCTCTTTAAGGAGTTTATAATGCTGTCATATGTTTTTTTCACATGCAAAGGAGAGCGTTACAACTAGTTATAGACTTATAGACATACAACGCATATCAGAAAGATTCTTAGACACTTAAAGCCGGTCTACAACAAACAGACATGAGAGGCAAAACAGAGACTCGAAACGGTCTCTAGAGAGTAATGATTTTCCTGTGGAGTTGATGTGCTTCATGACCACCATGGTCATGGTCATGGAAGAGAAGGGTTAAGATACCTACCAGACACAGAACCGAACCAACCAGAAGTTTGTCGTATCGCTCCACCCAATGAAACTTGAGCTGGCTTGCACCATAGAATGATAGAGCCACTAGCGATGTCATCACCAATATGGTGCTGCAAAAATAATACCAATCATATCAGACATATACATCATACCCAATTGTCCGAAGATTGACTATATAGAGAGATGTTTATTGAAGCGTAAAACATGTGACAAAAACAGTAGACATAGTCTCACCTGAAGAGCAGAACTATGATGGCGAGAACCATCATCGACTTGGAATTTCCAACAGCGAGAAATACCGGGAGAGTTGTAGCACAGGGAGATAAAGCAGGAACAAGGACAAGCCCAGCAACAGCCATTTTCTCCATGGGTTGGTTATGAGAGTGAGTGTGACCACCTTTACCAGCTAAAAACAGCAAGACGTAGCTTCCACCGAGGAATACAAGCAAAAGGGAAGCAAGTTTGTGAACAGTCTCTTCACCGGCAATGGTATTCGCCATTGTGATCGCTGTTATACCAAGAAGGGAAGTCGAAATGACATGCAGGACTGCTCCAAATGCAGCTGAAAATTCAGTGACACTAGAAAAGATCAGAAAAGAATGTGCCACCAACACTTGACCAAACAGAAACGGAATCACTGAAACATATACAATTGGCTATTTGATGAGTAAAGTGGCTGTCTTAGACACTTTTTCACAGTAGACGAATGTGATCCAGAGCAAAACCGATCATCCTGACTTAGTATATGGTTGCGTGACAATGTTATCTCTTCATACATTGTATATAGAGAATTGATCTAAGATCAGTAATTCTTTGAAAGCCTAATCCTAAGTCATCATTTCAATGTACTCTACACTACTCTCACTTCAGTGTGAGACTCATCATTCATATACATAGGACACCAAATGCAACACCAATGACGAACCTTATCACAAAATATATACAAGTCTTTAGATCATTGAAGCAGCAGTTGAATCCATTCAATTCATGCCTTTATATTCCTAATCTACCATAATCACACAATGCCTTAGAACTATTGAAAATTCCAGAAACATCGAACGCGCATGAATTTTCAGGAAATGCAGAATTCGAAACGAAGGAAATTAGAAATTGGGAACATACTGACGAGGAGTGTTCTAGAAAGCGTCCATTTCTGCGCACGTCCAACGATTGAAAAAGGTAACCAATGCGTCGGAATAAACGAGTGAAGGAGCGACACCGTCGCTATTCCACCGATCGTCGATAGATCCTCCGCCGTGAAAGTATCCATTCTTCTTGTACCGGAATATAGAAAAACACGATCCGAAAAATTGCAGTTCGATCTGAGTCTCCGATTATGCGAAATATGTGAATCAGAAAGGAGGATTTACATTTGAATCTTCTCGGATTCCATGGGGGAGATTGCCAAGAATAAGATCTGAGGTTCTAAAGTAGAAGAAGAAGAAGAAACTCGTGAAGCAAATCAGTGCACTGTGTAGGCTATACCCCCAATAACCGAACAAGACCGGATAATCGGATCATCTGACGGGTCAAAGCCGGTTTGGTCGGGTTTCTAATTTTAAAATAGGAATCGGTCCAACCGAACCATCGTCAAAAAAAAATCGGTCCAGCCGAACCAAACCAGTTTTTCTTCTTCTAATTGGATACGAGATTGTGAAAGAATTTATTAGAAATTTGAATTTCAGTGTTATTCGATTAAACATTTTATCAAGTCTTTTAAATTCATCTGTTATTCAAGTTGTTAAATTTTTATTTCTATTAAATTCTAGTGTTATTGGATGTTATGTGTTTTTTAATAGTAACATGATTTAACAAGAATGTAAAAAAATTGTTAGTGCAAACTGTGAATAATAAAGCCCCTGATTGGTAACAGCTGTTACTTATGACTGTAAAGACTTTCACTTTAAAATTTTAGCTGTAGAGAATTTGGCTGTAGATGCTTTGACTGTAGAAACTTTAACTGTTAGAATTTGATTGGTAACCAACACTTTTAAAACGATAGTTGTTACTTTTATTATTAAAATATATTGAAATGATGATAATGAAAATAAAAATAATAATTATTGAAATGGATCTTAAAAGAAAGAGAAAAAAATAAGAATAATTAATTTATAAAAATAAAATATGTAAAATATATATATAAACTTGTGGAGAGGTTTTAAATATTATAGGAGGAAAAAAATAAAGTTTTTATATTTTTTAAATTTTAAAGCCTGAATTTAAGGCTTTAAAAAATGTGTGAAAACAACTAAGAGAAAACAAAAAAGTGGCTAAAAAAATAAAAGTCAAAAAAGTCTTACCGACGGGTTAGCCAACTATGCTTTTTCATTGTCTTTAGGTTTTCATTTTTTAGACTCTGTACCGGTTGGTGTTGAGACGTTTATTGAGGATGATGTCCGTGGAACTATGTTTCCAAGGCATGTCCGTTTGTAGTTCTGCTTTTTCAGTTTAAATAAATTACAAGGAGGCTTGACTCCTTGTCCATTACCAAAAAAAAAATCTTAAAAGTCTTGTGCCAATCAGAGCCATAAGTCTAACCTTTTAAGCTGAGAATTGAGAAGTACTTTGCACGGAAAAAAAAATGCAGAATATGTCGTCGTTGTGGAGAAACAGAATCACTTGTCGTTGGATCATCATCCATTAATAATGAGGGAGAGTGTGTGAATTGAGAGAGAGCGAGACAAAGAGGGAATGAATGGTGGTGATGTTCTTGTCTTGTTTGTTAATACGTTTCCATCATTGAAAAGTTTTGATTTTTGGTCAATTTTGTGTCTGTTATGTTTAATGGGTAACTTGAGAGTTTTAGGGCTGTTGTAATTGAACTATATAGCATAATCATTTCCATTTTGTTGGATCGATGCTATTCTGGGTTAGAGTAAAAGCAGTTGGTGAAAGAGAAAGATAAGAATTTTTAGGGTTTTGGGTATTGGAGAAGAAGATAATGTGGCTATTGACGTGGATTGATATCTTTTTAATTCTAGTAATATATTGCAAAATTAATTGTTGGAATCTAACAGAAAGATTTGAAATTCTTTTATAATACTTGAAAATCAATTACTTATGTCTTCAATTCAATCAAATTCTATTCTATTAAAGTCTTTCGTCCAATACCACCCCCTAAAACAATTTGGATATATAGAAGTGAATAGTGATGATGCCAGCCCAACCCGGCAACTCCATTATTGTTTCTTTTAATGTACATAAACCTACTTGCTCACAGTTCATTTACTTGGAAAGTTTCAAAACTTGCATAAACAAACAACTTGCAGTTTACAAGTTGAAAGTTTCAGAATTTGGAGTTTTATTATAAAGAAGCGATAACCAAAATAACAAGATTTCCTCCTAAGCCTCATGATAGATTACAAATATAAGTAGCTACTAGTAATCTTCTTCAATCCAAGGATCCAAATCAAGTCATCATGAGTTTCTCCACAACCGAAGGTGAAAAACAAACAACCTTCTTTATTAATCGTCTCCTTATGAATATATTATATCTGTTGAACTAGTATAGCTACTAACTCGAGGATGATATAATAGAAAGGGTGAAACAAAGGACTTTTATTAAGATAGTCAAAGATCGTCGAATTACAATATAACCGTTATAAGCCGTTCGGCTAATTACAGAGAATTGTGCTTCTCAAAATGACTAACTGAACTATAGCTTAGAATCGGATTTACTCCTGACTCTTGCCCGATGTTACTTGATGCCTTCTGCAAGCTGCTCCCTTGGTATTTATAGCCGATGGGACGTTTCACCTCTCTGCCTCGGGATCGATGTGGGATTGTCCTCAAGTAAAGTCGGCGATCGTTCTTATTCGGGCCGTCATTTATTGGGCTGTTCGTCTTAATTGGGCCTTCTAGGAGCTTAATCGGCCCGACAAGTGGGTTTTAGTTGGTCTGCCTTCCTGGGTTTTTGGGGTGACTGTTTCGATAGTGGGCCTGTAGGAAAGCCTGTTAAGGCTGGGTGAACCCATATCCAACAATTGTCCCCCCCCCCCCCTTAGTTCATTGTGGTCAGCCTTGGGCCAATGAGCTTGCTCGGGAAATATTAAGTTTGGCTCATTATCGAAACGTTGGCCCGATCTCTTATATTCTATCGAGGAGAGGAAAACTGGAACGTCGTTTCCTAGGGTTGCGTCGTTTCGCGCCCATTGCTACTTTAAGGGTTTCTTTTCCCGCCACTTATAAAAGGAGACTTTGTAGGGTGCCCTCTTCAGTTCTTCTCCAGCCGCAAAAATCAAGGTAACCCTTCTTTCTTTTCGTTGGAACCTTTATCTTTTTTCTTCTTCCTTAGTTATCTTTTAGGTTTTTAGTGTAGCTTATACTTTCTCCCGATCGGGTTTGTTGTTGTAACTGTCGATTCGAATTCGATGTTGGGTTCTTGTGAGGAATTTTTGAACGAGCGTTCGCCTACTGGTTCCTCTGAGGCTGGTCCGTCGGTGCAGGCTGCCGACTCGTCCGATTCCGTAGTTTCGGCATATTCGTCTAGGCTTCGTAGGCGAAGTAGGAGAGTAAAATCGTTGGGTCATTCTCCGATACTTAGAGTCGATCCGGAATTCCTTGTATCTTCCGGAATTCCAGTCAAACCTGAGGCGGGCAATTCTAGTCCTGACAGATCTGGTTATCCCGATTCCCCCTGCTCCCGTGGCGAAGCCGGATCTGGCCACTCGTCCAATAACGTGTCTCTCGAGGATGAGATCGAGATTGGCGAAGGGACTGATTATCCGGATGCACCTTTTGATTCGGGAAGGTCACTTTGTGATGCCGACTCTCTCTGCGCGATGACTGACTTTTATAATTCCACCCTGCACGTTTCTGTTGTATGTCCGACTCCTGAGGAGCGTGTATTTAAGTGCCCTGACGGGTTTATTAGTTTATATGAGCCATTTTTTACTAAGGGTGGTCTCCGCTTTCCGATTCCAGCCTTCCTGATGGAGTATTGTTGGCGTCGTCAGATCGCTATCACGCAGCTTACCGTCCACACTATTCGTAACATGATCGGTCTTAAGCACCTCGCTGACCAATGCAGGGTCAAATTGACCGCCTACTTTGTTGAGGATATGATGCGTTTTACTAGGCAGAAGGGTTTTAACGGCATTTGGTATGCTAGTGCCACGCCTGGATATAAGCTGATGGATCATCCGCCGTCAAAAACCCATACTTGGCTGAACAGATACTTCTACGCTAAGGTTGATGATGCCTTGGTAGAGGATGTGTCAATAGGTTATAAGACTGAATGGAATTTGTCCCCTGGTAGTTTCTTGGGTGATCCTTTATCCTTTTCCTTTTGCTCCGGTTGTTGATTGCTAACTGTCTTTGTTTTTGTTGATCTTCAGATTTGGTTGATAAGTCTGCTGACCCGCCGACTCCTGATTTCTTTGAGGTTCGCGATCTTCTAAGGAGGCAAACGGTTCTTGACTGGAGGACTATTCCGCAGCTAGACCTAACTAGGGGAAGGAAACCATCGAAAGGTATTGTTTTGTTGTGCTTGCCGGTTTTGGTTCGACCAGTTTATCATTTATATTTTATTGAGGATCTTGGTTTACGATGATCGGAGGTGTGAGTCAAGCGGGGATGGTGAAACTGGGTGTTCCCAAATACTCCGGCAAGCCGGTCTCGAAGAAGAAGAATGCCGCAGAAGAGAAGGAGCTGCAGTTGGCTCTGAAGAAGAGTCTGGTTGACCAATCGTCCATTCAGGGTTCTCGCGTTGGGGGTACCTCGGGTGGCCGATCCTCAGATGGTAACAAAGCTTCGCGGGATAAGGGGAAAAACAGTGAGGCTGCTCGGCGGGATAAGGATATCGTTCCTATCGACCTCACGGTTGAAAAGGACCGTTCTTTCTCGAAAAATTTGCCTGACCGACGGGGGATTCTGGCAAGCGCAAAGAGGTTTCGGCTGGTTCTGATGCGGTCGCTGCGTTTAAAAGGCCTAGGACCTCCTCGCTAGACCCAAAGGATAAAGGCGTCCAGCCTTCCTACTTTCTCAACTTCCGCTATGCGAAGGACACTCCTTTCCTTTCTGACAAACGGGAATGTGGTGCTCTCATTCGTGAGGTCTCCAAAGTGCCGGGTGATCGCTCTAAGGAGGACTTGAAGGAGGATGATGCATTCGACGAGTGGGCTCGGCATCATCTCCAGGTTCATCTTCTCTTCTTTATATATATATATATATATATATATATATTTTTTTTTTAACTTTGTTTGGTTTTGCCTCAGTCTGCGAGCTCAACGTACTCGATGGTTTGTCGCTACGAGCGCAGGCTGAAGGCTGCCGAATGTGAGACTGCCTTTGCCGAGGCTGGACTAAAGGATTGCCAGAACCAGGTCAGCAAGTATCGATCTGAATCGACTAAGGCTTGGCGAGAGTTTGATCGTCTGAAGGAGGAGAATCGCCAACTGCAGGGGTCATTGGAACGTTCTTGTGCCGACATCACTTGCCTGGAAACTTCCGTCAGACGGGCTGCTGAAGAATATGATCATCAACTGAAGGCTGCGGTCGAGAAGAGAGCCGAGGAAATACGTCGCGAGGTGAGGGATTTTTACCGCGAATGGTCGGACCAGAATCGTCAGCATATCTGGGACGTGAGGCGGGCTTTTAATCCAATGATGATGAAGGCTCAGGCGAATGGTATCTTAAAGCAGGTTGAGGATCTTGTGGCTGATGGTTGCCCAATTCCTGCGAAGGTGGTCCAATTTGTCACTGACGGCTCGGCTTTTTGGGACAATGTTGTGGACGGCATTGAGATCACCCCGCTTGTTAATGACGGGTACGTGGTGACTCCGACCGCTGAGCGTGTTGCGGCTAACCCTCGGCGTATTCCTGGCTATGACGAGATCGTCGATTTTGACGAATATGGCTCGAACATGCCGTCTGCTACCGCCGAGGTCGCGGAACCCGATCTGCCCGACATTGAAGAACAGACTCCCAATGCTGAGACACAGGTGACGAGACAGGAAACGCCGGAACTGGACATTGTGACCGGCCTTGCTTTGGCGGATGCCGCTGTGGCTCCGATTTCCGAAGGGATTGAAGGTCGTAGCATTCAAATTGCTGGGCTTGTCAGTGATGCAGGTGTGAGGGATCCGCTAGCCCCTGCTCCAGTCATCGCCACTGAAGGCGAGGGTGAAATTGTGCCGGAATAGGCCCTGCGAGGCTTTGAAACTATGCCGTTTGTGGCTCTTATCGTTTAAGACTTATTTATGTTTTGCGTCCCCGTTTTTTTTGAGTATGACTTGAATACTTTGAGGGTGGTTTATTAATTCCCCCTCCCTTTTGGTTGTGAATGATGGTAACGGTTGCTAAGTTTGCGAAGTTCTGTCATTGCAATTTATTACATGTTTTTTTTTTGACGAGCTGGGGCGAGGCTTAGGCAAAGTTAGGATTTGCCATAGTCCCCCCCTTTTTGACGAGCTGGAGGCGAGACTTAGGCAAAATTAGGATTTGCCGTAGTCCCCCCCTTTTTGACGAGCTGGGGCGAGACTTAGGCAAAGTTAGGATTTGCCATAGTCCCTCCCTTTTTGACGAGCTGGGGCGAGACTAAGGCAAAATTAGGATTTGCCATAGTCCCTCCCTTGTTGACGAGCTGGGGCGAGACTTAGGCAAAGTTAGGATTTGCCATGGTCCCCCCTTTTTGACGAGCTGGGGCGAGACTTAGGCAAAGTTAGGAATTGCCATAGTCCCCCCCTTTTTGACGAGCTGGGGCGAGACTTAGGCAAAGTTAGGATTTGCCATGGTCCCCCCCTTTTTGACGAGCTGGGACGAGACTTAGGCAAAGTTAGGATTTGCCATGGTCCCCCCTTTTTGACGAGCTGGGGCGAGACTTAGGTAAAGTTAGGAATTGCCATAGTCCCCCCCTTTTTGACGAGCTGGGACGAGACTTAGGCAAAGTTAGGATTTGCCATGGTCCGCCCCTTTTTGACGAGCTGGGGCGAGACTTAGGCAAAGTTAGGATTTGCCATAGTACCCCCCTTTTTGACGAGCTAGGGCGTTAATGCGCTAAGTGGCTGCAATTCTTGGACCCTTCGGCTTCGCTGTATTAATTGTTTGGTTTAAATGGTGAATTGTTTTTCCAAGGCGTTTCTCATCATTACCGCATGCGGATGTTGCGTGTGGCGCGATTTTTATTGCGAGGCGCCGGTTGGTTTGGGAGGGAGGTGCATTAAATGCGGGAAAGTGGACGGGCATCTAGTTAACCGTCGTGTCGCTTCATTTCTGCCTTGTCTTTGCTATATAAAGGGAGGTGTGGGTGGGCGAAAGTGGATCACGCAACCTTCTCTTCATCTTTTCTTTATTTCAGTTTGCTGACAATCTTTCCTTGCTTCATACTCTCCTTCCTCCTTCTCCGCTTCAATCATGAGTAGCTCCGATGACTCGGGGGAATGGGTTACGGTGAATCGCAGTGAACGGATTGTTTTTGGTCGTCCTCGAACTGGCCGTTCTCCGTCGCCAGTTCGTGTCGATCCGGCTCAGCCTAGTGATGGGTCAGGTCGATTCGTTGAAGCTCGTCCTAACGATCTGTTCTTTCCGTGGAGAAGCCCACCAGTTGCTGCTGCGTCACCACCGTTTCGACCACAGCCGCGGAACTTCGTGCCGGGTGTTGCTGAGATTCCGGTGGAGTTCCTTCAGTCCTTGAGTCCCGACGAAAGGCGTCTGGCGGTTGGCTGGTTTAGGACGGTTAGTTCGTCATGTTGAGCTTTCTACTGTCTAGTTCGACCTTCTAACTATTTTGCTTCTTTCTTTCTTGTTATTGGTAGATCGAGACTCAGCACCGGGCCTACCGTCGCCAGCATGAGTTTCTGGTCAAGCAGATCATGGACCTCGAGATGGGAATGCGGAAATTGGAGGCTGGGCCAGAGGATTGGGAGCGATTTGGGTTCAGGAAGTTCCGTGCGATGCCTTTCTGGCTCCGTGACCGAGTTCGTGTCTACAGCCGTAAAGTCCGTGAGAGTCGCTGAGGGTGCTCGGCGTATTATATGTCTTTATCGGCTGATGAACCGTTTCCTTCTTTTTTTTTTTTGGTACCCGTGTGTTGGGTTACTTACTATTCTCGGAACTTTTGTATTACGGTTGGTCGTAATATGTATTTTTTGTTGAACGCTTTACCCGCTCGACGGGTTTTATTTTCAGGTGTTTATGTTATATTTGGGTTATCCTCAACAGTGAGACGTCTCTCATCTTATTGTGTCGAGCCGAAAGTCTTTGTTCGGAACCGTTTTTTTTTTTGTCTGCTTTTGCAGGATGCGGCTGTTAGATTTTGGGAGCGAGAAGCGTTGGATTCGCGTATTAAAGCTCGGCTTATTCCCTACCTTGGAATCGAAGAGATTGCGCGCTGGTGGCGGCTTATTTTGCTTTTCGGCCTTGGTTTATTTGCGAGCAATGGTTGGAGCTCGGCTTACGATTTACACTTCGCGTGGAGTGCAATTTATTATTATTTTGTTTCAGTCGGGACAACTGACCAAATTGCCGACCTTGTTTGGATGTATTTTTTTTGTTTTGGTTGTTGCGTGTATGATATTTGTCGATTTGTGCAAGACAATATGCTTAATAAAAGGAACGCTGGGATTTATCAAAGAAAATTGCATTCATAAGTAGTGGCTGCACCTTTTCAGGTTGCCTACATACCCTCTTTTTTTTTTTTTTTTAAAAAGGATCAAGCCGATCGTAGTTCAAATTACATAGATATTAAGTACTCCTAGATGGAAACAGAAATATAATATGCGTAATATATAAATTTCTTAATAGAAATAGCGCTTAAGGTTGCCAGCGTTCCAGGATCGCGGAATAGCTTCGCCGGACATGGTAATTAGTTCATAAACTCCCGGGCGAACAAGTTTGGACACTTGGTACGGCCCTTCCCATTTTGCACCGAGCTTACCAGTGTTGAGCTCAGCGGTGTTTTTGAACACCTTGCGTAGAACGAGGTCTCCCTCGCTGAAGGGTCGCAGGTTGACCTTTTTGTTATAATGACGAGCTGCCGCCTGTTGGTAATTCTGAATTCGGAGCAAGGCGCGATCTCGTAGCTCTTCGATCTCGTCGAGGCTGTCATAGAGCATTTCGTCGTTTAGCTCGGCGTTCTTGACTAGCATGGTCTAACGTAAACTGCCGACGCTTACTTCGGCTGGCACCATTGCTTCCAACCCATAAGCTAGCGAGAATGGTGTTTGTCCTGATGCTCTTCGAGAGTTGTTCGGTGAGACCATAGCACGCCGTCTAGCTCGTCGGCCCAGAGGCCTTTCTTTTCCTAGTCTTATTGGTCACCTCAGCCTGACTGTTGCCTTGAGGGTACCTCGGGGTTGACTTACTGAGCCGGAAACTGCGATCCGTTATCTGTTACGATTTCGTAAGGTAATCCGTGTCGGCATATTATGTTTTTCCACAGAAAATTTTGGACCTCATTCGCTTGGATTTTCTTATAGGAATCAGCCTCAACCCACTTGGTGAAGTAGTCAGTTAATATAAGAAGAAACTTTTTGCCGTGCAACGCGGGCAGTGGTCCGACGATATCCATTGCCCATCTCATGAACGGGGCGTGTATATCGGACGCATGTCTCTGACACTTTTCGCACTTCATGGCGAACTGTTCGCAGTCACTGACCATAGTCGGCCATTATATTCCATGTTTCGTGATTTTTAGTGCTAAGGCGTGTCCGCCGGAATGGTTTCCTCCGGCTCCTTCATGCGTTTCTTGCATTACTCGCTGGGCCTCTCCTGTCGAGATGCAACGTAGTAATATGCCGGCCGCGCTCCAATGGTAAAGGCGTCCCTTGACTATAACGTACTGTGCCGCTCTCTTTTTAAGGCGTCGGGACTGCCATTTATCTGCCGGGACTACTCCTTCATTGATGTACTGAAGTATTTCTTGGCGCCAGTCCGCGGGCTCGGCGGCGGGCTCGGCCTCATGGTTAGGTTGTGCCTCATCGTCAAGGTCGGCATGTTCCACCGGGTCAGCAGATATGATGTTAACTTGAGCCTCCGCGTCGATGCTACTTACTGAAATACTCTCGACTGGGATTACCCGATGTAGGTCCGGATCTGAGGTTGATGCTAAGACGGTCAGAGCGTCTGCGGGAGCGTTGGCGCTTCGAGGTATCTTATCGATCATGAAATGGTCGAACCCCTTTGCGAGCTCCTTTACTATCTTTAAGTATGCGTCCATGCGGCCGCATTTGGTACCGTACTCTCCATTGTATTGGTTTGTGACGAGCTGGGAATCGCAGTAGGCGTGAAGCCTTTTTACGCCGATCCCCGCTGCGAGCCGAATTCCGGCAAGTAAAGCTTCATACTCTGACTCATTGTTTGTTGCGGTGAAGTTGAGGCGGAACGACTGCTCAACAACCTCTCCAGTTGGGGATGTTAGGCGAATCCCAATTCCTGAACCATGCTGCGACAAAGCTCCGTCGACGTACAAATACCAGTTTTCTTCGCTTGAAGTAGGAGAGGTGAAATGTTGAGGCAGCTCGACAATGAAATCTGCCAGATATTCGATATCATATTCACTTAATTCGACTGCCCACTTCGCCATGCAACCTGATTGTCCCGGGCTATGAAGAATTTGCCGCAGAGGTTGGTTCGTCAGGACCGCGATTGTATGTGACTGGAAATAGGGTCTGAGCTTACGAGCTGAAATTACCACGGCATATGCTATTTTTTCCAGGTTCGGATAACGCAACTCGGCCCCGTCGAGGGTCTTGCTGACGTAGAAGATTGGCTTTTGTTCGCCTCCGTCGTCTCTGACTAATACTCCGCTAACTGCCGACCCCGAAACCGCGATATACAGGTAGAGCTTTTCTCCTTCCTCGGGCTTTGAAAGTATGGGAGGGGTGGTTAAATAAGTTTTTAACTCGACGAATGCCTGCTCGCATTCGGCGGTCCATTCGTACGCTTTGTTCGTCGATCGCAGCAATTGGTAGAACGGCAAGCTTTTATCGGTTGACCGCGAAATGAATCGGTTTAAAGCTGCTATCCTGCCGGTCAGGCGTTGGACTTCGCGCTTGTTTCGCGGCGAGGGCATGTCGAGTATGGCTTTTATTTGCTTCGGGTTTGCCTCTATTCCCCTTTTTGTGACGATGTACCCTAGAAATTCTCCTGACGTCACACCGAATGAGCATTTTGCCGGGTTGAGTTTCATGTTATACTTATTCAGGGTTTGAAAACACTTTCGCAGGTGCACGACATGATCGTTTGCGCTCGCGGATTTGACTAACATATCGTCGATGTACACCTTCATAGTTATTCCTAATTGGTCTGCAAACATCTTATTGACAAGACGTTGATAGGTGGCTCCCGCATTTTTCAGATCGAACGGCATTACTTTGTAGCAGAACGTGCCTTGATCTGTAATAAAGGCGGTTTTTTCGCGGTCGTCAGTGTGCATCAAGATTTGGTTATATCCTGAGAAGGCGTCCATGAAGGAGAGCAATGCATTGCCTGCCGTGGCCTCGACGAGCCTCTCTATATGTGGTAGCGGGTAGCTATCCTTGGGGCAGACTTTATTGAGATCCGTGAAGTCGATGCAGACTCTGTTCTTCCCATTTTTCTTTTTAACAACCACCGAATTTGCTAGCCACTCAGGATACTTAACCTCCATGATTGACCCGGCATCTAACAATTTTTTGACCTCGTCATTTACTGCTTTAGACCGTTCGGGTCCGAGCTTCCGCCGCTTCTGCTTGACGGGTTTATAAGTGGGATCAACATTAAGTTCATGACTTGTGACGTCCATGCTGATTCCAACCATATCGTCAAAAGACCAGGCAAAGGTGGAAGCGTTGTTCTTCAAGAATTGGACCAGTTCGATTCTTATTGCCGGGTCGAGATCAGCGCCGATCCCAACGCACCGCTTTGGCTCACTCTCGTCGATATTGATTTCGTCGAGCAGGTGGTGACCCAGAATTTCCTTGGGGCTAGGTGCTGGCGGCTCGTCCAGCGCTTGCTGTGATTGCTATAAATCAGCGGCCTTCCGTAACTTGCTTTCGATTACGAAACAGTTCCTAGCGTCTGCTTGATTGCCCTTGATTGTGAATATCTGGCCGGACAGGGGAAACTTCACACACTGATGATAAGTGGATGGGATGGCCTGCATGTCGTGAATCCAGGGGGATCTGAGAATGATGTTATAAACAGCCGACTTGTCGACCACAACAAACTTGTGCCACAAGGGTATGCCGGATACGTAGATTGGCAACTTGATTGTGTCGGACGTCATCATGTAATTTCCGTCAAACCCGGTGAGCAGCCTGATCGATGGTTTGATTTCTCTTTTATTGACCTCCATTTTGTCGAGGACATCCCGGAAGATTACGTTGACGGAGCTTCCCGTGTCGACCATAATCCTTGTTACTTCGCTCTCTCCAACGTGTAATTCGATGACGAGAGGGTCGTTGTGCGGGAAGTTGACTCCAGCTAAGTCGTTTGCTGTGAACGTGATCGGAGGTACGAAGGGTGGGACTTTAACTGGCCAGACCGCAGCTGTGCCGGCCTTTACATAGTCGCGAATTGACCGCACGGAATCTCTACATGCTGTCAATCCTCCCATTATCATGTCAACACGGCGACGGGGCGGCCATTGGTCGCCGTCGGGTCGGCGTAGAGGGTGTAAGTGCCGAACTCCGTTGGGAATTTAACACATTGATGGTAGGTGGAAACCACAGCTTTCATTTTATGGAGCCAAGGCGTCTCAAGGATGGCATTATACGCGCTTGGACGGTCGACGACTGCGAAGTCAAAGAGGTGAACCGTGCCACCGACCCTCATTGGGAGCATGACCGTTCCTGAAGAGGTAAGAGAGCATCCATCGAAACCAGTCAAGGTCTGTACTTCGGGCATGGTCAAGTGCAGGTCGATCTTTATCTGCGGGAGTGCCCTCAGGAAGATAACGTTAACGGAGCTTCCTATATCGACCAACATATCCGGGACCAAGCAATCGCCGATGTTTATTTCAACAACGACAGGTCCAGTGGGCGAAGTCCGATGCTCAGCAGTGTCCCCTTCTCCGAACATGATCGGAGAGTACGATCGGCATATAGGTGTTCTGCCAGGCAACCAATCGCGTTCGGCTCTCTCGACGTCGTGGACGGGATATACGGCGCGAGGCCTGTTAGGGTCGTACGGTAGGCTTTGTCTTATGAAATTAATTCTACGACAGGCTGGAGGTGGTGGCGCGTCAGCCAGTTGGTTTTCTTGTCCTCCCACCTGGTTGCCAGCTGCGGGCTTGTTATTCGGCGCTGGTCCATTGTTGAAATGGTTATTTGGACCTCGTCCTTGATGCCCATGGCGTCCTCGACCTCACCCTCGCGGGGCATTACTCTTGTACTGGCATAACTCCACTTTGACCTCGCCATTGAGGTACTTGCCCAGCAGCGCGTTTTGCAAGTGTCTGCAAGACTGCGTAGAGTGCCCGGTGTACTCGTGTAACTCGCAATACAAGTTATGGTCAGGCTCTTCTCTTGCCCCTTTTGGTGGGGTCGTCGGTACTATAGCTGACGAGCTGACTGCGGGGGTTGGCGGGGCGTCATTGACGAGGTACGTTGCGCCGCGCTTCTTACTGTCCGCGAGGTATTCTTTGTCGAGGTGTTGGCGAGGTTCGTGGTATACCTCTTTTACTTTGCCAGTTGGCACTTGAATTCCAGTAGAAGCACGTTTTTTTGTCGTAGATGACTTTTTCTTCTTCCAGTTCAATGTAGACTCCCGCTCGATGGAGGGCATCTTGGAAAGTTGGGAATCTGTTCAACTTGAGATCCTTTTGGAACGCTGATTCGTACCATAGGGCCTTGTGAAGGGCTGCAAGCGAAACGCTATGGGGTGCTTTTACCTGTGTGGCAATCTTTTTGAACCTATCCATGAACGTTCGCAACTGCTCATGCTCCCCTTGCTCGATATTGTGGAGATCGGCGATTGTCGCGGTGGGGATGGCCAATATCGAGTATTGTTTTAAGAAGGTCAGCGAGAGTGTACGGAAGCTGTCGATTGAGTCAGGCGGCAAAGAGGAGAACCAGCCGAGGGCGTCGCCACTCAGGTTTTCGATGAATAGCTGACACTTTCCAGCGTCTAGCTCTTCCGGGGAAAACTCGCAACGATGGATTGCAATCTCGAAGGATGTCAAATGGTGAGTTGGGTCCGAATCTCCCTTATACAGAGGCAGGTGCTTTATTTTGCAATCGGGACGAACGACGACCCGACGGATCCGCGCAGTGAATGGAGTTTTTTGGGACTGCTCCAACATATGGTCTACATCAGGTGCCGCACTGGTTGCTTGGTGGAACTTGCTTGTGACATCCTTCATTTGACTTTTGAGTTCGGCCAATTCCCCGCTCTGGTTCTGATCGATGCTATTGGGATCGGCTCTATTGGTGCCGTCTGGATGTTCGGCATTTTCTTGTAGTTTTGCACAGACGCTAGAGAGAGTGGCGAATCGTTCCTCTGTCTTTCTGTCTTGGGCGTTGATCTTTTCCAGGATGCTTCGCATTAGTGCTCCTATGTCGAGGGCGCTGATGCTTTCTCCGATCGAGCCGTTCGGCGTTGTCGGGGACCGGGTCGGCGGTATTGGAAGCTCCTCTTGGGCCTGCTGGATGCGGTCCGGCGTGTCCGCCACATATCCGTCGCTGCCCGTCATTTCTCTTTCTGCCATTGCTCAAAATGTGCTTCGTCGATGTTGGACTTTCTTCAAAAGCTTTCCTTGTTTGTTTCCCTGGATGCGCACCAAATGTTGAACTAGTATAGCTACTAACTCGAGGATGATATAATAGAAAGGGTGAAACAAAGGACTTTTATTAAGATAGTCAAAGATCGTCGAATTACAATATAACCGTTATAAGCCGTTCGGCTAATTACAGAGAATTGTGCTTCTCAAAATGACTAACTGAACTATAGCTTAGAATCGGATTTACTCCTGACTCTTGCCCGATGTTACTTGATGCCTTCTACAAGCTGCTCCCTTGGTATTTATAGCTGATGGGACGTTTCACCTCTCTGCCTCGGGATCGATGTGGGATTGTCCTCAGGTAAAGTCGGCGATCGTTCTTATTCGGGCTGTCATTTATTGGGCTGTCCGTCTTAATTGGGCTTCTAGGAGCTTAATCGACCCGACAAGTGGGTTTTAGTTGGTCTGCCTTCCTGGGTTTTTGGGGTGACTGTTTCGATAGTGGGTCTGTAGGAAAGCTTGTTAAGGCTGGGTGAAACCCATATCAACAATATCCACATTCAAATTTCCATTTTCTTAAGTTTTTTTTTATAATTAGTCGTCTCCTTATGAATATCCATTTTCTTTGGTAATTATGCGTGCAGTTCCACCGCTTCAAACCATGGACACCGAAGAACATGATGACTTTAAAACACAGACAGTAGAAGTTTTTAACTCATGTTGTTCAATCTGGTTGGTATATTTATATATTGATTTCTGATATAATATAAACCAAAGTTACTAACTTTTGCTCCAACCTTCATAGGGATTGCTCGGGATGTGAAGGATGTTGCACTTGTCTATCAGAATGTTGTGCAATGGCTGTCGTATGTTTGCAAGCTTGTGGTTCATGCTAGCATTTTATTATGACCTCATCTCATGTTTCTTCTCCAATGTTCCCCGTTTGTTGTTTCCATTGTCAAATGTTTTTTTGTAATACAATGTCAATAATGTATACTGAGTATCCTAATTTTAAATAAGAATCTGTCCAACCGAACCAAAATAAAAGCTCATTTGATACTAAAACAATTTTTGCGTTTGACGATATATATGCCCCAATCGCATTATTGTTTGATTGCTTTTTTATAGTGAAAATATACTAGTTTGACACAAATTTGGCAATTAATTGCTAGATTAATACTCCATCCTATCCAATTAACTAAAATGAGTAAAAAAGACTAAGAACCTAGAAAATTTCTTCGTTTTTTTTTATTTTTTTTAAAAACGAAAATACAATATAGCATTTAATATTTTGATTTTAAAATATGATTAATAAAAAATATAAAATAATTAAAAAATAGACTAAAAGCCAGAAAAATTGTTTTTAATATAGAATTTAATATTTTGATTTAAAATATGATTAATGAAATATATAAAATGATTAAAAATAGACAAAAAAGCCAGAAAATTTGTATTTTTTAAAACGAAAATACAATATAGCATTTAATATTTTGATTTAAAAATATGATTAATGAAAAAAATAAAATGATTAAAAAATATGATGTTTATTTTTTAAAGATAATTTTTAAAGAAAATATGATTTAAAATATAATGTATAAAAATAATATTCAAAAAATTGTTTATAAAAATATTATGTATAAAAATATGATTTAAAAATATGAAATTTAAGATTATATAGTTTAAATAAGTTTTATTTAAAATATAATGTATGAAATTATAACTAAAAAATAATGTATATAAAAAGTATTAAAATTAGATTTATGAAAATATAATATAATATATAAAATATGATGTTAATTTTTTAAATATGATTTAGAAAAATTAAAATGTATTAAATATGCTTTAAATATATGATTCATAATATGATTTATAAAAAAATATAATTAATAAAAATATGACTAAAAGAATATAATTTAAAACAAATCTGTTGTCACTATATTTACATTTTACATCTAATAAATTTGTTATCAAACACCAGATTTTTGGAAGTAAATAAAAAAACTATTATAGCTTAAAAAACTTGCCATAACATACGGTATTCACATAGGTCATTTATCAAACAACAGATTTTTTGTTAAATTAAAAAATCTGTGGTAACTTAAAACAAATATGTTATCAGTAGACTTAGAAACTATTTTTCCCAAGTCATCGTTTCAATATACTCTACGCTAGTCTCACCAATGAAGAACCTCATCACAACATATACACGTATTTAGACCATTGAAGCAGCAGTTGAATCCATTCAATTCATGCCTTTATATTCCTAAATATCCATTTCTACCATAATCAAACAATGCCTTAGAACAACTAAAAATTCCAGAAACATCGAACACGCATGCATGAATGTCAGAAAAAATGGAGAAATCGAAACGAAGGAAATTAGAAATTGGGAACATACTGACGAGGAGTGTTCTAGAAAGCGTCCATTTCTGCGCACGCCCAACGATGGAGAAAGGTAACCAATGCGTAGGAATAAACGAGTGAAGGAGCGATACTGTCGCTATTCCACCGATCGTCGATAGATCCTCCGCCGTGAAAGTATCCATTCTTCTTGTACCGGAATATAGAACAGGATCCGAAAATTGTAGGTCGATCTGAGTCTCCGATTAAGCGAAATATATGAATCGGAAGGAAGATTTACATTTGAATCTTCTCGGATTCCATGGGGGAAATTGCCAAGAATAAGTGTTGACATTTCAGGATCTTCCTCTTAGTCTTTCTTAAGAGGTTCACCATCTCCCTTACACTTACTTGTATGCTCTGTTTCTCTTACTCTAACAGAAGCATAAAGACTCTCTCTTTACTCTCTTGTTCTTTCTTTGTTTCTTTTCATATGACAAACGATTTGTAAGAGAGAAGAGAGAACACACATTAATTGTCTACATTTTTTATTGGATCTCAAGGATACTTTCTTACAACACACACATCATACTTATACTACTTCTACTAGTTGCACCTCCCACATGCTCCCATACTTTAAGACCATCATGACTCTTACACATTAGACCACACTCCTAGTTACTAACTCTTACACATCATAGGCTTGCTTTCTTACACACAAGCCACACAACTACAACAACTCTCAACAATCACTCTTACACACTTAGACTCTAACAACTAAACACAACAAAACACAAGTCCATTATACTTTAACTTATTTGGGCCTTTCTTCAACTCTGCAGCCCATTACAACAACACACAAGTCCATGTTGACTTTGCTCTTCTCCTTCCTTGACTCCTCTCTTCACGTCGTCTCTTCTCCGACAACGTGAGCTTTGCTTCTTCTTCTTTGTTCTTCGACTCACTGATTTCTTCTTTCTCTTTGTTGCAGATTTAATCAAGAACTCAGTTCTCAACAATAAGATCTGAGGTTCTGAGGAAGAAGGAGAAGAAGAAACTCGTGAAGCAAATCAGTGCACTGTGTATGGTATACCCTAATAACCGAACAAGACCGGATAATCGGATCATCTGACGGGTCAGATCCGGTTTGGTGCGGGTAATAGGAATCGGTCCAATGGAACCAAAATAAAAAAGCACATTCGAAACTGTAAACCGGTTTTATTCTTCTAAAATTATGATATGCCCAACCAATCCCATTATTGTTTCATTATTTGATCCACTTGGGCACAATATATTTTATGCATAGTTTGACCAACGGAAACAACTAGCATTTTACAAGTTGAAAGTTTCAGAATTTGGAGTTTTATGATAAAGAAGCGATAACCAAAAGAGAACAAGACTTCCTACTAAACATCATGATAGATTAGAAGTATAAGTAGCTACTAGTAATCTTGCTAAATCCAAGGATCCAAATCAAGTCATCATGAGTTCCTCCACAACCGAAGGTGAAAAACAAACAACCTTCTTAAGTTTTTATAATTAATCGTCACCTTATGAATTATCCATTTTCTTTGGTAATTATGCGTGCAGCTCCACCGATTCAAACCATGGATTCCGAAGAAGATGATGCCATTAAAACACAGGCATCAGAAGTGTTGGCCTCATGTTGTCCAATCTGGTACGTATTAGTATATATTTATATTGATATAATTTGATTTTCGATAGAATATAAACCAAGGTTACAAAAAAAAAAAAAGGGTTACTAATTTTTAGCTCCAACCTTTATAGGGATTGCGCGGGATGTGAAGGAGGTTGCACTTGCCCATCAGAATGTGTTGTCGGATGTTTGCAAGTTTTTGGTTCATGCTAGCATTTTATTTATGATCTCAACTCATGTGTTCTTCTCCAATGTTCCCCGTTTGTTGTTTCCATTGTCAAATGTTTTTGTAATACATTAACAATAACGTATATTGATTATTTATAGGAAGAAAAGAGATACCAACGAATTCTAATTTTTAGAATAGGAATCGGTCCAACCGAACAAAATTAAAAGTTCATGGGAAATAAAACCAAACTAATTAGTAATTTGAATATTGTTTCATGTTTGATGATGTCCAATCCCATTAATATTGTTTCTTCACTTGATCCACTTGGGCACAATTTGAATTTGTTTATTTGGAAAGTTTCAAAACTTGTAAATTTCTACAACGAAACAAATTACACATTTACAAGTTGAAAGTTTCAGTATTTGGAGTTTTTTATGATGAAGAAACGATCAATAACCAAAAAAAAAAAAAGAACAGGACTTCCCCGTTGACATCATTATAAATTACAATAATTAGCTAGCAATCTTCTCAAAATACAAGGATCCAAATCATGAGTTCCTCCACAATCGAAGGTGAAAAACAAACAACCTTGCATTTTCTTAAAGTTTATATATATATTATTAAGCTAGCTATCTTATTTCTTTGGTGATATGCGTGCGTGCAGCTCCACCGATTCAAACTATGAACTCCGAAGAAGACGACATTGAAACAAAGACATCAGAAGTTTATGCCCCATGTTGTCCAAACTGCAGGTTGGTATTAGTTTATAAATTTTGATAGAATTTGACTTTTGATAGAATATAAACAAAAGTTACTAATATTTTGCTCGAACCTTTTATAGCGGCGATTGCTCGGGATGTGAAGGAGGTTGTAGTTGCCCGTCAGAATGTGAATCGGCTGTCGGATGTTTGGAAGTTTTTGGTTCATGCACATGCTAGCATTTTATTCTGACCTCATCTCATGTTTCTTCTCCAATGTTCCGTTTGTTGTTTCCATTGTCAAATGCTTTTGTAATACATTAACAATAATGCATATTGATTATACAGATATAACTAAATGTTATTTTTTTTGTCAACAAAAAAGAAATCAACTCAAACGAGCCAATTTGTGGAACATTGTTTACAAACAAAATACGCTACGGAACGGAACGCGCTCGACGTGCCAACGAATCCGCACGAACATTAGCATTTCTAGATACCTGAACCAAAGAAAAAGAAGAAAACTCCTCCCTGTCAGTTTTGATGTCGTCTAGGTATGTTGCGAAGGCGGGCCAATCCTGAGGCGAAAACACCATCACTACAAAAAAACATGTGTTTTGAATCATTTATTTTATATATTTGTATTACTTATAATTGATGCAAATTAATTTTACATCATTTAGTTGAGTGATTTATATTCTGTTGATGCCAATATTTTATATCATTTGACCTAAATAATTGCATCATTTTGAAATTGATGTTAATATGCATCAATTTCAAAAAGTAATGTTAGTTTTATATCAATTAATATAAATGATGTTAATATTTGTTACGGTTATAAAAATTGATGTTAAATTTGTATCAATTATAAATAAGTGATGTAAAAGTTAGTGTCAATTGGATTAAGTGATTCCAATAATTGTGTCATTTACAAAAAATGATGTTGAATATTTATATCAGTTAAAATAATTGATATAAAAATTGTTGTCGATTTTTATAAATAATTATAATAAATGTATCAATTCCTTCCAATAATAACAAATAATACTAAATAAAAATAATATTATATAAAATGATGTTAAAATATCTTAAATTTCATATAAGAGAAAACAAATATGTACGGTACATTGCTCGAAATTCAAGCTAAACCCTAAAAGTATGAGCTTATAGAAAAATTAAATCTCTGTTCTTCTAAACTATACAAACAAGTTTACAACTGCTGCCAAAATAAACTTAAATAAGAAAAAGAAAAAAAAAGTCTTGCAGACGTAGGCATAAGCTACTTCACCATCTTACAATTTGCTTCATCATCACCCTTGTCGATCAAAAATACACCGTTCAAGCAGCCACTAAATGCAGAACCTTTACTAGATCATCATCTCATCAATGAGACTCTATTTCAGATGTGTTGTGTATCAGACTTTTGAACACGTCGATCAACGAAGACTAAGCTTGAATAGTCGAACAGATCTGAAAATTAAACTTGAGAAACATTCAAAGATTATAAAATTTAATCAATTACAGATAAATTGATTTTTTCTAATAAATTATAGAGAAAATTACAAGTTAAAAAACAATATAGTGCTTACCTTGAACATGCTTTGGAACATCTCTTCTCTTCTATCCTTTGTGGATGTTCATCAAATCGTCCAAAGTTAATATAGGAGAGTAAGAAGTAATTATTGAATAAACGAAACTGTTAGCGAAGGAAACGGAAGTATCTCATAGGATTTTCTATAGATTTGTACTTGATTTACGTAATTTTAGGGAAACATGAAAAATAGATATTCTCTTTCGCAAAAAAAAAACAATTACCGAGAAAACTAAGACTTAAAAATGGAAAAAAAGAAATCATAAAAAAAGTAATAGATCGGTTATTTTCATTTAAAGAAACTGCTGTAAACTTTTAAAAAATTTAGCATCAAATAAAAGAAATGATACCAGTTTTTATAGCACTAGAAGTACTACAATATATGTTTTAGCGTTAGTTCTATAGAAGCATGCATATAATAATTTTTTGTTAGTTCAAACTATTTTTGTCACTTATGTAATACTAGTAATCGTTTGTCACTTGTGCAATATGAATTAAAAATGAGTCGGTCACTTTTTTTTTTTGTCATCAGTTTTAACTTTTAACAATTGAACTAAATCACAAAATTAGTTTTGATATAATTAGTATAATCTTATTAGCATCACCTTTTATTGATGTAATTTTTTTATCATTTACAAAATGATGTTAAGATAAATGAATTAATACACCGATTATTTAAGTGATGTATTTATAAATATTTATATCAATAACCGAAAGTGATACAAAATTATATTAGTTTGCATCAGTTTTAGTTTATTGATGCCGTACAAGTCAATAAGAATATCAATTATTACAATCGATGCTAAATTTTATTTTTGGTATCAATTATAAATAAGCAATACAAATTAATATCACTTAACCTTTTGATACAATTTAGTTGATGTAATATGCACTTTTTTATAGTGCATCTTCACCAAATCGAAGCAGTCTGTGAAAAATACCACCTCCCGAAAATCTCTTTTTTATTTAGATTTTTGTTGGAGTTAATCTCTAATGTTTTTTCGGCTCTGCTTGATTTTTTTTTGGTTTTAGGTATTTATATGCTAAATAAGTATATATATATATACTATATATATATTCACCAAATGATAACAAAAAATTTGATTTGAAAGCTTTTTATAAGTTTTTTTTTCTTAGGATATTTTGTAACTACACGTTAAAACAAATGAAATCCTAATTTTGAAAATGTATGTTATTATTCAAAATAGTAAAATACACTATTTAATTTTGTTTTTAACATTTACAAATTCTCTCTTTAGAATCTGCTTATTTGAAAGCAAGGTGACATTTTTTTTTTCGTTGGGGTTAATCTTATGAAATTTACCACAACAAAATTACCAAAATGATTTCAAACCAAATGTAATGAAAATAAAATCGATTTTAGTGGACGACTAAATAAAAACCAAAGGTTTTAGTCTTTTTAGTGGTTTTTTTTCTCAGACCGTAAAAAAAAAAAAACGAAGGAAGGATGAAGAAGATCCCGGTGCTTCTGATGGGCTGTGGAGGCGTTGGTCGCCACCTTCTTCAACACATCGTCTCTTGCCGATCGCTTCACGCCGATATGGTTCTTTGCCTATTACTCTCTTCTCCTCACTTACACTTGTTTCTCTATACCTCGATTTCCTCATGTGTAAATGAGTGATAATGAATCCTATAACTAAATGTGGTTTCTCCAATCTTTGCTCCTGGATCGTCTTACTTCTATGAGCAATTATTCATGTGCATTATCATCTTCATCTAGGTTTTTTTTTTCACAAATGTTGAAATCATTTCCCCTAATTTGCTAGGGAGTTCATTTACGGGTGGTTGGAGTATGTGATAGTAAATCCTTAGTTGCTTCAATGGATGTGCTCAAAGAAGAATTGAATGATGAACTCTTGTCAGAAGTTTGTCATATCAAATCAACTGGGTCTCCATTATCGAACTTGGGGGCTTCAGGTAACTCTTTTAACATATCATTGTGTTTCCTCATGAGTTTGTTTTATGGATTATTAACTGAATAATGTTATGTTTTCTATCCTCTGAAAAAGGTGGATGTCAGGTGTTCAATGGATCCGAGGCAAAAAGGGAAACAGAAGAAATTGCAAAACGTCTGGGTAAATCTACAGGTTTGTGTTACCAAAACATGAGGTTGAGATTAAACTGTTATTTTGAAAGGATCAAATGCTAGTTTTGGGTCCCAAAGTAGCTTCTGATTGATAAAAACTCATGTATTTGATTATAGGTTTAGCTGTTTTGGATATCTCAGCCAGCATGGAAACGGTTGAAATATTGGTGAAGGCAGTTGACTTGGGTTGCTGCGTTGTCTTGGCAAATAAGAAGCCTCTTACTTCTTCACTGGTAACTTCTTATTACTAGTATTGCATTTTTGCATGTTTTGCTTCTGCTATGAATGTGCAGGCATAGGTAGCGAACTGTTCACTGTAACTGTTTCTCTTCTCCTTTGGTTTTATTATGGTGTATCATTAGTGCGAGCATGTATATTCAGAGACAGGACAGAGTCTTGAACCAGTACTTTATGTTGATTTAAGAAGAAGAACTTGCTTTGCTGATTTAGGTTCTTTTGGAAAATAATATTTAGACCAATCTAGTTTCTCCAGATTGCTCTTTGCGCACATCTATCCTGTTTTTTACAACTGGACATACCCTAGATAGTAGGAGAAAACTAGAAAAAAAGATTCTCAGCTAATCTAGTTCGAAATGACTCATAATAGTTCTGTGCTAATGTAGTTTGTGAAGTAGTTCGAATGACTCATATTTTCTCTCACCTTGTCTTCTGCGCAGGAACATTATGATAAATTGGCTTTGCATCCGCGATTCATCCGCCACGAATCTACTGTATGTGAAACACAGCTTATGTATAGAGTAACACTATTAGTTTACATCTAATCGTCATCTGAAATCGAAAGTGAAACTAGTTGTAAAAATGTTGTCATTTGGTATGATAGGTAGTGAATTTTGTTCAGCTTTAGCATCTGACATATGTTTATTTATAGGTTGGTGCTGGTCTTCCTGTCATTGCATCCTTGAGCCGCATAATTTCTTCTGGAGACCCTGTTCATAGAATTGTCGGTAGTTTGAGCGGTAATCACACTTCAGATGCAATTCATCTTACCATCATAGTGTTATAGATGTTTATCGTACTTCTTATCCCGATATATGCATTTATTATTTATTAATGTCTCTTTGTATCCGTGTTCGATTAATGCTAGGTACCTTGGGATATGTAATGAGTGAGCTTGAAGATGGCAAGCCTCTAAGCCAAGTTGTTCGAGCTGCCAAAACACTGGGGTACACTGAACCGGGTTTGTCCAACTTTATTTTAGTCATCATGGCACATATCTTTTGTTTTCGTCTGGTTGATGGTTAACTGCTTTCTTTTAGCAGCAATATAATGAGTCGATATCTCTTTATCTGCCTTTCTACACTCCATAAGCTGTTTGGTAGCTCAACAATAATCTCTAACTTACTTTGATCTTATAGTGCATCATAGTTGGTTTAGCCTTGGGAAAACCTACCTGCTATAGATCAAAATAAACATCATGTCTGAATATTCTAAATATGATGTTTTCTCCACAGATCCACGTGACGACCTCAGTGGCATGGATGTTGCTAGAAAGGTATGAACAGATAGATGTAATGTCTAGTGCATATGTACCTTTATTAATATAGGTGAGGACCGTGAGGTTATCTCCAGTCCACACGGCAGATTGCTGTCTTCATCTAATTCGAGTAATGTTCAAAAAAAGGCAGTAGATTTGTTTGGTGTTATGTGAACAATTTTTCTTTCTTTCTTGAATCTGATTTCCTGATGCTATTGGTAGGCAATTCCTCCAATTTTTCTGTTTTACCATCTCGCTGCGATTAAAAAGACTATGCGTTGAAACTCCCATATCTTTTCATTTTGAAGCAAATTATTTGTTGACGAGAATATAACTAATACAAACTTTGATGGTATTGAACTTTCTTTGTTTCTGTCGTGATAGGGTTTGATTCTTGCTCGACTTCTTGGGAAGAGGATAATTATGGATAGCATAAAGGTGCCTCATTCAAAGCTCTTTATCTTTTATCTTTCCTACTTGGTGCTGTGTTTTATGTCTGATGAACCAACTCTCGTCGAGTGTCCAGATGAATTTTTGACTGGAGAAGTCTAGTTCATTTTTGTCTTTGATGATGAGGTTGAATTGGGCTGTAGACATGCTGATCTCAGTCTTGTCTAAATTTTGGTTCTGCCTTCTTGATCCCCAAAAAATGGCTCCTAACAAGACTCCTTTCATCCTTTCTCTCCTGAACATAACCTTTATAGTTTTTATTGTTACTTTGTAGATAGAGAGCTTGTATCCCGAAGAGATGGGACCTGGAGTCATATCTGTGGATGATTTCCTCCATAATGGAATAGTAAAACTTGATCAGAGTATTGAGGAGAGAGTTAAAAGAGCTTCATCAAACGGGTGTGTGCTTCGTTATGTCTGTGTGATTGAAGGTTCAAGGTAATAACAGTTACCTTTACTCTCCCTGTTTCCAGAACCCAACTTTTTTAGTACAGTCAACATTCAATACCTTAAATAATTTTTTTTTGGGTAGACATATGCTTTTAAAATCACCCATAGAATGCTAGTGTACACTTTTGGAATTGTTGGTCTAGTGTGATTTTGAATTTCGTGGTCCCTCTGCAGCGTTCAAGTTGGCATTCGAGAAGTTTCAAAAGATTCACCATTGGGACGGCTAAAAGGCAGTGACAATATAGTAAGTTTGTTATAAGACTCTATTTGATAAATCTCTTTTAAACTGCAAATACTCTAGTTTAAACGGCTCACCAGTGCCCTTCCTCATGGAAGAGTTTCTCATATATATAAGATTGGTTCATTTGGCCACTCTCGCAAGAACGCATACACAATATTTGCCTTTAGATTGTCTAGTCAGTAAAAATGATTGAAGTGATTGGAAAACTGCAGGTAGAGATATATAGCCGTTGCTACAAGGAGCAGCCTTTGGTGATTCAAGGTGCTGGAGCTGGGAACGACACGACTGCAGCTGGTGTTCTTGCAGACATCATCGACATGCAGGATCTTTTCCCTTGAGATGTTCTAGTTTTTGTTTTATCAAACTAATAATAAGGTCCTCAGTTTCACAATGACCTCTTCGTTTATATGGTAAAACGCGAAAAAAATCATTATAGATCGTGGCCTCTCCTTACATTTAAAAAAAAAAAAACAAAAAAAAAAACTTTTTTGGTTTGACAATTTGAACCGGTGACTAAAAAAAATGAAATCAAACGGTGATAACGGCGTCGTTCGAGATCTCAGTGTGATCGATTTGGTTTTTAGGATCAAGAGCCATCTCCCGAAGCCGGAGAAGACTTCCGGTAGCCAGAATCGCCTTGGAATTGATATCATGCAGTGACCGGAGATACAAACTCTGACAAGCTTTATTCGCCGCCTCAGATAATTCCCTATCTTCACCTTTGAGCCCAAAGAGACAATGCCCTAAGATCCTCAGAATCGGCTGCAGAAGCTCCCACGGCAACGGAATCCTTCCGCTATCTCTCTCAGATCTTCCTCCCATAGCCACAACAACACTCTCTTCTTCCCTCCACGAATCATCGGTCAAAGTCGGAATCACAGCCCGCGACGAAGACTGCTCCGTCTCACCGTTTTGCCCCGCCCATTTCTCACACGATTCGCAGAAATTAAGCTTGGATTCGCGTGTCATCTTCGAGATTTTGCTGTAGTAAAGCTCCAACGCGACACCGACGATCCTAGCGCGGCGCGTGGATCTAACCGTCCCGTGTGGATCCAACGTGGAGGAGAGCACAGCGATGTTGAGGCACGTCGAGTTGTTGTTGTTGTTGTTCTTCGTCAGACCTTTGGTGGACTCGTGGTAAATACTGGGATGCGATAGATCGGGGATGTTGACGGTGATCGCTTGACCGGCGCGTGAGGTTGTTTCGTGAGCGTAGAGAGCGAGCAACACGGCTTCGAATCCAGCTTGTGGCTGACGGAGAGGGACACGAGAGAGGTATAGACCAGCGATCAAAGGAACGAATCGGAGAACGAGAAGCTGTAGCGAAGGCTCCGTGGATTGAAACGTATCGTAGAGCCAACGGCAGAGGTTGTTGTCTCCGGCGCCTGAGTCTGGACGTTGGAGAAGAGAGGAGATCGCGGTGGAGACGGTTTCGTCGTCGAGGAGGGCAGAGATTGTGGAAGGGATGTTTGTTGTTGTTGTTGTGATGATCGTGGCTAAGGATTGGATCGCTGTTTGACATTTTGTGTTGGATTCTGAATCGTTTGTTACGGTGTTGGTTTCTGATTCGGCGTTGTTCGTCGGAGGTGGTGGTGGTGAGTCATGATGGGTTGAGGAAGATTCTGACATTTTTAATCGCTTGTGTGAGAGAGGAGAAGGAGGAGGTGAAAATATGGAATTTTTGAAAAATTTGAGAAAATAAAGCAGAAAAAATAGGATCAAATAAAAAATAAAATAAAATAATAAACTAAATAGATTATATCGTACGATCTGGATCGTTTGATTTGTTTCCATCCGACGGTTAATATAGCACCGTCCCGGGACCAGGAAACAAAAAAAAAAACATTCAATTGCTTGGTGGTTGGTTCTCCATCTTTAGTTTCATTTTCATCAATGGGGAATTAGGGCTACGTAATCTCTCGGCGAAAAATTTCTCCTCTGTTACGATTAGCTTTGCTTTGATTTACTAAAGGTACGAACTTGGTCTCGACTCTTGTTGTTTTTTATTAGGGTTTCATCTCTGTTTCTAGGGATTTCTTCTGTTCCTTTGTTTCGTTTTAGCTAAACAATTTACGAATCTCTTCGTTTTTTGCTTCGTTGTATGATGTTTAAGGCTACAAAATTGAATTTTTATTTGGTTTCGTTGAATTGATGAATGGTTTTTCTCGTTTTTTTTTTGTTCTTCAAGCTGTAGCTGAATTTTTATTTGTAGATTTTACAGATCCGGTTAGGATTCGTGAGAAGCTCTTTTTTGCTTTGGGTGTTCCGGGCTGCAATCAGACGCTGGCTGGCTATTTCATGGCATTTGAAGTTGGGATTGATTCATCGAATATTGGAGAGATTTCGAACGAAGAAAGAAGTGAGTCTGATTCTCTGAATCTGAGAATTGAGAATGGGTCTGTTGAGATTCCGAGTGTGAAGTTGTCTTGTCAGAAAAAGAAGGTAACTTTATTGCCCAGTGGCTCCAAACAGTTGCTCGCTGACAAGGATTTGTCTACTACCATTATTGATTTGCCTCACGCATTGATATCTGAGATTCTTAGTTGTCTTGACCCGAAGGAGTTAGGTTTAGTGTCCTGTGTTTCAACTTGTCTGCATAGGTTAGCATCTGAGCATCACGCTTGGAAGGAGTTCTATCGTGAGAGATGGGGACTCCCTCTAGTTTTAGGGGCTGCAAGTTCAGGATTTTCTAATGAGAGATCATGGAAAGAGCTGTTTGTTGAAAGGGAATTTAGGAGTTGGACGTTTTTAGGACGTTATAGTATTGATACCCTCTATGGTCACACTGAAGCAGTCCGGACTGTTTTTCTCTTAGCTTCTGCCAAGCTCGTTTTCACTTCTGGATATGATTCCATTGTTCGGATGTGGGACTTGGAAGAAGGTTTGTCTATTGCAGCGTCTAAACCACTCGGTTGCACAATTAGGGCTGTTTCCGCTGACACAAAGCTGTTGGTTGCTGGCGGTACTGATGGGTTTATTCATTGCTGGAAATCACTGGATGGTCTCCGGAATTTGTTTGATCTCACTGGTTTTCACAAAGAGAAGACCGAGTTTCGGCTATGGGGACATGAAGGTCCCATTACATCTCTTGCCCTGGATATGAAAAATATCTTTAGCGGTTCCTGGGACATGTCTGTTCGTGTATGGGATCGATCTTCAATGAACTGTGTCAAAACCCTGAGGCATAGTGATTGGGTTTGGGGACTCACACCTCATGAAACCAGCCTCGCTAGCACGTCAGGCTCTGATGTATATATTTGGGACATTGGCAGTGAGACTCCACTGGCAATCATCCATGATGCTCATGAGGGTACCACTTACTCTCTGGCAAGAAGCCATACTGGGAATTTCCTGTTTACTGGTGGAGAAGATGGAGGGATTAAAATGTTTGAAATCAGAAGATACGGTAGTGAAACAAGCGTTGTACTCATATCTCAGTGGATGCCTCACACTAGTCCTGTCTACTCTCTTTCTTTTGAGTTTCCCTGGCTTGTATCAGCATCTGGTGACGGTAAACTTGCACTTATCGATGTCAGGAAGCTGTTGAAGACTAACTGTCATGGTTATTCCAAAAGAGTTTCTTCGAGTACGGTGGAACCGCCACAAAGAATGCTGCACGGGTTCGGATCAAACTTGTTCTCTGTGGATGTGGGTTGTGACCGTATAGTGTGTGGAGGTGAAGAAGGCATAGTCCGGATATGGAACTTCACACAAGCGTTGGAGACAGAGCGAAGGGCTCGAGCCCTTAAAGGAATGAGGCTTGAGAACAGGATGAGACGAAGGAGAGTGCAAATGGAGATGAATGCAAAGAGTGGAAGGCCTGACCAATGCTCCATTGCTGCTCATAAGAACCCCATCAATGGCGACAGGAACCGAGCCTGGCATAGTAAACGAAGAGCAAGCGGGAAGGCGAAGGCCTAAGCAATATGATTCGATTTTCTTCGATAAATTCAGTAAAGCAAATTTTATAACCTTGGCACATGTTGGCTTTAAGCTAAGTAACAGAGTTGGGTCTTATGATTTGGTGGAAAATGAGTAAATTGGCTCTTAGCTTTACTTGTTTTTTTTGTTTCATGTGTTTCGGAAACTATATTTTATATAACAAGTTCGTTATGAAAAAAGAGAGTTGCTACTATATTTGTTTGGATAAGTTCATGGGGTTGAAATACGGTTTTGGAGCTCACGAGCACTCGACAACTATGAATTACTGCTAAGCTCTAGTCGTAGTAAAATTTTGTACCCGACTTTTTGTTTCCGTCATTTGATTCGGTAGTAATAGTCCCAAAAAAGGTTGTCTTTACGCTACAAGATATCGGATTGAACAAACATTATTGGATTGAACAAACATTTCCTTAATATGGTAATTATATAAGATTTTCACATTATTTATTTTGTACTATGAAATAAAAAACTAAAGTCAAGACCATTGGGTAAGGACAGGGATAAGCTGAAGCGGAGTTTTCTTAGGACTAACAAGTCCATATGATTCTTCAAGATCAACATCTTTTACCTCCATTCCTTCTGGAAGTTTCCAATCAAAACGGTAGAGAAGATTGATGAGAGTCACATGTACCAAAGCCATACCCATTCCTAAACCTGGGCACATTCTCCTTCCGCTAGCAAATGGCAAGAGCTCAAAGTTTAGACCTCTATAGTCAATCTCGCTATCCATAAACCTCTCCGGGATGAAAGCTTCTGGATCTTTCCAAACGTTTGGATTCCTATGAACAGCCCATATGTTGACATAGATCCACGTTTTCTTTGGAATGTCATAACCTCCGATTTTTATATCTTTTGAAGCCTCTCTTGGTATTAGAAGTGGCACAAGTGGGTTTATCCTTAGTGTTTCTTTGATAACCATTTTCAAATACTCGAGTCGTTCTATATCTTCTTCTGTGATAGTGTCTTTGTTTTTGATCACTTCTCTGACCTCAGCTTGCGCTTTCTTTAGAACTCTTGGGTTTGTAATTAAATGTGTCATCGCCCATGTCAAAGTGTGGCCAGAAGTGTCTGCTCCAGCAATAAGAACATTCTGAAATAATTAAAGACACAAAATTTTAATTTTTTTTTGCAACATGTGAAGAAAACATTTATTGAAAGAGAGGTTATACATTTACTTACCAACAAAATCCCTTTGGTGTTGTCTCGGGTAAGTTGAAATTCTCCAAGTCCAGTCTCTCCCCGTTCCATCTTAAGGAGCAAGTCAATGATATCATCTTTATTACTAGGATCCTCTAGTTGTTGTATAGATTGATCAAAAAATGAATCCAATGCCTTAAAAACCTTCTCACATTTGCTGTGTAACCCTGTGATCCTATCAATGATTTTACCAACAACTGGGAAGTAATCCGCTGCTGCGAAGCTCCCTAGCACCTCCATGGCTCCTTGAATGACTTCCTCATAAGCATTCTTCAGTTTGCTTCCTTCTAGACATATCCCAAATCCAACTTTACAAATCACACTCCCAGAGAGTTTCACTAACTTGCGATTCAAGTTGACCGGTCTCTCCAATGAAGCAGATTGTATCATGAATTGGACAAAAGAGGCAACTTCTTCTTGCCTTATATGTTGAAATGATTTTACCCTTTTTGCTGTGTAGAGTTCAACAACCGTCATCTTTCGTACTTCTCTCCAATATTTACTATAGAAAGAAAATGCAAGATCTTTTAAATTGTATGTAATTCTTGCAGGATAGGTCATGTAAGGTCTCGAACAACACTCGGCATCAAACGTTTTTAAGACATCTTTCACTGTGTCGGGAGTTGACGCCACAACAGCAGAGACATATCCAAACTTTAGGGACATTAGAGACCCATATTTTTCAGATAATTTGAACATCGAACGTTGAGGTTTCGTTCCCAACTGGTACAAGTTACCAATTATAGGAAGTCTAGGTGGTCCGGGTGGCAGATTGTTCTTTGTCTTTTTCGTGCTCTTCGCAATGAGTGATGCAAAGAATACGATTGCAATAATGATATACCAAAAACTCATTTTGTTTCCTATACAAAAAGGGATAGTTTATATAAAAGTCAATATTTGATAACCTTAAGATAAATATAAACAGCATAGCATGTCAAGTGGACGATTAACCACACAACAGAAAAAACAAGATAAATACATTGAAAATATAGAACTGCACTACCTAAAATCACCAAAGCACCCTAACTATTAATCAAGGCAATAAAGTAAAAGAAGAGTCCTTATATATTTTGCCTAGCACTACTTTTTAGTTTCACATAATATTTTGATATTAGAGTATAAGACTATAACAATGAAGAGTACTCACTCTCTAAGCTTAGAGAAGAATATATACACTCCTAAATTGAATGATTATAAAAAACAGTTACTAATAAATAAAATAATATTTGTATATATATGAGAATATCATCAAAAACATCTGGAGAGAGACAGAGCGAGAGAGATCCACAAATTACCTTAAACTTGATGTAGAGATCCACAAATTACTTTAAACCTGACATTTGTGGCGGAAAAGTTTACAGTATGGGGCGAGGGAGAAGAAGAAGTGGAATTAGTATTGTATATATATTAATTTATTTTTGGATTGTGATAATTGCTAAGAGACGACATATATATGAGATGTGGCTGCGTGGTTTGCTTCCATGTATGTGGCTGCGTGGAATGCATTGCGGATAAGAATCTTTTGAAATAAAAGTTCACACACAAATCTTTTTTACTCGTACAAAAGTCCACTCAATTCTTGTTGTAATCTTCTACGAAAAGATTGTATATATATAGATAAATTTACTTTTGAATTGTGATCATTGATAAGACACGACGTATATAGGAGATGTGGCTGCATAGTTTGCTTCCATGTATGTGGCTTCGTGGAATGCATTGCAAAAAAATTTCTTTTGAAATAAATGTCCACAAACAAATCTTTTTTACTCGCACAAAAGTCCACTCAATTCTTGTTGTAATTTTCTACGAAAAGATTGTATATATATATATATATATATGTATCTATATATTAATTTATTTTTGGATTGTGATCAATGATAAGACACGACGTATATAGGAGATGTGGCAGTGTGGTTTGCTTCCATGTATGTGGCTTCGTGGAATGCATTGCGGATAAGTTTCTTTTGAAATAAATGTCCACACAAATCTTTTTTACTCGCACAAAAGTCCACTCAATTCTTGTTGTAATTTTCTACGAAAAGATTGCATTATTGCCACTTGTAACATTACTTTTTTACGTCTGTTTGTTTCCTGATTGGTTAGTAATGCTATGATTGAATATATCATTATAATCTTAAGAGAAATTTACATCCACACCTACTTTGTACTACTCCTATACTTTTCCCCTTCAAAATTACATATTTCTCCCTCACCCAACTAAACACATCTCACCTCTCTCTCTCTTCTCCTTTTTAAGAGACTCTTTTTTTATTCTTTTATTTTTGGTAACACTTTTAGCTAGTTATTATTAAAAAATTAGAGTAATATTAGTAGATGACTATAGATTTTTTTTAAAATAAAGAGAATAACGTTGTGTCAGAAACTTTAGGCAAATAAAGTTTTATGAAATAGGTTAAATACTAAAATATCCCTTTTATATCATGGTTTTTACAAAATGAAGCGGAGGGAGAAATAATAACTATGTGGTGGTTATTAAGATGACGGTGGCGAATATGAAAGAATGGATGATGTTACAGATCTGATGCGGTGAACCGATGAACCAGTAAAAAAGAAAATAGTAAGCTTTAGAGAAACTATTATGGTGGGTACAAAGTTGACGATGATGGCGGTGGTAAATACAAAAAACATGGAGGAGGTTAGAGATCTGATGGATGTGGTGGATATCACTGTCGTAGTGGTGGGCAATGGTGGTGGTGTTGATAAAATAATGTTGATGGTGATAGTGGCTATAGTGTTTTTGTTGACTGTGTATAGTTGTTGGAAAATCATGTAATTCTGTAAAATAGCAAGATATATAACAGGAAAATCATGCAATTTTATAAAATAGCAAGATATTTTCGAAAGAAATCATGGTAATTTGTGAAATGACATGTATCAAATAAAAGTAACTTGTCATCTAGAAGAACAACTTAAAATTTGTAAAAAAAAACCTAACGTGCTTTCGAACAGAAAAGCATGTTGACATAAACAATATTTCAAAATAGAGTGCTAATCAAAAATGCAGCAAGTTTAAAACAAAGGTATTGCTGCATCATAAAATATTATATGAAGGAAATCAAAACTTACAGAAACTGGATATTCTGTGGTAGAAATTGAGATCCGATATGAGCAAGAAGAGAACCAATGAAAGAAAATTTTGGGCTTTCGAGAAACAGATAGATTCCCACAATTGGGAACAAGATCGGTTGTAGAGATCCAGTGAGAGGGAGCGGTAGAAACTGATGTGGATCATGCAAAAAATAGAAATTGGGGGTTGGCTAACCCAAAAGAAATGGGTTTCAGTAGCTGAGAGGAGAGAGAAGGGAGAAGCAGAAAAAAAAAAAGATTTGTCGGCGAGAAAAAAGAAAGAAAAAAGAGGAAAGAAGAAGAAGGTGAAAGGGTATAATGGACCAGAATTTACTAAAAATCCTGTAGTAAATAGATAATGTTTGGTCAAACGTTACTTTGTTAAATATTTTTCAGTCTTGGGTTATTTTTTATATATATAAATTTATTTTTGAAATACATTACGGATAAGTTTTTTTTGAAATAAATGTCCACACACAAATCTTTTTTACTCGCACAAAAGTCCGCTCAATTCTTGTTGTAATTGACAAAAGTCCACTCAATTTATATATATATATTAATTTATTTTTGGATTGTGATCATTGATAAGAGACAACATATATAGGAGATGTTTCTGCGTGGTTTGCTTCCATGTATATGGCTTCGTGGAATGCATTGCGGATAAGTTTCTTTTGAAATAAATGTCCACACAAATCTTTTTACTTGCACAAAAGTCCACTCAATTCATCTTGTAGTTTTCTATGAAAATATTGCATTATTGCCACTTGTAACATTACTTTTTTACATCTGTTTTCTGATTGGTTAGTAGTGCAACGATATAGTTGAATATATCATTATAATCTTAAGAGAAATTTGTATCCACACCTACGTTGTGCTACTCCTATACTTTTCCCCTTCAAAATTACATATTACTCCCTCACCAAACTAAACACATCTCACCTCTCTCTCTCTCTGTCTCTCTTCTCCTTTTCAAGAAACTATTTTTTTATTCTTTTATTTTTTGTAACAATTTTAGCTAGTTATTATAAAAAATTTATCTGTTCATTTTTATACAATATAATATGATTATATTATATTTTTTCTACATTTTAAAATGTATATTGCTATATTTTTTTCTACATTTTAAAATGTATATTGCTATATTTTTTTTATTTTGAATTAGTATATTATACACTGTCTATTTTTAGTTGAACATTTGTTTACTAATAAGTAGATGACCAGTTACATTAAATGACCACATGGATATATATAGACTTGAACACCTTGATTATATATCCATGTGGTTATTTATTGGTGGATATGCTTGGATGTTCACCAAAAAACAAAAAAACAAAAATGTTTTGATGCAAAACAATAGTAAAATTTATTGAGTGGTATTATTCAAGTATTTCTACATTTTGTAATGGCCAAAAATTATTTCATAAAAAAAAAGTTCAACTAAAAAGTTAAACATTTGTTCACTAATAAGTGGATGACCAGTTACATTAAACACAACTTATTGTAACTGGTCATTCATTATTACTGAAGTAACTGGTCATTCTTTATTACTGAGCAAATGTTCAACTAAAAATGGACAGTGTATAATATATAATTCAAAAAAATATATATCAATATACATCTTAAAATGTAGAAAAGTTATAATCATAATATATTATATAAAAATGAACAAATAATTTTTAATAATAAGTTAATAACTAACTAAATAAGTATCCATAAACTAAACCATAATTTACCATTCACTTGTCAATGAACACATGTTTAGCTAAAAATGGATAATATATAATTTATTCACCTAAAATATAGCAAAATGCATCTTAAAAAGAAAAAAACTGTAATCATAATTTATTGTAAATATATATAACTTTTTAATCATAATTACATTAATGACTAGAAAGATAAAAGAAAGAGGGGTAATAGTTACATACTTACATTAGGGAACTTTTTTTAATTAAAAGTAGTTCATTACCAATTTCATAAATCCCTAAACCTAGATAGTAATAGTTAAAAGAGAGAGAGAGCAGAATACAATAAAACTAGGTACATGACCCGCACGTCGCGCATGAAAATGTTTAACTTTAAATTATATCATATAATTTGTCTTTGTTATTAATGTATTTGACATACAAATATTCTTTAACATTTTTTTTCTTATTTTGTGTAGAAAATGTATTGTCTTCTACATTTGTATTATCGTTTGTATCTACAATGGGAAAATATAATTTCTTTATTTCATAAAAGTATTTTATGATGCAATATTGTAGATCCATAGTCTCACCTTTATTTTTCACCTTTATTTCAAATCATAAACATTATTGAAAGAACCCATGAGAAAATAAAAGCTACCCTTTGAAACTTGGAATATATTTGCTTGGTGAAATGGTGGAAATGTAGGTGATAGGAAAAAAAAACATATATAGGGGTATTAATTTCTATGAGGGTTTTACTTTTTCATAATTCACCTCCCTCCTAGTATTAAGCAATTTGTTGATATAAAATCTTGTATTAGGATTATATTTTTGGATTATTAGGCGAAATTAGTTTACTCATATTAAATATGTTTAGATGTTATTCCTTTTTTGATTCGAACCTAGGATTAAGTTTTGTATATATTTTTCCTTTTCGGTAAGTCATTACTTTTGATTTCTTTACTTGATTAATTTTTATTAAAACTTAATATTAAAATTTGTGCATTTAATCACTTTTCAAGAATAATACAATATCACGTCATACCTTATTTACATCTTTAATCAAAGAATACGCTTATTGACATCTAAATTGGAAACAAAAAAATAATTTTACTAATTTGATATTATTGCTTTTTTTTAGGGCATTAGGACTAACTTAGGTAACGAATATTCCCTTTGGATTTGAATTTTTTTTTTGTTTTCTTTGCATTTATATACTATAGGAAAATTAATCCTTAAATGTAGCATTGTTTTGGAATTAAAAGGGAACATATATCATACTCGTTTAGAATATCTTTTAATCAGGAAATTACTTTATTTTTTTAAAATACAACAATAAACATGTAGGTTGTTAAAACAGAATAATAACACAGTTGTTACCATAAAATATTTTTTAAAAGATAACTTTTTTTCCTTTTTATTTTTATTTTCTAGTATATGATACATTGGCCGAGAAAAAAAATATTGGTAGACAGAATCAAATTATTATTTATGGACTTTATATTTTGTGAGTTTTACTTGTTATGTTTTTGGTGTATAAGGCTAATATGTAGATGATGAAAATAGTTGTGTTTGATGAATTTTGAAATTAATATGAAATAAAATATAAATTATATGAATGAAATAAATATATTAATTGAATTTTGCAAATCACATTATTGTGCTTATTCCTGTTTCTTAATACATTATGACATAACTCATCTAGAACAGTATTAGTTTACTAGTTGTCATGGCTTATTTTGATTCTATTCCTTTGACTTTTGTGAGTCTGTCTTCTTTGAATAAGTACTGAAATAATATCTTCATCTTATGAGTCTAATCAATTGCTATGTACAGTACATCTTTTGGAACATGTTCATATGTAAGATCGAATTTTATTAGTATAACTAGAATATAGCATAAAAATAATTAAAGCATAAAAATAAATCTTACCGTCCACTGGCACATGATTTTCGTGGTGGCTGTTTAGGTGCACCTTCAACTTGAGTCTTATTTCATGTGAAAATTGTAGATGAAGTTTTGCTAAAATTTTGGAGTTTTTTGGTTGCTCTGGTGTTAGATATTTTAGTGAAAAGAAGAAGGTATTTATAGGTGAGAGCTAATGAGTGTATCGTTTAGGGTTTATGTTTTTATGGGTTTTTTAAAATAAATAAATACAATGGCAAAAAGCTGTAAAAAGCTGTAAATACATGAGTTATGGAATCTCTTCGGGCGGTGAGGATCGATTGTCCTATTTTTGAGTCTGATAGCTCCGATTTGGTGGTAATGGTGCAGGCACCCGATGATTGGCCAGCCTTCTCGCATCTACTGGAAGATTTCCACACCCTACGATCATCCTTCTCATCCTTCACTTTGACTCAAATTCCAAGAACGTCAAACGTACGAGCAGACTGCCTGGCCTGCTCTTCTAGATCTTTAACTTCAGAACTCTCTTTTGTAAACTCCTCTTCTCCAATTTGGGCAACCAACTTGGGAGTCACTTTTTAGTTAATTTATTGTTTGGTTGAAAAAAAAATAATAATAATAATTGATGTTTTGTGGGTTGATTGATAAAAAATGTCATAAGCTATGTAACGTTGACACATCAGCTTGTTTTGCAAATGTGTTTCTCTATTAATATATAGAGGATTTTTAAAAAAATGTAAAAACCCTTTAGTTACATTACATTACCAGGGATAATAATGTCCACAATTATGAAATATACTAAAAATGTAATGCAAAAGTGTATACCAATAGCAAAAAGTAGATTTAGATGAAAGATTTTTCAAAGTGCAAGATATTCTACAAAGGTTCGCTAACTTCTAACTGAATTTTCAAAGTCTTACAATGGATTAAACAAGAAAAAAGAAAACAAAAAAGATGAACAAAATTGGAATACTCCGGAAGAAAAACAAAACATAACAAAGCTTTGAGCCCATGTCCAAATCCGAAGAGCCAACGCAGGAACAGAGGAAGGAAGAGGCGTCTCCGGAAGCGTGTTTGACACAAGATGTGACGCTGAACTGCCTAGCTCGTGTCTCGAGAATGGACCTCGCCGCCTTATCTGTCGCCTCCAAGAGTTATCACTCTCTAGTGGCGTCGTCTGATCTCTACAAGATCCGATCGTTGATGGATCGCACCGAAACATACATCTACGTATGCTTACTCACCCCTCCTCCTGACCCAAATCCACGTTGGTATATACTCCGACGTAGAAAAACCCTAGACGCCTCTGATCTGATTCCGATCCCTTCGCTCCCCTCTCAGCCTCCGGAAGCATCATCAGTGGTGGTGCTGGATTGGAGCATCTATGTGATCGGTGGAATGAGAAACGGGAAGAAGCGCACTTCAGATGTCTGGCTCTTGGATTGTCTGACTCACAGGTGGCGCCCCGTACCTTGCATGGGACTGGGAGTGGCTCGAGCTTACGCAGCTGCTCAAGTCGTAGATGGGAAGATTTACGTGTTAGGAGGCTGCCGTAGATTTGACCCTAACAAGTGGGGAGAGGTGTTCGACCCAAAGACTCAGACTTGGGATACTTTGCCGCCCATGCCGTCGATGCCGACAAGGAAAGAAGGCAATAAAAATATACACGACAGTGTGGTGAGGGATCAAAAGGTTTACGTAGTGGATGGAACGGTTAGAACCTATTACTACTCCCCGAGGCAAGGTCTATGGGGCTGTGGGAATCGTGGTCAAGTGAAGGGAAACCGAAGGGACTGGTGTATGATTGATAATTTGGTCTACTGTCTTAATGTGAACGGGAGTATATATTGGTTTGAGCCAGATGAGTTTGATTTGCGTGAGCCAGAAGGGATGATGGATACAAAGGAGGTCAAGGGTTTGGGCTCTCTCAAAAGGACTCTGTTTCGTTCCAGAGTGGTCCACTTTGGTGAGCATTTACGTCAACAGTGGGAGCAAGATAAGATCAAGCATGGTATAACCCCCCAAACGAAGAACCCGTTTGTTATAAGCCTCGAGTTGGAAGATTTACTTCCAGGGGCTAGACTGAGCAACTCTGGTGGGAACATTATGCTCTTCTGGGACGTCATTGAGAGGGATCGTCTTGAGATTTGGTGTGCAGAGATCTCTTTGGAGAGACGCCAAGGAGGAGATGTTTGGGGCAACATTGAATGGTCTAATGCTGTCATGACCCGTGTTCCTTTCTTAGAGCGTTATAAGGTTTTGTATTCTGTTTCTGTAACTCTCTGAATTATCAAGCTGTTTGGCCTTTTCTTCTACTGTTTTATTTTTGAGCTTCTCACAAATTTAATTTGACCGTTATACTCTCTGAAACTGAAGATAAAGACACCATTAACTTCCGGTTAACAATAGTACATCTAGTTTCTCTATTGGTGTTTCTTTGAAATTCAAGAATTTAGCTTTATGTTTCACTCTGTTACAATCCTAGTTCAATGTTATAATAATATACTAGTAAACATATGGGGAATCCTATCGAAAATGTAGAAGGTTTAGATACTATTTATTATCCTTATAAATTTACAAAATGTATTTCTTCAAGAGAATGTCAAGTGTCAAAACAACGTACACGAGTTTTCAACGTATATAGTAGGATGATCATGAACTCTTAAAACGTTTCTACATAAATACTGTGCATATTTATAGTTTAGTACTATACTAATGATTGATGCTAGCTACTACACTAAGTAGTAGTACATAATTAAGTGATTAGTTTGAACGGCAAAAATCTACCAATTAAATTTTGTACTGCAGTTAATTTACAACAAGAAATAGCCAAATATCTACTTAACAAATGCATTAAAAAGGCTAAAATCGTTTTGTTTTGACACCTCTTCGTCTCCTCCATCTTACATAACTTCTTTACCAAGTCAAATCATATATATAACCCCTACTACATTACAACATCTGTCTCCATTCCAAGCGAGAATCGAACCAAGGACTCAAAGACGCATAACAAGGACCTATTTGGTGTGTCATATATATCTTCGTAATTAATGTATGTATCGTGTTGTGTGGTTTCGTTTCTTCTTCTTTTTTCATCGTGTGTTTTTTTAATGACCTTTGAAATTCTTAATCCTAGGATGTCTTTTGTTTTTTTTTTTTTCTTGAATCTGTTGTATGTTACATTTCTCTTAGCCTCTAACTTTGATAATCTTTCTTCATCTTGACTAATAGTGCATGTAAATTCTGTCTATCTTCGGTTGTATCAGAATATATGAATGTAGAAATTGGTTTTTTTTTTTTTTCTTAATATTTCAATGCTTCGTTGACTCTCTTTTTTCTTATTATTCTTTTTTTGAACATTGAGCTTTCTTTGTTGATATATCGTTGTCAAGTTATATATATGGACTTGATATTCTTTGATTTCAAGTTGAGCAAAAAAAGACTGTTCACTGGATTTTAAAACCTAGTCTTCTACTCACGCATCTCTTAATATAACAATAGGCGTAGAAACTACATTGATTTAGTATCTCTTGGCATGATAAATGTGTAATAACAATAGCTAGAACACAGCATCTTCTAAGTTTTCCATGATCAGATTTTGTTTTTTTTTTTTTTTTTTTTGTCAAACGATCAGATTTTGTTATTAATTTAAGTTTGTTATAAATTCTGACATTGTGGAATTTGCTACTCCAGTAATGGATGATACGAGTTTACCGCCTCCCCAACCCGTGGAACGGGAATCTGTGAAGAGCAGCAAGAGAAGTCTTCTTCCAATGGCTCGGCGTGGCAACGGTTCCAAAGGAGACAAGATTCATCTGCTTACTAATCACTTTAGAGTCAACTTCAGTAATCCAACTTGTCAACATTTCTTCCATTACAGCGTACGTTTCTTGTTTCCTAATTTTACTGTCCTGTCTCCATGGCTGTTTTGAAGTACGTACGTTCTTTACAATGGATTTTGTCTCTTGGATCTTTGGATACAGGTTGCTATCACCTATGAAGATGGTAGTCCAGTTATAGCCAAGTCTATTGGCAGAAAGATTCTTGAAAAAGTTCAACAGACTTATCAAACTGATTTGGATTTCAAACACTTTGTTTATGATGGCGACCAGAATCTTTACACCGTCGGTCCCCTTCCGAGATCCAAACTAGACTTCTCCGTTGTTCTTGAAGACGCTCCTTCTAGGAGAAATGCAGACAAAAGACTAAGACTTCCTCACCAATCCAAGAAGTTCAATGTTACAATCAGCTCATCTGCTACAGAAATCCCAATGCAAGCTATTGCAAATGCTCTCCAAGGAAAGGAAACAAATCATCATCTTCAAGATGTGATTAGAGTGATGGATGTCATTTTGCGCCAAAACGCAGCTAGACAGTAAGTATTAAAAACCATTTCTTGATATTCTTTTGATCTTGTATTAGTATGTTGATGATGTCAAATTAATTTCTGTTTTGCATGCGCAGAGGTTGTTTCCTAGTTCGCCAATCTTTGTTCCACAATGACGCCAAGTACTTTGCGAATGTCGGTGAAGGTGTTGTTTGTTGCAAAGGATTCCATTCAAGCTTCAGAACTACTCAGGGAGGCTTGTCCCTCAACCTTGGTAATTTTCTTTTCTTAAAAAATATGATATTCTTAATTAATGTGTGATATTAATTAGAATTCTTCTTTGTAACATTTCCATCTTTCTTTCATGAGATGTTTCGACTACGATGATCGTAAAGCCTGGTGCTGTTGTTGATTTTCTTATTGGAAATCAAGGTGTCAAAGATCAGTCCTTTATCAACTGGAAAAAGGTAACTAGAAGAATTTTAATTCCAAATTAGTGGTGTTTTAGCATATATCACACTGAGGTGACGTATTTTCATTTTCTGATTTTTTATCTGATATATATAGGCTAAAAATACTCTCAAGAATCTTAGAGTTAAAGTCATCCCCTCAAATCAAGAATACAAGATAACCGGACTAAGTGAACTACCCTGCAAAGATCAAACGTATGTTGTGAACTGACTTTCTTTAAACAACATAAGTCTTTATACATTGCTTTGGTTAATTTGCTTATCAGTCATCTATTCTTTTTGTATGATTTTAGCTTTACTTGGAAGAGAAAGAACGCAAACGGAGAAAGAGAGGAGGTCGAAATTACAGTGCTTGATTACTTCACTAATATCCGTGAAATCGAACTGTGTTATTCAGGTGGCTTACCTTGTATCAATGTCGGGAAGCCGAAGCGTCCTACATACTTTCCCATTGAGGTAATGTTTGTTTCTAGTTTTCTCACATTTTCATGTTTAATGGCTTATATATGATAAAATACTTGTTTGGTTTTTTGTTTTTGTTGTTTTCACATTTGTCAGCTCTGTGAGCTTGTATCTCTACAACGCTACACTAAAGCTCTTACCAGTATTCAGAGGAGTAACCTAGTGAAAGAATCAAGGCAAACGCCACAACAAAGAAAGGACGTACTAACGAGAGTAAGGTCTTTGGTTTTCCATTTATATACTCTTTTTTGTTATCATTTTATATATATATATATCAAGTTCCATGTTGCAGGCTCTCAGGAACTGTAATTATAATGCTGACCCAATGTTGCAAGAATGTGGTGTTAGAATTGGGTCTGACTTCACTCAAGTGGAAGGTCGAGTGTTACCAACACCAAAGGTGATCTTCTATCTCACTTTTGGTCATGTAAGATTTAGATGTTATTATTAACTATGACCTCTTAATTCCTAAGCAGCTTAAAGCTGGCAATGGAACAGACATAGTTGTTTATAAAGGGAGTTGGAACTTCAATAACAAGGTACTCTGTCTTCTCAAACAAGTTTTTTTTTGTTTCATCAATAGTTGTTTGAAAAGTTGTGACATGCACTGATTTTTATCTACAGACATTTGCTGAGCCAGCAACAGTTACTCGATGGGCTGTTGTGAACTTCTCTGCTTGCCGTGATCCGGACAAGTTTATTATTCGTGATTTAATTAGATGTGGAAAGATGAAAGGAATTGTAAGAGCTTTGATTTTTTCAGGATCATTGTTTACTATAAAGAATACTAATCACAAAACCTTTTTCTTGTTTTGTTTCCCTGTATCAGAACGTAGAGCCTCCATACGAAGTCGTATTTGAAGAAGATCCTGATTTTAAGGGTGCACCTAGTTCTGTAAGAGTTGATAAGATGTTTGAAATTTTACAATCCACACTCGGCCAAGTTCCTCCAAAGTTCCTTCTATGCATACTCGAAAGGAAAAACTCTAATGTTTATGGTAACACTAATGAGACATATATATATGACATATATAGTATCTACTTTTTTCTTTCCTCATATATATGAATAACTTTGTCCCTTAGGTCCTTGGAAAAGGAAAAATCTTGTGCAATGTGGGATCGTGAATCAGTGTATCGTCCCTCCCCAAAAAGTAAATGATCAGTATCTCACGAATGTTCTTCTCAAGATAAATGCCAAGGTGATCTCTTTGGATCAATCTTTGTAGTTTTACTGATCCATATAATTATCTTAGATTAATCTCTGCCCTTTTCTGTATAGCTTGGTGGATTGAATTCAGTGTTGGATATGGAGCGGTCACGAGCAATGCCTTTGGTAATGAGAGTTCCTACCATCATTATTGGGATGGATGTATCTCATGGCTCTCCTGGACAGTCTCATGTACCATCAATTGCTGCGGTAACATTGGTTTTTGTCTTTTGCATTTTCACTGTTTAGTTTTTTATGTGTTGGTACCTTTATTGTATGCTACTGATATCTTTGGAACGTATAGGTTGTGAGCTCTAGAGAATGGCCATTTATCTCAAAATACAGGGCTTGTGTGCGTACACAGTCGCCTAAAGTTGAAATGATTGACAACCTCTTTAAACCCGTATCTGACAAAGATGATGAAGGTATCATGAGGTAACAGGACTATATTTTGTACTCCTATTGATTAGTTCTGCTTATATGTAACCATATGTGATCAGTTTTAAGACTCATTGTTTTGTTTACAGGGAGCTCTTGCTTGACTTTCACTCAAGTTCTAGAACGAAACCCAATCACATTATCATTTTCAGGTATATATGCATGTATAATCTACAGATTAAACGGAATTGTGAAAGTAGTTTAATTAATACAACTTTTCTAACTCAACTCTATTACACTGATACATGTAGGGATGGTGTGAGTGAGTCTCAGTTTAATCAAGTTCTGAATATTGAACTGGATCAGATGATGCAAGTAAGAATTCTGGTTTTGGAACCTTTCAAGCTCTTTATATTAACTTAGCCTATGTTGAACGTTTTTGGAGTTATTTTTGTCACATAAATAGGCATGCAAGTTCCTGGATGAGAAGTGGGAACCCAAGTTTACAGTGATCATTGCTCAGAAAAACCACCACACAAGGTTCTTCCATACCAGAAGTCCTGATAATGTTCCTCCAGGTAATAACTTTTTATTTATTTTGTTTGAATGTTTGTTGGTGTTGTTGAAATAAAATGAAACTTGTTCTCTAATTACCCGTAGGAACAATAATTGATAGCAACATATGTCACCCACACAACAATGATTTCTATCTCTGTGCTCATGCTGGAAGGATGGTAAGTGAAAAAGCATTACTTACATATGCCTGAATCCATTATGACTCGAATAAAAAAAACTTATAAACACTTTTCTATTGACTTCGATGTGTTAGGGAACCACAAGACCAACACATTACCATGTGCTCTACGACGAGATTGGATTCGACACAGATAACCTCCAAGAACTTGTGCATTCTCTATCCTATGTGTAAGCATCTAGATCAGTTTTGACCTTTTAATCTGATGCATTAATTCTCTGTCACGAATTAGCCAATAATCTTCTGAATTCTTTGGTTTGGTCCTTGTAGCTACCAGCGAAGTACATCTGCCATCTCTCTTGGTAATTGTTTGGCATTTGATATCTCAGCTTTATTATGATGTGTGAAAATGATGCATCACTACATTCATGGTTTCCAAATGACACAACCTTAATAACAGTATTGAGCGATGTATTTTGCATCACTACTTTTGCAGTTGCGCCGGTATGTTATGCTCATTTGGCGGCTGCGCAGATGGCTTCTGCAATGAAGTTTGAGGACATGTCTGAGCTCATCGAGCCATGACGGGATAACAACAGCTGGAGCAGCCTCTGTGCCACCCATGCCGAAGCTGAACACCAAGGTTGCTAGTTCAATGTTCTTCTGTTGAAAGAAAATTTAAGCACCATTGACTTAGCGTTTTTTGCTTATGAACAAACCAAATATGAAGATCTCTCTCTAGCTCTTGTGACATTTTCGTTGATTCTATTTCCTTTTCTGTTGGTCGCTGTTTTATACTCTAACTAGAATATGACCTGTGCTAGAACACGGGTTAAAATTACTTCATTTTGTTTATTTTGGTAATTTTTATTTAAAACATCATATATATAATTATTTTATTTGTTTTAAAAGGTTTTTTTTGATGGAAATACTATGGCATGAAATCATATACTTAATATGACTTATGAAAATTTACTTGTAATCTACGAAAAAGAGATTAATTTCTATTAATTAATGAGCTTTTTTTTTTGTCTATATATGGTTAGTTAAATATTCTTTGAGATTTTATTTTATTCTTTGGAATATCTTTTTAAGAAGATCATAATCCTAAATCTATATAACCTATCAAATAATTAATCCATATAATCTATCAAATAATTAATCTTAGTTATAACCAATATTAATATTATATGATCTACCAATTTGAAGTCGTGTACTTCTGTTTTATTAAATAGAGGATCGAATAGCGAATTTAATAATAAGTTGCATTTTGTTTTGTCTAAGATTGATATGGGGTTGTTACTTGTCACATGAACCTGAGTGAAGTTATAGTACAAATCCAAAAAGACCATAAAACCAACTACCATGTATATAATATGTATCTATTGGTCACTGCAGCATACACTAATAGGTTTCATGGTCAGTAAAAATCAAAATGTTTTGAGTCTCAAAGAAACAACTAAGTTCTGGGATTTCAAACTGTTATGGGATTTAAACACACATTTAACACGAAAAGATACATCCAAAGCTGTTACTGAAGGAAAAAGTGAAAGATTTTACCACCTATCAAAGAGTTAGGACTTAGGATCATATATAATTATATATTTTTTTTTTTGAATACAGAAAAAGAAAACAGCTATATACCCTCTCTATGGCTACTACCTGAGAAAATGGATAGTGATGATCTAAGTGGTTCGCTGTCTAACATGTCGGCTGCTGGTATCGCCACCACCGTCAGAAAGTTGAGCCCACACGCTCTGAGACTTTGCTCCTCCAGTGCTGTTACTGCCTTCCTCCTGACCAGCCACCGCCTTCAGAAGCTCGGACTGGAGGGTCACACATTCATCCTTCATCTGTTTGTAAGCGTCTGTCTCCAGGACAGCTGCAAAATCCAAGGCACCCACCAAATTAAACACAACAGACGATCCGGTAGCTTTAGCGAGACCATCATACACTTCAATTGCATAGTTTCTGATATTAAAAACAATTTAAAAAAGTAATATAGAGGCATACCTGCTAAGTTCTCCGCAGTAAATGTTAGGCACACGCCTTTTAGTTCCTTAGCATTATATCTGTCGGCCAACGCTAAGATCTTGGCGACGGATTTGACTGATACACCCTTGCAGATGTGAGCTTCACACAACAACCTGAGCCTATTAAGGTCGTACTTGTCCGCTGCTGCTAATAGCTTTACGATCAATGTCTCGTATATGTCTGACAGCTTTAAGCGCTCAAATGTATAGGTTGTCGCAGGCTCAACATCTTCTGGTAGAGAATCTTTATACATAAAATGTAGCAAAGCCTGGAAGGAACAGAGCATAAACATAAGATAAGATACAATCTGAACAAACAGGAACAAGTAAAAAATAACCACCAATGATGTACCTTAAAAACCCTAGGTTCCAAATCGTTTATAGTAACCTCTGAATTGTTTGCTTCAAACTCATTGAAAAACGTAGACTTGAAAAATGGAGATCGAGCAGCCAGTACTAGTTTATGAGCTTGAAACCTCTCGCCAGAAATGTCAAAAGTTACATCAGAACCTTCCATGCTATCCAGTAGAACTCCAAAATGTGATCCAAGTTCTGAGTCAGGAACTTGAACGGAGTGTAACTGTGGGCAGTGAATTTCTGAAACCACAACTCCAACCGTACAATTGATTATCAAGCAATCATCTTTGAGGAAGTCAGATGTCTCAAGTAGGGAACGTCTGAAGAAACGTTTGTATCCCCTAATAAAACCACAAAGAATAAAAAGGATCAGGGGAGCTTAAGTTAGCAGAACATACGCCAAAAGACAAATGTAAAGAGAACAAATCTAATTTATCTCAGATTCTCCACTGAAATTAAGAAACTTTCCAGTTAATACTTAAGCTAAGGCTATGTCTGGATACACTTATTTAGCAAAACACCTTAGAGATTATAGATTTCCCTTTCAATTTTCTTCGCATCATGACCATTAAACCACCCACATCTAATCATTTTTGCCACATTATTCTTCTCACAAACAAGATTTGTTATGGGAGCAAGAATCCACCTCGCTCATAAGTCCGAAGAATCTTATTACAAATACTACGACTACCTTTCTACACCAAAAAACACCATATTTCATTCCTTATGATGGCACTGACTACGACTAGCTAAATTATCTAATATTCATGCTTTATACCACCAACAGGGAACATCATGCAGCACTGACAGACTTCAAATCCAGAATCCTCCTTAGCAGTTCACAAGTATTAAGTACATCTAGTAGCTATATCCTATGGTTATGTCACGTCCAAGCAAGCCAAGGGTCCTCAACAGAGAAACTGAGCTGCAAGTACCCTAAGATTAACATGATGTATCTTCTAATTCATGTGGTCATTTCCACATCTTTCTCCTCTTTATTTTTTAATGTCACAGCCAGTAAACAAAGATCTATCATATAATTCCATCACAAGGGTGAAACCAGATGAGGGGATCACGTAACCCTAATACAAAGTACTAAAAACCCTACTCGAGATTAGTTCATCCTCACAGCAAAATGATTAAAACATGCATCAGCAAAAGTAAAGCCAACAAGAACCCTTATCCTACAAACGCACTAATCAACAATCGAAAAACTAGAAACCAACAACAGGTGAAAAAAGAAAACCGTACCACATGCTTCCTCTGTATTTGAGAGTATAAGGCCCACCATCAAGTGACCTTTCGAAATGGCTATGAACCTTATGCTTCCCTTTTCCGCTTTGATCAACAAGAGCAAGCTCAAAAAGCGCCCTAACTTCCGTACCTTCACTCGCCAACGCGATAAAAACAGATACATACGACGAGTTATCCTCCGGATTCTTACCATCCGGGTAGAAGAAGATCCCCCACTGATACCCTCCTACGGAGAAATTATCACTCGCTATGTGCTTCCCTACACCCATCCCTTTCGCTAAGCTGTAACCTTGTATCACGAATTGATGCGACCCGTTCACCGTCTGCGTCACCGATTTCGAACTCGTCGGGGATAAAACCCGATCCGGATTCGGTCCCGGAATCAATGATCCTGACATCGTTTTTCAAAAATTCGCGGCTAATCTCTGATCGACGTAGACAAATTCTTTTTCCCCCTTTTGATTTTCCAAGAAACAAAAGATTCTCCTAGGGTTCTGAATTTTTTTCAATTTTGGATTTTTTTTTGGTTTCAGACCGTTTAAAGAAAAGAAAAATATCAGAAAGAGGGAAGTGAAACACACAACGTTTCTTAACTTTGCCCATTTAGGACTGTTTGGCTACGGGCTTAAAAATAAACTCCCAGTATTTAATTTAAAGTCAAATCTAATCCTATTGCCAAACAAGACGTCAACTTCGTTCGTATTCAAGAGTGGTGACTATTGGTCTCTCTCTCTCTCTCTTTCTATCAAGCATCGGGGGAAAACAATGGATGGTCATGAAGGTTGTTGCGGCGGAGACGGAAAGACGGAGATGATACCGACGGAGGAAGCTTTGAGAATAGTACTCGGCGTCTCTAAGCGTCTGCCTCCGGTAAGCGTATCGTTGCTGGAAGCGCTTGGGAAAGTGTTGGCGGAGGATATATGTGCTCCGGATCCTTTGCCTCCGTATCCTGCTTCCGTCAAGGTGAATAGCATTGAAATCTATTGTAGATTCAATTTAATAGGTTTCGAGTAGCTTGAGATTTAATGTTTATATATGTTTGTTTAGGATGGGTATGCGGTTGTTGCTTCCGATGGTCCTGGAGAATACCCGGTTATTACAGAATCAAGAGCTGGGAATGATGGACTGGGTGTGATTGTTACTCCGGGAACTGTGGCTTATGTAACAACTGGTGGTGAGTATATTCCATTTAGTTGAAAAATCTCTTACTGACTGATTTGTATCATTTGCTCACTTGGTGCTTTTACTCACTCCTTGGTACCTACATGGGAAAGTGTCAGAAAAATAAATGTTTCTTTGATTTCAACGTATTTTTTTCTTTGGTATGTTTCTCTTCAGGACCTATACCTGATGGAGCGGATACAGTTGTCCAAGTTGAGGACACTGAAGTAATTGGAGACGTCTCAACTGAAGTTAGAAGAGTAAAAATACTGATTCAAACTACGAAAGGCACTGATATCCGTAGAGTGGTATGGTTTCTTCTTTCTCGATTATACAATCAGTCTTGTACTTGATATCGTTGATTTCCTTAATCTTTGACTGTTTGATAAACAATTGAAGTTTCATACTGTTCTTTATAATGTGCTGACTTTTGTTGATCCAAGATAATTTTAGGATGCATGTGAGACCGATATTTTAAATGAATTGAGTTTTTTTATGTCATTTGATGACATATGGAAATGCTTGGCGAGTTTTGGATATGTACATGAAATTGTAGGAAACCAACCATCTTTTGCTACTGGTGTGAATTTGCAATGTTTCTTAGAGAAATTACGCTTCTGGGGCTTAGAATATGCATGCATGATCCATGAGGTCATCATTAGAAAACCTGAAGATAGCTAAAGGCATGTTTCAAATCTAGAACGTTGATGAAAAAATCAGTTTTTCTCCAGCTGCTTGGTGGAAAGGCAATCGTTATAGGTTCATTATTGTTTGACTGTTAGATCCATACAATTTATATGCTAGGGTTGCGACATTGAGAAAGATACTACTGTACTAAAAACTGGAGAAAGGATTGGTGCCTCAGAAATCGGCTTGCTAGCAACTGCAGGAGTAACCATGGTGAAGGTATTGCTCTATATCAGTTTTATCTTAGCAAATTCACTAAATGATGTGTCCAAAAAAGGAAAAATATAACTTCCCTATAGGTATATCCTATGCCAACAGTTGCTATTCTCTCTACTGGAGATGAACTTGTCGAGCCGTCAGCTGGGACTATAGGTATATCCTATGCCAACAGTTGGTATTACGCAGAAATAAGATTTTTGATGCATATGATAGTTATTTTGTGTAATAAATGCAAAAAAAAATGATATTGGACCCTTGTTATCTTTACTGGCTAAACAGTGAGCTCTTTGCAGATTAGGGACTCAAATCGAGCAATGTTGGTGGCAGCAGTGATGCAGCAGCAATGCAAAGTTGTTGACCTTGGAATTGTTAGAGATGACAAAAAAGAACTTGAGAGAGTTTTGGATGAGGCTGTATCCTCTGGAGCCGATATTATTTTAACTTCTGGTGGTGTTTCAATGGGAGACAGGGATTTTGTCAAGCCATTGCTCGGAGAGAAAGGGAAAGTACATTTCAGCAAGGTAAATAAGCAGTATAAGTTTCTTGAACTTTCTCCCTGGAGTTTATTTATTTTTCTGCTTTACAAAAGAGTTGGCTACTATGTTGTCTGAAAACCTAGTTTGCTGGACTCTACTTTAATTTCTCAACTTAAGCTCAGTAAATTGACAATGTTTAGTTTGCTATATAGATTGAACCGCGAAGATTTCATATTCTAGTTTTGTTTCAGGTATTGATGAAACCTGGGAAACCTTTGACGTTTGCTGAGATCAGGGCAAAACCAACTGAAAGTATGATGGAGAAAACAGTCCTTGCTTTTGGATTACCAGGAAATCCCGTAAGCTGTTTGGTTTGTTTCAATATCTTTGTTGTGCCTACAATTCGCCAGCTTGCAGGATGGACAAGCCCCCATCCACTGAGGTTAGTGAAGTTTTCATTATACTTATATCTCCATATGCATTAATTCTGAAAATGATCATTAGTGAAAGTGTAGATTACTGTCTAATCTCTGCGCAGAGTGCGAGCTCGACTTCAGGAGCCGATAAAGTCCGATCGCATCCGTCCGGAGTTTCATCGGGCCATCATCAAATGGAAAGACAACGATGGATCAGGGACTCCCGGGTGAGTTTTTCATCATTTTGTCTGCGCTTGAGTAAAAACTTAGCTTATCTTCCTAGATTTTCTTGGAATTTCAAGTATGCATCACTAGGCTAATGAGATATACCTGGATGTCAGATTTGTTGCTGAGAGCACTGGACATCAGATGAGCAGTCGGTTATTAAGTATGAGGTCGGCTAATGCTTTGTTGGAGTTGCCTGCTACAGGCAATGTGCTTTCTGCTGGAACATCTGTATCAGCTGTACTTGTTTCTGGTATTAGTGGCTTTACAATAGACAAGAAAACCTCATTATCAGAACCAGAATCTATTCGAAAAGAAAAAAAGTACGATGAAGTATCTGGGCCCGAGTATAAAGTGGCTATTCTTACTGTCAGTGATACTGTCTCAGCTGGGGCTGGACCTGATAGAAGGTATGATTACTATTAAACTTTCTTGATTGTCCCATTGCAAATCTGGATGAGATGAGTTATGTAAGTATGTTGGCAGAGAAACCAGTAGTTTTTTTCTTTCTTTTGCGTCCTTTCTCAAGTAAAAAACTGCATAATAACTGTTGGAAGATGATACGGAAATGGCAATACTGAGTCTGTCTTTCTCCTGGAATATATTAATTTTAATGTAGTTCTTAAACATATTTTTCCCACATGCCTTACCTATTGATAATTGCGACAGTGGCTTGTTGATAGGCATAGGTGTTTCATAGAGAAACTTATGCTTGTGGGCATAAAAGTACTCTGTCTTTTTAGAAGACGTTTTACTTGCTGACTTTTTGATGAGACATAGCTAGAACATGAAATTTGTAGTCAGAGTGAAAAACGTGTAGAGTCAACTTGTTGATTTTCTCTTTCAATTTGGCATAATGGATGGAATGTAGAGTCGATAATCTCTTCAGCCGGAGTTAATGCAGGGATTAAAAACTATGAAACAGTTCGGTTGAACTTCATTTTCTTCGATTTCAAAAATATGCATCTAGATACACCTCTCCAGTTCGTTATTCTGGTGAGGTCACAAATTCGATGCCATAGTAAAATTGCACAGTGATATTGCTCTCTTTCATAGTGAGATAGGGAAGCTTCACAATGCTTTTGCTACATCTATAGCTTAAGTCTCATCTCAATGCCAATCTTCATGTTAAAAACCTCAAAAGGAATGCTCAAACCCTCTACAGATAGTTTTTTTTTGTTTGTATTCACTTCTAATTTGTTTGAAAGTTTTGGTCTTATCATTTGTTTCATGATCATTTCTTGATTGATTTTCTTATGCTTGCGTGTAGTGGGCCCAGGGCTGTATCAGTGGTTGATTCGTCGTCTGAAAGACTGGGAGGAGCTAAGGTAGTTGCGACAGCCGTTGTCCCTGATGAAGTGGAAAGAATCAAAGACATTCTCGAGAAATGGAGCGATGATGACGGAATGGATCTCATTCTTACACTTGGTATACAAACATCTAGTTATTAATCATAGATTTGTTTTTGTATATGAAACATATTTTTTATACTTAACTTGTTGCAAACTAGGTGGCACCGGCTTCACTCCGAGAGATGTAACACCTGAAGCAACGAAAAAAGTGATAGAGAGAGAAACACCCGGTCTCCTCTTTGTTATGATGCAAGAGAGCTTAAAGGTAACATACTTACCTCTTTCTTACCTGTAAGGATGTTTAATCTGTGGATAAACCGAACCCTTCCACTTTTGAAAACCAAATTGAGCCACTGTTAGGATAGTTTTTCTTTTCTAATATACAAAATCCCAAAACTAAATTAGGTGAGTATATTTTCTAAACCGGAACTGAGTTGAAGTGCGGTTTGAATAGTTAAACATGGTTCTTCTTCTCCATAATGGAAAGAAATGAGTTGTCATCTGACTCCACATGTTTGTTCTCTTTGAGCAGATCACACCATTTGCGATGCTCTCACGCTCTGCAGCAGGAATAAGAGGCTCAACATTGGTACAATACTCTAACTTCGCATTGGTCCAAATCTCTGACTTGCCATCACTGACGAATCTGGCTTTTGGTTCTCTCAGATAATAAACATGCCTGGAAACCCAAACGCGGTGGCAGAGTGCATGGAGGCTCTGTTACCGGCATTGAAACACGCGCTGAAGCAGATAAAAGGAGACAAGAGAGAGAAACACCCGAAGCACATACCTCACGCAGAAGCCACTACACCGGCTGCTGATACATGGGACCAAAGCTATAAGTCGGCCTATGCCACGGAAGAAAAGAAAGAGGAGGCTGGATGTTCTTGTACTCACTAAAAATTTTCCAGCTTCTGTGACTGTAAGACTTTTGACAAGTTCTGTGGCTTACTTGGAGATATATAAGAGTTACATGAAACATTGAAACCCAACTATGTGGTGCGAAATGCGTTTTGTAATAAGGTCTATTTTGTGCGTATCCCCCAGTGAGAAAAAATACAGTGTATATCAAATATACGTATACATTACTGCTTTTAACATAACACATAAAATATCCCAATGTTTTCATTATCGATTTGGTTTACGAAAATCAATACCTTAATTAGTTTAGTTTATAGGGAAGTGGATTAAAAAATAAAATAAAAAACCTGGGAAACGAAAGTGAAATAGTCCTGCGAGTCTCGTATCCTCCTGTTTCCCCGGATATACAGTGAAGAGAAATAGGAGCTGAGTTTGAAACTCAAAAAAGCTATAAAAATGGGTCAGCTCGCTCTTCAGAGACTCCCGCCGTTAGCTTCGCTTCCTAGACGCCCTCCTTCTCTTCCCCCACCGTCTTCTGCTCCTCCGTCTCTCCCTTCCGCTACCTCTCGCCGCTCTCGATTCTACGTCGCCAGGTCTTTTTTTTTTCTCTCTCTATTTACTTTCGTTTTGGATTTACAATTCAATTGAGTCCTGTTGGGTATATCCTCGCATTGAGCCATAGAGGGAGCTTTCGTTTTTCTTTGTTTACAGTATTGATTTGTTACCATAGGTTGTTTCTCATCATCCGCTTGCATCGACATCCAAAAATTTTCTTGTTGTTGTGTTGTATTATTAGTTACACTCATGAATTTTTCCTGTTGTCTCTTGCTTGTGGAAAATATATAGAGCGATGTCATCTCACATTGTTGGTTATCCCCGAATTGGACCGAAGAGAGAGCTTAAGTTTGCATTAGAATCTTTCTGGGATGGGAAAACCAGTGTTGATGATTTGCAAAACGTTGCTGCCAACCTGAGAAAATCAATTTGGAGACATATGGCTGATGCAGGAATCAAATATATTCCCAGCAACACTTTTTCATACTATGATCAGATGTTGGATACCACAGCGATGCTTGGTGCTGTTCCCTCTAGATATGGTTGGGAAGGTGGTGAGATTGGGTTTGATGTTTACTTCTCAATGGCACGGGGAAATGCTTCTGTTCCTGCTATGGAAATGACCAAGTGGTTTGATACCAACTAGTAAGTTGAATTCCTCTTTCTTTTTTTTTTCTGTCTTTAAAGGTTTTTTTGTTAGTTATAATGCTAATTAATGCCATAACAGCCATTACATTGTTCCGGAGTTGGGTCCTGATGTTGAATTCTCCTATGCATCTCACAAGGCTGTGGTTGAATTTAAGGAGGCTAAAGCAGTAAGTTGACTAGAACCCTTCTCACTTTTGTTGCCCGGAAAAAGGTTTTAGTTGATCTGTTACTGTTCTTTTGATACTGGCATATAGATAGTTTATGGTATCGCTTGTGCAATTGTAATTCTCTTCAGCTTTCCTCTTTTTTCCCCAAGGTTCTTATTCACAGCTGTGCTTTTGGCTGTTCATGGCGCAGCTTGGCATAGACACAGTTCCCGTGCTCATTGGTCCCATGACCTACTTACTCCTGTCAAAACCAGCAAAGGGTGTCGAAAAATCATTCTGTCTTCTTTCTCTGATTGACAAGATCCTTCCTGTCTACAAGTAAGAATATTTTGAGGCCACCTGCGAGTTTTTTTAGAAATTAGTGACACAAAATTAAATTCAAAAGATACAGTTTTATTTGGTTAGTGCTCAAAGCCTTAGCTAGTTTCTGTGGCATTTGTTTTGACAGAGAAGTTTTGGCTGATCTCAAATCTGCTGGTGCTCGATGGATTCAGTTTGATGAGCCTATACTTGTGATGGATCTTGATACCAGCCAATTGCAGGCATTTTGCGATGCGTACTCTCACATGGAGTCATCTTTGGCGGGCTTGAATGTTCTTATTGCCACATACTTTGCAGATGTTCCTGCTGAAGCATACAAGGCCTTGATGTCTTTGAAATGTGTAACTGGGTTTGGATTTGATCTCGTTCGTGGATTGGAAACTCTTGATTTGATCAAAGAAAACTTTCCTCCTGGAAAACTACTATTTGCTGGAGTTGTTGATGGACGGAACATATGGGCGAATGATCTTTCTGCGTCACTCAAGACACTACAGACTCTTGAAGACATCGTTGGAAAAGGTTTCAGTATAAAAAAAGTTCAGTTCATTGCTATCACTTTCCTATCTAGCTTCAGAATGATGTAAACCTTTCTCTTTTCTTTGCAGAAAAAGTCGTGGTTTCTACTTCTTGCTCTCTACTCCATACAGCTGTGGACTTGGCGAATGAAATTAAACTTGATAAAGAACTAAAATCGTGGCTTGCATTTGCTGCACAAAAGGTCGTTGAAGTGAATGCACTTGCCAAATCATTCTCTGGGGCTAAGGATGAGGTACATCTTTACTTATACATTATGCAAAACTTCCGAAGTTTTTAATCTTGGAACATGCTGTAGGCTCTGCGTTTCTAGTTCTAGAAGGTCTTTGAGTTGTAATTTTTCCCACAATTGAATTTATCGACTTAAAACATATGTTTAAATGACTGCAACCTACATAGACGCCGAAAGAATTTACGTGGGACATTGCTGGGACTTTGCTTTTATTTGATATCAGAAGAAGTTAACCTTCGACTTTTTGTTGTTTTGGTCCCTTTGTAGGCATTGTTTTCTTCTAATTCCATGCGTCAAGCTTCTAGAAGATCATCTCCAAGGGTGACAAATCCAGCTGTACAGCATGGTGTAAGGGGATATCTATCAAATTGCTCTCTCCTTTTTTTTGCATTCTGGACTTGTATCTTAGTTACTTTCTTACTCAGGTTGCTGCACTAAAGAAATTTGATCACCGCCGTTCTACAAAAGTAAGTGTTAGGCTACAAGCTCAGCAGAAGAAGTTAAACCTTCCTGCTCTTCCAACAACTACAATCGGATCTTTTCCTCAGACCACGGATCTCAGACGGATACGCAGAGAATTCAAGGCCAAAAAGTAAGCCTATCTAAGCCAGTAATGTATCTGAAAATTTCTAACATTCATTATTTTAATACTCATACATACGCTGCATTTGCAGGATATCAGAAATTGACTATGTCCAGACTATCAAAGAAGAATATGAAAAGGTTGTCAAGCTTCAGGAAGAGCTTGGCATCGATGTATTGGTGCATGGGGAGGCAGAGGTGACAATATACCTTAACCTAGGTTTATTATTTAAATTATTCCATTCTTTACCCCCTGATATGACATAGTCCTACAGAGAAACGATATGGTGGAGTATTTTGGTGAGCAACTGTCTGGCTTTGCTTTCACTTCGAATGGGTGGGTTCAATCATACGGGTCCCGATGTGTTAAGCCACCTATCATCTATGGTGATGTCACCCGGCCAAAGGCAATGACTGTTTTCTGGTCGTCAATGGCACAGAAAATGACCCAACGTCCTATGAAAGGGATGCTCACTGGCCCTGTTACAATTCTCAATTGGTCCTTTGTTAGAAATGACCAACCAAGGTATGACAACTAAGCCTCTCTCAAGTATTCTTTCACTCTTATGATTTTTTCTCTCACCATTCTTGTTGTTTATAGGCATGATACATGTTTCCAAATTGCACTTGCCATCAAAGATGAGGTTGAGGACCTTGAGAAGGCCGGTGTCACTGTTATCCAAATTGATGAAGCTGCATTAAGAGAGGGATTGCCTCTCAGAAACTCGGAGCAAAAGTTCTACCTTGACTGGGCCGTCCATGCATTCAGAATCACAAACTGCGGTGTGCAAGACACTACTCAGGTCATCAATTCACTTTATTGCTCCTTGCCTTTTTAAGAATATTTTTTACCAGTATGTTGACGATATGAGGTTTCTGCCATTTTCGTGGACAATGGAACGTGATTTTAAGATGAAGGATGTTAAAAAACGACTGAATTATGATAGATATCCAATTTATTCAATAAGTTTTGTTATTTAAATGAAACTTTAATCGTATTTCCTTGTACTTCATGCAGATCCACACCCACATGTGCTACTCAAATTTCAACGACATTATCCACTCAATCATTGATATGGATGCTGATGTGATCACTATTGAGAACTCGCGGTCAGATGAGAAGCTCTTATCAGTCTTCCATGAAGGAGTGAAGTACAGTGCTGGAATCGGTCCAGGGGTTTATGACATTCACTCTCCTCGTATCCCATCCGCTGAAGAAATAGCCGAGCGTATCAAAAAGATGCTTGCTGTTCTGGACAGCAAAGTCCTTTGGGTGAACCCTGACTGTGGCCTAAAGACGAGGAATTACACTGAAGTTAAAGCCGCACTTAGCAACATGGTTGCCGCTGCTAAGCTAATCCGCTCTCAGCTAAATAAGTCATAGACCTTCCTCAAGTAAGTTTGTTTCATAAAGTTTGCTTTGGTTATACATAGAATTTCTCTATGAGTGCCTGGAATTGACTTAGTTTTATGCATGCCATCAAATCTCATCACTTTTCAGTTTTCAACTTATTTTGTAGAATATCTCCACTTGTAGATTTTTACTTCTAATTCATTTAGCAATTCTCGTTGAGTTAGTAATTATATTATAGTTCTAATTTTTTTCCTCAGTTCTAGTAAAAATGCCTGGCACCGGTATTCATTATACTAAGGGTAATTAAAATCTGTAAAGTAGAGTATTTTCTCATTTCTCGTCACACATTTGTACAGATATATAGAGTGGAATAGGCAATTATTATTTATCTTTTTGCATGAGCAAGATTATACATTGTGAGATGCAACTGTAAGGGTCGCTTATTCCTCAGTATCCCACACAAAGGATGAACGTACTGCATTTCTAGCATACAATAAGATAAGCAGAACCAATGACACCGAAGCAGCCAAATTGCAAAGTAACTGTCTTTTGTTCTTAGCTTCCTTTACCACATTTCCAGTTGCCTCTTTGTACTTCTCGAACCATTTCGCTCCAACTTTGTCTTTCTCCTCATCCTTGGAATCCAAAGGTCCTTTAGTCTCACCAATTAATTCCTTTTTTCCATTCTGTAATTCCCTTGCTTTTTGCTGTGCATCATGTTTCAGCTGCTGTGCAGCATGTTTCAGCTGATCGGTTTTTTGCTGTGCATCATGTTTCAGCTGATCGGTTTTTTGCTGTGCAACATGTTTCAGCTGATCGGTTTTACCACCGGTCGGCTTCTCAGCCATTGCTTTTGGACCATGGCCTTGTTTTCTCTCATGCAGATCATGGTTTTTCATGATCACCGGTGGTTTGACTGGTGATGGTGGCTTAGTTTGAGGGATTTCTGTCTTAATTTTGGGATGTCGGATGTAGAGTTTGTTATCCTTGAACATAGCTGAAATCGAGTCAGTGTCAACAGTCAAGGGAACAGGAATTTCCTTGTGGAAGCGAAGCCATTTGTTTCCCCCAGTTGCACGTTCTCCTATAAGTCTTAGCTTCCTTGTTGCGGTTACCGCCACCTTAAGTTGTTCTTTCTTGAATCCTAACCACAAAAGAAAATGCCGATGAGCTTTGCTTCCTCTTACCAAACTCTTTTCTCTCTATTCTGCGTTTAATGTAGAAAACAGAACACCAAATAAACAAGATCGAGAAGAAGAAAACGAACCTGGAAGATCAGCGACAAGGACCTCGGCGTCTGGTTCAGAGGTCCATCTAGTTACAGGCTCAAATTCTTGGTAAACCCGTTCGATTCCAAAGTTAGCCATTCTCTCTTTCTCTTTCTCTCTTTTGTTTTAGTCCTGCTCTTTCTTTTTGGTTTAATAGGCAATGTTTTGTTTTGTGAGAAAGCAGAGATAGATCTCTATGATTTTATAGGCCAAGAATATTATTAGACAACAAAGAGGTTTGTGATTTGGTTGTAGTTTGAAGTTACGAAGGCTTAATTCTTTGGGTTTTCCACTTCCTCTTTCTCTTCTTTGAGTTTACTTTGTCTTCAAGATTTTGATGATTCTTTTTCTTTGGATCGAGTTTAGGCATTAAGTGTCCCTTTTTATTTGCCTGTCCACAAAATTAGAGTTTAATCATTTATTTCTAATAATTATCGTATATTATATAGTTTCATTATACATATGTATATGAGACAACATTGAATTATACATATGCAACGTTGAGTGATGATGCATCCAAACACAACACCACCATTGTAATGCCCAAAATCTTCTAAAATTATGCTCTGCCTGCTATTATATATATTAAAATAAATAATATATTTAAAAACAATATTCTTATATTTGATTAAAGATTTTAGAAAAACAAAATTGTTGAAGAGTTGGAGAGGTTTTATCAGTTTGTTAAAAACAATACTCTTATACATGCAGCTTATTACAGAAACCGATTTATTATAAACCCAAACATTTTTATGCGATTAAAACATTGTTGCAAGCACTTACAAAGTAAACACATACAGAGCAATTACATTAACATCACAATCACAAACATAAGCTATCAAATATTCTTCCTCTCTTGTATTTTCCATTCCAAGTATTTCTCGACAACATCGAGTCCACAAAACTCCTTCACAACAGACATTGTTGCTGGAACAGGTAATTCAAAGTACGTATCAGTCCCTTGTTGGTTACTGTTCCATGTCAGAATCTGTTTCCTGGCTTCCTTAACAGCTGCTCGTACCGCGCAGTGAACAGAAGCCGCTAAAAGCAGCGGCGGTTCACCCGAAGCTGTATCAAAACCAAAACAAAAGGTTTAAAAAAGACTTTTGAGTTTTGATTTTTGGGTTTCAGTAAAAGAGAAATCAATAAGAAAAAAAGACAGAGATAAGTAAAAGTAACCTTTGGATGAAAGAACACGATTCTTGTGTTGTCCACTGTTGAGAATCTCGACATTGAACTGTCTTGGGATTGTATCGACCGTTGGGATCTTGTAAGTCCATGTGCTGTCTGTTACCACGAGACCGTCTGAGTTCATTAGGAACTCTTCAAGCATGAAGAACCCAAGTCCTTGAACAAATGCTCCTTCAATCTATAATAAACAAAACAAAAAACACATAACACTACAAATTTAGATCAAGAATCAGACAGACACACATAGAGTAGTTTCCCGGGTCTAACCTGTCCTAAATCAACAGCGGGATTGAGACTCTTCCCACAATCATAGATAATATCCGTGCGCAGAATCGTTGTTTCTCCCGTCAAAACATTTATTTCAACCTGTTGATTAAAACCAAAGAAGTGAAATCATTTCACAAAATGCAAGTAAAGCTGAGATCATCTATTCTTCAGTATTTAGAGTTTTACCTCGCTCGCTCCAACTCCATAGTTAATATATTCGCCAGTGGAGTCGTCCGGCAAGTATAATCTGCTAACCGACATGTTTATCGATTGCAGATAAGCCTACACCAGACAGTTCAAGAGTCAAAACATTCTAAGTTCATTCAGATTAACTAGAGAGAACATCAGACGCATGAATAATGTTTCAAGATTATGGACCTGACTGATGAGGTTATCCCAAGTCACAGATCCTCCTGTTTGCTCCACCAAAGCAGTCTTGACGGGTAATAGCCTTTCGACTAAGCCATCACAACAAATCCTAACCGCTTCGCTGCTAGCCTCAGAGGTTGTGCTACCAGCAGTCATTGAGCCCTGCACCATACTTAAGGTGTCGGATTGGATGACCCTGATTTTCTTGAGCAGCTCATCGCTTCTAGTACCGCATTGGATCAAACCAAGGGAATATGCAGCCATCTGTTTAACCTTTGTCCACAGCCCTTGTCCTATCTCAATCCCTTGAACCTCAACCACTATCGACCCATCCCTCAAAACACTTACTCTTCCGGGTGTTGATCGCATACTAACTGCATAAACCGCAGGCACACGTGAGATCCCTCTCTTTCTCCACTTGTTTGATGCATTAAAATCCTCAACCACCTTCCTCCTTTGGTTAAATCCTGAGAACTCAGCGATTTTGTCCCAAAGCAAAGGTAACGTGTATTCAGGGGATTCACCAGCTCTGACTTTGTGAAACAACCTTAAGCTATCATACGTGTGGAGGTTAACCTTCCTGATCTCATCCACATCAACTGAAAGATATGAAGCTACTTTTTCAATGATGGCTTCTCCGATATATGATCCTTGTACATCACCAGGAGCTCTAACCGCGGTTCTGCTCACAGTGTTTGTTTTGCATAATATCGCATTGAAAGAGAGAGCACCCCAATCATACTTCATTAGTGCTCCTTGGATTCCCTTTGGTATAAGCGGGCTTACATCTTCAGTTAACCCTGCATCAAGTAACACCTCTATATCCAAAGCAGTAATCTTTCCATTGGACTTGAATCCAACACTATATGTGACTTTCATCGGATGTCTTCCTCCTGTAGTTATCATATCCGTTTTTCGATTCACATATGTCCTCACCGGACGCTGCATTTTGGATGCTGCAAGTGCACAAGCTGCAGCCACCTAGAACATCAAAGAAAACTGTTAAAACTAAACATCAAACTCTCACTTGAGCGTAGTACTACTTTTAAAATTGCGAACTCACAGGCATTGCCTTGATGGCTTTCCCACCAAATCCACCTCCAACTCTTCTAGTGATGACACGCACATTATTCTCAGGGACTCCAAGACATCCAGCAATGGTTTGATGTACAAACTCGGGGATTTGAGTCGAGCTATAAACCACCATACAGTTGTCTTCATCCGGCACTGCAAGTGCCGTTTGTGTCTCCATATAGAAGAAGTACTGTGACCCGAAATTTATCTGCAAATATACCACAATCAAAGAGATTAATATGATGGTTAGACAACAACAGGGATTTAGAGACATTTATATCTTGGAAGGGAAACCACCTTTGATCCAAGAATCTTGTGTTCCGCTTCATCCATTCCTTTGGCGATATCACCGACCGGGTAACCACGCAGAGGTGGAGGGATGTCGAAAACGCTAGACTTTTCGATAGCGTCTTCGAAGGACAGTATCGGCGGTTCTAAATCCTTAGTGTCATAATCAATCACAACAAGATTTGCTGCAATATCTGCATGCTTTTGACTATCTGCAACCTACATATAAAACATACTGAAAACCTAAGTTTATTCCACATAAAAATGCTTCAGAGGGAAAAGAGAATTCCTTCAACGAACTTACCAAAAAGGCGATTATCTGACCCGCACAATGAGTGATTTCTTCTGCAAACAAAAGATCCGATGTAAAGAAACCGGTGGTACCCATATTTTTCCCGCCTTCGAGAATATCCTTGTAAGTAATTATGCCAACAACTCCTTCAGGAACTATGTTTTGCTTGAACTTTATATTCTTAATCCGTGCCAGCGGCATCGTACTGTAGATAAATGCACCGTATAGACAATTTTCAGGAGCAGGAATATCGTCTACGTAAACAGCCTCACCTGCAAATTTATTTAAAAAACATTAACAGAGAAGCAATGTATCACATGTTGATGCTTGAAGACAAGTATAATTAGTACTCACCAGATGCTTGAAGACAAGCTCCAGCCTTTGTAATGCCTTTCCCGACCGGAGTATGTTCTTGAGTTTCAACTATTTGTTGTGAAGATGACAGCATAGCTTCAGCTTTCAAAGATTCAACATTCTGATGATCAAAACCATTCTCTTTGCATCCTCCATTGAGCAAACCGTTTGTTGTTCTAGCGTTTGTTTGGGTTAAAGATCCGAAGAACTCGAAGAGAAAAGTAACAGCCAAGCTTGATCTATAACCAGGATTCGAAGTACCCTTATCAGGTACTATCTCATCTTTAAGTAAGCCTATAGCTTCCATCAAAACTTCATCAGACATCACTTTTCCTATAAGAAACTCTTCAACATTACTCGCCCTGTGTGCATGTTTGGTTCCATAAGCCCCAAAAACCAACCGGCAATCATTTACAACGATGCCATCAAGTGCTTCACTTAAAGAAACTTCAGCTGAGAAAGCCGCATTCAAAAATGCCAATGCGTTTCCTAGAGGACGTGGCGCTGCTCTATAAGTTTCAAAGAGCAAAGCAGAACCGTTCTTCTTCACAGGGTGCCAAGACGGAATCTGGACGCTCAAAAGAAGAGATTTGGCTTCAAGAGGAGGCTGTTCAAGAAACTTTTCCAATGTGAACTCTTCTTGAACCGAGCTGTTAGTCATGATCTTCACCGTTGCTCCAGCTGCAACAAGTATGGTTGTCAGATCCGAAGGAAACTGTTTCCTCTGCGCCATGATGATGTTTCCACCTACCGTTCCCGTGTTCCTCACGAATCTGTTTGCGATCTTCTCCATATGAGCCGCGATTTTAGCCAACATGGGAACATTGTCTTGCTCTCTTAGAACCTCAATAGCTTTAGAGATAGTAACAGAAGCTCCTAATTCAACTCCATTCTCATCTTTTCTCACCAGAGTGAGCTCAGGAATCCGCCTGATATCGATAAATCTTTCGCACTTCCTCTCTTTTTCTTCTTTGTAATAACCGGTGCTCGTGTTACCTGCAACTAACTTAACCGACGAAGACGAACCATTCTCGACTTGTAATAACCCTTGAAGCTCCGAGACACTAACAGGTCTTGACCATCTGTACTTGCTTGAATCAAGACTCGTCTCATTCTTGATTTCCTTCTTCAAGAACTCCGGAAATGTACAGATGACTTGAGATGATGTGTGATCATAACATGGCAACCTTCCTAATACCTCACCTTTGTTTTCACCCTTCTTGCAAAAGGAATTAAATCCAAGATCTTCGATATCCACATCCGCTGCAAAACTCTTACAAGCGTCCACGAGCGGTCTGTATCCAGTACACCGGCAGAGGTTCCCTGCCACAGCTTTCTCAGCTTCAGCAGCGGTGAGGTTTGAGAATCCGCTGCGAGGAGGATGATGAGTCTTATCAGCGTTCAAGAGAGCGGAAAACATGGAAACACTCATTCCAGGTGTGCAGAAACCGCATTGCGTGGCGTGAAAACCTGCGATCCGCTCGTGGACCGCGTGGAAACCGACTCTGCTGTTCCCAAGTCCATCTGAGGTAGTGATGGAGCAGCCATCGATGCTGCAGAGGAGCGTGAGACACGAGCTGATTGTGAAGTCTTCGACTTTTTCGAGTAATGGATCATACTTTGAAAGAAGAACAACACAAGCGCCACAACCACCTGCAAATTACAAAAGATACAAAACATATTTAACTTAGAACCCACGCATTAGGGTATGTGGTTTCTTCTCCAAATCAAACACAAGCTTTAGAGATATTTATTCACTCATTGAATTGAAGACAGTTAATATATGTGGTTATTTTAAATTATTACATTTGTAAATAAATTAAATTAAACTCTTGGATTTTTGTTAAAGCATGTGGACTTATTGATCCACTAACATTTCTTTAATCAAAATCTCCTTTATGATTAATAAACGCATGCGCGCACACATAACATAAAAAGTTAGCGATTGCGTTTATAATTTGCAGTATTTTATGGAAAAAAAAGAAGCTGAAAACGAAATGGTTCAGCAACTATATTTTTATATCACATACTATCAGATTTGAATCTGGATTATATACATGATGATGGCACAACAAAAGAAATAAATCGAGTCGGAATCAGATCAGTCTTTGACCAAACACAAAGGATCATCTTGAAAAATGAATCAGTCTCTCAAGAAATTGAACCTACAAAGATAGAATCCGAGGCAAGAACACAAGAACCCTCCAACAGGTCCTTGGAATCTATTTTTTTGGATCAAAATAGGCTTTACTCACAGAGAAAAAACACAAACGCACTTCGACTTTGACTATAGTCTATAGTTATCATCATACCTTCGCCACAACCAAGCTTGACGCTCTTGAAAGGAGTCTTGTTGCGCAAGAAATCAACGAGTGTGGTGGAAGGATCAATAGAAGAGAGATCGAGCTCGTATCTTTCTCCGTTAATGGCGAAAACCAGAGAGGTCTTGCTCTTCATCATCGCTTCTTTTTCTTCAAAAATAACTTTTCTCTCAACCATATATAGAACAAAACAAACCAGAGAGTTTAGTTAGCTCCAAGACATCGATCCTCTAAACGTTGGCTTTGGTGATATGTGTAACTCAGTAGCTGACACAAAAATCTTTACAATATTTTTCCTCTTGTGTACAAGAGAATATTAATACACGATAAGAAGCGTTGTATTAATTAGGTGTATACTCCCTCCGTTTCAAAATATAGGATGTTTTAAGTAAAACACGCATATTAAGAAGTTTTTACTTTTAATAAGTTCAACCAATCAGAAACAATACTACATAATATAAAATATTAAACTAATCTAAAAGTTGCATTGAAATTTGAAAGCATCCATATTATGAAACAAAAAATTTCTCCAAAACATCTTATATTTTGAAATGGAGGGAGTATTTTATAAGTGTTTTTGTACGGTTGGTATCTAGTGAACGTGGAATATTAGGTAGCTGAATTAGTGAAAAGATGAAGCTAACAAAGGTAATTAAATTGGTCAAATAATTCATACTAAGTGTTAACAATTGAATTTAATATATATGGGAAATGGTTCGATCGCCATCATTTGTTTGCTTTCATTAAAGAGCCTTTTAGACAAATCAAACTCGTTTACTTGTACTCTTTCATCGTTTACAAATTGTATACGTGTTTGTACTAAAATTTGAATCTGAATCAAAGTGGTGACTGGTGAAGTATGTTGAATATAAAACTAACTACGTACGCAAACAAATATATTGTACAAGGGTCTTGAATGGTTAATCGGTACGCTCCGAACTAATTACAAAACACATGTTAGTACACATGATTTAGTATGCAATTTATGGACCAACCATTCAAAGCTTAGCATTTATAATCTACTTATTTTAATTTGTTGATGTTATCATTTCACCATCCGAATTCTCACCTATATATGATGCATGTCGTACGTTATCTTAAAAAGAAAACTATCCAAAAAAAAACCCTATATACAAGTGTAAAGTGTCCATCAACAAACTTCATTTGCTAAAAAATTCCATAAAATATTAATGTCAAAACTTTACAAAAATTGGAGAAAAACAAAAACTACCAAGATAAGTTTTGACTTTTCAAAAAATGGATTAGTTAAATTAAACGTCATATTCAAAAATAGTGAGAAATATATGCATGTGAGAGAAAACTGAACCAAAAATTTGTAAAAAATTATATATACAATTTTAAAATATTAAATTAGTCAAACGACTCGTTAAAGAGAAAATTAGTGAGTATTAAATCGTTTTGATTCCGAAAGATGAAATGGGAAAATACAAGTTTGTTTAAACGTTATCCCACTTCTTACAACGAAGAAATATATAGGTGCCAAAAGTTAGCACGCATAGCATCAGATATATTTTGTGCATTTATACTGTTTAATAGAAAGATTAAGCCCCATGATTAACTCTCTGTCTAACTTTTTGTAAGTTTAAAAGTCTCTTGGTTTCAAATTAAATACAATAGAACCTCTATAAATTAATACTTTTTAAATTAATACTCGTTATAAATTAATAAATTCTTCTGGTCCCAAGTTGGACCGGTGTAAAAAATGACACATTTTGATAAAATAATAAAATAATATTTTTTTGAAAACTCAGTATAAAAATATGGTCCCATCAATATCATAAATTAATAATCAAGTAAACTAATATATATATATATATATATATATATATGAAAATCTAGTGAAATATATGACTTCATTGTTGTTTGTTTATTATTGAATTTGTATTCTTGTTGTCAAAAAAAAAAAAAAAAGAATTTGTATTCTTGTTAGATCTTATCTATAATATTTTTGACTGCATCAAAACTTCTGGTGTTGTCTTCTCAAATCGTATCCAAAAATTAAAGAAAGTTTTATACGCAATAATTGATTCCTTATGTATAAGTTATATCGTATAATTTGTTATTAATATACCGAAATATCTTCTTCAACTTCATCATCACCATAAAAGATAGTAGCAGTGATTTTTTCTTAACTATGAACTTATACATGTATCATTTTTACATGGATAATCTAGTAAATTATTGGCATCCATCCTATTACATAGCAAAAATTATTAATCAAATCATAAATTCATGAATCGTCAACTTCATAAATTAAAATATTATTAATTTATCGATAAATTAATAGTTATTAATTTATCGATAAACTAATACCTCTATAAATTAATAAAATTTCATGGTCCCGACTTTATTAATTTATAGAGGTTTTACTGTAACTTCGCCGAAATCGGGAAAAATACTACTATTTGCAAAGGATGCAGTATTAAAAGATGACAACTAGTTGTCCAGATGACATACAAATATTAAATGTATTAAAACACTTAGCTTTAGATTTTTGTCCAGGTGGCATACATTTATAATACTAGATGTGATATTAATTGTGCTGTTCAATTAAATTCATATGATATACAATCTAGACTATATAAAAGTAGGAGTTGTAAGCTCCTAAGGCTGTCCACCTAGGATTTAAAACAACCAATAGTGATTAGACATTTCACTAATTAACATTTTTGAAAATTTCCAGAATTTTGTATATTCAGATTTTTTTAAATACTTAATATTTTTGAAATTAAGTTAAATTTCTATATTAAATATTTATAAATAAGTGTATTTACAACGTCCCACATCGGCTAGATTTTTTTAAGACAATGGCTGAGAACCACTATAAATAAGTCTAATATGCTTCCAACTACGAATGACCAGGAAGCTTGATTTATCAAGCGTCCAAATTTAAAAAAAAATAAAAGTATTAAATATTATAATTATTGAAACTTTTAAAAATTTCAAATATTATAAATATTTAAACTTTGTAATTTGCAATTTTGTAGTATTAAGGGTTTTGGTTTGAAAAGTTTCAATACGTGTGGATCTAAAACCGAGTAAATATACATGTGAAAGTATCAATAACTGGGTGCATGTAGTGACTAAGCTGGTTCGTAAAATTGCACAAATTTTACGAGATAAGAGGCAATGATTTTGGTATTAGAGTTTGATGGGTTAACAAGTTGTCTGTTAGTCTAAAAAAAGGTTTTAAATGATTATTCAGTGGAAGAATGTGGGGAAGCTGATGAGGAAGAGGAAGAAGAAGGAGTATAATGAAAAACCGGACGGTAAAAGTAACGATGACATTTATCCTAAAAATTTGACAATGAAAATGATGAGAAAGAATATGAAGAATAAGAGAACAGTGAAAGATAAATCATAAAGACATACGAAAAAATAAATCACGAAGACATAGATGGTGGTGGTCAATTAAATATGAGAAAACAAGATTAATTCATGATTATAAAAATATTTTGTTTGTTTGATGGTCAAAGAAACGGTTTAGGGTATGCTAGGTCACCAGTTCGGTCCGCCTCGTCTGGACGTCCAATTAATTTCATGATTTTTTTTATCAGACTTGAATTTTTAACACAAATGACTTTTATATTTTAAAAAAGTAAAATTTTCACCATATCAATTGTAATTTAAAATTTTATATAAGCTAATATTTTATAACTATCATCAATCATATATAACTTTTTTTCTTTGATAATCCAGGTATCCAAAGCCCAGTGGACCCTGACCAGCCCACTAGCCCGAAGGCTTGGCGTACGTCCCGAAAGCGGCAAGAGTAGTTCCTGGAGGCCGCATAGCCCAATGTTAAATTTTTCTGCGGTGGCCACTTAAGGTGTTTGCACCCGTGGGGATTCGAGCCTGGGAGTATTGGGAATCTTACCATCAATCCGAAATCCATATTATCACTAACCCACCTATGAGTGGTTCAATCATATATAACTTTTACCAAAATATATCAAATAAATCCACACGTAGCGTGGATCAAAACCTAGTTTTTTAGTAAAAGCAAAAGCCATGTAGCAAAGTAAGATAATAATGCAAATCAAAAATCAAATAGTTATAATATGTAATATTTAGAATTTTCTTAAACCCAATAAGTAGAGTATCTGTATATAAACTACATTTGCGAATATTATCATCTATACTCTTGCCGCCTTCGGGACGTAATGTGCGAATATCACATTTATATGTGAAGAGTTTCTTCAAACCATTTAAATCCCTCAACATCTCTTCAAACCAATGATGACACCAGACCCACACATTATTATGCCAGTTGTGTGAATAGCTCTGTGTTCGAAGGGTACATGTCAGTCTTCTACATCTAACCAATTAATTCTAGATGCGAAAATCTATTGAACCTTTTTATAAATAAGATTAAATTTGTTGTAACTGATAAAAATAAATAATTAATCGAGTTTTTAATTAATTATAATTTGATGTTTCTCTTAAATTAAAATAATAATAAATATCATTCCAAAGAATTAGGTTTTCGTATACTACGAAAGAAAGATCACGAAATGCTTTACTAGTGTAAATACGAGAAACATGTACATGCGCTACAAAATGTAATTTAATGTGACTCTAGCAGCCGAAGTGGAAATAGTTATATGGTCCAAAATAAATACACAACTTTCTTTTGTTTTCGATGAAAGCACCAAAAGCAAGTGAATGGTTAAGTTTTTGTTGTTGCTTGTGGCATGCATATATGCTGATCAGGCAATGTAAGACCAACGCGTGATGTGGCGTATTCGATGCTCGTCCGATATTATTATACAAAAGTAAAATCAGGTACAACATTAACCAGATCAGCCCATTAGAGTATAGGTTAGGCCCAGTAGGAATTGTTATGTCCACTAAGTGATTTGTACGTGTATTGTTAGGCTATTAGCGCTGGTGTTGGTTCGGACACATTTTTAATTTTTTTTTTTTTGCTAAGAATGTAAATATTCATTTGACAATGAAAATATAGGTTACACAGTTAAGGGTAACCAAATCATGGTCCCATGCCAAAAAGGATAAAAAATATGGAAGCATACAACATTCTTGAACCGAATCATCAATTCTCGTTAAAGAAGACGATTTGGGACAAGATAAGAAGAATCCCTAAAGTGAGCTAGAAAAAAAAACAACACGAAAACAGAACAATAAAGATCACGAGTCACCCATAACGCGAGATGGTAGTCCTTTCACCGGTAATCCGAGCTTAGCAAAGAGCTGTGGAATTGCCGAGCTTAGTGTGTTAGGCAATGCTCACTCACTCTAGCGAGTCCCTCTAGGAGTCGGTAGCTCAGAGCCTGGCAACATCTTAACCACAAAGAGCCATACTATCACCACAAAGTGCTTAGAGCAAAGACAGACACTTCAAGTAAAGTCATCAAAGCTTCACACTAAAACACTAATCCGCTGCGGCTGAGCTAAGGCTTAGGCAAAAGTGACACGAGGGGCAGTAAACTCGAACGCAACATCAAGGATACAAGTGCGACATGCCATGGATTCGCACGGAAATGGTATGGGCAGCGACGTTGGACGGACCCCAAACCCATTGTCAAGCGTAGCCCTCATCTCCAGAGCCGAACCAATCAAATTGGGGGTCCAATACGAATTTTGAAATTTTTTTTTATAATTTTCATAATATTCAAAAAAAAATTTAAATATCTCTTTAAACTAATATTTTATTTTTAAAACATAATAGTGTGATTTTAAAAAAAAATAACAACTTAATTTTTTAAAAAATAATTATTTTAATTTTTTGTTAGAAATTTATTCATCAAACTTTATTTTAATGTGATATCTTTATATTTTTTGTTGCATTATACACATATATAATGAACAAAAAGAAAAAGTGGAGCCCCTTTGAAGTTGGGGCCCATTCAAATGTTTCAAAAAAACTATACTCAAGTCCGGCTCTGCTCATCTCCATCCTAGACGAAACTCACAAAATCCTACAAGAGCAAGACAAGTCTCGGACTAACACCAGTCCACCTTTTCTAATTTCAAGTCTCGGACACATGTTACTCGATGTTTATATATCACGTATCCGCTACGTACTCGGTTTGTTACTTCGTCTTATGTTTGAAATTAGTATTGCAAAACGTTAAAAACCATAGATCAACGATAACATACAAAAAAAAAGAAAAAGAGACTAGTCGTTATAAGACCAAAAGAATAAAAAAGAAAGTGAGAAATTGTAGCCGTTATAAGAGATCTGGAAAGCAAAATGAGAACGTTTGTGGGTAAACCTGGGACCTGCGAGAGGAATCTTAACACGGTCTCCCATATGATTTTAATGAGTTGTCCCAGGCGAAGACCGATGCTAATAAGTCAATAACAAATATCTCATCTCTTCTTCTATTTCATTATTATCCACTCAAACATGCCATTGCCATTTGCCACACATTGTTGATTATATATATATATATATATATATATATATATATATATATATATATATTATTACATGATTTCTGATCTAATAAACAGCATACTTGGTATATCATATATGGAGTTTAGACGACAAAAAAAAAAAAAGAAAAAAAACAGCATACTTGGTCGATTTAAAATTGTAATTTGATGCTATGGTCAAAAAAAAAAAATGTAAACCTAATAAAAGCGTCTGTTTGTGTAGAACTTATAACAACTACACACAATTTCTTAAAACCGATTAACTGAACCGTTTGACCCAATTTAACTAAAGTCGTAAGCCTAGAGTTTTTCTTTTTAAATATAATTTGTTCATTTATATAATTTTCTTCGAATACAGTTTGCTTAACTCTCTCTCTCTCAAATATAATGAAATATTGTAGAATTTAAGGTAACCTAATGTATTAAACAAATATCTTTGTAAAATTCTTATAGTATTATTTAGATGTATGGTTCTCAAGTCTCAATAAATATATTGTAGAACTTTTTTTTTTTTTTACCCCAAAACCCCATACTTTATTAATTAAGATCGTAAAGATTGGTTTCTAGAGCCAACCACTCCGGAACTCTCAATTCTATATGGAAAAATAACAAACCTCGTGCTCTAGCCCCTTTGGCAAGGAGATCGGCATGGACATTTAAAGAACGAAAAATATGTGAGATAAAAAAACCAAAAATTTAACTCTCAAATTTCGAAATCTATCTAACTCCGTGAAAAAGCTAGGCCACTCATCCAACTCTTTAATGATTTTGGTAATAGCCATACAATCAGTTTCAAAATGAACCGAGAAAAGATCTCACTGTAATGCTGATTCCATCGCCCATAGTAGTAGCGCCTCTAGTTCGGAATGAAGGACTGAGAGATGTCTTCTCATGTTTTTTAAACCAAAGTAGGTCTCTGTACTCTGCAACACAAAGCCTACTCCTGCATACAAATCATTAGTATCCCAGGAAACATCAAGTTGGCACCGCACATCACCTATAATATCCTCGTCAACCTCCCCATCCTCTGGCTGCTCATCATCCGAGTCTTCTACAGCTTCGACTACCTGGGCTAATTTCCACGCTAAAGCCTATGACGTTGCCAGATTCAAAGTATCTAAAGGGGATACATCTTTTCCATTGAACTTTTTCTCATTCCTTGCCTTCCAAAGGTACCACAAAATCCAGGGAAACTCCTCAAGTTGCTCTTCTGTTACCCCCTGTTCTTTGGCTCGCCATAGAAGATAGTCGAAATTCCAAAAAATGGAATCGCTCGGGAAGACCCCCGGAGGATTAGCGATGCTTGACAACACCCAAACCTGAATGGCTGGAGGACATTCGAAAAGGATATGGTTTATTGTTTCCTCCTCTCCGCCACATCTAAAACACGATCTATCTGAACCGCAATGACGATCAACCAGTTTACTATTAGCTGCCATGAAGCCTGAGACCGCTTGCCACAAAAAATGTTTAATCTTTCTCGACGTCTTCAGTTTCTAGACTTGGCTCTTCAACCTGGTAGTGCTCGGCTCAATAACCTCCTGACTCGACTGAGTAGCAATAGCATAACCCGACCTGACCGTATACTGACCCGATTTTTTGTGAAGCTCCAAACATAGTCATCCACCATGAACCTCTTACTAGGTTGAAGACCAGTGATTAGTGGAATATCTTGTGGATCCACCAGTTCCTATAACTTATTCAGCTGCCATGTCTTCGACTCAAAGTCTATTAGGTGATTCACATACGCATTTGGATCTCGAACAAAACCTCTATCCTTCGCTGGTCTCGCAGGGATGGTAGGAATCCAATTATCCAACCAAACGCGGGTGTTAAAGCCCGATCTAATATTTTTTCGGAGACCCTGTTGTAAGTAGGGGTTTTGCAGCCATTATGCTTCTCCACCCAAATGATGGGGAATTTGCTCTGTTTACATCTATAGGATTTGAATACCTATAATATCGCCCCTTCAGTACACGACTAAGTAAAGAATCCGGATACCGCAGCAATCTCCATAATTGTTTAGCAAGTAAAGCCAGATTGAATTCTTTTAACTCCCAAAAGCCAAGCCCACCTTTGTCCAGCGGGACAGAGATTTTGTCCCATGCCACCCAATGCAACCCTTTGTTATTATTCTTGGTACTCCACTAGAATCTAGCAATTGCTCCTCTAAGTTTGTTTACTATTTGTTGGGGAAGCAGAAAACATGACATAACATAAGTTGGTAGGGCTTGTGCTACTGACTTGATCAAGACTTCCTTACCGCCTTTAGATAGAAATTTTGCCGACCATGAGTTTATCCTGGCGTTTAATCTGTCTTGGACAAAAGCAGAAACTTGTTGCTTGGAACCACATATCGTCTCCGGTAGACCCAAATAAGTTCCCATACCACCTTCTTTTGAGATACCAATCTCTCGCTTTAAATTCGATTTAGTGGTTTGATTGACCTTGTTGCCAAACAGTATTACCAATTTTTCCTTGTTCAGCTGCTGCCCTGAAGCTTTCCCATAACTGTTTATGATCCAAAGAAGCTCAGCACATTGCTGGAGATCAGCTTTAACGAAGAATAGGCTGTCATCGGCGAAGAGTAAATGCAACACCGGAGGACTCCCTTGAGCTATTTTTAACCCATTTATCTTCCCTTCCTCCTCGGCATGTTGAAGTTGTGCTATCAAAGCCTATGTACAGAAAATGAATACACTACAAGAAAATAATTTTATTAAGACAAAATATTTAGTCACAATAAAAAGTATTTAGTCACAATATAAACATTGTTACGAATTTGTGACAATTTTTGAATGGTTGCTATACAATGGTCACAAATTTTTATTTGTAACAAAAACGTCACAAGAGTTGCGACGAATATATTAGTAACCATTTTGTCATCAATGATTACGACACAAAAAGTAACAAAATTGTCTCAATTACATACTAACAAAACGTCTTTAAATCGTTACAATTTGTGTTCAAAATAACGTTTTAATTATGTATCTTATTATTACGAAACTATAGTCTCAAATGGTCACAAATGATAATTAAAATTTGTCGCAAATTTTTAACAAATACTCAATAAATCACCAGAAGCTGATCTACCCGCCGTTGGAAAGATCTGAGTCTTACCTTTTCAGAGATCTTGAGATTGTTTCCATAGGAGTTATAATATGAAAGTTATGATGAAATATGTGCATCTGGTCGAATTTGTGATTTATTTTCTTTGTAAGAATAAAGATAGCTTATAATGTATATCCAATGTTTATGATTATAAAAAATTTGTATGATTTATAAATTTTAAAAAATAAGATTGTTTTGAGATTAATTTTTTAGTTATAATTTTTATCATATGCAATGAATTTTTTAGTAATAACTTGTGACAATTTGAAACTAACTTCTAATGATAAGATTGGACATTATGATAGTCACAAAATATCATGATTTCAATTTGTAGCAGTGGGAAACGATTTCACAAGATGACTGATGTTAATTTGCGGATCTGCGCATAATAGGTTTGAGAAAACATGTATAACTTTTAATCTACAGAAAAGGTTACAAAATCCTTTGGGGAAAACTTACATCTATGGGTTGGGAAATTGCTCACCAAAATTCGTCCATAAAAGAGTCTGTTTACCTCTTGTTAACCACCATCTCCTAGGACATGTAAGATCTGTCCTTAATTTCAACTATGGCTCTTTGTTCTCTTTCTCTCAAATGGTTTACTCTCTCTCTCTCTCTCTCTAGGTTTAAGAGGCACGAAATTATAAAGAATAAAACCCTAATCATCTCTTAAATAAGTCTTGCTAAATTAGGGTTAGACACTTGACTTAATGGGTTTTGTATAAATGACATAACAATTTATACTATTTTATGACTAATGTTTATTCATTTTAATGTCACAAACTGTGACTTGTATATCGGTTTTAAGTTCATAACTAATTTTCAACAACATATTGGTCACAATATAGTCATAAGAGTGACGATTAATATTATCGTAGCATATTCGTCACTAATTGTGACAAACTTTTGTTACTGGTTTTTTCCGTCATAATATAGTGACGAAAATACTATGGATTTGTGACAAATAAATTTAGTCATAATATCGTATTTAAAGTGTCACAAATTTGTGACGAAATTTTTTTGTCTCAAAAATACGTCTCAATATAACTATTTTCTTGTAGTGATAGAAAAGGGGATAGCGGGTCGCCTTGGCGTAATCCTCTTGTAGGGATTATATTTCCTTTTGCCTCCCCATTAATAAGCACTTTATAAGAGACTGATGATATACAACACATCATCATCGAAATCCATTTATTATCAAACCCCAACTTGCTCATAAGTTTTTCCAAAAAATCCCATTCTACGCGGTCATATGCCTTGCTCATGTCGGTCTTAATGGCGAGGAACTTTGATCTGCACATTGGATTTGTGCGTAAGGTGTGAAAATTCTCCTGAGCTAGCAGGATGTTGTCTGTAATCAAGCGTCTAGCCACAAAGGCTGATTGAGTCTCCGAGATCAGCTTCGGGAGGGCTTTTCGCAGTCGGTTTGAAAGAACTTTTGAGATAATCTTATAACTTACATTACATAAGCTGATAGGTCTGAATTCACCCATTGCTCGAGGCCTTTCATTCTTGGGAATCATGCAGATATTTGTCTCATTCAGTCTTGGATCAAACGAACCCGTCTCAAAGAAGTCCTTAACCATTTTAATTATATCCTTGCTGATTAGCTTCCAAAACCGCTGGAAAAAAAGACTTGTCATCCCGTCAGGGCCAGGTGCTTTATCCGGGTTAATGCTGAACACAGCTTTTCTTATCTATCCATTCGATGGAGGACCAATCAGCACTGCATTAATATCAGGCGTGACCTTTGTTTTGACATGTCTTAGAACCTCATCTACCCCTGAAATGTTTGAAGCGGAAAATAGATTCTGAAAGTACTGGGTTGCCACTTGCTCAATGCCATCCTCCGACTCCACCAGAACTCCATCACTATTTGTTAAGCTACAAATGCGGTTTTGGGCTCTTCGTTGTTTCGTAGTAGCATGAAAAAATTTTGTGTTCCTATCACTCTCTTTTAGCCAAGTGACTCTACTCTTCTGTTTCCAATACAGTTCTTCCTCCCGAAAAGCAGCACAGAGTTGCCATTTCAGCTCTAGTTCTTCCTCCAAGGTCAGCGAATCGTTATCCTGCGCTTGATATAATTTATCCTTTATAGACTCTATATTTTGTTTCGCATTTCCTGGATTCTCTCTTTTCCACAAGGAGATTGCCTTTCGACAAGCAACTATCTTCGAGTAAACATCAGCTGGACCCTCGATAGTTAACTCGCCCCAGCCCGCCTTAACAGTGTTTTTAAATCCCTGTTTACCAAAACAGCATTTATCAAATTTGAAACTTTTTTGCCTTCGACGGTTATTTGAAGCAATTCTAGCCAAAACAGGCCGATGATTTGATCCCCATAACTTAAGATACTCCACACTTGTGTGGGAAAAGGTTTGGTGCCATTCCTCATTTCCAATAGCTCGATCTAGTCTATAGCGGACTCTCTTGCGGTTCCTTCTTTTGCCAACCCATGAGAAAAAATTCCCTTTGTAAGGGAAATCAATCATCCCACAATTAGCCAACATGTTTCGAAAAGGAAGAAAAGTTGACTCAGCTCTTTTTTGCCTCCTTTTTTTTCTTGATTCCCAATAATCTCATTGAAATCTCCTATCATAAACCAGGGACCATTCCTTGTAAGCCCGAATCTCGTTAACCTCTCCCATACCTCCTCTCGGTTTGCCACCATGGGGTCTCCATACACAAAAGTCATGAAGACTTTGTGTCCGTCCAGAGACGTTTCAATGTCGATCAACCGATTATCTGAGTAAAGGATAGTCACATTGGAAGAGTTCATATATAACAAAGCTAAACCTCCGCTTCTCCCAGCTGGATCCACGGTATATAAATTATCAAAACCTAAAGAAATCTGAATATCTTGCATAAAAGAAAAATTGTTTTTTGTTTCTGAAAGAAAAAGAAAAGATGGAAAAAAATATCTATTGAGCTCTTTAAGATGCTCTGAAGTCAAGTAAGCACCCGCCCCTTGACAGTTCCAGGCGATTGTATTCATATCTGAGAACTGGGTGGTTTCTGGGACACCACCAAACCGGAATTAACAGCAGACTTCTTGCTTATAGCAGAAGGAAACACCTCAACACGAGGGATAGTGTTTGTTTTTGAACGCACCGCGCCTTGCTTCTTCTTCGGGGACTGTCGGATTCGTAACGCATTCAATTTTTTAGAAGCCACTCCTGAAATATCAGGGCTCCTCGGGTTCTTCTCCGATCTTCTCCCTCTTCTTTTCTTGTAGTTGCAGCCTTTGCTCGTCCAGATCCTGCGATCGCTGGAGGAGGCATTGGCATCTCTGCTTTCTCCTTGTTTTTCTTCATTTTCTCCTTAGCTTTGTCTTTATCATTTACCTTCTTGAGGATGGACTGAGATTTTGATCTTGTAATCGGGGATAGCTGTGAGATAGCCTCAATTTGTTCCTCACCCGGTGGCATTGTCTCCTCAAGGTCAGTAGAATCATATAAAATACCAGCTTCTCGTAGATAGTCATCCACTGGTGGATCCTCCTCATCAAGTAAATCATCATTGTCGATCATATCCTCATCCATGTGCAAAGCATTGTCCATTACTGTATCTTGATCTGCTGTAGCTTTATTATGGGCCTCTGCTCCTACTACAATGTTTAATTCCTTTCCAGCCATTGCAATGTTTTTAAGCTCTGTTTTCTCTGAACATTCAGGAGGTTGTGAGGAGATCCCCTGTTTTTGAGTAAAAACCTTTTCGAATCAGGACTTCTCAGACCTACTTGGATCAACTCCCCCAACTCTTTATCTTGGCAACCCAGCTTTTTGTTGGAATTTCGCCTATGAGCATCATAATATACCCCTTTTCTTCCCTCATAGCTTGAATGTTGCCCTTTCCATGACGATGACAACTGGTTCCCTGTCCTATAGATTTCTGATAATGTTCTTTGAGAGTCTGAAGTTTCCGCTGAATCTCTATTATAACCTCATCCATCCTGTTTTGCAACATACCGAGTTTCCTGATAGTTGCCCCAGGATCTCTTTTGATATCCATCATTTCTTTCATAGGCCCTCTCCGAGTACTTATTTCTTTCCGGATATCTCTCCCTTACATAAGGGTGGAACCTCTCCCGATATCGGGGATTGTCTTTGGAATTGTACTGCTCCAGTCTTTTCCACACACCCTTGCTCCTAGATGTTCTCTTTTCTCTTAGCTCTTGACAAAGATCAGAATCCGTCCTTCTTCCTCTTTGATCAAAGCCACTTACGATATTTCTCCTGACATGTGCCGAAGATTCAGCTTGCTCCTCCCCTATGCCGTATGATCGATACCTCTTCCTCTCTGAGAGTCTGACAATAATGAAGAAGCTCGTAGTGATTTATTCCTTAAACGTTCTAGTTCATAGAGCTTAGGACATGTCCTTTCTTCATGTGATATTCGTTTACAGGTAAAACAGTATCGGTGAAGACCGTCATAGTGCAAAGTAACATTCACACTCCCCCCATTATCAAAAACCACCTTACTTTCAAACTGTAGAGGATTATCACCATTGACTGAAACTTGGACCTTAGCACCCTCTACATCTACTGCCATGACCGACCCTAGGGCCTGACCGATTCCCCTGTAAGTTTGGTCCTTCTTGTATATCGTTGGAACACCCTTAACATGTACCCAGAATAGCATTGTATTTGGAAAATCCTCCCGTATATTCGTTTCCCATCGCTCGAGGGAGAAACTCCACCGGTTAAAGTGACATGGCCTCCGCTGTAAAACCTTAAGAAGATCCTCTTCATTATTGAAATAAAATTGGAATTTCCTATTCCCTAGATCTGTGCCCTGAACTCTTCCTTCTACATCCCAGATACATTCTTTTGGCATAAAAGCAAGAAGAGCCTCGATACTCCTACCCTCCAGATGAAACATTCTTCCAACCAAGGAGTTTTTAAACTTGTCAATCAGATCCGAAAAATCAAATTTCAGAATCCTAATCACTCCCTTTTCCTCCTCATCCTGGCCTCCTTTCACCATCGGCTCCTTCCGGCTCCTTCGTACGAAATCGGATCTAGACATCGATTCAAGCCTTGTAAGACCCAAACCCTCAAACAGAAGATAAAAACTGTAAAAAATCGTAGCAGTGTGCTAGAAAGAATGTTTGTCACTCCAATCTAGAGGACAAACCAGATCAAGAAACTCTAAAGAATTATCGTGAGAAATCGCCCTTATGATCGCCAAACCCTAGCAGCGCCGCCATTCCAAATTCTTAGCCCTTTCTATATTTTATTGTAGAAATTTCTTTACTTGTAGCAATTTCATAACGTTTTTACAACAAAAATAAAACTTTCTAGGATATTTTTAATATTTCTTCTATTTTACAAAGAGTGTCACTTTTACAATTTTCAAGCATTATTTTATATTTTTAATTAGTTTTTTTAGTTTTACTTTTAATTTATAACTAAATTAATCTATTTTTTTAATTTATGAAATATGTCAAAATAATACTCTTCGTGAAACAGAGCAGTATGGTTTTGATATGAATCTTGATAAGTAGCATTTATGTGTTCAGTCATACGAAATTTGATGACATGTGCCTTTTCTTGAGTGTATGATTATTATCCCACTAATTCGTGCCGAACTTTAAGACTCGTGACTACTCCTCCTGAGAGTGGATAATAATTCAGTCTAGAAATTATTTTTCATGCTTTCTCTTCATTTGATAGTTAACCAAAATATAATTAAGAATCCTTAAAAGAAAAAATCAAAAAATTCGTTTTGTATGTGAATAATGTGAAGAGCCGTTGCTAATCTTTTGCCATAGTACAAAATGACAAAAGACAAAAAAAACTTAGAAACAAATATTTTTCTATAAAAATCTTGAACGAAAAAGTAAAAAGAGAAAAATCCATGTGGGAAAAGGAGAGCAACTTTTCCAGTGTTATTAAAACACGAAGGTAGCACGAAGAAGCAGCAGCAGCAACAGCACACTTCTCTAGATCTCTCTCTCTCTCTCCTCTGCTGCTGCTATCATCACTACTATCGTCTCCTTCCTTGAGAGGAGAGATCATTCTACAGTTCCAAGAAGAAGATACCATTTCCAAGACTGTAAGCTTTCTTTTATCCTTTGCTTCCTCGTCTTCTTTTCTTATTGATTTCAAATCTCTTCTTCTGTTTCTCTTGTATGTACCAACACCGTAAAAGATGCTTTAATGTTTGTTCTTCTTTCCCATTTTCACACATCTCATCTTTGGTCTTCTTCTTTTCTTCACTGGTCAATAAAGATCTGATTTTTATTTAGTTTCTCAAAAACCGGTTAGTATCTTAAAAATAATGAAGAAAGATTTGATTTTTCAGCTCGTTCTGTTAATGTAGCTTCTTGTATTCAGCTAAAGTTTTCAGATTTGTCAAGTGTTTGTGTTTAACTTTTAGATTCTTCAGCTGACCATTGTTTCTTGCTATAATTGATTTGATCTACAAGACTACAATGGAACAGTTCCTGTGACTAATAGCTTTAGATCTGATTCTCTGCAGTTGTATTGAGAAGAAGAGAAATGGGGACTCTGAGTAAAGTGTTATGTCTTGTGCTGCTGTGTTGTGCCGTGGCTGCTGCTGAGGGTACTTTGAAGTACAAGGACCCAAAGCAGCCTTTGGGTGCAAGAATCAGGGATTTGATGAACCGTATGACTCTCCAAGAGAAGATTGGTCAGATGGTTCAGATCGAACGCAGCGTTGCAACTCCTGAAGCTATGCAGAAATACTTCATCGGTAAGAAGAAGAGTTTTGAGAAATTATGTATTGTTAAGTGTTTGATGTGTTGTCTAAATGAGTTTGACACTGTGGGTTGTTTGTGGTGTAGGGAGTGTCTTGAGTGGAGGAGGAAGTGTGCCTTCGGAAAAGGCGACTCCTGAAACTTGGGTGAACATGGTCAATGGGATTCAAAAGGCGGCTCTTGATCTACGGTATTGATGCTGTTCACGGTCACAACAATGTCTATGGCGCTACTATTTTCCCACACAATGTAGGCCTTGGAGTCACAAGGCAAGTACTTGTCCTAGAAGTGCCTTTACTCTGTTTATGACAAAGTCAAAAGGAATTTAATGTATGGCGATGAAACTGAAACAAGTTTATGTTTGTGTATTTTGATTAATTTTGTAGGGATCCTAGCCTTCTTAAGAGGATTGGGGAAGCAACCGCGCTTGAAGTTAGAGCGACCGGAATCCCATACGCCTTTGCTCCGTGTATTGCAGTAAGTATATTGAAGTTTACATGTTTGGAATCATTGCAGAAAACTTGTTTGCTTAATTAATATTTATGCAATGGGGATATGGTTTGACAGGTATGTAGAGATCCAAGATGGGGAAGATGCTATGAGAGTTACAGCGAGGACTATAAAATTGTCCAACAGATGACTGAGATTATACCTGGTTTGCAAGGTGATCTTCCTACCAAGCGTAGGGGTGTTGTTCCCTTTGTCGGTGGAAAGTAAGTATCTTTTTGCCTGTAATAAATCCTTTGTGATATGTTTTTGGATAATTACTATGAGAACTTAAAGCTACCTGTATGAATATGCAATTAAGGCAATAATTCATGTTGACTTGCTTTCTTTTTCAACTAGATTTGGGTACGTTGAGTCTTTAAATTCAAAGTGAAAATTCTTAGGTCATACTCACGCGTGCTTTCATTTAGAACGTGGTTGTCAATATTACAAGTGCAAAGCCTGTGTGGCGATTAGTGATTGGCCTGCCCATGTGCTACGTTTTAAGTCTATCTATAGTGGGTTCAGACAGGTTCTTTAAGAGTCGTGGTTTGAATTTTCTTCCACTGTAGGACCAGTGTGAATTTATCCCTTCATCATCTAAACAGTCCATGTCCTACTTATTAATATCTTTCACATGTGGGGGAGAGAAAATGAGTTTATGTCTGACTGAAACTATTAGTATATTGTTTTGAGTAGTATTCATTTCAGTCATAAATTAATCAATCAATTAGTGTACCAACACACATATTTCATTTACTTACCGAAATGTGCTTGTGACTGTTACAGGTCAAAGGTCGCGGCTTGTGCTAAACATTTTGTTGGAGATGGAGGTACAGTAAGAGGGATTGACGAGAACAACACAGTGATTGACGCGAAGGGGCTGTTCGGAATTCACATGCCTGCATATTACAACGCTGTGAACAAGGGTGTTGCAACAATCATGGTGTCTTACTCTGCCTGGAACGGTTTGAGAATGCATGCCAACAAGGAACTTGTCACGGGCTTCCTCAAGAACAAGTTGAAGTTCAGAGTAAGAAATAATGATACTTGTGGATGCATTTGATCTTTCTATGCTTTTGGTCCTAAAGCCCTTCTTTCTGTTTTGCTGCAGGGTTTTGTCATCTCGGATTGGCAGGGAATTGATAGGATCACGACTCCTCCGCATCTTAACTATTCTTACTCTGTTTACGCGGGAATCAGCGCTGGAATTGACATGGTTGGTCTCAAAAGTGACTCTACCTTAAGTATCTTTGGTATGCGCTCCATGGTTACTTAATTGTTGTATGTCTCTTTCATTGCAGATAATGGTGCCGTACAACTACACCGAGTTCATAGATGAAATCAACAGTCAGATTCAGAAAAAGCTTATTCCGATTAGCAGGATCGATGACGCTGTGAAGAGAATCTTAAGGGTGAAATTCACAATGGGACTCTTTGAGGAACCACTGGCTGATCTCAGCTTTGCCAACCAGCTTGGTAGTAAGGTCTGTTATGTTTGACCTATGTTAAGCTACTGTACCAATCATTACAAAATCATCTGTATATAACTGAATAATTCACTTGAACAGGAACACAGAGAACTAGCTCGTGAAGCCGTGAGGAAATCTCTAGTGCTGCTCAAGAATGGTAAGAAAGGGGCTAAACCGCTGCTTCCTTTGCCTAAGAAAACAGGGAAGATTCTTGTCGCCGGAACACATGCTGATAACTTGGGTTATCAATGTGGTGGCTGGACTATCACCTGGCAAGGACTTAAAGGCAGCGACCACACTGTTGGTATGTTTACTCAAAAACTTCTGTTTCACCTTTTTTTGGTTCGATTGCAACCACAGCATTAGCTAGGTCTGCCCACTCATCGTACGAGATAATACCATAGATGTATACATTCTTGACTTTGGTTTAATTACTTACAGGTACAACGATCCTTGCTGCTGTTAAGAGCACAGTGGCTCCAACTACACAAGTCGTCTACAGTGAAAACCCTGATGCGAACTTCGTCAAGTCCGGTAAATTTGACTATGCCATTGTGGTTGTTGGCGAGCCACCTTATGCTGAAATGTTTGGGGACAGCACGAACCTGACCATAAGTGATCCTGGTCCAAGCACAATCGGGAACGTGTGTGGATCCATGAAGTGTGTGGTGGTTGTGGTCTCTGGCCGTCCTGTGGTGATTCAGCCTTATGTTTCGACCATAGATGCCCTTGTGGCGGCTTGGCTTCCGGGAACAGAAGGTCAAGGAGTGGCTGATGCTCTGTTTGGTGATTATGGGTTCACTGGAAAGTTGGCTAGGACGTGGTTTAAGTCAGTGAAGCAGCTACCTATGAATGTTGGCGACCTGCATTACGACCCGTTATACCCATTCGGTTTCGGGTTGACCACAAAAGCATACAAAATGTAGACTCATTTGTAGTTATTCAGCAAGGAAGAGAAAAAATATTGAGGGACACGAGAAAAATAATTTCGATGAACAATTTTGTGGGTTTGTAAAGCTCATATTAAAGTTGAAACTTTGAGATTGTCTGTCTACAAAACTAGTGTGTTATGAGAATCGAACAATCTGGTCCAGCTTTTGTTGTTTGCCCTTATGAATCTTTCCACTTAACGAGATAATCAACACTTGGGTAATGGAAATGAATATGTCTTAAACCCAAGGTAAGAGACAATGCCACATGCAGGGGCGTGTCCAGACATGTGCAGGCGTGCATTTGCAAAGGGACAATGACAAATTTAACAGAAAGAAGAAAAAAAAGACTTGCAAGAAAAATATTGGAAAAATGATTGTCAGCTACTTGAAGTATATGCCAACACATCGATCTTTGATCTCGTTCCAGTTTCCCTTCGAACTTATAATCTCCGTTTATTTCCTCCCGAATTCATACTTCTACGCCTATTTCCCCACCGAACCACAATTACACGGTTTTGGTACAAAACCCGATAGAAACCCATGTTAAACCGGTGTGAAACCAATTTAGAATCCGGGTAAAATATACAACCCGACCCGACTTCTGCTTCTTCTATTTTAAAACGAAAATCCCCAAATTGAAACTAAGAACCCTAAAAATCGAAATTGAATAAGAAATCTCTCTCTATTTCTCTCAAAATCATGAGCAATATCTCTGGATCTTCGAGCTGTTCGACAAATGTTCGCGAAAGAGGAAGAGTTGTTGGTGTACCTAAGAGATGTTGGTGTGGAGAAGCAATTGTGGCCAAAACTTCCAAATCCGACCATAACCCAAATCGACGATACCTTCGGTGTGTGTATGCAGCTGGAAATAAGGTAATGACAATCACGTTTATGGTCTAGCTTATTATTAGATCGGTTCTAAATGATAACCAAATCAATTGTATATGGTCTAGCTTATGAATGACAATCACATTTTCAAATGGGTCGATGATGCTTTGTTGGATGAGGTGGAGACAATGAAAGAGTTCATATCAGAGACAATGAAGGAGAAGAAGATGCAAATGGAGCTGCAAATGGAGCTTGAGAAGAAGATGGTAATGGAGGTTCTCAAGAAGATGGTAATGGAGGTTGAGAAAGAGATATTTGAGAGGATTGAAGATGTTAAAGATGAATTCAAATCAAGGATGAATAGGATGATAATTGTTTTAGTATTTGGTTGTATGATCATGATCGGTCTAGTTAAGCTAATATGATGATAATTGTTAAGGTTCTTTGGTTGTATGATCATGATGACAATGTTAAGCTAATTGTTTGTTATGGTCCAATGTTAAGCTAATATGATGACAATGTTAAGCTAATTGTTTTTTATGAGACAAAATCAAATATCAATAGACATCTCTTCTATTGTTCCAAAGAGACCATACAAATTTGTTCACAAGAGTAGAATTCATTGTTCAAAAGAGACCATACAATTGTTCAAAAGAGTAGAACATCAAGGCCAAATACAAGGCTTAATAATAAGATTCAAAAGACCACACTAAGGCAGAACAACATATGTTCTGAAACAGGTCATAATACAAAAAAAAAAACACTTTGCCTTGTTCTAATCCTCCACATTACATCATCCACCAATTACTTATCTTGAGTAAGACAACCTTGAGAAGATTCCACTTGAGTTCCACCCTACAAATTTAATGAAATATCAGAATCAAATTTAATCAAATATCAGAATCAAATTTAATCAAATATCAAATATAATCAAATATCAAATAACAACCTGTGTTGTATTCTTCTTATTCTTCTTCTTCTGGTGGTACCTACAATTATGATCAGCTGCACCACATATCCCACAATGCATGATTCTCTTCTTTTGTTTTGGTTTCTTCTTGGTAGGTGACTCATGAGCACCTTTCTTCCTCTTCTTGTCTACCTTTTCATCATCCGCCCTTGGTGGTGGATGCACACTTTCACCACCAGTGCAAGGCCAATAGCGTGGACCTCTTTGTGGAACAATTCCCTCCGTGTAATTCTCCTTCCACTTGAAAGTTCGGAACCATTCACACACGTAATCTTCAGCTTCCAATGTCTTCTTGAGTATCAGTCCATAACCATGTTTGCAGGGGATTCCACATATCTGAAACTTCATGCAGGTACAAGTCCTTTCATTCAAATTGACTCTGTGTTGTCATATCCCAGGTAAACTTCATAAGCTCCATTTGTGCTGGGATGTACAAAGCACAGAGAAGCTGCCTTATGCTCGTCAGCCAAGAAGCGTTTCACATATGGAGTGCATATCCCTGACAAATACATAAATACACATTACACTTTACAATTCAATACAAAATAAATGAAAGATAAAAGAAGTGTAATGTTACTAACCTTCGTGCGAATGAGAAAGTGCAGACCGCTTAGCAATCCGAACCATTGCAAGCCTTCGAACAGCCTCCAACATGGCCACAAATGGCTTCTCTCTTGCCTTGTTGATTGTGCTATTGAAGGACTCCACAGAGTTGTTTTCCACATCCTCACAGTAGCTGCCAAGCTTGTGGAACGCCCTACACCAAGTCTTTGGTTTAGTCTTCATAACATCTTCAAAAACTTTACTATCGTATGCATGGATCCTCTCCAATGCCTCTTCATAGTCTTTACTATTGTAGCACCAAGCTAGATCCCAAAGGAGTTTCTTCAGCCGCTTCTTATCCGGATGCCTCTTCTTTAGATTACCATAAATGTGCCTAACACATTTTCGATGCTCAATCTTTGGTAACTCTAACTCAACAGCTTTAATCAAACTCTGAAACAAAGAAAACATGATCAGACACCATAATGTAACCTTTGGTCAAAAATATAAAACATATCAAATCACATTCTAACCTTTTGTCGATCAGACACCATAATGTAACCATCCCCATCACCTAACTCCAAGTCGCCATTGGGTAGATAGCATTGTCAGCATCCTTTCCTAAAGCAACCAGCAACTGCCCCTTTATCTTTTCTTTCAAGAAACAACCATCAACTCCTATTAGTGGTCTACAAGATTGTTTCCATGTTCTCCTAAGAGCATCAAAGCATACATAGAACCGCTTAAACACATCCTGTCCAGCCTCGTTCTTCACCGTCTCTACCTCTACAACATAACCTTTATTTGCTTCCAATATCTCCGCTCCATAGTCTCTGAGTCGCTCAAATTGAGTGTCATATTCAAGCTCTATCAATGCCAATGCCTTTCTCCTAGCAGCTTGACATTGACCTCTAGTAACTGATATCTTCCACTTTTCCATTATAGTTTGCTCCATCTTCAAAGGCATGTAATATTCCGGTTCTTCTCTTATCTTATCTAGAAACAACCTAGCTATCACTGGCACCTTAAACATTTCACACTCTCCATTAGGTACACAAATATGCTTGTTCGTGTACAATGTAATCCTCCACATCGACTCATTGTGCAAACATGCCGCATAAACTTTCCACATACATTTCCCCTTAGCACCAACACACTTAAAACCGATTCTATCTCTATCGTACCTGTATTGCTTCAAGTTACAACCGGATACAAGTGCGTAGTCGAGAACACACTCCTTAAAAGTGATTCCATTGTAGAAGCTTTGCCCTTTGTACATTGAACCATCACCACGAACTATGGGAGTCCCCCTACTCGCACCACCACTACGAACACGTTCCTCATCCTCATCTTCGCTTTCTGGGTACACGTTATGACGAATCGATTCCTCGGCTTCCGTAAAATCTGTCGCCAACTTGTTGATATGAAACTCATCGCGATCCTCAGCTTCTGCGTCGAAATCTACTCCAGGAGGCGGATTAGGAACGGGATTTACCGGGACCATCGCCATCGCAACCACCGAGAGAAAGGGGCAAAATCGATTTGGGGATTTTGTGTTTTTTAGGTTTTTTTAGGTTTAGATAGTTTAATCGGGTTGTAAATGGGTTGTAAACCGGTTTAATATGGTTTAATTTGATTTAATTTGGTTTTTACGGTTCAGCAGTTGGTTAAACAAAACAGTAAACCATTAGAACCAACACGATGGGGAAATTATGCGAGGTTTCATAGTTCGGTGGGGAAATAGGCGTAGAAGTATGAATTCGGGGAGAAATAAACGGAGATTATAAGTTCGAAGGGAAACTGGAACGAGATCAAAGATCGATGGGGATCTGGCAAGATACGATAGTTCCGAGGGAGAAATAGTACGTCGGTCCGAATTTAAATGTCTTGTTAACTACGTAAACTATTATCATCACATAAGGACATCCATAAACAAACATAGGTTATGTGTGCAACACCATAAACATTCGAGGTCTGCTGGAATTCGGCGTTGACCAGAGTTGACCGACGTAGACCAGTATTGACCAGAAAAAAATATTCAAATTTTGTTTTTTTTTTTCTAAAAATAATAATGCTTTTGTTTTTATGTATTTTTGATCAATAAATAAAAAGATAAATGATTTGTATAATTTACAAAAACAACATATAACAACAAAAATATACAAGAAAATTATTTACCAAAATAAAAATAAAAATAAAAATAATATAAAAAAACAAAATTTGTGTTATATAAAGTAATTAATTTTGTTAAGCCTAGGGGTGAACAACTCTCATTCATCCCTCTTAATTAACAAATCAGAATACAATAATATGGCATGTCATATCATATTTTTAAAAAGAGTTCTTTTATTAATAAAATTATGTCAGTTTGGGTTTATAAAAGAATGGTTAGGGTATACATTTTATAGTTAAACGAAATTATATGTCGGTTTGGGTTTACAAAAGAGTGGTTAGGGTTTAGATTTTATTATTAAATAAAATTATATGCCTGTTTGGATTTATAAAAAAGTGTTTAGGGTTTAGATTTTACAATTAAACAAAATTATATGTCGGTTAGAGTTTATAATAAATGGTTAGGGTTTTAGATGTAATAATTAGAAACTGTAATATAATATTAAAATTAACAATTTTAAAATTGATTGATCAACATATTTTGTTTCTTTAGTTAAGATTTGTTTCCTTAATTTAAAGGAGATGAATAAGAGATGTTCACCCGTAAGGGTGAACCCACGAATTGTCTGTTTCTTAATACAGAAAATATACCAAAAATAATATAATAAAATTATACCACCAAAATTTGATGTGTAGTAGATTTTTTTATAAACAATAACAAATTTATACTCTTTCTATTTAAATATCATTTTTAATTTTGTATTTTCAAAAATACATAAAAACAAAAATTATTATTATTAGGAAAGAAAAATATTTTTTTTTGAATATTTTTTTCTGGTCAACAGCGGTCAACGTCGGTCAACACCGGTCAACGCCGGTCAACGCCGGTAAATATTGGTCAATGTCGGTCAATATCGGTCAACGCCGGATTCCGGCTAACTTCGAATGTTTATGGTGTTGTAGACATAACATATGTTTGTTTATGGATGTCCTTATGTGATGACAATAATTCAAGTAGTTAACAAGACATTTATATTGTTTGTATGTGTGGCTATATGTTGGTGTATATTTCAAGTAACTGGCAATCATTTTTCCAAAAATATTCATCTAAAAGAGATGAAACTTTTGAAGTGTAAGTAAGTCCAACTTATTTTAAAATCAACATACTTCAACGAAAAAAACTCAACAAGTAAATAAGAAAAAATGTTAATCGCACTAAGAAAAGAAACAAATAACCTGCAATTATATGTATATGGAAAATATATAAAAAAAAGTTTGTTACTTGCTTTAGCTATTTGAATGAAATTAGTCACAAGATTTTATTTTATGATATTTCTTTGAAAAGGGAGAGAATCTGATTTGCTTTTTTGATGTTTCTAGTCACGGAATGGTATCACACGTCTCTACATAAACTCACACGCATAACAAGTTAACAACCCAAGTACAAGGCATATAGACAAAACCTCAACCTCAGAACGTTCCTGTCTCAGTCGAAACAACAACAAAAGATCTCAACCTCTTAATGTTGCTTGTCTCACTCGAAATATTGTAAATATTCATCGTTGTTGTCGTCATTATATCGCTTGATCGTCTTCTCCTTCTCAACCGGTTATTGTTAGCCATCTGCAGGTGTCGAGAGTGTAACAAAGGGCTAAGATGGGGAGTTTGAGTTACTTGCTACAGACGTTAGGACTTCTGCTACTCTGTTGTGCCGTGGCAGCTAATAAAGTACCACTCACGAACGCCAAGTATAAGAACCCAAAAGAGCCATTGGGAGTCAGGATCAAGAACCTAATGAGCCGCATGACACTTGAAGAGAAAATCGGGCAGATGATTCAGGTGGAACGAGCCAATGCCACAGCCGAAGTCATTGAAAAGTACTTCATCGGTATGACTCTGGACCGTCACAGCGTTATTAAAAACTTGTACGAATACTCAACTGTTTCAGAATCATGTTTGTAGGAAGTGTGTTTAGTGGGGGAGGGAGTGTGCCGAAGCCAAATGCCAGTCCTGAAGCTTGGGTGGACATGGTGAATGAGATCCAAAAGAAAGCGCTTTCGACTCGCTTAGGGATTCCCATAATTTACGGGATCGATGCTGTTCATGGTCACAACAATGTGTACAACGCCACCATTTTCCCGCATAACATAGGCCTCGGAGTCACCAGGCAAGTTCTTATAGAGAATCCCATTCCAAATGAATAGATAGACCCAAAACGTTGTTTCTTTACTGTTGCATTCATCTGTTAGGGATCCTGGCCTTGTGAAGAGAATTGGTGAAGCAACTGCGCTTGAAGTTAGAGCAACAGGAATCCAATATGTCTTTGCTCCATGTATTGCAGTAAGTAAAGTCTGATCTACTACAACAGCAGAAACATAGTTGTTGTAATTAATCACTTTGAGCAGGTGTGTAGGGACCCTAGATGGGGAAGATGCTATGAGAGCTATAGTGAGGATCACAGAATAGTTCAACAGATGACTGAGATCATACCCGGTTTGCAAGGTGACCTTCCTACCAATCAAAAGGGTGTTCCTTTCGTCGCTGGAAAGTAAGTATACTTTAATAATGGATATCTAGAGAAGCAAAGATTGATGGAGTTAAACAGATAACTGGGTAAACTTACAGGACCAAAGTCGCAGCCTGTGCTAAACACTTTGTCGGAGATGGAGGTACATTAAGAGGGATGAACGCAAACGACACAGTTATTAATGCAAATGGATTGCTCGGCATTCACATGCCGGCTTATTATGATGCGGTAAACAAGGGAGTTGCAACAGTTATGGTGTCTTACTCGTCCTTGAACGGGTTGAAAATGCATACCAATAAGAAACTTATCACGGGTTTCCTCAAGAACAAGCTCAAGTTCAGGGTAACTTAGTTTCATCATAAAAAAATCTATCTAAAGCAAAGCAGAAAAAATGAGAAAGATTTTAAATTCTCTTTGCAGGGCATTGTCATCTCGGATTATCTAGGTGTTGATCAGATCACCACACCTCTTGGTGCTAACTATTCACACTCGATTAATGCTGCTATCACTGCTGGACTCGATATGGTCAGTCTCGAAAGTTTTTCTTTAACTTTCAAAGATATTAAAACACTTGATGTGACTAAAACCATCCAATGCAGATCATGGGTTCATCAAACTTGACCGAGTTAATCGACGAACTAACAAGTCAGGTGAAGAGAAAACTCATCCCGATGAGCAGAATCAACGATGCAGTGAAGAGAATCTTGAGAGTCAAATTCACAATGGGGCTCTTTGAAGATCCTATGACTGATCATAGCTTGGCCAACCAGCTTGGTAGCAAGGTATGTAATGTAAGATAATAAAACGCCAATTTTTGAAGCTAGAGAACCCAAACTTAACATTGAACAAACTAACAGAAACACAGAGAACTGGCAAGGGAAGCAGTAAGGAAATCTCTAGTGTTGTTGAAGAATGGTGAAAATGCAGATAAGCCATTGCTTCCTCTGCCAAAGAAGACCAAAAAGATCCTTGTCGCAGGAACACACGCTGATAACTTGGGATACCAATGTGGAGGCTGGACAATCTCATGGCAAGGCCTCAATGGCAACAACCTCACCATTGGTACACATACATACTTGTCCTCACTCCATATTAGGGTTTCTCAAATTCACCAATAGTGACATTACTTCAAGATTCATTTTACCAATTAGAAACTGAATTTTGCAGGAACAACGATCCTCGCGGCGGTGAAGAACACGGTGGATCCGAAGACTACCGTCGTCTACGATCAAAACCCCGACACGAATTTCGTCAAATCCGGCGAATTCGATTACGGAATCGTGGTCGTCGGAGAGAAACCGTACGCGGAAGGATTCGGAGATAGCACGAACTTAACAATATCTGAACCGGGTCCGAGCACAATCGAAAACGTGTGCGCATCGGTGAAATGTGTGGTGGTGGTTGTATCGGGGCGTCCGGTGGTGATGCAGCCTTACATCTCGAACATGGACGCGCTAGTGGCGGCGTGGCTGCCGGGAACGGAAGGTCAAGGAGTGGCTGATGTATTGTTCGGAGATTATGGATTCACCGGGAAATTGGCTCGGACGTGGTTTAAGACAGTTGATCAGTTGCCGATGAACGTTGGTGACCCGCATTACGACCCGTTGTACCCGTTTGGATTCGGGTTAATCACTAACCCAGTATAATAACGCCTTTGGTTCGTAGATCGTTGCGCCAAACACACAAAATATTTAAAATATATATAAGTAAGGTTTTGGTCTCTCCTTGGTTTTCATTTAATATTTTCTAATTTTTTTTATTTTTTTTATTTGCTTTCTAATTGTTTAATTGCTTTAAATAATATTTAAGACCCAATTAACACAATATATTTAATTCATACATTAAAATAAAATTATAACTGAAAATTAAATAAATTATGCATTAATCATATTCCACCACTCAATTTTATTCAAGCACAATAAATAATATTTGTAACTCCAATAATTCTAAATGTAACCTCCATCAATTCTTATCATATAAATAAGCATTGCCTCATTCTCTCATATTGGTATTTTTATTTTCTCATTTTCACATTCTTTCATTCTCTTCCACTTCTCCTATTCTCTTCCATAATATCTCAAATCATTTTTTTTTATGTTTTCAATTTCTTATTTTAGTTGTATGGGTTACAAAAAACAAAATGAAATATCATTGTAAAATTTTAATGCTAAATTTTAATTTTAGAGACTAAATGATATATACATTTTACATTGTTTTATATTTAAAGATTCATCCATTATCTAATTTGGATTATCATCTTATAAGTAATCATTCTTTCCTTCTCTCTCACCAATATCAAATGTTGTTATATCTAATATGTGTTGTAAGAGTTTGATTCTATATTTTAATTTAGAAAGTATTATATATAATTAACATTTTTCAATTTTTATTTTAATTATATAAAAATAAAATATTTCTTTTATATTTCTTGCCTTTCTAATCTATTCATATTTATTTTTAAAATTTTCATAGCTAAATTTAAATTCACATATGTTGGTTTTAACCAAAATCAAGTTTATTTGAGAATCTGTTTTAAAAGGTTTATCTTCATTATCTATTTTAGATTAGCATCTTATAAGTCATTATTTTTCCTACTCTTACAATATTCACTACATAATAAGGTCATGAAGTTGAAAAGATCCATCTCTAATTCTTTATTATGTATTCTGGTTATCTCACATATTCATGTATCATTTTTAATAATTTAGAATGATCAATATAATTATCCATTTATAAAGTCTATTTTATTTTGTAAAGTCTATTTTGTTTTGTGATCCAATAGATAAATATGTAAAGATCAATATAATATTTATATTATTTAAGATTTGAGGTTTTTGAAAACAAAAAGAAATTAATTATAAAAAAAAATTAAATTTCTTCATTTAAGCAAAATGAAAAAATGATTCTAAAAAGAAATCATGTTTAACTGGAAGTGAAATATAAAAAATAATATAATTATTAAAATACCATTTAAGTAAATCCTCTAAAGATGAAACCATTAGTATGAATTCTAGCACTATAAATTAAATTGATGAGTGAAAAAAAAAACAAACAAAAAGATTTAAGTTATTGTTGGGGTTTTAAAAAATCTTTAGATTGAAGTTAATATAATTTTTTTTTTTTAAACTAATTTAGTTTGTCACTTCAAAGGTAGTAATTTCAATTTGGAATATTATGTGTGAGTGTTGAGTTTATATCAACAAAACAATTAAAAAGTATAAGTTTAAATTTTGATTGAGCCACTTGATATTCCTTTTCTTTTAAGTCAAAAATAAATTAAAATATTTATTTATAATTAACCCACTTTTAAAGGCATTTCACTCCATTTAACACTACATTAACTCAAATGTAACTCCTACCCAATAATTTTACATTCATTCCTACAACTAATATATTTATCTTTCAAGAAAAAATGTTTTTAGTAAAATTTTAATATTTTTAATTATTTTAATTGCTCTAAACTTTGAAATGAAGAATATTCTATATACAATAATTTTATACGTAGTTACTAAATTTTTTGATAATTTTATTTGATTCAACTTTACTATACTACAGTCTTATGTTTACAATGTCATTAAGAAAAATCTTTAAATCAATGTTTAACCTCTACAAAACGTGATCATAAACATAGATCTCTCATATTAGGAAAATGTTTAAATTTCTATATTATTATTTATATTAATATAGCTACTAAATTTGTAATAATTTTTTGTAGTATTGGTTAATTTTTTTTTTATAGAAAAGTTTATATATTTTAAATTTTGTATTATAAATAACCATACCAAAAAAATGTTGATAGGAGTGTTATTTTGAAAAATTGCTATAATTTTTTTTGAGATTCATACATTAGAATAATTTTTTTGAGATTATACATTAGTAAAATAATATTTTAGTTTACGAAAATTTAAGAAATATATTCAAAACTATATGCATACAACCACGCATTGTGTGGACTAATTACCTAGTGATTATTAAAAATTAAACTTTTCCTTACACAATATTATTAGCAATATTTGAAAGATTTTAGATATATATATATATATATATATATGATCTCAATCAGAAGCTTCTTCGTCAAGCTCCAAAGCTTTGAAATATTTACCATCTAAAAGATACGTTCCAATGGAGAGTCGAACTGCCCACAAGTCCTTTGGTTTTCTTGACACGATTCTGCAAAAAAAACCATATCAAAAAAAGTTACATGATGCGTTCAGAGTCTGAGTGTTGTCATAAAATTAACTAGGTTGTAAAAACAAATAAGGAATTTGGATGAAGAAGAAGAAGACCTTCCAACATCGCCAGGCTTGACCAAGCCAGAGTTAGCTCTAAGACAAGGCATTGAAGCGGCTGTTTTTATAACTTTGGGGGCTTCAACGATGATGATTGGTGATCCCACTTGGAGCTTTGATTTTGGTCGCGGAGACTCGTTTGCGGTTTCACAGCATCTCACTGTGACTCTTGGAGTGAAAGATCCACTGTACCATACCCCGGATTGCATCTTGGGAAATCTAGTTGAAGAAGCAACGGAGCAAGCCATGGAAGAAGCTCTAAGTGTTAGTTTTTTGGTGGTATGGTATGAGTGGATAAGTAGACTTCTTTTGTCTTGTAGTAATTGCTTGCAAGCCAGTGGTCACCAATCTTCGGTTTTGTCTTGGTTTAATCTTCGGTTTATTTTAATTCCATCGATTGATCACATTACTATCTGGTTTTAAATTAAACCTGAGGAACAGACGCTATAATGAACAAAAACCTGTTTCCAACTTTTTCAGGTCATGTTCTTCTATTCAAAAACATGAAGAATATACATAATATGTTACATAATAAAAGGAAGCCAGACGAATTATATTCACCCGAAATTAATATTGTTCAAGGGGCCGGGAGATTAATTATCTAGACAAACAAAACAAAAAAAAACTTTATAATCTATACCAAAAAATATTTCTACGATCTGGTCCTTTGGTATCTCTGGCTTGTTTGTGAAGACTACACACTCTCTCATTTCTTAGAGTAGGAGAGATATGGATCCTGCGCCATTGTTAGAACATCAGGCCTATCTGCTTGGTTATATGTTAGACACCGTCGGATCAAATCCTGCAATAAATGCAACAGTGAGAACATGGAGATGGAGATACAGTTTCATGACCATTTGGTACCACTTTACTTAAACCAGGTTTGAGACCGGCATGTCTAGTTTACCTTTGCTTCATTTGATATGGCAGGTCTTGTTACTGGGAACTCAACCTTTCTGGCTTTAATGATTGTGTCTTCTCGTAGTATTCGTTCTTGGCTTTGGTCATGTCCAAAGGGTCGCTTCCCAAATAGCATTTGGTAAAACAGAACACCAACCGACCATACATCAACCTGAATGTCAAGACAGTTTAATACCACAAAACTTCTATAACATAATCTGATAAGAACATCATTGACCAAATCACTGACCTTTGATGAGATCATAGGAGTTTGGCTAAGCTCAAAACATTCTGGGGGGAGGTACCTGAATTACATAACCTTGTTAAAAGAGACTTAAAAAAAAAAAAGAGACCATATCAAGGAGACGAAAACTAGATTGCTCACCAGTATGTTCCAGCTCCCTGTGATGTAAGCTCCATACCTTGAGAACCAACATTGTCCTCAACTATCTTGCTTAAACCAAAATCAGTCACTTTTGCTACTCCAAACTCATCAAAAAGAACATTCCCGGGCTTCAGATCATAGTGGATTATCTTCTGTGACTTTTTGTTCAGATATACAAGGCCATGAACTATTTGCACAATGATAATCCTCGCCTCTTTCTCAGGAAGATTAGGTGTTGCCTTTAAAACAGCATCAAGGTCTTTCCCTGCAAGAAATTCAAAACATAAGAGTGGGAACTACACTCCAGGATAAGATTCTACGAAGATATCAGAGAATTCTGATTTACCACTACAATATTCCAGAACGGTGCAGAATGTATGCATGTCAATATGAAATTTATCCCACAGACGAACAATGTGGTGATGCACAAGACTTTTATGGATTTCACATTCCCTGTTGGCATGGCGGATGTAACTTTGCTTCTTTTCCTCACTCCACTGGGCGTTTAAACCATGAAGCTTGCATGCAACATATCTATGATCCACCAAATCATATGCCTGCTTAAAATCCAAATATCAAATTTTTTGCAAAATATTTCTCACATGTAAGAAAATATAGTATATATCAATGTTCTGACCTTATAGACTTCACTAAATCCGCCTTTACCAAGAAGATTTAGAAGAGCATATCGGCTATTCAAAACTGGGAAATTGTTGAAACGAGAATTATCTTCATCTCGTATGCGCTTCATCTCCCTCATAAGCACCCCCTTCTCCAATGTGTACCTTTCTCTCTCACGCAAAACAACTTCCTCTTCCTGAAAAGGTAAAATCAATAGATATATGATACATAACCAGAACCCAATCAACATAGAGGAAACAAGAAGCAGAGGTATACATAAGGAGAAACATACCCGCTTAATACTAGCAAGACGAGACTTGTAAACCTCGTCAGGGATGACATCTTCCTCCTGGGCTCCTGATTCTGTGTCAATTCCGTCACTCTTATCTACAACCAAATAGAAAAACCAAGGGTGCTAAACATCATAACAATTTGCAGAAGGAAAATATCACAACATACATTACATGAGACTGCGACTTCACTGACAAACTAAGAAGGGTTGAGGTAACATACCACCATTTTGTCGTTTCTTAAGGAGCTTTCTTTGTCTCTCAATAGCCTCCTTAGTTTCCAACAATTGTTTCTTCTCGTTGCAAATTTATAGAAAAATCAAAACAGTTACTTATTGATATTAGTTGAATGAATATCCGTTGATACACAGCTTAACTTACAAGTTGAGCATTCAGATCTTTCAACATTTGGCCGTCCTCCCATGTCTCAGCTATGATCGTTCCAGTCCTGAAAACACCAGAATAGCCACACAGCTAATGGATTGAATTTTGATCACAAATCAAGAAACTAACTTTGTAACCTAACAGATGAGAGAGCTGCGGGTTGAAGAGAAACATCAAAAATAATTTCTTTCTAAAACTCTGTTCGAGTTGGTTTAATGATTTTACTAGAAAGCAAATCTATTTTTGCTATACATGTTTTATTATATCTCCCCGTAAAGTATATTCTCAATACTTGTGATAGATGAGCACATAGATGAAGGATATATTGGATAGATACTAAGACCAAAAGAACATATATGGAATAATATGGCAGACCTGAGAACACCAACACTGCCCAATCGCAAAGAATCATGTCTGACTTTCGATCTTGCTTCTTGTCGCTCAGTTTTGGAAACAGATATGAGAAGGTCAGAGATTACTTTCGTTGTCTACATCACGAAAAATAAAGGTTCAAAGCTTGCAGTTAGCAAGTGCACTGTTAGCTTACACCTGATAATTCCGCATGATTTGCATAAGATTGTGAAAATTATTCGTATGCACAAGATATTACACCAAATAATAACAGAGAAAAGCAGCCATAGAATATTGATAATTGCTTCACTACACTAATGAGAATATTGCTAGAGGGTGTGCAAAAGTTTCTGCCAATTTAAGTACCAAGTTAATATGAAGATACCGAGTTCGTATTCAAAAACTCGTTCACAATGAGTGATTAAAAGGCCAAAAAAATGTTGATCCTTATTCCTTACAATTAGGTTCCACATTCAATGCACATAGACCTTATCGGCAATAGATTGCATGTTATTTTTACCTAAATAAATGCTTTATGAAAAGAGCTCACTGGAAATAGAGTATATATGTGATAGACTATGCAAGATCCAAGCTTTCACACATATTTCAGTTTTCTAGCAACAGCAACATCATTAAATTTAGTGAGCATTCTAAGCAAATCAGGAGACTGTCAATGATTTACCTTTCTCAGGATAGAACTACCATGCTTCTAACGAGGAAACTGTATATTACTCTAAGATTCATTGATAACAATAAAAGTAACCATGCCATAGTGGTGGAAATTTTAACAAAAGATCATAAAAGTTCTCAATAATTTATATTAGGAAGAGGAAATGAAAGTTTGCCTACCTTTTGTTTCCCTTGTTGTTCCTGATCGTTTAGATCTTTTACCTCCTGCATAGATCATTATTAGGATTATTAGCAGGGGAATGTGAACAGGCAAAAATGGTAATAGCATAAGCAGGATTTGTCTAAATCTGAAAGGCATTCACACAATACATTTTCGAGCTTCCGGACAAGGTGCTGATACTCAGAAGAATCTTGTCGAGATTTACACAATTCCTCCTCCAGCACAGCGATTTTTGCACGCAAAGATGTCACGCCTTCCTATTTATAAACAAGCAACAAAGAGTGAATGAAGAAAGATATAACTATGCGGTTTCATTGTAGCAGAATAACAGTCCGTTCACTTATTATACCCAACTTATAAGATGCAGATAAGTCCCCCAACACGAGACGATTACGAAGTAAAGGACATTAGAGGAGAAACTTACATCTTGTGAAGAGCATTCACCATTCCTGTGCTGTCCATCAGGCCTAAAATCCTGAAGAATAAATATTCATCGATAAACTATGTCAGGTTGCCGATATCATTGCCAATCCAGATAAAGATTCTCTTTAATAAATAAGTGAGAAAAGTAATTCTTTCTTGTCCTGCTTAGTTTTTCACATAAGATAACTTGAAAGGTTTTACTTCAGTTAAGAACATCAAACTCATGCCAACATTTTGTCAACGAAATTAAGTCCAATATATGTAAATCCAAGATGAATGAACGCAAGACTGGTTGCATGTAAGATCAGATGAAGGAAATAGTATATAACCTTTTGATCAGAGAGATCCAGTTGATTTGCAGATGATACTGGTGCAACCAAAAACTGAGATTTTGTGACATCATTATTAGCTTTAGAACCACGCCCTCTGCCTGTTGATGTACCCCGACCTCGACCTTGTTTCTTCTTACTTACATCAAGGCCTGTCTTGGAGTCAGCATCGTTTTTCCTTCCATCATATGCTGCCTCTTGGAGCTTCAATTCGACAATAATAGTTCAAAAGAAAATACGAGGAAACAAAACTTAACAAGCTGTAACAACACCAGATAGAAACCTTATACAATTTCACACCAGAATTATACCAAGAATATCATCAACCAGGTAAAAAACCTTATACAAACAACTTCTTTACAAACAAAAGAAAAAGCACTACCTCAGTATGATCAACAGCAGCGAAGTTGTTAGATTCTTGAACTTTCTGTCGCTTTTTGGTATTAGCTCGGATTAAGAAATCTCCAGTATTCTGAGGCAGCAACAACGAGAATGAGATCTAGCTAAAAAGGAATTGTATCTCTTGTTCAAGAAAGAAATATAGATGCATCTGCAATGCCAAGATTTCTAGCCAACATTGCAATAACACTTTGATCAAAAGGCACAAACTAATCAATACACACAAGGGAGCTATCTATAGAGGATACGAACATCATCAACAACAACAAGCAAGTGGGATAAATAATTCAATTCAAGAACGATAAAAAAAAAAAGAAATCGAAATATTTGTTATTGAGGTTACCTCGTCGTCGTCTGAATCACTGATAGAGGTTTCGGACAATCCAGGCGGTGTGGAAGTCACGACTTTGACAGCGGCAGAAGCAGATGACCAGACAGAGACCTGCTGCTGCTGCTGTGGTTGCTTCGCCAAAGAAGGGGTCTTACCAGTCAAGCGAGCCTCAAGCTTGGCGATTTTGTCGGGTAAAGAGTGATCCGACTGATTAGAAGAATTCGAGGAGAAATGTATCACCATGTCATCCGACATTGCCAAACACTTGCGGACACTACTTCAACGCACAGCTCACTCGCCTAATCTACCCAGATCAGCCAGAGCTCGGGGAGGGGGAAATTAGGGTTTCTTTAATGGAGAATTAGGGAATTGAAAGCTAGAATCTGAGAAACCCATCAACAAATTTACATGCTTTTGTTCTGCAAAATCCACGTGGAGGAGAGGCTTGAGAATAGAGGTCTTGGAAAGTTTTTTTTTTTTGGGTGCATCAATTTGGTAAGTTTACATTTTTTTTTTTTTTACTTTCTTTCCATATGTCATGGATAATGGTTGACCTGACCAGCAGTGTTTTTGATTTCCGTATATGTATTCGGGATTATCCGATAAAATTGAACCGATACACAAAAGCAAAAGAGTTGGAAAAATAAAATATACCATTACTTTTAACCATTATGTTATTGTTTTGTATTTCATACCATTTACATGATGGAAATTATCTATTAAATGTATTTTTTTTTTCTTTAATTAGAAAAACATGTTCGTCACTTTAAACAATACTAATATACTAGATATTACACGCATAAATTTAGATTTAAAATATAAACGAAAAAACTATAATATCTAATTTTGGTATAGTAAAATATTAAAGTTTATTGCATTAAATTTTCATTGAATATGTTTGTATTCTTAATAAACTAAATATTTCTCAAATTTTTTTTTTGTAAATACACATCAATAATTTGTATTTAAATCTCTCTTTTTGGTCTCTTTCTTTAATATTTAGGTGATATTCAAACTAGCTGTGCATAACATAGATTAGCTTACTATATTAAATAATAAAATTCGGTAATTTATAATAAATAAGATATGTTAGAATCTAGATTATTATCTTTGACACTATATATATGTTGATTTCTTTCTTTGTTAGTTTCATATATATTCAACAACATATTTTTCTATATATGTTAGTTTCACGGTTTTAAGAAAAAATCTTAATCTTGTAAAATCTAAATTTTTTGATTATAATTAGACCATTTTAATAAAATTTTAAAGTAAATTTATATGCTACATGTAAATTAAAATTAAAATTTTATTATTTAATAAATTATAATCAATAATCTTTATCACCAACTCTATCACGACTCTATGGAATATTTACATGATCGATATTGGCGACCCTTGTAAGGGGTTGGTGTCACATATTAGATGTGCCAACTATTTCGAATGGGACTTGCAACAAACTTCAGTATTTCTCTGAATTTTTCCTCTATGGTAAATTCTACTTCTGGACCTTTTGTGAACCAGTATAGCTTTTTCATATGTGATAAGCAACATCAAATTCATTTTTAGAAGCCTACGAAATTTATGTGGAAGTGAACTAAGTGACTTAGACCTTCTGGAGTATATCATCATCACATGACACTCTCTTACTTCCACTTCTCTCTCATCAGAAACAAATTCATCTTCATATTCATTTTTTTCGTCGTAATCCTCACAAGACTTGCTCTTATAAAGCACATATCAACATATTTTCCAAAAAATTATAATATATAAAAAATATTGTTATATTTATTATAAAAAGTTATCTTATTTGTTGAAAAAAAGTTATTTTATTTGAGACAGTATTTACTTTTAACATTGCTATTGTTTGGTAAATTTGCATATATCTTTTTGTATAAGAATCATTTTAGAATATTATAGTATTTTAATAAGTTTGATGTATATTACAGTTTTATATTATTTATTTGTTGTATTTGCATCATTATTTTGTGAAATATTTTAAAGTAATAACTATAATATTGTAACTGTGGGAAAATAAAATTTATTAATTTATCAACCACATAAATTTAGTTTTACAAACCTGCCGATGTGGAACATTAAAACACACATTTGCTTCTTCGTAGATTAAATAATATATCTTTGTTTTTAAAAATTCAAATCACAACATATTCACCAAAAATTATTTTTCATATGTATTATATGATAATTCAAAACAATTTGTAAATGAAATAAAAGAAAAATAGATATCTAATTATATAAATCTTAGTTTTCAAAATTAGTAATTAATATAATCGCGACACGTGTCAAGTATATCAATAATATTTTAATATTTTAATATGTGTGAAAAGAAAATTTATTTAATAATTATAAGAAAATTAAAAATCCTAAAATAAAAGGATTACAATTAATATTTTTGAAAGTATATAAAACCAAAAGTAATATATTAAGTAAATAATTCTAATAGGAAAGTTATCTATTATATCACTAATTTCAATAGGAAAATATGTGTGATTAATAAGGAAAATATGTGCAATTAATAAGGAAAATATTTGAAATTTAATTACAATTATTATTTATTATAATCATATAGTAAAAAAAAATTTATACAGAAAAATGATTAAAGTATTAAAAGGTTTAATGTGTTAAAATTAGTGATTAACATAATATAAGAAAAATAAAAAATTAATGTAATTTTCTTGAGTTTTTCAATCGGTGAATGATTTGATAGCTTATTTAATATTATGTTGTTATATAAACTTTGGTTTTCAAAGTTACTAACTAATGTGATCGCGATACGTGTCAATTTTAACAATTAAAAATTTTGTCACGTGTTATTCAAAAGCTTTGTTTTAACTTATTTGTAAATTATAAGAAATTAAATATTTAAACAATTTAATAAATATAAAAGATAGTTCATATATGTATATAAAAATACTAATTCTAATTTAAAAGTACTAATTCTATAAGAAAAAGAATTAATAAAATTATACAATTAATTACTATAATACCATAATTAAATAAATTATACTGTCAATTATTAATCCTAAAAGAAAAAAGATTATAGATATTCACCTTTACATAAACAAATAATTTTCTCATGATAATGTCTATGAAATTTTTATTAATTTATGATTATGTTATTATAGATTTATTTAAAATTCCTTGGACAAGTAGTAAAATTATTACATATGAGATTACAAAATATGAGATAAATATATTTAAGATGTTGTTACTTCTTAAAATATGAGATAAAATTAGTTTTCAGCTTTTTTTTGAGAGTTATGTTTTATTAATTTTTAGTTTAAAAAAATTAAGTAAGATATAATGCACATTTTTCTTTGATATGAAAATTATAAATGTTATTCATTGGGATTGAGTTCATAGAATTAAAATCTAATTTTATTATCATGTAAAATATAAAAAAATTGTATTGCAAGATGGAGTGTGTGAACTCTAAATCCGGTTGAAAAAAAAATCAAATGAAATAAAATTAATATCTTAAATACAACTTTAAATTTTAAATATTTTTTTTATATCAGGGTTAATACGCGGAACTAATCTAGTGAGAATCATAATTTAAAATCTTAACAAAATCTTTCAAATATAGTTATTAAAAATAATTATATTGTATACTTAGATATAAAATTTTACTTTTAAAAATTCTGGTTAGTTTACAATATTTTTAAAATTTTATTCGTCATTTTTGTCTATAATTAATTAGAGAGAGAAAGATTTTTTTTTTTAAATGAATAATTGTTTAAAATTTTTTATTAGTGTAATATTAAAATTATGTTTTTAGGCTTACTCAAAACTTAAACATTTACCGACCAATGGCATGACAATGTAATTTTTTTACAACTTATTAAGATTAATTTTATATTTGTATCCATTAATACAGTAGAATTACAAATTACAACATTGTTTTCTCTAAATACAACCTTCCCAGAAATATTTCCCTTTCTTTTTCCTCTTAATAGCCAAAGCAGCAACACTGTCAAATGCAATGCAACCGTGAGAACATGGAGATACGGTTTCATGACCATTTTTTGGCTTCAATGATCGTGTCTTCTCGTCGTATCCGTTCTTGGCTTTGGTCATGTCCAAAGGGTCTCTTTCCAAATAGCATATGGTAAAACAGAACACCAACCGACCATTCATCACCCTGAATGTCAAAACAGTTTAATACCACAAAACTTTTATAACATAATCTGATAAGGACATCATTGACCAAATCACTGACCTTTGATGAGATCAAGGAGTTTTGCAAAGCTCAAAACATTCTAGGGGGGAGGTACCTGAATTACCGAACCTTGTTAGAAGAGACTAAAAACATAAGAGATCATATCAAGGAGACGAAAAATAGATTGCTTACCAGTATGTTCCAGCTCCCCGTGATGTAAGCTTTATACCTTGAGAACCAACATTGTCCTCCACTATCTTGCTTAGACCAAAATCAGTCACTTTTGCTACTCCAAACTCATCAAAGAGAACATTCCCGGGCTTCAGATCATAGTGGATTATCTTCTGTGATTTTTTGTTCAATTATACAAGGCCATGAACTATTTGCACAATGATAATCCTTGCCTCTTTTCCTCACTCCACTGAGCATTTAAACCATGAAGCTTGCATGCAACATATCTATGATCCACCAAATCATATGCCTGCTTAAAATTTTTTGCAAAATATTTCTCACATGTAAGAGAATGTAGTATATATCAATGTTCTGACCTTATAGACTTCACTAAATCCGCCTTTACCAAGAAGATTTAGAAGAGCATATCGACTATTCAAAACTGGGAAATTGTTGAAACGAGAATTATCTTCATCTCGTATGCGCTTCATCTCCCTCATAAGCAGCCCCTTCTCCAATGTGTACCTTTCTCTCTCACGCAAAACAACTTCCCCTTCCTGAAAGGTAAAATCAATAGACATATGATACATAACCCAAACATAGAGGAAACAAGAAGCTGAGGTATACATAAGGAGAAACATACCCGCTTAATACTAGCAAGACGAGACTTGTAAACTTCGTCAGGGATGACTTCTTCCTCCTGTGCTGGCAGAAACTCTTTCTCATTAGGAAGTTTTGCCGTTGAAGTTTTCTCTTTAAATACAAGCTCTGTGAGCGGGGGGAGGGTTATGCTTATAGTTGAATGTTGAATCTTGTGTTTGAGTCTCGTATGTGAGATTGTGAGTGAAGAGCTAGTGATGTGCTAGTCTCTCTGTTCTTATCAGTTTGTAGTCGGTGAGTTGTGCAATTGGAGTTAGCGGTATCTCAAAACTTATCAACATCATAACAATTTGCAGAAGGGAAAATATAAGAACATACATTACATGAGACTGCGACTTCACTGACAAACTAAGAAGGGTTGGGGTAACATACCACCATTTTGTCGTTTCTTAAGGAGCTTTCTTTGTCTCTTTCCAGCAATTGTCTCTTCTCGTTGCAAATTTATAGGAAAATCAAAGTAAGCTGTGTAAGGAACATTCTCCATCACTAGTTTATCTATGTACCAAGGGTCAATTACCAAGAGAGAAATGAAAAAGAAAAATACTGAAAGGAAGAAGAAGAATGACTCTCTGATACTTGTAGAAATACATATAACCCGATTCTATAGATATAATATATAGATGTTACAAAGTAGACATTATATGTAAACATAAACCAAAGAGAAACTCTAAACAAACCATAACTGCTTCTATCAGACTCCCATTCTTCTCCTAATTAAGGAAACATATGATGTGATAAACTATTCAAGTGACCAATCTACTTAACAATCTAAATAACTTAGTTAATTATCTAGTGCAGACGGCGAGTCAAGCTCCATTGAGTCTCCTGCAGCTTCTTCATCTCTCAAGTTAATCATAGCCAGCTAGCTGATTAGCCGCTTCATGATCCTCAGAGGCACCTAGAGGTGAAGAGATTTGAGTTGGAAGTTCTGTGGACTGACCCTTGAAACTGGAGCATCCCGTATCCTCCTCGTTAGCAATCTTACGGTGATTTGGTATAACATCGGAACTCATAGCATGACCGACGAGACGGAAGCCTCCGGTAGGCTTATCAAAGCTTCTTCTAACAATAGCAATGCGATCAAGAGGCTCACCAAGGGTAGCCTTGTACAAGTCCCTGTACCTTATGTAGAAAAGAGCATTATTGGCATAGAGTCCTTCCTCATCATTGGCAGCATCAATGGCCACGTCTACAATCTCCAAGTCGGAGAGACCAGCACCCTTAGCTTTGCAATGCCTATCAGTTTTGGCAACAGCAAGTTCCAAATAGAGACGAATCCAGGAATTCTCTTGCAGCTCAGATTCCTTCACCTGAATGAGACCAAAAAAAAACATACTATATCACTATACTAGTACTACTAATACTACTTAATTTGTTGATCATACTCAAAATAGTATGTGTCTTAATCATCCTGATCTTACTAGGTAATATGTTTCAAAAGGATTCTCTGACGGGCACTTAGGTAAGCTCATATCTGGCCTCCTCAAAAACTCTTTGCCATCTCTTGGTCCCCCTAGACCTAGACAACAGATTAAGAAAAAAATCAGAAATTCTTATGATTTCATTGGATGATCAAGACAGTTAATAATAAATTAATAATGATGCAAAAAAAAAACACCTCGAATATCTGGCCTCCTCAAAAATCCTCTGCCATCTCTTGGTTCCCCTATATATATATATATATATATTTTTTTTTTTTAAATTAGAATTTGTATGATTTCATTGGATGAAGACAACGAATAGGCAAAGAGAAAACCACCTTTAATTCTTGCAATATTGCAAGACAGCATAAATCTGCCAAAACTGATTTCTGATACTATATTCTGGAAAGTTTGAAGGGAACCAGTGGCGGGATCAGTTGCATCCAAAGTAATGTAGTATGAAGCAGCAGCAGAACTAGAGGTCTTAACGTATTTCTGTACGCCAATCAGCTCAAACTGTGTACCCTGCGAAGAAGAAGAAACTAAGATATTGAATGTAGTAATAGGCATAGCTAGAGCTTTACAGTTAGAGATGCATATATGATTTTGTTAAACAAACCTTGACGAAATTGTAACGATGGAGGCTCATCTTCGCATAGAGGAAGACCACGGGAGGACAAGGAGACTGTTCATCACAGAATGTTAACATATATCCGTACCTATCACTCTTGAGATCGAAAATCTCCTAAGAAGAAGATGGAGATGAAGCAGAATCAGATGGATGATTTGATGATTCTCTGATATCTTTTAAGTACAGTAAAAAGGGAAGGAAAAAAATGAAAGAATTACTTACAGAGTTACTCAAACGATCCACTGATACGCATTGGCGCCGGGCCAGCACCAGTATCGTATCCTCCCCGGATTTAGGTTTCATGCAGTTTGTCGATTTCAGGCGACGATGACGATGCTTTTTATTAGATCCCGGACGTATAGAAATCGAAACCCTACTACGGTGAACCCCTAATCCAAAAAAGAATTTTTGTGTACTATAATAAAAGTATAATTAACAAAATAATGTAAGTTATTATTAGATTTTTATTTTATTTTACAAAATTAATGTTAGAAAAAATTATCCAACTACATGATGATATTAAAACAAATATTAAAATGTAAATATTAGATAAGATAGGCTGAAAAGTATTATTATTTTAATACTACATATACTATATAAATAATTCATTTCTTTATTAGACTATGTACAATGGGGGTGTTGAATTATAAATTCAACTGTTGAATTCATACAATGGGGGTGTTGAAAAATGAAAAAAATCTATGTGGATTTTACCATGTTGAATTCTTTCAACATGTTGAATAAACAAAAATAGGGACCACTAAGGACACATGATGCATTTTTATTGGTTATTAAAAAATTTTAATTTCATCCTAAATATTTGACATCATTTATTTTATAGTAATCAAATTTTTATTTTATTTTGCTTTACATCAAAATTTATTATTTTTCATACTCTATAAATAGAGATTGTTTCATTTTATTTGAACATATAAAAATAAAATAATAAAATAAATAAAGTAAGGTGTTAAACTTTATTAAACAAAACCATTGTAGATGATAAAAACTGAATGAATGTTGAATTATTAGGTGGAGGAAATAGATGATGATGTGGAGTGTTAAAAAGAAAAAAATAGAGTGTTGAAAAAAAAACCAATGTAATAGTCTTAGTTTTACTTATATCTTATTATATAAAGTAGAGTTTTGAAAGTTAGCCATTAACAAGATTTTGACATGTGTCCAGTTATCAATCTCTGATTTTAACATGTGTAACTTGATTACAACAAAAAACAAAAATTTTGTTTAAAAAAATATTAATAATATAAAAAGATAATTATTAAAAATTACAGAATATAAAAAAAAGTTTTTAAAAATAATTATAAGAAGATTATATATATATATATATATATTTCATAAAATTCGAAATTATATATTATATAATTATTTTTAATTTTAAGTTATTTAAAAATACTGCTTTCAAGATTGTTTAATTGGGATTTTTTTTTAAATGGAAAGGTAATTTTTTCTTATTTTTTAAAACCAAAACTTTCTCCTACTTTCTCATTTTTCAGTTGGAAATAGGTAATATTAATATGTTAACCCAAAAAATAATATATGCGTCTACTTTTCTTAATATTGTATTTTTAATTTTTTTTAGTATTTTTAGATTATTTTATTTAATTTATATTTTCATCTTTGAATTATTTAGGATTCGTATATTACTGTGCTTATAATTTTCTATTGTTTATTTAATTATGTCAAATTAATTTTCTTCTAATTTCTCAACCTTGATTGGTTGGTCATAAACTCTTCGTTATTTTGCAAACATAATTGTACCATTATTCATTCAATCCTAAAGGGAGATAACGAGTAGAAGTTCATCAACCTAATAGATGGATAAAATAGGCTTAAACATAAGTTTACAACAAATATAGATAGATAAATTGGAAAATAAATCGTTGTTGATAGATCCATAGGAGCTCAAAGACTGTGACACCCTGGTTTGTGGAAATGTTTAAAAGAATTGATTTTGGCTATATATGTCACCAAAATGCATTTATTTATCGGTTAAGGATCCTGAGAGAATTTCATGATGGGTGACCTTCCTCGAAGTGATTGTCGGAATTGTGCGAGTGAGAACAAAACACAGGAAAATATCATTTGTTGATTTGTACGATCAGTAAACAAGTTTTTAAAGCATCTCAAACGTAACAAACAGACCATTGAATATGGGTGGATCCACAACGGGAATAGATGTAGGGCCCACTTAGGAAGGCGAGCCCATGGACTGAGAGTAGACATGGGCTCACTAAGTAAGGTGGCAGTTGAGGCGCTACAGAGACAGAGGCTACATCATGGTGTGTTAAACACACTTCCACAAATACATTGAGAAATTTAACATTAGTTACTATCACAAAAATTTGGTGACGTTAGAAAAAGTTTTTTATTTTATTGGTTGTCGGAGCAAGCCATTTTGAGATAGCAAAAAGACGATAACATGTTCTCTCCACTCAGGATGAGGGCAAAACTGAGGTTCTCTCTATGGTGTACGAGGTTGGACACAAGGTTATCTTCCAAAGGGAGGAAGGTGGAGGAGGTTTAACGCAAGGTTATCTCCCCAACTGAGGAAGGCATAGCCAAGGTTCTCTCTATGGTAGAGGAAGTTGGACACAAGATTCTCTCCATAAAAGATGAGGGCGGAATTGAGGTTTTCTCCATGGTGTTCATACACTATTGTGATTTTACATCATTGATTAGTATATTATGTAATATATTTGTAACGTAGGGTATATTTAGGTGTAAAAAAATTTACTTTTATTGGTAACATACATAAAAAGTTGTAAATAAATATAAATCAATATATTATAACAAAAGTAAAATTTATAAATAACGTACAACAAATTTGAATATAATTTTTAAAATTTTAAACCCGCACATCGGGCGGGTCTTCAACTAGTTTGATAATAATTTTCATATAATTTACTCTTCACCAGTTTTAACTTTTAAGAAAGAAATCTTAATTTCATAAAAGATTCTTTTAATTTAATCGTATAAAAACATTTTACAAAGTAATAATAAACTTTCTGATGCTAAAAAAATAATTTATAGAGTAAAAAATTAATCTTTCATTTTTCTGGCAAAATAAAATATTAAATTTTCTGAAGAAAATGAAGGGAAAACGTCCTATTTCCCCCTCGGAACTATCATATCGTATTAAATCCACACCGAAGTTTGACCTTGTTCTATAGCTCCTTCGAGCTTAAGTCGTCCACCTATTTCTACCCGAATTCGTAATTCTATTGCTATTTCTCCAATTTTTTTGGTTTAAACGGTTTACTAACAAACCGACACAAATCTGGTATGTAACCAATTTTTCAAACCAGACAACATTAAAAATTTGACCCGACCCGTAAACAATATGTCTAACATATTTTTCTTCACCCGGTTTTTGAAACTAAAAAAAAATTACTATTTTGTGAATTTTGATTTCAAAATTACAAAAGTACATTGGAAAATCATTGCAATTAACCAAAAATCATTTCAATTGAGATTTGATAATCTGTCGATAAGGATGAACCAATCTAGTGTCGTCGATGTTACCCACGTCTTTCGTTTTCAGATTTTTTTTTTCTGGGCAAATTTTAAGATTTTTGTTCATCGGTCAATTTTCATAGCAATTTGAATCATCTCTTTGATTCCTTGATTCCATTCTACGCCGTGAATCACTTCCATGACCATTCCTTATCCATCCATTACACACCTAAAGAAATCAAGACTCATGATTTTGACCTAATTCCATAAAACAATCGAAACTACATTAAAAAAAAACCCAGACCTGGTCATCATTATTATCATCGTCATTGTCGTGAAGACAAGAAGAGTGAAGACCACACAAAGACTCTTTGATCTTCTCCGCTTCACCACCACTAGAAGACGACAGAGGAGATTAAGCCACATCGATATCATCATCTCCTCTCACCACAGACGAGCCACAACATGATTTGCTCCGCCCAGATCCCATCTTCTTCTCAAAACAGCAAACTTTATGCTAAAATCACATCATTGCCAATTTGCCACAAGACCCAAAAGTTTTTCCCCAGTCTTCTTCTATCTAATAACCCACATAATCGAAATCCTCAATTCAAAATCCAAAGGATTAGTCTACCTTGGCTGACGAGAGATTAATGAGTTTTATGCAAAGGTTTCTCAATTGTTTTTAAGCTTTATTTTTTTGTGGTTAAATTTTCAGCTTTCTTCATCCGGTTTGATGGGTTTAATTTTAAAATCGGGTTGAAATAAGATTTAATCCGGTTAATAGGATTTATTAGTTAGTTAAGCAAATATTAAACCAATTATAAACCGTATAAACCAAATTTATGGAGAATTAGATGAGAAGTTTTAATCCGAAGAGAAAATAGCAATAGAACTATGGATTCGGGTAGAAATAGGTGGACGACTTAAGTTCAAAGGAGCTATAGAACGAGGTCAAAGTTCGGTGTGGATCTAATACGATATGATAGTTCCGAGGGAGAAATAGGACGTTTTCCCGAAAATGAAAAATAAAGTCTTTGAGATTTATCTAAAAAAAAAAAAAAAAAGAAGAAGAATAATAAGTTACACTATTTTTTGGACGACGAGGAGCAAAAGGGTTAACAACTTATCTCAGATTAAAACAAGACCTGCGCCGCTTACTCTCTCTCTCTCTCTCACAGATTCATCGCCATCGCAAAGCAACCTCGTTTACTCTTTGTACGCCTATCTCGCTTCGACATCCCTTTGTGAGTTTCCTTTTCCAATTCGTCTGTCGATCTCAAAGTTCAATCTGTCTTTTGGAGTTTATTGAGTTTAGAGATTGGTTAACCTAGCCGCATTCCTTTTTATCTCTTGTGAACCCTTGACCTGTGGGTATAATAATCATCTATTGATTTCATATTGGGATTCGAAAATTTTATTCCTGAATCTAGTTATTGTTTTCGTTGCGTTTGAGATTATCGATTTTTGATGTCGAAACCCTAATTTTTGGGGGTTGTGTGTGTACAACTATCGTTGTTACATATAATGTTGAATCTGATTTTATTTTGTTTGGTTTCTGAGTGCTTATTATATCGTTTTTTTGTTTTTGTCTCAGTTGCAATCATGGCTGACGAAAACAATGAGATGAAGGAAGAGCAAGAGGTAAATTAGTGTTCTTAGGTGTTGATTTTACCGGTATAGATTATTGATGTTTTGTTTGTTAAAAAAGTCATTATTGAATTTGGTGTTTGTGTTTTGGGTTCATCGTTTTACAGCAACTAGCACCTTTTGATCCAACCAAGAAGAAGAAGAAGAAGAAAGTTGTGATTCAGGATCCTGTTATGGACGTAGGAGAGTCCTCACAGCCTGAGAAATCTGATTCATTGCCTGGTATGATGATTTGTGAAACAGTTTGTTTTGTTTTTTTTTCAATGGTGTTTGTGTTACTTTTTTTTTTTTTTTTTTTTTTCTGTAGCTAATGATGGTGGTCTTGAGAGTTCATTTACTGGAATGAAGAAGAAGAAGAAGAAGCCAGTGAGTGTTTTAACGTTTTCTGCCTTTTAAGGTTTTTTTTTTAATTCTTTTAACTTGTGTTTTGGATGATAATGTGCCTCATATTGTTGTTTTTGTTTTGTGTTTAGCTTGATGAATCAAGCTTGTTGAATGATGAAATTGTTGATGCTGGAGAAGATTTGGATGGTATGGTTTTTTTTCTTTCATTTTTGCTTATTAATCGTTTACTAGGGCTTGAATGTTTTTCATGTTAAAATCTTATTGAGAATATATTGCAGATCTTGCTAATGATGAGGAAGAAGGGGCAGAAGGAATAGCTCTTCAGCAGCAACGTTACCCCTGGGAGGGAAGTGATAGAGACTACATATATGACGAGGTGAGTATATCTTAGATGGTTTTTTGTATCAACCCGCTTTGTTTTGCAATGTTCATTGGTTATGAAATATATTTATCTTTATTTGTTCGTATGTAAAAGTATCCATTTCAAAAATCCCTCTCCCCTCTGGTTTTTGCTGACGGCACTTATATTTGCAGCTTCTTGGTAGAGTTTTTAACATTCTCCGTGAAAATAATCCGGAGCTTGCTGGAGATAGGCGTCGTACAGTTATGAGGCCTCCTCAGGTTCTTCGTGAAGGGACAAAGAAGACGGTGTTTGTCAACTTTATGGACCTTTGCAAGACGTACGAGCAAACCCCTCCTTGTCTTCCTCTTCAATATTGTTTAATCATAATTAATAATACTTGTATATTTTGATGGCTGTATAACATGTACTATCTGCACTGAAAAAAATCAGGATGCATCGTCAACCAGATCATGTCATGACTTTCTTGCTTGCTGAGTTGGGTACTAGCGGTTCGCTTGATGGGCAGCAAAGGTTGGTTGTTAAGGGAAGGTTTGCACCTAAGAATTTTGAAGGGATTTTGCGGCGATATATCAGTAAGTAACTTTCTCTCTAGTCTCCAAATTTGAGAACAATAACAATTTGGAGAGTTCTTAATCGCTTCGGTCATTTGCAGCTGAGTACGTCATTTGCCTTGGTTGCAAGAGCCCTGACACAATTCTTTCAAAGGAGAATCGTCTCTTCTTTTTGAGATGCGAAAAGGTATAAATGTTAGCTCTTATCTTGATATGCATTCCTTTGTTCTGTTGTACTTTCTGCGCAACTAAGTAATAAAAATTCTTCTTGCCTACATCATTTCTATCATATGATGGAGAACTAAAAATTTTAGGAGAAGCTTATATATGCCATTGTCTTCTCCTCATTCTTTTCACTAGCCAAAAGCCTCTACCATGCATGATTTCTCTTTTAGACAGGCTGGTGATAACTGATTTACCTCCCCCCACACACACACACACACAGTTTTATACTTTGTCTTGTAGTTGATACCTGGTGAACATAAGCTCATCAGGAGGCATAAATTTCTTAGTGAATCATAATTCTCTGACTTACTTGAAGTGTCATGTGAGGCTGGCAATGATGTAAATATATATTTTTCCTACATTGCTTGATTAAGTGTTTACTCTGCTGAATCTTCTGTGTTTCATCTTTGCAGTGTGGATCTCAACGATCTGTGACTCAGATCAAGCAAGGGTTTGTTGCTCGTGTTGGTCGCAGAAAGACTTGAGAAATTGGAAGGTGAAGTGAGCTTGTTATGGAGTTGGTTCAATGCTTCTCTTCTACTGCTTCTGTGACTTGCTATCAGCTTTTGAGTTTAAATACTTATTTCGTTTTTGTTGTCGTTTTGGAGTATGATGAAGAATCATCAGATTATGACTTCACCTTAAATATGGATATGATCAAAACCTTTTACTCTGTTAGGTTCATTGTGGTTAACTTGAAGGTCGATTTAGAATATCCATGGTCCTTTTCTGCTTCAACGCTCTTGTCCATGCAAAGTCTATTCTTCATGTTTTCTTGTACGTTTGCGATAAATTATCTCTTCATTATAGTTTTTAGGGCTTCTCACTTTTCTTATAAGAATCATTATGAACTTTCATACATTTGGAACTGACTACCGTCAACTTTCGAACACTTTATTACAGTGTTCTTCGAACCGTAAAACTTCGAAAGTTCTTCTTATCTTCAAAACAATTTACAATTTAGTGGGGGTTTAATTGTTCTACTTTCCAATTTAAAACTTAGTTTTCTTTTCGTGTTTCTTGTTTGAGTTCATTAAGACTCGATATAATTTCTTTTTGTTTACTAATCCATTTGGCTCAATAATTGACCACGACTTTTATAGAATCTTGAAGTCATAAAATTTAAGAAATGACGAAAATTATATGCAAAGAACAATTTATTCTTTATTTTCATGCAAACATTAAAACCACTACAAAAGAAAAAGAACAAATGCCACAACGTTTTTTGACGTTAAGGATCCAATTTTCAAAAGTAGAAGAACACTTTTGGAATCATATTTTCATATATATAATGGAAATTGTTAAAAAAAAATTGATATTCTGTATAACAAATACTTTTTAAAAAGAAATCTATAACAAAAATATAGTAAAGAAAGACAAATTAAGAGATAGTGTCATGGATTCTAACGGTGGATTTCATGAGGTGGAAAAGAATGGTATAAACTGTTTTTGGTACACCATCACCCTAAGTATTGTCCCGTACCCCAAATACATACCCCAACCTCCTCCGCTGAGCTTTCTCTTCAACCTCTTTTCTTATGTCCTAGTAAACGACGGTATAAAAGGGACGTTTCTTATCTTAAGCATGGCCTTTATCTGCTCAGTTCTTCCCCCGAGTACGTAATTCCTACAGCAACGGATTCTACTTATCATCATGTACTCCCTCTGTTTTGGTGCAACAATAAGGTATTTGATGCCGATGGTAGGTGCGACATATGCAAAGGCTCAAATTTTGGTACAGACTATTACTTTTGTAACTACTGTGATGAAAAATTCCATAGGGAATGTGTCCAGTCTCCACTAAAAATTCATCATCCTTACCACTCTGAGCATCCTCTCCAACTTTTCAATTGGTATTATGGGGCTTCCGGCGATAGTGAGTGTTTATGTTGTAGAATATTAGCAATTGGGTTTATTTATCACTGTACGATAGGCCAGATTTTTATGCATTCAACATGTGCGATGAAACCAATACCCTTTGTTGTAGACCCTCCAGAAAACCATGTTCATCCTCTCAACTTTTTCCCCAGACAAACTTGCTTAACTTGTAACATCTGTGTCAGATGCAACTTTGTATCTCATAATGATTGTATGAATCTCCCACACATCATCAAGATATCACGTCACCACCACCGTATCTCCTTCACTCTTTCTTTTCCATCAAGATTAGAACGGTTTTGTGGAGTTTGTCGTCAAAATATTAACGGTGATTATGGTGCGTATACTTGTGACAAGTGTAGCGATTATGTTGTTCATCCAATATGTGCTACATGGAAGAATGTGTGGGATGGAAAAGAACTCGAATGTGTACCAGAAGAAGATGATATAACACAAGATGTTGGGCCGTTCGAAATGATATCTGAAGGAGTTGTACTTTATTTTCTTCATGACCATCATCTGCGGCTCGAGGTCAATATACTTTATGACGAGAATAAATTTTGTCAAGCGTGTGTCCTTCCTATCTATGAAGGTGACTTGTATTCATGTATGGATTGTGAGTTCATCCTCCATGAAACATGTGCTAAGGCTCCCGTAGAATTCAACATGCCTTACATCTTCATCCACTAAAAATGAAGCAGTTTCACAATAGAGAATTTTTCGAATGTGATGCTTGTGGTCGTATGTACAATGGCTTTGGCTATGGGTGCAATTACAAAGATGAAGACTGCTTTCATCTAGATGTAAGGTGTGCTTCAATTTCTGAGCCGTTTGATTACAAAGGTCATGAACATCCCTTGTTCATATCTTTAAACCAAGGAGTAGAATCTAAGTGTGACGTATGCAAAAGAAGATGTCTTAAACAATTAAATTGCATTAAATGCAATTTTATTGTATGTTTTAGGTGCGTAACCGTACCATACAAAGCAAAATATCAGCATTATGACACACACTCTCTCACGTTGTTATGGGGTGAAGAAGTAAGCGAGAAAAATTTGTGTGAGGTGTGCGAACGTAATTTAAAAGATACGGGAGCAGAAGCGTTGTGTAACTTGTGTTACGGGTGCAATAAATGCTACACAGCTTTTCATATTGAATGTGTAATATATATTTAAAATATTTAAATAGACACCATCATAACATGTTCCATAGAATGTATTTATAGAATGTTGTAAAATTTGTAAACATATGTGTATTCAGTTCAGATATTTTTTTAAAAAATCTCAAAAATATAAACATTAAAATGGTTTCGGTTTTCTCTTACGTAAACCGGTAATTTTGACGTATGTTATATATCAAACCAAACCGAACCGACCTGAACACAAACCAAATTAAACCAAACTAACTTCGGTTGAGTTTGGTTAGAGTTTTAGCAAAACCGACCGACTTCATCCTTTCCTCCTGATCAAGAAATCTCTCTCTGCTCCTACAAATCCAAGAAGACGACGAGAGATCAATCAATCGTTTTACTCATTTGATCGAATTCGTTTGAACCTTCTTCTTTACAAAAACCCCCCAAATCCCAATCGCAATCCCTAAATTAGAATATAATGGATGATGCAGCATCGTCTTCACCGTCTCCTTCCGAGGAAAGCTTGAAGCTTCAACTTGATGATCTGCAGAAACAGCTTAACAAAAAGCTGAGATTCGAATCTTCCGTTCGTTCCATTCATAATCTCCTCCGTGATCACTACTCTTCTTCCTCTCCTTCTCTCCGCAAACAGGTTTGTTTTTATTTTGTTCAATTTTAGGTAACCATAGATTTCAAAATTAGCTCTCGGAATTTTAGAATACTTGCCATTGTTGATTGATGCGTACGTCAAGGATCTTCAATTTGATCCAATATGAGTTTCAATTTCTATGTTATAATTGAATTTTTCGTTTGTTTGATGGCTATTTCAGTTTTATATAGTTGTATCTCGAGTTGCAACGGTTCTCAAGACAAGATATACAGCTACTGGGTTTTGGGTTGCGGGACTGAGCCTTTTCGAGGAAGCTGAGCGACTTGTTTCTGATGCTACTGAGAAGAAACACTTGAAATCTTGCATTGCTCAAGCCAAAGACCAGTTAACCGAAGTTGATATCCAGCCTACTGAGACCTCACAAGGTTTGTGTAACATCATTAGTTTTGCTTTATCATATGGTTCTGAAGATAGGATTTGGGATGAGAGTTTATTACTCTTTGTGAATATGTTTCAGGTTATCTTTTTGAGGGACATCTAACGGTTGATCGTGAGCCGCCACAGCCTCAGTGGCTAGTGCAGCAGAATCTCATGTCTGCTTTCGCTTCTATTGTTGCTGGTGAATCCTCTAATAATGGTCCTACTGAAAACACTCTTGGGGATACGGCCAACTTGATGCAAGAACTCATCAATGGTCTCGACAGTATTATCCCGGAGGTAGTTGTTTTATCTTTTTGGCAATGTCCTTTCTCTTTTCTTCCTTACTAGTTTTAAATGATGTCGTTGTTGTATGTTCTCACATGGCCTGATAAAACGTGATACTTCACATATAGATAGTTTTAAGCACTCTGTGTTCTGCCTTTTACCCATATGTTGTTTCTCCAATTGGTTCTAAATGGCTTGCTATTTGTCTCGTTCTTTCGTATCAAGAGTCTTTAACCCCAATCTAATATAATATTGGTAGTGTTTTTTTTTTTTTTTTGCTTAGCCTTGTGATTGAAAAATGATAAATATGATGTGTTTTATACAGATGCTAGAAGATGGTGGACCACCGAGAGTTCCACCGGCTAGTAAAGAAGTTGTAGAGAAACTTCCAGTGATCGTTTTCAGCGAGGAACTGCTTAAAGAGTTAGGACCAGAGGCAGAATGCTGCATCTGCAAGGAGAATCTTGTAATCGGTGACAAAATGCAGGAGCTGCCATGCAAACACACATTCCACCCTCCTTGCCTAAAGCCTTGGCTGGTAAAATTAATTTCATTCTTTTAAAGCTTAAGGGTAAGCAATAGCAAGAACATAAAGCTTATGATCTAATTGTTTGTGGCAGGACGAGCATAACTCTTGCCCTATATGTCGTCATGAATTACCAACAGACGATCAGAAATATGAAAACTGGAAAGAGAGGGAGAAAGAGGCCGAGGAAGAGAGGAAAGGCGCAGAAAATGCTGTCCGCGGAGGTGAATATATGTACGTTTAGATTGTAGAAGTTATGGCACACCACCAATGTTTGTACTTTAACATCTCCCATTTGTTGTTCATCATTCACAAATTATACATCCTATTTAATAAGAGACTCGATTTGTTTTGTATGAAAGCTTATATAACAACAACAAAGATTTCATTACTTTAACACACAGATTGTCTTCAAGAGACACACCACGTTCAATAACATAACAACAAGAGTATTAGTTAGAAAAGAAGACTGTAGGATACTGTTACTAAATCCACAATAGTAGTTTCTTCAGTAGAGATGATCGTCTGCCCTTAGAGCGACTTGTAAAAGACAAACATGTCTGACCACTCCAGACATGCAAACAAATCTTCGGTTTGTCTAACAAACCTATACAGAAGACGACTATCATACACACACAGCAGCATACATGATAGATTACCATATCAACCATATTGACATAACGTTTTACTTAGTTTGCTTTAAAAGCTTATTGTAACCCTGAGGTTTGATCTTCTGCTAAGCAGCCGGAAACTCCTCCTTGATAGAGGCATTGCCTATTGGGACATCTGTCTTTTTGATGTCGGTAAGGGTTTTTGTTGACCAATCTGCAGATAAAGAATGTAAAGGTTGCTGTAATTAGATGCAATCTCAAGGAAAATTATATGATCAATCTATCTTTTACAACTTTGTTAGGTTATGAGTTTATGAGCTTATGAGTTTAAATACTTATTTCGTTTTTGTTGTTGTTTTGGAATATGATAAGAAGAATCACCAGATTATGACTTCACCTTAAATATGGATATGATCAAAACCTTGTTAGGTTCATTGTGGTTAACTTGAAGGTCGATTTAGTATATCCATGGTCCTTTTCTGCTTCAACGCTCTTGTCCATGCAAAGCCTATTCTTCATGTTTTATTGTACGTTTCTGATTGAAAATGCTTAAGTTTCAAAGCTAATGGACACCAAAACTCGAATGAAGAGATAACAAGTTATAGCGTGTAAGATCCGGAAGGTGTTTGAATATAAATCAATTGCAAACAGACACAAACATCATAGTTTTTAGGCTTTCAAACTTTTCTTATAAGAATCCTTGGCATTTTTTTCTTTTAGATACTGAAAAAAACATGAACTTTGGAACTGACTACTTTTGAATTCAAAACTTAGTTTTTTTTCTTCGTGTTTCTTGTTTGAGTTCTCAATTCTTTTTGGTACTAATTGATTAACCACGACTTTTATAGAATCTTGAAGTGAAATTTAAGAAATGACGAAAATTATATGCAAAGAAAAGTTTATATATTTTTTATTTTCACGCAAAGAAGAACATTATAATAACCACTACAGAAGAAAAAGAACAAATTCCACCACGTTTTTTACGTTAAGGATCCAATTATCAAAAGTAGAACAACACTTTTGGAATCATATTTTCATATATATAATGGAAATTGTTAAAAAAAAATTGATATTCTGTATAACAAATACATTTTTAAAAGAAACCTCTATAACAAAAATACAGTAAAGAAAGACAAATTAAGAGATAGTGTCATGGATTTTAACGGTGGATTTCATGAGGTGGAAAAGAATGGTAAACTGTTTTTGGTATACCATCACCCTAAGTATTGTCCCATACCCCAAATACATACCCCAACCTCCTCCGCTGAGCTTTCTCTTCAACCTCTTTTCTTATGTCCTAGTCAACGACAGCAAAGGCATGTTTTTTATAAGCATGGCTTTTATCTTCTCAGTTCTTCCCCCGAGTACGTAATTCCTACAACAGCAGATTCTTATGATCATCATGTACTACCTCTGTTTTGGTGCAACAATAAAGAATTTGATGCCGATGGTGGGTGTGACCTATGCAGAGGCTCAAATTTTGGTACAGACTATTACTTCTGTAACTACTGTGATGATAAATTCCATAAAGAATGTATCGAGTCTCCACTAAAAATTAATCATCCTTACCACCCTCAACATCCTCTCCAACTTTTACTTCGTTGTTATGGGGATTCCGGAGATATTGAGTGTTTATGTTGTAGAATATTAGCAAATGGGTTAATGTATCATTGTACGATATGTCAGATTTTTATGCATCCAACATGTGCGATGAAACCAATACCCTTTGTTGTAGACCCACCAAAGGGTGATTATGGTGCGTATACTTGTGACACGTGTAGCGATTATGTTGTTCATCCATTATGTGCTACATGGAAGAATATGTGGGATGGAAAAGAACTCGAAGGTGTACCAGAAGAAGATGATATAACACAAGATATTGGGCCATTCGAAATGATATCTGAAGGAGTGATACTTTATTTTCTTCATGGCCATCATCTACGGCTCGAGGTCAATATACTTTATGATGAGAATAAATTTTGTCAAGCGTGTGTCCTTCCTATCTATGAAGGTAACTTGTATTCATGTATGGAGTGTGAGTTCATCCTCCATGAAACATGTGCTAAGGCTCCCCGTAGAATTCAACATGCCTTACATCTTCATCCCCTTAAAATGAAGCAGTTTCACAATAGAGATTATTCTTGTTGTGATGCTTGTGGTCGTATATATAATGGCTATAGCTATGGGTGCAATTACAAAGATGAAGACTGCTTTAATCTAGATGTAAGGTGTGCTTCAATTTCTGAGCCGTTTGATTACAAAGGTCATGAACATCCCTTGTTTATATCTTTAAACCAAGGAGTAGAACCTATGTGTGACGTATGCAAAAGAAGATGTCTTAAACAATTAAATTGCATGAAATGCAATTTTGTTGTATGTTTCAGGTGCGTTACCTTACCATACAAAGCAAGATATCAGCACTACGACACACACTTTCTCACGTTGTTATGGGGTGAAGAAGTAAGCGAGAAAGATTGGTGTGAGGTATGTGAACGTAATTTACAAGATACGGGAGCAGAAGCATTGTGTTACGGGTGCAACGAATGCTACACAGCTTTTCATATTGAATGCGTAATTGGTGCAGGCCCATACATAAAGCCCTATAGTTACTTAGGAGGGGGATCGCAGAATGATGTTCAGACTCTTCCCAAAAGTAATATTTCTCGACCATTATGCGTTTTTTGTAAGAATCGTTGTCAAGGGAAAATATTTAAGATAGACACCATCATAGCATGTTCTATAGAATGTATTTATAGATTGTCGTACACTATAAAATTTTAATTATATAGCTACGTTTTTTGCTACGATAAAAACAATAACAAATATTAACTACAAATAGTTACAAATTAGTGATAAAATTTTGTTGTGACAACATGTAACAAATTTGCGAAATAGTTATAACAGTGATCATTGTGACGAAAATATAGTTATTAAATTTATTTGTAACAAAACTTTTGTTGCTACAAAATATTTAGTAACTATAGAAGATAACTCTAATAGTGGTAAAATTTGTAAATATATGTACGTTTAGAGTGTAAAATTTATGGCGCACTGCCACTGTTTGTACTCTTAACATCTCCCATTTGTTATTCGCCATTCACAAATTATACATCCTATTTAATAAGAGACTCGATTTGTTTTGAATGAAAGCTTATATAATAACAACAAAGATTTCATTACTTTATAACACAAATTGTCTTGAAAAAAAGACACCAAGTTCAGTAACATAACAACAAGAGTATTAGTTAGAAAAGAAGACTGTAGGATATTGTCCACAATAGTAGTTTCTTCAGTAGAGATGATTGTCTGCCCTTAAAGCGACTTGTAAAAAGACAAACATGTCTGACCACTCCAGACATGCAAACAAATATTCGGTTTGTCTAACAAACCTATACAGAAGACGACTATCATACACACACAGCAGCATACATGATAGATTACCATATCAACCATATTGACATAAAGTTTTACTTAGTTTGCTTTAAAAGCTTATTGTAACCCTGAGGTTTGATCTTCTGCTAAGCAGTCGGAAGCTCCTCCTCCTTGATAGAGGCATTGCCTATTGGGACATCTGTCTTTTTTATGTCGGAAGTAGGGTAAGGGTTTTTGTTGACCAATCTGCAGAGATAAAGAATGTAAATGTTGCTGCTAGATGCAATCTCAAGGAACATTATATGATCAAACTATCTTTTACAACTCTCTCTCAGGAACTCAATAACAGAGATGCAGATTTAAATTTCCAGAGGGATGGAGAAGGATGGAGTGTAGTTATAAAGGATGCATACCTGTCCCGTCTTTTCTCGAGGAATCGTTGAAGCGAATGCCTCCTTGCAATAGGTAGATCTAATTTGGCAAAACATAATTGTAAGAAACTAATGAGTGTATCCATTTTCAAATTTTGAAGATTATTAATATTATAACCAGTTGAATCGAATACTGACCAGCCGCGGATCTGCAAAACGAAATTGGCTGAATGGGGAATGACTGAGCAGCTGGTGAAGCTACATTAGATGTGCTTGAGAAAGAAGGAGCTCTGTTAAGTGCTGGCGATGGGACAGGACTGATGCTCGTAGAATTCTTTGTCTCCATGGCTTTAGCAGCAATACGAAGGATTTCTTGAACCTACAAGCGTGAGATCACAATGAGAACAGGAACTGTCTTAAGCTTTTCAGACAACAAAAGTGTAGAATTTGCTCTGATGGACCAACCTTTTCTGCTGGGAGTCCATCAAACACAGTAACACTCCCACCAAAGAAAATAGTAAGCTGACTTGGAAGGACCGTTGAAGCATCTGCCTCAGATGATATGTTCTCCATAGACCTTCAATAGCAGAAGATCCATGTATTAATGCAACATTTGACAACAATCTAATAGCTAGGAATAAAACTCTACACATACAGTGACTGTTGACAAAGGCACTAAAAAAAGCATATACAAAGGCAAGAGATTGATTATAATAACTGTCATTTAGTGTTCAAAGTGATTTAGTGGTCCTAACAACCAATAATCAAAAGAATCAGGTTCTTCTGAGTTCCATGTCAAATGACTCGCAGAAGGTAACAGACAATTTCTTGTTAAAACACACAAATTCAAGCAATTTTTAAGGCAGACCCGTTCACAAGAAACACGGAAGGATGTCTTTGATATATATGAATATGATGCAACACACAATGATAAAGCAAAAGCTGTAACTGATATAGTGACTAAATATAGCAACTTCTTGGATTCTCATTTCAGTCAATATTTTCATATAAATCCAAACTCTCTACTTTCACTCCATTAACCAAATTATCACATGAATAAACTTTTATATATGCATTAAGGACTTTGAAGCACAAGATCATCAATTGTTCTAGCCAAAAACAAAATGATTCCTCTAGGAAAAATAATTACTTTCCCTAAATAGCAACTAAAATCCTCAAATCCCTTTCTTTTTATATACGCATCCAAAGTATAAACAGATGGAAATGTTCATTTTATCAGAAACGACACACAAATTCAAAAACTAAACTCAAATTCAAAGGATAGAATCATGAGAATCCACACAGCTCATACCTAACATCTTGAATCGATTTCTCAACAGATCCGTCGAGGACACCCTGCTCGGTTCCGTTACCGCCGATCTCAGCCGCGCCGCCGGCAACAACACATCCGCCTTCAACGGAAGCGTGTGACTCATCTTTCACCATAGTCATAGCTTTGTCTTCTCAAAACTCGTAAATCTCTCTCTTTATTACCGATGAGAATTTTTAAAATATCGTTCTTCTTCTTCTCCTGGTTGTTTCGGATTCGTGTTGCAGACCGGGAACCTCCGTGTCCGAGATTTATCATCCTCCAGAAGCTCCTTTAATTTGGACACGTGGCGGTGGATATTGTTATTTTTTGTTTGACTTCGGTACGAAGACAATAAAATACAGACAAGACACTAATTTAGAAACGTGCGCGAATACGATACGGTGTCGTTTCTTTGGGTTTTGCCTTTCTATGTGGGACATTCCTTGTTAACGACAACTCAGAACGTGTCTAGTGGTTGAGAGAGACACGAATTTAAAAATTGATATTTATCTTGAGAACTGAGACTTGAGTTCTATTGGGCTCAAAAAGAATTGTTGGGCTTACCTGTGGACTAGATAGTCCCCAAAATAAGACCCTTGCATCTTTAGTTTTTCTTTTTTTTCCTACTAAGTTGTAGCACACAAAGAACCCATTGCAAAGAACAGTTAATTTCTGATTTATCATCACCAGTGATTTGTGTATGTTACACTAAATCATCACCAAAATTCAAGTTTGTGTAATGTATTTAGGGAAATGATAATGAAAAATAATCACAAAAGGAAATAATCGCGTACAAAGTGCAACTGCTGTAACAATAAATTTTTTTAATCTAAGCTTTATTTTTTTACCAAGGGTAGAGAAATCTAGAAGAAGTGAGGGTAGTTTGGTCATTGAGCTTTTTCATTTAGGGTTCCGAAAGATCTGGGTTTTGGCACTCTCTCTCCCATTGCTTCTACTCGAGCTTCTCTTTAAAAAAGGCACACTCAATATTTTCGAGATCCTTTAGGCTTGTTCGTTCTTCGTGAACGACCCTCGCTTTTTATACAGTCCTGATCCCAGATTCGTCTACTTGAGAGGAGATCTCCGATACTGAAGTAGCCTCCTTCTTCTTCCTCCGCTCTTCCCGATGCCGGTAATTATTCGCCGTCGTCTCTTTCATTACTCTTTTTTGTTTGCTTTCCCTTTGCTTTTTACGCAGCGGTTAACTTAGATATTTCGTATTTTAGATCGATAAGATCTTCAAAGATGATGCTAGTGAAGAGAAGGGAGAACGTGCGAGGATGGTGAGCTTTTTTTTGTTTATTACTATCATTGAGGGATTAGGGTTTTTCAGATTCACTTCTCACTGTTTGTTTAATCTGATTGTTGCTCTCTCTTAGGCATCATTTGTTGGTGCAATGGCTATCAGTGATCTGGTTAAGTCTACTCTAGGGCCAAAGGGAATGGTAACTTCCGATCTCTAGATATATTAGAAGCTCTAATTTGAACTTTCAAATTCGTTTCTATTGATTGTGGTTGGATCTTATTATTGTTCTTTAGGATAAAATCTTACAATCTACTGGTAGAGGTCATGCGGTTACTGTTACTAACGATGGTGCTACTATTCTCAAGTCACTTCACATAGACAACCCTGCAGCTAAAGTTCTTGTTGGTATGTATGCTTTTCTCCTGCAACATTGTTACTGGAAGTTGTCGAATTGGTCTTTTTTAGTTGGTGGGTTTTTTCTCACACTTTTTGTATCTGGTTTTGATGTTTCAGACATCTCTAAAGTTCAAGATGATGAGGTTGGTGATGGGACTACTTCTGTTGTTGTCTTGGCCGGTGAGCTTCTGAGGGAAGCTGAGAAGCTTGTTGCTTCTAAAATTCACCCTATGACGATCATAGCAGGTAAGCATCTGGCTCTAACTGTAAAAATGACAATGTTGTATCAGCTCCTTGTTCCATTATGATAATGCTGTCTAATCTTTTATTTTCTGCATACTTAGGTTACAGAATGGCTTCCGAATGTGCTCGCAATGCTTTACTTAAAAGAGTAATTAATAATAAGGACAACGCAGGTAATCATTATATTGATGGTTATATGTCGTTATTACTGGCATAAGTATCATATTCTCTTGCTTATGTGATGGTTTCCTTCTTGGATTCAAGCAGTGCATTCCTTTACTGTTAACTTGGAAAATCATACTGTTATTTACAGTATTGTGCTCTGTGTTAATGCAGAGAAGTTTAGGTCAGACTTGCTGAAGATTGCAATGACTACCTTGTGTTCCAAAATTTTATCACAGGACAAGGAACATTTTGCAGAAATGGCTGTGGATGCTGTTTTCAGGCTTAAGGTTTCATCTCTGCCTTCTTTTAATACTCTGTCAGCAATTTTTTCCATCTTTCTTTTTCTCTGGAATTTTTCTAATTGAAAGAAGAGCTTAAATGTCTTGAAGTTACGCTAGTCCCATTTCACCATTAGTTCCTTTCTTGTACATGTTTTCGTTTGAGGTGCTAAATGATTGTCTCTGACATTCTGGTGGTGTTGTTTAAATAGGGAAGCACAAACTTGGAAGCTATCCAGATCATCAAAAAACCTGGAGGATCCCTGAGAGATTCCTTTTTGGATGAAGGGTAAGACAACACTTCTTCCATTGGCGCCTGTTTGTAATCTATTTCTGAAAGCTATTGATCTCTGTTTTGTATTCATCTGTTTATGGTATCTCTTTCGTTTCAGTTTCGCTTCTTCATAGCTAGTGCAGTTTAATTATATATATATATATATATATATATATATATATATATATATAATCTCACAGTGGAATTTTGATAGGCATTAACATCATTATGTAGTGTTGCATCCCTGCCTTTGTGCATCCAGAATTTTTTGTCTCATGACATCTCTACTTAAATTGATGCCTATAGGTTTATTCTTGACAAGAAGATAGGAATTGGGCAGCCAAAGCGCATAGAGAATGCAAATATCTTGGTAGCAAATACTGCTATGGACACCGATAAAGTGAAAATTTACGGTGCACGTGTCCGTGTGGATTCCATGACCAAGGTTGCTGAGATTGAAGGGGCTGAGAAGGAAAAGATGAAAGACAAGGTGAAGAAGATCATAGCCCATGGTATCAACTGCTTTGTTAACAGGCAGCTGATCTACAATTTCCCCGAGGAACTCTTTGCGGATGCTGGTATACTTGCGATTGAGCATGCTGACTTTGAGGGGATAGAGCGTCTTGGATTGGTTACTGGTGGTGAAATCGCGTCAACCTTTGACAACCCAGAGTCTGTTAAGCTTGGGCACTGCAAGCTCATTGAAGAAATCATGATTGGTGAAGACAAGTTGATCCATTTCTCTGGTTGTGAAATGGGCCAAGCTTGTTCAATTGTCCTAAGGGGAGCTAGGTATACATTTTTTACTCCCGTTACTTAAAAGACTTCGTCTCTAGTTCGACAAATTTTATATGGTTATTTTTTTGTTTCTTGCAGTCACCATGTTCTAGACGAGGCTGAAAGATCACTCCATGATGCACTATGTGTACTCTCCCAAACAGTGAATGACTCTAGAGTGTTGCTGGGAGGTGGATGGCCAGAGATGGTGATGGCAAAGGAAGTGGATGAGCTTGCAAGGAAAACTGCTGGCAAAAAATCGCATGCCATTGAAGCTTTCTCACGGGCTCTAGTGGCTATTCCAACAACAATCGCTGACAACGCTGGTTTAGACAGCGCCGAATTGGTAGCTCAGCTTCGTGCAGAGCACCACAATGATGGATGCAATGCTGGAATCGATGTCATCTCTGGATCTGTAAGTAAACTCTATAAACATTAGGATCGGGCATAGATTGTGGAAGGTTAGACTAGACCTGAATTGTGATGGTGATGATGATGATTGATTCTTTACAGGTAGGAGATATGGAAGAGAGAGGAATCTATGAAGCATTCAAAGTGAAGCAAGCGGTTCTGCTTTCTGCAACAGAAGCATCAGAGATGATACTGCGAGTGGATGAGATCATTACATGTGCTCCTAGGAGGAGAGAAGACAGGATGTGAAACCCAACACATGAAGATGGTGGGACCGAGATTCCATGATATCATCCGGTGATGCTGTTCAATGCCATAGCTTTGTGTTTCCATTTCTTAAAACTTTTAGTGTTTTGCTCCGTAAACTCATCTTTTTGTTTTGTTTCTTTTTATGATCCTGTTTTGATTTTGGATTTAGACCTTTAAAGAAATCTAAGGTTAACTTGTTTTGGTCGGGTCATCTAAATTTTTCATTGATATTGTTAGTTAAGGTTTAGTGAAATATATTTTAGCAGGAGAGAATATGGATCAGTAAAAATCCAAGGGCTACGAATACAAAGTCTCAAGTTATATAAATACCAGAAAATCTGGAAATGATGCAATGTATTGATGAAATTGTTGTGTACAACTTGCACTAAAAAAATATCTATAAAATATATGGAGACATCAACTACAACGTTGACGTGGTTTTGCGTTGTAAAGGTTTGGTCAACCGACCAAACCACATTATAAAGGAGAGCAGATCAAAAACATGGGACCTGACAATCGCAAGCTTTAATTATAGCGTCGCCTTTATCAATTGTCTTACCAGAAAAGTATGTTTGGTTTTCGATTTTGTAGTTTTATACTAGATGATTTGATTTGAATCGCAGAAATTTTCATGGTTTCATTGCTTTCCATTTCTTTTACCAAAACAGTTAAAAGTTACAACAACCAAAAAAAAAAAAAAAGTGCACCAAATTATCCATTTATTTTAATTATGCATAAACTATATAGTACATGTAAAATCAATAGAAGAAATATTATTGATCCGACATGAATTCATAGTCTAGTAGTGACAACAAGATCCTTAGGTCGGTTGGCATGTCATCCTAGGTTTTTAAACTTTGGCGTCCCAAAGCTGTTTAAGATTTTATGACAATCTCTGACACACTCTGTTTTTGCGGCTGTTTGTTTGCGTTGAGATCAAGACAGAGCAATGCATATTCCTTAACGACTGTGAGGTGAGAGAGAGATATATGAAATGGAGAAACCACTCTCAAAAACAGACTACAAAAGCAAAAGGCCAATGGGATTGATCCATATCATTTCATTAGAAGAAAAGAGAAGGTAGTATTACATAAGCGCAAGTATTAAAATATAATTAAAACCATGCCCGGTCAATAATCACGTAAGTTTGATGATATATAAAATTGTCCCTGCGTATGGGTCAAAAGCCAGAAATGACGCCATAATACAATCAAGTTAAGCATAAATTAGGAAATGTTTACAGTCATTATCTCATCTTTATGGTCACCAAATGGTCATCTCCCATTAAAAACCAAGATAACAAAGATATAAAATAATGTTTCTCTTTGTGGGGGGGTGTGCTTTGGTTAAAGAAAAAAAAGCAAAAAAACTAATAAAGTTGTGACACGAACGGCACAAAAATAACGTAGGCTCTCTCGTCATTTCATTTCATATCACATAATAGTCTTTTAACTTTTTCAACGAATTTGTAATTTTTTCACAACTCTATAATTAACTTTAAGAAATTTGCAAAATTTGTCCCCTCACTCATTCGTTCCACACACGGTCACAACTGTAAGAATCTTTTCTTTTTAAACATTCACAAAATGACCCCTATATTTTTAGATACGGATCTTTTCAGTATCTCCAACTTCAATTATTCAAAATTATTTGAATGATTCGTGTTAAACTAATCAAAGAAAAGAATCTTATACTATTATTATCTCCTCCATTACATGTTAAACATATCTTTAACGTTATTTAATTAAAGCGAATATTCCTAATTATTTTTAACTAACATAGTTTTTTAGTCAAAGTGTACACTTCATCACATTGAAAACTCGACACCTATTTTATAAAATATAAAAAAACCTCCAAACAACTTGCATATTATAAAATTAAACTTTAAAAATAAACATATTTAATTAGAATTTTAAAAACTTAAAGGCACCACTAATTTTTATTTTATTTTTTTAAAGTTAAAGTAAAGTAAAGCATCCATCATCATCAGTCATCATGCATCATCAAGCAAGCTTTATTCCTCTAATAAAAATCGAATCTCATTCTTCATTTTTCCTCCCCCCTTCTCTCTCTCTCTCTCTCTCTCTCTCTTGCTCGCTCACTCACACACCTCAGCAAAACTTGTTCTTCTTCTTCTTTCAAAAAAATCTAACACAATGAGCTTCTTCATCGAAGAATCTGGTCTCATAGTCACTCAACTCCTCTACAAAATGGCTGTTCTCATCACCGTCCTCAGATGGATCTTCGCTTGGATCTTACGCTACCGATCCAGATCTAGATCCACCGCTTCTTCTTCTTCTCCATCTTGTCCTACGATTTCGTCACAGGCGATCAAAGAAAGCCTCTCCGTGACAACGTTCCGTGACGCGGCGGAGAGATCTCCGGCGATGATCAACGATACCTGCGCTGTTTGTCTCGGAGATCTTGAAGACGGAGACGAGGTTAGAGAGCTAAGGAATTGTAGCCATATGTTTCACCGCGAGTGTATTGACCGGTGGTTGGATTACGAGTGTTGCGGAGGAGGAGATGAAAGCAACGAAGGTGAGGAAGATAACCACAGGAAGTGTCCTCTTTGTAGAACTCCGCTTCTTGCTGCTAATACGACGTCGTGCGGTGATTGGCCTGCTAAGAACGAACCTAGCTGGGCTGTTGAACGTCTTCTTTACCTCTTCGGCGATGATCTTCTCGTCTGATTTTTACTTTTTTTTTTTTTTTTTTCTTTTCCAAATTTGATTTGATTTTATTTTATTTTTTAGTGTGATCGATTGATCTATAATAGAAATTTACATAGTTGTCAATTTTTGTAAATTGGGTGGGGGATTTAATGGTTACATCTAGGAAATATAATAAAGATTTAATATCAATTTTATTTTAAACCTCTGATTTCTGATTTAGTTTGATACTAATACAGAGTAATACTAATGAACCTGAAGACATTTCTAAGCTGAAATGAGCTTTTCTTTAGAACACGATTTAAAATCACCAACAAACAAATCAAAAGGTTTATGAAATTTTATTAGGAGAAATAGAGGTTACCTTCTTATATTAATTTCATCAACAATGCTCATTACAACTTATACACATGTTACATGTACATGAATCACTTGCTAGAAAAACCTTGTCACATGAGCTAACATATTTGGCTCGTAATATTGAGTTTTGTGATGTTTGCTTCAATAGAGAGTTGGGTTTACGAATTTACGATTTAACTATATGTTTACATATCATAATTCTTCTTTGTTTTAGAGCTCTTACGAAAATGTTAAAACTACATAATAATGGTTTTTAAATCATGCTTGTAAAAAAATTATACATTGGCCAAAATAAAAAAGGAGGAGAGGGGAAGCAAATGAAGCACAGTCGTTTTGATGAGGTTACTAGGTCGGCTAAAAAAAAGATTGCTTTTTCTAATTTGGGGGTTTTCATAGAGAGGAGAAGAAGCTTGTTTCGTTTCTAACAATATCATCGCGTTCCGATGGCAGCGATACAGATGCTCGATCAGGTTGATGATTCCGCTGATTCACTGATGCAATCCGTACGCGAGGTCCAAACGAAGATGGCTCTGCTTCACTCCACTGTTGGCGACTTACTCAGCTCCATGTCTGCGACCCTAAATTCCATGGCCGAGATGAAGGAAGCACTTCTTCACCAACCCACTGCTCCGGAACCGTCTGAATCTAAAGTTACGGTGGATCAGGACCTCCCTGTAGCAGTAGCACCACCTCCACTTCCGACGAAACAATCGACCACCGCGCCGGTGGATAATAACTCAGTCAAAGAGCACCCGATGTCTCGCTACATTAAGCTGAAGAAGACGAAGGTCGAGATGCCAGTCTTCGAAGGAGGTCCCAATGTTTACTCGTGGCTCACCAGAGCCGAACGATACTTCGAATTCGGTAACTTCACGGACGCGGAGAAGATCCGATTAGCTTATATGAGTGTGGAAGGTCAAGCTTTGTGTTGGTTTAAACTTGAGGAACGTAAGCCTTTTCTAGATTGGAACGATTTCAAAGCTAGGGTTTTACAGAGGTTTGGGGATCCTAGATCTCCTATGGAACGTTTACTCTCTCTCGAACAGGATGAATCTGTGATACGTTATCTTGGTGAGTTCGAGGATCTCTCGGTGCAATGTTCGGGTCTCCCTGATTCTGTTCTTGAGGCTGTGTTCATCAAAGGGCTTAAGAAGGAGATTCAGGACATGCTTCGTATGTTTCAACCAAAGGGGTTGGATGATATCATCATGATGGCTCGTAGAGTGGAGAATAGTCCTTTTTGCCGTGTGATGAAATGAAGTGAACCCAGCAGTTACGGATTCTGAGTTTTAAGATCTGTGTCTTCGTAGAAAGAACTACAACCAGTTAGATTCTTACCCTCTTTTGGTGCTCTTGTGGCTTGTCTTTTTTGTGAATAGGTAAGCTCGTTCTGTTAGTTTCTCTTGTAGTCATCTTCTAGGCTCTAGCATTGAGTGTTATGACTTATGTCAAAGGAAAACATTTTTCTGTTTCTGGGTTGGTTTTGTTGTTTGAAGATGGTTTCATCTTTCATGTATTCATACAATTGCAACCTACAAAATCAGGGTTTTCTTTTGTCTAATCGTAATGGCTCCACCAATCATTATTACTTTCTTCTTTCAAGATCTAGTTTCTTTTGGCTATCTTTATAGGTATGTTTTGTGGTATCTTGGGTGAATCTGAAAATGTTATGACATATCTTTACAATGATATACCATTTGAGAAAATCTCAAGATTTGGGACTTGGGAGATTCCATCGGATTAATTAAAAAGTTTGTAAACTTTCTTCTAAAATATTCTCTAAGAAAGTAACTACAAAGGTTGTCTCCATCTCACACACTCTATTCCTTTCTTCTTCCCTCTCCCTCTTATTATTAGCATCAAGGATTACTCGTTATGTGTAAGTGACAATATTTATGTTTTAATATGTTTGTTTTTGGTACTAATACCTAAGACATGTTGAATAGTAGAATTCTATTGCTTGGATGGTTTAAATTGAGGTTTACCTCCAATGGAATCAAGTTCCTTTTTGAAGCACCATCACAAATACCTTTCCTTTCCCCTCCTTCTTCCATATACTCACCTTCCCCAAACTACCTACATCTGTATCTCTGTATATAATGCACACACATAAAACATAAATTCTCATTAGAGACCCCACACTGTCATTCCAAATCTTCCAGCCCAAATCTCACACTTTTTAGAGACATGGGTCGTCATGATACATACCAAATATTCATCCTTTTTTGTCTATCCTTATTGTTACATCACAACATATTGAAGAATGTGGAGGGCTTGGCATGTAACTGGGGGACACAAGCTAGCCATCCTCTGCCACCAAACATAGTAGTGAAGCTCCTTAGGGAAAACGGGTTCAACAAGGTTAAACTTTTTGAAGCTGACCCTGGTGCACTCAGAGCTCTTGGTAAATCCGGTATCCAAGTCATGGTCGGTATCCCCAACGATCTCTTGGCAACTATGGCTTCCACTGTCGCCAACGCAGAGCTCTGGGTTCAACAAAACGTCTCTCAATACATCTCTTTATACGGAACTGACATAAGGTAAATTGCATTGCACTTCTATAGCTAAAAACACACACATGCCCAAGTTTCTAAAGCTTTAATCGTTGGACAGATATGTAGCCGTGGGGAATGAACCATTCTTGAAAACATACAAGGACAGATTCATCCGTTCAACATACCCGGCACTACAGAACGTTCAAGCAGCTCTAGTGAAAGCTGGTCTTGGCAGGCAAGTCAAAGTAACAGTGCCTCTTAACGCCGACGTCTACGAATCCGGCGACGGTCTTCCTTCCTCCGGCGATTTCCGATCTGACATCAAAACCCTTATGGTCTCCATCGTTAGATTCCTAGCTGATTCCTTCTCACCAATCACCTTCAACATCTACCCTTTCCTCTCTCTCAACGCCGATCCAAATTTCCCGCGCGAATACGCTTTCTTCCCAAACGGATCAGGCGGTGGAGCTAAGCCTGTCGTTGACGGTTCCATCTCTTACACGAACGTCTTCGACGCAAACTTCGACACTTTAGTCTCGGCGCTTGAGAAAAACGGATTCGACGCGAACAAGATCGAGATCATCGTCGGAGAAGTCGGATGGCCAACGGACGGCGATCAGAACGCGAACCCAACGATGGCTCAGAGGTTCAACCAAGGGTTACTGAATCGTATACTTCAAGGACAAGGAACGCCTCGTCGGAGAACAGCACCGGAGGTTTACATATTCTCGTTAGTAGACGAAGACGCCAAGAGCATTGATCCCGGAAAATTCGAAAGACATTGGGGAATATTCTCTTATGACGGCGCCGTTAAGTATGCTCTGAGTCTCGGTAACGGACGTCAGTTGGCTCCCGCTAAAGGTGTTCGTTACCAGGCACGTGAGTGGTGCGTGCTTTCTTCTCAAGCTGCGGGGAACGCTGGTGCCGTGTTGGCAACGTCTGCTTCGTACGCGTGTCAGAATGCTGACTGCACCTCGCTCGGGCCGGGGTCCTCGTGCGCGGGACTAGACCCTGCGGCGAATGCTTCTTATGCGTTTAATATGTATTTTCAGAAAATGGATCATCGTCGTGGCTCGTGTGATTTTAACAATCTTGGTGTTCTTACTAAGATTGATCCGTCGAGTGGTTCGTGTAGGTTTCCTATCGAAATTGATACGAGCAGGCACGAGATGTTGAAGCCGCCGCCTAGGAAATCCGCTGCACCGGAAGCAAATTGGTCGATGGTGGTAGCGGTTGCTGCGGGGATGGTAATCGGATGGACGGTCTTCTTTACTTGATCCTTGGAGGGTTTCTCATTTCGTTTGTACATTTTCATATGATTGTTTTCATTCTTTTTCTTACATCTTGTAAATACTATGGTCGATCATTGGACATACTATTATTAGTCTTTCATAGAACTGTTTTTGTTTTTTACTCTGATAATGAGTCAATGATGATCCGGTTCGTAGTGTGACAAGGTGAACGTTTGTGATTTGAGTCCATTGTCTGCAATGTCTTTGATGAGCCTCAAACGATTGAGTCAAAACCGTATCAAGTGTAGAAGCTTTTTAAATATAGATGAGCAACCAGAAGACAAAAAGGTATAACCACCCATTTTCAGATAAGGGAACTAGTTGTGATATTAGCAGTTATTATGTCACTCTTCCGTATGATTTGACTTATTCTGTAGAGTTGTTGCAATTAACAAAGTTGGGTTACATGGTGATTTTTTTCATATATACCACCGTATCTTCTTACCAATTAGAACTGATCGAGTTGTCCAACCAGAACTTTTTGAATTACTCCAAAGTCCAAAGTAACCAATACAAAATAGACAGAAAGAAATAGAAAGTGAGAGTTAAATTATCCTATCGAAGCCACCAGACACTGACCTCATCACCTAAAACTAACTTCTTCTATACTCTATAAATCAATGCTAATCTCTAGTTCATTTGATATTATATATAAACTTTGCCTCATAAAGTAACCTAGAAAATAAATAAATAAAATATATTTTTAAAAAAAGAAATGGGTATTGTAGATATGGCTCTGTTTTGGGTGTTATTGGTCAATGCCCTTCTCCTCGTAAATGCCTCATCAAGAGTGCCATTTGCTTACCAAAATGGTTTGCAAAGGCATTGTAGCTCCACAAAGTACACTTCACTTTGTGTCCAAAACTTACGAGAGTTTCGACATGGGTCTATTGATCAAGGTCTCGACTTCGGGGGAGGTATTCAAGTGATATTTTAAAAGATTCTAGAGTATTCTTAAAATCACATGTTATTCAATTAATGATTTTAAAAAATCTATTAAAATCCTATGTTATTCAATTTGGATTTATGTAAAATCATTTAAAATAATCTAAAATTTCTTGTTATTCAATCAGTTATTTATAAAATATACTGTTATTCAAAATATCACAACTTCTTTTAAAATTGAGATTTTGAATGATTCTATAAGACTTTTCTTTGTTTTCTAGTTAAAAAATATCATCTCAAAATCATACCTTTTGAGTTAGAATTTTAAAAGACTTCAAGAAAAAAAAAAATGAAAGTCTACGACAGCTCTAAAGCCAAAAATTCTCGACATCACCGGCCTCCTCTCAACAGCTTGCACTTAAAAGAATGGCCACTGCTGACGAGGAAGCTATATCAAAGGTGACAAACCCCTTAGTCTGAACAGTTTTACCTAAATACTTTATGAGTCGAATGGTAGAGTGGATATGAAACAATATTTTTGATGTCAGAGCGAATATCAAAGAGGAATGAGCGCTTGGAATTTTGACGTCAGAGACTTGAAAACACAATCATCTCTGGTAATTTAATTTTCCCAAGCGATCTGTGATTGCACTATCAGTAGTTTGTGTTCATTGGTTCCATCACTAAATCCTTGTTCTTATATTGTTTGTTTGTGTTCAAGCGAATTGATGACGATGATGTAGCTGAGAGTAAGGAAGATGAAGAAATATATGTGCACAGTTTAAAGGCAAGTAATCTGTAGATAAAAACCAGACGTAGGTATATATGATTTTCACTTTTTAAGTATCAAATTCTGGTGGTCTGAATATATCTTAGAAAACCTCTGCAGGTGAATGACAGAGCAAGTATTTGATAGGCTGCAACCATGAACGGAAAGGAAAAACCTCTGCAGGTGAAAACATGAACGGAAAGGAAAAAGCTTCCAATACTGAGGTGGATGAACCATACTGCAAAGAGAAATTCACTTTCATTACAACTGCTTCTTCTTTAGAACGAATGTCACCAGATTCAGAGCATGACATTCCCGAGGCCAAGGTTAAGCCAGTAAGACGCCAAAGCCAGAGTGGGCCACTAACAAGCAGGACCGTATTATGCCACTCAGCTTCAGAGAAAGGCCATATCTTTGAAAGGTTTGACATTTGCTATTTGTTGTTTGAGAATACATTTCATATCTGATTGTTCTTTATAAAGAAACTTTCAAACAATCCAACTTGTAATTTTCGTCTGCTAGATCCGAGAGTGAGCAGCAGACGGCACCAACAGACCGCAGAGCACCTAGCTTTAGTGGTCCTTTGAATCTTAAACCCGTGCTTCTGCAAACAGTTTGTCAACTCCCATTAAATACTCAGGAGGTGAACAAATGACATTGGCAAATGAATATATATATATATATATATATATATATATATATATTGTTACGTTCTTTAGAAGATGCAACTGTTCTTATTTTTCAAGACCACAAAAATATATATTTGAGATGTAAAATATGTTAAAATCACCTAAAGTTTTACAATCAAATCTCATAGAATCACATCTCCTTTCCTTTTTAAAAATATAAAAACTCTAAAACACAATGAAATCTCTTTAAAACTCACCTAAATCTTCCAGAATCCTAAAATGTTAAAATCCTACCAAATCTTTATAAATCTAAGTTGAATACCCCCCTCTTCGTGTCTTCCCTTGTTAACAAGACTATTTCTGACTCCAATATGCTACTTCCTCCTCTTTCTTCTCCAACGAGTTCATCCCAACTCGTTTCTCTGGAAGTTCCCGATGATGCGTTGCCTTCGACTTCGGTCTCAGGTACACAACATTTCTTCATTATCAACGTCTTAAGTTTATTTGAACCAAATCTAAATGTTGATAGAGAAATTATCGAAACACGTAATTCCTTATTGCCTTAACTTAACATTTTAATCTCTATAAGTAGCTATACTATTTGGTGGAAAATTATGAGTATGTATGAATATCATTTATATAGTTACAAAAGAAAAACCATTCATAAAGTAGTTAAAATATATCTCTATTATCTCTACCAAGATACCTAATATTTTTGAAAAATTAAGCATGCAAGTACAGAGTCTCAGTACATATTATCAAAACCATTTTTTTAAAAAACGTTACAGATTATTGTGAACGGCTCATGAAGATGTCCACAAGACGACTTGGACAAGCCATGGAAGCTCTCAACGGCTCATCAAGAAAGCGTCACAGCAAACACGACGTACAAACATGGCTCTCCGCCGCAATGACTTTCCAACAAGCTTGCAAAGACTCCATCCTTGACTTCGGTGACTCCTCTTCTGCCTCCATCAGCCACGTAACACAGAAGATGGATCACCTCTCTCGGCTTGTCAGCAACTCCTTGGCCCTTGTCGACACAATCATGGAGAATCCAAAGCCAAAGACAGAGTCAACTGCTCTTCCCCGATGGGTCACTGCCGGAGAACGGAGACTACTAGTAGGTAGAGCAAGAGCACACGTGGTAGTCGCCAAAGACGGATCTGGAGATTACCGTACCGTGATGGAGGCTGTCACGGCTGCCCATGGACGTGGCAGGTTCATTATTTACGTGAAAAGAGGGGTTTACAAAGAGAAAGTAAGTATCCATAAACATGAGATTACTTTGATAGGAGAAGGCAAAGACCAGACGGTGATTGTCAGCGATGATAGCTTCGCCGGAGGAACTTCTGTGCCGGAGACGGCTACAATGAGTTAGTACATACGTTCATTCATTTATACACATAAATCATTAATACCAAAACTAGATTGTGTTTGATACTTAAAAATGCAATTCTTGCAGCCGTTACGGGTGACGGATTCATCGCACGAGATATCGGAATCAAGAACACGGCAGGGCCAAGAGGACAACAAGCCATAGCATTAAGCATCACATCAGACCAGTCAGTGTTATACCGATGTAGCATCTCCGGTTATCAAGACACACTCTACGCAGCTGCCTTACGTCAGTTCTATAGAGAATGCGATATTTACGGAACCATAGATTTCATATTCGGAAACGCGGCTGCGGTTTTCCAAAGCTGCAACATATTCATGCGTCGTCCTCATGGTGTCAAGGCCATTAACGTTATTCTCGCTAACGGGAGGACAGATCAGCGTCAAAACTCAGGATTCGCCCTCCATAGTTGTAAGATCCGGACGGATTCAGATCTTTCTCCCGTGAAACATAGGTATAGCTCATACTTAGGACGGCCGTGGAAGATGTATTCGAGGGCTGTAGTGATAGAGTCGTATATTGACGAAGCGATAGCTGAGGAAGGATGGGTCGGGTGGTTAAACTCAGGGGACGAGGTACTAAAGACATTGTACTTTGGAGAGTTCAAGAACTATGGTCCGAAAGCTAGAGTTTCCAAGAGGGTTACGTGGCAAGGGTTTCACTTGATTGGGTTTGAAGAGGCGAGTTACTTTAGCGTTGGTAAATTCATTGATGGTGTTAATTGGTTGCCTTCTACGGGTGTTAGTTTCACTTCTGGGATTTAGTGAAAAAAGAAAACGAAAAGGAGAAGGAGAAGACGTTATGATGAATGAATAGTACAGATTAACATCAATTCAGTTTTATATGGTCATTAATGTAAGACTTTATACCAAACAAATTTAAGACTTTATACTAAATATTCTATCAACGTTCACATGGGTCCATAGCTCAGTGGTAGAGCAATTGACTGCAGATCAATAGGTCACCGGTTCGAACCCGGTTGGGCCCTAGTTTTTTATATATGTTTACCAATATAATTTTTCTTTTATAAGAGTGACTTTGTGTGTCTGTTTTTTTTCTTTCCCTGGAGTAAACTCAAGAGCTTTGGTTTGATACATACTAGCATTTGGCGTCTAGTTGTCAACCAATCTTTAACTTTGAGGTTTTAGCTGGCAATTTGTATTTTTCATCATGTTAAAATGTTGGCAATGTTGTTTGTATGTACCCCATTTAAGGAAATATTGTTTGTATGTACCCCATTTAAGGAAATGTTGTTTTTATGTTAAACAAAATATTGTAGTGTCATGGTTTAATTGGTTCGTAATTCGTAATAATCGTTTTTGGTAATTTGTTTTCTTTTTAACAATAAAAATGTTTGTTAGGTATTTTATTTTTTTAGGGGCAAAGTTTGGAATAATTTATTTTATTTGGTTAATATAAATTTTCCCAATTTGAAAACGAATTGTAGTTTTTCTTCTGACACTTTAAATCCTCCTATGTAGACTACAAACAATTTCTATAATTCGTTTTTGATATAATATAAGTTATTTTGACGGGGAAAAAAGAAAAAATATTCCATTAGTATATACAGTCTAGATGACGATTCATTTTTTATTTCAAAATTTTACTAGATAATTTATCACTTTGAAGTAAAAAAACTAACAATCCATTTACTTTTGCATTTATAATATATTAGAAAATGAAAATGAGTTTTAATTGCCATGGCTTAATTTGTTTGTGTTATGCTTTTGGTAATTTGTATGATTGCTAGATAATTGACCTGACTATGCTAAAACTTACAATAATTAATAAAATAAATCAATTAAAACTTTTGAGTTTATTAAAGCAATATGGGTTCATAGCTCAGTGGTAGAGCAATTGACTGCAGATCAATAGGTCACCGGTTTGAACCCTGTTGGGTCCTTCCTTTTTTCTTTTTCTTTAAGTCTTTCTTTTTTACCAATAATTTGTTTTTACCATACCTTAAATTAGATAATAAATTAGATAACCAATTATATTTTTTTGCTTCAATAAGTGATTACTAAATTATTGGAATTATAGAATAGTAAAATTGTGGTGGTTCTCGGAAATTGAACACGTAAATGTCATTTGGGTGGCGACACATATTGTATTTCCAAAGATTAATTTAACATATTTATATTAAAAATTAATTTAAAATGATATGGAAATATAAAAAAAAATGACACCATTATCATTTAGAATTTTATGCATCTTGTTCAGTATTTTGTCAAATTTAAAATTAATATGGTAATTATTTAATTAAAAATAAGGAGGATTTGTGTTTTGTTAGTAACTTAAAATAGGAATTGATCTAACTTAACTCTAACTGATTAAGTAATGGGCCAAATCCGTTTGGGCTTTTAAGATCCCAATACGAGCATTGGCTAAGAAGAAAAAGCTAATCTAAACGCAATCGAGACTTGTCGAAGAAGCCTTTGTCCCAAATCCCAATCGTCTTGTATAATTTTGGTTGTGGTTGTGGCGCTTCTTTCAATTACTTTTCAGTTTCGCCAGTTCCCTCCACTCGCAATTCTCTCTTATTTTGCTCTCTCGCATTCTCTGGGTTCCCCGAATCTGTTCTGAACTTCCGATTGATAGCGATGACGACAATGGAGCAGCGAAGAAACCAGAACGTTGTCCAAGAACAAGACGACGAAGAGATACAGCACGGCCCTTTCCCCGTCGAACAGCTTCAGGTTTCAATTTCTCAATTTCTTCCAGATTTTATCATTTCTCGTGGAATTTTACCTTCGCGATGCCTTAGCTTCACTAGATCTTGCGTCAATCGAAATGGGTTCGGCTTGAATTCGCTAAAGTTCTCTGCTTTTTTTCCACCCTGTGTTCGTCTTCGCGATGTGAAAAAAATGTGAATATTGAGCGAGAATTGGGTTTCGCTACGATCTGTAGAGAAGAATCTGTTTTAGGGTTCCGATAAAGTTGACTTTTTTGGGGTTTTAGACTCCATTCTGGGTAGCTTCTCTCTTGTTGTGACTCCAATGTCATATAATCACTCAATTCGTTTAATTCGTGTTCATGAAGGAGATGAATTCGGGTTTTTTTTGTTATTTGTGTTATTTGGTATTTCATCTCTTTAATCCTGCAAAAACTTCAGGCGGCAGGTATAGCTTCTGTTGATGTAAAGAAGCTTAGGGATGCTGGTCTCTGTACTGTTGAAGGTGTTGCCTATACTCCAAGGAAGGATCTCTTGCAGATTAAAGGAATCAGTGATGCCAAGGTTGACAAAATCGTAGAAGCAGGTATGTGTTACTAACCTTTTTTGCTTTACTTCTCTTTGATGGTTTTAGAGTTTTTGTGTTTCTTATTGGTGTGTTTTCTTATGTGACAGCTTCAAAGCTGGTTCCTCTTGGTTTCACTAGTGCGACCCAGCTTCATGCCCAAAGACAGGAGATCATTCAGATTACATCTGGATCAAGGGAGCTTGACAAAGTTCTTGAAGGTTGGTTCTGGTTTCCAGTACATCTCAAAACCGCGTTTTGCTATTTTGATCTTACTTTGCCGTATTCTCAACAGGAGGAATTGAAACTGGATCCATCACTGAGTTATATGGTGAGTTCCGCTCTGGAAAGACTCAGTTGTGCCATACGCTGTGTGTAACTTGTCAAGTAAGAGCCCTTTTTTTGAACTTACTTATTTAGCTATTGTTGCTTATTTAGCAGTAATGATCTTGAATTTCTTCTTACACTTTCACAAAACTGAGAAAGATATTCACATTAAGGTTTATGTTTAAATGATTAGCTACCCATGGATCAAGGAGGTGGAGAGGGTAAAGCGATGTACATTGATGCCGAGGGAACATTCAGGCCACAAAGACTCTTACAGATAGCTGACAGGTATGTTTCTTTGTAACATACGTTCATGATGGGGTTCTTGAGACATAATATTCTGGAAATAATCAATTAAAATGTTGCAGGTTTGGATTAAATGGAGCTGATGTACTTGAAAATGTTGCCTATGCAAGAGCGTATAATACTGATCATCAGTCGAGGCTTTTGCTTGAAGCAGCATCAATGATGATTGAAACAAGGTGTGCTAAGTTTATTTTGGTGTTCTGTTATGTTATGTTTACTACGAGAGTGCTAAATGCGAAAGTTGCAATGACCGTTTTGGCACAGGTTTGCTCTCATGATTGTCGATAGTGCTACCGCTCTTTACAGGACAGATTTCTCTGGAAGGGGAGAGCTTTCGGCTCGACAAATGCATCTTGCAAAGTTCTTGAGAAGTCTTCAGAAGTTAGCGGATGAGGTGAACATTCAGTAATACTACTAACTGTTTCCTTTCCAGAATTTCTCTGAGACACCATCCTGAAGTATTCTCTCTTATGTGTAATGGCTCTAGTTTGGTGTGGCTGTTGTTATAACAAACCAAGTAGTTGCGCAAGTAGATGGTTCAGCTCTATTTGCTGGTCCCCAATTTAAGCCAATTGGTGGGAATATCATGGCTCATGCCACCACAACAAGGTCTGTAATGTTTGCAAATTCGATGAATCCTTGTTACTTGTTGTTTAGAGTTCATTGGCAAATTGTGTTTGTTGTACAGGCTGGCGTTGAGGAAAGGAAGAGCAGAGGAGAGAATCTGTAAAGTGATAAGCTCGCCATGCTTGCCAGAAGCGGAGGCTCGATTTCAAATATCTACGGAAGGTGTAACAGATTGCAAGGATTGAAGTATTTTGGTCACACAGTGCCTCGCTTCTCTGTCTTTTGTGTTTTGCAAATCCTTCACTTGTAATAATGTCAAAGAACCATTTTCTGTCGATCATTGTAATACAAGTAGTATTGATAGAGCAAAAGAGCCTTTTGTAAGTAGTTTTCTCGGGTAATGAAACTTACTACCTTTTTTGTTTCACACAGCCTCGCTGATATTACTTTCATTTAAAAAAATTACCGTGTGAACAGTCAATGTTTTTGTCAATAGATTTTTATCAATAATAGAAAAATTCGATTACTCACATTGACAAGATCGTAATCGAATATATAGTTTCCTTTAATATAGTTTAAAAAAATAAATTATAACAGTATTTCATGCAAATTCAAAAAAAGAAAGAAATACCACTAGTCCGAAATACACATTGAAAAAGATCGTAATCGAATATAAAGTTTCCTTTAATATAGATAAACTTGTCATAATTAGTTTATGTCTTTTGACCCCCAACAAAGAAAAATACTTAGGTTCACCCTCCATTCATCCCCTCTTCTCTCAGCCAATCAGAATCTTCCATCTAATATTTTATTTCAAAAATAAATTTAAATTAAATTAAAAAGCAAACCAAATTAAGGAAACAAATTCTGTATACTTTTAATTAAGGAAAGTTAAATATTGGCTTGGTTTAGATTTTTACACTTAGAATAAAATTATGTCGGTTTGGGTTTACAAATGAAGTGGTTAGGGCTTAGATTTTACAATTAAAACGAAATTATATGTCGGTTTGGGTTTACAAATGAGGTGGTTAGGGTTTAGATTTTACAATTAGAACGAAATTATATGTCGGTTTGGGTTCACAAATGAGATAGTTAGGGTTTAGATTTTACAAGTAGAACAAAATAATATGTCGGTTTGGGTTCACAAATGAGATGTTAGGGTTTAGATTTCACAATTAGAACGAAATTATATGTCGGTTTGGGTTCACAAATAAGATGATTAGGGTTTAGATTTTATAAGTAGAACGAAATTATATATGGTTTGGGTTCACAAATGAGATGGTTAGGGTTTAGATTTTATATATGTCGGTTTGGGTTTATTAAAGTGCGGTTTAAGTTTTTTAATTTTATAATAATGTATAAAGATTTTATTGCCTTATTTTATTAGGGGGTGAATGGAGAGGTTCACCCCTAGGGGTGAACCCAAGTATTGTTCCCCAACAAAATGGGCTGGTGTACATTGTGTAGTCTTTTGTCTTGGTCAAAGTCTCAAAGACCCTTGTACAATATTCTTTTTCTCTAGAACATACATGTTCGAAAACAGCGAACACATACATGATACATGCACAAAATCCATGAATCTTAGGCCTTGTTTATCGAGGGGTTCAACCCCTGATTCTTAGTTTTTTATGTCAAAAAATAAAGTAAAAGAAAAGAAAAAATATAAGGGGAGTTGTTATATAGTATCCCCAAATGTGTTTTAAGAGACGCTACGTGTCTGTGTGCTATTGGCTGGACGAGAAACAGAAAACGTGGAAAAAAAAAATTTCTTCCCATTTCTTTTTTTCTCTCTCTCTCTTTCTCTCGCGATTGCGAGATAACGAAGAATTTTTTGTGGAATCATCTGGGTGTGGAGGAAGAGGAGATTGCTGTCAGCTTTGATTGTATGTAGGAGAGGCGATTCGATTATCATCATCTCCACATTCCGAGGGCCGTCATGATGAAACCCTAACAATTCGGTGGTCACCATCTGCGAATTCAGTGAACCAAATCCACAACAACTTTTGCTAAGGAGATGACACTTGGTTTGCTATATTTCTGACACCTATTTTTTTTTGATAATTAACTATAGTTTGAACCCAATTAACTACAAGCCCATAAAACCAAAAAAAAAAATCATCAACATTTTCTTCCTCCCTTCTTTAATCAGAAACAAACTAGGTAGTAACCTATGCTATAACACGGGACAAATATTTCATATAAATTTTAAATTCTTAAAATGACTAAGAATTATATTTACTTTAGAACGGGAATGCACGTCCCGTCCCGTCCTATCTCCACATGTTCCAACCCATCTTCTCTCGTCTCGTCTCGTCTCATCCCATTGTCTCGTCTTGTCCCATATCCATCCGGTTATTTTTTCTCTTTGTTCTCTTTTAAATAATTATCCATTAGACAATGTTTATTAAAAGAGATTGGGTAAGAAATTAGATGGGATACCAAATTTCTCGTTGAATATATTTTTGTTAGTTAGTTGAAACTATCCAAATAATTATAGTTTTAAAAAAGTATATAACTGTTTTCAAAAATCCCAAAATTTCAAAGTGCCCGTTCCAAAGTGGTTAATTAATTGTCGCATAGTAAATTCTTATCCAAATTAGTGAAAGCTTGACACTTGAATTTTTCTACCAATAGTTTTTTGATTTTATACTTTTATCTAAAATTTCTTTCCCTTTTTTTTTTAAAAAAGTTGTTCAATATATTGTTTTCACTATTTGAATTACCTGTTTCAGTTTACACATACTATTTCTTGTCTTAATACCATAAATATACAGGAATTTTTCTCAAAATTCAATTATTATTTCTTTAAGTATATGTACTTAAGTAGTAAATTAAATTACTTCAAAAACACTGGTAAAACATATATTCAGTCAAATAATAAACTCTTTTAGGTAGTAAAACTTTAATTATATAATATTAGTATTTTCCATAAAAATTAGTTAGCCACTCTTTTATGGTGTTGTTAAAATTTTGGTGTATATTTCGAATACTGCAACCGTACCAAAAATAAACATGATCATCATCATCATCAGCTGGGAAATATACAATTTTTTGCAATACATCCTTAATAATCAAGCATAGTCTGTGTGTTTGTTGAAAATGTTAAAGTAATTTTGTTACGGGGTATTAAATCTTGTTCGGTCCCATCCCATTCCGTCATGTCCCGAACCATCCTGTTAGAAATTTTATGTCATAACCATTCTCTTTTAAACAATTACCCATACAATAATGTTATTAATAAATTTTGGCTAAGAAATTCAGACAAAATACATGTATTCTCTATTTGAATGTTTAATTTATATAGTTAGTTGAAATTCTAAATTCTAAAAGCTCTCAGAATATTTTTAAAAATACCCAAAATTCTCAAAATACCCATCGCAAAGTAGTTCTTTACATGTAACATAGTTAACCTTTTTTTTTACAACTGCTTCGCACCATAAAAAAAAAAATTCCTAGAGTTCTATGGAATTCTCGAATTTAGTCTTTCAGTTTTAATCCTTAGAACAAAGGCGAAAAAAAAAATTATTAGGTTTGATGTCTCTTTACATAAACTTAGAAAATCAACGACTGAGATGTTTTGCTCAAAATAAAAAGGCATGGCTGGGCTTATAAGTTATAACATGTAATTGGGTCAAATTATCCGATTTCAGTGATTCCATTTTAACCTTTCGCGCAGATGAATTAATTTGACTTACCTCCAATGGCATACCCTTATAAATATCTATATAAGTAATGTTTGTTTTATATTTGTGTTTTCGATTAATAGGAGGGATATATATATATATATATATATAATATTAGATATTTGTGTATAGGCAACACAATACACAACGACTCATTAACCACTGAAACTTTTAATGTCTTCAAGTACTATCTCGGTAGACTGTTCGTTGTGATATTTTTTCATGTAGAAATAGTTTAGAATATACAAAAATTAATTAGATATTGTTAGAATTTTTCTATAAAAGTTAGTTGGCCACTCATTTGAGTGTTTAGTCAATAAATGAGTGTTTTGTCAATATTTTGGTATATATGTGAATATCGCAACCCATATCGAGCATAATTAAATTTGAAAATATACGATTTTTTGTGATCCATCTATAATAACCAAACACAGCCTGTGATTGTGATTTTGTCACGTGTATCAAAATATTTCTCACAATTTGCATAAGGGTGTTAAATCCAAATATCAATTTGGATTTAGTTGATTTAATGTATGTATATAACTTACATGTATCTATTTTGAAACGGGAAACATGTTGTGTATGGTGCTGTCATTAATTTTATTCCCATAAATTTACTCTTTTAAATAATTTCCCATTAGACAATATTTTTGAAAAAAGTTTGGCTAAAAAATGTAGATGAACTACATGAAATCTTTATCTGAATATTTAATTTATATATAGTTAGTAGATCATAATTCTCAAAAAATTTCAAAAATATTTTCAAAATACACAAACTCTCAAAATACCCATCTTAAAGAGGTTCTTTACATGCCACATTGTCCTGTTCTAACCGTTCCTTCCCGTCCTGGCCATTTCACACTGCCAAAAATTGTGTGTACCATAACTGTTCTTTTTTTAAATAATTAGCTTTTAGGCAATATTTATTAAAAAAATTGGGTAAGAAATTCTCAAAAACTTTCAAAATATTTTCAATGATATACAAAATTCTCCAAATATCCATCTTAAAGTAATCCTTTATTGTCATATTTCTTTTTTAATATGAATCTGTTATTTGCAAAACTTATAAGATTTTTTACAACTTTTGCTAAAGAGATGACACTTGGTTTGCTATTTCTGACACCTGTTTTTTTTTTTACCTAATTAACTATAGTTTGAACCCAATTAACTACAAGCCCATAAAACCAAAAAAAAATCATCAACATTTTCTTCCTCCCTTATTTAATCAGAAACAAATGCAGTCCCAATAATCTAGAGCTACATTTTATCGGTTGTCGTTGGTTTCATCTTGAAACTATACCAACATTAAATTAAATTTATAAGTTTGAATTCTTAGGTTTAATTTCAATGTTTCAATCTAACAATTTCTACTTTAAAAGACTCAGTATTTTTTATCAGCCCCAACAATTTCTACTTTAAAAGTATGAAACTATTTTCAATTTTTATTTGGTATCAATTTGTTTATATTTTTAGTTGGGTTGGTCAGTATTTTATTTTTAGGTTCTATGGTGTATGATTTCATTACGAAATATATTAGATGCTAAAACTAAAAAATGGAAGGAATATATTTTTGTAACAATGTTGAAAAATTTTCAAAAAGCAAACTATACAACAATTATCTTATATATATTATAAAATTTTTTATATTTTTAAATTAGTCTATCATAAGTTAATTTGGTTTCAGTTTTTACTTTAAAAGTATGAAACCATTTTCTATTTTTATTTGGTTTTCAATTTGTTTATACTTTTTATTTGGGTTGATCAGTATTTTGTTTTAGGTTCTATGGTGTATGAACATAATTACTTAGGTTGATTTTAAAGAATACCATCATTTTCTGCATTGCTATACCCACTATTTTCCTCAGTTTTCATTTTTGTTTATATAACTTCTCATTTTTAACTTATTATTTTGAAACACTTGCGAATTTATGATCATTAATATTTGATTTCAATCTCTTCTCTTTCTTAAAGGCTCAAACATTGTATAAAGTTTAGTTTTCTAAAAACAACCTATTACCATACAAGTACATCCCCTTTCATACTATTGTGAAAACTAAAACATTTACTTTCTATTCTATCCTCGATTCAATCTCCATCGAACAACAAAACACTGGTAACCATTGTTTGGATCATCCATTTATGGGAAGTTCCTAACTTTAAATTTGAATATTTTTTCCACAAATGTAAATTATCTTTACATTGTTTATCTTTTGATGATTTATTCAATCATTTTAAAATACTTATAAAAGAAAATAAATAAGTTCATGTGTATTTGATTTTAAAATAATTTTAATATATAATTATGTTGGGAGTCAGATAGAGTAAGAGTTGAAATAAACCTTACTATATTATATATCTAATAATAAAGTAAAGTTTTCTTTTGGAAAGCTACAAAAGATTGTCATATGATGTTCCCTTCTTTCACAACTGCCATTTTATTTCTTTTAATTTTTAGTGTAACAAATAATTTGATGATTAAATAGTTTAAGGATATAAGATTATAATATTTGGGTTGTTAGGATAATGTCGAGTAATAATTTGCTGTTTTATTTCTACACTTTAATATAAATAATTCACATGATCTTGATATTACATTATTTTATTTCATTTTCAATCCATTTAAAATAAACTAAAGTATATTTTAATATATAATTTCTAAATAACTAAATGATAATCATATATATATGTTTTTTTAATAAAGATGTAACTGTATATATTTCTATTTAAAGAGAGAAGTGAATATATATTTAAATTCATGATTTGATTAGCTAAGATGCATGTATATAGATTTATATTTATAATATACAACTCTTGAATATATATTTAAAACAATAGACAATTTAGTTATTAATTCACAATAATGTATTTCTATAAACCTGACACATTTTTTGTTAACTTTTCTATTCCATCTCATCAATCCCATATTTTGTACTAACTCTCATTTTTTGTAACTTTCATAATATTTATAGTAATACAATGAATGATTAATAATAGTATTTCGAAATATTACATATATAACAAAATATATTGATATGTAATGATTGGATATCTATAACTCTCACATTGTTTATGTGACTCCTATAACAATGAAATACTCCATCTGTTTTTATTTAGTTGTCGTTTTAGGTTTTCAATAAAAATGTTTGGTGAAGGTTTCCAATTTTATCTCTGTTGTTTTAAAGTTTTGACCAATAAAAATATTAATAAAAGGTAAAACAGACAATATAATAGTTTTTTTAAGTTGTGTGAGAAAACCTTAAACGACAACTAAAAAACTGGAGAACGTATAAATTACATTTACTTAATTGATATAAAGATTAGTGTATTTCTTATCTAATTAAATAATAAATTTTCCATATACTCTTAACTACAATTTCTCTTATAAATAGAAAGATACACATTTCACTAACCCTCATATCTCAAATCTTACATAATATTTTTATTTAATTAATATTATTTTAACTAACAATCTTCAAAATTATAAAAGATATCTAAAAACAATATAAACTAAATCTGTGCGTAGCACGGAGTGACTACTAGTTAGGTAATATATTTGTGTACTAAAAATCATAACCATACATGATGACGATGTATAAATACTAATTAAGAACAATGTCAACGTATAGACAAACAAGTACAACACGAATTATATAAACACTACACGATGAGCAAGAACAACAAAAGACCGTTTGTATCCATCTTAATAGTGATGATAGTGATCTTATCAATTTCTCAAAACCAATGTCAGCCAAATCCAGCACTTTGTATAGCAGACGCCAGAAAATCTCCTGACTGTAGAAATGCGGTAAAACACGGCCGTTTTAATGCTATTAAGAAAGAGTGTTGCATCGTACTACTTGGTCTACCGGAAGACTGTTTGGGTGTGTTATTATTTCCTATGCGTTTCATCTTCCGTCTTGTGCTTAAGGGTTACATGTCTATTATTGGGCATTAAATTACCTCTTTAGTAATCCTTTGTTATTTTATTTTGTATGTAACGACAATAATTCACACTAGATATTCACCCGCAGTACACTGCGGGGTTTTTCCTAATAAAAATAAAATGTTATTTGTTTTGTAGATTACTATAGTAATAACTAATATTTAATTTGTATTTTTTAAAATGTACAACTTTACAAATATAGATATATATGATTTAGTATAGAAAGTATTTTGTTTGAAGTTTGTTGTTTTATATTATAGGAACTATAATATACAATTAGATAAGTAGTGATTTATAGAAGGAAGATATTGTGTGTGTTTATAGAATTAATTCATATTGCTTTGTAAAATTGGAAATTTAATATAATAAAATTAATTATAAACTTAATACTTAATGTTTTCCAAAATCAAAACTTAATATTAATTAGTTAAATGAAAAATAAATTAATAATTAATGTCAATGGCATGCTTGTAAATAAATTCCAACTTCAGGATTTATTTGCTAAATGTCTCCAAAAATGTATATATAGATTATTCATATTCTATAAAGAACATCGATCTTATAATGATTTTTTTTTTCTTTTTCTGACAACTGATCTTATAATCATTTATAAACTCATATATTGTGGTCTTTTAATAATTCATGTTCAATTTATTATTATTATTATTATTATTAGATATGATTTAATTTGATTTGCTAACAAAATAGTGTGTATATATTATTTGTCTTTTAACAATTATTTTTTCGCTAAATGATTCTAGGAATGGAGTATCATATGAATGAAAAAAAAATAAAACAATACTATGAAATCTAACATCATAGACCAAGTAAATTATATTTAACATTCTTCAACATAGAAATCAAATAAACGAAACTAAAAAACACAAATACTACCGATTAAGCCAGCGGAAACTATCAAAGAACGTTAACAAAAAAAAATAATAACTATCAAAGCAACAAAGAAATTGACACACTTTGAGAAAACATTATCTATACAATTAAAGGAGAAGTCTCATAAGGTTTTACATTTTTTTTGGTAAGTATTTACATGAAATGTCACTGGTCTTAAAACCATTTTAAATTTTCTCTTTAAGGTTTAAAATGCAAATTAGGTCTCAAACTAATCAAATATTTTAAATAATTATTAGCTTTTAAATAAATTAATTCAGTTTTGCTCTCTAGTTAACTATGAATGGAAATAAGTATTACTTTTTAAAAGATTGTTAACTAATAAACTAATCAAACTTAAAAAACTAAGATTTGATACTATACCATATTATTTGTTTTAATTATTTTATTTGGAAATTTTCTCTATGATTATAAATTCTGATTTTCCTATCATTTTACTTTGATTTCATTTACAAATTATTTTGATTAATCATATAATACATATGATTAATAAATATGTTGTTTTCTATGCATATATTATAATTTATATTTTTTTGAGCAAAGATATATTACTCAATCTATTGTATATGAAAAAATGTGTGTTCAATGTTCCACATCATAGGGTTGGTAAAACTAAATTTATGTAAGTTGATAAATTTATAAGTTTTATTTGCTCACAAATACAATATTATAATTATAACCTTAAAATATTTCACTAAAATAATAATGTAAATACAATAAACAAACAATATAAAACTATAGTATACATTCAAAAACTTAAAATACTATATTCTTTTAAAATAATCTTATTATATAAAGTTGGGTTTTCAAAGTTAGCCATTAACAGGATCATGACACGTGTCAAGTATACAATGAGATATTGACATGTATCAAAAAAATATTATTTTTTAAAACAGTTAATTAAGATAATAACATTAAAAATATTACTTTTCAAAACAGCTAATTAAGAATAACATTAAATCTACATAAAATTTACATCTTTATATCTAAAAAAAATTCCTAAATCAAAACGAAAAATTGACAAAACTAATATATTTTTCATTGTATGCTAATTATATTATATGTGTTTTCTCAATTAGATTTTGACATGTATAAAAAAAATTTCATTAAGCATGTATATTATTATTAATCAAGAAATAGTGAATAATAAAATTAAAAAAAATAATATAAGTTATGTAAAAAGAATTATTATTTTTGAAACGTAATAAGAACAGCTAATTAAAAAAATAACATTATATCTACATAAAATTTACATATTTATATCAAAAGCTTTTATCTTTGATTTTTTTTTCTGATATAATTTTGCAGATCTATTGTGGGTCTTTTATTCGTGCGGGTTTCTGAATGGAAGCTATCAGATGCAATGAAATGGAATCAAAGTATCTAAAGCCCGCTAAATTAATTGAGGATGGAGACACTAATGGAGGTTCCAAAAGTGATTCTACAGTTAGTAGTGTTATAAATTTCAAAGATTAGTCGGTAGTTGATGTATTTGGTCAAAATCTAGAGTTTTCTCATCTAGATAATGTCAATGAATCCGGTACTGAAACAAGAGCTCCTTGATCGAGTAATTGAGAAGCGATTTTAAACTTTCGGAAGTTGGAACGGTAAACCGTTTTAAAATTGGTTTCAAACTTGATTTATGTGGGTTTCTATAGAATTTGGTTCGTAAACCGTTTAAATCCAGGTATATAGAGAAATATATGAGAAGTTTTGATTCGGGTAGAAATATGTTGAGAACTTACGACTCGAGAATATTTGAGATGTGGTCATATTTCCAAGTAGTTTTGGTACAATGCTATATTTCTAAAGATTATAAGGCATCGATCTTTAACGTGATTATGACATATATCATGTTTTGGATTGTTTATAAAGTTTCTATTTTGTATATGTGAATTATCTAAGTTTTATATATACCATCATGATTATAATATTCAAATTTTATTTTTATGTTATATTTACTTTTGTAATAGAGTATATAATTTCGTTTAGTTGTTCATCCAAAATATCTTTGGAGTAAAAAAAAATTCATGGTTAAAGAAATTATGTAACAAAACAATTTTAGTAATTATAAGAACTATAATTATGCCAAACAACATAAAATTTGTTTAATTTGTTTAAAAGACATTTTATAGGTGGTGATAAATAGCATACTTTAACAATAAAATAATTTAGGATTTAAGAGCATATTTTTAATGGTGAAACATACAGTAAAATTGTATGTGGTTATTAAATTATATATTGCTTTGATGAATTCTCTGCATGTAAAATGTTTTGTAATAAGTTGTGACACGTATTTTAAATCTGACAATAATAATATTTGTAATGATGAGTATTTGGCAAACGTTTAGTGGGATATAATTTAGCTTTAGATTATTGTAATAATTGTTATAATATATTAAGAATATAAAATATAAATAAGTGTATGAAGGTAAATACAAATAAAAAAAATTCTCTAACTAAACAATTATTTTTATATTTACTTCAAGAAATAAAATTTATTTTTATATTTTTTAAAAATCTTTTAGGGTTTAAAATTTATTCTCTTCAACAGTTTTAATACCCGCACATCGTGCGGGCCTTTATCTACTTAATACATAAAATATAGAATATATAAGGTTTATATGGTTAGTATAGTTAGTGGGTGAATTAAACTTTTTTTTTATAATTATTCTTACCAATTTCCCAAAACAAAATATTCAATGGTTTTTTCCTTTTTAAAAAAAAAATTGCCAACGAATAATATTTGAGTCATTTCAATAGATCATAGTTTCTTTGGATATGTTTCTTTTTGATATATGGATATGATAAATTAAAGTACTAAAGTCACATTGTTTTGTTATTTCTCCTTCCAGTACAGATAAAATAAGTTTTAAAGGTTTATACAGTAAAACCTCTATAAATTAATAAAGTTGGGACCATGAAAATCTATTAATTTATAGAAGTTTTAATTTCTCGATAAACTAATAATTATTAATTTATGGAGAGACTTTCTTAATTTGGTAACAAAAAATTAAAAATAAGATTTAAAGTACAAGGAGAAGGTTCAAAACCAAGGTCGAGGATTTATGGGTTGCCGAGGTTCTCTATATAGTGGAGAAAGGTTGGACACAAGGTTATCGCTCCAAGAGAGGAAGGTGGAGGAGGTTGGACGCAAGTTTATCTCCCCAAGAGAGGATGGCGGAGCCAAGGTTTTTTCCATGGTGGAGGAGGTTAAATGCAAGGTTCTCTCCATAAGGGATGAGGGTGGAGCCGAAGTTTCCTCCATGGTGGTCATATATTATTGTGATGATACATCATTGATTAGTATATTTTTTATTCAAAATATTTTTTGAGCTAGCAATCTTAGTAATTAAAAAACTACGCAAAAGTGAAAGCAAAATAGTTGGCTTAATGTGTTCATATATACATTTTCTAGGTGGTGATAAATAATATATTTGTAAAATAGAGTATAGGTGTAAAAAAAATATTTTAATAGTAACATACATAAAAGATTTGTAAATGGGTATAAATCAGTGTATTATAAGAAAAATAAAATTTATAAATAACATACAACAATTTTAATATATTTTTGTTAAATTTAATTTAATTTATAAAACTTTAAACCCGCACATCGGGCGGGTCCTCATCTAATTGTTCTTGGAGATTGGGCTTATTCCAAGACAGCCTTATTTGGAACTACACAGACTCGGGTGAGTACACGGTAAAATCAGGCTACTGGCTACTAACTCATGATTCAACAAATGGTGATCCACAACAACAATTCCCACATGGTTCGATAAATTTGAAAATCAGAATCTGGAAACTTCGGATTGTTCCAAAGATAAAACATTTTTTATGGCGTATTGTCTCTAAAGCGTTACCGACCACATCAAGACTCAAACCCGAGGTATGAATATTGATCCATTATGTCAAAGATGCCATCAAGAGGAAGAAACAATCCTACATGCACTATTTACCTGTCCTTTTGCTATGATGACCTGGCGAATGTCAAATAACAGCTTGATTAACAACAACATTTTTAACATTGATGTGGAGGAAAACATTTCCAATTTAATTTCATTCTCAAATTAACATAGTACCTCTCAATTAGACTCTCTGTTACCTTTATGGCTACTTTGGCGCATATGGAAGGCCAAAAACAATTTAGTTTTCAATGGATTCCATGAAAGTCCAACTAGAACTATCCTCACAGCAAAAGCTGAAGTAAAAGATTGGATAAATATTCTTAATCCTCGCGAAAGTTTACTACTTCATGATCAACCTGCAAATCATCAATCATGGTCTGCTCCTTCAGGCACAACAGTCAAATGCAATTTTGACGCAGGATATGACGATCGGACACATTTAGTCACAGGGGGTTGGATAATCCGAAATAATATGGGTATACCTCTTGGATGGGGGGCGTCAAAGTTAGAAACAGCAAATTCAGCATTGGAAGCAGAAATAAAAGCTCTTATTTTCGCTCTTCAACAATCATGGATACGAGGCTATACATCTATCATATTTGAAGGAGACTGTGAAGTCCTGATCAACACATTAAATGGAAAGATTAAAACTGCTTCACTCGCAATGTTTCTAATGGATGTCAATCAATGGTCTCAAAAATTCCATAGTATATGTTTTAAATTTACTAAGAGAAATTGTAATTTTGTAGCTCACAGTTTAGCTAAGTTTGGCTGTATTGTAAATGATTACTATGCTGATTCTGTAACAAAGCCATTTTGGCTTCAAGAAACACTTTGTATTGACCAAGTTTAATAAATACAAAGTGACTTTTGTGGAAAAAAAATACTATAATTAATTAATTATAATCAAAGGTGTTCAAAGTAAATAAAAATACAAGACATATATATATATGCTAGATAAGGATCCGCCCGATGTGCGGATTTAAAGTTTTATAAATAAAGTTAAATTTAACAAAAATATATTAAAATTTGTTGTATGTTATTTATAAGTTTTATTTTTGCTATAATATACTGATTTATATTCATTTACAAATCTTTTATGTATGTTACCACTAAAAACATAATTTTTACACCTAACTATATTGTATGTTACAAATATATTTTTTACCACCACATAGAAAATGTCTGTATGATCACATTAAACCAACTATCATATGTCTTTTTACTTTCATTTTTGAATAGTTTTTTTAATTACTAAAATTATTGGCTCAAGTAAAGGGTATGTAATTGGATTAACATTATAAAATAGATTTCCATATTAGTAGTTCCCTTTTTTAATCAGGTATTGGAAAGTTTCCTTTTTGTTTTTCAATTAGTTAATCAAATTTACATGTCTAGGTTTTTTTACTTTTTTCTCCGCAGGATCCATCTATATATACACCAGAACTCAATACGTTACGTCTATCTGTGTGCAAATCGATCGAGTAATATATTTCTTTCTCATTCGCTTTATTGAATCTCCTTCTCGAGACAGAGCCATGTCGCTGAAACCTAGCGCCAGGACTGAGGCCCGCCGGAACCAGTACAAAGTTACGGTAGATGCGGAGGAGGGACGACGGAGGAGAGAAGACAACATGGTTGAGGTGCGAAAAATCAAACGTGAGGAGAGTCTGATGAAGAAGAGGCGTGAAGCTCTTGATGATTTCTCGGGATTGGTCGACGACGATATGAAGTTGGAGAGTTTGCAAGATATGGTCGCTGGGGTTTGGTCGGAAAATCCTGACTGGCAGCTTAATTCAACTACTCAGATCAGGAAGCTTCTATCTATCCGCAGAAGTCCTCCAATCGATAAAGTGATAGGCTCTGGAGTCGTGCCTCGGTTAGTTGAGTTTCTTAAGAAAGAAGATAACCATAAGATTCAATTAGAGGCAGCTTGGGCTCTAACAAACATTGCATCTGGAACATCGGATCACACAAAGGTTGTAATCGAACACAATGCTGTTCCAATCTTTGTCCAGCTTCTTGCTTCACCCAATGATGATGTCCGCGAACAAGCTGTATGGGGGTTAGGTAACGTTGCTGGTGATTCAAAGCAGTGCCGTGATTATGTTCTTAATTGTGGAGCACTTGTTCCGCTTCTCAATCAGCTTAATGAGCATACCAAATTGTCTATGCTTAGAGAAGTCACATGGACTTTGTCAAACTTGTGTCGTGGTGGTGGCCTGATTAATCCCGAAGCGCTTCAAGCCCTTGAACGATTAATTCATTCTACCGATGAACAAGTCTTGACAGACGCATGTTGGGCACTCAGTTACATCACTAGAGTATCCAATGACAAAATCCAGGCTGTCATCGATTCGGGCTTTGTCCCAAGACTTGTTGAACTTCTCCTCCATCCTTGTATGTCAGTGCTAGTTCCTGCGCTTCGCACGGTTGGAAATATAGTAACGGGAGATGCTCTACAAACACAGTTTGTGATCAATAGTGGTGCTCTGCCTTGTCTTGCCGTCATTCTAACTCAAAACTATAAGAGAAGCATTAAAAAGGAAACTTGTTGGACGATTTCAAACATCACAGCGGGAACCAAAGAACAGATCCAGGCTGTATTAGAGGCTAATTTGATAGCCCCCTTGGTCAAGCTGCTTCAATGTGCTGAATTTGACATTAAGAAAGAAGCTGCATGGGCAATTTCATATGTAGCTTTTGGAGGTTCTCATGATCAGATCAAATACCTTGTAGAACAAGGATGTATAAAACCGTTATGCAATCTCCTACGATGTGTGGATCCAAAAATCATAATTCTCTGCCTTAAAGCATTGGAAAACATTTTAAAAGTGGGAGAGGAAGAGAAGAACTTGGGTAATACAGGGGACATGAACCATTACGCTGAGCTGATTGATGATGCAGGAGGGCTAGACAAGATGGAGGACCTTCAGAACCATGACAACAGTGAGATCTATGACAAGGCTCTAAGAATTATGGAGACATACTGGCTTGAAGAAGATGAGGAAACACAACAATCTCCTGATGGATTCAACTTCAACTGAAGGAATGGAATAAGAAGCTCGTAGCTTGAGCATAGGATTCGAATAAAGTATCTTTCAAATTAAAAAAATAAAATATAACTACTGTATAAAGCTAGGATTGTTCCTGACTACATTGTGATCTCTGCCACGATTATTTTTTTCTTGAAATTTACCTGTAATGATAACATGCCAGTTTGCTTTGATCTATTTTATTCTACTCTGTTTTTGGTGACTTTAAACTTGTTTAAAATCTGTGTCTGAAAATTTAGACAGTATATTTTAATAATTACCACATCTTAGTTTTCTGTTGTCAACTCGTTGCGATAAAACTTGTAATGGATTTCTTTCAATAAAGATGAGCAAATGAGTCTAACCACAGCGATAACACAAAAGTTAAACACATTCCTAAATGCAAAAATGCAGTGGAAACCATAAACCTAACAAACAAGTACATCTGAAAACGCAAATATGATTGCGTCTACTCGGTAACATCACGACTCAATGCAGAAAAGCGAAAAACAAAGTCAAATATCTAGTGTTTAGAACAGATTGATATATTTTTAAACTAATAACAACAAAAGAAGTAGTGTATATATATATATATAATAAATATATAGTTACAAATACATGACAGTCTACGCAAATTTTTAAAAGAATAAAACATTTTCTCTTCGGGAAGCCACAAAGAATAGAGAGTAAAACACTTACATTGTTATACATGAAGTAGTAGTAAACCCTTTCTTCTCAAGCCACGACTGCTCTCTTTCCTTTGCTGTTTTTAGTGTTATCTTTCTTCTTTCTTGAAACGCCTGTGATTGGATGACCCAGAGGACCTGACCACGTCTGGACTTGCGTGCGTTGGTGGTTCGTCTTTGGAAAAATTGAAAGAAGATGATGTGAAGGATGGGACCATGTCTCGTGGCACAAATGTCGGGTCTATATGCTGTGAGGCACCTAATGGTAGGCCCATTGCTCCACCATCTTGGTGCGGTGGCGGAAACTTCTCGCTTTTGCTCTTTGCATTTGCGTGTGTAATTAATCTCCTTCTCTGCTGTTTAGAGTCAAAATATACAAAAGATGATGTAAATAAACGGATCAGTCTTTGTGTGTGTGTGTGTATTTGTAGATATGCCAGAAGCAGAACATTAGTGAAGATTTTTCTTTCCTAAAAACATAAGCATTGGTGGTTTAACAAAAACCATTACTCAGTTCACTTCCTAACATAGACAACAGCCTAAATGCACACAGTACTTGCCTAGAAGCAAACTGATTCGAGCTACAGGAATAAATGTAGAAAAGAAGATATGTTATTGAAAAGAAAACAGTTGGGAGGGACATACATCGACATTTGACTGAAGTTCTGCATTAGCTTCAGGAGCTGGAAGAGCTCGATTTGAACGATCTCTGTGCCGATTCTTCCTTCCACCATCCCCTTGGGCTTTACTAGCAGCTCTTTGTCTGCACAGGATAAAACTGTCAGTCTATGCATGCTAACAAAGACAGTATAAAATAGCTACAGCCTACAAGTAATGGTGGACGCAACAATAATATCTGAATTTCCAAAATAAATGTGTTTCACTCCACTCTATCTGGATGGTAACAGCTTCTATCTAGCCAAAGTCGGATCCTCAACAGGTATATGGTATGGTGGGAAAAACTCTCCACTAAAAAAATCGAGAGAACACAACTAAATACTAAGTGTGACATGGTTTTCTTTTGTGGTTCATTCCTACCAGGAAATAGTGTATAGACTACCCTGCTTTTCAGTATATGAATCATGATTTGAGTGGAGTACACCAAAATATACATAATATTTCAACTATTTGCATCTTCAGCAAAAGTCATGTCAAAATATACATAATATTTCAACTATCCCTTTTTCGATAGCTTGGCATTCGAGAACGTCGGCACATCGTTGCCAACCAACGGGGATTCTACACTGCTAATCGAGTCTGACATTGTCTGGATTGAAAGTTTTCTTGAATGTTTAATCCACAGGCAGCACTGGATAGATTTATACAAGTCTTGGGAGGTAAATCCCTTAAGAAAATTGGAAACTTTCCATGCAAAACGGTAAGAATGCAAAATGGTAAGAATGCAAATTTTCTTATTTTATCAGTTTTCCTTTTGTGATAAAAAGGAAAAATTCTGGTAATTAAGTCCCTAAAAAGAAAATGGGCCGAACAACTCGGCAATATTTTACAAGGGTACTCGGACCCATAAGGATTGACAATAAAAAAGCGGAAAACAAATTCAATTTTAAACGTCCAAGGCACCAGACAGATCTGCTTGAAAACTCTCGGCGTTCGAGCCGAATGGATGTTCAACGGATTCCGGAGCCGTCGTCTCCGGGGGGGGGGGGGGGGGGAAATCCATAACCGAGCTGGTCCGGGGACATGGTAAGGTCATTTTCATTCAGCTCGAGGACATCGATCGCTGTGACAGTCTTCTCGGCTTCGGCCTTTTTCTCGTTAATCTCCTTAACTCGCTCCTTAGGAATGACGGCCCCATTCTCAATCAGATATTGTACAGCTTCCTGTACTCCGGTGGCTTGGTTCAGCAGATCTTCCAGGGGGCGAACTTTCACCTGCTCAACTAGATAGGCCTTGACCTTGTCTAATCGGTTTTGCGCTTTCTTCGCTGTTTGCTCCACCTTCTCCCAACGATCCTTCCGAAGTCTCTTAACTTCGAAATTGAGCTGAACCTTCAACCCGTCGCATGATTCCTGCAGTTCGGCTTTCTCTTCTTCTAGAGTAAGCGCTCGGGAGTTCAGTTTGCTAACCCTCAGTTCGGTGTTGGCAATGATGCCATCTTTTTCAGCGATAAGAGCTTCAAGCTCCTTGATTCTCTCGTCCTTCGCCCTGCTAGCGGCTCGGATCTCTTCTGCGCATTCTTTCACCTTTTCGAGTTCAAGCTCGGACCCCTTGCTGGTTTTGACTCGTCTATCATACGACTGAACCAGCGCATTCATCTTGGCGGCAGTCTGTGGATTCAAAGAATATACGTCAGTTTGAAGCTTTGTTGGATAAATAAAACTTTAATAGGTTGATGAGAATAGTAAGACGAACCATTAAGTGCGATTCAGCGACATCGAGGAATGCTTGCTTGAATTCCAATTCGTCCGCTGACGGAAGGATTCGGCAGGAAGTCTTCAGGGTCCGGAAAAGCTCGCCCGAAGCCTCGCGATTGGTCACCAAGGGATAATTGCCAAAATAGTGATATATGGTTTTAGAATGTATATATATGGTTTTTGGGTTTTAGAAACCCTTAAGTTATTTTCTAGCAGTTTTTGAGAGAAGGATATTGAGAGCTTTTGGGAGAGAGAGATTTGCTTTGTAGAGAAGAATTCTTGAACTCCCTCTTCTACTTTTTAATATCTATTGCATGTTATTCAGAATTATGATTTGTTCTTCATTAAACATGTCTGAGTAATTTGCTTGTTAGGTTTAGGGTTTTTCATAGGGTTTTTATGATTTATTAGATCTGAGATTTTTAGGGTTCTTAATCTTTTATGATCTTCATCCTTGGTTGTTCTTCACAATAATTCTTGATTGATCACCTAGAATTGTTATCTTAGGGAAATAAATTGATATGAGAATATTATTGTTTTCCTGATTAAACCATTGATGAGCAGAATTGTTTATTACAAAGAGATTTGAATTGATAATTCTGTGAACTTATCTAAACCTGTTCTTAAAGCTGATTTTTAACTTGGAATTTTACAAAGAGATTTGGATTTTCTGGTTTTAAATTTAGATATTATTTGCAGTGAGAACTGATTTAATTTACCAAGAGTTTAGAGTTCTAGATCTGATCTTTATTGCTTGAACCTTAATTAATTTTTCTGATTTAATATTTCATAATTTCCTGAGAAATTCCCTAGGCTTAGCTCTTTTGATTTTCTGAATTCACAACACTTTTATTTAAATATTTGCATTGCTTTATTTTAATTCAATTTAACTTGTTTAGCGTAATTTACAAAACTTTACAATCTATTGTGTTTGATCTTGAGTCTCTGTGGATTCGACCCCTAAGTACTGCAGTGATCTCTTGTTTGAGAGAGTAGCTCTAGGGATTAATTTGAGCCTATCAAATTTTGGCGCCGTTGCCGGGGACTCTCTGATCTACCATTAGATTTAAGTTTTTAATTTCGTCTAAACTTTTATTTTTATTTTTCTGCTTACACGTTTTTGTTTTTCTTCTCTTTGGTGTTTCAGGTGCATGCCTCCTAGACCTCACACAAGGAGCAACTAATCTGGTCCTACTGTGAATTTGACAAACAAAGAGTTGGGAAAACTGGAACGTGAGAACAGAAAGGCAGCTAAATCTCTGAAGATGGTTAATACAATCATTCTGATGCGTGATGAGGCTGGTGTTTTGAGGGATCAAAAGGGCCACTTGCGCAATGAGCAGGGCCAAAAGCTTGATGCAGAAGGGAACGTGATCCCTGAACATGTTGTCAACGAGCAGGCTGTTGTGAACCAGCAAGCTGGTGTCGTTGATAATCCGGATCTGGGTGTCGATCGACACCAACCAGGTGGCATCGATCGACACCAACCTGCAGACGTGCGTGGAGCTGCCAACCACGTACAGAACCCAGTTCGACGACAGGAGAACAACCGGGATCTGATCAGGACCATTGCTGACTACAATCGGGCTGATCTGGTGTATGAGAACCGGTCTGCTATTGTTCCTCCCCCTTTTCAGAGGAATGATTTTGAGTTGAAACCTGCATACTTTCAACTAGTTGGGCAGAGACCTTTCTCTGCTTTGCCCAATGAGAAGCCCCTGGATCACATTGAGCATTTTGAGGATCTGGTGACTAGCATCAAGGCTAATGGGGTAACTGAGGACTACATCTTCTGCAAACTCTTCCCTTACTCACTTGCAGGAGAGGCATCTCAATGGTTGAAACAGCTGCCTGCTGGATCATTAACAAGCTGGCGTGATGTCAAGGTGGCCTTTCTCAACCACTTCTATGATGATGCAATGTCAGATGAGTTGAGAATCAAGCTGTCTTCCTTCAAGCAGAGACCAGATGAAGCTTTCAAAGCAGCTTGGGTGAGATTCAAGGCTTACCAAAGGGACTGTCCACACCATGGTTTCTCAAGAGTTCAACTGCTAAGTATCTTCTTCAGAGGGTGTGACTGGGAGTATCAGTTGGCTTTAGATGCTGCAAGTCATGGGAATTTCAAGACAAGATTGCCAGTAGATGCTGAATTGTTGATTGAGAACTTAGCTGCTAGCAATAGTACTAAGAGAGCAGATGCTGAAAGGAAGAGACTACATGGAGGATATGACTCACACCAGTTAGCTTCTGTTAATGCTAAGCTGGATTCTGTGCATAATCTCCTTGTGGGTAAGAAACCTGTTCATTTTGCTGCTGACGTTGAGACATATGAGCCAGAATCTGATCAAGGAAATTATGAAGAAGAAGAGGTGAACTATGTCTATGGGAATCAGGGGCAGAGGTTTGGAAATCAGCAAGGTAGTAGGCCTTACAGTGGAAACAGCCAGCGCAGTAACTTTCAGGGCAACTCTTCTGGTTTCACACCCAAACCTGAATATCAGAAGCAGCAACAAAACAGTGGATTCACAAGGACTTATGGCAACAACTCATATCAGTCTCCGCCTCCTAAGTCTACTGAAACTAGTAAGATGGAAGCTATGCTTGAGCAGCTTTTGCAAGGCCAAGAGCAGATGACAGTGACTTTCAATGGGAAGCTGGACAATGTCTACACTGATCTTAATGGGAAGTTTGAAGCTTTGAACATCCATGTCAAGAAGCTGGAAAGTCAGGTTGCGCAAACTGTTGGGTCTGTGCAAAGGCAAGAAGGCTATCTCCCTTCAAGAACTGAATCAAATCCTAAACATTCTTGCAATGCAGTGACTTTGAGAAGTGGCAAACAACTCCATCCTATACTCCAGAAGAATCAAACTGATGATCTACAGGAGTTGATTGATATAGACGACGAAGAAGATGTTTCTGCCGAGCCAGTATCGACCGACACACATGGGCATCGGTCGACACCCAAACCATGCGAAGTTTCGGACAAAATCCCAGAACAAAGCGTCGATCGACACCAACCAGGTGGCATCGATCGACGCCAACCACGGACAGAAACTGCGAATGTGAAGTCTTCTACTCCAGTTGCAGAAAGAGTCTACATACCTAAGGTTCCATTCCCCAAGATTCCAAGGAAGTCTAAACAAGAGCTAGATGATGCCAAGTGCAAAGCCATGATGGATAAGCTTATTCTTGAGTTGCCTTTGGTTGATGCTGTTAAGACTTCTCCAATGCTTAGGAGATATGTCAAGAGGATGGTAACCAAGGATTTTAATGTTGAGCAAGGAGTTATGATGATATCAGCCCAAGTCAGTGCCATTATTCAGAACAAGATCCCAGAAAAACTTCCTGATCCAGGGAGCTTTGTTCTTGATTGCACTATCTTCACTGACAGATTTGCTAGATCTTTGTGTGATCTTGGTTCTAGTGTCAACCTTATGCCAAGATCAGTAGCACTCAGCCTGGGAATGACAGACTTCCAGCCTACTAAGCTCACTCTCATCCTTGCTGACCGGTCTGTTCGCATTTCGGATGGTGTTCTTGAAGATGTTCCAATTAAGATTGGTGAGTGCTTGATACCTACTGATTTTGTGGTGTTAAAGTATGAGGAGGAACCCAAGGACCCTCTTATTCTGGGAAGATCATTCTTAGCTACTGCTGGAGCTATAATTGATGTCAAGAAGGGTCAGATTGGTCTCAACATTGGTGATTTACAAATGCGCTTTGACATGGAGAAACTGGTTAAGAGGCCAACCATTGATGGCCAGACATTCTATGTAGACACATTGTCTAATCTGGCTGAAGAGATATTCCAGGAGCTGCATCCTGAGGATCCTTTAGAGAGAGCATTGGTTGCTTCTGCTGAAGAAGCTGAGCATCTAGATGACATTGCTGCTGGGTATGTCAAACTGCTTGATGCTAATGAACAAGTGAAGAAGCTGGTTGCACAAGAGGAATTGGTTTGTACTTCTTCACAAGCTGCAAAGGTTTCTGATTGGAGTCTTGAAAGAGCTCCAAAGGTTGATCTCAAGCCACTTCCTGCAGGTTTAAGGTATGCATATCTAGGTGAGAACTCTTCCTATCCTGTTATTGTTAGTGCTTCCTTAAACAATGCAGAGCTCACTTTATTGCTAAGCAAGCTGCGCAAGTTTCGCAAGGCTCTTGGCTATTCTCTTGATGACATTGCAGGAATCTCTCCAGACTTGTGTATGCATAGGATTCATCTTGAGGAAGGAGCTAAAACATCCATTGAGCATCAGAGGAGGCTGAATCCAAATCTGCAAGATGTTGTAAAGAAGGAGATCATGAAACTGCTGAATGCTGGGATCATCTATCCAATATCTGACAGCAATTGGGTTAGTCCGGTACATGTTGTTCCTAAGAAAGGTGGAGTTACAGTGGTGAAGAATGACAAGAATGAGCTGATCCCTACAAGGACAATTACTGGTCATAGGATGTGCATCGATTACAGGAAGCTGAATGCTGCAACAAGGAAAGATCACTTCCCACTTCCTTTCATTGACCAGATGTTGGAGAGGTTAGCTAATCATCCATACTACTGCTTTTTGGATGGTTACTCAGGCTTTTTCCAGATTCCTATTCATCCTGATGACCAAGAGAAGACCACCTTCACTTGTCCCTATGGTACCTTCGCTTACCGCAGAATGCCTTTTGGTCTCTGTAATGCTCCTGCAACATTTCAGAGATGCATGATATCAATCTTCACTGATATGATTGAGGATTATATGGAGGTGTTTATGGATGATTTTTCAGTTTATGGATCTTCATTCAAAAGCTGTTTGGATAATCTCTGTAAGGTGCTAGCAAGGTGTGAAGAGAAGCATTTGGTGCTAAACTGGGAAAAATGTCATTTTATGGTTAGAGATGGCATAGTGCTGGGCCACAGGGTTTCAGAAGCTGGAATAGAAGTTGACCGCGCTAAGATAGAGGTGATGACAAGTCTTCAACTACCAGAGAATGTGAAGGCAGTGAGGAGCTTTCTTGGACATGCAGGGTTCTATAGGCGATTTATCAAAGATTTCAGCAAGATAGCAAGACCACTTTCTGCTTTGTTGTGCAAAGATGTCAAGTTTGAATTCACTGATGAATGTCGCATAGCCTTTGAGAGGATTAAGCAGGAGCTTGTGAGTGCACCTATTGTTCAGCCACCAGATTGGGATCTTCCTTTTGAAGTAATGTGTGATGCTAGTGACTTTGCAGTGGGAGCAGTGCTGGGACAAAGAAAAGATAAGAAACTTCATGCAATCTACTATGCAAGCAGGACACTTGATGAGGCACAAAGGAATTATGCAACAACAGAAAAGGAGTTGTTGGCTGTGGTGTTTGCTTTTGAGAAGTTTAGATCTTATCTGGTTGGTTCAAAGGTCATTGTTCATACTGATCATGCTGCATTGAGGTACTTGATGCAGAAGAAGGATGCTAAGCCTAGACTTTTGAGATGGATCCTTCTTCTACAAGAGTTTGACATTGAAGTGAGGGATAAGAAGGGGATAGAGAATGGTGTTGCTGATCACTTGTCCAGGATTAGGATTGATGATGATGTCCCAATTCGTGATTGTCTACCTGAGGAGCATGTGTACCTTGTTGAAATTGGGTTTCGGACTGATGATTTCAAGAGTTTATCTTCGGATGCATGTGGTGTCGATCGACACCATACTGGCATCGATCGACACCCTTTGTTTCCCGAATCAGATTGGTCGAATGATGGAGATTTAGCTGCTGTGGCTAGCTCCAATCAACCTTGGTATGCTGATATTGCCAATTATCTTGCTGCAGAGGTAGAACCTGATCAATTCACAGGCTATCATAAGAAGAGGTTCTTGAGAGAGCTAAGGAGATATTATTGGGATGAGCCTTATCTGTATAAGCATTGCAGTGATGGTGTATACAGAAGATGTCTAGCTGAGACAGAAGTTCCTGATGTTCTTTTTCACTGTCATGGATCAGATTATGCTGGACACTTTGCTACTTTCAAGACAGTGTCTAAGGTTCTACAAGCTGGGTTTTGGTGGCCAACAATGTTCAAGGATGCTAATGAGTTTGTTTCCAGATGTGATGCTTGTCAGCGGAAAGGTCAGATTAGTAAGAGGCATGAGATGCCACAAAACTTTATCCTTGAGGTTGAAGTTTTTGATTGCTGGGGCATTGACTTTATGGGACCATTCCCTTCCTCTTACAAGAATGAATACATCTTAGTGGCTGTTGACTATGTCTCCAAGTGGGTTGAAGCAATTGCAAGTCCAACCAATGATTCTGCTGTGGTTCTTAAGCTGTTTAAGACCATTATCTTTCCAAGGTTTGGAGTTCCTAGAATTGTCATCAGTGATGGAGGTAAGCACTTTATCAATAAAGTGTTTGAGAAGCTGCTGAAAAAGTATGGTGTTCAACATAGAGTGGCTAGCCCATATCATCCTCAGACCAGTGGACAAGTTGAAGTTTCCAATAGGCAGATTAAGGAGATTCTAGAGAAAACAGTGGGTGTTACAAGAAAAGATTGGGCTATGAAGCTTGATGATGCACTTTGGACATATAGGACTGCTTATAAGACACCACTTGGGACTACTCCTTTCCATCTGCTTTATGGGAAAGCCTGTCATCTTCCAGTGGAGTTAGAGCACAAAGCAGCATGGGCAGTTAAATTGATGAATTTTGATGCCAAGACAGCTTCAGAGAGAAGGTTAGTGCAGTTGAATGAGTTAGATGAGCTGAGATTTCATGCATTTGAGAATTCCAAGCTGTACAAGGAGAGGACCAAGGCTTATCATGATAAGAAGATCATCTCCAGACACTTTGAACCTAATGACCAGGTTCTCCTTTACAATTCCCGCTTGAAGCTGTTTCCTGGAAAGCTGCGTTCCCGATGGTCTTGTCCTTTTACTGTGCAAGAAGTCAGACCATATGGAGCTATTGTGCTGTTGAACTCCAAAGGAGAGAAATTTACTGTTAATGGCCAAAGGGTGAAACACTATTGGGCAAAAGCTGAGATACCAGACGGACACATTGTGCGTTTGGAGGATGCACCCTCTGCCTAATCCGCTGCCAAGTCAAGCTAATGACTTAAAACAAACGCTGGGTGGGAGGCAACCCACTGGTAAGAATTAATTATTTTGAATTTTTGCTTTGTAGGATCACTAACATATTAATTTTTGGTTTTGAGTTTTATTATTTCAGGAAAAAAAAAATAAAAAACTTACAGATACCATTGATTAGAGCGAGCATCGACCGACACCACTTAAGGAGCATCGGTCGACACTCTTATGGACAGAGGCGAGAAAACGGGCCATCGGTTTGATTTTTGCTGGGTTTCAGTTGAATGGGCTTGGGATCGAAACTGGGCCGGGTCCAACAGAAGGAGCATCGATCGATGCTACCTTATATCGGCATCGATCGATACCACTTAAACCCGAGGAAGACCGATTAAAATTGCGAGACTTCGTCTTCTTCCTCATTTCACCCCCAAATCGACTAAACCCTAAATTGCTCATAACTCTCTCATTTCAGCTCCGTTTTGAGTGATTCCAAGCTCTAATCCACTCGATTTTCTCTCCTCTACCTGGATCTAGTGTCAATTTCGTGTTTTGGAGTGATGAAAGCCAACAAGAGGACTCGAAAGAACGACGGCGAAGCTTCTTCTTCAGCTCAGCCACCTCGTCAATCCGACCGCCGTCCGCCTCCGCGAGCTCCGGCGGACCTTCCCCAGCCTCCACGATGTTCGACGACAGCCTCAGCAACCTTACCTGACCTCTCTCTTCCATCTCCCATTCAATCAAGGTTCCCATGGCCAAAAGAAGAAGGTCAACCAATTCCATCAGAGAGAGAATGGCCTCAACACAAGCTTCCTGAGTTTAATAAGCCTGAATTCATCAACAGGCCAGTGGGTGTTTGGGGAGAGTATGAAACAATGCTCTACAATGCATGGTTGGGAGTTGAGATTGAGCCTACAAGGTTTGTTGATCCAGTCATTCTTCGTAGGTTGGGAACTCATGATGAGGTCTTGGATTTGATTGATAGGATGGGATTAGGAACTGTTTGTACTAGGCAGTATGATTTGTACCCGGATTTAGTGCGACAGTTCATGGCATCAGTTAGGATTACTTACCGAAATGAGCGAGCACCAGATGCGTTTGGGGGTGCATTGCATTTCTTCATCAATGGAATGCCTTATGATATCAATTTTGCTCATTTGTGTGATGTGTTTCGCTGGACTCGTTTTTATCAGAATGTTGTTTTGCCTAAGCACTATGAGGATCTCTCTCCTTTGTGGTCCTACATAGGACTTGGTCCTTATAATTCCAAGAAGATGCTTCAATCAGAGGTTTGCCATCCCGTACTACGGTATGTTCTTAGGGCTGTTGCTACCACTTTGCAGTGTAAGATGGAGCCTAATAAGATGCGAGCAGCAGAGCTTAATTTTCTGAACATTGCTTTGCATTCCATGATCCCTTCTTTGGCTTCTGCTGAACGTCGCGACCCTCAGTGCCTCAACCTTGGGGCTATTTTCGCACATCACTTGGTTGAGCTTCAGACCAAGCCATTCTCGGGTACTGGAGTTAAGAGAGAGGCTGTGGGGAGCCTTATTACTGCTATGCTTCAGTTCAATAAGATTCCTATTACTGGTTATAGTGTTATCACTAGGAGAGCACTTTGTCCGCCTTCCACGACCTGATCTTACCACCATCGCACTCTGTAGTGATGATCCTGAGCAGTTGCGTTTTCGCCCTTCGCCCTTTATGTTGTTTATGCTCCTTCCCGTCGCCATTGCACTTCGCGGACTACTACTGATGCTGCAGCTGCTACTAACCCTGCTGGGGGTTTTGAGACTGGTTCTTCTTCTGGGACTGCGGCATTTGAGTTTCCCGAGCCATCAGAGGATCCTGCTACTATGGACCAGGGAGCTCATCAGACTTATGTGGTTTCTGCTTTGCGTGCCATCTGGAATGGCATGGCTCGACTCTCACAGTGTGGCTGCATTCGTCCTACCAGGCGTACTAGGCGCAGGTCCCCTTCGCCATCTTCACCATCTGCTGAGGATGCTGACGATACTGATGATGATGGTGGTGCTGATGATGTTTCTGTTACATTTTAGCTTCTGATCCTGGTTTTTCTTTATTTTTTTCCTTTCCTAGGATTGAGTCATTTTTATTCTTGCTTTGAGTCAGTTTGTGTTTGAAAGTTGTTTGGATTTATGAACTATCTATCTATCATGTTGCTTTTAACCTGTGTTTGTGTTTGAGTGCTTCTTAACAGAATTAACATCAAAGGATTGACCCAACAACACACACAACTAACTGCAACTAACAAGGAGATTCGGCCAGAATTCACCATTCGCCGAAGGTGTCGATCGATGCTGCCTTGCATGGTATCGATCGACACCACTGGGTAACCCGAGAATCTGTTCACTTTTTCATTCAATTTTTCAACACAATTTTTGTTTCTTGACTTTTCCCTTCTTTGATAACACTGGGGACAGTGTTGTTTAAGTCTGGGGGAGGTTAGTACTAACTACTTACTTGGTTTTTGTGTCTTGTGTCAAAACTGTATTTTTGTTTTTATTGAGTCAAATTTTTCAAAAATTTCTGTTGAATTATGATCTCTAACTGATGGTTCTTGTTCTTTGGCTAACACTCTAATGATTCTTGACTAAGCTTGACCTCAGAACTGAAGTGTGGAAAGACTATGAGCTGCATCAACAATCCTGAAAGCCCTTATTCAAAGGATATCTAGTTCAACTAATGCTGTCTCAACTTTTATCAAGATTTTAACTGGACTTAATCTCTTACTTTGGGGTTGGAAATCAGTGGACTAGACTTCTTCTTCAGGCCATACAAGACAGTGCAATTTTTCAAAGTATGTCTCCCCTCTCTCTTTCCCTTTAGTGCTTAAAATCAAAAAAAAAAAAAAGAGAAATAAAAGATGAGATGATTTTGATCAGTTTAGAGAGGTAGGTAAATTACCAGTGACCTCATTATTCTACTCTTGAGTCAAATGATCACACAAAGCTTGGAAGCGAGGGGTAGGTAAATTACCAATGACCCCGGTATTCGCTTACACCTTTGCTAAAAAAGAATAAGAATAAGAAAAAAAAAAAGGAAGTGAGAAAAGGGAGAGGAAAGGAGATGTAAGAAGAATGTCTTGGCCTGAAGAGAGTCCATATGCCACTGTTTGAATACCACAAGGTAAGAACTCACCTGTACTTGCTTTAATTTATGTAATGAGATGGCAATGGTTAGACTAGAGATTCCAGAGGATTGTGGGATTTGAGTAAGGAATGTTGATGCTTTTCAATTGACAAAGTATATGAAGTAAGTTCTTGAGAGTCAAGGCGATAAAGAGTGCGAAGATCAGTTACCAGCAGTTGAGTGAATTCTATGTTTTCAAACCTCTTTCACAGGTTTAAGTTTCTGTTTTGCTTGAGGGCAAGCAAAGGCTAAGTCTGGGGGAGTTGATATATCATGGTTTTTACGGTTTTTAACCATGATATAAGTGTGCTTTTTGAGTCTTTTGATTTGTTTCTAGGTTATTTTTGAGTCTTAACAGGTTATTTAGGAATTTGGCACGAATGGAGCAATATGGAACAATCTGGATCATTTTGGAGCACTTTACCAAAGGAAATTAAGTTGGAGTCGGATCAGAGACCAAGCATCGATCGACACCAATTAAGGAGTATCGATCGACACTCGTGTTTACCCGACGAGAGAACAACAAATTTGGAAGTTTTACAAATTTGCCCAAAGTCTTCTATAATTGCAACATAAGCCCCTGGACGTATTTTAGGATGTATATATATGGTTTTTGGGTTTTAGAAACCCTTAAGTTATTTTCTAGCAGTTTTTGAGAGAAGGATATTGAGAGCTTTTGGGAGAGAGAGATCTGCTTTGTAGAGAAGAATTCTTGAACTCCCTCTTCTACTTTTTAATATCTATTGCATGTTATTCAGAATTATGATTTGTTCTTCATTAAACATGTCTGAGTAATTTGCTTGTTAGGTTTAGGGTTTTTCATAGGGTTTTTATGATTTATTAGATCTGAGATTTTTAGGGTTCTTAATATTTTATGATCTTCATCCTTGGTTGTTCTTCACAATAATTCTTGATTGATCACCTAGAATTGTTATCTTAGGGAAATAAATTGATATGAGAATATTATTGTTTTCCTGATTAAACCATTGATGAGCAGAATTGTTTATTACAAAGAGATTTGAATTGATAATTCTGTGAACTTATCTAAACCTGTTCTTAAAGCTGATTTTTAACTTGGAATTTTACAAAGAGATTTGGATTTTCTGGTTTTAAATTTAGATATTATTTGCAGTGAGAACTGATTTAATTTACCAAGAGTTTAGAGTTCTAGATCTGATCTTTATTGCTTGAACCTTAATTAATTTTTCTGATTTAATATTTCATAATTTCCTGAGAAATTCCCTAGGCTTAGCTCTTTTGATTTTCTGAATTCACAACACTTTTATTTAAATATTTGCATTGCTTTATTTTAATTCAATTTAACTTGTTTAGCGTAATTTACAAAATTTTACAATCTATTGTGTTTGATCTTGAGTCTCTGTGGATTCGACCCCTAAGTACTGCAGTGATCTCTTGTTTGAGAGAGTAGCTCTAGGGATTAATTTGAGCCTATCAGGTATCTCCCTCTGCAACGTTGGATGGCTCGATATCTTCTCCGGGTGCCTGAATAGGGTCGGTGACGGTCTGGTCCGGGGTAGGATCAACTTCGGTTAGACCCTGGGATGGACCGATCTCGGCTTCAATGGCAGCTTGAGTGTCTCGGCGAACAATCTGGAGATCTTTGGATTCCATGACACGGCATCCGACAGATCGTCCTAGCGAACTGGCGAAACTTGGAAAATTTGTCCTAGCTTTGCCCATTGATGTTTCGATACGGATACGAGTGATAAAATCCCACTGACGATGGTTCCCGGTTAGCAAAGCGTCTCTGACAAGGAGATAGTTCGGAGCTAGGCGCGTTGCACAAAACGGACGATCTGGAAGCAGAGACACGAAAAAGTTAAAACTGGTCAGAGGTGCCGAAGTCAATTAAAATACTAGAAATATAAATCTACCAGGATTTTCATTCCACACTCTCCGGTGAAAACCCAACGGGTTAGCAAATGAGTACTGGTCGACGCGGACGAAGAAGTATTGGTTCGTATACTTCTTGAATTTATTCACTCTTTTACCGACAAGAAAATTATGAGCCGGCCTCATGTTCACTTTCCAGCGATTCGAACTCTTCGATAACTTGAAATTTGATAGTTGTTCAAAACATTGAACTCCAATGTTGACTCCGACTTCGGCTGCTACGGTCAGGGCAGCCATAAAGTTACAAATGGCTCCGGGTACGAACTGAGAGATCGCTATCCTCCGTCTTTGGGCATAGATTGAAATCAACTCCGGGATTGCGAATAGGAGGCTACACTCGGTAAAGTAACCCTCGTACAAGCATACATACCCTTCCGGGGGGCTCCAGGGGCGTTGGTCTTCTCGAGGAATCAAAATTGTGACGTTGCTATTGAATAAACCGCACGAGTTTAGCATATCGTTCACAGTTTTGGTCGAACTCGAACTCTTTTCGCCTCCAATTTGTCCTTCGTGGTCAAACAAGGGGTCGATATCCTCGATCGAAAATCCTAAGGGTACGAACCGATCTTCCTCTTGCGAAAATACGTCCGGAGTCAGTTCGGTTTTCTCCTCTTCGTGACGAACTGACGACGGCAAGGTTGGGTTCACCTGTGAAGAAGAGGCTCCTGTTTAACAGCAAACCAGGTGTGGCAGGACTCAGGAGGCCGATCTACTTGATTCCCCGATCTGCGCGGAGCATTCAGGATTGAGAGTTCTTCGTCTGGAAGTACGACGAATTAGTTGCTCGCTTTCAATTTCTGGCGAAGAGGCAGTTTCCGATGTGCTCGCCATATCCTGAGTTCAGAGAGTGTGGAAGAAAAATAACAAAATAAAATGGAAGAGAGATCGGAGCAGATTACCTGTTGCTGTTGGCGGAAAATGAGAAATGACGAGAGCAGAGGCGTATTTATAGAGTCGAATGGGCGGCAACCCTATGAAAAGTAATGATGACCTACGCGACTCTTCGAATTCCGAGCTAGCGGATGTGATGCAAATGACACGTGTCATCCGGACAATACGCGGCGAGATGATTTGGAGATCTGAGTAAAATCAATTAAGTCTTTATGGATTAGATCGGATATTCTCTTTCCATAGTTCAAAATATTCGAATTAAATCTCGAATATACTGAACTGGGGGGGACTAATTGTTGGTGCGGGATTCAGCACCCCCGACATACCGAGCTAAACCAGAAATATTAATTGATTATTTAACCGGGAATCCGGTTAAGGGATCAATTAGGTCACCAGGAGTCAATTCGGATGAAGCGTAATCTTGGAGAAGAAGGAACCGATGTCCACTTCGGTGCGGCGGCCGACTCAAGCAATAAGGCAGTTTTCCATATCTCACTTCGTCCGTTAAGGAAAGTTAATATATTATGTGATATGCGAACATGTATAAATAAGGGGAGACTTCTCCATTGTAAATCATCCAGAATCGAATACAATAATTGAGTTCTCCTCTTGTTCTTAGCAATAAACCCTAATTCTTTTGAGTTCTACTTCTTTACTTTTAATTCCAAGGCTTAGATCTATTTTCTAGAGAGATAACCCTATTGAATTTGTTTCCCCCTTAAACAAATTCATTGTGGAAACCTAGTTTCTACACTGAACATGAATATTCAATCATAAGAAACAGACGTTATCAGTTGAGATTAGCGATGATTAAAACACAATTGAGAAAAATGTTACTAACCTCCGAGTTTCTTCATCCCGTCGCTTTGCATCCATTTCTTTGCTCGGGGGATACTTTGGCAGATCAGCAGGTTCACAGGCATATGGTTCACTTGTAAAGAACTGGAAAGTGAAAATTTTAGAGTAAACTGATTCAAACCTGCTCAGCATAATCAGGCCAGTTCATATAAAGCAGCATCGCCAAAATCAAACCTAAGAACTTACTTCACTTTTTAAAGCAGCAGTCGCAGTTTGGCAGTCTTCTGGTTCTATTGAAAGAAGGGCGTCAATGAGTGGAAGAGATGATGGTGGGAAGTCTTTAAATGTCTCTCTTATGCTTCTTTTGTACGGTTCACGGGGTTTGTATATCGTGTTAATGTTAAGCCTCAAGCCCAACAACAGGCTCTGGTCCAACAACAAGAAAGAGCCCAAGCCTCCCACCAAAGTCAACAGTTCAAAACCCCTCAAGAGTAAGACAGGACACTGCAACCTACTCTGCAACACAAGAAGACAAATGTGCAGGTTACACAAAAGGAACAACTGATTCAAACTGCGGATAGAGACGTATCATACAAATGGCTAAATGTGCAGGTTACTATCAAACCGTTTTAGTCCTATAGAAGCAAGTGGTTAAATGATAGAGACGTATCATACAATTCTATATTGTATCAAAGACCTAGAATGTTCTTTGAGTAGTATAAGTACCAACCTCTTGTATAAGCAAAACTAAGTTTGATTCAATACAGAGTATTTTACCTACCTTCAAACTTCGTCTCTGTTTATTCACATGGTATCAGAGCTTCTCAAACCTTAACCGGTGCTGTCATGGCAGAGAATTCTGGCTCCTATCCGTTTCCTTCCACCCTTCATGTCGCAAGCTCAGTCAACATTAAACTTAGTGATAGTAACTATCTCCTGTGGAAGACCCAATTTGAATCGTTGCTTCGGTGTCAGAAGCTTCTGGGGTTTGTCAATGGGTCAATCCCGAAACCATCTGCTGTTCTAGTCACCAACACCAACAATCAACCTGTTGAGGCTCCAAATCCGGCATATGAAGACTGAATCTGTCGGATGAACTAATCAAGTCATGGATTTTTGGTACTCTCACCGAGGAAGTCCTTGGTCTTGTTCACGCTCTCGCCACATCTCAAGATGTCTGGATGTCTCTTGCCGGGAACTTCAACAAGAGCTCCGTTGCTCACGAGTTTGATCTTCGCCGTCGCCTCCAACTTCTGAACATCAAAGGTAAAAACTTTACCGATTACTGTCACGAGTTTTGAGTTGTTTGTGATAACCTGAGTTCGATTGGAAAACCGGTGGACGAGAATATGAAGATGTTCACTTTTCTCAATGGGTTGGGCCATGAATACGACCCAATAACAACTGTTCTCCAAAGCTCTATGTCTCGCACTCCGGCCCCGACGTTTAACGATGTCTTGGAGATTTCTAGCTATGATTCAAAGCTTCAGTCGTATGAGTCTCCAGCCGATGTTTCACCCCATCTAGCCTTTCACATTCAACGCGGGGGGCATTCTGGTTCAGGACAGTGGGGTCGTGGCTCTGGTCTTGGCCGTGGCGGATACTCGACTCGTGGCAGAGGCTTCTCTCAACAAGTAAGCTCCTCTGGCTGGAACCAATCTGGTTATTCTTCACCTGGCCCTGTTTGCCAGATTTGTGGTCGTATGGGTCACATTGCTCTCAAATGCTGGAATAGATTCGATAATTCTTATCAGAGTGATGAGGTTCCCCAAGCTCTTGCTGCCCTTTGTCTTGCAGACCCGAGTGGTAAAGAATGGGTTACTGATTCTGGTGCTACGGCTCATATCACGACTACTGTGGAGTCTCTTCAAACTACGATGGCATACAATGGTCCTGAGAATGTCATGGTGGCTGATGGGACTTTCCAACCTATCACACATGTTGGTTCTACGTCACTCACAACCTCATCAGGTAGTATTCCTCTTTATGATGTCCTCGTTTGTCCAACCATGGAGAAATCTCTGTTATCGGTATCTAACTTGTGTGATGACTATCCGTGTGGGGTTTTCTTTGATTCTAGTTATGTATATATTATTGATTTACCGACTCAGAGGGTTGTGACAAAAGGACCTCGTCGTGAAGGGCTTTATGTGTTGAAGAATGTGGAATTTGCAGCTTTCTACTCAAATCGTCAAGTTGCAGCTAGTGATATGGTGTGGCATCAACGTTTGGGACATGCAAATTTTCAGATTCTTCAACTCTTACAATCTAGCAAGGCAATTACCGTTAATAAGAGCAGCACTACTTCCGTTTGTGAACCTTGCCAAATGGGAAAGAGCACTAAGCTTCCTTTTTCTTCTTCTAGTTCGTTTGTTAAGGAACCACTTGATCGGTTACACTGTGATCTATGGGGTCCATCACCTGTTGTATCTGTTCAAGGTTTCAAATATTATGCAGTTATTTTGGATGAGTTCTCTCGTTACTCTTGGATGTTCCCTCTCAAGTCTAAATCTGATTTTTGTGATGTCTTTATTGGGTTTCAAAAGCAAGTTGAAAATCAGTTGGGTAGAAAGATAAAGATTTTTCAGAGTGATGGTGTTGGTGAGTTTATTAGTACTCGGTTCAAAACTCATTTACAAAATCATGGAATTCAACACTTGATTTCTTGTCCATCAACTCTCGAGCAGAATGGGATGGCTGAAAGGAAACATCGACATCTCACTGAACTTGGTCTGTCTATGCTGTTTCAGAGTAAAACTCCACTCAAGTTTTGGGTTGAAGCCTTTTATTCGGCTAACTTAATCAGCAACTTGCTTCCCTCTCCATCTCTCGGTCAGCAGAGTCCTCACGAACTCTTACTTAAGCAAAAACCTGATTATTCTTTTATGTGTGTGTTTGGCTCTGCGTGTTATTCGTGTCTGCGCTCAGTTACTCAACACAAGTTTGAACCACGCTCTCTCCAGTGTGTTTTTCTTGGTTACAATCCACAATACAAAGGCTATAGGTGTCTCTATCCTCCTACAGGCCGTGTTTATATCAGCCGCCATGTGATCTTTGATGAGAACTGCTTCCCCTTTACAGATCGATAGAAAGGACTCGTGACACAACACAAGACTGGCACTCTTGGTGCTTGGCAAGCTGCTGATTCGTCTAGTCTACCTCGTGTTTTGCCGAGTCTTCCATCATACATTATGAATGCTCATCAGGACTCACAATGGCTTGAATATGTTGTGGAATATCCTCAAGATGCTCCATGTTGCGTTACTCCATCTTCTAGTTCTGAGCCGGATGTTTTGCTGTCCCCAGGTGTGGCTCCCTCGTCGGTTCAGTCTACTGTAACTGATGATGCTCCTGCATCTCCAGATCATGTTTCTGCTCCTGACACTACTGATTCCGTTCAGTCTGCTCACCCTATGATAACAAGGTCCAAAGCCGGTATTCATCGTCCTAACCCACGGTATGCTCTTGTGGCCAGCAAAACTATTCCGCCTCTTCCTCAAACTGTTGCGGAAGCGTTACAACATCCTGGTTGGAGGTAGGCTATGTTAGATGAACTCAACTCTATATATGAGAACCACACTTGGGATCTTATTCCTCCGACTGCAGAGATGAATGTATTGGGTTGTCGCTGGGTTTTTACTATTAAGCTCAATGCTGATGGCACTGTCAACAAGCTGAAAGCTCGTGTTGTCGCCAAAAGCTTTAATCAAGAAGCTGGTGTGGACTTCACTGAGACCTATAGCCCTGTTGTGCGAACTTCCACCATTCGCATTGTTCTCTCTGTTGCCACATCAAAGAGTTGGAATATCACTCAGTTGGATGTGAAGAATGCTTTTCTTCATGGCGACTTACAAAAAAAAGTATATATGATCCAGCCTCCAGGGTTTGAAGATGTTAATAAACCGACTCATGTATGCTCGCTAGGAAAGGCTCTCTACGGCTTAAAACAGGCTCCCAGGGCCTGGTTTGACAAGTTCAGCAACTATCTCTTGGAATTTGGGTTTGTGTGCAGCAAAGCTGACCCCTCCTTGTTCACTTATCGCCGAAATGGAGACACGCTGGTTCTCTTACTGTATGTGGACGACATCCTGCTGACTAGTTCGAATCCTACACTATTTAAGTCTCTGATTGCTGAGCTTAGTTCAAGGTTTGCAATGAAAGATTTAGGGAACATTCACTATTTCTTGGGTATTCAAGCACAAGCTCACCCTCACGGCTTGTTTCTCCATCAATAAAAATATACAGAAGAGATTCTTCATCATGCGCATATGTCAACATGTAACTCTGTTCACACTCCTCTGCCTCAACGTCTTGATCATGTCTTCAAGGATACTAAGCCATTTTCTGAACCCTCTTACTTCAGAAGCCTTGCTGGGAAGCTTCAATACTTGACCATTACTCGACCTGATATACAGTTTGCGGTTAACTTCATTTGTCAACGAATGCATTCTCCCACTGTATCAGATTTTGGTCTCCTCAAACGGATTCTTCGCTATCTCCATGGCACTTCGAAAATGGGTTTGCATCTCTACAAGAACAGTCCTCTACATCTTGTCTCCTACAGTGATAGTGATTATGCGGGGTGTAAGGATACTCGACGGTCTACTTCAGGGTTCTGTGTCTTATTGGGCGCTAATATTGTGTCCTGGTCTGCAAAACGTCAACCTACTGTGTCTCGGTCATCCACAGAAGCTGAGTACCGTGCTCTCGCTTCCACTGCCTCTGAACTCACCTGGACTGCTTCAGTTCTACGTGATCTTGGTATATCTCAATCATATGCTGCTCTTCTTCATTGTGATAACCTCTCTGCGGTACACCTGTCTGCCAATCCTGTACTTCACAACCGTTCCAAGCACTCTGATGTTGACTATCACTATGTCCATGAACAAGTAGCACTCGGTCTTCTTGAGGTTCAACACATTCCAGCCGAACTGCAACTTGCTGATATCTTCACTAAGTCCCTTCCACGACCATCCTTCCAACGCTTACGACACAAACTGAATGTGTGCCTTCCTCCCACACTCAGTTTGTGGGGGGGCTGTTAATGTTAAGCCTCAAGCCCAACAACAGCCTCCGGTCCAACAACAAGAAAGAGCCCAAGCCTCCCACCAAAGTCAACGATTCAAAACCCCTCAAGAGTACGATAGGACACTGCAACCTACTCTGTAATACAAGAAGACAAATGTGCAGGTTACACAAAAGGAACAACTGATTCAAACTGCGGATTCTCTGAATATAGTACTATCAAACCGTTTTAGTCCTATAGAAGCAAGTGGCTAAATGATAGAGATGTATCATACAATTCTATATTGTATCAAAGACCTAGAATGTTCTTTGAGTAGTATAAGTACCAACCTCTTGTATAAACAAAACTAAGTTTGATTCAATACAGAGTATTTTACCTACCTTCAAACTTCGTCTCTGTTTATTCACATATCGCTCCATGTGTGAATTTTCCTTTTTTCCAATAATCCTCTGATGGTGAACCACAGAGCTTGTAAATCTTATGGAGCTGCTCTACCTATTTCATGATGATCATAAGCATAAGTAATTATTCAGCATGCCGAACTCTCCTATAACATTTGTAGTTTTTAAAGACCAGTAAAGAGAAAAAGGTAAAAAGATACTTCATCAAGCAAGTTCAAAGTGCAGTGCAGGGTAATAAAAGTTGGCGATGCACACTGTGGGTTTACTTTTTGCTCATCTTCATAATCATTGTGAGAAAGTGCCATTTTTCAATAAAACTACCCAAGGAACCACTCTAGTTGCATGGAGAGATCTGAATTAATTTGGAATCTAATATGTTCATGTAAATTCATTGTCTATCTGTGTATGTCTGTGCATAAAAGCAGATTTCAAATATTTCTAAGAATGAGATACTAGGAAAAACACAACTTGCATATTAAGTATTGACTGAAATATTAAGATGATGAATTGACCAGATACCTCTGTCCGACCGGGCATAATAGGTCTTCCCGCCAATAGCTCAGCTAAAATACAGCCGGCACTCCAAAGATCAATACCTACACCATAATCAGTAGCCCCAAGAAGAAGCTCTGGGGCTCGATACCATAAAGTGACCACTCGACTTGTCATTGGCCGTTTGTGATTTGGATCAAAAAATTGTTGCCAGTCCAAAATCAGCAATTTTAAGGACCCCACCATCATCAATAAGAAGATTTTATCCTTTGATGTCACGATGAAGCACACCAAGACTATGGCAATGCTCCATACCAGATATCAATTGACGTATTAAACATTTCACCTGCAAGATGGAGGAGTAATCTGATCTTAGCAAGAGACCAAAATGACCTTATATTTGTAGAGGAAATTTTGAAAAGGTACTAAAAATAGCCCTATAAATATAGATACTGCAGGCCTAACCTCTGGTTCTGAGAACTTAACAACAGGACTTGAAGCAAGACCAGCCAAATCATGATCCATGTATTGAAAGACAAGGTATAAGCTACAAGACATCCTTGACGTAACCAAACCTTCTAGCTTCACAACATTAGGATGATCAAGTCTCCGCAACACAAGAATCTCTCTTGCCATAAACTTGACACTCTCTGGCTCCAAATTGTCAAACCGAACCTTTTTCAACGCTACGATTTTACCAGTCAAGATATCCTTTGCTTTGTACACATTACTGTATGTTCCTTGTCCAATCTACAACATAAAAGAAGAAGAAAAAAAGAATCCACTTGAAGAAATTTTATTAAAAAAAAAACACCAAAAAATATAAGTGGAATCGTCTAATGTGTAAATCAATCTAACACCTTATCGATTTTCTCAAAAGTGTCAGCTTTTCTTGGAACCCAACCATTCAAAGCTTCACCACAAACATCAGAAAGCCAAGAAGGCCAACCAGCAGCAACATGTTCACCACGCCAATGCTTTGAAGGATTACTCAACCGTGGATTAGGCTTTGACCTTCTCCGATCTCCTTTCGATTTCCTTTCTTTATCACCATTTTCCTCCTTAGGAAGAATCTCCTCATTCTTCTTCTCTACTTCAGCAGCAACAGCTCGATTACTCTTAGTCACTTGCACACTACTCCCTCCTTCTACTCCACTATCTTTAGAGCTCTTAGCTTGTTATTATTATAATAGGATCATTATATGATTGTTCGGGTATAAATAATCCAACAAGAATATAAGTAATGGGTGCTTTATTTTGTCATATCCAAAATTAAACTCTACTAAAACGAACTAAATCAAATTTACACTAATAACCATATTATTCCAATACCACGATACTTCTTTTATTTTATTTTCTCATGTTTGTTTGTTGACATCACCATCTCCGTCTGATATTCAAACATTGATTTGTTCACCTCCCGATATTTCAAAGAAGAACAAAAAAAAAGTAGTTTGGTTAGAATGACTCATTCATGATTATAATTGTTTTTAAAGTTTTAAAAATAAAATAAAAGGATTTGTGTGAATTGAAAAAAAATTAAAGTAAGTAACTATTCCATTCGAGTCCAGACAGCTGTGAGTTTATATAGGCATCGTCACGGGCTCCCTTTTTTTAAAAACCAAAACAAATAAAAAGATCTCACTTTCCTTTTTTTATTATTAAAAATTAAAAAAATAGAGAAAATTGTGGTGATTTGCGTCGTCTTCTCTCTCTCTCTCTCTCTCTTCCCCGATCCAATCTTCTTCTCCTTTCTCTCGACACAAACAAAGAAAACAGCTGAGAAAAACTCTTATTTTCTCTCTCTCCCTACATCATAAACCCCTTTCTTCTTCTTCTTCTTCTTCTTCTTCTCCTTCTTCTTCCTCGTAATAAAACTTCTGTTTCATCTGAGCTTCCTTCTTTCGTTTGATTTGAGCTTTGGGAGTTTGTTTGTGATCTCCGTGATCGGGGTTTCTTTTATTACTTGCTTTACCTATTTTTTTCACAATTCGCATTTTGTTCTTCTCTGATTCCAGAGAAGCAGCACAATAATCACTAGAGAATCTCTCTCTCTCTCTCTCTCTCTCTCTCTCTCTCTCTCTCTCTCTGTATGCGTCGGTTCTGAGGGTTGATTCGATTGTTTTGCGCAAGCAAGTCCACGGTGCGAATCTCGAGAACAATACAATAGACGACTCGTCTTGTTGTTGCTTTGAAATCAACGACCGTCGGCTCTTTGAAGACGCGGTCAATCAAGGTTTTAGAGTATCTTTTTGATTTTGGTTTGCGTGTGAATTCCGCATTTTCAAGAATTTTGGAAATTAGTGAATGCCCTGCCGAGATATTTCTCTGAGCCCAGCCGCTTGGGCGTAGATCTAATTTATTTTCAAATTACATAAAGAAAAAAAAACTGAGAAATCAGGTGTATGACCTCATCGCCGTCAATGGAGAACGGAGGCTCAGCCTCCTCTGTATCATCTGCTCTTCTTGGTTGTATGCAAGAATTCAAACTCTTCGAGACTCAATCGGTAAATAATAACACGATAGATCCACTTTGAAGTATTCGATCTGCTTTCGTGCCTAAAGATATTTGTAACGAGGTTCATGGACTGTCACTAACATGATTTTTGTTTTTTCAGAATTTCTACATGATTGGTTGGAATGGTAGTGGAGTGTATAGAATACTAAAGATAGACCGGCTAGATGCGTCTGAGCTTAATCTCAGAGAGGATTCCACTGCTTATTCTAAAAAAGAATGCTATGAGTTGCTTAAACGGATACACGAAGGGAACAAGGCCACGGGTGGGCTGAAACTTGTCACTCTTTGTTATGGAATTATTGGTATGTGTTTTTTTTTTTTTGGTCTCAAGTTATGTTTACTGAAGGGTAGATCCGTAGATGGTTTTACTTTCCAGCTTTGTTCTCACGCCGTTTATGTGCTCTTCAGGGTTCATTAAGTTTTTGGGACCATATTACATGCTGCTTATAACTGAAAGAAGAGAGATAGGTGAAATTTGTGGTCACGTTATTTATGAAGTGTCAAAGAGTGAGATAATTGCATTGCAAAATTCTAGCGTGCTTACCAACTATGCAAATTCGAGAGACGAGAACAGGTATGTTGATATATCTTTTGCTACATTCTGTGTTTTTTTTTTTACGTATATTTAAAATCCCAGTGCTAAAGAGAGTTCTGTTTGGTGAAAAGAGAGAGTGCACGTTCCCTTCCACCCATTTTATGAACTGAAGTCATTTAACCCTTGCGTTTTTCTATTGGTGTTTCCCACTTGTTTATAAACAGGTACAAGAGACTCCTGTGTATGGTGGACCTTACAAAAGACTTCTTTTTCAGTTATTCGTATAATGTAATGCGAAGTTTCCAGAAAAATATATGCGACCATGAGAGTGGAGGTTCTCTCTATAAGAAAATGTTTGTGTGGAACGAATTCTTGACTCGGGGGACCCGACATCATCTTCGGAATACCCTGTGGACAGTAGCATTGGTGTATGGTTTTTTTAAGCAGGTGAGAAATTGTATGTTTTTCTTCACCATTTACTATCAGAGAAAAGAAAGTTTCCCCGAATTCAAATACAAATATTTTTCTTCTTTCCTCACAGCTATAGTCATTTTATTTGTGTATCATTTTCTTTGGGTTAATTATTTTGCATCCCTAAATCATGTCTGTCTTGCCCAAAGGTCTGGAAAGAAGCTTTCTGTCTCACATGCAAAATTTAATAGTTATGATGTATCAATTTTGATATTATTGGTCGTGCTATTTCAGATACAGCTATGATACTCTTGCATTTTTGTTCTCAAATACCTTGATAGTCTCACAGTACTGTTTAGATTTATGGATGCTGAACCTTGTTTTACTGTGCATGCAGACAACACTTTCTGAAGCTGGACGGAATTTCAAACTCACTCTAATTGCTAGACGTTCCCGCCATAATGCTGGAACCAGGTATCAGATTTCATCACTCCATAGTTTCCATTTCTGTGGTAACATGTCTATTATAACTCGTTCTGTATTCTAACCTTTAGCAGTAACATGAAATAATTGCAAATAAAGCCCACATTGCTAATCACATAGGAATGCATGCGCTAGAGTTGTGCAATATATGTCTATCTCCAGGGTTCTTCCAACATTGAGATTTTAATTAGGCATCTTTATTTCAGTTAGTTATTATGCTTAGTTTCTCCTAAACCCCGCTTTTGCTTTTAGGTACTTGAAACGAGGAATAAACGAAAGTGGCAATGTTGCTAATGATGTGGAAACAGAGCAGATAGTGTCGGAGGACGTTCCTGTAGACCGTCCCATGCAAATAAGTTCTGTTGTGCAGAATCGTGGCTCAATCCCTCTATTCTGGTCACAGGAGACCTCAAGGATGAAAGTTAAGCCTGATATAGTATGTAAGTGTTATTTATACTAATACTGCCTGGTCACCTCTCTCCCTCCCTCTCTTTTCTTTGTGTTTGAACACCTCAATGTCAATTCCAGTGTCAAAAAAGGACCTGAACTATGAGGCAACTAGACTTCACTTTGAAAACCTTGTGGAGCGATATGGAATCCCCATCATTATTCTGAACTTGATCAAGGTGAGTTGCCTAATCTAGCTTTTTTCATCTATCACGCCTAAATCATCACTTCGTTGGGTACTTTTTGTATTGGCAAGTGATGCATCTTCTTACACCTTAATCTAGTTATACTTTTAATGAAACAAACTATTGTGTGTTCATTATATTTTTGATGCTCTCACATCTCAAGCTTTCACTGATGTCTCCTGTTACTTTTGACAATCCATAGACCAAAGAGAGGAAACCCAGGGAGTCGATTCTCCGGGCAGAGTTTGCTAATGCAATTGACTTTATAAACAAAGATCTGCCAGAAGAAAATCGGCTTAAATTCCTCCACTGGGACCTGCACAAACATTTTCACAGGTATCTTTTCAATTTGCGATCCAGCTGCTTCAGATAATGAATATATATCAATGCATATTTCTATATAAACCAGTTTTCTCTATTCTTTCTTTTTTTTCTTTCAGCAAAACAGAAAATGTATTGGCACTTCTTGGAAAAGTAGCTGCCTGTGCTTTGATGTTGACAGGTTTCTTTTATCATCAACTTACACCAGCAATGAAGCTTGAGGGTTATATGAGCTTGTCTTCTTCTGAGTAAGCCTTTTTGCTTGAGTTCCTGTAACGTACTTGTTCATCATATATATTGTTCTCCGATTTATATGTAGCTGTGGGCTTTCAACTGAATCTTGTCAAAGTAGTTAATGGATTTATTCTCCTGGTTATCTTCCTGCAAATGTGGATAACTTGTTGATTGTCACCAATTATCCATTATTTGTTTTACTCTTTGTAAATGGGTAATAGCCATTTCTTGGTGGAAAATGATGTCATTGAAATATTTCTATTAGAAAAGTTAATTTCCTGCAGCGATAGAGTAATTACTTACAGTACTAATGTCTTAAAATTGCAGCGCCGATATGTCTCCACATAATAGTTCTGATGATGATAGTGGGGAATATGATTCCTTAGAGAAGAATTTTTGCCCAAGAAAGAATGCTGCAAATGGCGATTATGATATCAAGCCTAGCAGGCTCCAGAGGGGAGTGCTAAGGACCAACTGCATAGATTGCCTTGATCGTACAAATGTTGCCCAATATGCATATGGTTGGGCTGCTCTAGGGCAACAGCTTCATGCTTTAGGAATTAGAGATGCTCCAACTATAGAACTTGATGATCCTTTGTCTAGTACTTTAATGGGATTATACGAGATGATGGGAGACACACTAGCTTATCAATATGGCGGATCTGCAGCCCACAATAAGGTAATTCTATTTTTTACTTTACTCGTATAAGTCCTGACATAGCATCAGAATGGTTTTGTTCATGTTCATATGGAACTGTCCATATTAAGTCTTCTGCTAGAGACAGTTAGTTGAAACTAACTACTGGGCTATTAATTATGTTCAAAATAGATTCCATATAGTCTCTGGTTGGAACGATTCATGACTGGCTCCATGAGAAAGTACATCCCTTTTCTCGTCGAAGGAATTTATTATTCACAGTTAAAAAACAGCTGATGTCTTTTAAAAATAAATGTTAACTCATGAAAAATCTAGTTTCCTCTGTGCATCCTTGTTTCTCGGTATAACATCAGGAATCCTTCATGCATGCTGATCCACCATCGCTTATTTGAACCTATCTGTAGCTTTTCAGCTGATATTATTATTATTATTATGATATGATTCTTGAGTTAGAGCAGCATGTACATAAGGTAAATATTAAAATGTTTTTTTTCCTCATGAAACGTTTGGAATTATGGATGATATTGGTCTATAGAAAAGCTGGTCTGATTTCTGAGCTTAGTCTTTGATGTACAAGAATTACAAGGGACCCTTGCTATGTCGTCTATGTTATATCTCAACCGCAGTTGAGCCCTCATTATCTTACTTTCGCCAAAGGATTTCGGACTTCAGTTAAAATTCCTTTTGTAATCTGTCCCATTGTTCTGAACTGAATTATGATGTTTCGATCTTCTGCAGCCGACTCAAGCTAAAATTATGTTCACTATTGTTGAGATACACTTTGTTGATTCTTAGAATTTCTGGTGTGCAATAGGTTTTTAGTGAGAGGCGAGGCCAGTGGAAAGCAGCAACCCAGTCACAAGAGTTCTTGAGGACTCTGCAACGTTATTATAATAACGCATATATGGATGCGGATAAACAAGATGCCATTAATATGTAAGCTTGTCTCTTTCACTCTATTGTATATATCCACGTTTCACGTTAATCTCCCAGAGACTTACAGAAATCCTTTGGGCCTTTGTGGATTCCTGTATGCAGATTTCTTGGTACTTTCCGGCCTGAACAAGGGAGGCAAGCGGTTTGGGAGTTGCGTTCAGGTTCCCACTCTAATGGACAAAGTGGAGAGATAAGCATGGGGGAAGATGAAAGGTAGGGTTCTGTGACTGCAAACTTGAATTTTAGATATTCACCTATTTATAAAATTGCTGCTGCCATGTAGGTAGAGAGGTTTAGTGGTTCCATTTTCTCCTTGAGACAATTTTTGATGATTGTATGTGTTATACGAATTTGAAACACATAGGCTCTACAGATTTTAACATTGTCCGTTCACTGGAATTATATATCTCCATTCTTCACCATAACTTCCAATTTAGATCCCGCAAAACTATTGTGACCCTTATCATATGATTTAGACATAAGGAGGTATGAGCATTTGTTATTGACGAAAAACTAGGATTGGTTTGTTAATTGCATCGAACTGTACCTTAATCTGTACGCTCTATATGTTTAAGAATTTGCTCTGTCTTTTTTGGTATGTCAAATTTTCATCTTTATTAGCCTTCGTCTTAAAGTGCACAAATATAATAGACTTTGTTTCGCCACATCTATGATCATAGCTCTTAATACTATGCTTCCAGGTTTCTTGTGAAGAGGTGCTTATCAGATGGGAATATTCTCCATGAAAGTCACACTCCGATGTCCGCAATGAGTAGAAAGAGTGAAAGCATATCACATAAAGGCTTTGTGTCGTCACACCAAGTGACTCATATAATTTCAGAGTCATCACCAGATATGCCAGCTGCCGGTGATGTAACATTATCGAGGTTTGTTCAAATCTTTCCTACAATTTTCTTCACTATAGCTAGATAAAATATGTGCTGCTGGTACATTTAGCTTGAGTCTCCATGCTATGTATGCATTATAATTTTGCTGGGTGCAGCTCTATTGTGCTTCTGAGTTCTACCCATGATAGCTCATATATTCATGAAGTGGTTGTCTTTATGCTTCATGTAGCTAAGATAGTGTGTGTGCTAGTACATAGTAACACTTGTCTCTCTTGTTGGTCTTGATATTTAGCTATAACATCTCTGTAGGTGTACTCCGTCAATGCCTAGCACATATTTTTTTGGAGATGCCCAAAAGGTTCAACGTAATGGTAGTAGCTCCAATTACTTGTCCGAGCAAGAAGATATGTCTAGTGTTTCAAATTTCGTTGATATTGAGTGGCTTTCTTCGTCGGAAAATCTATGTGAGAACGATCAATTGTCCAGGTAAAATTACTGTGCACTAAAGACATCAGTTTACGATTTTAAGCAGACAATAGGGGAACCAGATCTCATTCCACAGAAGTATAAAATTTCTACGTCTATACCATTTCCTCGTCCATCTATCTAAAAACACAGCTGATAGATGTCGAAAAATGTTAAAACTAAAATTTTTAAATATCCATTTGCATTTGGTTTTCACCATTGATGACTAATATAACAATGATAGCGTATTCCTCATGAATAATCAACAATTTTTTCTAGTCATGGTTTAGTCAGTTTTACTACGTATAACGGTATAAGGTCATGCAATTCACATTGCGTTCTCTTGGCAGGCCGTCATTGCTTACAATATATTCAACCGCCGAGACGTCTTCATCAGAAAATATCACTACTGAAGCAAAACAACCGACGCCAGCTATGAGTGAGAGTGGATCAAGCAGCAGGAAGGTCAGTCTTCCATATTCTAGTTTGCATATCTCTCTAGCAAGTTTTGTACAGTGAGAACTGGTGTTACTTTCTGCCATCTACCTCGTATAGATTTCTATATGATATCTTCTCTGAACCTGGATGAACCATTGGCTAAACCTTGAACCACGGAAGTGAGTCGTAACGAGCTCAGATTGGAAGTAGATGCTATAATAGGATTTAACGAGCAGAGGATATCTAGTAGCTGAACCTGTCACAAATAAACGGATTTTCTTACTCTCTTCTTTACAAAGCATGTAGTCTATGACTTAAAACGTTAAATTAACAAATGAAATGGTTAGAGTCTGGCCAATATTAGCTAATAAAATAGTTTTATGGGTGAAGTAATTTCAGCGCTGTGATTTTATTTGGTATGGTATCATACGACATATTTCACTGCACTCAGATGGTTTGATATTTTGGGGGCATATATTGTGATTTGGTTACTTCACTTGAAACTTAAACCGGATTTATTTCCTTTGGCAGGGAAAAGAACCTATGGGAACCGAACAATCTGTACACACAAAGATTCGCGATGATTTCCCAGATAGCTTCAAACAATGGGTAGCGTACGGGGAAGCAATCTGCCATTGAAGCTCTCTCAACCGTCCATTTCCAACAAGAACATACTTTGCCTTCACCATACTTGAGGTCTTCTGAACATTTGGGTATTACGGTTCGAACATGGAGAAGCGACTGGTAGAGAGATTCGCAGTGCCATGTATTCGAGACTTCACGGTGACGACCTGTCAAAAGAGATTAGAACTATTAAGAGGAGCAAATACTAAAATAGCTGAGAAGTTTGAGTTTGCAGTCTTGCAGAAAGAAAGAGGAAAAATTCATGTTTATGGAGAGAAACTTGTGAGATAGTCTGAGACTTACTTATGTTAGGCTCTTTAATTTTGGTTTGTGGTCGGATGTAAATATCTGTTTGTTTTTAAATCCATCTTGTATAAGCTCTTGTCTGTTCTGAGAATAAATCGATTCTTTATCACCCTCTAGTCGATTCGAGTCGCAACTGCACTTACGCGTTTGCGTTTTGCGGTCTGGAAAGAGATGTTGCTAGCCTGGCCATTTCATTGGTTTTAGAACTACAGTCTACAGTAGTATTCAAATAGGTGTTGACCAGCCAACAAGTTACTAATCGTAACGAGATCTTTCAAGGGTTCACTCACACCATCCCAGCATTGCCTAAATAATCAAAATAAATCAGACCAGATGATTTGTCTTTTGAATAACACATATAGAACTGTGTGGTGTGAATGATGTTACAGAACATCATTATTTGTCTTCTCTGTTCCTTAAGAGACAAATTCCTAATTCTATCCCTATTATTCTTTCAGATTATACTAAAAAAATTCCTTAATATAGAGAAACACTAGAAGGACACTTGAAAGCTGAAAGGAAAGTAAGTATCATTATTTTCTCTAAGTCTTTATTCCAGAAAAATATTTCCAACCTATCTATCAGGTAGGAACATAAATAAAAAGTTGAAAACCAGGTGTAGTATGCAGATGATTCTCATAACTTTTGTAAAATGCTAGTAAAACATATCAAATCATAAACACACGTAAAGTGAGGGGAAAAAACTTCTGACACATGGATTTGTCTCTGATGAATTGGAGTATCAAATTTCCTAGATGTTATCATATGCAATGTCATATTTGCGGTCTTTCGATGAACAGAAAGATGCAAACCTAATAGCAACGTGATAGATTACCATTAGATGTCGTGGTTTGTTAAAGAAAATGATGGATGATTGAATATAGCGAAACACTTTAATATTATTTTGTTGTTGCCTGATTCTGTATCAGAAGATGGAACTTCAATTCCAGAAATTAGGCAAACCTAATGGAAATCATGTAATGTTTGACTACTACCTAAAAATCAAAATGAAACATCACAATTTTTATTAAAAAAAAAGAAGAAGATGCTTAGAAATAGAAAAAAACTGTAAAGTATCTAATTTAACTTCAAATCCACAAAAATTATCAAAACTCAATTTGAATTTATAAGATTTAAAAAGATAATTTAAAATGTTTTCTTAATTTATGTGAAATTGCCAAACAAATTAAAAGAGATATTATTTCATAGAGACATGTCTTTTGTTGTCCTAAAAGAAATGGCCAAATAAAAGTTTTGATATAAATATACTTATTAACTTGCATAATTCTTCATTTCTTACCATTTACCTAGTTTGCTCCAAAAAACAACTCATCACCAAAAATTCCTTGTTCAAAGAGGTTTTAGACACCTTGCAGTTTTCGTAACACTGAAACAAAACTTTTTTAGTTAAGAATTATGTTGTTCAACAAACTAATATTAGTCGAATCGTAAATAGTATTTTGATTTTGAAAGATTACCACTGTAAAATCTATTAACTAACTTACATTATGCATTTACACAGACAGGCCCACACAACAAAAGCTTCTTTCTCGTTACATTCATCAAAACATAATGAGTATTGCTTTAATATGGATGAGGGTTGGGTGGAAACTCTATTGCTAATTGGTATATTTAGGCAAAATAGCCTCGGATGTCATTATGATTCAATAGAAAGCATAATGCAATATGTTAAGAAAGAACTGAAGAAGTATAGATTTGAAACAAAATTAGAAAGTGGAACAAACGTTGTTAAATGTTAAACGGGTTAGATGAAAGGTGTTATAATGGTAGCAAATTAGAGAGAAATAATAATCTATCTACCCTATTCCACTTCCTCTAAACTCACAACCATTTTTTTCTTTTGTTGTAATTGTCAGCAACCATTACTAAATCACAATAACAAAACAATAAACGAGAATTAAAATACCGCTTTCACCTACACCTCAAAAGTCAAAAACCACCCCACAGAAAAATAACAGTGGACTGTGTTTAGTGGACCAAAAATATTACTTTTAACGTACGAAACTGAATTAATCAAAATTGTAATTGGACACTAGCTCCTAAATCCTTATCCTAATACAAAATGATTACACAACTTTGTTATTTCATTATCCAAAGTCGGTGGAAAGCCGCGTCACAATCAACCAATATTGCTACAAGAACTCGTCCTGGCCTCCTGTTTTGTTGTTGTTGGTGTAGCTCCTAGATTCACTAATACCGTCGTTCCACGTGAAACCTTTCTTGTACTCCGACACGTGGTCGTCGATAAATGGGGATATGTATTGATGGCCATTTACAATTTTTTATTTGATTTCTTCCATCATTCACAACGTATAATTTCTATGTAGTCAAAGGGTATAATATTAATAACTTAGCAAATGAACAACAACTTGGAATAAAAAAAACTTAGCAAATGGATGACAAAATATATAAGTCGCTTCTGGAACATCCGATTAAATTTGGATGACAAACTATTAACGGAATATTTTTCCACAAAAAGGCGACTGAATTTTTTATTGCATAACTCACGAAACTACATTATCTAAACCATCAATTAAAACCGGAACACAATATTGGTGCTAGTGAAAAAAACATTGTTAAAGAGATATGAATTGTAAAAAGTAAGCAAAGTGATGATTGATCGCCAAAAAGACTACATTTGAATAGATCGTATTACAAAACAATCATAAAATATTATAATTAAAGAAAAAAAACTAATTCAATAGGTAAGTGACTATTAATTGTTGTTAGTTAAGTTATACATAAATCATTTTCATTGAACATATGATACCAATAAAATTTGATAACGTATAAAAATACTAGGAAAAATCGTGTAATCACGTGAATATATAAGTTATATATCATTCATCAGAGTCAGACATATGGGTTACTAACATTAATCAACCGTAATTTTTTTTTTACTTTTTTCTTTTATTTTTGGCTTACCGTAATTTTTTTAGTCGCACCTAAAAATGTTAGAGACGGACCAACTCTTCGTGGATCTATCAGTCCAACTTGATTCTTTAAGACGTAGAAAAATACTTAGGCAAAATGTACGATGATGCTAGCTTTCGGTAATGCTACCTTTTAGTCGAGGTGTATTTGTATTGCAGAGTGATCAATGTCACGTCCATCTTCGTGATATTGTACTATGTTCACTGTAAACACATCAATTTTATTACTATGCATGAGTTTAGACTTTAGATGATGAGCTTATATGATTTAGCTCAACCATCCATTTTTCTAAAATACGTTTTCATCATTTTATCAAAGATTGCTGATAGAGTTATATTAATTTCTAAATTAAGAGAAAGAACAAAAAATAGGGTAAATTTACTGAATTAAAGAAGGTAAAAAAGTTAATATAACTGAAATTAATTATTTTCCTTGGTAAAATATCTATAGGTAGAAAAGTTTTCGAAAAGAAAACATGTGATAAGTTTACAGCTTATTTGTCAAATATTTAGAAGTTACTTATAAAAAAAATACTAGTAAAAAAGACAACACATATCATTTACAAATCACAATAAATGTAAAAAATTATTTTTTTAAAGTTGAGAAACTTAATGTAATTTAAGTCGATTTAAAATAGAAATAAATAACTTCTAAAGACTTTTTGATAGCATAAATATATGAATACTAGCTAATAATAGAAAAAAACTCTTGGCATTTATTCAAAATTAAAGATAAGCTAATACTTTTAGTAATTCACTTTATCATCTTTACCCCAAAAATTTTCAACAAAAAAATTATTACAATGTTTCCATTTATTAAGCCAAACAAATTTCCCACAGAGTCAAACGTACTAATATATTAAGTTTAAAAATTGAAATGTTTGGATTGTTTGGCACACTGAAAAAAAAAATATCTTATTGTGGTTTTATAAATGGTAATAATTTTTTTCTTGTTTGTCAAGTATTATAAAGATAGATAAGATCTCATTTATGTAAATTTCGATCCAAAGATCAGTAATATAATCCGATATCTATTCTATTTAAGGAGAAAAGTATTAGTGATTATACATTTTTAAGGAAAATTACACCATTCCAGAACTTTCTTCTTTTCCTAAAATGTCCTTTTACCTTGGACTTTAAAAAATCCATTTATCTTCTAGACTTGTAGTAGTTTTTGTCCTGGGTTTGGAGCCCAAGAAATGAAACGTAAAAGGAAACAGAGGAAGTAATGATTCATTTTATTATTTTATCAACTTACCAAATTTTGCATTTAAGCTTTCAGAATCCTCTCCCTATAAATTTGAAGCATATCGAACGTAAACCTTCATAGCTTACTCAAACCACTTCTCTCTCTAGCTACTACTCCAGGTTCTTTACTACTTCTGTTCTCTTTAATTTGTTTTTTGTTTTTGTTTTAGAAGTTTGTCTATTGCATTTACTTTAATCATGTTTTAGCTCTAATGCTAGCTAGATTTGTTTTGTTCTTGGTTTATTTTTTCTGAAAAAGAGAAGATGAATCAAACAACACATCTTGTAGAAAATTCTTTCCTGAAAAATCTCTGGTTAGGAAAAAAACACCAAAACTCTTTTATATTTTAAAGAATCAGTCGTGCTTTATATTCTATTTTCTCGCTTTTTTATTTTTAATTTTATTTTTTAGAGGAATTTTCTCATAAGAGAATTTTCCAGCTGTGTTGCAAAATAAAAAGAGAATATCATTATTTAAAAAACATAATTAACATTTTCGGAAAATTCTTTTGCATTATGAATCATTTTCTTGCAAAAGAAAAAACTCCAAATATGGAATCCACTATAGAGACATCTGACTGTTCAAGAAACTAAATTGTTTTTTAGTTTTCCCCAATAATTATAATAATTTTCTTTTAATGTATTTGTATGACGTGTACCCAGGATTCTTATATTTGTCTTTATATTATACTACATGTCTCCATCCACTTTGTTCTTATGAGTCACGCTTAGATTTAAATTTTTTGACAAAGATGTTTTGTAAAAGATTCGTAATCACACACACACCATTGCTTTTAACAATGGATGGTGGAGGAGGATAGAAATGTTTAACGAAAACTTATGAAATTTTTTTTGATGGATAAGATTTGTTCTTAAAACATCATTTTCAATTTTCTATAACGTCAAATTCGATGTCGGCTCAAAACATTTGTTTAATGATCATCAATCTATCGAACTTAGGAACCAGAAACCATGAAACGAATTCTGGTTTCGCCATGTGTACGTGTAGAGAGGAGGGTCAAGTAGTTGAATATAATAGTAACCTTCTAGGCTTTGTTTTCGTAATAACATTGGACTCTGTAAGGCTAAAACAGTCATGCTTTGATATCAGTTTCTTGACTTTTAGTTATAATATCTTGACCATCGTTGTATATGATAATATCTAATTCATATTTCTCTTTTGTTTATATATATGAGGTGAATGTGGAAAACAGAAAACACTTCATTTTATTTTCATCAAATCATTACAATCTCTGATTTTTATTTCTCTCTCTCCGCAGTTTTACAAAAAAAACACTTTTCACTGTTTCTGCGTCTGATCAATGGCAAACGCTGAACGTATGATAACGCGCGTCCACAGCCAACGTGAGCGTTTGAACGAAACGCTTGTTTCTGAGAAGAATGAAGTCCTTGCCTTGCTTTCCAGGTTTGTTTCATTCGTTACTCACCTTTTCAATAGGCTTTTCTCAATACTTTTGTTTATGGAACAAAAAGTTTGATCAACTTCACATGTTTTTATTTTATTTTAGGGTTGAAGCTAAAGGTAAAGGAATATTGCAACAAAACCAAATCATTGCTGAATTCGAGGCTTTGCCTGAACAAACCCAGAAGAAACTTGAAGGTGGTGCTTTCTTTGACCTTCTCAAATCCACTCAGGTACATTTCCTCAAATCTTCAAATGGGTAGTGAAAAAGTTTTGATTTTTATTTTTGGAAAACAAAAAATTTGATCTTTTTGGTTGGGTGTGAAAAAAACAGGAAGCAATAGTGTTGCCACCATGGGTTGCTCTTGCTGTGAGGCCAAGTCCTGGTGTTTGGGAATACTTAAAAGTCGATCTCCATGCTCTTTTCGTTGAGGAGCTTCAACCTGCTGAGTTTCTTCATTTCAAGGAAGAACTCGTTGATGGAGTGTATGTTATAACCAATTCCTTAACTTAAAAAGTTCTGTTTTTTTTCTCTACCTCTGTTTCTCTCAACAATGTCATTTTGAATTTGCAGTAAGAATGGTGATTTCACTCTTGAGCTTGATTTCGAGCCATTCAATGCGTCTGTCCCTCGTCCAACGCTCCACAAGTACATTGGAGATGGTGTTGAGTTCCTTAACCGTCATCTCTCAGCTAAGCTCTTTCATGACAAGGAGAGCTTGCTTCCATTGCTTAAGTTCCTTCGTCTACATAGCCACCAGGGCAAGGTATTGAACTAAATCCATTTGAAATCTCTCTCTCTCTCCCATTAAACCAAGAATCTTTGTTTGAATGACTTTGTGCTTTGTTTTGTAGAATTTAATGTTGAGCGAGAAGATTCAAAACCTCAACACTCTGCAACACGTCTTGAGGAAAGCAGAGGAGTACCTGGCAGAGCTTAAGCCTGAAACACCCTATGAAGAGTTTGAGGCCAAGTTTGAGGAGATTGGTCTCGAGAGAGGATGGGGTAACAATGCTGAGCGTGTCCTTGAGATGATCCGTCTTCTTTTGGACCTTCTTGAGGCGCCTGACCCTTGCACTCTTGAGACTTTTCTTGGAAGAGTCCCAATGGTGTTTAACGTCGTGATCCTCTCTCCCCATGGTTACTTTGCTCAAGACAATGTTCTTGGTTACCCTGACACTGGTGGTCAGGTTAGAACCAGTCTCTTCCTCTAGTAGTCTAGTAGAGATATACACTTCTTGTTCTGTCAAAGATTAGCTAAATTTTTTGTGATATTGCAGGTTGTTTACATTCTGGATCAAGTACGTGCCCTTGAGGTAGAGATGCTCCAACGTATTAAGCAACAAGGACTCGACATTACTCCACGAATTCTCATTGTAAGCTTTGAGTGATTTTGCTCCAACCTTGGATTCTTGCGGATGTGTAAAATCTAACCGTGTGTTCTGGTTATTTTGCAGCTCACTCGACTGCTTCCTGATGCGGTTGGAACCACATGTGGTGAACGTCTAGAGAGAGTTTATGATTCTGAGTACTGTGACATTCTTCGTGTCCCCTTCAGAACAGAGAAGGGTATTGTTCGCAAATGGATCTCAAGATTTGAAGTCTGGCCATATCTAGAGACTTACGCCGAGGTGAAGTACACTCATCCTCTTCCTCTAATACTGTGTTCTGTTTGCCTTTTTTATAGATTAAACCTGAACTTCTCTTGCTATTTCAGGATGCTGCGGTTGAGTTATCGAAAGAGTTGAATGGCAAGCCTGACCTTATCATTGGTAACTACAGTGATGGAAACCTTGTTGCTTCTTTGTTGGCACACAAACTTGGTGTTACTCAGGTTTGGTTTCTTGAATTTAACATTTCATAACCATCTAATGAAATAAAGTCAGGTGGTCAAGATAATAATGTTTTGTGAATGATTCTCTTGTAGTGTACCATTGCTCACGCTCTGGAGAAAACTAAGTATCCAGATTCTGATATCTACTGGAAGTCGCTTGACGAGAAGTACCATTTCTCATGCCAGTTCACTGCGGATATTTTCGCAATGAATCACACTGATTTCATCATCACCAGTACATTCCAAGAAATTGCTGGAAGGTAAAGATATTGTTTGAAGTAAACATATGTATGAATAGTTTCAGAGAAGTGGTTTAGTTTATAAGAGTTGTCTTCTTTACTCATTTTGCAGCAAAGAGACTGTTGGACAGTATGAGAGTCACACAGCCTTTACTCTCCCTGGATTGTACCGAGTTGTTCACGGGATTGATGTGTTTGATCCCAAGTTCAACATTGTCTCCCCTGGTGCTGATATGAGCATCTACTTCCCTTACACCGAGGAGAAGCGTAGATTGACTAAATTCCACTCTGAGATCGAAGAGCTCCTCTATAGCGATGTTGAGAACGAAGAGCACCTGTAAGCTTTTTATTACTCTTTATGTTTTATCTTTAACGTTTTTGATTGTTTTTCTCAAATCTTTTTGCTTTTCTTGTGAAACAGATGTGTGCTTAAGGACAAGAAGAAGCCGATCCTCTTCACCATGGCTAGGCTTGACCGTGTCAAGAACTTGTCAGGTCTTGTTGAGTGGTACGGGAAGAACACCCGCCTGCGTGAGCTAGCTAACTTGGTGGTTGTGGGAGGAGACAGGAGGAAAGAATCAAAGGACAACGAAGAGAAGGCTGAGATGAAGAAAATGTATGATCTCATTGAGGAATACAAGCTCAACGGTCAGTTCCGATGGATCTCCTCCCAGATGAACCGGGTCAGGAACGGTGAGCTGTACAGGTACATCTGTGACACCAAGGGTGCGTTTGTGCAACCTGCATTGTATGAAGCCTTTGGGTTGACTGTTGTGGAGGCAATGACCTGTGGGCTACCGACGTTCGCCACTTGCAAAGGTGGTCCTGCTGAGATCATTGTGCACGGCAAATCAGGTTTCCACATTGACCCGTACCACGGTGATCAGGCTGCTGATACTCTTGCTGATTTCTTCACCAAGTGTAAGGAAGATCCATCTCACTGGGATGAGATCTCACAAGGAGGACTGCAGAGGATCGAGGAGAAGTAAGAAAACTCATCACTCTCTTTCTAATTCATTTAGATTCTCAAGTTTAGCCTTTACTCATCTTTGGTTGGTTTTGCAGATACACCTGGCAGATATACTCACAGAGGCTCCTGACATTGACTGGTGTGTATGGATTCTGGAAGCATGTTTCGAACCTTGACCGTCTTGAGGCCCGCCGTTACCTTGAAATGTTCTATGCATTGAAGTACCGCCCATTGGTATGCATTCTTGAACACTTCTAGTTTTCAAAGAATGGTACATTTGTTTGTCTCTAACGCGATATCTCTACTGTTTCGTTGTGTCTTATAGGCTCAGGCTGTTCCTCTTGCTCAGGAGGATTGAAGAAAAGAGAAAAAAGACTCGGATCGGAACCAGTAAAGAGTTTGAAGAGAGTGGTTCCGGTGTTTGAAGAATAAAACAAGATCTCCTTTTGATTCTTATTATCATTCGGATTTGGGTACTCTTTTGTGTTCCTCTGCTTCTTTGTTATTTTCATTCCTTTGGCATTGTTTTCCTCTGCCCTCTAAGGCATTGCTTTGAATTCTGGTTGTTGGGAGATTTCCCTGCTAATTGCAGTAAAATTTCGATTTTACTATCTTGAAGTTGTCTTTTGCATTTAGTTCCTCAATAATTTACATATTCCAGCAACCAAAACCAACCACCATTAAACAGTAAAAAGTGTGGCCATTATGAGATGACAGATCATCTAGAAACAAATCAATATTGTTAGAGTTGGGCTTCTTAGTTTTAGGCTTGGACTAGGTTGACTATGTTTCAACCTAAGTGGATCTTCGATGGGCTTTTCAATTAGACCTACATACTTGGTTGTTGTAACAGGATAGATTGGCGAGAGAAAGAGGAGTAAACGGGCAGCATCATCATCTGCTTCTCTCTCCTTGCTCTTCAGTTCTTTATCCTTTGTTTTAGCTTTATCCTAGAGAACACATAACTTTTAAGCAGACTATATATGACAGCTTTCCATATGGAAAAATGCCATTGATGTGGAGCTAAAGACTCTTGAACAAAACAGAACTTGGTATACTGAGTCTCTTAATTCTTATCAGCTCAGAAGAATGTGTGCGTTGTAAATGGGTTTTTAAGTTCAAACATAAGCTTGATTTTTCAGTGGAGTTTATGAGTAGTGTTGTACTCAGTTGGTTAGCTTAGCTTGGACGTTGTTAGAGTTGGTTAAGTGAGTTGTGAAATTGATTATGTATCTACGAATCAGAAGACCTTTTTATACATCACTATACTCTTTCAGGTTCTAAACACATAATATGATAACTCACGCCTACTGCCACCCGTAGAGGTACATACAACTTGCATTCATCTACGAATGTTACTGTTGTTGACCCAAATTGCTGCACAATAATTCACAATGTAATAAGATTGAAGAGTGTCATTAATACCATGCAAGTGGAGACGCATAAAGTCAATCTACACCAACTCGTTGCACATGTCTTTCTTGTTTGGTATGGTTGACGATGGTCGAATTTCTCACATGTATAGTGCAACAATCTTTGTAACAAGAAGGATTTTCATGTCGATGTTATATAATAATATGTGTGGAAACAACTTGATCAAATTATAATCTAAGATTCTAAGTAGGTAGATATATGGAGGATATTATTTCTTGTGATGATCACAAATTCGAAGCATCTCTCATTTATATAACCCTTGTGTCAGAGTTATATCTTATGATTAGTCCGATTCTCCGCCGTGTGATTAAAACATATAAGGGTTCAATCGATTCTCATTAGCTAATACTAATAATTTGGAAGACAAAGGGATAATAATATAGGGAGAATTCTTGGGTTTCCGACAATATATATTTTGATGATATAATACTTTGAATAAAAAGACATCAAAAGATCCAAATGGGTCCTCGCTTACCAACATACACTAAGAGGGAATAAAAACGGTTTATTAAGTATTTATTATACTTTCGGTATTGTTTTAAAATGTTTCCTCAAAACAAATGTTTGGTCTTATTGTCCACGGGCTATGCACCACTTAGAAGTGGGGAACACACATGTGTGTGCATTCCCCTTTGGTTAAGACACTTCTGATATTAAGAACTAAAGCTTATTATCAACTTCATGATAATTTCCATGGTTTAGGTTTTTCACAAGTTTAGATTATATATATGTTTTGCAATGGCGAACCTAAACTATGAATGCTAATGTGATATTTTATCGACGCGGTTAGCCATTATTTTGAAATACATTTTGTAAGGGATTTACAAACGTTTTGAAAGTAAAATTACTAGAATATCAAACATCATTTTGTAACTACTGTATATATACTCATAAAATACAATTTATGTAAGTCATATTCTTTGGCCATGAATTTCATAGTGAAGTTTCATACTTATCTTCGAAACTTGTAAGGAAAAACTGGATATCCGTAGTATAAAACATTAAGTACTCAACTCAATATTGGCTTTGACCTACATGACAAATTCTCAATCACCACCGTATACCATAAATTAGTTTATTTTTCATCAGACATGATTATACATTGTAAACGCAAATGCAAAATCCAAAATAATATCTTTTGTCTTTTTTCAAAGAGGTAATAATTGATTCTTACTTTGAAGTTTGAAGGAGAAAAACAACAACCAGAGTCTTTCAACGAACGTTTTGGCCTTTTGGGAAAGAAAATAAGCTCCGTCGTATTCGTCTAAACGGTTCGTCTACAGCTTGACGCTTTGGCAGGTGAAGAGTCCGCCCATATTGGACTTGAAATTTTCATTAACAAATTTAATTTATAATAAAGTTAGAATTGGTAGTTACTCTCATCTTAATTTCTTCTATATTATCTTTACTTGGACTCTTCCGCCAATCTTTTATTTCTCACTTCTAATTAATATTATGGCATAGTTTATTAAGAGGATTGATAAACTTTTTCATAAATTATAAGTAGACAAATTACTAGGAGGAGGTCCAATATATTAAATATTAATACATTGGTTACATGATTAGAAAGACATTTGATGCTCATTGTGTCGGCTGATTATGATAACATTTTTACGTAAAAAAAAGAGAGACAAATCTTCCGGAACTCACATGCTGTAACAGTAGTGGCCAATACAACGTAAATAATAAATACATTGCACAAAAGAATAATGTCGGACTCTAATCTAACCACAACAACATGACAAAAAAATTTGGCAATTTGATACATAGGTGTTTTGTAACATGTTATGTGTAAGGAAAAAAAGAAGATGATAATTTTTTTAATCAAAAGAAATAATAGTCTAGATACTAGCCAAATTACCTAACAAAATAGAAGTAGCCGCTTTTAAAGTTCATGAACCTCCTTTAGTTGTTGGATTAATTTATTATAATTATTGAGTGATTACATAAAGTTCAAGTTTTCATTTATATTGTTATGATCTTCATTCAAAGATAAAACATTGTGTATAAACAAGAAAAAAATATGGGAACTCCATAAATTGTTAGAAGAAAAAAATGTGATTATTAAATAAACAATTAAAGTTCGTTGAAAAAAGGTACAATTAAAATTTTAAAATGAATACAATGAAAATTCGTTGAAGATATGTATATACATTGCATCAAAATATATAGTCTAGGGGTGTATAATAAAGTCGTCATGATACTTTACCATCCGAATTTATTTCCATTAAAAAGTGATGATGAAAATCCAACACTAATCCAAACTTCATCCACCAAGATAATAGTTTTACACACTCGAAGTCTCTCATAGGGTCTTACCACAACGTAGTTAAAACGTTAGTTAAATAAATTTTAAATCATCATGGAGCAATGATGATGTATATGGTTGACTGGGATAACAAAAACTTTTGGAGTGATGTGGATTTGCATGGTTTTTTTTTATATAAAAGCAAAAGTATTTTTTAGGGTGTGTGACACTCGCTTTTATTTTTCTAATTCATAATCATAATCTTTTCGAATAATTGCTTCCGACTCTTGGCAACTTATAGGCTACTTATAGAGATTTGCCCAAATATAAAATAAAGGAAACTTATAGATTATTGGCTATTCAAAATCGGTTGATAAGGTACCTGAGGGTTCTCAAATTTTTTAAAACAAATTTCTATTGGGCGAAAAAGAAACTATAACTACGAAACTACCCCTATAAACTTTATATAAAGAACCCCATTCTCATTCCTTTCTTCGACATCGACATCTCTCTCTCTATCTCTTACCGAAAAACTCACTCCGGCGTTAAAGTCTCCAAACCGAATCGAAAATGGCGAAAGGAGGAAACAAACTGATGAAGCTGAAGTCAGTTTTGAAGAAGCTCAACTCATTCAACACCAAGCCAAACCAGCCATCTTCGGCTCCAGCAAATCACGGCCGATCCTCCGCCGTGAGTGCATTTCCCTCTGAATATCTTCAAACTGTCTACGTCGGCCGAACACGTCGACAGTACCATGTGAGCTCTGACGTCGTGAGCCACCCGCTCTTTCAGCAGCTAGCGGCGGTGGATGGTGGCTGTGGCGGCAGCGAGGATGGTTCCATCTCCGTGTCGTGCGAAGTTGTCTTGTTTGAGCATTTACTTTGGATGCTGGAGAACGCCGACGCCGACGAGTCACGCCCCGAGTCCGTCCACGAACTCGTCGAGTTCTACGCTTGTTAACTTCTTTACAATTAATTTAGGTCCGTCCGAAATATATGATGCTGTTTGTATATTCTATACTTCGTATACTTTACAGTCTTTCGTTAAACAAAATTTTATATATATATTTTTTTCTGTTAAACGATACGACAACCGATAAATAAATGTATATTGTGTGTAAACATTGACTTGCAATGTAATATAAGAATGATCAATTTTAATATGTACGGGATAAAACCAGTGCCGGCTTAAACATATTACGTGTCCCTGGGCAAACAAAAAAAAAATGCCCCTTAACCTATAGAAAAACTTACTGATATTTTTTTAAAAGTCTTTTTGGTTCATATAATTTTTTTTTGTGCCCATTTTTAGCTTACAAATTTTTTTTTTGTGCCCCTTTAAATTAAAAATATATTTTTTCTGCCTCTTTAACTTACAGAAAAAAAAAAATGTGTGCCCCTTTTCTGATACGTATATGTCTCTTTAATCTATGTACCCGGAGCGGTCGCACTGCCCGCCCTCCCTGTTAAGCCGGCACTGGATAAAACTAATTGCAATGTCAATGTTGATCAATATATTGGATATATATACAATACTCGGAGCTACGGCGGTCAAATGAGTATAGCAGACTTCGTGAACTAGATCGATCAATCACGGGTTACAAAATTTCAACCCTAATCAATTCATCTTATATTTTATTTTATACTGATTGGCCCATACGTCATTAAAATATTTCACAAAGGAAATATGAGGGTTGACGCAGGGGAGAAGGGGGCTTCCGGAGTCCGGACACCTCGTCAATGTGAAATTTTATTTATCTTCTTAAAAAAAGAAACACAGAATTAATTTTCCACAAAAGAACTACGTCATCTTTAATTTTCGTTTTCTCAAAAGATATGCTGACATGTTGTAAAAAGGTTTTGCATTTTTAGTTCTAAAAATTCACATGTAAAACTAATCCATATGTTTTCCTGTTTTATGACGTTCCACAATTCCCAAACGTATGATAAAATAAGTATTCCAAAGTAACATATATACTCTTAATTTGTCCCCACATGCCCACGCACACAAGAACATTATCGCATGGCCGCATGGGAACACAATTGGAGCTTCCCATACCAGTAGACTGAACAACATATTAAATTACGTGTATTCACAATTAATTGTGATCCAACAAGGCAACAATCCATATATACATCAGCTAAAATAAAATAAAACGTATATATACACACAAATTCTTGACAAATCAACTACACTCCATGTATATGTAACCCCTCAAAATCTTAAATAAAAAGTATTTACACCAAATCCGACCAGTTCTTGAAAAAATCAACCACAAGCCATATATTGATATATACCCCATGCCATATAAAGTATATAAGTTTGTTGCATATTATTCACTAGTCTACTTGATTGACACACATAACAGTCGTTTTCGATAATAACAATTGACGAGAAGACAAGAAATGTGCACATGTTTTCGTTCAAGAGGTTATATTTTTGTTTATAATTTCGTATCACACTTTGACCACCAAATCCTTTCACATCTAACATATATGGCTAGTAAACTTATATCGTCATTGACAAAGAATGAAGAAAGAAAAAAAACCAGGAAAACACAAAAAAATAACCTGATTTTTACAATTACACCCCAAATTTATCATCCCAATTAGTTTCCATCAGTATATGATTAATTAAAAGATAACAAGAATCATGGTAACAAAATAAAAAGTTATAGGAGTTTTTTTTTTATCACTTGACTTGTATTTACTCTTCCTTTGCTGCTACTGCCTCCTCATCTGCAAAAGACAAGACAAAACCATCAGTATCGCTCTTGTTTCTCAAAAATCAGCATAACAATATAGTGACCAATCTATTGCTTGATTTCTCATCAAACAATTTGTAAAGTCTCTTCTGATTGTTAATGGAGCAGAAAAGATGATAAGCGTATGGTGGTTGCTAATGTATCCCTAACAGGCTCGACAGGCCCATTTGCAGCCCAGCATGTTTTTAGCCTTGATTCATCATGGTTTAAACCCAGTCCTGCCTGATTTTAAGCCTGGCTTGGCCATTGATATGATGGTCTAGATAAGAGAGAGGTCTTTGGGCTTACCGGAGTTGTCATCTTCATCAGGGTGATGATCATTAGGATTGTTCTCCATGCATTTAAGTAAGTACTTGAAAGTCTCGACCTCGCAAGGGATGGTGAGGGCGCCGCTCTGATCAAAACCAAACTCTTCCTCTGCTTTCTCAAGCAACACCTTGAAGAGGGAGTGGCTGAGATAGCTTGTCGGTATGATAAACCTCCTTAGCTCTGGTCCAACATAAACCGCAAGATACCCTTTAGGAACATCACGAGGCGGCTCAGGGCTTTGACAGTTCTCCTCATCCGAGTCAGCGTTCTTTACTTCTAATAGCCTCTTGTTGAGGGCGGGTGCAATCATCTCGGCCGCTTGCTTTCCTGCTTCCAATGGAGGAACATCTGACTTGGGGCCTATCGTTACGGTTTGCCATTTCTGCAAAATCTCCTTAAGCCTCACAATCTGCCTGATTCCGGTTAACTTTGCCGCGTTGTTTTCATCCATCTGCCTAATTAATAATCCCGCACACACGTTTCGTTAATGAGAGATCAAATGTCACATATGATCTTCTTCTTCTTCCCTTGTAGCTGCATTTACAATACCACAAACTAAGTTGCATCAAAACAAAGAAATAAACACATTACACAGTTTTATGACCCCTAAATAAATAAATATAAGCAGCCAAAACAGAGGACCCACCCACATCTACAAGATAAGCAGATCCAAAAGCGTCTTTATTAAAGAATGTTCTTTCTCAAACTGCAAATATTTTTAGAGTCCACTTTTTTATGAACATGGAATCTATGGTAACCCTATCAACCAGATCATTCTCAAGAACATCAAACCTTAAAAAATATAATTAAAAAAAAAACAACAACAAAAAAAAAAACTGAATCTAGATTTAGATCCGGATCCGTAATATAAAAAAAGTTCTCAAAAGAATAAAAATAAATTCAGATGAAAACAAAAACCTTAAAAGTTATAAACAAGCAATCGTGTGAATTACGTAAGTATAAACATTATCAGAATAAATAAGAATTAATTACCTGAAGAGGAAAACGAATCGAAGCTTTCGTTAGCTATAAAGAAGACACGATGAAGAAACACACCATGCAACAACCAAACAAAAAAAGGAGCTCACAAAGGTTTCGTTTTGTTTTTTGTACGCTTGGATCTTTTTTTAGGTTTTTTCTGTTATCAAATAGCTCAAAAACGATGATGATACGAGGAAGAGATGTTTTCAAGTACTTCTGAAACTAAACAAAAAATATTAAAACTGAAAAAAAAACAAAATCAAAAGTTAATATAGAATCTAAATATTTGGTGGGGTGAAATTAAAAACGAATTAGAGAGAAGCGGATTTTGAGAGATGGCGAGAGAAATTAAGGATTGCCTTTATTTGGATTTTTATAGTTTCATTGATTCTCTCTCGCAGGATCTTTTTTTTTTTAAGATTTTTTTTTTTTTTTTTGTTGGCTATCCCTTCACTTTCGCCTTTTCAGGTTCTTCTGTTTTATTTTCTCACGTTCCTTCCTCATATATTTTTTTTTAATTTATTATCGGAAAAATTAGAAATAAAGAATAAATAAATCAATTATTGTCCATCTATGCATTCTATAAACAAGATTGATCACATATGCATTTATATTATTAAAATCTCATTATAATCTTAGTTTTTTTAAATCTTACAAAACGTTAAAAAAATATTCCTTAAATCAATTTTTTCTTTTAATATTTTTTAGAACAAAAATATAAGACAATACAATATTCTTTTACTTAAAATAATTGTAGCCGTCGTTCATCTATTGTTCTTTTTCAGAAAAATTGAGTTTTCATAAACAAATTTTTTTTTCTTTATATTTCTTCATTTTATTCTCTCTTATTCTCTCACATCGATTTGTCTTATCATCTTTGTGGCACTCAGAATTTTCCAAACAGAACCTCGATCAGAATTTTATTAATTCTCTGTTATTAGAAGGTAGAGCAGGCGTTTCTTAACAGTTTTGTGGTTTATAAATATTCAGAGCTTCATATATATTCTAGGTAAAAATTATGTTTCAAACAGATTAAAATGGATTTTGGTAGCTTCGATTTCTTTGCATGAGTTGGACTTATTATATTTAGTACTCATGTTGCTTTGATTCGTTCTATTAGGTGTACGTAGTTACGCTTCAGTTGCTTAGCTTTTGATTTATTTCATGAAAAGAGTTTGTTTTGCTATCGTTAATACGTAAATAACTACGTAAATAATTTGTTCACATTGTGACTGATCTACTTTCATGATTTTTTTATATTTTAAGTGTGTATTGCTTTTGTGCAGACATGGAAAATGAATGTCCAAAGCGTCTATTTAAAGATGGAAAAGAGCCACTAGTGGAAAAGATAAATAACAGCTGCAAAATGTTTCTTTTGAGCAAACTAAAGGAAGCATTGCCATCAGAGTATGATGAAGTGAAGAGAGATCCAGTGTTCGCTCATGTCTTTGCAATACACGAAAATAAATTAAGTTATTCAGCTCGCTTGGTACACTGCATCATGTGTAGGCAATTGGTAACAAAGAAAAATCATGAGTTATGGTTTGTGTTTGGACGAAAACCACTTAGATTTTCACTCCAAGAATTTTATGCAGTAAGTGGACTCAAATACATTGATAATGGGAGGTATGATTATGAGAATTGGAAAGATGATAAAGGATTTTGGAGTAAATTGTTGAAGAGAGATGGACAGATTTGCATAAAGAAGTTGTTGGATGACATAGATAATGTAAAGAAGTGGACTCGGGAGGATAGAATCCGTTTCGTCTATATTTGTGTGATAGGTGGGTTGGTCATGGCTAAGGGTGATACGAAAAAAATCGATCATTTATACATCAAGATGGTAATGGATCTTTGTAATGTTCGTAATTATCCTTGGGGACTTAAAGCTTATGATTATCTACTAAATTGTATTGTGAAAAAACAAGATGTGATTTGAAAAAAAAACCAAAAGCTATGTTTTGGATGGATTCTCATATGCACTTCAGATATGTGTGATGGAAGCAGTACCAGACATTGGATCATTGTTGGGAGAAAAAATTAATCGTGAATTGATCGAAGCTCCTAAATGCTCTAATTGGAAAGGCGCAGCAACTGTTTCATATGAGGATATCATTTTTGTGGAGAGCACATTTAAGTCAAATGTGAGTTTATTATATTTATGCTACTTAGAGACTACATTCGGTGTTAAATTCGTTTGGATTCTATCATATTAAAGTGTTATTTTATTTTTGTTGCTAGATCTCCACATATGTCACAACATGCAGTGTTACTTTATTTTTCTTGCTAGTTTCCACATATGATTATCTACAATGGGTTTTTGAATTGTTTTCTGTTTTGTAGGCTGTTGTTTATCCATTCATTTCTTATTCAGAAAATGAGGATGCAAATTTGCATGGTCGGATGAAATCAAAGATGGTGAAGTGAATTATATGATTGATACTAGCAACCGACCCGCGCTACACGTAGTAGTTAGATTAAGGGGTATTCTGGGTTTTGTTGTGTATTTTATTTCTTTGGTTACGTAAAGCCATATTTACGTTTCTTGTTATATTTGATTTTGGTTGCTTATGTTGTTTTGTTGGATATTTTATATACAAATAGGTTTTGCAGTAAGTATAATTTAGTATGCTGTTTTTTCTAAAAAATTGAGATCATCTTGTGTATTTTTTTGGTTTATCAGATTTTTCAAGTAAAGGCTAGAAATCTCTAAAACTCAGGAGAATCGCTTTTTCTCTTCTTTTTCTCTTTTTTCACGCATTAGCACATCCTGCATTATGACGGAAATTGTTAAAAATTAGTATATAATGGTAGATGAAATTAATTTAAATCTATATATATCTATCAAATAGTTGCAAACTAAACTGAAAGAGACAAATACATAAATTTTAAATAGAACTGCAGTTACTGAATCTATGCATGCCATTTTATATAACTGTTGCAAATGGTCTTTTCCTTTTTTATTATAAGGTCTACTGATTCTGCCAGTTTAAAATGAATGCATTGACTAAAATTATGCATGCCATTTTTAAAGTGAATACATTAATCTTCTGCAATATCTCTATTATATTTATTAGTAATAAAACGTCGTAACGCTTAGTATCTGGTTTTTACCTATAAAAAAAAGCAATACATGTCATTTGTGAAGATATCTTCTTCAGATTTTTTCCCTGAAAAGATTTATAACATTTTTCAAGAGAAATGGGTAAATATGATAGAGTAAAGATCTACATTCATGGAGATCAGGCTGGAAGATTTAAGTGAAGGTATTAAGGAAGTGGAGGAAAGTTACTCAGGATGATGCCACAATTCAACTTTCTGTGTGATGCATTTGTAAGTATATAGATATTTACCTGGTAATATCATTTAGATTAGTTTAACAATTAGCAACATATGTTTCAGTAATTTTTTTTTGGTTCATTTGATATAGGGTGACAAGATTGAAACAACAATTACTGAAGATATGTTCGAAATATTTGATCATCAAATAGAAGAAAATGATTGGAAAATATTTTCAATTTTTCTGTCTGTTTTAATGACACAGAGGCTTAAGCACACTGATTGTGATTACAAGATCATGTTCATCAATGAAACCACCGTTGAGAACTCAGCAGTGATTTCCAACAATCACTTTTTTGATATCGAAAGGTTTGATAGAGTTTTCGAAGGATATCATGCTGTGAGAAATCTCACATTAGGTATGTTTTTAATATATAATCATATTTGTACATTCTTATATTTTTTTTTCTTTCTGTAATCAATAATTTTATATAAATATTTTGTTTTTTAACAGACATAATGGGTGGAGTCGTGAATGTGGAACCTCTCTTTAATCTACATGATCCAAATGCCAAGATGCCACATGAGATGATTAGAATCTTACGGTTTTCTATAAGAGATTTGAGGTTTGTTAACTTTCTCATTGATTTTGCCCAAATGAATTTGTTGATGTGCTTAAATTAATTTCATACTAAGGCATGTTTTGGTGTAAACTATAGTGGACTTGACATACCATGTTTGGCATATAATGACTTGGCCGATTACTTTTACAACAATTGGTGCAGCACAGGATGTTATCATGTTGTTGCAGTCCTCCAATTTTGGCATGTCAAATACCAAAGTGGAGGTAATATAATAAAACTTTATGATTAATGTCAAATACAAAAGTGGAGGTATTTGACATGCCAAAATTGGAGGACTGCAACAACATGATAACATCATGTGCTCCACCAATTGTTGTAAAAGTAATCGACCAAGTCATTATATGCCAAACATGGTATGTCAAGTCCACTATAGTTTACACCAAAACATGCCTTAGTATGAAATTAATTTAAGTACATCAAAAAATTCATATGCGCAAAATCAATGAGAAAGTTAACAAAATCAAATCTCTTAGAGAAAACCGTAAGATCCTAATCATCTAATGTGGCATCTCGGCATTTGGATCATGTAGATAAAAGAGAGGTTCCACATTCACGACTTCACCCATTATGTTTGTTAAAAAACAAACTATTTGTATCAAATTATTGATTACAAAAAGAAAAAAATATATAAGAATGTACAAATACGATTATATATTAAAAACATACCTAATGGGAGATTTCTCACAGCATGATATCCTTCGAAAAATCTATCAACCCTTTCGAGATAAAAAAAGTGATTGTTGGAAATCACTGCTGAGTTCTCAACGGTGGTTTCATTGATGAACATGATCCTGTAATCACAATCAGTGTGCTTAAGCCTCCAGTCATTGAAACAGACAGAAAAAGTTGAAAATATTTTCCAATCATTTTCTTCTATTTGATGATCAAATGTTTCAAACATATCTTCAGTAATCGTTGTTTCAATCTTGTCACCCTATATCAAATAAACAAAAAAAAAATTACTGAAACATATATGTTGCTAATTGTTAAACTAATCTAAATTATATTAACAAGTAAATACCTATATACTTACAAATGCATCACACAGAATTAGTTGAATTGTGGCATCGTCCTGAGTAACTTTCCTCCACTTCCTTAACACCTTCACTTGAATCTTCCAGCCAGATCTCCATGAATGTAGATCTTTGACTCTATCATATTCACCCATTTCTCTTGGAAAATGTTATAACTCTTTTCAGGGAAAAAAACTGAAGAAGATATCTTCACAAATGACATGTATTGCTTTCTTTTATAGGCAAAAACCAGATACTAAGCGTTACGATATTTTATTACTAATAAATATAATAGTGATATTGCAGAAGATTAATGCATTCACTTTAAAAATGGCATGCATAAGTTTAGTCAATGCATTCACTTTAAACTGACGAAATCAGTAGACGTTATAATAAAAAGGGAAAAAACCATTTGAAACAGTTATATAAAATGGCATGCATAGATTCAGTAACTGCAGTTCTATTAAAACTTATGTATTTGTCTCTTTCATTTTAGTTTGCAACTATTTGATAGATATATATATATATATATATTTAAATTAATTTCATCTACCATTATATACTAATTTTTAACAATTTTCGTCATAATGCAGGATGTGCTAATGCGTGAAAAAGAAGAGAAAAAGAAGAGAGAAAGCGATTCTCCTGAGTTTTAGAGATTTCTAGCCTTTACTTGAAAAATCTGAAAAACCAAAAAAACACACAAGATGTTCTCAATTTTTTTAGAAAAAACAGCATACTAAATTATACTTACTGCAAAACCTATTTGTATATAAAATATCCAACAAAACAACATAAGCAACCAAAATCAAATACAACAAGAAACGTAAATATGGCTTTACGTAACCAAAGAAATAAAATACACAACAAAACCCAGAATACCCCTTAATCTAACTACCGCGCGTAGCGCGGATCGATTGCTAGTATCAATCATATAATCCACTTCACCATTTTTGATTTCATCCGACCATACAAATTTTGCATCCTCATTTCCTGAATAAGAAATGAATGGATAAACAACAGCCTACAAAACAGAAAACAATTCAAAAATCAGTGTAGATAATCATATGTGGAATATTTGACAAAAAAAAAATCATATGTGGAAACTGGCAAGAAAAATAAAGTAACACTGCATGTTGTGACATATGTGGAGATCTAGCAATAAAAATAAAATAACACTTTAATATTATAGAATCCAAAAGAAATTAACACTGAATGTAGTCTCTAAGTAGTATTTTTTTTTGTTAAAAAGAGAAAAGAAAAAAAGAATAATGCTACTTAGAGACTCACATTTGACGTAAATGTGCTCTCCACAAAAATGATATCCTCATATGAAACCTTTGCTGCGCCTTTCCAATTAGAGCATTTAGGAGCTTCGATCAATTCACTATTAATTTTTTCTCCCAACAATGATCCAATGTTTGAAGTGCATATGAGAATCCATCCAAAACATAGCTTTCGGTTTTTTTTCAAATCACATCTTTTTCACAATACAATTTAGTAGATAATCATAAGCTTTAAGCCCCCAAGGATAATTACAAACATTACGAAGATCCATTACCATCTTGATTTATAAATGATCGATTTTTTTTCGTATCACCCTTAGCCATGACCAACCCACCTATCACACAAATATAGACGAAACGGATTCTATCCTCCCGAGTCCACTTCTTTACATTATCTATGTCATCCAACAACTTCTTTATGCAAATCTGTCCATCTCTCTTCAACAATTTACTCAAAAATCCTTTATCATCTTTCCAATTCTCATAATCACACCTCCCATCATCAATGTATTTGAGTCCACTTACTGCATAAAATTCTTGGAGTGAAAATCTAAGTGGTTTTCGTCTAAACACAAACCATAACTCATGATTTTTCTTTGTTACCAATTGCCTACACATGATGCAGTGTACAAAGCGAGCTGAATAACTTAATTTATTTTCGTGTATTGCAAAGACATGAGCGAACACTGGATCTCTCTTCACTTCATCATACTCTGATGGCAATGCTTCCTTTAGTTTGCTCATAAGAGACATTTTGCAGCTGTTATTTATCTTTTCCACTAGTGGCTCTTTTCCATCTTTAAATAGACGCTTTGGACATTCATTTTCCATATCTGCACAAAAGCAATACACACGTAAAATATAAAAAAATCATGAAAGTGGATCAGCCACAATGTGAACAAATTATTTACGTATCACCAATAGCAAAACAAACTCTTTTCATGAAATAAATCAAAAGCTAAGCAACTGAAGCGTAACTACGTACAACTAATAGAACGAATCAAAGCAACATGAGTACTAAATATAATAAGTCCAACTCATGCAAAGAAATCAAAGCTACCAAAATCCATTTTAATCTGTTTGAATCATAATTTTTACCTAGAATATATATGAAGCTCTGAATATTTATAAACCACAAAACTATTAAGAAATGCCTGCTCTACCTTCTAATAACAGAGAATTAATAGAATTCTGATCGAGGTTCTGTTTGGAAAATTCTGAGTGCCACAAATATGGTAAGACAAATCGATGTGAGAGAATAAGAGAGAGTAAGATGAAGAAGTATAAAGAAAAAAAGTTTGTTTATGAAAGCTCAATTTTTCTGAAGAAGAATAATAGATGAACCACGGCTACAAGTATTTTAAAATTATTGTATTGCCTGAAGAAGAATATTGTATTGCCTTATATTTTTGTTCCAAAATATATTAAAAAATAAAAAAAATTGAATTTAGAAAATATTTTTTTAACGTTTTGTAAGATTTTAAAAAACTAAGTTTATAATGGGATTCTAATAATATGAATGCATATGTGACCAATCTTGTTTATAGAATGCCTAGATGGACAATAATTGATTTATTTATCTTTTATTTCAAATTTTCTCTAGTAATATTTTATACAACTCCATGGGACTACATATAATTATCTGTTATAACATTTTAGACCTGGTCGAATAATTTGTATTTATTGGTTAAAGACTTAAATCCTAACATGTGTGCGGAAGAAATATATAGATGATTGATATGCTCAAATTTAACTCTGAGCTACTCTCTCAAATTAAGAGGTCAATGTAGTATTTAGGGATCGAATCCACAAGAACTCTAGATTCACACAATAGACTTATTATTCTTTTAGTTATGCTAAATCAAAAATATTAAATTAAAGACAATGCAAAAACATAATTAAAAGGTGTTGTAAATTCAGGAATTAAAAACGCTAGGCCTAGGGAAATTCTCAGGAAATCATGGAAAATCAGATCAATTAATTAAACAAGCAGGATTCAATAATTAAGCACCGTTCTTGAACTCTAAACACAATTATAAAATAAATCAGTTCTCACTGCAAATACTATCTAAGTTTTAAAACCAGAAAATCCAAATCTCTTTGCAAAATTCAAGTTAAAAACCAGCAATAAAATCAAGTTTAGATAAGTTCACAAAATCACTAATTCAAATATCTTTGCAAAAAGTGATTTTGCTCACCAAAGGTTTTATCAGGAAAATCAATTATATTCTCATATCAATTAATAATCCTAAGATCTAAATCCAGATGACTAATCAAAAATCTAGCATTAAGAACAACCTATGGTGAAGAACATAAAAGATAATGAATCCTAAATTAACAGATCTAATAATCCATGAAATCCCTAATGAGAAACCCTAAACCTAACAAGCAGATCTACTCAGACATAATTGTAAGAACACAAATCATGAATAAAATAGATAGCATTAAGAGATTAAAGGAAGAAGAAAAGGAGTTTTGAATCTTCTCTGAAGGAGTCTTGATTCTTCTCTCCAAAAACTCTCTAAAAATCTCTCAGGGTTTTGCTCTCAAAAGTTGCAGGGAAAAATAAAGCTTAGGTCTAAACATGACCCAAAAATCCTATTTATATTCCTAAAAATGTCCAGAGACTAATGATGCAAATATGAAAAACTTTGGGGCAGCTTTGTAAATCTTCAAAACTTGTGGGAAAATTTTCCGATTTCGTCTTTGGCCTAGCATCGATCGATGCATATGCTGTGTCGATCGATGCACTCTTCTGAACATGTCTCCCAACTTCGTAGCTCAGCCTCAATGCTTGAATGTGCTCCAAATCCTCCTATTTAGCTCCATTATGCTCACATCCATGTTAAATCCTATAAAAGACTCAAAAGACTCTAAAAATACCAAAAAGACTCTATAAACAAGACTTATATCATGGCTAAAAACACCTAAAACTATGATATATCAACTCCCCCAGACTACCTTTGCTTGCCCTCAAGCAAAACATAAACTTAGCCCTGTGAAAGAGGTTTGAAAACGCAGGAACTCATTTTCTTTTTAAAGTAATGCCATGATCATCCAAACCTTAATCCACATGCTTAGCTTATAAATCCAAATGGAACCACCATGTACTTCTCCGTTGACATTCATAGCATCCCAAATTCAAACCAAATTCCACTACTTCCTCCATTAAGCCTTCATCGGTGGGTCTCATCAATTTAATCAATGTCAAGAACCTTCTAGACTCATTCCCGTACAATACCATAACAAGCAAGACATATCTTTTACACATGTGATACTCATTCTATCCCCCAGACTTATTCTATTTAATCTTCCTTTGAGCTTTGCTTTGTCTTTTTTTTTGTCAAAGTTGTAGGCGAATAATGGAGTCATCAGTAATTTACCTAGCCCTTGCTTCCAAGCTTTGTGTGGTAATTTGACTCAAGAGTAGAATAATGAGGTCATAGGTAATGTACCTACCTCTCTAAACTAATCTAAATCATCTCATCTTTTTTTCTTTTTTTTTTTAACAAAGCTCTCAGAATTTTTTTTAACTTGAAATAAAGGAGAGGAATACCATTTTCTTTTGTAGCCTTACTTGTCAGGTATGAACAAGGAGTCAAGCTCTATGAACATAAATCTCCTTGATGAGTTGAAAATAAAAGTACATAAATTACCTCAAGTTTTTATGGATTCTGTTGGAAATTCGGATGTCTCTGGTTCATTGGTCAGCCATTGGATTTTTCATTAGTCGGATTTGTGGATTCAATCTGCAGCATTAATCAACCAAGGTAGTATACTAAAAAGAAAAATCATAGTTCCCAACAAAATTTTGACTCAATAAAACCATTTTTTTTTTCTTTTCAAAAATAAAAACGTAGTTAGTAACTGCCTCCCCCAGACTTAAACAACACTGTCCCAGTGCTATCAAGTAAGAGATTGGCGAATAAAATAAAAATAAAAATAATTCAAAAGAACAAGGAAAAAGAAATACCTACCAGTGGGTTGCCTCCCACTAAGCGCTTGTTTTCAGTCATTAGCTTGACTATGTCGGATCTCAGGCATCCGGTGGATCGGAACATGGCAATGAATGCTTCTGAGAGGATGTCCTCTTCACCCAAGGTGGTGTATAAGATTTAGGTGCATGAGGTCTGCCAAGGATGTGAGGAACAGGACCAGGGCGGGACTTAGGTATGGGTGGCTTTCTTTTAAGTCCTGCAAAATCATCAACAGAAGAAACAAGCGCACTACGATAATCTCGTGGCTTGGTTAACTGCACAACAGTTTTTGTACCTTTCAAATTCTTATTGATGAATGGAGAAGGTTTGGGAGAAGGAGATGCATACCTTGGCCTTACCTCTGGTTTCTTGGCTGTGGAATGATGAGATTTCAGTTTTACAACTGGTCTAGGACTTGCAGCTAAGGAACCAACTCGAGAATCTGTGGTTGTGGACAAGTCCGAACTGATTCTGGAAGGTGTGTCGATCGATGCAACAGCTGCATCGATCGATGCTTGGCCTGCAACTCGTGTTTCTTCAACGATTCTGCAGCTTTCCTCAGCAATCCGTGTTTCCATTATAAAAACATCATCTACCAGCGACTTGTCATGGATCAGAACCTCATCATGATCTCTAGTACTGATTAGATGATCTCCTCTCCAATCTTCACGCTTAACAACTTGCTTGCTCACTTTCTCAACAGTCTCAAACTCTTTGACATACCCAACAGTAATGTCTTCATGAAGCTCTATGATTGGATTATCATCAGAAACCACCTCCACATAAAATGTCTGACCATCAATAGTGGGAACCCTTCTCAGCTTGTCCATCTCAAAGTTCATGACCAAATCATCCACATTCAGAGATATGTGTCCCTTCTTCACATCTATGATAGCACCAGCTGTAGCCAAGAAAGAGCGTCCTAAAATGAGAGGATCACTTGGTTCTTTGTCATATTCCAGCACCACAAAGTCAGTGGGAATCATGCAATCTCCGATCTTGATTGGAATATCCTCTAAGACACCTTCAGGTATCCTTCTGGACCGATCAGCTAAAATAAGAGAGATCTGAGTTGGCTTGAAATCTGTCATCCCAAGTCTCACAGCAACAGAATGTGGCATCAAGTTAATACTAGAGCCAAGATCACAAAGTGAGTGAGAAAACCTTCCTGTGGAGATAGAGCAATCTAACACAAAACTTCTAGGATCTGGTAACTTCTCTGCAATCCTACTCCGAATCACTGCACTTACTTCCTTAGAGACAACCACCTCCTGCTTCTTATCCTTCTTCCTCTGTGGAGGCTGTTTCAACAGTATTGAGCTGACATCCTTTGTAAGAAGTGCTCCTTCCTCAGGACTCAAACCATTTGTGACCATTCTCTTGACATACCGCTTAATCACAGGAGAAAACTTAACAGCATCAATCAAAGGCATCTCTATCATCACCTTGTCCATCATAGCCTTGCATTTAGCTTCTTCAATCTCTAGTTTAGATCTCCTAGGCTTAGGAAAAGGAACCTTAGGCTTGTACACTCTCTCAGCAACTGGAATCGGAGCTTTCGTAACTCCCTTCTCGGTCTCGACGTTGCATCGGTCGATGCTAGAGTTACATTGGTCGATGATGTCTCGCAAAGTCAACCCTTCCACGACCACCGAGGGTTGCGTCGATTGATGGTTAGCAGCTGCATCGGTCGATGCTGGATCAAGTGACGTATCTTCGTCTCCTTCCTTCACTAAAATCGCATTACAAGCATGCTTAGGGTTCTCAGTTCTTCTAGAAAGAAGTTCCTCTTGTCTTTTAATAGACCCAGCAGTCTGAATCACTTGATTCTCCAACTTCTTGACATGAGTATTTAGAGCATCAAACTTCCCAGTCAGCTCAGTGTATACAGAATCAATCTTCCCATTGAAGTCCACTGTTAACTTCTGTTGACCTTCCAAAATCTGTCCAATCATTGATTCCATCTTGCTCTCTGAATTGGGTGGAGGGAGGGGTTGGTAAGAAGAAGATCCATAGTTCCTTGTGAAATTGCTGTTTGGATTTCCTGAGAAAGAATTCTTCTGACCAAATCTCTGATTTTAATACCCAGCTCCATACACATAGTTGACATCTTCTTCTCTAGTCTCTGGCTTTGGCTCAAAAATCTCAACATCTTCAGCAAAATGGACAGACTTCTTTCCCACAAGAAGGTTATGCACTGTATCCAACTTAGCATTCACTGTAGCAAACTGATTTGAACCATTGCCTTCATGTGCTCTTTTTCGCTCTAAGTCTGCATTCTTGGTATTGTTGCTTGATGCTAGCCTTTCTATCAATTTCTCAGCATCATCTGGGTACCTTGTCTTGAAGTTCCCATCACTAGCTGCATCCAAAGCCATCTGATACCTCCAATCAATACCACTGAAGAAGATACTAATCAACTGCACCTCTGAAAACCCATGATGCGGACAATCTCTCTGATATGCTTTGAATCTTACCAGATTCAGTTGGTCCTTGTCTAAAGGTGGAGAGCTTAATCCTCAGCTCATCAGACATGGCATCATCATAGAAGTAGTTCAAGAATGCCACATTGATGTCATGCCAGGTTGTCAGAGATCCTGGTTTCAGCTGCCTTAGCCAATGAGAAGCTTTCCCAGCAAGAGAGAATGGGAAAAACTTGCAGTAGAGATAGTCCTCAGTAACTCCATTAGCCTTGATGCTTGTAACTATGTCCTCAAAGTGCTTTATGTGGTCTAGAGGCTCCTCATGTGGCAAGTTCTGGAATGGTCTATGTCCAACAAGAGCAAAGTATGCAGGCTTCAGCTCAAAATCATTCCTTGGGAATGGAGGAGCGACAATTGCGGAACGGTTCTCATAGAATAAGTCTGGCCTGTTGAAGTCCGCAAGAGTCTTGACAAGTTCTCCATTGTTGTCCCGTTGCCTCTGAACATTCTCTGCATCGGCTCTGGCATTGCATCGATCGACACCAGTATTGTGTCGATCGATGCCTTCCTGATTGCGTCGATCGATGCCATCGTTGCGTCGATCGACGCCATCTGCATTCCCATCGGCCACAACGACTTCTTCTTGAATAACCTGTCCTTCAGCATCAAGTTTTTGGCCTAGTTCGTTGCACACATGACCCTCTTGATCCCTCAAAACTCCAGCCGCATCTGGTCTCAATATGATTGGGTTGACCATCTTTGCTGATTTGGCTGCTTTTGTGTGATCACGCTCTAGTTGTCCTAACTCTTGGTTTGTAAGCTTAACAATTGGACCAGTAGGATTTTTCCTGGTGCTAGGCTTAGGTATGTACCTGAAACACACAAGATAAAAGAAACAAAAGCGTGTGAGTAAAACAGAAAAAGAAAAATGTAGACAAAATCAAAGACTTTAATCTAATGGTGAATCAAAAGAGTTCCCGGCAACGGCGCCAAAATTTGATATGCTCAAATTTAACCCTGAGCTACTCTCTCAAATTAAGAGGTCAATGTAGTATTTAGGAATCGAATCCACAAGAACTCTAGATTCACACAATAGACTTATTATTCTTTTAATTATGCTAAATCAAAAATATTAAATTAAAGACAATGCAAAAACATAATTAAAAGGTGTTGTAAATTCAGGAATTAAAAACGCTAGGCCTAGGGAAATTCTCAGGAAATCATGGAAAATCAGATCAATTAATTAAACAAGCAGGATTCAACAATTAAGCACCGTTCTTGAACTCTAAACACAATTATAAAATAAATCAGTTCTCACTGCAAATACTATCTAAGTTTTAAAACCAGAAAATCCAAATCTCTTTGCAAAATTCAAGTTAAAAACCAGCAATAAAATCAAGTTTAGATAAGTTCACAAAATCACTAATTCAAATCTCTTTGCAAAAAGTAATTTTGCTCACCAAAGGTTTTATCAGGAAAATCAATTATATTCTCATATCAATTAATAATCCTAAGATCTAAATCCAGATGACTAATCAAAAATCTAGCATTAAGAACAACCTATGGTGAAGAACAAGAAAGATAATGAATCCTAAATTAACAGATCTAATAATCCATGAAATCCCTAATGAGAAACCCTAAACCTAACAAGCAGATCTACTCAGACATAATTGTAAGAACACAAATCATGAATAAAATAGATAGCATTAAGAGATTAAAGGAAGAAGAAAAGGAGTTCTGAATCTTCTCTGAAGGAGTCTTGATTCTTCTCTCCAAAAACTCTCTAAAAATCTCTCAGGGTTTTGCTCTCAAAAGTTGCAGGGAAAAATAAAGCTTAGGTCTAAACATGACCCAAAAATCCTATTTATATTCCTAAAAACGTCCAGGGACTAATGATGCAAATATGAAAAACTTTGGGGCAGCTTTGTAAATCTTCAAAACTTGTGGGAAAATCTTCCGATTTTGTCTTTGGCCTAGCATCGATCGATGCATATGATGTGTCGATCGATGCACTCTTCTGAACATGTCTCCCAACTTCGTAGCTCAGCCTCAATGCTTGAATGTGCTCCAAATCCTCCTATTTAGCTCCATTATGCTCTCATCCATGTTAAATCCTATAAAAGACTCAAAAGACTCTAAAAATACCAAAAAGACTCTATAAACAAAACTTATATCATGGCTAAAAACACCTAAAAACCATGATATATCAATGATGATGATGATGATGATATAGAAATTAAATTTAAAAGAGTGTGGTGGTTAAATAAAGGGAAAATTCCCAAAAAAAACACCAACTATTTAATATTTGCCAGAAAAAAACATAAACTTTTTTCGTTGCCAAAAAAATACGCAGACTATTTTTTAGTTGATAAAAAATACACGAACTATTATTTTTTTCCAGTTTCTCCTCGTCTCCGTTACGACCGTTAACGGTATTGTAACGGCGTTACTATTTTGAAAACAATTCCAGAAAAAAACACAAACTATTTATTTGTTGCCAGAACAATACATGAACTTTTTTTCTTTGCCTGAAAAATACATAATTTTTCATTTCTTATTTTTCCATTAACAATGTTAGAGATCATAACTCATAACTTTCTCTGCTCTCTTGAACTTCATACAAGTTTTCACTACTATTTATGATAACTAAATTCAAAAACAAAAATACACAATTAGATTAATCGATTTCCAAATTTCTCAATTAGTATTATTTTTGCATAAATAAATGGTGAATCTGGTTAGGTTACAAGAGTTGATGTCCCACAAAATGGCTATAATCTACGATCTCGATCAAGTTTGCGTACACCAGCCCATTTGATGATTTACACTGGCTATAAGCATCATAAAAGGTACTAAACTAAAGAGATGCATATTTTTTGAAATGTATACAAAGGTCTACAAAGGTGGAGATCTCATAAAATTTTAGAGAAATGTTGATGAATTTTCAAAATTTGTAAAGTCAGTATAAATCCAAAAACAACACTAATCAGGAATTTATAAATCGATTAATCTAATTATGTATTTTTATTCTTATTTTAGTTATTCTATACAGTAGTGAAAATTTGAATGAAGTTCAAGAGAGCAGAGAAAGTTATAAGTTAATGATCTCTAACATTGTTAATGGAAAATAAGAAATGGAAAACTATGTATTTTTCAGGCAAAGAAAAAAAAGTTAATGTATTTTTCTGGCAACAAATAAATAGTTTGTGTTTTTTTTGGAATTTTTTTCAATAATAGTAACACCGTTACAATACCGTTAACGGTCGAAACGGAGAAGAGGAAAAACTGGAAAAAATAAATAGTTCGTGTATTTTTTATCAACTAAAAAATAGTCTGCGTATTTTTCTAACAACGAAAAAAGTTCATGTTTTTTTCTGGTAAATATTAAATAGTTGGTGTTTTTTTTGGGAATTTTCCCGTTAAATAAAGATGATAGTTAGTGTCTAAATGGAAGAGAGTGTAATTTGACATTGACTCATTGTATTTCTAATTGTTAAAAAAAATAAAAAAAAAATGCCAACGTTTACCCAATAAGAGCATACCCATCGTCCTGATGGAGGTACTCTAAGCTATTGTGAACCAAATATTTCACTCTCTGAAATACCAATATTGAAGATATATATTTTAAAAATAGTAATTTTAGTGATGGACGAACACGGAACATCCTCCACCTAGTAATGTTGCATCGGTCATGCACACAATCATAAGCACACAACAACAACAAAATAAAGAGAGTCGTATTGAAAGTGTTGTTTAGGTTTGTTATACAATTCTTTGTTTTCTAATATTATTAAATTTTCGAGGGGTGGGGAATAACTCATTGGGCTATTCGCATCTTCCTTGCACACAAAAGGCATCTTCCGCTCTCGATTCTCAGCATCTACCAAAAATATTCATACTTCCACTTGCACATTAACATCATATCCAACGGCTTACCTTTCCTAACTCAACTTGCTCTTCATCCAACGGCCCATCTCTCATCTCTCTCATCCCCTCTCCTTTATATAACCGCTTGGAACCATTCTCATATTTTGCTTATTTTCGGATTCCAAACGGCAAAAAAGATATAAAAAGGATAATTAAGATGGCGACCTTGGAATCTCCGTTAGAGGCCTTGGCGTTTCAATACGCTAGCTTCGGTGTTTTCGCCGCCGTCAACAACGTCTGGACATGGATCGCTGTAGTTACTGCCGCCGTCAGCTTCTGGAGGATCAGAGTCACCACCATCGGAGACGGAGACGGCCATGCATGTGTCTTGTTAGAGGAATCAAGAACCGGTCCGGTTAAAGAAACGGTGGCTCGAGTGAAAGAAACGGTTACGAAAACGCCGCAATCAATAACCGCTACGGTTAAAGAAACGGTTGCTCAAGTGAAAGAAACGATTACGAAAACCGAGCCGTTAACGTGCGATGACGGAGTGACGAAGGGGAAGAAGCTGACGATGTATTACGAAGTAGACGTTGACAGTGACGGTGGGAGGTGTATCGACGGAGAGTTAACGGCCGTTACCGGTGACTACGGAGGAGGTTTGGGTGATTGTGGCGGAGAATGGTGGGGGAAATGGGAAGGAGTGGTGAGGATGAGAAATGGTGATGACAGTTGGTATCGTTACGTGGATTTAACGGTGATTAATGGAAATGTCGTAAGGTTATGGGATGACAACAGAACTAGTAACGGCCGGAGTTGTCTAAATTTAGAGTAGTTCCTTATTTTGGAAACTTTAATTGTTTGTTTGAAATGTATTTTTTGTTGGTTAAGTTGCAATTTGTAAATAAAATTTTTTTACATAACCAAGGAATGAAGGATCGCATGAGAGCTAGAGGAGAATATTCAATTGTTGATTCCAAGTTACTGTATGTTTGCTTGCTGGTTAGGCCAATCTAAAATTGACAACAAGCATGTACTTTTTAAGCCCATCAAAACTTGACTCATGCACACATGTGTAGTTGTTTGTGTTGCTAGGGCCATCCTTCTAAATATACTTCCATCTTTTAATACAAATCTTGATGGTGGTGACTCTGATCCACGTATTCTTTTACACAAGTGTAGTTCAGTTCAGTCTTGGTTTTTAAACTCGGCCAGGTTCGAACAGGGCTACTATTTAGTACTTACCACCTTCAAGATTTGTATTAAAAGATGGAAGTATATTTTACCAATTTTTTACATGTATAAATGTTAACTTTCTGATGCAAGTGACGTTGTGGAGATGTTTGTGGAAGACAAATTTTCAGAATCATTTGCTGAAGTTACATATTAGGATATTTCGATCATCGTCACACGGCCCTTAACGGCTTAACCTCTCAAACATTCGATATGGTGAAAAAAGTGGTATCCAATAACATTGTCGACTTGTCGTCCGCAGACCAAAGAGGCTGCTGCTAGCTAGCCTAAGACCATTAACTAACAACTATCACTCATTAGACTTCACGTTATGTATAATTGGATCTCCAAATAATAAACATACGAAGATGTGACATTTTATTTTAAGTGGGTCCTTCCAGAAAAGCATCATTAAAGTTTCCTACAGGCAAAAAAACTTGGCATATATATTTTGGTGTACTTGATATAGCAAATGACTAATTTACCAACTGAAAGGTTTTTTTTTCCTTCTAAATATTTATGCTGTTTGTTTTCATAATTCAATTTTTAAAAAAAATTTGAATGAAGATTAACTCGTTTTAATATTGCATGTAGTATAGAATTTACCCTCAAATTATATGATACAAACTACAAAGAGTGGAGCAAAAGAAGTGGCAGCCATTTTAAATAATGGCAAATAAAGATTTTGTCTCTGAAAGCTCTTTTGTCAATTCATAACCAAAATGTGGACCCAAACTTCTGATGAAACTTCTTTGGAAATAATTGGGCATTAGTGACCAGTCCGCCAATAATTTCACAAATTTTGTTCTTTTTCGTATTGTTTGTTACTTATATAGTTTTATAATCAAAATTTTGCTATCGTCAAAAAAAAAAAAAAATCAAAATTTTGCTATCAAGTTTATGTATACGCAATGGAAATGGACAGTCTTTTTTCTTGTTTTTGCGCTGGATTGGCTACTATTCTATCTGTTCTGTAAAATGCGGTGCATTTAATTTTACACATTTCCCCCATAATGAAAGAGAATGCTGTCCATTCACCTTCTTACCCCTATATTCTGTACGTACACACGTAAAACTAAAGGAAATATCTGAGGGTAATTAAGTAATGTTCCACGGACCTACGGCTTTAAATTCTTCTTACCGACTACTCTCCTTTTCATTTACAGACATAACCCTAGTTTCGGTCTCTCACTCAAAGTCTAAGCCGAGAGAGAGAGAGAAGTTATGGCTCCTTCACATACACACTTCATCGCCGCCATTGTCTTCACCGTCATTGTAGCCGCCACCACGGGACATGGTCGACATAATAATGGTGGTGAAGACATCGTACACTCCTCTTGCGAACACGCGAGCTACCCATCACTATGCGTCCGTACACTTTCATCTTACTCCGGCCCTACCATCAACAACAGCCGCGATTTAGCTCAAGCAGCCGTCAGAATCAGCCTCTCCCACGCACAAAGCGCAGCTAAGAAGCTTGCGGCGGTGAGAGACTCGGTTGGGAAGAAGAAGAAGCTGGAGAAAGGGGCACTCGTGGACTGTGTGGAGATGATTGGAGACTCGGTGGACGAGCTGAGCCGTACGCTCGGCGTTTTGAAGCATCTCCGCGTCTCAGGCGGTTCGGCTAAGGAGTTCCGGTGGCAGATGAGCAATGCACAGACGTGGGCTAGCGCTGCGCTTACAGATGACGACACGTGTCTTGATGGGTTTCAAGGTATCGACGGTGAAATCAAAACGGAGGTGAAGCAGTGGATGACCAAGGTGGCGAGGGTCACGAGCAACGCGCTTTACATGATCAACCAGCTAGATGAGACACGTGGCAAACCCCATGTCGTGCATCTTTGATGTTAAAATGAGCTAAATCGTTCTAATGAACGGTCTTTAATTGTGTGTGTTCTCTAGTTTTTTATTTGAGTGTCTTAATTGCAAGATATATATAAAATCTCTACTATATATAGAAATGAGTTTTTGAAATTAGACAAAGTCCTTTTAAGTAGTTCTGGTATATTGAATAAATGATTTTTAATCTATACTATGTCACTATATGGTATCATGGATGATGGATCCGTTGAGATTCGATTGAAAGATAAACTTGTAACTTTGTAAGTTGTGTAGCTCTCTCGTATCGTACGTCATGTGATTTTGTCTTGGTATGAAACTGAAATCCGAAATATAAGAAATTGATAACGTATGAGTGTGTATGTTTGACCAAGCTCGTGAGAAACCAGGCCCAGCAAGAAGGCCCATAACTAACATAATAATTATCGTTTAAGCCTGCAGGAGCCAGCACTCAACAAGGGTCAGCATTTTTTTCTATATGAATTCACTTGCTGATTTACATACGTGCTGTATCTCGTTCTCCAATTATGTTCAGCATTTTGAACTAACTTTTGGGTCCCTTGAATCATCCAGTTGATGCTTGTTCATCACGACGAAGATCTTAGTTTCCTCCTTTCATAATTAACTCAAATACTGTACCTAAAAATATCTAGAATGTTTCATCTCCTAATTTACCCCTTTATACCATTGTATAATATTCAATATACATTTAATGAGTAGATTGAAAGTTAAATTTGATATTGTAAACAGTTTCTTAAAAGTATTTGAAAGATCAGATAATATGGAATTTAATAAATGAAGGTGAGTATATGACTGTTGTTGATGATGTGGTGTAGGGAAATGAATAAGATAACGCATGTTAGGATTGTTTGAAAACAATGTTTTTCTTTAAATTTCAAGGAAGTTTGTAAAATGTATTTTTCTTTAAATAGATTTGACTAATCCAGGTCCACGGCGAAAGAGATGTCGCGCAAACCAGCTCATGTCATCCACCAAACACTTTGAGCCAATGTATGGGGTGGGAGTGTGACCACGTCAGGTGGGTTTTGCTGTGAGAGAGGGCCTTCTCTATTTTTCTTTATTTCTTTTTTTAATAGTGAAAAGAAAATAAACTTATCAAGAAGTTCGAATATTCGACAAAGGGAACATATATAAACCCACAAAAAGTAAAGAAAAGACTGAACCCGTCAAACGGTTAACCCACAACTCTCTCTTACATAGAAAATAAAATGGAATCGTCCTAAACGTTCTAGTAGTCAACTAGTCCCAGTACAGTACGCTTTAGAATACAAGTAGTGATGGATTTTGTTTTCTCTACAAATTAAATTTAAATCAAGAGAGAGTTTATTTATTTAAGATCATATAAGAAAAATACATAATTAGAAAAAATAGATTATAATTAAATGGATTATGTATCTATTTATACTTCTTTCTTATTGTCTTAAAGTATTAGCGGTATATACCGCTTTGGTGAATAATTGCATACAAAAATAGTAAACATTGTATAACTTAAATCCAAAAATTCGAGTTTCTTTAGTCTGGTGGGAATGAAACTTCCTCAGAGATGTCTGATAATCCATCTAACTCCAGTGTGCGTGTGTTGTGGTTACAGATTCGTATAATATTAACACTAAATGTCCAAATCATTAAAACCGGCTAAAATATGATTTTTGGACAAGCTTGTCCACTTTCCTCCGAGTGCCGACATCATATAGATCTTGGACACATAGAAACGGTTCTGAAACGCGTCATATTTCTCTTGCTCTCCTCGGCACTGAACACGACCTAGAATCTTGGACTCTGTTATAGTTCCAACATATTGAAGTCATAGTTTGGAGTTCATAATAAATTTCAATCGTTTACTAGTACTTTTGTAATTATAAGAGAATTACGAACGAAACAAAAAAGAATAATTGGGAGTTCTCTTTAGGCCACAAAATTACTTCATAAGGACTTCTTACATTCATCCAATGATCCAATCTTCAAAACGTCTGTCTTCACTCTTCACGCATTTATTGCTAAGGGACATCATGTCGCTACTCGCTGCCACTTATTTGAATTGACATCCATTCATTATAAGTTTTTATAACTTCTAGTATTTTTGTAACCATTATAAAGTTTTGGATCGAAACCTAAACTAACAAAGAGGTCCCTAATTTTTGTTTTTTTTGGTTTGGGGTCATTTCAACGGTTAACAACCGAGGTCAATCTAGAAGTTTAAGTATCTACGTATATAATCAGTCCTCAAACCAAATAGTTTGTGATTTGTAAAATATGTATGGTTTATATTCGAGTTATATTCTTAAGAAAAATTATATTTAACGTAGTTGGAGGTGACTGTATCTCTTATTTACTCCACTTCGGAATTAATGCTGGTTGAATGTATACGTGTAATTTTCAGTTTCGAATATGTAATTTGTAAAATGCTGGTTTTTTTCCCCCCTGATGTGGTAGAGATTTAAAAGATTACATAGGGAAATTTTAAATTTAGACCATCGACCAATGTATATCAATTATACATGTTGTTTCATATAATAAAACAGTGTACTGTAAATTTCCATATACTTTTACTTTTACCTTCTTCTTCCTTTATGTTAAGAAGCAATATTTCATCCACATCCAAAACATGATGTGCTTCTTATTAGAATGACAACCGTAAAATTGACTAATACCAAATTATGCAACGAGAACACTGATGTTAATACTAGTCAGCTCTTGATTCAACTATCCAAGAAAGATAGTTTTGAATTGATATGCTCAAATTAAACCCTAGAGTTATTTTATCAAATTAAGATATCACTGTAGTATTTAGGGGTCAAATTCTATAAGGACTTAAGTCTACACAATAAATTATAGAGTTTTATAATTAAGCTAAACAAATTAATTTAAATAAAAAAGCAATGCAAAATATTAAATAAAAGCTTGTGAAAATTCAATGGATCAAAAAGCTAAGTCTAGGAAATTTATCAGGAAATTACAAATTATTAAATCAATAATTAAATAGGATTCAAGCAATTAAAATCAGATCTAGAACTCTAAACACTTTTGTAAAATAAATCAGTTCTCACTGCAAATATTATCTAAATTTAAAACCAGAAAATCCATATATCTTTGTAAAATTCTAGGTTAAAAATCAGCTTTAAAAACAGGTTTAGATAGTTCACAAAATTACTAAATCAAATCTCTTTGCAAGAAGTAATTTTGCTCATCAAAATGTTTTATCAGGAAAATCAATTATATTTTTATATCAATTTATTTTCCTAAGTTATTAACTCTAGGTGATCAATCAAGAATTAATGTGAAGAACTACCTATGATGAAGATCTAGAAAGATACTGAATCATAAATAAACAGATCTAATAATTCAAAAAAACCTTGTGAAAAACCCTAACCTAACAAGCAAACTACTCAGACATGTTTAATGAAGAACAAGACATAATTCTGAATAACATGCAATAGAAATTGAAAGAGTAAATAAAGAGTTTAAGAATCTTCTCTCTACAAAAGATTTCAGATCCGTCTCTCCAATAACTCTCAAAAATCTCTCAAGGTTGCAGAAAGTAAAACTTAAGGGTTTGTAAAACCTAAAAATACTATTTATATGTCCTAAAACATGTCAGGTACTTGTCTTGCAATTATGGAGAACTTCGAGAAATTTTGTAAAACTTCCAAAACTTGGCTTCTCTCGTCGGCTAAACAGGGTGTCAACCGACACTAATGTGGTGTCGATCGACAACATCACTCTTTATCGGCTCCAAGTTTGTTTCCTCCGGACTAATGCTCCAAAATGATCCAAATTGATTCACTTCGCTCCATCCGTGCTTAAGTCCTAGAAAACCTGTAAAGGCTCAAAAACAACATAGAAAACAAATCAAAAGACTCAAAAAACACACTTATATCATGTTTAAAAACCATAAAAACCATGATATATCTTGAATATTAAAAATAAAAGATATATTGAAGAATTTTTTTTTTTACTTAAATCTCTAAAATAAATGAATCCTATGTCTAAACATTTGCTATATAAGTATCATAAAAGCTTTTCTATTCCTAAACCTAATTTACAATTGATGAAACATATACATAACATTACTAAATTTTTAGGTTCCATTTTCGTTTAGAACTTGATTGTAGTTTATTAAACTTGGAACTAATAAAACTTCACAAACTTTTTAAACGATTTTCTTTAATTAACAAAATACCAGAAATCAGAGAATAGGTTTCTATTGAATTATTAATCCTAAAATGTATCTCAATTAATATAATGAAATTTCAGAAACAACCAAAAATATATTAATGCACTTTGATAAAAATAGCTGCTAGTCAAATTAGTAATTTATTTCTTTTTTTTGGGTTCAGAAATTAGTAAGAAAAAATTTACATCTCTTAAATTCTACAACAAATATAAACCTTAATGAAAAACACTCATCAAAGTTTTAAATTTTCAGAGAAAAAAACACTAAAAAAGTTTTTTTTTTTTGAAGAGAACAATAATATTAAGAAAATTTATCGTGGCCAGTTTGCTAGTGAATATGTCGGCTTCATGAGCATTATTATTACTAAACATAAATATAAATAATAAATAAATATCCCAAATAAAAAAAAACGAGAAGGAAAAGAAAAGGAGGAAGAAGAAAAAGCTGTTCCTGTGCCTTTAGCAGACCTTTTGGTAGTTGTCCTGGTCTCGCTGATCATCCCTTTCCGACAACTCTGATGTTCTTTCTCTCTATACGCTTGAGCTCTCTGTCTTAATCTCTTCTTACCTTTGATTCTGTTACTTCTCTTTTCCGATTCTTTTTATCCATTTTCCCAGATTTTCTTTTTATAGAAACCCTTCTCTCTTTGATGCGCCAAGAAAGGAAAGCAGCTGAATCAAGTTAAACTTGTGTGGGTTTTGGTTTCTGGGTTTCTCTTTCTGAATCATCTGACTCGAGTTGAAGAGCCTCGTTCGTTGAGACGATAAAAAAAAAGGAATCTTTTTTAATTTGTCTCTCCGGAGATTCCGCGTGTGAAAAGTCGTGGCTTTTGATCTCTTTGAGATACTTAAAATTTCCGAAGAATTGGAGTCTTTGTCGGAGTTTAAAAGCAGAGATCTTGGAGTCCTCATTTCCGATTAACGACTTCTTTTTTTTTTTCTTCCCCTGCGGTAACTTGGATTGTAAAGAGTGGAGCTTGAAGAGAAAAGAACTTTGTTTTCCATTCACTTTGTGTTGGAGTGAAAAGCTTAGGGCTTTTAAGGTGTAAGCTGAAGATGAAGCTCTCACGTAAAGAGCTCAGCTTTGTATAAAGCTCAGATTTGAGATTACTATTATTGGGTTTTATTTCCTCTAGAGAAACTTTAGGAGTTAAAAATATCAGTAATCATGAAAGCTCCTTCATCAAATGGAGTTTCTCCGAATCCCGTTGAAGGTTTGTGTTTTCTAGTATTTGATTAAAAGGTCTAAATCCTTTTTTAGTAGAAACTCATTGCTGGATTTGTATAGGTGAGTTGATTTTTTGCATATAATCTGCTTTAGAACTAAGCTAAGTAACTATTGTATTGATTTGTAACTGCCTTTTGAGCTTGAGGGGTTTAGAGCAGTTCTTTCTCTGATAGTAGTAACTGAAGGATGATACCAGATATTCGAAGTAATCACAGCTTTGATGGTGTGTGAGTGCAGGGGAAAGGAGAAATATAAACTCAGAATTATGGCACGCTTGTGCTGGGCCACTGATTTCGTTGCCTCCAGCAGGAAGTCTTGTTGTTTACTTCCCTCAAGGTCACAGTGAGCAAGTATGTTGTTCCACAAAGTTTGTTGGTATTGTTCATGGATCAAGAATGAGTCTCTAGATTGGAAGTTTCATGCTGCTGTCTTTCCTTTTCCTTATTTCTTTAGGTCGCGGCTTCAATGCAGAAGCAGACTGACTTTATCCCGAGTTACCCGAATCTTCCTTCCAAGCTCATCTGCATGCTTCATAATGTTACTTTGAATGTATGGTATCTTTTATTATCAGTAATGGTCTCTACATTTACATCTCTTAACATCTGCTTGGCTAATTGTCAATCGTAAACCAGGCTGATCCTGAGACGGATGAGGTGTATGCGCAGATGACTCTTCAGCCAGTAAACAAAGTAGGTTGCTGCTTTTCACTCGATTGTTCAGTGTATATGAGGAGTAGGGACTAATTGTTTTGAGCATTTTGTTGAACAGTATGACAGAGATGCATTGCTTGCTTCTGACATGGGTCTTAAGCTAAACAGACAACCTAATGAATTTTTCTGCAAAACCCTCACTGCGAGTGACACAAGTACTCACGGTGGATTTTCTGTACCTCGACGAGCAGCTGAGAAAATCTTTCCTGCTCTGGTGTATATACAATGCTTTATTATATATATCTGATAATTTAGTATCTCTTTATTGCATTAGCTTCTTACATTGTTGGCAATATTCTGTTAGGATTTCTCCATGCAACCACCTTGTCAGGAGCTTGTTGCTAAGGATATTCACGACAGCACATGGACTTTCAGACATATTTACCGAGGTTTTTCCTTGTTATTGGTAGATTACCTTATTCAATCGTTTTAAGTAAAACCTGTTCTTAGGTATTCCTATATGTTGATATTTATCAGGTCAACCAAAAAGGCACTTGCTAACTACAGGCTGGAGTGTGTTTGTCAGTACCAAAAGGCTCTTTGCTGGAGACTCTGTTCTTTTTATAAGGTATATATCAATCTCAATGTGCCAATGCTCTTTCGGTATTTATTTGTCAAAGATGCTAACTCCTTTTTCACTTTCAATTAAGAGATGGAAAGGCGCAACTTCTGTTGGGTATAAGACGTGCAAATAGACAACAGCCTGCACTTTCTTCATCTGTAATATCAAGCGATAGCATGCATATCGGAGTTCTTGCTGCAGCAGCTCATGCTAATGCTAATAACAGTCCTTTCACCATTTTCTACAACCCAAGGTGGCGGATCTGTGTCTCCTTTTGTCTCCATTAACCTTACTATATGCTTTGTTTCAAGGCAATTGCTGAGAGAAGAATCATAACCGAGATTTTTGCAGGGCTGCTCCCGCTGAGTTTGTGGTTCCTTTAGCCAAGTATACCAAAGCAATGTACGCTCAGGTTTCCCTCGGTATGCGGTTTAGGATGATATTTGAGACGGAAGAATGTGGAGTTCGTCGGTATATGGGTACAGTTACCGGTATCAGTGATCTTGATCCAGTGAGATGGAAAAACTCTCAGTGGCGGAATCTTCAGGTAGTTTGAAGTACAACTCATGATGAATGCCAGATTTGTCTTTCTTGATACATTTGCACCATTCATTTTAGTTACCCCTTGTTTTTGTGCCTGCTAAAAGATTGGATGGGATGAGTCAGCTGCTGGTGATCGGCCCAGTCGAGTTTCAGTTTGGGACATTGAACCTGTTTTAACTCCTTTCTACATATGTCCTCCTCCATTTTTTCGACCTAGGTTTGGAGGGCAACCTGGAATGCCAGGTAAAATCTTTGTACCATTTTCATTGCGACGCAACATCTTTGAATCTCCTCAACGACTGAAACCCTGGTGCTCTTGCAGATGATGAGACTGACATGGAGTCTGCACTGAAGAGAGCAATGCCATGGCTTGATAATAGCTCAGAGATGAAAGACGCTTCAAGTACGATATTTCCTGGTCTGAGTTTAGTTCAGTGGATGAATATGCAGCAACAGAACGGCCAGTTACCATCTGCTGCTGCTGGACAGCCAGGTTTCTTCCCGTCAATGCTATCGCCAAGCGCGGCACTGCACAACAATCTTGGTGGCACTGATGATCCCTCCAAGTTACTGAGCTTTCAGACGCCGCAAGGAGGGATGTCCTCATCAAATCTCCAATATAACAAACCGAACTCTCAAGCCCCAATGTCCCAGTTGCCTCAGCCACCAACTACCTTGTCCCAACAACAGCAGCTGCAACAATTGTTGCACTCCTCATTGAACCATCAGCAACAACAATCGCAGTCTCAACAACTGCAACAACAACAACAGTTACTGCAGCAGCAACAACAATTGCAGTCTCAACAACACAGTAATAACAATCAATCGCAGTCTCAACAACAACAACACAGCAATAACAATCAATCGCAGTCTCAACAACAACAACAACAACTGCTGCAGCAGCAACAACAACAACAACAACAATTGGTGCAGCAACAGCATCAACAACCGTTGCAGCAACAGATTCAGAGAACGCAGTCATTGCAATCTCACTCGCATCCACAGCAACAGCCACAACAGGTACAACAACATAAGTCGCAGCAACTTCAGCATCCTCAGAATCAGCATTACAATGGCCAACAAGCAGCGCAGCAGCATCAGGCGCAACAACATTTGCAACCACAGCTAGTTTCTGGATCAATGGCAAGCAGTGTCATCACGCCTCCGTCCAACTCCCTTAACCAAAGCTTTCAACAGCAACAGCAGTCTAAGCAGCTTCAACAAGCACACCATCATTCAGGTGCGAGCACTAGCCAGAGTAATGTAATTGAAACCAGCAAGTCATCATCCAATATGATGTCTGTACCGCCGCAAGAGACGCAGTTTCCACGACAAGTAGAACAGCAGCAGCCTTCTGGTCTGCCTTCTGGTCTCAAGGGGCAGAATCAGCAAATACTTTCACAACAGAAAGCTCACCAGGCACAGGCCCAACAGATATTCCAGCAGAGTCTCTTGGAACAGCCACATTTGCAGTTTCAGCTGTTGCAGAGATTACAACAGCAACAGCAACAGCAACAGCAGCAGCAATTTCTTTCGCCGCAGTCTCAGTTACCACACCATCAAATGCAAAGCCAGCAGTTGCAACAGCTGCCTGCTCTCTCTCAAGGTCATCAGTTTCCATCGTCCTGCACGAACAATGGCTTATCGACATTGCAACCACCTCAAATGCTGGTGAACCGGCCTCAGGAAAAACAAAATCCACCTGTTGGAGGAGGGGTCAAAGCTTATTCAGGCATCACAGATGGAGGAGATGCACCTTCCTCTTCAACCTCGCCTTCTACCAACAACTGTCAGATTTCGTCTTCAGGCTTTCTCAACAGAAGCCAAAGCGGGCCAGCGATCTTAATGCCTGATCCAGCGATTGATATCTCTGGTAATCTTGTTCAGGATCTTTACAGCAAATCCGATATGAGGCTAAAACAAGAACTCGTGGGTCAGCAAAAGTCCAAAGCTAGTTTAACAGATCATCATCTTGAAGCATCTGCCTCTGGAACTTCTTACGGTTTAGATGGAGGCGACAACAACAGACAACAGAACTTCTTGGCTCCAACTTTTGGCCTTGACGGTGATTCCAGGAACAGCTTGCTCGGTGGAGCTAATGTTGATAATGGCTTTGTTCCTGACACGTTACTCTCGAGGGGATACGACTCCCAGAAAGATCTCCAGAACATGCTTTCAAACTATGGAGGAGTGACAAATGACATTGGTACAGAAATGTCTACTTCAGCTGTAAGAACTCAATCTTTTGGTGTCCCCAATGTGCCCGCCATTTCAAACGATCTAGCTGTCAACGATGCTGGAGTTCTTGGTGGTGGATTGTGGCCAGCTCAGACTCAGAGAATGCGAACTTATACAAAGGTTCGACCTAACTCTGATCCCTGCATGTTGAAATATGGAATATTTGTTCGGTTTGACAGATGTGGTAGATTATCCTACAGGTGCAAAAGCGAGGTTCAGTGGGGAGATCAATAGACGTCAACCGTTACAGAGGTTATGATGAGCTGAGGCATGATCTAGCGCGCATGTTTGGTATCGAAGGACAGCTTGAAGATCCACAAACATCAGACTGGAAACTTGTTTATGTCGATCATGAAAACGACATCCTCCTCGTCGGCGATGATCCATGGGAGTAAGTAGAGAGCAATTTCACACATCAGACCGTTGGAAGTTCCTTTTTTTCTTCTATAACCACCTTTAAAAACTTGATTTCTGCAGGGAATTCGTAAACTGTGTTCAGAGCATAAAGATCCTTTCTTCAGCTGAGGTTCAACAGATGAGCTTGGATGGGAACTTTGCGGGTGTACCGGTTACTAATCAAGCTTGTAGTGGCGGTGATAGTGGCAATGCTTGGAGAGGTCATTATGATGATAACTCAGCCACCTCGTTTAACCGGTGAAGGCAGAAGATCTCTCACAGGCAAAGATTCTTTTTTCTTCGTTTTGTAATATAACTTCTCTTTGATAGCACGTCTCAAGTTTCCACTGGGCACTGTAGAGCATTTACCTGTAAAATATTTTCCACTAAGTTTACAAAAAGATTCCATTTGATGCTAGTCACAGTTTCTACCAAGTCAACTGGTCATTTTAAACCGTTTGTAATTAAAATGCTAAGGGAGTCAACGGTTGAAGAAGGGAAAACAAGAGATCAGCAATAAAATCACAATCATCTTTTCCAACTAAAGTCTTTATTCCAAATTATGCTCATGCCGTTTACGAAAAAAATTTCCACAATTGGGATACAAGTTGCATGTTACAAAGACATAACATAACTAAGAAAGTATAGCCATCACATCTGAAGCTCTGAGGGCAATGTAGTTGGAACCATCTTTGCCCTTGAAGTCGTTACCAGCATACTTGGAGTAAAGAACTGTGCTTCCGGTCGATATTGGTAGTGGGGTAACGCTACCTTCCTCATCTAGGGAACCCGGTCCAACTGCTATCACCTGCCACAAAAATGAAGAGGAGAATGTATTGTTGTAACTCGAGTGTGAACTAAGAAATACATCAATCTACTAAGGAAGTTTCAGATTCGAGATAATAGAACATGTGCACTTACCGTGCCAATAGAAGGCTTCTCTTTGGTGGTCTCGGTTAACAACAACCCTCCAGCTGTTTTCTCCTCTGCCTCAGCAACCTAAACTCATAAAGTTCAAAACAGAAGTTATCACTGTTCTTGCGTGCAGAAACAATATTAAGATGGTGAAGATAAGCACTTGAGACAAACCTTGATAAAGACTCGGTCATTCAAAGGTTTAAGATCTTTGATGTCATCTGTCTCAAGAATGCCAACAATATCATCTTCCTTGAGAATGAGATGCTTCACATCATTGAATTCGACCTCAGTTCCTGCATATTTGGAGTAAATAATTTGTGCTCCAGTCTGCATCAGGAGAAAGAAGAAGGCATTTCAGATAAGTTTATCAGCAAACAACAAAGCAAACCAAAAAAAAATAAGGCTTGAAGGGTAGTGAGGCTTACAGGGACAGTGATATCAATTTTGTTTTTCCCAATAGTTCTTCCTTCACCCACAGCAACGACTTCACCTCCTTGAGGTTTTGTTTGAGCAGTGGATGGTAGTAAGATACCTCCTAGAGACTTCTCCTCTGCCTCCTTGATCTTCACCAACAATCGATCTCCCAATGGCTTTATTGTAGTATACTGAAATAACCAGAACGAAACAGAGAAATTAATAATCAAGACCAAACAACAAGAAACATATCCAAATGTCCCACAAGGCACCATTAAGATACAAACCAAACTTGCAAAAGAAGAGCTAAAAGCATCTAAAGTTCAGTTTCTTACTACATCAGCAGATATGAATGTGTAACACACAAGACGAATGGCCAAAACAATCAAAATGAATTGGTTAAACGTACAAACATCAATCTAAATTTTAGACGAGTTCCACATACAAACAGCCCCAACTTACGAAGCAACAATAAGAATCGACACAAAGCAGCGAGAGCAAGTACCTTAGGAGCAACAACAGAAGCAGCTCTGACAACAAAACGACGGAACTGGTTCTGCCTAAGGGTTCCTGGTTTCAAAGAAGAAAACTTGACACTTGAAGCTCTTAGACCTTCCAGCGAGGCTAAGCTCCTAGCTGACACAGTCACTGGTGATGCTGTAAGTTGTGTAGCCGCCATTTCTGCAATACCATCCACCAAACACACAGAAACACTAAATTAGTAGGAATTGAGACATAGAAAACAGAAAATGAACATTACTCCCAGATTCACAAAACATTTCCGCAAAACCCAACCACTACAGAGCAAAACCAATTACTTTATCCGCTTAAAGTTCGAACCTTTGAATTCAATTATCGTTTCTATAATCCTAATAGAGAGTGAAGAGGAAGAGTGGGTAAGTAAAGGAGAAGAGAGTGATGATACCTTGTTTGTTGAGAGGATAAGAAGAATAAAAAAGGTTGAGACTTTCGGAGGATAAAAACCCTAAAAATTGCAGTAGAGAGAAGAGATAGACTAAAAAACTCACATGACTCTACCCTTTTTATTGCATCTAGTGTTCTAGAACGCTCTACCGGGTGGGTTTTTTAGTCTCTTAAACCGGGTTCGGGTCGGGTCTTTTACCTAATCCTCTTGCCACACACTTTCTGAATTTTCTAGATTAGTAAAATCATTTTCGAGAATTATTAATAGACCAAAAACAACATCTTTTGAATTATGAGAATATTTGCCTTTAGCTAAGAGTCGCCCTGGGAATTATAACCGAACCGATTTATCCGAACCGAACCGAACCGAGATTTAGACAAATCGGTTCGGTTAGTGTTGCTTCGTTCGGTTCAATCGGCACAAGTTGTGCAGAGAATTCGGTTATGTCATTCGGGTCGGTTCGGTCGGGTTATCTGAACGGTTAACCGATAACCGAAAATTAAGGACACTACTATAAATTCTTTCTAAACCTAATAACCCTAATTTTCTTTTTGTTTCACTCGCAGCCTCTCCCACCAAAGAACACGAAGACTCACCACCAAACATCGAATCTTCTTTCATTCGTTTCACCATTCTTCTGTTATTCTTCTTCTTCTTCTTCTTCTCCTTCATCTTCGATCTACTTCTTCTTTGATCTTCTTCTCCTTCATCTTCGATCTACTTCTTCTTTGATCTTCTTCTCTTCACCTCGTCGCTGCAATAGCCCATGATGGTTTCTTCTTCTTCCGCCTTCGTCGCTGCAACAGCTCAGACTCAGGAGTGAACTGCCGTTGTAAGCAACCGGAGTCTGAGAGAACCGCCGCCGTCTACTATCGGAGCCGGAGTAAATCGCCGCCGCTGCATGCCATCTTTTCAGAGAAAGAAGAAAACCCTAATTGTTTTATTTTATGGGTTTGTATTGACGGGCCTTTTTTGTTGGGCCTTTTTAAACTAAAATGTTGGTATTAAAACCCAAACAAAATCGAAATTATTATTGTTTTTAAAAAATCGGTTATTTTCGGGTTTTTAACCTCATAACCGAATAAACTGATATCCGAACCGAACCGAACCGTATTTAATTTCGGTTAGTTTCGGTACAACTTCAAAATTATGTAAATAGCCGATTACCGATTTACCCGACCCGAACCGAACCGAATTACCCGAATTCGCAGGCCTAGCTAAGAGTATCATTGATCAAATAAATACCTCATTTGTTATCACCTAACTCATTAACATCAATATTAATTATTTTTTTCAAAAAATCTTTAGAATGAATTTTAAATAAGGGCAACATGTAGAAATAGACAAAAAAAACTTAGAATGCAAATGAGTTCTATATGCTTAGGATACAAAGAAGAAAAAATTACACTGGTAAAAGAATTATATACAATTTTGATGGTAATAGTCTAATACAATTTGTGTACAGATATAGCGAAATATACAATGTGGTCAATGTTAGTGTTAGAAAATGTGATAGGCGAATCATGTGAAGCATATGTATTGTATGTCGTTGTTTATTTAAAAAAGGTAATAGAAATAAACATCTGAAGGGAAAATATTTATTTAAAAGAAATTTTTATTCAGATCATAATATTTATTTCCACAATCCTAAATCCATCTAAAAAAACCTGATAGATTAAAAACAAGTACGACATTATTTAACGGATTGATCTAAAATTATTTTTAAGAAAAATTATTGCAAATCACTAGCTAGCTAGCTAGAGCTAAGATCTAAATCTAGCACTCCAATTCCACGGCCAATTTTTTAGGTGAATCTCCACAGTCCAAAGTAGAGCCAAACGTGTCGGTAGACACATCGATAGTGCAGTTGCCTTTCCCAACACACTTTTCAGCCACGGTCTTCACTGCATCCTTGTTTCCTTGGCACGTGCCAACCGCGAATGACCCACAATGCCCCACCGGATTTCCAAAGCTCGCGAATTTAACGGCTGAGATTGGCCTGTCATGGCAGGACAACTCCACTTTGTTGTGTTCATGAGCCCTGGCACAAACCGTTCCGACCACGACTGTCTTGAAGTTCACCTTGGACGGGTTACCACCCATTTCTTCGAATAGAGTGATTGTGTTGTGTCCGCTCGCGTTCAAGAACGATCGTGGAACATGGTACCTACAAGAGTTTGGTCATATCATAGTAATTAATGAAATGTTATTGGTTATAAACTTATAATAAGTCAAAACTTTTGATGAAAATAATAAAGGAACCGTTGTTACCATCTTTGAGTTGGTTTGCCGCACATAAAAGCGCATTTGTCGCTACCATACTCCCCACGGTAGTCGCATTCATCTTTGCAACCATCGTCACTAGAGTTAAAGCTCGGCCAGTAACGTCCAATGCTCTGACCGTTGATCCAAGCCTCACCTTTCCCGAGACCATTAAAGTCCACAATCACTGGATTTTTACCACGAGGAGCCTTGAAATGTGCCTGGAGATGTAACAATTCATTGTAAGAAACCGTTCATTTTGCAGAATCAAATGAATTTTTCATAGAAAGTTTTAACTAATACTGACCTTGTACCATGTCAACATCCGACCAGTAGCAAGCTTTTGGTTTGCCCATTTGAGGTGACCAACGGATTTCGTGCTGAAAAGTTTGTTATTATATCCATTCATACCAATCTTGTAGTCCCATTGATGTTTTGATAGATCCTTCTCGATAGTTTCCTCTCCTTTGTATCCGACCAAGGACACAGGACCATCGATTCCAGTTGGACTACTCGGAAAGAAAGGTCCATAATTCTAAAACATAAGAGACGACCACAATTTCAGTTGTCACAAGATATTTTGGACAAAAATTATCATCAAAAAGCTATGGCTTCACATGTTACCTGTAGTCCAACGAAACACTGAGAAGTGAAATTTGATTAGTCCCGTGAACGGGATTGATCTTCCTCTCAAATCTGTAATCGAATTTCCCGTCCTTTACGAATTGGTGACCGACGTATTTTCCATTGACGTAAGCATGAAGAACATGGGCATTGCTGTGAACCCTTAGCGTCATGTTTCGGCTCCAGAGTGGATCTTTCTTATCGAGATGAACCCTAATAAAAATCCCATATTAAAACCATAGATAGTACACAAATCACTTAGAAATTAGAACAAGTCAATCATTACAAGATATTGTTGGTCTAGGTATATAGAGATATACCTAGTCATGTACCAAAGATAGTCACTAGCATCATTTGTAACGTCTTTTTGGTCTACAAGACCTTTGGAAATGAGATCTCCGCTGCCTTTAAGAATACTCTTCTGAGCGGACTCCGGTCTCCACGTCCATTGCAGCATCTGTGGCTTACTAGAGTCGTCGGTCATGATTGATGTTTGAGTGTTCACTTTTGCAGTGTTGTAAGCCTCTTTATCGCAGTCGGGAAGAACACTCACGGACCAAGCCGGTACGTGGTAGTCTTTCCCTTTGAAGTTGACTAAAGCATCCGCAGTTGCGTTCACATTACCAATGAAACAGCTGGATCCTTCCTTTGTTGTGTAAATCGTCGCCTTTAAAGAGATATAAACAAACATGTTAACTAATGGTAGCGTCAACTATGTAAAATATAAGGAAACAGAACCGGGTCTAACCTTGATGGAGTTGCCAAGATCGATTCTTGAAATATTGCCATAAGTCAGTGGTTTTTCCATGGATTTTAGCACTGTGTGGAGTTGTTTCAAGTGACCCCATTTAGGCTGGTTCAAGTTACCTGAAAATTTATATATAAATAAGTCAAAACCGTATTTCCCGACATTTTTGAAGCGATTTGTGTATATATAAGAAAAATGTGAAGTTGTTTATACCGTATTCATCAAGGGGAGCATGGTAATCATATGAAGTGGTGATGTATGGACCTCCAGCGACTCTTCCAAAGTTAGTACCACCATGGTACTGTCAAATATCACATTAAAAAAATCAATAAATAAAAAGTTAAAAGAGACTGGTTACTCATAATAATGTATACAAAGGAGCTGAATCTGACCATGTAATAGTTCTGGAAAGTTCCTCCGGTTTGGAAGAATCTAGCAACTGAAAAAGCAAGATCCTCAGCGGTTCTATAAGGATGTTTGCCTCCCCAATTTTTGAACCATCCGGTCCAATTCTCTGTCCACATCTTTGGGCTGCTCGGGTTGGTTGGTTCGTACTGGTCACAGTAGAATCCATTGCACGTCTCGATCATAGGCTTAGGAGCGTTAGGTTGTTGGCACATAAGCCATGGAACACCGATGTCTAGAGAGTTAGCCATATTGGCACACCAGTCAATATAGGCCTTACCCTCTGATCCATACGATGAGATCACGTTCCCATACTCGTTCTCAATCTACATTATCAAACAAGTTAAAGATATATAACTGGTTTATAGGAAATTTTAAAGAACATATGGGCATCAAAAACGTTATGGAAATATTATATCAATTTAAAGTCTGATGCTGAGTCCAATGGGCCAGTCCGTTTGCTAAAGGACCATTAAACTCGGCCATAACATCACCTTTAGAAAATTAAAAATGCATACCTGAGCTAGAATGATTGGACCACCTTGTGACGCAAAGAGCTTCTCGGCCTTCATCATCTCTACTATCTTTGTAGTAAAGTTTTGCATTTCATTCTGCATAAAAAGATATTCACGAAAACATTAGAAAAAATAAAAATAAAAAATCCGAAATACATAAGAATTATCTGACTAAAGTTTGGGTTATACCATGAAACTAGGGTTAACCGTTCTAAATTCCATGTTGGGCATATTGTGCAGCCACACCGGAAAGCCTCCATAATTCCATTCTGCGCAAACGTAAGGTCCAATGCGAAGAACAGAGTAGAGACCCGCGCTTTGGATGGTTTTGATGAATCGAACAATATCTAGATTCCCCGAGAAATCGTATTGCCTTTGTTTTGGTTCATGTACGTTCCAAAAAACGTACGTCTCTATTGCGTCTAGGCCACCGTCTTTGGCTTTGTTGATCAGATCAGGCCACATCTGCAACCAAAAGCCACGAAACATTAGAAATGATTATATCTATTACTTGTGAATGAAGAAACATATGAAAAATTTATGTAAGTGAAAGTATAGTTACATCAGCAGTGCTTCGTGGATAATGAATGGAGCCTGAAATTAGGATCCGGCGTTGTCCATTAATGGTGATAGCTCGTTCATCGTGAGAGACAATGGTCGAGTTAGCCAAAGGGAATGAAGTGATGAGGATGAAGAACAATGATAAGAGACAAGTGAAGGTTTTCATTTTCATAGCTTACTGTTGGGTTTCTACGAGAGAAGATGTGCTTTCGAAGGGTTTTGGGTGAACTGTATTTATAGTAGTTTTGATGGAACAATAACCTACTATTTTTTAGATTAGTTTGCTTAATATCTCAATTAAATCGATTTTTAGGACTGACTAGATAAACGTTTCTTTAACAAATTTAAAACTATCATTTCAATTTTATTACTTATTCAAATCTCAGACATCATTTTCGGTACTTCGTTTTGGATAAAGCCGTTGATATTAGTTTTTGATATTAAAAACCAATATTAGGTTTTCTGAACTAAAAAAAAAAAAAAAAAGAATTCAAGGGTTTGCATTGAATATTTATGCGAAAAATTCCGATAGAGCTGATGTGTTTTTTTTTTTGTGAACTAGATTTCTATGTATAATTTACTTGAATGGAACGGTGAAAATTATTAATGAGTTAATCCAATATCTTAATTAATTGCCTTCTTTAGCATTGACTAGGTTGTAGGAATTAAAAAAAAAAAAACTTTAAACAAAATTATCTAATTATAGGTTTTCAGGATTTGTAGAATTTCTTAGTTATCTTCTTCTTCTTTTTCACTAATTGACTAGGTTTTTATTCATTTGGAAAAGGGGATTGACTAGGTTAAAAACTTTTAGATAATGTTTAACGAACGATTAGGGATGAGAAAACTAAGAATTTTTTTTTGGATAAACAGTTTGGACAAATAATGTTTGGAAACTATGTATAGATCACGTTAGTTAACCCCAAAACGAGGCATAAGACAAACAGAGTTAGCAAGAAGTTACATATAATGTTTTCTGATAAAAATGTCTACATATGAGAAAGTGAGAGTAACTCATTCACATATAAGTTATATACTTCATGGTGATGAGAGTTACTTTGAAAATAAAATGTAACTCATTCACACTGATAACTATATAAGTTATATAACACATGGTGATGAGAGTTACTTTGAAAAGAGAAAGAAAAAGTATTATTTTCACAATTCCTCTTAAATGCAAGCCTATCACTTATAATCTCTATCATATTGAAACTAACTAATTTTGAGAAAATAGAACAGTCTCATAAGTCATAAGGATTCTTTTTTTTTTTAATTCATAAGGATTCTTGATGATTAAAAAAAAGGAAGCAGAAAGTTACGAAAAGGAAATCCGTAAACTATATATTGGAAAATAGTTTGATATTGATATACAGGGGGGAGAATTGGTTTAGAATCCAAATTTTGGACTCCGAAGGAGAATTTAAAATTGAAAAGTTCTAATATTATAGTGCATGGTTTTTAGACTAGATGATTTTCAAAATACTGTTTTGTGAAGATTATAGTATTTTCCTAAACACTCAAGAAACTAAAAGTGTGAGTCATTTAAAAAAAAAAAATTGAATTGTGAGTCATTTTTACGTGAAGCTCAAACACATGTTTCTTTCCCATCAAACAAACGCTGTTGTTGATGGACGTCGCTTATGATTTTGACGTTTTTGTTGACGGAGGATTGTTTTATCTTTTGAAGGTTTTAAATGCATAAAATATATATAATTGAGAGAGATTGAAATAAATCCAGATGATAGTTGAAGTTGAAGAAGTTCTTTTTTCGGTTAGATCCATTGCTTGATGTAAAAACAAAAACAAACCTTACTTTTTTTTTTGCAAAGAAATTGCATTTTAAAAAAATTCTAAGATCCGTGATCATGATTTCTGATAAAATATGTGTTTGTAAAACAACTGATTTATACATATTTGTTTTATTTATTCTGCTAGAAAATACACATATAGAGGGGGATCTTTAAGTAGGGGAATGGGACCATGCATATGAAAAAAAGGAAAAATAAAAACTCACTGTGGCAAAGTAAAACAGAGAACTGAGTCAGCAAATAATAGTGGAGGGGTACACAATGAAGCTGTTGATGAATGACACGTTCCCACATCTCATGAAAGTGCTAAACGAATCCTCTTTAATTTAGAGCCCTGTGGGATCCATTTGCGACATTGTCGATCGATCTCGACGTTTTGTGTTTTTGGTTTCTATTTTTTTAAAGGTAGATTGGTTGTCTCTGTGTGGACCACTCTTTCATTGGCACCTCATCTTCATATTCGTTTATTTTTTGGTTTAATATCTCTCTCTCTTACATTATTTATGTCAGTATTTTTTATAATTTTTCTTACAGAAATAAATCTTCCCAATCAATTAAATCATTATTATATCTATGCACTGTTTAGGGTTTATGTCAATTAATAAGCTTATACATATAACACTCCACTGAAATTTGTTTTATTGAATATATAATAAAGAAAACATGCATGTGTTGCTGTTATGTACAAGTTTGGGCACTTACAGATGGGTTGCGTTTGGTTTAGACATTACTGCTCACAAAACGTTAATATATTTTTGTGTTTGTGGCAGGATATGATTGTGATTGCATGCAATTGAAACTAATGTTATAGCGTTGTAAGAATTTCGAAACCAAAAGCTATCCTCTCTCGTAGCGTTTAATTGTGGGATAAGTTGTAGGAGGGACCCTTATTTATATGTCATTTCATCTTAGAAGTAAACATAAGCTTATAAATTAATTATGATGATGTAGTGTGAAGAGAGCTATATATTTTCTTGCCTCATGAGTCATGACTAAAAATATATTAAGTGCCCATTTATTTTAAACTAGAATAATATAATGTACTTACAGTTTAACACCGTGTCACCCACACTATTATTATTTGTATCAAGAAGTTCCACATTATGTTTGCGTCAACGTTTTGATATAGCCTTAGTATTTTGACTATCTTCAGAACGATAATTGATGACTTACTCATGTACTTATATATAACATATTAAATTTAAATAGAATATAAGACAAGATTTATAAGTTTTCTATCCTCTGTTAATATATCTCTTATGGGTTTTTCTATGATAGTAATAACCTGGTGAGCTATTCAATTTGCTCAAACTTTATAGACGTTCCATTTAAAAAAAAAAAAAATCCAAAAGATTTCGATTCTAATTAGCTTCACACGCTTTGTGGCTTGTTACGTCATTAGATAGTAGATGGTAGTTTTGTTTTGAAGATAAACAGTAAGGGCATCTCCAAGAGAAACTTCAAAAATGAAGTATGGAAACTTCAAAAATGAAGTATGAGACTTCTTTTCTCCAAGAGTATACTTCATATATGAAGTTTTTAAAATAAGTATTTTGCACTATAGTCCTTATATTATTCATAGTTACTTTAAAATCATAAAACTTTTATAAATAACTCTAAAACATACATTAAAATGTTACACACAATATAAATTTATAAAATATCAAATTTAGGTGATTATTAGTATTGTTCTAGTATTTTAATTTGTGTCATATTTATGTGTTCATGTAATTTTATTTCATTGTATTACTTTATTTTGTATTAATTATGTTTAGTATCATATTTTGTTGTGTAATATTTGTTGTAATATATGTAATTTTTATGAAATTTTAATATTTTAATTTTTATTAAATATATGTAACAATTAAATTTATAAGGATATATGTGAAATACTTTGAAGTGATAAAATTTTAGGACTAAAATGATAAAAAAACATAATTTTTTAGGATTAAAATGATTAAAAATATAATTTTTGTGATTATTTATGAGATACACAAATCTAGGGATTGAAATGCAAAAAGAAAAGATGAAACTTCAAATTTGGGGTTTTGAACAGTGATACTTCAAATATAGAGTGTCACTGTTCAAAACTTCAAATTATGAAGTATTAAAGTATCTCTTGGAGTACATAAAACTTCAAATTTGAGGGGATAGAGTATCTCTTGGAGATGTCCTAAGGGTTTGATTCGCGAAATAAGAACAGTTCACGTGATTTATTGTAAATATTGCAATAAATAAAAGCTAGTGTAAAGTTTCTCAACCCTCCCACCAACTCCACCATAAATAACACATCTCTCCCCCATCTCTTATTTGTGGAGGTTTCACAAACACCACCAAGCTTCTCCCTTCTCTCCTCTTATGCTTCTTCTTTTTGTTTTTGTTCTTTTTGGTTTAATCTGATCATACCCTTCTCTCTCCAAGATCATGCTTACCAAAAGAACCCATCCAATGATCGGAAAGATATCGGAGCTCCTCGTCGGTGTCAACCGGTCAGCGGCTGCTCCTTTCTTTGACGTCTTGATGACGAGCCCTAGAAGCCCACTCGATTTCAAGATTCTCCCTCAGATATCTCAAAGAAACAGCTCAAAGAGATTCTACGATGACAATCTTGGTGGCTCCGTTGGTCTAGGGATTGTAGCCGCCCTCGAGAACTCAAACACTCGTCTAATCACGAGCGTTTGTAGATCGGAACCGAACCAATCCGGCCGCTCTGATCCGGTTCAGTTCATGAACCATGGAGGAAGCACGGACGGAGAAGACGAGGAAATGTTCATAATGGACGAGGAGGATTACACGTTGGTGACATGTCACCATGGGCCAAGTGGATCTTGTAGTACAAGGGTTTATGACAAAGATGGGTTTGAGTGTTTCTCGAGTAAGATCAAGGAAGATCGTCGTGAAAGACTTTTCGTGGTCGATGTCGGTATGGAATCTCCAGAGAACTCGCCGGAGTTTCAGGGTTTGGGATTCCTCAATTCATGTTACTTGTGCAGGAAGAAACTTCATGGTCAAGACATATTTATTTACAGGTATATTTTGGGAGCATATATAAGTATTCACTATTTTTCATATTATTGATTGTCTAATCCTTTTGTTTTTGTTTATGCAGAGGAGAAAAAGCGTTTTGCAGCACAGAGTGCCGATCGAGTCATATAGCAAATGATGAAAGAAAAGAGAGATGTAGATCAAACTTCTCAACCTCTCCTTACACCGCCGGCCAAATTTTCACCACCGGAGTCCTAGTGACTTAGTCGGAGTTCAATTCTACTGAGTTTTTTACTTATATATATATATGGGGGGGATCGGGGGTAAATAAAATAATTAGGCATAAAATAATTGGCAAGAGAAATAAATTAGCATATATATATGACATGTATGTCCATATTATATATATATATATATATATATATATCATATATATGGTGGAACGAAAGAATTTGGAGAAATTTTGATGAGGGGGAAAAATGAAATGTAGAGAGAGCTAATTCTTGATCGTTAAGCATGGCGAGAAATGGAATAATGCTCTTATTTTTATTTTTTTTGGTTCTTGTTTTGTTTTCTGTATTTTTGTGATAATTAACATATATAAAAATAATTTTGAAGTTTTCTAAAATATGGTTTTTCCTTTTCCTTGTGTCCGGTTCTTTTTAAAATGGATGTTTTGAAAGGTGAATATAAAATAAACTGCTCCAATCCAAGCATCATATCAAATAATTGAAGCGAATATTAGCAACAACAAAATGGAACGGTGAAAAATGTATTAAAAAATTCGAATAGTATACGTAATAAAGTTTAAGCATAACTCTGATGTATAATTTGTGTATATAAAAAAGAAAAGCATAAAAATGGTTGTTGCCGTGTTGGTTTTTGTGTGGTTTTATTCATATCAATCAACTTGTGAAAGATACGAAATACTAAAAGAAAATAAATAGTAAAAAATAAAATTGACCCATACGGAAGAAGCCAGCACTGAGAATAAGCCCAAAAGAGGGACATCATTGCTGAGTGGTAAGGGCCTACCACAAAAGTCTTAATTTATTATTGGTTATTATATAAACAGGAAGAAGAAGAAGAAGAAGAAGAAGACAAAACCTAATTTCTTTGTGGTCCTTTCACTAAAATTGACTTGCATGCATCAATTTTTAATATGTCTTTGTTCGTATCCGAATCGAGTCTCCTACCCAATACTCAAGCTTTTGGGTCCATTAATATGTTAGTCTTTTATGGTTTTCTTTTGCTTGTGTTTAAACTATACAGTTTTGACTTTTGATGGTTAATATTTATTGGGAATATGAAATTTTGAGATGTGTATATATTCATAGAAGTCATCGTAGCTAGCTGCATGTGATATAAATTAGAAAACTACCGTTAGACACTAAATCCTCAAATAGAAAAAAATGCGTCTGCAAATGAGTGTAAGAAAAAAAAAAACATAATCACGCGGACTTCTTAAATCCGTTATTAATTATTATCCCATAATTCTGATATAGTCACTACTTTACGTGATTTGCCACTTGTTGTCACCTACTCGTGATTCGGCACATAAAATGTCATATAGACAGAGTATTAATTCTTTTTATTATCTAAATAATTTATTCGTGATAATTTTCGTATATGATCTCTCTGCTTTTCTCGTCTCTCGCTCAGGTTAACAGTTTTATTTGATTCACATATTTGTTCTGATTTAATCCTTAACCAAAAAAATTTGGGAAGTTATGTGAAATTAGGTAAATTAACATGCATGTTTCTTTCTCAGAATTGAGTTTGGAGCTTAAGGAACCCAAGCCGTCAATCTCACAACTTACAAATATGTTGTTTTGCTACAGCAGGAGTCAACATTATCCTAACTTATAAAACTCTAAGCATGATTATAGGACAAAATAGTAATTACTGAGAGATATCTTTGAAAAATATATATTTACTGAGATATGAAGATGATACTTAATAATCTCAAATAAAATAATCATAAATCAGGACAGAGCTAATTAACCGATAAGTTTCAAACCGAAATCAAAATCAAAAGAACCCAAAAGTACAATTAAATTATTATGGATACAATTTTGTAACCAAAACAAATCATCAACTCATGGTGGTCGTCTTATAAAACGGAAATGGTATCCTGTTTCTAACAAGTCTCAACCAAAAAAAACTAAAAAACAAACAAGGATACTATCTAAACTCATTACCGATTTGCGTCTAAGAAAAACCAAGGAAAAATCATGGTTTTCTCTGGCCCAAATCTGACTAATTCAAACAAGATCTAAGAAATGAATTGCTACCAAAATTTATTTTGTTTTAAGGTCTCAGATCCGCGAGAAGAGTTGATCGGACCATAAGACACATATAATCTCGTTTTCATAAAAGAAAGAAAATATTACTATTGAGGTAGCTGAGATGCCGCAGGTGCCAACCCCAACCACCACTTGCTTTCAAGCCGTGACTGAGACACGGTTCCCAAGTGACTACCGGAGTTATTATGATATGGTACTCGTCCTCCACACCTTAAAATCAAATTAGATTAGTTACCAAAATTATTAAAAACCACAAAAGTTGAGAAATTAGGGCATTATAAATTTTTTTTGTGCATACCTATGTATTCTCTTCGCCAAGAACCTGTGAAGTGAATTTCTCCTAGCAACTGGAAGTTCTGCATTAACAACAAAAAAGATTATTCGTTAGACTCTTAAAAGGTTATGTGCAAATTTCCACTAACTTGGATCGCAAGAAAAAGGCCCAGCGCACAAATTAATTAACATGTTACACAACACAAGCAACCAAGAACTTGAACTCAACACAAGTAACCAGTAGTGATACAATAATGGCAAACACAAGCTATCATCGTTTCTTAGAGTTTAAGAGAGAGAAAAAAAGCTAACAAACCCGTGATTAGGGAGATCTTGGTCGGATGAGGGATTGTGGAAACTGGGTTGCTGAGGGATAAGATCCATTGTCTTAACCGTTAGATTTTGAGGAGACTGCAGATAAGATGTCTAGAGGAGATTTGTTTATCCGATAACACTTCACTCAACTTTGAATATCAGTTTTTTTTTGCCAACCTAACAAAGAGGATCTTAAGAGAATTATATCCTTTTTAATTACCGAGTCTTCAGAGATTATGTATTTGAATTTGATAGTGAACTACGATATGCATGTGGATTCCATATTGGTAACTGTTATCCATTTTAGATTTTTATATTCAAAATTTTTGTAACTATATTTGGAGACATAATTTTAAGTTTTGTGGTTGCTATCAGAAATTCTTTCATAAAAATTAATAACTTAAAAAAAGAGTCAACTCTTGATCATTTCAATTATTTTAAACGAAATTATCGACCAAGAAAGATAATACTATCTTCTTATAATTAAAAGAGGAGTACATTTTTGAAAATGCCTGAAATCCTACAAGTATTTACAGCAATTGCCACTGAATACATTTAAAAGGAGTAGGAATCGATAAATTAAACAGGGCAAATGTGTCCGAAATCATTTTTAAAAAAATTACCCGACCCAAACAGCTAAGGTCCGCGTGTTTTTTAAAAGGACCTGGTTTCATCCTTTGTTTGGGCCAATTTCATACTAAATCGGCCATATTAGCAATACAAAGAAGTTTTTAAAATTGTCCATTAGCCCAATATTGTCAGGCTCGACAATAAACCTGAAGAATATTCCTTTGAATTTTTTTGGTAACTACTCACACAAAATCTTCTCAATCAATCCCGCCCTCAAATCTCTCTGCATAATCTTTTTGGCCCTGAGTATCAATCAACATTGAAAGCAAATTCTATCAGATACATAATATAATCCTAATCATAACCAAAAATCACGCAATTATCAAAGCAAAACCTATACGATACCCTAGAACACTCAACCACTATAAATAATACAACATCAAACACATTCAAAACTCATCAAGCAAAAATCATTTCTCAAGCAAAATTCAGTAAGCAACTATCAGTGGCTGCAGCTTACGTTTACCTTCGAGACGTTAAGCCTTACAAGACTTCTTGGAAGGTCCAAGTAAGGGTTCTTCATTCATGGAAGACCTACTCAACAAGGTTTGGTGAAACTTTCGATATGGTGCTCTCAGATGTCCAAGTAAGTATAAATACTTATGTCTCCCATCATTGACCTCTAATTCTAATATTTGTAATGCAACTACAATGTACCTAATAACTTCTTTTACCAGGGGACGAAGATTCACGCTTCTGTCAAGAAGGATTTGATCAGTCGTTTTGAAAACAAGGTCGTGACCGGTCAATGGAGAACTGTCGAGAACTTTGGTTTGAGTATCGCCACTCGTCAATTCAAGCCTACTGCCCATCGTTACAAGATGTCTTTCATCACTCAAACCATTGTCAATAGGATGGACTCTGTGTCTGATGATCCGTATTTAACTCTGTCCCCATTTGTTTCTGTCCTGTCCGGCAACCTGAATGAAAACCATCTTATTGGTGAGTTATTTTAATTTTACCATTTCGAATGTTTAAAGAAACCTAATAAATTTGCTAATTCAATAACATCATTCATCAGATATTGTTGGTCAAATTGTGAATGTTGGGGAGATCGAAACCATCGATGTCAACAACAGACCCACTAAGAAGATCAGTTTTGAGCTTCGTGATGAGAGGTAGCATTTTATTCTAAATACGAAATGCCTGAAAACATTTGTTATCTTAACATTCATAACATATTTTAATTGTGCGTTGTTTTATTAGTGATGATAGACTACCATGCACTTTGTGGGGTACATTTGCTGAGCAAGTGCATAGTGCTTGTGATCCTGATGCTCAAGCACGTGTTATTTGTCTGGTGAGATTTGCGAAAATCAAGACTTACAATGGTAAGTCTTAATCATTCAACCTTATCATAGATTAGTATTGTTTTGCTTAAAAAACCGCAATGTTGTAAGTACTAACCACTTGGGACCTATAAAATTTTCAATGTGTTTAACTCTTATAGAGAAGAGGAGTATCTCCAATGCTTTCAATGCATCTGTGGTGGTAATTAATCCCGACTATGCAGACATCCTAGAGTGGCAGAATAAGTAAGTTTAACTACATATATTTAAAACCATGTTATGCTTAGTGTATATTGGGTTTTTCCAGCCCTACTCAACATATAAATGTTAGGTTGCCAAATGATGGGCTTGCTATTACCTTAATTGAGAGGAGACCAAGGAATAATCTGCAGTTAGCAAATGTAGGCGAGGTCTACCAGAACTTCCCAAGGAGGAACATACAAGCTATCTTGGATATGACTGAGGTAATGCCAAGGGAGATGTATCAGTGTGTTAAAAATATTAAAATTATAATTTTTTTCTTTCAAATTATATCAGTGTTTTCCTAATTCGAATATATACATATGTGTAGGAAGGAAAGGTCAAATTGATATGTACTATTTATGCCATAGATTGTGATTGGGCTTGGTACTATATTTCGTGCAAAAGGTGTAACAAGAAGGTTACACCTATCAACACAATCACCAATGGTTCTGTCTCAACTGCAAAGAAACCCTAGTTCTGGTGTGATGGGTGTCGAGTACATGTTACTAATGTTCTCGCAAGGTATACACATTGAAAATATTTTATCAAATTATACACAATTATAGGTGTATAATCTCCATACTCATCTTTGAACGTTATGGTCTTAGGTACAAACTACATGTTAACGTTATGGATAATTCTGGTGAGTTGAAGTTGATGCTCTTTGATAGCATGGCCATAGAGATTGTAGGCTGCTCAGCAAACTCACTCATTGATGGTCCATTTTATGAGGTATTTGATATAATTACCATATACTCGACTTAATAACCGAGTTTTACAAAGTATACTATCTAAAATACTACTTTTTAATAATTATAGATGGAAGATCCTGACAACTTGCCAGATGATATCAAGAATTTGGTCGGAAAAACATTCCAATTTCTTGTGAGTGTTGAAAGTGAAAATTTGTGGAATGAGTTGGATATCTACAAGGTGTCAAGGGTGCTGGTTAATGATGGTGTACCGGATGATGATCTTAATGATGATTCACACGGTGGGGATAATCCTCCCGATGATAGCACCGGATATCAGGTTTCATTTTACAACTCAATGAAATTAACAAAATGTGTATAGCTGATATTCACAAACCCTAAAATTTGAGACTATTTTTTTGTGATAGGCTAGCTTGTGCTTGACCAGCGGTCAGGAAGTCTCTGACTTCATGACTCCATCGTCAAAGCGTTCAAGTCCTGATAAAGACTTCCCTAATGATAGTTCCTCTACTACAAAGAAGCTGTGTCTTGACAACATCAAGGTGGTCCAGATTAAGCAGGAGAAGCTGACGAAGGCAGAGATGGTGAATGAGGAAAAGAAAAAGAAGCCGTGAGCAATGGAAAATTTCTCGACTACTTCGTTAAAGAAAAAAAGAATAAGGGTTGCGTTTTTTTTTAAATGTTAAGGATTTTCAAGTTGTTTGCAAGTTTTTGGAGTTTCATTTTTCGAAGAATTGATCCAGTGTGATGAAACTGGTCAGAATATTTTATTTCTGTTTTCTCAATAATAAGAAAGGATGATTTCTTTATTTTCGAGATTTATTTTAATTTTTAAACAACTTTAATAACTCAGAAATCTAATTATAAATATATATATATATATATATATATAATTATTGTATATTTGAAATTACACGAAAAGCTGAAGACCAAATAGTAAAAAGTAGGTTTGTTGATAATTGATATAAGTAAACCAATAGCAACCATCTTGGTTACTTAAAAAGTTACAGCTATCAATCTGTCAATCAAAATCAGTTTAAACCAAAATTGAAAGAAGAGATAAAATTAAAATTGCTAGGTTTTATATCTCTATATAATTTAGAAGAGGCAGTCGTTATTTATTAGAAGTAGTAAATGACTTTGAGAAACTTTTCACTCAATCTCTATATAAATAGACAGTCAGTGTTAAGTTTTGAGAAAAAAACTTAAAACCACAGGAAAGCGAAAAGTTTCGAATATCAAAAGTTTCAGAAAAAAATTCACCATGTCTCATCGGTCCTTTTTTGAAGATATTACTTTAGATTCATCAAGGAAGACAAAGTGGACTATTTTTGTCAAGATTCTGAGTATTTGGAAAGGAAAAGAGAATTCTGTTGAAATGATTCTCGCAGATGAGAAGGTATGCTATCTTTTGTTTTGTTTTTTTATTGTCCGTGATCTTCTATAAACCTTCTCTCACAGTTTTTGTAATTCCATTGTTTGTAAATTGATTAAAGTTTCTTTCTATTTTTATTTTATCCCAGGGATCTAGAATTGATGCTTCTATACCTCCGATCAAGTATAAAGAGAAATTTAAGAGATGGCTCAAAGAAGGTGAATGGTACCTTTTGAACTTCTTCAAGGTTGATGTGATTCCAAAGTCGAATCCATACTCAGTTCACCCTTTTCATCTCATTTTTATTCCTAAAACAACAATGGATCCTGTTGGTCCAAAATCGACAAGTCAGTTCTTTGATTTTACTTCAGCAACACAGATTGCGAATGCAACAGAAGCTGATAAGAAACGGGTTGTTGGTATGTTGCCGATTATTAGGTTTTATCCCTTTGATATATTTACTTATTACTGAAAAGTTTTATTCATGTTTTTATCTAGATGCATGTGGAGTTCTCATGGATGTAACTCCGATTGCAAAGATACATTATATGGACAAAGATAGTGGATGTGAATCTGAAGCAAATATGGTCATTTTCAAACTAAAAGATGCCAGGTAATTTACAAAACATTTTAAAGATTCTTCTATGTTTTGTATAATCCGTGATATCCTAACCAGGCAAAGTATACATCTGTTCTTAAAACTCTGTTAGTGGGAGGATTATGAAATGTGTTGCAATAGGAAAAACGTGTGATGACTTTGTAAAGAACTGGTCTAGAAGGGTATCTGATATCAATTATGTTAATGGGTCAATCCTTTGTGTTCTACGTTTCTGGCGATACGCTACATTCCAAGGTTAGTTTTTTTTTCATGTATCTTACCTAAATTAAAGTGTTTGTAACTTATAAATTTCTCCAAGTATTTACAATTAATATTTTCTAAAATATTACAATCGTAGCTCAAAATTGCTTAATGTCTGATTCTGGCTCTTCAAGATGCTTCTTTGACAAAGAATTCGCAGAAATCGACAGGAAAAATTACAGGTTTGTTTGTTTAGTCATTTAATCATCATATATCGTAAACATATAAATTTTGACTGCTAACCATTCTTATTTCCTCATTATAGTGGACTTGAAGACTCAGAAGAAGATGAAGTCTTTATGGAGGTTGTTGAGCAAAACTTTTAAATTAATTTGAAGTATCCCTTTTAGAATCTTTATTTATGTAATTGATGTTTAACGTTTTCAATTATATTTTAGTATATTTTCTATTTGGACCGAAAGCTTTCAACTATTATTATTGAAATTAAATAGTTAGTCCTTTAATTTAGGAGTTTGTTTACATACCTTTTATCTTGGCGAAGATTACGGTCATAATTCATGTAGAATTTATAGTACCTGCACCCAAGGAGGACCGAAATTGTTAACTCACACATATAAATGTAAAAGGTAATTTAAAATCTAAAAGATTTACCACATTAAAACATTAGCAAAATTACCGGATAAAATATCGGTACCAGAACCTTACAAAATCTCAAATTCATATACAAGTAATCTTTTTACAAGCAATGGTACCAACTCTTCATTTGAGTTTTTCTTAAAAAAATATCAGTAAATTATTGTAAACACATTTTGCTATACAAAAAAAGTAATGAAGAGCAAGAGAGGGTTGTTTGAACAAATAGTTGATCAAGAAAAACAACCGACTAAAAGAATATGTTCGAATTCAGCTCAAACCGAGAAATCAAATAATCAAAATCTGGTGAATGTAAAAGGCGTTTTTGGGCGGATTTTCAGTGACATAACAAACTTGACGCCTATTATTATAGATGAATCCATTGATCCAACCAGAAGTAGTATTATTCCCAGATATGCAGGTAGTAACTTACCAAACTTATCTGTAAAGCAATTATTCTTTCACACAATTTACTTTGTCGTGTAATATTATCCTGCAGAAGCTTTCCCGGGATTAGATGAAAACAATGGTTTTACACATGTTCCAATACTAGAAAGTTTGAGTCAAGGAGTTACCATTGTAGATGAAGACATTTGCTTCCAACATACTCCTGCCACTACACAGCTTGAAAGAGGACTACCTAAAATGTATTCGGCAGGTTAGTCGTATTCTATTTTGAAAAAAAATACATATGTTTACATTGTTAAAAGAAATAAAATTTACAACATACATTCGCAGGGTCGGTACCAGCTGTAATCGAACATTGTGAAAATCTCACACCCGTCATAGTAAACCAATCGTACTCATCTCCTGGAAGTCATGAATTCATATCATCCATACGAAAGCAATCTCAGAAATGTAAAATCCAAAAAAAATTAGAACCCTATTTGTAGAAAACTCCCTTTAATCCCATATCTATCCATTTCAAATATTTTTACCTGTGAATTACTAAGTAAATCTATTGTTCTAATATGTGCAGTTAGAATGATCGACGAACAAGAAAACTCCCCCCTGTCTGCAGTGAATATAAGACAATCATATTCTAGACTAGGAACTAGCAATTTTGTCGACAACTTGAGGAATAAATCTTTAAAAGGTAATCAAGGAGGCGTATTGACAGTTTCTTAAAAAACCCCACTACAAAGAACCTTTCCTATAACGTTTTGTATTTCTATTGTGCACAGCTCATATTAACCCAAAACCAACAAAAGCAACTATAACTGAACAAATTGTGTCTCCTGAAAGTGCTATTTCACAAGGTATGTGTTTTTACTTAATAACAGTTCCTATGTTTATTTATAAGATATATAGTTAAAATTTTATGAAGCTGCATTTATACTCACAGAAACTGTTCGTACCAAAAAAACTACAAGGAAGATTCTTGAGCGAAAGCTAAAGAAATGCTCACGTAAGATTTTACAAGATATTACAAACATACCAGATAGTAGTAGAAGACAGAAGCCACACCTTCCAGCGACAAGTCATACTGCATTAAGAGACACAAATTTTTCAGGTTTAGCTTATTATTTTGATTGAGAATAATTAACTGAATAATAAAATAGTACATTCTAAATATATTGAATTCCTTTCAGATTCACCATTACAACAATATGTCCAAGGGGCAAGAAAGGAAAAAATAACATCGGTTCCTAATCTGGAAGTCTATTCTCATCAAAATGATGATCTTTCGTGTACAGGAGGTATTGTTGAATAAATTGTATGTTTTTTTTTTAATGACAATTGTCCTTTTTTTAAGTGAAATCAATTACAATTATATTACAGGAGATGACCACTCAGATAATGAACAACACTTTGATGTGAGTAGTCTAGAAGATAATGATTCAGATCTTTCAGAAACTGATAGTGATCATTCAATTGGCACAAGGAATAGGATTACTCTTGAGAAGATTTGTGGTACATATAATAGGCGTCATAAAGGTTTTAAAGTTCGATCTCCCGGAATTAGTAGAATCACGGAATTAAATGCAAGGGGTCGATGTTCAAGAGCAAAAGTGGACAAAGGTTAGTCGTTTACATAAATCAAATGTTTATAATTTCCTGTAGCAGTCTTCTAATAGTTGTATCTTCTTAATGGAAATACAGTGTCATATGAAAAGTATGTAGACCATGGTGACCCAACATTCAAGTGTTCTTACTGTGGTGCAATGATGTGGTATGATGAGCGAATAAACAAACGCAGAAGGTCAAGAAAGCCGAAATTTTCATTATGTTGCTTACAAGGAACCGTTAAACTACCACTTCTCAAAGAAGCACCTGAACTTATAAGGGAATTGCTTAGTAAGGATGATCCGCTTAGCAGGCATTTTCGTGAGAATATCAGAACTTATAATATGCTTTTTGCATTTACTTCTCTTGGTGGTCAAGTAGATCGTTCAGTTGAAAAGGGTAAAGGTCCTAAGCAATTTCAATTACATGGCCAGAATTTTCACAAAATTGGTAGTTTGAAGCCCGAAGATGGTGACTATGCTAAATTTTCCCAGCTCTATATCGTTGACACAGATAATGAGATTGAGAATAGATCATCAATATTGAGGTATTGTGCTTATTGTTAATAAAAATACTATCTAACGAATTATCGTATTCTACATGATCAACCTTGATTTAAATTGTGTATTTTTTTAATTGTACTAATTGTGCGTTATTTTATTATTATGCACAGCAAGGGGAAGCAGTCCGGAAGTCTTAAAGGTAGACAAAGTATACGAAAAGAACTAATTGCAAAACTTATTCGACTGCTGGATGAAGTTAATCCCTATGTTGAGTCATTTAGGCAAGCTAAAGATAAGTTTGCTGCTGATGAGAATGCGAAGTTTCACATGCGGATTGTAAGTGATCGTGTAGGTAAAGATGGCAGAACCTATTCTATGCCAACATCATCAGAAGTAGCTGCATTGATCCCAGGTGATTTTCATCCTGAGATGCCCGGACGTGATATTATTGTACAAGAAAAAAGCTCTGGCAGATTACAAAGAATTAGTGAAGTTCATGTTGCTTACTTGGCACTACAGTATCCTCTTATTTTTCCATATGGTGAAGATGGTTTCAGAGTTGGAATTGAGAAGTGTTTAAAAGGTAATCAGAAAGATGAAGAAAAAAAATTTATTTCAATGCGGCAGTGGTTTGCTTTCAGAATCCAAGAAAGAGAAAACGAGGCTCAGACTCTACTTCGGTCTAAGCGCCTTTTCCAACAATTTTTGGTTGATGCATACACGACTTTAGAATCAAACAGGTTGTCCTATATCAAATATAATCAGTCTAATATCCGTTGTGATAACTATGCATCAATTCAAGCTGCAGCAGAGGCTGGAACAAATAGCATGGAAGAGCAAGGAAAGGAAGTTCGAATACCAGCCTCTTTTACTGGTGGACCTCGGTATATGTTGCATAGTTATTATGATGCAATGGCTACATGTAAACAGTACGGCTTTCCTGACTTATTCATTACATTTACATGTAACCCTAAGTGGCCAGAAGTAACAAGGTATTTGAAAAAGCGGAAGCTTAATTCTGATGATAGACCAGACATTATGTGTCGTATCTTCAAAATTAAACTTGATTCTTTGATGAAAGATTTAACGGAAGACCATCTCCTAGGGAAGACTATAGCTGGTAAGAATATTGATTGAACCCGTTTTTCTGCGCAATCTTTCACATACATTTTCTAATTCATGTTTTTTAATAAAATGCAGCTATGTACACGGTTGAATTCCAGAAGCGGGGTCTTCCTCATGCTCATATTTTGTTATTCATGGATCCAAGCTGTAAATTGCCAACAGCTGATGACATTAACAAAATAATCTCAGCTGAGATACCAGATAAGGATGAAGATCCTGAACTATACACCGTTGTTAAGGATTGTATGATTCATGGACCTTGTGGTGCGGCGAATATAAATTCTCCGTGTATGGTGGATGGAAAGTGTTCTAAGTTTTACCCAAAAGAGAGTGTTGAAGAAACTTCAGTTTGTAAAGACGGATATCCAATCTATAGAAGGCGAGCATCTTCTAATTTTGTTGAGAAAGGTTCACTGAAGTGTGATAACAGATATGTTGTTCCTTACAATCGTATCCTATCATTGCGATATCGTGCTCACATCAATGTTGAGTGGTGCAACCAATCCGGTTCAATAAAGTACTTATTTAAGTATATTAACAAAGGGCAAGACCGTGTTGCAGTTGTTCTAGAACCTAAAAAGAAAACTACAGATACGAATGAGACTGAAGCTGGGAGTAACAATGTTGCAGATGGTGAGAAAACAAAAAAGGATGAAATAAAGGAATACTTTGATTGCAGGTTCGAATCACAGACTCCTATTTGCCTTTCTTTAGTATTTTTTTTCTTTACTAATATTTATATTTTTTTATTTTGTAGATATGTTTCAGCTTCTGAAGCAGCGTGGAGGCTTTTCAAGTTTCCAATACAGTATAGAAGTATAGCAGTCATGAAACTTCCATTTCATCCACCAGGGAAGCAACCAGTTTTTTATAAAGAGAAGGAGAAGATTAAAGATGTACTTGACAGAAGAGCTAATGTCGATTCTATGTTCATGGCCTACCTAAATCTGAATAAGGTTAATGCATTTGCTAGAACGCTTACTTATGCAGAAATTCCTAAATACTTTACTTGGGATGGTAAAAATAAACAATGGAAAGTAAGGCAGAGGGGATTTGCTATTGGAAGGATCAATTATGTTCCACATAGAATGGAAGCGGAATATTATATGAGAATCCTTCTTGGAATCGTTAGAGGTCCCAAAACTGATGAAGATATCAGGACATACAGAGGCGTTGTGTATGATACATACAAAAAAGCATGTTGGGCTCGAGGTATTTTAGAAGACGACCAAGCTTATATCGACAGTATTATTGAAGCAAGCTTCTGGTTTTTTGGAGATCAACTTCGGAATCTTTTTGCTCTGATGCTTCTAGATTGTTGTTCATCAAGGCCACTACATGTGTGGGAAGAAACATGGCATTTTTTATCAGAAGACATTGAAGCTAAGAAAAGAGAAAAATACAATAATCCAGGTTTCGAATTATAGCAAAAAGAATTACTGTTTGATAATCTCATCCGTATCTATGGTTCGCAAAAACTAAGAAACTAATTATATTTCCATTTATTTATGATATTGCAGATTTAAATTTAACAGATGAGGAGAAGAAGAATTATACGCTTCAAGAAATTGAAGAGATATTGTTATGCAATGGTGGAACTCTGAAAGAAATTGAAGAAATGCCAAAGCCAAACAGCATAGGTTTAGATCATTCCAATCGTTATATAATAGAGGAGAAGAACTACAATCGTGATGAATTGAAAGAAAAACATGATGATTGGGTAGAGTTGATGACGTCTGAGCAAAGGGCAATATATGATGAGATAATGGTAGCTGTTTTAAATGATTGTGGAGGAGTCTTTTTTGTTTACGGTTTTGGTGGAACAGGAAAGACTTTTATGTGGAAAACTCTTTCTGCAGCTGTTAGATACAGGGGATTGATAGCTATAAATGTTGCCTCAAGTGGTATAGCTTCTTTGCTGTTAGAGGGTGGAAGGACTGCACACTCAAGGTTTTGTATCCCTATAAATCCTGATGATTTTACAACCTGTAATATCAATCCTACTTCAGATTTGGCTAAGATGTTGAAAGAAGCGTCTCTCATCATATGGGACGAAGCACCAATGATGAGCAGATATTGTTTTGAGAATCTGGATAGAAGTTTATCTGATATAATGAGAAATGCAGACAACAAGCCGTTTGGTGGAAAAGTAGTTGTATTTGGAGGTGACTTCAGGCAGGTATTACCTGTAATAAATGGTGCTGGTAGGGCTCAGATTGTTCTAGCTTCATTGAACTCTTCGTATCTATGGGAACATTGTAAGGTTCTGTCTTTGACGAAGAATATGCGGCTTATGTCAAAGAATATGACAGAGATTGAAGCAAGGAATATAAAGGAGTTTTCTGATTGGATTCTAGCTGTTGGAGATGGGAAAATTCCCGAATCAAACGATGGGGAAGCTCTTATTGATATTCCAGAAGAATTGCTAATAAGAGATGTAGTTGATCCTATTGATTCCATAAGTAGGGCCGTATATGGTGATTTGGAAAAGTTGCATACAAAAACAGATCCGAAGTTTTTCCAAACAAGAGCTATTTTATGTCCAACAAATAGTGATGTTAACACCATCAATGAAAGACTGCTTGAGAAGCTCCAAGGTTAGTTTCTACTTTTAAATCAGGAAAATTTTTAGTTTTTCTGATGTTAGTTAAATACAATAATAACGTGATCATATATCTATACAGGTGAAGAAATGGTGTACTTAAGTGCTGATAGTATCGATCCTCAGGACAGCGAATCATTAAACAACCCTGTTTTCAGTTCAGACTTCTTAAATAGTATAAAGCTCTCAGGGTTGCCAAATCACAGTCTTCGTCTTAAGATTGGTGCTCCTGTAATGTTACTGAGAAATATAGATCCTAAAGGTGGTTTATGCAACGGTACACGATTGCAGATTACTCAGATGGGGATTAATGTCCTAGAAGCTTGTGTTATTACCGGTGAAAGAGTTGGAGATAAAGTGTTAATTCCAAAGGTTTTAATTAAACCGACTGATACTAAACTTCCTTTCCGGATGAGAAGAAGACAATTTCCATTGTCTGTAGCTTTTGCGATGACTATAAACAAGAGTCAAGGACAATCACTCGAAGAAGTTGGTCTTTTTCTACCTCGACCAGTGTTTTCTCATGGCCAGTTATATGTGGCCCTTTCTAGGGTTACATCGAAGAAGGGTTTGAAAGTGCTTATCTTAGATAAAGATGGAGGGACAACAAAGCAAACGATGAATGTTGTGTTCAAGGAAATTTTTCAAAATCTATGGAAGTAAGGTCTGGTTTGGTGTTTGTTGTTTTAAATTTTTTAATTTCAAGGGTGAATTTTGTTTTTGCAGTCTTCTATTAGTAAAACATTTTGGGGATGTTTGGTTTGTTTCGTATTTGAAGAAATTTACTTAATATACTTAATATTTCGTATTATACTGTTATCTGAACTAAGCATAGACCATATAAAACAAAAGAATGCTGTTTTAATTTCTAGGTTTAGATTTAGATTTTGTTTTCTGTTCGTTATTTGTATACAAACGACCATTCATTCATAAAATGATTTACCAAACAAAGCCAAAAACAGAGAGCCATGTAACTAACCGAGTAAGATGTCAGAGGTGTTTCCTTTTATTTGACTGTAATTTTTGATTTATAAGTCCAGCTTTCTGCAGAAACGTTGAACACATGGATAGAACATATATTATTGAATGAGGAAGTTTACAGAATATTGTAATTTATGTAAACGAAATCAAACTCAAACTTATCTTGCTTTGGTGTTGAATCATTATACTTTACCAACCCCAGTTGTCACCTGTAAGAGATAAATTGGTTAAGATCTGAATTCATCTTATTATAAAAAATTTCAAAACAGAGACCCTAAAAATCGGATTTAAGGACAGATTGTAATAGAGTGGATTGAATATATCGATATAACCCTCTTTACTAAAATTTAGATTCTAAATTCGAACTTATATACACTTACGAATTGAACAACAGTTGAAAGGGACTAAAAAAATTTGCTTCATATGTAGTATTATACTGAGTTCTGAACAGAGAATAGTAGGTTAAAAACATCTTAATGCTGTTTTGATTTATTTAAAACTGGTTTTGGTTTTGTTTTCGTGAATGTGTAAACACATGACAATTCCTCGAAAGTCTAATTTAGAAAATAAAGGCAAAAAAAATTGGCATGTTACTAACCAGTTTAGGACGTTATCTCCCTTTGCTTTTAGTTGACTGTAATTGTTGATCTTATAAGTATCTGTCTACACAAGAGTTGTAAACATATAAAGAACATATGTTAGTGTATGATTATGTCTACAGAACACCGTGATATCTAAAGCTGAAATCAACATCGAACTTATCTGGCTTTTCTTTTGAATGAATATACTTTTATAACATAAGGAAATACCTGGAATTGAATTATTAAGATGTTAGATAATCTTATAACAAAAAAGCCCAAATCACAGTCGCTAAATTCAGATGGGAAACAACAGACGATAATATATGTATATAATCCTATTCTCTGAGAGAGAATAATACAGTGAATTTAAAACCCAATTATAAAGAAGATGGCTCAATGAAGAGAGTTTAAAATCAAGAACTTACCAACCAATAAGATCCGAGACTGAAATCAACGAACTCATTTACTGGGTTTGCAAAACATCCGTTTGAAATCTTCAAATTAGATCAATAAGCAATTAAAAATAGAAATCACGGAGGTGAGAATTATAGGGTTCGATCGGGATCTAAGGCAAAGAAGGAAGAGTTCGGTTGATTAAAAAGAGAAAAGGAAGAAAGTTAAAAAAAATCAGATAGACTCTCGAAGAAGCACAACAAAAGTCAAGTGTTTGTTTACTATTTTAGTTGGGCCTTTTTATTTTTTTTTGTGTCCTAATGTCTATACTATTTATAAGATTATTACAACCTGTTTTGATTATGATTTCCACAATATCCTAAAATATACTTCCAAAATGAAATACAGAAACACAAATTTGTACTATATATTAATTATTATTTATACACACCAAACAAATTATTGTATCACGACAAATAAAATAAAATTTGGAAGATTTAAAAAAATATACTCACATTATAACTAAAATTTATTATAATTTTGTTAAATAGTTATTAAATAATTTAAAAATAATTCTCTTTATAAAAAATATAAAAAATCAAAAGTCAAAAATTTTAAAACATTTGACCCGCGGTGTACCGCGGGTTCGAACCTAGTAACAGAATTATTAGAGAATCTGTTTTCGGTTTATATATGTGAATGAGTACACTGTACCAATGATATAATTACCTCTGTATGTGAATGACTACGTCATTTTGTACTTAACTTTCCAAGAATTACCAATTAATATTCAAAATGATATAGTCACTGTTCAACAAATTATAGATACATGAAAAATAATTGAATCAAATAACATTTGCATACTTAAGTTTCATGAAATATCTTCTTTGCTGATATGTCTGCACATTCATCATTTCATCTTTATCTTTGTAACAAAGTTTGACTCCTTCTGGCTTCGCATGGCAAAAGAGATCTAAGTATAAGCAGTTATGTGGAAACATATATATCAAAAAGAAAAAATAATTGGCCACAAGCACAAGACCAATGATTATGAGATGAATGCACTTTTCTCATATAGTAATGATTAGATCAAAAATTATATATATTCCTAGAAAATAAAAAGTCTTATCATGTTTGACATTTTTTTTCTAAAAGAGGAAATATAGAATGAAAAATTGAAAAATATATCTAACTTTTTAATGAATCATTTTGGTTTTCTTATGGAACAAGAAACATAAAACGTATCATTTTTCTTTTTTTCTTTCCAAAGATAGATCACTGCAACCACAAAAAGGAAAATAGAAACCCTCCGAAAAGAAACAAAAACCTTTTATCCTATTTACGAACCCAAATTCTCATCAACACTTCGCTTCGTGGTTAGTATATTATATATATCTACAGATTCCGAAGGTTTTCTTTCTTCCTTTTAGAGTTTGATTGTTCGCTCCGATCATGATTGCATGCGGACTAAACATCTCATCAAGTGTTTACTTGTTCTATCCTTCTAACAGCTTCCCTCATGTCTAATCTCTCGTCTGGATTACTTGCGATACAAGCAGCCCCAACCCGCAACAGTTCCACCATCTGTCGCACCGAATCAGTATTGTTTACTATCTCCGGATCGATAAGTTCTTCTTCCTTTTGCTCCGCAACCGAAGATTGTACCCATTGAACTATATCAGTACCGCCTTTACCGTTGTTTAAGTACTGAGAAGGGAACTTCCCTGTCAAGATCTCTAGAATTATAATTCCGAGGCAGTAGACGTCCGACTTATGAGAGACCTGCTGGGTCTGCGCAAACTCGGGTGTCTTGAAAGCGAACAACGCTTGTGATGCGTTGGTTGGCTGTAGAAGCGGTAAGAATGCATAATCGCTGATCAAAGGCTCGTAGGTCTCGCTGAGGAGAACGTTGCTTGATTTGAGGTTACCGTGTGGGAGATCGTAAGACGCAAACTCCTCGTGCAAGAACTTCATTCCATGCGCAACTCCTTGAATGATCTTCAACCTTGTCGGCCAAGTTAGTTCAGAATGGTGTATCCCCCGGTCACCTGTTGAGAAACAAAATAAATACCAAAGTTTCATTTAGCCTTAGTAAATGAAGGTTTCATATATTGTGCTTTTATGTATGTTGATCACTAAATTGTGTTAAATGGCTTGGAATCAAGATTTATATATATTCTTGACTAATTTTTTTTATTTTAAAAAGAAGCATTGCGGGGTTACCATGCAAAACGTAAAGCAAGCTGCTTTTAGGCATGTATTCAGAGACTACAAGCTTCTCTTCGCGACGGTAGTGATAGGCTAAAGGGGTAAGAATGTTAGGGTGGCGAAGTTTCCCAAAGCGTCTCATCTCGACATCGAAAGGTTCACGTGCAAGTTGATTCATATCCCTAATCCTCTTTACCACAACGGATAAACCATTGGTCATAACCGCCTTGTAAGCTGATCCAAGACTACCATTGCCAAGCACCTCAGCTGCAGCCTTCATTAAATCCGGTAAACCAAAAGAACCCTTGTCGCTATTTACCATTATAATGTCACCCATCCCACCGCCAAGGCCTCCTCCTCCTCCTCCTCCGCCTTTCCCAACTTGAGACACGCCTTTCTTGGAGGAACCGCTTCCATCCCCGTTTCCACCACGCTTTCTACTCGATTCCGTAGACCTTTTCGCTGTCGTGGATACGGATTCGGGTACCCTGACTTCCACAATATCGTTGTCGCTCAGACGTTGTTTGTCTAGCATTCTAAAGTCAGGGTTCTTCTTCTTGTTTCGCTTCCTTATAACGCCTACGATAATAAAGAACATAAGAAGAAGCGTGATGGCAACCATGATCGCGTGTACCGTGGCATTGTTCGAGTTGGGAGATACTGCGGTTGTTGGAGGCGTCTTGCCTCCGTCATCCCTCTCCTGCCCCTCATCTAGGGAAACATAATCACATGCAAGGTCAACTAACGTCCCGCACAAGCCTTCGTTCCCTGATACATTGACAGCAAGATCTTTCTTATTCGTAATGCTTTCCGGGACGGGTCCTTCGAGATTGTTGACTGAGAGGTCGAGGTTTTTGAGGCTCTTAATGTTTCCAATCTCTTCAGGTATCTCCCCGGTAAAATTATTTTCTTGAAGGTGAAGCTCCTCGAGTGGGAGCTGCATAAGGGAGGAAGGGATATTTCCCACGAATTTGTTATGGTCAAGAAATAGACGCTTGAGCTTTGTCATGTCCTTGAAGAAATCGTCAGCGATCTCGCCGGAGAAGCTGTTGTTAGAGAGCATGAGAGACTTTAGGCCCCGGAGTTTAAAGAAATGCGGGAGAGGACCCGAGAGGAGGTTGTTGTCAAGCCTTATTGTCTTTAGATTTGGGAGATCCTTTAAATCATCTACGGTGACGGGACCCGAGAGACCGAGCCGTGTGACGTGAATGCCTGAGACTGTTAGACCCTTTTGGCAATAGATCCCGAACCATTTCCCACTGCAAGGATCTGTTCCTGCTCTCCATGAATTTAGGTCCCCTTTGGTTATTTTCACCGAGTTCTTGAACCGCACAAGCGGTTCCGACTCGCTCACGTGCTGCACAGAAGGGATGATTGAGAAACAACAGAAGAGGAGGAGGACGAGGATGAAGCCGTGATGCAGAACAGCAGCCATGGAATTAGGAGAATAGATGCTGTTCTTCTTTTTCTTGTTGGTATAATGTTATGTCTTAAAAGAGTTAAGGACGATGTTTTTTTTTTTTTTTTTGATAATGGATGTATTATGATTTGTTGGGAGGTGTAGTTTTGTTTAGATTGTGTTTGTTGTTCCAAAGTTTGGACATTGTTTGTTTGTGAGGGTTGTGAAAGTAAGGGTGGCATTTCTCTTTGTTTTTTGTTTGATTGAATTAGTTGTCAAAGTTTAGACTTTTTTTTTGAAGCCAAAAATAGCTTTTTTTTTTTTTTTGTTATAGAATAGAATTTATACAAACCTATTTGTTTGTTTCTGAGAGCTTAAAGAATTTTTGATAAGGATCTGAAAATTTTCTAATCTTAATAAATTTCCATCTATTTTCTTTTCAATCAGATGCATGTCTCATCATTGTTATAGAAAATGACATGCCCAATCGCAATTGCCAATTACTATATTTGGTTTCTTAAAATTCGGACGGATCAGAATAAGTACCAATCGGTTCGTACTTCCGTCAAAATCATGCTTAAAAGCGTTTTAGCAGAATCCAAACTCAAACTTTCAGATATTACATAAAGAAGAATTCAAAAAACTAACTCTAAAATTTCTTTCAATTGACTTCAAGACAATGCTAAGGAGTTGGGATCTGTTCTGCAAATATGGTCGGAACAAAAATCCCGGTATGGACAGCGTTTTGCAAACGTATACGATAAAGACGTCTATAATAGCCAGAGCTTTGCTTTTGTACCATAATAAAAAAATATACTAACTTACACCTCAAGCCGCTAAAACTACAATGTGTGTTGTAGAAAGCTATCAAAAGGCTAAGCTTTGGTTTGGCTCAAGCCCTTTCTCTGAACGTTTCTGCTGATTGATGCAACAGCTGTAACTTGAAAAAACTTAGATCATCGCAAAAAGGATTTCATTCCACGTATCAGGAACACCGGGCAAGCACCAATGGAGGCAATCCTGAACTCCCCGTGAAGCCGAGATACTGAACCGTGATATGTGACCTTCGTCTCTAATAATAGATAAGGCTGTTATGTCCAAAAGCTTAACCCCTGTACCTTTCACTGAACGACCCGCGCTGTAATCGCTCGACTCCTCTTGCAAAACTTCTTTTCCGATAGACATTGGGGTTGTGTTATTGCAACTTCCTCCGGTGTTCCATTCCCCACCCACAAAATGTCTGGGCGAAAGGCTTCTGTAGAATGCCTTAAGACCGGGATGGAGAGGGAGCTGCGAGTTAACCCAACTAACAGTACTGTGGATTGTGAAGTTCTTGGCATTCCCAAGAGCGGCTAGCTTCTTGTTAGTGTTGGGAACGCCATTAACATGCATCACCCATCTGTTACCGTTGAGCTTCCCTCGGTTCCAATGGTGACCTGTGTTCATTACCAACACGTCGATCTTATGAAGGTACTGGCGTAAGAACGCTGGTGGGCGATCGAGATGCATAGCGTGTTCAGTTGCGGGGTCAGTGATGTTGATTGGTTCTATGTCGCAGAGTGTAGATGACCAGTGGTATAGGACCGTTGTGTTTGTTTCTGGGAATCTGTAAGCCCAGCCACCAGGACGAGCTCCACCTTCGGGAGTTATGAACCCAAATTCTGGTCCTACGTCAAGGACATCGCGCCTCTCTTTGCCTCCCGTGATCATACACATCATGGACTGAAACTGTTGTCTTCCCAATGAGTCTCCAACAAAGGCTAGAGTTTTGTTCTTCATCCTGAGAGCATTTGAAAAATTGAGCCATTTATTTACTGTTACTACGAAATTGGTGCAAACACTTGGCAAAATCTATGGATACATTGGATTTAACAAACGTAGAAATGAAATCTTACCTTCTCAAGAATCTGGAACCCTCAAATTCTTCCATAGAGCAATCTTTAGGTTGCCACCTTACCCTTTCAAAGGCAAAGTCTGTACGTTGCATCAACCTGCATGCCCACATAGAAGCAAGCCACTGTTTGCATTGAGATCCCGAATACAAAGGACGGTGATTGTCCACAACCCATTTCCCTTTCGCGTAATTGCAAGCTGGTAAGGAAAGATAATATAAAACAACCTGTTATTATTTCAGACTAATAGTTTAAGACTAATAGTTTCACCGAGATTCAAATAGATTAGGCATGTCCAATTAATGGACACTCGTAAGAATGCTTTAAAGCATCATAATACTTGGATCTACAAAATATGATTTTCTACCTTGATTCGCGATGCGAGCAGTTGAAGTACCACCATCAGTCCTCTCTTCATCTGTTGCAAGAATATTACTCTCTGGATCTGAAATAGTCTCTTTAATATGTGTTGTCTTCGAAGCTTCACCTTCACCAACAGCAACCTCATGTTTCACCTGTTCTAATTTCGTTTCTTCACTAGTTGGTGTCTTCTGATATTTTGGCTCACTTACAATAACTTCACGTTTCACTTGTTCTACTTTTTTCTCTTCAATAATTGGTGTCTTCCCTTGGTTCGTATTACTTACAATATCTTCTTCTACATGTTTCTCTTCTTCTTCTTCTGTATCTTTATTATCAGTCGAATCCTCTTTGCTGTCCTCTGTCATAGAAAAGTCGGGAACAGGAAATTTTTTTATGCCAAGCTTAGTTTCCCAAAAATGCAGAATACAGCAGACAGGGAGCAAACCCCTTCAAAAAAAACAGTTGAGGAGATTACAAGATGCATGAGAGAGCTTCAGTAAATGCATTGAACATATACCTTTGTTTACAAATGGAGTAGCTGATGAGTAGCTATCTTTACTTTCAGTATTCAGCGTAGTAGGTATTCTCTCAGCCTTTTCTTCTGCAAATGACAAAGAAAGATAACCGTACTATTGGTTTCAAGAACATCTACAGTAATTTCTGAAACATAAACAGGAGAAACAACAAGTGGAAAGAAGAATATTGCTACTATAAGTAATATTCTAGACCTAAACAGAACAAAAAATTCTAGACCTACGAAACATAAACATGCAACACATTTCGCTGACAAGCAGCACTACATTAAACATTAGACAAAGTCTCTATATTAAAGTTCCAGCATTGAAACGGCCTAACAAAATATTGCCAGAAAGAGAGCATAGTGTCATAGTAAAAACCTGTTTGCAGCTTTAAATAGTGACTTTCAGGTGGAAGATAGGCCGAGGTAGGAGTTCTACCCCATGTCCATATTACTACGGTTGCACAAACAAGCACAACAAGCATAACTGAAATATCCCTAGCCCTTCGTCTAAGGGCACCTCTTTTCATCCTGTACAAATTCCAACAAATTAGCTGTAAGATTTCATTCTGCCACACTGAATATTACATCACTTAAAAAAAAGAACAAGAAAGATGATAAAAACTAGAGGGTGCAGCCTTGGATTCTCCTAATCAGATAAGATCACATCACCCCAACACAATGGCTCTTAGTAGTTACATGCACATGTGAGCAGCAATCAACTAGGAGATTTTCTACCTATTTCTATGGAGGGTGATGCTTCTTGGCGTTCCAGAGAAACTTTCGTTCATACTTAAGATCTCATTCAAGGCATATATGTTCCAGCTAGCTCGAGGTTCAGTCAGTGTGATATCCTTTCAGAACAATTAGTAGGTAGATCAACTCAATTTAGGAGTACATCCCTTGCCTAATCATATAAGATTATTGGTGTTTAGCACAGAGACAAATAGAAAACAAAACAAAAAAAAGAACCCTAATCCTTTCAGCATTACCATTAATGACAAAAAAAAAAACCTAAACACAGATCCAATCACAAGAGGCACCAACCTCAGATCTTACCCTATGAGACAAGGATATAATAAGACTAAGAGTAAAGGTTGTTGAGCAAATTATTATTATACACACAATTAGCAAAATTAACATATCTCCTCCAACTACTAATAAAAACACTGTTCCATTGTAATTATAACTAAAACTGGTAAAATACAAGAAGAAAAACAAAAACAAAACCCCACGCCATTACTCGAAATCGACTAATTAACTATAATCAAATCACAGTTTTAAGAAAATGAGGCAATATTGCAGAAGCGGAAATGTTATGGTCCCGATCTCAATCCCACAAACCCTAATCTAAACATCTGAAAGCAACTAAAACCATTTTAATTCCCCCAAATAGTAGTGATTAAGGAAGAAATCTCAATTCCTAATTTTCTTTCTGCCACGATTAAAATCCGAAGACTAATATAAATAAGTTAGATCGGATCGAAACGATGATAATACCTTTGAATCTGAGAATAAGAGAGAGAGAGAGGGAGAGAGAGATCAAAAAGATTCAAATATCTTCCGAGGGGAAGAAAGTGAAATGAATCGAAGGATCCCTCCAAATGAAAATGAATGAAACGGACTCTGATTAATTGGGAGGTCCGTAGATGTCGGCGATGATTAAATCCGATTCACCGGAGGAGACGCCGTACGGAGAGGAGAGGCGTGTATAGAGGAAAATTACTTACTACGTTGTTGGTGGAGATATCAAAGAAAAGAAAACAAAAAAAAAAAAATCAAATTCAAATAAATTTGGGAAGTGAAAGGAGAGAGAATACAAAAACAACAAAAACAAAAAGGGATTCGAAATTATTTGACCCTTCAAAAAAAATCACTTGTCGGCCGTGAAATCTTAATGACTAAAAAAGAGTACCATTTTTTCTTTCTTTTTGTAATGTAATTTGCATTGAACTTTGGGTGGTTGATTTATTCTTTAGAATAATCGTGGTACGTACGTACATGGAAATCAAGTTAACATCAATTTTTTAAAAAAAATATAAACGAAATTCGAATGAGAGATGGCAATAGATGTGATGTGACTATCAGACTATGTACGTATGTGAGCAACACTACTGCTCCCACCCACTTATTTAGAAATGAGAAAGCACGGCGGCTGGGGGTATAATATCGGACACGATTCTTCTCGCCAAGGAAAAGAAAGGAGTAGTTTAGTGACAAAAGTGCAATCTAACCCACTAACATGCAATGATAACGTTCCACATTTGGACACTTCAATCCTTCGCATTAGATCAACAGCTATAACTTGTAACTGTAGTCATCCATTCTGATTCTATAGTCCACACAAAATCTGTTTAATTAAACACTTGTTATGTGTTGAAAAATAATTTAATTTAATTGAAATGAACCCACAAGCCCAACGGGCCCAAAAAAAAAAGAACACTTCAGAGGCCATAAAGAAAATTTTCAAATTATTCAAGCTCATTTATAAAAAAAAAGTCGTCAAAAATTACATTACCTATATGAATGCTCCTAAAAACACCAAAGGCACAAATCCCATAAATCTTCTTTTCTATGTCACTTGAAAATTATTTATAGTAATAATTTTTATTAGCATAATTGGTAACACAAACGCTAAATTTGTTTCATTATGCCTTCTCCGTTAAATTTGTTATTATGTCTAAATTACCTTTTAAAAAATGAAACTAACTTTTAAGCAATTTTAAAATTTCAATCACCTAAAAACAAATTCTAGAAATAAGAAAGAGGTTGCCATAAGGTGTTTTTGATGAAAATTTGGTGTTTTAACATTGAAAAAAAATTATTCTGCAACATTTAGAATACATTTTCTACTAATTGTATATATTCTGAAGATATTAGATTATAAATTCTACATACTATACATGTTCTAAATAATGTAGATTACAAATTTTTTGCACTCTACTTGTTCTGAAAACTTTAGAATAAATATATCTTCTAAAACTTTTAGAAGTCGGATTTTGTATGTGTTCTACAGAAATTAGAATATATATTCTACACATAACTCTATATTCTACAAATTTTAGAATTTGTTTTCTTCACTTTATACATATTCTACTGAAGTCAGAATATGAAATCTACATTTCATCATGTGTCCTGCGAAAATTAGAACACTAATTCTACACTTTACTCTATGTTCTCCATAATTTAGAAACTGAATCCGAAATTTAAGGAAACAAAATATTTACGTAATCCCAAAATTACGCTAATCATATATATTCTTAAGATTACGTTCTAACATGTTTAGAAAACGTGTTCTGAAAACATTAAACATTTTTAATCGATTTTGTTAAAGGGTTTTCAATATTTTCCTACGCTTGTGGGAGAAGCTACCGGAGTCGTCGATTTTCGCCAGTGGGAGAAGCTACCGGAGTCGTCGATTCTTGCCGGTGGGTTACAAAAGGGTGTCGATATCTCCTGAGAGAGAGAGAGTAATGTCGAGATTTTTTATTTTTGGTAGGCGAATAATATCGAGATTTTGTAAAAAAAATGAGGAAATGAATTAAAAAAAGAAGAATTTTTTTGATTAAATTTAGGAAGTATACAAAAAAGAAGAAATACAGAAAAAGAAAATTTTGGTTTTTTCTACAATTAAGGGTTTAATTGAGTTATTAAGGGTATAATTGAGTTTTTTCTGTATTCTAAAACCTGCTCTACCAAACATAAAAAAAAAATGCATAATGGGACAAATTGAAGAAAAAATGTCCTTTTAAATCAATTTCCCTATAAAAATTTTAGTAGATGGAAAGAGAAGTTGGTTGTACATAAATAGTTAAAAACGATATCAAGTAGCAAATATAAGAACCTCTACAAAAAAAACTAAAAATATTTTCTAAATTGTTTTGGATACTGCTTTTTTTGGTTAGTTACAACAAAAACGCCCATATCACAGTCACACAGTGGTAGAAAATTAATTATCACAACCTATTAGAAGCATTTTTCTCCCTTTTGTTATTTCAGTATAGAATATTTGGTTTGTTTTTGTCATGTAAGAATGGGTTGTTAAGTTTTTCTTCCTTCGATTTTTCTTGTATATATATATATATATATATATATATATATATATACTAGCAATCGATCCGCGCTACGGAGGTAATTAGATTAAAGTATATTCCGAGTTTTTTGTGTATATTTTTTTTTGGTTTTTGTAAATTCATCTTACGTTTGATTTTGTATTTAATTTTGGTTGCTGATGTTTTTTTGTTGGATATTTTAATAAAAATATGTTTTGCAGTAAGTATAATTTAGTTTGCAAACAAAGAAAAAATTGAGATCATCTTGTGTGCTTATAATGCTTTTTAAAAAAAATATTATTAGAATTAACATGGTTTAGTTGAAGTTGTTGTTTTGCTGTAGTTGTTAGTTGTCATTAATTTATTATTATTTTCTATTTTGTGGTTGAATTGTTATTTAATATTTTCATATGTATTTTGTAAACTGTTGGAGTAATTTTTTTGTCAATGTTTTAGTGTTTGGAGTGAAAAAGATTGTGGATTTTATTAAGAAAATTAAATAAAATCAATAACTTACATTCCTCTTTTCTGGGCTATTTTTGTTTGTTTCATTCGGGCCCAATTTCTCTGCAAAGCTTATAATTTGTGGGTTTATTGGGCTATTATTTATATGTTATTGAGTTGAAATTGATTTGTTCTTTTTCAAAATCCGATGTCCTCGTGAACGGATAGGAGAAGAGCAATTTTCCGATCTAGAGGTCTGTTTGAGGATTGAACTTATGTCTTTGATGCTTGTAATCATTTTTTCAGTCATTCCTGTCGTAATCGTCTTCCCTCGATTTTTTTTTTTTTTTGGGGTTTGCGTATTTGGTTGATTCCTTGCTTGCTTCGCATCTGTTGAGGATATTTGGTTATTCCCTGTTGATTTCGTTAAAGGTGAATGTCAACTGGGTTGCAAATTTGTTTATATGAAAATATGTTGGCTTCTTTAGGTTTCCTAATTAAGTTGTGAGTTGTTTTGTGTTTTTGGTTGTAATTTTTTTTCTCGTTTGTCCTGTGAGTGATTTTTTCGATTCGATGTGAGTTGTGTTTTGGGGAAAATTAATTTTCCTTTTTATCTTGATGTAATTTTATAAAGTCCGGGTTGTTTTTTTGTTTTCTCGGTTGTCTTTTTCATATAATTTTGTGTTACGGTTATCTGATTGTGGCATTCATATATCTGAATCTTTTTAGGGGGAGGTATTGGTTTATGATTTAGAAAGAATTTTAATGACTTTGTGTTTTTAAAAATCTTGCTGACTTTTAAAATCATAGAAAATTAGAAAGTAAAAATGAAGGATTCTATAATAGATTGTTTAGGAAGTTATTTTAAATCTTGCTGATTTGTGTTTCCTAATCTTGTAAAATCTTTCAAAATCTTTCTATTTGATGAAAGAGTTTTCATGACTTTTGTTATGAAGGAAATGATATAAAATCCTAAACCAATAACACAAAATTTAAATTCATTAACAATCCAAGATTCTTTTGTTTTAATTGAATAACATAAAACTTTTCATGACTTTATAAGACTCTTAATCCAATAACACTAGATTTATCAAGATTTTAGATAACTTTTTACAAATCCACAACCAATAACACCAAATTTTTAAAGATTTTTAAAAAGTCTTGATTGAATAACAACATATTTTACATAACTTTTAAAGTCATTAAAATTCTTTCTGAATCCTAAACTAATAACCCCCCCTTAGTTTATTAAATGTGTGTTTATCTCTTTGCGTCTTTGTCTTTGGTGATGGATTTGTGAAGTGCTGCCAAATAATTTTAATTGATTTCTACTTGTGTTTCCTTGATTATTTGAAAGTGTTGCTTAGGTTGCCTTGTTTTGATATTTGAAATTTTAAATTATGATCAGTTTAATAGAAAATTTTAACTATATTATTACCACTAATAAAAAATTAGTATTGTTTTCTTATTTTAACATTTAATTTATTTTACATAATTATTTTTTTATTTAAACTTTCGATTAGTTATAATTAACATGAATATGCACTAAATGAATATTTTAAATTTATTTTAAAATAAAAAAATTGAATTCATAGGATTTAAAAATAGTGATGGGTCTAGAGACTTTGAATGAAATAGTATTGGGCCTACATATTTTAGATGAAATTTAATTGATCAATTTGTCATTTGTATGATTGTTGAAAATGCTTATTAAAATCTGTAAGGCCCATAAAATTAAAAAAGAAGTGGCTGACGTGGCAGCACCAGGAGTGAGACAAGCTAACTTTAGATATATAGATAAGTGTGAAGTTTGTTAGTACTAAAACTTTATATAGCAAATCTAGTTATAAATCCGGATGGGTAAAGAGGATTTGGTAAAGTAGTTCGGTCACAAATTTGATATTTGCGTTGCGTTTTGCGAAACTTGAAATTGTGCAAATCATTAAGTCGAAGTTCCTGAAATTCTTTGCTTACTTCAGAATTTGTTGTACACTTAGCTTGGATGATCTGGAAATCACATGGTGCCAACAAAAAAATTGTTAGTTATACATGTTACATGTACGCCAAAAAAGATCAGAATTACTTCACTAGGTAAAAAAAAAGATGAAATGTGTGTTTAACGGACGAGATTAGAAGAAAAGTAATAAGTGAGTGTTCTTATAAAAAAAACATGAAGACGACTAAAAAAGTTCAGCTATCATTTATGTTGAAGACAAAACCACGCCAGCTGTATAGTTGGTTTTTACCACATTACAGATAATTGATATTATTACATTTGTATTAATGGATCATAATAGTAATTCTATTGTATAACTAAAAATTGAAAATCGTACAGCTCAATTATTTTGTATTTGTTGTACCAACATATATAGAGAAACATATGAGAGATCGATAGAGACAAAGAACATGTTGCTTCTTTAAGAAAACGATTCGAAAACGTAACTATTCATGATTTTGGTTCTCATCTTGCCTTCGTTTAAGAAAACGATTCTAAAACGTAATTCACTATTAATTTATGATTAGACATCAAATCAACTGTTTTTTTCTTTCTTGTTTAATTCGTGATCAATGGCAAAAATAACAGTGAACCAAGGTAATTATCCAGTCCAGTTTCCTTTAGCGTTTTTTTTTTTTTTTTCTCAATATATATCTTCTTTTAGTAGGATCGATATCTTTGATCACTCTTTCAAACATATTTGAAAATTTTACATACAATATAGCATGTTATCAAATCTCACCGAAAAAATAATATCTGATTTCACCCCCAAAATATAAAGATAGTTAAATCGACCTATAACCAACATATCATACTCGTAACGAAAACTACAACAATGCCATTACCCATTACGATGCACGAAAACTACAACATATCATACTCGTGACGAGCAATTGTTAGGTGCTTGTCTTCAAACTCAATCCTAGAAGTCAAAGCTTCTGGTTTAGTTAGACTCTCCTAGAGGCTAGAGTTAGCCAAACCTATAGTAAAACTGGAAGACAACTCTGCTTGACTTGATCAGGTGTTAATTATCAGAAATAAATGTTTTCGTTCTTTGGTTTTATTTGGGGCTAGCTTACATCATATTTATATTGTCATAATCTAATAGATTCTTATAACGTGGTATACATACATATATATATATATATAACCTTTTTATGTTTTTTTATCTATCCAATTTTGATATTATTTTATCATTAGATTTCTGAAAGACCAAATTAAAGATCATCAGGTATTCAAGCTATATGTTTTGCTCTAAAATCAGGAATCTATGAAAACGTAATTTAATAGCAAAACAAACATTTGGTTAGTAGGTGTATATACATGTTATAATAAAAGATAAAAGAAACAAAGACAGTTACTACAGTGAAAAGAGAGCAAAAAGGTTTCCAGGAAGATAAGAAAAGAGAACGAATATATTAGAAGACGAAATCGAGAGGATATCTAAGTTGGCTAAGGGACAAATATCGTTTTCCTAGCAGAAAAAGCTGCAGTACTTTTGTAAAACCTCTGTTGCACGTTCCTCAGTTTTTTAGGTAAATTAAATTCCACAATAATGTAAAATTTGTGAAATATTGGTACGATTATGTATCATATAGTTGTCACATATCACTCGTTGAATATTTGGTCCCAGCATGTGATGGTACGTAGTATATAGTACGATATGTTTATATGGCTTACTGTTTTCAAATGCATAGGGGTATTCTAGAATCTAGATTCTTAATGCATGGGTAGGCTTGGGCATTCAGGTTCGGGTTTTCAGGTTTTCGGGTTTACGGGTTTAGACATATACAGGGCCGGCCCGACACTGTGGGCCCACGACATGAAGAATCACAAGACCTGGAATAACCGCTGCACCATTAAGAGTTTTGGAAATAATGATGCCCTTAAAATTTATATAATAATTTGGCGCCTAAAGCCCTTGCTTTACGGGCTTTAGGTCAGGGCCGGGCCTGGACATATAGAACCCGTTTGGGTTTTTAATACTTTCAGGTTCGGGTTCGGGTATTATCCGTTCGGGTTCAAGTAATTCGGGTATACCCGAACTCAATTAAACCATAAAAAAAAAAACTAATTTTTATTTTTTTATAAATTTTTGAAAATTTGTATATATATAAATATTTAATATTTTATCATAAGATAGAGATATTAAGGTGGCAAAATGGTTAAAGATGCATCCTTAAATGTTCAAGGTTATGGGTTCAAATTCCTTAGGATGCATATTTTTACATTTAGTTCGGGTGGGCATTCGGGTTCGGGTATCTGAACTTCAGAGGCATTGAACCCGATCGAATTTTATGCAATAGCCGAACCCGAACCGAACCATCTACTTCGGGTCGGGTTCGGGTCCGGGTAAAATGCCCAGGGCTATGCATGGGTATTCTAGATTCTTCCCACACTAGCCACCATCGTAAGACTTAATTAGGTTTCTATTGTTCGCATGAAATTTGAGTTTTACATTTACGTAGTTAAAGACTTAAAGATTAACATTTTGAAATTTACCAAACATAATTGTACAACATTTTTCTTAAAAGACAAACAAAATTACGTAAGCAAAATAATTTTGCTTAGAATATTAATTAACATTTTGGGTTATTTAGAAAATACACTATTGATGTCTCCCATTATTAGATCGATTTTCCATCAACATATCTTTTGGGGGCAATAATCTCATACAGCCCTCACTAGGGTTTATATGGATCTTGCTTAGTTTACTGTCAATAGGAATAGGATTTTCAACTTTAAGTTTTAACCGAAAGACATTTATACTTCACCAATGGAGTATTGCTTCAAAGACTAGGTACCTTCTCAACTATGTCCATCCAAAAAAACATGGACCACCTCTTTTTTCATGTAACCACAACTCTTTTTTTTTTAATCCATTAACATTCACATCGAACCTTTGATTGGATAACCTCAATTTCAGGTCCACATTAATTTCACCATTCTACATATATCTCTGGTTTCAAGCAACCATCTATTGCTAATTTGCTATCATACGATCACTGTTGAAGACTTGAAGTAAGTCAATTCATTAGCAATGAGCAAGTAACAATTCCACTCTTCATAATCGAAGGCTACCTCTTCGCCTGACAATAAAAGTCCTACTCTCTAACTAGTTTATAAAATCATCATGCACCTGTTGCCACAACAAGTTGCACTATTTGCTCATTCTTATTATTTTCCCCATCTCAAATATAACGACTTTTCTTTAATATTCTTATATTCTTACTGTCTCTGTCTTTCAGCCATAAGACATGTAAAGACTAATTGGTCCAATTCCCTCCGTTAATTTTCTTTTGTAATTTACTTCATAGCTAACCCTACGCACACACTAAAAAAAAAGAGATTGAATCTAGATTCTAGACTATAAGTTATGGCCAATATATGGAGTTTTCTTCTACATTCGAGCGATCCGGGCGCATCTCTAACCTAGTACCGAGATCGGTAAAAAAATTAATTAGTTTTTTGCTATTGCAAACCTCAATGTGGAATAATCACATTAGAAGACTGATCGGTCTCTAGCCTGGACCGACAAAACTCAAAATGTTTATATGAATACAAAAAAAAAAAAAAAAAAAATTAGTGTAATCTTCTGATTAAGAATATATATAGACTTAATTAATCTCACAAAGTTAACAGATTTGAATCTGTATTCGAAATATATTGTTCGATATACAAGATTACTATAATTGAAGAGGGTGAAAAAAATGAATATCTTGAACGGCAAGATTTGCATAATTATTTTAATGGATTCATCAACTTACTCAAAAACAAAATTCAATAATTATCCATCCACACCCACATGCATAATTTCAAGATACAAACAAAAAGTTTCTCGCCACATTATCTCACTCACATGAAGCCAAATCCTCCTCCACCCTCAACATTATTTAACATACACACATTATTAATATTTTTTTTTTCCTCAAAACAAAAACTAAAATAAAATAACAGACATGACCATGTATGTATAATCTATATATACATCCAATAAAGACCACCTGTGTATCTCTCTGTATATGAGATTTTATAACCATAATAAAGCTAGCCAGAGAGAACTCGTCGTAACATAGAAGTTTTTTTTTTTACTAAAGTCTTTCCACAAGCAAACCATGTCATCATCAGCATCAGCCACCGATACTAACACTAAGCTGTCGTCATCTTCGTTGCCGGCGGTGGAGTCTGTCACGTGCGACACGTGCGGTTTCGCTGAGGAGTGTACACCTGCTTATATCCACCGTGTCAAAGAACGTCACAAGGGACACTGGCTTTGTGGGCTTTGCGCTGAGGCGGTCAAAGACGAGGTGGTTCGATCTTCCACTCGTATCTCCGTCGAGGAAGCTCTCCGTCGTCACACGACGTTTTGCCACCGTTTCCGTTCTTGGAGCCCTGACGAGGAGGAAGATCCGATCTCGGTCATTGGTAGGATCTTGCGTCGGAGCCTCGACGGTTCTCCACAGAGAACAACCACGAGGACGAGCTCGAGCAGTGCTTTGCCTGGGATCGACGGTGTTGCGTCACGACGGTCGCTTCTCCGATCTGGGAGTTGTTTCCCGTCTCTCTCTACGTGATTGATTAGTTTTGTATTATTTTTTTGTACTATTTTGTTTTAAGATTATTTGTATTTAATTACATTTTAGGAGAGGAAAGGGTTGGAATCCGAGGATTACAAATTTCCTATGACGTCAACCTTTCTTCATAAGTGAGTTAATAAAAATGTTGTAAAATATGAGCAAAGCTCATCAGTTTCGAAAAAATAAAAATTGATCAGTATTATGTTAGTTTAGATTGTTAAAGTAATTGTTTGTATTATATTATATTCATGATAGAGTTTTGTTTACGAATGTTGTAGTTAGTGGTGATGACTGAGGAGACAATGCTAGTTTAAGATCATAATCTTACCGAGGTTAAAAAGAAAAACAAGAAGCTGTCCTTTTGCTTAATCATAGTAAATATTTTTCTTCTGATTGCATATCTTAACTGTCGAAGCTATAGGCGTAAATATGATATATCCCATTTGATCCGATTGAGTTTGACTAGTTGATCTGACATTTTTTTTTTAAAGGTAATAAAGTTGATCCGAGTCATCTGACTTGGTAATGTCATTTGATTTAAAAACTGATGCAACATATATAGCACCCAAAAAAAGCAAAGGAGGGAAGAAAAACGAAGTAGCGTGGTTCAATGATATACACTGGAAACTGAGGCGACTTATGTAATGGTTGTGAACCCTGAAAGAGAAGTTCACTACATTTTTTGTTGTTTAGATGCATCATTAATCATTGCTTGCCACTTATATTTTGCCTAACCGAGAAAATACATATGATCTTAAAACCAAAAAAATAAGTTTGATACATAATCAATACACATGGAGTGCAAATACACACGCACACAATTCAGAAAAAAAAAAAAAAACAAAAAAAAAAACACAAACACAAACAATCAAACAAAATGAGTAAATGACAGTGGTTTTTTCAATTTAATGATTTTATCCTTGCATTGTTATGTTAAAAACTCTAATTAATAGTGCATAATTATTTATACAATTTATATTTTTCGTATAACATTTGAATTTATTTACTTTATAGTAAAACATGGATACCCTAATATATTGTAGAGCTCTAAAACCATATAACTTAATTATTAGTATTTTTTTAGATGAGCTTTACGCTAAAACAAATTGTGAATTAAACAAATACTATTGAGGAATCTGCTAATACAGTAATACGTATAATACCTAGTTTAATATTCAACGATTGTGTAGTGATTTGTACTTCTGTTATAGATGTGTCACTATATGCATTTGAGCTTGGAAAGATGCGCGTTGGTGATAAGAAAAAGTAAAGAAATATAAACCACAAGATCATTCAGTAGACAGTTGATCAATACATCACAAACCATTTTTAATATATCACTACCATATGGATATGGTATTGCAGTATTGTATGGCATCCGGTTCACCGGTTAGCCCAAAGATTTAGCCTAATATCTAGTCTGTTAGATCCAGTTAGAAAAGTATATATGAATGTGTAAACATATATGTATGAATGCATGGCACATGCGGAAATTTCCAGCTTTGGTATGATAAGGAGACACAAATGTTCATTTGTTATGTTTTCACATCACTTCCCTATTTGTGTGGCGTAATGGGTCCTTCCTTCCTTGTCATATGCACTCTTAACTTGGCTTTTTGTCCTCTATTTGTTTCTTAATTGTTTTTTTTTTTAATATAAAGACAATCCATGCTTTTTTGTTTGGGAAAAATGTCAAAAAAAACCCCGATGTTATTTTTATTTGGACGTTTAATTCCCGATGGTTTTCGGTTGGAACAAAAATACCTGGTATATAAAATTAGTGTCAAATAAAACCTTATTTTTAAAAAATTGGTTGAATCGAACAGACGACTTAACAGACGTTAACTTAGGTAACGGAATCGCTAAACCGGATTAGGTTTCAATCACACGTTTTTAAACAGATATATACAATATGTTTACGTAATTTGATGAATATGTTAAAGTAGTCTAATGGTAAAGGGTTTGTATTAGTCTCCACCGAACCTGGGTTCGAACTGTATCCCCAAACTTTTTTTTTTTTTTTTTTTGAAAACTCGAAATTTTTTTTCCCCATCTCGGATCTGAAAACGGCAACGAAATTCACAGGTTAATACGACAGCTGCCAAATCGATCGATCAGAAACATCCTTCTTAGATTGATGATAGTGATGGATGCTGCTACGGTCTGAAGCTTCATACAGAGGCTTTCCTAACAAATTCAAATAATTCCACAGTAGATCTGGATAGGGATTGTTAATTTGTGGCTGAGACTTCGACGGAGCAGCAGACTCGGTTACCGGTGGTTGTGAATTCAACAGAGCGGCTGACATCTTCCTTGTTTCCGGCAGGTGAGGCGGCTGACTTCTTCCTTGTTTCCAGCAGGTGAGCAACGACATCGGCGATGAGAAAGAAAAAAAAAAAAAAAAAATGTTGGTGGTGGGGTTTGAAACCAGCACTCGGGTGTGGTAAAACTTACCTTGTACCACTAGACTACTTTAATATATTCGTCAAGATAAGTAAACATACTGTATATATGTGTTTCAAAACGTGTGATATCCGGTTTAGCGATTCCGTTACCCAAGTTAACGTCTGTTAAGTCGTCTGTTCGATTCAACCAATTTTTAAAAAATAAGGTTTTATTTGACACTAATTTTATATACCAGATATTTTTATTCCAACCAAAAACCATTGGGTATTAAATATCCAAATAAAAATAACATGGGGTTTTTTTTGGTATTTTTCTCTTTTTTGTTTATTCTCTTAATCTTTTTTTTTCTGGTCACTTTTTGTTGCTTGGGTTCAAAATATCCCGAGCCCCTTTCACGAATATCTTTTGAGTATACCCACCAAGATTTGTACCTACCGTGTGTGTTCCATAAAGTATGATTACCCTTCATTTTTAATAAAGTAAGTAACGATCAAATTGTAGGATTTGACGACGAACTTATCTTGTAGTAACTCAAATGCTAGTAGTGAAAGAACAAATCCGTTTTGCAGGGTCTCGAAATTTGCTGGATTTGAGGTATAATTATCGGATTCATCTGTGAGTTTCAAATATTTGGTGATCTTCAGGGACTTTTAACTCTTGCTTTTGAAGTAAACAACAATAAATTTATTAGAAAATGCGTTAGCCAAGTGAGTGGGAAGTGTTATTTGGTGCAAGGAAGAGAAGCAAGAAAGGCGAGAGTAAAAGGTGAAGTGGATTTTCCAAACAATGAGCAAAATGGAGGAAGTCTTTCTAGAACCCGGTGGACTTGTGGAGTGAGACGGTTGAAGTCAGTTCTGAGCTTCAAGAGAGGTCTTTGCTTCTTCTTCTCATCAGATACTTCTTCCTTCTTTTTGTAAAGTTTGAGAACAAAGCTTGTTGGCGCCTTTTTCCCACCTGCGAATTGAATTTGATGCCATCCATGTTCATTGCTGCTTTTCTCGCCTCGTGCTATCATTAACTCTTCATCCTCACTCACTTGCATTGTAAAGTCTTCTATTTCCTCCATGTCAATGCGAAGTGTCCAGCGCGATGAGCCTCCTGTGTCCATTGAAACCGCTGTAACTCTTCCCTCGTCCCTCTCCTTGTCGTTTATGACACTAAGGACTGGAATATTGTGCTTGTCCCATCCAACCTCGGCGTCCTTCTTGGTCACACAACTGTATTTAGCTTCAAAACTGACAAAATCAATCTTATTGTCTCTGCCACATTTGAACCCTTCTTTGATCTGCTCTGCTTCCATGTTTAGGTTTCCAGGAGTGTTTGAGAATAGCGATATGAAAGCCACTTGATCTTGCCCGCTTGTATCCACAACATGTACAACCTACATGTGTACAACCATTTATCAAAAGGCTGAGTCGCATAGTGTTTGAATAACTTTCAAGTAGCAACACAAAATAATTAAAGAACTGCCACTGAAACAATAATCAAAGGGATTTACATTTACTGCTCTGGAAGTATCCTCAGTAAATGCAGGAAAGACACCAGAAGCTACAAGGGACAGAGAGAGGGCAGTGATAATGCATAATGCAGTGACAAGCAACGTTTTTGCACCTGAAGACCATAAGTTTGTCAAGAATTATGATTCTTAATCAACCAAAATTTCGTAATTATTGTGTGACAAGTTCCAAAACAAAGTAGAACATTACCAGAGAGATGAATATAGGACAGCAGGTACACCATAGTCAGACTTACGAAAGTAGCAATTACAACAGCGATCAATGCATTGCCTAGCCATTCTGGAGTTCCGCCTGGGGTACTACACACCAAAATACCCGAAACAACAGCTACATTATAAGGTCTGTTGAAGCTAAAGAAGAAAGAGATTTACAGAACCATAAATTCTCATTGCAGCAACCGCATTCTGAATTTAACTTTAGTTGCCATGTTTACTAAGACTGGGCAGCTGCAAACTAAAAACTAATTAGGATTTCTTTCAATGGTATTCCAACATACTGGGAACATCTTATTTCACTATCTAAGTTTAGGCAAGTGAATTTTAGCCTGTTTATGATAGGAACAGAAAGCAGAACTCTCTTTATTTCTCAAAGGAGGAAGAACCAATTTAGGTGAATCGATGACCAAGGGAAACCAAAAAATGTTATGATTTGTTTTGAAGTTCCTAGTATCTCCCAAATTCTTTGGCTCTCAAAAAACTCCTAATCTGTTTACCTTCCGACCTATTTATACAGTATAATTAACTGTTCATCCATATGTATCAAGAATCTCACGTTGTAGTGCCTATCAATTTACCTTTCAAATCGAATGAGCATCCCGATCATTGTGCCCGTCAACTGGATAAAACTGCCAGATGAAACCAAAATTGGTACCGCTAGGCTGATAAAGAGAGTTGCAAGTTTAAGGGGCTTTGGCAATCGGATTGGAGATAAAGTCGCCTCGAGCAATCCATCTGGACAACCATTAGGTTTGATTATGTTAAACTTAGGACAGCCCTAAAGGGAAACACTTTTCAATGTCTCTTAATGAATGTGGTTAGCCTGAAATGATGATAACATCCCTCATTATAGAAAAACAAAACTAGCAAAGATTGGCTTACATGCAAATGCAGGTGGAACTAGCCAAACCAGAGCGAGGTAAGTTGATCCAAGTTTATAATAGGTTCCGATGGCCAGAAGAACAAGCCACTGAATAAAACCAGCTTTAAACAGCCATCTTTCAGCCTCCAGCCTGGCCAGATTATCTCGTAGTCTTGGCGAGACTTGCAATTTGTTCGAATTTCGGTTTGATGATTTCTTCCGAAGGAAAATAAAGGCCACATGCTGACCACTTATTGACCCCAAAACCGCAGGCGACACAAACAATCCAACTACCATCCATGGGTTTGAAGCATACGGCACAGGTGATGAAGAAATCCAGGGCAATATGAATGCAACAGCTACTGAGAAAGCTACTGAGAATATCCATGAGAGGATAATACTCAAACACGACAAAATCAGCGACACAACAGCCGGATAACCACCCATGAACACAGACAGAACCCATATAAGAAGCGATTGCATGATCACTGAAACATATAGCATTGTCGCAAAACTTTGCCGGTATACAATCATATACTTCCCCTAAAAGTTGACATAAGAATAAAGGAAAGACATTAGGAGATAGTAAAGGAAAAGCTATGTAAGTACATATCTTAATAGATAATAACAACAGAATAGTTGGTTCTGAGATTACCAAAACGTCAAAATAGACGGCTGAGTCCGGGTTGGCTTTCTCCTCATCTTGAAGAGTTTTATCCTTTGGTAGATCAGAAGATGAAGCAACGCGAAGGAGGAAAGCAAGCATATTTTCCCCAAGATGCTGGAGCGATCCTGGTTTTATTAGTTCTATCTTATCATTCTGCAACAAGAGTTGTAACATATTACACATCTAAACGGGGATCAAAACAAGAAGAACAACATGTAACAAAAAAAAAAGGAAATACCTTAGTGTGGTATACAGCAGTATTATCTGCAAAAGCAAAGTCCAATCCAGAGAGACCAGCAACCTCCTTGTATACTTGGAAATCAGTCGCAGATTTTATGACTCCAGAAGTGAACAGATCCTGTCATAGTAAAGCAGTGACATATAGATGCATATATACACCAGTAAAGGGGGAAAGAAACATCAGTTGAAAGTACATACCTGTCCAATTATCTGACCAGATGGATATTTCGCAGCTAAAGCAAAGTTTTCAATAGCCCACGGACTCGGGCCAGCCTACACAGGAAGATATTTCCAACAATCAAAAGGTCGGTATTCGCACTTGGAGATAAGGAGACGCAATTTGAAAACCAGAAACCCAATCCTCTTTCAGGTACAAGGTGCAAACAATAGCAAGTAATTCCAACACAACAACTTAACTTCCAGAAAACGGAATCAGGACCGTTGCCAAAATTACCAAAACCCTTCACATGAAGTCACATCTTTTTTTCAAATTGTACTTCTTAAGAATGGTCAGGAACGAGAGGTAGTGCATAAGATTATACCTGAAAAACACTGGACTTTCCACCCGCACCCATGGCTTCTAAATCAATAGCTAAACGTATTGTGGAACTCCATGGATGCTGCATCAGTAAATTACAATGTGAGCCAGAAACCAAAAGTTCAGGAATTAAGAGATGTAATCGGATTAACTCGACCAAGTCAAAGTAAGACAGAGAGACGAAATACATAAAAATTCAAAGCCATTAAGGTCAGTGTATCATACTTACCTGAGTTATAAAGCTATGAGCACCACTAAGACCTTCTTCCTCTCCAGTATTGAACAAAAAGATAATAGAATTCTTGAATCCATGAGCCGATTGGGAAACAGATCGAGCTAGTTCCAGCATTACAGCTACACATGAACTACAATCTCCAGCCCCACCACTTCATACATTCATTCACAAACAAATTAAAAACACACACACACACTTACTCCAATATGGTAATGCAATAGGAACAGGAATCCAAAATCAATTGATAAAGAGATGAAACAACATACGTGGTAAAGACAGTATCAATGTGAGAAGAGACCAGTATCGCATTGTCCCCTGCGTCTGATTCATATTTTGGCAAGATTCTTAGTACAATGTGACTTATATCTGAATACACAAGTGACTTGCCCTTAAAAGAACCACCAACCAGACGATTTACACCAAATTTAGATTCAAAGAAATCAACATTCACATCAACCTCCCAATGAGCAGTTTCTTTAATTTTCTCAACTTCTCCCAATACATACTGCAAAGACAAACAAATAACAAACTCTGAATACACCCAAATCAAGAAAACACAAAACACCCCTAAAAAAAAAAAAGACAAACCTCAAGGGCATGGACAAGAGCATCAGAAGAAACAGGATGAGGACCAAACTGAGTCAAAGCCTTAACATGTTTCATTGCTTCAATTTCAGAGAAACCCCTTTTACCAGCTTGTTTTGCTGTTAAAGGTTTAGGCAAATTCCCATACTGATAACTGTAAACAGCCCAAGAGAAGTATGTGACCAAAATCAACACTGAAAACCAAACTTTCCCGGATCTTTGAACATCAGCCTGCACTTCCTTATCGAGAGCATCGTTATCATAAACAACATCGGGCTCTTGACGACTAGAAGAAGATGTCTCTGACAAATCTGACGCCTTTGGATTACGCTTCCTCATCGTATCGAGGATTTGGTACTCCCAGAACTACAGCTTCCACCTGAAAAATCGAAACTTTTCAATCTCCTGGGAGTTATTAAAATACCCCTTCTATCACGATTATTTACGAAAATGCCACTCTGACCTTTGACTTTTAAACGGCGGTTGTTGTTGGACACTAGTGTTTTATTGTTGTAAAGCCCACTGGGCTATAATATGAGCCCACACAGAAACGTATCTTCGAAACAAAGTCACCAAATCCAAATATCAGAGTTCATCTTCATCTTCTCTCACAGACTCACCGATCAAAATCAAAAGCTGCTAAAATCAGATCAAAATCAAAAAGCTCGCGAAGATGATGCACATGACCTTCTACTGGGGAATCAAAGCCACGATTCTCTTCAATTTCTGGAAAACAGACTCATGGCTAAGTTACATCCTCACTCTGATCGCTTGCTTCGTCTTCTCCGCCTTTTACCAATACCTCGAGAATCGCCGCGTCCAATTCAAATCCCTTTCCTCCTCCTCATCCCGTCGTCCTCCGCCGGCTCGCTCTTCCTCCGGCGTATCCGCTCCTCTCATCCCCAAATCCGGTACCAGATCCGCCGCTAAAGCAGCTTCGATTCTTCTTTTCGGCGTCAACGCTGCGATCGGTTACTTGCTTATGCTTGCTGCTATGTCTTTCAACGGTGGCGTTTTCATCGCGATTGTCGCCGGATTAACCGTCGGATACGCTGTTTTCAGATCTGATGACGGCGGTTCTGACGCCGTCACCGATGATCCATGTCCCTGTGCTTGATTGATGAGAAAAATCTAAAAATCGGAAAAAACTATAAAAAGAGGCGTTTCATGTTTGTAATTCTGGTTACAGTTTGTTGTGTTGTTTCTGTATAATAATTAGTTTTTTCTTGTAACTCGATCTTAATTGCGAAATTTGATTGTTTAAATCTTATGATTAGGCAATGTTATTATCCAAGCAAACACTTTTGTTATGTGGTTTTAACAAATTAAGTATGTTGTGACGACATAAATATATAGAGAGAATAATAATAAACAGATACAATATTAACAAATGGTGGATTCGCCATGGATATAGTCGAGTACGGCGATGAGACCGATGATGAAAGCTTGATCAACGTTTGGTTTGACTATTACATGATACAGATCCGTCGTCTTGTTCCCCACCATTTCCTCCATCTCTTTATCTGTTCTTACCTGTTTCAATTTTTTTTTATTATCATTACTACTGTCTCTTTTCATTCAATTATTATTACCATTATGTCGACGACTTTTGTTATCCCAATTTTGTCAGAAACTTTGAAATTTGGAGATTGCCACCACATAAAGCAATCAGGTTAGATTCAAGTTTAGTAGTAAGTAAGAGAATACAGTAATGTTTTTACCTTAGCTATGGCTCTGCCATCTGAATTCATGATGTTACAATCTCTCTCTGTGAAAGAGCCTTTGATCTCCACATAGCTCTTGTGGGTTGATAATATCTTCGGTTTACCGTGAACCAAGATTATGATTGAAGAACTGTTGTTGTTAGGAACCAGACATGAATCTTTTGGATCCTTCAATGTGAAAACCAACCTCTCTGTGCCTTCTTTATCATATCCAAAACCTTCCCATTTCTTGTGTACCATGTTCAGTGCCTGCACTATTCCTCCCTGATATCAAAATCGTATTTGACATTACAAACTCGTTTCACTGAAATCAAAACTGTAAAGTAATAAAGTTAGAAGAATTACCATTTTGCGGATGAGAAGCAAATTAACACCGTCACCATTTGTCAAGAGAAGCTTGCCTTTTGTTCCAAGAACTCCACACCCATCAACTCTAAACACTACTTGTTGTTTGTTATTGCTCACTACGAATCCTCCTCCGTTCACCATAGACGGTCGGCGTCGCACCACCAGCACCGCCTCTGATTCCGATGAGTATCTCCGACTCACCACTGGATCCACTGTATGGCTGCTTCTCGCACCCATCACATCTACTACTACACACACGTGCGTTCTAGTTATATACTATATACTTGACCTCTTGATCCTTATATATAGATATACACTTCAACACTTGTGTAGTGATAAAGATGCTAATTATATAGTGTCCATTGTAGTGATATACTTGATAAAGAAGATGCTTAGTGTCCAAATTTGTGACAAAAGACTTCAAAAGCTTAACTACAAAGATGCTATAGTATCTATATTTGTGACAAAAGTCTTCAAAAGCTTAAGACATTGTTTTTCTTTGGTTATAGAAAAGCTTAAGACTTAAATAATCGGCAACGTGATAAATCAGTTAGTGGTGTGACTGTGAGTGGGCATTTCTAAAGCTAAAATGAGAAAGATACGAACATTAATTATTAGAATAAGTCTCGCAATGCCACAAACTCACAGAGGCTTTAAAGAACTCTTTTTCTTTCTCTTCCCATTTTTTTTAAATGGCTGAATTTTGTGAGATAATCAAAACTTTTATTTGATCTTTTGTTCGTCTAATCATATTTGGATTATAATTAAGAGAACCAACCATTTAATTAGTTGAGAAATAGAGTACTATAGTGAAAGGACCATGTGGTGATCACTACAAAACGAAATATGTCATTTATCATCTTCAACTTCTCTTTATTTTTGTATATATGTACAATCCGAAATATTAAAGCCCCTTCTCATACTCGGTTGTAATGTTCACCAAAATAATGGTCGTTCACTCTATAAACGATATTGTCATAAATGTCTGAAACTAACATAATTTGAATAACACAAAGTTGAAGATTTCTTTAATAAAGACCTAGGAGATGAACTATTAGAAACAAGAAGTCTTTTGTTATATATGGTCGTCGTTGATAAAATGTGGTTATAAAACGAGTAAAATAATAAAAGTTGTATAAAAAAGAAAGAAGGAAGAGAGACACGGAGCCTTAAAAGGGGCAGAGGAAGGTAAGTAATAATCCTTGTCAGATGCTATTATTACTGCCTCTGCCACCCACCCCTTCCCCTCTTTCCCTCTCTACTACTTCTTCTTCTTCTACTACTATACTATACCCTTTTTACTAATCTCTCTCTCTCTCTCTCCTTTGCATTGTTTTTCTCACTCACTCAACTCACTCGCTCGCTCGCCGCTTCTTCTTCTTCTTCTTCTTCTTTCTTCTTCTTGACACTTTTTTTGTTCACTTTTCTCCTAAGTTACAAGACTGCATGTTTCTCTTTTAAGACTCTCAAACAAACCACTTCTCTCTCAAAATGTCTGCTCCTTCTGGCGGTGGTGGAGGAGGAGGAGGAGCTGGCCACGGTGGTGGTGAAGTGAGTTCGTCTGCTCTTGCTCCGTCGTCACTACCGCCGCCTCGTCCTAAGTCTCCGCCGGAGTATCCAGATTTGTACGGGAAACGCAGAGAGGCGGCGAGAGTTCAGATGCTCGAGAGAGAGATTGGTTTTCTCGAGGCAAGTTCTTTAAATTAGAAAAAAAAAAGTACTTAAAAATTATTATTATTATATTTTTTTATTTTTTAAAAACAGTCCTTTTCATATACTATTAGTTTTTTAATCTGTCATTTTGATTACTCTGAGGAAGTGTCCGAATATTTTGAATTTCATTACTCATTTTGTTTTTTTCATTAGTCTCTTTTTATACTAATTGATAGTTTGATACTATTTTTGATTAGAATATGAATTATTCTTTAGTAAAACTTTTCTTGTGTAAGTAATCTAAGTACACAATTTGATTTTTATTTATTTTGTTGTTGTGAGAAAAGAGGGTATCGATTTTGTTAAATAAAAACTTGGTTCCTACTATATCCAGGTTGGTTTGGACTCTGGACCATTGTGTTATGTTTGACAGCAATTATAGAAAGTATAAACCAACACATTTAATTTTTCTTTATTCTCTTAGATGCTCTCAAAAAGAGTAATTTAATTTCTGTCATCAGACACATTTATATCTAATTAATTTCAAACTCGTACTATATGATACTAGTATATGCATGTTTTTAAATTGAAAATTAATTTGAATCATTTAAAACTTTTGTTAGTTGAGGGAGTCTCAACGGATCTATTGATTACAAAACTAAACTAATTAAGTTCCTATGCTTTTTCAGCTAACTTCTATTCTAAACCTCATTAAATTTTCTTAAATCAAGATTTGTTTTGTTATCAAATATTGTAAAAAGTAAATGTAAATGTTAAAAGTAAAAAATAAAATAAAATGTGATCATCTTGTGGTGTCAAGTGATTGATGAGACGCCCATTTACTCTGTTGCTGTTTGCATCACTGAGAGGCGTAATGTGTTCGTGCATGTGTACTATGAAAGTGAGTGCTTAGTCAAAGAGAGTATTTAAAGGAAAATGATAAAGAAAAAGAAGAAAAGAAAATAAAGAGAGAAGGCATTAGAAGAGAGCAAAGTAGGGAAAGCTGAGTATAGATCTTTAAAAATATATAATGAATTTGGTTAGCTTCGATTTTGTTTTGTTTTGCTTTTCCATATCAATCAATTTTTGTGAAAGTTTTTGTCTTTATTTGCTATCTGCGTTTGAAAGGACCCAATTCTTGTTCACCTTTTTCTTCACGTTGCTTTCCCCATGACCCTTACGCTTTACTTTCTATAATGGCATATTTTTGGGAAATTAAATAAGTTTTTGTTACACTCTATATGTTTTAGTTTCTCTTGTGTGTTTGTCCCACTAGTGTCTTCTTGTGAAATTAGCTTTTCTCATATTTCACTACCAAATAGTAACAATTTGGGTTAGTTAATTAATGAATGAAGTTAATTTCTTAATTAATATTTCGAATGACCTCATAAGCAGGGGGAAATCAAATTCGTTGAAGGAGTACAACCAGCTTCTAGATGCTGCAAAGAGTGAGATGACCTCTCTGTTTTTCCAAACAGTGTGTATCAGTTTTTATTCGGTTTGGTTTATTTGATAAATAAAAATGTTTTTATTGTGGCAGGGTCTCTGATTTTGTAGTTGCAAATTCTGACCCAATGATCCCTGCGTAAGCGTGTTATATATCTAGTTCACTTAGTGACTTCACTTTTCTCTTTGCCTGCTCTTACAATTCCGTTGTGTTGTTTTTTTTCTCATACGGACAGACAACGAAAAAGTCGAAGATCGTGCCGGTTCTGGAAGTGGCTCTGGTAAGAATTTTACATGGCCTTTAATTTTAGAAATAATGTATTTTCAACATCTTATATAAAATCTGCATTAGGCCTCAAATAGTAAGAAATGTTTTTAAGGCAATGCTGGATCTTAGATGGCTAGAATGACAAATGTGTAAAGTTGTCTAAACAATGTGATCTAACTCGATGCAGTGGCCCGTGTTTGAGCCTGGTGAGTTTCTGTTGTTGCTGCCAATCCAAGTGTTCGTGCCATCTGAAGAAGCCCAAGTGCTGCAGCTGTACATCTTGCAGCTGCATTGGGTCCAAATGCTGCGACGGATCGTGCTGCTCAAGCATTTGTTGTTGCCCAAGACCGAGCTGTTCATGCTTCCGAGGTTGCTGTTGTTCTTGTCCGGACTTGTCGTGCTGCATTCCCAAATGTTTCCGCAGTTGCAGTTGCGCTCGACCGTCGTGTCTGAGTAAAAAGAAGAGTTCATGCTGCAGCTGCAACTGCAAGATCAGATGGTCATCTTGTTTTAGATGTCCCAAGGTACGACTTTGTTCTTGTTGTTTTTGCAATTGTAAAAATCTATGTTCTAATCCCTGTTGTTTAGCTTTCTAAACATTATTATTATTATTATTATAGCTATTTTCTCTTCTTCTTTTTTCTTTTCTTTTTGTTGGCATCATTATAGTTATTTTCTCTATAAGTCATATTTTTTGGTTCATTTCTTCTTTATCTCTTAAAGGAAGAAACTCTTTCTTGATTTTTGTAATAAACTTGTGAATAATTTTGTCTTTTTGTAAGTGATGATTACTAAGCGAGCCTCCCATGGGATATGTTTTTTTTGAGTTGGGGTTTATCCATGAGATTCTATATCACAAGTTATGTGAACGTATCAAACTATCAACAAAATCAATATCAAAAAGCAATGACATCGTGGGTTATGTTTATTAGATACGGATCATGTATAGCTACATGATAAAACAAATTAAAACACATCTTGTTTTGGGTGCACATACAACTTTTTTCCTAGCTAGTTTGAAGTTGAACAATAGCTACCCTGAGGAAGTAAAATTTTGCAGCTATGAAATGTACAATAATAATCGACTGTAAAATACATATACAACTCGTTATCCTGTCAAGTAATTATAAACCTTTTGCAGTGAAAAAAATAAAAATTTAAATACATAGAAATGATTGAAGAAACGACTAGTACCACTATACATTATTTTCTTAGACGTAACTCATTAAAGAGTTATATAACTTTATTCTTCTTGTTAGTATTATATAGAACAATATTAATTTTACATGTTTCATTGTTTCAACCTTTAACCTCGTACTAGGTTAGCAACCTGCACATAGTGCGGATAAATCGATTCAAATAAAATTATTATAAGTAAAATTATTATTTGAGATCTAAGATTTGTTTGTATAAAACAAAATATGTAACTAATTTATTATTATTATTCATTATTTTGTGTAAAAATACATTTCACCCATAAAATATTTGAATGTAGAAAAAAATTTTAACGTGGTGAAAAAAATTTGTATGGACTTTATTTTAATAAAATATGAATAATTATCAATTAAAAAAATAATTTGTTGTTTTTTAAAGAATAGTAATATACATTCAAATTAAATGGCTATAAATAGTTTTAATTTATGTAATGAATTTTGATTTAAATCTATAGTGGTGTAAATATTATTAGTATAATTAATGAGACTAATTTGTTAAAATGTGTTTCGAGTTCTCTGGCGACGATACATGAGTATTTTTTAAAAAAATGCTTCTTTATTAATAAAATAATTACTAAAAGAAAAGTTAAATATAAAATTGGTAGGAGTATTTTAACATGTTCCTCACTTCCTATTGTTGTCAGCGCGCCTACTGTTGAATTTAAATTTTTGTACTTTTTGTTTCCTACGAAACTAATGCATTTTTAACTAGTCTTTCTTGTTTTTTCAAGGCAAGAGCCAAGAGGGCAAAAGCCAAAGAGTGAATTGAAAATATGATACTTGCCTTAGTTAATCCTGGATACGTACGTACACTGATGGCTGGTTCAAAAACTATAGAATCCGTTAATTACAGAATTCGATTTCGTCACGGTTAGAGCTTTATACCAGTCTGAAATAAATCATAACTGAATGATAACCAGATTATATAGCCAAATTTTTTCACGAGATACGTAGGACACAACTAGATACAAAATTGACTAAACATCTATAACAGAGATCCGACATAACATTCACTGCTTATGTCCGATGGGTTCTTATTTTTTCTTTTTCTTTTTAACAAAAGATCTCAGAGATATTCGTATTAATTGCTAAACTATATTCTTTTTTTGATAAAAGAAGTCAGAGAGAATAATTCAGCAGAGAGGAGGAGAGTAAAAAAAATAAAATAAAAATAGATTTTCATGGTGAAAAAAGGAAGAAGATAAATTCGGAATAGGGTTCGTGTAATAATTGATCAAGGGTTTCTGGGTTCTTGTACGGTACGGATCCAACTGAGGGATCAGATAGAGTCAGAATGTGAAGGTCTTTTCTCTCATCTCATCTTTCCTGAGAGAGTTTTTATTGTATTTGCTAGAGGTCCCATTAAAGAGAGGCTGAGGTGTTGTCTGTGTCAAGAGACTATAAATAAAATAAAAAAGAGGGATCGAAAACGAAATTAGATGAAGTTTTGGGTACAAAATAAATGTCAGAGAAGGATTGGTGTGGACCTTGTCTGCAAAAAAAAAGTGATGGAAATCCAAATTATTAAATGCAACTTGTCAATCTAGCATATGGCTCGATGCATTATGTAAAATTGTATATAGTATATACTCATCTCTCTTCTGACACTCTTCGCTTGTTGTCTTCACTATTTATATACCTTTCATGCTATTCCAAATAACTAGTTAAAAATTAAAAAAAGAACTGTCTAGAACGATATATCTTTATAGATAAAATTAATCTTATATTTTCATTAATTATAAATCTACATTATAATGATGTGCTAATTGAAACTCTAATAGATCTTGAAACATTTTTCTTATGCAATTTTTCTTTGGGATAGTATTTGTAAACCTTACCTTTCACTCCACTTGTAGGTTAGTGTTGTTTTACGTATGCATGTTTTTTCTTTATGGGCTTCTTAGTTTAGGGAAGGTTTATTTATGTCTACATTTATAAAGGTCCAGTTTTTGTATTACCAAATTCACGGAGCCCATATGCATGAACCAAGTCTTCGGCTTCACTTAACTAACACACAGACATGCAACGATAATATTAGACCACTATAAATTTCAAGAACAAGAAGCCCATGCATCAAACGAAGTTTTGGCCATATTCATTAGACTATTCGTTAATATTCGATTGAGCTTAACTAATCACTTTTACGTTAACTTCTTTTATCCTCTTATTGTTGCTTTCGTGTTCCTGGAAAAGCTACGATGTCAAGCGCAGGATTAAAAGATAGTTCCTCTTTCGCATGCGTTTTACGGACGTAAAATGTAAAAAAGATATGAAACTAAATATTTATCCTCCAAAAATTGGACTTTTGAATCCAAGACCCGATCGAAGACATAACTTATATGTAGTTATACTGCCTATACTTTATATGGTTTATCTTTGGGAGATAGCAAATGCCCTAAGCTATAGGGAACGATGACGAGCCACACGAATTTGTTAGTTGCTGTGATGATAAGATAAGTAACTGTGCAGAGGATTCCAAATTAGAGAAGGAAGAGACATGTTTGCTCTTCAGTGCCGGTCCGGTGAAATCCGGTAAAAAAATTAAGGTTTTTTTTTAAAAAAAATAATAAAAGCTGAAATATGTTTTGCTAACTATATTGGGGCTTTCACAAATTTTTATTTATTAACTCATTTGATTTTGAGATTTTTTTTGCTAATTATGGACTTTTTTTTGCTAATTTTGAGGATTTTTTCTAATTTTAAAACCTACTGTATTTTATTAGTTATGGAATATTTTCAAATTATATGGCTTTTTAACTAATTCTTGGACTTTTTTGGAGCCTATTATTGGACATTTTTAAAAATTATGAGACCTTTTTATTAGTTTTGGGAGGTTTGAAGCCTTATTAGTTTTTTTTTTTTATAAAAAATTCTTGCAAAATGGGCTTCGAAATTTTGAGGCCCAATACGAATGTTTCATTCGAATGGGTGAAGGGCCGGGCCTGTTGCTCTTTTACCCAAAAATGGACCACACCTATCTCTCTTCTTCTCCATTCCTTTCTTTACAAAATATCTCATCAATAAAGCGGCCCCATTTTAGATATTTGATTACCTTAAAAGACTTCTCTGAGAGCTTCTAAAACAGTTTATACCCTTCAACTTCGACTTTTTCACAACGTTGTATATTTAGTTGTCAGGAATGGATACCTCAAATTAATTTTTATTTTATTTTCTTAATGCTAATCTATTATACAATTTAGTTTTCTACTCCATTTTTATTGGATAATCTATTCAAAAACGAATAGAAGAGTAGCTAGGTTAAATATCTAATCAGTTCATACTAGGAAGTCTTAGTGGGACGAAGAGATTAATTTCGGTTCACACTTCCATATAGCTAGACGCTAGTGACAATTAATGAAATGAGAAACGTCTCTTTGTATTTGTATACTATATTATCATGTTTTTCTATAATACAGTATGAAATTATACAGTATGAAATTGTACGTAGGTCTAAGCCACATATTGTCATAGAAAATGTTTTGATATATATTTTCACGTGAGTACGTGCAAGGAAAACACAAGGACTTCAGGATTTTTAACCAAGAAAAAGTATATTATCAAGAGCAAATGGTAATTTCTTATGAAGGCTTAGTCTAATTATCTGGAGATCAATGCAAATTTTATATCAAACGTAAACTCTAATTTTTTTTTTAACGTCATCTTTATTGCTTTCATGATCAGCTAAGAGTTGACAAAGTCATTGTTGTACAACGACAAGAGAATTAGGACAATAAGAGGAAAAAAGTCCTTTGTAATGATGTTTGATATCCTTCCTTAAATTGCTAAACGATTGGCACATAAATTCCCTTCTCTCATGATAAACGTAAATTTGATATCTTGATAAAGTACTTACTCTGAAATTTCTTAGAACCCTAAATTATAGTATTAAATGTAACTATATATATATATATATATATACACACACACAATAAACTTCTTTGTAAGAAACAGTTTTGAAGTTAAAAAGTCCTGTACGAAATTACCATTTGCATACTTGGTATTTTACACTAGCTAGTGCTATAGTAGAATAACACTTTTAATATTTTTAAACAGTTTTATCTTACTGAAAACGAAACATTTATCGCTATCCCAGAGCTGACAAAAATCTCTGACATGGAACCCCATCATAGGCCATGTGGGGTTTTTCTCACGTACGTACACCCAAGGTTCACATGCATGCAATGCTAAGAAGAAAAAAAAGATCCCTCTTGCTTGCTTCAAGACCATCCTCTCGTTAACCATATCAATATCTTATAAAGTGTCTATATAAACCAGATGGCCTCTCTTTCTGCCTCATAACTTCAAGAAGAGCTCTCTTATCTAAAACATTTCAAGAAAAAATGAAGATGATAATCCATGTTTTCTTCATCATCTCCCTCTTTTCATCCATCGCTTTTGCCTCTGTTCAAGACTTTTGTGTAGCTGATCCAAAGGGTCCTCAAAGCCCATCAGGGTACTCTTGCAAGAACCCTGACCAGGTCAACGAAAATGACTTCGTATTTTCAGGCCTCGGCAAAGCTGGAAACACTTCGAACATCATTAAAGCCGCAGTTACTCCAGCTTTTGCGCCAGCTTTCGCAGGTATCAATGGTCTTGGTATCTCTATGGCTCGTCTTGACTTAGCCGGTGGTGGTGTCATCCCTCTTCACACTCATCCTGGTGCTTCTGAGGTCCTTGTGGTCATACAAGGCACTATTTGCGCTGGATTTATCTCCTCTGCTAACAAAGTTTACTTGAAGACACTAAACAGAGGCGATACAATGGTGTTTCCTCAAGGGCTTCTTCATTTTCAGCTTAACTCTGGTAAAGGCCCTGCCTTGGCCTTTGTCGCCTTCGGAAGCCCCTCCCCGGGGCTCCAGATTACATCGTTTGCTCTGTTTGCAAACGATTTGCCTTCGGAACTCGTTGAAGCCACAACGTTCCTCAGCGACGAAGAAGTCAAGAAGCTTAAGGGTGTTCTTGGAGGAACTAATTAAGCTTCACTTAGTTTTCATTTTTCTCTAATGTTCTTTCTAAATGTGTTTTATGCGTGTTTTGTTATTCGAGTTCCTCCTTAAGCATATTCAAATGGTTGTGTTTTCTTTATGTGGTTGTTATTGTTCCTCAATGTTTCATTTCTCATGTTTCTTCGGCTTGAATTGTAACAACTAATAAGCATATTACATATATTGCAAATGTCTACGAGGCTTCTCAACTATATATTGCGGTTTATTGAAATTTTATTATAATCTAAACAGTTTAATCGTACTATATACGGTGTTGCCATTTGGATTCAACAGGATTAAAATACATATATGCTCCGAGTTATGAAGGATGAACAAAGTCACTCGGGCAAATTAACGGAACCGGAAAGAACTAAAATATTCAAATAAATATAAATTTCAAAACTAGAATCAAATTGGAACCAAACCAAAATATTTTAGATATCCGAAAAATAAATGAAATATAGTATGGGGTGTATTGAAACCATGATTTTGGAAGATTGTATTAGATTTAGGAAATTTGGAATTTTAATAGATTTTAGGGAAGTTGATATGATTTATGGTAAAATTCTTTTCAATCCCATCTAAAACCATAAAACAGCTGTGCTTAAACTTTGATCATTGGGAGTGCCATCATGTTAATGGATCAGCGAATAAGGTTGCCGTGGCTATAGCAAAGAGTGTGATGCGCGAGGGTAGATTCCAATCCTATCTGTCGTTGGGTGGACCGGCCTGGTTGCACGATCAAGTAAGAAGAGACACTGAAGGGGGCAATTGATTGCTGTTGTCTTCGGTTTTGGTTCCGCTTGGAGGGTCAATTGACCTCATTATCAAGCGTTTTATATGTTTTTTTGGTTCTGTTCTTTGTACTTTGGTTCCAAACTTTCAAATTTATTCTATCAGACGACAAACAAAAAAAAAAAAAAAAAAAAAAAACCATAAGATTTGAATTTCTGTATTTTTAACTAAAAAAATTCTCTCCAATTTTACAGAATCCCTAAAACTTATTAAAATATAAATCCACAAACTGTTTTGAATAACAGTAAATTAAATTTTACACAAATCATTTAAAATGTCAAGTTGAATTCACCCTATATATTATGCATAGATATTAGCTATTTTAAAACCGAATATCCGAAGATACCAAAAAATACAAAAAAAAAATATTATCAAGAAAAAATCCCAAAAAGTCTTAAATATCCGAAGACATGCGAATGAATGAACTCCATAACTAAAAGAACAAAATCCAAACGATAAACAAACCGATTTTTTCCGGTTTAAATGTGAATCCTACAATAAAAAAGTTGAACCGAAACCGAACCAAATCTAATAGTAATATCTGTGAGTGATTAGGAGTTTAGGACTAGTCAAAGTTTTTTTTGGACAAAGTCAGAGTTATGAATTAATAATCACTCTCGAAGCTACGAGACAACTCCGGAGTAATAAACCAAACTCCCAACAATTAACAATTTTATTAATTAAAAAAAAATAAGAGTCGGTTTGGGCCCAATAATAAAAGTCGGTTTTGATTTTGGGCCTATAGGTCACCACACACACATATAAGAAAACGCGTTGTTCTTGCGATCCTCTGATTCTTCTTCATCTCTTCCAAACCAAACCAAACCTTTACCTAAAAGATCGCTCATCAAATCTCTTCCGAACGATTCTCTCTTTCAAGGTACATCGTCTTCTTCGACTGGTTCTTTAGTATTGGTTTTGAGTCTGATCTTTTCGATTAGATTTGCGTCTTGTAGAATTTTGTGATCTTTCTTTGCCTGGAGAATAGTAATATTGTTCGGATCTGTTCAGTTTCTTGCTTGATTGTGCAATTATCATAGGGAAATTAGGGTTTTCGACCACGATCTGTTCAATTTTAGGGTTTTTGTTTTTCTTTTTTGATCGATCCTCTCTTCTTTTGTTACGTTATCGATTTAAAGTTGTAGATCCGTTCTCTGGTTTTGTTTTGATTTATTCTAATTTTAGGTTTACGATTTGTTTATTGACTAACACTTGCTTGCTTCTCTTTCCTTGCCAGATGCAAATTTTCGTGAAAACACTCACTGGTAAGACCATCACTCTTGAGGTCGAGAGCTCTGACACCATCGACAATGTCAAGGCTAAGATCCAGGACAAGGAAGGTATTCCTCCGGATCAGCAAAGATTGATCTTTGCCGGTAAACAGCTTGAAGATGGCCGCACCTTGGCTGATTACAACATTCAGAAAGAATCAACACTCCACTTGGTTCTCCGTTTAAGAGGTGGTATGCAGATCTTTGTCAAGACGTTGACAGGCAAAACAATCACTCTAGAGGTTGAGAGCTCAGATACTATTGACAACGTCAAAGCCAAGATTCAAGACAAAGAGGGAATCCCACCGGACCAGCAGAGGCTTATATTCGCTGGTAAGCAGCTTGAGGACGGAAGGACTCTTGCTGACTACAATATCCAAAAAGAGTCGACCCTCCATTTGGTGCTTCGTCTGAGAGGTGGTATGCAAATCTTTGTTAAGACTCTCACCGGTAAAACCATCACTTTGGAGGTTGAGAGCTCAGATACTATTGACAATGTCAAAGCTAAGATCCAAGATAAAGAGGGAATCCCACCGGACCAACAGAGGCTTATCTTTGCCGGTAAGCAGCTAGAGGATGGTCGCACCTTGGCTGATTACAATATCCAGAAAGAGTCGACTCTCCATTTGGTGCTTCGTCTGAGAGGTGGTATGCAGATTTTTGTGAAGACCCTAACTGGCAAGACTATCACTTTGGAGGTTGAGAGCTCAGACACTATTGATAACGTCAAGGCAAAGATTCAAGACAAGGAAGGGATCCCACCAGATCAGCAGAGACTCATATTTGCTGGGAAACAGCTTGAAGACGGACGCACCCTTGCTGACTACAACATTCAAAAGGAGTCTACCCTCCATCTTGTGCTTCGTCTCCGTGGTGGTATGCAAATTTTTGTGAAGACCCTTACCGGCAAGACCATTACTTTGGAAGTGGAGAGCTCAGACACTATTGATAACGTTAAAGCTAAGATTCAGGACAAGGAAGGGATCCCACCAGACCAACAGAGACTCATCTTCGCTGGAAAACAGCTTGAGGATGGTCGGACTCTTGCAGATTACAACATCCAGAAGGAGTCAACTCTTCACTTGGTTCTTCGTCTTCGTGGCGGAAGCTTCTGAGCTTTTCTGATGTGATCAAAAGTGTGGTTGTTCGAGTCTTATGCACTTGGGAGGTGATCTTCTTCACCTGGTTTATGTTTCCGTATGCGGGGAAAACTCATATCCCTATAGATGTTGTCAAGTTTCATTTTCTGTTTTCTTATGAACCTTCGTTTGGTCACGTAACAGGGCCTTTGTATTTCAACTTTTATTAATAATACAAGTGCATGTTAAACATTCCACTTCCAAGAATTTATACTCTAGTGTCTAAATATGTTCGAAGCAGAGAATAGAGGGAGACTAGTCATATAGTTTCAATGGATCTTTTGTTTGTTCGTTGGTAATTTGTTCCATTGATCTATTAACTGTACCACAAAGAGGGATTAGTTTGATTCGCAAAACCTAAACTAGACACACGTAATATTAAAACAGATGCAACAACTGAAGTGAATCTACACCATCATCCACCACACCACATAACATTACCTTTGCTTAGCATCAATAACACACAAAGCAGACACATACTACTTGTACTTATAAAATGAAAAATGATACTTGCAAAAACAAATTATTATGGACCGACATGATAAGCCCAAATAATAAAGGCCCACTGGAAAACCGGAACACTAGCCTAGGGCTCGGTTTTATATTTCTTCTCTAATTGGATGGAATTTCTTCGAATCCAAGCTTTGGAATTTAGATATCGAAGTCGTCCGTTCTCCGCTCCTTTGCAACGTCACGGCGGTTCTTGCTGCGAGGTTTTTCCTTCTCGGCTGAGGTACGACGGGGTTTCTTATCTCTCTTCTAACTATATCTCGCCTTTTTCCTATCAATCTGTTTTCTCTCACAGTAGCCGCGTTAATCTAACCTATGTTTTTTTTAGAAAACAAAACAAAAAAGATGGATGTAGCAATCACTGAGCCACCTCCCCAAATCAAAATTCTTGTTGAGAATATTGCACAGATGGTTTCCAAACTGGGCGTGGAGGTGGAGAAGAAGGTCTTGCTCGCTGGGAAGGGGGATCCAAGATACGACTTCTTGAGAAGTCCAAACCACACTTTTCACGCATATTACCAGCTCAAGCTTACTGAATACCGTGCTCGTTTTCCGAATCAAGAAGATGGATCAGCTCAGAATGTCCAACCTGATCATGCTCCAGCTACTGATGAGTCTGTTCGTGTTGTTATCGTTCCTCCATTATCGGCCCTGCGTAACCCTCTAGCACCTCACAGATTTTCATTGAAACCCCCCGAAGGCATCACGCTCTTGGAACTTGCTACTATTAAGCTCACAGCTCAGTTTGTGGCTCGGTATGGCATGTTTTTTTTGGCAGAGTTGGTGAAGAGAGTGACTACGAACCCTCAGTTTGAGTTTATGAAGGAAACTGATGGCAGGCGTGATTATTTCACACACCTCGTTGTTGCGTATACTAGAGTATTAAATCGTTCCCAAATGCAGAGCGAGAGGGGTGCTGCTTATATGCAAACCCTTCTTGATGGTTTTTTCGATCGTCTAAAGTTCGAAACGGTGGCTGGGATTGTTCATGTGCCTGCTTTTGTGGGTTGTGTTGACTATTTTGCTTACATGGAGAATAGAGATTCTTCTTCTCACGTGCCACCACTTCAACACCTTTCAACGTTGTCGCTAATCCCACCGCCACAAACCCATCCTGATATGCCTCCACCGGGACCTAGTGGTCAGCTTCCACCCCCTTCTATGGACGAGTCGAATCATCCGGTAACGTTTTCCCCCCACTCTTATTTTAATGTTTCCTATGGTTTGTAATGTTTTCTTATATATATATACCCTTTTTCTCGTTGTAGAGAGAGTTGTCCACTTCAACACAGAGTCGTTTCCAGCCGGGGCAAAACATTTCAAACCAAGCTCCGGCGGTTGTAACAATCTACAAGCCACGTCCAGATGTCAAAATTCTCATTGAGAAAACGGCACTTTTAGTTTCCCAGGAGGGGTTGGAGTTTGAGAGGCTAGTCAGGGACTGTAATGTGGGTGATACGAGATTCGGCTTCTTGAGGAGCTCACACCCTTGTCACGCAATTTACCAGCAGAAGCTTACTGAATACCGTGAGTGTGTAGGAGGTCATCCACTACCCGATCATAGGCCTCCTCCATCCAAGGTTAGGATTAATCCTCCAGGACCTTGCTGTATTGAGAAGATTACACCTCCTGAAGGGACGACGCTCAAGGAACTTGGTGTCATGAAGCTCACAGCGCAGTTTGTGGCGCGGTATGGGTTGTATTTTTCGTCCAAATTGATGAAGGACCCTCGATTTGAGTTTATGTGGAAAAGTGATGATCCTAGGAGCTTTTGTTTAACTCAGCTTGTTTTTGTGTATGCCGGCCGAGTATTTATGCATTGCCAAGAGATGAGCAAGAAGGGTGCTTTAATGGAGACTGTCCTTGACGGTTTTCTCGAGCTTCTTCAATTGGAAAAGCGAGATCCATACTCTTGGAATGCTTTGGTGTTTGGTCTTGACTATTTCTCTCTCATGGAGTGTGATGATGAGTCTGATGAGGAACCTGATGAGGAACCAGAGCCAAGGAGACAAAAGTTTGACATGTCGGACCTGATTCTTGCCGCCGGTAAATTATTTTTGCTGTCTTTTTTTTTTTTCTTCTAATTTATTTCTGACTTGAGCTGTATCTAAATTATACATTTTTAGGTGAGGAGATCGATCCCTATTCGAGAAAATAAAGAGAAGTTATTAAGTGGAAAAGAACGCTTGGCACTTACAAGAAGAGCAGCTGGTGGTGACTTCACTTGCACAGAGCAGGAATTGCTTTTCAAACTGCCAAACCTTTTTTTTTTTTTTTAGTAATTAATCTTAACATATCTGTTGTTTTATGTGATTCTCATCTTGTTGTCGTAAAACTCTCTCTTGTATTGAATTTGACATAACTTAGCTACATTATTTTACTTGATTTTGTGGAACGTTCCCACCTAATCTAGTGGGAGACCGAGTGATTGTACCAGTTAGTACCAAGCTGGTGGAACTAACTTCCATCCATCACACCAATATTTTCATTATAATGTTAAGAATTATTCGTCATTCACAAATTATACATCCTATTCAATAAGAGACTCGATTGATTTGTTTTGAATGAAAGCTTATGTAATAACAACAACAACAAAGATTTCACTACTTTTAACACACAAATTGTCTTGAAAATCTTAACATATCTGACCACTCCAGACAAATTGTCTTGAAAATCTTAACATATCTGGCAGACATGCAAACAAATCTTCGGTTTGTCTAACAAACCTATACAGAGACGACTATCATACAGCAGCATACATGATAGATTGCCATTTCAACCATATTGACATAAAGGTTTACTTAAAAATCTTATTGTAACCTGAGGTTTGATCTTCTGCTAAGCAGTCGGAAACTCCTCCCTGTTTTGATGGAACACACAACTCTTGCCCTATATGTCGAGCATTATGGCAAGAACATACAGCTAAACTATTGGTAATTTCTTCGTTGATAATTTGTTCCATTGATCTCTTAACTGTACCACAAACAGGGATTAGTTTGATCCGCAAAACCTAAACTAGACACACATAATATTAAAACAGATGCGACAATTGAAGTGAATCTACAACATCCACCACACCAGATAACATTGCTTAGCATCAATAAACACAAAGCAGATACATGCTACTTCTTTAATTTCATTTTGGCATTATCACATTCGGATTTCGCACGTGTGTGTTCAACTTTCCCATTTTCCCAAGCTCTTTCCATTTAGACCCAGAACCAGAGACACTCCACAACTTGTCACCAGCCTTCGTGAAACCCGGTTTTGGTTTCATAAGAGGAAGCTTGCTGTTCCCTTTCCCCATTCCATTAGCCATCAACCACCTTGAACCAGACTGTACCTGCTGCTGCTGACTCGTGATTCCCCATGGCTTTTTATCGGTCTCGCTCTTCATACCAGTAAGGTGTACCTCTGAAATTTTGTACTGAGGGATCCCTTGTTCCTCCATCGTTTTCTCTTCTTTGATTGCACCACTTGCCTCCGCTTCCTCATCCTCTTCATCCGTTTTCCTCAGCTCTGAAACTGTGCTGTAGATTTTGGGCTTTGGAGGGACGAACAATCTCTCAACTTGGATAAGAGAAAGCATAGGAGCTCCTACTGGCTCATAGTTCCTTAGTGGATCGCGGAGCTGGACCATTAGTGCTACGGTGAAGGTATTCCCCAGTAAACCACATTTCCTTCCCTTTTTTCCCTTTCTTTTCTCCCCTTTTGATCCTTTACGGATAAAGTTTAGTGGGTTAGCATGATGGGCAGCCAAAATTTTGGAAGTTCGCTCATTTATTTCGTCTTCGTCGCCAATGTCCCCTGAATCTAACTTCATCCACTCGTCAAGAGTCAAAGAGAGTCCCATTAAACCATCATCATCGTCCCCATCATTTTTTACGTTCAGAAGCTGTAACCCGGCAGCACCTTCTAGACCAACGCACCCACTTTTCCCCTGGAAAGCTGAGATATCTCCAATAGATTGTGCAGTGATGTCTGAGGGTGCATCCTCATCTGACATTCCTGATTGTATTCTCAATCCTTCCAAAGAAAGTGCTTCAATCTGATCCATAGCCAAAGGAGCAAGATCTTCAAGTGACACATACTCCGAGTCAGAGTTATTGTGACCAGAGCTTGAACCAAATTTTTTTGGCTTAGCTGCAAATGACGTACGTTTTTCACCTCCCCTCACAAAACAAGCTGCATCATCAGATTCATGCTCTGATATATGATCCCTGCATTGAGAAGATAAACCAAATACATTCAACTTGTAAGAAAAGCTGTGTTAAGCACAATTTTCATGTAAACCTTTATAGAAATCAAAACGAGTGATGATAAGATTGATGCAAACCTGTCCCCACAGTCAATTGCAGGTGAAGTTTCCCACAACACCTCTTCCATGGTTGTCCCTGTTATATCGTCCAAAGGCATTACTTTATTTGCCTGCATCGAGAGCTTCTCAATTCCAGCAGTGGCTAGTTTCTGAAGTATCTCCATGATGCCAGAGCCCATCTCAGCAGGCACCACCACTGGAGTTGACACTTGCATGATCAAGCTGCCTCCAGCTTTGGAATTTCTGAACAGTAAGGGATTCATTGACCGCAAGAATCCTCCATTCTTTGTCTGTACAACTGGACCCAGGCCATCTCCAAGAGGAGGCAAATCAAATGGCTCTTTCACTGGAAAATCAGCTGGATGAAATGCATTATGACCATTGTGAGGCGGAGAGTTCTGAAATGTGTTTTCGTTCATACCCCACTCACGCATCAGCGATTCCGTTTCCAAGCCTTCCAACATTTTGGCCCTGGGTTCGCTAACTCTTGCTTGAGCTTCCAATTGGTACTCTTCTTCTATATCATGAACGAGGGATGCCAGATCGAAACCTTCTTCATAATCCGATTCATACTCTTTCGAAAAGTTTTCATCAAATTCCATTTGGGGATCATCAGCTTCGGTACTAAAATCAAACAGAGAACCGGCAGCTAGGGTTTCCATTTCAAACTCTCTTAACAGGCGCTCCCTTGGGGACTCAGGTTCACTCTCAGAACTTGGACCAAAAGGACTGTGTTCAATACCTAGCATGTCTAAGAACTCACTTGCCACAGATTCAGCCACATCTCTCGAACTTGATGGTGCTGGTTCCTTCATTGGTGTTATAAAACATGAATCTCCATCTCCATGATTTTTTTGATCTTCTTCGTCTTCTGACGCCGTTGCTTCCAACATTTCTACACTTTTCAAAGCTGATTCAAGATCTTTCATTATCATTTCTTTCAAGTCTCTCTCACCGTTTATTACCTCTTCAGCATCTTGAGTAACAACACTTTCTGCGTCCTTTTGAGAATCCTTGTTCCCCTCTTCTGGAAGAACATTTTCTGTACTAATCTCAACACTTTCTTCAGCTCTAGCAATAGTAGCTTCACCAGGTTTCATTAATTCCTCAAAAGGAACATCTGTTTCATTACCATTTACCAAGGGCTCTTCTGGAGACAAATTTTCTGTTTTAACTTCGTCACTTTCAGCAGTAGGAACTTCACCAGCTTTCTTTATTTCTTCAAAAGGAGTATCAGTTTTATCACCTTTTACCAAGGACTCTTCTGAAGGAAAATTTTCTGTACCAACTTCGTCACTTTGAGCAGTAGGAACTTCGCCAGCTTCCTTTATTTCCTCAAAAGGAACACCAGTTTCATTCCTGGCCACGAGAGGCTTGCTTTGAAGTGCAGTTGCATCTTCTTTTTCACGAGACACTGACTCAAAAGGTTCAATGTGTTTAGTGACAACATCAAATTCAAACTGAGACTCAGTTACTGGATCCATCTTCTTCTCATCCAATTTCTGATACAAAATGTTTACAGAATCGACCAGGTCAGATTTTGCAGCGGGCAAAACTTCATGAAGATCTTTAATTTCCTCCATATTCTGGGATGTAGAATGCGATTCTTTGTTAACAATACCATGATCATAACGCCGAGACGAGGACTTTCCATACCCTAGACTAGGCTTTGCAGTGATGGTTCTTGCCAACCCTGTGTTATTACTAGTTTGTTTTACATTTGAAGAACTGCGTAAATTTTGATTGCTACCTGATGAAGCAGGATTACGAGTATCCCCAACAACAGTGTACCCAAAACTCATGGTTAGAGTAGCACCACTAGCCTTTCCAGTCAACTGATATGTTGTTGACCAATTACCCGAGCTTTTATCATCCTGCAACTCCTCAAGTGTGAGAGGAAGCAACTTAGTGAGATCCATTCGATGTTTTCCAAAGTCAACCTCAGGAGATCCAACGAGAGAGACATACAACAAGAAATGCTTAGCTTCATACTTAGCAGAGTGATGTGGTCCGCTTCTGCTTCCGTAAACCGAGCATGTATGTGTCAGCTTGTCCTTGAAATCAGCTCTTCCGTTGGAAACTTTAGCAGGACGAGTGCTTAGAGACTCATCACGACGTTTCCAGTGCACAGTGAGAGAAAGATCCTGGAATATAGGGGGTAAACCTTCAATGGAAAGGACTTGGGCAGAGAAACAACAATTGAACCGGCGATTTCGGACATGAGAAAGTGCTCTGAGAGGCCAATTCCAAAACGATTTCTTCTCCTTCTGAGTGTCAGCCAAGTGGCTACGATTCAAAGGTTTTGTTGGGGTTTTATTAGGACCAGAAACTGAACCCCTGGGATTCTTATTCACATACAGAGCTTCGCTTATTGACTCAACCTCCTTCAACAATTTCTGGCCACTTGAAGATTCCTCACTGTTAACTTTACTCATCCTGTTCTTTGAAAACACTGAGACTCCAGAAAAAAAGAGAACCTGAAATTTGCAGAAATTTTTTTGTCAGGTCAGGATCAGAGAAGCAAAAAGGAGCAGTGTTAACTGTTTATAGACAGGGATAAAAGAACAGAAGAGAGTGCTAACGTGGCCAGCATATGAACATGTGGGATGGCCATACATACGGCCTAATATGAGCTCACAATCACATAGACATTGACAACTAAACCCAATTAAGTTATCTAAGTACACGATTATATTACTGAAACGCCTTAAAATGGAGAAGAAATGACACAAATTAGCTCCAAACAACAACAGTTTCCAAACAAAGAGAATAGGAGCCGTCCTCTCTCTCACATATATAATTCTACTGTAGCTTTTTGACTTCTACACAATCAATTTAAGAGAAGGAAGACACAGATGTGAGTTTTGCTACAAGCTATCGATGAGGTCTAATGACTTAAAAACTCTAGGCAAATACCACGCAATTCTCATGAATTTAACAAGCTAACTCAAAATTCTGATTACAATTCGAAACTTTCTCAGCGCTATGTGAAATAGATCCAATTCCAACGAACGATCGGAGCTAATTTGGCTAAACGAACCAAGCAACCCAACATCACTGAATTGACGCGACTAAAAAAAAACAACGAGAGAAGAGAATATGGAAGATTGAAGAAGTGGAGAACTCACCGGGCGTGAAAGAGAGAGTAGAGAAAAGTCGTCTCTGTCGAAGCTTGGAAGAAGAGAAAAATGGGATGAGGGAGGGGAGCGTCAGAGACGATGACGAAGAACACAAAGAAAGGAAAGACAACTTTGTTTTATTCCATTTTTCTCTTTTTTACATTTCTTCTTCCCTTTGTTTTTTAAAATCCATTGAACTTTTCAAATAATATTTTTTGAGTACCTTATTCTCTTTACTATTTCGTATAATTGGCCATCAAAGAGTATTTTAGTGCTATATAACCCTCGTGCTTATTACACCTTTGAATTTAATGTCGCAATCAATTATATCTCAGATCCAATCTAAACTAAACCATTTATAAAAACTGATTTAAGAAAAAGTTTTTTTTTTTTTCACATCAAAATTTGATATAGATTTTAACAAAAAAAAAAAAATGGATACATAGATATATTTTTTTTACTAAATAAGTTATTGAAGAATAGTAAAATATCTTGAGGAAAAAAAAAATATCTATCGAATATTTAATTACCAATTCTATGCAATGTTATTCTCTTTTTATGTTATGAGAATTTTTAAAATTTTTTTTTTTTTGCTTTTCATAAGGATAAATTTGCATTTAAAATAATTTATTTTTTTCAAAAATTTGAAAACAAGATCTACGAAACAATAGCTACTTTCCAAAGAATATTAATTATTTTATTTTTCTAAAAAAAAATAACCCACGAAATGATTTTGGAGACAAAGAAAAAACAATTCTAAAGATGAGGGGTTAAAATGTAAAAAAACAAACAAAATGAAAGAAACATCCCAAAAAGCTAAACCCTAACCCTTATTTCTTCTTCTTCAACCTCCCCCACCCAGAATCTGCCGTCACCTCCCCAGAGTTCGATAGCAATGGTGAAACGCAACCGAGTTGTGCAGGCAGAGCAATCATTACCCATTGAAGAAGACTGTAAATCGCTGATAAAAAAGCTTGCTTCTTGTAAACAAACCATCCGCGACAGATCCTTACGAACCGTTCTTGGTACTTGGCTCCCTGAACAAACTGAAATCTCCGATGAAGACATGAAGAAGCTATGGCAAGGAATCTTCTACTGCATCTGGCATGCCGATAAGTCTCTTTATCAATCACAACTCATCGATCGTCTCTCCTCTGCTCTTCATTCCCTTCCTCTGCCTTTGTCTCTTCATTACTTCACCGTCTTCTTGTTCACCATGCGTCGTGAGTGGTCACGCATTGATCGCCTCAGGTTAGATAAGTTCTACCTCTTGATTCGAAGGTTTTTGAATGGGTTCTTCTCTTTGCTTGATAGCAATTCGTGGGATTTGGAATTAACTCGTCGTTTGATGAGTGTTTTGTTCGATGGTACGTTTCTTGCTGGTGATAAGTTTCAAGGGAATGGTGTGAACTATCATATAGCTTCTGCTTTTGTTGAGGAGCTTAGACCGTTTCTTCCACTTAAGAACGAGGTTTTAGAACTTCTTATTACTCCTTTTGTGACGATTTTGGGTGTTGTTAATGATAAGATCTTGGTTGGGAAGATTAAGAGTAATTTGTTTGATGAGTTACTTAAGATGGGGAAGAAGCTGTTGTTAATTAAGAAATCTGGGAGTGATGAAGTGCCTGAGGATGATGATGTAGTGGTTTTAGGATCTATTGCTTTGTCTATGGAGTTTGCAAAGAGGTTTTATGAGATGGGTTCTTCTCCGGAGTGCCATCAGGGTAGTAGGAAAGCTATATTTGCTATTCACAAGGAGTTCTTGCAGTTGGAGAAGGATATGTCGTGTTCCGGTATCGAAGTTTCTATCGCAGAAGTTTCTCGTCTTGGCAACGATGAAGTGCCTGAATTGGTTCCCGTGTCTGAGTCTGAAACAAATGCTGTTTCTAAGTCTAAGAAGATTTTTGCAAATGGGTCTTCTTCTAAGAAAAAGGGTTTGAAGAAATGTTCTTCAAAGACTAAAAAAGGCAGTGCCAAGGAGGATGCTGTTATGGATGATGTTATCGATCTTGGTAAGAAAGATGAAGCTTTTGATGAAACTATGATATCGGATCTTCGACAGGAGTTTGAGAAGATTGCATCTGAAATGAGTCCGTCAAAATGTGAGGTTGCAAGTGTCTGTGAAGTAGCAGAACCTGTGTCAATAGCCAAAAAGTCCAAGAAGAGGAAAAGAGAGAACAAAGGGGAAGTGCAAGAAGATACTACGGTTAACAGAGATGCGGCAGCAGAGACAAGCTTAGCCGGCCCGAGCAGTGAGAAGAGCTCAAAGAGAGTAAGATTCGCAATGAAGAACAATTTGGTGTGGAAACCTCATTGCCCTCTACCTCCACAAGATTTGAGGTTGCCTCCGTCTGCTACGCCAAGAGGAAGTGCTCTGAAGCAAGGAATCCCGGCCGGCCCAGTGAGGGAGTTGGCGAGTAGGAGGACGAAGAAGAAAGCGAAACCCGCTGCACGTAGAGGAGTGAAGACGATCAAGAACTTGAAGAAGAAAATGTCACCATGAAAATGGAGTGTCGAATCATCATTATTGGTTGCTTTGCTGCTAGTTTTTCTTTAAATTTTTGTTATAGTTTCAACTTTCAATACGTCTTTGAGATTTTGTTTGCTGATTTGAGAATTATGAGTAAAATCTTTGCCATTAAAAACTGAAAAACTCGTCCCATGTCCGTTTGTTCACATCTCTACATAAAGAAAAAAAAAACTACTCCCTCCAAGAGTGATAAAATACACAAAATTTTGATGTCACCGCTAACAACAATGACAACTGAATTGGTCATTTGTTTCTCTCCTCATCTTTTCCTATCTAATTTTTTTGATGTATGAACTATTAGGAATGTGGTTGAAGGAGCAAAGACGCGTATATAAGATGGTTCCAAACATCAGGAACTCCTGGCAGACACCAGTGGCTGCAATCCTGTCGCTTTGTTGACACTTTTTTACCTTCTGTGTTGGTCTTACCATAGATTGATGGATGTCCGTCTTTGCGGAAATTAGTCAGCTTTGTCACGTTTAGGAGAATCACAGGAATCTGCATCTCCTTTATGGCTTCCTCGACTATTTTCATTTTCAAAGGATAGGAATCCAGGATTGAACCTTTCTTAACCGGTTCCACCTCCCCATTGCACGACCCTCCCGAGTCCCACTCACCTCCCCTGTTCAAGTCAAGACACATAATAAGCTGAAGAACTTATCTCTTCTGTAAGAAAACCGCAACAAGAGTACATACAGGTGGCCAAACCAATTTGAACCTAAGAGCTGAAACCGAAATGAACTGGTTTGTAACTAATAAAAGATCAGGGATTACCTAAAATGGGCAGAGGAGTATCCGCGGTAAAATACAAGCTGCTTTTTGGGATTCACATTCTGGTCAATCCATTTTGCCCAAGTCTTCAACGATCTTCTGTATGCTTCAGTCGCATCAAATTTCGGGTAGATGTAATCACCTTCTTTGTAGTAGTTTTTCCTGCACTAGTTATTATTCACCATGTCATATACCATTAATGGCTCGTCCTTCTCTAGAGACTGGTGTCATGAAACAAAAGTACACAAGTACAATGGGATGCACCAGTAATATCAAGCTTTAAGGTGAGAAATTCAGAATATTTTGTAACTTTAATGAATCCTACAGCTGACAATAAATTTACCCTACATCTCGTACATTTGTGAAGAATTGTGATAAAGCAAGCAGGAACGGAAAGAACATACCCTCTGGCGGTCTTTCCATGAACCCACCAATGTCCAGTGTTAAAGACAAGAATGTCAGCTCGCTTCCATTTAGCATGTGACTTGTCAATGCGATCAATCGAAAGGGTCGGATTAGTGTTTCCTTGAGCATTTGCTCTAACTCCTTCCCTTACAAGAAAATGTGACCTCACAAACGCTACTGTGCAGTTGAAATCCTGTCAGACATTATTACACATTTTAACCCCAATTTAATCAATCGAAAAAGATGCACATAAATGGATACTGTCTCAAACAAAAATATGTCAATTAGTGGTTACTTCAAACATAAACTCTGTTGCCTATTCCAGCACCAAATTACAAGCAGTGTAGATCACCAGAATACCAGTGAAAATTCAATCGAAAACACAAGCAATAATGAGCAGAAGAGTGAACTTACTTCAAACTTGAATACAAAGTAGCCTCTCCCCTTTGTTATATTATGGCCATAAACCTCGTACATTCTACTCTTATCGGATAAACCTTCTCGAAGAACGCAAATCATTGATTCAAACTGGTTACGGTTCATAGAATCTCCAACCAACAACAGACTTTTACCTCGTAGCTTCACCAAGAAGTCTGTAGCATTAAACCTATGATTGGAAAGTCAATAAAATAAGGGGATAAACACATTCTATGCACAAACAGAAATTGCACATGAGGTGTTTCCGCTATAGTATGTATGATCAAGGACTAAGCATTCATTATTGCTCTTTTGAGAAAGCAGAACACACAGAATCCGCCATTAAAGTTGTATGTACAGTTACAATATTTGCACATTTAAGAGAGTTTCTACTATCTCATTCAGTTATCTATACATCCACGCTAACACATATGTTCAAATAACCTTAGCTTCACAATCAGCTAATATGACAATTCAACTCATGAACACAGCCAACACAAAGCTATATTGTAGTCCCTAACTTCATTTCAAACGTAAGATTGGACGAACAATGTAATGTGAAAAATTAGAAATTTTAATGCTGGTCAATTCGAAAAGCTATTATACCGTGGGAGATCACAACCGTCCGGCTTCCATTTCCAATTGAGATAGTCAGAATCACGCCTCCCATTCTTCTGACAATCAAAAGCTTCGTCAACATAAGGACACGATCCAGGCTGATACAATGGATACTCATCATCGTCCTTAACCCATGATCCCCTGTACAAATCACAGCCTTTCATCTTCTCAACCACCGCCTGGTCCACAGATTCTCCTCCTCCTACTTCTTCTTCCGGCTCAGTTTTCGCCGTGTGCGAATCGTCCACATCTTTAAGTTTCAGCTCAGTCTCTACCGCGACGTCATCGCCGCGGCGTGAATCGTCTTCCTCCTTTGGATTTGTTTCCACGGTGACGTCAACATCGGTAGCATCGTGTTCGTGAGGCTCGATTTGAGGGAGTATGGGCGTAGGAGGAGGTGGATCGGCGGCGGAGAGAGAGATGTCGGCGGCTTGGTAAGGTTGGAGAGAAGGTTCGAGAGTGCGTCGAGTGAAGAGGAAGACGCTGCATAGGAAGATAACGATGAAGAGTGAAGTTGTGACAGTGTAGGAGACGATGGTGCGAGGGAAGCTAGGGAAAGAAGAAGAAGTCGACATTGTCAAATGAAGCCACCACCACCATCGGAGTGGAAGCTAGAGCTACGCACTACTCATCTCACCCGTCAGATGCGACTTCATTCAATGTTTTCCATTTTCTTAATTATTAACTTAATAATAATAATTAAAAATTACTCCAAATTAAGGTCAATATTCCAAAATTATATCTCGTAAATGCACATATATTTCTGCCAAAATGAGGTAATTTTTAATAATTTTCGAGTATGCTCATATATTCATACTAAATTGGTCAATAAGTGAATGAATGTATCAAAAAGCAATCACTAAACTTTTTTTGTTTTCTTGTTTTTTTTTGGACAAAGCAATCACTAAACTAAACAGTAAAATCACAATCATGAGGAATATGCTACTTACACACATGACACATCTATGTTAATGTTATCTAAAATCTTATCCTTTATGATTTTTTTTTTTTTGGAGGCAAAAATTGATTAGACAAAATGCGTAAGCAACTTTTGCTTAGAACCTTCTTCTTCCTATAGAGTATTTCAATTTATAGGAGAGAGAACTTTGTGAGAGAACTTTGTTAGGAAAAAACACTTTCCCTTCGGTTTAATTCTGCTGTATTCTACCTTTAAGCTATCCTTTTGGTGAGATATTTGCTAGGTTGCACTGAAACGGGTACGGGAACAGGAATTGGGTACGGAAACGGGGACGGAAAATGGCAAAGTAAAAATTAGTAGATACGGGTACGGCTTGGGTACTTCAATAAACATATAAGAAAATATACCCATACCTTGAATAAGAGGAGATTAGTAAAGCTAATGGGAAAAGGAGAGAGGGAAAAAGAGTCTAAAAAGTAGAAAAACATAAAAAAATGAAAATATGCTTATGATAAGAGTGCTTTGAATGAAATGAAATGGATGCAAATATCAAAAAATTCGATGTTATCTTCCCTTAAAGCATCTAGGGCGTCCCCATAGAGTCCCGTAGAGTTTCCGTCCCCAACATGTTCCCGGTACGGGGACGGCTACCAAATAGACGTACCCGTGCATCATAGGATATTTGTGGATTCTAGGGTTTTTCTTTCGGTGTTCTTATTTTCACTATTCCGCTTTCCGTGGTTCTTGAGTTTGGTTCATCTTTGGGTCTCTATTCCCTTCCTATTCTCCTCTCGGGTCGTTGGAAGTTAGTAGGCTCTTCTTTTTTTTCCACGTTTCGGCTTCCGGTTACAGTCATGTCAGCGGCGATGGACAAAGCTCTTATGGCGATGTCTTTAGAGGAAGAAGATCTTCCCTTTGGTATGCTGAATCTTCCAGAGCTGAGCTCCTGTGAGCAAAACTATCTAAGTTTGGTCGGTCGGCTTCTCAACCCGGAACTGCAATCGATGTCTAATCTGATCCTCAATATGCCTAGGAAATGGGAGAAAGGAGATAAGGTTCGGGGAGTGGCGATATCTAAAGAAAGGTTTCAGTTTTTCTTCAAATCGGAGCAAGACCTAAATGAGATTCTGAATAAAGGTGCCCAATTCTTCGATGAGTGGGCTATAGTGATGGAAAGGTGGACAGAGAGACCCCTTCCAGATTCGTTACAATTCATCCCTCTTTGGGTCCAAATCCGAAACATCCCCATCAACTACTACACGAAAAAGGTGATTATATTGCTTGGAGAGCTAGTTGGTCAGGTGTTAGAAGTGGTCTTCGACCCAGAACAACCTATAAGTCGAGGTTTTGTTAGAGTGAAGATCAAGTTCGATGTTTCTAAACCCCTGAGAAAGTTAAAGGTAATCAACCTTCCTCATGGGCAAACTACCACAGTTTGGTACCATTATGAAAAAGTTCAAAGGAGATGCTTTCACTGCCAAAGGCTCACTCATGCTAAGGAGGTTTGTCCCTTCCTCCTAAAGCAGTCTCAAGACTTTGCGGCTGAACAGGATTTGAACAAGAAAAGGGGTTCGCAGCTTTTGCCTCTTATGTTAAAAGAAGATGACCCTCTCTTCGGGGTTCTGAGCGAGGAGCAAGTGGGCATACACCCAGTTTTGGGTAGACCAAGAATTGACCCGATTGTCCTGGAAGGTATGCGGGAATACATTCGGGTAGCTAAAGAGGGTGAAGATCGAAGGCTCCGTATAGAAAAAATAAAGAAGTCCGTAGCTGAGGTCGAAAAGGATCCTTTTGCTGAAAAAAATGGTCTTCAGACTAGAACCTGATCCCTTAGTCTCCAAGGATTTGAATAAAGAAAAGGGCCTAGTTTTTGGATACGAAACTGAGAGAGACTCGATATTGCCACCCTCAAGCTCTCATCCAGGGGAAATAGTCTCGGATAATCAGCTCAGTTGCAATGAAGGCAAGGATCATTCCTTGTATTCTGAAGGAGGGGGGTTTCACCATAAGCTAGGGGATTACTCGACATACTTCTTTTCCTCTCTGCCTCGTTCAACGGAATATGTGCCTAGCTTTTTTGAAGCAGGGACATCCGGAACGAAGCAGAGAAAGCCAGGGATCCGACGAAGACCCCATTTCAGTAAAAGAAGAAGATCAAGTTTGGGATCAAAAGAAGAAAAGGCAGACAAGAATATTAGTCTGAAGAAAGGATGGGTGGAGAAAAGAAAAGGAGTAGACATAGCAGATGAGAGCCAAAAAGTCGCAAAGCGCAAAAAACCAGAGGTGGTCCCAATTGAGGGACCGTCCACCATCTGATGAGCATAGTCAGTTGGAACTGTCAGGGATTGGGGCGGCCTCAAGATTTGACAGTTCAACATCTCATGGAGATGCGTAAAAAGCATTTTCCTGAGATTCTGTTCCTGATGGAGACCATGAACATAAGGAATGTGCTTGTAGATATTCAAGTCTGGCTAGGGTATGATAAGGTATATACGGTTGATCCAGTGAACATAAGTTTGCCTTGTTTTGGAAGAAAAACGTTTCTGTAGATTTCTTGTTTATGGATAAAAATGTGTTGGATGTAAAGGTAGGAGTTGGAGATCATTCTTTTTTCCTGTCCTGTATATATGGAAATCCAAGATATGATCTCAGGCACGTGGTATAGGAAAAACTCACAAGAATCGGGTTGCAAAGGAAAGAGAGCTGGTGTATGCTAGGAGATTTGAACGAAATCCTACACAATGGGGAAAAACTTGGAGGTCCAGCCAGAAATGAAAAAACCTTTGAGGACTTTGCAAACATGTTAAAGGCTTGCAATATGGAGGAGCAGTCGGGATCAGGAAATAGCTTCTCTTGGGGAGGAAGAAGAGGGGATTTGTGGATTCAATGTAAGCTGGATAGATGTTTCGGGAATAAGGAGTGGTTCAAGGAGTTCCCAGCATCCAATCAGTTATTCTTAGACAAGAAAGGATCCGACCACAGACCTGTAGTTTTGCATCTCCTTTCTTCACAAGAGACTTACAGAGGATCCTTCAGGTTTGATAAGAGAATGTTGCATAAGCCTTTGGTCCTGGAATCTATTAAAGCAGCTTGGCAAGCCTCCTCTTCGTCTCTTGGTTCGTCAGTTTCAGAAAGTTTGAGAAGATGTAGGAAAGCCCTCAGTAAATGGAAAAGGACAAGCGATTTGAATGCCAAGGAAAAGATCAACCAAATCCAGAGAGATACTGAACTGGAACATGCGGCATTAGTCCCTTCCTTTGCGCGTATGGCTTGGCTGAAAAAAGAAATGGTAAAAGCTCATAGAAAGGAAGAGTCCTTTTGGAAACAGAAATGCAGAAAGGACTGGATGAAATCAGGAGATAAAAACACTAAGTATTTCCATGCCTCGGTCAAGACTGCAAGAACCAAAAATGGCTTAGATCAACTTCTGGACCCTCAAGGGATCATGCATCGATCAGAAGCGTCCAAAGGAGAGGTTGTAACCAATTACTTCCAAGACCTTTTCACTTCGTCCTATCCTCCGGATCCCCATGAGCTCTTCCAAGATTTTGAACCAAGGGTTACAGCTGCAATGAATGACAGGCTCATTCTTAAAGTCACCAAAGAAGAGGTAAAAGATGCAGTTTTCTCTATAAAAGGCTCGAAATCTCCTGGAGCAGATGGTATGATAAGCTTATTCTTTCAACAATACTGGGAGATAGTCGGGAATCAGCTGACATTGGAAGTCTTAAAGTTCTTTGAAGAAGGCATCTTGGAAAAGGAATGGAATTTCACTCAACTTTGCCTTATTCCAAAAAAGGTCAACTCCTCCTTGATGTCAGACCTGCGGCCTATTAGTCTGTGCTCAGTCATGTATAAGGTTATCTCCAAGATTTTAGTTTCAAGACTTCAACCTTTGTTGTCAGAGTTAGTCTCCCCTAACCAATCAGCCTTTGTAGCTGATAGACTAATCTCTGATAATATCATTATTGCACATGAAGTAGTCCATGATTTGAGAACCCACGACATGCTAGCAAAGGAGTTCATGGCCGTGAAAACGGATATGTCTAAGGCTTTTGATCGTGTGGAATGGAGCTACTTGAGGTGCCTTCTATTAGTGATGGGTGGGTGGTCCTAGTCATGAAGTGTGTCACTACGGTTTCCTACACGGTTTTAATTAATGGTCAGGCTCATGGATTGGTGACTCCGCAGAGAGGGCTCAGACAAGGGGATCCTCTTTCACCGTTTCTCTTCATTTTATGCACTGAAGGACTCACTCATCTGTTGAATAGAGCGGAGCATAATAGGTTATTAAATGGAATGCAATTTTCTCCTGAAGGTCCTTCCATCCATCATCTCCTTTTTGCAGATGATAGTTTATTTATGTGTAAAGCGGCTGAAGATCAAAGTGGGGAACTCCAAAACATTTTGAACATCTATGGGAAAGCGACAGGACAGACTATAAACCTGCTCAAGTCTTCTATTCCTTTGGTGCGAAGGTTTCAGATCAGACAAAGCAAGTAATCAAGATTAAGTTGGGTATCACTGAAGAGGGAGGAGCTGGTACCTACCTTGGACTGTCGGAATGCTTCAGTGGTTCAAAATCAGATATGCTCGCATATATACACGAGAAGATGAAGAACTGGTTATCGGGTTGGTACGCTAAAACTCTTTCCCAAGGAGGTAAGGAGATACTTTTAAAGACAGTAACAATGGCGATGCCGGTGTATGCCATGTCATGCTTTAGACTACCCAAAGGTACCTGTGAATCATTATCGGGAGCTATGTCAGCATTCTGGTGGAGCTCAATGGAAAATCATAGAAAGATCAGTTGGATTGCGTGGGAAAAACTATGTCTGCCAAAAAATCAGGGTGGACTTGGTTTTAAAGATATTGAACTGTTCAACCAAGCGCTATTGGCTAAACAAGCATGGAGGCTACTTCAGAAACCCGATTGTCTCTTCTCCAGGTTCCTCAAAAGTAGATACTACAGTGAGTCTTCATTCCTGGAAGCAGATCTTGGTTCTGGACCATCCTTTGCTTGGAGAAGCATATTGCACGGCAGATCTTTGCTAGAAAAAGGGTTAAAGCAAAAGGTAGGAGACGGAAGGTCCTTAAAAGTTTGGACTTCTCCTTGGCTTTCTGATGAAGGCATGAGAGCTCCCCTGATGAAAAATATTATAGTAGACATTGATCTAACAGTTGCAGACCTCATTGACTTTGAAGCCAAGGATTGGGACTTGGAGACTTTGGAGGATCTCTTCTTCCCAAGAGAAGTCAAGCTAATCCTAAATTCAAAACCTGTCATGGATTCTCTAGATTATAAATGTTGGATGCACAACAAAAGTGGAGAGTACAGTGTAAAATCAGGGTACTGGCTTGCTACTCATGGAGTTAAAGAAGAAGCAATCCGGTTAGCAACATCGCTTCCCTCTCTAAACGGAATTAAAGATCAAATCTGGAAAGTCATAGCGCCTTCAAAGATAAAGATTTTTTTGTGGAAAGCGGTAAGTGGGGCTATTCCAGTGACATGTCAACCCGGGGCACTAAAATGGACAGGCGTTGTCAGGTGTGTGGATTACAAGGTGAGTCAATCAATCACGTCCTCTTCACCTGTACTATTGCTTGACAAATATGGGCTCTCTCTGGGTTCCCTAACCCGGTAGGTGGCTTTGATCAGAACTCGGTTTACCAGAACATGTATGATACATTGCTCATGGGGAAGAACCTAAGCCTGGACATAGGTACCCGAAGATCCTTCCCGTGGATTCTGTGGTTTCTCTGGAAAAACAGGAATAACCTTATCTTTGAAGGTCTGCTTTTTATGCAAAGAGATCTGTTGTTAAAGATCAGAGAAAGTTCGGATGAATGGTTCCAAGCACAAGAAATGGAACATGCAGAAGAAGAGAGCATTATACAGACTCCGCAAAAAGTCTTGAAAACCTGGAGACCTCCGGCGAAACCTTGGCTAAAATGCAATGTTGGTACTTCTGGGAACAAGGTGAACAGAGTAGGTGGAGCGTCTTGGGTTCTTAGAAACGGAGAAGGTACTGTCCTTATTCACGAAAGAACTGCTTTGCCTCTATAGACTCTAAAGACTCTGCTCAGCTCGAAGGATGTCTGTGGGCAGTGGAGAGTATGCGAAGCTTGAAAATTCCTCGTGTGATGTTTGCTCTGGAAGCAAAGGAACTAGTAGGTGCGGTAAATCGCTCTGAGGCGTGGCCAAACTTTAAGTGCCACTCGGAACGCATCCTTTTGGCCTTGGCTCCCCATAGTGGAGACTGGTCTTAGAAGAAAGAAAATCTAATCTGGGAGCTTTTTTGATCGCTAGAAGCGTCACAAGGGAGGACCGACTGCAATCATATATAGCTCTAGGCTATCCTTTTTGGTTACAGAACTTGTTCGAAAATGAGAAATGCATTATGCCTGTGTAATGGTTTTTTCTGTTGATGATTGCTTTCGCTCCTTCTCTTTTGTTTTGTGACTTTCGGCCTTAAGTTGCTAATATATCGAATCATTCAGTTGAAAAAAAAAATTAGACGATTAGGTTAAAAACACAAGTTTTTTTTTTTTAAGACAACAACCAGATAACAAATATTTTCATGTAAATTTTAAATTTGTTAAAATGTTTTATAATTATATTATTTTAAATATTTTAAATTTTAAATTTGTTAAAATGTTTTATAATTTGTCCAAATATCATATTTCAATTTAGTTTTAGTTCGGATTATTATGCTTATATAACCTAGACGTATCTACTTTTGAACGGAAAATATGTCTCTTTCCGTCTCATCCTGTTCTTTCTTGTCCTGTATCCATCAGAATTTTTCTGTCCTATGATCATTTTCTTTTAAATAATTACTCCTTAGGGCAATATTCGTAATAGAGATTGGGTAGCAAATTTAGACGAGATATGCAAATTCTTTTTGAATATTTATTTTTATTTAAATAGTTAAAATTATCCAAAAATAATTATAATTTTTAAAAACTATCTAATTGTTTTCAAAAATACCAAAAATCTCAAAATACCGTTCTAATATGGCTCAGTACTTCGCGAAATATATAAGACTCCATTTGAATATTAAGGTAGTATCTCCTGTTACAACACATGGCCGAATATTTTTTCATCAGCTAGAAAATATACAGTAAAACCTCTATAAATTAATAAAGTCGGAACCATGAAATTTTATTAATTTATAGAAGTTTTAATTTATCGATAAATTAATAATTATTAATTTATAGAGAGATTTTACTAATTTGGTAAAAAAATATTAAAAATAAGATTTAATTTTTATAACTAATATTTTTATAAAATCAATTACAATGAAAATAACATTATCATGTTTTGAAGATAGCACTCAAAGATTTTTATACAGTAAAAATATTAAAAATGAACTCTAATAAAAATTAATGTGTAGATATATACATATATTTAGATAATTTTATATAATTATTAATTTATATTATTGATGGGACCATATTTTTACAAAGGAGTTTCAAAAAAATTATTATTTTATTATATTATCGAATAGTATCTTAAATTACACTAGTCCCCAGTTGGGACCGGGGAAATTTATTAATTTATAGAGATTATTAATTTACGGAGTATTAATTTATAGAGGTTCTACTGTATGATATTTTACAATCCATCCATAAAAATCAAACATTAGCTTTAAAATATGAAGTGATTTACGTATATATTTATTAAACTAATCAGAAACTTGAATACTAAAACTTATAAAACCCATCGATAAGCCTTAAATACTAAAACTTGAAGAACAGAAAGACAACATTATATAAATTCCAAGCTTTTACAATTTTTTTTTTAAGGAAGTAAATAAGAAAGCCTCCTTTAAGGAAGTGATTTACGTATATATTTTTTAAGGAAGTAAATATTCAACATTTGATATTTGAGATTCATTTCATAGATACACGAGGAGAACCTGTGGAAGTATTTACTTGAGCTGGAAGAAAAAAAAAACGGTATACCAGAGAATGAGAAAATAAATTAAAAACACAAAACCCTTTTAATGCATCTAGACGACGATCACAAGTATTGTTCATGTATCCTTGCCTTGTCCTCTTACCACCAATTATTTTTGTGATGCTTTGTGTTCTTGCTAATGCTTACCCTAATGCTTGCCATAATGCTCGACATATAGGGCAAGAGTTATGTGTTCCATCAAAACAAGGAGGAGTTTCGACTGCTTAGCAGAAGATCAAACCTCAGGGTTACAATAAGATTTTTAAGTAAAACTTTATGTCAGTATGGTTGATATGACAATCTATCATGTATGCTGCTGTATGATAGTCGTCTCTGTATAGGTTTGTTAGACAAACCAAAGATTTGTTTGCATGTCTGGAGTGATCAGATATGTTAAGATTTTCAAGACAATTTGTGTGTTAAACTTTACCCTAATGCTTTGTTGTTGTTATTACATAAGCTTTCATTCAAAACAAATCAGTCAAGTCTCTTATTGAATAGGATATATAATTTGTGAATGACTAATAATTCTTAACATTATAATGAAAATATTGGTGTGATGGAAGTTTTTTTTTTGGTCAACTTCTAATTCGATTAAAACTAACGAGAACGTTCTGCAAGAATACAAGAAAATGTATCCAGAGTACGGAGGGCACATTTCACCATCTCATCAGCTAACAAGTTTGCCATGCGAGGGATAAAGGTAAAGAACACATACGAGAATTCAGAGATTAGAGCTCTAATACCATGAAGTATCCCAACTAGTTCATTAATTACCTTATTGGAGTCCAGTAGGTCGACTAGAGACCTCGAGTCGGATCTGATATAAACGTGTGAAAAAAATCTTTGGCCTTTGCTGATTGCAGCTTGGTACTAACTACTAACTGGTACAATCAGTGGGAACGTTCCACAAAATCAAGTAAAGATAATTTAGGATAATGCACGCTAAGTTATGTCAAATTCAACAGTACAAGAGAGAGAGATAGAGAGAGAGAGAGAGTTTCACGACAATAGAGACAGAAGATGAGAATCACATAAAATCGATATGTTTTAAGATTAATTACTAAAAAAAAAAAAGGTTTGGCAGTTTGAAAAGCAATTCCGCAAAGGCAGTGTAATGTGCAAGTCACCACTAGTTGCTCTGTCTCTTGTGATACGAGTGCTCCCAAAGCATCTCCTCAAGGTGGAGTAGAGCGAAGTAGGAAAAATCCGGACTTCCGGGAGGATTCGGTGCATCACCAACATCAAGCAACAATGATATCGATAACAAGATATATATGGATATAAAACTCAGCAAAATCAATACGGCTCAACCAACTAGTAAGATATTGGTAACAATGATTTACAAAAAGAACAAGCAGAATGTGATATTCTTCTCCATTCCTCAAAACTTTGATCATTTAAAAGTAACAATTTTCCATCTTATTCTTCTACATTCTTTACAAAATGAGGAATAATATAACAAAAAGGTTCCTCTCTAAAATTGATGAGAAACAAATGGAACAAAAAAAAAAGAAACAAACATTAATTTTTTTTTCAAAATATATAAAAAATTATGTTTATTAATAATATTTCAATTATAAATATAATAATTTTTATATTTTCACAATGGTATTGACAAAAAAAAATTAATATGAATTCCATGTTAATGATTTTTCAGGTTTTATTTGAAAACTGTATGAAAAGTAAAATAATGTTTATATAGTAAACAAAACTAAAAAATATTTTAAATTACTCTTAAAATTTTATTAATTTAATATGACATATATAAATTAAATTCACAAAATTTTATTTTAAAATCAAAAGTAAAATCTGTTATATACACATTAAAAATAGTATTAATATTTTTATTGAAATTTAAGTTATTTAATATTTAATATAGTTTAAAAGATATTGTTCTTGTTTGGTTACCATTTATTTTTTTGTTCCTCTCTGCATTTTTTCCTTTTATTCCGCAAAAATTGTTTATTCCATTCTGGATTGTTCTTTTTGTTCTTCTAATGGTTACTAGTAGAAGCCATTATAATTCATAATATAAAGTTTAAAAAAATCTACAAGAGAAATAATCGAAGGCGTTACTTATTACGTGTGTGTTAACGTAAAAAAAAAATAATGGGCTAGAAAACATATTACTCTTTTTCAGTTTGATGATATACATACACCAATTAGTTGAATTAATGCAACAAAAACTTATAGAATTAGCTTAGAACTTAGAATAGGGACTACGGATTTTTTAAAATGATTATTACTCTTTGGTGGAAAAAAAACAATTGTATATGATTATTATTGGTTTTATGATTTTAACAGTTTTAGAAATCCAAACAAAAATTATGTGTTATTTAATCATAGATTTTAAAATACTTATTAAAATGATGTGTTATTAGTTCTATGATTTACAAATACTTCTTAAAATATCATGTAGTCATGTTATTCATTTAAGGATTTGTTTTTGGATTTTAAAATCCAAATTATGTTTTAAATGAATTTGAATGGTTTTGAAAATGTAAAATAGAAGGAATCAAATCCAAATATAAAACATGTTATTTCAAAATCCATTTGTTTTGATTTTCATAATTTACAATTATATTATTGGAGAAGTAATTTCTAAATCCATATAGAATTGTGAATTATGAAAATCAAAACACATGGATTTTGAAATAACATGTTTTAGCTTTGGATTTGAATCCTTCTAATTTCACATTAATATACATTCAAATCCATTTAAACATAGTGTGAATTTTGAAATCCATGTATTTTGTCCAAAAAAATGCATTTTTTGTCCCAAAAAAACAATCCATTTAAACATGATGTGGATTTTGAAATCCAAAAACAAATCATTAAATGAATAACATAATATTTTAACAAATATTTATAAATTATAGAACTAATAATACATAATTTTGATAAGTATGACCAAAACGACATCGTTTTAGGCAATCTTAGATGGCAATTAAAAACTAACTGTTTTTTTAACAGTGTTGAGTCAAAGATTAGTTTTGTAAAATCAAAGGTTGTAGAAGGTAATTAAAAACTAACCGTTGATTTTACAAAACCAACTTTTGGTTTTTAATTATTTTCTAGATTTATGCTTTTCATGTAAATAAATAGAATTTAATTATTTTAATTAGAATTTTATGTATTTGAAAAATAAATACAAATCATCTATTAATCAGAAATATATAAAAATAAAAAATAATTATTTTTACGAGAAAAGGATAAAAGAAAAGAATTTAATATTTTTCTGGTCAACACTGGGCAACGCTTGATTCTGGTCAATAAAACATCGTAGTTAAATGTTTATGGCGTTGTACACATAACTTATGTTTTGTACACATAACTTATGTTTTTTTACGCATGTTCTTATATGATGACAATAGTTCATGTAGTTAACAATAAATTTATATTGTTTGCATGTTAGACTATGTGTTGGTGTATACTTCATATGATTGCCAATCATTTTTTTATTAATGATTATTACTACTTAGTGGAAAAAAAGAATTCTATATGATAAAAAAATTAAATGAAATGGTGTGACAAATCTGCTGAATCTGATTTTTAAAATTATCATATGATTCAAAGTGCAAATTATCAATCTTGTTGTAATGTATCACCACCTTTTTTTAATCTCAGTAAAATCCTAAACAAGTTCCAAATAGTAGCGATTAGGCCCAGCAAAATCCACTCAATTTTATTTTTTTTGTTGGACCAATCAGACAATCTCACCAACGGTGACAGCAAAATTTTTGACTGGTTGTTCGAAGAGGGGGGGAGTTTGCACAAATCCAATTAAGCGAGCGTTATTATACCAAACATTCTAATCCTTCGATGGTCTCTTCTAGTAATTCTTACGCCTTGCTCTTCACATCTCCCAACCAAAATCTCTAGATTGGGGCAGCAACGAATATGATTCAACCCTAATTTACAAGTCTCTTGAGATTTTATACAGTTTCAACTCCCACAAGCGAATAGAAGAAACCCAAAACTCAAAATGGCCAACGCTCGACGATCTTCATCCTTCAATCCCGCGACGGAGCAAGACAATGCTATGTAAGCTCAACCCCAAGTCTTTTCCTTTGTTGATGATTCTATCGTTTCGTTTCCTTCTCTATTTGTTATCGAGCTATGAGTTTGTTCTTGTTTCAAGAGTATGTTCTTTTTTTGGACCCTCATCTCTATAATCACTTTCCATTTTACATCTGGTGTACACATTTGCTGGGCAGATAGATTTCATGAATTTTTTTTTTTTTTTTTTGTTTGCAAGAATCCTCCCAAGTTTTATATTTCTTATGTTTATGATTCTATGATCTGTGTTATGAGCAAACAAAGTTCAAGCACGTAACTTGTTGTTTCTCTCTAGTCACAGCTAATTTTGAGCTTCAGATTCAATGCGTCTTTCTTTTGTTCTTCAAAGTATTTTGCAGATTGCTCAATTCTCTCTATGTTTTAGTCTCATGCCTTTTTCTGCCAAACGATTCAGATGATGCTATTATGCAAAAATCATTCCAATTTTTTTATGTTCTGCATCCTTTATTGGCTCCTCATCTAGTTTCACTACTGTTTTTTCTGATTGTAGGTTTCTTGATATTCTACATGAAGCTCCTCTCTTCGGTCATCGTCAATCTAGAAGTCTTGTTGGAAGCTGCATTTATCTGATTATACTGGCAAGTGCCTTTAAACTGTACCTTTTTCTGATATTCACCGTTGATACTTGATATATTAACTCAAGAGTGTTTGTAACTTTCCTTATTACAAGCATTATGAGAAAACATGAGTGTCTGACTTTTGTATTTACTGTTTGTTAAATTTTTAGGCAGGTTATGCTATTTTAGCAGTTGGAGCACCGTGGATACTTCATTCTGTAGACTCTCTTATCCCATCTATACTTTGTAGCTGCAATGTTGCTCTATTGATGTTAACAGGTAAACTACAATACTCCCTTTTAAGCTTATTACTACAATCTTTGTTTACAAGCAAGTCAGACTATATTGTGGTATGCTACTGCCTAGTACATTTGTTAATTGCTCATGAGTACTACTGCAGGATATGTATAAAATTATCATGACTATTTTCTGCAACAGGTATGTTTCAGCAATACTTTGTCAATCAGGTCCAGAAAATACGCTTGCAGGTAATGTTTGTTCTACTGCTCATTTTTTTATTTTCTAAGACTATATAGAGATAGGTCGATATTCTCTATTGTAGTTGTAGTTATTTCATCGGAATACCTTCTGAACGAACCTTCTATTGCAGGGTTATTACAGTTTCAGTCAGAAATTGAAACATGTAGTTCGTCTGCCATTTGCCATCATGGCATACGGTAATTTTTAATGCTACTTTTTCAATCATATATTGTTACATATATCTATTTCTTGCACTCAATAAGGTGACTCTGTTTTATTATAGGGACTGCATCTATGCTGCTTTTCATGGTGTGGAGACCATATGTTAGTGTTCTTCCCATTTTTACTGTACAGAGGTCTGCAGCCTTCTTTTTAGATACACTTACTGCTTATACATTCTTTTGAATTTTCTGTTCTGTTCCAGTTGATCACATTTTCTGTTTTTATTTCTTTAGTCTTCGACGATTATACGAATAAAAGAAAGATTCTGACTTCATCCTTAAACTTCTTCCAACTTTGCTAAGAAAATTACTACTATCACATAATGAAACTCCTTATTGAGAAACGGTATTCACGCAGGGGACATATTTGACTTAACATGTTTACCAATTCTTAGATAAATGCCTACAAGCTGTTTATTTGATGCTTTGGAAGCTGACAATGTCTTTCTTATTTTATATTTTGAAGAAACTTGGTGAAGGAAATTTTGTTTTGGCAAGGTCGAAAACGCTTACGAGCATAATATTCTTGCAGGTTCATCATGTCTGTTGAAGCAATATCTGCCGCTTCTTTTGTGATTGTATTTGTTGGTAAGCCATACGGTCCAGAAATCATATTTACACTTTTAGGCATGCATTAGTACCTCAACTAGAGCTGTTAAGCCTGGATACTTTTCTTAGTCTAAAAATTTCATGCCATGATTGCTAAGTGTCAGATTAAAGTCAGTTTTCATTTCTTATGTACCTGACGCATAGAGCTTAACTGAAATAATTCCATTGCCTCTGGGCTCTATTGCGGTCAAATGAAACTTTTTACATTCTATGGTCATACATTTGTAATTATATGTATCATGTATGCAGTTCTTACAATTGGCTATAGTTTGTGATTGAATATCAGAAGATCAAGTATCTTTTAGAATTGCTGTTCTGGGTTTCAGTATGAAAGCCTCTTTTTTGTTCTCAATGCAGAGCCCGTCATACCGTGTATTCGGAAAAGCCATTGGGTAGAGCATAATGCATTCTTTTGTTACATTGTTCTGCCAGTTGTTTAGTAAGAGATTCTATAGCTAAGTTATAATGCAGCTCTTCTTATCTGTATTTTAATACTGGTAGGTTATGTTCGCCAGTATAACTCAGTGAACTCTCAGCCCGATGTCTTAAATTCACTGTATTCTCCCCTTCAACCAGCTGCTTTGGAGGGATTGAGGTACTTTCACAATCTCACTGGAACCTTATATTCGTAGTCGTCATGAATATCAAATTTAGCATGACAACCTTATAATGCCATGGCGATACTTTTACCATTCTCAAGTCTTTAGTTGGTTTGCTTGAGAAACAGATACCATGAAGCGGGTCGCCTTTCTGATCAGCAAATGGCTCTACTGCAATATCAGCGTGAGAATCTCCATTATCTCAGTGAAGAGGTGACAATACATGGAATATTTATCATGAGTACTTAATTTCTGAATCTTGATGCTTGTGTTGTTTCTTACTAGTCTACAGTTTTGTACTAGTAATCCTAAGTTCAATGCTCTTTCTAGTTCTTCATCATCCACCCTAATTATATGCAGAATTATCCTGTGCTTTCGCTTGAGTGAGTGTCTTGCCTCTCTCTTTTTTTTCTTTTCCAGATTCTGCGGTTGCAGGAGTCTTTAAGCAAATATGAAACCAATGGTAGTAGCAGCACTCCTCAGGTTTGAACTGCTCTATTACAAAATCTGCTCTATTACAAAATTACTGACTTCTTTTTAGCGGAGCCTTAAGTGTGGATACATGCTAACAACATTCTTGATAATTTTCTTAAAATCCATGTATTTCCTTCCACTAGGATTTTAATTTTGCAACTGTTAAATGATAAACTTTCAGGTTGATCTGGCGCATCTTGTGGCTACTCGTGATCAGGAACTACGAACACTTTCTGCTGAGGTAAAGCTCAGTTAACAAATGATAAACTGCAAATTCTCATGGTTAATTTTTAATTATCACCCTTGGTGGACAACATATCATAGCTGATTGACATTTCATGGCTAATATTCTTTATGTAGCATCTCTAAGTGGAGGATACTAAATGAAAATTGTATGTTTGCAGGTGGATCAACTCCATTCCGAGCTTACTCTTGCTCGATCTCTGATCTCTGAGAGAGATAGAGAGATACAACACGTTCGGAATACCAATAATCAGGTTTGAGACTATTTATAAACATAAGAACATAGCATACTTTCCACGAAGATCACAATCACATCATGTGTAGCAAGGATGCTTTACTATGAAATCTTTTGCATCGAACAATTTGCAAGGGCTACACATCTTTGGATCTGTAAAATTAACTCGATCATCTTCTGTTTTGAAACTCCTGAAACAGTATGTTGCAGAAAATGAAAGGTTAAGAGCTATTCTTGGAGAATGGAGTATGCGAGCTGCAAAGGTACAAATCTTAGGCATGTTTAGAGATGCAATATGATTCGTGAAAAGTCAATGTTAAATTATCGTTCTATAGTTTCCTTCCTATATCGGGTTTATCGAATCCAAACCCCTTTTGCGTAATATATGTTTTGTTTTTCTGAGGCTAACAAAGTTAACCGAATGTGTAGCTCGAACGAGCTCTGGAGGTGGAGAGGATATCAAATCTTGAACTGCGGAAGAAAGTTTCGGCTCTAAGAGACCAGAGGCAGGTGGCATAAAAGCATATACATCATCTAACTATTTATAACTCACATGGCTTGTAGACAAATATTTTGACACTATTTTGTAAATGTTTGTTGCATTTTTTCTTGAAATGTTTGATTAGAATGAAACTCTTTTTTTATGCATAACTAGGTATTAGCCCACGCTAGGCCTGGGTTGTTTCATCAGTACATCAAAATTTAAAAACTATGTAGTATGAGTTTAAATAAACTTAAGAAATTAATTTTTCTTTTGATGATAATATATTTTGTGCAATCAAGTCCTATGTACTTTCCATGCCATATATTTTGTAGTTGCAGTCATATTTCAAAATCATTGTGATAACTGTTTTAATAAAATTTATTTTGTAGTCTTAGTGATGCATTATTTATTATTCATTTATGGTGATAGCTTAAATAGATTTAAAATATTTCAATTAAGAAAAAATCAAAATAAGAAATATTAGGTCTGCAATGTCTCATGCATATATAACTAAGTGAGACTAACAATATATTATTAGACTAATACATTTTCCATAAAAATAAAATAATAAAAACAGCAACTATTTTATTAGGTTATTATATCTTAAAGTATTCAATTGTGTATAGACTATGATTCATATAAAATGATAAAGTTACATTTAGAAAAATAATTAATATTTTATGGCATTATAAATACATAAACATAAATACTATTTCTTTTGTTAATAAACAGTAAGACCTACAATGGAACTTAAATTTCCTCTTCTCAATCTATATAATATATGTACTTCTATTATAACACTAAAAAAATTGGACGTTTTACTTTAACTTTATTTAGGCTATTGTTTAACATTAGTATGTTTTTTTTTAATTTTTTTTTCTTTGACAAACTTCTAACATTAGTATGTTAAGTCATAAATTTTCTGAAAAATGAATTTTTGTAAGATTTTAAGATCTACTCAGAATTTAATTTAAAAAAAAAACTTTTAAATTTGTAAGCAATGATTATTAAAAACTTAATAATTCATCACATATGGTGGGAAAGGAGAAAAGAATGATTACTTATATAATGATAACCCAAATTAGATAATGGAGATGAAACTTTAAAAAAAAAAAATAACAATGTTAAATTATTACAATGATATTTCATCTGGTTTTGTAACCCATACAACAACAACAACAAAATAAAAAGAAAATACAATTTTTTTTGAGGAATAGTGAAGATATGAGAGAATGTGAGAACGGAAGAGTGAGAAAAGACTAATATGAGAGAATAATTATTTATATAATAAGAATTGATGGCAATTACATCACATTTAGAATTATGGGAGTTACATTTATAATTTATTTTGTTTGACTAAAATTGCAATAAAATTCACCTCACATGGCATATTATTCTATATTTATTATTATTATTTCATACTTAACTTATAAATAATAATATTAATTATGTTAATATATTTAATATCCAACAATAACATATATTACATACAAAATTAAAAAATACAAGAAAGAAAAAATTAAATACATATATAAGTAAATATAAAACAGAAATAATTAATTTAAACAATTTTTTTTGGTGAAAACATTACTTACTATGATATGGAGGGAGTATAAGACCCTCTTGCATTATTCTATATCTAAAATTATAAATTTAGAGTTTGGAGATAGAGAATTTGTAAATAATAGAGAAATATGAAAGGAAAAAAGAAAGAGCTCTCGGCAAAAAAATTCTCTCTCAAGGGCGTTAGAAATGGCGACGGCACATTAGGGTTTTGAAGCTGGGGTCTGATTTCTGTATGATTCGGGGGTTTCTTTGGCATGATTTGGAGATCTCTCTGGTGGATTTAGGTATCGGATTAGATGGGATTAAGAGATTTCGATCACGAGATCCGCTGGATATCGGTGATTACTTCTTCCTCTGGGTGTGGCGATTGCTGTTTTCGGATTTGATCTTGATTATTTGGGATCTTCAGAGATCCCTTATTACCAAGTTTGATCTATTTTGGAAGGCTGGGGGCTATTATATCCCGAGGTTTCATTGTTCATCTGATTCGATCTATTGGTATTATTATGGTAGAGATATGGAATCGCTGGTGGAGCGAGATCTCGACGGCTTCTATCGGGTTGTTTTTGGAAGGTTGAGATCTGAGTTTCCTTGTCGAGAGTGTGGTGGCGATTGTTTCTCTCTGTCTCGATTTGGTAATGAAGTCCGGATGGTACTTAAAGAGGTTGTTTTGGTTTTGGGTATTTTGCATATCTCTCTTGTCTCTCTTCTTCTCGACGACCCTTCAGTTTCAGTGGTGAGCTTGAGGTTTGTTGACATGTCGCAGAGCGGTCTTGTGGGAAACGGTTCGGTCGATCATATGGCGGAGGCAGTGAGACCTCGACGGAAAATCAAAATTTCATATTTTGATAATTCGGACCTCATCGCAGGATACTCGAAGACCGTGGTGGGTCGGTGCTTCAATCCTAAATTACAGGACATGAAGGCACTGCTTATCATGATGCCAAGGATCTGGCAGGTCGAGGGTAGGGTCGTGGGTGCTGAATTGGGTTCAGGGAAGTTTCAATTCGATTTCGATGAAGAAGCTGACCTCGTTCAAGTTTTGAAGAAGGGTCCATACCATTTCGACTCTTGGATGCTCTCTCTGGTCCGTTGGACACCGGTGGTGGATCCGGCTTATCCTTCGGCGATCACGTTCTGGGTTCAAGTGTCGGATGTACCAATTCAGTTCTGGGCAGAGCCCACTTTTCGTGATATAGGTTCTGGTCTGGGGATTGTTGAGCAAGTCGATCTTGATCGTGGCAGAGTGCAAGTCACTATTGACGGACTCAAGCCGATCTGCTTCGAGGTGGACATTGAATTCTTCAATGGTGAGATTACAATTGTCAAGTTGGATTATGAGTGGTTGTATGGCTGGTGTGATCACTGCTTCAGTCTGTGTCACGACGTCTCCGTATGTCCTCTGCTTAAGAAGCCGCTGGTCCATGGGGGTAGAATGGATGTTGGGGTGGGACAAGCCCAGGGTAATGCTTTAAGTTACAAGGGAGCTGTTCAGTCTGAGGCTAAACGGGGAGGGGGTCATGGTAAAGGGGGTCATCGGGGTCCCAATTATGGTGGTGCAAAGGTTCGCTCAGAGCGTATCACGGGTTCCTCTTCGCGCACTAAGGATGCTTCTGGAATGGGTTTACCACAAGATGTGCGGGGAAAGCAAAAAGTCTCACGGGGACAGGGTCAACGAAGTGTTGATATGGGAATAAGCACAAATCCAATAGGTGTGATTTTGTCTGAGCGGGGTCAGCAGGAGTTGGCGAATCAGCAGTCGAGGACTGCTAAGAAGGCATTGTTTCAAGATAAGGGTGACGTGGTGGTTCAGAAGGAGTCCGCTGCAGGCGGGGAGGGGGATGCGGAGGAGGGACAAATCTTGTCTTCTCCTCTCCAAGGTAGCGATGAGGGTGATGAGTCACTGCCAGTGGGTCCTGTGGTGCGGGTGCAGGGAGATACGATGGTTCTTGCTGTGGTTCCTCCAGGGGAGCAACCTGTACATCAGAGCTCAGCTCAAGAGATCTCGAGGGACAAACTCCAAGAGGTTGGTGTTATGCCGTTGGGTGTTGTTTTGCTTCCGGTTAATGTAGATTCGGTTGAGGGTAGTGTTCCCACTACGGTTGCATCTCCAGATTTAGTGGGACAGTTTGGTTCGCAGAGACTCATTGTCAGTCCTTCAATGGAGGTTGAGGGGTCTTTGGCTATGGAAGAGGCGGAAGAGATTGGGGTGGGAGAAGGTCAGACTGTGGAGGTCACTGGTGGGGAGGTGAATACTGACCAAGATATGGGAGAGGTTTCGGAGGAGGAATTGGGTAATGAGGGTGTGGAGGGCGCCCAGACTACCTCAGTCAAGGTCAATGTGAGTGACAAGGGAAGGAAGGGGAAAGCTGTGGTGCTGCGGGGTGTATGTGCAAAGAAACGTAATGCGGCACTGTTGTTGTCTCCGAGGACTCGTCCTCCGCAGGGTTCTGTAATGGGTACTGGTGAACAAGCCTCTAAGGCCCAGGAAGGTGTCAAGGGAGGCCCAGGTGAGGGAAAGCCACCAAAGCCAAAGCCAGTTAAATGAATGTACTAAGTTGGAATTGTCAAGGTCTAGGGAACAAAGCTACAATAGGAAACCTTAGGGATCTATGGTTTCAACATAGACCAGACTTTTTATTCATTATGGAAACAAAGCAACCTTTTTCTTTTTTGGAACAATTTGTAGGCCATTTTGGCTATAAAAATTTAAAAATTGTGGAACCTGTTGGTTGTAGTGGGGGTTTGGCCTATAATAAAGATGATTTTAATGTTGAGATTTTAATGGCATCTAATAGGATGATTGATGTAGAAGCGGTTTACAAAGGAAAGTCTATTTTTTTTAACATTTGTGTATTGTGATCCGGTTCCTAAGAACCGAGATTTGGTGTGGGAAAGATTGGTACGAATTAGTTCCTCTCGGACAACTCCTTGGTTTATTATTGACGATCTTAATGAAATCACTGGTAACCACGAGAAAAGAGGGGGGCGATTACGTCATGCTTCCTCTTTTCTCTCTTTCAATGGGATGATCCGGGATTGTGGATTTATAGAGTTTCCCTATTTGGGGGATTGTCTCTCCTGGCGTGGGTGGCGGGACAAAAAACCGATAAGATGTCGTTTAGACAGGGCTTTGGGAAATGAGGACTGGCATGATTTATTTCCGGATACAATCACGGAATACTTGCCCAGGGTTGCCTCCGATCATATGCCTCTACTTGGTTGTATTGGGGCCAAACGGCCGAGGGGACGGCGGAACTTTATGTTCGACCGTCGTTGGGTCGGTAAGGAGGGGCTTATGGAGGCAATTTCCTCAGGATGGGGTGCACCACCGGTCCGGGGGTCACCGAGTTTTGTTAACAAGGTGGTTAGTTGTAGGAGAGCGATTTCCTGTTGGCGGAAAGAACAGGCACCGTATGGTAGGGTGTTAATCGAGGATATTAAAAAGGAACTGGAGGCGGCCCAGGCTGATGATACAACATCCCCTGAGGTAATCGCTGAGTTAACGGGTCGCCTGAGGGAGGCATATAAGGATGAGGAGATGCATTGGTATTTGAAAAGTAGAAACCGGTGGATGCGGGTGGGTGACAAGAATACTAAGTATTTTCACGCCCAAACCAAACAAAGGCGGGCTCGTAATAGGATTGTCGGTCTTTACGACAAGCATGATGTTTGGTCTACGGATGACGTAACGGTTAAAGAAACCGCGGTATCATATTTTGCGGACCTGTTTTCCACTATCAATCCGTCAAGTTTTGACGAAGTTTTGTTGGAGGTCAAATCCGTTATTACGGCAGTGGATAATGAACGATTAACGGCTCCGGCAACGGAGGCGGAAGTCAGAAAGGCGTTATTTATGATGCATCCAGATAAAGCTCCGGGCCCTGATGGAATGACTGCTTTGTTTTTCCAGAAGGCATGGGAAGTGGTCAAGACAGATCTGGTTTCTCTGGTTAATAGTTTCTTTGAGGAAAACGCCTTCGAGTCAGGGTTGAATCAGACACATATATGCCTGATTCCCAAGGTCACAAAACCAACCCGAATGGCGGAGTTACGTCCGATTAGTTTATGCAATGTGGGATACAAGGTTCTATCAAAGGTTTTGTGTAATCGTTTGAAGACGATTTTACCTCGTTTAATCTCAGAAACTCAGTCTGCCTTTGTTCCTGGTCGTTTGATCTCGGATAACATTTTGATTGCTCAAGAGATGTTTCATGGTTTGCGGACTAATAACTCTTGTAAGGGAAAGTTTATGGCAATTAAGACGGATATGAGTAAGGCATATGATAGAGTGGAGTGGGGTTTTCTTGGGGCTTTATTTTGCCGAATGGGTTTTGCGGAAAAATGGATTTCATGGATAATGTTCTGTGTCTCCTCGGTTCAGTATCAAGTTTTAGTTAATGGGCAGCCACATGGTCAGATTATACCTGAGAGAGGATTACGGCAGGGGGATCCCCTATCTCCTTACCTGTTTATTCTCTGCACGGAGGTTCTAATAGCGAATATTCGAAAAGCGGAAGTGGATAAGCGGATCACGGGGATTAAGGTGGCCAACAAGTGTCCCCCTATAACGCATTTGTTGTTTGCAGATGATAGTCTCTTCTTCTTCAAGGTATATAAGGATCAGTGTGGAGTTGTTTTGGATATTTTAAAGCAGTATGAGGCTGCTTCTGGACAGCAGATAAATTTTGCAAAGTCTTCACTCCAATTTGGACATACGGTTGATGATCCAGCTAGATTGGAGATGCAGGGGATTCTGGGAATTTCCAATCTGGGTGGGATGGGTTCATATTTAGGTATACCAGAGAGTTTGGGGGGGGGTCTAAGACGAAGGTCGTCTCTTTTGTTCGGGATAGGTTACAGAGCCGCACAACTGGTTGGACGGCCAGATTGTTATCAAAAGGGGGCAAAGAGGTTATGGTTAAGTCAGTTGCGACTGCTGTCCCGAGTTTTGTGATGTCTTGTTATCGTTTACCGAAAACAATCACGTCCAAATTAACAAGTGCAGTTGCTAATTTTTGGTGGAGTACCTCCGGTCAGAGGGGGGTATGCATTGGTTAGCTTGGGACAAACTCTGCAGTAGCAAACAGTTAGGTGGTTTGGGTTTCAGAAATGTTGATGATTTTAATACGGCATTATTGGCTAAACAGTTATGGCGACTGATTGAGTTCCCGGACTCTCTGTTTGCCAGAGTTTTTAAAAGTAGGTACTACCGGAATTCGAATCCGATGGAACCATTGCGGTTCTACTCCCCTTCCTATGGATGGAGGAGTATTGTCTCTGCTCGCTCTTTGGTGAATATAGGGCTTATTAAACGGGTTGGCTCGGGAGATACCATTGATATATGGTCAGATCCCTGGATTCCAGCCCAATCCCCAAGACCAGCATTACAAAACGGGTCTCCTGTAGATCCTAATCTTTCCTTATCTCATTTTATTGATCCTTCCACGCGCACTTGGCGACGGGATCGCCTTATCGAGCATTTCGATTCTGTCGATGTTCCTTTGATACAGGCAATTCCTCTCAGTAGTTATCCGAAAGGGGATTCCTTGGGGTGGCATTTTACAAAGTCTGGCAGATATTCGGTTAAATCAGGGTATGACACAGTGCGACTGGGTGTTCCCAGCTTTTTCAAAGCATTTGGGTCGGGGCCGGATATTACCACTCTCCTTGCCGGGGTTTGGCAAGTGCGGTGTCCACCAAAATTAAAGCATTTCATGTGGCAAGCTCTTACTGGTTGTATTTCTGTTTCGGCGAATCTGAGACGGCGTGGTGTTGCATGTGATGTTGGTTGTTCGAGGTGCGGGGCGGAGGAAGAAACTGTTAACCATGTTCTTTTTCTTTGTCCTCCTGCACGTCAGGCCTGGGCTTTGGCTCATGTACCGGTGGGTCCGCAGCATTTTCCGACAGAGTCAGTTTATGCTAATGTGGATCACTTTATAGGACGGAACAACCCGGGTTCACAGGTAGATTTTTTCCCTTGGCTTATGTGGTATATTTGGAAAGCACGCAATGCCAAGGTTTTTGAAAACCGTACGGAACACCCTGATGAGGTAGTACGGTTGGCCGAAGGGGAGGCGGCCTCTTGGTTTCTGGCTCAGACAGAGGAGGGGGATTTCGTGGGACCGTCACCTCCTTCCTTTTCTGCTCGGACGCCTCGTGGATGTCCCAATTCCCTTTCTTCGGTGTTTTCTGGATATCGATGTTTTGTTGACGGCTCTTGGAAAGAGTCCGATGTTTTTTCAGGTGCAGGATGGTGTTGTACTTCTGTACAACAAGTGTCTCCTCTTCTCGGAGCTACCAATTACAGGCGCAGTCTTTCCCCGCTACACGCTGAAGTTGAAGCTTTTCGGTGGGCCATGTGCTGTATGATTGGACATGATTTTCGGGAGGTGACTTTTCTCACGGACTGTTCCGACTTGGTGAAGATGGTGTCTTCTCCTCAAGAATGGCCGGCCTTTGCACCATATTTAGACGACATAAAGATGGACAGGGAGGAGTTTTCTTCTTTTTCTTTAGTTTATGTCCCGCGTAATGCTAATGTTAGGGCGGACTCTTTGGCACGCCAAGCGTGTATAAGTCCGCACCATATTTTGTTTGTAAACGACTTTCCACCAAATTGGCTCATTTGAACTAATTTTCTTGTTGACAAAAAAAAAAAAAAAAAAAGAAATAACAAATCATCTTCACCAAAAAAAGGCTAGAGTATACTGCATAATGTATATTTTATGTGGGTTAGGATAGCTAGAAGCAACTATTTATAACAAATAAGATTTGTGTGAGTAATTGCACAATATGTAACTGTCAATTGAAAGTTGTAAGTGGGTGATTAAATTCAAAATGAATTATATGGGCATTTAATAGTATGCAGTAATATTATAATTATGGATTTGTAATTATGATATATATTCATATGTAAATTTATATGTAGTAATTGCACAATATGTAACTGTCAATTGAAAGTTGATACAATCAATTAGAAAAACCATAATTGTGGTAAGTGGGTGATTAACTTCAAAAATATAAAAAATAAAAAATATTAAATGAAAATCAGCCAATAAGGAGAAAGTGAAACCTTACTTTTATATATATGATTTGAATGAGTTATGAAAAAATTATAATAAATATATAGTTGAAAATAAGTTTTCTCACAAATTCATAACTTAATAATAATAATAGAAAATTAAGATGACACCATATTAATTACTAGTGGTCTCCTCTTCCATACGGGTATGTTTTCGGTTCTAATACATTTTTCTAATTTTGTTTTCTGTGATATCTTCTTCTGTTGCTTGCGTATCTTACCAATGAAATGACAGGTAATAAATAGTTTTTAAATTTACATATTTATTGTTATATCAACCATAGATAATTTAGTCTTCGATTAATTTACAAATAATCCTTTGTTTATAGGCTAGACGCTAGGCACAACCTATCTATCCAACGACTAACTCCTAATGACTTTTCCAAACAAGACTGATATCTATATATACATTTTCAGAAACATTTATAAAATAATTCCTTAAGTTCCAACTTATTTACAATTCTGCCACTATCTTTATTAGTAAAAATGTCAATGTGGGTTCGAAATTATAACCCGAAATTACAAATAGCCCAAGCCTATCCTTAGCCGAAATTATCAAAACCCGGAATTATTTTCCCCTCCAATTGTTTATTACAATTCAAAAATATTGGGCTCCACGTTTACAATTCAAAAATATTTTCATAACAATCCTTTGGACTAGCCCAAGCCCATCCTTTTGATAAAATTACATAACCCGAAAAATAATTTTCATACCAATCGTTTATCTTCAACCATTTAATAGAAAGATATGTCTTCCTTCCACCGTGATCTTCTCCGAGATTTCCGAGATTTCTGTTCAAACTGCTTGATTTCCAAAATTTGTTAACAACAATTACGGATCTCCTAAATCAATCAACCTAAACAAAATTAAATTATCTCCCTAATTAGAGAGATCTGATGAAGCGAGTACTGTAATTCGTCATCCCAAAATATTATATTTCCTATGAGAATATAACATATCCCATAAAGATACCATAAAAAAGCAGAACACATAATTATCTCCCTAACTACTCGCTTCATCAGATCTTTTTGATATCTTAACAAATGTGTTATATGACCTAATCGGTTTCCCTATAAATAATACTCACCTAAAACGAAGATTATACACAAGCAAACACAAATATACAATCACTCACATTATGGCTGCTACTTTTGATTTCTTGAAAGATGTTCGTCCCTACAAAACCTCATGGAGGGTTCAAGTGAAGATCATCCATTCATGGCGTCCGCTGGTGAAACACTTGAGTTGGTTTTATCAGATTCGATGGTAAGAATAAATGTTTACGTTTACGAGATACAATTATTTTCTATTACTAATGCATCTTATGTCTTTCATTCTTTCAGAGTAAAAAGATTCATGCATCAGTGAAGAAAGACTTTGGTAAACAAATATGTGAATAGGCTTCCTATTGGTAACTGGGTTTTCATTGTCTAGGGTGACATCCAAAAAAGGTTTGAGAATACTAATACTAAACAAAGAGGGAAAGATTCAGAAGCAGACAACTAATGTTGTTTTCAAGGAGGTTTTCCAAAACATACACTAAGTCATCTACTTCTTCGAGGGTAAACTTTACATATCTTATATTAGTAGCATTCTCAATTCTTTGTTGGATTATGACTCAGAACTATAGTTTTCTTATAATTTAGATGTTTTTTTGAAAATGCAGGTGCCTCATTATCAATATGACCAGTGATTCGAGACCCATGAAGGAAGCATATCAGAACCGATTGTTAGGACTGATATGAATCAATATTTTGCTTATTGTAATTTTTGAATTTAGTTTCTAAACACTGATTCAACCCTTCTTTTACTTCCATTTTCATAACCAATATTCACCCGACAATTTATTTAATTTTTTTTTCAGAGTCAATAGATTTAACCGTTTGCTAATCACTTAAATTTCTAAAACTAAATGCAGTGAACATACAGAAAAATTTAAAAACTAATTGTAGTGAGTACATATATAGATACCAACCTTAATCAAATTACCTTCAAGACGCTTACTGCTGATAGCAGTACTTTTTTACATTTATGCACTTCAACCTGAAGGTAAAAAAACACAATTAGCTATATATATATGACAATATACTTTAAGGTTGGTTATTAGAACTTAAACAAATTCCTATACTACTTACCCTCTTACCTTTTCTAATTGATGAATCTATATATACAGTATCAGACACTTTTCTTAGTCATTGCTTAGAATCTCAACTAACCTGCAAAGTAAACCAACATCAAAGCAATAAAATCTTTTAACAAATTACCAAAGCCTAGATGGAACATAGTACAAGAGATATGTGAATGCTTAACAAAAATTACCTCTGAAAGTAATATACAGAAGGTTGATAAACGGAAGAGAATAGTTTGTTCCTCATCTTGAATCGAATGCCCTTCCACGTTAACCCTACACAAACAAATTTATCAGATCAATTTTAACAACACAAAGACAAGATGAATTTATCTCCACAGCCTCGGAAGAAAAAACATAACTTTTATCTGATGCAGAATGGTATCTATTTGGGGACAAAGATAAAGGGGGCACAGGATCCATTAGGATTTAACTTGAAAGACTTTGACCCATTTCCCTCAAGAACCAAGTCAACAGATACAAGAACTATTTGCATGATTGAAATAAAGACTCAGGAATCAAAGAAGTTGAAATTGTATTCCTTTTCGAGATGAAGATTAGATATGAGTTATTGCAGGTTCTAATAAACCAACCTGAGAGGAAGATATTGGGGAAAGAGAAACCGAATTGTGAGCACGTGACACAGAAAATATTCTGTTGGAGTTACGTTCTTCATGATCCTCTGTTGCAAACTCCCGTAGTTTGCTCAGTGCAGGCAGCAAAACAGAAGCAAGATCAGGTCTATCCTTTTTCCACAGCTCGCAGCACTGAAGAGCCAACTGAGCTAGAACCAGAGTCTCTTCTTCAGGCCAGTCTGATATTTTTGGATCCAAAACTTCTCTGAGTCTCTTCTTCTCAATTGCTTTCTCTACTCTATGGCTTTGACCCATTTCCCTCAAGAACCAAGTCAACAGATACAAGAGCTAAATTCTCTTGGATAATCTCTCTGACCATCACGCGATTGGTGTAGAAAATCCACCCACCTCCTTTTGAGTGAGGCTAAGTGAAGGAAAACTCCCATTGTTTAGTTTCTGATGCCTGAAAACAAAACCCCAATTACAAAAGCTACAATTGAAAAAGCAAGAAATTCAAAATTTTAGCTAGAGGAAGAGAGTTAGGTTCATACTTCTTAATACATCATACCTATCTCTAATCATATATGGCTGTCCAGAACTGATAAGATTGCATCACCTGCTGACTTGATTGTAATAAACGAATCTCCCCCAATATGTTTCCTATTTCGATTATCTACAAGTGATAAGAAATCGGCGTATTACCATATGTGAGTTCAAACAATTTTAAAAAATCAACAACAGAAAGAGCAGATTTATTTACCTGGAACCATTCCAATCTTGCATCGTGGAGATGAAAACGATATGGACAGGCAATGATCGATACTTCTCTCTACATGATTACCTTCTAAATTAATCTATTATTTCTGTTGTTGACATGGAAGAATCAGATAAAGAACTTCAAATATCTCAGATTCACCCAGACCAGAATGTCGAAGATGATAAGAGAAAATAAAAATTGACGTTTCTTTTTCTCTATAGACTATCAGATTTAGTCGGTGGAGACAAAAAAAAATATTAATATTTAACTAATATTAATTAATAAGACAACAAGTACAAGAATTGCCAAAAGGCCCCCAACTATAACAAATATTTTATCTCTATACCTAATAGATTAAAATTAATCAAATATCCAATTATCAAACACTCCACAATTTTAATAGCAGTAAATATCTATAAATACAAAAGTATTACAATATAAAAAGAAAAACCACTTAAATTATGGTATACTCATCTAATTATTAAAAATAATAATATTAAAAATATATTTCAACTACGTTGTAAATACAAATACAATAAAAAAGCAAAAATAGACTAATAGTTTACTAAAGTAATTATTATGAACAATAATGCTATTTTAAATTATTAAACTGCGGTCAAACAATAAATATACACAATAAGAATTATACAATATATTAGAGATTTAAAATTATAAAATTTACAAAATATAAAACTAATTAGTTACATATATAGAAAATTAAATAATTAAATTAATTTATGTAACCCTTAATAAAACTAATTAGTTCTAGTGTTGTAGAAGTTGTCACGTTTACTATGTTGTCATTCTTTTTTAAGAATTTTACAAAACTCCCCGATACATACAGAGGACACCAGATTCGTTTTACTCGATCACCTCCTTTTGTTTCTTTTTCTGTCTTTTTTTCTTTTTTTTTTCTTTCCGGTTTTGGGGTTATTATATACTCGCTCAAATCATTTCCTTGGGTAGCACACAATGGATTTGGAGTCGGAGCTAGGGATAGTCATTTCTCAAGTGATATCTTTCTTTATCGATGAGGATTCGGTTTCGGAGTGGGCTTTGTTTTTTAATTTACGGCCATCAAAGTTCGTAGCACTTTTTCCGTCAACTAATCTCTCTCATCAAATCTATGGATTTGGATTCGCAACCTAAACCGGAGTCGGAACTCATTTCACTCATCAAGCAAATAATACATTTCGGCAACTCTATACCGGATGATGATTCGGGACCGGAGTCTCGGTTCGTGTCACTCATTACTCGAATGATCTCTCTCATCAGCTCTACTGAATCGGATCAAGAACAGCCGGAGCTCATGTCACTCACCACTCAAATATTATCTTCCGTCAACTCATTGGATTCAGATTCAGAGCTCGTATCACTTATTACTCAATTAGCCAACGTCGTCAATGTCACGTACTCGAAGTCAAAACCAGAACAAGATCCCGAGTCAAAGCTCATATCACTCATTACTCATCAGTTACTACCTCTCATCGACACTAGGTATTGGATGATTGATCAGATTTTGAAGATCGTATCACACATCGCTCTAGTCATTTCTCTAGTGAGATCAATGGATCTCAACTCGCAAGCAAAGCCGGAGGCAGAGCTCATGTCACTCGTTACTCAAACAGTCTCTCTATTCAACTCTATGGATTTGGATTCACAGCCGATGCCTTTAAGAGATGTCATAACAATCATTTCTCAAAAACTCGACCCTCGGATTATCTCTACAAATTCGTATCCGGAGTACAGTTCACTCTTTCGTCAAGTACTCACACTAGAGCCGATTCCAGAGCTTTTATTACTAATTCATCAGATATTGTCCCTCGTCGCCTCTATGATTTTGAAGGGGAAGAAGCTATCTACTTTGTGCCCTCAAGTAGGAGTACGTTTGAGAGAAGGAAGATTTCATGTAGATGAAGAAGTCTCGTTGAGGAGCAATAACATGTGGGACTGTCTCCCTTTAAACTGGGAGAAACTGAGGTTACCAGGAGAAGTAGAAGCTGCACTCCATTTCCGTTGCCGAAACTGCAACGGCGGGAATCATAAAGAATATAACAAGGCTGCAGTTGAGATCAAACACCCTCTTCATCCAAAACATTCTCTTCAGCTTGTCTTGTTGAAAGGGAAAGGAACGAGGGAATGTTATTGCTGTGATGAAGATCTCTTGAGGATGTTTTACTATTGCTCTTCTTGCGATTACGCTATGAATATAGCTTGTGTGGAGAAGCCACGAGTCTTGTCTATAGACCATCCGAAATGGCATGAGCATACACTTGCTCTGTTTCCAAGAAACACTTCTTTAACTTGCAGCGTTTGTGCCTTGTCACATACAAACTGTCCTTTTTATATGTGTCCTCCTTGTGACTTTGTGGTTCATCAACGTTGTACCAGCTTACCACGTCTCATAAGGATATCTCGCCATCCTCATCGTATCGCTTTTACACTTTGTTTTGGCCAAGGAGATTGGTCTTGTGGTGTTTGTCGTAGAAAGATCGATAATGATTACGGGGGCTATTCTTGCATCAAGGAAGGTTGTTCATATGGGGTTCATTCAAGATGTGCTACACAAAGAAATGTGTGGGATGGTAAAGAACTTGAAGGAGAGCCAGAAGAAGACATTGAAGAAGTTGAGCCGTTTGTGAGGATAAGCGATGGAATCATACAACATTTTAGCCATCAGCATCATCATTTGAGACTTGATGAGAACACATGCAGAGATTACGACGAGAATAAACAGTGTCAAGCATGCATCACACCAATCTATTACGGTAATATCTACTCATGTATGCAATGCGATTTCGTTCTCCACGAAGCATGTGCGAGTTTTTTCCGCAAAATATGTCACCCGATACACCCTCACATGCTCACACTAGTGGGAGGAAACAACGGTGTTATGAACCTAACGAAATCATGTTCAGCTTGTCCTTGGTTGTGCACAGCTGGTTTCTTCTATAGATGTGATGAAGAAGAGTCTTTATATTTTAAGCTACACGTGCAGTGCGCCGCGATTTCTGAGCCATTAATCAATAAAAGTCATAAGCATCCCTTATACCTTACATCCAAACCAGGGGAGTGGAGAACATGTTCAGTTTGCAAAGAGTTATCAGAACCTCATATTACAAATGAAACATTCAATTGCATTGAGTGTGACTTTGCTTTGTGTTTCAAATGTGCTACTTTACCTCAATACGTGAGGTATAAGCACGATGAGCATATACTCGCTCTTTCAGATGGGAAGGAGACAAGTATCGTCCCGACGTATTGGTGTGGAGTTTGCGAGAAACAAATACTTCCAAGACAACGATTTTATATGTGTGATGAGTCCTGTTGTATCACCCTACACATTCATTGCTTAATCGGAGAGGACTTATACATGAAGCCCGGTTCATCGTGGTTCTTCTTCAGCAAAGAGCTACGTGTTCTGCCCAACAATCACCATTATGGCTTAGAGTTTTGTTCCACATTCTGCATTCGTGATTTGCTGGCTTAATTAATGGTTAAGTATCTTGATGGTCATTGCTCTTGTCGTAAAAAAATCATATATATAAATATAATAAATGTAGGGGATTATTTTGTTACCCTATTGATCTATCTATACACATATTTATTTGAAGAACTTGATGATCTGATGTCCAGTATAACCTCTATAAATTAATATTCAATAAATTAATAATCTTTATAAATTAATAAATTTTCCCAATACCAAGTTGGGACTAGTGTAATTTTGGAAACTATTCGATAATATTATAAAATAATAACTTTTTTGAAAATCATTTGTAAATATATGGTCTCATAAATAATATAAATTAATAAATATTATCTAAATATATGTATATATCTATACATTAATTTTTATTAGAGTTCATTTTTAATATTTTTACTATATAAAAATCTTTGAGTGCTATCGTCAAAACATGATAATTGTTATTTTCGTTGTAATTGATTTTATAAAAATATTAGTTATAACCACTAAATCTTATTATTTTTATTTTTTTACCAAATTAGAAAAATCTCTCTATAAATTAATAATTATTAATTTATCGAAAAATTAAAACCTCTATAAATTAATAGATTTTTCTGGTCCCAACATTATTAATTTAATTTTACTGTATATGGGTATAATATAAAAATAAAGCTTTTTGTTAACTTTTTTGGGGATACATATATAGAAAAACATATCAATAATAATAAAGCTTATTGTTAACTTTTTTGGGGATACATAGAAAAAAGTATGTTAAAAAATTAGATATCTTTCCATAATGTTATTGAAATATTTAATTTATATTACAATTTAAAAAAATAAAAATTTGTTTAGATAATAAAAAGAGAAAATTTTAGATATTTTATGTTAAAAAGGGGAAATTTTAACCGACTTTTAATGGAAAACTACGGGAAATAATAAATTTCTCACGAAGGCCCACTAATATATATAGGCAAAGCCCATACCAGCTTTATATTATATCTCTTTCTCTTGTTTTCTTCTTCTATCGTCCTCTCTCTACAAGAAAGAACCCAGCGAGCTCTCTGTCTCTCTCTCTCTCTCTCAATCGTTGAGTTTGTTCTTCGGCTTTTTCTAGGGTTTCAAATTTTTTCTTTCCGATCGGGTTTAATGGCGACTCTTGACTCCGACGTTCCTATGATTCCTGCCGGAGGAGCCTCTGGTAGCGGTGCTTCGTCTTCCACAAAGAAACCTAAGCGATTCGAAATCAAAAAGTGGAGCGCCGTTTCTCTCTGGGCTTGGGGTAACCGCACAAATCCTTTATAGTATCCTTCGATGTTTGTTTATACGATGTGAATTTTGGTTAGGTCGAGTTTTTGATTGATCTTTTTGTTTTTGGTTTTCAGATATTGTTGTTGACAACTGTGCGATCTGCAGAAACCACATCATGGATCTCTGTAAGTAATAGAATAATCGATTGATTTTGAGGAATTTGTGACGATGATCTTTTGATGATTCGTAGATTTGCTGAATTTGTTAATGTTTTGGTTGTTGTTAGGCATCGAGTGTCAAGCTAATCAGGCCAGCGCTACTAGTGAGGAGTGCACCGTTGCTTGGGGTAAGTCTTGTTTCTTCTATGATCTTTGATTGTAATCTTTGCGTTCTGTTTCGAGACTTGATTGGGTTTACAGTTGTAGATATTGGGTAATTGTGTTATCTAGAACACACTGAGAATTGGTATTATGTGAAACCATCCTCGAATCTCAGAGTTTGTATGTTAGATCTTGCCATTGAGTTTTTGCTTATTTGGTAGCATGTCTTTGCTTTATTTGAAAGGAGAACCCTATTCTTGTTGTGCAGCAATCTAAATTGTTCAATGATTTGTACGGTTTATTAAATTTATGGTGTTTTAAAGATTTTGTGGAGAGAGATCAGATACTATTTACTGTGTTCGCATGCTTTTAATGTCTTGCGTTGTGTTGTATTATTGAGGATGACTTTAAAACTTATAGAATGACCATAATCACTGCATTATCAATGCTCTGGAAGTGTTTGAGAAAGTAGGAAGTTTTCATTTAAGATATGTGATTCTATAATGTGTATTTTGGATAACCAAGTCGAACTACATAAGATGGTTAGTGCCTTTACTAACTAAAGCCGCCTGATTTGGGTACTTTTCAGGGGTTTGCAATCATGCCTTCCACTTTCACTGCATCAGCAGATGGCTAAAGACTCGTCAAGTTTGTCCATTAGGTAAGTGTTTCTCTGTTTAAAGCTTCTTTGACTAGCATTGCAGTTTTGGTTTCTTTGTTAATTTTGCCGAGTTTTTAACAGATAACAGTGAGTGGGAGTTCCAGAAATATGGTCACTAAACCAACGACTCTTACCGGCAAACATGTGTCTAATCGAGAAGATATCAGGTTCACCTGGTTACCGCATATGATAACAAAGGATTTGATCAGGGTTTTTCTTTTCTTTTTTCTTTTTGTAATGTAATTCGCACAGTTGTGGAAACTGAGATTCATTGTTCACTGAACCTATCATCGTTGTGCTTTGGGTCACATGGTTGATTTTCAAAATTTTAAAAAGGTCTTCAAAAAAATCATGCAAAAGAAAGTTATTTAGTAGTGAAAACAATCAAAAGCCTATGTTTCCTGCAATTTAGCAGATCCGAATACTTAAAGTGAAATTCATTATAGGGCCAATCGAATTCCACTTCAATCGAAAAACCAAAAATTTATTGAGTCTTGAAATCCCTAAACAACCCAAACCCTTGAAGAGAAACTGTACACATTTGAGTCCTAATTTATTTTATGATTTCTCTATTGTATTGGTATATTGCTAGCTTCACTTTTCATACACCACAGACAAAATATGAATTGAATACACCGGATGGTTAATAGTTGAATACTACCTGTACGAGAAGACACTTCGCTAATGAAACTCTGTTGCTAATTTGCCTGATTATTCACTTTAGTGAAAACAAATTCAATCCATTGCTAATTGTATTACTTTAAACTAAATTGATGTGTATTCTTGTCAATTATTTTAAACGTTTAACAACAGATTATATAGCTGATCACCAAATTTACTTGTCCGTAGCTAATAGCATGTTTTGTTATAACATACAACATAGGCATTTTTTAGACCGTTAATAAAAAAGGGCCCTTTAAACAAAACTAAAGAAACACTGTTAGAGCTAATAATAACTAAACAAGAAGAATCTAAAAAATCAAAACATCTTGTAGATAGGCGTCATATCAGTGGGATTGTACAATCCAAAATTCTGTTCAGTTCCAGCTGGTTTCTGATTCTCGTTAAACGTCGCGAATAAAAACCCTTCGATGCTACAGTTTGGCCTCTTTGGTGTCCCTTTACCGCTTTGAACATGTTTGATAAAATTTCCGTTGTACATAGCAGCGATGTCCGGTGTTGTCAAGTATCCATTACCAGCAGAAGGCCATCCTGTCTCTGACACAACCATGGATAAATTTTTCACCCCTTCTTTCTCTGTTGCCCACACGAAAGCGTCAAAAATGGCATCAAATAGGTTTGAATACTGCATTGGCCCGTCCTTGACCACAACATCATTGGTGTTGAAGGTGGCATAATCGAGGCTGATGTTAACAGGATTTGACGCGTAGGCGAAGTAAGGGTAGATGTTGACGAGTATTGGTGTATTCGTTAGAGACAAGAACTTCACAACGGGGACAAGTTGTTCACACGCTTGGGGAGTGAACTTTCCCACGGAAGGTGGGTACGACTTTCCCAGGTTCGACATAGCCACCACGGTGCTTATCAAGATTTGAAGATTCCTCGACTTGACTAGGTTTGTGAGAGACCGCATGACGGAAAGCACTTGAGGACCGATCTCTCCGGGGATGACTTCGTTGCCAACGGTTATGAACGTGATGTTGACGTCTGCTAAGTAAGGCTCGATGTTGGTTGCAAACCAGTGCTTAACAGCATCTTCGCTGGCAGCAAGAGCAGCCAAGTCTTGGTCCTTGATGCCTACGGTGACTCCAATATCTTGGTGGCTGCGTAAGGCGTTAAGAACCTCAGTGTTTGGGTCGAAGATTCGGATTTTAGTGATGCCTATGGACTTGTAAAGGCTGATCACATTGGCTGGAGACGGGAGGTTGTCTCCAAGGAGGCCGTAGTTTAAGCCGATGTTTGTTGCTGATACATTATTGGAACCGTCCTTGTTGTGCTTGAGCAGAACTGCTGTGCAAGAGAGCAGAACGGCCGTGCACGAGAGCAGTAAAAAGACAAATAATATAACACACCTCATAACGCAACTAGCTCTCGTATCTGCAAAATCAGTAGAGAGCTAAAGATCACCAATTTTGCTTAACCAAAATAACATAATTTTTTTGTATGTATCCATGCACAAATATAAAGCTATCAGATGATCTTACTTGTAATATATGAACGAACGGAAACAGGACCAAGGAGCCAAACTTGTATATCTTCTCTGTTTTGTTGCAAAACGTAGGTTGTAGCCTTACAGGTTGTAGGTTTATTATATATACACAAACACACATATTCCATTTATTTAAACTGTACAGTTGCTTCTTTAATTTTGTTTATTATGGGTGATATTCCATTTTATTTGATATCACTTTACTTGATTCTTTTTTTCCTGACGTTATTTAGTTACCATATCTAATTACAAATTTGGTATTTTCCCTTTTTACCAATTAGAACTGCCTTTTTTTTGTGTGTCTAGATGCAATGCCTTTTTATAATTAAACTGAAAAATATCTAGAATTGACTAAAACTTAATGAAAAATTCTATCTATGAAATTGTCCAAGCATTCATAATTTTAAAAAATTGTGTAAAAATTAACTTTAGGAGCTCCGCACTTAATAGCATCTGAGGACTGAGATGCTGCATCTCCAATTTAATTGATGTTTAAATATATATATATATATATATATATATATATAATCTAATAACCCCTCCGTTTCATAATATATGATGTTTAGAGGATTATTTTTGTTTCATAATATAGGATGTTTCCAATTTTCTATGCAACTTTTAGATTAATTTTATATTTTATATTATACAGTCTTAAGTATGATTGGTTAAATTTTTAAAAGTAACTTTTTCTTAATATGTGTGTTTCTACTAAAACATCCTATATTTTGAAACGGAGGGAGTATATTATTTTCAAAAATAATTATATAGAACTATATAATTGATGTTTACAACTTCATATGAACTAAATTTGAAATTTTCACAGAACTTAGCATTATCCAAAAAACCGAAAAAAAAACAAACACATTTTATTAGTTTAATAATCATTAATCGATCCATAACACTTGTATATATATTGTTTCAAACTAAGGGGCGGGTGAACAAAAAAAAAAAGACAACACATCTTTGATTAGGGTGTCCTGTTCCTGTATCAATATCCAGAAAATAAAAATATCAACAGTTATTTTGATATGGAATAAAGAAATGTTTGAGGCAAGACCAAATTGTATAAACCAGTTAAAACAATGTGGAGCTATCTTCAGGGTCAAAGACCAATTGCAGCTTCATTGATATGATCATACTTTCCAGTTCTCCTTTTCGATGGGTTTCACAAATGAAGTTGTTTCTTTCTATTACTTGATCCTTATAAGAATTGTATGGTTGCTTTGTTTGTTGAAATATGAGACTGCATATTGTGTTTGTGTTACATTTCTGAGACAATAAAGAGGGTCTAAAATAGATGTTCCCACATATTTTAACTTCCAAATCCAGCTCGAAGACTAAAACAGAGTTTTAACACACGTAGAGGCTAATTGGTCCAGTTATATCCCATGAGAACTCTTAGACCCAACTTGAGAAGGAAGAAAACCATGCAACACCACACCAGAGAGAATCCTCCTGACTTGTGTGTATCAGCTGCTTAAAAGCATGTGGAGCTATACTATAATTATTATCAATATGGTCGAAGACAGATCGAAGCTGTAGTAATCTGAAAATACTTTTCAAGATTCTTTTTGGTTCACATATAAAAACACTTAAACTATCTGTGAGGCTGCATTGTGTTGCGTTGCAACTCTGAAAATATCAATGATCCCAATGGTCCGAAGTTTATTTTTGCAAAACACATTAAGATCTCATTATCAAAAGAAAAAAAGAAATCCTATAGAATAGACTTATTATTGTCACACTCTATTACAACTAATAAAGCGTTAAAACTTAAAACTTAAATGAAATTCTAAAAGAACCTAGTAAATCAAAACATATTGCAGATAGGCTTCATATTAGTTAGTAGGATAGTACAACCTAAAGTTCTGTTCAGTGCCTTTTGGTTTCTCATTTTCGTTAAACGACGCGACTAAATACCCTTCAATGCTACTGTTTGGCAGCTTCTTCGCTCTGGGCAAGAGCAGTCATTAACACATACGATGACTTTACTAGCATGTTGGCCACGTAAGGCGGCGTTAAGAACCTTAGTGATCGGGTCGAAGGTTCGGAATTTGGTAATCCCTACTGACTTGAACTGTCTGATAAATTTGAACGGAGATGGGGGGGTTGTTTCCGAGGGGGCCGTAGTTTTGTTCTACCATGACTACGTAGGAATTCGTGTAGTAGTAGTCGTCGATCAGAATTGCCGTAAGCGCGACCAAAAAGAAGACGAATATTTTGTCACAACAGTCCATTATGAAACTGCGCGTGCCTGCAAAATCAGAAGAGCTAGCTAGCGTTAATATTAGATTTTATTATGTATCGATTGGATTTTATGTATTATAGAGATATCACAACAGGATCTTACTTAACGAATATAACGGAGACGAAGGAAGTGAATTTGATGAGGAGATTTCACAAAAGGCTGTGTGTATGGTTTCTCTCTTTGACATTGTAACAAGTGAGTGTATTTATTTATACATAAGAGTCTTTCCTATTCTTTACAAGATTTCCTTTTCCTTTAATTAGATCAAATACTATAAATTTAACATATATCTTAATTAGCCCAATAATTGTTTTCTTTTCGGTAGTAGACAAAATATATAAATGTTATATATATATATATATATATATATATGTAGAGATAAGATAGATTGTCTATATTTATTAATATCACTAAATTATAAATGTTTTATTCATCTCAAGAAAAGAATGGCATGTTTCTCTGCTCCAGAGGAAAACCGCTACCACCGATTCCGTCATGATCCAGACCTTAGCTTGATACGCCCCAAACGCCTTGCATACAAAAAAAACTTGCTCAGAAACAACAGGCAATCTTATTTTCTGATATTCCTCTAGACCCAAGCTTAGGTTCTTAGGTCCACATTTCTCCAAGCACTTCCGCATACATGTTTGTGCTTCTTACACCATGAAGGGTCGTGGGATGAGCAGCGTCTCCAACCAGCTCACGATGTTTCCCCCAGAAGATTCGTTCTAAAGGGTCACTCACAGTCGTAAATAACATTAAGGAAAGGATCCTTTGTTTCAACCAGATGGTTTCTGCTTCTTGATGCATCTTATTGATCATTTCTTGGCTCAGTTTTAGTGTAACAGAGTTTCCCTGATATCTTAATTTCATAACAACAACAAAGCAGAATCTCAAGAAAACTACTTAAAACGCATTCTAGAGAGAAATTACTTTCAGGTCAGGCTCTGGTTGATTGACATACCAAATCCAGTTGAGTTTCTTGTTAAAAAAGCTCGTAATTACACGGTATGAGTCTTTTCACCGAGATAAAAAAAATACAAGCATTTTCCAAGATCCCAGCAACAGTTTCCGAGTTCTCATCCCCTGAGAAGTCTAAGACACCTCTCCAAGCACAATCACCAGGGTACTACCTTACATTAAAAAAATCAACAAAAGCCTATATGATCCAGTCCCACAATATATATCAATATTAAGAAGAACATACTCTTATTTTCAAACCTCAATTTAATTTAAGGTCAGGTAAGAAAGTTTTCCGAATCGAAGACAAACACCCCATCTGCTGCAACTAGCAAATCTACTTGAAAATTTCAACAGTTTCTTGAGTTTCCATTACTAAAGCTTTAACCTTTACAGTCAGTAGTAGACTCATCTTGTGACAATTGTGAAAGACAGAAACTTTGTGTCCCCAAAGAAAATGGATTGAGGCAATGCGTTATACAGAAGAGCGTGGATATCTCTGACCAATAATAAGATGCTCGGAAAATCAAAACTCTCATCTCTTGTTAGAATCCTCTCGTCACCTTCTTCTCACTATCAGTTGCCTGATTCTATAAACAAACCCAACAAAACAAAACTTTAGTAGACCTGGAAAAAAATTTACACTCCGATTGTTTCAATTGTCTGACTAAACAAACTCTCAGTGTCATCTTTACCTGATCAATCGAGAGAGGCAAGGTGATTTCATCTAAGACATGTGGACAACTGAGATGGACTCCCCCATCTCATCAACTGTTTTAGTTTCTTCTGCTTCACAAGATATTAACGATAAGTGTTCGTTCTTTTGACTTGACTAGGTGACTGACAAGGTTGGAACTATGTGGGCTTATTACGAGCCTGGTATATTGATTCAAGGCCCAATCATTTGATAATTTATACAGGGATCCCATTTGAGTTCATGAGAACAGAGAGAAACTTAGAAACTGAAAGCTTTTTGTTCACCGCAAATGTCCATATAGTCCCTTGTCGTGTCAATATTTGCAACCAACCACCGCATAGAGGAGGTTCTGAGGTTTTAGAGAGTTTCGAGCTAAGAGAAGTAGGGACTAGGGATTTTGCTTTTACGGAAGAAAAATAAGATGCGGCTTCAGTAGAAACTTTTTTAGTGTGAACTTAACCTTGTCATCTTTTAACGCATCTCTCCCTTCTTAGCATAACTTATGTGCTTTGTTTTGAAGGAAGGCTACGGAGTGAGCTAGTAGCTCATACCAGTTGAAAAAAAAAAACACTTCAATTTTTCCACATTTTTGCGCTTTAAAACACTATATTTTCTTAGTTTTTGTACCCAATTTACGAATATTTGGGAGTTTTAGCTCACTTCTTTTACCTGTAAGCCAATTTATGAATATTTGGGAGTTTTAGCTCACTTCTTTTACCTGTAAGCTCAATTTATGAATACTAGACTTGGTGCATCTAAAAACACCAGAAAAAAAAAGGATACGTCATATCCTATACTCCATTAAAAACCTGAAAGTAATTGCAACAAAAGCAAAAGAGTCAGATGATGTAATCTTTTATTTTTGCTTTCAAATATTAGCTCAGCTTTTGTTTTCTTTTTTTACCTTTGATTTACTGTCCGATAGTCCCCAGTGTTCCCTCTAGTAAATTTCAACCTGCTGTAGCTTCCTTCGCATTCATTAGTATTGCTTGAAATCCAACCTATTAGTGGACCACATATGACTACTTCTCTGCTTGCAAACATGACAATCGGGGTTATTCTAATATATAACAATGGAGCAAGAACCCATGTTTGTAAACACAAAACACACCTGATTCAAAGTTAGTGGTCCAGTTTTATCGCCGCAAATAGTGGTGGCAGGACCCATTGCCTCACAAGCAAGCAGATAGCCTCCGCACCTGTATAAAAGAACTGCTAAAAGAATCATATATTGTTCCCTCCCATCATACAAGTAACATAGTGAGAAGGTAAAATAAGCATACCAAAGCCTCATCTGCAATCATTTTCCTCATTGAATAGGCAAGGCTGAAACAAAACAAAATAGAAGACAAGCAAATATAATCAGCAAAGAGAAGTTAACTCTCTACTATGAAACTACCACAAGAAAGTAGTGGAAGAGTCTGATATAGCCAAGATAGGAAATACATACGTTAATGTGATAGCCAATGGAAGACCGTCAGGCACTGCCACTATGACTCTACGACAATTGTAACCTGCAGCAATAGCCGAGTATTAGCATTTCTAAAGCAAGTTAAAGATTTTTACTGCCAGATCCCTAATAGACTTTTAGATGGAAACATACCGCTACAGTAACAACTTTGATCACATCATCAACTACATGACCAATATTTGTCTTCCCTTTAACAAATTGAAGGTCTTAACCTCTGTTTTTTGTGTAACCTGTGAAATATCTGTAAAACAAAGAGGACATCATACATAATTTGCATTTGTCAACTAGGATTGCTCTCATACTGTGACGAACATATGGCTGAGTTCCAAAATAATAACCAGGAAAGATATGGCTGAGTCAGAAGAATCACTAGCACAACATTTAAGAGTAGCTAAAATAACCAGTGAGAGGGTTTCTTCACCAATGTCTCCAGAGATACTGGCCATCAGCAAACCCCATCAAGTGTTGACTCTAACACCAGTAACCTTGCAGAAAGAAAAGACCATTCATATCATACAAATGGAAGAGAATAACAACTCTCTCCTCCGAGATAAGTTCTGATATGTAACTAGAAAATTTTGGGAGGAATCCTACCAGCATAACACCATTTCCATCTGCCACTTTACACCCACACATAAGTAATAGATTCTTCCTAGAGTCACTCTTAACCTAAAAAGCGACTGGTAAGAGTTACACAAAAAAAAACGAGAAAATCAGCAACTTCACTATGACAGGAAATAAGTAGCTAACTATTCACTCGAGTATATTAATAAAACATGGAGCAGAAACAAAAACAGCCTCACCTTCTTTGCTCCAAGAAATCAATCGCTTTAAAACCTGCAAATGTAAATAACAGTCATTAGAAACAAAGATAGTTGTGAACATGATCATATAATTTGGGATAAAACTTACTTTAGTATTCTACAATCCATTTCTATGGACAACATGGAAATAATCCATTACCAACCATAACCAAATTCCAAATCATTCATCCACTACCATATAACTCACCTTACTACTTGTATCCGACTTAGCCGAGGCATTTGTATAGGCAACACGGGACAGTCATTCATTTATGCACCACCATCAATTCATTTGTGATTTATAAACTCATCTTATGACATAAGACTGAGCCGAGGCATTTGTTGTAAAGGCAACACGGGACAGTCATTCATTCATGCACCACCATCAATTTGTTTCTGATTTATAAACTCATCTTATGATTAACATAAGACTGAGCCGAGGCATTTGTTGTACAACCAGCACGAGACAATCATTCATTCGAGTACCACCATCAATCCGTTTCTAATTTATAAACTCATCTTATGATTAACATAAGACTGAGCCGAGGCATTTGTTGTATAGGCAACACGAGACAGCCAATCATTCATGCACCACCATCCAGTTGTTTCTGATTTATAAACTCATCTTATGATTAACATAAGACTGAGCCGAGGCATTTGTTGTAAAGGCAACACGGGACAGTCATGCACCACCATCAATTTGTTTCTGATTTATAAACTCATCTTATGATTAACATAAGACTGAGCCGAGGCATTTGTTGTACAATCAGCACGGGACAATCATTCATTCCAGCACCACCATCAATCCGTTACTAATTTATAAACTCATCTTATGATTAACATAAGACTGAGCCGAGGCATTTGTTGTATAGGCAACACGAGACAGCCAATCATTCATGCACCACCATCCTGTTGTTTCTGATTTCTAAACTCATCTTATGATTAACATAAGACTGAGCCGAGACATTTGTTGTAAAGGCAACACAAGACAGTCATTCATTCATGCACCACCATCAATTTGTTTCTGATTTGTAAACTCATCTTATGATTAACATAAGACTGAGCCGAGGCATTTGTTGTAAAGGCAACACAGGACAGTCATTCATTCGAGCACCACCATCAATCCGTTTATGATTTACAAACTCATCTTATGAATAACATAAGACTGAGCCGAGGCATTTGATATATAGGCAACAAAACCCGTTTTTGACTTACAAACTCATCTTATGAATAACATAAGATTGAGCCGAGGCATTTGAAGTATAGGCAACACAATCTGTTTCTAACTTGCAAACTCATCATATAATTAACATAAGACTGAGCCGAGGCATTTGTAGAGGCAACAAGGGACAGTTAGAGAGGTAATTTATATTACCTCATTCATTCATGAACCACACCATCAATCTGTTTCTCATTTACAAACTCATCTTGTGATTAACACAAGACTGAGCCGAGGCATTTGTATAGGCAAAAAGGGACAGTTAGAGAGGTAATTTAAATTACCTCATTCATTCATGAACCACACCATCAATCCGTTTCTCATCTGTAAACTCATCTTATGATTAACATAAGACTGAGCCGAGGCATTTGATATAGGCAACAAGGCACAAATCGTTTCTCATTTGTAAACTCATCTTATGATTAACATCTGTAAACTCATCTGTAAACTCATCTTATGATTAACATAAGACTGAGCCGAGGCATTTGATATAGGCAACAAGGGACAAATCGTTTAGGCAACACCATCAATCCATTTCTCATTTAAAAACTCATCTTATGATTAACATCTGTAAACTCATCTTATGATTAACATAAGACTGAGCCGAAGCATTTGATATAGGCAACAAGGGACAAATCGTTTCTCATTTGTAAACTCATCTTATGATTAACATAAGACTGAGCCGAGGCATTTGTATAGGCAACAAGAGCGTTTAGGCAACACCATCAATCCATTTCTCATTTACAAACTCATCTTGTGATTAAAACAAGACTGAACCGAAGCATTTGTATAGGCAACAAGGTCATTTAGGCAACACCATCAATCCATTTCTCATTTACAAACTCATCTTGTGATTAAAACAAGACTGAGCCGAGGCATTTGTATTGGCAACAAGGGACAAATTCTTTAGGCAACACCATCAATCCATTTCTCATTTACAAACTCATCTTGTGATTAAAACAAGTCTGAGCCGAGGCATTTGTATAGGCAACAAGGGACAGTTAGAGAGGTAATTTAAATTACCTCATTCATTCATGAACCACACCATCAATCTTTTTCTCATTTACAAACTCATCTTATGATTAACATAAGACTGAGCCGAGGCATTTGATATAGGCAACAAGGGACAAATCGTTTAGGCAACACCACCAATCTTTTTCTCATTTACAAACTCATCTTATGATTAAGATAAGACTGAGCCGAGGCATTTGATATAGGCAACAAGGGACAAATCGTTTAGGCAACACCATCAATCCATTTCTCATTTAAAAACTCATCTTGTGATTAAAACAAGACTGAGCCGAGGCATTTGTATTGGCAACAAGGGACAAATTCTTTAGGCAACACCATCAATCCATTTCTCATTTACAAACTCATCTTGTGATTAAAACAAGACTGAGCCGAGGCATTTGTATAGGCAACAAGGGACAGTTAGAGAGGTAATTTAAATTACCTCATTCATTCATGAACCACACCATCAATCTTTTTCTCATATACAAACTCATCTTATGATTAACATAAGACTGAGCCGAGGCATGTGTATAGGCAACAAGGGACAGTTAGAGAGGTAATTTAAATTACCTCATTCATTCATGAACCACACCATCAATCTTTTTCTCATTTACAAACTCATCTTATGATTAACATAAGACTGAGCCGAGGCATTTGTATAGGCAACAAGGGACAGTTAGAGAGGTAATTTAAATTACCTCATTCATTCATGAACCACACCATCAATCTTTTTCTCATTTACAAACTCATCTTATGATTAACATAAGACTGAGCCGAGGCATTTGATATAGGCAACACCATCAATCCATTTCTCATTTAAAAACTCATCTTGTGATTAAAACAAGACTGAGCCGAGGCATTTGTATTGGCAACAAGGGACAAATTCTTTAGGCAACACCATCAATCCATTTCTCATTTAAAAACTCATCTTGTGATTAAAACAAGACTGAGCCGAGGCATTTGTATTGGCAACAAGGGACAAATTCTTTAGGCAACACCATCAATCCATTTCTCATTTACAAACTCATCTTGTGATTAAAACAAGACTGAGCCGAGGCATTTGTATAGGCAACAAGGGACAGTTAGAGAGGTAATTTAAATTACCTCATTCATTCATGAACCACACCATCAATCTTTTTCTCATTTATAAACTCATCTTATGATTAAGATAAGACTGAGCCGAGGCATTTGATATAGGCAACAAGGGACAAATCGTTTAGGCAACACCATCAATCCATTTCTCATTTAAAAACTCATCTTGTGATTAAAACAAGACTGAGCCGAGGCATTTGTATTGGCAACAAGGGACAAATTCTTTAGGCAACACCATCAATCCATTTCTCATTTACAAACTCATCTTGTGATTTAAACAAGACCGAGCCGAGGCATTTGTATAGGCAACAAGGGACAGTTAGAGAGGTAATTTAAATTACCTCATTCATTCATGAATCACACCATCAATCTTTTTCTCATTTACAAACTCATCTTATGATTAACATAAGACTGAGCCGAGGCATTTGATATAGGCAACAAGGGACAAATCGTTTAGGCAACACCACCAATCTTTTTCTCATTTACAAACTCATCTTATGATTAAGATAAGACTGAGCCGAGGCATTTGATATAGGCAACAAGGGACAAATCGTTTAGGCAACACCATCAATCCATTTCTCATTTAAAAACTCATCTTGTGATTAAAACAAGACTGAGCCGAGGCATTTGTATTGGCAACAAGGGACAAATTCTTTAGGCAACACCATCAATCCATTTCTCATTTACAAACTCATCTTGTGATTAAAACAAGACTGAACCGAAGCATTTGTATAGGCAACAAGGTCATTTAGGCAACACCATCAATCCATTTCTCATTTACAAACTCATCTTGTGATTAAAACAAGACTGAGCCGAGGCATTTGTATTGGCAACAAGGGACAAATTCTTTAGGCAACACCATCAATCCATTTCTCATTTACAAACTCATCTTGTGATTAAAACAAGTCTGAGCCGAGGCATTTGTATAGGCAACAAGGGACAGTTAGAGAGGTAATTTAAATTACCTCATTCATTCATGAACCACACCATCAATCTTTTTCTCATTTACAAACTCATCTTATGATTAACATAAGACTGAGCCGAGGCATTTGATATAGGCAACAAGGGACAAATCGTTTAGGCAACACCACCAATCTTTTTCTCATTTACAAACTCATCTTATGATTAAGATAAGACTGAGCCGAGGCATTTGATATAGGCAACAAGGGACAAATCGTTTAGGCAACACCATCAATCCATTTCTCATTTAAAAACTCATCTTGTGATTAAAACAAGACTGAGCCGAGGCATTTGTATTGGCAACAAGGGACAAATTCTTTAGGCAACACCATCAATCCATTTCTCATTTACAAACTCATCTTGTGATTAAAACAAGACTGAACCGAAGCATTTGTATAGGCAACAAGGTCATTTAGGCAACACCATCAATCCATTTCTCATTTACAAACTCATCTTGTGATTAAAACAAGACTGAGCCGAGGCATTTGTATTGGCAACAAGGGACAAATTCTTTAGGCAACACCATCAATCCATTTCTCATTTACAAACTCATCTTGTGATTTAAACAAGACCGAGCCGAGGCATTTGTATAGGCAACAAGGGACAGTTAGAGAGGTAATTTAAATTACCTCATTCATTCATGAATCACACCATCAATCTTTTTCTCATTTACAAACTCATCTTATGATTAAGATAAGACTGAGCCGAGGCATCTGATATAGGCAACAAGGGACAAATCGTTTAGGCAACACCATCAATCCATTTCTCTTTTAAAAACTCATCTTGTGATTAAAACAAGACTGAGCCGAGGCATTTGTATTGGCAACAAGGTACAAATTCTTTAGGCAACACCATCAATCCATTTCTCATTTACAAACTCATCTTGTGATTTAAACAAGACTGAGCCGAGGCATTTGTATAGGCAACAAGGGACAGTTAGAGAGGTAATTTAAATTACCTCATTCATTCATGAACCACACCATCAATATTTTTCTCATTTACAAACTCATCTTATGATTAACATAAGACTGAGCCGAGGCATTTGATATAGGCAACACCATCAATCCATTTCTCATTTAAAAACTCATCTTGTGATTAAAACAAGACTGAGCCGAGGCATTTGTATAGGCAACAAGGGACAAATTCTTTAGGCAACACCATCAATCCATTTCTCATTTACAAACTCATCTTGTGATTAAAACAAGACTGAGCCGAGGCATTTGTATAGGCAACAAGGGACAGTTAGAGAGGTAATTTAAATTACCTCATTCATTCATGAACCACACCAACAATCTTTTTCTCATTTACAAACTCATCTTATGATTAAGATAAGACTGAGCCGAGGCATCTGATATAGGCAACAAGGGACAAATCGTTTAGGCAACACCATCAATCCATTTCTCATTTAAAAACTCATCTTGTGATTAAAACAAGACTGAGCCGAGGCATTTGTATTGGCAACAAGGTACAAATTCTTTAGGCAACACCATCAATCCATTTCTCATTTACAAACTCATCTTGTGATTTAAACAAGACTGAGCCGAGGCATTTGTATAGGCAACAAGGGACAGTTAGAGAAGTAATTTAAATTACCTCATTCATTCATGAACCACACCATCAATCTTTTTCTCATTTACAAACTCATCTTATGATTAACATAAGACTGAGCCGAGGCATTTGATATTGGCAACACCATCAATCCATTTCTCATTTAAAAACTCATCTTGTGATTAAAACAAGACTGAGCCAAGGCATTTGTATTGGCAACAAGGGCCAAATTCTTTAGGCAACACCATCAATCCATTTCTCATTTAAAAACTCATCTTGTGATTAAAACAAGACTGAGCCGAGGCATTTGTATTGGCAACAAGGTACAAATTCTTTAGGCAACACCATCAATCCATTTCTCATTTACAAACTCATCTTGTGATTTAAACAAGACTGAGCCGAGGCATTTGTATAGGCAACAAGGGACAGTTAGAGAGGTAATTTAAATTACCTCATTCATTCATGAACCACACCATCAATCTTTTTCTCATTTACAAACTCATCTTATAATTAACATAAGACTGAGCCGAGGCATTTGATATAGGCAACACCATCAATCCATTTCTCATTTAAAAACTCATCTTGTGATTAAAACAAGACTGAGCCGAGGCATTTGTATTGGCAACAAGGGACAAATTCTTTAGGCAACACCATCAATCCATTTCTCATTTACAAACTCATCTTGTGATTAAAACAAGACTGAGCCGAGGCATTTGTATAGGCAACAAGGGACAGTTAGAGAGGTAATTTAAATTACCTCATTCATTCATGAACCACACCATCAATCTTTTTCTCATTTACAAACTCATCTTATGATTAACATAAGACTGAGCCGAGGCATTTGATATAGGCAACAAGGGACAAATCGTTTAGGCAACACCACCAATCTTTTTCTCATTTACAAACTCATCTTATGATTAAGATAAGACTGAGCCGAGGCATTTGATATAGGCAACAAGGGACAAATCGTTTAGGCAACACCATCAATCCATTTCTCATTTAAAAACTCATCTTGTGATTAAAACAAGACTGAGCCGAGGCATTTGTATTGGCAACAAGGGACAAATTCTTTAGGCAACACCATCAATCCATTTCTCATTTACAAACTCATCTTGTGATTAAAACAAGACTGAGCCGAGGCATTTGTATAGGCAACAAGGGACAGTTAGAGAGGTAATTTAAATTACCTCATTCATTCATGAACCACACCATCAATCTTTTTCTCATATACAAACTCATCTTATGATTAACATAAGACTGAGCCGAGGCATGTGTATAGGCAACAAGGGACAGTTAGAGAGGTAATTTAAATTACCTCATTCATTCATGAACCACACCATCAATCTTTTTCTCATTTACAAACTCATCTTATGATTAACATAAGACTGAGCCGAGGCATTTGTATAGGCAACAAGGGACAGTTAGAGAGGTAATTTAAATTACCTCATTCATTCATGAACCACACCATCAATCTTTTTCTCATTTACAAACTCATCTTATGATTAACATAAGACTGAGCCGAGGCATTTGATATAGGCAACACCATCAATCCATTTCTCATTTAAAAACTCATCTTGTGATTAAAACAAGACTGAGCCGAGGCATTTGTATTGGCAACAAGGGACAAATTCTTTAGGCAACACCATCAATCCATTTCTCATTTAAAAACTCATCTTGTGATTAAAACAAGACTGAGCCGAGGCATTTGTATTGGCAACAAGGGACAAATTCTTTAGGCAACACCATCAATCCATTTCTCATTTACAAACTCATCTTGTGATTAAAACAAGACTGAGCCGAGGCATTTGTATAGGCAACAAGGGACAGTTAGAGAGGTAATTTAAATTACCTCATTCATTCATGAACCACACCAACAATCTTTTTCTCATTTATAAACTCATCTTATGATTAAGATAAGACTGAGCCGAGGCATTTGATATAGGCAACAAGGGACAAATCGTTTAGGCAACACCATCAATCCATTTCTCATTTAAAAACTCATCTTGTTATTAAAACAAGACTGAGCCGAGGTATTTGTATTGGCAACAAGGGACAAATTCTTTAGGCAACACCATCAATCCATTTCTCATTTACAAACTCATCTTGTGATTTAAACAAGACTGAGCCGAGGCATTTGTATAGGCAACAAGGGACAGTTAGAGAGGTAATTTAAATTACCTCATTCATTCATGAATCACACCATCAATCTTTTTCTCATTTACAAACTCATCTTATGATTAAGATAAGACTGAGCCGAGGCATCTGATATAGGCAACAAGGGACAAATCGTTTAGGCAACACCATCAATCCATTTCTCATTTAAAAACTCATCTTGTGATTAAAACAAGACTGAGTCGAGGCATTTGTATTGGCAACAAGGTACAAATTCTTTAGGCAACACCATCAATCCATTTCTCATTTACAAACTCATCTTGTGATTTAAACAAGACTGAGCCGAGGCATTTGTATAGGCAACAAGGGACAGTTAGAGAGGTAATTTAAATTACCTCATTCATTCATGAACCACACCATCAATCTTTTTCTCATTTACAAACTCATCTTATGATTAACATAAGACTAAGCCGAGGCATTTGATATAGGCAACACCATCAATCCATTTCTCATTTAAAAACTCATCTTGTGATTAAAACAAGACTGAGCCGAGGCATTTGTATTGGCAACAAGGGACAAATTCTTTAGGCAACACCATCAATCCATTTCTCATTTACAAACTCATCTTGTGATTTAAACAAGACTGAGCCGAGGCATTTGTATAGGCAACAAGGGACAGTTAGAGAGGTAATTTAAATTACCTCATTCATTCATGAACCACACCATCAATCTTTTTCTCATTTACAAACTCATCTTATGATTAACATACGACTGAGCCGAGGCATTTGATATAGGCAACACCATCAATCCATTTCTCATTTAAAAACTCATCTTGTGATTAAAACAAGACTGAGCCGAGGCATTTGTATTGGCAACAAGGGACAAATTCTTTAGGCAACACCATCAATCCATTTCTCATTTACAAACTCATCTTGTGATTAAAACAAGACTGAGCCGAGGCATTTGTATAGGCAACAAGGGACAGTTAGAGAGGTAATTTAAATTACCTCATTCATTCATGAACCACACCATCAATCTTTTTCTCATATACAAACTCATCTTATGATTAACATAAGACTGAGCCGAGGCATGTGTATAGGCAACAAGGGACAGTTAGAGAGGTAATTTAAATTACCTCATTCATTCATGAACCACACCATCAATCTTTTTCTCATTTACAAACTCATCTTATGATTAACATAAGACTGAGCCGAGGCATTTGTATAGGCAACAAGGGACAGTTAGAGAGGTAATTTAAATTACCTCGTTCATTCATGAACCACACCATCAATCTTTTTCTCATTTACAAACTCATCTTATGATTAACATAAGACTGAGCCGAGGCATTTGATATTGGCAACACCATCAATCCATTTCTCATTTAAAAACTCATCTTGTGATTAAAACAAGACTGAGCCAAGGCATTTGTATTGGCAACAAGGGACAAATTCTTTAGGCAACACCATCAATCCATTTCTCATTTAAAAACTCATCTTGTGATTAAAACAAGACTGAGCCGAGGCATTTGTATTGGCAACAAGGGACAAATTCTTTAGGCAACACCATCAATCCATTTCTCATTTACAAACTCATCTTGTGATTAAAACAAGACTGAGCCGAGGCATTTGTATAGGCAACAAGGGACAGTTAGAGAGGTAATTTAAATTACCTCATTCATTCATGAACCACACCATCAATCTTTTTCTCATTTACAAACTCATCTTATGATTAAGATAAGACTGAGCCGAGGCATTTGATATAGGCAACAAGGGACAAATCGTTTAGGCAACACCATCAATCCATTTCTCATTTAAAAACTCATCTTGTGATTAAAACAAGACTGAGCCGAGGCATTTGTATTGGCAACAAGGGACAAATTCTTTAGGCAACACCATCAATCCATTTCTCATTTACAAACTCATCTTGTGATTAAAACAAGACTGAGCCGAGGCATTTGTATAGGCAACAAGGGACAGTTAGAGAGGTAATTTAAATTACCTCATTCATTCATGAACCACACCATCAATCTTTTTCTCATTTACAAACTCATCTTATGATTAACATAAGACTGAGCCGAGGCATTTGATATAGGCAACAAGGGACAAATCGTTTAGGCAACACCACCAATCTTTTTCTCATTTACAAACTCATCTTATGATTAAGATAAGACTGAGCCGAGGCATTTGATATAGGCAACAAGGGACAAATCGTTTAGGCAACACCATCAATCCATTTCTCATTTAAAAACTCATCTTGTGATTAAAACAAGACTGAGCCGAGGCATTTGTATTGGCAACAAGGGACAAATTCTTTAGGCAACACCATCAATCCATTTCTCATTTACAAACTCATCTTGTGATTAAAACAAGACTGAGCCGAGGCATTTGTATAGGCAACAAGGGACAGTTAGAGAGGTAATTTAAATTACCTCATTCATTCATGAACCACACCATCAATCTTTTTCTCATTTACAAACTCATCTTATGATTAACATAAGACTGAGCCGAGGCATTTGATATAGGCAACACCATCAATCCATTTCTCATTTAAAAACTCATCTTGTGATTAAAACAAGACTGAGCCGAGGCATTTGTATTGGCAACAAGGGACAAATTCTTTAGGCAACACCATCAATCCATTTCTCATTTAAAAACTCATCTTGTGATTAAAACAAGACTGAGCCGAGGCATTTGTATTGGCAACAAGGGACAAATTTTTTAGGCAACACCATCAATCCATTTCTCATTTACAAACTCATCTTGTGATTCAAACAAGACTGAGCCGAGGCATTTGTATTGGCAACAAGGGACAGTTAGAGAGGTAATTTAAATTACCTCATTCATTCATGAACGACACCATCAATCCGTTTCTCATTTATAATCTCATCTTATGATTAACATAAGACTGAGCCAAGGCATTTGATATAGGCAACAAGGGACAAATCGTTTAGGCAACACCACCAATCTTTTTCTCATTCAAAAACTCATCTTATGATTAAGATAAGACTGAGCCGAGGCATTTGTATAGGCAACAAGGGACAGTTAGAGAGGTAATTTAAATTACCTCATTAATGTGTTGGTGAACACCCGTTGTGATCATAAACCGAAAACACATACAATACAAACAAAAACCACATGAAAAGAAACAAACACAACCAGATGAAAAACAAGAATGTGAAACTCAAGAAAAAAAACAAACTCGTATGATTCAACTTAACTCCAAGACATAATCTTGGATCTGAAAATAGGAAAAACAAAATACTGAACCGGGAAAACTTGGAAAACAAAAGAAAAATTGAAGATGTCAACATAATTAACCACAAACTAGACCAGATGAAACGAGAAGACAGACAAAACAAACAAATCCCTAATGTAACCCAAAAGAAAAGTTGAAGCCGTCGAACATAATTAACCACAAACTAGACCAGATGAAACGAAAAGGCAGACAAAACAAACAAATCCCTAATGTAACCAGATGAAAAAAACAAGAAACAATTCTGCAAAACTCAAGAAAAACACAAACCAGTATGATTCAGTTTATTTAAATCCAAGACATAATTAAGAATCTGAGAGAAAAAAAATCAAAAACTGAATCGGAAAACTTAGAAAACAAAAGAAAAATTTGAAGGACGAAACAGGAAAGAATCTGACTTGTAGGTACGCGAAAAAAAAAGACAAGCTTTAGAGATAATGTAAGCAATTAAAAAAAAGAACTTTATAATCATAAGTACCTCTTCGAAGAACTTTCCCAAGCGGAACTCTTGAATGATGATCTTGTGGATGAAACCCTAATCACAAAAGAGACAAATAAAACCCAGTTATTCTTAAATTCAGAAACCAAATATGAAAGAAAGAACAATATCTACTTGAAAAAAGAACAATCTTTATCTGAAATTTCCGAAGCCTTAGATTGATAAAATCCGTGAAGAATCAAACAGTGGTGCGGCAGTAAAAGAAAGAAGATGACTATAAAACCCTAATCAGAGAAATAAAACGGCAGAATCGAAAATTGGGGAAAAAATTCAAACCTTTAATCATCGTTTCGCCAGAAACCCTAATTTGGTTGAGAATCTCAGAAAAGTGTTTAGGCCGTGCTTTTATCTCTGTGTATACATAGACACATCTGATTGCTAAAAACTGCGTCGTAACGGTACATAAAAGAAAGAAATTGAGATGACAGCTGTGATGGCAATTTAGGAGCGTGTGCGATAAAACTGCGTCGTTTTCATAGAATTATAACGGTTGGAAAGACAGCTGGCAGTTTGACAAAAAGGAAAAAATTGGCAAGTGGCTGTTGTGCGTCAGAACTGCGTCGTTATATAACGGTACTTTGCGTCAAACGAGCTCCGGTGGCGGTGGATGCGCTTGATCTAGGCCCATAATGAATTTTAGGCCCAATAATTTGTTCTCTCGCCTATGGATTTATATTCATCATTATTCGTAATTATCATCATCTTTTTATATTCAACAATATGCATTGGTTCAAATCAAATTGGCAAGTGGCTGTTGTGAGTTAGAACTACGTCGTTAGCCTTTGTCTCTGTATACTTTGGAAATAAACATATGTATATGGAGAGAGACATAGTTGGATATAAAGGAGGTTATAGTTGGATATAGTTTAGAGAGACATATGTGAGTCAGAATTATCATCATCTGATCACTGTAATCGAAACCTCCTTTATTTCCAATTTTCCCATATATCTATGGCTAACATATCCAACTATGCATCCGTTTCCTTTTAGGCTCCTAAAGCTTCCTGTAATAATCTTTTTCATCCAACCAAATAATCACCCTTCACATAAATTAAAGAAAACGAAATTTTATTACATATTTTAGTTACACAAGACAAAGCCAAAAAGGAACAAACAATGTGAAAAATAGAATTTCAAATGCCATTACAAAGCCAACTCTATTAAACCAGTTGAACTTGGCTTAAGATATCCTTTAATCGAAAGAAGAAAAAAAAATTCTATTCGAAAGGATGTTATAGTTAATCTTGACCTTATTTTTATTTGTCTACATCTCAAACAGAGAGTCATCGATATGATTTGGAGGCGCAACGACATGCGAATTTATGCACTTCTCTAACAAAATTGTAGGTTTCACGTTCAACATAACAACTGTAATTAATACAGGCCATGTCAGGCCACAGGCGTCTGAGTAGAAAGAAATAAAACTACAGTTTCACTGATACGTTTCGTTCGGTTTTGTATATCGATCCCCCTATGGTCGTCAGGTTGGTTTTGGAGTCTTTTGACCCAAACAGTAAGAAACAACATTGGACAGTAAAATAATTTTCAATCTTAACCTTTTTGATCATACAGACGACACTATCGACCCTATTTCGTTAGTTATCCAACGCTCGCTGGTAATTTTATAAAACCCATCGGTGAACCGTAAATACACTTAAAGAACAGAAAGACAAACATTATATAATTTCCAAGCTTTTGCAAAAAATTTTTTTGAAGGAAGTAAATAAGAAAGCCTCCTTAAAACATATTCCACAATTGATATTTGAGATTCATTTCATAGAGGGCACAAGAAGTACCTGTGGAAGTATTTACTTGAGCTGGAAAAAAAAACGGTATACCAGAGAATGAGAAATAAATAAAAAACACAAAACCCTTTAGATGCATCTAGACGACGATCACAAGTATTGTTCATGTATCCTTGCTCTGTTCTCTTCCCACCACAGTCTCGCGTGCATCTCCCCAAATCTCTCTCGGCTACAATGCCAAAGAAACACACAGTTTTTGAGTGATGTTACACTTGTAATAAACCCGGGTTTTGAATCAATGTAAGGAAGTTCTTTTTTAGTTACCTGAATCTGACTCTTCTAAGCTCTCTTTTCCCACCAGGTAATACTTTAATGGTGATATAAACGCCAGGCTCATCTTGCTCCACCCATTCGTTGTCAGCATCACTCGCATTGCTTACCGACATTTCCTCTGACCGGTCTGCATCTCTCGAGGAGCTGCTTCTTATGGAAGCATCCATGGAAGAAGTTTCTGTCTTGGCTCCACTGATGCTTGAAACTTTAGGAGTTGAGTTGAGCATACCAGAGTCATAAAACTGTTGGCTCTGCATTGAGTTATGGTCCAGTGAATCCGAGGATGAGTAAGCCGCCAATCCAGCTGGACGATGGATGTTACGAGGCAACCGTTCTTTGTTTAGAGGTGGTGTTGCGGGAGTGTCCTCTGGATGGAACTCCACTTTTGCATTCTAAATCAAAAATATGTCAGGAGTAATTAGTGACTAATTACGGCTTATTAATTTATCAACCTGATATAGTGAGAAAGCTAATTACCTCGTCTTCGGATCTAGGTGGCGTGGGAAGCGGGAAAGCTTGGCGGCTTAGTTTTTGAACATTGTAAAGTTCCATTACTTTGTCATAGTTATCTGCCCACCATCGTTGAGCTTGTAACTTGTTGAACATGTCTCGGCTAATCAAAGACAAATAAAAAAACACAAGTAAGACGATACATTAGTTTTCTTCAATGTTACTAGGAAAAGGTCATGATAGAGTACAGCAGTCAAAGAGCACAAGATGAAACATTGAAAAATCAAGTTAAGGGGTGATTTAAAAAATTGTCATCGTAAGAGTAAATTGTCAGATTAACCCCGGTAATTATTGTTAGTTTGTTACCAGCTAAACCTAAAGTTCCTTATAATGTTCTAGTGTAATTTACCGGAACAACACACCTTGGCTCACTTAGATTTTCTGACACATGAGATTCTAAGTTAAATAAGAAAAAAATATTAGTGAAAGAAGTGACTTTTAAACCAGGACCAGAGGACCAAAGTGGGCACACTCGAAGGTGGATTAAAGGGAGATTTGACAAAATAACAACAGCTAATTCAATAAACCTTTTGACAAATTGAACACATAGGCTAAGGGGGTAGAAAAGAGAGTTGAAAACAAGAGACACAGATCCAACCTTTTAAATATTGATTGGATCTTTTTGTTAGTTTAATGGCCGGGCAATAGTAAATAATCAATCAAAATTTCGTAGATATAAAGGAAAACAAAAAATCATGAAGGACGAAATAGCGACAACAATGGTCAAAGCTAATAATTAGGAGATATGATTGTGTCCTACACAGTAAAAGAAAAATAATTGGGAAGGTGGGTAGGAGAGAATTTCTCAAAGCAAACTCAATTTTTTTTGGTTTAATTTCTCCAAAAGTTATATTAACTCATTTGTTTTGGTTTACCAAAACAAGAACTAAACAAAAGAAGAAGAAACACATGTAACAGAGTACTGTTAGGACTTAACCTAATCAGGGGATTGAAAAGATAACAATAAATTTGTGAACTAAACGAAAGAGACCAAAAAGAAGGTTTTGACAAAACAAAAAAACAGACAGTAAGTGATAGAAGTAGAAGAAGTGTGATTAATTATAGTACGAAAGAAGACAAAGAATCGAAGGAAGGCAGAGACAAAATACGTTGAAATTGTCTTGTCTTTATCAATAGGCGACATAAGAGTGAACGAAACTGTGCTAATTGCTAAAGGCTAAAGCTATTTGCTTTGTTTTTTTTTTTGGTCTTTAAGAATAATTTATACTACTATTTTTGTCTTTTGGAATAATGAGAAGAACTATTCTTTCCTATGCTGCTCTCCAACAACAGCAATAATGTGTTTAACAGGACAAAGACGCGGAGAATAAGGCACTCATGGGCTCAATAAAACAAGATTTTTATATTTTAATAGTAGAAGAAAACGTTAAGAAATAGTATTGGTGAAAATGATTAAAATAATATAAATGAACCCAAACAATGATTTTGGAATGTTTGATTGAACTAATATAAACAAAGAAAACAAATGTATCATCTAACAACTCCCATAAAGAATCAAGTTTTAGCAAACTTATAGTGACACCATTCTAGAGTGATTTCATTTATGTTTAAAAATCAAATTTCAAGAGAAAAGTCTCAAAGTTTTTCATGTGAACTGGAAATTATTGATATTGAAGGAAAACAAAAAGAGAAAATAAAAAATGATCAAAAAAGCAAAAAAAAAGAGAGAGACAGAATGAGAAGAGATGACCCAAGGAAAGCACTTTAAAAAGGGGAACACCCCAATATATATTTTGCTTTTTGAACCTTTACGGCCTTTGCTTCTCATTAGTCATTAGGCGTGAAGCGTTACAGTCGACAACTCTGGTCCCATTCTCTGTTTTTTTACCAACTTTTTCCCTATTTTCACACCCACAATTTACCCCTTCTTCTATAGTTTAACACTCCAGTTTTGGGTGCATCAAAAAAACTTTTATTTTTTTTCCTGAGGTAATACGTTTTACTTACTGTCCTAACTTTTTTAGTTCATAAATAAACCAAAACTACTTGTGACGATTTTCACTCAATTTAAATGCTAACTATCTTGTTTTATATTTCCCTACGTATAAAAACACACATATTCCAAACTCAATCAAATTAAAATCAAAAACACCTTTTTAATTTTAGAATAGCTTTAAAACTTTAAATAAAACTTGAATCAAGATCAAACCAAAAGAGGAGAAGAAGAAGAAAAAAAAACGAAAAACCTAGTTGGGCCATGTCTTCTAATCGTGAATTCGAGATATTATACCATTGTATTCTTAAAAAAAAATAAAAATAATAAGTACGTACATTTCTACAAAAAGACATGGCATGATTGTTAGATTCGTATGCTCTAGAATTTTAGTTATTATCAACATATGTTGCCTAGACATTGAACTCCACAAAACAAAACAAAATCATACTCGTAAAACATTATCTACGCTAAATTTCAATATAATATGTATATATCCATTTTTAGAAAATAGCATTCAAAGATTTTCAGATTGCACTGATTTTATAATTTTTTTAGAAAAATCAGATTGAGTTCAGTCTCACAAAATCACGACCAACACAAAACGTGCTAAATTCTTTTTTAAAGAAACGAGGCAACGACGAAGCAAAAGTAAAAACTAACCGTAGGATCAAAAACAAACAGAGTCAACAAAAGGATCATAACCGTAGATATGAATGAAGAGAGTAAATTAAAGTAACGTACCTGAAACGTATCCGTTTGAGATCATTACCACCGCCGGGAAGAGAAACGAAGGTAATGAGAACACCTGGCTCTACCTGAGCAACCCATTCTTTTGGCTCTTTCTCTTCCACGAACACTATCGGGTCGACCCGGTTCCTCCCACTCGCCGATTTCGGTGTCGCTTCTCCGCTCGATATACCTTTTAGCCTCGCTTCCATCTCTTTTCCCCATACCCTAGGCTGTTGTTGTTGCTGCGCCGCCGCCGCCGCCGCAGCCGACGTTGTGTTGATCGAGCTGTTTGATCTTCCGTAAAGCATTTTGAACCGTTGCTCCGATTCGAAATCCGACTTTACCGACACAGGACTGTTCCTGATTGGTCCTTGCACTTGTCCCTGACCCTGCGCCGCCGTACACGGCGTACAATGCCGGTACGCTCCCGAAGCTTTCAGAGCCATGTCTTTGAGCTGAGATTGAATTGACGAACCCTCCATCAGAACCGAGAAGACGGAGAAGGAGGAGAAGAGTTAAGAGTTTGATTTAAATTTAGTTTACCTGAGAAGTTAAAGATTTGGCGTGTTTGGAATCCGGATCGTCGGTTTGACCCGAAGATTCATCGCCGGCTCGCTTTGAACGAGCTATACACGTCAGCATTTTCCGGCGACTGGCTTGGTCTTTGATTTGATTTTTTTTGTTCTTTCTCTTTTTTGGATACGGAGAGAGAGAGAGAGAGAATGGTGTCAGTTTCTTCTACTTTGGTTTGTTTTTGGCTTTGGTGCTCTTTTTAAGTTTTTGTTCTGTCTCTCTCTTTTTTTTAATAATTGTTTTATAATTTTGCGCTTAAGAAACTTTTAACCGGGATTACCGGTTCCATAAAGGTTCCGAGTCTCTCTACGGTAATTACGCAATTCGGTGGTAAAAAATAATAATGAAAGTAAAAATGGTAAAAAAGTTTTGGTGTCTAGCAAAAAAAAAGTTTTGTTTACTGATTAGCTAAAACATGTCAGTAGGTTAAGACTATATACATGATTGTAGTCTGTGGATTTCAAACTTTCGTAAGTATCAAAGGTCGTTTCCTTCATCTAACGCAAGTAGTCAAGTGTGCTTGCAGGATTGAATTATCGAGGTAATGCAAAAACTCTTGACTCTGACTTTTGAGAAACCTAAAAACGAAAGATATTTATGTGCGGCTCTAAGCTATTATATGGAGTACATCACAATAAGTCAATAATACTAAAAGTTGTTCTTACTTCTTAGCATATTCATTCATTTAATGTGTAATGTATATAGCTAGAGTGTGTTGTTTGTTCAATTCATAACGCTTCTGATTGCAACTTATCTGACATTTTAAGATAGCAATGCGACAAATAGCAAGTATATGTTCCATTCCGACAAGATATAAATATGTGGTGTCTTCGTCTACTATACATTTCATGTGAATGATTGATCCAACCACTCGAAAATTACTAGGGTGTAAGTATTTTCTATACATAAAGATGCATTTATTTTTTGCAACATACAAAAATTGGACGAGCACTTACCATTTTTCTTTTTCTCACATAAGAACTTTTTATCTAAAAGATGATTCCACCAATTTTCTCTTTCTTTGTTTCAAAGTTTATGATAAGCCACATTCAAAGCGTAAGTACAATATTGGCGCTTAGAACACTCGTTGCTTTGACTGATTTTTGTTGTTGTTGTTGTTGTCAATGATGTAATGTACTAAACTAGAAATTGAAACAAGTCTTGGACCACCCTTGGCCAAAACATTATAAACAACTCTTCCATTTTATTTTATTTTAAAAGTTATCTTCGACCAGCCACTATGGTCTTGTTCTCGATTTTGGTGTTCGAAAAACATTATACTAGTGACACTAAGATTTCAAGGTAGGCTTTTGGGAGGCATATCTAATCTACTAGTACAGTCATTGGTTTCAAAACTCAAAAGTCTCCACACTACATACACGTAGTTGCAATTTCCATCAAAAAAAGCTGAACGAAAATTTAACTTCAAGAATTCAACAATCACGGGCTTTTAGTAATAAAATATCTAAATATGGGCTTTAAGTTTCGGCCCACTAAAACCTTCTCTGTCACAAACTCACAATCCGTCTCAGTTCTCTCACCTGTAAAAAACTTTCTCCTGTCGAAGAAGAAAAGCAAAATCCACGAGAGATACAGATAGAAAGTGGAAAAAGGTGCGTTTCGATCCCGCTGCTTCTGTTACGGACTCGGATTCGGATTTTGGAATCTGCTCCTTGAGCAGAGACAAGAGGAAAATGGTGACGTACGTGAGCGCGTTGTTCTACGGAGTAGGAGGGATAGTCGTCGCCGGAGTGGCGCTGCTCGTAGCTTTCCAGGAGAAGCTTGTCTACGTACCGGTTCTTCCTGGTTTGAGCAAGGCTTATCCGATCACTCCCGCTAGGCTTAATCTTAATTACGAGGACGTTTGGCTTCAATCATCCGATGGCGTACGCCTTCACGCTTGGTTCATCAAGATGTTCCCCGAATGTCGAGGTCTCTTTCTCTTTTTCGATTTTTTGAGTTGTGTATCGATACTGTTCATCGATTCAGTAGTTTTTTGTTGGTGGATTTGGTTTATGCATTTCGGAAAGCTTTTGAATCTACCGGATTTTGGGGATTTTAGGTCTTGATTTCACTTTCTTCAGCTAGGTTTTAGTCTCCTTTTCCCAGATTTGTGATCTTTTGCTGCTTTTAAGCTAGTTTGGAACTTATCAGCTACTCAAAAGCTAGTTGGTAGCTTTAGCTTAACTGGACCGAGTTTGAGGGTCCGAGTTCTGATAGTTGATATTTTGATTGTTTTCTGTGCAGGTCCGACCATTCTATTTTTCCAAGAAAATGCCGGAAGTATCCTTTCCAGAGCCATTTCATGGTCTTTGTTGGTTTATATATTTGTTGTTTCATTTAGTTAGCTTCATTTAGCTGGGATTCTTTGCCTTGTGACGGCCTTGACCTTAGAACCCCAGACATCGCTCATCGTTTGGAGATGGTTCGCATCATGATACAGAAATTGAAGTGCAATGTATTCATGCTTTCATATCGCGGGTTAGTTTAATTCATCCAAAAATTAAACTTTTTTGAGTCTAATCATTGGTGGATCTGTTTACATAATGCTGATTGAATTTCCTGTGCTTAGCTATGGGGCAAGTGATGGTTATCCTTCACAACATGGACTCACAAAAGATGCTCAGGTTTGCTCGTCTCTCTAGATCTATCCAGATATTCTTGAACTCTTCTGTTTTGTGTCCTTGTATTTATTACCCATTTTCTTGTCTGATGCTTTTGTTAGGCTGCGTTGGATCACCTTTCTCAAAGGACTGACATTGATACATCTAGAATAGTTGTATTTGGAAGGTCGCTTGGGGGAGCTGTTGGAGCTTTGCTTACCAAGAACAATCCAGATAAGGTAATATTAGTAAATACTCTTATTGGCAGCATGTTATGAGTAGAGGAAATGTACATTTAATTTAGAAGCAGAGAGATTGAGAGGCCGTTATCGTTTAAAGGGAGAAGTATAATTCAGAGTCCCACATGGTTACAAATGAGACTAACCAAATGGCCTAAAGACACCCTCTGCACTTCTCTAGGGGCCTGGTTTGAATAGCCTCTTATCAGTATCTGAGATTATTACTCATGGTCTTTGGCAGATGACCTGGAGGCTGATTGTACAAAAATTTCTGGAGTAACTCATTAGTTAGATTCTAGTCACTTGTTATCTGTAATGATCGATTCGGTCAGTTCTACCGGAATTTATTTATATTCTGTGAAAAAGTTTAGCCATTTAGCAATATTATATGTGAGTAGTCTCCTTTTATTACCCCCACCGAAACTTACTGTTATATGCACTAGAACTATCTTTCTCAAAGAATTTCTTGGTAAATGAAATTTTCAGATGCTTGATAAGTTGCATATTTTTTTTTTCCTTGTCGTTTCTACTTTCAGTATTTCATTTGATATCCACGCGTCAAATGGTTGTATGTTTACCATTTGCAACTGTCCTTATATAGGTATCTGCATTGATTCTGGAAAACACTTTCACTTCCATTCTTGATATGGCTGGCGTTTTGCTGCCCTTCTTAAAGTGGTTTATTGGAGGAAGTGGTACGAAAAGCCTGAAGCTTCTTAATTTTGTTGTGCGCTCCCCCTGGAAAACAATTGATGCTATTGGTGAGGTAAGAAGCAGTTGTAGACTCTAGCAAATTTATCTTCAGATGGATTCTTTTTGTTTACAGTTTGCATATGCCAAAGAAATGACTTAAACAAGCAGATAACATTATATTACCTTAACGACCTCCATATTAATATATCCCATGCATTAATGTACACCACGAGCTGACTGATTGCTCTCTGATTTGTTCCATGGATTTAAACTTAAAAGGGATAAGGAGGGAGTTTGATGTCCTGCAAAAAATATGTCCCTGTTAGATCAATGTCTCATAATTTGATTGTCTGTAGCAACCCGTGATAAACTAATCTTGAAACAATAACAGGTCAAACAGCCGGTGCTTTTCCTCTCTGGACTGCAAGATGAGATGGTCCCTCCATTTCACATGAAATTGCTGTATGCGAAAGCAGCTGCCCGTAATCCTCAGTGCACCTTTGTGGAGTTTCCAAATGGGATGCATATGGATACATGGCTGTCTGGTGGTGACCTTTACTGGAAAACAAACGTGCAGTTTCTTGAAAAGCATGCGGCTGAGAAAGGAAGGACTATAGGGGTAAAATCATTTCTCGAAGTTTAGAAATAATGTGTCTTATCAATGCTTCTTGAGATTTTCTTTTGATGTTTTGTTCCTGAAGTAGAAGTCTAAGATTGGCGTTGGTCTATTATCTGATGACAGGAAAGGTAAATGAGTTGACGATGTTGTGATTAGAGGAGGATTTGACTCACTTGGCTCCGACAACTGCAACTTGAAACGACAGTATCTTTATAAGCATGTTTATACCTATGTTGCATTTGGGAGTGATACAACTTGTTCTTAGAGTGAGATATTGGAGAGATACTTTGTAAGCAGAACCAGCTAGTGGAGATGGCAAGTGTAGGTTAATCAGATGCATTTGCTTCGTCTCATTTTTGTTTTTTTGGTTATTTTTCCAAGTGTTGGTGTTTCTCTGATCGTAACCATTTTCCTCTGAATGATCATTGCTGTGTAGATGATTGAGAAAGTGCAAAGACATGGTTATATAATTAAAATCTTGAATTTGTCTGTCTATTATATATTTTCTCGCGTTTCTTTTGTATTAATTCAAAGATCTTTAAAACTATTGGAGTAAAGCTTTCATCATAATCATTTGTTCAACTTGATTGTTGCCAAATACAGTCAATCTGCCAGCATCGTGACGCTATATTGAACTAATATGCCATAATAAGCTATGGTGAGTGGTTTGGGTCTTTCTCAACAGTGTTTTATACACCAAGACCAAGTGATAAAAAAAGAACGAAAAACAAAAGTGTGTGACTAGATCGGGTCTGTCACGGTCCACGGAGGATGCAGCACCTTTATTTTCGTCTTCATTCAACTTTTTCTTACTTTTATCACTTCGATCCAAACAAAAAAAATTATGCTTTTCTAAAAAAAAAGACACAAACCTCACTGTCAATGCCGCTCTTGCATCGTTTCTGATTCTGAGAGAGAGAGAGAGAGTGAAAGTGAAGAGATAGACATGGAAGGAGGAGGAGCTGCGCACTACAACCCTCGAACTGTCGAAGAAGTCTTCCGAGATTTCAAGGGCCGTCGAGCTGGCATCATCCAAGCTCTCACCACTGGTAATCTTCTTCTTCTCTTCGTTTTCTAAAGTTTGTTTTTTTTCAGTGAAATTTTGTAAAGTATGATTTTTTTTCTTATGGGTTTTGAAATTTTCATTTAAAATACTTCTCATGACGATCGTTTGGTGCTCTGATTCAGAGTACTTCCGAAACAATTGTGCTTAAGTGTTGTGTTGGTGATACTTAGTTCTCCAAATTTGGAGAACAATTTTCTGATTGATCCACTTGGTTTTGGATTTGCAGATGTGGAAGATTTTTTCCAGCAATGTGATCCTGGTTAGGCGTTTTTCCTCTGTCTCTCTCTCTAGCTTTAATTATTACTAAGTGATTTCTCTCAAGCTGCTTCATTTATTCACGGTTTTGACTTGTGGGTTTCCTGTAACTCTTTTAATGCTTATGGTCTCTCGTTTATAGCGGTTTCTTTTGTAGTGTGATTCATGCGGTTTCTATACAGCTTTGCTTTTATTTTCTGCTGTAGTTTTTTCTTGTCTGGTTTTCGGAACTGACATGACATGGTAAAGCTTATCCGAATCAATAGGGACACTGAATTTTACATTATCTTTCGCTTCTGCTTACTTTGTTTTGTACTAATGACTGATGATATTAAACATTTGAGCAATAGTTTCGTGATTTGGTCTCCCCATGATTCAATAGTTTTCGCCTTTGTGCTGTTATCTTTCTCTGCATTTTCTATCTCGCTTTTGGCTATGGCTTTATTGTCACAACTACACAGAGGTTGCTTGTCTCTAAGCATGTGTGCACATTATGAAATTCCTTGCAGCTCTAAACCTTTTTGTATTGTGACATTTTCAGAGAAGGAGAATCTTTGCTTGTATGGATTCCCTAATGAAGTTTGGGAAGTTAACTTACCAGCTGAAGAAGTTCCACCTGAGCTCCCCGAACCTGCACTCGGCATTAACTTTGCCAGAGATGGAATGCAGGAAAAAGACTGGCTTTCTCTCGTTGCTGTCCACAGTGATGCGTGGTTGCTTTCTGTCTCCTTTTACTTTGGTTCAAGATTTGGTTTCGATAAAGCTGACAGGTATCATCTTTGTTTTTAAGATCTCTGCTCATATCTCTACCATTAGTTATCATGAGGTCTCCAGCATTTCCATACTAACCCCCTTGCACTTACTAATTCAGGAAGCGATTGTTCAACATGATGAATGAAGTTCCTACTGTATTTGAAGTTGTAACTGGATATGCGAAAAAACAAACAAGGGAAAAGCCCTCTTCAGAAAATCTAAATGGCAACAAATCCAAGTCAAATTCAAAAGTGGTAAGACTCATGCTGTCTGTCCTCTAATAAGATTCAGAACATGTATTCCTTTATTTATTAACTGTTAATTAAGAAAAACCAAACCAAATAACCCTACGATGAATTCTAGAGCTTATGCTACTCTTCCAAACCCTTTCCCAACTTGGTCCTACCACTATTGATTCTCTATGTAACTCCCATGGTAAACGATCTAAGTTGTTCCGTTAGTTGAGCTAGCAACTCAATTAGAAACCTGCAAAAAACGTCTCGATAGTGATAAACATACTGAAGCTTCATCTTTAGTCTACTCTTATCATCTTTCTTTTTGGCTGTTTTTTTGCAGTTTTTCAGAAATTAGGAATGGTTAAATGGATACTTGAAAAACCACAGCACTGGCATATGTTTTTTCACATCGTAAAGGACCAATATATGACATTTTTATATCCAGTCATTACATAATCTTGGAAGTGTCTTTAGAGAATAGTTTTTTTACCCTCTTCTACTATAACTACATATACTTATGTATCAGATAACCCATAAGCATATTCTCATAGGGTTAAAGTATCAGAGATTGAGTTTTTTTTTTTTGGCTTCAAGGTCTCTATTGTTGCTTTCGTACTTCTCCTTTTCTTCTAGCATGAATGAAGTGTGATGCACATTTTTGGTCCTGAAACAACTTTTCTATGGTATGCATTATAGATTGTAAGATCTTACACAGTTTGCTATTGATGTTCTAAAACATAGACTGAGCATAACAATCTTACTTCCGTAATTGTAGTTTGCATCTTGCAGCTTAAGAAACCTCTAGGTTTGAGATAGGACAAAGATGGGCAGTATCTTTAACTGTAATTGTTGGATCTGTAATTAGCATGAATTAAAAGAAGCTGTTCTGTAATTACTACCTCAGCATGTAATGAAACGACCAAGTTATCTCAAAATTTACCAATCCAATGACATCTGTTGATTAGTTTTTTGAAGTTTACACTTTGGCTATAATGGTGTGGTTAATATAATCCTTCGTCTGGAATGCAGAGAGGTTTAGATGGCAAAAGTTTAAAGACGATACAGGCCAAGGAAGAGGAACAAGGATTAGATGAAGATGAAGAGCAAGAGGAAGAGGGAGAGGAAGATGAAGAGGATGAGGATGAAGATGAACACGGTGAAACCCTGTGTGGAGCTTGTGGAGATAACTATGCTTCTGATGAATTTTGGATTGGCTGTGACAAGTGCGAGAGATGGTTCCACGGGCAGTGTGTGAAGATCACTCCTGCTAGAGCTGAGCATATCAAGCGTTACAAGTGCCCTTCTTGCAGCAACAAAAGAGCACGACCCTAAACGTTTTATTCGACTAATCTTAGCTATGTATCTATAATCTATCTATCCTCCAAATTGTTTGTTGTTCAGACATAGTTACTTAGCTATGTATCTATAATCTATCTTAGTCTGTTTGTTGTTTACTTAGAAGCATGTCCAGATTTGATTTCTCAACCCAACTACGTATAACTCAAGTTGTAGTCTTTCAGTCTTTGATAAGATAAGTTTCACAACTGGAAATTTCAAACAACTGGAAATTGAATTGTTTACACCTCAACACAAAAGAGTATTATCAATTCTTCCAACTATATTCAACCTAGAGTTCAGCATTTTTGTTTCCGGAAACACCAAGAAGCTTGGCCAGTTCCCCGCTCTCATACGCATCTACAGTATCTGAAAACCAGAAACAAAGATAAATCTGTCAGTAAGAAAATGATATCATAAGCAAAGAAGTTTCCTTGAAGGAGAAGGAAAGGTAAGTATACCGTCTGATCCTCCGATGTGTTTTCCGTTTATGAAGACCTGCGGTACTGTTCGCCTTCCAACAATCTCTCCAAGTGCACTTTGGATGCTCCCACCATCTTCTGAAAGACCCAAATTTTAACCCAAATCTCTCGACCGTTAGTCACAACTGAATGTCTAAGTGGTGGTGATCCATCAAAGTTTCAATTAATAGAAATGTCTGAGACTCCAGATCTCGTGGCAAAAAAGAGCTAAGAAACATAGTTGGATGATGAAAACGCACCTCTTTCATCAAGCTCGACAACATAAGGAACTTGATCTAGCTCTCTGAACACAGATTTAGCTTTCCTGCAATAGCTGTTGACCAAACCACATGGAAGAAGAAGAAAAGTAGAGATGGTCATCTATAGGTACATGATCTCTAAATCTCTAAAAGGGGCAAAGGAAAAGCAAAGAGCACAAATACACAACACATTACTGAACCTGAATCTCTTGAACAAAATCCAAATTGGTTTGAACATATTACCCATATAAATGTAGCTCAACAGAGATAACAAAGTTCTGTCACAGATCCCAATCTACCGAATACAATACAAGAAAAAAGGCAAAGCTCATTGGATTCATCAAGTTAGAGACAGACTCATATACGTAATGTGAAGATTACTCAGTCAAGAAAGTCTACAACAAAGAGTCTTCTTCACTCAAGTTTCAATTAATAAGATCTAAACAAACAAAAACACACAAGATCCAATTTTTATGCAAATTCAGAGTGATCACTGATTAGAAATGGCCAAAGAGAGATAGAGAGACATACGGGCAGTAGGATTTGGAGAAAATGACGATCTTGTGGGAAGAGATGGTCTTCTGAACAAACTCGGCTTCAGGGGATGAAGCAGAAGAGGACACCATGGAAATGGATATAACAAGTGTGACGAACAACATTAGCATCGAGATAGATCTAAGCATTGTCATGGCTCCTTTTCTTCTTCTTCTCCTTCTTCTCAGTGAGATAGATGCCAATAGAAGTGAGATCACTTGCAGGATTGAACTGTACGGCGTGTAAGCAAGAGTGTCGTGACGGGTCCGGTTTAATCAGGCCCATTTAAAATCCGGGTCGTATTAAAGCCCAAATCAAGGCCTACTGTTTTGAGCCCGTTCCAAACCCAGTACATGATAATGACAAGCTGGTACTAAGACGTTTTTTTTAACACCAACTTGTCTTGCGGGTTCAATTTGATTTCCCCCTAAAATACGCAATTCTATTTTATTTATTATTTTTTTTTTGTTAAAAAAATACGCAATTCTAGAAAACCATATACACACATCATCCCAAAAAAAAAAAAACATATAATATATATGTGACACAACATCAGTTTGAATAAAAGAGTCAAAATCATTTATAAAGTTATTAAAAACATTCTTCACAAGTTATATATCCTATATTTTTGTAAACGATCTCTCTTCTGATTGGCTCTTCTGAGTCAATCCTATATTGTCTGTTGTCAAAAAAAGTTATAAATCCTATATTTCTATAGGGAGGAATTTAAAAATAGAAACGCTCATACATTTTTTAAAATATTTCCACATCTGTATTATGTAACTAATCCCTCAAAAAGAAGACAACAATTATTAAAATAGAGACAAATTAGCCCATAATTTACTCTAGAAAAGGGAATAAAACTGTAAAAATGAGGAAGTCAAAGGGCAGAAGACAAAACAAGAGAAAAGTGTAAACGTTACAATTTTTTTATTAACCAGACTCAAAAGAAAAAAACAGTGGTGTGGGTGGCTGACCACGAATGTGAATGTGTCCAACTCGATCCACCTCCCTTCTTCTCTCAGTGGACCAAACTCAATTCTCTCAAGCACCATATTTTTTTTTTTGAAAATAAAACAATAATTAAGAAAAAAAGAAAAGTGTTAGAGAGAGAAAGAGAGAGACACAGCTCAAAAGAGAACATTTTTATTTTGTTTGCTCGAAGAGAGAGAGAGAGAGAGAGAAAAAGAGTCTCCATAGAACGACGTCTGCAAAAGGAGAAGGCCAAGTCCAGCTTCTTTCTTTCTTCCTTATAGAGAGAGAGATTTGAACATTCAGATTCAGCTGTTTTTTTTTTTAATTATTTCCGGTGAATCCGATCTCCCCGATTTCTCTGTGTCTGCTTTTGAGCTGACTTCAAGGAGAACTTTTGTTGTTTCAGACCCACCAACTCGAGAATCTGCCCGATCTGACTCGTCTAAGTTGCCTTGACTCGCTGAGTCGGCTTCCTGTAAACTCGGGGTCTCTCTTGGATTGGATGAGTTAAGTGGGTCAAGAGAGAAGGATCTATTGGAAAAAAAAAAGAAGAAAGAGCTGCCATGGTAATATAATCCCATCCTCTTCGTTTTTTTCTTTCCGATTGCTTTATTTGCGTGTTTTTCTATCTCCAAAGTTTTGATTTTTGGATTTGACCAAGTAAAAAAAGATTGATTTTTTTCCGACAAGTTTTTGTTTCACTTGATTTGGTTCTTGTTGGTAGAGAGAGAGAGAGCTTTCCTTTGAGATTTGCGTTTGTTTGTCGATCCCACAATATAAGGAAACGATAAAATCTCGTGAATGTTTTTTCTAAGGGTTATGCCACTTTGATCCTTGGTGGGAAGTTAGAGTTTCCGAATACTAATTAAATTTGCATAATTTCAAAGTGTGCATTTTTATTGGGAAAACATTACAAAAGTGTTTACTGGCAGGTTTTTTAGTTTTCTTCAAATTCATTTTCTTGGACTATCATTTCCTATAAACATTCACTTTAGCGGCATTTTTAGATAACTTCTAATATTAGCAGTTGTTGTTCTGAATCTACTACCTAAGATAGTATGTCGTAGTAAGGTCCTGTAAGCTTCCTATGTTATATTGTGTTTATATATTTCACCAGGCAACTTCTTCGGCTGTTTTTTTTTTTTCTTTAAAAAAATGTATACTTTTTGATTTAATTAGTTTCCAGAAGTAAGATTTAATTGTTTAATTCAGTATAAGGAAACTGTGGGATAGGCGTGGTGTTATAATTTCTTTCTTGTGTTTGGAAAGGAGTGTATACTCTTAGAGTGTTGTCTCTAGATCCTATTACAACTAATTTGGGGAGTTGACATAAACTATAAGATCCATTCTCTCTTTCATTATACTCTTCTCCTATGGCACATGCCATCAATGTGGGTTCGTCAATACCGAATTTCTGACCTTTTGATCATAATCTTTCTTGTGCTTTCTCCATCTATTGCTTATTCAAGGGGATCACTCCATTGTTTACAATAGAAATTATTTTTAGGCCTCCGTTACTCATTGATCTCCACACAAATCTTGATAAATATTCTTTCAAGTTTCATATGATATAAGTATATTTTTCTCTCAAGATAAATTAGAATATCTTTGTACGAGACTGTTAGTCAGCCACATAAACGTATGGAACAGCTTGTGTGATGTTATCAAAATCTTACACGTTCGATCTTTATATCTTGTAGGTTGCCCCAGTCAATATAATAGTTGGTTCTCATGTTTGGATTGAAGATCCAGGAGTTGCATGGATTGACGGAGAAGTTGTCAAAATTAATGGCGAAGAAGTTCATGCACAGACCACAAACGGGAAGACCGTAAGTTTTCAATCCTCTTCACATGTTTTTGCATGTAATATTAAAAACACTGTCACTAGATTGGGTGTTTCTGCTTAGGGTTTATATTTATCTTTGTGTAAAATGGTTCTAGTCCTCTAAACTCTTTTGCCATGGATACTTGTTACTTCTCTAATATATGAGTTTTGTTGCATTATTTTGCTTGACACTTGACATCCTTGTTTCATAATTCTATTACAATTATTGAAACTAGATACTTTATCGACTAATCGATGAAATTTAACTTTCAGGTTGTGGCAAATATGGCAAACGTATTTCCAAAGGATACAGAGGCACCCCCTGGGGGTGTTGATGACATGACTAAGCTCTCATATCTCCATGAACCAGGTGTTTTGAATAACTTGGCCATGAGATACGAGTTGAATGAAATTTATGTAAGTTGTTATGCATTTTTTACGCTGAGTAATCATGAAATCACATATTGAGTTCCACGGCATTACAAAACATTCCTAAATATTTGCAGACATATACTGGAAACATCTTGATTGCTGTAAATCCGTTTCAAAGGTTACCACATCTCTATGATACTCATATGATGGAGCAATATAAAGGAACAGGTTTTGGGGAACTAAGCCCTCATGTGTTTGCTATTGCAGAAGTTGCTTACAGGTAATTAGGACCAATCAATTATTTCACCAGCAGAATTTCTCTTAATCACTCTTTATATGTACATTTTCTCATGCTAGTCTATTGCTTCTTTGGTTAGGGCGATGATCAATGAGGGCAAGAGCAACTCAATTCTGGTAAGTGGGGAAAGTGGTGCTGGTAAGACTGAGACCACAAAGATGCTTATGCGCTACCTTGCTTACCTTGGTGGTCGATCCGGCGTTGAAGGAAGGACAGTGGAACAGCAAGTTCTGGAGGTGAGGCGTTTAAATCTAATGTTTTCTTTTCTTTTTTTTTTAAATATAAAGTTGTTTTGAAACTTGTCATGGAGAAAAGTATAAACCTCTACATAGATACTTTTAGTTACTGCATTAATATATTCATAGAGAGGCTTGCAATGCTAGCCTAATTCTATTTTGGTTTTGTTGTTGGTGTACAGTCAAATCCAGTTCTTGAAGCTTTTGGAAACGCCAAAACACTCAGAAATAACAATTCCAGGTATGTGTATGTTCACTTAGAGGTTTTTCCTATAAATCTTCTCTTGAAATGCTTTTATGAGTTGCATACTCAAACTTGTTCTTGGCTCAAAGCTTCTTCAATCACTACTTGTTAGAGAATTATTTTGTTACTAAGGAATTTCAGGCAATCAATTTCACAGATGGCACATAAGCAAATTGAAACACATATAAACCATGTTAATCTCTTGGCCTTCTACATTTGTAAAGTTGAGGAGTAACCAACTCAACAGTAATGCGTTCCTATGTGATTAATTATTGTGTTATAGAGTTATTCTAAACTTCAAAGCAGATACAGTATCATCATCGTCGCTTTGTTTTTAATCAAAACGCAGTCGATTTGGAAAGTTTGTCGAGCTTCAGTTTGACAATTGTGGGAGAATATCTGGAGCGGCTGTGCGAACATATTTGTTGGAAAGGTCTCGAGTGTGTCAAATATCAGATCCTGAAAGAAATTACCACTGCTTTTACCTTTTATGTGCTGCCCCACCTGAGGTAATGGTGCTACACAATGATGCTAATATACCTTATCGTGTGGCGTTCTGCTTTAAATCACAAGAGTAAGTAGTTGGGGAATTCATATATTTTCCCAATCTGTAGGAAAGAGAGAAGTTCAAGTTGGGAGATCCTAAGTTATTTCATTACTTAAATCAATCGAAGTGCTATAAACTGGATGGAGTGGATGACACCGAGGAATATCTAGCTACCCGACGGGCTATGGATATTGTTGGTATCAGTGAAGAGGAACAGGTCAGTCTTCCTTTTTCTCCTTTTCCAACAAGAAATAATTTCTCTGGTAGAGCATCTTATTGACCATTCTGATAATTGCTATCAGGATGCAATTTTTAGAGTTGTTGCTGCAATCCTGCATCTAGGTAATGTCAATTTTGCGAAAGGAAAAGAGATTGACTCCTCAGTTTTGAAGGATGACAAATCAAGATATCATCTAGATGTATGTGCTGAACTTCTTAGGTATGTGCTGCGTAAATCTCGATTTCTGTTTTGTTTCTTTTTTTACATCTTTGATCCTGAACCCACTTTTTTCAAAAGGTGTGATGCAAAGAAAATGGAAGATGCATTGATAAAACGTGTAATGGTGACACCAGAAGAGGTTATTACAAGAACACTTGATCCTGATTCAGCCACGGGTAGCAGGGATGCATTAGCAAAAACTATCTATTCACGCTTGTTCGATTGGTATACAAAAAAACTTTCTCTCTTTTGATTTGCCGCTCTTATGTTTTTATTTTGATTTTTGTTTTCACTAAGTTCACTCATCTGTCGTGGACATGTTTCACTTATTGTGTCAGTATATATCATTTATGTATCAGAAATATGTCCTAGAATGTCTGCAATGTTTTTTGTATATTCTTAGAACCCGTATCCTTTTTTTTTTCAGGCTTGTTAATAAAATTAACATTTCTATCGGGCAAGATCCAAACTCCAAGACAATAATTGGAGTTCTTGATATCTATGGGTTTGAAAGCTTTAAGATCAACAGGTAAATTTTGTAGCTTGCAGAATGATTTATTTCGTAATAGTGTTAAAAGCTCTATTGATTTTTTTTTTCTTGTTTCTTTTTGTTTTGTTTCTCATTCCAGCTTTGAGCAGTTTTGCATCAATTTTACCAATGAGAAGCTGCAACAACATTTTAACCAGGTCCGTTGTGTTCTTACTATCTTTAGAATAGTTTTCCTCTCCTTACTTAGCTTTGACGTACATTTTTTTTTTCACAGCACGTCTTCAAAATGGAACAAGAGGATTATACCAAAGAAGAGATCAACTGGAGTTACATAGAATTTGTTGATAACAAGGATGTGTTGGATCTCATTGAGAAGGTGTCCTAATGCCGGCTTATCTAATTTTATTCTTGACGTATTTTTGTGATAGTTTACAACTATTTCATCCTTCTTAATACATATGTGTGTTGTTAATGTGTGTTTATGACTTTCTCTTTCAGAAACCTGGAGGAGTCATTGCCCTTCTAGATGAAGCATGGTAGGCTGCTAGACTCTTTAGACGAAACTGTTTCCGTTTATGCTTATGGACTAAAGATCTACTATGATTTTGATGAAGATGCTGCTTTGCTTAATCTGTCTAAGACCAACTGTATAATGGATACTCAATTCTTTTGCAGTATGTTTCCAAAGTCGACACATGAAACATTTGCTCAGAAGCTGTATCAAACGTTCAAGAACAATAAGCGGTTTACCAAACCAAAGCTATCTCGGACCAACTTTGCAATATCACATTATGCTGGAGAGGTAAAACATCTTTTACATGCTTATGATAAATTTTGATAATTTTCCTATTAACACTCTCTCTTTTGTACTGAAACAGGTAACTTATCAGGCTGACTTGTTCCTTGACAAGAACAAAGATTACGTGGTGGCAGAACATCAGGATCTTTTGATCGCTTCCAGTGATACTTTTGTAGCTAGTCTATTTCCTCGCCTAGCAGAGGAAACATCAAATAAAACCAAATTTTCTTCCATCGGGTCACGCTTTAAGGTATGGTGTTTTTTTTGCTCACCATATAGATTTGTTCTCCAAAACTGTCATGCAATATATTCTCCTTTACATAAATATTTAAGGAACTAGGATTTTCCTTTTGATGAATATTCTGTATATAGTGGAAACATCTTTAACACTTTAGGTCCTGAGTGTGCTTGATAGAGAAGCCATATCACTAATTCAGACATCATTAACTCATTTCTTTCATTCACTTTGACTTTGTAGTTATTATTTTTATTCTATGGCTTTCATTTTCAAATTTTCACCCATGTTGATGTTGTGATGAATCATGGTTCAATACATTATGTAGGGGAAACAGTATATTTGTATCTAACAAGACATGCTTAATCTTAAATTTCAGCTTCAACTTCAATCTTTGATGGAGACACTGAGTTCAACTGAACCTCACTACATCAGATGTGTGAAGCCAAATAATGTACTTAAGCCTGCCATCTTCGAGAATGTGAACGTAATTGAACAATTACGAAGTGGTGTAAGTACAACTGGAACCTTCTATATTATTTTTGTCTGTTCTGTGGTATTTATAATTGAGGCTTTGCGACCTAAATGTTCGGTTATAAAACTTACAAACTTACTACTTGTCTTACTTTTGCTAAGGGTGTTCTCGAAGCTATTAGAATCAGCTGTGCAGGTTATCCTACCAAGCGGACGTTTTATGAGTTTCTCAATCGTTTTGGTGTACTTGCTCCAGAAGTTCTAGAGGGAAAGTAAGTCACAATGATATATACATATTGTTTTTCTCTCGTAGTTTTGTATAATCCTGACAAATGGCCTTGTCTTTTGAAAAGAAATTGGTGTTTATTATTTCTTGCAGTTTTTTTTTTTTTTCCTTTGAAAAAAGCCTTTTTTGTTGTATGTAATGGTTCCTATTTTCTTTGCAGTTCTGATGACAAAGTTGCATGCAAAATGCTTCTGGATAAGATAGGCTTAAAGGGTTATGAAGTAAGTCATTTGAAATTGTACTATGTAATGGTTCCATATATGTGTTAGGAACTATGTCTAATTTATCCAACATGCTGCCACTTGCAGTTAGGGAAAACAAAAGTATTCCTTAGAGCTGGGCAGATGGCTGAGTTAGATGCAAGAAGAGCTGAGGTTCTTGGAAATGCGGCTAGGAGAATCCAAAGGCAAAGCCGTACTTTCATCGCACGTAAAGAATTCCGTGCTCTACGTGGAGCTGCTATCGTATTACAATCCAACTGCCGAGGTATCTTCTTCCATAATTTATTGCAACACTATGCTCTTCTCTTTTGCTGCTGTTGTTGTAGCGGTCCAGCATATTGGATTCTGATTTTCTTGCTTCTGTGTGTTCCCATGAAATTAGTGGCTTGTTATGGTCCGTTTTTTCGTTCTGCCTTGCAAATGTGATATATGTAGAGATTATGTGCCTTTTTATTCTTCTACGGATTGTATTACTTTTGGAGGAATGAGCTTCTCAATACCTTTTATTGAATTCAAGGCAAATTGGCGTGTAACCTTTATGAGGAAATGCGACGCCAGGCAGCAGCAGTAAATATTCAGAAGGGTTTCAGAAGACATACTGCCAGAGAATCTTACTTAACAGTTAGACATTCAGCAATAACAGTTCAAACAGCACTAAGGGGAATGGTTGCTCGCAATGAGTTCAGGTTCAGAAAGCAAATGAAGGCTGCTACTATTATTCAGGTCGTTACCAAGAAACCTCTCTGGGTCTTTTTTGCTTACCTAACTGAGCAAATAAGAACATGACACGTCCATGTGTGACATTGTTCAATTTAAACCAGCACTGATGGTCCTCCTTTTTAATTTAGGCTCGTCTTCGCAGTCACCTCGCATATTCTTACTACAAGAAGCTCCAAAAAGCTGCCCTTTCCACACAATGTGGCTGGAGGAGCAGGGTTGCACGAAAAGAATTGAGGACACTTAAAATGGTAGTTTTTTTTTGGGTTTAAAAAAAAACACATTTACTAAATTTTCACAACTTCATGATATGAATCAGGTTCTTACCTTTACAATTTAATGAATCAGGCCGCACGAGACACAGGAGCCCTTAGAGAGGCGAAAGACAAACTTGAAAAGCGTGTTGAAGAATTAACATGGCGTTTACAATTAGAAAAGCGACAGAGAGTAAGTTCATTTCCATACATTGGCATGGTATCAAGCTTTGTTTACTTTGTCATTGATAATCTTTGGTAATATAGACTGAGCTAGAAGAAACAAAAGCCCAAGAATTTGCAAAACAACAGGAGGCTTTGCAAGCAATGCGGTTACAAGTTGAAGAAGCAAACGCTGCCGTAATTAGAGAGCGGGAGGCTGCAAGGAAAGCTATTGAAGAAGCACCTCCAGTCATTAAGGAGACTCCGGTATTGGTTGAGGATACTGAAAAAATCAATTCATTAACATCAGAGGTGGAGGCTCTAAAGGTATGTGTGTTTTCACTTATTAGATTTACCTTTATGTATTCACTATCAAAGTTAGTATATAATTTGTTGATTAGGCCCTTAATATCGTGAAGTGGATTGGTTAGCTTAAATCATATATTGTTACAGGCTTCACTTCAGGCTGAACGACAAGCAGTCGAAAACTTGAAAAAAGCTTTCTCAGAGGCAGAAGCTAGAAATTCCGAGCTGGCCACAGAGCTTGAAAATGCTACGAGAAAAGCAGATCAGCTACATGAATCAGTACAAAGGTTCGTAAAATATATTGATGAACAATCAACAGAAAATGGACAGATTATAATTTCTCATGTACTTTTGACTCTGTCATTTTGCTTACAAGTTTTGAACTGCTAAGAGACGCTTACTAGGCATTGCTATCCTTGTTGGTTGAGTAAATAAGTTATCACTGTGTTTCTTCTATTCTGGACTTCTACATGTTGATTTTGCTTCTGGTTCAGACTAGAAGAGAAGCTTACCAATTCAGAGTCAGAAATCCAAGTACTCAGGCAACAGGCACTTGCTATATCGCCAACCAGCAGATCTATGCCTGCGCGATCAAAAACAATGCTTTTACCGGTGCCAATACATATTAATTCTTTTCGTCTTTCAGATGCATATAAATACAAGTTGGTCTGTTTTATTCATGTAATCTTTTCTTCTCAATGTTCAGAGAACTCCAGAGAATGGAAATCTTCTTAATGGGGAAACAAAGACACCGGTAAGGGAAAGTGAATTTTTCTGATTAAATTGCATGTTCAAAAGGAGACCGGCGTACTTTCTTGTTTATTTAATTGCTTATCGTCTGTAAATGTCACAGGACATGACTCTTGCTGTACGGGAACCAGAGTCTGAGGAGAAACCACAGAAATATCTGAATGAAAGGCAGCAGGTATCAGATATAATATCTTAATGATGGGATCCCATTTCTTGCATTATTGCACTCTGCTTTTCTCTTAACATTATGTTATAATCTTCGTATCATTCAGGAAAACCAGGATCTACTAGTCAAGTGTATCTCACAAAATCTTGGATACGCTGGGGGCAAACCTGTTGCTGCATGTGTCATATACAAATGTCTCCTTCACTGGAGATCATTTGAAGTCGAAAGAACTAGCGTCTTTGACCGTATCATTCAAACAATTGCTTCTGCCATTGAAGTGAGTTGATTCTTTCTTGCTTCATTGTTAAGAAGCATTTATGACTATTTCAACATGTTTTAAAGCCCAGTTTCTGGATATCAATTGGAAATGTTGTCTTACATACAGGTCCCAGATAACAATGAGGTTTTGGCGTATTGGTTATCTAACTCAGCCACTTTATTATTGCTTCTGCAACGCACACTCAAAGCAACTGGCGCAGCTAGTTTAACGCCGCAGAGACGAAGAACAACATCAGCATCCCTTTTTGGAAGGATGTCACAAGTAAGAAAGCCGCAAATCAATTTGCTAACCTAAATTTTTTTATCTGCCTTGGTGTATCAGCCTCAATTCATCTTGTGTGCCTCTTTAACAATCTAAATAGGGATTAAGGGGATCTCCTCAAAGTGCTGGACTCTCTTTTCTAAATAGACAAGGGCTCACCAAGCTTGACGACTTGAGGCAAGTTGAAGCAAAGTACCCCGCACTACTTTTCAAGCAGCAGCTTACTGCATTCCTCGAAAAGATATATGGAATGATCAGAGATAACCTAAAGAAAGAGATATCGCCACTCCTTGGCTTATGTATACAGGTAACTCTTTGTTGCTTTGTTTTCGTAGAACAGTTTCTAGAAAGAGGGGTTATAAATTAGATGGCTTGAAATTAATAACCGAATGTTCTGGATAACCATTTCTTACTCAACGCCTTCTAAACCTCCAAGATGATTCTTCTGCTGTCTTAAAATAATATTCTTTTTTTTCTATTGCTATTGAGAAGGGTTTTCATGTGTTCTCTATTGTTCAACCTTTGTGAAGTTGATATGCTGGTACATTTTAGCTTTAGTTACGTGAAATTTTTTCGATTTCGTATAAAGGAATGTTTGCATAATACAGGCACCAAGGACATCAAGGGCAAGTTTGGTGAAAGGAAGAGCACAAGCAAATGCTGTTGCTCAACAAGCTCTGATTGCCCATTGGCAAAGTATTAGGAAAAGCCTAAACAGTTACTTGAACCTAATGAAAACAAATAATGTGAGTCTCGAAATTAGCAAAAGTAAAAGTTGTATTTTTGTTTTGGTAATGATGATTCCAATATATAATACATGATACAGGCTCCACCCTTCTTAGTCCGCAAAGTATTCACACAAATATTCTCCTTCATCAACGTTCAGCTTTTCAACAGGCATGTGTCACTTGTAATCTCTCCTTTTTTTTCTTCTGTCAAATCTCTTTTTCCTTGGTTGACAGAATATCTTTCTGTCATAACATTTTGCAGTCTTCTTCTACGTCGTGAGTGTTGCTCATTCAGCAATGGGGAGTACGTTAAAGCAGGTTTGGCTGAATTAGAGCAGTGGTGTGTGGAGGCTACTGATGAAGTAAGCCGAGATTTTACACTTTGCCTTTAAATTACTTATATATTTTACATCTTTTGAAATGGAATTGTTGTTTCATTTTCTTACAGTATGCTGGCTCAGCTTGGGATGAGTTGAGGCATATTAGGCAGGCTGTTGGCTTCCTGGTAAATATCTTAGTCGATACTATGTCACTTCTTTTATGCGTTCCCTTGAAATTGTGCTTAAGTTAATTTTGCTTAAGTTAATTTTGCTTCCTTTGACGCTCTGATCAGGTTATTCATCAAAAACCGAAAAAAACCTTAGATGAAATTACAAGAGAACTCTGTCCGGTATGTAGTCTCTTCTACTCAGTCAAAGCGGTTTTTAGCTCATTAAAGTTAAATTATTTTTTCCATAAGATGATCACTAAAGTTGCTTTTCTGGTCCAGGTGCTAAGTATACAGCAGTTATACAGAATAAGTACAATGTACTGGGATGACAAATATGGCACTCATAGTGTTTCTTCAGATGTATGATTCACTTTTAAATAACTAAGCTTTCTCTTGTCTAGATGTGATATTAATTGTATTCTTTCCAAAACCGTAGGTTATTGCAAACATGAGGGTTATGATGACAGAGGACTCGAACAATGCCGTAAGCAGCTCTTTCCTTTTGGACGATGACTCGAGGTAAGCTGAAACTAATTTGTGTTCAATATCTTTTGTACCCTTCCCGTTTCTCATCTAATCCAAGAAATCAATCAAAACACAGCATTCCATTCACGGTTGAAGACATATCAAAATCAATGCAACAAGTGGATGTTAATGACATTGAACCTCCTCAACTTATCCGTGAAAACTCGGGTTTCGGATTCTTACTCACACGTAAAGAAGGCAGTACATCGTAACTGTCCCCGAGGAGCTCTGTATGGTCACCAAGTACGATTGTTGCTACCGCATATACATAAATACATCGTGTGAGCCACTGCATTCCTATGGGCGTTTTGTGTATATTAATATCTTTTTCGGTTTCTATTCTTTCTTCTTCTTTGTTTTGGGTTCAGTCTTTGGCCTTTGTATTTGTGGAGAGGCCAAGTTTATTTCATTCTTTGCATCCCTGTAGTTATGGAAACTCACAGGGGTAATTTGTTTGCCATTTGGTTTTGTCATAGAATGGCTTAGGTGTGTTTGATGCTGTCCTCCCCAGAGAGGGGAGGAGAGTATTTTATTTTAGTCAATTACATATTTTGTTGGTTTGGGCGAGTCTTTATAATTGTAATGAAGGAATTAAAATTTGTTTTCACTATTTATATAGGTTGCACATCAAATATTTTTTCATGTAAATTGTTGGTGAGTTTCTGTTTTACTCGAATCAGTGAAAAGGTTTTTCTTTTGATAACTGTTTCTAAATCATCCAGAAATCATAAACAGACCAAGGTACACACTGGACTGAAACGAAATACCAGACAGAAGAATGTACAATAACATTATTAGATCTTAATCAGATTACATTGGGTACTCGGTCCAAATGTCCGATGATGTGCTTTGTCTCGTTATGAGTGCACTTTTTCAATAACAACTTTTGCTCAAACTTTATGGGCACAGACACAGAGAATTATATTGTGTTTTAAAACGAAAAAGGATATTCTGCAACCATATCTATGTGGTCATAATCATTTTCACCTACAACAAAAAAAAGGATTAAAAGTGATTTAAGGCTACAACAGAGCTAGATTACCAACGTTCTCTATTCCCTTGATATATATACTAATAAGTAGTCTCTCCACCCAACATTGTTCTGTGTCGATGAAGCAGAAGCAGATACACATTCGCTGTTGTCCATAAGTAGCTGCGAAGGTGATTGTGACGTCCTCGCTTTGGTCTACATTGTATTCATGTCCGCATTTAGCATCCATTCCTGAGGAGAGCTTTCTGGAGCGTCCCGAGGGCTTAGCTCTTTATTAGTTCTCTTGGAACCGAAGAACTTACATCTGATTGAGATTAATTCTTGAACTGCTTCAGCAGTTCTCATCCTATCCCTTGGATACTCTTCAGAACACTTTACTCCCACCTGCAAAACCAGTCTCAACAACTCATCAGTGGCGTTGTTTCCTCCACTGCTTGTGCAACCCGACAATATTGACTTCGTGTAGCTTCGGAGGTTATAATCGCCTGCAAATGATTCATCTGTTGGTTTCTTTCCAGTAAACATCTCCAAAAGTAGAATTCCAAAGCTGTACACATCTCCTTGTATTGATGGTTGGACTCCCATTCCATATTCTGCACATAATTCAAAGAAACAACAGAGACAATGAGTTGGGATAATTCTCAGTTAAACAATACTTTTTGCACATAGATGTTTAATTACCTGGTGCCGCATAGCCAATGGTGCCTCTGACACCAGCAGAACTAAACTTGTCAAGAAAAGATTCTCGATCGTATTTATAGAGGAGCCGAGCCAAACCAAAGTCACTAACATGAGCAGTCAGATCACCGTCTAAAAGAACGTTGCTTGGCTTAACATCACAGTGAGCGACAGGGTCATGACAATGAACGTGCAGATACTCCAATGCGGAAGCCACATCTATTGCTATGTTGAGTTTCTCTGCAAGTGTTAAGGATGTCGAGTGATCTTCTCCCCTTTCCACATCTTCTGACTGCAGCCACATATCCAGACTTCCTTTTGGCATGAACTCATAGACCAGAGCTCTAAATTCATTGCCCTTGGAATCGAGGCTTGAACAAACTGTTATCAGTCTAACAAGGTTACGATGCCGTACACCCTTGAAGGTCTCACATTCCGCCATAAAGCTTTTAGTTGCTCCATGCTTTAGCAGGTTCAGAACTTTAACAGCGACGAGTTTATTCTCAACGCCAAGAAATCCTTTAAAAACATTACCGAAGTTGCCTGAACCAATCAGATTGGTTGGAGAGAAGCCACTTGTTGCACTGTAAAGCTCTTCATAACTTACCTTCTCATGGAACATCCCCAACGTAGTAGAATCAGGTTGGTTACTATCACTGGCATTATCCTTCTTTCTCCTCTTCATAAACCAACACAAATAAGCCACAATTATGATTAGCAAAAGTGAAGCTATACCCAGACCAATACCACAGGCAACTTTCTTTCCAATCGAGAGAGGCTTTCTCTTCCTTGGTGATGCCTGCACAGTGCATGGCTTTAGTTGCATTTCTATGACGCCTCCGCATAGATTTTCGTTTCCAAAAACAGAAACTGTTGAAGCATTTCGAAACACTCCTATCGTTGGCACCCTTCCCTCGAACTTATTCATAGAAAGATTCAGATTTTGCAGCAAAGGAAGGTTAGCCAGATATCGAGGTATGCGGCCAGAGAAATTGTTGTTGGAGAAGTCAACCTTTTTTAGGCTTACCAACCGGCTTATATCTGGAATGGCTCCATCAAACGAATTTCCTTGCATATAGAGAAATTCCAACGAGAGACAACCACCTATAGCTTTTGGGATCTGTCCTGATAATTTGCTGTTCGAAGCACCTAGTCCAACAAGAAGTTTTAACTTTCCAACCTCTTCCGGAAAAGAGCCGGTCAACAAATTGTCAGAAAAATCTATATAAGCGAGAGACGGAATCTTCAGTATTTCCTGAGGTATACTCCCATTCAACCTGTTTGCATCAAGCCATAGGTCTAACAAGTATCGACAACGTCCAAGACTCTGAGGGATTTTTCCGTGGAAACTATTGTTATTCAAATGGAGCTTTTGCAACTGAGACATGTTGCCAAAATAAGATGGTATTTCCCCTGAAATTGCATTTGAATACAGATCCACCACCTGCAATTTCAAAAGCTTCCCGAAAGAGACTGGCAGTCCTCCTGTCAAAAAATTTGTTTCTAAACTGAGTTCTTGCAGGCTTTCAAGATTCCCGATGTCACTAGGAATGGTCCCAGAGATAAGATTTCCTCCAAGGGACAGACTAGTCAACTTGGTGGACATATTGGATATGGAGGCAGGCAGCTCACCTCCAAGTCTATTGTAACCAACATCTAAATGCTCTAACTGAGTGCAGTTCGCCAATGCGCCAATAAATTCAAGATCACTGAACGTATTATTTCCCAGTGAGTTGTTACGAATCCCTAACCACGACAGATTACGTAATTTTCCAAAGCTCAGAGGGATACTTCCTGTCAGGTAATTAGATGATATATCAAACTTTTCAAGGCTTGAGATATTGGTAAGTGTTATGGGAATAGCTCCAGTGAACTGATTCGTTCCCAAAATAAGCCTTCTTAGATTTGGTAGAAGATCGCCAAAGTCAGGCCTAAGGTTACCCGAAAAGAAATTTTCAGCTAGAGATAGATACTCAAGCGAGGAGATGTTGTACAGTGCAGGAGGAAAACCACCAGAAAAACTATTCAGTGATATTTGGAAATATACCATTTGAGTCAATCTAGCTACTTCGTCTGGAATCTCTCCTTCCATATGGTTATATGCAAAGTTAAGTTTCAGGAGTGACGTCAAGTTTCCTAAAGATGCCGGAAAATGTCCCGTAAGGTTGTTTATACTAAGATCCAGTATGGCAAGCTTCGAAAGTGAACCTAGTTCTGAAGGAACGCCATGTCCTAGATGGTTTGACGATAAATCAAGGGTTGACAGTCTAGAGCAGCTAGAAAGACTAGGAGGAATCCTACCTTCGAGAAGATTAAAGCTCATGTTCAAGTATTGGAGCCTAAATAGCATTCCAACCTCCTGAGGGATGGTACTTCCAAAAGAGTTGTCTGAAAGATTAAGTAACCTGAGAAAGGTGAGATTACCAATGGAAGGTGAGATTGCACCGGCCAATTTGAATCCTCCAAGGTTCAGAGTTATAACTCTTTCTTGCTTGCGGCCACATGTGACCCCAATCCAATTGCAAAACGGGGAGGAGTGATTCCATGAGACCAAGACCTCTCTCTTGTTATCAGAAACTTGAGACTTTAACTCAAGCAAAGCTTTCATGTCAGTCTCATTTGAAAACCTGGCTTCAGCAAAGAACACGCTGCAAAGTTGAAGAAACAAGATAGTAGCATGGAAAGCAAGTGAAAGAGACAGCTTCATGTCGCTTATACAAAGATAAAGAAAGGTTTTGCTTATCTTAAAATCAGAAAATGAAAGGCATTTTAAGGTAAGAAAAATCCAAAATACGATTCCATTACTGTCGTGGGTGGGTGGGGCTAGTAAATGCGGTCCAAAACTGAAACTCATTTAAAATGGTCACAAAATCAAAACAAAGTGCGTGGACTTCTACTTTTCATTTTTCAACAGTCAAACTTATTAAGGTGTGTGTGTGTGGTGTGTGTGTGTGTGTGTGTAAACAGAGTAAAAGCTAATTCCAAGTTTGGATTTTTCGAAGTGAATTCAAAGACACTTGATAGAAAACTCTCGTTTGGACAGAGTAGAGACAAAGCATTTCCAAAAACAAAACACATTGGCCGACAACATAGACAACCTCTTGTGATATTAAATATAATCTTGTGTCAATCTAAACATTTATTTTGACAATCATCGCTTCAAAAAGTTTGGATTTTTTCGAAAAACAAATACATCTACGAAAGCGTTGTACATGGAAACAAAAAAAAAAGAGAGGATTTTTACTTAACGATTTTGAGTTTCCTGTATCGGTGCGTTCTCACGGCGACGTCGTCGATCAGTTCTTGTGTTCTAAATTAAACAGAGTTACATATTTTGTCTAACGCCATCGGTTTCTGCAAAATGAGCTCATATTGGGATTTCCTTTGAGTATATGCGCGTCAGTGTGACGATAACAAAGCGTTAGTGTGACAATAACAAAACGGCAAGTAAAAAAAAAAACAGCTTGTAGTTTTTTGAAGTGTTATGTGACTTTCTTTGCTCAAGTTGTTTCTCCACTCACTCTTATCAACTCTCTCAAAATTGTGATAATTAGTGACGAATCTGTTTCTGACTCCAAAACTAATCATTGCAAGATATCATTAATCAGAAGCGTTTTTTCCACTAAAGACAAGCATTGACTTTGTCCCTATGCAAACATTGACCTTGGGACACAGATTTAATAGTTCAAGAAACTCATGTACACAAAGAAAGAGTAAGTAGTGAAAATGATTATAAAAACTACAAAAGAGATATGAGTAGATTATAAAATGTTCTTTATTGATATAAGAAAATGGCTTAGCATTCTTGCAATCGCAATAGTCTTTATGTTTTGAATGAAGCAGAAGCAGATACACATTCACTGTTTCACCATAAGTAGTTATGAAGGTGATTGTGATGTCATCATTTTGGGGTCTAGATTGTATGCACGTCAGCATTTAATATCCATTCCTGAGGATAACTATGCACAACATCCTGAGGACTCAGCTCGGTGGTAGTCATCTCAGAACGGAAGAACTTAGATCTGATTGAGATTAATTCACGTACTGCTTCAGCCATTTGCATCCTATCCCTTGGACATTCTTCAGAACACCTTATTCCCAATTGCAAAACAAGTCTCAACCATTCATCAATGGCGTTGCCGCCTCCACTGCTTGTGTAACCGGACAATACTGACTTCGTGTAGCTGTGGAGGTTATAATCGCCTGCAAATGATTCATCTGTCGGTTTCTTTCCTGTAAACATCTCCAAAAGTAGAATTCCAAAGCTGTACACATCTCCTTGTATTGATGGTTGGCCTCCCATTCCATATTCTGCACACATATTTCAAAGAAACAACAGACACTGAGGTTGGATAATACATAGTTAAACAATACTTTTTGCATATAGATGTCTACTAACCTGGTGCGGCATAGCCAATAGTGCCTCTGACACCGCCAGAACTAAACTTGTTCAGAAAGGATTCTCGATCAAACTTATACAAGAGCCGAGCCAAACCAAAGTCACCAACATGAGCAGTCAGATCATCGTCTAGAAGGACATTGCTTGGCTTAACATCACAGTGAGCTACAGGGTCATGACAATGAACGTGCAGATACTCCAAAGCGGAAGCCACATCTATTGCAATGTTGAGTTTCTCTGCAAGTGTTAAGGATCTCGACTGATCGTCTCCCCTTTCCACATCTTCTGGCGGCAGCCACATATCCAGACTTCCTTTTGGCATGAATTCATAGACCAGAGCTCTGAATTCATTTCCCTTGGAATCGAGGCTTGAACAAACTGTTATCAGTCTAACAAGGTTACGATGCCGTACACCTTTTAAGGTCTCACATTCCGCCATAAAGCTTTTAGTTGCTCCATGCTTCAAGAGGTTCAGAACTTTAACAGCGACGAGTTTATTCTCAAGGCCAAGATATCCTTTAAAAACATTACCAAAATTGCCTGAACCAATCAGATTGGTTGAAGAGAAGCCATTTGTTGCACTATCAAGCTCTTCATAACTTACCTTTTCATGGAACATCCCCAAAGTTTTAGAATCAGGTTGGTTACTATCACTGGCATTCTTCTTCTTTCTCCTCTTCATGAACCAACACAGAGAAGCCAAAATTATGATTAACAAAAGCGAAACTATACCTATACCAACACCAATACCACTGACAAATTTCTTTCTAAGTAAAAGAGGCTTTTTCTTCCTTGGTGGTGCTTGCAAAATGCATGGTTTTAGTTGCATTTCTCTGACGCCTCCGCATAGATTTTTGTTTCCAAAAACAGAAACTGCTGTAGCATTTCGAAACACTCCTGTCGTTGGCACACTTCCCTCGAACTTATTCATAGAAAGATTTAGATTTCGCAGCAAATGAAAATTGGCTAGATATTGAGGAATGCAGCCAGAGAAATTGTTGTTGGAGAAGTCAACAATTTTTAGGCTTACCAACCGGCTTATATCTGGAATGGCACCATCAAACGAATTTCCTTCCATATAGAGAAATTCCAACGAGAGACAATCCTCTATGCTCTGTGGCATCTGTCCTGATAGTTTGTTGTTCGAAGCACCTAGTCCAACAAGAAGTTTTAACTTTCCAACCTCTTCCGGAAAAGAGCCGGTCAACAAATTGTCTGACAAATCAATGTAGGCGAGAGATGGAATTTGCAGTATTTCCTGAGGTATACTCCCATTCAACCTATTTGCATCAAGCCATAGGTCTAGCAAGTATCGACAACGTCCAAGACTCTGAGGGATTTTTCCGTGGAAACTATTGTTATTCAAATGGAGCTTTTGCAACTGAGTCATGCTGCCAAAATAAGATGGTATTTCCCCTGATATTGCATTTGAATACAGATCCACCACCTGCAATTTCAAAAGCTTACCGAAAGAGTCTGGCAGTCCTCCTGTCAAAAAATTTGTTTCTAAACTGAGTTCTTGCAGGCTTTCAAGATTCCCGATGTCACTTGGAATGGTCCCAGAGATAAGATTTCCTCCAAGGGACAGACTAGTCAACTTGGTGGACAGACTGGATATGGAGGCAGGCAGCTCACCTCCAAGTCTATTGTCCCCAACATCTAAGAACTCTAATTGAGTGCAGTTCGCCAATGCAGCAATAAATTCAAGACCACTGAAAGAGTTATTCCCCAGAGCGTTATTACTCATCCCTAACCACCACAGATTACTTAATTTTCCAAAGGACAAAGGGATACTTCCTGTCAGGTAATTATATGAGATATGAAACCTTCCAAGGCTTGAGATATTGCCAAGTGTTAAGGGAATAGCTCCGGTAAACTGATTTTCTCCTAAAAGAAGTATACTTAGGTTTGGTAGAAGATCACCAAAATCATCCCTAAGATTACCCGAAAACCTATTGGTGGCTAGGGATAAATACACAAGTGAGGAGATGTTGTACAATGCAGGAGGAAAAACACCTGAAAATTGATTCACTGCTGCTTGGAAGTACACCATTTGGGTCAATCTAGCGACATCATCTGGAATCTCCCCATCCATATGGTTATATGCAAAGTCAAGTTCCTGGAGTGATGTCAAGTTTCCTAACGATAAGTGGAATTGTCCCGTAAGGTTGTTTTGCTCCAGAAACAGAATGACAAGCTTAGAAAGTGAACCAAGTTCTGAGGGAATGTTATGTCCAAGCTGGTTTGACGACAAATCAAGGTTCAACAGTCTAGAGCAGTTAGAAAGACTAGGCGGAATCCTTCCTTGGAGAAGATTATAGCTCATGTTCAAGTACTGAAGCCTATGTAGCATTCCCACCTCTTGAGGGATGGTACTTCCAAAAGAGTTGTCCCCAAGATTAAGTAATCTGAGAAAAGAGAGATTACCAATGGAGGGTGAGATGGTACCGGCCAACTTGAATCCACCAAGGTCCAGACTTATAACTCTTCTTTCTTTGCGGCCACATAAGACCCCAATCCAATTGCAATATGAGGAGGAGTGATTCCATGAGGACAAGACCTCTCTCTTGTTTTCAGAAACTTGAGACTTGAACTCAAGCAAAGCTTTCATGTCAGTCTCATTTGAAAACCTGAACTGACCAAAGACCACGCTGCAAAAATGAAGTAACAAGATAGTAGCATTGAAAGCAAGTGAAAGCTTCATCTTAGCTTATACAAAGGTAAAGAAGGGTTCTGCTTCTACCTTAAAACCAGAAAATGAAAGGAATTTTAAGGTAAAGAAGAAGCAAACCCGAAAACGTGATCCCATTACAGTCGTGGGGGCAAAATTAAATGCGGTCCAAACTCATTGACAATGGTGACAAACGTTGAATATATTGAGATATCTTTTACTTTTCAACAGTGAAGGCCATACCAACTTATTAACGTGTGTGTGAGTAAAACAGAGTATAAAGCCAAAGTATTTCCACGAAAGAGCACAAATTGGCCGACATACATACACAACCCTCTTGTCATCTTCGTTAAAGTCTTTGTGTCAATCATCTTCTCAAACTTTTATTTTGACATATCATAATTCCTGGTTAATAATAAGACATTTTGATAGAGACTCTCATCCAAGAAAAATGCAACCTTTACTTGTTGTTGTAAACTTGTGCAAGTAAATAGAAATAAAAAGATGATTTTTTCTTTTTTTGTTACCTACAATTTCGAGTTTTCCTGGGTCGGCTCGTTCTCGCATTCAATAGCTGTGTCATAAACCTCTGTAAAGAGCGTCCGATAATTTGAGGAAAGCCTTAGTTTCTTGCAAAATCAACTCAGATTGGATCTTCCGGCGCGCCATGATCAGAAGAATTTGTAGAAATCTGATGAGTGAGTTTGGAACTTCGAAGGTGTGCGTCACATTGACGGTAGAAAATTGTGGTGTTTATGATTGACTAAAACGCCGAGTAGTTCTTCTTCGAAAGGAGACAAAGTAAAGACTACTTGTAGTTTTTGTTATCTCACATGAGAAAACGGGTTTTTAACAATACTATTCCTAAAAGATTTTTGTATTATTTTTTCATATTTAAAACAGTCATTAAAATATTTAGAATCCTACTTTTAAATTTCCAAATAAATAGTAATGAAATTCTCTTCTTCTTTTTTTTTTTCTTCTTATCATTAACAAACATTATTTGCCTTTAAATCTGGATAGCACTGATGACAACAGCACTAATACAAACATTTTAGTTATATACTTATATGTCAAGATCCATATCATTTCATTTATATAACTTTAAAAAAGATATTAAAAAGTATAATAAGATAGTGCACCAAAATCTGACTGATTATATCACACATTAAATTTTTTTAAAGATATTTTGTATTATAAAAGGTAACTTATCCAAGCTACAGCTTACAAATTTGATAAATATATGTGTCTATATATGATGTAAATGAATTATTAAATTTTAAAAAATTATTCAATTTCATTTGGAGTGTATCTATAATGATATTTAGTCCTTTTTCCTACAAAATTTCATGTTTTTTTCTTTATTTGCAATTAAAAAAAAACAATCTAAATTTGGATCCTGAACATTTGTATAAATGGATACATATCGAAACCATCGTTCTTAATTGACCGTATCATTCATACATTACTAGCTTCGGCCATTGAAGTAAGTTGTTTCTTCGTTGTTTCATTGTTCACAAGCCATTTAACATGTTAAGAAGAATTTATGAACTAGCAGTTTGTTCATGTTTGTTAATCTTAGCCAGTTTTCATTGTCTGGTAACTTTCGTTTTGTTTACAAGTTTTGATGCTACAGAGAGGCTCTAACAACTTTTTTCTTCTTTCTAATACATATGAATTACAATAATTTTTTTCTGATTAAATTGATGATGAGACCCTGGACACTTATGGTTTATAAATGTCACAGGACATGGATCCTTTTACTGAGGCTGATACTGTTATTCAGGTCATTACGTACTAATTATCCACTTAATTAAACTGCGCTATTCTTGGTTACTTAACTGAGAAAATAAAAAAAACCATGATTCGTCATGCTCAAAATTGAATCAGGCTACACGAGACACTGGAGCCCTTAGAGAACGGGAGGCTACAAAGAAAACTATTGAAGAAACATTTCCTGTCAGTAATGAGACACTCTAGTATTGGTAGAGTATATACTAAAAAATATTTATTCATATAATTTTATCTTTGGTGTGAATCAGGAAAACCAGGAAGTACTAGTGAAATTCATCTCACAAAACCTTGGATATGATGGAGGCAAGCCTGTTGCTGCATATGTCATTTACAAATGTCTCATCCGCTGGAGATCATTTGAAGACAAAAGAACCAACATCTTTAACCGTATTGTTCAAATGATTGCTTCGGCCATTGAAGTACTAAGCTGGTTCTTTCTTGTTTCATGGTTACCTATAACATATTTCTAAAACCCCGAACGTTGATAAGATTTTAGAATACTTAAACATGTTGAAGTAAGTTGTCTTTCGTTACAGGTCCCAGATAATAACGAGGTTTTGGCGTATTGGTTATCTAATTTAGCCACGTTGTTTTTCCTACTGCGACGCATGTCCACAAATGCTACAACACCAGTGTCCGGAGTAAGAAGCTGCAAATCATTCTTTCTTTTTAATCTGCCTTAACGGGTGTTATCCTCAGTTGTGTCTTGTGTCTTACAATCCAAATAGGGATTCCAGCAGAAGCTTATTGTATTCATCGAGAGGATATATGGAATGATCAGAGATAATCTAGAGAAAGAGATCCTTCCTCTCCTTGAGTTGTGTATCCAGGTTACTTATCTATTGATCTTTTGTGTTTATATATAGCTAGCTTTAATTATTGATCCGCCTATATACTTTTATCGATTAATTTATCAGACTTAGTGGATAACACAGAAACCAGGGACGATAGAAGAAAACACACAACCTCTAGTTCCTCACTGGCTTAGTATTGTGGAAAGCCTAAACAGTTACCTGAATCTAATGAAAGCAAACAATGTGAGTCTGATGATCCATTAGAAAAAGAAAAAAAGAACAAGAGTAAAACTTCACGTTTTGGGTTTCCAATTTGAGACAATCTATTGAGCAATGATGATTTACATGATTCAGGTTCCACCTTTTTTAGTTAGCAAAATATTCACACAAGTATTCAGCTTCATCAATGTTCAACTTTTTAACAGGCATGCTCACTTGTAATCAGTCCTCTTTGTCTCTTTCTTTTAACTCAGTTTTCTTTCTTGGTTGACTCAAAGATCGGTAATAAATTAACTTGTGTAGTTTTCTTCTACGTCGTGAGTGTTGCTCATTAAGCCATGGGGAGTACGTTGAAGCAGGTTTGGCTGAACTGAACAAATGGTGTGTAGAGGCGACCGATGAAGTAAGCCACAAGCTAAGTTTGCCACACTTTTGCCTCTAATCCACATGTTCATCCCAAAAAATGACTTATCGTTTCAATTTATAATTACAGTATGCTGGCTTAGCTTGGGACGAGTTGAGGCATATCAGGCAGGCTGTTGGTTTCTTGGTGAAATTCTTAGTTTATGCTATATATGTTACTCCTTATATGCTTCCATTACATTGTTTGCTTATGTAAACTAATAACTTTTTGGCTCTCTGTTTAGGTCATTCGTGAAAAGCCGAAAATGACCTTAGAAGAAGTAACAAGAGAACTCTGTCCGGTATTTAGCCTCGCTCTTCTACTAGGTTAAATCCGTCTCTTACTAACTACTGAAAATTGTAAGTTGTTTTTTTTTTTCTTGTTTCAGATGCTAAGTATACTGCACTTATACAGAATCAGCACAATGTATTGGGATGGCAAATATGGCACTTGGAGTGTTTCTTCAGATGTATGTTTCACTTTTACATAACTAAGCTTTGTTTTTCCCCTAGATAATGTTATTGACTATGTTTTTTTCCAAAACTGAATAGTTTGTTACAAATATGAGGGCTATGATTCCAGAGGACTGGAATCCCGTAACCAGTCCCTTCCTTTTGGACAATGACTCGAGGTAACTTAAGCTTATTTTGTGGTAAAATCTCTTTGTACCCTTGTCATTACTCAACTAACGTGAGGGAATCAATCAAAACACAGCATTCCATTCACTGTGGAGGATATGTCAAAGTCTATGGAACAAGTGGATGTAAACTACTCTGAAGCCCCTCCTCATTTGATCAACGACGATTTTGATCAGCTTCTTTACTCACTCGGGCAGAAAGTGGCATAGGAGTGTTTGATGTAGTACTCTTGCCCTAAAGCGTGTATTCATTCTTCCTTTTTCCGGGACGGATTCTGTTTTAGTTCTTCAATTGCTGGTTTGAGTGTTTAATTTGTTGCAATAATGGAACTATGGTTTGTTTTAAATTTTTAATTTGATGTCTGATACTAAAAAAAACACCTAAATCTTTGGAAACGAATTTTGAGTCTATTCTCATCTTAAGCTCCAAGTATCTTCATCGATTTGTGGTACGATTGACATCATATTGGATCTCCCCCTAACATCTATATCCATAGTTTGTTGTATCAAACACCACACCTGCCTTGAAATGAAATGGATATGGTTCTTTTTAGTTTTCCATTTTACCGCAAGATCATGCATATGGTATTGAAGAAGAATTATTCAACAAATGTTTTGCTACCAATGGTAAATGTAAAGAAACCAAAGAGAACACACGATTAGTGGTTGGTTACACAACCAAATTTTCTTTACTATAGGAAAATTAGTTTCAAGTATCACAAATAAACAGCAAGTAGTTCTTCACCGGAGGATAAAACAGCATGTAGTTTTTGAGCAATTAAGTCAACAAGTGTTACGCCTCTTCTTCTTCAAATTTTTACTGTTAACATTACATCAACGCATTTTGTAAAATCGCAAGTAATTACATAATTTATCAACTCGTTAAGGATGTTAATTTGTGGACATCTGGAAACCCATTAAGCCTTACTAGACCAAAACTTTAGTGCCCTAAGCCCAATAAAAAAAATAACTCACGAGTATGAATGAGTACTTCAAGTCAGTATTTCAAAACCCCTAGTCCCTAAATCGACGATTCACCTGGCCATCTCCAATCTCGATTACTATTTTCTTTCACTGTTGAACTCGGTCTTGTATCAAACCCTTGAAGTGCTGATATGAAGATGAAGGTACATAAATTTGAAAGTTGCTTTGTTTCAGCAGTGTCTTTTGTTTATACTCTAATTGCTCATGCTTTTAAACTAGCATGGCTGTGTCATTGATCAGGAAAACAATGCTTTTACCTGCCTGCCTACTACATATAAATTATTTTTCTTCTTTCTGATTGAATTATCAAGTTTATAATGTCACAGGACATGGATCCTTTTACCGAGGCTATTGCTACGAGTGTTCAGGTCATTACTAAGTACCCTCTTAATTAATTAGCGTCATTCTTGTTTATCTAACTGAGATACTAAGAGACCATATGGATCGTCAATGTGCCAAAAAGAATAAAAAAAATCTTTCGAATATGCAAAAAAAATAGGAGGCTTTGAACGCAATGTGGTTGCGAGTTGAAGAAGCAAATGCTGATGTGATTAGAGAATGGGAGGCTGAAAGGAAAGCTATTGAAGAAGCACCTCGAGTCAGTAACGACACTCCGGTATTGGTTGAGTATACTGAAAGAATCAAATCATTATCATTAGAGGTGGAGGTTCTAAAGGTATGTGTAACGTTAACTCATTACTTCGATCATCCTTTCTGTATTCACTATCAAAAGTTTTTGTAGGATTTTTATGTTGATTAGGCTCTCAATATCGTGAAGTGTATATGTTAGTTTAAAACATATTTTATCACAGGCTTCGCTTCAGTCTGAACGACAAGCTGCACAAGACTTGAGAAAAGCTTTCTCCCAGGCAGAGGCTAAAAATTCAGAGCTTGCCACAAAACTTGAAAATGTTACGAGAAGAGTGGATCAGCTATGTGATTCGGTACTCTCAAGTAGCCTTGAGCTCTGTGCTAGTATATAACATTGCTATGTCACCACCCGGGTCAACAAAGAATTAAGACATAACTTTTCATGTACTTTTGTCTGAGTATTGCACTCTGTTGTTATCATGGTGTTTTTCGTTTAGGAAAACCAGGAAGTACTTGCCAAAAGCATCTCACAAAACCTTGGATATGAGGGAGGCAAGCCTGTTGCTGCATATATCATTTACAAATGTCTTCTTCACTGGAGATCATTTGAAGTCGAAAGAACCATCATCTTTAAACGTATCGTGCAAATAATAACTTCCGCCATTCAAGTAATTAAGATGATTTTTGTTTATTTTTTGTTTCTTGCTTCATTGTTTAGATACTATTTGAACATGTTGTAACGTTGAATAATACAGGTCCCGGATGATAATAATGTTTTGGCGTATTGGTTATCTAATTCAGCCACGCTCTTTTGTCTACTGAAACGCACGTTCACAAGTGCTACAATAACGCCATCGTCCAGAGTAAAGAAGCTGCAAATCCTTTCTCTTTCTTTTTTTGTTTTTTGTATCTGCCTTAATGTGCCAGCCTCAGTTCTGTCTTGAATGTCTTCTTTACAATTCAAATAGGGATTCAAGCAGCAGCTTATTGATTTCATCGAGAAGGTGTATGCAATGATCAGAGATAATCTAAAGAAAGAGATCTTTCCTCTCTTTGAGTTCTGTGTACGGGTAATGTCTTTATTGCTTTTGTGCCCGCCAATCCATTTTTGGTTTATAAGACATGTCCACATGATACAGAAACAAGGGAGATTCGCTAACGCACGAACTCAGGTTTCTCATTGGGAAAGTATTGGGGCAAGCCTAAGCAGTTACCAAGATATAATGAAAGCTAACAATGTGAGTCTGTGGATCCATTAAAAAGAAAGAAAAAAAAATAACAAAAGAGTAAAACTATTTATGAATGATGAATGATGAATGATGATTATATTGTATGTTTACATGATGCAGGTTCCACCATTCAGAAAACTATTTACACAAATATTTGCCTACATCAATGTTCAGCTTTTCAACAGGCATGTCCACTTGTAATCTATCCCTTTTATTCTTTTTTTTTTTTTTTCCTTTTCTCTCAAGCCAATTTGACAAAGAGATTTCTCTGTCATAAACTTGTGCATTATAGCAGGTTTGGCTAAATTAGAGCAATGGTGCATAGACGCTACCGAGGTAAGCCACAATTTCTTCATGCTTTGACTCTTTAACATTTGCATAAACATTTTCACATCTTTTTGGGTTTACTTATTTTATTTTATTACAGTATGCAGGTTCAGCATTGCATGAGTTGAGGCATATCCGGCAGACTGTTGATTTTCTGGTGAAATTCTAAATCTTATTATATATGCCAAATCCTATAATCCTTAAACTTAATTGTTTTGGCTCTATGTTCAGCTCATTCATGCAAAGCCGAAAAAGACCGTAGATGATATAACAAGCAAAATCTGTCCGGTACTTACTTAGTCTCTTCTACTCGGTCAAATGCTCAAATGCTCAAATCTGTCCCTTAGATCGCTATACTTTCATGAAGGGAACAGTAAATTTGTCTTCTTATTTTTTTTTTTCAGGTGCTAAGTGTACAGCAGCTATACAGAATCAGCACAATGTACTGGGATGACAAATATGGCACTCGGAGTGTTTCTTCAGATGTATGTTTCAATTTTACATAACTAAGCTTTAGTCTGTCTTGATATGGTATTAATTGTCTGTGTGGTTTACGAAACCATAAGGTTTTGGAAAAGCTAAGAATCATGTCGAAGTACTCGAACTATGCCATAAGCACCTGTTTCGTTTTGGAAGATGACTCAACTAACGTGAGGGGATGAATCAAAACGCAGCATCCCGTTTAAGGTGGATGATATATCAGAGTCAATGCAACATGTGGATGTAAACGACATTGAACCTTCTCAGTTGATTCGGGAGAACCCAAGTTTCAGCTTCTTACTCACTCGTGAAGAAGGCAGGTCATCAGTTCTGCCCTGAGGAGTGTATTCATTTTTTTTCCGGGATGGATTATGTTTTAGTTATTCATATATTTATTGATTTGGGTGTTGTTGCAATGAAGTCATTAGTCACTGCATGTAGTTTGTTTTGATTGATGTCTGAAGTGCAATCTAGTATTGATTTGAATTGATTGATGTCTGATACTAAATACGTAGCACCCTAGAGCTTTGCAAATGAATTGTGAGAGTCTATTTTCATCTTTGCTTCTCATAATGAAGTGAAAAAGCGGTCCAACGGTATCATTATAGACATAATGATCCTATTTTATTGATTGAAACCCCACAAGGTCATTTAACGTTTGCATTATGCATTACATCAACTCATTTTGTAAAAGCCAAACAAAGAACATACAAGGTCATAAACTTCTTTAGGATGTCCCTTTACGCCCGGCCCTGAAACCATATGAAGAGTTTTCTATGCTTCCAAAATAATATTGATTAGTATTTGAAGAGGAGCCAACTCTTTCTTATTAACCACCAACTGGTACTCCTGCATGTTTCCAAAAAGCGTGCATCATCATTATACAAACTTTTACAATCAATTAAAAGAACATTCCTAAGAAGGCAGCATGATCCAGAGAAGATTCATCAACTTACAGTTATGAAGAGAACAAAATGCTTGAAGCAAGTGTTGAGATGAGCTTCTTCCTTGAGTTTCACAATCGTTCCAAAGTGAGAATGATAGATGTGTGCATATACACGAAACAACTTTTTCGAAATGCACTTCACGACATCCACAAAGTTTGAAGGGAACGGTTCTCCTGAATAGAAAAAAATAAAAATAAAAAAGTGTTACAAACTATAAACCAACTTAAAGATGTTTAAAACTATATATGAATTAGCTTCACAAATAAGTATCAAATATCTTCGGAAAAATGGTTTTGTTATCTATCTGAGTTCGAATCCAATTCAAGACAGACTCAATATATTTAGGGGATGAACCCATTTTATGCCTTTTTCCAGTACGTTCATCTATCCATCTATACTCATATCTGCAAGATCGTAACAATATGCTATACGATCAATTCATCATGTCAAGAAGCTTGGGATTTGATGGATGAGAATATCAAGAATGGTAAAGATAGTTTACCTTCCAGCCTTCATATCTAGGCAAGTGGTGGTTGTGCAGAACTCTTCAAGAGTAGCATATAAACGTCTTATTAGTTTGTAGAAAGCTACAGCTAAAAGAAATTAAAGACACAAAGAAATCAAATTAAGAAGAAATAATCAAAGTTTGGATGAGAGTAATTACAGGTCATAATGTTTTGTGTCTTAACTGTTCAAGGCCAACCACTCGTTGATGTCTGCACCAAGAGGTAGTTCCACGGCTTCTCTGAAATTGTCACACCCAATAGTCACTGTGAAGAGCTCTCGGTCCCGGATCTGAAAACCATAAATTTTGTTAGAATGTTACATCTTTCAAAATGTGATTACAGAGCAATAGTTTAAGCCATACTAACCACCTGGCTCTCAAATGGTTTCTTCCTCTTCATTGGTGGAGATGTCCTCTGTACATTGTTACTGTAAGACAGAAAATATGATCATCCATCATGTTAGAGGAGCTAGCAGGATTATTCACTACAATTCTACTAGTTTGAATGTAAAACACAACACAAGAGTCCGGAGAAATTAAGTTCTGGGGATTATCAGGATTTTGACTTTGTCCCAACAACAACAAGCAAGACAACTTGAGAATACTAAAACACATACAGAGTTTTTACTAATACAAAAACAGAGAGGATAATAGAGAAATGTATTGAAACTTTGCAAGATACCTGCTTTGTAAAGCCAATAAACTCATGTCTGCAGAGAGAGATCGAGTGCGGCAGAGGATGAAACTTGCTGAATAATCAAGGCTTGCTCAACCTAAAAATCGAAGAAGCAATTAAAATCATAATAAGAAAGAATTAAAAATTTAACGTCTAGACTATATAAATGTGTATCATAATACAATTCAAGGACTTGAATGAAAACAGAGACTGAAGGACTAGCAAATTATGTAAGCAAGCAAGTAAGTAAGTAAGTAAGGCTTCTCTTTCTATTCCGCTCACTTTTACTTGAGGGGTAAGGCAACGGTTAGAAATACCACAAAGTTTTCTAATTGTTTGGGTGCTACGGATCCAAATAGTAAATATATATACTTTTTCATGTAGTTTGATTGATGTAAACTCACAAAATAATTTATCAGTATTATCATAGATTAATGGTTTTGGAAAGAAAGTAGTTCTAAACAAAATAAAATGTTCCACTTTTTCACCTTTTTCCTTAAAATTTTTATATTTGTTTCAGTAAAAAAACAAGGTCGCATTCCCATTTTATGCTTAATTTAATAGGAAAAACAAATGAAAATAATTAGCATAAGCTGTTCTAAGATGATTTTCTTTTGTTTCTACACTAATCAGTACCTAAATGTTCAGAGCCTAAATGCCAAAATTTTACATATAAATAATATTTAGAGATAAATCACTATAGGCATTGTAAAACAAATTATTTTGTAACTTTATAGGGAATTTATCCCAAAATAATAAAAAAAAAAACAAAATCTTTGTAAAAGGTAAGACTTTTGGTTTGATAAGTTGTGTAATCTAAATATTTTCTTTTAGTTATTATAGCTGACCAAAAGAGAATGTAAATGTGTATAATATTTTCTATTAAATATTATTTTCTAAAAGAAATTATAATAACATATATAATTAAAAAATATTTCCTTTTAAAATATTTGTAATTAAATTTAGTTTTTAGGGTAAATTTTTGTGGGTTTTAGATATCAGGATATTATAGATTGGTAAGAGCATCTGCATTGATTAAAAATGAATCTCCAAAAAGTAAAATAATATTATTTAATTTAAAAAAAGCAATTGGGACTACTTACAACAAGACACCTAAGGGCATCTCCAAGAGAAACTTCAAAAATGAAGTATGGAAACTTCAAAAATGAAGTATGAGACTTCTTTCCTCCAAGAGTATACTTCATATATGAAGTTTTTAAAATAAGTATTTTGCACTATAGTCCTTATATTATTCATAGTTACTTTAAAATCATAAAACTTTTATAAATAACTCTAAAACATACATTAAAATGTTACACACAATATTAATTTATAAAATATCAAATTTAGGTGATTATTAGTATTGTTCTAGTATTTTAATTTGTGTCATATTTATGTGTTCATGTAATTTTATTTCATTGTATTACTTTATTTTGTATTAATTATGTTTAGTATCATATTTTGTTGTGTAATATTTGTTGTAATATATGTAATTTTTATGAAATTTTAATATTTTAATTTTTATTAAATATATGTAACAATTAAATTTATAAGGATATATGTGAAATACTTTGAAGTGATAAAATTTTAGGACTAAAATGATAAAAAAAACATAATTTTTTAGGATTAAAATGATTAAAAATATAATTTTTGAGATTATTTATGAGATACACAAATCTAGGGATTGAAATGCAAAAAGAAAAGATGAAACTTCAAATTTGGAGTTTTGAACAGTGATACTTCAAATATAGAGTGTCACTGTTCAAAACTTCAAATTATGAAGTATTGAAGTATCTCTTGGAGTACATAAAACTTCAAATTTGAGGGGATAGAGTATCTCTTGGAGATGCCCTAAGTAGCATACCACGTAAGAACAAGAGCTTCTCATTAGCATAGCATCGTTTCTCAAACCAGAAACTCTGTTTTCTCTCTTTCATACATTTTCTTTATTTTTTAATTTTTTATTCTTCAGAAACCCTCTAAGAAACCACCAATAAACGTGGTCTATGTGTACTGTAGGAGAGTTTTGATCCATCAAATCTCAAGTCAATTCTATTATTTTGTATTAACCAATGTTTAAGAAAATGGTCTAAGAGGCCGTCTAGGCGCTGTCTAGGCGCTAGGCGCTTAGCAGACACCTAGATGACCGTCTGAACCGCTTAAGATTACATAAATTTTATTTTAATATTTATTTTTGACTTTTAACTATATATATTGAAGTTATTAAGTTTTATATATGTATATGTAATTATAAATATTTATATGTTGTTAATGTAACTTAAATAAATGTATTTTCTAACTTTTGTTTATGATTAATTATTATTCTATTTTTATAACATATATTTTTACATAATTATATATATATATATAATGTTTTATGTTGTTAACGCCTAAACCGCCTAAAAACCATCAAGCCCCCGATTAGACGTTCTAGGCACTAGGCTAGGCGTTGTGTTTCCACCTATATACCGCCTAACGCTTTCTTGAACACTAGTTTTAACTTAAACGATAAACCAACTGAGCGTGAAATAACTCAAATTTAGACTCGCTGATCTGAGTGAGAAGAGAAATGAGTGGCACTTACCCCTCAAATATTTTATACAAAATTAGGATTTAAACTCTTTGAAAAAAATAAACAAAGATAAATAAATAGTGACAAAAATCCCGATGATATATTATGTTCAGATAAATAAACAGAGAAAAAACAACGACGATATATATATAATACTCCCTCCGTTTCAAAATATAGGATATTTTAACTAAAGCACGTAGATTAAGAAGTCTTTACTTTTAACAAGTTAAACTAATCAGAAACAATACTGCATAATATAAAATACTAAATTAATCTAAAAGTTACATAGAAAGTTGAAAACATCATATATTATGAAACAAAAACCCTTTCTAAAACATCTTATATTTTGAAACGGAGGGAGTATAAAATTGCTTCAGATATATTTGAATCTGTGATATTTTTCATCAAACTTTTAGAATCCAAGAACTTATACTATAAAAAATAAAAATTTTGATTTGTAACAAAAACATTGTGTTTTTGTAAATAAGGTGATTGTAATACCTCGATTTCTTCTTCATAGATGACAACTCTGCACTCCTTAGATCTAGTTTCTCTTGCCCTTCACAATTTTTTGCTGTAGATTACTACTTCTAGTTTCTCTTGCCCTTCACTCAGACTCAGCTGTCAAAGACTTACCACCAAATCTTCGTCAAAGATTTACCACCAAATCTTCGTCAAAGATTTACTACCATATCTTTGAAGTGGATCTCTTGCCTTTCTAGTTTTGGAAAATATATCCTACTTAGTAGATAAAATTATAATAAATCACAACCGTCCGTTAGTTAAAAAGTTGTAAATACGTGAATATACCAGATTACCCTCTCTTGAAACTCCTCTCCGCTTTTTTGGTTCGTTTGCTGATAGTCCAATTGTAGATTTACTACTTTTTATTGAACAAATTACTCAAATGTTATACAAAAGTAAGAATATTGCTCGTATATTATACTTTTTTTTTTGACAACAAAGAACAAGATTAGCTCAGATAAGCCAATTTGTTGGAATATTATTTACAAAGATAGCTAGATGCGGTAATGTGCGAAGGCGTCGCGCAAGATTGTCCGCTTTACCATTCTGAGAGCGAGGGACGTAGACCAAAGAGAAAGAAGCGAACTCCTCCTTATCCGTCTGTATGTCCTCCAAATAAGGCAGAAAGGCTGGCCACTCGGAAGGCGAAGAAACCATCTTCACTAAGTCGGAGCAGTCGGTGAGAAAAACAACAGATTGATTGTCCGCTCCAATCATACAACGCATAGCCCAAACAAGGGCCTCGATCTCGGCATGAAGAGGAGAAAGGCTACGACAATGATTGGGCTCGTATATTATACATTTTCTAAAAATTACTCATATATTTAGTGTTTTTGGTGTTACTACAATTAACATCCTTGGTTAATTTTACATTTTTAATTCCAGAAATATTAAAAAAAAAATACACATCAGCAAACAATTCCACGTCATTATTGACATTGAACGTCTGATTTTTATTACTTAATGACTGAGTTATAATACTTAAGGAAAAACGAAAGGTCTCGTAGATTCATATGACGGCTGAGTTATATAATGCTTGGTGGCTGACTTATAACAAGAAATAAACTGAAAGTGAACGTCTGATTTATATTACTTCACGGCTGAGTTATAATACTTAAGACAAATTGAAATGTCTCGTAGATTCATATGACGGCTGAGTTATAATGCTTTGTGGCTGACTTATAACAAGAAATAAAAGTAAACAACTGAATTTTATTACTTGACGATTGAGTTATAATACTTAAGGAAAAACAAAATGTCTCTTAGATTCATATGACGGCTGAGTTATAATGCTTGGTGACTGACTTATAACAAGAAATAAACTTAAAGTAAACGGCTGATTTATATACTTCAAGGCTGAGTTATAATATTTAAGGGAAAACAAAAGTTCTCATAGATTTATATGACGGCTGAGTTATAATGCTTTCTGGCTGACTTATTAGCTGTTTCATCTTTCCTCTCGATCCGTCCTTACCACTAATTTTGGTAGACTTTTTTGCCGAAAACTCCACACAGAAACGTAGCTGATCGATTTTCCATATTCCCAAAAAACATTGCAACGCTCGTTCATTGGAGACATAAACTGATGGAGTATCATGCGACATATGTTTCAGTGTCTTGTTCGAGAACATGTAGCTCAACTTTAGCTGATGGCTTAACGCGTTCAATCCGTAGTCATCGAGAACAAGCTTCACAAGCTTGTCTTGCGTTGTTTCCGCATCTATCTGCACAACTCTACACCCTCTATTGTCGGTGTTAAATACATATTTGTGTTTCTTTACCCAATTACCGGAAACAACAATTACCGGAACTGGATCCATGAAAAAAATAAAGAAGAATAAGGAAAAATAAGAAGTGAAGAACAAGGTGAAGAACAATGTAAAAAACATGTAAACCCTTCACTTTTGAACCAGGTGAAGAACAAGAGTCGAAAAAAAGATGTTTCGTATTTTCTTAGAAGATGATGACATGGAATGATGACATGGATGATGTGTCTGAAGCGGCAAGTCAGCCACCAAACGAACATGTAAACCAGCCTAATTAAATCAACCATCACACAAAATTATAATTCAGCCGCAACATGAATACTATTACAGTAAATTAAAACTAAAAAACGGCTGTCAAACTCAGCCGCTTAATGTCATAACTCAACTGAAAATCTGTAACTCAGCCGTATCGTTTAATAAGTCGGCTGTAACTAAATGATATTCTAGTAATTAATCTTTTGCTACTAAGTCAGCCGTAAAATGACCGAGTTTTTTGATAAGTTAACCTGTGACGGCTGAGTTATAATATTTAACCATAACTCAACCGTAATGACATCTCATAAATCAACTGTTGTTCATAACTCAGCCAGCTGGAGAAAGTTAATTCAGCTGTGTCGAAGTATTAACTCAGCCAAATTTTTGACAACTCAACCATCGAGTAAAAACTCAGCCATAGTTACGGTTGAGTTATGCTCGTAACTCAGCCATTTTCTCATAACTCAGCCATATTTTATTAAGTCAGCCGTAACTACAGGCTGAGTTATGTTTGTAAGTCAGCCATTTTCTCATAACTCAGCCATTTTCCATAAATCAGCTGCAACATATTGTAATTCAGCCGTCATTACCGCTGTAACGCTTTACGGCTGAGTTATTTAATACACGTCAACGATTTCTGACGTGCCGTCTGACATATCAATGACATTCTTTGTAATTACATTTTTTCTGTAACATAAAATAAAGGCACGTTGGATATAAAAAAAAATACCCAAAATAAGATAATAACTAAAATGTATAATATTTGAGTAAATATATATATATTTTTTAATCTCTTTATTGCTCACTTTTTTTTTTTTACTCATTCACTTTTTCAGAGCGGCTTAGGGTTAGTTTAAAAAGTTATAACGCTGTTTAATTTTTGAAAAATGAACTTTAACTTTTTTTTTTTTTCGTCTGAATAAATCATTATAAACCAAACCAAAGTTATTTTACAAGGCATTCAAACCAGCAAATTAGATCTACCAAATATTGCACTCATTACACAGTGTTGGCACAATATATAATGTAAAATTAAGATCTTCACAGTGGCCAAGATTTTGATATAACTAGTAGTGTGTTGTATTGAGCTCTCCGTCCTTTTTTTCCTCTACATATTTTTTACCCTTGAATCATGGAACAGTAAATTATCTCTCTTGGTCTCTCCATTTTCACTGCACAATCTGGTTTTGTTTCCAAGGTCCACTCACTAACTCTCTTCTCCGATCATCTTTTCTTGACTTCAATCTGAGTCTCTTGTTGCTGCTTGGGCTTTAAGGTTCTGCTGTCTAGATCATGATCGTTTGCTTCCAAAATCATCACCTTCACTGTTTTTGTTTCTTGAAATATCTGGGTTAATTTTGTTGATCATAGGGGAATTGTTACTTTTTTTTTTTTAATTTATTTATTTTTACCTTTTTAATTGCAGTGATAACGATGCTTTACAGAGTTGTCATATTTACAGAGTTGCTTGTGTGCATTTGAGATTAGACTTCGTTCTTAGTGATTTGGAAAGATAGAGGCATCATTATAAATTTATTATAACCAAATTTTTATTACATGCACAGCTGCACTTAGCCTTTTCCCTTAATCAACTAAGCATGAGCTCAAATGAGCAGAGCACTCTGTTCTGTCCTTTTCTGCTGATCTTTGAGTTACTATTGCTATGAAAAATATGCATCTGACTTTTGGGTTTTGGTTTTACTTGTGTGGTTGGTTGACTGATCCAAAAGATTATAAAGATGAAGAAAAGACGTTTCTATGGTTTGAAGCATCCCTTTGATCCATGCCGTAAGTGTCGTTTAATTTTCCCTCTTATAAAAGTTTCTTACTTTGAATATTGGAGAACAATGTTTTTGACTTAATATATCGGTTTTTACTCGTAGCTTTCGAGTTCTTCTGCTCGGGTACATGGAATGCTGTGGAATACATAAGAATCGAAGATGGAAAGATGGCAATACGTCTGTTAGAGAATGGTTATGTGTTGGAAGATATCCGTCCGTTCCAAAGGCTTCGTCTCAGATCAAGAAAGGCGACATTGACCGACTGTATCTGTTTACTTAGGCCTGACATCGATGTTTGTGTTCTCTATCCTCTCCATGAGGATGACTTTGAACCGGTATATATGTAACTCCAATTGCTTGAATTCTCTTTTTCTTGCATCTTCAAACTCTTAAAACTACTCTGCATTTCTGTTTCTTGCATAGGTTTGGGTTGATGCGAGGATAGTTTCTATAGAGAGGAAGCCTCATGATCAGTCTAAATGCTCTTGCAAGATTAATATTAGAATTTACATAGACCAAGGCTGCATTGCTTCTGATAAACAAAGAATCAATAAAGATTCTGTTCTCATCAGTCTAAACCAAATCTCTATTCTCCAGAAGTTTTACAAGGAACAAAGTACTGATCAGTTCTACAGGTGGAAGTTCTCTGAGGACTGCACTTCGTTGACAAGAACAAGACTGTCATTGGGAAAGTTCTTACCGGATCTTTCTTGGTTGGCTGTTACTTCAATTACAAAAAGCATTGTGTTTCACATAAGGACAGTGCAAACCAAGATTGTGTATCAGATTATAACAGATGAAGGCTCTAGCAGTTCTATGAGTTTGATGAATATTACTGTTGAAGACGGTGTCCCGTTGTCAAAAGTGGTTCAGTTTAATCCGGCTGATATAGTTAATGATTCTCAAGATCCTGAAACAAAGCAAGAAACTGATTGTGATCCTGAAGAAGAAGAGGTAGTGGAACTGCGTCGGTCCAAGAGAAGGAAAGTGAGACCTGATAGATATACCGGATGTGATTCTCAGCCAGATATAAATGACGGTTGGGTGCGTATGATGCCATACCGGTCTGATAAATTGGCTGTTGTTAATGTGGAGAGTGAGGACGAAGAAGATGGTTATACTAATGATGAGTTGTATGTACCATTGTCATGTTTGTTCAAGAAAAAAATAACTAATTTTCAAGAAGATATACCAAATATTCGAAGAGACCAGACTGTTTTGGTGAAGAGGAGGAAAGGAAATGGACTTAGTCGAAAAGAACGGACATCCGAGATTTCTGTTATTCCTTTCACTCCTGTATTTGAGGCTATACCATTGGAACGGTTTGGTCTTAATGCTAATTTGTTGGGTGGGGGTGGCAGTTTCTCAAGAAGCCATTACTTTGATGAGATTGATAAGTACCGAAGTAAAGTTGTGAAGTACGGGAAGAAAATGACGGAAATAGAAGAGATGATGGAAGCTGATCTCTGTTGGAAAGGTCCTAACCATGTGAAGTCTGTTCAAAAACGAATATCCCGACCATCGCGGTCAGTTGTTCCAAAAACTGAGGAACAACGGGTCTTTAAGAAAGTAACATTGAGTGCAGGTGCATATAATAAGCTGATAGATACATACATGAACAACATTGAGGTAACAATTGCAGCCAAGGACGAGCCCACCAGTGTTGTTGAACAGTGGGAGGAGTTAAAGAAGACAAATTTCGTATCTAAATTGCACAGGGATATGGAACAGACCTCTAATGAGGATGATGAGGGAGAGACTTCAGAGAACGAAATGTTATGGAGAGAAATGGAACTCTGCTTAGCTTCTTCTTACATTCTTGATGACAACGAGGTATAATTATCTTTGAAACATCCCATATTCTAAAACTTTATATGCAAGCATGCGCCCGCTAATTTTATTGTTGTGGTGTATCAAAATCTCTAGGCAAGAGTGGGCAACGAGGCTTTTGAAAAGGCGAGAATTGGTTGTGAGCACGAATATAGGCTGGACGAAGAAATCGGGATGTGTTGTAGGTTATGTGGTCATGTAGGAACTGAGATAAAACATGTTTCTGCACCATTTGTAAGTGAAACTCACAACTTACAAATATATAATTTTACTTTGCTCTTAAATGATTGTATTCCATGGTTTGGTTTGGATAGGCGGAACATAAGAAATGGACCATAGAGACTAAGCAGATCGAAGAGCATGACCTAAAGACTAAATTAGGCCACAAAGAAGCTGAGAGAAAAGATTTCACTATGTCAAGTGATTCTTTGGGATTGCTTGCGGCTGAAGAAAGTGACAATGTTTGGGCATTAATACCTCAGCTTAAGAGAAAACTACATATGCATCAGCAACGAGCTTTCGAGTTTCTCTGGAGAAATATAGCAGGATATGTGGAACCAGCACTTATGGATCCCACTTCAGATAAGATAGGTGGTTGTGTGATCTCTCATACACCAGGAGCTGGTAAAACTTTCTTAATCATTGCTTTCCTCACAAGCTACTTAAAGCTATTCCCCGGGAAAAGACCTTTGGTTCTTGCTCCTAAAACAACTCTCTACACTTGGTACAAGGAGTTCATCAAATGGGAGATCCCAGTTCCGGTTCATTTGATCCATGGTCGACGAACCTACTCTACCTTCAAACATAACAGCACAGTTCAGTTCAATGGAGTTCCGAAACCAAGCAAAGATGTTATGCATGTTCTTGATTGCTTAGAAAAAATACAGAAATGGCACGCGCATCCAAGCGTTCTTGTAATGGGTTACACCTCGTTTCTGACTCTAATGAGGGAAGACTCAAAGTTTGCTCATCGGAAATACATGGCTAAAGTTCTAAGAGAGAGCCCAGGGCTTCTTGTTCTTGATGAAGGACATAACCCAAGGAGTACCAAGTCAAGACTACGTAAGGGCTTGATGAAAGTTGGTACTGACTTAAGAATACTTCTTTCAGGTACTTTGTTTCAGAACAACTTCTGTGAGTACTTCAACACACTGTGTTTGGCTAGACCAAAGTTTATTCATGAGGTTCTGATGGAGTTAGATCAGAAATATAAGACCAGGCAAGGTGTGAAGAAGGCGCCTCACTTACTGGAGAACAGAGCACGTAAACTCTTCATCGATATAATCGCCAAGAAGATTGATGCGAGCGTGGGAGATGAACGCCTTCAAGGTCTCAATATGTTGAAGAATATGACTAATAGTTTCATTGATAATTATGAAGGGAGTGGATGTGGGAGTGGTGATGCTCTTCCCGGTCTACAGATCTATACTTTGTTGATGAACTCGACGGATGTACAGCATAAGATACTCGCAAAACTTCAGGATGTAATAGATAGTTATTACGGGTATCCACTCGAGGTCGAGCTTCAGACCACATTGGCAGCTATACACCCTTGGTTGGTCACGACCTCAAACTGCTGCACAAAATTCTTCAACCCACAAGAACTTGTTGAGATCGAAAAAGTCAAGCACGACGCAAAGAAAGGATCTAAAGTCATGTTTGTGCTAAACCTTGTCTACCGAGTGGTCAAGAGGGAGAAGATCTTGATCTTTTGCCACAACATAGCACCAATACGTCTGTTCATCGAACTGTTTGAGAACGTTTTCAGGTGGCAAAGAGGCAGAGAGATCTTGACCTTAACCGGCGACCTAGAGCTGTTCGAGAGAGGTAGAGTAATAGACAAATTTGAAGAACTGGGAAACCCATCCCGAGTCCTACTGGCTTCGATCACAGCTTGCGCAGAAGGGATTAGTCTAACCGCTGCTTCACGGGTGATAATGCTTGACTCGGAATGGAACCCTTCAAAGACAAAGCAAGCGATAGCTCGTGCATTCAGACCGGGACAGCAGAAAGTTGTTTATGTTTATCAGCTCTTGTCCAGAGGAACATTGGAGGAAGACAAGTACAGGAGAACGACATGGAAAGAGTGGGTTTCAAGTATGATATTCAGCGAGGAGTTTGTTGAGGATCCGTCTCTATGGCAAGCTGAGAAGATTGAAGATGATGTTCTTAGAGAGATCGTTGGAGAAGATAGAGTCAAATCTTTCCATATGATCATGAAGAATGAGAAGGCTTCAACAGGGTGATGGTTTGTATAAAAAAGAATACTAACTAATAAAGAGCCTGCAGTTTTCTGCAAACAGAAACAAAAAGGTTAGTTCTCTGTTTTTACCATGGCTTTGAATATCCCAAGTCCCTAGAGCTCATGTGTGTCATATATACTAATATGTATAAGTAAATTATGTGAAAATGTATCATATACTTATGTAGAAGCCTGTCTTAAGTATTGTGAAATAGTGACAAAATCAATAACAATGTGAAATAATATAAGCAGTTATCCTATATGAACAAGTATATAGGCACATATCTCTCGTTAAATCTTAATTTTTTTTGTAATAGGCTAACAATGTTGCAAAGAGATCATGAACCTTTTCATTACATACAACTTTAATTAACAACAAAATTATACAAAAAAAAATGGAAAAAATAAAAGAACAGAGAAGGAGCTAATAAGGGAGACATGTTAATATAAGACAATGTGAGACATCAAACTAAACTGGCAAAGGAAGAGGTAAGAGTGTAAGATACATTAGCAAGAGGACCTCGTTTCTCCGAGAGCTCGTTAATGTCTTTGACAATGTCGAAGACTGCCTCAGGCTGAGCTAGTTTACGTGCGTTGCTTGAAGTTTGTTCCAGCTCATCTGTCTTTGTGCTAAACCATTCCCCAACGATTCTAGCTGTCTCTTTAGGACTTCTTGTGAACACTCCTGCACCATTCTCCACTACGTATGGCACATTCCCTTTTTCCTGTTTGATTTCAAAGCTAATTGATTTGAGAATTTATACATATATGAGCTGGTTACATTAAAATAAAAGGTCTCAACTCTCAACCGACCTGTCCAGGAATGTAATCGTTGAGGATGATTGGAAGTGATCGAATCAGCGATTCAGCAATTGTTCCCGGTCCAGCCTGCAAGATTCGTACAATATTTAGCTTATGAACATTTTGGTGAATAGAGGTAGGCATAGAAACAGAAACACCGGTTAATGGTGATTAAAACAAGAGTGGGATTGTTCTGTTCCTCTTACTTTTGTGATGATGCAGTCACAAGCTCCCATCCATTTTTCCATTTGAGTCTCGAATCCTCGAACCTATAATGTAAATATGAATTATATCTCCGAGTCTTGAAACCTATGAACCTCTAATAATGCCTAAGAAGTTTGCTTTAATCATATATACCTTAACAGGAATGTTCCATTCAATGGCTTCTAACGAAGATGCCAATTTCTTGTTACGTCCACATATAACAACCATTTGCCCGATGGGCTTCTTGTTCTCTTTATCATACAACGACTCCGCAAGAGCTTTGGCTGTTTCTTTCACAGGACCCATACCTTCCCCTCCTCCCATCAGTAGAACCGCATGAAGATCTTGATCCATCTCAAGCTCCTTTCTTAGATCATCCTTCACCAGAACTGCTCGTGCAAAAGATGGCCTCACAGGTAAACCAAAAACACGTACTTGAGACTCATCAAGCCCATCAAACAACGCCCTTTTCGCCACTTTTTGAGACGGGCAATAGCACCTATTCACCCCTGGATGAAACCTAAACCACACAGAAGATAAAAATCAAATCTTTGCAGCGACCATCTTCTCTCAAAGACTAAAAGCAGAGCTAATTATAAATATATACCAAGTAGGATGACAAGTGTTGAGATCAGTAATAACGGTGACAAAGAGGACTCTTTTCTGTAGCTCTTGCCATTTAAGAACCCACAAAGGGATATGTTGCATCAGAGGATGAACACTAATGATAATCTCCGGCTTGTACTCCATCAAACCAGCTTCTACTTCCTTGGCGTAATAGGCAGCAATGGCTGCAAGGTAACAAGAGTGGATCCATTTCGGAGATGTGCCGTGAAAAGCAACTTTCCAAAGCTGAACATGCTTCACCATGAACTTATATGATCTCTCCATATCATTCAATGGCCACCCTGTGTATTCCTTCCACACATCTTTCACAATTACCTATTATTCAAAACCACTCACCAAAAATCAAAAAGACCATTCCTTTTCTTGTTGAACAAACTATACAATATGGTCAGCATTGTTCTTTCTTTACCCTGTATTTATCTCCGAACTCGATCTTGAAAGCGTCACGGATAGCTTCAGCGGAGGCACGGTGACCGCCACCAGTGTCGCTCATGAGGATCAAGACGTTCTTCGTCCTCTGAGCACCGATCTCGACAAGCTCCATTGCTGATTCATCCTCGTCGCTGTAACAAAGATCATTGTCGTTTTCGTCGTAGCTTTTGCTACGGTGGATGTGATGATGGGTATGACGTTGAGTCGTCGTTTGGCCGCCTGCTACGGCGGATTTGGAAGTACCGTAGAGTCGTTCGAGCACTTTCTCTGCAAGGGACATGACCGTCGTGGCCATTTGAACAGAGGAGGAGGAGAAAGAGAAGAGATGAGTCTCTGAGAGAGCTGTTTAGGAGACACACAAAAACGGAGACTTTCCCGGAAAGAGAGAGAGAGAGAGAGAGAGGGTTTAGGGAGAAATGTTGTAAGAGAGGAACATGGAAGAGGAGAGAAACAGAGAAGAGTGGTTGTTTGTACTTTGAATGATTGATGACATTACAGCCGTCAGAATCGCCTTCTTTTTTTGGATTGTTCGATTTGCAAAAAGATTCGAATATCCCCCGAAATCGTCGATTTTTTTCACTTTTTTCCTTTTTTTTGGCCGTTCATATTTATGTTTTCAATTCCTGCAAAACCCCTAAAATAAACCTAAATATTTGACAAACGAATAAAATAGACAATTAATTATGCAAAATAATCTAGACATTATTTTGTAAAATGAAAAACACCAAATTCCTCAAAGAAAATAAAAAATGATAATTAATAAATAATGGCATGAGAAGAAATAATATTTAGCTAAATAATGGAAATATTTAAAATTTTAGTGACATTAATAAATCAGGGAATTTATCACAATATATACATTTATATTTGTCTACACACGTTACGGAAAAGAACCAGAATAATTATTGGGCTATAAGATATATGTTAAAAATACATTAGTGTTTCTCTAATCAAAGGAAAAGGAAACCTTATTAATTAAGAATAGGAAAATACTCTTATACTGTATATCAATATAAATATACTTGTAACAATGTAAAAAAAGAAACCAAACAAACCTTTTGTGAAATCTCTCATCAAATTCGCCTCCTTCGTCTTCATTGTTCATACAAAGTAAGATCCTGTTTTGATATCTCTATATACATAATAAAATCCATACGAAAACTGTTTATGTTCTATCGATACATAATATGATCTAATATTAACTCTATCTAGCTCTTCTGATTTTGCAGGCACCGAGTTTCATCATGGACGGCTGTAACAAAATACTCGTCTTCTTTTTGGTCGCGCTTATGGCAGTTCTGATCAACAACTACTACTACAAGAAAGAAGACAATTCCCCCGTAATCGTGGTAGAAAAAAACGTCGGCTTAAACTATGGCCTCCTCGGAAACAACCTCCCATCTCCCCCCAAAGTTATAAGCTTTTACAAGTCATTAGGGATTACCAAAATACGAATCTTCGACCCCAACACTGAGGTTCTTAATGCCTTACGTGGCAACCGTGATATTCAAGTCATCGTAGGTGTTAAGGATCACTATCTCGCTGCTCTTGCCGAGAGCGAAGAAGCTGTTAAGAACTGGTTCTCGACCAACATCGAGCCTTACTTAGCCGACGTAAACATCACGGTCCTCACCGTCGGTAACGAAGTCATCCCCGGTCCAATCGGTCCTCACGTGCTTCCCGTCGTGCAGTCTCTCACCAGCCTTGTCAAGTCGAGGAACCTACCGATCTTGATAAGCACCGTAGTGGCGATGTCTAACCTCGAGCAATCTTACCCACCTTCGGCTGGATCGTTCTCTCCCCAAGCTCGTGAGCAACTAGTTCCTGTACTCAAGTTCTTGTCTCAAACCAACACGCCTATCTTCGTCAACATCTACCCTTACTTCGCTTACGTGTCCGATCCCATCCACATCAGTCTCGATTACGCCATCTTCAACAATAAACATGTCGCTTTCCAGGACGGGCAAATGAAGTATACAAACCTGTTTGATGCCATCTTCGACGCTTTCGTGTCCGCAATGGAGAAGGAGGGAGTGATGGATTTACCAATGGTGGTGTCCGAGACCGGATGGCCTTCCCACGGTAACGGGGAGATGACAACGCGTTACATTGCCTCTACATACAACAGAAACTTTGTCAAACATATTGAAAGTGGGGCAGGGACGCCCAAGAGGCCAAACAGAAGCATTGAAGGGTATTTATTCGCAACCTTTAACGAGAATCAGAAACCAGCTGGGACTGAACAGAACTTTGGGTTGTACTATCCTACTAATATGAAGCCTGTCTACAAGATGTTTTGATTTTTTAGATTCTTCTTGATTCTTAGAATTTCATTAAGTTTTAACGCTCTATTTGTTTGTAATAGAGTGTGACAATAATAATAAGTCTATTCTATAGGATTTTGTTTTTCTTTTGATAATGAGATCTTAATGTTTTTTGCAAAAATAAACTTCGGACCTTTGGGATCATTGATATTCGTAACGCAACACAATGCAGCCTCACAAATAGTTAAGTGTTTTTATCTGTGAACCAAAAAGAATCTTGAAAAGTATTTTCAGATTAATGCAGCTTCGATTTGTCTTCGACCATATTGATAAATGATAATAATTATAGTACAGCTCCACATGCTTCTTAGTCATCTCATAGACAAGTCAGGAGGATTTTCTCTGGTGTGCTCTTGTATGGTTTTCTTTCCAAGTTGGGTCTCAGAGTTCTCATGGGATGTAACTGGACCAATTAGTTTCTTTAGTGCTCTGTTTTAGTGTTAATGTGTTTTCAACTAGCAGTTGGGAAAGTCCACTTTAGACTCTCTCTTTATTGTTTTAGAATTGCAACAGAAACACAATGCAGCCTTGCATGTTGTAACAAACAATAGCAACAAATTCGATTATGAAACGAAAGAGACCATTTTGAAAGTATTTTCAGATCAATGCAGCTTCCATTGGTCTTCGACCCTGTTGATAATACTGGAAGTAGAGCTCCACGTACTTCTTAACTGTTTTATACAACCTTGGTCTTGCCTCAGACACAAGCCCTTCTACAGGCTGAATCTCTTTTTCTTCACCCGGTACACAAAACGTTGCCACAGATATCCTTTCCTTTTCGCTGTTAGTCACCACTCTATGAACCGGGCTCTTGTATATCCCATTGCTCATTATCTGAACACACACACAAGAGAGAGACAAAGAGAGAGAGAGAGAGAGAGAGAGAGAGAGAGAGAGAGAGAGAGAGATTATGTCAAAATTACACCAATCAATGTTTCAAAAATCATATGCATATATCTCTACATAATTGATTACCTCCATTTGATCTCCAATATTGATAAGAATTGTGTCATTAACTATAGGAGCTTTATACCACTTGCCATCTTTGAGGAACTGAAGCCCTTCCACATCTTTGTCCGGTAAGAGAAGAGTAAAAGCCGAGCCATCAGCATGCGGTTTAACCCCAATAACCTTGTCTGGCCTCGGACATGGGGGATACATGTTGAATCTTGTATCCATCGTAGCACTTTCTCCATACATGTCTAGAAAGCTATTCTCTTCTAACTCCAACGATCTAGCCATGGCCTTAAAGAACTTCTCAACCACTACCCGTTGCTTCATTGTGTATTCATCTAAAGTTTCCCTGAAGATAAGATTGTCAAAACATTGACGAACTGTTAAAACAGTAAGGTATTACATGACTTTACCTGAATCCGATTGGGAGTTCAGGCCAGAACTTAAGTTTTCTCTGATCTTCAGGGTAAGTAGTGAGATACAAACGGTCAATCCAATCAAAAACTTGATCATCCCACAGAATCATGTCGTTCCCATATCCTTGCATACTACCAGTGTCTCTGGCGCACTTCTGTTTCTCTTCTGTCGGAAGCGCAAAGAACTCCTTGGTTAGCTTGTAAATATTGTCAAGAAACGCTTCTGTAATTCCATGATTCATCACCTATATGTATCCATAATAAATCAAACTTCATTATTTCACAAGAACTTCAATAAAATTTCATGACTCTGATATCATCAAGAAGAGTCAAACCTGAACAACTCCCCATGTAGAGAGTGCCGAGTGAAGCTTACTCAACTCTGCCCGACCGTCTTCAGAAGCAGAGAGGAGAAGACTGAGATCGATGGCTGGAATGTCCATCTCCGGAACCGGACCGTTAAGAGGTTGACTTTCATCGTCGCCGGTGGATGTCTGGAGATATCTATCCGGTATTCCTTCGTCGGCTGCAACCACTTCCTGGACAGTCTTGAACTTTGGCTTCTCCATTGTTGCTTGCTACTGAGTTTTTAGAGGATCTTAAGCGTTTTGGGACGAAAGAGCTTATTTAATAAGACCATCCATACACGATCTTGACTTTGTCGTTGGTTTGGCATTTTCTAAAGCCAAAAGCTTAAAGATAACACTATTTTAATATGCAAAAGAAGCAAGTTGCCTTTTGATAACGTTATATTTCGAACCTCGATGACTTGTTTTTACAACATACAAATGAATTAGTTAAAGTCTAAAAAATCAACCTTTGTAAAACAAGAAAACAAGTTAAAATTCAATCTACAAAAATTACATATAGAAAAAAATTGTAAATCATTTTTGTTTTGAAGCATATTCATGAGTAGAATTTTTTTTGGCTCCTACTGTTTCCTAAAATCTGTCACATGATGAAAAGTCAAGTGTAGTATTAAGAGAACTTGAAACAAGTAATAAAAGAGAATGGCTGATATCAAACAATTGTACATTTAGTGCTTTGGACATGTTTTGATGTGATTGAGTTTTTTTTTTTTTTGTTACAGATGAAAACAAAAGGGCGATTTAGGTGGATAACCAAATTCACTAAAAAAATGAAGAAAATAGCATGCTAATCATAGGAATTAGGTGAGTAACCAGAGGGGGCTGTGATTTTACCATTTTACACCCACATGTCGTGAACAAGAAAATGTGATGGCGGTGGAGTTCAATGACGTGTCCTAGTAGGCTTGTAGCTCTGTTTAGTGACCATGCATAAACCGTAAATTGTCTAATCAGTGTCATAACACAAAACTTATTAGCAAAGTAATTTGAATTTAAAACTATATCTTAGCTATGGTATAGAGTTTGTGGTGAATAAATAGAGTAGAGCCGTCGCTTTCTTTATCAGTTCGAACAGCTGTGTTGTGAATGGTATGAACGAGGAGAGTAGTAGGTTCGCAGTAAAGGAATTTATTCCAACCGAGAAGGTAAAAAGCTTTAATTTGTCTGGTTCATTAATTGTGTTGCTGATGCGGATCTTTCGAAAAGTGGTTCACTATGCCTATGTGTATTAAATATAGTTTCCATTTTCAACCGTACTATATAGCGGCAGCAAGTCTATAAGAACTCCTAAGTGTGGATATGTAGATTGGGATGAAAAGAGCGTGGTGTGTTTGATCCGTATGGTTTTAGATTAATATTGTATAGGACAGTAGTAGCAGGTCGTATACGGTCCTGTATATCACTGTTTTTTGATATCCTACTTACGCCTCTGTTTCCATGTGTGTTCGCAGATGAGTGTGAAAGACCAGGTGCGTGTGATTTTAGGCGAGTGGATAAAAGTCGATAGTTTCGTATGGAACTTTGAGCCAGAGACAGTCCCGGGGAACCATTACGTCCGGCTTAGAGATGGAATGACATACAAACAACTGGTGGCGAAGGTGAAGGAGAAGCTGGTGTTGCGTGCACATGAAGTTGTCATTAAGATGTCTTACCAATTTCCTGCGTGGTTTGAACTTGATGAGGGTAACGGATCCACCCCGCAATACATTACTGACGATGAAGAGGTTGCTGTATTCATAAGGATGCGGCGTTTTATAGAAGAAGTTGACCTATGCGTAAGTGTTGTTAACAAGAGTTGTCCTGAACAAGCTTCGCCCCCACCTCCGCGGAGACATTGGCTGCGCTATGTCTCTGCTAATGATGATGAAGATTCTGAATCAGACTCAGATGATATTGACTGGCATGAATTTGCATTAGACTACTCAACGCCAAAACCGAAACAACAATCAGAAAACCAAACAAACGTTGCGAAGGAGGATATCATCATGGCCTCGGTGCAGCCGACAGCGCAGTCAGGCATCGTTATCAAAGAAGGCGGTGGTAGCAGTCGGAAGAAGCCTACTAGCAGTTGTGCACGTGATAAAGGAAAAGCTGTTGCGGATGCTGATGGAGAGGAAACTTCTTCGGACAGTGATGACAATGACTTCCAGATTGTCCCCTTTTCGCAACCTGATAATCCAATGCTAGTTGAGTGTAGCCAAGCTCGGCCTCGCCACAATGATCCTGTCACCGAAGGTGAGCCAAATAGACCCCCCTCTGACGCAACTTCTACTGGGAGCACAGAAGGCATAGGTGTTGAAGTGGAAGTTAACTCTGTTACAATGTGGGGACGAGTGGAGGAAGCCTTACATTCCATGCTATCAGATATGACTGACGATCCGGCGTTGTTCTGCCGTGATGCACCACCGGTATTCAATGATGGAAAAGGTGAAGGTAATTCATACTAACAGAGTACAAGAAACATATAGTAGGTATTGTAAAATCAATATTATGGAACATATGGAAACTAACACTCTGTCGCGCTCGTACTGCTGTAGGTGTCGACACAGCTATATCAGACATACAGTACGAAGGGGACAAGTTGTTTGTTGGGCGTGTTTTCAAATCAAAGTCAGATTGCAAGATAAAGATTGCCATACATGCTATCAATCGGAAGTTCCATTTCAGGACAAGCCGGTCAACACCAAAATTCATGGTGCTCAAATGTATATCGAAGTCATGTCCGTGGCGTGTTTATGCAGCTAAGATTGATTCTTCTGATCATTTCCAAGTACGCCAAGCAACTCAAAAACATACCTGCACGGTTGATGAGAGGAGGAGCTACCATCGACTGGCAACCACACAAGTTATTGGAGAGATAATGCAGAGCCATTTCGTGGGCGTGAGGCGTGGTCCAAACGCGGCTGCAATCCGCAAAATTCTACTTGACGAGTACCATATCAACATATCTTACTGGAAAGCTTGGCGTGCAAGGGAGGTGGCAATGGAGCTGTCAATGGGTTCAATGGCTGGTAGCTATGCCCTTATGCCCACATATATTGGATTACTACAGCAAACAAATCCCGGGTCTGTCTGTTTCACTGAGCATGTCGACGAGCCTGATGGGGCAATGCGATTTAAATACTAATTCATCGCATATGCAGCATGCGTTAAAGGGTATCAATACATGAGGAAAGTTGTGGTGGTTGATGGAACTTCCATGAAGGCTCGATATGGTGGTTGCCTCCTTACCGCAAGTTGTCAAGATGGCAATTTCCAAATTTTTCCGCTTGCTTTCGCGGTAGTTGATAGCGAGAACGATGATTCTTGGGAGTGGTTTTTCAGGAGCCTTTCTACATTCGTACACGACACCACCGACTTAGTTTTCATTTCAGATCGACACAACAGCATATATACTGGGTTGCGGAAGGTAATTGTTAAGAATTAACGTCTGTTCTTTTGTAACATATAGTTTTTAAAACACCTCTGCTGAAATACTAATCACTATACCATTTTAGGTATACACTGAGGCGCACCACTCAGCCTGTACGGTGCATCTTTGGCGCAATGTGCGCCATCTATACAAGCCCCAGTTGCTGGCTGGTCTAATGTCTTCGGCAGCTAGAGCATTTGTCATTGAAGATTTCAACAAAAAATTCTTGGAAATTCAACGAGTTAACCCTGGTTGTGCAGCTTATCTAGTGGACATTGGTAAGCACTTGGTCAACTCTGTTTCCATCTAACTTACTCTGTATTCAATTAACAGAGATAAGTCATGAATATATTTTTACAGGGTTCACACACTGGACCAGGGTTCATTCGCAAGGGAAGAGGTACAATATCATAGACAGTAACATTGCAGAGTCATGGAACCAAGTACTTAAAGAGGCCAGAGAATATCCCCTCATTTGTATGTTAGAATACATCAGGACGACAGTGATGGAATGGTTTGCTATACGCCGAGCTAGGTCTGCACGTTCCGCTTCAGTAATAGCTTCAAAGTGTCGTGAAATTGTTGAGGAGAACTTCGAAAGTGCCATGTCTATGGCGGTTCGGCCTATTAGTGACTTTGAGTTCCAAGTCCAGATAAGGAGTGGAGAATGCTTCACTGTTAAATTGGTTGAAGGGACATGCTCATGCAACGAGTTTCAGTGTTTGAGCATACCTTGTCCGCATGTCATAGCAGCCGCAACGCGTTTAGGTGTGTCTATAGATACATTCGTTGACACAGCTTACTTTGAGGAGACTATCCGCCACTCATACGAAGAGAAGATATATCCAATTCCGTCTGTTGGTGGTCATACTACGGCGGATGCTGCATCTGGAACCAGGGGTGATCTTAACCCACCACGTTCCCGCCGTCCACCAGGTAGACCCAAAAAAATCAGGATCTTGTCTAGAGGAGAGTTCAAGGTTTGTTTTATTAGTGTGAAAACGTAGTTGTACTTATCCCTTGCTGTGTTCCATTAATGCTAGACAATCTCTATTTATGTTACGTTAATGCAGCGTCCGCGCCCTAAATCAACAAGGAGATGTTCCCGTTTTTGCCGCACAGGGCACAACAAGGCATCTTGCAAAAACGCCATATAAGTAGTTATCTACAGCAATGGGGTACGTAGTATGTGCGGAGCGATGGTCTTTTGGATGTGTTCATAAATAATGGAAGCAACCAGTGCAATGATGTATATAGTATCGGTGACAGGGGCAATTTTTGACTCAAAATAATTTGGTATATCCAAGGATGGTGTATACCACTTTATTTTGAAGTATAAGCACCTCTACTTCTGTTCATATATTTGTATCTGGTTGCTAAATCGTCTATGGTGTATATAGTGTTGTAATGCTCACTGGCACAATGGTTTGTTTTTTGTGTAATATTAATAAAATACCCTGCTTGGCTATGTAATTAGTAACTCGAGTTCTCTTCTATGGCACTTCACGAACATATCAAGGGCCTAATCGATAAAATAGAACGTATCATAATATATTAAGTTCACATAGAAAATATCCTACCATACTCTAAAACCCTGGGAAGGTGCTTCGCCTCCCATGACAGCATGTGTTGTCATTGTTGCAATTTCCACTATCTACTCCGGCTCAGGTTTATTAATGCAGCTCTGTCAGGATATAACAGTCATGACACGACTTCTAAATGTTTCTCCAAACATTGGCGACCCGGTTATCCACGTAAGCCGTGGTCACTGCAAACAGGAAGTGTTTGACAACCTATGGGAAAGTGGCTTTATCCTGACAGAGATAAGGCACTATACCCTACAAGACTCAACATTCAGAACCCTAACCTCAGACTCGGTTTAGGTCCCTCCGAAGAAGCTTTTAGTGCCAACATCCATGCATCCGTTGACTACGGTTTACCAAAAAACGGCACTATACCCTACAAGACCCAACATTCAGAACCCCAACCTTTGCTTTGTTTAATGAAAATTGGAAGAAGAGTTCAGTTTGATTAAATGGTAGCTCTAAAAGAATAGTAAATAGACTAGGGAAATAGAATAGTATAATCTCAAATGTAGAAATAATAATTTAGCCTCCATCCAATCTCAGTAGATATAGCTTAAGAATTTCAAGAGAGAAAGAAAGAAAATACAAGTCCTCTGCATTTTGGTGCAGAAATCTGATAACATCACAACGATAGCCTAACCGCTTCAACGCCTATATTGGATTGGTAGCAGCCGAGAATGTAGCAAACGCACCAAGAGCATACTGCTTCGCCGCTATTTGTACTTTCTCCTCATCAAGTTTCCTATAATAAGTTGCTAAGGACGATACCGCGTGAAGCTCGAGAAGAATTAGCGACGCAACTCCGACATAGGCTACGAGACAAAGGATTGGTCAGGTCGTCAAACATGTAGATGACCATATAATGTTAAACACAACTTGCACAGAAATTGCTTACCCCGATTTGAACAGCGGAATGGTATACTAGGCCGCAGGATGGATAGAGGATCAAGCCCTCGAGTAGATGACCCTCCATTATCAACATATTTTCTTATTAGATATGGAAGCATAACGGCAACGTGTTCTACATATTTATTAATTTGCTGATCCGTCAAACAAGATTTGTTGCAGTCTAGAACCATAACCTGCCATGTCGTCAAATCAATAACAAGAGCAATCCAGTGTTGTCGCTCGATCTGCATGGGGCTGTATAGAATATCAACTTCACTAAACCAGTTAGGTCGCATTCGAAATGGCAACGCCGTTAAATCAGAGAATGGGAAAGTGGCTTTATCCGGCGCTCTTCCAAAACGGTTATATTGACGGTATAGCATGGACAGAAACGAGGCTGGTATGAAATCAAACCGCTGGTTAGGACTGGCATCACGACGAGCTTGGATAAACTTAACCAGCATATCTGCCCCCTGTTTTGAATACAATGTACATGGTTAGCCAAGTTGGTGAGAAGACAGAATCACTAATACAAGAGGGTTGTTGCAAAGTATAAATAGCTCACCAACTCATCTAGGAATGTCGTCGCTGTATATATGCTTAGAAACTCAGTATTATCCACAACCATGCCACACGACAGCTGATATGATCTGCCAATAGGTATTCAGCAGCAAATCACCATGTTAAATCAGTTGCTCAAATTTATGCAGAAATAGTAAGGATGAGTCATCACTTACCTGGCCCTTTCCATTTCACGGAGGAAAACCTCGACCAGTTTGTCATCTGGAGTGGAGAAAGCATCAAACCCCCCCCCCCACAAACCTCAAGGGGACCACGGTACTCGCGGTAACTGTCGACTCAACTTTCTCTGACTGCATCGAAAACCTGGACCTTTTCCTATGGTTACCATCTTTGGCATTTTGTTGACTACAAGCTTTGTTACCAATATAGTCACTCAATGTGGAAGAATCAGGTGCAACTTGTTCCTTGCGTATTAAGCGGATGCTCATACGAGTAGGTGTTGCTCTCTTTTGAGTCACCCGTTTGGTCCGCCTACTGGATCTTCTCTGCGAGACTCTACCCTCATCCTGGGTCAAATCAACGATGTCTGAAGCAATTTCTACATCAACCTCATTACCTTGCAGACTGGGGGACGGTTCCTAAAACAAAGTAAATAGTGTATTTGAAACTGTTAAGCTGTATAGATTCGCATAGTATATGTAAATTAATAGGATACAAGTTATACCGTAGCATTATTCAAAGTTTCTTCCGCCACAAGTTGTGTAAGTCCTATAGAGAAAGTGGGGGGGTCAACATCAGCCATGATGTTGACATCTCCATTGGACTCCCTGGACTGGGCTTCACTCTCGTTAGGTTCCTAAAGGTAGTGAAACGTATCCTAGTTATTCGGGCCTCAACATGTAAATAACAGAGCAGTAAGGAACAGCAAACAAGAAACAAACCTGGCCGGACGGATGCGTGTCTTCCGCCTGGCTGCTTCTACCACCAATTGGTTCGGTTGATTCCTGTACAATCACAAAGTTAATGACATGCATATCGATTGGTAAGTATGATACATTCGATCTTCCATATACATCCGTGCATCCGTCCTTACCTTCGCCTCACCGCACTCAGCCCACTCCACATTACCAACGGGAGGGTTATCCTCCTTATATGCTTTCAACATTGAACCCACCTTTTTTCGAAACTTTGAAGTTCCCTGACAAAATAATTCATCAGTTCCAGGTCACGTTTCCTCTGTATTAGATTAAAGCATTCCTCACACGCTTCTACTGCATGTTTGATCAAAGTAGGCACGTCAACATTCTGAGAACTGGTAGATCCTAGTCCGACACTAGCCCTGCTTCCTTCGGCTTGGGTTGGTGTTCTCTGGGTGCAACCGTTATCACATTCTTCGTCATCGTCTACCAAAGGAGCGTGTGGTCCGTCATCATGGATGGAAGCAACATCCACTCCACCACTCCAGCTGTTGTGTTCAAAAGGGTACTCGTCTAAGACCATCTCGACAAGATGTGTTACGTTTTCGTCTTCCTCCTCGTCTGTGAAAACGAGTTCCTTGTCTACCGAATCTAAATGGCCAGCCAACAAAGAACACACACACGCCTAGAAATAACGGCTGAGAAGTTAGCTTAGTAAATAGTAAGATTAAGCAGTATGAAAACAGGGTCACTCTTCATCTTACCTGGCCTGTTTGGTCCACCACACGCGCAGTTTGAACATTAATAGTCAAACTTCGCTTCACAATACGCTGGACTATACCTTCTACTGCAGTGTTTGGGTCGTGCACATCGTCTCCGAAAGCAGGCCCTTGAATGATGGCTGGACAACAAGCAACTGTAACCAGAACCAACGCATGCGAAAACCCTTGTATTGCACATGTATCCTGTGCAAGTTGCTTTACAGTTCTGGCTTTTGCACTCTTAACCGTCTTAAGAAAGGAATCACGTCCCCAAGGATATTTTAAAAACGCTTCTGTATCCGCAACCAGCTCTACATGTTCTGGACTAATGTTTGTATTTCCACATGTGGGGCATAAAATGCCATCCACTAGAACCAATAACGCAAGTCGGAACCTGGTGTCAGCATCTCTGTATTTTTTCCCCAGTAATAGTTTCTGTAATATCCAGGTAACTGTTGGTTTCGGTTCACTACCAAACAACGATTTCCACATTGCAGAGGCTGTACCGCAACCTCTCTTTACAGCTTTACCCTTCCGCTTGTCCAACTTGAATCCAACTTTTCCACAGTTTAGGCCAGTCACGACGGCAAAATCTTGCAGAGCATACCTAATTGGTTTTCTCGCAAACACCCACCACAACTCGTACTTTCTATCCGTGACCAGTTGGCGTGACAGGATGTAATGTACAAACATCACCGAGAAAGTGTGGTTCCCCATTAACATCAAATGCCCAAACTGTGAATTTGCCAACTTCTCCAAATGGTCCTCATCAAGTGCCTTTTTGATGTTTTCTATCCATCGTAAATTGAAATAATTGTTGACCCTGTTTCTGCCAGACGGCTCACCCCCGGTCAAGAACAGGCGGTGTGGTAATCGACTTTCATCCATCTCCAGATACCTCTGCAACTCACCAACATTCTGAAATTAGTTATCTTCTAATTTGAGTCAACAAATAGTATGGACAATACGTGTATTGGGACCAAGGTGGCACTGAATGTATCTATCGACACCTCATGGTAACTGCAACTAAATTATGTAAGTGACTACCAAACAAGGAGTTTGTTTAGTTTAAAACCAAACTGTATCCACTTTCAACACATCTAATATTTCCGTTTTCGTTAACCCCTAAACGCCGGATCTAGTGACGGCGGCTGCTCCTAGTTCATCTACACGTCTAATCATAACTAGCGAGATTTGTGATTCACCCAACTAACATAGACACAGACTTACTCGGAATTGTTCACCGGGAGGGAATTTGACTGGGTACGCGATATTCCGATTATTGCCTCGAGATTGTCGATTTCTCCTGCAAATTCCTTGGGTAAAGCTGGCGTCTTCAACCCTCTTAATTTGCAGATATAGGAGGATCTACTACGCAGCAGTCGGAAGATTAAAACATGGACAAAGAGAGGAAGAAAAAAGGGAGAATCGCCTATCAGATATTTTTTTAGTCCAAATGAATCGAGTTTTCGGAGTGAGCGGGATATCAAAGGTCTACTCTAACCATCAACTCTTTGCCTTCTGAACGATAGGCAACTGTTGGGCATGCAACGAGAGTAAGAGGGGAAATATTATACAAAATACAGAGTATATTAACTCCTTATGGTTAGAGTAGTCACCCAATTAATTATAGTTTTTTTTATGTTATTTCTGCCAATTCCCCAAAACAAAACAATCTTGAAATTTCCACGTTTTTAAATTTAAACTAAACAAAATTAAGAACATTCAAAATTCTGAAAACAAAACTCACACCACAAAATTTTTAATTATCTAATTTACATATATTCATTTTTATTGTATGTATTTGTATTTTATATTATTATTCAAACCGGTCCACATAAACATTTTCTAATCACTAATTTAATCTCACCGTATATTTTGAAAAAAAAAAAAAAAAAAAAAAAGAGTATTACAAGAGAATCACGCAAAGTAAAGCTTTCGATACAGAAGCAGTGAGCCACACAAGCTTCTTCTTCTGCTCCACCGTGTCCTCCTCTCTCCCTCTTCTTCTTCTTCTCTTCAGAATCTTTTCTTCATTCTCCATTTTGCTTCTTCTCCTTCTCTCTCTCTCTCTCTCTCTGACACCAACAATGGCGAGACTTACCTTGAGACCACACAATCACCTCTTCTCCTCCTCCTCCTCTCCTATCCACGCACATAATCAACCTTTCCTCTCCCTCTACACCATCTTCCCCCGCCATCACCACCACCACAATCTTATCAAATCAAGGGTTAAGTGCTCCGCCAGTGGTACCGAACGAGTCAGAGAGAGCAAGAAGCTTCCTCCTAAGAATCCTATCGAAGACCCTAAACCTCAGCTTACGATTCCGAGCTCCGATTCCGAAGTTCTCAGTACCGAAACTGAAACGGGTTCTGAACAGAATTGGCCTCCATGGAAAAACGTACCTCAGAGATATAAGCTCATCGGCGCTACTTCCCTCGCCTTTGTTATCTGCAATATGGACAAGGTTTCTCCTTTTTTCAATTGTAACAAATTTCATTTCTTTCTCTTATGGGCAATTCTGGTATGGCTTTAGGTTAGCTTACATGAGATAATATGATCAGGGTATTGTCAATTTGGACTTCAGTTTAGTAAAGGCGTTAGCTTTTTCTTGTAGTTGTTCAGGATCCTTTTCTTTTTTTAGGTGATATATGTGGTATTGATATGAACAGATGATAGATGATGACTGTGAGGACCATATCATTTGACTAAAGTATATTGTGTTGGTGAGAATTTTGCAGGTGAACTTGAGTATTGCTATAATACCAATGTCGCATCAGTTTGGATGGAGCTCATCTGTGGCCGGTCTGGTCCAGTCATCTTTCTTTTGGGGTTATGCCTTGAGCCAGTTGCCTGGAGGCTGGCTTTCCAAGATTTTTGGCGGCAGGTTTGTTTTCCTTTTATCAGGCTCTTCCAAGTTTTGGAATAAGGACTCATTTTGTCTGATCCTCTGATGTGTCCTTCTTTTTTTTTTCTTATCCGAATGCAGAAAAGTGCTTGAGATTGGTGTATTTACATGGTCCTTTGCTACAGCTCTTGTTCCACTGCTTGCTGGATTCATGCCTGGTTTAATCTTTTCTCGAATTTTGGTAAGCCTGTTCACATGTTTATCGCATCACATTACTTATTAAGTCAATCACTCTGATTTTTAGAGGCATTCTTTTGTTACTAATTCCGTAGTTCTTCAAACTTGTAATGAATTGAATACACTCTTAAACTCTTTCCTTCCCCTTCCCCCCACCCTGCTCTAGCCTTACAATATGTCTTTGTCTTAACACAGAGATTTGTAACTCCAGGTGGGAATAGGAGAAGGTGTATCCCCATCAGCTGCGACAGACCTTATCGCCAGGCATGTATTAATCTGGAGAAAATTTTAAGAGTGATCATAGTTACTTAAATATAGATGATGTGTGTTTAACTGCTTATGCAGCGTTCTCTTTTTTCAAAAAAATTAGTCCAGGATCTAAATATGAGAAAAACCCATATGTTTCCATGGTTGTTCATTCAACGCCCATGGGATGTTAGTATTCAGGAACTGACGTTTTTACGTACGGAAACTCATTCTTTACTATTGCTGAAATTACGTGTACATGCATTTAGTCCCTTTATACTTAAAGTTATGGCTGGACGCGTGATAGCTTTTCGCCCCCTTTTTCATATCCTGATTGTGCCATTCAATTGCTGAGTACAGGACGATACCTGTTAAGGAGCGCTCAAGGGCGGTAGGCTTTGTTTTTGGAGGACTGAGTTTGGGAAGTGTTTTGGGGTATAATTTTAATGTGATACTTAAAGTCTTAAACTATATGACTTATAAAGTATGTGTTTTATTTGGTTAATACTCTAACCAAGACGAATGCTCAGTTTTGAGACTTGCAAGGACCTAACGTTATTATCCCTGCAGGCTTCTCTTGGCTCCTCCCATTATCGAAACCTTCAATTGGGAATCTGTCTTTTACTTGTTTGGTGTCCTTGGTGTTGCCTGGTAAGTCTAATCGATTGCTGACTACACACTTTCACAACATTGTTGTTCTGACTATTCTTATACATCAAATGAGAATAGATTGATGGCTGACTTTATCTGTTTCATCTTCGTACCATGATGCCAGCATGGCGGCATGCCATTTTAGTATATATGTGTTCTCATTTTTTCCCCTATATGTTGAAGGTTCGTCGGGTTTCAGTTTCTTAATAAAGAAGAAGTTTCATATGAAGGTGGTTTCTCCTTCCTTTTTCCTTATTCAAACTTAATTTCATCTTGAAACAGGGAGCTTAGATGTATCATAGTTGTATTTATTACACATTTACTTACTGTGTCGTTTTGTCCAAGATTATATTGTGAAATTCATCCCAAAGTCGTTTCTTTTTTTTCTATATGTGAAACAGAAGAGTAACAAATGAGAATTACTTGTAAATCCTTCTCTAACCAACTATTTAGTTCATATCATCTCGAACTGAAGCATATACTATATTCGGAGTGAAGCAATTCTATGAATGTAGACGTAGTCAAATCATCTTTTGTTGTCTGTTTATTTTCCGGCTATTATAATTATTAGTTAATACTTCTCTCAGTTAATGGTTTAGATCATAGATATTTAAACACCAATGAAAATCAAGATTTCCCTTTGTTTGATAGGTAATGAGATCTCTACTTCGCATAAATCAGAAAACACTACACACGAAGAGATGGGGAACTCATTGAAGGTTAGTCTTCTAATGTTATGCCTATGTATGGCTTTGTCTTTATTTCATTTCTAATTGATGAGGTTGAATTTAACGATAGTTCACTTTGTCAAGCCTACTGTTTCTACTGTAAATACGTAGTTGCAATATATATAATAGGAGAATTGCATAACCCTCTAGCGAAGGTGGAGTAGGATTGTATTCCAGTTGCATTCACTTGGTTCAAAACCATGTCCCTAAAATGGTGCCAAAATGGCCTCCAAAAAATGGTTTTAAAACCCCAAAACCTTATAGTTTGCTCTACGTCGATGGTTCATTTTTTGGGTGACTTACTACAGGAGATTCCATGGAAGTCGTTTTTCCAAAGCTCAGCTGTTTGGGCGATGATATACACTCACTTTTGTGGAAGTTGGGGTCACTACACCTGTTTATCTTGGCTACCTACTTATTTCAGGTAATTGCGTGTTCCTGTTCACCATGTTAGATTTTACTGGGCAATGCTGTAGCTGCCCAATTTGTTGAAAGTCTGCAGCTTGAAATTTTAAGATTTTTAACTTAATTTGTACATGATGTGTTCTTCTTTCAAGACCTAATTGATGCTTAATGTATTTTGTGGCTTCATGGCTCATATTTTCTGATACAAATTCTCCGGGCCTATGATTTAGATTAAACTACGTTTAAATTGTTCTCTAAAAGAAACAGTTATGGCTATAGCAGTATTCTTTCTCTTTGTTCTGTATCTTTGTTGATGAAGAGAGTAATTCTGATTATACTTCCGGTATGCAGTGAGGCACTGGATCTAAATTTGACAGAAGCTGCTTGGGTACGTATAAAACTGTCTTTTATATTCTGTTTTCCCTGGATTATTGAAAAATCAGTTCAGCTTGCATTTTGCAAAGGTATAACATTATGAAATTTATATGTGGGTATGAAGATCAGGTTTCCATCCTTCCTCCACTAGCTTCGATTGTCGTGACAAGTCTCGCTTCACAATTTGCTGACTACTTAATTACTAATGGAGTTGAGACTACCACGGTATTAAATCACATCTCTTCTCTTTGTATGTACCTACCCCTTGTAACAAACCAAAAGGGTCTTAGCATGAAGGCTCTTGTAGATCTATTATTTTATACGCACTTATCGAAGTGTTCTTGATTCCTTTTTCTCATTTTGCACCAATGGTTACCCAGTTATCTAGATCAACCTGTCGTCACTTTGATATGTAAACTCCTTGGGAATTACCATGTAGGTCCGCAAGATTTGTCAAACGATTGCGTTTGTGTCACCAGCGATCTGCATGACACTTTCATCTGTGGACATTGGATTGCCACCGTGGGAAATTGTAGGAATCTTGACAGCAGGCTTGGCCCTATCAAGTTTTGCTTTATCAGGTAACTGGAGATATCTATTTTTCTATCCTCGTCAAGAATCTTCAAGTAACATTATGTAAAGAAGATGCACGTATAAGAGTTTATTGTACCGGAATGACAAGCACCATGGTTTTTTTTTACAGGACTTTATTGTACTCATCAGGATATCTCACCCGAATATGCAAGCATACTTCTGGTATAATAGTTCTCATAAATAAACCATATGAGCCTTGCTTGATGCCAGTGAGTGATCTTTTTTTCTATTATAATTATTTTAGGGTCTTACCAACACAGTGGGGGCAGTACCTGGAATTGTAGGAGTGGCCTTAACTGGTTTTCTCCTGGACTCGACCCATTCTTGGACTGTAAGTTGCGGCTAACCTTACCTTGATTGACGTTCAGTAATCTTGATTACTTAGTAACTCAGCGTTTCTGATTATCGCGTAGATGTCTCTATTCGTGCCATCAATATTCTTCTATGTAACGGGGACTGTTGTATGGTTGGCATTTGCTAGCAGTGAGCCTCAGACGTTCACTAAGGAAGACTCATAGGTTTTGTTTTTCTTTCTTTCTTTTTTGAGAAAAGAAAAAGACATGTAGACTTTTATTATTGTATAGGTAAAAGGAATGGTAAATTTTGGCAAAAACGAAAAGAGCAGTGGTAATTTTGTTCACTGCCTTATCCTAGTTGTTGCATAGTTGCAAATGAATTGAAACCCAAATTGTTGTTAATGGTAAAGCTTCAAGCTTGTGCATCTGTCTCTGACACCTTCTCTGTGGGTTATTTTTTAGCTTCGGTAAATATATATACTGACTAGTGACTACTGAGAAGGCATTTCGGTTTAAGTTCGGTTTGGTTTAGTTTTGGTTAAATTGTGTCCCGGTTCCATCAGTTGTCACTATCATAGTATATATTTAACGATAAAATGGTGAATCGTTAACATCATCAATCAATGAAGTAACATCGTATAGGAGGATCTTGTATCAGATACTAGCAGATTACAGTATCAGAAATAACTGTGGATAATATTAGCGAATAACGAAATCGAATGTAATTGTGGATAATATTAGCTTTTTCTTGTGGTATGGCTTTGTAAGCTTATGAATCATATTTATCTAAACGATTAGAGATAAATAAAAGTTTAGTTTATCTAAAAATATATTGGAGATAAAGAATATGCTATTAAAAAAAAAACATCTACCAAAATATTCAGAACATAATTTTTTCTTGGGTTAGTTAAAAAACATAAATTTTACAGGTTGATTACATTTTCGAAACTGATAGCCAATTCTGCAGTATATAAACACATTTATCATAATTATAATTATGAATTAAATATATATATATATATACATTTATTATAAATAATAACTTAAACATCTGTCTATATACACACATTAATTAAAAGATTCCACCATGCATGAATGAATATTCAAACTTATTAAAAGGTAACTGTAAATGTAAATGTAAATGTAAAAGGTACATTAAAGTATATTATTTATTGACTCTGGTTTTAATTCTAGTTAGGAAAAAAAGTTAATACTAATAATAAAGGAGACATTAAATGACAGTATTGACCCTGGTCACGATTTTGCAACCGCCAGAGATCTCTACGTATATAGGATTAGATAGACCGACCCCATAAATAGATATGATGCGAATCATACGGGACTCTCTCTATCCTTAATCCTCTTCTTCGTCCAATACATTAATTCCTTACATTTAACTCCAAAAACAAACCAAATCCAAAACGCTTCTCTCGCTCTCGCTCTCTCATCGATCTCTTACTGCACACAGTAATAATGGCGGCTACTGGAAGATCAAGCCGATCAGTTCTTCGTCCTCTCTCTTCTTCCCAGAGATTTCACAATCATCGTCAACGATCTCCTTCTCCTTGCAACAATCTCAACCTCCGTTTAAAGTTTTCTTCTTCTTCCGGTAACATCCCCAACAAACCCTCCTCCTCCGTCGTCGCTCTTTCTTCTAACAACCATCATCAGAAGAGAAAGTGTTTGTGCTCTCCTACGACGCACCCTGGTTCGTTCCGGTGCGCTTTTCACCGCCGGTTAGAACACGAGAGATCCAAAACCCTAGCTTCTTCGAACCGCGGTGATGATACGGTGAGGGTTAGTGTTGGGTTGAATCTGAGGAAGCTGGCGTTGATTAATTCGCTTGCCAAGATTGGTAGTGTTGAGGCGGAGAGATTTAGGAGATGTTTAGCGGCGAATCTTGTTAAACCGCCGTCTTTTCATGACATTCGCCGTCCTGAGTTCCGTCCACGTCTCAGCCGTTTCTTCGAATTGCATAAAGATCAAGATTTGACAAGGAGCTAGGTTTTCTTCAATTTTCCTTTTATTTTCTTGCGTGCGAAGGAAATATTTTTTTTTAGGGTTTTCTTTGGGCGCAGTGTATTGATGAACTATTTTTGTGTAGATAATTAGGACTTGATTTTAGTGTCGCAAGTGTACATGCTCGAATTCTTCCTTAATTTTTTCTTTGGAATTTTTCCTTATGCAATTGGTGTAATTAGGAGTTTAGGAATTATGGATGATCTTCTTACTATCTAAAGCAAATTAGCTGAATCTATTAGCTTTTTACTAAGCATGTTTTCTTGTAGTCAAACTCGACTTTTTGGGTACTGAGACTATATTTTATTAAGTTTTCTATCATAAGATTTTTCCATTATTGAGGATGATGCAAATTTTGTGTGTGTTTTTGATAAATTTGTGGCCAGTTAAGTATGATGCATGTCTTCTGTGTTTTTGATAAATTTGTGGCCAAATTTGTAATGGCCTCGGATTTTATATGCAAAATTGTGACGAATTGTTTGAAGTACTGATTGAAAATGAAGTATTAAATGAGTACTTCAAACAAAATGAGTACTAGAAACAATGAAAAAAAATATGATTATGTGTACTTATTTTCATTGTTTGAATTACTCACTTTTTTATTTTTGATTGTTTGAAGTACTCATTTTTTAAATTAAAAAATAAGTATTTTCAATAAAAACTTCACACGATCAAAATTTATTTTCATTTTAACAATTAAAAAAAAAGTATGATTATCTGTCGTAGCGAGGCCTACATAGACACTAGACACAAGGGTTTCTGTCTGCAAACTTTTTTTTAGAGCTATACTTTTATGTTTTTTCTAGAAAAAACAATATATTCTCAACAAAGCTAATCTTAAAAAAAATATATAGAAGTGTTGGATATTATTACACATTTTAGTTCAATTAAATTTGTAACTCTTCAACAATCACTAACCATTAGAAAAATATAAATAAAGACTATCAATCCAACATATTAAATAGAACACATGAAAAGTAGTAAAAAAGAAAAGAAAAAAATAGAACACATAAATTCTTGGTTTGAAGCGTTTTCTAACATCAATTCATCATCATAATTCATACAACTTTTTTTTTTTCTCATAAGTGTTTCGCTTTTATTTTAAACCACAAAAGGGAACCAAGCCTACAACGTTTGTTCAGAAAGAAAAGTGAGGCCCAACATTAGCCCATCAGATTAACAGCTAAGGTAAAAAATGTCTAACATTGGACTCTATCCAAATACACGTGTCGACGTGAGATACAACATCATAATTCATACAACAACAACACAATTAATAAAAGATTCGCTGTAAAAAATGATTCGACACGTGTACACAAAGTGTGATGTGATTCGATACTCCTTCTTCTTCGTCATACCTTTCCCAATTTATTAAATTTAATAAGATACAAATACTGTTATGTAAATACTCATGATTTTATACTAAAATGGGGTTGTATAGGCTGAAACGAGTCGTCGTGGCTTTACGACAAAGCAAATTAGCTGAATCTATATTAGCTTTTACTAAGCATGTTTTCTTGTAGTCAAACTAGACTTTTTTGGGTATGTGCGACTATAGTTTATGAAGTTTCTATTTCTTCGTTATCATAATATATGAGTTCTTTTGAATGTGTTTTTCCATTATTGAGGCTGGATGATGCAAATTTTGTTCCACATTCTCCTTTACACGAGATAAGATACTGAGAATCGATGGTAAAGCCAAATTTTGATAAAGATTATAACTAAATTTGAATATTTTCTTGCAAGTGGAAGTGAGTTGAGAATAGATAGGGAACGAGCTGAGATTGAGCCTACCTCATTAAACAAGTAATTTTGATGTCTTGTGTGTTTTTGACAAATTCGCGGCCAAATTTGCAATGGCGTCGGAGTTTATATGCAAAACTGTGACGAATTAGTGGTAGCACATTACTTTTTTTGCTATATAGCACATAGGCCATAGTGTGACGGTAAAAATATTGGTGATATATATATGTGACAACAAATCAATTTATATGTGGAGATCACCACCAACTTGCAAATGACAATTGAAACACAACTTGCCTACCCATATATAGTGGTGAATCAAGATCCTTAAACGTGTGTCTACCAACGTTGTAATCTAAATTAAAACTACACTGTTAGAACTAAGTTGTTTTTATGAGCTTTGCGTTTCCCATCTTAGTTTTCATCATCATCGTCATTTTCATTCGAATAAACTCACTTAGACTCCAGCAAATCGATCGATTTGAATCTCTCTAGTTTTGGGATTGGAACCCCGTTTCCCATGACTTTTTTTTTTTTTTGTTAATTTATTCACCAACTTGCATGGTTGGACCATGCTTTCATCTAGTATAAGATTATGTTGCAAAAAAATATTAAAGTGACTACTTCAAGCAATGAAAAAGTATGATGTCAAAAAAAAAACAATACTCCCTCTGTCTCACAAAGATTGATGTTTTAGGATATTTTTTTTGTTCCACAAAGATTGATGTTTTGTAGATTTCAAGAAGTAATCATTGAAAACATTTAAGATCTTGAATTGTTATTGGTTTAAAATTAAATAATATTCCTTTAATCAAAGAAAAATATATATTTAAATTCAGTAATCATTGTTTTCTTAAACTGTGTAAAAGTTTAAAACTTCAATCTTGGTGAGACAGAGGCAGTATATGAAAAGTATAAATTGAATACAAATTCTTGATATTCTCAAAACATACGAGTCCGATCAAGAACCTAAGCTAATCTTAAAAAAACACATATGGAAGTGTTGGATATTATATTACACATTTTATTTCAAATAAATTTGTAACAAGATGGTCTCTTCGGCAATCACTAACCATTAGAAAAAAAAATTTAAAATAAAGACCATCACAGTAAATAGAACACATGAATTCTTGGTTTAAAGCGTTTTCTAACATCATCATAATTCATACAACAACATTAACGTACACATAAACAATAGTAATAATTAAGTCATCATAAACAAAAACAGAATTAATATACATTCCCCAAGTATTTAATTCGTTGTAAAGTGTAAAGATTCGACACGTGTCAAAAAAGTGGGATTTGATTCGATTTATCTTCTTCTTCGTCATACCTTTCCGAATTTATTACATTTTAATGAAATGGCAATGGGGGTTGTATTAGGCTGAAACGAGTCGTCGTGGCTTTACGACAAAGCTATCTCGTTACAGATGTGCTGAGCCACATGGTCCAATCTTCTTCTTCCTCTTTCATTTTTTTTTTTTTTTTTTTCTTTTTTAACATCGTCTTCTTCATCCTTCCTTCATCTTTTTTTTTCCAGAAAATTTTCAAATCTGTTTCCCGAGAGAACCCGTTTAATCTTCCCACACACAGCTCCAGGGGAAATTGCCGTTTAGGGATCTCGATTCATAAGAGGTAGACACAGGTTTCGTGTTCTGTCCATCTTGTAATCCCTTAGGGCTTTTGTAAATTATATACTCTAATATCGTGTGCACTGTTTTATTACCAGACCTTTGGTTAGTTTCTCTTAGAAGCCCCCGGCATAGAATCGTCTTCTCATGTAGTAGCAAATCCTTGGTGAAAAATTTGGAATCTTTCTCTCGTTGTTTTGCTTCTGGGGGATTTGAAATGGAGAAGCAGAATGGGGAGAAATCTGTAGATGCTGATGAAACAAGCCAAAGTCAATTAGTGGATGATGATGATTCAAAGGTTGAAACTTTTGATTGTGCTTTGAAAGCCATGGAGAAGCATAATGACGAGAAATCTGCAGATGCTGCTGAAACTAGCCAAAGTCAATTACTGGATGATGATGATTCAAAGGTTGGAACTTTTGATTCTGTTTTGAAAGCCATGGATAAGCAGGATGAGGAGAAATCTATAGATGTTGCTGAAACTAGCCAAAGTCAATCAGTGGATGATGATGATTCAAAGGTTGAAGTTTTTGATTGTGTTTCGAAAGCCATGGATAAGCAGAATGAGGAGAAAACTGCAGATGCTGCTGAAACTGCAGAAACTAGCCAAAGTCAATCAGTAGATGATGATTCGAAGGCTGATACTTTTGATTGTATTTCGAAAGCCATGGAGAAGCCGAATAAGGAGAGTTCTACAAACGCTGCTGAAACTAGCCAAAGTCAACCAGTGGATGATGATTCAAAGGTTGAAACTTCTGATTCTGTTTTGAAAGCCATGGAGAAGCAGAATGAGGAGAGTTCTACAAATGCTGCTGAAACTAGCCAAAGTCAATTAGTGGTTGATGATGATTCAAAGATTGATACTTTTGATTGTATTTCGAAAGCCAAGGAGAAGCAGGATGAGGAGAAATGTACAGATGCTGCTGAAACTAGCCAAAGTCAATCAGTGGATGATGATGATTCAAAGGCTGATACTTCTGATTTTGTCTTGCAATCTACGGAGAAGCAGAATGAGGAGCTATCTACAGATGTTGCTGAAACTAGCCAAAGTCAGTCGGTCGATGATGATTTAAAGGTTGAAACTTTTGATTGTGTTTCGAAAGCCATGGAGAATCAGAATGAGGAGAAAACTGCAGATGCTGCTGAAACTAGCCAAAGTCAATCAGTGGATGACGATTCAAAGGTTGGAACTTTTGATTGTGTTTCGAAAGCCATGGAGAAGCAGAATGAGGAGAAAACTGCAGATGCTGCTGGAACTAGCCAAAGTCAATCAGTGGATGATAATGATTCAAAGGTTGATACTTTTGCTTGTCTTTTGAAATCCATGGAGAAGCAGATTGAGGAGAAATCTACAGATGCTGCTGAGACTAGCCATAGTCAGTTAGTGGATGATGGTTCAAAGGTTGAAACTTTTGATTTTGTTTTGAAAGCACAAGGGTTGAAGGAAGCTGGGAACAAGCTGTTTCAGAAGAGAGATTATTATGGTGCAATGTTTAAATATGGTGAAGCAATCAAGATACTTCCTAAGGACCATGTAGAGGTTTCTCATGTTCGGGCTAATATGGCTTCTTGTTATATGCAATTGGAACCGGGCGAGTTTGCCAAAGCCATTCATGAATGTGATTTAGCACTTAGTGTTACTCCTGATTATAGCAAAGCACTGTTGAAGAGGGCTAGATGTTATGAGGCCTTGAATAAGTTGGATTTGGCGTTGAAAGATGTTTGTATGGTTTCGAAGCTGGATCCGAAGAATCCTATGGCATCTGAAATTTCTGACAAGCTTAAGAGAACTTTAGAGGGCAAAGGGTTAACAGTCAAAGATTCCGTGATAGAGTTGCCTCCAGATTATGTTGAACCTGTTGAGGCTTCCCCTGCACTGTGGGCTAAACTTCGCAAGGCACGAGTGAAGAAACCTAAAAAGAGCAATCAAGTGCAAGAGAAGAGCGAGGGTGATAACGTAGAGACAAAGCAGAAGAATAACAACAATCTTGCAGCTGATAAGGGCAAAGAAAAGATTATCGATAAGCAGAATAAAAAGAAAGTAAAAGGGAAACAGCAGTCGGAGAAGAGAAGTGATACGAGCAAGGAACAGGAAAAAGTAATAATTGAGGAGAAACTTTTGGAGATAAGTGGTGAAAATGTAAACATGGCTGTGAAATTCGTATACTCTGATGACATAAGATTGGCTAAAGTGCCTATAAACTGCACTCTTCTTCAACTTAGGGAAGTTGTTCATGAGCGTTTCCCTGGCTTAAGGGCAGTACATATTAAGTACAAGGACCAAGAAGGAGATTTAGTGACAATCACAACAGATGAAGAGCTAAGAATGAGTGAGGTGTCAGCAAGGTCACTGAACACTATGAGATTTTATGTAGTGGAAGTTAGTCCTGAGCAGGATCCCTTTTTTGGAAGATTAGTTGAGATGAAGAAGCTCAAAATATCCGCTGATTCTTTTAAGACCAAGGTAAATGGAAAAGGTGGGTGTAAAGTTGAGGATTGGATGATCGAATTTGCTCGGCTCTTTAAGATCCAGGCCGGCGTTGTTTCTGATACATGCTTGAATCTTCAAGAACTTGGGATGAAACTCAATTCAGAAGCTATGGAGGAGGTTGTAACGTCTGATGCAGCTCAAGGGCCTTTTGACAAAGCAGCTCAGCAATTCCAAGAAGTGGCAGCACGATCATTGTTAAAGTTGGGAAATGTGCACTTGTCAGGGGCACGAAAAAGGTTGAGCCTCCTACGAGGTGTTTCTGGAGAATCTGGCTCTGAACAACTCAAAACTGCTTATGAATGCGTTCAAAGGGAGCACACAAAAGCAAAAGAAAAGTACAAAGAGGCCATGAAAATAAAGTCGGATTTGTTTGAAGTCTTCCTGGCAGTAGGTCTGCAGCAGTTTGAGGAAGCAAGACTTTCATGGTACTATGTGCTTGTCAGTCAACTTGATTTGAAAACATGGCCATATTCAGATGTAGTACAGTTTTATCAATGCGCCGAAAGCAATATCAAAATCTCTATGGAAGTGTTGAAAAATCTGGAAACCAAGCCGGGTAGCTCAACTCAAGATAACCCCGAAAACGAAGCAGGAAGGCTTAAGTTAAAGTCAATGGTAGATGTTTTATTGTGTACTATACTGTACGAGAGATCTATCATGGAGTACAAACTGGACCAACCAATCTGGCGAGAGAGTTTAGAAGCTGCAATGGAGAAATTTGAGTTAGCTGGAACTTGTAGGGACGATGTTGTTGCGATAATAAGTGAAGACTATGTGGCAGGCAATACATTACGAGGTACTACGTGCTCTAGCTCAATACTGAATTTTGAAAAACATAAGACATGATGTTCAATATGATCCTATTTCATTGCTGCAGATCTAAGGTTTCACCTGGAAGAGATATTACATATATTTAATGAGATAGATGAAGCAGAACAATGGAGAAATGGGATCTCTTCAGACCAGTTGGAAGATATATTAAACAGGAGGACTGCAAATATTTTTCATATGTCAAATACAGGAATCCAACGTGGTTAAAGTGGCACACAATGATTTTGGTCATTATGTTGAACAAGCTTCATTTTAAAGGTACATACCATGGTACATATATATAACACTATTGTTAGGTCTGATACAAAGAGTGTTGTTGGCTAGTGTTAGGTCTGACCCTTATGTGCATTGGTTTAAGATCAATGAAATAACTTTGACCAAACTTGCACTGTCATCGTATTCTGTAAGTATTATTTTACTAATTGCAACTGTTATAGGCAGTGCTTTTTTTGTTTGACCTGAAACGAATTGTTCACATTCTGGATGGTACTTGAGTTTTAATTCATCTAACCACATATTTATCTTTGCAGGTTTTGTCTTGTGGTATAGGATTTCAAACTCAGATTTTTGTAGAGAGAAAGAAACATATATAAACGACATATATGTTCTATTTTGTTTGTGTAACATTCATACGGTTGATTTGGCGAGGAGTGAAGCAAAGATATCATGCAGATTCTTCTTCATCTTCTGTCTTAGGGTGAGTTGGGAGTCTTGTGACTATATTCATTGGTTTTGAGTCTTTTGACTCGTATTTCCTTTGGCGTGAGACATTCATACACAACACACCTACTTGAGTTTTACCTTCTTTTTCCTTTTCTTATGACCTCCACAAGATTTTGGTGTGGAGTCAGTCATTCTCTTGTAATTCGTTGTTACATATAAAATGTAATGATGTGTTTGTTGCGATCAATTTGCAATTTGAATATGTTTTGAAAAAAGGCACAGCTCAGTTCAGTAAAACATAATGTACAAACCATTTATTTTATATTACTATCTTCACCTGAAATCAGAGAATGACCTCGTCAATGACTCGAGGAGAGCACATGATAGAATAAAACCATAAACCAGGGATGTAACTTCAAAGAGACTCTCTTTATAAAACTTGACAACCCCCAAAAGAGAACAAGGTCTCTCCCGACCGTTTTTGGATGCCTTCTTACATAAGAGAACATCCCTATATAATAATAGAAGAAGACATAGGTAATCTAGAGAAAGGACATTAACTAAATGGAAACAATCTAATTCTGAAAAAAAGAAATCCATGGTTCAGAACCTTGAGTTACTTGTGTTAATGATAATGTATCAGCACACACGTGTTTCTTACAACACAAATGCACATATAAGGAACATTTGGGACAAGCCCCTATCATGGAGGTACAACAGGTCGGGTTGGGTTGCGAGCAAGACCAAGTCCCAACCCCACAGGAACTTTATCAGTCTTTGACTTACTATTATGGCTATGGCTGCAGTTGGAAGAATGACCATGTGTTGACTGTGAATTATGTACCGGGTTAACATTGATAGCGACGTGCCCATTGCCATTTTGAAGTTCTGGATTCCGCTGCATTTGCATCATGCTAATACCCTCTTGTCTCTGTGTTGCGTCTTCTTCATGACACTCAATATCTTCGTTATAACCTTTTACTAAAAAGTCCGAGCAGTTTCGTCTGCACCCTAGGTCATACGGATTCCTGAAGCGACCACCTGGACCTCTTAGGTAGCTGTACCGCAGGGCATTAGCCATTTCGTTTGTAGTTATGTTCCTTGATATCTGTAAAGGTTAAGGGAAAAAGATCAATCTTCAGGATGAGGAAAAACATTCCCCCATGAAATGGAAGTATCTAGTCTACTTGTGAGTTTTACTCTGGAGTTCTACTGATGAATTATCTGGGTAAGTGAACAGAGTCTTTAAACCATCTAGGTCACAAGAGGAACAAAGACATGCAAATAAGGAAAAAGGAATGAGGACTCACTTGTGACGCTTGTATAACTGTTAAGACAGCAACAGAAAAGAAGAGGCAGAATTCCACCAGCAGAAAGGATAAAGCACCCACATGATTACTAGCGACATGGCTCATCCATGCTCCAAAAGACGATGGAGCTGAAGGGTCACTCAAGACTCCTGCATGTATATATCATTTACATTTTTCATCCGAAAGTTTTCTCTAGATTTATATATCACAAATAAAGGGCATCCTCCACTATAAACGTACTTGCAAGAGTAACACCACCAGTTATCAGCATCGCTAGAACTTCAAGTAGAAGAAAAAGGAAAAATTCCCACTTGTTTTTCTGCAAAATAGGTTAATGGAAAACAAGCACAATCCACAGATAAGTATCACAGAATAGTATCAAGCTCGAGCTGCAAGAGTAAGAAATCAAACCACTAGCAACCAAAATGAACAGAAGAGGTACTATGACACCAAGAAACATCTCCGGCGATCTCTATACCCAAATATGCAACACAAAAATACCACTCTAATAATTAAGATCGTCTAAGCTTTTTCGAAAAGAACAGTAAGTAATGTCACATCAAAAGAGACAAGGAAGAATAAGAAAGATTTAGTAATAAGAAAGATCCGTCTACCCCAATTTTGTCAACTTATGTCAAAAACTATTATAGGAAGACAGGAGCTGTACTTACTTTTCCAACACAATTTGATACCCAAGGACAATGGTGATCAAATTGCTCTACACAACGATCACAGGTGGAACAGTGCTTAGCTCGAAGAGGTCTGATAATCTGAATAAAATGAAACAAAACGGACCAAAAGAAGTAAATTTTAAGATGTAAGATCCATGATTAAGTATTTGTTATTACGATTCAAGAAAGACATAAAAGAGAATTTGAGCAGGTACCTTGCATGTTGCACAGAGTTGCGTCCAATTCCCAGCAAGCAAAGCAGGGTTGTTTAGCTCTATTTTTAACAGTGGTTCCTGTAAAGGGGTAAGAAAACCAGTAATGACACTTGAACATAAAATCGTACTAGAAATCATATCTATATGTCACTTAAACTTGAGAACAAAAAAAGCTAATAGTACTAACATCATCTTTCATAGTTTGCGGATCATGGATGTTCATTCTGATGTAACCTGGATCCTTCCTGCAGAAAATATAAAATTACATTATTAAACAATAAGAACACCCGCTACTTGTGATACAAAGATATTATTATACCACTATGGGGAAAAATAGGAGTTCAGAACAGAAAATTAAGCTGCAAAGAAATGAAGGCCTTAAAATCCCAATCTGCAATGGCTATGTGAAATGAAAGAAACCATCAAGAGAATTGGCTTTAGAATACTATAATGTAAAATCCTAATCTGCAACCGCCAGCTGGATCAGCAACTTACGTATTGCATAGATACACTATACTAATAATCAGACAACAACAAAAAGCAGACTTGGTACTTTCAGACTTTATACAAAAAGGAAATCGAGGAAGGACAGGGTGAGCCTATACCTGCTACAGCGGTAAAATAAAAATAGTCCTGCAGTTGCAAGAAGGAAACCCAGCCATGCAAGCGAACCAATCCCAGCTGTTAACTTTGGCAGATTGGATGCTGCAATGGCCAAAGAATTCATAAAATTATAATCATGCACAGAACAGTTGCTTGATATGATGCGAGATTCGAGGACCAGGATAACTACCCAAAACAACAGAATTTGTATATACGAGCAGAAGCAGCAGGATCATGATCCAAAGAACTGGAGCGAGTCCCAACTTTGACAACTTTCCAAGGGGAGTGCTTCCGTCGCAACGCTTTTCAAGAAGGTTTCTAGCATTACCCTGCACAGTAGTGTTTATAAGACAGATATTCAGACAAAGTATTGAACTAATTTTCTCAATAGTTTAAGCATAATGCTGCTCATTTTGAATGGGTAAGGAATTCTACAGGCTTGGAGAAACTCATATAGTACAGCTACAAGAAGAGTTAACTACACCAGGTATGCAAAGGTCAAATGAGATGCACATAACTGCCAAAAAAATATAGGCCAACAGAATGATCCAACTACCATTTATTCCTAGCAGTACAGCCACTACAAAAGCATCAAATAAACAGTATGACTACAAATTGCTACACAACAAACAAGTAAAACAGATACCTACAAGGAAAAAAGAAACTTGTCTGTGATTCTTTTCAGAAGCAAGTTGTGCAGGGGTTAGCCCAGTCTTGTCAGTAATCATCAAATCCTCTTTCTTTCCAGCCTGCACCAAGACAGTGCAAGCCTCCAAATTACCTCGGATGGCAGCCCAGTGCAGAGGAGTGCAACCTGATAGACGAAGGAGAAGATGTAAGAAATTTTTGGTTAATCTAAAAAAATATACAAAGGGGATTTCAAAGAAAACTTATGGTTGTAACCACCTTCTTTGTCCTGCCGTCCTCTATATGCATCTAGAAATAAAAGTAGGCGAATAGAATCTGCAAAACCTTTATATGCAGCCCTGAATTTCTCAAATTATGAGAAGAAAATATAGACGAAATTAGAACTCTCTTCTGAAAATATACTGAAGGAAAAAAAAGGATAAAAATTCAAAGGTCCACATAAGCACGCTAAAAAATTTGCTGCAGAATAACCCATGTAACAGTAACGAACTCTCAGTAAGAAATATGGGAAAGAAAATAACCTATGTAACCTTGGACTCTAGATCGAAAACGGTAAAACAAACTTCACAAATCTTCATAACAAACAACTCGAGAACTATCATGACAAAAAGTAATTTTAATCCACCCCGCATATTTTGCAACTAGGACAAAATTGTACGAAGTGATATTTAAATCTATAGGAACACTATGGAATGGAACAAATAAAACCAACTATCCAGTCTCCAAATAAGCATGCAAGCCTAGACACTTAGAAGTAAAAATGAAAAGGAGCCAAAAATCAATTAATAAGTAACAATTCCAAGAAGGCGAGATTGTGTTCCACTTAGCGGCAACCATACCAATGCAAGGGGCTTCTTCCATCATTATCTGGCACATCAGCATCAGCATTCCACTTGGAGACAACGTGGCAAAGAAAAGCAGTCTGGCCATACTGTGCTGCGACATGTGTTGGCTACAAGCAGTTTAAATTGGCTATTAAAATACATCCATTGAGAACTAAACAAGATAAAAAGGGAAATTTAATAGCCTAAACAAATGGAGATGGCAAAAACAAGGTCTTTTGAGATTTATATATGAATTTGAAATCACTATGAACATTCTAAATGCTGATTACTAAACGAAAGCTCTCTATGTTTTAGATAAATCTTTGAATAATGGGTCACGAGACAGCTCAATATCGTTCCGAAGACAAGTAGGACGAGGTACTTAGATCAAGCCATTTTTTAATGCATAATGTTGATTGAACATATGCTCTTCTTCCCATTGAAACAAGTAGCAAAGTACGCAGTGTTGATTTACCTACATGAACCTCACAACATTCATCTTACTAGAAAAATGCAACCAAAAAATGACAAGCAATATCTATGGAACCTGAGTGCCAGTTATACAACCTCCCTTAATATACGAAGTAGTTAAATAAGAGAACTACCTGATAGCCATACATATCCGTTGCATCGACCCTTGCTCCCTCTTGTAGTAAGAGTTCTGCAACTTGTATCGCACCACGAACAGCACTCCAATGTAATGCAGTCTGTCCAGTATGATCCGTGGCATTTACATCTCCACCATGCTGGAAAACCAGAACCGAAACGGATCAATTATAGTAACTTCAGAACCACAACAGTTTAAACCTAATTTAGCTCATGCTTCTTAACCACCATTCACACACACAAGAAGAGAAGATACACAATGGCAACAAAATCAACTACATAAGAGTAGTCAACAGAGACTCCAACGTTTAATAAAGCACAAAACCCAGTTTGCGAAAAAAGAAAAAAGAAGATTGGGGAGGGAGTTGTTGTGTAACCTCAATAATGTACTGAGCAACGGCGACGCGGTTGTTCAAGGCGGACCACTGAAGAGCATAGTAGCCAAGACCATCGGGCTCGGAAACAGAACAACCCTCACACTCAACCAATCTATGAAGCTTCTCCAAATCACCATAAGCCGCAGCGGTATACACATCGTTCTTCAAACTCTCCTCGTCAACCGCTTTAGAACTCGATTCCCCATTCTCCTGCGGATTCGATTCGATTTCTTCAACCACCTCGATCTCCGATGACATTTTTAGTTTGTTTCTCAGCCTCCGCAGATCGATTCGATCACGATTGTTGTTGGTATGCCGAGGATTCGATTCTATGCTCCCCCTAGCATAAAATTAATGGTGAGATTTAGAGGGGGAAAATGAGAGAGGGAGCTAGGGTTTTTCTGGGGGATCTCAAGAGGAAGAAGACGAAGAAGAAGAAGAACGATTGACGAATTCAAAAATTGACTCGGAGATGAAAGAAAAGGGACGAATCGGATTAAGACGGGTCAGACTCAGACAAAATACCTTCAAATCTTATCGTTCACTTGTATTTTTTTTAAAAAAATCATTTCACAAACTTATTAATATATAACAACTTAACATTTATAAATTTCAGTTTTTTCAGTGAACATTATACAATATTTTTTTAGTGGGTTTAATAAAAAGGAAAGTGATGTGAACGAATCATAACATCTGTCTGTATATAGCATATCTAGTATCAGAAAGGTTAATAAATTTCTTCAGAAATTGTTTCTAAAAAGGGAAGAATTTATTCGTGATCATAAAAAAAAAAATTAATGTGCAATCGAGATGGTTATCATTCTTCTTCTTTACACAAATGCAGTTTCTTTTAATTCTTTAATATGATAAACCCTTGATTTTTCTCAATCCAAACGCATAAAAACAAAGTTGTTTTGGAGACATATACAAACATAGACGAGTGCAAAGTATATGGCATACTCTTGTAGTCTTGTCCAGTGCCGGCTTAACTAGGAGGGCGGGCAGTGCGACCGCTCCGGATACATAAATTAAAGGGGTATATACATATAGGAAAAGGGGCACAGAAAAAAAATTTATAAGTTAAAAAGGTACAAAAACATTTTTTGTAAGATAGAAAAGGGCACAAAAAAAAATTTGTAAGCTAAAAGATACAAAAAAAAAAACTTTGTAAGGTAAAAAGGGGCATAAAAAAAATTTGTAAGTTAAAAGAGGCATACAAAAAAAAAATTGTAAACTAGAAAGAGGCGCAAAAAAAAATTATAAGCTAGAAAAGAGCACAAAAAAAATTATATGAACCAAAAAGACCTAACAAAAATCAGTAAGTTTTTCTATAGGTGAAGGAGCATTTTTTTTTTAGTTTGCCCAGGGGCATGTAATATGTTTAAGCCGGCTTGTCTTGTGTTTGTTTAATGGATGAAGAAACAAAGTACAATTACATAAACCAGAGCAATTGTTTTTTTTTTTTAAATCAGATTTATTACTAAACAGGCCAATCAGATTTATTACTAAATAGCCAACTAGCTATATCATTAGTGAATGGGAAGAGTCTAAAATAGCTTGTAGATGGGTTTCATATCGGTAGGATTGTACAACCCGAAGTTTTGTTCAGTCCCGACCTGTTTCTGATTTTCGTTAAACGTTGCAAACAAAAACCCCTCGATGCCCTTGTTAGGTCTCTTAGGCGTCCCTTTTCCGCTTGCTATATGCTTTACAAAATTTCCATTATAGGTACCCGCGATTTCTGGCGTAGTTAAATCCCCGTTCCCAGCGGATGGCCATCCGGTTTCAGACACCACCATGGGTAAATCTTTAACGCCTTCTTTCTCCACTGCCCATAAAAATGCGTCGAACATTGCGTCAAACAGGTTTGAATATCCCAATGGTCCATCTTGGACCACGATATCTTCAGTGGCGAAGGTTGCATAGTCGAGACGGATGTTTGCTGGGTCGGACGCGTAAGGGAAGTATGGGTAAATGTTTACAAGTATGGGCGAACTTGTTTGGGACAGTAGTTTCAGCACGGGAACAAGTTGTTCGCGAGCTTGGGATGTGAACATTCCTGAAGAAGGTGGGTACGATTGCCCAAGGTTCGACATAGCCACCACGGTGCTTATTATGATCGGAAGATTCCTCGACTTGACTAGGTTGGTGAGAGACTGCATGACTGGAAGCACTTGAGAACCGATCGGTCCGGGGATGACTTCATTACCGACAGTAATGGCGGCAATGTTGACGTCGGCTAAGTAAGGCTCGATGTTAGTCGCGAACCAGCCTTTAACAGCTTCTTCGCTAGCTGCAAGAGCAGCCAAGTCCTGGTCCCTAACGCCAACAGTGACTGAAATATCGCGGTTCCCGCGTAAAGCATTAAGGACCTCCACGTTCGGGTCGAAGATTCTGATTTTACTAATGCCTATGGACTTGTAAAGGTTGATAACTTTGGACGGAGATGGGAGGTTGTCTCCGAGGAGGCCGTAGTTCAAGCCAGTGCTATTTGCTGCGGTGACGAAGCCACTAGTGTTGTAGTTGACAAACAACAGCACAATGCACGAGAGGAAGAACAAGAACAGCTTCGTAGGCGAATAGAGCATGATGAAACTTATATCTGCAAAATATGTGTGGGTACTTCTTAAGATTGCACTTCGGAAAAGGAAGAAGAAAGGAAGCAAACGTGTTTTCTGTTATTATGTTTCGTTGTTTGTGTGTGTATATATATATATAGGTACCCATCTGAGATAGTGAGATCTATTTCCAATCTTAGCGGGGGTGTATTCATATAATATTCCAAGTTATTTGAATCTCAGAGATCTACTTCCAATCTTAGCAGGGTGTATTCATCTAATATTTTCTAGTTATTTGAGTTTTCATTAAATTTTAAATGATTTTGATGATTTTAGGTAAATTGATGTGATTTATTGCAAAAAAAAAATTCAAATCCTACCTAAAACCATGAGATTTAGGGGTGTATTCAACTTGACAATTTAAGTGATTTTATGTATTTTTAACTACGGGGGTGTATTCAACTTATATTTTAAGTTATTTGTGTAAAAATTACAAATCCTATGTTATTCAATCATGGATTCTAAAAAGTCTCATGAAATCCACTGTTATTGAACTGATGATTTAAAAATCTACTTTAAAATCCACTGTTATTCAAAACAGTTTGGGAATTTGGATTTTAATAAGTTTTAGGGATTTGAGAAGATTTGTTTAGTTAAAAATACATAAATCTAAATCTCATGGTTTTATGTGGGATTTGAAAGAATTTTACCATAAATCATATCAACTTCCCTAAAATTTATCAAAATTCCAAATTTCATAAATCCCATAAAATCATCCAAAATCATTGTTTCAATACACCAAATCTTCTCAAATCATCTAGAATCACTAAAAATCATTAAAATCTAAATTCACAAACTGTTTTGAATAACTGTGGATTTTAAAATAGATTTTAAAACCATCAGTTCAATAACAGTAGATTTTAAAGTAGATTTTTAAATCATCAATTCAATAATTTTTAAAATCCAGGATTGAATATCATATGATTTGTAAATTTTACACAAATAACTTAAAATGTCTACAATAGAACCTCTATAAATTAATACTCGCTAAATTAATAAATTCTTCCGGTCCCGAGTTGGGCCGGTGTAAAAAATGAAATATTTCGATAAAATAATAATATAATATTTTTTTGAAAATCCAGTGTAAAAATATGGTCCCATCAATATCATAAATTAATAATCAAGTAAACTAATATATATATATATAAGAAAATCTAGTGAAATATATGACTTTATTGTTGTTTGCTTATTATTGAATTTGTATTCTGGTTGGAGCTTATCTATAATATTTCTGATTGCATCAAAATTTCTGTCTTCTCAAATCGCATCCAAAAATTATAGAGTGTTTTATATGCGATAATTGATTTCTTACGTATAACTTGTTATTAGTGTACCGAAATATCTTTGTCAACTTCATCATCACCATGAAAGATAGTAGCAATGATTTTTTCTTAACTATGAACTTATACATTATCATTTTTACATGGATAATCTAATAAAATATTAGCATCCATCCTATTACGATAGTCAAAATTATTAATCATATCATCAAGTTCATGAATCGTCAACTTCATAAATTATTAATTTATCGATAAATTAAAACCTCTATAAATTAATAAAATTTCATGGTCCCGACTAATTTATAGAGTTTTTACTGTACTTGAATGGAAAATCAGTAATTTCATACCCCAGTTAAAGGGGTATGTTCGATTCCTACACCATGTTTAATATTGTGCAAATCCATACATTAAGTTCAATAAAATTCAAATTTGCTACTCCAACTCATTAAAATGTGTTATTACATACATAAGCCGTAACGGTGTTGAGAGACTGTCAACGGTGTTAAGAGACCGTCAACGGCTGCTTACGTGGACACCACATATGAAACAACGTCGTTTTGAGAAACCAAAGAAATAACTTCTTATAGTCAAAACGACGTCGTTTCTTCTTTCTTCCTCTTTTCTTCCTCCTCTTTTCCCGATTTATAAAAGCTTCTTGGGAAACTCCATTACAATAAGCCAATGATTGTAAAGAATCAACATAGAGCTTTATAAGAAGATCTCAAGTAATTCAAAAAGCTTAAAGCTTAGAGATGGGAGAGTGGTAAAAAGTAGCACGAGATAGATAAGTGACTGTTATGGTCTCCTTGATTTTGAAATCAACAGTCACCACCGACAGATTCCTCCCATTCCTCACCACCGATGCCTCCACAACCAGTTCAGACTGCAAAATTTCTCACACAAATTAAGCTTCTTCTCTGATTCAAAGATCCAAAAATCTTAAAAGAATGAATGGCTTACCGAGATATGAGCAGAAGAGAGATAAGACGTACTCAATTCACCAAGGAAGAGATGTTTATCTTCAGAGACAACAGTTTTCACACAAGCCATAGATACTCTCTCTGCAATTGACGCGACTGCTCCTCCATGTAACCCATTAAAGAAATTCTAATAATCACAACAAAACCCAAATCAAAGATCGAAACTTTAATTTTCACAAAAAAAAAGATCAAAACTTTACGAAACCCATTTGATTCTATTGAACAAAATAAAACAGAGAAGAAGAAGAAGATTACGGATAAGGAAGGTGTGACGATGACAGAGCAAGAGACACGACCGCGTGAGATGGAGAGAGCTTTGGTGTTGCTTTGATATAAGATTGAGAAAGAGTCAGATGAGGTGACTTCATTGACAGATGAGTCAGGGGTGATTGCTTTGAAGAAATCAGCAACCATCAATACACTATTTGGATCGATCTCTTTGGATGCCGTCGTCGTCTCTGATGACACCGGAGGAGTCGGCATCGTTGTGTCTGTGGTTCCGCTCCCAGTTTCTCAGAATTTTTCCCAATTCATTTTTCCCACTACAGATTGGAGATTCCGGCGTCATTGACGTCACTCGCCCACTTGAAGTAGCATTTCTTTGTTTAATTGATTTGGGGAATTTTTAAAATTTGTAGGGTTTTTGGGTTCAATCCCCAAATCGGGAAAGAATGAAGAAGAAAAGAAAAGTAGGAAATGAGGAAGAAAGAAAAAACGACATCGTTTAACCAAAATAAATTATTTTTTTTGTTTCTCAAAACGACGACGTTTCATATGTGACGTCCACGTAAGCAGCCATTGACGGTCTCTTAACATCGTTACGAATTTGAATTTTATTGAACTTAATGTATGAATTTGCACAATATTAAACATGGTGTAGGAATCGAACATACCCGTTTAACTGGGGTATGAAATACCGATTTTCCGTACTTGAATACCCCTTAATGTCTAATTGGTATTAATCTTAGCCATCGATCTATCTGGTGAAGTCTTTTTTTAACTAGTTTTGTTTTATTCACTTTTATTTTTTTGTGTTTAATTGAATCTCACTATCCCGTAAGAACCTGAGAAATCATTCCAATTGAATTATTTTTGTCTAAAAGAAATGTATCCAAAAGTACATGAATTTGAGTAGATAATTAATAAATTCATGTATAATCTTTGTGTAATTAACCAACTCAACTTAAAGAAACATAAATTATTAAATTGATACATCAAATTTAATACGTGTGCAAATTTATTATATGACATAATGACATACTTTTCTTTTTGGATGTTATTTTTTCGTCTTCTTTTCTTTTTGGATGTTTAAAATTGAAGTGTTGACTTTTTTCTCTCTCTTCTCTCTCCACATCTATCAGAGAGAGAAAGTTCTGGCAACAACTGACTTTCTCAGCGGTGTTTATTTGGTTCATCTTCAGGCATCCCTTGCTTTCTTAGAGGTGTTGGCTGGCTTATCTTCTGGCATCGCTTGCTCACTCAGAAGCGTTGGCTGGCTCTGCTTCCAACATCGACCGGTTACGTTTAGCGGCAGTGGTTGGCTTATCTCCCGCGAGCAAGAGCCTCACTTTCTTGTCTTGTCGGGCTTTAGTTTCGGCAAATCTCTGCCACTTTTTATCTTCTTTTGTTATGTTTTTTTTCTATCTTTGTCTAAAGTTCAAGGGTAAAATCTCTTATGGCGATGATATATGGGGCTCTCGATTTCAAAGAATAAAGTCTCTCAAGGGTTGTGCTTTGCCGGAAGAATATGGAGCTTCGATTTCAAATTCTAAGTCAGAAGAAATCTCAAGATCTAGACAATCAATCAAGACTTGGAAGTTCTGAACAGCGCAAGAAGATCTGAATCCGATAAAAAAATCTGATTTTATGGTATCATGGAGAAGATTCTACAAAAAAAAGAGCTGAATGGTTTATCCTCAGTAGGAATCAGAGGACATCAGTTGCTGTTTTGAGAATCATTAATTTTTTCATATGATTATCATATCATTCTGTCTTGTTTCCTCTTTGCCGGCGACTGATGCAAACCGGCTTAACCAAGATGGTGATGAAGAGCTGTACAGACGGTGATGAAGAGTTGGACACGTTGATGAAGTTTGATGATGACGGCAAGCTTCCACGTTTAGAGATGATGTGTGTGTTTTAGTTATCTTAGCCTTAGGGTTTTCTTTCTTGGACTTGGTTTTTCTTTTCAAGTCCAGTAGAAAATAATGGTCCATGTTTGTTTTGGTTTACTTATAACCAGATATTGTATCGTTTTCTTGGCTTTAATTAATAATAATACACCAGTGACAAAAAAAAAAAAAAAAAAGTTGAAGTGTTGACATGTAAGTATGTAACCGTGTTTGCCTACCAGGGTATTCGATATGACCTAACATATAATGTATGTAACAAACTTTGAGATGTTTTTTTTTGTTAAAAAACTTTTGAGATGTTTTAAATACATTGTTCCACTATGTACTAGATATTCATCTGCGGTATATTTTTTATTTAGAAATACTAAATTTAATTTATTTATTATATTAACTATATATGTAAATATTATTTTTTGTATTTTTTAAATGTATTATAGTTTTACATAAATATATTATGTAGTGTATAATTTCCTTTGTGTAGATATAGTTGTTTATTATATAGTTAGGATATCTTTATTGTTTATTTAATTTAATTTTGTGTATCTAGGATATGATCTATAAGGATATTCTAACTATATTTAGTCTAAATATTAATTATAGAAAACGATAATCGAATTTAATTTGAAAATAGGTATTGTATTTTGAGTCTTTGCATACTTAAACTATATATTAATAAACAATTTGTAAATAGTTAACAAAATACAAATAAGGAAAAAAACTAAAATATATTTGGATTTAATTTTAAAACAATTATGAGCTCTGTCTACAAACATCTACTTAATAAAATAACAAAATTGCAAATATTTAACCCAAAAAAATTGCTTTCAAAGCACATATCCAATATATAAGTACTTTTAATGAAAAATCAGGCTTATTAGTTAAAATAAAATATTGTAACTCTCTGGGTGACACATCCACTCACTCTCTCTACCCCCACCAAAAACTTAGCAATGATCTTTAATCCTTGATTTCAACCAAAAATCCACAATTCTCTCTATCTTGGTGTGATAGATCTGATCCAAATTCTTCAGACTTCTGAGCGATCATGTGGAAGCTCAAAGATCGTCGAAGGAGGTAGTCCATGGCTGCGACCCACCAATAACCACGTCGGACGTCACTTTTGGGAGTTTGATCCGAGTCTCGGTACGTCTGAAGAGCTCAACGCCGTCAAGGAAGTTAGGAAGTCGCTTTCAGGTACCCTCACTTGACTTGCGGTGTGTTATTTCAGCCTGATCGATCATATCTTACACTTTTAAACTGAAAGTGTTATTGTAGCCCCATTCTGAACCAAAAACAAAGTGTATCCGAGGAACAAATTTCGTTAGTTTTTCCGTGGTTTATCCAAATTATATTAATAAATCCGTTTAACACTAAACTTACATCTTGAAATTTTAGAAGAATAAAAGTGATTAGCAAAAGGCAAAACGTGGCAGTAGCAATGAAATTTACTAATAAATTATATGAGTTTTATATATTACTTACCGATCAACATGTATGGACTTAGATCGGGTGGGACAAAACTGTGCACAAGCATATGTTACAGAGTCTCTATGAATCTCCATTTACAATAGATTATCATTCCCTAAAATGATAATATAGAGAATAATAAGATTTAAATAAATGAAACAGAAAATTAAAATTATAATAACCAAGATTCTCACCGTTGCGTTTGTGTACTGAAACCAGCAACTAAAAATTATAGGAAAAAAGATGGCTAGCTACATGAAGTATTGGAGAATGCATGGTCACACATGCCAAGTATAATATTGTATCATCAACTACACGAAGTATATGTATTGCATGGCCACATGCATGAACTATATGACGTTATGTGGTCAACACCATAGACATACAATCCGGTACACCGGTCGAATGATTCCGGCAAAGACCAACATTGACTCCAGTGTTGACCAACATTGACCAAAAAAAATTGTATTTTAATATTTTCTATTAAAAAACAAAATAATAAATTATTATATTAAATTATATATGGTTTTTCATGATTAGAAAACACATTCTATTCAATATCTAATTATTTCTATATCTCTAATGTATTCATTCTTATAATTAGTTACTTTTATTTTTGAAACTAAACTAATAGTTAAATAAAATTATTAATAATTATTTTCAAGAAATATATATATATATATATAACATATGTAATTATTAATGATTTTATATATATAAATCTCTGATCATCATATTATTTAAAATTTTAAATACTACAAGAATCAATAAAATCAAATTCAACTATTTTCATTAGAAAATAATATGCAAAAGATTTGAGTATATGACTCTTTACTTTAAAATTTGCATGGTAAAGAGTATACAAAATTTTAGTTACTCTTTGGTATAAAAAAAAATTTACATACTCCTAATAACATGTAAACAATAACAAAAAAATTAACACTATTTACTTTTAATAGATAAAATATAATGATACATAATTATTTTCAATATATAATATAAGGGCATTTGCAAAAATCCTCTTATTCTATATCCTTTTGCAAACATATCCTAAAATCAAGATAAAATCTATTAATATCTTGAAAATAATTATTAATTATTTTTATTTAACTATTATTTTAGCTTAAAAAATAAAAATTAATTAATTATAAGAATAAATACATTAGAGATACCTAAGATATTTAGATATTGAATAGAATGTTTTCTCATCATGAAAATTCATAAATAATTTAATATAGTAATTTATTATTTTGTTTTTTCATAGAAAAAAATTAAAATACAATTTTTTTGGGTCAATGTTGGTCAACGCTGGAGTCAACGTTGGTTTTAGCCGGAATTATTCGACCGGTGTACCGGATTGTATGTCTATGGTGTTGACCACATAACGTCATATAGTTCATGCATGTGGTCATGCAATACATATACTTCGTGTAGTTGATGATACAATATTATACTTGGCATGTGTGACCATGCATTCTCCAATACTTCGTGTAGTTAGCCATCTTTTTTCCAAAATTATATTACCAAGAGAACATAGAACGAAGGTGTGTGTGTAAGCAGTGTGTTTTAGGTGTTTGGTGATATAAATGCAGTTTAGGTGTACAATATTTATAGCTTCATCATTAGGGTGATAATCTGTTCTTTTCCACGCCCAAAATATTTAAGAGCAACTAATTAGGGAGAAAATTTTCCTAATTGTTTTATTTAGAAATATGATATTATTACGCATTTAACTATGTTTCTTTTTTTTTGGCAAACCCGCATTTAACTCTGTTTCTTTGTTTCGATTTTGTGCAGGTATTGGAGGGAGAAGATCTTTGAAATAGTTGATTGAAATTGATTGTGTTGAGTAATTAAATGAAAGTAGATATCTAAGAATTTTTATTTTGGAAAACAATAATTCGTTAATAGCGAATTAATTGAATTGTGGCTAGGTTGCTTCTAAAAATGGTTTAGTTAGAGGTTTGAGAGAGTGTGTGTTTATTATTAGTTGTTAACTAGGTTAAACCCGCGCTACGCCGCGAGTATTTTTATTTTTGTTGTTTCATATAAATACAAGTTATAAACTTGTAATTGATCCCTATATTACATGGAACTTTATGGTTGATAATATGGTTGCTTTTATCGGCATAACTGAACCAAAGCTAAATATTTTTAAAAACATGATATACTATGACTACTCATATAAGTAGTTTATCACTTTCAGAACCGTTCAATATTTGTTATTGCATTAAAATTTTCATTATGCAAACATAGACTACATAAAATTTTGGTTACTATGAAATAGAACTAACACATGCCAATTATGAAGTTATTTATATCTTATTTTATACCTCACATAATTAATTACATTCCTCTTAGTCTATAGTTCTTATTTTCCTACCAAAAAACAAAAACCTATATATCATATTTATGCATTAAATAACTTATATATGATATATATTTTGAAAACTACCATATGCTTTTTTTCTTTTAAAATATACTTTTTTTCTTTTTTTTTGTGAAAATTTTATAAACTCACTTTCTATTGTTGTAAAAAACAAATTTTGTCCGTCTTCACTTCAAAATTACATTACATATTTAATTGAAAACAAAAATTATAAATTGTATTTTCATGATTTAGAATACCATTTAAAAAACATTTAGAAGGAAAAAAACATTAGTTTAAAAAAAAAAAAATGTAGATAGTTTATTAAATAAATCTCCTTGGACCAAAATGGTTGTCTAGAGTTTTAATAACTCATTTACATTGTAAATATTGATAGGTTGCAATTTTTTTCAGTTTTGGTATTAAAAGATAAGTTTCATCGAGTCAATTATATTAGTTGATTAGACGGTGGGTTTAAGAGTAACCACAAAAGAGAACACATAAAATTCAAGAAAACAACAACATTTAGTAATAATGAAGCAAAGTTCACTTATGATAACACTTGACATTTACGCTCATGCGGAAGAATTAGAAGCATTATTCTTCAAACTTTAGAATCGTTCCCTTGTACAAATCAGAGCCTTCACTGTCGTACTCATCCATCTCCCTTGCTATTTTCTACACACACAAAAAAAAAAGTTCATTACAGAACAATTATTTTGAAAACAAAACCCAATTTGATAAGAAGCACACAAACAACAGAACCCAAAGAGAACGAGGACAAGATTTGAGTAATAACAAACAAAACTTGGATGGAAAGTTTAAAAAAAATTGGGCTAGAAAGTAAGTTAGAGAAGATAACATATAAAACTAATCCTAATAGCCATTTGTTACAATTAACCAATTAAAATTCTGCTTTTTAGATGATTACCCCTCATTGAATCGACTTATGGACAAGATATTATGTCATTTACAAATTATGCTATTATCTAATGCAATTTAATAAATGATAAGATCCAATTTCCTCCGAAGCCTCTTGTCAAACTTAGCTGCATAAACACGGTAAACCGGAGTAAAACAACAGTACCTCTGAAACCCAATGTCCCAATATCATAGCAACTTTTCGGTGGATGATACGCCTATTTGGATGGTCATTTGAGAGCTCAAGGGATAGAGCACCATTAAACCTGCACACAAATCATCCGATCATTAAGAAGGGCACAATAATTACTTAACTAATCAAAATCTTCTGTCACATTCTGCTGGCTGGCAATATGAAGGTTCAAGACACAACAACGTTAGTCGCTTCTATAGGGTTTTAATATTTTTTTGGAATAGTAAATATTGACAGGTAAGCAGAAAATAAGCTTAGTTGTATTAATTTAAATGTTTTTATTGGTTAGAAATTTTAATTGAGGTGTCAACACCAGCTTCAATGTTGAGGCTGATGTGTCACACAAAGAGAGCAACACATTCAACTTTTATTGTATTGATTTGGAAAATAAAACAATTTGTTTGGATAGGTTGTTTCTAAAAAGCGTAAAGTTAGAGATTTTTTGGAAAGGAATATAGGAAATCTCGGTTGCGCAAAATATTTTTTTAAGTTTTTTTTACAAATTCAAAAAATTAATGCCAATGACATGTTTGTAAATAGGTATGAACTTCAGGATTTATTTCATAAATGTCTCAAAAATGTATATATATATGGATATTGGATCATATTAAAAAAAAAATTAGTTGGTTTTGGGATTGACTTCAAAGATCGACAATTTGGGTAACATGTGGATCGTAATTGTGGTTTGATGACAAGAAAAAGTGTTTAAATATTGACAATCTACATAATTTGGCTCTAAAAATGGTTACTATTTACCAATTAAAAGGTTCAGAATTTTAAATCTCACACGATTTAAATTTGAAAGATGATTTGTATGATATCAAATTTATTTTTTGGTAAATAGTATGATATCAAATGTTGATTTTAAATTCATGGCATGTTTATCACATTCAATATCATGTTGCATAGTACAAAAGTAGGAAAGAAAACTAGTATATACTTATTTATGATAGTTATAATGGTAGAAACTTGAGTAATTAAAATCAACGCTGATTAGTTGATTACTAAAATAAGCAATGGAAATAAAGAGCAAAAAATAATATAAGAAAGGAATTATCGATTTGAAGGAAGAGGAGAGGAGAACAGATTTTTTTGAAGGAAAGGATTGCAAATATTTCGAAGAAAAGTGAAGAAAAAATGTAGAGAGGAATGAATCAAACTATTATAATAAGCTAGTAACCCTACAAAATGACTGTACTTTAAAAAATGGGAAATATCAATTTGATTTTTTTTTGACAATCTTTATATGAATTTTACTTGAAAATATCTTTACAATTTTAGCTATTGTTATCAATTTCTAAAATCTGTTATATCAATTTTTTTTAATTACAAAATGATTCCTTTAAATATATCATAAAATACTAATGTTTTCTTATAACTAAATTTGGTTTTATAAGAAAACATTAGTATATAGTCAATATTGTATATAGTCAGTTATAAAATTTTGTGCGTTGTTGTTTTTTTTTTCTACCATTAGTTCGGGCAAATACATTTTCAAAATTTGGCGCGTTATTTATTTTAAAATTAAGTTAATATTTTTAATAAAATAATTTCTTTTACAATATAACCACAACAAACAATAAAAATAGAACCATATTCCTGAAATCTGGCTTTACTTTCAGCCTCTTTCGAGCCGGAGGACGTTGCCATTATTTCTGCTTTACCTATTAGTAAAGATTCACTGGATAGTTTGGGTTGGCATTTAACAAAGACTGGTCTATACACAGTTAAATCTGGTTATAATGCTTTACGTCAGAACCAGGCGGCCTCTGCACCTGTTTTTGGCCCTAACATTATTCCTTTACAGGCTTTTGTCTGGAAGATTCGGTGCCTACCAAAATTCGACATTTTTTATGGCAAGCAATTACGGGCTGTATGGCGACAACGGCTAATCTTGAGTGTGGCCGGTGCGGTAGTCCTGAGGAAACGATTAATCATGCCTTATTTTTATGCCCTCCGGCTTTGCAGGTGTGGGCTCTGTCCTCCTTCCCGACATCTCCGGACCGTTTTCCCTCAGCATCTGTCTATGCAAACATGGACTATCTATTTTGGAGATCCCAGCGGATATTTTCCCATGGATTCTTTGGTATATTTGGAAGGCCAGGAATGATAAGATTTTTAGCAATCTGAATTCCAACCCGCTAGCAATTTTACAGATAGCGGAGGAGAAAGCAAAACTTTGGTTTTCGGCCCAAGCAGACACAATAGGATTTTCTCACCAGAATGGGTCTCTTCCCACTACTGGCCCTATGTTTTCTGAGATGGCTTCAGCCAACAGATATGGGAACTGCTTCCGATGCTTCGTGGATGGATCTTGGAAGGTGACTGACCAGTATACAGGCCGAGGATGGTATTGCATTTCTCCTGAGGGAGAATCTCCCACTATGGGTGCATCTAACCTTCGCTGCAGCCTGTCACCTCTCCACGCAGAAGTGGAAGCTTTAATCTGGGCAATGCGTTGCATGCATGATTGGTGCAGATATTGAGAATGTTGTTTTTCTCACAGACTGTTTTGATTTGGTGAAGATGGTGTCTTCGCCGTCTGAGTGGCCTACCTTCAAGACATATTTGGACGAGATTGTGGTGGACGAGGAGGAGTTCCTATCCTTTACACTAGTCCAAATCCTCTGAACGCAGAATAGTAATGCTGACAAGCTGGCACGGCGTGATAGAATCGAGTCATATCAAGTTACCTTTGTAAACGTTTTTCCTACCAATTAGCTCGTTTGAACTGATCTTGTACTTTGCTGTTAAAAAAAAAAAAACAATAAAAATAGACAACATAAAATCTAGATAACACAATAATCAGACAAAAAAAATTTCCAAACTGAAAATTGGATAAACAAAAGATTCTCCTCAGCTTTTATAAAGTAATAGTTCTCAAAGCTAAAAAAAATAACCCTTCCCTTAATATTTTTGTTTTGTGATAAAATCAAAATCATCAAATCAGCCAGCTTAACTCTTAAGTAAGGAGAGAGAGAGCGACGTGAGATCGTGAATTATGCGTGAACTTGTTGACTTGAGCTTGACGACCACTCCCTCGAAGCTTTTGGGGAAGCGAGACAGAGAGAAAAATAAGTTTTTAGAAAATAACAAAAACAAAAAAGCGAAAAAGCAGCGTGGAAATTGTAATTTCTTCGCTGAGGAGGCAAAGCCAAAACAGCAAATACACCCAATTCCTCCTCTCACCACCACTACTCCTCCTGCTGCTGTCACTCTTCATCCTTCTTCTTTGACCATGCCGTACGGTGAAATCGGCGACGATTTCACCTCACAGTCACTCGACTGTGACGCCGATGCTTCTTCCGACATTCACCTCTCTTCTTCTTCTTCTTCCTCTTTCTCTTCGTTTTCTTCTTCTTCTTCTTCTTCTTTGTTCTTGGCGTCTGGTGCTTGTACGGATGACCTCTCGGCGAAGATGGAGAAAGATCCTAGGAAAATCGCCAGGAGGTTTTTGATTTTTTTTCTTCGATTATCTTCTCTTTTGCGAACACCTTTCGGAGTTTGCGTTTGTTTGTTTTCTCGCTTGCTTGCTTACACGATTCTGTACCGATGGTGTTCGTCCTGTTTTTTTTTTTTTCATCGATTCTGTTTGTTGTATCTGTTGCAGCTGCAAGTTTGTAGCTGAGTTATAAGTTAATCGGATTGTTAATTAATTTGGATTATGCTTTAATGTATTGGTAATGGAGTTTTAGGGATTGATCGAATACGTTGTTTATATGACAGACGAGTTTTTTTTTTTTTTTTTTTTGTGTGGAGGGGATTAATGATGATTTACTTTGCTGTATGAAGGTATCAGGTGGAGCTGTGTAAGAAAGCAATGGATGAGAACATTATTGTTTACTTGGGAACAGGTTGTGGGAAGACTCACATTGCGGTGATGCTTATATATGAGCTCGGTCACTTGGTTCTTCGTCCTAACAAAAGTGTTTGTATTTTTCTTGCTCCCACCGTGGCTTTGGTCGAACAGGTGAGAGGTTATTTATTTTTGATTATACATTGGTGTTTACTGGAGACTCATTATTGGGGATTGATTGATTTGTTTCTCTCGTCAAGTTCTAATTGTCTTGAGTTTGTTGTTGTTTACAGCAAGCCAAGGTCGTATCAGACTCTATCAACTTCAAAGTTGCAGTACATTGTGGAGGCAAGAGGTCTGTGAAGAGCCACTCTGAATGGGAGAAAGAGATTTCAGAGAATGAGGTGATTTCCTGTTTTCTCGTTCTATTTTTATCCTAAAAGTCTCATTAAGTTGATCTTTTTTTCCATTTTACTTTTTTTTTGTGGGTTGACATGTTCGATCATCTTTCAATTGTTCTGTTATTGTGCCTGAATGTTTCCTGCAGGTTCTTGTTATGACTCCACAAATACTTCTGCATAACTTACAACACTGTTTCATCAGGATGGAGTCTATCTCCCTTCTAATATTTGATGAGTGTCACCATGCTCAACAACTAAGCAACCATCCTTATGCGGAAATCATGAAGGTATCTTCCTTCACATTCTTGGTAAATGGTTTCTGAAACATTTTTCACTTAGAATCATCTTTTGGTTGCTCCACTTTGTTGCAAATGCAGGTTTTCTATAAATCAGAAAGTTTACAACAGCCTCGAATATTTGGAATGACTGCATCTCCAGTTGTTGGCAAAGGTAGGCTCCATTTCGACTCTATTGTTGACTCCGGATTACAAGCCCGTTACTTAGCAAAGATTTTATTATGAGAGGGTCTAAATCATTCCCATAGAAATAATATAGTCGACAAAATTAGATTCTGCATTGGATTCCTTTTTGTTCTTTCTCTTTTGATTGTGAGGTTTTTCGTGATCTTAATAATACCTGCTACTTATGATCATCTTGTTCTATACATCCTCCACCTTTTGACAGCTCTACCTATTTTTCAGGGTCTTTTCAATCTGAGAATTTATCGAAAAGCATAAATAGCCTTGAAAATTTACTCAATGCCAAGGTATGCTGTTGGCAGATGAACTTAAAGCACAATTCGCTACTGTAGAAGTGTATATTCTAATTTGCATTTTTGGGTATTGATTATTGAAGTATGCAAGACATCTTTCCTAGAATTGGTTGATGCCGGCTTATTTATGTTGAGCCCTATCACACTGTGTTTAATTTGGTGATACCAAAGTAGATATAATACTCTTCTAATGCTTGAATCTTTTTTTGTGTGGGTATTTTCGTCCTTAGCTTATGGTACCAAACTAATCATTTATTGGAAGTCTGAAGCAGAATTATCTTACTCATAGTTAAATTCATGCTAATGTTCTTACATTCAGTTGGTCTTTCCAAAAATGTTCTAATATTTCTCTTTTTGTCTCCCGTGATCTAAAAGGTTTATTCAGTAGAAAGCAATGCCCAGCTGGATGGTTTTGTTTCATCTCCGTTAGTCAAAGTATATTATTATCGGTCAGCTATGACTGATGTATCTCAATCGACCATCAGATATGAAACCATGCTGGAGGACATCAAACAGCGGGTTGTCTAATGTGTCTCATAACTCTTTTGGTTAAAAAGATAAGATCTGAACCCGCTGTTCTTGGATATATATATGAACTGATTTTTCTTCCTCCATGAACAGTGCTTGGCATCACTTAAGCTGCAGATTGATACCCATCAAACACAAAGCCTCCTAAATATGAAAAGGCTTCTCAAAAGAACTCATGATAATCTCATATATACTCTGGTGAATCTTGGCATCTGGGGAGCAATACAGGTAGACATTTCTTACTGAAGCGATTTATAGATTTGATATTAGATTTTCAGTTTTTTCTTTTCTTTTTTTGGGCAAACTAGGTTTTTTGTTTTTGATTTCAGATGTATTGATTACTTGTCTTTCCTGGTTCTTCAATGTTTTAACAAGCAGCTGATGACATGTTTTAGGGTACAGTAATAATCATAATTGCCAACTATATTCAACTTTTGCATTAGTAGTGTACTAGATCGAAGTCAAAGACTACAAAGATTGGCATAAAATTCACTAGGAGTACAATACGGAAAAATTGGGAAAGAAATAAGGGCTCCTGTTAGATGCTTGTTAAAATAGCTGTGTAAAAATTCCTAGAGAAAATTTGTCAGTAAGGTTCCGTGCAACTTCTTTAGTCTCTGACGACCATCTAACCTCGATAACCTTTCTTGCCAAATTGAATCTCTCTATGTTGTTTCTTGTTTGTGTTATACATGTCTTAATGCAATGTGTAGCGTGCTAATGTTTATTCTCTTCGTTTATTGGAGGCTGCTAAAATACAATTGAATAGTGACCATGATGTACAAGAAGAGCCTGTGGGAGAGAATCATAAGTTAAAGATATGTGATACATATCTTTCTCTGGCTGCTGAGGTCCTCTCCTCTGGTGTTGCTAAAGGTAAGATGACATAGTACCATAGTGAGTGTTTTTTTCTCTGAACCTTAAATTTTCTTCCAATATGGCCATGGTAGAATTTGAACCGTTTTTCATTGCGTATATTTTTCCAGAGTTGCAACTTACTAAAATATTAACTATATTCTGCACTGTATTTGTTATTTCCATGTGAATACTGTATTACACAATCCATTGGTTGCCTCTTTATTTGTTCTCATATTTACTGTGGTTGTAGATGAGAATGCATCTGAACTCCTCAGCTTAGCGGCGTTGAAGGAACCATTATTCTCTAGAAAGCTAGTTCAATTGATTGAAATCCTTTCGGTATTCAGGTTAGTACTTGAGAGAGGTGACAGAGTCTTAGAATGCTTTTGTACGGAATACTCCATAAAGCATTTGTGAAGTAAAGAAATGAATGAACTGTCCTTAGCTTTATAGAGTGGCCACGTACCCAACACCCAAAACCCAAAACCCAAAAGCCAATACTGAATATGCGTTTTCTCATTGTTATCATTTGCGTGAAAGATGACAAATTACTTATGTAAGAAAGTCTAGTCCTACTTACCTGTCTTTATCCTTTATACTTTTTATTTTTATTTTTTGCTTCCGTAAAATACGACTGAGAACCTAGAGATGAAGCTTTGTATATACAGAAGAAAATTGCCAACGATCGATTAAATTCTGTTCAAAAGAGAGAGTATGGCCTTTTTCTGAGCAAACAACTTCCAGCACTTAATTCATTATGAAAAAGACATTGGATATTTCTATATGAACATGGTAGTTGATATTGTCCACTGGGTCCTGTGAAATCTTGATTGCTTTTCACTATATCGTTCTTGATTTTTATGCTCATGAGTGCATTATGGAAGAGAAGTCAATTGTATTTAACTTCCATTTTTTTTTTCAGGCTAGAGCCACACATGAAATGTATAATATTTGTCAATCGGATTGTAACTGCAAGAACGTTGTCATGCATACTAAATAACTTGGAACTGCTACGGTCTTGGAAGTCTGATTTCCTTGTTGGACTTAGTTCTGGACTAAAGAGCATGTCAAGGAGGAGTATGGAAACAATACTTCAACGATTCCAATCTAAAGAGGTGATACTTAATTTTAAACCTATAGTAGTAACTTAGTATTGGGAGATATTTAGGATCAGTCGTCAAGCCACTTCCAACTAACTTCTTGAGTTTCCTTTTCCTGTTCCAGCTCAATTTACTGGTTGCCACTAAAGTTGGTGAAGAAGGCCTGGATATTCAGACATGTTGTCTTGTGATCCGTTTCGATTTACCAGAGACTGTTACCAGCTTCATACAGTCCAGGGGCCGTGCTCGAATGCCTCAGTCCGAATATGCCTTTTTAGTGGACAGGTATGTAGGAATGAGAAAATAATAAGGCCATAAGTAAGAGTCCGCTTTTCCTCCCTACGCATTTGACAATGTTTTTCCTTTCCTAATTCAGCGGAAACGAGAAAGAGATGGATCTAATTGAACATTTTAGAGTAAATGAAGATAGAATGAATCTGGAAATTACTTCCAGAACGTCAGAGGAAACTTGTCCTAGACATGATGAGGAGTTATACAAAGTTCATGAGACAGGAGCTTGTATCAGTGGTGGAAGTAGCATCTCCCTTCTCTATAAATATTGTTCTAGGCTTCCACATGATGAGTAAGACTTCAAAATTTTCGTTGGTGCTTTTTTAAGAGATTCACCTTGCACAGTAAATGGGAGCTTGTTCCTGTCATAATTGAATCTCCATTTGCCGCATATTTATTCCCTCAGGTTTACTCAGCCAAAGCCAGAGTTTCATTTCAAACCTGGTGACGAATTTGGTGGAACTATCTGTCGCATAATTTTACCTGCTAATGCTCCTATAAGTGAAGTTGTCAGTTCGGTACAACCTTCAACTGAAGCTGCCAAAAAGGATGCTTGTCTAAAGGCTGTGTACGAGTTACACAACTTGGGTGTACTTAACGATTTTTTGTTGCCAGATTCAAAGGATGAAATTGAGGATGAATTGTCAGATGATGAATTTGATTTTGATAACGTCGAAGGTGCATGAGTGGTTCAGTTATCAATAAGTTTTTTATACTATTAACTCGTTGTATAACGACATCTAATTTATTTCCTGCTAGGTGAAGGCTGTTCACGAGGTGAACTGTATGAGATGTTTGTTCCTGACTTGTTTAAACAAAAGTGGGATCCTACAACAAGTTGTGTCAATCTACATTCTTACTACATAAGGTTTGTGCCTCATCCCGCGGATAGGCTCTACAGAAAGTTTGGTTTTTTCATGAAGTCACCTCTTCCCGTTGAGGCTGAGACTATGGAGTTCAATCTTCACCTTGCTCATCAAAGATCTGTAAGTGTGAAGATTGTTCCATCAGGAGTCACCACATTCGACAACAATGAGGTATTGAGATTTTAATTAGATTACAATGAAAAGAATGAACTTATCTTATTTGATTATTTCTATGCAGATAAGGCTAGCAGAGCTTTTTCAGGAGGTTGCCCTGAAGGTTCTTTTTGAGCGGCAGGAGCTCATTCCGGAATTTGTTCCCTTAGAACTGCAATACTCTCCTAGAACAAGCAAATCTACCTTCTACCTTCTTCTTCCAATCAGTCTACATGATGCAGAAAGTGTTATATCTGTAGATTGGGTGACTATCAGAAGCTGCTTGGCATCACCAATCTTTAAGACTCCGTCTGTTTTAGTGGAAGATATAGTTCCTCCTACAGGGTCCCATCTAAAGCTCGCAAATGGCTGCTGGAATATTGATGATGTGAAGAACAGCTTGGTTTTTACTACCCACAATAAACAATTTTACTTTGTTGCTGATATCTGCCATGGAAGAAATGGTTTCAGTCCTATTAAGAAATCAAGCACCAAAAGCCATATGGAGAGCACATATGATTTGTAAGCACTAAACTTCTACTATCCAGATTGTTCGATTGCGATTTTTCTCAGGGACATGTATTCTGGTTTCTCTCTAGTTTTTTTGTTTTTTTGTTTTAATGTTCTTTTTCCTTTTCTACAGAGCAGTATTACAACAATCCATAAAAAGTTGGTTGGGACTCTAGACTTAGGATATATATGATTTTCTGAGTTTAAGAATCTTCTCATTGTTATGCGCAAAATCAGGTATGGCGTGAAACTCAAGCATCCTGGACAGCCACTCTTGCAGGTGAAACCACTCTTTCATGTTCGGAACTTGCTTCACAACCGAATGCAGAAGAACTTGGGTAGATTTTCTTAACTGTTTTTGCATATCACCATTTTCTTGTGCCTGTACACACACATAACATTCTCATATTGCCCTGGACAGAACCACAAGAACTTGCGGAATACTTCATAGAGATTCCTCCCGAGCTTTCTCAGTTAAAGATAAAAGGATTTTCTAAAGACATCGGAAGCTCGTTATCCTTGCTACCGTCAATCATGCATCGTATGGAGAATTTACTTGTGGCTATTGAACTGAAACATGTGCTGTCTGCTTCGATCCCTGAGATAGCTGAAGTTTCTGGTCACAGAGTATAACCTCATTTCACTAGATAACCCATTTTCTTGGTTTTCCTGAAATTTGTTAATGTTTGATACTTCACTGACCGAGTGAATTGGTATAGGTACTCGAAGCTCTCACAACAGAGAAATGTCATGAGCACTTTTCTCTTGAAAGGCTTGAGGTGCTTGGTGATGCATTCCTCAAGTTTGCGGTTAGCCGACACCTTTTTCTACTCCATGATTGGCTTGATGAAGGAGAGTTGACTCGAAGACGCTCTAACGTTGTTAACAATTCCAATTTGTGTAGGCTTGCAATCAAGAGAAATTTGCAGGTTCTTAGAATTCTTATAAATGCTTTGATTGCTGATACATTTTAAATCTTGTTTGAGCTGTGATGGCTGCACACAACGCAAATACTTATCATGTTCATAAAGCGCCGTCAGAACCCTTGCCTCCATACATTTAACATATTCACAGTTACATATTTTAAAAGTAAATATTTTAGACAGAGGAAGAGTAAAACGTATTTATTTAATTATTGAGTCTTTTTGGATATTACTAACCTTGTACGTTTTTCCAGGTCTACATCCGGGATCAAGCATTCGATCCTAATCAGTTCTTTGCATTTGGCCATCCATGCAGAGTAACCTGTGACGAAGGAATGATAAAAGAGGTTCATTCCTTGAATAGGGGTCCTGGGCTTTCGGATTCAGATACTGGTGATATCAGATGTAGCAAAGGCCATCATTGGTTGTACAAGAAAACAATTGCTGATGTGGTTGAGGCTCTTGTGGGAGCTTTCTTAGTTGACAGTGGCTTCAAAGGTGCCGTGAAATTTCTTAGGTGGATTGGTGTAAATGTTGATTTTGAATCCTTGCAAGTACGAGATGCTTGTATTGCAAGCAGGCGCTACATGCCACTCACTACTCGCAATAATTTGGAGGCCCTTGAAAACCAGCTTGAATATACGTTCCTCCACAAAGGTCTACTTGTACAAGCCTTTATTCATCCATCTTACAACAGGCATGGAGGAGGCTGCTACCAGGTAATTTTTTGTTTCCCTCTTATTTTTCATTTTTCTCTAAGTCTCTATAATATTCCATCTATGGTAACCAGAAGTCTTTAATTGGGGGTCTGCAGAGATTGGAGTTTCTTGGGGATGCTGTTCTGGACTACTTGATGACATCCTATTTTTTCACAGTCTTCCCGACACTGAAACCTGGTCAACTGACAGATCTAAGATCGCTCTCAGTAAATAATAAGGCGCTGGCAAATGTTGCTGTCAATTTTTCGCTAAAGAGATTTCTATTTTGCGAGTCCATTTATCTCCAAGAAGCGATAGATGATTACACCAATTTCCTGGCAGCATCACCATTGGCAAGTGGACAATCTGAAGGTCCAAGATGCCCAAAGGTGTGTTTCGATCTTCCTTTCACTTGCAGACGATATTTTGCTGCTTCTGTTTGGTACTTTAGTGTGTTTTTGGCCTTTTGCCTTGGTGGAACTTTTTATTAATCCGTTATATTTTCAGAGCTTGTTTTGTGATTATGCTAAAAGAATTGCGTCATAGTATATGGAGATATGTGCATTTTACTTACTTACCTTCATGACCATATATGCCAATTTTTGAGCCAGGTAAGGAAACTATGATGAGATTTACCCCTAATGAAAGCTGACCTGCATTTTGAAAATCTCAAACTATCTCCGTTAGCTTTCTTCCTTAATTTCTTTCTTTTTACCTACACGAGGTGTTGAATTGAAGAGACTATGCCCATCTCATTAGTTTAGTTTTGCTGTCAATTTATATCTAATTACATAAGACATACATGATATATTAGTGGAAGAACTAATATAGTTATTATATTTCCATGCAGGTTCTTGGTGACTTGGTAGAATCCTGTTTGGGGGCTCTCTTCATTGATTGTGGGTTCAACTTGAATCATGTCTGGACTATGATGCTATCATTTCTAGATCCAGTCAAAAACTTGTCTAACCTGCAGATTAGTCCTGTAAAGGAACTGATTGAAATTTGCCAGTCTTACAAGTGGGATCGGGAAATATCAGCGACGAAGAAGGATGGTGCTTTTTCTGTTGAATTAAAAGTGACCAAGAAAGGTAGTTGCCTTACAGCTTCTGCAACTGGTCGGAACAAAAGAGAGAGCACAAAAAAGGCTGCACAGCTGATGATTTCATATCTGAAGGTAATTTTTCTCATAGTCAAAATAAACTGTAGTGCAACGAATTTCTTCGATTGATGTGATGTACAGATATCTTGAGCTACCTAGTGTTCATTTATGTAACTCGTAATTTGAAGAACTTCATTGTGTAATTCATCTGAAGGCACGTGAGCACATAACAGCAGCCAATCCATTGGAAGATGTTGTGAAGAATAGCATCAGAAATGAAGCTAAATTAATTGGCTACAATGAAGAGCCTATAGATGTTGTGGATCTTGATGGGCTGGACGTTGAAAACCTTAATCTCCAAGAAAATTTTGGCGAGAACAGTAAAATAAGCAGCTCATACCTCATCAGGCGAGGTCTCCCCCAGGCACCATCTAAAACAGAAGACAGGCTTCCTCAAAAGACCATCAAGGAAGCAGGTATGCGGATGGATTCTTGTGTATTTATCCGGAGACTGTAAATTTGGTGCAGTATATATCCTGAATTACCGATTCTATTCCTAAACTCGACAGGTGGATCAAGCAGCAGAACCGCAAAATCCCTCTTGCATGAAACATGTGTTGCTAACTGTTGGAGGCCACCAAACTTTGAATGTTGTGAGCAGGAAGGACCAGGCCACCTGAAATCGTGAGTAGATCCATCAACTACGGTAATTTGATTAAAAAAAATGTCAGTTATTGGATTTTATGTCATTAATTGTGTCTGTTTGTGTTACAGATTCACATATAAGGTAATCGTGGAAGTTGAAGATGCCCCAAATATGACATTGGAGTGTTATGGTGATGCTAGACCAACAAAGAAAGGTGCTGCAGAGCACGCTGCCCAAGCTGCTATGTGGTGCCTCAAGCATTCTGGATTCCTTAGCTGATGATCTCGAGTGGCTATACTTTGATTAGAAAAAGAGGTTATTGTCGGCATATCATCATAGAATTGTCTTAGAACTAATTATTAGCATATATGATAGACACATACAATTTTCTCGAAAGAGAGAAAAGATGTCTGAAAGAGGTCACAGGTTCTTAACCAAGACTAACCTAAAGTATATGTTTCTATGATGCTTGACCCCATAATATGATAGGTGCCAAAAAAATTGTTTACTCTTATCTCTCATGCATCAAATAGTATCCTATGTGATCGAAATGGTTAGTGGTCTTACATAGTTAAGAAGAACAAGCAATTGGGACTATACAACGCAAATGAGAAAGTTGCGATGGTGTGAAAACTTAACTTGAGAGTGGGTTTCAGAAGGAGAGAAAGGGGAAACAATCAACAACGAAATAGCGATGTTTTTAGGCAATAATAATTTGTTAGCATGAGTAACAATTGTGAAGAAGAATAAAAGAGAGAATGAATGAGCAACTTCTCCTGGGACCAGATGAGAAACTTAAATCACAAGAAAGAGAATCTTTTGAGTGTGAAATAGACGTAGAATAAGAAAAGTACAACTAAAATATGGAGCAAGCTCTCATGTTTAACCAATATATGAGACTCTCTAAGAGCATCAAAAACCATATCTCTGTCATCAACCCCTCTCCCTCTCACCGCCTTCGTCTCTGCCTCCTGTACTTCCAGTTTCGTCTTCTCCATCTCCATGATAGCCATTGTTGCTGTTTCTTCAGCCAGTTGAAGCCTTAGCTCTGCTTTCTTTTTCCACATCTCAAGCTCTGCTGCTCTCTCTTTTTCCACAAGAGCTTCTTTGCAGGCGGCGTGGTACATGTTCATTGTTTCCTTGAGCTCTTTCTTCAGCCTTCTCATCTCAGCCTCGGCGTCATTGGTTGGCGATAGTGGGGAAATTAATGTACCATAATTTTCATTAGAAGGACTATGAATCGAAAAGTTGGATTTCTCATCATACAGAGCAGATAAAGATAATCTAGGAATCTCCAACATGTGTGGAGTTGCAAGTTTCTCATAGAAAGAGAGAACGGAACTGTCTGTACTGATCCTCCTACTACTGTTCACACTAGAATCTCGGTCAAGGGATGATGAAAACTCTTCAAAGAAAACGTCATCTTCTCTTGACAATGACCTGTGAGAAAGCCAAATCAATTCAAGAATCGTAATCTCTGCGAATATATAAACAAATACATATGATGTAACGGTTTAAGGTAGATAGATTACATCTCAGAAGGAGCCTCATCGGTGTTGCTGTGCGGTGACAATACTGGTGCAGTCCCTGAAGAAGGAGATGGCAAGGCCTGAGGTAAAGGTCGAGAGGCTGACCTTACATTAGATAGTCTTCCCTTTGATATGACATATACAGTGCAGAAGTCTGGAGCCCATCTCATCACATTACTTGGAATGTCATCAGCCTTGAACAGCCTTCAAAAATCAAAACCATTTTAGAGGATTTCAGTACAAGATTTTTGGGTCATGATTACATAGAGAAAGAGAGAGAGAGAGGTAGCAATACTAGTTTTGCGACCTGGTAATGCTATTCTTCAATGAGGCACCTAGCAAGAATGTGGAAATACAATTCTGGCTAATATATTCAATCAACGCTTTCGCAACATCCTGATCTTCCAGCAAAACTACTTCGCTTTGTATCTAAATATAGACATTATTAATTAGAGAGGCACCAAGACAGGTAAGAAAAAAGAGCTCATATATACTTACATTTCTTCGCATACAAAGACAGCGCAATGCAAGAAACCGAGAACTTCGTTTACCATTGTGTTGTCTTTGATCAGATAACTCATCATCTGTGTGAGATCCATTTGCATTCAGAGAAGATCTTTGGACGACATGAACGAGTTTTACTGTCCCGTCTCGGGGTATATAATGGTCCACAGCCCATTTAAGAGCTTGGCAGCTTGTTTTATCGTTGTCAATTGCAACAGCTATAGTCCCTTCCCTTGCTTCATTTCTCTCCATATTTTCTCTCATATTCGAGATCATTGCCACACAAGAAACTGTTATATTGACAAATTATATTTCACTAATAGAAAAAGGTACCACATTTGGCACCTAAATTTTTATCAATGAACATGTCAATCAACAGGAACTCAGAGGGGAGATTCTAAGTTGAGCCAATATGAGATTTACAAAAGACTTAAAAAGAGAGGCGTAGAGAAATAAATTAATAAATAATAAAAAAAGCCATTCATACCACTTTGGGATGAGAAACGGAACCTAGCTAAAAATAGTACTGTTATCAAAACAAGAGTTAAACGCAGGGACAAAAACTAACTCCAGGCAACCAAAAGAAATTGTTGTTGAAACATAAAACCACCAGCACTATGTTTACGTATGCATGTAAACTAGAAAAAAAAGAAAAAGTCAAATTTCCCAGCCCGTGTTGAAAACAGTTCTTGATAGGAACCGAGACGTGATAAACCATTAATCCAGAATTGATCAGTTAGGAAAACATAAACATGTTTTCATCTATCAATGTATGTATCAACAATTCTACCTGAAAAATCAAAACTAATAAAACCAAAACTCAACAACACAGGATCTTAATTATTCCTTCTTTCTTGATCAAGAAGATTCTGGATTTCTCAAGGCAGCCATAAGCAAACTCAAATCTGGTCCCTAAGTTTCAAAAGAATTTTTTTTGTATGAAAAATACTTAGGTTCACCCCTTGTATTCACCTCCTCTCCTCTCAACCAATCAGAATTTTCTATCTTATATTTTATTTAAAAAATAAATCAAAATTAAATTAATAAGCAAAACAAATTCTGTATACTTTTTATTAAGGAATTAAAGTTAAATATTGGCTTGGTTTAGATTTTACAATTAAATGAGGTTATATATCGGTTTGGATTTATAAATAAAAACTAGGATTTAGATTTTACAATTAGAACGAAATTATGTCGGTTTGGATTTACAAATGAGGTGATTAGGGTTTATATTTTACAATTAAAATGAAATTATATGTCCGTTTGAGTTTACAAATGAGGTGATTAGGTTTAGATTTTACAATTAAAACCAATGTTTTTAAACCCGACCCGAAAAGCAACCCGGACAACTTTCTGGATCATCGGGTCATCGGGTCGACCCGGTCTGACCGTGGGTCACTAATTTACTGAATTTTAATATATATCATATACATATATATATATGTTCATCCTTTGGTTTTATGATATCCAAACAAAAATTTGTCATATTTATCAGTTATTGATTAGTATATATTTTTGAGCAATAATTATATAATTCTATTTCTTATCATTTTAAATCTAAACAAGGACAACAAGATATAATAGAAGAACATCAAAATATTAATAAAAAAATTATTTCTTATCTTCCACATAAATTAATATTTAAAAAAATTCTGACTGAACTATAAAAGAAGGAAGCCACACCCACATACACTCAAATTTGTCCCACATCGGAAGAGAATGGCAGATACAGTACATGATTTCGTATTATATATGCTCGGTTAAGTTATTTATATGTGCTGAACTTGACCCGGACCGCCGGTTCAACCGCCGGTTTGCGGGATTTAGCCGGGTTTTTTCCGGTTTTATCCGGGTTTGTTAGTATCCGGTTTTAAAGTGATATCCGGACCGGGATAGCTTCCGGTTCACGGTTAAACCGGTTCGACCGGCCAGTCCGGTCCGGGTTTCAAAACATTGATTAAAACTAAATTATATATCGGTACCACTAGCAGTATTTTTTTCAAACAACATATGCATGTAAACTAGAAAAAAAAAAAAAAACAAAACTCAAGTTTCCTGTTGAAAACAGTTTTTGTTAGGAACTGAGACGTGATAAACCATTAATCCAGAATTGATCAGTTAGGACAACATAAACAAAATTATATATCGGTTTGGGTTTACAAATGAGATGGTTATGTTTTAGATTACAATTAGAACAAAATTTTATGTCGGTTTGAGTTTACAAATGAGGCGGTTAGGATTTAGATTTTACAATTAGAATGAAATTATATATCGGTGTGGGTTTACAAATGAGGTGGTTAGGATTAAGATTTTACAATTAAAATGAAATTATATGTCGGTTTGGTTTATAAAAAGCGGTTTAGATTTTTTATTTTACAATGATGTGTACAAATTTTGTTTCTTATTTGATAAATAGGGTGAACTCAAGTATTGTCTTTTTTTGTATCCTTTATCACAATACCAAGCACCTTTTATCTCTATTCTTTGAGAACTCTAAAAATGGAAGAGTAAAGAGCTGGCCAAGTAATCTCATGTAAACACAAAACAAACACATCTTCAGCAGCAATGCACCAATAATATCATATGGAAGAGAAGCTCATGCTTTACATGCATACATCAAGTACACCTTAGTTATGGCATAACACTCTATTAGACTCTAGGATTGAGAATTCAGCATTACACCTTAGTTCTCATTTTTCTTAATGCAATCGACTGCACCGGAGCATCGGTTAGCAGACACTAAACCGAGATTGAATTCTCGGTTAATATAAACCAACTTTCAATCGTATTCCGTAGGGAAGAATAATTCAGTTTCAGGACTATTAATTGTTTAGTTCGGTTTGGTTTGGTTTAGTTAAAAGTTCCAAAATTAATTCGGTTTGAGGTCAACATTAGAATTAGCGCTAGACTGGTCTGGGTGGGTGCGCACATTAGCCCCCGCACGAAAGAAACAAACACGAAAAACAACATCTCTCGGCATCTTCTTCTTCGTTATCTTCAACCTACCCTTTGTCTTACCTCGATCCTCTCTCTCTCTCTCTCTCTCTCTCTCTCTCTCTCTCTCTCTCTCTCTCCTCCTCGTCTTCTCCATACCAATCAACCAACACAAGACACAAGAGGTCTCCTTCGATTTCTCTATTTCTCCTTCAATTGAACTTTTTCCCTGGGATTTTCTGTTTTTACAATTTTAATGTGTTTTCTTTAGTCGGTGTAATTGTGCGGTGGAGAGGTTCTCACTTTCTTCTTCTTCTTCTTCTTCTTCTTCTTCTTCTTCTTCTTCTTCTTCTTCTTCTTCTTATCCGTTGGGATTTCTTGAGCTTTTCTCCGATTCTACTTTTTCTTATTGACCCAAGTTGTGCTTCTTTGAAGCTCGTTCAATTGCTTTAGTAATGAAATATGTTTTGTTTAGCTCTCTCTTTTGGGTTCAAATTACTCAAATACTTTTACTGATTTCGAGTCTTAGGTTTATTGGGTTTCAATGAGCTCACTTATATAGAACATGGAGTTTGGGGAAATTGGATTCATTGAGATGCATTGAAGGCAGATGGCGTTATATTTCCCTATGCAACTTTAAGATTTTTGGAGCTGTGTGTTAACCCTTTGTAGTTCTTTTTTGTTGTGTGTGTCTGCTTGGAATAGGTAGTAATGAAAGGCTTCAAAGACTGGGTTTTTGCTCTATCCAACTCAATGGCATCATCTAGACCTCTTTTGGGAAGTGACCCTTTTTTCCGTGACCCTCATCATGAACAAGAGGATAACCATTGTATGATCTCTCTCTCTTCTTTTCCACATTATCTTTTTTAACAATGAGAACAAGATTATTGTATGAGGATAACCATTGTATGATCTTTTACCTCTTAAACTGACCTGCTTAACCTCTTCCTATGCTTTATGACCATATACTCGTTATGCCAGTTACTGTTTTTTTCTCCTTATATCAATAAGGTTACTTGATCTGAATTGCTTCAGTAGATTTCGTTGCTATGTCCACTGCTTTTGTAATTTGAATTGGACTTTACTTTCTGATACTTGATCCAATTGCTGAAACTATTTAGGTTGATTATTTCATCCTTCTCAAAATTATCTCTTCTTGCTGGTATTTATTTTTTTAGTTTTCTTTGACTAATAGCTTTCACTTTTATTTTTAGCTCACGCACCTGCTGCACCAGAACCAGTGACACGCTCGGAAACACCATGCTCAACCAGTGGTGATGTAGAAATTCAGCCTCCTCTCTCTCAGCAACAAATTCCACTTGAAAGCTTGTACCAGTCAAGTATTGATCTTAACGGAAAGAAACATAATCCACTAGCAAAGATTGGTGACCTCCAAGTGCAATTCTTACGCCTTGTTCAAAGGTTTGGGCAGTCACAGAATAATATTCTAGTCTCCAAGGTTTTATATCGGGTACACCTTGCCATGCTGATACGAGCCGAGGAATCAGAACTGAAAACAGTAAAGCTCAGGCAAGATAGGGCAAAAGCTCTAGCGAGGGAGCAAGAATCTTCTGGTATACCTGAACTGAATTTCTCGCTTCGAATCCTAGTCCTGGGGAAAACAGGTGTTGGCAAGAGTGCAACCATAAACTCTATTTTTGGTCAGTCCAAAAGTGAAACTGATGCTTTCAGACCGGCCACAGATCGCATAGAAGAGGTTGTGGGAACTGTTAATGGAGTTAAAGTAACCTTTATTGATACCCCTGGTTTTCACCCACTGTCATCTTCGGCTACAAGAAAAAACCGAAAGATTCTGCTTTCTGTCAAGAGATACGTTAAGAAGCGTCCACCTGATGTAGTTCTTTACTTGGATCGCCTTGATATGATTGACATGCGATACAGTGACTTCTCCCTCCTGCAGCTTATAACTGAAATCTTGGGTGCAGCTATATGGTTAAACACGATACTTGTAATGACACATTGTTCAACTGCTACAGAAGGACGTAATGGACAATCTTTGAACTACGAGTCATATGTGGGCCAGCGCCTGGATGTGGTTCAGCATTATATACATCAGGCTGTATCTGATACAAAACTAGAAAACCCTGTGCTGTTAGTTGAGAATCATTCGAGCTGTAAAAAGAATCTTGCGGGTGAGTCTGTTCTTCCAAATGGACTGGTATGGAAGCCTCAGTTTATGTTTTTGTGCGTTTGTACCAAAGTTCTTGGCGATGTCCAATCTCTACTAAGGTTTCATGACAGCAGTGGCCTGGGACAGCCAAGTAGTACCCGAACAGCTTCCCTTCCTCATCTTCTTTCAGTGTTTCTGCGCCGTCGCTTACAATCAGGTGAAGATGAAGCAGAGAAAGAGATAGACAAGCTTCTGAATTCAGAATTAGAGGAGGAAGATGAGTATGACCAGTTGCCTACAATCCGTATTCTTGGGAAATCCCGGTTTGAAAAGCTGTCAAAGTCTCAGAAGAAAGAGTATCTCGACGAGCTTGATTACAGGGAAACCCTTTATCTGAAGAAGCAATTGAAGGAAGACTTCCGTAGACGACGGGATGAAAAGCTAAATGAAGAGGAAAATCTCAATGACACTGAACAGAGCGACCAAGCAGCTGTTCCACTGCCTGACATGGCAGGTCCAGACAGTTTTGATTCGGATTTTCCGGCTCATAGATATCGATGCGTTGTGGCAGGTGACCAGTGGCTCGTGAGACCTGTCTATGATCCACAAGGTTGGGATCGCGATGTGGGATTTGATGGTATAAATATTGAGACAGCTGCAAAAATAAAAAGGAATATGTTTGCTTCAGCTACAGGACAGGTGAGCAGAGACAAGCATCATTTCACTATCCAATCGGAGACTAATGCAGCTTATACTAGAGACTCTAAAGAACAGACGTTCTCTGTAGCTCTTGACCTTCAATCATCAGGAGAAGATCTGGTGTACTCGTTTCAGGGCGGCACAAAGCTTCAAACATTCAAGTACAACACAACTGACCTTGGAGTCGGTTTGACATCCTTTGGTGGGAAATACTATGTGGGCGGAAAGCTTGAGGATACCTTATTGGTTGGGAAGAGGGTGAAGTTAACTGTGAATGCAGGTCAGATGAGGGGTTCAGGGCAAACAGCACACGGCGGAAGCATTGAAGCTTGCATCAGAGGGAGAGATTACCCGGTCAGAAATGAGCAAATCGGGTTGACAGTGACCGCTCTGTCTTTCAACCGAGAGCTGGTCTTGAACTGGGGTTTACAGACTCAACTTAGACCAGCCCGGGGCACGAACATAGACGTCAATATAAACATGAACAATAGGAAAATGGGGAAGATAAACGTGAAACTCAATAGCTCTGAGCACTGGGAGATCGCTTTGATATCAGCTTTAACGATGTTCAAGGCTTTAGTACGGCGGAGGAAGAGTGAAACGACAAAGGAAAATGAAGAAGAAGAGTTGTGAGTTTTCTTCGTTTCCTGGTTTCTCTCAAAAATTAGGTAGACAAAATATATATTTTGGACATTTATAAATAGATAACTGTTGTAAAAGATGTTTGGAAGAAACAGAACATGCACATCTCCTTCAAATGTCAAATGTTATACTCTTGTCTTGTTGATTATAACTGGTGTGCAAGAGTCTCGTTAGTCTAGTGTGATGTTTATGTGGTTGTTAGAACATATGGCTCTCTAGTATGACGCAAGATGATAGTCATTTGTTTATCACAAGAGGTAGAGGGTAAAGATAAAAAAATTTATAATGAAACATGTTCTAAGGAAAAGGAAAGAAAACAGAAATTAGCAGTAAAAATAGCATTACTAATAAATATTAATCTTTATTTAATACTGATTAAGTTTGAATTTTTTTTTTTTAATTTTTTTTTTATTTTACTTGGAACAGTGCTAGTTATTTCTTCAAGATTGTGGTTGTGTAGCTTGCACATTTGTAATGCAGTTTTTTTTAGCAAGTACTGTACCACTTGATGGTTAATAGGGGGAAAAGTTGAACCTTAAAACAGACAGCTTTAGGTATCAGTATTTAATGAAGGCTGTTGTTTTGTAAACTATGCAAAATTTAAAGATGCGGATTAGAGCACTGCACAATCAGACCACTCTTCCGGGAGCTTCTACCATCAGTCGTCGTCACAAGAGAAGATAATCTTCTTACCGCAGAACTCAGCTACCTTCGGTTTCTTCAGGTTAGGTTTGGTCGCCAAATCAAGGCCTCCTCCTCGAAGTTTGTCTTCATACCAAAGCTTCTCTACAAGGTCGTACTTGGGTGGGAGAGGGTATGGAGCTGCTATCTCTGCCAATTGAAGAGAAATCTCAAAGTAGCGCAGAACTTCACCATTCTTCTTTTCAAGAGCCTCCTCTGCTTCCTCAGCAGAAGCAAACTCAATAAACCCACAGCCCACATGATTCCCCCTGTGGTCTACAATAAGTCGAACACGGACAACTTCTCCAACATCTTCGAAGAAAGTGACAATATGTGATAACGTAGTATGGCAAGAGAGACCGGAAACAAAGAGCGTCTTCTTTGTTACCGCAAATGGCTCAACAAGATCGGGAGTTTCATCAAGTACTCCTTTCACTGCCTCGTTTTCTTCTTCCAATGGAAGGCTTTCTTGTCGTCTAAGGTAGTCTTCGTACCAAACATTGTAATCTATGCAATACTTATACTTGGGTAGATGGTTTGGAGCCTCAAACACATCAAGAACAATCTTGCGATCATGCAAATATTCACCGTTCTTCTTTTCCAGCGCCTTCTCAGCTTCGTTATCAGAAGAAAACTCAACAAAGCCAAAACCCACATGCCTGCCCTTTTTGTCTGAAATAAGTCGAACATGAACAACTTCTCCAACGTCTTTGAAGAAATTGATGATATGTGATATTTCAGTCTGGAGAGAGACATGGGAGACAAAGATGGTCTTTTTCTGTACGGCAACTGCCTCAACATAAGCAGGAGTTTCATCATGTTCTCTCATCAAAAAAATCTTATGACCATGCAAATAATTATCATCGTTCTTCTTCTTTCTCAGAGCCTTCTTTGCAAAGTGAGCAGAAGCAAACTCAACAAAGGCATAGCCCAAATGCTTGCCCTGGTTGTTCACAATAAGTCGAACACTAACAACTCTCATACCTTTGAATAAACGTTTGATATCTGATATGTTAGTGTAGGGAGAGAGATTGGCGACAACGACTACTTTCTCATTGTAATGAAATCCTACGTGGCGTTCTCGTCGAATGTAGTTTTCAAACCTAGCATCGTATTCTTTGCAATACTTGGGCAGAACGTATGAATCCGACTTGAAATCAGCCATATAAAGTAGAATCTTATGACCATGCAAATATTCACCATACTTGTTTTCCAGCGCCATCTTTACTTGGTTAGCAGAAGCAAGCTCAACAAAGGCATAGCCACAATGCTTGTACCGGTGGCCTACCATAAGTCGAACATGAACAACGTCTCCAACATCACTGAAGAAAGAGATGATATCTGATACTTTTGTTCTGCGAGGGAGGCGGCAAACAAATAACGTCTTGTTTGTTACGGCAACTGCCTCGGGAATGGGAATGGGAATGCCATCATCAAGTCCCTCCACTGCCTCTTTAACTGAGATTAAATTAGCCTCAGCCGTTGTCTCATCCTTATGTCTCTTCACAATCGGTTTGTTCTCCAAATCATCTTCAAGGTTTCGCTTACCAAGTAAACTAGCTTTCGTGGCCGATTCTTTGCTAGAACTGGCGCCCATTGATGGATGAATATGAAAACAGCGACGGTCGTTTATTTTCCGGGAAGGGTTCAGACTTCAGAGCAGCCACCAAAAATAAGCTATGTAATTGTAAATAATAAAAACTAAAGATCTCTCTCCATGAACGGATTAAGTATAGATTTAATTTACATTTTTATGTTTTGTTAACTTTGTTCGCCGACGTTATGTAATTTACATTTTTTTTTACTGAAGTCTTATGTTTTGTTAATTTTGTTCGCAGCCGTTATGTAGTGCTTGATTTTTCACTTTGTCCAGAAAACTTATACGAGACAAAAAAATAAAAAAATAATTGGGTATTTAAACAATGACGGGCCCAAGTAATTAGATGGGCCTAATGATAATAAGGCCTCAAAGGGAGACTAGGGTTTATACACACTATATATTTAAGAGCTCGCCTCACTACTCAACACCGCGCAGCTAAACTTTGTTGGAGAAACCCTAATCGGCGACAATGGGTACGAACGATCTCTCCCCTCTCTCTCTATCTCGATTCCGATTTCTCCACTTCTTCGATCTCGTTCCTGTGTAATGCTATTGAATGTATTTGATGATAGAATCTGATGTATGTAACCTGATTTATCTTTAGGTATTTCTCGTGACTCAATCCACAAGAGGCGTGCCACTGGAGGCAAGCAAAAGCAATGGAGGAAGAAGCGAAAGTAAGTCTTTTTACATTTTCTCGTTTTCAGATCTCTCTCGATTCATGTTTCTGCTACGCTCGTCTTATGTTAGAGTTTGTGAATCTCCATTTCTTAAACGCTTTACAGTTAGTCTGATGTTGTGATCTGTTAAATCCGAGTGTTGTTCGCCTTTTAGTATATTCGGAAACCGTACTGGAATTATATAGCGAGATCATATATAGTATGAGATTCTTCATAAGCTGATTGTGTTTAACCTGGTCTGTATTGTTTATCACATTTCTGGTGTAGTGATATGTTACTTTTGATTTTTTTATTATTGGTGTTATGCAACTGGTTTGTAATGGTTTATGTTTTGGGGTTTGGTGAAGGTACGAGATGGGAAGGCAGCCAGCCAACACCAAGCTCTCAAGCAACAAGACGGTCAGAAGAATCCGAGTTCGTGGTGGAAATGTTAAGTGGCGTGCGTTGAGACTCGATACCGGTAACTACGCTTGGGGAAGTGAAGCTGTCACCCGCAAGACCAGGGTTCTTGACGTCGTCTACAATGCCTCCAACAATGAGCTTGTCCGTACTAAAACACTTGTGAAGAGTGCTATCGTTCAGGTTGATGCTGCTCCATTCAAGCAATGGTATCTCCAGCACTACGGTGTTGAGGTTGGTCGCAAGAAGAAGACTGCTGTCACTACCACCAAGAAGGATGGAGAGGTTAGACCATTTTAACATTTTGTTCATTTGCTTTTGATGTTTGAGTCTGTTCAATGCTTCGTTTTAGTCATATTTTTGTGGTATTAATACAAAATCTTATGATACTATTATACATTGTTTACAATATATAGGATGGTGATGAGGCAGCACCAGCTGTTGCTGAGGAGACCAAGAAGAGCAACCACGTCCAGAGAAAGATTGAGAGCCGTCAAGAGACTCGCACCCTTGATTCACACATTGAGGACCAATTCGCAAGTGGACGTTTGTTGGCTTGTATCTCATCTAGGCCCGGCCAGTGTGGTCGTGCTGATGGGTAATTCATCTCGTGCCCTTCTCTAGCTCGTTGTGTTTGCTCCTTAATTAATGTTTTGCTGATGGTCTCTTTTATTGTTGCAAATAATATGCAGATACATCTTGGAAGGTAAAGAGTTGGAGTTCTACATGAAGAAGATCCAGAAGAAGAAGGGCAAGGGTGCTGCTTAGATTCTGTTCTATGCTTTTGTCTTACAACATGTTTTAAATTTTTCAGTTTCAATTGTCTGAGAAACTATGTTTTTGGATTAGCTTGTCGTGGTATTTTCCTAAAACTCTTCATCAGTTATTATGGTACAATTACAATGGTTTTGTCTCTGATCTTTTTTTATTTATATTATTACTGATGAATCAGGTCTCTTTACAATTATAATTACAGTTCGTTTATTTGAAACTAATTAGCAGGGAGAGTCTTGAGTTCTTTAGAATGTACAATATACGAAATAGATGATTGTTACAAGATCTTGTAATTAGCAGTTTTCATTTTATTGCAATTTTTTCGATTATCGCTGGTCGACGAGAGGCTATAAACACATGCAAGCAGGATGGATCTAAAGCAGTGGGCTGAAACAATATAAAATTCAGTTTAAGCCCAAATATCGAAGTCCGGGCCATGTACTTGAACACTGTGTATGCACTCCGAAACCATAGTGAAATGGGGTGTGTTCATAACGTAATTTGGGATGAACTCAAAAAGAAGAAAAAAGAAGCAAATTTGGTAGCAAAAAAATCAGTTTGTAACAATAGTTTGGTGGAAACAGTACCCTTATAACGTATGTTGTTGATTTTGTGGGGTGTGAAGATATATATCTGTTGTAAACTTATTAGAAGGCAAAAGAAAATATCTCATTAGTGGTCGTAATAAAAAATCGATAATTAAAGTAGGATCTTATTTAAACAGAGAAAAAATCCACCGCAGTGAAGAATTTTTTTTTTTTTTTTTAATTTAAAGAAAGATATTTATTCCATTTAAGAAATTAAAAAAAAAAGACTGGGAAAAAAAAAAGAAGAAAAATAGAAAAGAAAGGATATGAGCCGTTCGAAACGGATGCGTGTCTGATGTCCAGAGACTGATGAGAGAGCTGTGGTGTTCGTCACTAACCCCACACTCCAGCTGAGTCTTCTTTTGTCTTCTATCGATACCCAAAAAAAAGTACGAGATTCAATCATCTCCAATCCCACAGTCTTCACTTCCATCCACAAAAAAATACGATACGAGGAGGATCTCTCTCTCTCTGATCGTCCCCCTCTCCCACCAGACCAGATAGATGGCCGGGAACGATTGGGTGAACAGTTACTTGGAGGCGATTCTCGACGTCGGTCAGGGTCTTGAAGATGCTCGCTCCTCTCTTCTTCTTAGGGAGAGAGGTCGTTTCACTCCCAGCCGTTACTTTGTTGAAGAAGTCATTACTGGCTTCGATGAGACTGATCTTCACAGATCCTGGGTTAAGGTAACATCATATCTCATTAAAATAAAAAACAGAGTATGTGTGATCATCGAGATCGATGATGTGATGACTGATGATGAGTGTTTGGTTTAGGCTGTTGCTACGAGGAGTCCACAGGAGAGGAACACAAGGTTAGAGAATATGTGTTGGAGGATCTGGAATCTTGCTCGTCAAAAGAAGCAGGTCCCCATTTTTTTTTTTTGTTTTTTTTTTGCAAATTTTTGATGCAAAGAAAGAACTGTTTTATTCAGTTGTCTATTTTTTAACCCCTTTTTTTTGCTCTTTAAACTTTTAAAAGCGAGTTTTTTTGGTGAATTCATCAAGACGTATGCTTGACTTTGATCTTAATTGTTTGACTATCATCAAGTCAGGCTTTTTTAATTTATTTATTTTGGTCTCTTCAAAGTTTGAACTTTTTCAAAGTTTGCATTTTGCAATCTCTTTTTAAAAATAAAGGGGATAAAAAGTTCATAACTTGAGAAGAACAATTAGAAAAAAAAAGGGGGACCAAAAATGTTAAGGAGGTTTTTAAATTTTTGTAGTAGCTTTCCTGTTCTGCTTTTGGGGAGCTCATCTTTGCGACCTTGGATCTTAAAAATATTGACAATTGATGATTCTGTCTGTACAGCATGAGGAAAAGGAAGCACAGAGGCTGGCTAAGCGCCGGCTTGAGCGTGAGAGAGGTCGTAGGGAGGCTACTGCTGATATGTCTGAGGAGTTTTCTGAAGGAGAGAAAGGAGATGCCATCACTGATATTTCAACTCTTGCTGAAAGCACCAAACCAAGGTTGCCCAGGATTAATTCTGCTGAGTCCATGGAGATATGGGCTAGCCAACAGAAGGGAAATAAACTGTATCTTGTTTTGATCAGGTATCTTCTCAAATTCTAGTCTTACAAGTTTTTTTTTTCACTTCTTCTAGTCAGGTTATATAGTAAGGCTCACCAAACCAAGAAAGTATTAAGAATGTTCTTGCGTTTTAGTTGTTTGACAATCAGTGTATGCATGCAGTCTTCATGGTCTCATACGTGGTGAAAACATGGAGCTCGGTCGCGATTCTGATACCGGTGGCCAGGTAATGATACTTATATGGAGAATTTGAGTGATTGTAATATGGTACAAAGGTAAGCTAGTCCTTCTTACACTGCTTTTTACGTTACAGGTTAAATATGTTGTAGAACTTGCACGCGCCTTGGGTTCAATGCCAGGAGTTTACAGGGTTGACTTGCTTACTAGGCAAGTGTCTTCACCAGATGTTGACTATAGCTATGGCGAACCGACGGAGATGCTGACTCCTAGAGATTCTGAAGATTACTCGGACGAGATGGGGGAGAGTAGCGGTGCTTATATTGTGAGGATACCATTTGGTCCAAAGGACAAGTACATTCCAAAAGAAATTCTATGGCCTCACATTGCTGAATTTGTTGATGGTGCTATGAACCACATCATGCAAATGTCAAATGTTCTCGGCGAGCAAGTTGGTATTGGGAAGCCTATATGGCCTGCTGCCATCCATGGACACTATGCTGATGCTGGTGACGCTGCTGCTTTGCTCTCCGGTGCACTAAATGTGCCTATGCTCCTTACTGGCCACTCACTTGGTCGGGATAAGTTAGAGCAGCTTTTGAGACAAGGCCGCCTTTCAAAAGAAGAAATCAATTCTACTTACAAGATTATGCGTCGAATAGAGGGTGAGGAATTATCTCTTGATGTTTCTGAAATGGTAATAACTAGCACACGACAGGAGATCGATGAGCAATGGAGATTGTATGATGGTTTTGACCCCATATTGGAGCGCAAGTTGCGAGCACGGATGAAGCGGAACGTTAGCTGCTATGGACGGTTCATGCCTCGCATGGTTGTAAGTAACTTATACTCTCGCTATTTTCTTGATCCTTGAGCATTGACATGGTTAACACGGACTGAAATATATGCTTTCCGCATTCATATTTTATTGCTAACTAATTTGAAATGTTGGTGACAAACTAACTACTGGTAGATGTCATAATAATGTTCTGTCTATTTAATTCTTCAGAAAATTCCACCTGGGATGGAGTTCAATCATATTGTCCCACATGGTGGTGATATTGAAGACACAGATGGGAATGAGGAACATCCAACTTCTCCAGATCCACCAATATGGGCTGAGGTTCTTGCATAAAATTAACATCTACATAACTTTTATTAGTTTCTCCTGACAAAAATTGAGTTGAATTTCTGTATGAAATGTATTTGCATTATCTTTCCGTTAAAGCAGTTCACTCGACCTCCAAACTCTCTATGTGATGCAGATAATGCGTTTCTTTTCAAATTCCCGAAAGCCTATGATACTTGCCCTTGCGAGGCCCGATCCAAAAAAGAATATCACAACGTTAGTGAAGGCATTTGGAGAATGCCGTCCACTGAGAGAGCTTGCTAACCTGGTATAGGGACTTTTGTATAGACATTTGTATGAAACCTTGGTTGTTTATTTTATGTTTCTGATTTGATCACCATTTTGTGCAGGCACTTATTATGGGTAACCGAGATGGGATTGATGAAATGTCGAGCACAAGTTCTTCGGTTCTCCTTTCTGTTCTAAAGCTAATTGACAAGTATGATCTCTATGGTCAAGTTGCTTACCCTAAACATCACAAACAGTCAGATGTTCCAGACATATATCGCCTTGCTGCAAAGTCGAAGGTACTATTGGCAGACTTTGTCTCATAGTTCAGAAAATTTAGGATTTATAAGCTTAGGTGACTTTCTTCGGCTTGTTAGTGATCAAAGCTTATCGGATGTAATTAAGTAAAGTCCATCATATTAATATCATGTGCTGCATATCTTGATGCAATCATATATTTGCTTCAATGGTTAGACACTACTCAAAATACTGGTGTCGATTCTTCTTTTTAGTAGATTAATCATTGTTAATGGATTATATGCAGGGTGTTTTTATCAATCCAGCTATCATTGAACCATTTGGACTTACTCTAATTGAGGTAATGTATTCTCTATTGACAAATTCGTGTTTCATGACTTCGTTCTTGTCATCTTGGTAAAATGTGTTTCGTTTTTTTCCTTATAGGCTGCAGCTCATGGTTTGCCTATGGTTGCTACACAAAATGGTGGTCCTGTAGATATACACCGGGTATGTTTTTTTTACAGTGAAACATTGCAGTCCCCAAGACTATTACATACCTACTCATTTGTGCTAAAATGTACCTTGGAGATTTTTTTTTCCAGGTCCTTGACAATGGCCTTCTCGTGGATCCTCATGATCAGCAGTCTATTTCTTCAGCTCTTCTTAAGCTTGTTGCTGATAAGCACCTATGGGCGAAGTGTCGCCAAAACGGGTTAAAGAACATTCACCAATTCTCTTGGTCAGAGCACTGCAAAACTTATCTATCTCGCATAACTAGCTTCAAACCAAGACATCCCCAATGGCAAAGTGATGATGGCGGTGATAATTCAGAACCCGAGTCACCTAGTGATTCTTTGAGAGATATACAAGATATATCCTTGAACTTAAAGTTTTCATTTGACGGAAGTGGGAACGATAATTACATGAACCAAGAAGGGAGCTCCATGGACAGGAAGAGCAAAATCGAAGCTGCTGTCCAAAACTGGTCTAAAGGCAAAGATAGCCGCAAAATGGGATCACTGGAGAGGTCAGAGGTTAACTCTGGAAAATTCCCGGCCGTGCGGAGAAGGAAGTTCATTGTTGTTATTGCTCTTGATTTTGATGGGGAACAAGACACGCTAGAGGCTACAAGAAGGATTCTTGATGCGGTTGAAAAGGAAAGAGCTGATGGATCAGTTGGATTCATACTGTCGACATCTCTAACGATCTCTGAGATACAATCTTTCTTGGTGTCAGGGGGCTTAAACCCTTATGATTTTGACGCTTTCATATGCAACAGCGGCAGCGATCTTCACTACACATCCCTCAACAACGAAGACGGTCCTTTTGTTGTTGACTTTTACTACCACTCCCATATAGAATATAGGTGGGGTGGTGAAGGGCTGAGGAAGACTTTGATCCGTTGGGCATCTTCACTTAACGATAAAAAGGCTGAAAAAGACGAGCAGATAGTCACTCTTGCTGAACATCTTTCAACTGACTACTGCTACACATTTACTGTCAAAAAGCCTGCAGCGGTAAATTTAACCAGGAGCAACGCTATTAAGAACGTCTTCACATATCATTTTAGCTTTCCGTTAAAAGTCATTTGTTTTGTTTTTTATTCACAGGTGCCTCCAGTTAGAGAGCTCCGGAAGCTGCTGAGAATTCAGGCTTTGCGTTGTCATGTTGTTTATAGTCAGAATGGCACCCGAATTAACGTGATACCAGTGCTGGCTTCTCGTATACAAGCTCTAAGGTAACTTATTCACTACAAAAGTTGTGGTACAATACAAGTAACTACTGTTTTTCATTTCTGAGCATTGCCCTTAATGGTGAACCAGGTATTTGTTCGTTCGGTGGGGCATTGACATGGCGAAAATGGCGGTGTTTGTGGGGGAATCAGGCGACACTGATTACGAAGGGCTGCTCGGAGGACTTCACAAGAGCGTTGTTCTAACGGGGGTGTCTTGCAGCGCAAGCAATGCCTTGCACGCTAACCGGAGCTATCCTCTCACCGATGTGATCTCCTTAGAGAGCAGCAACGTGGTTCACGCACCGGCAGATTCGGATGTTCGTGATGCCCTGAAGAAACTAGAGCTTATCAAGGAGTGAGAGCCTGAAATAAGAGGAACAGAATTCCAATCATCAATGGTTGGTACCAAATGCGAACTATCTTTTTCAGTTGACCACATGGTTTGGTTTGTTTTCTATCTTCGTCGTACATAAGCTGCCGGAAATACCAAACTCTTCTCCATATGGTTGTCTTTTTGACACCCACCGGATTTTACTAAATTTATGCAAAGTATTTGTAATAAATAATACTAATAAAAAGAAAAAGAGGATGTTCCCGGTATTTAATTAACATAGCAAAATTAAATACAGTATATAAAACCATCCCTTTCGATTATAATTAGGAGTCTCTAGGCGACAAATGTATATAATTAGGGCCAGACAGATGGAAACACATGGCACTTACCCTAAATTAAAGATTGCTTAAGATGTTGAGAGCTAATGTCATTTTCTTCTCTACCATATTTAACAAAGACTCTATAGTATATGTGTTCTTATTTAGCATTTTATAATCTATTTATCCAAGAAATGTAAATAGAGAATGCGTATCTGATTAGGTTATTCTTGGGGGTGCCCCAGGAATGACCTTTTTTAGAAAGTTAAAAAACCGATTAGTCGTTCCTTGTTGATGTTTTCCCAAAAAGGCTAAGCCAACACAAATTTTAAAAGCACCATAATAGCTACAAATTATGGCCATTATCAACTTTAATTTTAGACAACAAAAATTCATACACGTCATAACAAAAGTTGTGGGATACTGAGATGTTGTTAGTAGCTACATAAACAGCATACATATACATGTTACAAACGTTTATGATTCCTTGTGCAGATACTTTTCGTCTATAAGTTTTAACATCACTTTAGTTAATTAACACGAAGTTCATTATGACTAGAGGCATTGAAAAGGTCAAGTCCTTTTCTAGTGGTAACTCCTTGAAAATGACACTGATTCTTTTTTTTTGCAACATTTCATTAGAAAAAAAATTAGAATCTTTTCATAATTTTTGGCTTTTGTGGTCTTCCATTTTCCATCTAACTCTTTTTAAAATATAAAATGACTTGAAATTGTTGCATGTCTGTTTTTAGTATCATTATTTTTGTTGTCATCCACTTGATGGAAAAAGCTTTGACACCTCCTTTACCCCAATTATTTCATAACTTATGTTGTGAAAAAGTATGAATTTCTAAATTTGACAGTCATGATGTTAGTATTTCGTAAGAACTAAAAATTAAAATGCAAATTTTCTAACTCGTCTATTTAAAGTCAAGTAAACCTTTACATCAAATTTTAGTTCACACAGAATTTAATGTTGATTGACGCATAGTAAAAGAGTACCTGTTTTTTTTACAATCAAAGTACTAATACTTATTTTCGAATTATTTATCTTACTAGGTTATAAACCCCCGCTACGCGCGGGTATGCTTATATGAATTTGTTTTTTAAAAAATTAGATTGAAAAATTATTTAAATAGCTATACATTGACATTAAATATGCAAAATTATTATAATGTTCGTGTTGTAAATAGACGGGTCTTGGAAAGTATCGGACCGCAACTCAGGTTTAGGTTGGTGCTACTGTAATGACGATGATCAGACTTTATCGTTGGGTGCTAGATATTTTAGATTACAACTATACAATCATAAGAAAGTGGATTCCTCTAAATCTTCTTTCTATGCACAATACTTCAAATCTCACACTCGGTCCAGCTACAGAAAAGCTTCAGCTCGATTGGACATTCTTACGACCTTTAAAATATGCCCTCAATAACCCATTTTAGAACTGTTCATGTTCCTTAGCATGAATTGCACCACTTTTCATCAGTTACTGGCTACACAAATCTTTGAGTTTAGTTCTTATTTAAGCTTTCTCAGTTTCTATGAATTCTTAGCTTGTTGGCTCCTTCACATAGCATTTGTCTCCATCTTCCTTTCACTTTCTTTCTCTTCTTCCCTTCCTAAATCTGACCTATCTTAGCTCCTCCACCACACTTGCCATAACCACACGGCATGAGTCTTCATATCCATCATGGTTTTACGTACTATACACGTACTTTTAAATTTTTTTATAGTTAAAAATTAATGAAACTTATACTTTTTATAGAGTTTTAAATATTTAGACTTTCTATGGAGTTTAAATATATATATTATTTAAAAAATTCTGTCAGGTTTAAATATTAGAAATATTTAATTCTTTTAAAAGTTTTAATATTTATAATATTTTAAACTTTTTAAAATTATAATATTTTAAAACTCTTTAAAAGCTAAAAACTATTAAAGTTCTAGTATTTTAAACTTTTAAATTTTTTTAAATATTATAATATATTGAAACTTTTTAAAAGTTTTAATTTGCTTAAAAAACCGGATTAAACCGAATAAATTTTTTAAATTTGGACGCCTAATAAATCAAGCTTCCTGCTTATTCATAGTTGGAAGCATTAGTCTTATTTATAATGGTTCTGAACCATTGTCTAAACTTTTTTTAGCCGATGTGGGATGTTGTACATAGCTTTTTTCTTTCCATAGATTGAAATTTTTTCTTTTTCCTAAAAAATCTTAACAATATAGAAACTGTCATATTTTAATAAAATGTTAATTAGTGAGATGTCTAATCCCTATTGGATGTTTAAAATAGAAAACTATTGATTTTTTTTTTAAATGTTAAATAATGAAGTGGCTAGTCATGATTGGTTGTTTAAAATCCTATGTGGACAGTTTTAGGAGCTTATAGCTTCTACTTTTTATTAGTATAGATTATAATATTTTGAAATCTTTCTAAAGCTAAGACTATTAGAAGTTTTAATATTTATAATATTTTAAACTTTTAAAAGGTTTCAAAATATAATATTTGAATCTTTTAAGAATTTTCAATATTTATAATATTTTAAATTATTAAAATTTAAAAATTATAATATTTTAAAAAAATTTAAAAGTTAAGAACTTTGAAAAGTTTCAAATATTTCTAATATTTGAAATTTTTAAATTTTTAAATTTTTAAATATTACAATATTTTTTTTGAAACTTTTAAAGTTTTAATTTGATCAAAAAAACTGGATCAAATTATATAAAACTTTTAAAATTGGACGCCTGATAAATCAAGCTTTCCTGCTCATTCGTTGTTGGAAGCATATTAATCTTATTTATACTTGTTCTGAATCATTGTCTAAAAAGTTTCTACCCGATGTGGGACGTTGTAAATAGTTCTTTTATTTCCATAAATTTAAAAATCTGGAAATTTATAAAATGTTAATGAATGATATGTCAAATACTGATTGGTTGTTTAAAATAATTATTAATATAGAAAATTCTGGAAAATTTTTAAAATGTTAATTAGTGACATGTCGAATCCCTATTGATTGTTTAAAATCCTAGGTGGACAACCTTAACAGCTTATAGCTCCTACTTTTATTTAGTATAACTATTACAAACGATCCGGTGGGGAAAAAGGTATCATTCTTGTATAAGAGGTACAAACCGGTAGTAAATTCTGAGTTGGTCGGTCTTAAAATCGTCTAAATTTACTCTATTTCGTTTTCTAAAGATTTTGCGTATCTCGGAGAGTAGTGTAAAACAAAGACACTTTTCTTGTAAAATAAAAAAAGGAACTTAAAAAATAAGAAAAACAATTTATTTTCTTTAGAAAAAAAGAGAAGAATTTATTGATAACCTAACTAACAACTAAAAGATGAAAACACGACACCAACTTCTACCTGCATACTAAAGTTTCGTCTTTAAATGTTGTAGCTGTTTCCTTACATTTTCCCATCTTCCTTTTATTTCTCTCTCCCTTCCCCCAAACTTAAATTCACATTTTAATTGTAACTTCAACAATAATCTTTTTTCTTTTCCCATTATATATTATCCTCTCATCTCAGATCTTGTCTTGGTACCATCCTCTCTTGACTCTTGAGATCAAGAATTGAGTCTTCTTGTCTCAAGAATCGTCGTCATTCGAGAGCTCATATGGACCAAGATAGTCAGAAAGACGAAACAGAAACAGTTTCGTGCTGCGACAACAACAGCAAGAGCAAGATCGTGTCTGGAGAAGATCACGGTGGAGATGAGAGCAGCGGTACAAAGAGAAGAAAGAGGAGAAAATCTCAAAAAAAGACAATGAAACAACGTGGATTAATGTCGTATTGTGAGCTACCGGACTACATGCAAGACAATGAGTACATATTGAATTATTACAGAGCTGAATGGTCCATTAGAGATGCTTTATTCAGCGTCTTTAGTTTCCACAATGAGTCCCTCAACATTTGGACGTCAGTAACAAAATTTTCACTTTTAATTTCATTTTCTTTTTTTTTCCTTTGGTTTAATATAATTTTTGTTTGGTTTTTCTAATCATTTGTTTTTGTTTTGGACAGTCATTTGATAGGTTTCATTTTATTTGTGGCACTAACCGTCGCCAATATTATTCATCATGATGGATTCTTCCCAGTGGTAAGTTGTCATTCATTCACCAATCATGTCTATTTCGTTTTTAATAACCTGATGTTCAGTCTGAGTCTCAATTTAATCCCTTGAGATCCAACCACTATGCTAGTTTCAGATTAGTCAAGTGGATGTGTCTAGTAGAAATAGATACCTAACTGATTCTGATTAAGATATTTTATTTTTCTTATTAATTATTTAGTACTGGGTTGTTATGATGATTATGAATAAAAATTCTTGGTATTTTAGATATCAATTGAGGCAGAAAAGATGAAATTAACATATCTTAGAAATTATCACAGATTAAAATTTATAACTTTTTTTTTTTGACATCGTTCTAACTTTTCTATGGATCTAGTTCTTCTTTAGTATTCCAAACAAACTCAATAAAATGCATTACATATTATTTTATCATCATATCTAGTACATGTTTCTAAAATATTTAAACAAGCCAATGATTATATAGGCTTAATGATGGTATATATTCTCATGTTGATGATTGTAGGATGCAAAGAGTCCAGGGAATGTTACAAGGTGGCCATTCTTTGTCTTCTTAGGAGGCTCAATATTTTGCCTACTCGCAAGCAGCATTTGTCACATCTTCTGTTGCCACTCCGAAGACCTTAACGTCTTGCTCCTACGCATAGACTATGCCGGTATCACCGCCATGATCATCACTTCCTTCTTCCCACCAATCTACTACGTCTTCCAATGCACTCCTCGTTGGTACTTCATCTACCTCGCAGGCATCACTTCCATGGGAATCTTCACAATCATCACACTCTTCACCCCATCACTTTCCGCTCCCAAGTACCGAGCTTTTCGCGCTTTTCTCTTCGCCTCCATGGGGCTCTTTGGGATTGTCCCAGCTTCTCACGCGCTAGTGGTCAACTGGGGAAACCCGCAAAGGAACGTGACGCTCGTGTACGAGTTGCTTATGGCAGTTTTCTATCTTGTTGGGACAGGGTTTTATGTAGGGAGAGTGCCCGAAAGGCTTAAACCAGGATGGTTTGATCGTGTGGGACATAGTCATCAGATCTTCCATGTGTTCGTTTTGTTGGGAGCTTTGTCACACTATGCGGCTGCTCTCATGTTTTTGGACTGGCGTGACCACGTTGGTTGTTAGAACCATATGTGTGATTCTTTTATATATTATGATTAATTTGTTTGTTTCGTACGTGCAGGTGAACAAAATTGTAATAACCCATTTGTTTTATATTTATTGAATTGTAATTCTACTTGTGTTATGTCTGTTGAATATGCATGAATTTCACAAGTCCATTTCTATATGAGAAGTACTTACAATTTACAAATCTTTGCCTTTCAATAATGACTTCAATTGTTTTTGCTTTAAATTATGTTTTAAGTATATATGTTGTCCAAATGAACTCACCACTTTTAGCACCTTAAGCAAAATCATTTTGTTAACTGTAAAAGCAAACACAACGTTGAAACATAATTTTTGAAAGCAAGCACCTTAAGAAAACCGAACCTTTTTAAAAGTTTTGTGATCTGTAAACACAAAAGCAATTTTGACCCAAAAAACAAAAAAAAAAAAATAATACAAATTTTGACAATTGAAACAATCAATAATTTGTTTTGCTACAAAAACAAAAAAAACAATGATGCAAAGAGATGGACTTTCATGTTTCTCATGTATATATGCATGTGTACTTAGTGCCAGGATTCACTAATCATAGGGATAGGGGCCAGGAATGAATTATGCACAACAAAATCTTCGTCAAATCTTCCGTTAGAGTATTCTCCTCCAAAGCCGAATTATCTCTTATTGCTTCAAAAAACTTTGATGAAAATAGTAAAGACAAAGGCGGATTAGACTGCAAACAAAAGTCCAAGCTTCACTCTTATGATGTACTTAACACGAAACAACTCTTCTTAATCCAAATCTGATGTGATATATATTGTTAAATCATTTCAACATTGACAAATTGACCAAACATGTCAACTAAATTTTATGTCGGTTTATGCTTAACCAGTTATAGCAGTATGGGGAGAACCGGGCGGTTTGATAACGGAGACAAAAGGTTATCGTTTTTCTTCGTCCAACCGGATCCGAATTGACCCTAAAATTAAGCATGCCATGATAGCCATTAAACGAGCGACGGTGCCAAACACGGACGCTATGAAAATTAACTTAAGATTTGGCCAGTAAGCATTTTACAAAGCAATAAATACAAAATTAATTTTATTAGCTTCTCAATTACTCTATTAGTCGTCGGTTTCCTTCCCTAGTATTATTTGTTTCCATTTCTCCTCTAATACTCTACCTTTAATGGTTTTATTTTGTGGGAGCCTTTTAAATGGACTTGGATTCTCTACTTTAAAAATTTATGTAGAGTTATGCAAATTTTTATTTTTTTTTAAACAACTCATATCTTCTTCCTCTTTTACATAAACACAATCCCCAAATGTGTCACTCTGCCCAATAAAACTAGAAAACAAAATATGACACAATCAAATTTTGTTAATATGAAGTTCTCTCTAGCTCCAACTCTTGTTCTTCTTGTCCTTCTCCTCTTTTACCAACATCACTCATCATCTCCAAACCTAAACGCAAACGTTCTCTCTTCATTCGTCGATGCTACTACATCCATCGTTGCCCCGTCTCCTTCACCATCCATGTCCATGGAGTTTAGTATCGCCTCATCAAACTTCACCTTAATTTCGAGTCCTCAACCTCAAAATGTATGTTTCCACTAATCTCTAAGCGATTGTTTCATTCACTTAATTAAGCGGCGATTTGTTTTGAATTAATGTATATAATTTGTTGTGATAAGAAAGAAAAGAAGAGGAACATAATCGAGGAAGGTTTAGCGAAATCAAGAGCGGCCATACGTGAAGCCGTGAGGTTGAAGAAGTTTTCATCGGACAAGGAAGAAGCTTTTATTCCTCGTGGAGCCGTTTACAGAAACGCTTACGCATTTCATCAGTGAGTTTCTGTTTCTTTTTTTCATCCGTTTAATTTCTCCAATTTTTGTTCCTTCATTTTTTTCACTTTTTAAAGTTACTTGACATGCTAGTATGAAATAATCCATAAGATTTGCCTTAGAAAAAAAAGTAAATAATATGACAATTAACTTGAGCTATAGTATAGACTGAAAAAAAAAGATCTAACTATATGTATGTATGTGCTAATCATCATATCACATATGTGCTAATGATATATATGACAATTTTCATTTTAGTAAGCTATAGTTTTCTCCTTCAATCTATTATTTGGGTTGCCAAAGATAAATTTAAAATTTACAATAATTTTCAGTCAAAATACATTTCTTGTTTAAATACTAGTATAAACTATATTTTTTTTCAAAAATAAAGCCTTTCATAATTGAAATATTCAAAAAGTACGTAGAAATTCGTTTTTCTTGAATTATTTACTCGTTTGCTTTGGGAAAGTAAGCGAGGAACAATTCTAATTCTTCCTCGTCTCTTAGTTCTCATTGTCTCGTTAAACTCGACTAACTTAATTAAGTATTATTCATACTTCTTTTCTTTTGTATTTTACTTCAACACATTACTTTTCTTATATTACACACAAACTAACGTGCGTATAGTGAATTCAAAAATGAATATTTCTCAAAAATCTTAACGCAAATTGTACCTTTTAAAAAGAATTGCGTAAACTGTATGATATTTAAAAAGGGATGTAAAGTCTATTTAATTGTTAAATATAGTCAACGTGTCTATGAAATACTATGCACAATGGTATGCGGGTAGAGGAGAAACGTAGCACCTACTTAAAGCCCTGCTTTGGTAATTGTAGTCACAGCTCTCTGTTATCTTCGAGTTATTACAACCTTTGTTCCTACTTTTTATTGACTTTTTAAAATTATAACTTTTTGTACGTTTTACAAATAAAATTGCTATTCACAATTAGTTTTGGTTATGTTGTATTTTACTGTGTTTATGAATTATGATTGAACACTAATTTCAAATATACATGAAACCATACTGTTACATGCATGAAAATACAATATATTGTCAGATAACGAATTCAACCTAATTAAGCCAACAACACTTTTTTCTTATGAAATTGAGCAGAAGCCATATAGAGATGGAGAAGAAATTCAAAGTGTGGGTGTACAGAGAAGGTGAGACACCGTTAGTACATATGGGTCCAATGAACAACATATACAGCATTGAAGGCCAATTCGTGGACGAGATCGAGAGAGGCATGAGCCCGTTCGCGGCTAGCCACCCTGAGGAGGCACACGCCTTCCTCCTCCCCGTCAGCATCGCCAACGTTGTCCATTACTTATATCGCCCACTTGTTACCTACTCGAGGGAACAACTTCACAATGTTTTTCTTGACTATGTCAATGTTGTGGCTCACAAGTATCCTTATTGGAACAGAAGCCTTGGAGCCGACCATTTCTTCGTTTCTTGCCATGATTGGGTTTGTTTTGTTTCTGGAACCAGGACTTATTTTTGTGGTTTTGATACTAAAACATTAACATTTTCAAGACGTGTTGCAGGCACCAGACGTCTCAGAATCGAACCCGGAGCTGTTGAAAAACATGATAAGAGTTCTCTGCAACGCCAACACATCAGAAGGTTTCAAACCCCAACGAGACGTCTCAATCCCGGAGATCAACATCCCCAGTGGAAAGCTGGGACCACCTCAGTTATCCAACTCTTCCGGCCATGACCGACCCATCCTTGCTTTCTTCGCAGGCGGCTCACACGGCTATATCCGCAAGATTCTACTGCAGCATTGGAAAGACAAAGACGAGGAGGTCCAAGTCCACGAGTACTTGGCCAAAAACAAAGATTACTTCAAGCTCATGTCCACGGCAAGGTTTTGTCTCTGTCCTAGTGGCTACGAAGTAGCTAGCCCTCGAGTTGTTGCAGCTATTAACTTAGGTTGCGTCCCTGTCATCATCTCTGATCATTACGCCTTGCCCTTCTCAGACGTTCTTGATTGGACTAAGTTCACCATTCATGTTCCCTCTGAGAAGATCCCTGAGATCAAAACCATACTAAAGAGCGTGTCTTGGAGACGCTACAGGGTCTTGCAGAGAAGGGTTTTGCAGGTCCAGAGACATTTCGTGCTCAACAGACCTTCACAACCGTTTGACATGCTTCAAATGCTTCTTCACTCTGTTTGGTTGAGAAGACTTAACGTAAGGTTGCCTTTGTGATTCTACATACTCTGTTTTAGGGGGGGGAATGACTATTGGTATAGAACAAGAACGTGAACAGTACAACATTATTGTAAGCAGCTACAACAATAACCAAAAGTTTACATATAATAAATTACTTAAAACAGTTTAAGACTTTCTGTATAATGAATTGTTTAAATCACTCTTCATAACTCTACTTCGATCACACATAATCGTTTGGTCTCTATAGGAGTCTTGTCCAACTCAAAGGTAACCAAACCAGAGGAGGAATCATACTCAAACGCGATCTCATTAGACTCAACAACGCATCTCTTAGGTTTCACCGATGAGTAACCTCCGAATTTACCACATCCTTTAACTTCCATTACCACTTTCATCTTCTCGACTTCATATCTTAGTCCTTCGATAGCTCCTCCCGAATTGTACATGTTTACAAGACCGATTGGGGCAAAAGATACACCATCAACCAGATGACTAATGGGACTCACCGTGAAGATTTCGTGCTCGCGGATTTTGAGAGAGATTGGGAGAGACACATTGTATGGCATAACGCAGAGTTCACCTCTGCTCTGGGAGTAAACAGCACAGTCTCCATTCCAGGTTGTTGGATCCGTGGAGGCCTCAGATATTAAATGCACATCACGACCACGAAAGGAGCCAGTGATGCAATCAGTTTTTGTCTGGTGGAAGATGTTTTTCTTTTCTGTGTCGCTCCAAGCTGCTCCTTGGCAGTTATACACGCCAAGAACTCCAGTGTACTTGTTCATGTTCCATATCTTCAGCAAGCTGAAACCAAAACAAGACTCAGTAAAGAAAATGAGCAATCAAAAATGTGAATAATTTGTCTTTATAGCTTACCTGACACCATCACGAGTAGGATCTGCGAACAAACAATCACGGGTTGGTCTACCAGGTAATCGACAACGAAGAATTGATCCATCAGGCAACACAAGCTTCCTTAGAAGCTCAAAGTTGTGCTTTCCAGGAGCATCACTACACATCAAGAAGAGAGAAATGTAACGATGTAAGTTTACAATTCAATAAACAAGAGCAAGTATAGATATAGTAAGGTTCCATGATCCATACCTGACATAGATAGGTCCACCACTAATAGCCCTAGCAGAGGCATGATACTCTGCAGCAGGATGCACGGAATGGAACATGTCCCAATCAGGCTGCATAAACTCCCCCAAAAACACACTGTTATACGCAACAGAGGCTATATGGATAGTGTGAGACACCGGATCTCGTGGGTAGAAATCATCCGATGCTCTAATCACCGCAGCTTGCTTCGAGCAGTATAAAGCATCCGTATTGTGACTCATACAAGCAATACATCCATTGTCAGGAAAGTTCTTTGCAACAGAAGCGTCAAGAGCTTGATGAAACTGCCGCGTTAACTCAACCCGACCACCTAACCCACCACCCAAAGTCTCCAAAATACACTGCACATCAACCTTCACACCGTCCACACCAGCATCAGCCAAGTAACTATGAAGCTCGTTGTAGAACTTATAAACCTTCTTAGGGTTAACCAAACCCAACCCTTGTAACGTCATTACATCAGTCTTCCACGTCGGATCATTCTCCACGACACCTTCAGTCGCATTCGGATACTTCATCACAGAACCGTACTCTCCCCCGGGTCTAACCCCGCCCCAGTAACCCGTTATCGCGTGCCACACGTAAACATATTTCAAACCATGTTTCTCTTTAGCTATCTTGACAATGTTCTCAATCCCAACTTTGGGATCATCCTTGTTCTGAAACTTAGCATTCTCCTTGATCCCGGTCAACCGAAACACCGGCGACTCTTCGACGGTGTCATCACTCGCAACGGATTGCCACCCGTCGTCGATGATAACAAACTTCGGCGGCGTTCCACCGGCGGCGAGAGATTCAAGACCAGCTTCAACACCTTCTTGAGTCACTTCTTGATAAAACGCGTCCCAAGTGCACCATCCGAAGTAGTCAACGATCCCTGGAAGCTTCTTCTCGTGACGCTGACGGAAACTATTCAAATGCGACTTAACGGTACGAATAGCGTCAGTGATCGTCTGAAACGGATCCGTGCCGGCGTGAATGTACAGAGAGTGAGTAAACGAAGACCGTTTCGTGTCGACGTCACCGCTCTCCAAACAGAGCTCAACCTCGTCGTTAACGTTTCCTTGAAGACACGAACGGAAAGATCCATCGATTAACGGCAAGAAGACGGTGTAAAGCTTCTGGTTACTCTCGACGCCGTTAGCTCCGTCAGGCTCGAGGTGAGATCCACCGTTGCTCTCGACCAGTAAGAACTGCGTCTCGTAAGGGATGTCTCGGCCCATTTCGCCCATTCTCTGGGCCATCCACCAGAGTTTAAACCGGAAACAAGACATAAACCGGGAATCACGTAACGTACCGATTGGTACGATGTGTTTGCTCTGTTCTTTGTCGAACACCGCTCCGAGGAAGACTCCTTCGACAGGTCCAGCCTCCGACGCTGACGTCGTGATGACGTTATCTGGTAAACCGGTTAAAATCGTTCGGTTTTTGATGATTAGATTACCATTGGAGATACGAACCGCCGGTTTGATCGTCATATATTCTTCCTCTTCTTCTCTGTACCTTGTTTTGAACGACGATGCTGCCTCGTTTCTCTGTAATAATAATAATTAAAAAATCACAAATGTTTTGAGATCGAGAGTTTGTGTAATCTCTCCATGGATAAAGAGATCTGAAGGAGAAAGAGTAGTAGTACCTTAAATGAACAAAACTGAAACCCACGAGTAGATGAACAATGCCTGAAACGAATACGAAAGTGTGATGGGGGAGTAGTGTGAGGTCTGGATTTGAAAGAAAGAGAAGAAGAAGAAGAAGAAGATGAGGAGAATAGAGTTGGAGATGTGAGAGAGTGGATCAGGAGAGGATGAACCCTTTTTATACGGTGGATTCTATTGTAGCAACTGTGTGACGCCATTTTTATTTTGTTGTTGTTGTTGGTGCTCTGTATCTTCCTTGTTTTGGGAAATCGTGTGAATGAATAAATTTTTACGAGTTTCAGGGAAGTCTTTTTAACTCTTTTTATCCGATTCCAAAGGTCTAGTTAAATACATTAATAATAATTATATAAATATTGTTCTTTTTTTGGAGTAACAAATTAAGTACTTTTCTTTTGACACGTTTTGCGTTTCTTGTGATCGTTTCTTTTCTTTCATATTGTGCGCAAGTAATCTTTCTTTTTTTTTAGTAATTAATTTAAAGTTGTTTACATGATGTTGTAAGGTTAAGGTGATTTATTTTTACAGAAAGCTTACATGTTAAAAAGCTTGAGGGATGAAAACATCAATTTTTAGCGTTAAGGTTGGGTCAAAAAGAAATCGAGAAACCCAAATATTTTTTCTTGTTTTGTAGGTGACAAATAATACAAAGATAGAATGATATAATAGTAGTTTGACCGTTGACAAGTAAAAAAGGGAAGGATGAGTTTGCCACGTAGGATAAAGAGAAGGTTTCTATTGGCACGCGCGGCGTGTTGTTTTGATATTTTTAAAGATATTTTATTGTTTTTTTAAGGATTCAAAAAAGATATATATTTTCCACGACCGTATTACGTGTCATCGTGTCACCGGATAATAATAGGCTCTTATCTCTTATCACTAGACGTAATTATTATTATTATTGTTTTTCAACCTACCAAAAATCTAAAATTAGAAATTTTCTTGTTTCTTGTAACCAAAAATATAACTATTGACAAAATAGTCGTCTACTGGAGTAGTTTTTATTGTTTTTTTTTATCCCAAATACTTTTTAAACTTTCCTGTTGCATGGTATTTTTCTGTACTTCCAATATTTCATATTCTCTCAATAGTACTATTAAATGACTACATACGTAATACGTTATAAATATTGTTATGTTAATGTCCTTAGTTAATAGTTTATATAATTTGAGAATATATACGCAAATTCTATTTATTTTTTTGAATTATCTAACGTAATGAAACAGACATCAACTTGTTCGCCCAGAATATGAAAAATTGTAAAATTAAAAGGGTGCAAAATAGACAGGAATCTTCATACTACAAGTGGCTAAATTATCTTCGACGCTCTCAACTTGCTTCAACCAGATATCGATCATTGTGCGGTGCCACCAAGTCCCCTGATTTTTTTTTTCTCTAGATTATCTCTCATTTTATAAAATAAAAACTTATAAAAAAGAGAGAGAGATACAGTACTTCACGAAACTGAATAATTTGATGTTTTCTGTCATTTTTTATTGTCTCTTTGTTTGCTATATATATTATAATACTAGTAATAATTTACAGAAAACGAAATATTCGGAGATGCATGATTCGCTCGCAACGGGTGTGATTTGGATCAGAAAAGTGATTGGGAAAGCAACTCAACTTGTTTGGTATTTTTCTTACAAGCGAACAAAAAGTTTAGAGATTTGTCCAACTGGACCCCCAATGGGTTTGTTTATCCGTCCATGTTGATACATCTTACATTAGTTGGCGGATAAGGTTTTGTCAGATATTGTTTTGGTCGATTACCCATATATTATATTATCGCAATAACGAAAAAATTGTTGTGAATTATAACTAGAATACACTTATGAGTTTTGTGTTTTGTAATATTTTGTGAAGTGAACAAGAAATAATCAAGAGAGGGATAGAGTAATGTAGGGACGAGAGAAAGAGAGATTGGGATGTCTTTTCCTTTTGATCAAAGACAACAACTATATCAGTTACACTCTTACCCAACACTTAAGCACTAAGCCTATTTATAGTGAAGTAAACAAAACATGAGTCACCTATTCTTTAGCTTTGGTAATGACAAATGGAAGTTGGTGTAATATTACAAAAACAAGTGTCCTAACATGTGTCTTGTGATGGATTAATCATACTTCTATTTCATAATACTCCCCCTTGATTATCCATCACCATTGACGAGTTATGTACTACCTCATTAAAAACCTTGTCACGGAAAAACCCATTGGGATAAAAACCATGACAAGGGAAAAAGAGTATAGTAACATAATCTCCCCCTCGAAAAGATAAGTATAATCTTTCTTCATAAATCTCGTAGATGACACATTCCAATACTGTGAATATGCTTTCTGAATGTGGTAGTCGGAAGCGTCTTTGTGAATAGGTCTGCTGCATTGTCACTTGAGCGGATATGCTGGATATCAACTTCCTTCTTTTGCTCGAGTTCTTGAGTGTAGGAGAAAAATCTTGGAGGTATATGCTTTATTCTATCGCTCTTGATGTAACCTTCTTTGATTTGGGCGACACAAGCAGCATTGTCTTCGAATAATATTGTTGGCTCTTTCTTGGTGATTATTCCACTTGATTCTTGTATGTGGTTAGTCATTGATCTGAGCCATACACATTCCCTCGATGCTTCATGAAGAGCAATTATTTCTGCATGATTTGAGGAAGTGGCGACCAAAGTCTGTTTCTGTGAGCGCCATGAAATTGCAGTTCCTCCAATTGTGAAAACATATCCAGTTTGCGATCGGGACTTATGTGGATCTGATAAATATCCTGCATCTGCAAAACCAACTAGACCAACCAAAGAGTTTCTAGGATAGAATAATCCCAAGTCAATCGTACCTTGAAGATAACGGAGAATATGTTTTATCCCATTCCAATGCCTGCGAGTAGGGGATGAGTTGTATCTTGCAAGTAGATTCGTAGCAAATGCAATATCCGGTCTAGTGCAATTTGCAAGATACATGAGTCCACCGATAGCACTCATATAAGGTACTTCGGGACCAAGTATTTTCTCGTTATTTTCACAAGGTCTGAATGGATCACTATCGACATTCAGAGATCTATTGACCATTGTACTCAAAGGAGTCGCTTTGTCCATATTAAAGCGCTTTAAAATCTTTTTCGTATAATTTGATTGATGCACAAATATTCCATCTTGGAAATGCTCTATTTGAAGCCCGAGACAGAATTTAGTCTTTCCAAGATCTTTCATTTCAAACTCTTCCTTCATATGAGTTCTTGCATCATCAATCTCCTTTTGAGTTCCAATTATATTTAGATCATCAACATATACAGCAATGATCACAAATCCCGATGGAGATTTCTTTATGAAGACGCATGGGCATATTTCATTATTAACATACCCTTTCTTCAATAGATATTCGCTTAAGCGATTATACCACATGCGCCCGGATTGTTTTAATCCGTAAAGTGATCGCTGTAATTTGATGGCACAAATTTCATTAGACTTAGAGTCTAATGCCTCAGGAATCTTAAATCTTTCTGGGATTTTCATGTATATATCATTATCCAATGATCCATATAAATATGCTGTCACTACATCCATAAGGTGCATTTCTGAATTCTTAGAAGCCGTTAGACTCATTAAGTACCTGAATGTAATTGCATCCATGACTGGAGAATATGTTTCTTCATAATCAACTCCAGGTCTTTGAGAAAAACCTTGTGCAACAAGTCGGGCTTTATATCTTGTGATTTCATCTTTCTCATTTCTTTTTCGCACAAATACCCACTTGCAACCAACAGGTTTTATATCTTTAGATGCAGTGACAAGAGGTCCAAAGACATTTCTTTTATTGAGGGAGAGCAATTCAAGTTGCATAGCCTTTTTCCATTTCTCCCAATCAGGCCTATGTTGGCATTCTGATACGGACCTTGGATCTGGATCATCTTTTTCATGATCGATCTCTTTAGATACAGAAAAAGAGAATATTCCATCATCATCATCGATTTCATCTCTATACCATAACATCCCATTTTGGGCATAGTTAATAGAAACCTAATATTTTTCTGTATCATCCCGAGGACTTTTCTCTTTATTTGGTTCTTCCTGAACCTTTTCATCTCCCATTTTCTTTTTCTTTCAGGGATTTTTATCTTTAGAGCCTATTGGCCTCCCCCTTTTCAGTTGAACCTTAGGTTCATTAGCTTTGTTTCCATCGAGTTCCTCTCTAGGAATTTCAACTCTTGATGGTGCATTTGCAGCGGGGATATATGACTTTGTCACCCTTTTTGTATCTATGAACGCATCTGGTAATTGATTTGCCAAACTTTGTAAATGTACAATTTTCTGAACTTCCAGTTCACGTTGATTTGTAGGGGGATCAAGATATAACAAAGATGGTGTGTACCATGTAATATCTTTTGGTACTTGTTTAATTCCTCCCCCTAACACTGGAAATTCATCTTCATTAAAATGGCAATCGACAAAACGTGCCGTAAACATATCACCAGTTTGCGGTTCAAGATATCGAATTATACTCGGTGATGCATAACCGACATAAATGTCCAATCTCCTTTGTGGCCCCATTTTTGTTCTTTGCAGTGGGGCTATAGGAACATAAACCGCACATCTAAAAATACGGAGATAGGATATGTTTGGCTCTTGGCCAGATGCTAATTGTAAAGGGGAATATTTATTATATGCGCTTGGTCGTATTTGGACCAATGCCGCAGCATGCAATATAGCATGACCCCATATAGAAATTGGGAGTTTTGTTCTCAATATTAACGGTCTAGCAATGAGTTGTAGCCGTTTAATCAAAGATTCAGCCATGCCATTTTGTGTATGAACATGAGGAACCAGATGCTCCACATCGATTCCTATTGACATACAATAGTCATTGAAAGCTTGTGAAGTGAATTCACCGGTGTTATCAAGCCTGACTTTCTTTATGGCATAATCAAGGAATTGAACTTTCAACCTGATTATTTGGGCAATGAATTTTGCGAAGGCCGTGTTTCTTGTTGTCAATAGACACACATTTGACCATCTACTAGATGCGTCAATCATTACCATAAAATAACGAAACGGCCCGCATGAAGGGTGGATAGGTCCACATATATCACCATGTATTCTCTCTAAGAACAATGGTGATTCATTCCCAATTTTGGCTGGCGATGGCCGAATTATGAGTTTTCCTTGAGAACATGCATCACATGAAAACTCATCAGATCTAAAAAATCTTTTCGTTCTTCAATGGATGACCATTGGAATTTTGCACAATTTTTCGCATCATGACTGAACCAGGATGTCCAAGTCTTTCATCCCATATCTTAAATGTACTAGAAAACTTAGAGTTTACTGTAACATAAGATGCAAAATTATTTATTTTTGTGCAATACAATCCAGAGGATAACATTGGCAATTCTTCCAATATATGTTTCTCCTCAGATGTTATGCAAAGATATTCAATGTCATTCTTATTCAAAGTCTCTATATGATATCCATTTCTTCGGATATCTCTGAAACTAATCAAGTTTCTATGAGACTTGGGGCAATATAATGCATCAATTTCAAATTTTGTTCCCCTTGGCATTGAAAAACTGGCTTTTCCATAGCCTATAATAATCTTTGCATTACCACATATAGTGCTCACGCTTCTAGCGGAGTCTTTTATTTTGAGAGAGGAGAAATATTTTTTCTCTTTAAGTATTGAGTGCGTTGTAGCACTGTCTGCTAGACACATATCTCCATCCTCAATCTCAAAATTTGACATTTTCTGAGATAAAATATTTATAAAAGAAATATTAATAAAATATCAGAAAGTCTTACAAAAAGGCTTATTATATATTACAATAAAACTATTATCCAAAAAGACATTTTATAAACATAAAATACATATCAAACTATGACAAAGCATATCATGGCATATAGGTCTTATTCGCATGATTTTCCGTTTTCATTATCAACGAGAAAATCTGCTATATCAAGATGGGGTTCATCGTTTAGGCCATGGTAAGAAGGTCCAGCTTCATCAGAGATGAGGTTGGTCTCAACATTCCTTTCTTTTTCCTGTTGAGATGCTTGATACAGATCGGCCAAATGTTTTGGAATACGACAGGTCTGGTACCAATGTCCTTTCATGCCGCATCTGTAACAAGTACTTTCATCTTGTTTCTTTATAACGCGACCAACATTATTAATTTGAAGATGCTTTTTGGTTTTTCTTGCGTTGAAGTCATTAGGAGAGAAACCTCTTCCTCTTCCTCGTCCACGATCTTCTCCACGACCTCCTCCACGACCATGACCACGGCCTCGACCGCGTCTGCGTCCACGTCCTCGTCCTTGCCAATTATTATAGCTGGATGTAGCAACATTCACTTCTGAAAGTGGAGCCGATCCAGTTGGATGGGTTTGATGATTTATCATCACGAGCTCATTATTTTGTTCAGCAACATGCAAAACTTGCATTAATTCAGAATATCGAGTATACCCTCTTTCTCGATATTGTTGCTGTAGGAGTACATTTGAAGGATGGAAAGTTTGGAATGTTTTCTCGATCATATCATAATCGGAAACTTCTTCTCCGCAGAGAGCCATCCTTGAAGTGATTCCGAACAAAGCGGAATTGTACTAATTACACTTTTGTAATCCTGAAACCTCAGGTTTAGCCATTCATGTTTGGCTTTTGGTAAGATCACATACTTTTGGTGATCAAACCTATCCTTGAGCGCGATCCAAAGATCTGCAGGATTTTCTCTCATGATGTATTCATTTTTTAAACCATTGTGGAGATGATGACGCAAGAACATCATGGTTCTTGCCTTTTCCTCTTCTAACCCCGTTTCTGACGGATCAATGGTTTTGAGAAGCCCATTCCCTTTTAGATAGAATTTTACATCTAGTGCCCATGTCATATAATTTTTCCCAGAGACATCAAGGGCGGCGAATTCAAGCTTTGCCAAGTTTGACATGATTACTATATAAATAATTAAAAAAGTTTGTTAAATACAAAATTTTATGAAATAATTTTGTAAAAACTTGTTTTAGCAATTAATATCAACTATAGAACAAAATTATAAGCTATATAATATATTCATAAATTGAAACAATTAATTTAGGAGGCATAGCCTTCCATATAATTAAAATATATAGATCTGAGCATATGATCAAGGAGGCAGAGCCTACCATAATGATCAAGAATGTAGATCTAAATGATCAAGGAGGCAGAGCCTACCATTAGATCAAGAAATATATATAGTCTTTTACTCTATAGATAATACATATAGTAATATGCATATAAACTAATTAAATTAAATTAAATTTAAATAAATTTAACATAATTTAAATCTTACCTCAAACTTATGACAGATCGCAAATCGCTTATGCTCAAACTTGTAACGGATCGAGAGTCGTTTATGCTGATAACATGTTGTGAATTATAACTAGAATACACTTATGAGTTTTGTGTTTTGTAATATTTTGTGAAGTGAACAAGAAATAATCAAGAGAGGGATAGAGTGATGTAGGGATGAGAGAAAGAGAGATTGGGATGTCTTTTCCTTTTGATCAAAGACAACAACTATATCACTTACACTCTTACACAACACTTAAGCACTAAGCCTATTTATAGTGAAGTAAACAAAACATGAATCACCTATTCTTTAGCTTTGGTAATGACAAGTGAAAGTTGGTGTAATATTACAAAAACAAGTGTCCTAACATGGATTAATCATACTTCTATTTCATAATACAAATATATTTTTCATCTCCAACTAGTCGTAACTGGGATATTAAGAAGTACTCACCGACCATCTATGTATCCACCTTTTTGTCAATCCTCCATCCGGTCTCATGTCGATCTGTATCCAACATTTAGTCGACGATTTTTTTTTTCTTTTTGAATGGTGTTAGAGACGACATTACTAATTTACTATTGTATAACACTTTCACCTTTACCTTTTTTAATTGTATTCCAACTTAGATTAATTAAATAATGGTTTTAACACATTATAGTACGTAGTACATGTGTAACAAATATTCAGAAGCCAATTCTAACTTTAAAAAAATTATTTTCTTCATTAAAATCGATTCATAAAATAGCTTATCAAAATAACAGCCAATATTAGTTAACACACACATGCAGTTAGTTCCAAACGGTTAAGCACACCATACAAACCAATACATATAGGTCATAATTAAGCAAACAACACACATATAGCATAATTAAGTACAACAAGTCCGACTCCGATAGAGAGTATAGATTTGGCTCGAGATTAATACAACACGCACAGATATATAATGACACAGTAAAAGGACGACGGAATAGATAGATCTTGATGATAAGATTTTAAGTCTCACGATGATCAATCGATGACCAAGGACATAATCTTTTCCTGAAGATTTGGCTGAATCGGCTGCACTCTATATCCAAATTGCCCATCATGATATCTCATCATCAGTCCTCTTGCGTTGCTAGCTATAGCCATCTCCTGTTGTTGCTGCAATTTCCAAAAAGCCATATCCATATTTCTCAAAACACAAACATATACGTATTAATAGTTTCAAACCAAATATCATACGCAAAAGCCTAATATTATTAATATACATACGTACCAGCTGGAAATGGAGTTGCCGATTCTCCTCTACAATCATCTTCTCCTGTATAAAAAAAAAAAAAAAAAAAAATGATGTACATTATTACATATTCCATCCTGAAAGCTAAGTAGTAAACAATATAAATTGTTATATATGCTCACAGCTCTTCTCTTTGTCATGATGATCTCCGACTGTGACAATTAAGCAGACCAAATAAGAGTTAAATGGTGAATGTATTTTTTTATATACATGTGTATGAACGAACGTAGAGATGTACACATGCCTGGTGGTCTCGGACTTTGTCGAGGCCGTGTTCAATGGCGTGCTCTACAGCCATCAGGTTTTTTAAGTTGAGAGACTGTATATCTTCCCCCTTCAAATGCCTGTATTCACAGTTTATATTCAGTACTTAGCAAGATTATTTCTATCAAGATACCTCCGTAAAGATATGGCACTGTACTGAAGGGTAATCGACTGACCTGAGCTCCAGTTGTAAGCTATCATTCTCTTTTTTGATCCTATCAATCTCATTGCTGAGGTTCTGGAGACCAATATTATTCAGCATATATATATGTTTAGATGAGTGATTAGTAGATTTTAAGAATTTACATCACAGAAACAAAAAAAAAAAAACTCACTTATTAATACACTAAACAAAGTTAAGAAACAGATCTGGTTATCAATGACAAGTCTCGTCTCTTTCTATTCATGTTTCATGCAAAACATATAGAACAGTAATACACATATCTTGAATGGTATACACATAAATATTAGGTAGGGACTTAAATGGTATACAGCCCTCTGTATGCTTATTACTCTATAGAGATATATCTCATTTGTTAGAACTAAACCTATGATTGTCAGAATTAAATTAATAATAATAAATAATATTTGAAGTAAAAGTATTTTTTAATTAGGATAAATCAAAAAGTATGATTTCCCAGTTTTCAATTAGTTTTGAAAGCCACAAATGTAAAATCAGTAAACTGTTCAGATATTCTCATTTATATCACATCCCAGATTTTCTCTCAATAACCTAAAACTTGAATTTAACTCGCTTAAGATTTTGCCTTGGTGTGGTTTCAAAACACAGTTTGTGAATACATGTTTAGATATACTCTACAATATATTGAAGACCTATACAAATTAAGCACGAACGAAAAAAAAAAAGAATAACTTCCATGTTTTGTGGCTCCATGTCTTGTTGAGTACAAGAAAATCAATAAAGAAGCTTGGAAGGCTACACATACAAAGAAACCTTTGTAGATCTGCATCTAGGGTTCGAGGGTTTTCTCCTTTGACATATTTTTATGAAAGAAAATTAAATAACCCATTTTATGATATATATATCTAGCTCAGAATACTTGTTTTTGAGACAAAACACTAATAGTAGATCTGCATCTAGGGTTAAAGATTCAAGGGTCTTTTGACATGTTTTTGGCAAAGAAATTGAAAACCCATTTCATGATTTTGGCCATGGAATATTATTTGAGACAAATAAACTATAGATTATATAAAAAGAGAGAGAGAGAGAGAGAGAGAGTACCTCATGCTTAGCATCCCATAGTTTCTTGCCAGATAACTTCTGATATTGGTCCAACATAGCACCAAGATCCATGGAAGGACAACAATAATCAGTCATCTTACCATTACTGGCAAAGATTATGAGAGCAACTTTTGCATCGCAAAGAACTGTGATCTCTTTAGCCTTCTTGACCAACCCATTCCTCCTCTTTGAGAACGTCACCACCCTGTTGTTTGCGTTCTCAATCCTCTTTATCTCTATCTTCCCTCTACCCATCTTTCTCTCTCTCTCTAAGTACTCTTTCTCAATTTTAGGGTTTGGTATGAAATTGCTAAGAGATGTGGAGGAGAGGATATGTGTGGTTTATATGAAGAACAAGAAGAGGAGCATTGGCTTTAAAGCAACATTGATGAGAGAGAGAGATAAATGCTTGATTAACCTTGAGAGGTGAAGAGAGACTTTGACAGTTTGGGATTGAAAACAAAGCTACTTTCTTAATGGCACAGTCATGGAAGGCTTGTTTTTGTTTCTCTTATTACACATAGTCATAGCCAACTCTATTCTCTCTTCTTTTTTACACTACCAAAAATATTTTTTTAAAAAGTGAAGTAACATATAATAAAATAAAGCTTAAAATAAAATTAGATTTATTGCTTAATGAACACTCTTTGCATGTGATTGATGTTTATTTGCTTTCATTTGATTTGATTATCTGTCTATCTCTTGATAGATTAAAGTGTCGCCTGATTAACCTATGGTCTCTTCCATACAATGTTTTCTTCAATGAACTGTAGATTGTGATTGATTTGAGAAAAAACTATTATTCTATGTCTAAAATGTTCAAATATTAATTACATATGAAATGTGATCAAACTTTACTCTTATATATATATATACAATTAGATTTGAGATTTAAGAGTTCCGATGGGTTTTCAGTGACAAAATCAAGTACAATTGTCTGACATCATTCTGCACATAAACTTCTCATTTCGTCTATCTAGAAAATGAATTAACCCGTAAACCAACAAGATTAAATTAAATTAGTACCGGAGTTTTGAAACTTTTTAAGATTTTAAACCAACAAGATCTGTGTGTAGATTTTATAACCACCTTTAGTTTTCTACAGGTTCTTACTTTGGTAAAGCCAAGACTTGCTATTTCAGGAACTCTATGTCATATATAGGTCTTATCGAATATCGTAGCTACACTATAAAAATCAAACATATATTAAATTATTGAAAGAAAAAAAAGGAACAGTGTAATTACCGAAGACTTTGGTATAACCACTGGAACTTATCATGCTTACACATTATATTAAGGGGAAAATGTCATGCATCATGTTGTTGAAAACAAAACAACAAGCTAAGTGTTTTGACCAAAACAAAGACTACAAAACAAGTGTATGGTTTTTCTAAATTCACGTCAATCAGACACGTGTCGAATTATTGTGGAAGTTTGTGGTCGTATGTCGTATTTACTACTTAGTACGTACGGACACACTATATTAAAATTGTGAATATAGGTGAGAAACGTCTCCCTAGCTCGAAACGAAAAATATCACATTGCCATTGAATTAGATAAACATATGTGTCTTTTTAAAGATTTTTCTAACTTGACTTCTATAGTATTGCGTAGGCAAATTTTGTCTGAGATCATATACATGAAAACTAGACAAACTGAATCAAGAAGATGGAAAAGTGTACTATCTTCCGGATGCTTGATAAAGACATCAGGAATATCATTCATGCTAGAAGCCATCGCAAACGGTTCAATCGTCTAATGAAGTTCTGGCTAGTCTAAATCTCACTGTCTGTGATTTTCCAATGTTGTTCTCCTTGTTTTTATTCTTTTTGCCAAGGAGTCAAAAGCCATAGGCTATCTTGTATCAGCCAAACATTTCATTAAGCAAAAAAAAAAAAGATGGAAAAGTTTTATGAAATGTGGTAATAATATATAGAAGTCATCTCAATGATGTGGAAAACCACTCTTTTTTTTTTTTTTTGGCAACAGAATAATCACATATCGAAACTCATACTAATCACAAGTATAATTAAGACGTTTATAATGACTTGAAAACAAGTCTTTATTTTCTCAAAAAGAATAAATATACGTACATGACTGTAATAGAATTAAGGAGAGTATAAGGTATATAAAACAAACACATATTGATTAACTAAAAAGTTTCGAGTGTGAACTCAAAAGAGAGCAACAACAGCGGAAACAAAAGCAACCAAGAAAGTAGCACTTCCTAAAGAAGAAGCGGCGGCATTTCCAGCAGCTGGGGTAGTGGTGGTTCCGCTAGATTCGGAAGGTGTTGTGGTCCCGCCAGCAGTGGGGGGAGTGGTGGCTCCTCCGGCACCTGGGGTTGCCCCAGCTGGTGCAGGGGAAGCACCGCCACGAGCACCTGGAGCTGGAGTAGCACCTCCTCCTGTAGCACCAGCAGCAACTACATTGATGGCGAGTTTTTGACCAAAGCGGCAATGGTCACTGACGGTGCAGATAAAGTATTGTGGTCCAGTGGTGTTTAGCCTGATTTTGACCGGAGGAACGGTCATGACGCTGATGGGTTTCTCTTTGTCGCAGTTTTCATATGCATCTTTTGTTACAACTGCCACATCGTGCCTTTCAGGAGCGAAATCAAATTCTGTAATAAGAATATCAAAAAGTTAGAATATATATTCATTAGTTTTTTAACAAACTAATGATTTAATATATTTATATGTGAACTATTAACATCAGTCGGTGGAAACTAAACTAATCATTTTTTATTTATATAGTTCAAATATGCTCCAAAATAATATATATATATAGAACCAAAGAAATAACATCACCGACATGATCATATCTATGAACGATCGGACAAAATCGACTGTTATAGAAACAAAGAAAAAGAAAACTCACCGAGCTCGTCGCCTACTTTGAAAGTTTTACCGGCCGCCCAGGTAGTATAGAACTCGAGGTCCATAGGTCTCGTCCACTCGGTATCACCACCAACATCGTGGTCCTCCGTCTCAGCGAATACAGCAACGGCAGCAAAAGCCAAAACCAAAAACGTAACCGCTTTGAAAACTCCGGCCATTTTGTTTTTTCTTTTTTTTTTTTTTGTGTTGGAAGGACTCAGGTCACCCCTTAATCTCTTTTCTTGGTCGATTTAAAACTATATCTGTATGTCGTCTCTTTAAAAGAATTTAAATGACCCTTTTGATTTTTGTGTGTGTTTTGTAATGGTTTCAAAAAGTCTTGCAAACTATTTATAGGACAATAAAGGAGAGGTTGTTCACAAAGGGGTCAATTACGAAAGATACGCGAAGACGCGTTACGTGGTGTGTCGTTGAATTATTCAACTTTAGATTTTATCAATTTTGGTCAATTTTTGCATGCTAATGCTTTTCTTTTTCTTGTCCACAATTGTTATTTTTAGCGCGTGTAAAAATAGTCCGTTAATAATCTTTTGATGAAGTTAAGAAAAAAAAAAAAACGTGACTATTTACTTTTTGGTCTTTTATATTTTAGACTAAAATGTAACATTCTAATAATAACACGATGATGGTAAAGGACATCGTTGAATAGTAAGAAGGATACTAATGTTAGAAAGAAACAAAAGAGTTAAATGTCAATGGATATGGCTGAACTATTAGGTACGTGTGTTAATGTACGTCGACATCTAGCCATCTAGGCAATTTTGTTATACATGGATAACATTTTAGAATTTTCTAGGGTCGATATTGTCAATGAACGATCCCTCTTTCTTTGCGTGGGTCCGTTGGCACCAACTCTGGTCGTGCTCAATAAAAATCAACCCAAAAGAATTACGAATGCGGTCATAAACCGAAACCAAAAGGGGTCAAAGTCGCGTCAGATTTGTTGAGTTTTGAGAAATTGGCCAAAAACCGATCAAGGACCAAAGTGATTGATTAATCCGATTCTTAGAAGGGCCCATAAGCAGTGTGAGATTGGTTATTTCTGTTTGTTTTAAGAGTAAAACAAAGCCTAACCAATCCATAGACACATGATCAAGAACCTTCTTGCTCTAAACAAGAATCACTATCTGAAACTTGTTTGCTTGGACAAGTTCTTACATTATGTCCCTTTTTCTTGCAGAACCCACAAGCATACCCTCCTCTCACTTTACCAACACCATCTTCCTCAGAATCGCCAACACGGCCACTGAGTTTCACTCTGGTCAGTTTCCGGCAAGTTCTGCTGTTGTGACCGCTCTCACCGCATATCCCACATTTGTGATACCTTGTGGAAATGCCTTTAGTGACCTTTGGTTTCGACTTAGGACAGGTTCTTCGGTTATGACCTTTACCGCCGCAAAGCCTACATCTAATTCTTTTGTCCGCGTCAGTGCCCAGTTCTGGACAGTAATGGCTTCTATGGCCTTCCTGTCCGCAGCTCTTGCAGTAAAATTTAATTCCTGAAACAAAACAAAATGATTTTTTACCATTTCCTGGCTTGCACTTGCACAAGAAACTGTCACCACAAAAGGAAAATCAAAACCTATATCAAAACCTATATATCTACAGATTCTCTCTGAAACAACATGGTATCTCACATTAACAATGTTAGCGCCAATGTTATCCAAAGATATACTATTGCTACCTTAAGTAAGTCTCAACCTAACTCGTACCACATTAGTTAGAGAATGTAACCAGATAAAGTTCCCGAAGAAAAAAAAGGGAGTACTAAATTGAGCTGAACTCTGAATTTCTTACCAAGAACTGAGTTTTACCTTTCATGGATAAGCTTCTCTGTTCACGGTTTTCAGGGTTACTGAAGAAAGATTTCATAGATTCCGATGCATGCTTTCTAGCAGCTGGTGTTCCTTTAGCTTTCTAGAGCACAAATAACACTAAGTAGATTCAAGTAAACAAAACCAAAAGTTTTTCCATGTAAAATTCAAGTTTTGAAAACAAAATGGGAATTGATTACAGACCTTAATTGCAGCTACCCTTTGAGCATGAAGTACAGGATCACGATGTATAATCTTCATTCGCTTACTAAAAAGTCCAGTCTTGGCATTGAGACTCTATAATAAAACCATATTTAGACTGACTATAATTTTTTTTTTTTCCATCAGACTGACTATAATTATACCCCATGGATAGAGTATGATATCATGAAGAGGAATACATGAATAAGACTAACTTTAAGAGATCGGCTGATCTTTTGTCCAACTTCAGGAGTGGGTGACTGGTAAATCCGCTTCGATTTTCTCCTTTTACTGAACTTAATCTCTAGATTATCAACCTCATCATCCTCCTTTACTCTAAATGGAGAACTGTGGCAGAACAAAAAAAGAAGAAGAGATTTATTAGTTAAAGAATGATCAAAAATGAGATATCAAGTCTTGAATAACACTACCTGGATCTAGCTTTCTCCCAAGGTCGTTCATCTATTGATTCTTCCCATATGACACAATCTCCCAAACATCGGAGACAAGTCATTATGCCCTACACAAAATTAAAGCACAGTTTAAATAACAAGGAAAGACTTTTGTTACGCTATGAGTTTGAAGTCACTAACACTTTTGTATTTGAGTACCTTTCCTTTGCATTGAGGGCAGTCCAATCTGGACCTCTCGATTCCGCAATTTGAGCATGAAGTATAACCTCTTCCTCTACAAGTTGGACATGGAAGCTCTTTAATGTACTGACCGTTTGGACCAAACCATGACCTTGGTTCGCGCGAATCACCAGATATGATCCTGAAATAAACCATCACCAAAATGCACATTTTGAATCTCAGCCTAATTGAGGACATACCAAGTTGACCACGTAACTAGAACACTGATAGCCTCATTGGTCTTTTGAGTTCAGGAGCTCTTTCATGAAACTGATCGTATTTTACAGACCTTACAGTGAATTCAGCTTTAAACAAGTGTTGGAAACTCTTACCTGGGCTTGAAATCAACACCAAACAGTTCCTCTGAAGGATCATAACCCATCTGTCGCTGTTCAAAGCAGGGCATAAAAAAAGGAGAAATCGCATCAATGTGAGTACAAAGATTGGAGAATTGTATACGATTTGTAAGAGGTATAATACACTGTTTTGTCTGGAAGATGAAACTGAACCATCTGTGTTGTCCGAAGAGGAAGAAGAAGAAACCGCGCGAGGAAAGAAGGCGAATTTTGAGTTGGGATTGAGTAGAAATAGAGATAGGGTTTTCTTCTTTATGCTCCATTGTGGCTGAGAAACCTGAAATCTAGCATGAATCGAGCACATGAGGAGTGATCAAATAACCACTTATCAAGGAAGATCAGGAACAGGAACACCCACCACACACACATACACGAGTGTTCGTCTGGGAAAAGAGAAGCTTTTTTTTAACTGGCTGTGTCTTCGAGATTGTGGCTAATACGCGGGGGACGATACTAAACGTGGCACATGTTTTTTCCACTCTCTCTAATTGAACCCGGAGTTGCAAAATTTAAACACATGATTCTATTCAATCGACCTTTTTTTATTTTACTTTCATCGTATAGATGAACAATCCTGATTGATGATTAAAAAATCAGATACAACAGAAATCAATCATCTCAAAATGAATATAAAATCAAAACACATGATTCTAGGCAACAAAATTCTACTCTCACAGTAAGGTAAACAAAAAAAAGAAGTAAAACTAAGAGATTGGAAAAGTTACAGGAAACAAAAGACCATCGTCCTTGTTTTTTTAACAGCAAACACCATCACTTCCTGCTGAGCCGAACGGTATTCTCTCCGTCTTTTCAGACCCAAATGTGAATTCGATACCTAAACTAGCATCATCCTCCTCATTGATCACCTCTTCACTCACAGAAGGAAAGTCAAAGACCAGCGGCGACTTTTCCGCTCTCTTACTGTTGAAACTATATTGAGGAATCTCATCATCCTTTGTTGCTCTATGATGACTTGTAATGGCAATACCACCACTTGGAACTGGGCTTGTTGTGAATGGCATGATGGATGGAGTTGTAGGCTCTGATGATGTTGCTCCATCTGATGAAGAGACCGGAAATGTGAAGCCAGCGTTTGTACCTGAAGGGACTGCCCATTTTTGGAATGGCTTGGCTATTGAGATCGATGGAAGTACAGGTTTATTGTTTCCAAGTGAATGAGATGGTGGTTTGGGGAGATTTGCAGGTTCGCCTCCAAAAGAATAGGGAACAGCTTTTGCTGCGTCCTGAGAAGAAGTGACATCAATTTTCTACAAGAAAAAAAAAATCCAACTGTTACAAGTTTATTCACTTTCCGCAGAGATCTTGGTTTTTTTTAAAGTCACAAAATATGTAAAAGCACATGAAACTTGTAACTTCCTATGTTACGGTATATATTGAGGTTACTCACACTCAAAAGACAAAAGCAGCAAAGAAATCAAAACCTTAACACCCTAAACCTTGATGCAATATGCGTTAAGAAAAAAAAAAAAAATCAAGTGCTCAAATACCTCTCCATGTGTGCTTCTGGAAAGAGAACTCTTAGGCTTCCCTAACTCATATTGGACTGCGGTACCACTGCTACCTGCTGCCTGAGTTCCAGGAAATATTCCATTTGACGCTGGAGCGGTCTTGGTCATTCCATTTTGAGTGTCAGCGGTGCTATTTGCAGGAGGTTTAAGCACAAAGGACGACTGATTGTGAGAGAAAATGTTCCGCACATCTTCATTCAATTTAGCTGAGCCATCCTTTTTCACATTGTTGGCGTTTGAGCTGCTTTGTTCAACGGTTTTCGAAGACTCTGGATATCTCCAGGAAGTGGCAAGCTTTAGCTCAGCAGATTTACCTCTGGGGTTGGACTGGGACCGTCCAATCTTATCCAATATTGTCCTAGCAATCTGACTAGAATGTGGAGGCACAGTCGGGGTACCAACTTCTGACTCTTTATGCTTACCATAAGTTGTTGTCTGGGACCTCGATAGGTAATCTGATTCCCCTGTTTCAGAGCTCTTTATGATATCAGAATTTTCAAAACGAGATGAACCACGTGAAGGTCGTGAATAAGGAGACACAATGGATGGCGTGGTGCTCTGGCGAGATCTTCTACTGGGTCCAAAAAGTCCGCCATCTCTTCCCTTGCTAAGCTGTGCACATTAGAAAGTGGTTTATCAGGTTCAACTGAGGAAATAGGATTCAGCATATAGAAGAAACCCAGGTAAGATTCAAAAAGTGGCATAATGATTACTCTAATTTAAAACCAAGTTTTGGAAAAGGTAAAAAGACCTATAGGATCGACACTATGATCAACCACCCTTTCATTTCACATTCTTTAAGTATACATTAGATAACCAGTCAAACACTATTTAGGCCATAATAAATCAATTTCATCAATCTAGTGACAGAAACGGTACTTTGAACCAATCAAGTAACCACTACAGTCCCTTTGCAGAACATTCCATCTTAGGTAGATTTCCTAACACCAGCTCAAGAGGTAAACGTGGAACTAATTTTTCACAGAGAATACCTCATTAGGACCTAGATGAAGCAAGAATTATATGATTCTTCTATTCGATAAATTGACTGCCTATCTCTGATCAAAGTCAAGAAGGGTTGGCACTTGCAAGTTAATAGATGACATCGGATTTGTTTTTGGGTAAAAATAGATAAAATTAGAAATAGCTCGATATATACTCTAGAAAGTGGGAATGTTTAGTACTGTAGACTTCTTATCCCTTCTGAAGTCCCATAAAATAAGCTCCAGGACAATTGAAAATCATCAAGCATCAGAGTTAAGAACGACATGTTAGAAAGAAGCCACCCAAAACATCTATTTAAGGAGTCTGGAAGTGAAAATGACCAGGAAAAGTACCATAGTTTCTTTAAGCTTGTCTTAAAGTTTACAAATGTAAATAGTATGCACACTATGTTATAACTCTTATAGGTAATCAGAATTATAGAGCATAAAGAGATATATACCTGGCCATATCTTGTCTGCACACTTTGAGAGGGAGACTGGAGGTTGCTTAGGCGCTTGCTACTATCGTTCTGCAATTGCATCAACTGGGCAAAATAAAAGAATGAAACACCTCAAATATACCAAAGATTTTTGACCAAAAAAGTATAAAGTAAAACCTCCACACACCTTTGACTTCGAATTTGAAAGGATGGTTCTAGAATATGGGGTCCTTGGAAAATTTTGAAGCCCAAAGCTTTCTCGTTGAGGTGTTGAGAAACCAGATTGCTCAGTTGACTTAATACCAGGCCAACAAGCAGAAGGCTTGCTTGATGGTGATGCAAGCGATGATTTTCCGACAAGCATACCCGTATCAAAACAATCCTTTTCATTTCTTGCTACAAAACCTTGGGAGCTACTTAATGATGTCTGGCCTCCCATGTATGCCTTAGCAAGTTCTGCAGGTGAAAGACCAGCTTCATCGTGTATCTGTTTGTCTTTGTCAAAAATCTATAAGAAAAAGTAAATGCGAAAAAGGTGAGTAAACTAAAACATTAATTTAAGAAATAACGACCAGAGAAGAAAGAGACACCAACTCTTTGATGAATCAAATATATGAAACTACATAGCTCTTTCTGTTTACCTATTTCTTAATAACTTTCCACAAACAGTCCAACCTCAAACTACTCATAAAATCTGCAAACTAAACTTCTAGAAGTTTCCGGCAACTCATGTATAAATGCTACTATGCTAGTGTCATCAGAACATCCTAACAAAAGAAGGCTGGATAGCAAGCAACTCACAATTGACTTAGGAAGTGGGGTTGGTGTAGTCCATAGTTCACTATTAGCATCCTTGCCCCCAATTGGCTCTTTTCTCTTATCTAAGAAACTCATATTTTTCTTGGCTCCCTCTCTCAAAGAAATCTCCAAAGTTCTCTCGTCTCTCTTAACATCAGGTAGATCAATAGCCCTTGAAGATATTATCTCTATGAGACGATCAGTTTCAGCCCTGGATGAAAATTAAAAGATGTCAGTGCAAAAGTGGTCTACGTAAAAAAAAAACAATTAGAACTGTAAAGAAAAGATAACACAAAGGCCATGAAATTAAAGCTGCCAGCAAATAAGATACTAATGACCGAGACATGACTAAGAAGCATTAACAAAATAACAATCAAAAGGAAAAAAATTTCCATCAAACATCATTTGAATGAAATTATGCAATGAATGAATACACATAATAACATACTGTGAAAACGATTTCCCTTCCATTAGCCTTTCAAGCTCCGAGATTGCAACGGCGTCATTTAAAGCTGTTTCCCCTCTTATCTGTGCACTGATACTGAAATTGCCATCGTTCACGTTTGCTGTACCGCTAGGTCCTCCCTCTTCAAATGATGCTGACTCTAGTTTCTGCACAGTTTCCCGAATCATTTAAAGCGAGAAAATGATATATGTTAGCTATTGTAAATCACAAAAGCAGGTATCAAATGATGTAGAGCACAAAACAGTAAGAGTACATCTTTCTAATGTTATACAAAAATCTGTTTTAAACTCTTATTATATTAACACAATCTCACAAAGAGGGAAAAAATTCATGACTGTTTTCATTGGTAACACATTCTTTATTCTACTAAATCAGATGCAATATAAAACATCCCGATAAGACAAAAATAACTTCCTATCGTACAACACCTTGGTCAATTTGGGATCTCAACGTAGAATCAATTGAGACATTAACGAAAACGAATTTTAAAAGTCGCCTAACCGTAAAATGTCAAAGATACCAAAAACTCATTTGAATAAAACTTCAGTATGATAAAGAATGCTTTTATATGGTGGCCCTTATTGCAAAAGCGATTGATAATATAGCACATGAAAAAAGACCACAAGAAAACACATTAACAAGTTCAAAAGAAATCAGCTTAGTTAAAGCAGTAAGTTCCCAATTGAAGTTTAAGAAAAGAGAGGAGGAGGAGATGAAAGACGCTTACATTTAAATTTGTGGTTGTACTCGGAACATTCTCCTGTGTATCATCATTCTGCAACTTATCTAGTAGAAAGAGAGGCCAAATGTTAAAACCATGACAGCTGAAATGAAATCCATTAGCCGATATTAGACAACATAACTCATCCCTCTGGACTAAATTGTAATTACATCCTCAAACGATGAAATAACAGTTGCCACTCACTTGACACTAGGAGCAATTTAGTACCACTAAAACATACATGTAGTCAATATCAAAGTTGTCTCACTAGCAAAAGGATAAACAGAGGCTAATACTAACAAACCGCAATCAGATTCTATAAAATACCACTTCAATCAAAACCAATAGAACTCTCTTATATCCTGGTGAATGTCACTTCTAATTTACAGGATCGTGAACAATTTCAACAAACCCTAGATACTCGTAACCAAAGGGATTCTAATAAAAAAACAGATACAACCATGGAGGTAAATCAAATTAATCAACTCCCAAAAAACTGCAGAAATTTTTTCCCGGGATAGAAGCCTTTAAACGGAGGCTAGAAAGAGCGGAAAAAACCTTGATGTTGATGTTGATCGTCTGGAGCGGTAAGAGCAGGAGGGGAGGTGGCTTTCGAGAAGAAGTAGGGAAGTATCCGCGTAGCGCCGCCGGAGATAATCCGATAAGCAGGATCGACGATTCTCGAGATCCACGGCCTCCGTTGTATTTGGTTCTGTGGTGGTCGAGAATACGGCGTCGCCGCATGCCTCCTCGCGGGTTGCCGCGTCAATTTGCCACCAGCACCTCCCGTCGGATAGCTCGACGTCGCCGCCGCCGCCTCGGAAAACGACGCTTCTCCTTCAATGGCCATGAACTCGCTCTTTTGTTTCAGTGTTCCTTTTCTCAAATTATTTTTACCACTCTCTTATAGAAAAGAATATATATTTTGTGTTCTCTCTCTCTGTTGGTATCCCGAAAAAATATATTCATAAAAGTGCAGTTGCGCTGTTTTTAAGTCAAAGAGTTGTTTGTTGTTGTTCATAATGTATGTGGGTGTTTTTTTTTTACATTTTTATCTTTGAAAATTATTTTTGTTAACATGTTTTCCGAATAATCTAGAAAATAGAATAATATAAATTCGTTAAAAGGAAAATTGGACAAAAAAATAACCATGATTTTGTATTTAGGATTTTAGTAAAAACACAGAGCCTAAATAACAATATCAAAGCCTCTAAAGGTATAAAAGAAATATTTTATTTAGGAGTTAGGATTTTGTTGGTTAATAATATCACTTTAGAGTTTTTTTTTTTTGTAACACTAATTTCTTAAAAAACTATTTTGCTTACTAGCATATATTTAACTGTAGTTTAAAAATTATAACACATTTAGTCTTGGGTTTGTGTGAGTGATCGTATACTTGCTAGTGGGAAGTACTGCACGATTAGTCTCAAGATCGAGGCGGTTTAGCATGTATTAAACACCATGGTTGGCAGCTAAAGGGGTTTTGCTTCTGTAGAGTTAAGTACCCTATTCTGCTGATCACAGTCTACAAAACTTCAGGTCACATGGGCTGCTCACTCACTGCCCTGGCTGAGCATACTCTTAATGGACTTAATGTTACGAGACTTCTCTTCGATTGTCTTTGCTCGACATGACTGGACTGACCCAAATAGGTTTTAACAAGAATTGCCAGTAGTTCTCCTGACGACCACTATCAGCCTCACTAATGGCACCGAAATGGCACATCAGCAGAAGAACAAAACTAGCAGCAAGTCGTCTTCATGGGTTGTTCTCCAATCTCCACTGTAATAGGTTTGGTGTGTGCATGCTTTAGTTCTAGACCGGTCAGTTTCATCTAAAAATAGATATATAGCCTAACTTCGTTATGTGTCTCCTCTCCTCCATAGGCAAAGTCACATCCATCAAAAAACTGAAAAAGCAAAACTTTTATTCCATATCTTATTTTACTTCCAGCGGTGTTATTACTACAACTGAGACCAATTTTGAACACCAAGCATCGAGACACCCCCCCATAGAGACTTGATTAAAGAATTCACATTAAACGAAAGGGTTAGATAAGTTCGTAGACGGTAACACGTTTCTCTAAATCTATAAAAGGACTGGATTGGTAATGCCGACCACGAGAGTTTAAGACATGGCCGTGATTGGAGAAGATCCGGTGAAGAAACTCATTCGAGAAGTTTGATGCTCAAGTTCTTCATCATGTCTCTCTTCCTTCTCCTCTTCTTCTTCCTCTTCAGAATCCCAAAGAAATCGAGCATACGAAGCTTGTACATAACTGCAAAATAACAACAAGTAACGCTAGTCAGAACTTAAGCACAAGAGCCACACAGTTACTTACAAAAGCCCCAACAAGAAGGGAGCTTGATAAAGTTTGAATCTTTCTTTACCAGTCCTCAGGAGCAGCAGCGACAGCTTGATTGAAGTAAGTCTCAGCACGAGATGAATCCTTATGAATCTTCCAAACCAACTCAGCGTACATAGCTAGAACATTACCATCATTAGGACTCACCAAAATAGCCCTCCCACAATACTCCTCTGCTTTCAAGTAATCTTTCCGAACCTGTTTCAATCATACAATGACACACATCTCAATTTGACAATCCCCAAAATTAAAGATCCAATTCAATTCAGATCTAAGAAAGACAAAAGAGTCAAACTTTTTTTCATAAAACTGTACCTCCTTCAAGAACTTAGCGTAATTGCTAAGAAAGATCCCATTTCCAGGATTCGCTTCAATCATCTTACGATAATGAACATCTGTATTATCATCTCCTCCATCGCCACCACCTTCAGATCTACCACCACTCCTCCCTTTACCTCCACCGTGAAACATCCCACCACCACCACCACCAGCAACCTCAGTATCTTCCTCCAAATCCCAACTCATCCCCAAATCACCATCGTAAGACGACGTACGTATAAGTCCAAGGCCAAGACCAAGACCAAATCCGATACCTTCTTCCGTATCCTCCATCAAAGCACCACCACCACCGGTCAAAAACTTACCACTCACCGGCGGTTTCGACGATGTCAAATGTCGTAGATCGCTCTCCGACGCCGTTCTTTTCATCCTCCTAGCGGATTCGTCGTTAGAGTGTGAAGACATCGGGCTGTAACAACAAGAAGAGGAAGAAGACGCAGAGAGTGTTATGGATCTGTGACGTTGAATCTGATGAACAGATTCAGCAGCTTCGATCGGTGATTCTCTTGGACTCGAGACATGAACCAAGGAATTGAGAAGTGGGGTTGAAGCGCTTCGTAGAAGCATCTTTTCTTGATTTGTGTTTTTGAGATTCTTGTTGAACGAAGAAGAAGAAGAAGAGATCAAGATTTGTTGTTTTCCAGGTTTATCGGTGTGTGTGAGCTGGGGATGAGAAGTAGTGAAGACGATGCTTTTTATATACAGAGAGTGGGCAGGTGAAGCGAAACTCAATCTCAGCCGTTGATTAGTTTTTAATCACGTGGTGGATGTTTAATTTAAAAATTAAAAAATTGGTTAACTAAAATAGATTTTTTTTCTTTTCTCTCGTAACCTTATTATTCTCCACAAGTTGTGCAACTAAAATGATTTTTAATTTGACTTTGCTTGTGTCTGATTGGTGTGCGTGTATTAGTATTCGGCTCTGTTAGTTAGTAGTACGAGTAGTAGTAGAGGACGATTTGAGAGCTAAACTCTCTCGTGAGAGTGATAAACGAATCAACGCGGCACAAGTTAAAGACTGTTTTTGATATTTTTGGTTCGCGAAGGTCCGCGGAAGACGGAACTGCAAGTGGACGGCAGTGACCTTAATAAATAAATTGGTTCACGGCCAAAATCTTTAACAAATGACACGTGACAAAATATTGAAATGCGCATCTCTACAGATGTACGGTAGATTCGTTTATTTTTCACAACGTTATGTATTATTATTGCGAAAGATACAAATTACTTTCTTTTTTCGAAAAGGAAATATACTAATTGTTTTACAAATAAAATTAATTGGAATTAGTATATGAAAATGAGGGAATCAAATCAATTGGGGTGGGTGGGTCACCTTTTTGATAGTACAATTTATTTATACGATTCCATGTGGCTCTCACAAAAGCTAATTGACGATTTTTGCCCATAAAACCATTTCTATCTTTGATTCTTTTGGGGTCCCATTCTAAGTTGATAACAATTTTTGTTTTTTGATCTGTGATGCAGATTTCTCACTTTGATGTAAAGTAAAATTAGTAAATAGTACAACTAATTTAAGTTACCAAAAGTGTAGGTTTTAAGAAATAAATATACTATTATTTGTAAACATAATTTATGTACTCTGCTCGTTGGTTGTTTTTTTTCTTGTGTTTCGTTGTTGTATTATGTTGTAGTTTTTGTTTTTCTCTTTAACTTTTGGTTTACTCCGTTACTTATATATTTCTTTGTAATTTCTGACAATAATTTAAATATCTAACATTGATACAAAAAAAACAATACAGTGCCTACCCAAAAAAAAAAAAACAATATACAGAACCTTATTACTATGTAATCTGAAAACATATTATTTAGCTTTACTGTTTCAATCTTTTTGTATTTGAAAAACCAAATTAAATATATTTTTAAAATGTGAAGAAGTGTCACTAAATCAATTTAACTACATCTAATTATAAATCCGAAACTCTCAATTTAAGAAGAAGAAAAAAAGAAGTAGTTAAGATTATGAAAGTAGCGTTGCAAGAAGAGCTGTGATCTTAACATTTAAACTAGAATTCAAAGAACTCCATGATGAAAGAAAACCAACCGTGAGCTTTACGTCACATGGTCCACCTAACATATGAAAGCTATTAAGATCATGTTAATTTTAATTGGTACGATATCCTGAACCTTTGAAAAATTATCCTGTTTAATTATCACTTTCGTATTTTTTTTGTTTCCTGCGAAAGAAACACAACTACGATCCTCTTCTCTCTCGATATCAATTGGTTAAAATTGCAGCTCAATAATACAATACTAGAAATTACGGAAAGGCATTTCAATTATTGGTGAGGTGAGTTTTTTTCTTTTTCTTGGAGTCAAGCTGTTAACGATATGACTGAGGAGGGAACTAAAACAAAAAGTAATAAAAGAAGTTTTTATGTCCAAAAGTAGAACTGTCCAAAAAATTGAAATGTGTAGGACCAACGAGCCGAGTGCTCAACGGTGGAGAAAGAGAAGGTGTCCTTGTCGTTAGAAGTCTTCGTCTCCCTTTCTTCATCTCTCTACTACTTCTTTGTATTTGATTCGCATCTAGTGGGTGTGCTTTCTGCAGCCTCATTTTATATAATTTTCTGGAATGTCATTATAAACATAGGTGCAAATGACAACATATTTCAAACTACTTGGTTCGGTTCGTGGTGAATACAATTCAACCACATAGTTACATATTCAACTGCCACCTAAATAATCGATAGTGGATGTGAATCTTTTCACCATTCATTTTCACTTAAAAGTCTATTTCGGTGGTTCGGAACGAGTCTACATATTTCCTTGACAACGCTAAAAAAAAAGGAAGCACTTGTGATTCGTTGCCATTGAAACAACAATTATACCATTAAGTTGATGACATCTAGGAAAAGATCATAAACCTTGAGCAATAGTTGTAGGATGAGTTTTTTTACTTCTAATATTGTTGTACAAGTCAACAAGAGTTGTCCAGTCGAAAAAAACTCTTATTTGATCCCTCTCGTTCAATAAAAGTTGGAGCAACATAGGCTCCATAGAAAACCCTAAAATCAAACAGTGCAGTGTTGTCATAATATATCTCTTTGTTCAGGTACAATCAAGCGGGTCTAGAACGAGCCCATGACTGACCAAACTAAAAGTGTTGAGATATACAATAATGTTTCACCATACCAGAAATAGGAAGAAACTGGGATACAACAGAAGGAAATGCTAGTTAACATTCTAATTCCCTTGTTTGAAGAGAATGGATGAAAGACCTGCCCTCCATCCAAAAACCGCAGCTGGCATAGGCCTTTTGTGTAAAAGTGCTGCCAGACCGGCTGATACGCCCTGACCAGGAAGCCTCACCACCTCTTGATTAGCAATCGACTCAGAAAACCTGTTTTTATCAATTATAATCAAACAATACTTATATTAGTAACTTTCTTATTACTTTCAACTCGGTAAAGCAAAACAAATGCATATGATTCATGCTTCTCTGTGATAGTGTTAGTGTGATGTTCCATTATAGTGAAACTGAACGAATATATTTTCGTAAACAAAATTGCATTTTGGCAACTGTTCAATAGACTCTCTGGATCAACGAAAACCATCCAAAAAAAGATTAAAGTCTTAAGCAAACATAAAATTTCTCATACTAGCGACCCTAATTCCATTGAATAAGAAACAATTTCAGGCATTAAGTGATTTAAAATGGTCAAAATGAAAGCAAAGCTTTGGCTCTTTACTATATTTGTACCCATCTTCAAGAACGACATACACACTGTATTAAACCCATCAAGAATTCCAAAGAGACACCTAATTACTCAAAAGCGAAAAACAGATCATACAAGATTCACTTACAATGGGGAAGGTGTGAATCCTTCAAAAGCAAAGGTGCTGAATCCCTGTCTTTGCTTGTGCTTAGGATTGGAAGAACAAATGATATAGACACGTCCACGGCGTTTCACTGTTTTACAAAACTCACACATCTTCTTCACAGATGATCTCACCTTCATTTTTCCTCACTCTGCAAACCACAACCAAGAGCAACACAAAAAAGCCCATTAGATGAAAATGAACAGAGAACTCTTAAAAGTATTCAGCTTTGAGATTCAAAACTAAAGATTTAACCCTCTAAAACATCTCATTTCTACTAATCTACCCAAAAATTGTTCCGAAATTGCAATTCTTGGTTAGTCCGATGATGGAAGAGAGTAAAACGAATCTAAAGCATCGATCTTTAACGAACTAAGTCGAATCCCACAAGAGAAAGAACTGAGAGCAAAACCCTATATAGATCCATAAAGCGAGATCGAATAAAAATGAACAACAGGAAGATACCTGCGAATTCGAAGGCGACTATGAAGAGGAAGCGATCGATAACCCAAGAAACCAAATGAAAGGGTTTTAGTTTTACAGAGGAGGAGTGGAGTCGTCTTTTGCACATTCCGACAACGTATCGTTACTAAATGGGCTTTACCCGAAACAAAGATCCGGAAAATTTTCGACCCGAAATTATTAGATCTAAAATCTAAAATAAACCGAATTGTAGCGGTGATTTAGCGTTTTGGCCGGGACTGTCACCGTCGACCTAGAAAAAATTGGGGTTTCACCGGAAAAAATGGACAACGACATGGAGATCTCTTTAGACAGGCTTCCGATTAAACGATTGGAATCTATCGAAGAAAATGGCGCCGAGCATTTCCCTTCGTAAGAGTTTTTGTCTTATGGTTTGAGAGACGAGACCATGATGATCTTCACAGATTGATTTTGTTTCTGAATGATTCCTTTTTTTTTTTTAACTGTGTAGTGATGTTGGTTACGATGATAAGAGAGTGTCGTTGATTCGGAGAATAGATTTCGCGTGGGCGTTGGAAGAAGAAGATGAGCTGAAGAAGAAGAAGCAGAAGAAGAGCTCTAAGGATACCTCGGAGCAATGGAAGTGGAAGGGTATGGTTGAGAATTTGCAATTGGCTCATCAGGAGCTCTCTGTCATCATAGACCTTATTGATACTGTGAGTACAACTCTGATGCTTTTGTTGATATTAGATGAGAATCTTGGGAATGTTCATATTCTATATGCTCTTGAGATGGATGCAACAATTCTTTGTATGACTAGAGTTCTTTAATCAAAGAATTTTTGAACAACAATTTCTTACTGTGTTCAAAAAGGTTGCAATCATACACATAAGGCTGAAGTGATTTGGGGGTGATTCATTGTTCTGGTTTTATCTTTGTAGGTCCAAGCAAATGATGCAGTAACAGTTGCTGGGATGACTAGACCTAAGCCTATGCCAAATGAGATTCTCTCGGATCTTGCTGTGTCTACTGCTACCAAGTTACAAGGCTACCGGGTAACCAGTTGCTTACTTTCTTATGTGCAAATTAACTTTGCTTAAAGATGGAAGGATTCTGGTAATTGTATCAGTTAGACACTTTTTTTGTGTCCTGACAAACTATTCGCAATAAATGAACTTGCTTACCTAAAGAGCTTTTAACTATATAAGTATGTTTATGTCACTTTTGAATACCTGTTCTCTCTGCAGAATTTAGGAAAATACTTTAAGCAATCAGCAAAAGCTTTAGAGCAGAAGATCAATCGCGAAGCAAGGTTTTATGGGGCTCTTATCAGGTTCGAGTGTTTGCTAATAAACTTTCCATCCCTTATTTTGTGAACTTGAAACTTTAGGCCAACCTTTATATTTCTTAATGCCATTTTGCAGCTTTAAGAATTTGCCGTTTGCTTAGTTGATGCTAGTTTTAGTTAGCTTACAGTGTCATAGTTATGTCTGTTGTTTTTTAGATGATTGGCTCATAGGTATCGTAATATGTTATGACTTATGACTATGATACGTGTTGAACCATTATAGTATTCTTGTTTAATGTGAAAAAAAAAATTTGGACTTCTACACCATCTCTATTGCTGTACCCTGCCTACACCAGTACTTCAGGAACATCCATTTTGTTGTGTAGTGACTTCTTAGGACTATGCCAACACAGATTAGAGAATTTCCGTGGATATTGTTTATAATGTGCAGAAAATGATAAGAGACTTCAGCCTCCAGAATATAGATTGATTGATTCATACAAAGGCTTATTTTTGCTATGATGACAAGCTTATAGGTTGCAGCGGAACTGGAAAGTCAAGCGACAGCGCATGCTTGCTTCAAATGCCAGCAATGAGGGCTTCACCATTGATCTTTCTGACAGTTCATTATATGACCCGACTTCTGGTTTTCGCCCATCTACACTGTCCACTATTCGTGTTGATCATGATTCAGCTGGTATGCTGGCCATTAATGTACCCCAAGATTCATGGTACTCTCTTCGGTTTGGGTTTGTTGGCTTAAATCCGATTGACAACCCAAACAAGTCTGATGAGCACATAGACTCCGTTACTGGTCAGGATGTCCCTGGAACATCAGAAATGCAGTCCGCAAGTGACGACAAATATGTTAAAGAAACTCATTCGCTATTGAGGGAGGTGCATAAATCGATTTTTGCTGAGCAGGTGATATTTTTGTCATATATCTTGTACTACCGTTGGTATATCTCTGCATGGCAATTTCTCACTTCATTGGTCTTCTTACCAGTTGTTTGACATGCTAAATCGCGAAGCATTCAATGAAGGTGTGGGATTCAACATTAGTGGAATAAGAGAAAATTTTATGGAAATGAGCATAGGCCAAGGAGCTTCGTTGTTTGTATCTCTTCACCCATCAGGCAAAAATGCGAGCATCAAGAAGTCGGACTCTGCAACCTTGCTCATTGAATCTTCTGGCAGAACAGAACCATCAGAAGATGGAGACTCTCGCTTGAAGAAGTTAGGGTTCCCTAGTCGTGCCAGCTATGAAATATACTTGCAACAAATTTTTCATGAGCATGCCTTTGGAAAAGCTAAAGATCAGCCCAAGTCTAAAAGTATCCGAGCATCCAACCAAACAGAAAAGGACAGCAACTCCGGACTTCTTGATCATTTCTGCTTATCTTTGACTCATAGAATCTTCTCAAATAGAGTTCTTGTGCATCTTGAAAGCGTGGTATTTTTCCTGTTGCGATGATCATTTTCTATCGAGAAACTTCTTGTCATCTTAGATCATGCTTTTCTAATAATTGTTGCTTTCTTGTCAAACAGGTCTGCAAGGTCCCGTATCTTCATCTAATATCGCATCCTACATGGAATTCTCGGACATCATCATGGACTGTCTTCATGACTGTTCCTCCATCAATCATCCCCCAAGGAAATTCTGAAACTCAGTCTCCAGATGGTAAGAGGAATCTTAAGACACAATTCCGGACAAAAGTGGTGGTGAAAGATGATTGTATCAGTGTTGAAGCAGAATGCACGCCCAATGTGGTTGGCCTACTGAAAAGCAGTTCCTGCAATTTATTCTCTATGAACAAATACGAGTGTGACGTGGCCGACCTTCCAGTAATGATCCTCCAGCAGGTATGCTTAGGCAATCTATTCTTGCCCTAAAGTTGGTCATGTCTATAGCAACATTTCTTTATTGATGTGTTTTTGATAACAAATTTGAGAAGGTGGCGAGCCAGATAGTGTGTTGGCTACTGGAGGAAGCGAGAACGGTTGGGACAAAAGCGAGCCGGGATTTTCTATCTCTAGCGTTAGAGATTGTGGAAGGGGAGAGAGTGAGCCTCGTGGCGCAAGTAAACCCGGAAGACGCAAAGGGATGTATCTCGTGGTGGCTAGTGATGGAGAACGGCTGCACAGAGGAGAGGGAAGGAGTATCGGAAAGTCGCAAGTTGTTAGGTCATTTGTCTCTCGATGTCTTGTACTCTGTTCTCATGGATTTGATCAACTTATGTGGTACTGGTCGCAATGCTTTAGAGAGATTGTAAGTGAAAGAAATACAATGAGAGAACATGTTTTTGTTTCAAGATTATATAAGAATCTCAATGGTTAGTGAAGCTCCCAAACAAAATAATACTTGTTCTTGGATTTTAAAGTTTGGCCCAATTTATAAATAAAATTATAAAACAGTAATATCAACTTTTTTGTTCTTTCATTAATAAAGGAAGAGAGGGGTAGAATAGGAAAAATCAGAAAAAAAAACTCTCACGCGAACGTTTTCTCTCGTCGGTCTCTCCTCGGATCCAAATCCTCGCTGATCTTTTTGCTAGATTCAAGCTTCGAAACCCTAATTTCTTTTGCCATTAGCATCGATTTCAGCTCAACTTCAGGTTTGCTTTTTCCCATTCTTTCTAATTTATCACAGTTTTCTGATTTGCTCTCTTTCTCGCGTCACCTGATTTAGTACAAAGATATGAAGGTTATGGAGTTAGATTCGCTACACGATCTGATAATTATACTCCGACGATTATTTAATCTGATTTAGAAGTGACTAACAGATGAGCCTTCCCTTTGATTTTTTGGTGGTGATGGAATTGAATTGTTAGGTTTTTTTTGATGATTTTTTGTTTGTGTAGTTATGATTCTTCTTGTCTGTCTTCGAATCGATTCTCATATGATCCATATCATTGTTTCATCTGGTTATTTCAGATTCAAGGAGGCACAATTAGTAGCTTCTGAAGTGCTTCGGTGATCAGATACAATGGTAATATATTGCATTCTCAGGTCCATTGTGAAATTTTGTTTATCTCAACGATTTGAGCGAGCTAAGAGTTTTGTTTTTATCTTTGGGATAATCACAGTCAGCTTTGTTCAATTTCCATTCATTCCTGACGGTGGTGCTGCTTGTGATCTGCACTTGCACTTATCTGAAGATGCAGTTCCCTGCTATTTTGGAGCAGAAAACTGGGTTTGTACCCACCTTTATTCTCCTTTTTTATTCCTGAATTTGATTCACATCGTATTGGTTCCCGAAACCCAGAACACATATGCCACTCTTTGACCAAATTGTAGATGCTTTCAAGTATTTCTCTGCATATTTTACATTGCATTGCAGCTGGTTCTTCATCATAGTGCCCCCCATTCATCTCTTTGTTTTATAGATATTAATGATGAAAACTACTTGAACATTATTATGCTTCCTTATTTGCAGGTTCCGAGGATTCTTTTGGAAAGCTGCTAGAATAGGTAGGCTCAGTATTTGTTTTTGTTTTTATTCAATTCCTTTGCAGAAAACATTGTGTTGAACAATCCCCTCTTTGCATATGTTCAAATTGAGGCTAATGATAGACTCTCTAGGAGTAAGAATTTCCTAGTAATCAGTGCAGCTACTAATTCATTGAACTTTAATTCAAACGGCTTCTAATCCTTAAAACCTCCTATGGAAGCACATGCATGATGGCACATAGTGAACTCATAAGTCTCAGGCTATGTCATCCAACAGTTACTGTGGTTAATTTATGATAGCCAAACATTCTGTTGATTAAATAATTTTATTTGTCATATCAATTGTAACAGGCGAGCGTTTGAGTCCTTGGGTCTCCGCGGGATGCTTCATGATGGGCGTATCGATCATTTTCTTTTAAGTGTCAACTTCTCACAGAACCGGTTCATGTAGATTTTACTTCTTTGAGATGCTCATTTTCCTGTATGCAAAAGATTCCAAGGGGTTGAGGAAACTGAAAGCGTAGAATATTATTCTCTTTGGATTATGGGTATGGTCTTGTATTTGGTACGATCGTGTGTTGCTTTTGATATATGGAACATACGACATTGGAGTCAGCCCTTACAACACAGGCTTTTTTGTTTTGCAAAAGAAGTGAGTGATCACATACATAGCTTCACGTTTGTCAAATTAATAGAACTAATTATGAGAGCAGCAGTCAATAAATTCAGGCCCTATTGAAAGATTGTTGTTGTGCTAGTAAGTTCTAACTATCAGTGACAATCAATTTGGATAATAGATCAGTTTTATAAGAAGAACATGGGTGATAATAATAAGCCTTGCAAGTTACATCATTCTATGTAGTATGTATATAGACCAAGTAAAAATACACACTTTTGGGCAAAAGACTTATTTTCTTGAAACTAAATATTATTACCACTTCCGTCGATAAAGCAAGTACAGTACTTTGGTTTGGTTTATTTTTCCAAACTAAAAAAACCACATTAGTTGAGTTTCTGTCGGTTTTAATGAACTCATGGGCCGAAGTATATCACCGCAGGCCCATTAGAATTGTGTATATATAAAAACACGCATATAAGTAACAAACCTTAAGCCTACATATATATCCTTTCAGAATCTTTAAGCCGAGAAACTCGTCCCCTCTAAAACCCTAATCCTCTCTCAAACCCTAGACTCAGCGAAGATGGTACTTTCTTCTTCTCTCTTCTTGCTCTCTTCTTTTTTCGATTACATCTGCTACTGTTATCGAAGAAGGAATCTTTCTTGTTGATTGTTTGATTTGGGTCTTGACTTTGTTTTTCTTTCCTTTAATTATTGCAGACAGGAGAGGCCGTAAACCCTAAAGCGTATCCGCTTGCAGATGCTCAGTTATCGATAACGATTCTTGATCTTGTTCAACAAGCTACTAACTACAAGCAGCTCAAGAAGGGTGCTAACGAAGGTATCTTTTATATTATATGCTCATCTCTGTTAATTTTTAGCGTTTTTTGGGTAATTTATGAACTTGTTCCTAGTGATTGTAATTGACTTTTGTTATCGTTTACAGCTACGAAGACACTTAACCGTGGAATCTCCGAGTTTGTGGTTATGGCTGCAGATGCAGAGCCTCTAGAGATTCTTCTTCATCTACCCTTACTTGCTGAGGATAAGGTTTGTTCTTTATTCTTTATAGCAGAGTTGACTTCTCTTTTGAGAATTGCAAACTATATTGTTTCGTCATTATAGCAGAGTTTGTAGGTCTTTTTTGAACTACTTACTTTGAAATAGTCTTGATTGTTAGTTTGATTAGTTTGTGTTTATACTTAGTCAAGTTTTGTATCATTTTGTTAACTAAACTCTCATATCCCACTAGGAAGTCTATAAGTGCCAACTTCTTGATGTTTCTTCTGACTTTTTGTTACTGGACGCAACTTTTATGCTTGTGTTTAGCTTATTTGTTTGATTCAGAAATTGATTGATGTTCTTTTGGATTAATGTTCCCTTTGTGAATGATTGAATATGCAGAATGTTCCGTATGTGTTTGTGCCTTCAAAGCAAGCCTTGGGAAGAGCCTGTGGTGTTACAAGACCAGTCATCGCTTGTTCAGTCACATCAAACGAAGCTAGTCAATTGAAAGCACAGATCCAGTCGCTCAAGGTAAACTTTAGCCCTTACTCTTGTCCTCTGTTTATAAACCATCATTGATTCTCACATGTCTTTATAATTGGTTAATCATTTTATTTTTGTAAATCCTGCAGGATGCTATTGAGAAGCTTCTGATCTAAGTATGACAGTCTCTGATTGATTGCTCGGTATGATGGGTCTCCTCCGTGCAAAAGGAAGGCTTTGACTGAAGTTTTGTGTAGGCAACTACCAAATATCAAAAACCGTCCATGAATTCTCTACTATCTTCTTCACTTAACGTTTTTAATTCACTTTTTCTGCATTTCAGTTTCTTAAGAGTTTGTGTTGGTATTTGGTTTTGGTGTTGTATCGAATCATTGTATCATTTATGAGAACATGCTTTAATTCATCTATTTTGCCAGTAAAAAAAACTCTCTAATCTTTCATGCCAGTCACTAACTAAACGATCAAGAAGTAAAAAGTAAAGTAAGTTTAGACCTCAAATTACAATTGAAGGAGCTAGATCTGTTGAACTATATCACACATGTAGGTTGTAATAATTTCAGACATCGACATCGGTTTGGCTACACTTTGAAGTCATCATCTGTAGTTTCTGATATTGTGGTTGTATAGTATCCAACACAATGGAATTGGAAAGGAAGAAAATCAATAATTAATCTGAAGTGATGATATATATTACATCAAATACTACAACCAAACACAGAAACAAAGTTACATTGTGTAACTACAGAAACAGATCCCATCGTTTCTTCCTGCCTTTTTGTGTGTACATTGATGATAATAACAACATCTGTTTTTAATCTTGTTAGCTTTCTATCGTGTAAAAAAAAAGGAAAGAGTGTAGTGCCCTCACTCACTCTATTTGGCTTCTTGCTCCATCAACGGAATCTTCTTCCAAGTCTCATCTAACCCGTTTAACTGAAGCGGCGGCAACGAAAACACGCTCACCGTAGAGCTACCACTCCTGATCTCCTTCAAAACCCTCAAAGCAGCGATCGTACTCTTCATGTGGAGACTCTCCATGAACTTGTGCTCAGAGAGCTCAGCTTGGATGATATTCTCAGACTCTGTTTCGTTAACAGGGAAGAACCGATCAAGCATTGCTTCGGATTCTTTAACAAGCTTGTACAATAAGTCCGTAGTGTAAAAAGGTTGCTGAAGCACTTTTTGGATATAAGGCAAGCGCATGAGATCACCAGTTCGTTTGTCATACTTCTTTAGTATCTTAACCAATCCTGTTGTTTTTCCCAACAAAAAACCAAAAACACACATCTCAACATTTTTATGATGAATCTTGATGTTCAAGTAACATTAAGGGTTTTGAGAATGTGTACCAGTGTAGTTAAGAGCACTGTAATTCTCAAGAAGAACCATTTCGCCATGGAAATCAACAATCTCTTTCCTGATTTTAATCATCTTCTCCATTGAATCTTTAGCTTTCGCAATCCTATCTCTAAACTCCTGTTTTGTTTTTTTTTTAAACCAACAACACAAATTAGACTAATCGAATAACCGGAATCGAATTTGTTAATATTGGTTATGGTGGTACCTTTAATCTGATGATGTATTCTTCCTCTTTCTCAACGAAGAAATTGTTGAATTTCTCAAGCTCGTCTTCTAAGAGCTGGATGAAACTGATCTCTTCTTTAGACATACCGAGGGAGAAATCATCATCACCGGCGGAGGAGGAAGGATCGAGACGGAGACGTTTAACCGGACGATCAAGGGAGGATTTGGAAGGGATGAGTTTGAGACGTTTCTTGAGGTCTTTGTAAGACAAGAACTTGTCTTGCCATTCAGGAAGTGTCTGCTCGATCTGGTTGCTTAGACTCTTACCAAACTTCATTTTCTTGTTGTTCTTGTTTTTTTTTTATTTCTGAGAATTAGAAAAAAAAATGAGGATGGGAAGAAGAAAGAGAGGAGGTTAAGGGAGATTATATAAAAAAAGAGGGATTAAGCATAAAATAAAGAGAATATTCTGAAGGTTTCTTTTTAGAATATCCTTTTTATTAGTGTGATGTGTTGTCTTTCTTTCGGGGGGAATATCTCTTGGTTATATTCTTCTTCTTCTCTTTCATTTTCATTATTTTATTTTTCTTCGTTATCTGTGGGTGAGATTGTCACACACACACATGCTTTTTTTATTTTTCAGTTTCATACACTCGCATGCTTTTTTATTTATCCACTTATGGTTATTAGAGATGGTATTTAAAGTTATTCAATGTTCTGTACTGAAGGGATTTTTTTTTGATGGCTCATTACACCATTTTTTTATATATATATAGAAATTATAGATTTGAATCGAAACGAATTTTCTTTAATAAAATGAAGATTGGATATAGTTTATTTTCTTATAATCATTTTTTTACACACCGATGATATCATCAAACCGTCCAGGTCAAGATTGTCAACGACAACAACACGTGGGGACGTTTGGGTCTTCATGATCTTATATAATATATTTTCCATTTTCCATGATCGTACTACTATTATTAGTTTGACAATTGCCACTTTTGTTGATCTATTTTTAAATACTAGTAGTAGTTTCGAATTAAGTGCAAAAGAAAGAGAAAAAAGAAGAGTTAAAAATAAGCAAATTGGTCAAAAGAATCAAGGGGTCCCTGGAATATTCTTTGAAAGAAAAAAGGGTATAAAGTATAAACCTCGGCATCTTTCTTTCTTTTAAATCATCCAAAGGGACATTTTATCGAATTTTCTGGATTCGCGTCTTAATTCATTCAATTCACACACTTTCACACGTTTAAAAAAAAAAAGAAATATATATCGTCACCATTTGACATTTGTGCAATTCTGCAGTTTTTTTACACAAATTATCACTCTATGTTAAAATACTATCAGTTTATCAGTTAAAAAAAACGAAAGTCTAAAAATCCTTGTATGAATCATCAAAACTTGTGGGTCTCATTTCTTCTACTAATTGATACCTTAACTTACATTGTCATTCTTTGGAATTTGGATGATTGGATACATCATACAACAAATATATGGTAATTAATAGTATGTAGGACAAATTGCATCCTACCACACTTTTCCAACATTTTATTGCATCCTAGCACATTTGTTGTCCACTAGGCACTTTTTCTCTTACTTTCTTCAAATTTATACAATTATACCCCTCAACTCATTCTAACCAAACTATATCTTCTAACCAAAATTGTTAGAGCAAAATAATCTCCTCCTTCCATTTCTAACTAAAAATATTTGATCCTGTAGCTATATGACTTACACCTGTCGAAGTCTTCCATATATAAAGGTTAAATCTTGTGTGGATAAAGGAGACAGGAAGGAGTAGGGTTTTGGTGGATAAGGGAGACATGGCGGTCCTGGTAAGTTTTATTGACTTTACGTTTTTTTGGTTGTTTACTGTGGATTCCATCTTGGGTTTTGTTTCTTTTCTGTGGATTGCAATTACATTTAATTAACTGTTCTTGGTTGCAGGTTGGACATTGTATTTTCCTATGCGGTGAGTGGGCTTCTTCGGTGGATAGCGTTTGGAGGTTTGAGGTGGATAAGTTTCTCGTATCGAGGGTCGTTCCCCTCTCCGACAATGTTACATTAGCTGAACTTGAGGATGCTGTAAAACTTGAATTCGGCGTAAGGAAGAAGAAGGCTTGTTTCAGTTTCTCTCCTCCTAACAGCATGCTTTTCACCACGGCTGAGAGAACTCCTCCTGTACTGGTTACTACCGATGTTGGCTTAGACTATTTCAAGCAATTGTTTCGTGAGAACCATCATTTAAATATGTTTGTGAACTTCCAAGAGTCTACAAACAGAGTTCCAATCACAGATGAGTTAAATACAGGGAATAGAGAGGATTTTGTTTCTGGTCGTGTCATTCCTCTCTCCGCTAAGTCACCTAGATGTAGTTTTGGATCAAGCGATGATGAGTTGTCACCATTACTTGATGCCGCTCTTGGTAGCCAACTGGATTATGTCGTCGCTGGTCTTTCTGAAATGGAGGAAAATTTTAAGATTGGTGTTACTAATGGTAAGAGTGGGAAGCGTGTGTCTGCCGGAACTTCAGCTGGTCGTAGTATCGGTAAAAGTGGGAAGCGTGGTAAGTGTAGTTTTGTTTCCAGTAACACTTTAATTGATGTTGATGTTGAACTGGAAGGAACTGTTGGTTCCAAATCAACAATCCCCACAATTCCTACCACCCAGGTTGATCCATCGCTACTGGCTGAGGTTGATGAAATAGAGTCAAAGTATTGGGGAAGAGGTTGTGATGTTGAAGACTGGAATCACAATATTCGCAACGAGGCTGAGTGTAATGTTGAAGACTGTGGTCATAGTTCTGAAGAAGAAGCAGACGCAGAAGAAGAAGAAGGACCAACTCAGGAGATTCTTACTCCTACAGGTTATGATCGAGAATTTTGGGGGAACTTTGTGGGAGATCATTTTGGTCGTGCAAATCCTGTAGAAATTATGTGCACCACCAATGACTGCTTCGACCATAGGGTTCTCGTCAACGGTGGGACATCCTTACCAAAGGATGAGAAATTTGGTATGGATTCTGGTGGGGGTTTCGTTCAGAGTGGTCACCCAGCAGTTAGTGAACCTGTCCAAAGTAACGTGACCGCGTGGACACATAATAGTGGACAGGTACAGATTCCAGCTAAACCAAAAAGGAGGTTAGCTGATGTTGATGACGAGGAGTTTGATATTCCTCCTATGTTTGATGACATAGAATATGAGAGGGATGTGATTCCTGATCTTCACATTGATGACGATGACAAAGGCATATACCAGGGCAAAAAATTCGCCAACAAAGAAGATTGCCAGATAGGTTTAGCCATATATGCAATTAAGAAACAGTTCGATTTTAAACAAACCCGGACGAAGCGAGACTACTTTGTTGTTAAGTTGCACTTGTGTGAAATGCGACTGGAGGATTATGGCTAAAGAACTGAGCAATGGATACTATGAGATACGTAAAGCATGTTTGGAACACACATTCCCAGTTGAAACAAGGTGCAATTACATGAAGAAGGCGACATCTCGAGTTATTGCTGCTGTCTTCAAAGCACAATTTAGCGATCCATCTAAATCACCAGTACCAATGGACCTGCAGCAATTGGTCCTTGAGGACCTTAAGGTTTCAGCATCATACAGTAAGTGTCGTAGGGCTGTGGCAAAAGCTACAGACGATTTGTTTGGCTCTGATGAAGATTCGTATGATCAACTGGCTGAATATTTGCATCTTTTGAAGCTCGCAAACCCCGATACTGTAACAGATATTAAAACAGGAATCGAGGAAGATGGTACTGAAAGGTTCTTATACACGTTTTTGGCGTTTGGTGCATCCATTCAAGGGTTCAGTAAGCTGAGACGTGTTCTTGTTGTGGACGGGACGCATCTAACTGGTAAGTACAAAGGAGTGTTGTTGACAGCAAGTGGCCAAGATGGTAACTTTCAAGTATTCCCTCTTGCGTTTGCTGTTGTAGATAGCGAGAATGATGATTCGTGGACTTGGTTCTTTGAGAAGCTTGAACGCATAATCGCAGATAGCAATACCCTCACCATCATTTCTGACAGATGTTAGTCCATTTACGTTGCTAAGAAGAGGGTTTTTCCACGTGCTCATCATGGCGCTTGTATTGTCCACTTGGCGAGGAATGTGAATGCCAAATTTCACAACAAAGGTCTTGCCAAACTGGTCACTAATGCTGCATATGCCTACACAGTTGGCTCTTTCCGGACGATTTATGGACAAATTAGAGGAAAAAACATCGAATGTTCTAAATGGCTTGATAAAATTGGCACTGCTCATTGGTCACGCGCATATTTTCAGGGAGACCGTTACAATCTGATGACTAGCAACATAGCTGAATCGTTGAACAAAGCATTATGGAAGGGTAGGGCGTCACCAATAGTGGAATTGCTTAAGTTTATTAGGGCTATGTTAACACGCTGGTTCAGTGCAAGGAGGAAAAAGTCTGCTACACACAACGGGGTGGTAACTCCGGAGGTTGATAAACAATTGACAAAAACTATGTCAATCGTAAACGGAAGCAAGGTTGGAACTGTGACAAGTTGGAGTTATGAAATTGTGGGGTTGTTCAACGGGAAGCACCATGTCCTTCTGGATTTGAAAAAATGCACTTGCAAACATTACGACCGAGTTAAGATCCCATGTGGACACGCAATGCTGGCTGCCAACCACCAAGGTATTCCTCCAACAACACTTGTAGACGAGTACTATAAGACTTCTACATGGGCAGCTACTTACACTGGAGTCATCAACCCTGAAGTTCATCCCAATGATATTGGTATGGCCGATGAAGTTGTTAGGAGGGATCTAATCCCACCAAAGTCTCGCCGGCCATCTGGTAGGCCTACGAAGTCTAGAATTCCATCTGTTGGTGAATATCCGGTAAGCTTAATCTATATATTCAACAATAGAATATTCGTCTCTCATTCGAGTGATCATGTATTAACTTGTAGTCTGATTTATTTCAGAAACCTACAACGGGCACTGTCAAAGTTAATAGGTGTTCAAGATGCAAGCAGATAGGACACAACATTTCCACGTGTACCAATCCTATTTGATGGTGTTGCATATTTTTTGTGAAGAAAGTTATGTTTTGGGGGCAAGGAGTATTTTTTTTCGCCTTCTTAACCAGTTTCTTAAAACTTACCTTACCATCAAAAACTTGTATCCTCATAAGAATTCATGTGGACAGTGGTTGCTGAATTGTGTTGACACCCACATACACGTGGATACCAAACCCATAAGGAGACAGCTTCCTTTACACTATTATAGCTAAGGAAACAGCTTCCCCCACACATTCTCATAACCATGAACCACATTGTTAACGTTAAAATTAACATTTTAATAAGAACCTATCCATATGGACAGCAATATTATCATTATTGATACAAAATTAATGAATACCATACATATGGATACATTTCGATAAGAAATCCAACTAACATGAAACAGAGATTAAAACTTTATATAAAACATGAAACAACTAAAAGATTATTGATACAAAATAAGAACCTATCCATATGGACAGCAATATTAACATTTTAATAAGAACCTATCCATATGGACAGCAATATTATCATTATTGATACAAAATTAATGAATACCATCCATATGGATACCTTTCGATAAGAAATCCAACTAACATGAAACAGAGAATAAAACTTTATATAAAACACTTTCTGCAACCTAGCAAACTTTAAATATAAATTAAGCTGAGCATCCACACGTGCAACATCCACAAATGAGCATCCAGATGGCTACCAAAACCTTAACTAAAAATGGACTCACATTTACCATGGATGCATAGTTGCGGTCAATGTTAGTCATCTAATTAAACGTAAAGCCATAAATAACTACACCAAACGTTAAACGTTAAACATCTAAAAATACAAACTTACAGTTCGGATTTAAAACAGAAAAACAACTACTAATAAAACACAAATTAGACTCCACAGACCACACCGCTAACAAATGTCAATTATTCCTTCTCTGACGTATACAGAGGGGCAACTAATTCAGTGTAGATGTCCATGGCATATTGAGCTCTAAATTCATCCACAATCTCGTCTGTGATTGCCGCCATCTGTTCTACTCCATTGTCATTCGCAAGAATCTCAAGAAAATTCATTGCTACCGGGCCACAATCACCACAACGCTTGTTCACATAAATGCCGTCATATCTAACCCATCTGAACGGCTCATAACCATGATCTTGGGACCTAGGTGGCTTGCAAAATTTCCTAATGATATACGGTAGCATCTCTACAACAGGAGCGACAAACCTCGAAACCTTTCTTATATCATACAATTCAACATTGGGATCAACGATGAAAACGCACCAGTTTGGTAGGTTTATGGCGAGTCCTACCCAATGCTCGTCTTGCCATATCATCGGCATATATATAGTGTCAATAGTAACAAACCAGTCTGAAGGACTACCAGGAATATAGCGGTCCAATAATCCTTTCCACTGGACCCTCGCTCGATTCCCCGCAACTGAAAAAGACTTGTACTTCCGCAAAAGGAAGTTCCCAAGCCAAGGTGAGGCAAAAGTCGAACGCTCCTTCTCAAGGACATATCTATGTCTTTCTCTTAAAAAACTCACTAACACCTCAATATGCTGTTTAAGACAATGAAAATAAGGTCAATAAACTCAATCAAGTAAACTCACAGACAAATTCTTATAAATAAAACAGGTATTACCAATGTAGACACCCATTTCTGTGGTTCAGCAAGTTCCAAAAAAAACTTGTTGTTTATGAGGTGACTGCAACGTATAAGATGTTCACTGCAAGGAATTGTACAATTAGTAAACGACCTACAATAGTATATATTAGTACACCATTAAAAAATAAAAATCAAAACCAAGAATTACGTGTTAGGTGCTTCAGTCATAGTTTTCTTAAAGTATTCAAACAGATTGGTGTCCAGAGGAGGTAACGAATCATGCCCATTAGAAGGAGAGTAAGGGGCCTTCTTCAGTAACTCAGCAACAAGATTTTCTTCCCCTTCAGTTAAAACAGCACGCTTTCGCTCTTGTGGAGGAGAAGAATCACTAACATCAACTAGCTTTTCAGGATCCACGTCTCTTTCCTGTAAGATTATATATCATATATTACTAAACATCATCCCTTCACCCTAAGCATTCATAGATATATGCCCACAATTTATACCTCCTCTTCATCGCAAGACGACTCTCCAGCTGACTCAACGTTTGTCAATGGAACTTCGTCTATAATAGCTCCCTAATCAAACAATATCAAACAACATTAGTTCATCTACATACATCTCCACAAGTAAAGCGTGAAACATAAATAATGTACCTCATTCTCTAGCTTCTCCGACGCAAGGCTCATTATGGTCTCGGACGCTACCCTCACCTAATCGTTTTCATGTTTTTCAAATTAACAACCATAATAGTGACTAGCTAAACCATATAATGTACAAACATTGATATTATTCTACTAAAGAAAATTAATTGAAAAAATATTAATCACCTTATCCTCAACATACTCCCCTACAAGGTCTGATACAGGATTCACCTGTACACGATTCCATATCCATGTGGTCAGTAAAATTACTTGTAGTATGATATCAAAACAATCGTATCCACAACGTCCTTTTATATACAACGGTGAAAGATATACCTCATCGCATACTTTCTCCGTGGCTAGGCTAATTATAGTCTCTGAGGCTTCAATAACCTAATGTTTCAGAAAAAAAATAACTTAACAGGGTCTAACATAACACATTTACGAGGTAACATAAAGATAAATAAACCAAAATATAAACTCCCTTTAGACGTGTTATTACCTTCTCTTCAAAATTATCTTCTACGCCGTCTGCTGCCATATTTCCTTATCCAAAAAAACAAATGCATATGTTCAGTCAGAGTAATCCTAAAAAAACAAATCGGCAGTTCAGCAATATTCCCATACAACTAATTCCTCGTACATACAAGCATAATTATATGAACATATAAAACATTACTAGAAAAAAACGACACTAGTTCAGAAAATACTAAACACCTGCTCTCCACAACATCCCTGTTCACCGACGCCTAACACTTGATCCTGTCCACAATCCTGTTTCCATGTGAACAAGTACATATGAATAATATCCACAAATACGTATCCATGTGAAAACTTCCCCCTGTCCACAACTACTATCTTGTGCGTAAAATTACACTTTCTCGATTTTGTATGGCCATACCATGATATATCAACAAAAAAAAATTAAAGGATAAACTATTACTAACCTTTTCCTCGATTGTAACTCCTTCAGCGACTAATCCAATTTGGCCCTATCCACAAAATAGCATCCATGTGTTCGGTTAAATTGAAACAAAAATGAATAATATATCTTACTCGAAGTTTTGCCTCACTATACACAAACGGATAAGAGATACTAACCATGTCATTTTCAATGTTCACAGGTTGTGGTGTCTCATTGTTAGTACATCCATCCTCTTTAGCTTTGTTCTACAATAAACATCCTTAAAATTATTAACATTAAGCTTCTAAAAAAACAACTTTTAATCACGAAATATAATCATTCTGATAATGGTTTTACCTCATCTTCACCCGCGATGTCTTTCATCTCTGTATCGTAGATAGGCTTCAAATCAGCTAAATAGGAGACTCCATCAGAGTCCTGCGACATTTTCTATATTTAGTACCACGTTTTTTAAGTCTCAAAAGTTTGAATCTATTGGTTTCAATGCTTACAGTGAGAATAGGTTTGCTTTCAGTGTCATATATTGGTACGTCAACAGAACACGACATCTCCAGACAACTGGACTCAAACTGTATGTACAAATTTCAACAAGATAGATGAATATACATACAGTGAAATTTTAATTAAGTTTGTAAATTACAAAAACAACTTACCCTCCCTGGCGAAGGAGTCCTTAAAACATCCATCATATCAACAGGAACATTGTCTCCCTGTTCAGTATATAAGACTCAATGGGTAATTAAACCAATCTAAAAATGCATCCAAGTGACAAAAACAGATTTCTCACCTGCAACTCTTCTTTCGTCTCATCCACCTTTGATGACGAACATTTATGCAAATGAGTTCCCGTCTGCTTTACCACTACATTCTGTAAGTGACGGTTCAACTAAAACAATGTGATGAAAATATGGGCTAACTACTCGCAAACCTCATTAACCTTTACGGTAAGTACAAGACCAACTTCTCCGGCCAAGTTTTCATCACAGTCATTCTAACACAATGATATGAACAAGAAATTCGTTAATGAGTATATCAAGATAGATAATACATAGTATGGGAAATTGATACTAACCACAGTCGAAAAATCAGCAACATATTGACGCCAATTATGACCACCGTCAAGAATATCCTGTAACATCCGCGAACCAGAATTTGGGATTTTGGAAGGAGTGTCGATCGACACCCTAGTGGCATCGATCGACACCACTAATTTCTGGGTTCGACCGGTTTGATTTAATTGCCGAATTGGTTCGGTTTGGTTCAATTAAAATCCCTAAGTCGAGTTATAAGTGTCTTAGGACGAATTTTAGGGTTTCAGAGTCTCTTTTTGTCGCCGTTGAGTGAAAAGAAAGAGAGAAAAGAGAGAAAAACGTTTTCTGAGATTGCTGGGCTGGTTCTTGGTGATTTTGGAGAGATCTGAGGCTGTAGGAGGGTTAGCTGTTGCTGGAATCGAAGGGGAAGCTTCTGGAGGTGTTGTTTTCCACGTTTCTCAATCCAAACTTCTTGTTCTTGAGGTGAGTGCTTGACCATGGTTGATCTAAGCATGAGATCTCTCTTGTTTGTGTGTTTTCTTTGTGGTTTGTGTTGTTTTGTTGCTTGGGTTCGTTGTTTGTGTGATTTCTAGTGAATTCCGAGATGGTTAGACTTGATTGGAGTCGATTTTGGGTTGATTGGAGTCGGAGTTCGTCGCTGGGTTTCGCGCAGATCGTGTCTGCAGAGGAGGCATCGATCGACACTCAGGAGCATCGGTCGACACCAATTTGATGGGCATCGGTCGACACTGTTTGGCATCGGTCGACACCTTGTTGTAGCATCGATCGACACCGTTTGGCATCGGTTGACACTAGTCTTATCCGAGACTTGTTTTTCTGGTTTGATGTATTGTTGTGTGTTGTTTGTTTTGCTTGAACTTGAGGGTCTCATCTGCTTGTGTGTATAACCCAGTAGATGGGAGGATGGCCTCACTAAGTATTTATGATAATACTTACGCATCTCAATTGTTGTTTGTGGTGTGCAGGTAAAGGAAAAGTGTGATCGTGGAATCAAGGGCTATGAGGAGGAGGATGTTCTAGAGACTTGATTGATTGTGGTCTAGCTGTTGTTAGGTTGCTAGATTAAGTCAAAGGAACATTGTAGGATGTTAGTTGTTGGTTACCTCTTTATTTGAGTGATGTTATTGGTTATTGGATTTGAATGTTGGAATTCTTTTGGTTTAATGGAATTTGTTTTATTTGATTATCCGTGGTTATTGATTGATGTTAGGATGTTAGTGGGTATGGGACCACTAGTAAATTAAGGTATTAAAAAAAAAAAAACGGGAAGGGTTGTTTCATATCCTCCCCACTTGGGTCGACCTCAGATGTCATTACATTCTCGGGCCCATCTTTGGATTTCCTAGTTGAATCCGACACATTATCAACACTAACACCATCCACAGCGTCACCCTTCCATGAGATATCCTCGCTAGCACCATCAACTGCGTTACTCTGTTTGGGACTGGCCAGACGGTCACTTTTCCTATTCTTACGGGAAACTTGTATAAATTTCCTTCTCAACAATCTACTCTTCCTAAACGCTTTAAACCTCCCTTCCATTTTCTTGTACTTGCCCTCAATCTTCTTGAACTTCAATTCATCTTCACCCCTAAGCTCAACTAACTGGTTCTTGAACCAACCCTTGAGTTCAGACAACTCATTACCTTCAATGTCGGCCGCCAAATTACGACATTTCTTCTTTTTAAAAGTCCCTCCTCTAACGGCAAGTCTTTGCGTCCTACCTCCATCGCGGCAGACAACGTTCTTCCTGTGTACAATCTTCTTCTTATTGTCTCTCACGGTAATTAAAGGCAACGACATATCCCCACCTGGCCACTCCTTTTTCGAGAATACGTGTCCTCTTCCGATCTGCGCCTCCATATACATTATCTTTTTGTCTTTAACTTCATCATCCCACTCTCCCCATCCCTCTTCGGGTGGATCAACAACACGATAAGGATTAACAACAAGCTGTGGATAACGGAAACTTAGTCAGAATACTATCCACGTGGTCACCATCTAAATCTAAACAAGAATACTATCCACGTGGATACTATAGTTGATGACTATGTGGATAATCACCAACTATAGTATCCACGTGGTCACTAAGTTAAACTTAACGGTACCAAAAAAAATACTTACCGTGTCACCGCTTTCAGTCACCAGAATGTCTCTCAAATTAAGGTTGTTCTTGGCAAAAACAAGAGAATCCCATTCCAATATGGTCCTCCTGTCATTAGCCCCTGGGATCTTCTCCACCAGACCAGATATGTTGCTATACGCAAGTAACTGTAGTGACAAGGGAAAACCGGCCTAACGTATTGTCTTCTGCTGCAATTTATCTGTGAATGTTGCAATCTCGTCCTTGGTTTTATCCTGAACTCTCAATTTCTTGTTAACATGAGTAATTGGCAACCTACTCTCTGGCCTCATCGAAGCTATTGTCTTCAAGAAAGATTCTCGCCCCCAAGGAAAAGCGAGAAACGCATCTACGTCTTCAAGCATCTCCACATACTTGAAAGTCGGACGATGAGTTTGAGTTTTGGCTATTAGGACACCATCAACAATAATAAGCAGTGCTAGCCGAAGTTTCTTGTTACCATCTTTGACTAATGGGTCTTCGAAGACTTTAATAGCATCCGCCAATGTCGTCTTCCTATCTTCCCCAATCAACTCATCCCAGAAACTTTTCTCCTCAGGTTCAGGAACATGGTCGTACTATGGGTCTTACTCTTCAGGGAACTCACGGCAATCCAAACCAGTAACAGCACCAAACTCAACCAAAGAAAACCTAAGTGGCTGTCCACCGAACACTGTCCACAATTCATACCTCTGTTTGGACAGTACCTGTCTGCATAGTAGAGCGTGAAGTAACTTGCAAGATATTGGACACTCGGCAACCCGCAAACTAAACAATGATCCCAACGGTGAATCCAAAATCCGCTCCATTTCAGGTGTCCCTTTAAGCACATCGCGGATTACATTGAGAATCTCGGGCTTCGAGTAGATGTTAAGCCTCGCATCTGGGTACCGGTCGGTGGCAAATAAACGTTGTGGAAGCCGAATATCCCACTCCGAATTACTCGTCTCCGCTGTTTCTACAATATTTCCTGTTGGTGAAGTAGAATTCTCAATTGAAGGGCGTCTGAAAAAACTAGATATACGGCGATTACCTGTCATCGAAATAGATTCTCATCCAACGAAGGAAAAGGTGCACAGGAACAAGAAAAGATTTACACAGAGCGGCGGCGAACAAAAGGATTTCCAAAGGAATCGACGGCCGCAACACTGGGTTACTTCGTGGTCGACGGTTCAAACAGAGAACGACGGCGGCGGATCTAGGTTACCAAAGTGACGATTGAAGATAAATCTCTTTTTACTTCGTGGTCAAAATAAAAAATCGAACCCAATAATTCAGTCAAAAAAATAAAAAATCCTTTAACCCAAAACGATGTCGTAATATAACTGATTACGAAACCAGATTCTAGTTACAGGGTATGACAGTAATCTCACAAACTTAAAGTGCCCTCTGGACAAGAAGTATGCCATTTGCACAACTTTCTTACAAAAGTGTGCCACAGTGCCAATCACCCTAGTATGTATCTGGTAAATCCAAGCACGGCAACAATGTATACTTGCTGTTGGAGTTAAGTTCCCTCCTCCATTAGCCCAAATCAAATGGGCCTATAGTGAAAAGCTTAATAAAGTGAAGCCCACAAGTGAAAAGAAAATTTGTACAATTAAAGAATTCATCTCTGTGCATTGTTGACTTGTTGTTGGTCTTCCACTTCCACATGAAGAAAAGTTATCATCCAGTAGACTTGACAAGTGTTCGGAACTACACCATCAAGCATGCTCGATTGGTTCGTTTCTAAACACGTCTGCACAATATATATAGTCCACACGCCTAAATTAGTCTCCTTATGATTATTATACAGTAAAATAACTAATTTATTTACTACACTAAATTAAAGTTTGATAGTAACAATTATAAAAGTCATTAATAAAAAGGGAACCACCAAAACTTTTTATCAACGTTCTATGGCTACCAGTGTTCACCTCAACCGGCCAATTCTCACCGCCGTCGGAATTGATTCCCGGCGTCATGTTCCCACCCGTTTCCTCTCTCTTCCGAGCCGCAACTTAACACCCCGGCTGCGGCCAATACTGAGTCTTGAAGTGGGCAAGGAAGTGGCATCGACATCATCGTCGAAGGTTGACATGGAAGAGCTCGTCGGGTTCTTATACAAGGATCTTCCTCACCTATTCGACGACCAAGGAATCGATCCGACGGCTTATGACGAGCATGTCAAGTTCAGAGACCCCATCACAAAGCACGACACCATCTCCGGTTACATCTTCAACATTTCTCTCCTCAAGAATCTCTTCACTCCTCTTTTTCAACTTCACTGGGCTAAACAGGTCTTGACAAAGTTTTAAGCTTTTTTCTTTTTTACCAATTAGTTTGTAAACTATGTAACTGATGCAAGCTGCTGCTATAGACAGGTCCATATGAGATTACCACAAGATGGACAATGGTTATGAAGTTCATGCTTTTACCATGGAAACCAGAGCTTGTCTTCACTGGAACATCTATCATGGAAGTTAATCCACAAACTAAGAAATTTTGCAGCCATCTGGTATATATATATATATATGGTTGAACATGTTCTTGTGTAAGCTCCTTTTTAGTGCGGTTTACTTATCAACACAACTGGATTTGTGCAGGACTTGTGGGATTCTATCAGTAACAATGATTACTTTTCTCTAGAAGGTCTTGTTGATGTGTTTAAGCAGGTGGGGTTGGTCTCTATTAGCTTTCTTTTTAAAAATGATTTGATCATCTCCTTTACAAGTGAGTTATTATAGTTTTAACTTTTCTTGTTTGCAGTTACGGATATATAAAACGCCTGACTTGGAAACTCCAAAGTATCAAATACTGAAAAGAAGAGCAAACTATGAGGTTACATATCTTCCTGTGTTTGGCTTACTGCACCATATATTCAAATTGTTCCTGTCATGATCTTCTTTAAACTCGATTTAATGGTTTTGCAGGTCAGAAAGTATGAACCTTTCATTGTGGTGGAGACAAACGGTGACAAGCTTTCTGGCTCTTCAGGTTTCAACAATGTCGCTGGGTGAGGGTTGTCTAAGTTTCTGTGTGTGTATCCATTAATTCTCCTAGCATTTTTGGGCTAAATCTAACTCATGTTGTTACCTATGAAGCTACATTTTCGGAAAAAACTCAACGACAGAGAAAATATCAATGACAACACCAGTGTTCACCCAAACAACAGATGCTCAACTCTTTGCTGATGTGTCAGTACAAATTGTCATTCCATCAGGAAAAGATCTCAGCAGGTAAACCTTATCTTGGATAGTTTAAGTCACCATTATGACCTACGAATATGGTTTATGAGACTGACCGGGTAAACTTTGTTCCTCTAGCTTACCGGCGCCTAATGAAGAAAATATCAAGTTGAAGCAGATGGAAGGCGGTTTTGCTGCAGCAATTAAATTCAGTGGGAAACCGACAGAGGATGTTGTCCGCGCAAAAGAGATTGAGCTGAGGAACAGTCTGAGTAAAGATGGTCTTAGAGCTAAGAAGGGTTGTATGCTTGCTCGTTACAATGATCCAGGACGAACATGGAACTTCATAATGGTATGATTCCGAGCTCTACCAATGTTTGATTTCTATAAGTTAGGAATTAAGCAGTTACTGTTATCTTATCTTTGTCATTATTATCATCATAACACACCAAATGATGGTTACTGCATTTCCTTCTGATTAGTGTGCTCATCTGTGCTTTGTAATTGCTTTGCATTGCAGAGGAACGAAGTTATCATATGGCTTGAAGATTTTAGTCTGGATTAGCTCTCTGCTTGGCCAAAAAAACATTACCATAAGACAGTGTGTAGAGGTTTCATCTTCTTATTAGTTGTAAGATTACCCCATTCGGACGACAGAAAAGTTGTATAGACAAAAACCGACAGGCTACAACGATAAACTTGCTCATTATTTGTGGAAAAGCATTTAGCTGTGAGACACATTTATCTCATCTTGATGTTAAAAGGAAAGGATGATGAAGTTACAAACAGAGTCACTCTTTCTCGTTCACAGAAGAATACCTAAATTTAAAATTTCATTACAAAACTGAAATGGTCGATTGCATTTGATCTCATTTTCAATTTACAAAAGGCACTCAAGTCATTCTTCTTGTTTCAGTCACTTCCCCATTTCCGAACAACGCTCTCTTTAGCAGTGAAACCTTCCTTCTTCCACATTTCCTCTGATCTATCACTGTTCACTTTCGAAGCATCTCTTCCCATGAGTTTGGAGCTAAGGGAAGTCAAACCTTCTCGTGTTCCTCGCAACGCATACAACAACGGGTTTAACACAAATGCAGCCATTACTCCACCTTTCGCAACCAACATATACTGCAACCAGTAAACACACCTCAAAACCAACAACAACAACAACAACAAAAAAGTCTTTCTCTTTATGATTCTCCAATTAACAAGAATGGTTTAAATTTTTAAGAAAATTCATACCACGACAAGTATGGCTAAGAGGGTAATGGCAATCTGCTGTGCTTCACTCCAGAAATGATCTCCACCGAACCAACCACCACCTCCAAACCACCCTCCTCCTCCTCCACTACCACCATTTCCGCCGCCAGATTCTTCTCTTTTCTTGATCTCTTTGTCCCACATCTCAAACTCATTTTTCTTCCCACCAAGAGCGCTTTCCAATGCTTTACGAGCTTGGTCCTGCACAATCAAGGAAATTGAACTGCACAGTATTAGCCCCTAAATCACGATGCTACAGTTCTCCGTCTCTGAAGCATATCAATTCTCTTAAATTTGTTTTCCTTGATGTGTCATACAACTTTCGTTCACAGAGATAGAAACTGTTAATTGTGGAGTTCCTAAATAAAGTTGTTGTTAAACAAACTACTTCCTATGTATATATATATATATATATACAGAGAAGCTGCAGAAATGAAGGAGGCATAATATATGTGATAAGAAACAAAGCTATGAATTGCTATTCTCATTCATACCAATTCACCAAACCAGAGAGAGAGACTCTAAACTCTTACCCAAATGGGCAACCAACAGCTAGAAACAATCTACCGAGACATTTGTATAATTCAAGCCCTTACACCACTCTTTCAACCAACGCAGAACAACTCAAAATCTGCAACATTCAATTCAAGTCTAGATACAGTAGCTAAGAACTGTGCCGCTAAACTTGTTCCAAAAAAACTGATCAGTATGCTTCGTAATTCAAGTTGGAAAATGAACCCAAACTAACTCCTTTCAAAAAAGTCGTGAGCTTTACTTCAATCGGCTCCATAAACAACAATTTTCAGGAGAACCCACTAATCCTGAAGAAATTGAAATTCTAACGTCATCGATTAAGAAGAGCGAGTTGTTCAAACAAAATTGTACTTTGAACAAGTAAAGGGAAGTAAAAGGGTAAAGTTGTCACAAACCTCTCTCTGGCTGCCGCCGGAGAAAAGACAGGAGAATCGTCCCTTGCTGCTTTTCGTAATCGAGGTTCGCAGTGAGAAGACGGAGTTCGGGTCAAGAGTCCGGTGGTATCGGAGTTGGAGAAGAGGCGTAGAAGGAGAGTTTATCAGCAGCCTCATTACGTATCCCATCTTTCCCCCTCTTATCCCACCAGCAGCACCCAAACACACTTTGCTTTTTCAACCTTCACCAATTTGTAGTTTTGTCTTGCGAAGATATTAATTTGCTTCCTTCCTTTGTTTTTTACTTTTTTTTTTTTTCTTTGGGTCAGTATATCAATTTTTGGAGTAACTAATTTCAATGAAGGCAAGCATGATTAATTTGGTTATTTGCGGGTTAGGATTCAATAATGTTTACTCTTACTTACCCAATTGTGGGGGCTTGTTTTGTAGCTTATGAGTTATAAGCCTTCTCTACTACTAATGATTTTATTCCACTATTCATCACAAACTTGTAAATTAATTTTGAAGGGAGACGAAAGAGAACATTTTTCACTTCACTAAACTCAGAAATGAAACAAGCAAGACATGAACTAATCTCAATGACCAAAACAATAAAGGAAAAACAAAAAAGATCCCTCTAGATCATCAATGAGTAGTTCACCTATCTCTATCTATATACACCACAAAACAAACGCATGCCCTTCAGTTTTCAGATTTATTCACTTCTGAAGAAAAATAAGGGCGTCACTTTGCCAGTTACACCTATCTCCATCCTCTTCTACATATCAATCTATCCGAAGTTCCTCGTATTGAGGCCTGAATTTTATGATCATGAGGTGTGGGAACACAACTAGGCAAGCCATGAACAATGTGAACTGCAAAATCATCAAAAAAAAACAAAACCATATAAGATTTGTCTACAAGGAATGATTTTGTTGTATAGTGGACTGAGATCGTACCAGAAGAGGAAGAGTCAAGAAGCTCCATATAGGCCACAGAGCAAAGGAGAGCCTGCATTTTTGCAAATTTGTCACACACAACACATAATGATAACCCCGGTGGTTCCTGATTGACTAAAACATGTGATTTACTTACAGGCCAAATGAAATGAGGCCGAGTAGGGTGATGAAAGGCAGAGCAGATATACTCCAGAGTTCCCATTTCTCATCAAACCTTCTCATGCTCCACGATAGCATGCTTTCGTAGATTATGATTACAATGTTCACAGCTATTCCCAACATCCCGAAATACAAAGGCATCCTGGAAATAATTGCACTATGTTTAGATAGTTTTTCACAGTAAGACCCATCACCCAAAACAAATCTTGAAATTTCAGAAACCTACATCAAATCGTAACAAGAGAATCTGCATTTCCTAAACCACGTTTAACGATAATGGCCTTCTAATAGTATCCACCATACCAATGCACATGTCCTTGTTAATCCGCAAGACTCATTAAGGTTTAGGGAAAGAACCATGAAGGACCTTAAAAGAACTTTTTCAACTATATCTTACGAAGACAGATTCTCCTAACACTTAATATTTGGCTAAGTTTCTTGATTCCTGCTTCCATATTAAACTTAGCTTTCTGTAAATTATTTCAAGGTTTATCCTATTTTTATTGACTACATTAAACCACTATAATCAAGAACACTGAATTCAAACCTCTAATGGCATCCTCAGGTCTTCACCCCAACATATTAACACAAGCAAAAAAGTAAAAAAAGAAAAGGCCTTGTTGAAGAACTCGGTTACCTTTTGATCCGAGCATCATGTAGGAGAATGTGTATCATATTAGAGTGCCTGTCTCCAAAATAGACAATGAAGACAGCAGAAGCAATCCAAAGCACATTCTCCAAAATCTCAACCCAAGTTTTACTTCTAGGACTCTCCAACGCAAAAGGCTGTGGCCTAGAGCAAGCATCGTCCTCAAGATCATCACCACCAGATGCATAACCTTGGCTATGTCTTTGCCTAATGTAGCCACCACCACCAACCGGAGTTCCACCAGACATGTTCCAAGAAAGCTTTAAAAGGAAACACTCTCTCTCTCTCTCTCTAGTATACAAACAGAACCCTAAAACAAACCCTAGAAACCCTAAGTCGATTCGATTCAGGAAAGTTTAAAGTACAAAACTTTAATAAATTCGTCTCATTACAAGCGATCCCACAAAGTCTATATCGATGCTTGCGCCACCAACGAGACTACTGCAACGAAAGATCCAAAAAAGGGCAAAATTGAATTCAATTGGAGATCATCGGTCGTATCAAGCGATCGGAAACAACGAGAATTCAGAAATCCTTCCGAGCTGAGGAAAGAAAACACAAAAAAAACTATAGCAGATACGGAGAATTCGAAAAGAAGAAGGAATCAATAACCTCAAAAAAATTGAGAGATCGTCGTCGAAGCGCTTGCTTGATGAAAACCCTAAGAATCGATCCCAATCCTCTCTTTTAGAAATTTCAACCAAAAAAAGAAAGAAAGCTTTTTTAGTTAAAAAGAGAGACTGAAGCGTTGAGAACAAAACAGTTTGGTAAACTGAACCGTTTTCTAAAGGTTGGGCGAACATATTTGACAAAATGACGTCGTACACCCTCTTTTTTTCCTAATCTTACTAATAATACTACACTTTAACAAAATTTAACAAAATCTTATTCTAATAACAATAAAATCTATATAATATTTTAAAATCTTTAAAATTTATATATATATATATATATATATATATATTTTTGAAGTATATTTTGTGTTCTACCCTTAAAATCATTTTTATTTGCATAGTCAATCCTTACAATTTGTGTTTTCGTTTCAAGTTAAAAGAGATAAATGTTTTAGTATTAAAATAGAAACAATAATATCGCAAAACTATATTATTCCAAGGAAATTGAGATCTTCACTTAATCGTTTGTTTGTCTTATGGCTAGGTGAATCTTTTATGATAGGATTTGTCTACTTAAGGAAAACAATAATGACAATTGAATATTAACAATAACCAATAAAAATCAAAAATAAATCTTTGTTTCCATACATTATAAATATATCAAAGCGGAAATCGAGATAATATGTAAAACGGAAACTAATTATTACACCAAAATCTTATTAATGGCATATATATTCCTTACATAAAAAAATATTCCTATACATTATTTCGTAATCAAAATACCTTTTTGAAGATTGTAGTCTTGCTTAACAAGATTTTCTCGATTCATACACATATATCCCTATCATCTTCTTAAGCCTCTATAAATATATCATTCATAACTAAAAGTATTGAATCCGAAAAAGAAACTATTGTGTAATATATATATATATATATATATATATATATATTTGTAATTTGAGAAGGTTTGATTGTGATTTTTCGTGCATAGTTATATAGTGGGATGCGTTTTATCTAAGTTCACTTCAAAAAAATATAAATATTTCTTATTGTTAACAAACAAAGCAAGATTGAAAGGCAAACAACTCATGTGATGTTCAAAAGAGGAGTTTCAGAATTTGGAGAACTAAGAAAATGATTTAGCACAGGTACGTTTACTTTAGCATTGTTACTTCTTTTTTTTTTAAATTGCTTTAGCATTGTTACTTGGCTTTTGAAATTATGTTTTTCACAAGCCTTGTATATACGTAATTAAAACATGTTTCATTTTTTCCCTGTAGGTAAGTCATTGCAAAGGCAATGTTGAGAACATAACCAATTTTGAGTTTAGTATACCTACCTAGGTATCTTCTTTATATCTATTATTATTAAGGTCTATGTTATTCTATGGCTTTCCTGATTCATTATTAAAGTTTTGATTTACAATATAGTTTCACATATCTCAATCCCATATACCAAAGTTTGTTTTTTTTTCATCAAGCAACATTCAGTAAAAATAAGTATCAAACCCTTATAGGTAAGTGATTCTATGGAATATGTAGAAGTAAGAGAATGGTTTACTATCAGCTTTTTGAAGGTAAGTTTACTTAATTTTGGTTTATTGGCCTTCGTATTGTATTTTTTCAAAAATCTCTTGGTTAATTTTACTCCTAACCAATGGTGCAGATAAAGCAAAGCAAAGATACGATATACGACAAGAGGGCTAGCTTGTGAGTTCGATATACTTATCCACGTGTATTATGGAAGTTATTCAATGTACAAAATTGTATTTACAAAGTTTCTTATATAGACTGACATTATTATTTTCAATATTTTGGTTTAAGACATGAAGTATTGATGACTATCCATTGTATCAAGGTGTATGTAACAGGATAGTAAATGTTTTATTGATCATATCACTTAGACTTATTGACCAGTCTACACTTTTTAGTATTTGTTTAACTATTAGAAAATAAATTTGTGATTTAAATAATGATATATAATACCTCTCTTGAAAACCCAAAATTGGCATTTCTAAAGCAAGTTTTTGTGTATCAAAATTAGTTTACACTAGGTTGGAACCCGCACTACGGGTTAGTTTTTGTTATATATTTCATGATTTGTTTTAAAAACAAAATTTGTATGAATGTAAAATTGTTTTCAATTAATAAACTGTTTTTACAACAAATGCAGATAGTAGAAAATTTAGTGGAGAAAACCAAAACAATTTAAAAGTTTGTGTCATTACACATAGAAAACTATTATCGCAGGCCGGCTTCAAAAGCGGCAATGCAAAACTGCAACATTGTGCTGAACCTGTTTTTCTCAAATTCATAATTTAATATGTTGTTTAGATTTTTTTTGATAATTACAATGCTAATTCTTTTTTTTGGTTATTATTATTTACATCATCATATGATACTTGAGTTTTTGATTTCATAAATTTTGGTTTTTGAATATATTTTAAATTTTATTACCTCAAAAATAAGTTTTTGTTTCTTTGAAGTTATATGGATTGATCAAGGCAAGGTGATGATTGATTTATTCTTCTTTAAAATGTTGCTTGGAAGAACTTGATCATAAGTTTGTAATTGACTGATAAGCCTCGAGGTAATATAACTTAACACTAAATAAATACCTTGAAAACTATGTTGGGATTACTAAGCTCGATATCTAAATAATCAGAACCATCCAAGTGCTTGCAGAGGACGTCGATTAGCTTCAGTCGACCTTCACATAATCTGATCTTTGACCTCACCTTGCTTTGATCGAAATGGAACTGTAGATCAAGGAGATATATCAAGCATCATACACCAAACAAATCTAAAAGAGGAACTAATTGCAAAAACAAAGACACGCAGTTATACCTCTCTTCCTCTTTATTCTCACAGTCATGGAACTCAGCTTGAGCACGTTCTCTAGCTAATAATGCCTGCGTACAATAAAACAATGTTAAGTCAGTAGATATACAGTATGAATCAAATAAGAGAGATGATAGGGTTAATATGAAATTCAGTCATATACATCTCTTTGTGCCAAACGATTTTGCGAAAAAGTCAGGGATCTGGTTATTATAACAAGAGACAGAATTTACCATTTCTTCTGCATGTCGAGCTTTCTCCACTGCTCTCTCTTCTCTCCTCCTCTTAACCTTTTATACCTATGTCTGCACATTGAACCGAAGTGCTTAAGACATAAGCCATAAAGCTCATTCCATCAGGAAAATAAAACAAACAGTGAAGGGCATCCAGAAAATAAAAAGTTCTCTAGCTTTCCTATATGATAAGTAATGCTTATTGTACATACCATTCTTTCACTGTGTCTTCTCTTTTCAGCTTTGACTGAAAATTCTTCCAGCCATACCAATACTCCGAGGTAAACATCTTTTTCAATCTTCCTCCGACACACAAATATGATATTAATAAAATTTCATGCATGAGAATACAGACTCTTATTATAGTCCATCCTCTGGTGTAATAACCTTGTTCTCTATTCAACCTCACAGGTCCCATGACATCTCTAGTCTCTCCTTCCTTTCCTATTGCCTTCTTGTCCGACACTCTTGAAATTCAGTTTCAAAGAAAAAAAAAAACAACAACCACATGATTCACTAATTCAGTAAAAGATGCAAACAAAGTGAATGATTTATATTACCTAGAGGACAAACTTATGATCAAGTTCTTGAAGCTATATATGTTAATCCAAGCATCAACTTTTTACTATTCGTTCTGCTTACACGAGAGAAGAGTTTGTTGTCATCCCGGATGGATAATAGATGGATAATAGATGTGGAATAGAGAAGAGAAGAGTTTGTTACACGACGGGCGGGTCGACCCGGATTTTGTGTGGGTTGTTTTAAGGGCTCTTGTTTTAATCTCATTGGTATATCCTACAGACGTCATGCAGTCCTTTAAAGACTTAGGCAAACAGCACGTAGTCTCTCAACTCGTGAAAAATTAGAAACTTCATATTTAGGCATGTCAATTAGGGCTAAAGCCCGCGGGCTGGCCTGGCTCGGCCCTGAAAAATAGCGGGCTCGGGCTTCAATATATATGTCCAGAAAAAATCGGGTCTTTCGGGCTCAGCCCGTTTGGGCTATAGGGTTTTTCGGGCTTAGCCCGACCGGGCTCGGACCAGCCCGAAAAGCCCTTTAAAAAAATATTTGTATTTTTTGTTAACATTTTTGTTTGATTCCAATATTTGATTAATAATTTATTGTAATTAAAGTTTTAAACTCTAATCATAGTTTTTATATTTATTTAATAACCATACTTAATACTTAAAAAAAAAATTATCTATGATATTTTATATGAATTATATATAGTTTATTTGGTTAAAGTATCGAAATTTTGTTTAGTCTTAAACTTTTTATATTAAATAAAGTTGGTTGTAATGAATATAGATGAGTTATTAAATTTCTGATTAATTTTTTTATATAGTGCACCTTGAAACACTGTTTTTTAAGACTTATAAATTTGAATTTTTGGTCGGTATGATAAGCCCGAAAAAGCCCGAAAAGCCCTGTAGCCCTGTTAGGGCCGGGCTCGGCCTTTGAAATATAGGCTCGGAAATATTTTGGGCCGGGCCGGCCGGGCTCAAATATATGCGGGCTTTACGGGTTTCGGGCCGGGCCAGCCCGATTGACACCCCTATTCATATTACCCCTCGGCCCATTTAAAGGAAAAGGATGAAAAAGAGAGAGGACCCCCACAATATGATTATCGGGTTGGGTTTTTGATTTATGAGAAGCCCAAATTATACGACAATTCGTCGCCATTTGCTTTTTCTCTCTCTTTTATTTCCCCTCTAATGCGAAATGCGCAATGATCAAACAAACAAGACCAAAAAAATAGTTCATCTCGAAGATATATCTAAATGAAAATGTATTTGTTTGGTTAACTTTCATTCTCATCTAAATAAGTTGATATAAAAATGATTAAAGATACCCATGTCTTAATATAATTATTAACTTTAATTTAAACTATTATTCTAAAAGTAATTCACAACTAAATAATTTATAATTTACTATTTTTGACATTTATAGATTTCCATTTTCATGAAATAATGACAATTCTCTGATTCTCTCTACTTTAATTTAGAAAGTGGCACTTTCTATTAAATTCCCCCTAAAACCAATCCAGTAAGAAAGCTTTTTGTGACAAATGAGGTGCCCCGAAAAGTTGACAAATTAACTTCAGAGTGTTTCCGAGAATAATAACAGAGGAGATGGAGCAGAGTTCCTATCAGATTCTGCTGCCGAATCGATTAATACTAGTTGGATGGTCATCCTACTATATATACTCAAAGCTGATTAAACTATCTTCTCGACAAAACATAGAAAAAATAATTATAATAATAAACAAAGGCCCTTTATTAATCAAGTTTTGCCGCATACTCTCTACCAAAACATAAAGCAGACCGCATACTTTCTACTAAACATAAAATTTAAAAGTCTCAAGGAAAAAAAACCTTAATTGTACAGGAACAAATACACCAATAAACATCCCATTTTTATCTATAAATTTAACGAGAGCCAATGTGTTGTTATTGTAATAAATCAAGCTCCAGCTGCTACCTCTCTTCAACCCACCCATAGCTTCAAACATTCATCTTTCCCACCGGAAACTACTCTCTCGCCATCAGGACTCCAATCCACTGCAAAAACCTATCCATCCACACATAGCAAAAACAAACATTTAAGCGATTGGCATTTTCAAGCAGGCTGGAAACATTTAATAAAGCTTACAAAGTGTTAGTTAATAATACCTCATCCGCATGACCAGGAAGATCTTGTTTTAACTTTCTCTGTCCAATATCCCAAACCTGTGTAAGTGAGAAAGGTTTAGAATATGAGGAGTGAGTACCTCCATATATTTTGTTGTTATGAGATTTAGGACAACAAAAAAAACAAGATTACCTTAAGGGTAGAGTCACTGCTACCACTTAAAAGCATCCTACTGTCCGGGGACCAACTGCGGTTACAAAGCCTAATTAATTAATAATTAGTGGGAAACATGGAAAGGGGTACCAATGTTCTCAATGAATCTATACCAAACCTGATCTGATAAACACGACGAACATGGCCTCTCAAAGTTGTAATATACTCCCCCGTGATACCATCCCATATCTTGACAGATTTATCAAAAGACGCACTTGCAATCCACTGGCCATTAGGTGAGAAACACACATGGTTTACAACCTGCTGATGACCGTGCATATGCTTTTTAGGTTTGTCGCTAACAGACTGTTCCCAAAGAATCATTTTCATGTCATCAGAACCTGAGACTAATCTTTCACCGGACTTTCCTTTTGCTTGGTCGTATCTTCTAAGCGCAGCCTATATATAAGCGAGCAAACGAGAGATCAGAAACAGGGTACGTTAATGGACAACAAAAAAAGTAAAGGAATGAGGGATAGGATCTCTCAGTACCTTTCTAACTTCTTCAGGTGAATAATATTGTTGTCCAGTGTGGTCAAAAGCTCCTGTCCGGAGAACATAGTCTGTGCTCAATGCAAGGGAGTTCACCCAATGTCCATGCCCCTGAGGTAACAACAGAATATGCAGGTTCAAAATTAGGCTGCTCAAAAGATATACAAGGAGAATCTCTTCACAAGGGACAGGTGAATGCAGAACATGGGGAAACGCATAAGCCATCCAGGTCCTGGCTATTTTTACCACCAGGATGGAAACAGCCAGAAATAAACACAAGAGATCACGGGGATCAAAATGAGCTTTTACCTCCAATTTTGCTGTCAAACATCGAGCCCCATCCGGAGTAACTTGCCACATCTTTATTGTACAATCTTGAGAACTGCCAAACACAAGACAGATCATATTTTGAATTAGCAAGCAACAAGAGATCGAGAGGAATTAGCTTTAGTTGGCATTGATACAAGTAGTAGTGACATGATCTACAACATAAGAGAGGATGATCAAAGCACTAGAAGTCTAGAAACTTAGAAACATACCCTGTATATATAATTCCCTCTCCCCCCCATTTGACACAAGTCACACCACGTGAATGTCCACTGAGACAAGTTAGGGATTTCTTAAGTGTAATGTCCCATATCCTTGCATCCCCATCTTTGCTAGAAGTTACAAACCGACGGCATGGGTAGTTAAGGTGGACTGGTTCCCACGAGATACTAGTAATCCATTTCTTGTGACCCTGGGACAAGTGAAGTGTTTATCATCAGTATCATCACTCACAAGGAGATTATATTGCACAGCACAACCCAAAAAAAAAAGGACAAATCAAAAAGACGTTACTCTAAGGGGGCTGCCATTTAGCTGTCCGGTTTCCGGTATCCAACAACAGACTTCACCATCAAAACCACCACTAACAAGGTGCTTACAATCTGGAGACCATGCGAGGGCCAGAACCCAGTTTCTGTGCCCTGAAAAATTAATAAACCGCATATCAGATTACAGGGTGAGGATTATTAGAGGGGAGAGACAACCTAGAGAGCAAAAGAGATTAGTACCTTTGCATGTAAACAATGGAGTTTGAGTGTAGAGATCCCACAGCCGGACAGTGGTATCACCTGAGCCACTAGCTAACTGCTTACCGTCCGGACTAAATGAAACACACAGAACAGAGCCCTCGTGACCTAAATAAATAATTTTTAAAGACAAACCAGTCAGCTAATCTATGAAAATACCACTAGTCAGTCTGGTAGTTGAAACGGCAGAGAGGAAGGAACATTATGACATACCGGCAATGGTCGCAGAAACACGGTTAACAGGGCGAGTTCGGAAAACAGCTTGTTGTCGATACACTATCGTCAAAATATTCTCCACGGACACTGAATGCACACAATTTTCCCAGAGCGTCATCAACAATATGATACTACTACATCATAGCGCGCAAAAAAAAAAAAACAAACCTTGTTCTCTCTCAAAATGTGTTCCTAGGGGGACAACAAGTTCCTTGTCTGATACATAGAAAGCGTAGGGCAAGTTCTCCTCCTGAAAATTCCATGTGTAACCATAAACAGAGGTTACTCTGTACTCAAAAACTCAGAAAAATCACTCCTTTATCCTTCAAACCAAGGACAGAAAAATTCTTACATTGTTGAGAAATTTATTGGTTAGATGAGTAAGCTGCAAAGGCCCTGTTTGGAGAGGGACGTAGATAGGGTCACCTAAAGTAATTCCTTCAGGATCCATTAACCGACATATCACCATCTCCGCCATCTCTGGTTGCGCCGGCGCCGATCGACTAAAGGTGTGGAGGCAAAATGCTGGCAAACGTTATCTGCATACCATAAAACCTAAATAACCTTTATATAGTGGGCTTGTTGTATATAAAAATAAAAAGGGCAGTTATGGCCCAAATTAAAAATAAATAATTAATTAAAGTATTAAACGAATACCCTAAGGCCATCTTTATATAGGGTGTTCTTGGGTTTTTTTTATTTGGAAAAAATTAAAAAGTGATCTTAGATCACAACAACTGATCTTATTTGAGAACAGTTTTTGTGGTGTTCTTGTGTGACGTGTTCCATTTTAATTGGGAAGATTTTTTTGGTCGGTCGAGAGATTTCTTGTCCCTCCGTTCTTTGATTATCCTCCTTTCTCCGGTGGTGCTTGTCCCTCCGCTCTTCGATTAATCGCTGTTTCTAATCACCATACGGATTCTGGTTGCAGAAACTTTTGAGTTCTGTAGCTTGTACTGATACATGTATATAGTGTGATTTGTGCTTTGATACATGTGATTTGCTGAGTGTTAAAATTTGCTAGATTCGTGATCTATTAGACGCTGTTTCAATGCATATAGATTCTGGTTGGTTGAAGTAATTTTGGGATTCTATGCATATTAGACGCTTGCAGCTGATTCAGTGACCCAACACAATGATGAAGCAGTAGAGTCTCATGTTGTTGTTTTCACAACTCCTAAACAAGTTTCTATATATATAAAAAAACTTTTTGTTGTTGTTCATCGTTGATTTTGGATTTAACCCACAAGTTTCTGGGTTTTGGGATTGAATGGTTATAGTTAGGGTTCATTGGATTCTCTTAATTACTTGATAAATTTGCAGATTTAATGAAACGAGTTTCACGGTGAATAGGGTCAAATACGAAGGAAGCTTACTCTGTGTTGGGAATTTGTTAATGTCATGGAGCCCTCGTAAATTTTCTGAGATCACCACTGATAGGTATTACTTTCTCTTCTTCTCTCTAATTAGAGAAGTTGTCTTCTTGAGCTTTGTAGATGCTTTACTACTAGAGTGTTAGTATCAGTCATTGTTTCTCAGTCCTAGATTTTTTAACCATTGATAGCCGACTTAGTATGACTGTGTTGGAGTGAAAGTGTTGTGCTTTTATGAAGAGATTGGTTTCAACAAGGTTATAACGTTATATTGTCATCAGAGGATTATAAAAGCTTTATGGATTTCTATTTACATGGATGCAGCTTGTCTATCTTCCAGACAGTTCGACCCATTCCAGGTATTCATATATTCAACTACAGCATTTCTCTCTGTCTTGAAAACAAATTTGTTTCATATGTTCCAGTTAAACATCCCTTTCCAGAAAACTCAGAATTGGACGAAGCTGCAGAAGGTGAAGAAAATAAGTCTGTGAAATTGCGACTTGACTCTGGCATCTTCACTAGTGCCGAGAAACATCTTGAAACAGATGAAGGGATAAAAGGAGACAATATAACTGTCAAGTCTCATGTTGTCTCTGAACCCCTGGTTTGATCAAGAGAACACAATCAGGGGTTTTCAGTACATGTTTCGCCTTGCGGAGTTTAAAGGCAGCGATAAAGGTCTTCTGGTAAATGGAGAAGTCAAAATTGTTGCACAAGTAGATGTTCTTGAAGTTATTGGTACACTAGATGTACCACCAGAGAAACCAAAAAGCATTGATATCAATGGGTTTCAAGTCCCTTCTTCACAGGTAAGAGATAAATATATACTGATGCATTATATTCGATATTGTTTATATGTTAAATGTCCAATTTCTTACTTGCAGGTAGAATCTGTGAACAGTCTGTTTGAAAAGTACCCAGGCTTTGCATCAAAAGTTTGTCTCAAGAACCCACATCTGAGAAACAAATACTTGAATGATGTACTATGTCTGAATGAGATTCTGTGCAAGTCTCCCGAGGAACTCTCCAATGGTGATCTGGCCGGGGCATATTCTGCTCTACAGTGTGTGACAAAAGCAGGGTTTAAGTTGGATTGGTTGGAGAAGAAACTGAAAGAGACTGGTGTGACTAGGCTGCAAGAAATTGAGCAAGAGTTGAAGGACTTGAAGATCAAGTGTGCAGACATGGATGCTCTGCTTGATTTCTTACGATGAAATTGTTTGATGACTAGAGAAGTTAAAAGACTTGGGATCCAGTTGTTTTTTTGGTATGTTTGTTTGAATAATCCTAGTTTTGAAACTGAGTCTTTTTAAACAGAGTTCTCCCTATAACTAATTTTTTAGCAAGAGTTCTTAACACTTGATCTTAGATTATTTTCCTAATATATCTAATCTAAGAACACTAAAAAGTGTTATCCCTTTAAAGATGCCCTAAGGCATGGAGATACTCAAAGGGTTGCTCAATAATTTTATGGTCCAAAAATAAATTAAAAAGGCATATTTATCAGAGAATATTTCTGAATGATAATTATTTTTGAATGTTTCTAAACTATATATATCAGGCAAGTTTTAAAGTGTAATTATTTTTAATGATAATTAATTAACATATAATTATATTTATGTTTATATATATATATATAAATAATAAAAAGGTCTAAAACAACAATTATATGTCTAAAAAATCTTAAATTTTTTTTTTCTCTTAAAAATCATATGCATATAAAAACATTTTCTGATTTTTTTTTTACAAATTCAGAAAACATAAATACTAACCAATATTCATATAACAGGAAAACTAAGCAAGAATCAGTCTTTACATATGTTATAAACAAAATCAAAATCTAGCAAGTTAAGCATCAACTTTTACACCACTATAAACCTGAAAAATAAATTATAATATACAAATACAAAAAGACTTCGTAGAAACACATTTGATAAAACACAAATAGTTAGGATTCTTAGAGCTTAAATAAATAAATATAAGGAAATACAAAGATTTTGTAAACATAAGAATTTGGTTTTGAACTCAAGTGGAAGATATAAATTAAAATATTTTTGAATCATTAGACCAAAATTTTATATATTAGGTGGGGGCTTGAGGCTGATGCCGTTTTTGTTACACTATAGACACATCCCTGCATTTTCACCATGTCTGGTAGAGCCGGCACCGACTATAGGTAGAGACAAAATGCGGGAACAACGTATTTGCGTACCTTGAAACTTAAATAATAGTTTTATCTTTCTTATAAAGAAGTTACTTCACCAACAAAATTTTGACATGTAAGCAAAAGAAAAATAAATTCTTTTTTTAATCAAATTTTAAAATTAATTATAAAACAAAAGAGAGATTTTGGCAAAAAGAAAAACAAAAAATCAATATTAAATAATTATTATTTTTATATAGTTAAACCAGCCAACGTGAGAACAAATAGTTTTTAAAAGTAATTGTAAACAAAAAGAAGATCATTGTAAAAGAGTGCCAGAAAAATACAAATAAAAATTTACTTTTCTAAAAATAACAAAGGCAATAAAGGATAAATATTTAGGCCTTGAATCTTTGACAGATTTTAAGTGGTTTTCACTTTTCAGACTAAAGATTTTCGTTTTTTGATTTTATAAATGTTTTGTAAATTTTTAATGGTGTTTGGATTATAGTTTTTGGTTCTTGAATTTTAGATTTTGGTTTACAGTTTATAGTTTTTACTTTGGTATTTGATATTGATCGAAATCAATATATAAAACCCATACTCTTCAGTTCTACTTCGTGCATGTATTATGGTACTTCAGATCTATCGTTTTGTAACATTTTTTTACGAAGCATCACCCGTTAATGTGAATTTCGATAATAGGTATTACTAGAACCAAAAAAAAATAAAATGGAAATCAAGCTTGAGTTGCTATCATCCGGGGAAGGCAACATCTCAAACAAACAGCCAAACGGCCCAAAAAAAAAAAAAAAAAAAATTAAACATTTTTCTGCTCAAAAATAAAATAAAAGATGACATTGTCTCGTAGCATAGCACCATTATTACTCATATGCAAATTGGGGTGGAGTCGTGGAAGGCTATCTATCAAATTTGTGCAGATAGCCACGTTTCTTTTATTATCATGTGTTCACGAAATATCCTTTCTTAATTGTTATCTTAGAACAATCAAATTTTGTTTCAATTTTTGTTACATCCATATAATTTCTTATCAAGTAGAAAAAATGGAAAACAATGGTCTGTCACGGCTTTGCATTTTGTATGGTTATATTGCACAAAACAAGTAGATAAGATAAGATAATTAGGCCACGTGAAGGTGAAGCATCATCAAATTGATTAAAAAAAAAGCTCGTTTACATACATACTAGAAAACACACCAAAATTAGGTCCACTCCTGTTTTTATTAGTTTAAAATTAATTATTTCGTTAAACCTCACATATAAAGTAATAAGTTGGTTTATCCCATGAGGTTCACTCACTTACGTAATGTTATGTCCAACATACATTAAATAACTAATCCTTTTCTTTTTTCTTTGTCATGCCCTGATTAGTCATGTGTAGTTGCAATTGTTAATGTAGTAATCTGCAACGTTTGATTTACTAATCATTTAAAGAGAATTGTCCAAACGATGTCACTACAATGCAATTATTGAGGGGACTAATCCTCGAAGCAAGTTGAGTGGGGGAAATGAGATTGGTCACGTCTCCGGCATCTTTCAGTTATGCCGGCGTTTGGGCCCATCTTTATTTTCTGTTCCTGCCACGTGTATATTGTTTTTATTACAACACAAGTCCCACTTACTTATGACTTAACCAAGTTGAAGCTGTAAATAATTGGGTGTTATCCCTAATTAATTATTTAATATTAATATGAACTCGACCGGAACACGAAGTCTAAAAATACTCGAACGGTTCATATATCTCTACATCCAAAAAATTTAAAATCCGAAATGTCTGATCCAAACGCCCAGACATTTTTGAATCACATTTCTATTTTTTTTTTTTTAAATTTATCTAGTTTTATATCTTATATATTCAATTCATGCACATGGTTACTTTAGGAGGTTATTGATTTATGATTTAGAAAGAATTTTAATGACTTTAAAAATTATGTAAAATATGTTATTATTCAATCAAAACTTTTTAAAACTCTTTAAAAATTTGGTGTTATTGGTTGTGGATTTGTAAAAAGTTATCTAAAATCTTGATAAATCTAGTGTTATTGGATTAAGAGTCTTATAAAGTCATGAAAAGTTTTTTTTTTTTTTTTCAACCTTACATTAAAATAAATTAAAAAGAGACTCCAAGATTAGTTGCCCAATCTGGAGGAAGAGAATTTACAAAAGAAGATTCAGAAGCTAAAGGTCTAGAAAAGCGAGCAAGACAGTCTGCTCGGACGTTTGACGTTCGCGGAATCTTTGTCAGAGTGAAGGAGGAGTAAGATGATCTGAGGGAATGGAAGTCTTCCAATAAGTGCGAAAATGCTGGCCAGTCGTCCGGATCCTGCACCATCGCCACCAGTTCAGCGATGTCTGACTCAAAATTCTGACAATCGATTCCCATCGCCCGAAGAGACTCCATCGCCCATACCAAGGCATTAAGCTCCGAGTCATGAAAAGTTTTATGTTATTCAATTAAAACAAAAGAATCTTGGATTGTTAATGAATTCAATTTTTGTGTTATTGGTTTAGGATTTTATATCATTTCCTTCATAACAAAAGTCATGAAAACTCTTTCATCAAATAGAAGGATTTTGAAAGATTTTACAAGATTAGAAAACACAAATAAGCAAGATTTAAAATAACTTCCTAAACAATCTCTTATAGAATCCTTCATTTTTACTTTCTAATTTTTTACGATTTTAAAAGTCAGCAAGATTTTTAAAAACACAAAATCATTAAAATTCTTTCTAAATCCTAAACCAATACCTCCCCCTTAATTTCTATAAAGTCGATATGATTTGTAAGGAACAAATAAATAAATTTTAAAATGTATTAGACCATGCTTTAATTTTAATTAAAAATTAGATTATATTTCAAAATCATTTCAGTTTTATAGTAGAAATTAAAAGTGACCACTTGCATGAATGTAAAACTTAGTCCAAATTGGTTTATAAGACCGATGGATAACATAAAAATTACGTGCGAAATATTGATTTGAAATTTTAATAGAACTAGATTTTAACCCGCGGTACACTGCATATAATTTTTTATAATTAAAATTTTTAATGTTTAAGTTATATATATTAATTTTGTTTGTTTTATTTAGTGTTTCAGATTGTTTAATTATATTTTGATTGGTAATTCAAAATGAAAATATTTTGTGTGCTTTAGTATAATAGACAACCCATAAAAACTATATAATCATATTTGTATAAATTCTAACCTGCTCCATTACATGACCCCCAAGCATTTAAATTTCTTTTAGCAAATCAAAATGTTTAGAATATATATATATATTAAAAATATTGTAATTATGGGATACTAAATAGTGTTAATTAAATTTATTTCAAATATATTTTTTGAAACTAATATAAAGTATGATGAATACAATAAAACTTGTATGCGTTTCTTTACAGTGTGACACCTCAGCTTTAACTTTCATGCTGCTGTTGACATTAGAAAAAAATAATTAAGCTTAATTAACTAATTTAAATAAATATATTTAAATTAAAAATAAAAAAATACTCACATATCAACTATTAAAAAATCTAAAAAAACTAAAAAAATATTTTTTTCTCTAATAAATTATGGACGAAATTACTAATTATTTTTAAAAATATATATAAACCAATCAGAATTTTAAAAACTAAGATTTTATATCCAAGTATACAATACAATTAATTTAAATAACTAAATTCAAAGATTTTGTTAAGATTTCAAATTATGATTCTCCTATCATCTTTATTTTATTTTATTTACAAATCGTTTAGAACTTTCATATAATACTTATAATTAATAAAATGCATATTTTTTTCTGCATATGTTGTGATTTAAATTTTTTAAAACGAAGATATATTACTCAATTTATGAAAATGTCTGTTTTAATTTCCACATCGGCGGATTGGTAAAACTAAATTTATATAGAAGATAAATTAATAATTTTTATTTACTCACAATTATAATATTAAAATTACTATTTTCTTTTAAAATTACAGCAATCCCAGCTACAGATCTCCTCAGGAAAACACCAAAACTCCAAGAACTCTCAAGAACTTTTCTCTCTTTTCTTTTCTCTCTCAGAAACGGCCAAAACACGAATGAGACCAAAAGAAAACGAGTTAAGGGTTTTCCCCTTTCTCTTTTCCCCAAAACGCACAGAATTGAGTCAGCATCGATCGATGCTCCTACTGCATCGATCGATGCACATCCTAAACCGGAATTCCGGTTCCAGGCATCATTTGCTCTCGACTTTTGGACTTTCCTTTTTCTCATAGGCCTAAACCTTGAGTTTCATTGGCTCCTCATCAGACCTAAGTCTGCATGCCAATGTTGGCTCCTCATCGGGCCTAAGCCCGCATGCCATAATATAAATATAAGGAAAATCCAAACTCGTCTCTCGGGTCGTCACCCTACAGCGCGCCTCCGGACCGTCGTCCGAAGTCGATATACCAACCATACTCCAAAGTCACAAAGTCTCCGAATATGGCAGTACTAGGAGAACCAAAGTCCTCCAAGAGCCGCGAGCAAACGATTCTGAACACGTCTGAGTCCTATCCCTATCCAGGTTTCCTTCCCGTGACTCGCGTGAAAACATCTCAATGTTCTACCAGCCACATATTCCCTCACTGGAATACCATATGACCACACAAGGATCATATACACGCCACAAAGGCCGCCACAAAGGCCAACAAAATGTCCTCACGAGGACCGCCACCAAGGCCACTCGTCCCGAAGGACCGTCACGAAGACCATCTGTCCCGAAGGACCGTCACGAAGACCATCTGTCCCGAAGGACCGTCACAAAGACCATCTATCCCGAAGGACCGTCACAAAGACCATCTGTCCCGAAGGACCGTCACAAAGACCATCTGTCCCGAAGGACCGTCACGAAGACCATCTGTCCCGAAGGACCGTCACAAAGACACTTTGGCTAAACAGCCTGCCACAAAGGCCAACAAACGGCTAAAAGCCCGCCACAAAACTACACAATTGGCTAAAAGCCCGCCACAAAGGCCACACAATGTCTAACAAGACCGCCACACACAGGCACTCTGACCCGAAAGTCCGCCACAAAGGCACAAAAGCCTCTCCCAGGCTTCCTACCGCAAAAATGGACAATTCCCTTTCCCGAGAAACTTTCCATATTTAGCACTTTCCATTTCTGGAGACTTTCCACTTAAGGAAACTTCTTTTTCGGGAAACTTTTCCCCAACCCGCCTCACGGAAACTTTGTACCCCGAGCACCACCTCATCTTGTTACTGAGTCGCACAACCAACCACCCCAAGCGACCGAGTAACAAGAGAGATGGGCTGGAATACTCCATTCCCGCTCCAGCCACGGATTACAGACGGAACCAGACTAGGCAAGCTCAGGTCGTGGTTGCTTCTCATACCACTTCTTGAACCTTGCCTTCATCCTTGCCTCAGGTTCCCAAGTCTACTCCTCCACACCATCACAGTCCCAAAGGACTCTCATCAAAGGAACCTTCTTCTTCCGAAGTTCCTTGATCCTCCTCTCGAGAACCCTCACTGGTCTCGCCTCCAAAGTCATGTTAGGCTGAAGATCTTCTGGAATCTTAGCCAACAACTGATCATCCTCACGGAGACACTTCCGCAACATAGACACATGAAATACCTTATGGAAAACAAACATAACCTCAGGCAACTCCAGTCTATATGCCACTGGTCCAACTCGCTCAATCACTCTTAACGGACCCATATACCTTGGACTCAACTTAGTCTCTGTCAACGACCTGTTCGGACCCCGCAACATGGCCATCTTGAGGTACACTCTGTCTCCTACCTGAAACTCCAGGTCTCTCCTCCTCTTATCAGCATAACTCCTCTGCCTATCCTGAGCCTCTTTCATGTTCAGCTTGAGAACCCGAATCTTCTCTGAGGTCTCCTGAACAAAATCTGCCCCGTACATGCTCCTCTCCCCCACCTGAGTCCAGCATAACGGTGTACGACACGGCCTCCCATACAAAGCCTCGTAAGGAGCCATACCAATACTCGCCTGATAGCTGTTGTTGTAAGCAAACTCTACCAGGTTCAAGTGATCTGCCCAATGGCCACCCCAATCCAAAACACACATCCTCAGCAAATCCTCCAACGTCTGGATCGTCCTCTCAGACTGTCCATCTGTCTGGGGATGATAAGCTGTACTCATATGCACCTTCGTGCCCATCTCTGCCTGAAACGCCTGCCAGAACACCGAAGTGAACTTGGAATCTCTGTCAGACACAATGCTCGCTGGCACCCCATGCAATCTGACTATCTCCCTCACATACTTCTTAGCCAAGACCGCTGCTCCATCAGTCTTCTTAATGGCCAGAAAATGTGCTGACTTAGTCAACCGGTCCACAATGACCCAAATAGCATCAAAGGTCCGTGACACTGGCAAGCCTACCACAAAATCCATGGTAATCATATCCCACTTCCACTCAGGAATGGGTAAACTCTTCAGTAACCCGCCAGGAACCTGATGCTCAGCCTTTACTAGCTGACACACATCACACCTCGAAACCCAACCCGCTACATCCTTCTTCATCCCGACCCAATGATAGTACCTCTTGAGGTCACGGTACATCTTAGTGGCTCCTGGATGAATAGACAGCTTGCTCGAATGAGCCTCTCTTAGAATCTCCTGCCTCAACTCCTCATCCTTGGGCACACAAATCCGACCATGCACCAAGATAGTACCATTATCTGAGACCTGATACTCTGACTCAACATCCTTTGAGGCATTCACCAGCCCCAAATCCTTCTCCTGTGCCAACCGCACCCTACTCAAAAGATCTGCTCGGTCAACTGCTTCCAAACCCAACGGTTCCAGTGAAACAGCACACAAACTCAACGCACTGATCTCTCCTACTAGAGACTCCATCTCCTGCTCCTGAGCCGAAGCTACTCTCTTCCGACTCAGAGCATCTGCAACCGTGTTAGCCTTACCAGGATGATAGGCTATCTCCAAATCATAGTCCGCCACAAGCTCCATCCACCGCCTCTGCCTCAAATTCAACTCAGGCTGAGTGAATATATACTTAAGGCTCTTATGATCCGTAAACACCTGTACCTTTGCACCATAAAGATAAGATCTCCAAATCTTCAGGGCAAAAACTACAGCACCCATCTCCAAATCATGAGTAGGATAGTTGCCTTCGTGCACCCGCAACTGCCGCGATGCATAGGCAATCACCTTCCCATGCTGCATCAGAACACACCCCAAACCAACTCTGGATGCATCTGTATAAACCACATAGGGTTCTCCCTGCTCAGGCAAAGCCAACACTGGCGCAGTAGTCAACATCTCCTTCAGGCTTGCAAAGCCTTCCTCACACTCTTCTGACCAGACAAAAGGAACATCCTTCCCTGTCAACTTAGTCATAGGACGTGCTCTGCTTGCAAACCCCTGCACAAATCTCCTGTAGTAACCTGCCAATCCGAGAAAACTTCTGATCTCTGTAGCATTCTGCGGTCTAGGCCAATCTCTGATAGCCTGAATCTTCTCTGGATCCACAGAAACCCCCTCTGCAGAAACAATATGACCCAGAAATCCCAACTCACGCTGCCAAAAACTGCACTTGCTCAACTTAGCAAAAAGCTTCTGCTCCCGCAGCTTCTCCATAACTGCCCTCAAATGCACTGCATGTTCCTCAGGACTCTTAGAATAGACCAGGATATCGTTGATGAAAATGATGACAGATACATCCAGAAACTCCTGAAACACACTGTTCATCAATCTCATAAACGCTGCTGGTGCGTTAGTCAACCCGAAAGGCATCACCACAAACTCATAATGCCCATACCTCGTCCTGAAAGCAGTCTTCTTCACATCTGCCTCATCTATCGGTATCTGATGATAACCCGACGCCAGATCCACCTTAGAGAACCAAGTAGCACCCCTCAACTGATCCAACAACTCATCAATCCTTGGAAGAGGATACTTGTTCTTCACAGTCACCCGGTTCAAACCCCGGTAATCTATGCATAACCTGAAACTCTCATCCTTCTTCTTCACGAACAACACCGGCGCTCCCCACGGTGATACACTAGGATGGATGAATCCCTTGCTCAACAGATCCTCTAGCTGCTTCTTCAGCTCTGCCATCTCTGCTGGAGCCATTCTGTAAGGAGCCTTGGATAACGGTGTCGTCCCCGGTTCCAGTTCAATGGTGAAAGGATCCGACCGAGATGGTGGTAATCCCTGCAAAGACTGAAACACATCCTCAAACTCCTCTACTACTAGAATACCGCTAACCGTAGACTTCCCCACTGACTCTGGCATAGATATAGTGACCAAATAAGCCTCACGGCCCTTCTCGATCATCTTCCCAGCCTGAATGGCTGAGATCACTAGACTCTTCGAAGTCGGTCTAATTCCCTGAAAAACCAACTTCTCTCCTGGACGCTCAAACTCCACTCTACCCCTATGGCAATCCAAATGCACCATATGCCGATGCAACCAATCCATCCCGAGAATGACATCATACAACTCCACTGGACTGATAAGCAAATCCGCTGGCCATGACTCTCCTGCGATCTGAATATCAACCCCTCTAGCTCATCCAATAACTCTCAGGAACTTGCCTCCAGCAACTCTAACAACTCCTGTACGCTCCCCGGGATCCCCTCTGATTCCCGCACACTCCACACACTCCGGAGTAATGAAGCTATGAGAAGTTCCAGAATCAAACATAATGTGGGACTTAAACCCGCCCACCAACAAGGTCCCTACACAAACCTCATGTGTTGAGAACCTAACACTTTTTCACAGGAAAACAGAGAATCTGAACCTACTATAAATTCACAAAGTTAAAGTATCAGAAATTATACCTGTGATCGCCCCGGCACTGGTTCCACCAGTCTCTGCTGTCGTGTAAACCCGTGGCGCCTGCTCAATCCGTGCCACCTGCTGCCCTCCAGGCTGCACCTGCTGCAACGCTGCCACTGCTGCCGGCTGCAACTTGGGACAAAAAGGCCTGATGTGCCCTGTCTCCCTACAGTGATAACATACCCGAGGCCCTGCCGTCGGAACACTCCTCTTGGGACAACTAGCAACCTTGTGATCCTTGCTCCCACAACCGAAGCAACCCGCACCACTCGGCTTCTGCGTAGCCTCCCACTTCCTCTTGGTTCCCTGAGCATGCCTACCGCCCCTGCTGGAACCACCCTGCTGCTGAGCCTTACTAGGCTGAGCTACTGGAGTAACCGACACTGACTGTGCCCGGATATCCTCCTCAATCTCTGCTGCAGTCTCAACCAGCTCTGCACGCGTAGCATAGTACCGCCCTCTACAGTGAACTCTCAAATCATCCCGTAGAGCTCTCATAAACCTCCTCACCTGAGCCTCCTCGGACTCCATAGCCCGACCCCCATAACATAAAAGTCGACTGAACTCTAAATCCAGCTCCCGCACTGACCGTGTCCCCTGAGACAACTGAAGGAACTGCACCTCCAAACGATCCAATGCCTCTCTAGGAAAATACTTGCGGTTGAACTCCAAAACGAAGTCAGCCCAAGTCATCTCCCGCTGCACCCTCCTAGCAGCCACAGACCTCCACCACAACTCAGCATCTCCACTCAAAAAGTAGACCCCTATGTCCACCCAGAACTCCTCAGGACATCTCAGAGTGTGGAAGTTACGTTCCACTCTCGTCCTCCACGCATCCGCAGCAGTAGGATCTATACCTCCTGAGAACTGCTCAGTACGCAACTTGCCCATCTCTGACAACATGTTGAGATAACGAGCATGAACCCCCACATCTGCAGCCACTGGCTGCCGCTCCTCCGCCACCACTGGTGGCACTACCCGAGCCTGAGCCGGTACCACAGGTGGTAACCGCTCTAACACCTGTGCTAGCAAAGCCGCAATGTCAACACCAGGGACTCCACCCGCTGGGGCTCCCACACCCGGGACCCTAGCATCACCGACCACTGGAGCATCAACACCGCCCCCTCCGGCCACACTCACTGAATCCCCCGATACACCCTGCGACTCGCCAACACCCTCAGCTGTCACACTCTGGTCCTCGGTCTCACTAACCACTGGGACTCTGCCCCTACCACGACCACGTCCGCGACCACGACCGCGTCCACGACCTCGACCAGCAACAGCACCACCTCTAACCATCTGCACTGCCATGAACAGAAGGCTAAGCAAACAATTACTAATTAACACAGAAATAGAAACTCACCGTGGAATCACCAATAGGCTCGAAGAGGATGTTCTAGGACTCCATGCCACACACAATTGACTAACTCACATAATCAATCAAGACATGCAATCCCAAACATCTACAGCACAAAGCCTAGTGAACCCAAACCTAGAACCGTAAGGGCTCTGATACCAAAATGAAACGACCGACCCTTTTTTTTTTTTAATAAATAAAAATATAATATAATAAATAAACTACAACTAGTGGTCCCATACCCACTAGTCACCTAACCACAAACACAACCAACAGCGGAAATAATAATACCAATATCCAATAAATAATAATCCAATAAAAATAAATATCCAATATAAATTCCAATCTTAACTAAAGATCCAAACATCATAAACCAAATAACCAGCAATCCTAAACATCTACAGCACAAAGCCTAGTGAACCCAAACCTAGAACCGTAAGGGCTCTGATACCAAAATGAAACGACCGACCCTTTTTTTTTTTTTAATAAATAAAAATATAATATAATAAATAAACTACAACTAGTGGTCCCATACCCACTAGTCACCTAACCACAAACACAACCAACAGCGGAAATAATAATACCAATATCCAATAAATAATAATCCAATAAAAATAAATATCCAATATAAATTCCAATCTTAACTAAAGATCCAAACATCATAAACCAAATAACCAGCAATCCTAAACATCTACAGCACAAAGCCTAGTGAACCCAAACCTAGAACCGTAAGGGCTCTGATACCAAAATGAAACGACCGACCCTTTTTTTTTTTTTTAGTAAATATAAATATAATATAATAAATAAACTACAACTAGTGGTCCCATACCCACTAGTCACCTAACCACAAACACAACCAACAGCGGAAATAATAATACCAATATCCAATAAATAATAATCCAATAAATATAAATATCCAATATAAATTCCAATCTTAACTAAAGATCCAAACATCATAAACCAAATAACCAGCAATCCTAAACAATGCTCTAAGACTAAACTCTAGCAACCTAACAATGCCAAATCAACAATCAACCGAGTTCCTAGAACATCCTCCTCTTCATTGCCTGGATTCCACGATCACACTTTGCCTTTACCTGCACCACAAACACATATTGCAATGCATGAGTATTTTACAAACACTCAGTAAGGCAATCCTCCCATCTACTGGGCTATACACACAAGCAATAGAGTATCAGTAATCTTCACACAACAATCAACAAACAATAACAGAACAGGACGTAGCATCGACCGATGCCACAACTGCATCGATCGATGCCAACAGGAGAAGCATCGATCGATACAGAAGTACACTTGCATCGATCGATACCCAGTCTGCATCGACCGACGCATGCTCGACGCACACGAAAAACCCTAAAGTTCATCGCGCCGTCCTCGCACTTGCATCGACCGATGCAAGCTATGCATCGATCGACGCAACGTCGAGCACCGTGATTTCTCCGAAGTTTCTCGCCGGATCTCGTTCCTACAACCACAGAAACTCAATCCCAAGCCACAAGAAAGCTTCCTAACGTCCATAACAACAACCTAATGCGTCTAACAACAAACAACAAGCAAATCACTGAATTCTCTAGCTTAGATAAGCCATGGTCCTGCACTTACCTGTGCCAAGACGAATCTGAACAACACAAAAGCAAGAAAACGTTTCCTAGAAGCTCCTACAGCAATCCCAGCTACAGATCTCCTCAGGAAAACACCAAAACTCCAAGAACTCTCAAGAACTTTTCTCTCTTTTCTTTTCTCTCTCAGAAACGGCCAAAACACGAATGAGACCAAAAGAAAACGAGTTAAGGGTTTTCCCCTTTCTCTTTTCCCCAAAACGCAGCGTTTGACTTAAGTCAAAACGCACAGAATTGACTCAGCATCGATCGATGCTCCTACTGCATCGATCGATGCACATCCTAAACCGGAATTCCGGTTCACGGATGTTACAGTAATTCAAAATGAAAATATTTTGTGTGCTTTAGTATAATAGACAACCCATAAAAACTATATAATCATATTTGTATAAATTCTAACCTGCTCCATTACATGACCCCCAAGCATTTAAATTTCTTTTAGCAAATCAAAATGTTTAGAATATATATATATATATATTAAAAATATTGTAATTATGGGATACTAAATAGTGTTAATTAAATTTATTTCAAATATATTTTTTGAAACTAATATAAAGTATGATCAATACAATAAAACTTGGATGCGTTTCTTTACAGTGTGACACCTCAGCTTTAACTTTCATGCTGCTGTTGACATTAGAAAAAAATAATTAAGCTTAATTAACTAATTTAAATAAATATATTTAAATTAAAAATAAAAAAATACTCACATATCAACTATTAAAAAATCTAAAAAAACTAAAAAAATATTTTTTTCTCTAATAAATTATGGACGAAATTACTAATTATTTTTAAAAATATATATAAACCAATCAGAATTTTAAAAACTAAGATTTTATATCCAAGTATACAATACAATTAATTTTAATAACTAAATTCAAAGATTTTGTTAAGATTTCAAATTATGATTCTCCTATCATCTTTATTTTATTTTATTTACAAATCGTTTAGAACTTTCATATAATACTTATAATTAATAAAATGCATATTTTTTTCTGCATATGTTGTGATTTAAATTTTTTAAAACGAAGATATATTACTCAATTTATGAAAATGTCTGTTTTAATTTCCACATCGGCGGATTGGTAAAACTAAATTTATATAGATGATAAATTAATAATTTTTATTTACTCACAATTATAATATTAAAATTACTATTTTATATTTCACAAAATATGATGCAAATACAACAAATAAACAATATAAAACTATAATAATATGTCAAAAATAAAATACTATAATATTCTAAAATAATTAGTATTCAAATAGACTAATAGATTTACATAACAATTAAAAATAAATATTATCTCAAACAAAATAATTTTTTAAAAAAATAAAACAATAATTTTTATTATTATATTATATATATTTTTTTAAAATGTTGATCCGTGCTTTAAGCACGGGATATATCCTAGTTGTTATAGTAAGAAGGATATCAGATGTATTATGGGATAATTAGAAAAAGGACATTTTAAAAGAAAAATGTTCATATATACTTTAGGTTTGGTCATATAGGTTTTATAATAATTAAAACTCAGTTTTACCCTTAATTTTCAAAACAACTTAAATAAGAAAATATAAAAACTAATTTTTTTACAAAATTAAAAACTACTTTATTACAAATATATAACTCATAAGTACGAATTTAGAAAGTAAAGCACTCATGATGATTAGTAGATTACGATACCATTTTTTAAAAAGATTTTAGCATTGGGTATCTGATTGGATTATTCTCGACTATACGACCAAGGTAGCATCACTACTTCCTCCGGCGTCGTCTTCATGAGTACCGGCGGTTGGAGTAGCCGTGGCTGTGGTATGAGGACGTTTTCGTTTCTTCTTGTCGTAAGGGATCCCTCGAGCCTGAGCCTGAGTTTGACGGACTTCCTTAAGATAGATCCTAACGGCCTTGGCAGCGAAAGGGTTTGAATCGGGAAGACCACCGCCGATTTCCTCGAAAGCAGCCCTTAGACGGCCGATGAGAGCGTCGAGGCTTCCTCTAGCTTGCTTGAGAGGGCAAGTGCACTGAGCCGGTGGGTTAGGTTGTCCGAAGAAAGGACAAGAAACAGCGTGGACTTTGGTCTTGCCGAACTGGTCAAGGTACTTAAGGAACTCAAGGACGTGCCCGCCACTGCAACGAGATAGATTCAGAGGTGGCTTGTGGTTCCTTAGACGATACTGAAGGAAAGTGTTCCAGTTTAGCCCAAGTTGTTGGTGCCTTTTGCTATCTTTGTTTCTACAATCTGGTATTAGTTTTTGTTGACTGAATAGGTGGATGGCAAGCTTTATTTTTAACAACTACAATAGTTAACACATTAAATCTTTCAAATTTCTACAGCATTTTTTGTAGTCTCAATTTTTTTTGTTAGAGTTTGTATTTTTTAATAGTTTTGCAGTTACACATTATCCAACTTGAAAGGATGATGGTGAGGTTCTTAGCTTTATCAAACTATTAAAGTTTCCGATGCACCAAAATCTTCACATGATCTGAGTTATTATAGCATAAAATTATGGCTGTTTGAAACAACACGTATTTATAATTAACTAGCTACTTGTATATATTTTAACTAATTAGGTATATGTGGATTATATTACTAACTACGTAGTAGTAATTAACCAACTCTATAAATATTTGTAGCTAGCCATGTGTTCGCTATATAGCCACTAACATAAACATGACCAATAGAAACTGTCAATTGGCCTCATACCATAGTGGCAGTCTGTACCAATATACATTCATTTATGATATCAATAACGTAGTCGCTGTTTAGTGATTACTTAACCCACATAGCTAAGCAAATCTATGGTCATACGCACGAATATTCACTGTGGTTACTTCGTTGCATTTTTGAAACGATTGACCACACATTTATATATCACTGTTACAACCACAAACTTAATCTATCGACATGCGTGATTAATATTTGATTTATATATATCACTACAGATTTAATAACTCCTTGGCCACCAAAAATCTGTGGCTAATAATATATAATTTTATATTGGAATTCAATTACGTTTTGTTGTACTACCATAAATATTGTCACGATATCTTGCTATAGATTTTTTAAAAACACACACTATAAACAAAACAAATGCACATAAATTCTTAATTAAAAACAAAATTGTGTAAGACCCCTACCAAATTGGTTGGATGACAAGAGCCAAGAGGGTCCTGATTTGCTGAGCATTAATCGATAAGGGTAACGACTATAAAAATATCAGATTCGGGGACCCGGAAAACAGTGTTTGAGAACAATAAGTGTTCTTGTCAACATACAGAATTAACTTATTAATTAATCATACTCTAATATATTCATGTTGATTTCACTAGTTGACATGAAAATAAGAGGTTAATTTCACTTGACTTAGAACAAAGCCACATGGTTTGATTCTACAAATCAACCCTATTCACTTTCTAAACCACATAACTTAATTTAATTTATCTCTGCTCTTATTATTGTCTTAGCTTGGTGTTGATACGGCCGAGCCGGTTTAATTAATTTGAAGTGTATCCAGACTAATACCAATCCAATCCATTTCATGAATAAAATGTGACCAATTAACCAACCAACAAAACTACTTGTTACAAATAACATCTTGTTGTTGCATCGAAACATATAAATGTTAACTAATCTGGCTAACATTGAACTTGGTAAAATGAAATGGTTGAATAATTGAAAAATGAGATTATTCAGGAATACACATTGAATGCGAAGATTACACTGTATATGAGAGATTAAAGGGCTATTAATACCGGTGATTAAATTACGACAAATTTGACTCTGACTTGCAATATCATCGTTTATTATTAGTGTCGATGTTCTGTCACCAATAATTTGATCTAATAGATTTAAACAACAAAACGATGATACTAAACTACATAAACAAACAAATATGAAGGGAAAAAAAACTATTTAGAGAATTCCAACAAAATGTAGTATACAGTATTATGGTGTTATCTTACATATTGAACGGCATGGAAATGAGTCAAATGACTATAATAAGAAATGAAAAACCAAATGCAATTTTTGAATTTACTATTAACTGAGCTTTAGATCACAGAATCACTATTTTTACCAAAAAGAAAGAAAATAAAATACAATAATTCATGTAAATAGAAAACATACACATGAAAAAAGAGATCGCTAGTCAGGTTTCACGTTCTGATTCTCCTGTGTCATTTTTATCGCTGGTGATCTTCCGTCAGCGCCACACTGTCACTTCAACTAGCTCCAATTGGGAGGTACTGCCTCATTGATTCTGAATTTAGGATTATTGCTCTGTTTTTATAGTTTAAGATTTGTGTTTTAGCAAAGCAAGTCCATAAAAATGAACATTGTGCAAAACTTATAATAACCATCATGACCCTTATTAAGATGCTGCTAAGCAAATTATTTACATGTGACACTAGATTAGTTAATATTTTAGTTAGTACACTCTTAGCCAGTTACAATTTTAATTATTATATTTTTGCAGACCAGTCTATATAAAAATAAAAGTTCATAAGAAAATGTTATATATGTATATGGTACGCATAGGATGCACTTCGTTTTGTTATAATAATAATTATTAAACTAGATTATGGTCCGTGCTAGAGCACGGATTGAAATTAGTTTTATTTATATAATAAATTTAGAATAAAATACGATTCCGAAGATCACGATTAATGATAGATTAGGACTTTAAAAACTTTTAAAATCTATCATATAAATTATATTTTATTCTAAAATTGTAATATAAATAAAAGAAATTTCAATCCGTGCTCTAGCACGGTCCTAATCTAGCATTAAGGTTTAATTTTTAATTTCTGAATGCGATCCGGAAGATCACAATTAGTCTTGTTAAATTAGCGAGATTTGATTCTTTTTATGATTGAGATTAAACTATTTTTATCCCTTTAATAACTTTTTAATTGATGTGGTTTATCACGGTCCTAATCTAGCATTAAAGTTTAATTTTTAATTTCTGAATACGATCCCGAAGATCACAATTAGTCTTGTTAAATTAGCGAGATTTGATTTTTTTTTTATTGAGATTAAACTATTTTTATCCCTTTAATAACTTTTTAATTGATGTGGTTTATGTTTATCAATAAAATATGTGGAAAATAAATCAGTAATATTGTGATTCTAGATATTTGGAACCATATACGTGATCTTCCGAAAATAAAGTTTTGGAATATCCATGAACTATCAATTTGGAATAACCAGTTTAAGATTTTCTGTTACAATTAAGTTTTATTTGTTACAATTAATATATGGATTAATTTATAATATATGTATAACCTATTTGTAACCATTTATTAAAATTATAAAGTCTACCAAAACAATGTTGTGTACTTCCGTTTTATTATAAAAGGGATTTGTTCTATATATTCAATTATCAAAAGAAATAATAGAGAGAGGACTAAAAGTATGTCTCTTGACTCTTCCGTATAAATAACGCATATGAGCCACTAAAAGAGTTCCACAACAAAATATTGTTACGGGAAAAAGGAAAAAAATAAACAAAAATGAATGAAGAGAGAACCAAAAAGTCGAAGAAGAAAAGTCTCATGAACTTCTACAAATTCTCCATCACAACTTCGAAGCATTCACTCATAAACCCTAAATCCAAACCAAAGATCCCGATCCGACCATCGATACCTCAAGTCGAAGTAGAAGCAAAACCAATCGTCCAGTCGCACAAAACACAAAACCATGTGATGAGAGACATCTTCGAGTTGGAGACTTGTAGTAGTAGAAATAACGAAAGAAAGAGAGACGGTGGTGGTGGTGCGGCGGAGGAGGGGAGGAAATCGGTGTCTCACGTGGAGAAGGATACGGCGGCGAGGATAGCTGCAGCAGCGGAGATGTTGACGGTGAGGATACTAGCTGCGGACATGCCGGGGTTTATGCAGGCACATGCGTTTAGGTGTGCGAGAATGACTTTAGATAGTTTGGAGAAGTTTAGTTCGAAGCACATGGCTTTCAATCTCAAGAAGGTTAGTAACCCCTTTTTTTCCTCTTCTCCTTTTTGTCTCTTTCTCTTATTTAATCATATAATTTACATATGCATGAATATTTCTATATCCCAAGAGTCTGATTTTTCATCAAGTCAAGGACAAAAAAGATTGATAAATACCAAAACTTATAATATCCCTAGAATATATATATTTTATATATTACTGGAATTACTTCTTTTGTGTGTTTTCATGTTAACTAAAGACTTTTGGATTAGATTGGAGTTTGGTCTATGATTAATCCCGTTTTAGAAATATGAGTAAGTAATTGAGTATTTAATCTTGTCTTGGTGTTTTAGGTTCAACATTTTACAGTGTTAGAACGTCTCTAAGTTTATTGTGTTTGTCCTTAAAATTTGTATGTTAAATTGTTGGAATGGGCATAGAAATTGATGATGAGACTGAGATAGCTTCTATTGGTTTTTTCGTTCAAGCCACATATCTACGAACAAGTAGGCAAACATCTCATTCTTTATACCTAAAACATCTAAATTACTTATTGTCGCTAAGTCATTAAAAGGACTACAAAGTATGCTAGGAAAATGACACATCATCCATCTCTCTTAAGCCTTATTATAACCAATTGCTTTTTTCATGATATTCGATGTCAATATCAAACAAATGACCGGGTGTTCAATGGGCTGCAAATACTATTAGAAAACAATTAATTTATTGGTTTTTTGGATCTACAAAAATAAAATGGATGGAAGAGTGAATAGATTAAGAGAATTAAATAAGAAAACAGAGTGATGGGGAAATGGTCCAGCTAATGTATGAAAAGGGCATCAAGGGGAATGACCCAACAGAGCCATGTGGTCCTCTTCCAAACTCTTATCCCTTTTTCTAACTTATTTTCTGGATCCCTCTTTTGTCTCTCTCTCTCAATCTTCACGTTAAGGATTGACTACTATAAAGATCATTTCGAGAAATATTGTGTAGAGAGACATTTGGTAAAACAAGTCTGACATTCTGATGACATAGTTGAAATTTTAACCAGATCCATTTTCTTGTAAAAAGGATCCAAATTTTCAATTATTTATTTCAGTTTTGTTCACTTGCGTAAGGGATTTATATTGATGTAAGTGAGATATTGTAAAAAATATGCAGGAATTTGACAAAGGGTATGGACCAGCATGGCATTGCATCGTAGGGTCAAGTTTCGGATCGTTCGTGACACACTCCACAGGTTGTTTTATTTATTTCTCAATGGACAAACTCTACATTCTCCTCTTCAAAACCAAAGTTCGTCCTGCTTCTCCCCATTGATTCTTTTTGTTTTTATTACATATTGTTTTTTTTCTTCTCTCGATCTCTTCTCCTTTAGGTTGTAACTTAATACCAATCGTAATCTATAAAGGCTTACTGTAAATTCACTATTACTCTGTTCTTTTTCATACTATTTATAATTATATATGAGTTGAAACAACGATTCTTTATTTACCTTATAGCAAGAAAACTAAAAAAGAAACAACGATTCTTTCCTATGTGTTGAGTTTATTTGGATTATACGTTAATTTATATGCGCATTCCTTAAAGATTAAAGTAATTATCTTGTTCCTCAAATTACGATTACATCAACTATTAAGTTGGTCATTATATTAAGTGAACATTGTTGGATAAGCTTGAGGTTTAACTTGAGTAGTAAGTTAATTATTTAACCGAACAATGGTTAAGGAAGATAAGATCAAATATATTTAGGAGATATCTAGGCATAGAAGGATTCCTAATAGGATTTGGTTTTTGTTTTTGGTGTTATATAAATAGAGATACATTGATGAGAGATTGATGTATGAGTTTGAGAGAGAGAGATTGAGAGGCTTTGTTTTGAGTGAGTTTCAAAGCTAATAAAAGGAGATATCTTTTATAATTCTTAATCTTAATATTCAGACTCTATATTTATGTATGAGTTTGAGAGAGAGAGATTGAGAGGCTTTGTTTTGAGTGAGTTTCAAAGCTAATAAAAGGAGATATCTTTTATAATTCTTAATCTTAATATTCAGACTCTATATTTGGTATCAGAGCTATCCAGGTTCCGATTTAAAACATGAGTGAATTAGCTACCATCACCAATAAACCGAAGGAAGGAAGTCATTCATCATTGCAGTCTCCGATGCTAAACAGTTCCAACTACACGGTTTGGTCCATGAAGATAGAGGTGATGCTGCGAGTGAATAAGGTTTGGGAAACAATTGATCCAGGGTCAAATGACGTTGAGAAGAACGATCTTGCCAGGGCTCTGCTGTTCCAATCAATACCAGAAGCATTGCTATTACAAGTTGGTAATCAAACAAAGTCCAAAGCTGTCTGGGATGCTATCAAAACAAGAAACGTTGGCGCTGAGAGGGTAAAGGAAGCACGACTACAGACTTTGATGGCTGAATTTGATAGATTGAAGATGAAGGATACCAACACAATTGATGATTTTGTCGGAAAACTATCAGAAATCTCTACCAAATCTGCATCCTTGGGAGAAACTATTGAAGAAACAAAGATTGTCAAGAAGTTTCTAAAGAGCTTACCAAGAACGAAGTATATACATATAATTGCAGCACTCGAGCAGGTTATTGATCTTAAAACAACAACGTTTGAAGATATTGTTGGAAGACTAAAAACCTATGAAGAACGAATCCAAGAAGAGGAAGATTCACAAGAGGGTCCGAGCAAACTTCTGTATGCAAACGTTCCTCCACAAGATGGCCAGGGGAAACTTATGTATACAAACAGTGCTCCACCGATGCAGGAATCTTTTTATGATGGAGGTAGAGGTAGAGGATCAGGTCGTGGCCGTGGTAGGGGTCGCGGAAGATTCAACAGTGGTCGTTTTGGCTATCAACCGAGGGAGTATGGTTATCAGCAAAGGGATAAGACTAAGATAACATGCTTTCGATGCGACAAACTGGGACATTACGCCTCCGAGTGTCCAGATCGTTTGCTTAAATTGATTAAACTTTAGGAACTGCAGGAGAAAGAAGAAGATGATACACATGAAGCAGAATCTCTTTTGATGCACGAGATGGTGTATCTCAATGAAAAGAATGTAAAACCGAAAGAACTTGAAGCATCCTTAGACAAGGTCTGGTACCTTGATAATGGCGCCAGCAATCACATGACAGGTAATAGGTCATGGTTTAACAAGCTCGACACAAGAATCACGGGAAAGGTTCGTTTTGGTGATGACTCACTTGTTGATATAAAAGGTAAAGGCTCGATCCTATTTATCACCAAGAATGGAGAACAAAAGATATTGGCAGAGGTCTATTTCATCCCAGATCTTAAAAGCAACATCATCAGCTTAGGACAAGCTACTGAGTCAGGATGCGATGTACGAATGAGAAAAGATTTTCTAACCTTGCATGATGGTGACGGGAATCTATTGGTAAGAGCTACTCGGTCAAGAAACAGACTCTATAAGGTGAATTTAGAGGTCGAGAATTCAAGATGTCTGCAGATTGCAGGTTTGAATGATTCAACAAAGTGGCACGCTCGTTTAGGACACATCAACTATGAAACTATCAAGAAGATGGTAGTAAAAGAGTTAGTCACCGGGATACCAAGTGTTCCAAAAGGAGGAGAAACATGTGCTTCATGCTTATTTGGAAAACAAGCGAGACAAGCATTCCCGAAATCAACATCCTATCGAGCGAAACAAGCCTTAGAGCTTGTTCATGGAGATCTCTGTGGACCTATTTCTCCAACTACAGCTGCGAAAAAGAGGTACATTTTCGTGTTGATTGATGACTACTCTCGCTATATGTGGTCAAATCTCCTGAATGAGAAGAGTGAGGCGTTCGAGAAGTTTAAAAAACTCAAATCCGCTATTGAACTTGAGACTGGAAACACTATCAAGGCATTTCGAACAGACAGAGGAGGAGAATTTATATCTCAAGAGTTTCAAATGTTTTGCGAAAGGGAAGGAATCAACAGACATCTTACTGCACCCTACACACCGCAACAAAACGGAGTAGTTGAGAGACGGAACAGGACTTTGTTAGGGATGACTCGAAGCATCCTAAAGCACATGAACATGCCAAACTATCTATGGGGAGAGGCGATAAGACATGCAACCTATCTAATCAACAGAGTGGGAACGAGAGTATTGGAGAATCTAACACCATACGAAGCACTTAAGAAGAAGAAACCAAACTTAGAACATCTCCGTGTGTTTGGCTGTATTTGTTTTGCAAAAACTGAGACTCCACACCTCAAGAAGCTGGATGACAGATCGCGGATGCTTGTCAACCTTGGAACAGAGCCTGGTTCCAAAGCATATCGACTTCTTGATCCTGTTAAAAGAAAGATCGTTGTAAGTAGGGATGTTGTCTTTGATGAAAACAAGAGCTGGATGTGGAGAAATTCAGAAGAATCAGCTTTGGATTCAGGGATGTTCACTCTTAGTTTTGGAAACTATGGAAATAATGGGATTAGAGATAAAAACGAGACTGCAGAAACAGAGGAAAACAGAGAGGGTGATCGAGAAAAAGATGATGCAGGCGATGAATCTGATGATGGTTCTGCAGGAGAGTTAGAACCGGTGATAGAAGAAGCACAAGAACCGTCTCAATCTGCTGTTGTGTTAAGAAGATCGAGCAGACAAGCAGGAAAACCGAACTACTTGAAAGATTATGTTTTGATAGCAGAACTTGAGGGAGAACATTTGTTGCTTACTATCAATGGAGAACCATCGTTATTCGAAGAAGCAATGGAGCTACAGGTATGGAGAGATGTGTGTGAGGAAGAAATTGCATCAATTACTAAGAATAAAACTTGGAGTCTCGTTGATCTTCCGATTGGATGTAAGGCAATTGGCTTAAAGTGGGTGTTCAAAATAAAACGTAACTCTGACAATAGCATAAACAAGTACAAAGCAAGGCTGGTGGCAAAAGGCTATGTATAGAGACATGGAATAGACTTTGAAGAAGTGTTCGCACCTGTGGCTCGCATTGAAACGATACGCTTCATCATTGCTCTAGCAGCTTCGAATGGATGGGAACTACATCATCTGGATGTTAAGACTGTATTTCTTCATGGTGAGTTAAGAGAGGATGTGTATGTTAGTCAACCAGAAGGTTTTGTTACTCAAGGGAAGGAAGAGAAGGTTTATAAGTTACACAAAGCCCTTTATGGTCTAAAACAAGCTCCAAGGGCTTGGAACACTAAGCTAAATAAGATTCTGTTGGAATTGAAGTTTGAAAAATGCTCCAAGGAACCCTCCTTATACAGAAAGCAAGAACGAGGTCATCTTCTCATTGTGGCTGTTTATGTGGATGATTTGCTTGTTACTGGCTCAAGCTTAGAGATCATACTGGATTTTAGAAGGGGAATGGCAAAGAAGTTTGAAATGAGTGACTTAGGGAAGCTTACCTATTACCTTGGTATAGAGGTGTTTCAAGAGAAGGATGGAATCATATTAAGACAAGAAAGCTACGTGAAGAAAATTCTTGCTGAGACAGGAATGAGTGATTGCAATTCTGTCCTTATCCCTATGGAGTTTGGTCTGGAGCTTTGTAAAGCAAGACATGAAAAGCAGGTTGATGAGAAGAACTATCGTAGAATTATTGGGTGCCTTAGATATTTGCTCCATACACGGCCAGACTTGTCGTATCCTATAGGAGTTCTGAGCAGGTATTTGCAGGAACCAAGAGAGTCACACGGAGTCGCACTTAAGCAAATTTTACGTTATCTACGGGGAACCTGCTCGCATGGTCTCTATTTCAAGCGTGGGAACAAGACAGGGTTGATAGGATTTAGTGACAGCAGCTTGAGTGTTGATCCGGATGATGGAAGGAGTACTGCAGGTCACATTTTCTATTTTAACGAGTGTCCTATTACTTGGTGTTCTCAGAAGCAACAAGTTGTAGCTCTCTCCTCTTGTGAAGCTGAATTCATGGCAGCCACTGAGGCAGCTAAACAGGCGATATGGTTGCAGGACCTGATTGCAGAGATCAATGGGACCGAGAGTGAGTCAGTGACAATTCTAGTCGATAACAAATCTGCAATCGCCCTCACGAAGAACCCTGTCTTCCACGGGAAAAGCAAGCACATTCACCGGCGATACCACTTCATAAGAGAATGCATCGAGAATGGATTGATCGCAGTGGAGCACATTCCTGGAGTCGCACAGAGAGCTGACATTCTTACAAAAGCACTTGAGAAGAACAGGTTCAAGGAAATGAGAGTTCACATAGGTGTGCAAGAAGTCATGAAGAAGAGTTTCAAGCTTATGGGGGAGATTGTTGGATAAGCTTGAGGTTTAACTTGAGGAGTAAGTTAATTACTTAACCGAGCAATGGTTAAGGAAGATAAGATCAAATATGTTTAGGAGATATCTAGGCATAGAAGGATTCCTAATAGGATTTGGTTTTTGTTTTTGGTGTTATATAAATAGAGATACATTGATGAGAGATTGATGTATGAATTTGAGAGAGAGAGATTGAGAGGCTTTGTTTTGAGTGAGTTTCAAAGCTAATAAAAGGAGATATCTTTTATAATTCTTAATCTTAATATTCAGACTCTATAAACATACATTAGAATCTCAATTTCGAAAAACTTATAGTAGGGGGAGTTCCTTTAGGAGAGCTTGATGTAGCAAAAAAGAATCGTTGGTACTTGATTTCCACTTCTATATTATTCCTCGTTGTAATTAAACAACACTTTTGAGTCTTGTACAACACCAAAGTTTTATTCCTAAGAGGACGTCTAATACAACGAGTAGCCGAAGAGAAGTTTTTGTTTATAGATTTAATAAAAAAAGAACTTAGCATTGGATTTGGAAATATGAGTTTCATCGAAACGCCTAACTAATTCCGGGAGAGTTAGCATATTTTTGGTCAAGAGTCTTCCATTAACCAACAACAAACAAAAGTATCCGGTCCGAAACCTAAGTAACCAAGTGTCATTGCACAATATTAACACACGTACGGTGGAATCCAAACCGAGGGGTGTATCCAAAAAATTTCCTTAATTGGTCATAGTCAGCTTACGTACCACCACGCTCGATCGGGTTTACAAGTAAAAGTTCTTGTCATGTTTTCATCTTTTCTGGATCTTTGTTTTGTGATTTCACCAATCAAGAAAGCTATAAATTATAATAGAATTTTTCAATTGTCTTTATACATTACCTGATATATTTTCGCTACGTATCATATACCCACTATGTACATTCAGAAAGACCATTCAAACTATTTGGTCTCCGGCTTTAGCACACAATGACTCATTCCAAAACTAATTCGAAGAAACCTCTTTTACATGAGAAACCGATGATAACCCACAAACAAAACACATTCGTAAACGTCATATCATAAACCAAAAAAAATAAAAAATCTTCGCTTTAGTCCATCAAGATTTCGAATTTTTGTTTTGCACAAACGAGAAGAACATAACCAAATCCTGAATATAATGTCATCATGATCAATTGTTGTGATTAATAAATATGAATTAATTACAACTTATTGATAATCTAATTATAAACTTCCAGGCGCTTGATCTTTCTCCTAAGTCCTACCTCGATTTGCTTCTTCCTCTCCGGCCGTTAGACGAAAACAAAGAACAAAAGCCACAACCAACGGAAGATATCTTAGGAGAAGGTGGATCCAAAGCTGGAGATATCTCCCCAAGTACTCTTGCGCCACCATGGCCACGTCCTCCGTCTGATGCGCTACGTTGCACCGTTGGAGGCGTACTAGCCGCCATTGATCCGTCACGATGATCGTTGCTCAATTCTTCTTGTCTTTCCACGTTGGGACGAATCTCTCCACTCATGAACCTGTCATTCCAGATGAGTCCCGACGATCCTTGTCTCCTAAACGACGCTGTTGATCTCTGCAACGCCATATCTTCTTTTCTCTCTTGTCTTCTTTCAATTGAATTGTGTGATTTTTTTTTTTTGCCTCCCCCGGAAACTAATATATATTTGAAGAAACGGAAAACAAAGAGAATAATTATGGGAAACTAATGTTTTTTTTTTTTGGAAGTTTTCTTTATAATTTTGGTTTTTTCCTTTTTAATATTTTAAGTTGGAAGTTTTCTTTTTTGTTTTGTTTTACTTTTTATTATTCAAAATTATTTTCTTATTATGGTTTCACATTTGTAGTTAAATAAACAATATTTTAGTAAAATGAGACTGTTTACCAAAAATAGGATATTAAACAATTTTAACAAAGAGAGACCTAACTAAATTACTGTTTGTGAAGAAATCTTTGATATGTCCTAAATTCCTAATGTCTCGAGAAGAGACAAACAACTGCAGTCGGTTGACTTTCTAAATCACCTCTCGATCGAAATAGACAAAGAAGAAAAGAAAAAACAGGTCTACCAGGACATATATAAACTTTGGATATTTTCAGTGTTTCCATCCATGCCAAAATGTTTTTTTTAAGAGATTAATTCGAGAACCTTCAGATGTTGTATATAGCACAAAAGGAGTACAACTTCGGCATAGTACGTTATTCAAGTATCCACTAAAACTAAAAACTTCCGGTGTTCCGCATGGCCTGGCAAAGTGGCAATTTTTAATGTAGTTTAGCATTAATTAGGTTAGATTTTTTTCATCAAAAATATGAACCATTGATGTTCGTAACTTAGTAACTTCGTATCCTAGCTAGTAGGAACTAAAATTTTAGAGACCAAATCTTTCTTTCTTTCGTTCTTCAATGGGGAACTAAAATCACTAGTATGGTCCTATGACATGTATGATATGATCATGGAGCATCGATCATGCCTCATGCATGAGCATGAAGCTGATACTTAATTGGTAGCCTTCCAACCCATAGATGTTGTTCGGAGCTAGCTAGTGGAAATGACATCGCAAAATTAACCAATGTTTTTCCATGCCTTAGAAACGTTTTTGCATTTTAAGATTTTTTTTTTTTTTTTCAAATTTTGTTTATCTCATATTTTTCAAATTGAAAGCTTCCGGTTTGGCTAACCGAACGTTCTCCCTTAATTAATTTATTTTTTTCATTTGACCAAAGAAAAAAAAGAAGTGAAAAAGCCCAAAAACCCAATAAGGCTTTTGACTTTTGTACTCTGTGTTGTGTTGTTGCCCTCTCTCTTTCTGTTCCGTCTGTCTGTCTTTTTTATTCCCCTCACCAACTCGGCTCAATTGGGAGCAATCAGCTTCTTCTTCGATTTTTTTCCTGTTCGAATCCCCCAGGTTTGTCTCGATCTCAATTTACTTAATGAGAGCAATCACATCACAAGATTGATTTTAACCTAAATGTTCTCTTTCTGTCTGTTACAAGACACTTTCACCTAAATTCGTCATAATTGCTTTAGATTGGTAAATCGAAAGTTGTATTGTGATTTTTCAAGTAACTCCAATTCGAGTAGGTTTTCCCACAAAAATAAAAACCCTAATTTCGAGGGCTCCGGGTTTGATTCTTCATATGCTTGTGTAAGATTTGGCTTTACGTTGAATTATATGTATCTTTGATTCTCCAATCAAATTCTGTGTATATATGATAAGACTTGTCTTTATGTTGAGATACAAAGTCTTTTAAAATGTATGTGACTCTCTGATTCAAGTATTTTACTTATCACACTTAGGTTGACATTCATGTTAACTGTCTCATGTAATCATCAGTCTCTCACATAATCTGAATTTGACATTTTTTTTTTTTTTTTTATTTACAATTTCAGAAGATAGAGATGGCTACATCAAGGTTCCAAGCGTTCTTGAACAGTCCAATTGGCCCTAAAACAACCCATTTCTGGGGGCCTATTGCTAACTGGGGTTTTGTTGCTGCTGTATGTTTCTCTCTTTCCATGTCTTTCTTTAATATCAATCCATCCTTTTTTTGTTGATCCATTGGATTCATTAATAGTTTCGAATTGATTTCGCTACAGGGTTTGGTGGATATGCAGAAGCCTCCTGAAATGATTTCTGGAAACATGTCTTCAGGTAAACATATAATAAAGAGATCCCCACCTTTATATATATGCAAACATTATTATTATTATTAGCTAAGACTCTCATTACATCTTTTGGTTTTGTACAGCGATGTGCGTTTACTCTGCATTGTTCATGAGATTTGCCTGGATGGTGCAACCCCGCAACTACTTGCTACTTGCGTGCCATGCATCAAACGAGACTGTACAGCTCTACCAGCTCTCACGTTGGGCTAGAGCCCAGGGGTAAGTTCTATTCTACAGAGAACCATATGTATATGTGAACAGATAGCCGGGAAACTCGAATTATGCTTGTAGGATTACTGTTCTAACTTTAAAAGGCTTTAGGAAATAATCCCCTAAATGTGGGTTTTTAATGACAGGTATTTATCCTCCAAGAAAGAAGAGGAGAAACCGTCTCAGTAAACCAATATGAGGAAAGGTTTCTTCAAACAAAAATGAGGAAAGGTTTATTCAGCATTTGTTCTTGGGAATTACTGAGAATCTGTCGTTATTTTATATTTTCCTTTGAAACTTGTTTGTGTTGTGTCCCCAAGCTTTGGTTGCTTCACTTGTTGGATCGCTCACTGACATTATTATCTCTTTTGTTTGATAAGTAACCCGCTTGTAATAAAATTTGGGACCAGTCCACATTCATGTTCACACAAAATTCGAAACTTGAAAATATGTCCAGCTCCTGCAATTGTTAACCATACTGCAGTGGCCGTCCCATGGTTTCAGAATGTCAAAAAGTTTCTGTACTTAATTTTGATTTTTTTTTTTTTTAAAGTTCTTGAGAATTCGCATCAGTCTTGTTATACATTTGTGAGCCCAAGGACAAGCGTTTTATATGACTGGTATTTGTTTAAGTATTCTCTCCGCTTGTGCGAGTCTAGCCTAGGGGAATTGGAGATTGGCAGAACACTAGCAGGCATTTTCGTTTCTTCCTTCATCAGTTCAAGCATGTTGATTCCTTCCTTGGTTGGTTTTAAAGAGTTCCTAACACCGTTGGTTACTACTTCAGCGAGAGGGAGAAAACCCCTGATGCAGTGGCATTTGTTGGGTTGCTGCTACCTTCTGTTCATGGTTGGATGGTTGTGTAACGGGACAAAGAAATGTTCAAGTCCATGGAGGAAGTTCACAAGATTAACCCAAAGCTAGAGCACTACTGATGCATGATCCATCTCTTGGGGCGTGTTGGCAAGCTGCAAGAACCCCTATGATCCCATCGAAGCAATATCGAGGAAGCCAGACGCTGCTGTATTGTGGGAACCCTTTTGGGTGCTTGTAGTTTCCATCGAAACTGTTGAGATGGCAAGCTTGAACCTTGGGAGTAGACTTAGAAGTTCATTAGTTTACTGTGGAAGATAAATCACACCCCAAGATCTTATGAGAAATCTATCAGCTTTTTGACGTAATTTTAAGGAGAACGAATCCCGACAAGAGTCACTTTGATTCTATGCTTCAGCTTGAAAACCATATGGATATGAAAGTAGATGTTTTGTTCACTTGTCCAATAACAATAACTGAATCTATTGAAACTATTTTTCACGTTCATATATATATATATATATTCAGTCAAATGAAATTCATTTCCGATTCTCTACAAAGTATCCAGTTGAACCAAACCGGAATGCCATTGCGACCCGTGCGTTGCCGCACGGAGAGGTGGAATTCTAAATTGAAATTTAACATTTGTAATTCATCCTAAATTCTTTCTTTTCTCAATCAATTTGATCATTTTCACTTCTTGCTATTGCTTTCTGCTAATTAAAAAGCCAAAAATTCATTTCAATTTTATTATATTTTATGTTGTCACACACAAAAGTGAGCCTTTTTTAGAGCTTGATTTACTATGAACATTACTTTTAACCATATATAAAATTTCACTTATGTTTGTCTCCGACCATATGGTGCTATATATTGGTATCCTTTCTTAATTCACTATTAGAAATTGTCTTTGTTGTTGATCATTATCAATCGAAATACATACAAGGCTGCTTCTCTCTTGGTTTATTTACTAAATCGAGAAAATACTAAATGCCACTTGTCGAAGGAAGGTCGAAGATTGGGATCGAAGTAGATGGCTGGATTGAGTTTCGTTTCCCCTTCACTTTGATACGCGATTTCTCTTTCCATAGATTACTGATTCACAAATCACAAACAATATTCCGATGCTGTAAGCAAGTGGAGTTTGTATACAAATGATTTACTATGAACATTACTTTTAACTATATATAAAATTTCACTTATGCTTGTGGATGTTTTTTTCTCTCACTTTTAGATATGTACAAAACCGAGTTTTATATGACCGACCAATCAAACCTAATTGGTTAGTATAGAGTAACTTACATTCTTCAGCTACAACTTTTAGAGATATATATTTGGCCATAATGCTTTCCACAGTTACATGCATGTTGGTCTCACGTTTTCCCTCAAAAGACCTCCTTCTTTCCTCCCTTTTAATGGGTTAATCTTGATTGCCTTATTTCCTACTAACACATTTGATACATGGATTTGTAATATTTGCTTCAAATCACATATTCCTCTTTGGAAAAGAAAAAAAAAGCAAGACGTAACAGACTAAGAATGCATATAGACAAAAACTTGTACACTCATCAGCTATTCAATCAAAGCAATTCAATTAAACTACAAAAGTTCAGAAAATTAATAAAATATAGAACAGAGGATTTTATGTTGGTCTCTCCCAATCCATCCCATTCCACCGTGTCGGCTGCTCTCCATCCAGGCTGCATCCCCCTCTATTTGATTTCCCACTTATGTCAATGAATCGGTACCATCATGTTCTTCAATAAACAACAGCGAAAACGAAGTCGATGTGGTGAAACAGGTGATAATAATATCTCACCTTTTGATGTTCTCTTCTTTAGGTTCAACACTAATTTTATAAATTTCTTGCATTTTTTTTTTTTTTTGGCAGATTCCAGATCACTCTAAAAGTGACTGTTATACATTATGTTTTTAAAAAGTTGTATATACAGATTAGAAAGTCATCAAAGACTAAATAAGTTACCTTTAGTAGATCTTTTCTTTCTAACTTGACTTGTCATTTGGTCGTGCTTACGCTTTCTAGAATTTGATTTTGTGTTGTCACAAGTATGTTTGGCTTTTTTTTTCGGCACTCTCTATTTCCATGCTCATTTGTAATATTTCTATATATTATCAAAATGTTTGATACCCAGAAAGTATAATTCAACTAAAATTTTTAAAAACTTTATTTACAAAAAAATGTAAACTAACCTGGATCATGAACATCTAATGGAAAAAAAAAATAACATTTATACCATGTTTGTTAGAAAAAAATAGGTTAAAATAAGAACATATATAAAATTATAATTATACCATGTTTGTTAAAAAATTTTGGATTATCCGTAGCTCTAGCATCACTGCATATAATCATGCCTCTCGTATCTTGGTTTTGGTTTTTCCAGAAAGTCAAAAAATAAAATATGCACATTGAGAATCAAAAACATTAGCCATGCAAAAAATATGGCTCACGTACTTAATAACATTAGCCATGCAAAAACATGAAAACCGGAAAGGCTAAAAATTTTGAAGAGACTAAAAGTTAACAAAACTAAGATTAATGTATGAACTTAATAGTGTCAACTAGCAGTAATAATAATCTAACCGAGAAACACTACAAGTCATTCGCAGCAAAAATATTAAATTACCTTGAATTAGAGATTGATGCTTGAAAGTTAAAAAAAATACTTCAATAATACAATTCTTTTGTTCGAAACTTGTTTATGTAGTCAAAAAAAGTTTATATATAATAAACAAAGAGGTGTAAGACATAAAGGTGTGAAATGTAAAGGTGTAAAAATTAATAGATGTGAAACATGGAGGTACAACAAAGAGGTGTAACACATTGAGGTGTGAAATTAAAAGGTGTAAAAATTAATGGATGTGATTTTTGAAACCAGGAGGTACAACAAAGAGATGCAAAGACTAAGGATGTGTGATTTAAAAGGTGTAAAAATTAATGGATGTGATTTTTGAAACCAGGAGGTACAACAAAGAGATGCAAAGACTAAGAGGTGTGATTTAAAAGGTGTAAAAATTAATGGATGTGATTTTTGAAACCAAGAGGTACAACAAAGAGATGCAAAGACTAAGAGGTGTGATTTAAAAGGTGTAAAAATTAATGGATGTGATTTTTGAAATCAGGAGGTACAACAAAGAGATGCAAAGACTAAGAGGTGTGACTTTTGAAAGATGGGGGTGCGACGAAAAGACATGATTAATAATTTTAAACCGTTGGATTAAAACTGAAACTAATCTCATCCGTTGGATTAAAAGTTGACACAAAAAAGTGGGTTTGCTATTATATATAGATGTATATAAATAAACATTACATAACAAGGTTTCCCAGAGGTTCAGATTCTGTAAACAATGTTGTCTTGTCTTATCTTGTTGCAAGTTTCATAACAGGCTTCTTTATTGTGTTCACAAACTAATCTAATCATCTTTATTGGAACCTCATAACAACCCCCACAAAATAAGAAAGCTCATTTAAAAAGAACATTGGGTGTTCACTAAATCCTTTACACATCTTTTTTACACCAAAAACGAAGTGCACTGTCACAAACAAAGGTGTTTCGTGTTACCTATGAGCCGTTGGTGTACAGCATTCGACCCATGTTCATTGGTGCACCAGGAACTTGTGAGCCAGGGACTGGGGCCGCATGGACTCCATAAGCCATGAGTGATGTCGTGAATGCTTAATCGCCTTCTGTCTTTGTTCATTGAGTTCAGACGAATGAAATACTTTTGAGGGTGGCTCGCGTTCTTGTTTACTACAAAGTTTCGAGAATTGCTACGCCGATCACCTTTCCCGTACTAATCCAAATCCTAGAAGAAATAGCCTGTGACGTAGAAAATACAAAGGGCAGAAACTTCCGGGTCATAGTATCAAACATGAAAACACACACAAACCACTGTTAAACGGAACCTAAAAACGATTGTAGATAACACATTAAGGTTTTGTCTCGCATTTACCTCTACAGCTACTCTGCATATAAAATGCCACAAAAGAATGAGAAGAAGCAGAAAATGTGTCTACGGTTAATGAATCAGTCTCAAAATCACCTTGTGCACTTTGCTCAAATAACGCCAGATCAGTGTCATCAACCATTAGAAAATGTATAACCAGATCCACGAGCTATTCTGGCAATGGTAGGCCACCCTGAACTGGAATCTGCAGAGATGAGTATCTCGAAATCAGAGCATTTAAAAAACCAATCTTCATGACAGGTAATAACGTAGGATTGAATAAAAACAGTTTGCAATCTTCTACAGGAGAAGGAGCCACTAAACAAACCTAAGTATAACATGTGTGCTAATCTTTCTATCTTAAGTCAAGGTACAAACTGATTCAGCATGAAATGCGCTTTAATTATTAATAGTAGGTACCTGCGGATAAATGATCTTCAACAAACTTTTCCTTCACAGTGTGTCAATGGCAGATATATTAACCCTGAGAAAACTGCTAATGAAAACATAACTTAGAACAAGGGGACTGTGGTGCAATGAAAAAAAAAAGCAGATAATATTCAAAAGCAAAAAGAAAACCCAATAGGGGAGCCAGATATAAGGAAAGAGAGCAAACTTAATGCAGCTTTTGATGATACAAGACAAGAGTAATGATTTCACTAAAACCTTAAATAAAAAAAAAAATAAAAAAAAAAAGTAGAGAAGCAGCTAATTCAAACATGGACAGAAACAGAGTGCGAAACAGAGTAGCAAACATGGAATCCAAAGCGGGGGTCAGTGGAGAAGACAACCTCGGACCAGAGGACGTTCCCCCACCTGTAGCCTTCCCACATCTGCATCGAAATCTCAGCACACCAAATCTCCAGTGTCTTGGGATCAGCATCCCCAACGAGGACGTCCCAGAAGACGAGAATGTTGCCACGAGAAGAGGTGACGAGTTTGTTGCCTGGCATGAAGCCATCGAGGCCGTTTTTGTGACCATGACTGAGCAAATAGCACTGCCACACATCAGCCAAGTCCCCACGGAAAAAGATAGAATTGGAATCGGAAACGGGATAAGTGGATAAAAGGGGTTTCAGAGCATTTAAACCATACACATGCCTCCAAACCATGGCCCCTTGCCTTACCCCGCTCAGAGGGTCACACCACATTATAGACCCGTCGGCATAAGTACAGTATAACAATCTATCTGTTGCACAAAAATTAAAATCATTCCACAAACCTTGTACCCTCGGAAAGTTGCAGGACACAGTAATAGTCTCCTCCCCCTGCACCACCTTGCTAACCTCTGTCGCTTTCATCAGGTCCTCCGGGATAACAACTCTACTCCAAGTTTGCAACTTTGGGTCGAATACCTCTGCCCAGATTGAGGGATCCTCCACGCAGCCTCCAAACACGTATATCTTGCCGTCTAAGACGCCAGCACGGGCCTCAGCGCGAGCAACACTCATGGAAGGGAGGTAGCTCCACGTGTGAGTCCGACAATCCAGGTACGAGACAAGCGCGGTTTTCAAGCATTTTTTAAATCCGCCAATTACATAGATCCCACACCCCAGGGAAACCAAGGTCGCTGATCGCGGAGTTGGGAACGACGGGATCGGGATCAGCCGATTCCGATTATTATTTACAGAGCCTCGTCCTCGGCGGAGGATGAACCAGCGCGGGTTTGGCTCAAATGGAGAGTCAATGAATACATACACGCACTCCTCCGTGCAACCCATCCGGGATCGTGTCTCGTATAACTCAGGCGAAACCACCAGTGAGCGGTTGCTCTTTGAGGTCATAGATAAGGCTGCATGGTCTACTCTTGACACGCGGGCAAAGCAATCTATAGCAATCTCATCTGGCAAAGACCATAACCCAGACGACGGAGACGGAGACGCTTTCTTACGCGATTGCTCTACCGCGGCCGACATCGTCTTTGCCAGTGCTTAGACTCGGTGGAGGAGCTTTAGTTAAAACTTACTAATTGAATTCGATTACGCAGTAGTAGCAGCTCAAACCTCTTAATTTTCTCTTTTCAAATCCTCTCTTTTTTCTCTTATTAAACACACCTATTTATAGAGTTGTGATTTTTAAGTAAATTGCTAATTTACATAATAACGTTTTCCATTTTTTCGTATTTACAATTTCTTTGCTTTACCGTTTTAATTTTGCTCAATCTTCTTTTTTGTTGCTTGATTTTTTTTTTCCTTTTTTTTGTTCAATTTCCTTTGTAGTTCATTTTTCTGAATTTTACAAAAAAATTCTTTTTTTATAATTAGAAAACTAAACAATTTACCACAAAACCACTTTGCTTGGACAAGACAAGACCATAATATTGTTTCTAGGGCCTTCCTTATTTCCTCATGATGAATAAAAAAAAAAACTACCATAGCTGATCAATATAGGTTATGTGGCATGACTGTTGCAACCTATGTCGAGCACGTAAGAAATCTTTTTGAAGACGCTGCCAAGGATTTCTGTTTAGAAGAAGAGAAATATTTGCTATCGAAAATGTAAATCCTTATTTTTAAATTCTCAAGAATCACTATATACAAGTCTGCTTTGTATTAATCATTGGAATACTTTTTACAAATTGACTGTACGACAGTACCAAGTTCACCAAAATCTCCTGCCGAAAGGATCATTCCATTCTGCAAATGTTAATGCTGCCAATAAGTGAATAAAATGTCAAGGAAGATTGGGGATTCAAGAAGATCCTGAACATAACTTAGAACAAGGGGACTGTGGTGCAATGCAAAAAAAAAAGCAGATAATATTCAATAGGGAGCCAGATATAAGGAAAGAGAACAAGCTTTACGCAAAAAAACACAAGGATGCAGAGAAAATGAAGTTTGGTCCCTTTGTTAACAAGGGAAAGAAGTGAATACATGTAAGATGATAAATTATCCGCAAATGAATGTATAAGCAGAAGAAACAAGAAGGTTCGTTCTTGATGATACAACAGTAATGATTTCACAAGCCGATGTAAAACCTTAAATAAAAATAAATAAATAAAAATTTTTAAAAAGTAGAGAAACTAATTCAAACATAGCTTATCAATATAGGTTATGTGGCATGACTGCACTGTCATATGTGAAGCATGTTCGAAGAGAAAAACCAGTGTCATCGAGTCCGCTTTCAAGCTCTACAGCTTCTTAGTTTATTCAAATTTATTCAATAGTGTCAAAAATATAAGAAAATAATGGATAAATGTCAAAAAATCATTAATTTATTCAAATTGGTGAAATAAAGCACGAACTTTACACTTGGTGGATTAAATAATTTTCAGACGCAACAATTTAACGGTTTGATTATCTAATAACAAAATCTTTTAAGTTGTAAAATTTATGATTTATTTTAGAAAGTCAATTTTATGTCCGTTAACAAACTTCATTAATATCATACTTTATTTGATAAGATCAAAGAAAATTTGTGATTTATTTGAAAAATCAATAAAAGTTAAATATTTAATTCACCAAAAGCAAAGTTTAAGATTTTTTTTGAAGATTTTTTTCACTACTTTTGATAAGCTGATGATTTTTTTTGACAATTTTCCCCTTAAATAATTGATTTTGTTTGATTGATATTAATGTTTGTTTGTAGTTGTACCACGGATTAAGTGGGCCGAACTAGTCTACTTTGTATTCTCCACATTACTAATAATTAAAAGAATGCACATTAGCGAGTAAATACAGTTGTTTCTTTTTTAATAAGACGCAGACATATTGAGTAGAGGACATTGATTTGTAGGTGTTAGTCAAATCAGAGCCAAATAAACTACGGTTGAACAAGAAAGTTCTAAGCCAAGTTGAGAAATTATACTGCTTGAGTTTGGATCTTCCTCCAAGCGCAAGAACTAAGTCAAAACACAGACATGAAATCTAAATGGACAATTCTCAAATGTTCACTCTGCATCAATTAATGTTTGATTTGGGGACACTTTATTACATGAAATGTCAGAAACTATGGGATTCTGATTCTCTCGTCCTCTCAGAATTTGAAAACCATTTGCTCTGTGTATCCGAGTTCCTTGAGTACCCCTTTGACCTGCGGTAAAAACAAACCAACAAGACATTAGACATGAACTGCTCTGCATTTTGCTGATTTGATTGATTGATTTTCTGCAACTAATATATACAGATTCCATGACATGTTTCAACTTCTTCTGCTATCAAATTATCAAACGTGTCCTAATAACAAAGACTATGCTTTTTCAAGAGCCATCTCATAATTCATTGACACACATTCCCTAAAGGTCCGAAAGCCTCTTTAAGCTCAACATCGTTTCTGTGTTGCTAATTGCATGTAAACCAATGCATTCTCAGCGCAAAGGTTTAACTAACATTTAAGCAAGATGGCCAAGAAAAAAAGATGTTGATTAATTGGTACAAACCTCTCCTTGTGACCAGTCTGGAGCTTTGCCTCCAGATATATGCTCCATCATCCCAGGAGGACCACATACCTGAATAAGGGTGAAGCCCACCACATATTATGAATTTAATAACAATGTATATTTTGATTCTAAACCATAACTTATTTGTCACTAGATCCAAATTTATAATGCTAAATATTTTGACATCCTCATTGTCATTCTCTCAGGAAATAGTGACTTATTAGGTTCTGAAGATAATAAGGTAACTTACAAGGATAAGAGTGTCGTCTGCAGGAAGAGGTAAGCCTTTTAGAGCCATATCCTTTGAAACGTAACCTACTCCTCCTTTCCAGTTTTTAGTAGGATTGTCAACAGTGTAGAATATCTGTCGATTTTTAACATCAAAATATTTTTTAGAAACGTGTGTATGCTAGTAGTAACTAGCTAGCAAACTAATCAATTGATAAATCCAAGAGAACTCTACCTTCAAATTTGGGTGGTTAGCCTGAAGTACATCAAGCTTCTGCTTCAGAAGTATATCATCTGGAGAAACATTGGCATAAAGCAATGATATCTGTGCACACAAAGAAATTGTTACGCTCCATTTTAACACACTTTTCTTTTAATGAAAAACCTCAGCTGATTTTGAAACGAATTGTAGAGGATAACACTTTCAAGATCTTGGTAAACAAACCAGCACTAGTATAGTAAGTAGTTAAATATTCGTATGCACAGATCACATAATTCAATATTGAGTGTAAAAGATTCTTTATGGGAAAAAATAAAAACTAAAGATAATAATAGAATGGTCACCTGCGTGTTGTCCTCGGGATTCTTCACAATGGCATCAATCACTTGAAGCATTGGAGTAATCCCACTTCCACCAGCAATCTTCAAGTTTTTTTCCAACACAAAATCACAGGTTAGTATTTATCTTTTATTACAAAAACTGATCACAAGTCAGTGAATCATGCTACTAAACAGGAACTTCATGCAACAGTTGAATTTCTAAGGACTTGCATATCAACAAACGAGAGCAGGCGAATAATTCTATACACTGAGATGAGATAAAAACCTAATAATGCAGTCCATATCTTCAAAGTTTTACTTCCATATAAACTAAACAAATTGTATGCAACAAACCTTCAGTAAAGTTAGTTGTAACAAGGGAATAAGACTATACCATGCCAATATGTTTCTTCATATTCGGCGAATATTTGAACTTTTCAACGGGTCTACAAGAAAAGAAATAGTTACATACCACATATAAAATAAATAACAATAACCAACCGTAATTAAAGAAGGCTATATTTAACTATACCCTTTTACTTCCAACACATCCCCGGGTTTTAAGCTGGCAAAATGTTGACTCATTTTTCCGTCTGGATATACCTGCAAAATAAACAGTGAACTACATCAACAAAATAAAACTCCAGGATATGCGTGCAATCATAACACATCTACTTCTGTTCTAGAAAATAGTAGCAAAGGTAGAGTTATGCACAAGTATATTAACAGGATATTCATACCTTAATCAGTAAATCAAAATAGCCCTTAGCCTCTGGGTCAGAGATAGGAGTGTAACTGAGATCAATTCACAAATAGAAGATAAGTAAGGACAAAGTGTTATAAATCTTATAGTTGAAAGCTAGAAATATAATAATCTGGAAGATTTATTTGCATGATAATTTGTATTCTGACTAATCCAAAAGGTGGAAATTTTAAAGGCAGATACCACAAACATATGTCTGCATAATTTCCAAGCTTTTGGTTTATTTTCTTAATGACACCTATCATTAGAGTATCATCAGAACAAAAAGTAAAAACGACTAATTAAATGAAGATTCGGTGTGAAAAAAAATGGCCTCCTTGGAAGCCATTCAACAAAAGTGAAAATATGCAACAGATAGGCTCGCAGAGCAATGGTTGTCCAGACATAAAAAAACAATGCAAAGCTGGTAAAAAAGATTTAGCTGAACTTACGGTCTAATGACATATTTTGTTTTCCCTTCAGCATTATAGCCTAAAGGAGCCCTGTACAAAGAAAACGGAAAGATAAGCCTTGCAACTTTAATCGAGAAATTTTCACAAGTCCTGCAAAATAAAATAGTTTTACTGTAAAGAGGAACAAGTGTGGCCACAGCATACCTTGTCAGGAGACAAGAAGCAACATGTAGACCCAATTCAGCCGAGGGCTCAAATGAGAACCTAGATTTCAAAGCAAAGCCAAAACAAGAAAACCAAAAGCTTATCATTTTAAGAAGTGGACTTAAGTACATGAGTGATGCAATACGAGCTTAAGTTAAGAGGCTCTTAGAGATAGTAAGAAACAACTTTGGACGCCTAAACTGCGGATTCCAACCATATTAATAGCAGCAATTCCCATTACTGAGATATGGATATATATTAGCTTAGAGGGTTAAGAAACTAAATCACTTGAAAATATACCAAATGACACTCAATCATGCAGATGGTTCATAATGCATACCCTCTGTGCAGTAAAGGGATACAAACTACTTAGCATGTATTGGAAAGTACACATGAAGGATGAGAAACAAACAAGCATTCACCGGACAGTTAATTCATCCCATCCCGCAACCATATAAAAGTCCCCTTGTTCAGTACCTATTCGCTATTATGACAGGATATATTTTCCTTGCCTATTCTTCATATTATGTACGTAAAAGGCGGGTGGTTAACAAAAAAGAGCACTTCTGTCATCCCAGTTACAATATAAAATGTAAGTCCCAAAGTAATACTTTTAGTGATCACCACATTACCAGAATATGAAAAACTTGAAAAGTGTCACAAATTCAAAGCTAATATGCCTTTTTGTGATGAAAGTATTATTGAGTCAAGCGAATACCTGAACAACTGGGTGTTGTGGCTAACTCTAGCAGTGTCTTGAAGCTTGAACTCGAGCCATTTATCAGGGTTTAGAGCTAAAACAACACAGCAGAATACAATAAGTTTCGAGTAAAGAATGAGAAATACACGCTATTAATTATAAATAAATCCAAACAGCGCACCTGTTTTTGGTCCAGTCTCTTCCTTAGCTTGATCCAGATAAACCTGAGATCATAAACCACAAACGATTATAAACACAAGCCATATCAACTGAGAAGAAAAGTCTAATACGCTATTATAAAAGATCTATATGTTTCGTATAGTTCGTCTAAACTCGTCTGATTGAATGTGAAATACAACAAAACATACACTGAACAAAATGCAAGACGAGAGTAATCAAACCAGCTCAGCAAAAGAAAAAATGGAATTCCGAAATGATCAGAGACGACAGATATAAGAAATATTAGAGAAAAAACAAAAGAAAAGTTCACCAGATTGTTGCCGGATGCTAAGTAATAGTAAGAGAATCCGCCGGAGAGTGCCGCGATCGCACCGGCAGAGAATCGGAAAGCGCCAGAACCAGCTTTGCTTTGGGATCCAAGTGCGACGGGGAATGCGATCGGAGCTGACCTAGCGAGTCGCCGGAAGAAGGTGGTTGCCATAGTGTTGTTAGATCTCGGAAAAATTAACAAAATGGTTTGGACTTTGGACTTTGGACTTGGGAGGAAGAGAGGGTTTTAGAATCTGGGAGAAGGAAGAGAGTGAACGCTTATGCTACTCTACGGAGATGTGTATTTAACAACGGTGGAATCCTCATTTGTTTTTGTTTTTTTCTTTTTCGTAAATTTAATTATTTTTGACAACAACATAATTAGGAATTTAATTTAGAAAATAGCTTTATATTATTATTGAGGTAAAATCTCTGATATGTAAATTGTTGTTGCAAGAAATAACTTGGAGCAAGTCCATACAATAATAAGGACTCATCAAATCAAAATAAGCATCACCATAGCAAACGTTTGGTTTCTAAGCATCAAAGTCATCTTTCTAGCTACAAACTTGAGAGAGAGACACCGGCTTGTTGTTTGGGTTGAACATTGCCAGGAGCCTGATCTACCCATGCTGAGATCAGGTGGTGCGCGATTGCAAATGGCCCAGGGATAAACATAGGAGCGAGCTCACCGCTTTCGAGATTAAAATCTGTTGATAGACTCTGGCTTCTCTCCACACCTTTGCACATCTGCTCTATCTTTGCAGCTGCTGTTCTTTGCGCCTTCCTGTATTCTGCAACATCCAGTGCTTTCTTCACATCTTCTCTACTGTGCCATTGAGCATCTGCGCAACAAAAACAATCACAAGAAAATATGTTAAGAATGTGATGGATTTTAACAAAAATCTGGCACTCCAAAGACTTGGAAGTATATATATATACCTTCCAACTCTTCTTTGTCTACATTTATGTCGACCGTCTTGGCGTAAGCAAAGAACCCGACCATCAATTGGCATGGCATGCTACTTGGTCCCACTGCAATTTAAGACCACCATATTCTCGCTGTTAAACTTGCATTTCAAAAAGGTTCTAAAGCCGTTTTGGCATTAAAATCAAGGTTCCTAACTACTTAAAGTTACAGCAGTAGCAACAATCAAAGAGGCATCTAAGGACTACTGTCTACACATTGGAAAGCATGAGAAATCTTTCGGTAGACATACTACTAATAAGGCTGTAATAAATATATAAAGTTGAAAAATGTGATCTAAGTTTCCAATCTATACATTGAAGAACTACTATACTATTCTGTGAAATGTATGTCGTAAATGACCTATCACACTCATGGATGCATCTATTCTACATTAGCTAATATAAACGTTGGAAGCCATAAGCTAATAAACATAGATAGTTCATATGAATGCAAGACAGACAAACCCTAAACTAACAACTATACTTATTTTCTTAACTATTCAATTACCAGGCCAGGGCTGAGAGCTGTGATAGACAACTTCTCCTACTTCAATGCCAGTCTCTTCCCATGTTTCTCGCCTCACAGCCTCTTCTAAGCTTTCCCCTGGCTAGCAGAAGCAGCGTAAGACAGTAAGAATATTATACTTTCTCAAAAATGAAGTGAGGTGGCTTAGCAGTGAAAGCTTCATAATACCTCAATAAATCCAGCTAAACAACTCCACATTCTCGGTACAAATCTAGATTGTCTGCTTAAAAGGGCGCGATCATTTTCTCGATCAATAACTAACATTATAACCACCTGTCATAGACAGAGCACCAATCAAGCAGAGGTTCCACAATGTCATACTCTAAAGGGAAATCTAAAAATGAAGGAAGCACCAATATACCGGGTCAACACGGGGATAAACCCGCTTCTTGCATGTCTCATTTGAGCATTGTTTTCTCCTCCCTGCTTCCCTTGGAACAGTTGCAACTCCACAAGATCCACAAAATCGTGATACATTGTGCCATTCAAGCAATGCCCTGGCCTATCATTATATTAGTTAACAGGCATCAGCACCAATACGATGATACATAGGTTGAGATCAATCTTGTGGACGAAAAGCTAGAAACTACCCCTAACTTCTAAAATGCAGCAAATTTAGCAATTATGATACTTCATACAGAAACATTGATGAGCTCAAAATTCTTGAACCATATCATTTACTTGGATGCCTTATCCCAAATCAAAACCGTAACCAACAACAACAAGTTAAAGCATGATCAAAGCTCACATACATGGCCGGCAATAGCCAATTCATTCATAGCGCGTTGATCAGCCCAATCAACAGCTACCATTAGGGTTCGAAGCTCGACGAAACAGAGCTTCCTACCCCCTAATTCAGAAACAACACCGTCTTCATCCAAATCAACCGCCCAATACACCAAATCTTCTTCCACCTTGGGTCCTAAATACACAAGCGAGTCCTCGCTCAGATCAGCACCACAACTCGCCAACAAAACTTTACAATCAGCTAAGCTGATCCAGCCCAGATGCCATATAGGCGTGGTAGCAGCGTCTCCACCGCTAGAGAACACCAGTGGACGACCCTTGCTAAAGGGAAGGACTTTAAAATCAGGGGAAACAGTGGGTTGATTAGGGATTACTGGGATTAGGGTTTTGAGGGATTCGAAAGCGGAGGTGGGTGAGAAAGGATCGGATGATTTCGGAGTTTTGGACTTCAAGGGATTGCCAGCGAACGCGTGGGTTCTAAGGTTCATCGACATTGTGAGAGCAGAGAGTGTTGTTCTTCTGGCTAAGTTTAGAGTTACGGATCTGGAGAGGGAAGAGAGAGCTGGATATGTAGACGAAGAGAGGAAGAGAGCAAGCATCTCTGTGTTCTTCTCCTCATTGTTGCGCACTTGATGATGGGAATTGATGATGTTAGGCTCGCCCACACGGAGTGAGAAATGAGCAACGATGATTCAGAGCAGTGTTGTCCTCACACGTGTTAAATTACACTCCACACACGTGTAAACTTTGCAATTGGTCAAGTGAAGCGCAACTGTCGGCGCCTACTCTTCAATTTTTAAAATTAATTAAATCAAAGCTTTTTGTTTAATTAAAAAAAACCCTTTAATTGCATTGGGCGTGAGAACAAATTACTGCTGCTCTGCACCCAATGGGGGTAGGTTGACTAATGTCAAACGAGAAGATTTACTAATTAGACGAATTTGTCTTACACAAATATTTCAATGAAACATTGTGAAATTCCGAAACATTTCATTCAAATCAAATCAAACGCTCAAGAGTTAAAAAGGGTTTTTCATCAGAGCCCAAATGGTCCAGAAAAGCCTCAACCTTCGAGGCCGAGGGTGGATGTTAACCACGCGCACAACTCATCCATCTCTTGTGGGATAGTGTAGTGACCAAGTGCACTGTATGGTTTAAAGGTCACCTTCTTAAACCCATTTGAGAGCAAGGCCTCTGAAGATTTCTCCCCAAACTTGAATGGTACCACATCATCACCTGGAAACCAATGTAGGTAGATGAATCAACAACACGAGAGCAGGAAGATCAGGAAATCTAAAAAACGTAACGTAACCATTTTTTTTACTTGAACTGGTGTTATGAAATATTTTGATTAACCATAAGTAACTTAAGGCTCATGAGAATATTTCTCGTAGAGAATGAATTGCATTTGCAGAAAGGTTCAAAACTAACAATATGTCCAATTGGTTTGGCATATTGAAAATGCTGACAAGTTAAACATTTTCAATTTTTTGAAGGGTATTATAAAATTTGCTTAACTTACTTTTTCCATGACAAACTACAATGGGCAACGATGCAGCTCGTTCCTTGATCTGCTCCTCTTCTAGTTTGCCAACCAATGTCCTGTGAGGATATAAACGTACAAAAGTGACTTCAATATCCCAATTAGACTAGGAGAATGTTAGGTGAAGAGGAAAACATACTTTGCACAAGGAAGCCAGCCGCTTAAGCCTATAACTGCGCTTAAATTGATAGGGTATGGATTGCCGTTTCCATATTTGCCAAGAGCAAAACAAGTTGCAGAATATAGAGATGTCGCCGCACCCATGCTGAACCCACCAACACCTAATTTAACTTCAAGCAATGAAAGATAACACAGTTTTAGAAATGGAATCTCAAAATCTTGGGTTTACAGCCACAGCTTGTGAGAAAACTAGGCACACATTACAAGTAGAGGGTTCTGAAACCAAAACCAGGGTCTAAAATCCAACCAAAAGAATTTTAACTTATTCAATATCAACAAAGAAATAAATCGAATAGGATATAACTCTAAGATGCAATTATCTTTACTCATTCTTCTTACTATTTTCAGATATTGGAGGGGGGGGGGGGACGAAAAGGCAAGTTTGGAAGGAAAACTTACTGTCAGCAGGCTCATTCACCAACAGATTTGCAACATGTGCAGCAGCCACATCCAATCCTTCCATGTCATCAGGTCCATTTTCACTGATGCCCACAACATCAAACCCTACATAAATTACAGTAGCAAATCATCAAATCATTTGTCACACAAAATATTTCACTATTCATAGTCATTGACATTCGAGCAGAAGTCTGATGATAGTGTCTATAAAGAAAGGTAAAGAAATGTTCTATCTGTTATACCAAATATGTATAGCCTCCAAGGAGGGAAGGGAAGTAAAGTTTCTTTTTTGGTTAATAGTAAATTATATTGTTGATGGAAAATGTAAGATCCTGTAAAAACTCGTCGCTTATATAGCATAGCAGAAGATAATTTTTGTATAGAGATTCCCAATATTTAGAATCATACGATCCTACATGTCTATTTCCATTAGGACTAGATTCCACTAAACAGAATGAAAGACGAATGTTATGATAGCAGATATACTTACAAGCTGTGGCGGGCATACCACCAAACAAACTCACTGGCTGAGAAGGAGCAGTCGGGCATATCCATTTGATCTTACATAACAAATACATAAATAGATGGGTTAGTATTCATAAAGATAAATTAACTGAGCACGTTTAAAATAATCAAGGCAACTGCTGGAGATCACATAAAGCTTATAAAACTCACATTTGGAAGGGGAAGGGTCTCAAACATCTGGGACCAGCTGCAGTCAGAAAAATAAAAATACTTAAGATTATGACTAACAATTTTTTCAAACTAGCCGTGTATCAAGTTAAAGTTTGTATCAATCAAGACGGTGAACAATGTCAAAATTTGAACACTAAAATAAGTTACATTCATTACCTTGAGCCAACGTCCCCAAGCCCATGTAGCCAGACAATGGTTGCTTGATGTTTCCCTTTCGGCTTAACCACATGAGTTTTCCCAAACTCAACTGCTCTTCTAATATTTCTTCCTGAGATGATGTTGCAATTAAGAGTTTTCTTTAATATTTTCTTCCATTCAAACTCGCTTAAAACAAAAACAATATGTAGAAGAAAAAAGAAAAAAAAAGAAGAAAGAATGTACTAACCTGAACCAACTGCAGCACCGGAGATACTCATACTGGAGGACAAGCAATGCCGTAAACAAGCACTTGCTGAAAAAGGACCCTGCAAGGAAAACGAATACATCAATCTAATTCACACCACATTGAACAAATACCACAATGTTCAAACTTCAAACCTAAAATCGAAGAGAAAAAAACATTAAAAGACAACATCCCTAGTTCCCAATTACAACTACTCTATTCTAATCATCAGACGGATAACGTCAAAAATTTCACAGACGAAGAATTCCGAAAACTCTAGAATAGAATAAATCATCAAAATCTAAAAGCATTGTGCAGGAAAAGGCACAAAAGTGCTCGATCGATCGACAAAAAAGTTCCAAGGATTCACAGAAACCCCAAATACACATGCAAATCGAGAACCAGAATGATACATTACGGAGCAGATGATAAGAAATTGGTGAAGCGCATAGTATACCTCGGCAAGGGTTAATCGACGGAGAAGTCTAAGGGAGGAGAGACGGAAACAGAGCTTTTTAGCAGCAATCCATAAACTCTAATGTGGATTACACTTTTATGTTTGCCTTATAGTGTCTATAATTATTGATTATTTTCACTTTTCACCCCAATCTTTTTTGTTTTGGTCAGTCTTTTCCTCAATATTCAATAAACAGAAGAGGGGGATTCGGTTTACTTTTTGATCAACCCAATTTCGGTTTAAGGCACTTTTATCAATTAGCAATGAGTTTGATTCCAATGTAAGAACCCCCAAACAGATGAAACTTGAAACCATATACAACTTTGATCAATCTTGGTTATATATTGTGCTTATTACATCAAGCCTTCTATAGGTAAATTAGATTGAAACAAACCAAAAATGATAACACTAGCGTGGAGAGATGGGAGATATGATACTAGAACAAACGGATGGTAAACGAAAGTTCCTCTCCCTCTGAATTTGCAACCTCGGAACATTTATCACCCGTCGAACACCACCACTACTACCATCATCATCATCATCAGCCGCCAAAAGATCGACCACAACAACATCTGAATCAGGCGGCTCGTTAACCATAACTCTCCCTTCAAGCATCTCAATCACCATAACCATATCAGGTCTATTCCTAGACTTCTCCTGTATACACCACATAGCCACACACACCAGTTTCATCACTTCCTCTTCGTCTACCTCATTGGTCTCTACAAGCCGTTGATCTACAATCTCCATTACTTTTCTTTCTCTCATCTTTTGGTTCACAATCCTTGGGAAATACTCCAACTTCTTCTTCCCCGTTTCCTTCACTTCTACCCTTGAGATACTTCTCCGTCCTCCAATCATCTCTAACAACACGATCCCGTAGCTATAAACATCTGACTTCTCCGAGATACCGTGTTCAAGAAGCCACTCGGGGGCTAAATACCCTCGAGTCCCGCGGATGTCCGTTAGCACTTTGCTCTCATCTCTAGCGATCAACTTAGAGAGTCCGAAATCGGTTACAACCGCTCGGTAACTCCCGTCAAGAAGAATGTTTTCTGGTTTGACATCAAGATGCAAGATCTTTGATCTACAATCATGGTGAAGATAAGCAAGAGCTTTAGCTACATCTATAGCAACTTGATACCTTTTGGTTCCAAGACAAGCATCCTCCTCCTGTTCTTCTTCTGTTTCCTTTCTCCGGGAATATCCAAATATCAAGAGACGAGTTTACGATATACTCGTAGACAAGAAACCTCGGACGGTTCGCGCTAACCGCAGAGGAGTAGCCATAGAGACGAACAAGGTTCTTGTGCTGCACAGAAGCTATGGCAGCTACTTCGGATCTGAACTCTCTTTCTCCTTTCTCTTCTCCTTCGATTCTCTTAACCGCAACTTGACTTCCGTCTTTCAAAACCCCTTTAAACACCGAGCCGGAACCGCCTTTTCCGATCAAAGATCTGAATCCGTCGGTTGCTTCTTCAAGATCTTCGAGCCTGAACTTGGTCGGGACCCCGGCGACTTTTCTCAAGAAACTGTACTCGGTTCGGAGCTCTCTGCCTTCGGAGAGGAATCTTGATACCAAGAGTTTCCTTTCTCTGTTGTAACGGATTCGGATGATGAGGAAACAGAACACGGCGAGGATCAACGAAATGTCGACGCCGGCGATGAGATAGAACGGTTTAGAGAGTTTTAGAGAAACTCTGGCGGCGATTATCACCACGAGAAGAGCTAAGATTGATATAGCAGCGATTATGTTTGCTTTCTTGTCCTCCATTAGAGGGGCTTTAGAGCTTCTCTGACTTCATTTTTCTTTCTTCAGATGAACACTCTCGTGGCCAGAACAAAGAGCACAGAATATGTCAAACTAGACCAAAACAAAACAACACATGGGGAGTTGTATATTTTATTACGAATTCGTTGAATTATATATTATGAGTAATATTAAAAGTCATAGCTTTTGAATATTGATATCGATATAGTATTTCGTATTTTGAATAACATAATTTATAAACTGAAATATGAAATAGTTTTGGATGAATTCATATGGTCAAATCTAGTAAAACAGTCATAACTTACAATTAATTAATGATAGTTATAGAGAGTCATGTACAATGTTTTATAGGTCAGGCTTGTCATAAATTATTTGAAAAAGGACCATTCATTAACTAGCATCGGCAAGTTGTGTCTGTGCCAAGTTGTCGTCTTATTCAACCGATCGGGTGTGGATGTTGAAAAAACAAAAGATCGAATCTTTGGGGAAAATTGCCACGTTGGGTTGTGTGCACGTCCGTTAAACGGATTCATAATGACCTTTTTTTTTTAATCAATAAGAAAATTTTATGGAACTGAATAACACAATTTCGAGTTAAAAGAGTGTGTATTTTATTCACCATGATTATGTAAAAAACATCGTAAGTAACCTGTAACCATTTACTGTGGTTAATTTGTCTGATTGTGGCTAGTTTTTGTATTGGTCAACAACGTCCGCTTTTGTTGTGGTTAGTTGAAAAACCCTTTTGGCTGCTTCCTTCATTGATTGGTCAACGGATATGATCAGGCACTACGACAACCCTTACCATTGGTTGGCCGACTCTATTCCTAAACATTTGACTTCTTCAAGTTTAAATTAGCCACATAAAAGTTTTAATCATATGAAAGGAATAGATAGATCCAGATTTGAGTAGAGCACGATTATTCAAAAGAAGTTACTCCACATGTACTGCTTTTTCCAAGTAATCATACTCCTAAGTATAATGTTGATATATATATCGATAACTTTGATATTAGCTATTAAGAGAAGTAACGTTGGTTTGGTCACCGTTAGGCTTGGAATTTCTTGATTAATAATAATAATTAAAAAAAAATGTTTTGTACAGCATATATTCCAGACTATATATTAGTTTATGCACTTGTTACAACCGGTTGATATATAAAAAAATTAACAAGTCCAGTGTCATATGAACGCGCATTTTGACTTTGAAGAAAAGATTCACATGTGCACCTTCAACATCGCTTCACTCAAACAAAAATCTTAAAAGTTTATGAAGGAGTTTATATATCCCTAATGCTTTTTTTGTCAACGCTCGATGTCTCGATTTAAAATGCACCTATACTACTAGTTAAACCTAATTATGTTGCAAAAAGATTAAACTAGCACCTAATGCCATATTTGTCAATGCTTTTTATATGTTATCAGTTAGAAAATAAAGTTTTGGTTTATATGAATCTGAGTTTTTAAAATAAGGTTTACATTTCAAATGTATGATTCAAACCAATATCATCTACTAAATTTTCCCGTATTTCTACACTTAATTTGATACTCAATCTATCCAAAAGGGTATATACATGCAAGGAATTTTGATTTCTTTCATTTTACAATTTTCAACTCTTCTTGGGAGACTAACCGAATCTTAGTCTTACTTACCATCAAAAGTTACTTTAACAACTTTAAATTTTTGAAAGCAAAGCTCATGAGATTATATATATATCCATCATAACTTAAGCCATAACTTCAGGAGTTTGCATGCAACATTAAATGTCTCAGAGCATACTCTACGCTTTGACTTTTGAATTCTTATAAGTATATAAATGTTGAGATTGTGATGAATATAAAAACCGTATAACATATAAGACTGCAAAGTTGTCAAAGACCATATATATAGTTCCAAGTCAAAATTAAGGCGCCACAACCCCACGATGCAGAGATTACAGATAAGTTCTCGTCCATCCGAAGAGTTTCTGATTAACCTCTCGCCGGATTTTCCAACCGCTGACGGTCTCGTAGCCTACGACGTCCCGAAGAAGGAACTATCTATTCACAACAAGTCTACTAACGGAGAGAGAGCTATTCACATAATCCCTCTTGTTCTCTTTCTATGTGCTTTCGTTCTTTGGGTTTTTTCAACTGCAACCGTATAATTTACTAATCAAAGTTATGAACTTTGTTAATTTGTAATCATCACTTGATATCTATATATAAGTTTTTAATTACAGTATTTAACTCTAATTGGATTATATATTTGTTATTGTGAAACTTTCACGGCTTTATTTGATCCCTACGTCCATCTAGATCTGACTGATTCTAGAACTCTTCAAGTCATTTCTAGAATGAGACATGTACAAGAATGTTTAATACAAATTTATGGTAACGTATTGTAATGATTTATTTAATACAAAAACAAGAATGTTTTTAGAACGTCTCGGTTTAATTAAACCGTTTCAATTTCGGTTCGTAATTTGGTTAGGGTTCGGTTAATTTGTAAACCTAACCGAACCGTAGTTCTCTCCTAATCTAATCCCTCTCGCTCAGTGTCTTCGTCTCTCTTCTCTTTGAGATGAGCTTTTGCGCGGGTCATCCCTTCCATCAAACTTAGCTAATCTCTTCTAGCTTCCGTACTGTAGTGTTTAAAGCTTCTTCATCCGTTTAAAATGGTGATTAGCAGTGGCGTGTTTTTGAGCCGTGCGTGTTACTTGAGCCTGCAGCCGCCGAGCCTTGTATTGCGCAGGAGCTTCTGCGGAGCCACGGCTTGCTCTGTTCCTATGAACGGGACCAATAAGAGAAAGTCTGAAAAGGAGAAGGTGATTGTGATTTCTGGACCTACCGGTGCCGGAAAAAGCAGACTTGCTATGGAGCTCGCCAAACGTCTCAATGGCGAAATCATTAGTGCTGACTCCGTTCAGGTCCGTTCCTTGCTCCTTATCTCACTTTTCAATTTGAACCCTTGAGGCTAAATTGTATCCGAAATGCTAAAGTTGAAGTTTTTAGTTTGATCAATTTACAGAACTTTGCATCTATGTTTTGGTGTTATTAAAAAAGGTTCTTGCTTTTGTTTTAACCCCAAACCACAGGTGTACAGAGGCCTTGATATTGGATCAGCCAAGCCATCAGATAGAGATAGAAAGGTATCCTTCTGAATATTTGGTAAGATTTATTCATTTTTTATCTCATGTTTTGGTGCCTTGAATCTACATGAAAGTTCCTTTAAGCTTCAGTTCCTATGTTTTACAAATGATTCAGGAGGTGCCTCATCATCTTATCGACATTTTGCACCCCTCTGAAGGTTTGTTTTACAAATGCCATAAATGTAAAATATGACTACTTGTGTATGAAAAATCTAGAACGTTTTACATTTTTTTTATGCTTTATTAGAATACTCTGTGGGGCAGTTTTGTAATGATGCAAGGCAAGCTACCAAAGATATTCTTAAAAGAGGGCGTGTTCCCATAGTTACGGGTGGCACTGGATTGTACCTGCGATGGTATGGTAGTAGATTGTATACTCGTTTAGTGCTCTTTCGTATAATGTTGAAAGCAATCAAAATGTACTGCAAAATCTTGATTTCACCATCATTCATGCTCTTGTTAATGTTAGGTATATCTATGGGAAGCCGGATGTGCCTAAACCTTCTCAAGAAGTCACCGCTGCGGTCCATGATATGCTAGTTAATTTTGAAACCGAACATGACTGGGAAGCAGCTGTGGAAATGGTTGTCAATGCTGGTGATCCAAAAGCCTGTTCTTTGCCTCGTAATGATTGGTACAGACTACGGCGTAGCCTCGAGATACTCAAGGTTTGACAATTGTTAACTTTAACCTTCTGCTTGAAGGAGTTGCTTCGAATTATCTTGCTCCTGTAGATAAATGATTTCTTACCTGATAGGTTGATGGAACTATCATGTTGTTTCATTCTGGATTGTATGCATTATTCATCTTGCTTTGAATGTTTTCTTTTACTGGCAGTCAACTGGATTACCTCCGTCTTCCTTTCGCATTCCATATGATTCTTTTCGAGAAAATTTGAATTCTCCTGATGTTGATGACTTTCTTGAGGACGGTTCATCTCCTGATATTGCTATCCAAAACATAGAGACAGATTTGGATTATGACTTCCTTTGTTTTTTCCTGTCATCCCCACGGGTTGCTCTCTACAGATCTATTGATTTCAGATGTGAAGACATGCTCTCAGGTAAAAAAATAAGTGCAACTACTTAATTAGTAATAACTAGCAAGGATACAATTGCAAGCCCCATGGCACCTGACAGTAATAAGTCTTTTTTTATTTGAAGACAATTTGCATGTTCTTTGCTGTGCCGTATGCAATTTTACATATGTTTGCCTGGCATTGCTTCTGAGTTCATCTTTCCTTGATGCTTTGTCTCTCAACTCCAGGACCCAATGGAGTTTTGTCAGAAGCTAGATGGCTTCTTGATATTGGTCTTCTTCCAAACACAAATCCTGCAACTCGTGCCATTGGGTACAGACAGGTAAACTCTTACTTCTGTAATGGGTTGTGCATAACGAACTGAGAAGTGAGAAGAGAAAGATTTCTTGTGTTAATCTAGTGCATAGTCATTATTATTAGCCAAGGGCTCTGCAGCGGATTGTAGCTGTTAATTTTGCAGCATGTCCAGTTCAGTGAAGAATATGGATTTTGGTTCTAGAAATTGCATGACATTACATATAACAGTTACTTTCTGGTTAATATTAGCATATTACTTGTGTAGTTGAAAAAAGCTATACTTTACGAGCTCATCATATCAATTTATTTGCTGCACTTTTACTACTTTGATACCATTTTGGATTAACGATTGAAATATTGATTGTTTGCAGGCCATGGAATATCTATTATATTGCAGTCGATACGGGGGTGAAAGTTCCCCTAGAGATTTTTATGGTTTCTTGAACAGATTTCAGACAGCATCCAGGTGATTCCTCTACATAAGACTTGAAATATCTCTAGTGTATAAGCTTTTTGGACGAAATAGTGATTGAGAATACTAAAATGGGTAGACTTGGTTTTGCATATCATGATATGCAGAAACTTTGCAAAAAGGCAAATGACATGGTTCCGGTGTGAGCCTATCTACCACTGGCTTAATGCTTCCAAACCTCTGGTATATGTTTAAAAACTTTAAGAGGGGCTCTCTTCTATTCAAACTCTTTAAGTAACTAATTGTTTACTGTCAATCAAGCATATGATGATAATTTGTTGTTCTCCCACAGGATATGATACTTCAATGCATATACGATGCTTATGAGAATGAAACAGAGACGTTGGAGATACCCGAGTCGCTCAGGATGAGCAAAGACGTATTAGATTCTCGAGAAGCTTCTGAACTAAAGATATACCGCTCCAGAAACAGGTACAAAAAAATCAAACATAACACTCAACTAGGCTTTCTTTTGGTTTGTTAATAATATTCTCTAGGTAAATGAATGGTTTGTGAAATCTGTTAATGCAAGGCAATTCGTAACAAGAGAGGACTGTGCTTCGGTGTTAGAGTGGATCAGAAGTGAAGGATGTAAGAGTGAAGTTCCATGCATGGAAGGCGCAGTAGTATAGTCCTCCAATGATGCTTCATTCTTATCCGGAAAAGCCAAAAGTTACCAAAAACCAAAGATAAAAGTGTGCTTTGCTTACAAATTTTTACAGAGTAGACAAGATTTTGGATTATGTTTTTTTTTTTATTATACGTATGTAGAAAAAATCTTGGACACCCTTCATACAGTTTTTATTCATGAGCTCATACAATTAGGAAGCAATTTAAATTTTTCTAAAGAAATGGAATCCAAAAGTTGTAAAATCTTATGAACCATTAGGAAATGAATGGGGAACATCCAAATATTACGAAAAAATGTGTACAAGTGATGCCATGATCCGTTGTGAAATCAAGAAGATAACAATAAATACTGCACGACAACGACTAAAATAAATGTAAACAAAAGACCAATTTTTATTCGTTAGAAGCCAAATGATCGAGGACCGTACGATCTCTATATCTTTTCTTATGCTGAAAATTAAATTGGGAATTATCTATAAAGCCACCTGACCCTGACTTGACCATCCTCAAACATTACGGTTTTTGTTCTTCTTTTTTTTTCTTTCATAATAACCTATTCTTTTATATAATAAGTAATTATGTTGAAACTTTTGGCACACCCGAGCGAACACGCACTTTGCTCGTGTTCACCAAGAAACGAACAAATAACGTAACGTCTGTACTCTTATTATAGTCTTATTTATTGATGAACTCTATATGATAATAGGGATGAATTATAATACAATTTCTATAATTATCCGAGAATGAAGTACATAAGAGTGTGGGTGTGTGTGTGTAAGTATTTGATATGTCGAAGAAAAACGAATCACACAGACGAAATCCAAAAAGGATTATCTGAACCAAGACGATCAATGTAGTCAGTAGACTGAAGTTATGAATCTACAAGTTATAGGGTATTTCATATGTGGTCATCTCTTTAAAATAAATTTCAGACGAGGTGATCAAATTTATGCTTTTCTAGTTTACAGATTTTTTATTTTTTGCTCTCTCCCTATTTAATGTATATATTTTTTGTCAAGTCATATCAGATCTATTATCAAATCATTTACTGAATTAATTGAATGCCATACACCACTCCTATTCCTAGAAAGAAAGAAAAAATATCAACGAAAAATGTAGAAACAATTAACCAATTTATAGTGGTCTATTGACTAAAATAGATTACCATATAAATAGGTTGAAAGACTAGTGTTCAAATGACTTCAAATGAATTTCAATTTTGGTTTGGTAACTTTGTAAAAGTAAACATCAATCTTACTCCTTTTTTTTTTTTCTTAATTTATAAAACATCAAATTATTGTCACTTACCCATTCTTTTTGTTTTTGTTTATATGGTTATATTCACCCAATAATTTCAAAAAGAGATAAATCTTATATCAAAGAAAATGAAACAAAAGGCCATTTCTCATGCGGGTTTTGGATAATTCTACTCTTGTATTTGCAGGTTCGCAAGTTGAACTATTATTATTTCTCTTCTTCATTTAAAAAAAAAAAACTAAAACGATTAATTGATTTTATTTAGTTTTAGTTTTGCTGATGTGGAATATATAAATTTATCTTTTCCCTTTTTTATTAATTTATTTGCAAATACGTTTTAATTTTTTTTTTTTTTTTTTTATTTACACACCCCTTTTTGATCTAATGTTTGGTTGCCCAGAAAATCAAAGAAAAAAAACAAAGAAGTGAAGTTTTTGTTTGTTGTTTCTGGCAGCAGAAGAAGAATCATTCTTTCATATGTCTTTCTTTGCTTGCTAAAGCATCCACTGACCTCAAAACGAAAAGGTAAATCACAAATTCACAACTCACAATTTTTTGAACTTTTTTTTTTTATTTTTGAATTTTTAATTCTCTTTCATGTCCGCTTAATGTAGTGATTATCTTCCCTTAATCAATTTCTAACTAATGAAGATTAGATTGATCCTTCAAAATGGAATCTCAATCTTAGGACTTTTTCTGCAATCTAGTGATTTATGTATGAAGCAAAAGCATCTGATGATGATGATATATGTTTTAATTATTATACCAATGGATTGAAGTTGAAGTTTCTGCTATGTGAATGAGAATTCTAATGGATCTTATTGCTCCAACTTGTTGTCAGGATCATCAAAAGAAACTATTTTTTTGATCTGTGATTGGTTTTATCTTGTTCTGTGGTTTCAAGTCAAGGATAACAACTTTGAGTTTTATTTTTTGCCCAGATTGATTGTTAAAGGCTAGACCTTTAACCGTATGTTATTGTTAAATTTCTGATTTTATAAGCAGCTTGAATGTGAAAAAGATATTCACATTATGGTGTTTTTTTGTAACAGCAATGATGAGATTCAGAAAGGGAACTAAAGTTGAAGTGTTGAGCAAATCATCGGTTCCATCTGGTGCTTGGCGGTCTGCAGAGATAATATCAGGAAATGGGCATTACTACACTGTCATGTATGAAAGCGATGATGGTACGGTGAGGGTTCCGAGGAAGAGTATGAGGCCTCAGCCTCCTCGTTTACAAGTCCTAGACTCTTGGGCTCCTGGTGACATTCTTGAGGTTTTCGAAAGTTGTTCCTGGAAGATGGCAATCGTTTCCAAGGTTTTAGAGAATGGTTGTTTCTTGATTAGATTGCTTGGTTCCTCACTTAAGTTTAAGGTAACCAAATCCGACATTCGTGTTAGACAATCTTGGCAAGATAACGAGTGGATCATGATCGGACAGGTACTTGTTTTTTTCTTCCACTGTGACTGTATCTTCCAAAGTTTGTTTTTGAGCTGACATTTTGTTTGTTTAACCATTTGGCTGAAGGGTGCATCAAGGTTAAGCGGACAGACTTCAACTGGAGAACTAAGGAGAAAGGTGAATCCCAAAGGCGACTACATATCATCTGAGAGCAAAGACAAGCTTGATGAGTCTGATGTGATTTTGTCAAAAGGTCTAAAGAAACGGACCTACTCTTTGGTTGAACCGCACAATCAAGATAGAGAGAAGAAGAAGAAAAAGAAGAAGATGATGGAAGCAGAAGAAGAAGATAGAGAGAGTGTTGCTTCTTCTGTTGGTAGTTGTAGCATGGATACAGATGGTCTCAGTGCTGTTTCATTCAGTCCCAGAGAAACTGGTAACACTAGTGACACAGAGTCATCGTTTTGTGGCTACGGAAGCATGGAGATGAAGAAGTTGGAGATTCCAAGAAAAGGCTCCGAGGCAGCTGATGTTCATAGGTTAGAGTTGGATGCATACCGAAGCAGTATTGAGAGGTTGCACGCATCTGGACCAATTATAACTTGGGAACAAGAAACGTGGATTACAAATCTCCGTCTCAGATTGAACATTTCGAATGAGGAACATCTGATGCAGATAAGAAACCTTATCTCTGATGACAACAGTACAACATACAGATAGCACCAGCAGCAGCATTGACAACTAAAACTTGTGTCACATAGAATAAATTTGAGGGTAGGTTGTACAAATGTCACTCTAGTTTCGAATCAGGTTTTTCGATTTATTCCGAACTTGTGAATGTAAATGCGAACATCTTTCCTTTTTTATCTTTGTGTTGACTTAGAGGAAAAAACTTGCAATGTTCACTAATGGTGATTCATGACATGGCCTGTGAGAGATACAATAAGAGAGAATACAAGCTGTAAGGGAATTGAAACACTAATGGTGATTCATGACATGGCCTGTGAGAGATACAATAAGAGAGAATACAAGCTGTAAGGGAACTGAAACACTAATGGTGACTACCAATTCGAAACTGCACAGCTAATTACAATCCTTTTATGCCTAATGCTGATTAATATATAGTTTTATCTTGACCAAGTAGCTAAATGTCGCATCAGAAATCCATCAACTGGTTAATAGAAAAGAGGATGGGAATAAAGTTTTGCAATAACCACATATTCTTTTTGGCAGAAAAAAAACTTAGATGCAAACTCTCTTTGGGTTCCAAACAAAACAATCCCAATATAATTCTCTCAATATCTGTTATGAAAAGACCGATTGATTTATATGTAACCTCAAATCAAAAACAGCATAATAGAGAAAACCATGGCAGCCATTTTAGAAGATCTACTCGAATGCATCATCATCGTCATCAGGAAGTGGCTGAGCTGCGGCAGCTGCAAGATCGGCCTCGTTCTGCTGCTGAGCAGCAATGTCAAGGTGAACCTCTGGTGGAGCAAGAGCTGGTGACTCAACAAAGTGAAGGTTCTGGTCTCCAGCCAACTTTCTAGCAAGGTACAAGAAAGGCTTCTCGAAGTTGTAGTTGCTCTTTGCTGATATCTCATAGTACTGCAGATTCTTCTTCCTGTGGAATGTGACCTGCTTCGCCTTCACTTGCCTGTTCTTCACATCAACCTTGTTCCCGCACAGAACGATCGGGATGTTTTCACACACCCTGCAAAGATCACGATGCCATGTCGGAACATTCTTGTATGTGAGCCTTGCTGTGACATCGAACATTATGATGGCACACTGACCATGGATGCTGCAAGAAAATTAAAGATTAGATATATATCCAAATGAAACCATCTAAATCAACCAATTCAAGTCCTATTCCTATTGTCATAGTGAGATTGTTCGACTATGCATACTCTAATACCAACTAAGATTACTACTACAACATAACAGTCCTATTCCAGTTGTCCAGGTGACGAATCAGTTGCCAATTTCAAACCCTAACCAGAGCTATTCCAAACTATGCGTACTCTAAAACGACTCTACACATTAACCTATCAAGAAGATCAGTCTACTTACTAGTATCCATCCCTAAGGCCACCAAACTTCTCTTGACCAGCAGTGTCCCAGCAGTAAAAACGGATCTTGCCACAGTTTGTGAAGAAATCCAAAGGATGAACCTCCACACCAATGGTAGCTGCAAGAAACAAGATCAGAACTCAACATCAAAATCAGATGAAGACATAAAGAATAGAAAACTGTGTATTCATGAGCAAATCTTTTGATATACTCACGTTCATACTTCTTCTCAAACTCCCCAGTAAGATGCCTCTTCACAAAAGTTGTCTTCCCTGCACAAAAACACCAAAAAGCAATCGAACATCCCAATCAGTACAACAAAATCTCAAATCCGAAACAAATAAACAGTAATCACTCGATGAAAAAGACGAAGAAGAGTACCGTACCTGTGCCTCCATCACCAACGATGACGAGCTTGAAGCTAGGGTAATCTACGGTCTGCTGATTCGGTAGCGCCTGAAACAAAGATATTCACAAAAAAAAATTAGAAAAACCCTAAAACGAAAGAAGAAATCGACGCGATCTCGTGAGATCTGAGACTGTGAAAACCCTAAGATCAAGAATCCACGAAATATAAACCCTAGAAGACGAATAAATCATAAGCAAAAGCGAAGAGAATGATTACCATGTTAAATCGGAGTTCGAGAGAGGAGTACGCGTCCGAGAGGTTTAAGAAGCAGCGATGCGGCGAGAGAGAGAGAGGACTGAGAGGAGAGAGAGAGATCGAGAGGGTTTTAAAAGGAGAGAATTTGGGAGGTTTTTTTGGCTTAGGTTTGACGCTATTCCTTACACCGTTAGATTCCTTCTTTTGGGTTCTTCAATCTTAAGCAGCTTTCTCCACCGTTGGATCTTTTTTTCAACAATATAGGTCCATCGTATATTTTATTTTAAAAACATAAATAAATAATTGATTAATAATATATACTACCCTATTTATAGACAAATATCACTTTCACATTTTATATCACTTTCACATATAAATAATTTTTCTATAAGTATCATTTTTTCTTTAACTTTTAATTATATACTTTTACAAATTTTTACATAAGAGTTTCTTTTTGTTTGGGCAAACAAATTTTTATATTAACAAATTAATTAAATCAGTGAGAATGAAACTGTATTTTTTGATATATCAGAATCTGTATTGGAAATATAAAACAACACTTATTCTAAAACAAAAAAGAGTTTACACTAGTTTTTTTTTCTTTTCTTTTTGTATGTTGGAGCGTAGTTATTATTATTAACAAATTTTAACATACCCAGTAAAGATTTATTTATTTATCTTTTTCTTTCAGGAAAAAATATATTCATCTAGAATAATTCAGTGATTGAACATTCAGTAGGCAGGTTGATGTATTTCAGACAAGTATAATTTTACTTATGCAGGTTCCATCAGGTGGATAGTGATGACCTAACTATTGCTGTCAACTTTTGGTGGCAATCAAACATTATGTCTAATATGCCTGAACCTATGGATTCATATAATCTGCACCGAATCACAAGAAGGTCTTGATTACAAATCTTGGATTCTTATACAAAATATCTTGTCTTACCATTTTTGTTTTGTTGCCTGACCTCTATTCCTTTTTCTTGCATGTGTCTGGATTTTGTGTCATACATTAAGATTGATAGACAGAGAAATGAGTTGGATATGGCCTTCGCCCCAAATATTCTAGGAGGCCCAAACAAAATATTCTTAAGAATTTTAGGGTATGAAGTCATGTATTTGGCCCATCTGGCCGCATGAGCAAAATCGTCATTTTACAAGGAGACAGAAGAAGCCCTAGGTCAGTGACCCACTATATAAACCAGATGTCATTGTCAGAGCTCGGGATCCACTTTTTGGGCAATTAGAGAGAGAAGAGCTATTATTTTCTTATTAACTGCGCTTAGCTCTTTAATTGTCATTTTCTGTAAACTCTTCTTGAATTCTACGTTAAATAAAAGGACTAGATCCGATTTATTCCCACTAAGATCCGTATTATTAATATTGTCGATTTCATACATCAACAAAATGGTGTGTAAGTTATCCTCTCTCTGCAGTAAAGATTTTTAGACTTATCCGCAAAGTCTTTGAAGTTTCATATAAACATAAAGTTTTTATATACTTTTATTGCGCAGGCCTTTAAGAAGGTACTAGACAAGTTTTTGGCGGTCAACATTGCTTCACCAACATCGAACATCTGAGTGGGAACTGTGTGTTGGCAGATGAGTGTGATATGACAAGAAAGGATGCTGTTGATATGGAAAGGTCGTGTAATATTAGTTGGGAAGCTGATAAAAATGTTGCTGTTGACCTAAACAAATGTGGTAGCTCTAGTCCCGCGTTCTCAGCTGATTCAAGTATGCACAATCGGTTTCCCTTTTATCTCGTGCCCCTTCCGGACTGATCGGCTTTACTCAACGAGACGCTTTTGCTAGCACCTTCACATACTAATTGCCTTTCGACAAAAAAAGACAAGCCATAAGTTTTGTTGAGCCTGGTTTCTCTAAAACCACAACAAATTATCTGCAAAACGAGCTAAGCAGTTGAAGCCTAGAAGGTGACCATCACTCAGATCCTACTTTTCTCTTACTCTTTTTTTTCAGAATCCGTGTCTAGATTGAGTCTATTTTGTTGATATGGAATTGTAATACTGATATCATTATTCTTGAGAGGTAACGCAAGTTTCGACTAGAGCAGACTACTGTCAAGACTATCCATTCCTGTATGAATCTTATAACCTTGTGAATGATGCTGCTTTGAACCGATTCATTAACTGTATATGCTTGAGCAGTGTTAAACATCCAAGCAGACTCCTGCATGACTGTTACCTCCTTTCTTACTACTTCCTCCTTCATCACCAACATCACCATTTGATCGGTTGATCCAACAGGTTGCTAATATACACTGCCAAGGAGACTTGGGGAGAGTGTCTCAAAGTCACCGTGTGCACTTTGCTCAAATAACGCTAGATCAGTGTGTTTGGGCAAAATTAATCGATTCGTTTAAAGACTACGGAAACAAGAAACAGATGTTGAATAGTTGCTTTTATTAATCAAAGTCTCGAGCTCAAATACAAGAATTCAAGGCACAGCGAATCAATCTATAAACCCTAGCCGCGTTCTAGAGTTGAGTCGTGTGTCTTGTGTTTTAGGTCTCTTGCTTCGTTCTCGATGATGTCTCTCGTAGAGGCCGCTCTCCTTATATAGAGATTCCTTTACCCTAATCCCTTAGGACTTGTCTTGGGCTTGCCGACTCTATGCATGATAGGGTCGGTCGCGGGACTCTTGGCCCATTAGTAAAGTCGGTCGCTAGACTCTTGGTCCCTTAATAGATCTAGTCGCGTGACTTTCGGTCCATCGACGAAGTCAGTCGCGAGATTCTCGGTCCATCGACGAAGTTAGTCGCGAGATTCTCGGTCTCGTGACAGAGTCAGTCACGAGATTCTCGGTCTCGTGACAGAGTCAGTCACGAGATTCTCGGTCTCTTGACAGAGTGAGTCACGAGATTCTCGGTTCATTGAACCAATCAAGAAGATTTTCCTTTTATAAGATAAACTCTTATTTACGCTGACTTTATCCAGCAAAATATGCATTGACTAAATAAATTATCTATTTATTTATGATGATAAAATTATGCCCAACAATTACCTAGTATAATTAGAAACTAGGTATTAACCCGCGGAAAACCGCGGGCTGAACTTTTTTTTTGATGAAAATTTGTAATAATTTATTTTTGTTAATATATTATTTATTAATTTTTAAAATCTAAGCTGTTAAACAGAAGTGATATAGATTTTATTTGATTAGATTTTTGATAAAAACTTTAATCCATGCTGGTAAAAAATGTTGATAAAATTTGTAGTTGTAGATTTTATTCGATTAGATTTTTAAAATCTTAGCTGATAATTTTTAATAATATTTTTTTTCTTTTCAAGTATGAATTAGTTTAGATTCGAATAGATTTTATTCACTTTTGTAGATTTAATTTAATTATATCTGTCAACAATTTTTTTTGTTTATTAATAATTAATAAAGATAAATTAATTAATTAAATTTTTCTAATGGCAGGTGAATGTAATTTTTTACACATTTTAAGGTTAGTTTCATATTTGTACTCCCAATTAATATAGTAGGATACGTTATGATTCATATGTTGTATGGTTTTGTTCTCAACATTTAACTCAGGTTTTTAAGTTGTCTATATTGTATCTCTTATGGTATAAAGTATTTTTCTTTGAGGTGTGTTTAATGTGGCTGTTTAGGTTGCCAATATTGTATCCCTTAGGGTATAAATCCCCTATATATTAGAAGAGAAACATTTTGGTGAAAAAGCTGATGTGTCAGCATTACAGAGCTCAGTGCACCATTTAGCAAAGTCTCCTCAAATTTTCTAATTAATTACATCTTTGTGCCATTGTATTTATTGGCAAAAAAAAACCCATAAATGAAAACCCTACACATGTCTATCCTCACCTATATATACATTCTTCGAGCGCAATAGCCAGAGCAAACAAAAAATCCATCTTCAATAATCACATGCCTTCTTTTACGAAGCTATACGTAAATCATGGTCTAATCATGGTTCGAGCATAATAGCCAATACCAGCCATCTGCCAATATAATTTATGATGAACATCCTCCTAAGTTCGTTTATAACGTGATGGAAAAACAATGACAGAAAAGAAGAAAAATAAGATATTTTACCAATTGTGAACCTTTACTCGGTAAGTATTCAAAGTTTTATGATGATCAAGTTGTCAGTTTAATTTCTTTATATATCCAACTCCTACATTTGAACAGGTTTCAAAAGTGGTATGTCATAAAGCAAATGACCAGACACATAAAATCAAGATTCTATTTCAGTATTTAACCAAAGGAAACAGTTTACCAAATCCCAGAAAGAAAATCAAAATAACCCATGAAGACTACATAACTACTTCTTCGAAGAAATAAAGGATTTCATTTGTATTAATATTTTGTGATAAGCACGATAATGTATGGATTTTATTATTAATTGTATTTCATTTGAATAATTAAATAAATTTGATATATTTCTTTCTATTCCTCTTAATAGTTAATCAAGTACAAAGTTTTAGTTGGATTTAATATTGACAATATTCAAATCTTTCTATTCATCACATAATTTTTTTGCCTCACACCTATAATTATATAATTATACTGCTAAATATTATGTTATTTTAAAAATTCACCTTATCACGTAATGTCGGGAACAAATGCATACTAATTAGTTCTAATAAGAAAATATATCTATGGTGATGATTTTGTAAATCAATACTTATGCATGACATACTTACACATAATTTTGTTGATTGATTCGCTATTTTTGGATAATTTTTCCTCGGAGATTATCAGCATCAATTAAACAGACAACAAATACTTGATTACTAAGAAACTGCTAAATTCACTAGGAAAAAAAGGAATAAAATCTGCAGGCCTAACAATTTACTTTTTTCAATTAAGATGATAATAACATTTTTCTCCTATGATATAGGGGATTATCAATCAAACAGAAAATGAATATTCTATTCCAAATTAACTGCTAAATTCAGTAGAAAAAGGACGGAAATAATATCATACAGGTCTATCAATTTATTATTTTCAATTAAGATGATAATTGCGTAATTTCCTAGATTATAGATGTAAATGACGTATGATTGATTATTGCAATATTAAACAAATAAGTGCGATTACTCTTATTGAAATTAACGTTTTCCCAAAAAATAGGACATAATTAATCAGATATACTACAAACCGAAATAAAATCAAATCAACCTAAGTTAATCCTTTGATTTTCCATTTAAAAAGGAATTTAATTGAAAACACCCTCACCAGAACTAAAGTAATTGCGCTTAAAAATCCAAAATTATTTACCTAATCTAAGATTTTGTTTTTTCAATCGAAACAATTTACTTGGAGGGAAGTGAAAAAAAAATATATCTTTTTCTGTTAAGAATCAAACTTATTTAACTTAGCAAGGTAAAAGAAACAAAAAAATTTGGGATTAAGTTTGGAAAAATATTGGTTAGATATGAGATATTTCCATATTTTCTTGAAAAAAAAAATCAGATTAATAAAAAAAATCAGACCAAATTTGAGTATTAGAATTTCAATAGATATCCATAACAAATAGATTTCCATACTTAAATTCGAATAAAACTCAAAGAAACATTAATTTTAGAGCTTAATTATAGTTCAAACAAATTTCCATAATCAACTATTTAGAATAATAGATACTGATTTTATTTTAAATAATAATTTTTTATATATTTAAAAATCCTAATTTCAGTATTTAATATATAATTTCCTAATATATAGGATGACCGTATATTAATGATTTTCTTAATTTTACAATTAACATATTATCAAATTTTAGAGATTTTTAAAAAGATTTAAACACGAAATTTGATTTAAAATTCTGAAATCAAACGAAAATCACAGGTAAAATATTCCAAAATTAAAATATACAATCTCAAACAAGTAAACAGTTATTAAAATCACGGTTATAAGATGGAAAATATGATATATATAAGACGGGACGAGTTTTCTATCAAGAGATAGATATACCACTTTTCTCTTACTTTTTTTTTTAATATATTTATCTTTGCTCATAATAAAACAAATCCAATCATTTTTGACGACTAAAAACAAATGGAATACTAAAGTGGTATGAGTTTTGATTATGAATTGTTAATAGCATTCTTAAAAATTTAGCTTGGGCATAAAAACTATACCCGAATACCCAATTCGGAAGCCAATCCGGTAGACCAGGTTTGGGTTGGGTACATATTTACCTATAAAATCCTATTGGTTTCTATTTTCTAATGCATTGGGTTTGAGTTAGGGTCTGATAATTCCGGTATCCATCCGGGTACCCATCAAACCAATATATATGAATTTATTTAAAAATATTTAGAATATTTAGTATTAATATAATTCAATTACCTAAAATTATAATTGTAATTTTCAATATTTCAATTAGTTTTATACCTAAATATTAAAAATAGTTAAAGTATCTAAAATTAATTGTTATATAAGTCAAAATTTAGCTAAATTATTTAAATTTAATTAATTTAAAGATTTTTTCCGGGTATTCAGTAGTTTGGGTAGTTTGGGTATCTCAAATTTGTAACTCGAACCGACTCAAAGTCGATAGTACTCGAACGAAACCGAATCCATATATCGAAAAATATCCAATAGATTCTATTTTTTAAAACCCGTTTACTCAAATCTGATCGGTTAATATCCCAACTTGAACGGGTTGCCCAAATGTTTAAGCCTTCTAAAAATAGGTTTAAATAGATAATCCGTATATACATTATAATTGCAAATCTGATTACTAACTAATCTCGCACGTACGTGCGGGTCCGAACCTAGTTTTTTTTATTAAATATGTATTTAATTTGGTTATTTAGATTGCCAATGTTGTAACATCTTAGGTGTTATAGTGTTAGTGTGTTATCATAACAACACCACCGTTTTCTCCATTCACTACTACCACAATTATTATATACATAAAAAAAAGTTAGATCTATACTATTTGATTTCATTCTATACTATTTTATTTGTGTATGCAATCAAATACTATTCACTATTTTATAAAATCCATTTCCGATTTTAAAAATTTAAATCATAGGAAAAAAAATCTATGCTTTTTCAAAACCATTGCAATATTTAACTAAATTACTTTCATACAACTAATCTATATACTTATTTAATCAACCCTTTAAACAAATAACCCTATTCTATGTAAAATATTACACAAAATGCCACTGTATTTTACTACAAAATATAATAACAGAATCTTAATATTAATTTGTTGTAACCTGAAAATGATTATCTAAAAAAATAGTAATTATTAATTTATTAGATTACAAGAAATCATTAATAAAATAATTTCGAAATTATTTAATAAAATAATAATAAAATTATTTCGAAATTATGTAATAAAATAATTAAACAGATTCTATTTATTGTTTCAGAAATCTTAGGAAACAATAACAAACTATTTAGAAAATTATAAAACTTAAATTTATTTATAAAACTAAGGTTAAATATTTACATATCTAAATCATTTAATAATAAAAAAAATATATTAAAATTGGGATACAACATTGTTTATATTTTTAAAATATATCTATACTAGGTGATAACTCGTGCTACAGCACGGGCAAAAACGTTTATTATATTTTTAAATTCTTAATACTGTATGAGTTACATCTATGTTAGTTATTTTATATTGATAGTATAATTTACATGAGTATTTACTTTGGAACCCGAAACCCTTCTATTCATATCTAATTACCTCTGGTCTCTATACTCCACTTCCCACCATATGTAATAATCTCTCTCCTGTATCCTCCTGTATTAGCTGCTGTGTTATATCTCTTTTATATAATTTTGTATTTTACTATAATTTCTTCAACCATATTTTATAAGAAATATGTTTTTACTACTAAATTTTAAAATAATGTACAATAAGATTTTAAAAGATGTATCAAGAATATAATGAATGTAATAAGTTTTAAATTTCTCTAATAGTATATATATATATATAAACATGGTTAAATAATTGGAAATAATAAAATGGTAGAATATTAAATATAATAATTATAAGAAATAAATAAAAAGAATGAAAATGCAAATATGGAAGTACGCAATAAAAATTATTTATTGGAGTACATGAATAAGGATTTTTTATAAATTTATTGGATGGGTGATATTATGAAATTTAACCTGCAAAAGAAAACATAAGATTATGTCAAATAATTTACACGAAGAACATATATATAAATTTTTAAAAAGTGGAAACAAAATAAAAATAGAGTCTTACATAAGTATCCATAAAGATGAATCAAATGTCTTGGAAAATCTCTTTGAAGACAACATTCCTTGTTTTTTTTTGAGGTTTTTCTTTTGGGTCATAATGAGAATTTTCAATCCTGATTTAGTACTTACACGGGACATTGCTACATATAGCTGGCCATGAGTGAAAACCGGTCTAGGCAAAAATAACCCAACAATTGAGAGTGACTGACCTTGGCTTTTGTTGATAGTCATTGCAAAAGCAACGGTTATCGGAAATTGTCTACGTCTCATTTTGACTATCTAAAAAAATTAGTTGGTTTAAACTATCTAAAAAAATTATAATTCTCAAAAACTATCTTACTGTTTTCAAAAGTACCCAAAATTTTCAAAGTACCCGTTCCAAATTAGTTGATTACATGTCCCATAGTCAACTTTTAAATATAATATATTTGTGTATGGGCAACACAATACACAAAAACTCATCAACCACTGAGACTTTTAATGTCTTCTAAGTACTATCTCGGGATACAACACATTGTGATATTTTTTCATGTAAAAATGGTTTAGAAATTAAAAAATTAATTAGATGCTGTTAGTATTTTCTATTGAAATTAGTTGGCCACTATTTGGGTGTTTTGTCAATATTTTGGTTTATATGTGAATATCGCAACCCGTGTCGAGGATAATTAAATTTGAAAATATATGATTTTTGGCAATTCATCCATAATAACCAAACAAATCCGTGTTTTTTTCACGTGTATACTAAACTATTAAAAATATTTCTCACAGTTTGTTTAAGGGTGTTAACCCAAATATCATATTTGAGTTTGGAAACATATTTTATGCCCATAACTTTACTATTTTAAATAATTTTCGATTCGACAATATTTTTTAAAAAAGTTTGGCTAAAAAAAGTAGAAGAATTACATAAAATCTTTATTTGAATATTTAATTTATATATAGTTAGTAGATCATAATTCTCAAAAACTCTCAAAATATTTTTAAAAATACACAAACTCTCAAAATACCCATTTTAAAGTAGTTTTTTATATGTCATATAGTCTCGTCCTATCCCGTCTTGTCCATTTCATACTGCCAAAAATTTTGTGTCCTATAACCGTTCTTTTTGAAATAATTACCTTTTAAACAATATTTATTAAAACATTTTGGTTAAGAAATTCTCAAAATTTTCAAAAGTATACAAAATTCTCAATATACCTGTCTCAAAGTAATTCGTTATTGTCATATTTCTTTTTTAATATGAATCTGATAATTGAAAAACTTATAAGATTTATTTTAGGAATATATATATTTTATATTTAAATGTTGAAACTATCCATATCTATAACAAAATAGCTGGTTGAAAAATGTCTAAACAATGTAGGCTAGTCAAAAGAATGATCTTTGATTCCTGATTTTCAGAATATACGAAAACAGTGTGTTTAAATATAAATTAATATTTATTTCCTTAACTACAAAATCTACAAAATCCCATTAAATGCAAATGTGTTTTTAAATTAATTTTCAAATTTTAAAAGTTGAATTATTATTAAAATAGTTAAAAGACATTCACCCATTCGAAAATAAACATCGATAGAATTGGATGCAAAGATAAAAAAAAATTATATGGGTCAGTTAGACCAGCGCGTTAATCTGAATTCAAAAAATAGCAAATATATGTGTTTACCTTTTGTAGATTAATTAAATAGTCATGATATCAACAACATTAACATGCAATTATTTACGAAACAATGTCATGTTTTGTAAAGTGAATACTCATAATTAAATAATTAAATTAAAAGTTAAAATTAGATTCCAACTTCCAAGTACCCTACAAAATAATGTGATAATTTGAAAAAGGATCTTTGCTTATTCAAATTAACCAAGTGAGTCAATTAGATTTTAATACTTGGAAGATAATTTGAGATAATTTGAAAAAGATCCTTTTAACTAAATTATTTTGAATAAGCAACTCACTGAAACAATGTCATGTTCTTGATTTGATCCTTTGAATAAGGATGTGCAAAGATAATTTGAATAAGCAAAGATCTAACAAAGCCAAATAAGCCAACTTTTACATAAACTTTTGTTTATTGACTCACTTGGTTGTTAATTTGTTATGCGAATATATATATTTATTTGCTTACGATAGATACATGAACTAAAATTTAATAAGTTAATTTGTTACTACAGACAAATATTATTAATACCCAAGAGATAATAGGGGACAAATATTATTAGTGTTTATAGAACAAATGCACACACACTAAGCAGGAAGAAGATAAATTTATTGATAAATTTGCTTAATAAATAGTTGACTAAATTTGATATATGATTGGAATGACCAAATTTTTGGCAGAAGCAACATCAAAGGCATCCGTCGCAATTACTATCGGGGGAACATTTGGTGTGACAAAGGTTGAAATAGTTATCTTCGCTCACGACTCACCTTAAATTTTTGGCTCCTCGACTCACACATCCCTGCTTCCACAGTGACAGCATACCTTAAAAATCATATAAACCATAATAATTTAATTTTTTATATATTATTATAATTAGCAAAAACCTTGTCGACGTTGTTGACGTTTTTTTGTTGTTGTGGTCTTCATCTTTATCACCTCTCGGTATATTAGGCTTTTTCATGAATTTTGTCTGCTTATGTTCAAGAGAAATACAAAGAAATAATAAGAAAAATATAACCTAAACAAAAAAACTACCAACATAGTTTTAAATAGGAAATGAAACTTAACTACGTTTATGCTTTTTGTTGTCACCTCGTTTGCAATCTTTTTTAAAATGTTGGGTTGCTTAGTTAGTTTGTACTTGCCAAATAAAATACTAAAACCACATGCATTCATATAAGATATCATTAGAGTTATGAAAACATGTTTCTGTCTAACTATGAAAACATTTGTATATATATGTTTCGATAATTGAAACCGAACCTTTCTAACTCATGGTGTTGGATATTATAATATGGTTGGACCTCGACAGCAACCATTTACCATTTACCAAGTTACCTGCACACACACAATAACATATTATTAAAGATAATCCGGACAATGTAAAAGCATGATTATGTGCTAATGGTTGAATGTCATAACATACAATAAAAAAAAACCTGATCTTACTCACCATTTTTTCACATTCGTATATAAGATCAACATCTGTAAATTGCTAATATGATATAAGTGGAGTATGTTGTAAATTGCGGATGTGAGCCGGTGATGGAAGAGTCAGGAATAGGAGGGTATATATAGATTTTAAATAAGGGGTAGGTTTTCTAATTTTTTTCAATAATTTGCACACGCATTTAATCCAGTTTATCAAATTTGGAACTGCTACCAAGTTAAGCGGGATTATGAAAATATATTTTGATAGGTAATTAATGAATTGATTGAATGCAAAGCTATACTACAACAGATTTCTCGAAATTTTAGAGGCATATGAAATCGAATATATATACCATTATAATTTGAGTAAATAGTCAACGTATATATATTGTTAGTTAAAGAATATCTTACGTATATGGAATGAAATCACTCATACGAATCAATCATGAAAATAGGATACGAATTTAATTTGAATAACAAATAAAAGAAAAATCTTATTTACTTTAAAACGTTAAAATATAGAAATGAAAAATGGGATAGTATGGAAATATTAGTAACAACTTACTAAAAAATGCCTGAATCTGTTATGCGTGAAATTTCAGGAAGATATCTAAATATGAATGATAAAACAACTAATCACGGAATCAGTTATATTCGGGATTTTGAAATTATATACATTCCTATATTTTTGTAAGAAACTCAGATATCAAGATCAAATTTAAAGGTAATATTATGGGAATATGGTAATTTAAATAATTTAAATTATATTTGGAAGCATACATGGAAACTATAATATTCATGTTTTGGAAGCATATATGGCAAGTGCTATATTTGATCTGTGTAATCCGCTTATTTGTGGAAATAAGATTTCCTCACTAATTCTCAAAAAAATCGTAGTGGGATAACTATTGGAAACAACAAAAATTGTAGCTAAGGTGCATCGAACTTGGCACCTTCCGGAATATTTGAGCTTCATTGGACCAATATGCTATTAGAATTTTCTCAGCAAAATACACAATGTATTGCTTTTATTTATTATTTAGAGGTGAAAAAGCCATTTTAAAAGATCCGACCCGGGATCCGCGTGTTTATCCGTTTAGGATATGAACAAAATTTCGTTTTTACCCTTAATGAAGATATATTATTTGGTTATAGCTTCAATCGCATACCCTTGTAATTTCTTACAAAATGAAGGTTTAGTCCATAAACTGTGTTTCAAAATAATAGTAGGGATACTTATTTAAGCTATGTTGTTAAAAATTTAACCAGTCCTGATGTGACATATTACGAAAATGCTATTATATTTTAATTATTTTAATAACTAAGAAAAGAAAAGTTTAGATTTGTTTACAAAATAATAAAACTCTATTTATTATTTCATAAATCTTAGGAAATAATAACAAACTATTTAAAAACTCAATTGTTTATACACAATATTCACTATATAAACAATACTAAGTGTATAATATTGATATTATACATAACCTAATTGTAATTTTCACCTATAAAATTAATATACAACATGTTATACCAATAACTTCAATTTGTAAATTTGGTATATTAAGATCTCTAAACACGATCACATCAATTTGTAATACCAAATCACGGGTCTATACATGTTTTGTTGGATTTTTTTGGTTTTACCGAATGTATAATTAACGAATTTGATATTGCACCAAACCAAAATAGTAGTACCAACTACGGGTTGAAATCAGAGTATGACCTTAAGTAAATTAAATATATGATTTTATAAAATGTATAGAATTAATAAATTTTCTACAATTATTTTGTAACAAACAAATCTAAATTTACATAAATATTTTCTCACGCTGGTAACATTATTCTACAAAATATTAACGTGTATTTATGAGTCGGGTAATAAAACGGGTAATGAGACGGGTAACGAGACGCTCAAAAATTAAATTAATATCCGATAATCGATCATTATTCATGGATAATATAATTATTATGCCCTTCACTCGACCCTAAAGCTGCGGGTACCTTTTTTCGGGACGGATACAAACCGAAAAACGGGTCCAGTACGGGTATCGGTAGTAGTTTCCAGACCTATCTATTAGTAGTTTAATATGAATCAAAATTCACCATATAGTATTATATTATATAATATGTAAATGAATTCACCACTTAGTATCATTCATTCACAATAGGCTTTGGTTACTCAGTGAATTATAACGGTTAGTGGACTATATTCTTAATTTGATTTGTCATTTTGGTTACCAGGCAAATTAACCCATTTGAGAACATCTTTTTTTTTTTTTTTTTGTAATTTGTATCGTATGTACTCCATTGATCAAAAATCAAAAGAGTCTTTCCATCAATATAATATATCTATATTTTTAGGTTAATTTAATACTTTCAATAAAAATTTATTTTGTATTTTTACTTCGACTAATTTTTTGGGTCATTATATCTTAAATATATTAATTTACATATTAAATATATTTCATTTCATTTGTTAGATATATTTTTATATCATATATCATATTAACAATAATAATAATATGAATACCAAAAGAATTATTAATAGAAAAGTGTATGAATTATTGCATTCATTAACTTTAATTTTAATGTTTTTAGTTATTTGAAAATATATCCATTCTAAAATGGATTAACAATTTTTAAAATTTTAAATAATATTAATCCTAACAGATATTTTTAAAATTAGAATTATATTATTTGGTAACAAATATATGTAAATAACTTTGAATTAAATGAATATTTTCAACGCACTTTTAGTACACTAAAATTGTTATGATATTTGAACGATAACACAACAAAAAGCATAAGCGTTCTCCATCCATACAAAAGAGAGCATCGACAAACAAAAAAAAATTAAAAAATTGAGTTGATCGTCGATTCTCTTAAATAATGTTGTAGTCTGCAGGGCCATCTTCTACATGATCCAGGTTGTGGCCTTCAGCAAGGCTCCTACTCTTCTTGTACAAATGAATTCTTTTGTGGCATGACTGCTGCAACCTACGTTGAGTATGTTAGATCATCTTATTATTTTTTCGAATTTTGTTATTTTTTACATTGACCCTATTACCAGCAAAATTTATTAATTTATAAAATATTAATTTATAAAAGTTTATTAATATAAGGGTACCTAAAACCCAGTTTATCAAAAACGTTTGCGAGAAAACGCACTTATATTTGATGGTGGACTTTTTGACATTTTGAGGTGTCTTTTTTACTAACTTATCCTTAGTTGGGAAGTGGTACAGTGAATCCTTGTATTAGTTGAGTATAGATAGATAAAATCAAATTTTACATTAATAATCATATTGTACCATTATTACCAATTTAGTTGGGTATGGATATAAGCCATATCACATATTTAATTAATCCAATTTTGGTAACTAAATTTGTTTGGTATTTTTACATATATTAAAATTTAAAAATGTAAAGTTATTGAGTAAATATATTTTTAATCCTTCAAGTGAGATGAATTATATTTATGGAAAATATACTTAAAACAAGGAAATACAAAATCATATATAGAGATTTTTAGAAATTATCTTAATATTTTTTATTATCTCACAAATGTTTTTCTTAAAATAGGTTTCTAATAAGTTTAATGTTTAACATATCCGATTTTTAAAGTAAATGCTAACTAATCCGATTTTGGTAACTAATTTATTTTGTATTTTAATAATTTTCTTAAAATTTTAAAAACTAAATGCTAACTACTTGATTACTATATTCTTTTATTCTTTTAATGAGATCAATAATATTATGGTAAAATATACTCAAAAGTCAAAACAGGAAAGAGGATATCATTTTCTATAACATAGTGGTATTTCTTTTTTTTTCTTTTTTTCAACCTAACGTTAATTAAAATAAAACTCTTAGATTGGTTGCCCAAACTCGAGGAAAGTTGTTTACAAAAATCGTTTCCGACAATAACGTTATAGAAGAACGAGCTAAACAATCATCTTTCACATTGAACGTCCTTGGGATCTTGGAAAGGGTAAGATGAGGCAAGGAAGCACTAAGAACCTGGAACTCATCAAGAAGCGTAGAGAAGGCCGGCCACTCCTCCGGAGCTTGCACCATCGCAACTAACTCTGCATAATCCGTCTCGAACCTCTGACAATCAATGCCTCTGGAAAGGATACACTCCATCGCCCATAATATTGCTTCCAGCTCCGAATGAAGTGCGGACAAACTGAGACGTTGACATCTGGCACCCATAACTACAGTCTGATTCTCACCATCACCACACCACCATCCCAATCCTGAGTTTGGTTTCGTAGATTTCCACGGACCATCAACTTGACGGGAACCCCAGCCAATCCTTGCGGCTATTTGGGCTTCCTCCCACAACAATTGTTCGCGTAAAGCCTGATTAATGATATTTATTGGCTCTTATTGTAACCCTTGGAAAACTTTTTTTTATCCCTATCTTTCCAAAAGAACCAAACCGGCCACGGTATCGGACTGTGAGTAGCTCCTAACGCCATAGGGGCTAACCTTTTGCCATATATAAAATCTAAATTTGAATACACCGAATCAAATGGGAACTTGTCCGTGGGTATCCATAAAAGACCCTATCCCAAACTTGACGGGAATGAGGACACTCAAAGAAATTATGATTAATAGACTCTGTTGCTAGATCACATCTCTTACATACCGTGTCACAATGAACTCTCCGAGAAGCTAATCGCACCATCACCGGGAGAGAACCAGATGCGATTTGCCAGAAAAATGTCTGATTTTAGGTGGTACCGGAAGATTCCAAGCCTGAACCCATCAGGACATAACAGTTAGGACCGGATTCAATTTTGGTCTTCATGGCTTGAGCTACCTTATAACCCGACTTAACTGAGTACCGAACGGATTGTGTATAATGCCACACAAATCGATCTGGCTTAAAAGATTTGATAATAGGCAAACTCTTAATAATTTGAATATCCTCCGGATCCATAAATTCTTGGAGAATAGGTAAACCACTCTTTAGTCTGTGGGTTAATCAAATGATTTACCATTAGGTATGGGTGTAATTGTCGTCCCCTACCATTTGCAGGTCCAGGATGTTGATCAGGAATCCAGGGATCACGCCAAACCGAAATGTTAAACCCCGATCCAACCGTCCATCAAGCACCTTTTTCCACTAAACTGTTAGTAGAAAAAATGCTTCTCCACCCAAATGAGGGAGAATAAGTTTTCTTTGCCATCAATGGATGTTTGTTTCTGAAGTATCGACCTCTAAACACTTGAGCAAACAAAGAGTTCGGAAATTGTATTAAACGCCAATACTGTTTAGCCAACAAAGCATCATTGAAAGTATCCAAATCCTGAAATCCCAATCCTCCCTCAGATTTATCTCTACACATTTTATCCCAAACCACCCAGTGAAGTTCCCGATCTTTCCCATTAGAGCTCCACCAGAAATTTGAAATTGTACTTGTCAACTTGGTCGTTAAACCTCGAGGGAGTTTGAAACAAGACATAACATACATAGTGGTATTTCTTAACAACATATTTTCTAGAAAATAAATAAATATATATATATATATATATGTGATAATTTTTTTTGTCTATACGAGTCGGTTTGCGAAACTCACAATCATAAAGTTAAACAGGTTATTATTGATATTTTCGCGAATACAATCTTACGGGTTGTTCCTTCAAAATATGCATTATAAGTGTTATTTTTACGAATACATTCTTTTATGTGTTGATTCGTCTAAATTTATATTGTAAGTTTGTATTTTTTACAAATACGTATTTTTACGAATGCAATTTTTTAGTGGTTGGTCCGTCAAAATATATATTATTAATATGTAAATTTACAAATGTAATTCTTTATAATATTTGATGTATTAACATACCCAATAAAGATTTATTTATTTATCTTTTTCTTCCAGGGAAAAAATATATTCATCTAGAATAACCTTTTTTTTTATCTTTTACTAGATGAGGACCCGTCCAATGTGCGGGTTTAAAGTTTTAGAAATTAAATTAAATTTAACAAAAATATATTAAAATTTGTTATACGTTATTTATAAATTTTATTTTTGTTATAATACACTGATTTCTATCGATTTAAAAATCTTTTATGTATGTTACTATTAAAAATATATATTTTTTACACCTAAATATATTCTATGTTACAGATAAATTATTTATCACCACCTATAAAATGTTTATATGAACACATTAAGCCAACTATTTTACTTTCACTTCTGCATAGTTTTTTAATTACTAAAATTGTTGGCTCAAAAAACATTTTGAATAAAAAATATATTAAAGAATATACTAATCAATGATGTATCATCACAATAATGTATGACCACCATGGAGAAAACCTCAGGTCCGCCCTCATCCCTTATGGAGAGAACCTTACGTCCAACCTCCTCCACCATGGAGAGAACCTTGACTCCACCTTCTTCCCTTAGTAGATAACATTGCGTCAAACCTCCTCCATCTTCCTCCCTTGAAGAGATAACCTATGTCCAACCTTCCCCACCATAGAAAGAACCTCGGCTCTGTCCTCCTCCTGTTTGGAAAGAACATGTTCACGTCTTTTTGCTATCTCAAAATGGCTTGTTCCGAGCCTCCGACAACCAATGAAAGTAAAAACTTTTCTAACGTCACAAAATCTTTTGATAGTAACTAATGTTAAATTTTCCAATGTATTCGTGGAAGGGCCTTTGACACACCATGATGTAGCCTCTGTCTCTGTAACGCCTCAACCACCACCTTGATTAGTGAGCCCATGTCCACTCTCAGTCCATGGGTCCACCTTCCGAAGTGGGCTCTACATCTATTCATAACCCGTGGACACATCCATATTCGATGGCCGGTTTGTTACGTCTAGGAGGCTTTAAAAACTTGTTTACCGACCCTACAAATCAACATATGATATTTTTCTGCGTTTTGTCCTCACTCGCACAGTTCTGACAATCACTTCCAGGAAGGTCACACATCATTAAGTTCTCTCAGGACCCCTTGACTGAAAAAATAAGTGCATTTTAGTGACATATGTGGCCAAATCAATTCTTTTAAACATTTCCGTAAACCAGGGTGTCATAGTCTTTGAGCTCCTAAGGATCTATCAACAATAATTTATGTTTTTCCAACCTATCTATCTATGTTTGTGTTTGATTAGCCTATTTTATCCATCCATTAGGTTGATGAGCTTATACTCGTTATCTTTCTTTGGGATTGAATGAATAATGGTAACAATTATGTTTGCAAAACAAAAAAAGAGTTTATGACCAACCAATCAAGGTTGATAAATTAGAAGAAAATTAATTTGACATAATTAAAGAAACAATAGAAAATTATAAGCACGGTAATATATAAATCCCAAATAATTCAAAGATAAATTAAATAAAACAATCTAATAATACTACAATAAATTTTATAATAGGTAAGATTAATATATTAATGTTTTTTCGGATCAACATATTAATCGTACCTATTCCCAACTGAAAAAGAGAAAGTAGGAGAAAATTTTGGTTTAAAAAAATAAGAAAAATTTACCTTCCCATTAAAGAAAATTTCCCAATTAAACAAAGTTGAAAGAAGTGTTTTTGAATAAATTATTTAAATATGAGACGATCTATATTTATATAGAAGTGAGTATTTACAAAATTTAGAATTAATAATTAATTGTATATTTTTGTTAATCGTTTTTTCCATTTTTTGTAGCATTAATAACTTACAATTAAAAATAAGTAAATAATATTATAATTTTGAATATTTGTAATATATATATATATATATATATATATATATGTAATCTACTTATAATTACTTTTTTACACATGTCATTGACATGACACATGTCAAAATCTTGTTAATGGCTAACTTTCAAAACCAAACTTTATATAATAAAATTTAGGGAAAGTAATATAGAATATAGACTTTTCTTTGAGCTATGAAGTCAAAGAACTTATCATCCTCAATGTTGTTGTGATGGTCAGGTCTTTAGAGGTTTTATACACATGTCCAAAATATCCTCCCAACAAGATCTACTTGCAGCTAAGTTTTCACAGGTTTATTATATGACTCTAGTAGCTAAATACTGGCATCTATATCCACTGGCAAAGTATTAATTAAACTGGAAGATTCAAGTTTTCCAATCAAAACAATATTTCTGGGAAGAAACAACTTAGCTTTCGATACCAATGGAACAATCCAAAAATATTGCCCTAATTTTTTTGTTACAAGACCGATAGATTTTATATGTAACATCAGAACAACATAGAGAACACCAAAACGAAAAAAAAAAGCAAGAGCTTCCCATAGCAGCAGACGATCTAGAAGGATTTACTCAAAGACATCATCATCATCATCAGGGAGTGGCTGAGCTGCAGCCTGTAAGAGCTCAGCCTCGTTCTTCTGCTGATCAGCAATGTCAATGTGAACCTCTGGTGGCGCAAGAGCTGGTGTCTCCACAAAGTGAAGGTTCTGGTCCCCAGCGAGCTTTCTAGCAAGGTACAAGAAAGGCTTCTCGAAGTTGTAGTTGCTCTTTGCAGATATCTCATAGTACTGCAGATTCTTCTTCCGGTGGAATGTCACCTGCTTTGCCTTCACTTGCCTGTTCTTCACATCGACTTTGTTTCCGCACAGAACAATCGGGATGTTTTCACACACCCTGCATAGATCACGGTGCCATGTCGGAACGTTCTTGTATGTGAGCCTTGCTGTGACATCAAACATTATGATGGCGCATTGACCATGGATGCTGCAGGAAAATTAAAGATTAGTTACATATTCAAATGGAATCATCAAATCAACCATTATCATTCAAGTCTTATTCATATTATCCAGGTAGCAGAAATAGCTAGCAAGTTCACACCATAACTACTCATACTAAATATTAACAACACTAAGCACTTTGCCACTTTCACATATTAACTTTGCCAATAACTGTTGATAGCTTGAACAACATACAAAGCAGATCTTGGGAATAGAGAAAGTAAACTTACTAGTAACCATCCCTAAGGCCACCAAATTTCTCTTGACCAGCAGTGTCCCAGCAGTAGAAACGGATCTTGCCACAGTTTGTGAAGAAATCCAAAGGATGAACCTCCACACCAATGGTAGCTGCAACAAATGAGATCGATCAGAGATCAACATCACAACGTGCAAGAATAGAAAATTTTGCAAATACACAAAACAATCTTGTGGTATACTTACGTTCATACTTCTTCTCGAACTCTCCAGTAAGATGTCTCTTGACAAAAGTAGTCTTCCCTGCACAAACCAACAAAAAGCAATCAGGAGTTTAGCCAAAACAATCAAACAAAATATACCAATACTTAAGCATCAATTGAGCCACTGTAAACAGAAACGATTCGAAGGATCTACTTAGAACCATAGATATTATCAAAAACAAACCAACGGACTAGTCGATCAATAAGTAGGGCGAGGGATTACCTGTGCCACCATCACCAACAATGACGAGCTTGAAGCTAGGGTAATCTACGGTCTGCTGGTTTGGTAGAGCCTGAACAAAGATATTCACAAACAATTTAGAACAACATCAACGCAATCTCGTGAGATCTGAGACATAGAAAACTCTATAAACGTAATCTGATCCTATAAAAAGCGAGAATAGTGAAGCGGATCGTTACCATGTTTGCGGAATCGAAGGAGGATAAAGAGAACTTAACAAGGCGATATGTGAAAGAAGAAGAAAGCTTTCTATGATGCGGCGAGAGGGAGATTGAAGGAAGGAGAGGGATTGTGGGGGTTTTAAAAGACCAAAAATTAGCATTTGGGGGAGGGTTTGGCTTTGAGTTGACGCTACACTATTGACCGTTGGATTCCTTCTTTTTTGTTTATTAACGCAGCTTTCTCCACCGTCCGATCTATTCTAGCTTTAGGTCCACGCGTACTCTCTCATTCATCGGCATTGATTTTTCCTTTTTCTTTTTATTTTTTCCTTTTTTTTTTTTTTTAGTAAAGCTTACCAAAATTCGAAATTTAAATTTATTGTTACTGGACACGTCGATTTTGACAAAATAAATACTAGCATTGATTATCAATTTATTTCTTTATCGCATTTGTTGTCACCAATAAAGGTTTTTGTGTACAGTATGTTCATAACGGATAGTTTTTGGAGATGTGTTAGAATTTGAAAATTTATTGTCAGATACCCAAAAATATTTTGTTTAATGAACGGAGATGATGATGATGATCAAGCACTGAATCAAATTTTTTGTGGGTTTCTCTTCTAATCTCATATCACTGAGTTGCAGAAACTTTTTCTTCTTAAAATTTATGTGTGCTCGTCTTAATGAAAAACAAACTGCTTTGTTGAAAGACAATAATGTTATTAACTATTACAAACTAGTGTTAAAGTAGGGGAGGATAATATAACTTTGTTCTCGAAAGCTTAAAGAGCCAACCGAAAAGGAAGGTTTCAGAAAGAACCACAGACAGTAAAGGAAAAACTCTTTTATCACACACGTCTGATATGAATCTCTGTGGCTCTCCTCTCTCTCTCTCTCTCTCTCTCTCTCTCTCTTTGAGTTGAGAGTATACATACAACAACGAGATTAATTCCTACTTCCACAGCTTACGCAGAGACATGTTCTTCTCTGTGTCTTTCTTCATTACCTTCGCCACCGCCATCTCAAAGTCTTCCTGTGTAACGTGTACTCTCCTCTCCCGCAGGGCAAACATGCCCGCCTCCGTGCACACAGCCTGACCGCAGTAATCATAATCATTAGATAAGACGCAAAACGTGGAGAGAGCAAAAGAGTAGCAGGGGAATAGAAACACTTTACCTTCAGCTCAGCCCCTGAAGCACCATTCATCTTCTCTGCAATCTTTTTTAGATCAATACCACGCATCAAATTCATTTTCCTCGAGTGGATCTTCAAGATATCAAAACGTGACTGCAACAAACATATACATTAGCCAAAACCGCCTGCCTCATTTTGGGTACAATGAGTATTGGAGATAAAGCAAAGTATTTCTATGAATCACATGCATTACCTCTCCATTAGGATTAGGGAATTCAATTTTCCTATCAATCCTTCCAGGCCTGAGAAGAGCTTGGTCCAGAATATCAATACGATTTGTCGCCATCAAAACCTGCAACAGTCAATTAAGAGAATAAACACACTTGTCCTTTTCAGCTTCATGACAATTTGTTCCTTCACAACTTAACGCGTACCTTGATTTTGTTTGATGCTTCGAATCCGTCAAGTTGATTGAGAAGCTCAAGCATAGTCCTTTGGACCTCACTGTCACCATTTCCACTTCCAGATTCCATACGAGCAGACCCGATACTATCGATTTCATCCATGAAGATGATTGATGGTGCATGCTCCCTGGAAAACATAAGCCAGCGGTACTAGGAAGGTAAGCCAGCTGGAAAAAAATTATTTTTTCAACACAATCATCTCATCTGTGTGTACTTTTCTCATTACAAAGACTTATACGGTGGACTAAATGCTAGGCATCCTGAGAGAAATCCCTATAAAGATAATCATCATTGAGATCGTCTACATGTTGTTACCATATCCATAGTAGGAACAGAAAACACTTTACTCAGTTTATTTAACAGCACATGTCCACTATAGCTACAAAGCACAGACATGTAAAAGATTTTTCTTGTCAACAGTTCCATTTTTTCCAACCAACCACAATTACCATAGTTGAAACATCAAATAGGGACAAACATATACAAACCTTGCCATCACAAAAAGTTCTCTGACCATTCTAGAACCTTCTCCAATGTATTTCTGGACCAGCTCAGAACCAGAAACTCTGATGAAAGTACAGTCTGTGTGATGTGCCACAGCCCGAGCCAATAGTGTCTTCCCAGTTCCAGGTGGACCGTATAACAAGACACCCTAGAAAGAGAGAGAAATGCAATCATTAGAGGCGGCTGTGTAAGAGTGTCCTTTAGAGGTTTTTTCTAATCCACTTAGCATCATCAAAATAAAGAGAAGACGGTTTGAAATTCATGTGTACCTTTGGCTGCGCAATTCCAAGAGACTCAAACAGTTCAGGATGTTTGATTGGGAGCTCAATGACCTGATAAACCAGTAAAGATATAGATATTATATAAAACTTAAAGGCAGAAAATAAGATAGGGGATAGCCAATAAACCATTGACTATTTTTTCGTTTTTTCTTTCACTAGGCATACCTCTTTTATTTCCTTGATTTGCTGGTCAAGACCACCAATCATGTCATATGTGGAGTCTGGAACCTTCTCAACTTTCATAAGGTTAACCAGCGGATCTACTTTACTAGGCAGAACCAGGTGGAGAACATAGCTATCATTACGTAGAGCAACTCTCGTCGATGGAGTGAGTTTCGTTATGTCTATACTTTTGTCAACATCGACAACATACTTCCCCTCTGGATGAACCTGAAACATGGGAGTTTTATGTATTATTATATCTATGTTCATACGATTGCAAACAACTCAAAATCAATCTAAGCCGAAAATAATAGGATATAAATATTCATACCTTAACCAAGACCTTGTTTTTTCCCATCACTTTTACCACTTCACCCACATAAGACCCAGGTTCTTGAAGCAGTTGCAACTCTTCTCTTAGCATTCGTACTGTTCAATTTAAAACGACAACGAGGATTGAAAGTTAGAATTAACTGCATACTATAAAGACGAATAAGAAAAGCTTCAATCATGAAGACAATATGAACACTAAAGAACTAGGATTTCAAAAAAAGGCCATAGCCGAACCACCAATGTAAACAATACTAACAGCCATGAAGTTTCAGATCCAATCACTTCCAGATCGGAAACCCTCAATCCAAAGGATCACCACAAAAATTTAGTAATACATAATCCGAGTTTGCTAAACCCAATCTAACAATTTAACAAAGGAACCCATACGAAATTCACGGAAGAAATTAGGATTAAAGAAGGAGACCTCTAGAATTGAGTTCATTCCTCTGAGCTTCGACGCGATTAAGGTTAATCGTCTTTTGGCGGAGCTGACGCTGGTTCTCATGGATGTGCTGAAAATAGTATTGCTTAAGCCCTTCGCCTTGTTTCGCCGCCGCCGCTCCCTTGACGTTGCAGGTTTCCTCCATCGCCATCTCAGGACGCCTCGCCTCCACTCCTACGGTGGCCATCTCCTCGGTGATTGAAGCAAATTATCGAACAGATCTCTCTCTCTCTCTCTCTCGATTATATAAGCTTATCAGATTCAAAAAGATAGATCACAGAGGGGGGACGAGATCGTTAACAAATAAACCCTACTATATAGAAAAAGAAACTTGGATTATCCAACAAGACATCTTTTTTTTTTTCCTCTTTCAATTGAATATTTTTTTTTCTGGCTTTCTGGGTAAGAAAAGAAAAATTTTGGGGTCGGCAAAATACCACAATCGAAACAACGAAACGAACCGAGCTTAACCGGGTATTAAATCTGATCAACCGAACCGAAGCATATTTATACCAACACTGTTTTACCGGTAACCGAACTAAACCGAACCGAATTAACCAGGAATAGCAAGTTGTATGCATTTTTCACTTGGCTAGTATGCGTTGGGCAAGCCTTTCATCAAATCAGGCAGGAAGTCTAACAAGTTTTTTATAGGCTCTTCTCACTAATCGAATATGACAGATTTGGAGGAAAAAAAAAAACACTCTAAAATGTGAATGTTTATGCTTAAAGACCATTGAGATATAAACTAGTGTTTAGATAGTAGAAACTTTGTTTTCAAACGTTTAACGAGTTATCGAAAAAAAAGTTACAGAACCAACAACAGACTGTCAAGTAAAATAAAACCCTAATTTCACTGGTCTGAAATGAAACTGTGGCTTTCCCTTGACTTTTTGAGTACACACAACAAAGAGATTCCTACTTCCAGAGCTTACGCAGAGACATGTTCTTCTCTGTGTCTTTCTTCATCACCTTCGCTACAGCCATCTCAAAGTCTTCCTGTGTCACATGGACTCTCCTCTCCCGTAGTGCAAACATACCCGCCTCTGTGCAAACAGCCTGATCATAATAACCAAAAAACATTAGAGAGAGATGCAAATTGTAGAGAGATGCAAGAGAGAAGCAGAGGAATAGAAAACACTTTACCTTCAGCTCAGCACCTGAAGCTCCATTCATCTTCTCTGCAATCTTTTTCAGATCGATTCCACGCATCAAATTCATTTTCCTCGAGTGGATCTTCAAGATATCAAAACGTGACTGCAACACAGTTTATAAACATACATTAGCCAAACATGTTCGTCAAGCATCCTATCCCAGAATATGTAAAACCTATATCGGTAGGACTACCACCATTAGCCTTTCAAATTACATCATTCCCAAACAAGAGTTCTGTAGGCAGCAAATGATAAAATGTCATGCATTACCTCTCCATTAGGATTAGGGAATTCAATTTTTCTATCAATCCTTCCAGGCCTGAGAAGAGCTTGGTCCAGAATATCAATACGATTTGTCGCCATCAAAACCTGCAACAGTCAATTTAGATAATCAACAAGTTTGTCTGCAAATTCAGACTACGATAAGACAGACTCATCCTTCAGATTCATGTTTTTTCCCTTTCAAACTTAACACGTACCTTGATTTTGTTTGATGCTTCGAATCCGTCAAGTTGATTGAGAAGCTCAAGCATAGTTCTTTGCACTTCACTGTCACCATTTCCACTTCCAGATTCCATACGAGCAGACCCAATACTATCAATTTCATCCATGAAGATGATTGATGGTGCATGCTCCCTGAAAACCATAAACCAGCGGAAGTAGGAAGGTAAGTCAACTGGAACAAGTATTTTCAACACAATAATCTCATCTATCTGTAGTTTGCTCCTCACAGGAGATTACTGCAGCCTAAATGCTGGGCACTATGACAAAGAACACTTTATATGAAGATATTCATCACAGAGATCGTATACACGACAGAACCATATTAATAGTGGCAACAAAGAACACTTTCCTTATTATATAATTTATATTTAACATCACATGTCCAATTCAGCTACTAATTGTGGACATGTTAGGCGATGTATCTTATCAACTGTTCTATATTTTCCAACCAACCACTATTACCATGCTGAAATTTCAAATAGGGACTAGCATATACAAACCTTGCCATTACAAAAAGTTCTCTGACCATTCTTGAACCTTCTCCTATGTATTTCTGGACCAGCTCGGAACCAGAAACTCTGATGAAAGTACAGTCGGTGTGATGTGCAACAGCCCGAGCCAAAAGTGTCTTTCCAGTTCCAGGTGGACCATATAACAACACACCCTAGAAAAAGAGGTATAGAATCATATTCCTAATCCACTTAAAACATCGTCACAATAAAGAGAAGAAGCTTTGAAATTTGTGTGTACCTTTGGCTGCGCAATTCCAAGAGACTCAAACAATTCAGGATGCTTGATTGGCAGCTCAATGACCTGATAAACCAATATAGATATTATATTAAAACTTAGAAGCATAAAGTAACAGACACGCTTAGAAATAAACCAGTGACTACTAGTTTCGTTTTTTTCTTTCACTTACCTCCTTAATTTCCTTAATTTGCTGGTCAAGACCACCAATCATGTCATAAGTGGAGTCTGGAACCTTCTCAACTTTCATAAGGTTAACCAGAGGATCTACTTTACTTGGTAGAACTAGGTGGAGAACATAGCTATCATTACGGAGAGCAACTCTGGTTGATGGGGTGATTTTCGTTATGTCTATACTTTTGTCAATATCAACAACATACTTCCCCTCTGGATGAACCTGGAAAAATGGGAGTTCACGAATTATTGTTCACAAGAACAGAAACAGCATAAAGCTAATTAAGTCATAGACACAATACTATATAACAAAAGTTTATACCTTAACCAAGACCTTGTTTTTACCCATCACTTTAACTACTTCGCCCACATAGGACCCAGGTTCTTGAAGCAGCTGCAACTCTTCTCTGAGCATTCTTACTGTTCAGTTTAGAAAGAATAATAGTGTTAAAAGAGGTTTGAGATTTAGAACTAAACTACAAACTATAAAGACTAGTACGAAACCAACGAGTCAATACTCAGTTAAGCGAGTGGAGAAAGAATGCTCCACAGAAACATTCGCATGAAACAACTCTTTTGGCAGTTAATAGCCACATACTTTGCTAAAGGATCAAAACAGATTTAAGAATTCTGAATTAGGGTATATCTATGTGCTACTAAAAATCAAGGCTTTATCAATACCCAACCACTTCCAGATCGGAAACCCTAAACAATTTAGAAATTTGAAAGCACCCGAAATCTGAGGAGAATTAGGGTTACAGAAGGAAGGAAGAAAAAAAGTAAACCTCGAGAATTAAGCTCATTCCTCTGAGCTTCAAGGCGATTGAGGTTGTTAGTTTTCTGACGGAGCTGGCGCTGAAGCTCATGGATGTGCTGAAGATAGTACTGCTTAAGTCCTTCACCTTGTTTTGCGGCGGCTCCCTTGACGTTGCAGGTTTCTTCCATCGCTAACTCAGGACGCCTCGTATCCACTCCTACGGCAGCCATTTTGTTTAAGTGATTGCAACAAATTATCGAAAGAGAGATCGAAGGAGGAAGAAAGGAGAGACTAGAGATAGAGAGATTGATTTCTTCGATCAGATTCTGCAACCCTCCTCAAGCAAGCTATTTTCACCTAAATAAAAATAAAATACACACGATTTATATTTAAATAAAAAAGAAAGGAAATTAATCGACAATAGAAAATTTTCTTTTATTTATTCCAAAACCTGCTAGTTCATGTAGAGTCTTTTGGTGGCTGAACTTCATATCGGCGCTAGTTGGAACTTGCAGGTTTCTTCTGACGGAATCTCCTTTTTTTTTTTCTTTAAAAAATTCATTTAAAAATGTTTGAGATATTATACTTTAACTGAAATTAAAAATTATAAAGAATTGATTTATTGTAGCAACGATCAATAATATGAAAGAATTCTAAAAAATATGATTTTTTCCTAAAGATCACAGATTGAATTTAGAGAAATTAAACTAAAATTTGGAATAATATTGTTTGGTAGGCTTTCTCGGTTAAGATGATTTTGACAAATATATGTTGTATATTTAGTTCTAAAATTAATATGCGATATAATATGGGTTAAGTAATAGAATTAACAATCAAAATACAATATATAATTTTAAACAAATCAAATAGAATTAACAAACAAAAATTAATATTTTTTTTATCACAACTTAACTCGCGAGGTAAAAATCTGGATGTACTATAATAGATCTTATAAAATAGATGTTAGTGCAGTGGTCAAAGGTAAGTCCTTAATGCACAAGGCACCATCACACCAGAGATCGAGTCTCGCTCCCTACGAATGTAGAGATTAGGCTAATGGGCCGGCCTGTTGTGGCCCAATGGTTGACAAAAAAAAATAGATGTTATTTTCATAAGTCATATTCAACATATAATTTTATGGTATAATGTTCTATAAAAAAAAAACCTTTCAAAACAAATAAAATAATCATATACTAGGTACTAACCCGCGGAAAACCGTGGACTAAACTTTTTTTGATGAAAATTTGTAATAATTTATTTTGTTATTTATAATGGTTTGTGATTAAAAACTCGGTTTGCTTATATTATAATTTTTTGTATTTTAAAAATGTTTATTGAAAACCTGTCAATAAAACATTTGCATGTAATGACTAAAGTCTATTATTTATTTTTCTTCCTCTATCTCCGTTTTTGAAACTGAGTAATTCAAACAAATAAAATAAAAATAGGGAAAAATAAAGAAGAAAATGATAAGATACTATATCTATTATTTATTAATTTTTAAAATCTAAACCGTTAAACTGAACTGTTATAGATTTTATTCGATTATATTTTTAAAATTTTAGCTGTTAATTTTTTTTAAGTACGAATTAGTTTGGATTCTAATAGATTTTTTTTTACTTTTCTACAATTTATTTTATTTGATGTATCCCCAATTTTTGTTTTTAATTAATTAATTTTAATTAAGTTTTTTTAATGGCAATTGAATGTAATTTTTAACACATTTTAAGATTAGTTTCATATTTGTACTTCCCAATTAATATAGTAGTATATATGATGTTTCCAATTAAAATTACAAAATAAACACATTCTATTTATACTTTAATTGAACACGTTCTTTTATTTGGTCTGTTTAGATTTATTAACTAATATGTAGCATAAACATTTCTAAATATGAACCTTTTTATTATTAGATCAAAGATTAGAAAAGTAACTTTCTTTTCTAGTCAATGGTTTGAACTTTGAAGTTTCAGCAATAACAACAAATTTTGTGATTAAAATTTTGTAGCATAAACATTTCTAAATATGAATCTTTTTATTATTAGATCAAAGATTGGAAAAGTAACTTTTCTTTTGTAGTCAATGGTTTGAGCTTTGAAGTTTCAACAATAACAACAACAAATCTTGTGATGAAAATCATGTTTATTTTGTTAGGTAATGGTTTCGACTAAATGTTTCAACACATACCGTTAATCTAAATTAGAAAAACGCCAAAAAAAATATAACGTTTGAAATTTTGGTCAGTAATTATTAAAACTTGTAACATAAAGCTTTAGCAAAATGTAACTCCTTACTTAAACAATACTTAAGTTCCTATAGTTTCTTGTAATCAGAATCATATAACATTTTCATATTCGACAAAAAAAAAAACCAATCATTTTTCTATAAAATATTGTATCTTTTTCAAAATTCAACATATAATACATATATATATCATATAGTATATTATCATGAGATGATTTAGTTTTATAAAGAAAGAAATATAATCAAACAAAAAATATAAGAAAAAAAGATATTAAGAGTAGTTGTAAGAAAGAAAGAGAATCTCAATTATTTGCCTAATAAGTGCATTGACTGGTTTATGTCTAAAAACTCCAAATTCCTCTTACACAATTAACAAAAATCCAAATCAATTACTTCCATTAATGGTCATTTGACCAAAATTAACACCACAATTTAACTCAAAGTGACTCAAAAACAAAAGATTACAGCAAATTTCTTTTTGCCATCCCCGTACGACACTGAGTGAATTATGAATATTATGAAGTCTTCGCCTTCCTCTTCCTCCAAATCCAATTAGTCTCTCTCAATACTCCGATCCAGATCCCAAATCCTCTCTTCTTCCTCTTCTCCGATCTGGAATCCCTAAAAAAAAACAACAACAATGTCTTCCTCTCGATTCGATTCAAGCAAACAATACACAACCACCAGCCTCGTCATCGGCTACGCACTCTGCTCCAGCCTCCTCGCCGTCATCAACAAATTCGCAATCACCTACTTCAACTACCCTGGTCTTCTCACCGCTCTCCAGTACTTAACCTGCACCGTCGCCGTCTGGCTTCTCGGCAAATTAGGGTTTCTCCATCACGATCCTTTCACCTGGGAGACTGCTAAGAAGTTTCTCCCCGCAGCTATCGTCTTCTACCTCGCAATCTTCACCAACACCAACCTCCTCCGTCACGCTAATGTCGATACCTTCATCGTCTTCCGATCCCTCACCCCTCTCTTGGTCGTGATCGCTGATACTATCTTTCGTAGCCAGCCTTTGCCTTCGAGGCTTACGTTCTTGGCTCTAATCGTCATCCTCGCTGGTGCTGTTGGGTATGTTGCAACTGACTCGGCTTTTACTCTTACGGCTTATTCTTGGGCTTTGGCTTATCTCGTTACCATCACTACTGAAATGGTTTATATTAAGCATATGGTGTCGCATCTAGGATTGAACATTTGGGGATACGTTCTGTATAATAATCTCTTGTCGTTGATGATAGCTCCGATCTTTTGGTTTCTCACTGGCGAACACACCGAGGTTTTCGCCGCTGTGAATGAGAATGGTGGCAATTTGTTTGAGCCTGTTGCGTTTTCAGCTGTGGCGTTGTCCTGTGTGTTTGGTTTCCTTATCAGCTACTTTGGATTTGCTGCTAGGAATGCTATCTCTGCTACTGCGTTTACAGTGACTGGTGTTGTAAACAAGTTCTTGACTGTTGTGATCAATGTTTTGATTTGGGATAAGCATGCTACTCCTGTTGGTTTGGTTTGTCTCCTTTTTACTATCTGTGGAGGTGTTGGTTATCAGCAGTCTGTGGCTTTGGATAAACCGGTGGACACCGAGAAGGACAACAAGAAGGATAGTGAGAAAGGGGAGGAAGATGAAGAGTTGACGCCATTGAATCAGGGGAAGATAGCTTCTGTTGTATGAAGAGAGGTTTCCATTTGTTTTGCACCCGTTTCAGGTGTGTAGCAATTGAGTTCGGGATCTGAATATCTTAGCATTTTTTTTACATTTTACAGAGGTTTCTAGTAAAAGTATGAACACTTTTCCTGGTTTCTGACCTCTATATAGTATTACATTTTGTAAACCCTGTCTCCCCTCATCTTCTTTATCCATCAATACAAAATCAGTTTCTGTTCTCTGTGTTACAATGTTTTTAGTGATGCGCAAAAGATGGTGTTGTGTTGTTATTTTGTTTTGATGCTTTTGTGGGAGAAGAGTAAGAGATCCATCTCCTATACGAGTCTGCAGGCAAAGGAATGGATAATGTTTGCCTGCAGATTAGTAGTTGGATATAGTCTCATGCGTTCAACTGTTCAAACATCTAAAGTTGCTAGTAGTCTAGCGGTAAAAGCATGTATTCAAATCAGTAAGAGTGACCATCCTCTCCTAACAAGCTAGCTTTTCAAGATGAGTACTTCTACCTATTAAATTTGCTTGTGTCGAGAACGAGCACACATACCAAACTCACAACTGATAAGAAAAATGAGAGTTATAGCCTAATTGGTAGGGATGTCAATTGGTCTTAGAGACCATGGGCTGCCCATGTCCAAATTAAATTGGACCGGTTATGATCATGACCAAATTTGAAGCGGTCAAATGGACTCGAAACCAATTTAGCCCGTTAATAAATGGTCCAAACTCATCTGGACATGGTTGTCCAATAAGCCTTAAAAATTATGGATTCTAAATTTGGGGGAAATTTTTTTTCTTCAATTATGATTTTTATGATCAACTTTAGTAAATTTTGTTTCAATTATGAGTTCTATGATGAATTTATGAGTTTTGTATGAACTTAATAGTTAGTATAAACTTATGTCAATGACTTGATATGTGTTGAATTTATGAGTTTATGATGAACCTGTATGTGTCCAATTGGACATGCCCATTTGGACATGGACAGCCCAATTGACATTCCTATTGGTACGTTTATACGAGATTTTTTCAATTGTTAATCATATCATATCGACACTTTGACCTATAGGCTAACGTATTTTCTTTTTAAAACGTAACGTCTTTACGTCTTTATAATCTAGCGTTCTAGAAGTTGTCTTAAGAAGCTTTTTTAAAATTAACCTTTCTAAAAGCTTAATTTCATAAGTAGGAGTGTGTCCATTGATAAAAAATCAAAAGAGTCTTTTCATCAATACTATAATATATCTATATTTTTAGGTTAATTTAATACTTTTAATAAAATTTTGTTTGTATATTTATTTTATTTTATCTTAGACTAGATTTTTTTGTCATTATATCTTAAATATATTAATTTGCATATTAAATATATTTCATTTCATTTATTAGATACATTTTTATATCATATATCATATTAACAATACTAATATAATTATCTATCTTTTTCTCAGGTTTTTGTGTTTTTTTAAAAATAATTGAAACGACGTCGTTTAGTTATATTATGTGGCATCTTAAACTTCAGACAAAGCATTCAAACAAAATATGTCTATTCTAAAATTAGTTAACAATTTCTAAAATTGTAAATAACATTAATCCTAACATATATTTTTAAAATTAGAATTATTTTATTTGGTAACAATATATGTAAATAGCTTTGAATTAAATGAATATTTTCAACGCACTTTTAGTACACTATTAGCACTTTTTGTAACTCAGCTGAGTACAAAACTCTTTGTGATCGACTAAAAAAGTATACCACAACAAAATCTGCATGAAAGTCAAAAGTGGATCACAATGGGATTTGAATAATAATATCAATTCCGTATTTTTATAGCCTATAAAACTAAAAATATAAATAATGCATATCTAAAAATTGAAGACTTTTTAAAATTAAAAAGTTAGCTATTTTAATGACTTGTTATAGAGTATTTTATATTATCATAGTTTGAAAATATAACATAACAATTGTTTTATAGATATGAGTTTTAGGAGAAGATTCATAATTTAAAAGCGTACATTATTATATCATATATATATATATAAATTACATAAATATTAATTTATGATATTATTAAACTCAGATTCTCGTCATAAGCAACTAGAAGAAGTGTATTTCCACTACCGAATGTGCATGGCTGCTAGATCCCGATCACAATGTGACAATGTCCTTGATGAAGCAAATAAACTATATGATAAAGCTCTTGTTCTTCTTTCTCCAAAATAATATTTTTGTGGCATGACGCACTTCTATATGTGCAGCATGTCACAAAACTACTCTTGGATTCAGATGCCAAGGAAGAAGTCAAGGATGATTCAGATGTCTCCAAGATTACTTCTGCTCTTGTCTTGGCCGGCAAGCATCTGAGGGAAGCTGAAAAGCTTCTTGCTTCGAAAAATTTGCTCTATGACGGTCCTAGAAGGTTGGCTTCTCGCTCTTTTAAGTGTAAATATGCCAATGTTGTATCATCTCCAATTCTCCATGTTTGATTATGACAATGATGTCTAATCTTTTTTATTTTCTGGATTCTTTAGGTTACAAAATGGCTTCGGAATGTGCTCGCAATCAGAGTCATGTTTACCCTTAGGCAAAAAGGGCAAATGCCCCAAGCCACCAAAAAAATACTAAAATTATAGGCCACATTTTATATAAAAAGTAAGCTTATATTTACTTAACTTAATATAATATGTGTTTAATAATGGAAACTTTTCATTAGAAATTGTATAGTTTTAAAAATACTTTTAAGTTTTATCGAGATTTTCTTATCTTGAAAATAAACTCCTTACTAATATATAACAACATAAGTAAAAAAAAAAGTATTTAAACAAAGAATAATTAAAAGTAGTACATGTGGATAATTACTATAGAACATTGTGAGTTAAAAAAATGATTTTAATTTTTATTTTCGAATTATTGGTTTTGTTATTAACAATTTATTTTATTTTATATTAAAATCATTTACTAATAAATATACAAAAGTATTTAAAAATAAAAAATTGCCCTAGGCCTTATAAGTGTGAGCACGGCACTGCTCGCAATGCTTTACTTAATACTTAAAAGAGTAATTGATAATAAGGACAATGCAGGTAATCACTATAGAGATGGTTAGACTTTGTTATTGTTGGTATAAGTATCACATTCTCTTGTTTGTGTGATGGTTTTGATGTTGTATTGAAGCAGTTCCTTCCTGTTAACTTGGAAAATCATACTATTATTACATTATTGTGCTTTGTGTTAATGCAGAAAAGTTTAGGTCAGACTTGTTGAAGATTGCGATGACTACGTTATGGTCCAAAATTCTTTCCCATGACAGGGTACATTTTGCAGAAATGGCCGTGGATGCTGTTTTCAGGTTAAAGGTATCATCTCTGCCTCCTTTTAAAATCTGTCAGCATTTCGTTCTTTCCTTATATTTCTCTGGAATTTATGTGATAAATTTTATTGAATAAAAGGGTGATTTACCTAAAAACCCACTTTATCAAAAACGTTTGCAGAAAACGCAATTATATTTGATGGTGGACTTTTTGACATTTTGGGGTGTCTTTTTTACTAACTTACTTATCCTTAGTTGGGAAGGGGTAAAGTGAATGATAATAGTTAATGGGAGATTTGTTAATTATTTTGTTAATTAGTTAAGATTTGACAGAGAAGTTAGGAGAAAATTTAACAAATTTAATTAAAAATGAAAGGCCACTAACTTCTCTTTCTCCATCCACCATAACAAGATTGCGTTTACGACCATATCGGCCGGTATCTTGTTATATAATCAAGCTCTAAACAAGGAGGAATCAAACATTGTTAATATCACAACACATCTAATATAATAAAGTAAGGTTACACCCTCTAAGAAGCTCTATCTATTTGCCACGTGGCACTTCTGGATTTTCTATTTTTTTTTAATATAATGTTTTATCTTATTGTTAAGCCAATTGATAATGGACTGTAAATCATTAATGGGCCACAGAATTTTGTCGACTTCTCAAAAAAAACCGACGGAATCTTTGAATTCCGACTTTTTCTGTTCATCGTCTCTCTCTTCCCCACCCTTTTCCCCTTGTATGTTCAATTGTGCGAGATTTTGAATCAGCAGAGTCAAAGAGAATCTCAACATCTTCATTCTTCCACAGCTTAACATATGACTAATGTAAAACTCACACATGTCCAAAAAAAATTATTCACCAAAATTTTAACTAAACTACCAATAAAACATATTTAATCAAATACATATAACTCTCACTTCCAATATAAAACTAAAAATATATAATTTCAATTAATCCACAAATAAGACATTTAATCATATACTTTAAAATTAAAATTTCTTATATAATAAAGTATGATACTTCTTAAAACTTTCTTCCACAACTTGACATGTAGCTATTGTAAAACTGACACCTGTCCAAAAAACTTATTCACCAAAAATTTAACTAAACTACCAATAAAACATATTTAATCAAATAAATATAACTCACACTCTAAATGTAAAACTAAAAAAAATATATCTTCAATTAATCCAAAATGAGACATTTAATCATACACTTTAAAATTAAATTTTAATAGAAAACTAAAAAAAATCAATTAAACCATAAGTAAAACACATTTTATCTTATACATTAACTCACAATTTAATATAAAACTGAAAAATCATTTCCAATTAAACCACAAATAAAACACATTCAATCATTTAAATTTAACTAACCTTTTAATATAAAGCTAAAAAGGTTTGATCAAAACGATAAATAAAACACATCTAATCATATACATTCAACTCACACTTTAATATTACAACTGAAATAAAATAAAAAAATATTTCCATTTAAACCATAAAAAAACACATTTTGTCATATGAAACTAAAAAACTATTTCTAATGAAACCACAAATAAAATACATTCAATCATATAAATTTAACTCACACTTAAATATAAAATTGATAAAATTATTTCCAATTAAACCACACATAAAACAGTTTTAATAGTATAAATTTAACTCACACTTTAATATAAATCTAAAATAAAATAAAATAAATTTCAATCAAAACATAAATAAAACATATTTAATCATATACATTTAACTCACACTTTAATATTAAAACTGAAATAGAATAAATTTGCATTAAATTTATTTCTCTATTCAATTTTATTCAACACACAATAAATTAGAATTAACTCTCATACTTTATTGTTTCTAAACTGTAGCTCTCATTACTTCCCATCCTATAAATACTCAATTTTCATTCTCTCACTAGGTGCTTTCCCACACAACGCGTGGGTTGTGGTGTAGTTGGCACTTTCTTGAGAGAATATAACTATGAATTGATTAGAAAGACAAGAAATATAAAAGAAATATTTTTTTTATATAAATAAAATAAAAATTGAATACAATGTTAAATATATATAATACTTTCTACATTAAAATATAGAATCAAACTCTTACAAGTTACAACACATATGAGATATAACAACATTTGATATTGGTAGGAGAGGAGGAGAGAATGTTTACTATAAGATGGTAATCCAAATTAGATAATGGAGAGGAGGAGAGAATCAAACTCTTACAAGTTACAACACATATGAGATATAACAACATTTGATATTGGTAGGAGAGGAGGAGAGAATGTTTACTATAAGATGGTAATCCAAATTAGATAATGGAGATGAATGACCCGCCCGATGTGCGGGTTTAGATTTCTAAAAATAAAATTAAATTTAAAATAATATAAAGTAAATATTTTAGTAATCTATCTATAAAAGTAAATAGATACACCGAGGTATCCAATGTGACATTTGGTTTAAAAGGTGTGACTCTGCGGTTGAGACTATTAATCATGTTTTCTTTGAATGTCCTCGCTTGTGTGAAGTTTGGGATTTATCTCCAACTCTGGTCTCGTCAGAGGATTTTACATATGAGTCGGTGTAATCGAATTTGGATTTTTTTTTCTGGAAAGGTGCCTCTCAAAAGGGTGATCCTGATCAATTTCTTCAATTACCATGGATTTTATGGGCAATCTAGAAAGCCATAAACAAAAAAGTTTTTCAAGGTTTAGAGATTGAGGCAAATGATATAATTGCTAAGGCTTTGGGCAATAAGTTAGCCTGGGAAGAGGTGCTTTCTTTTACGGTGGTCTTGTTAGCTCTATCTCCATCTTTGCATGTCCATGTTTTTCACCTCGTGTCTAAGACAAAGTCTCTCCCCCTGCATTTGGAGTTAGAAGATTTGTTGTGGGCCATGGTGCAGATACGTGTTGTAGGAATCACTTGTCAACATTTTGAGACTGATTGTGCTGAGTTACTCACTATATGGTGCAGTCCAAGATTGCCCGTCTTTCTCCAACCTGCTTGATGAGTTTAACTCGCTGGAGTCCTTCCTACTATTCTTCATCTCCTAGATCCCGTGTGCAGCAAATACAAAGGCGGAGTATCTTGCATGTGTTTACTTTTTTTTCAACCAAACAATAAATTAAAAGGAAATTCTTCAGTTAGTTGTCCAAGCCGGAGGGAAGGGGTTTATTTTTAATATAACTAACTTCAGTTAGTTAAAGAAAATAGTTGTAGATGAGTTCAAAATTATTAAAATAAAATGAAATTTAACAAAGAATATATATTTAATTTTTTTCGTAAGTAAAAACAATGTATAAAAGTAAAGAGATAAACTTTTAGTTATAGAAAATAGTTGTATTTTTTTTTTGCTATAACACACTAATGTATATCTATTTACAAATATACTATTTACATTACCACTAAAAATGTATTTGTACACACAAAAATATTTTACTTGTAAAATATACTCTTTAGTCTTTACTACAACCAACAAATTTTATTTATGAACACATTAAATAACCTATTATATATTTCTTTACTTTAATATTTTTATAGTTACAAAAACACATATGTTAATCTTATATACTTATACAATAACAGTCTTTTTGAATAAATTATTTGATTGGTGAAAAAATATGAGACGATTAAGTAATTTTGACATCAACCTTTTTTGCTATAATACACTAATGTATATCCATTTACAAATATACTATCTACATTACCACTAAAAATGTATTTGTACGCACAAAAATATTTTACTTGTAAAATATACTCTTTATCTTTACTACAACCAACAAATTTTATTTATGAACACATTAAATAACCTATTATATATCTCTTTACTTTAATATTTTTATAGTTACAAAAACACATATGTTAATCTTACATACTCATACAATAGCAGTCTTTTTGAATAAATTATTTGATTGGTGAAAAAAATATGAGACGATTATAATTTCGAATTTCTATTTATTAGGTTTTTTTCTCTATTTTACTTTGATATAAAATCTTTTTATGGTAAGTTTTGAATTTTTACATTTTTATTTTATTTTTTTTAATAAATTTAGAATTGACACGTGTCAACATCTGAATAATACAATTGACACATGTCACAATCTTGTTAATTAGTAATTTTGACATCAAGCTTTATATAATAAGATAAATAAAATCTCTTTATAATTATTAAAAAAAATTGTATTTTTTATAAATTCTGTAATTTTTGATAATTATATTTTTATATTATTAATATTTTTAAAAAAATATTAATTATTTTTGTTGTAATCAAATTCTTTTTATTAAATATTAACTTTTACACATGTCAAAATCTCAGATTAATAACTTGACACGTGTCAAAATCTTGTTAAACTTTCAAAACCCAAGTTTATATAATAAGATATGAGATATAACAACATTTGATATTGGTGGGAGAGGAAGAGAGAATGATTACTTATAAGATAATAATCCAAATTAGATAAAGGAGATAAATCTTTTAAAATAAGAACAATGTAAAATATATATCATGTAGTCTCTAAAATTAAAATTTAGCATTAACAATTTACAATGATATTTCATTTTTTTTACAACCCATACAACAAAAATAAGAAATCAAAAATAACAAAAAAAAAACGAAAAACGATTTGAGTTATTGTAGAAGAGAATGAGAGAATGTGAAAATGAGATAGTAAAAGAATGTCAATATGAGAGAATGATAGATTGAGAGAATGCTTATTTATATGATAAGAAATGATGGAAGTTACATTTAGAACTATGGAGTTACAATAGTAATTTATTGTGTTTGAATAAAATTGAGTGGTAGAATATGATTAATGCATAATTTATTTTATTTTCAGTTATAATTTTATTTTAATGTGTGAGTTAAATGTATTGTGTTTATTGGATCTTAAATATTGTTTAAAGCAATTAGAAAGCAAATAAAAAAAAATTAGAAAACATTAAATGAATATCAACCAATAAGGAGAGACCAAAACCTTATTTTTATATATATGATATATTGCTTTAAACTTTGAAATGAGAAATATATTATAAACAATAATTTTACATGAGAAATATATTAATTTAGCCAACCAAAATATGAATATAAGTTTAGCCAACCAAAATAAATAAAAATATTAAAATTTAACCAAAAATAATTTCTCTTGAAAGATAATAAGTTAGTAGGAGGAATGAATTAATGTACAATTATTGGATAGGAGTAACATTTGAGTTAAATGGAGTTACATGTCTTTAATTATAAATAAATATTTTAATTTTTTATAACCTAAAATAAAAGGAATACCAAGTGGCTGAATCAAAATTCACATGATTTGGTTGTTTGTTGATATAAACTCAACACTTACACATAATATTTCAAAATAAAAAATATTACTTTTTAAGTGACAAACTAAATTAGTTTTCTTATAAAGTTATATGAATTCTTCAATCTCAATAATTTTTAAAATCCCAAGGATAACTTATATTTTTTTGGTTTTCACTCATCAATTTAATTTATAGTGCTAGATTTCATACTAATGGTTTCATCTTTAGAGAATTTAGTGAAATGATATTTTTAAAATTATATTTTATTTTTATATTTAAGTTCTAGTTGAATATGTTTTGTTTTTTGGATCATTTTTTATTTTGATTAAAGACACAAAAAACCAATTGTTTAATTATGTTCTTTTTGTTTTCAAAAACCTCAAATCATAAAAAAAAATATATTATATTGATCTCTGCAGATTTATCAATTGGATCACAAAACAAAATAGTCTTTATAAATGGATAAATGGATAATTATATTGATCTTTATAAATAATTAAAAATGATACATGAATATGTGAGATAACCAGAGACATGATAGATAATTACATATGGATCATTTCAACTTTATGATCTTATTGTGTGGTGAATATTGTAAGGAAGTATGAAAATAATGACTTATAAGATGTTAATATAAAATAGAAAATGGAGATAAACATTTTAAAAGATTAAATAAATATATAAGATATACATATCATACAAACTCTAAAAATAAGCTTTTACAATGATATTTGATTTGATTTTTTATAACCCATACAACAACAATAACAAAAAAAATACAAAACAAAACAAAACAAAACAAAAAAAAAGATTTGAGAGTAGTGGAAGAAAATGAGAGAATGAAAGAGTGATAGACTAAAAGAATAAGATAATGAGTATTTATAGGAAGAGAAATGATGAAAAATTACATTTAGAAAAATGAAAGTTACAATTCTAATTTATTGTTTTGTTTTAATACAATTGATTAATTCAACTTAGTGGAGAAATAAAGTTAATGCATAATTTATAGGGAGAAGCTATAAAGATTTCAGTTTTATATTATGTGAGTTAAATGTGAAAATTAATTATTTTTAAATTTGTGTTTTAATATAATTTTTTTTTTGTTAAAATTGCATTGCCAAGTGGACCAATAAGGAGAGACTGAAACTCTACTTTTATATATATGATTCTCTTTCACTTTATCTTAGATATTATACATTATTTGTTGGTTGGTTGGTTGGTTATTGTTGTATGTGTTAAAAAAAAATTTAAATATTATTTTAAAGCTTAATTCTAGATTTTAATTTTAGATACTATATTATATGTATCTTACTTTTTTTTTTTTAAGATCCATCTCTAATGTCCCTAAAACAAACATTCTCAAAATTAACCTATTAAAACTTACAGGTCCTTTGTCCATATTTTAAAATCCACATATTACCACTTAATGAGCCCATATTATAAATAACTCGTGTATATATAACTAGCCTAGATTTTAAAATTATTATTTTTCTCTAATAGCATCTATTGCTTAACTAAAGCCTACCATAATCCTATTTCCAAACTAAATTACCAAAGATTTCCATAAAAAGTAGTAATATCTAAACTCTTGACAACATAAGCAATACATCCAGTTCTGAATCCCAATCTAAAAAAACAATCATGAATAATAAAATTATTTCAAACTACGAGCCTGGTTTTGACTTCTTTGATCATTTTAAAAAAGGTAAGCAAATATATTTAAAACAAAAGGTAATAAAAAAATATGAATTCCAAAATACAAAAAAAAAACATAAAAATAGTAATAATAATAAAAAAGAGAATGTTCATTATCAAATAAAATAAACAAAAAGAAAATGAGACAAAACAATTCAATTTATAAAAACAAAAATGTTAAAAAACAACAAACAACAAACCGTGCAACGCACGGGACCGCACCTAGTTGTGAATATGATAAGAACAAACCTATGGAACCGCTGTCTTGTTCCAATTCACCAGAACCAAAGACAAGTCTTATAAACTTCAGCCCTCACTAACTGCTAACTAACAAACTCACCACAGCTACAATCTGCTAGTTATATACTACTAGAGACCTATAGGTAAAGTTTGAGCAGATGAATTTCTTCAACTAGACCCAATGCATCTTAGCTTATCAGACAATCCTGGTTCTTGTGAGATATAAACTAAACTTTTTGCCTTGCCGAGGGCACGGAGGAAACGTTTGCCATGGGTTGGTCTGTTCGATATGATATGACTGTCGTACAACAAAGGCGAAACATAATTAGGACCACGGGGCAAATATGATCGGAGTAAAGTGTTTCTGATAAATCTAAATCCTACACAGAACCTCATCATATGGGAGATTTATACACTACACTATATCATGGACTTACTTATAAAAACGGGTCGAATTGGTGACCAGTTTCTAGGAAATTAATGGAAGTAAATGTGTTGTTCTTTATTATTCCTTATTTTTGTTACTATTTAGAAGTAATTTATTTTCTAAATTATAATATATGGACCCCACATTATTCCTACTTGTTCCTTTTTTTTTTTAGGAATCATAGAAGAAAATTGTTCCTAATTTGATAATTAAAGAACAGATTTCCTTACTCATTCCTGTTTTATCATTTTTTCTTTTCCTGATTGTTCCTTTTTATTCCTATTCCTTCTCATTCTTTTTGACCTATAGGCTCCGTGCACTTCGCAAACGTTTGTGTACTACGTAATAGTGCATACTTATCTTTAGTGTCTTACACGATCCACGTAGCCAGCTTAAAGTCTCTTTTTACTACAGAAACTAGAAAGGTTGAGGTCGTGCCGTCGAGGGTTGGACGCAATCTGACTTGGATCTCCACCTTTGTGCTGATTCACATGTTTTGTTTGTTTCTTATGGCTTTTTAGTATCTATTACATTTTATAGAATTACTTAGGTTCAACCATCAAAACGTATTTTTTTTTACAAACGTCACGTCTTGACGTCTTTATAATTTCTATATAGTATTCTAAAAGTTAGCGAACTATATAGTTTTGTTATCTTTTTATACTACTTTTTAGAAGTTGGCTTAAGAAGCTTTTCTAAACTTAACCTTTCTAAAAAGCTTATTTTCAAAAGTAGGAGTGTGATGAAAATATTTAGAGAAAACCTTCATTACTAAAGTTGTGGTATTCTTTTCAAGATAACAAAATGTCTAAAGGAAAGTTTATTTTTCTAAAAAAAAACAAAGAAACCATCTTCTTCTAAGCCCGTGATTCAATTATTTTTTTCTAGAGTTTTGCATCCGTGGTTGACTTGAATCCTCAAGCATGAGTCATGCAATGTCCCTCGTGAATCATTTATTAATCCCTCTACAATGATATAAACCCCCAAAAAAAAAACGTATGGTCGTATGATTGATACCGACATTAAATTTTTAATATAAAAACTTTACAAACAGAAGGTGAGGCCAGAGGAGAAACTAATCCCGGCCATATTTGAGCCTTGCAAGAATCTACAATCAGGTAGTGGGACCAACTCCCACTTATCCTTGTGCTTGTCATAATCCAACCAAATTATATTCCATAAACCCTCATGATTCGTCATTAGAGCCACTCTAATCACCCCTAATCTCCTCTCCAAGCAACCCATCATCACACCACAAGGCTTGTTGCTGATCACTTCACTCGGTGCTCTTGACACTAACTCCCACTTCTCACCGTTTGAGCTTATTTCCCAAACCTCTAAACTCTTCATTGTTTTATTCATCTTCGAATTATCTACTCTGTCTAATCTAATCACCACTTTGTATTCATCTCCATGTATATGCAACAGTTGACTCTCTAGATCGTTTCTACTAAACCCGACACTCGACGGACATTGTCCGATCGCGCTTTGGTTTAATCTCGGCCGCAAAATCCTCGGAAACCGGTTCGTCATCGAACCATCTTCAACGCTCATCACAGTACTCTCATGAGGTCGATTCGATAAGCTTAAGAATATTACATTACTGTTTTTCTCAAAAGCCAAATTATTTGTATCCTCTGCTTCTTTAGTATACCACGTGGCTGTGTAAGAATGATAAGTAAACAGAACCGGTCGGTTATTCACCATCTCAGCGAACATAAACCGGAAATGACTTGGATTTGATGGATCAGGCACAAGCTTCATACCGGATCGCCTCCAAGACGATGTTCCACGTGGACCTAACGGACATGAGCTGATTCTTGTAACGATCTTGCCAACCAAATCAACGGCTATGATTCCACTATGAGTATTGGAGGCAAAGAGAAGGAAGTTACCGCTGGCCGTTAGTAAATATAAATCTTCGCCCGGGCGAATCTCCCCGGCGAGTATTTCAGCCACAGGGATCTTGAACCACCGTACGGATCGGTCTGAGAACCCGTGAAGCACACCGTTGTCGCGGCGCCAACGCCTTGTGTAGACAAAGATCCACGTGTCTCTCTGTGATCCGTCGTTGAGCTGTCGGATGAAACTACGGTCAGAGATTGTGGTCAAAACATACTTGTTGAGTAGTTTCATTCGGATGATCTCGGGTATACAAAGATGAAATAATATGTTTTGTATGAGTTCAGAGGGAAGAAGGCAAAAGCCTATGTTGGTGGTTGTGTCTTTGTTACATCTTTGGCTTTTCTCCATTTCTTATTATATTTTTTTTTGAGGGGTGGTGTTTTGAGTTGATAGGATCAACTTCAATGTTGTTGTTATATATAGAGAGAAGCGATCTAACTAGACATAAACTTTGTGGTGGGAATATAAAATATTTTAAGTTCACTTGTTAGGTCAAAGCCAAATTCACTACGAATTATATTGATGAAATATATACCATTTTTAACTTTTTTTTTTTTTTTTTTTTGGTGAAACTTTTGTTTTACTTGAGCTTAAAGGAACCATCAAAACAACACACATTAAAGTTGATAGGGGCATGAGTCATGACCTACTAAAATCACCTCCATCCAAAATAAAACAAAAAAACAGCATTAGATTATGTGACTGACCCAAACCAATTTTTTGTTGTTGTCCTTCTTTATAATAAGTGTCACGCTTAATTATTTACTTTTAGTACTTGTACACAAGACTGAAACTTACACTTTCCTTGAATAAAGTGACCTAATTACACTCTTTCAATAATCATAATTGTCAAACCACTAAAAGAAAAATATTCTTATCCACGTCGAATTGACAATACGGCTCACCAAGAAAACAAGGAGAAACGTGGAATTCCACTAGAGCGTCGCCACAGGAAGAAAGTTTTTGCTTATGCTGTTTAGAGTTTACAGTTACTGGTTTGCTATAAGCTATACGAATTATGCCTTCAAAAAGATATAAATATATAATCTATAATGAATTTTGAATGTTACTACTATAGTGAAGTTTATATGAGAAGACAAACATGTAGAGTATCTTAAATGGGGTTTGTTTTAAAGATCGTCATGTATAATGATGATTTGAGTGTTGGTTGGCTAACTTGGCTTTACAAGCAAACGATAGGTCAATGGATGTTCACATCTTTATCAAAATATAAGCTTTCGGCTTACGAGTAATGGACGGTGGAGATGATGGTGGTCGCGTCAACCTTAATAGTTTAACTGTTTTTCTTCTCATATTTAAAACATTTTAACTATAGCCAAGTATAGTTATTTTACTAAAAAATAAAAGCAAACATTACAAAAATGAAATGTCATTTTCGAACAACTTAATAATATTTTGCTTTTTTGTGGGCAACCTTTATAATATTTTGTATTAAAAGGAAAACTGTTAATAAAAATAGTATTTACAGAAAAACCATTTTATGTATAGTGTGATTGTTTTGTTAAACTATCCAGTGAACTTGGTGACTGGTTAGTTTAAGTAGGACGTGAAAACATAATTATTTTATTGATGTTCGTATGATAATGATACAATGTGAATGAAATGCATACATATTTGCTAAAACAAATGCAAAAATGTACCAAATCAGAAAATATGTACCAAATCAGCGTAGCTCGGCTTGGGGGAAAAAAACTTGGGAAGTCACACAGAGATAAGACATCAAAACTACACTTTAGACAGAGCAGATCATACATGCGGGTGACCGTGTTACGCATACACGTTTCACAGTCCTTCATCAGCACCTGCCACGCCATCTCTAGCTGCTGCGCTAACAAGCGACTGCGGAAAAAAAATAGAGACTTGTTTCAATTAGGCCTAATCCTTATGCAATGACGACAATCACGAGTTTAGAAAGTAACCTGGAGTTCCTGCTCACAGTCTTTAAGGTTGTCAGTGCACTCTCTAACCCTTGAAAATGATTTATGTAGCTACCACAAACAAAAACCATATGTCAACAAAAATTCCGTAACACAACTAGCTTCGAAAACAGGACCTATGCTTACCTTTGCCAATTCTTTCCGGCGTTGTGAAACCAGTTTCTTTTCATTGATCAACAAATCTTCTAACCTCTGTCTTAACCATTTCAAATGAGAACAAATCCATAGTCAAAAATTTTGGGTTTGTAAGATATAGAAGGCACATACCTTAGACTTTTTTTGTAACTCTGAGCACACTACTTCTTTTTCTTCCAATCTCTCCTCCACCGCCAGCACCTTATAATTGGAACTAGCCCATCAAATCTTCCGATCACTCAATGATTATATGTAAAATTAGTCCACCAACAGCCTGTATGGGCAGATATACGACCTCATACCTCATCTTGAAGCGCCTCACGCATCTTAATCAGCGAATCCAGTTCTCCTTTCACCTGTATAAAAGATGCAAGTTGTCACATAAACTATGCAACAATACATGGCTAACAAACATCATCTTTACCTGAAAACTCTGATCTCCACTTGTATTAGAGAAGTGATCTTTTCCACGCCCACCATCAAGCATGGTACTGCTAATTGAATAAAAACATGAAAAAAAAAAAAAAAAAAATCTCAACAATACCAAAGCAAACCAAAACATTTGTCAAACGGTAACATGTACGAAGCCAACAAGAGTAAGTGATTTCTTCAAATCTATTAAATCAAACCTTCTGCATTTGTGCTCATCAACGACAATTTATCATACTTAACCACAACAGCATCCCAGTATTGACTCATTTAAACCAGTAGACCAATTTTACGGAAAAACGAATGTCATAGTTCAAATAAACAGGTGGGGTAATCCTACATCTAAAAGCTAACGGCGAATGTGAAGTCTACAAACTACACAAACTTCAACAAAAAGTTTACCTATCATCTCTCTTTGTATCTTGGCTCCTACCTTCATGAGTAACGGTCCCTTTGACTTTGATTCCCCTACCATTATCCCCAAAAGACCGATCCCCACGCCAATCTCCTCCATCACCTTCAAGAACTCTTTCCTTGTAACCATTTCTATCAAGCATATCATGATCATTTCTCCTCTCAAACTCCAGTGAATGCTCATAAGCTCTTTCCTTCTCTATGTAATGTTGATCTTTCCTTCTGTCCTGTGACCTATCCCGTTCTCTGGACCTATCACTATACCGTTCCCTGTCATAATTACCATCACTTCTCCTATCAGGGCTTCTATCCCATCCACCATGTGGTCGTACCCGCCCTGGACCTGGATTCATTCTTCCACCTCTTGTCGTCACTTCATTCACACGCACTGCACGCCCACCAATATTCTGATTACGAGCTCAGTACCGTCAACAATATACAAATACTCCAAAACATCACTATAGAAAAGGGAAAAAACAAAACTAGTTTTGTTTCTTTTTTGGTTTTACAACAAAGAACAAAGAACAAAGAACCATACTTTTCCATCCATGTCGTCGATAGCATCATCAACCGATCGACGATTTGAAAATGTAACAAAGCCATAGCATTTCCCTCTTACACTCTTGTCATTCACAATCTGAATTCCCAAAACAGTACAAATATGTCAAAGTACAGTCTGACCAGCTCACATCAATTCATATCTACTACTATCTCTTAACACCATCACAATAAGATTGAAATCTCAAATACGAGAACTAAATGTTTATCGTGTAAGTAATGAATCATCCTAATTAAGAAACCTAAATTTAGTTAAGATATTGGAGGCAACAACGGAAAGAGAAGTTTTTTTTACCTTAACGGTGAGCACAGAGCCGTAAATGGAAAATACACGGCGGATAGCCTCCTCGGTGATGTCGTAAGGTAGGCCGCCGACGTAGACGGAGTTACCATCATCCATCGTCATTGCTCTTTAATCGACTTTGGTCGGATTCCACACGGGAAGCATAGAAGTCATACTGCCGAAATCTCGGAGTTACATATGGGCCTGTCACTAGGCCCACTAACTAAACCCAAAGAAAAAAACAATTTTTTCGTAATTAAAGTTTCCTTTTTCGTAATTCCGTTTTTAATTACCATTTTCCCCCAAATTAGAATCTCAAACTTCTCCGGTGCGACGCAATGGAGGCAGCATCCACGTCCTCCGCCGGCGGCAACACTCACGCCGTCGTGATAAATGCTCTAACTAACCGAGGCTGGTGCTTCAGAGACGTAACTTACCTGAAATCTCTGGTCACTGATATCTACTCCTTGATTGGCGGCGGTAATCAAACAGGCGCGGTGGTGGACTCAGTGGAGGCCGAGCTGCTTAACATGGATATTAGATTAATCGGAGGCAAGTCCCTCCCTGATTCAACCGAGTTACGCAGGTGTTCTCATCTTCAAGGCCCCAAAGTTCTTCAGGTACATATCATAGTTTTTACTTTGGTACTTCTAGTTTCTCTGTATTGTGTTAATTTGGGGTTCTTTGCTTTGTGAGCATATAGATAAGTTCTGTTAGGGATGTTACAAGAAGTAGCGCAGAGGAATTCCTAGGAAGTTCAACTGGTAAACGAGTGCTCAAATTCGTTCTGACTGATGGGAAGACTGAGATATCCGCACTTGAGTACTCTCATATACCATCGATTAACAATGATGTGACTCCTGGTACTAAGGTATTACATCTCAATCTAATTAATTGACAGATTCATGTTGTGTTGTCTGTGTCATGCATCAGCAGGGTGTTTTATAAAAATATAATACCTTTGTAACGTTGGCAGGTCCGTTTAGAAAATAAGGCTGTGGTGCGTGACGGTCTAGTATGTTTGACTCCAAAAGAGGTGACTTTATTGGGAGGTAATGTGCCATCACTCACTGAAGAATGGCAGATGAAGAAAAAATATGCTAGTTTGGCTCATTCATCTGGAAGGAAATCTCAGGAAAGCAAAGCTGGTGATGGTCCTCCTCCATTTGAGGAGTTGAAGATTCAAAAAGGTTCTTATCACCGTGGTAAGCAACTGCTATTCAAAAAGATTCAAAAATATGCTAGTTTGTCTTCTTTGCGCATTGCTATTCAATTTTCTTCCAGTAGTTTATCGCATGTTTCTTTCACTTTATAATAGCTTATCGTATGTTTCTTTCACTTTATAATGGTTGGCCAATCTTTGTTAACAAATAGAATATCTACCAATTTGGAATTTATGTTGTTAGTGTGCATAAAATTGTAAAAGATGTCTTGTCTGTACATAGACTGCTGCAAGGATATTCTACCCAAATGCACTTTTATATAGACATACTAGTAATTTGACCCGAGCTTCAAAATCCCAACTTATCCGTTTATATAACCTATGAGGATTCATGTAGATGTCTGATCTATTTAATCTCGGCTTGGTAGGTATCCAGTTTTGGCCCTGTTGGGTCTCCATTGTTTAAATACTTGAACTTGACTGTCTGCATTTTCATTGTGTGGTAAATTGATGTTCTCTTGAATTGCTATCGTGGTGGAAGTTTGGACAATGCATCAGAGAAATTAATTTGTCAGCATGTCTGATGATTGACAGATTACTACAAGACGACACCAACGACTGCTGCAGAAAGCAACGTAAAACACGCCGGTGGAGAAAAAGGTGAAAGTAGTGAAGTTGGTGGGAACAAAAAAGGTACAGATAAGAATTTACAAAGGAGTCCTGCAGATTCTGATCCAAAATCTGTCAAAGTTGAAAATCAGGAAAAGCCAAGCAGTTCAGATACAAGACCTAAACAAGGTGTGCCATCTAAATTTTCTCATAGCATATCAGATATTTGATGCGTTAATTAGTTTGGCATTTTCATTAGGCAATTGCATTGAAACATTAGATGAGAGAACTATCATTCGTCCCAAATAAGGCCAAGTAAATCTCTTGCTCGTTAGCGCCATAACATCTCCCGTTGTTGCAGTGGTGGAAGCTGTTCCTTTACAGAACCAAGCGGCTGCGCAGATACTTCTTGAGAAAATGAAAAATTCTAGTTCAAATGACCGGCAATACGAAGGAAGAAGAGGTAGAGGTAGAGGTAGAGGAAGAGGTAGAGGGAGGGGGAGAGAAGAAGAAGACTCTGCAGTGCTTACACTGGATGAGTGGGAAAAGAGGAATACTGGCGGGGGAGTTCTTGCAACAGCTGACCATCCTAGCAATACTACAAGCGATGAAGATCTTGCATGGCAGCTTCAGAATCAGTTTGATCTAGAAGACTCTTATGTGAGTGAAAACAATCTCGATTATCCCTATGATCCATCATCTATGTGCTTAATTGGCTATTTGATTTATTAACCAGACCATTTATTTCGATAAGCACCCCATTTTTGTCTTTCAATGACTTAGTACTTAGTACTTACCTGTTACGATGAGAGAACTGTGATTGTAATTTGCTGTGCAGGGACAGGAGATGCATGGAACTGGGGCAGCGGATATCAGAATGAATATGTTTGATTACGGAAGACCAGACGATAACTTTGGCCATGGAAGGGGAAGAGGAGGAGGAAGAGGAAGAGGAAGAGGGCGAGGACATAGGCGGGGACGAGGACGTGTGTAGATTGTGTAATGAATCATCCAGGCTTGTGGTAATTAAACCAAACTTCATCATATACATCTGTACATCTATATGTATAAGTTAGACTAAACATGTATAGAGAGCATTATAGATTCTTCGGCAATTACTCATGTATGCTTTGGTCCTCACAGGTATGGCAGCTCTGAATATTTCTGTAGATGGTTATTCTGAGTGTTTCAGATATCCGTGAGATGTTTTGAATTGAACATTCATCTTTTGAATTCGAGTTTGTGGCTGTAGTAGTTCTTTGCGAGAAAACGTTGAAATTTACCATAGCTCTTCATTAACAACTCATCGGGAGTGAGACACTCTTGGAATGAAGTTTACATTACAACAAAGTTCCTACTAAAACACCATTTGTGTACACAGGTTTGTGGTTTTCGACTGTTACACACTCGCAAGTGCCCATATGTTGTTTCTTCATTTCTATAGTGAATTGCATTGATTGATGCTCGAGGTTAATACAAATATTATTGGCGCCTCCGGAAGACGAACAATGATCCTCTAGAGCCTAATCCCAACCTAAGTTTCTCATCGACGTATGTGATCCGAAGCTTCACTTCGCTTTCGAACCCGTATTTAAACTCCAGAGATCCTACCTTGATTTCGGGAGGCTCAAATATCACCTGAACCCACTCACTGTCCAACGCTGTCAGCTTCCCTATGAATAAGATCACACAAAAGGTTGAAAGATTAAACACGGTAAAAGATGAGACTGGGTTTGAGCAGATGCATAGTAGTGTATATGGGTGTTTTCTCTTCAACTGTTACCTGTCAAGGAGACATCTCCGTCAAGAAAACCGAAAGCAGTGATGGAAACTTTATTCCTGACGATATCAGGAGAATCAATGCCTTGTATCATCTCTTTTGTTTTGAAGAAGAGGCGGCCTATCACACTTCTGTAGCCTCCACCGGGAGAGGTTGGTCTAGAACAGTACACCACGTCCCAATCTGCACCACAATTCGAGAATTCACATTTATGAATCATCAAGGAAGAAGCAAATCGCAGCTATGTTCTTAATAATTTACCTCCGAAAATGAGAGGGTTTTTAACAGGCTCCTTGACACAGTACTTTTGAAGCTCTCCAGCCACTTTTGCAACCTCCTTGTGTTGTTCAGGGCTCAGTGTCACACCTCCATCGCTATTCGCAACCTGTTCACCACTCACTCCCCATAATTATCAAAATCTCTTCTATATATCGTTCTCAAATCAAATAAAGATGGGCGTATAGTTTCGGGGATACAGACCTTAGAAAGGAGTGTAGAAATGAGATCATCGGGTCCAGTACGAAGCTCAACGTTGGGAGCTGAAACAGAACTGACGACGAGTCCCAATCTTTTGCTCCTGTTCCGTAAATCGACCTTGTAAGGGATGGTATATTGAAGAGGGAGGTTCGAGCGCTTCGAGGAATTGAGGATCTGAGTCCGTGGTTCGGAGAAAGAAGACGCGATTGTAAGGGAAGAAGCAGCCGCAGCCATTATTGCTCTACAGAGAGAGAGAGAGAGAAGCTCAGATAGAAGAAAGGTGTGAGAGAGAGAGGGACTACGGATATTGTGATTTAAGTGGTGCCACGTCATAATAGAAATCGATACTGGTCCCACCACTCGATCGCCGATTGGATGATCTTCGTCCACGTAGGAAAATATGGTCTCCCGCGTTATCTCGTTTGTTACAAAATCTATATCGGGTCAGCCCATTTAAGGCCCATTATTAAATACCAGGCCCAAGCCTGCGTAAACATCTTACCAACAAACAACAACAATTAACATACATGAATCGGTGATGACGTTGGTTGGGTCAAACTGCTCTGTACTCTCTCTCTCTCTCTCTCTCGACGCTCAACAACCGAAATCTTCGAGCTTCTCCGATAGTACTTGTAAAAATGGAAACGTCGCCGCAGCTCAGGCTTATCATCGCCGTCGTAATATCGTCACTCATCGCTTTCCGATCGTACAAACGGAAGTCGCTCGATCTCTCAGGTGGAATTGCTGGATTCCTCGTTATGACCATCCATTTCGCCGCTGGTTACAGGTTTCTTTCTACTCCCGATTTTGATTGATTCGGTTATTGACATTCGATTATTTCGTTATTGAGAAAGTGTTTTGTATTGGTTTTGATCGGATGAATCTGTTGAATCTAAATAAAAAAAGGTACGGAGCTCTGCTGCTTGTATTCTTTCTTACTTCCTCGAAGCTTACCAAGGTTGGCGAAGATAAAAAACGACGCGTTGATGTTGAGTTTAAGGAAGGTGGACAAAGGAACTGGTACATTTTTTTGTTCGCTCTGCAAATCTACTATATCCACTGGAGTGTTTATACGATGATCTGTTTCTAATAAAATTTCCTGATAGAGTTTGGTGTATTGACTTATGTGAGATTGAGCTATTTGGATTTCTTTGTGTATGAAGTTTGGGATTAGGATAAATTATTTAGATGTGAGATTAGATTAGCATCCCATTGAACCACATACACTGGACTGTTTCTAAACAATGATGTTCCCTTTTCCTTGGTTGATGTTGATGTTGATATTTAGAACTTCATTGAAGAGACTGTTTCTTTTTGGTTAGCCTCTATTATATTTTTTCATTGATATATTAGCGAATGATCTCACTTGTAGAAGTTGTTATTTATTTGACCAATAAAAGTTGCTTTGACAGGGGATTACTCAAATATCTTGTTTCAGGTTACAAGTGTTTTGCAATAGTGGGATTGCGTCAGTTCTGGTTGTAATTGCATGTACTCTAACGGGTTGGGAGGACAAGTGTTTGGATTCGAAGCAGTCGATAATTGTAACAGCTCTTATTGGTGGGATCATCGGTCATTACGCTTGCTGTAGTGGAGACACTTGGTCCTCGGAGCTTGGGGTTCTAAGTGATTCCCAGCCTCGACTAATCACAACGTTTAAGGTTTTTCTTGTTCCATTTTTTTGCCAGTCGCTAGTTAATTTTCCATGTTTTAGCTAAATTGTTTGGTCTCATTCTCAGCCGGTGAAGAAGGGAACAAATGGTGGAGTTACAAAGGCAGGATTCTTAGCTGCCTTGGCAGCCGGAACCACTGTTGGCTTAACATTCATTATCTTTGGATTCTTTACCGCAAAATGCCCAAGCGATGTGGCTCTGAAGCAACTATTAGCCGTTCCACTCGCTGCATTAGCTGGATTATGTGGGAGTCTTATTGATTCTGTACTAGGAGCAACCATCCAATTCAGTGGCTTCTGCTCTGTTCGGAACAAGGTACATTACAAAAAAAAGAACATGTAAAATATGTGGGATCGAGGTGAGAAAGAGTAGTTGACTGAATTATGTGTCGTGCAGATTGTAGGGAAACCAGGGCCGACCGTAAAGAAGATATCAGGAGTGGACATCCTTGACAACAATGGTGTGAACTTTGTCTCCATACTCTTGACATCCTTTCTGACTTCCATCGCTTTTATGTACATTTTCTGAATGCTATAGTTACCAAACCCTGTTTTCTGGACCAGACTGTTTTCTCTTTTCCACAATTAAGAAGCCAAAATTTAATATACAGTTTGATATTATTTCTCAAATGCTAAATTTGTTGTATGCTGGGTGAATTCTGTTAGTTTCTTAAAACAGTCTTCTTTCAGTATGTATGCAATAATCACAGCCTACAGTGTCTTTTAAATCAAAGGAAATATCATATATATATTTTTTTTCCTCTTTATATATGGGTTTGTCTTTTTGTGTGTGCGTGTGTGGGTTGTGGCCCTGTGGGGCTTTGTGGCAAAATGATGTTTTGACGGTTTTAATTCCAAATTAAGGAATCGCGTATATCCGTATAACACCGTTCCGTTGAGCTGCACACACGACTTTTAGCCCTAATATCTGAAGCGGCAAAATCGGAAAAGTGAAAACAAAAAAAAATGTGGTTGCGAAATTGAAACGACGAGAGGGAAAAATAAGCCCCCACTTGCACGCATCGGGCGGGGTGATAAATAAAAAAGGTTTTGATTGGAGGAAGACGAACGGAGACTGAAATGGCGACGACGGCGATGAAAAAACCTAAAACTGAACAAGGGGAAGAAGGTGAAGTAGTAGCAAAAACGTCCTCAACTCAAATCCCAGATGATAGAGAAGCTCTACTAGAGTTCATGGACCAGCGTGCCAAGTCAATCCAACGCCTTAAAGACCAGATTTCAATCCTCGACAGAAAGGTCTCTTCTTTCTTCGTTTTCTTGACCACTGATTTCACTTTCTTTCTGTTGCTTTATGTGACCAATTCGGCTTATTGTAGAGTGTGCATCAGTTTTGTTGATTTGGGTTTTTGCATCTGTTTTAGGGATTTTGATTGATTTCTTCTTATTGTTTCAATTGGAGCTCAGTTTTCAACATAATTATTGAGCTTTTCTCATTTGCTTCCTCGTACATAATATGCAAATGCCATTTCTTGCTCAAAACTTTGAAGGGCAATGGTAGGATCAATTTACAAGCGAGAGTCCTTACTGTTTGGTCTTGTTCTTATGATTTCTGATGTATCTGTCTGCAGCTTGCTGAAGAGAGAAAACTGATGGCAGATGCCGAGGCAAAATTTTTACAAATTGATCGTGTTGAAGATGGTACTTTATCTAAGTCAAAATCAAAAGGGCCTGGTAAAAATGGAAGTTTACTTGGTATAGCAGAGTTCTGGACCGAGGGAAATAAGGCCAAGACTACCAATGAAACCTCCTCTACTCCACATTCACGTAGTGAGATGGATTCCTTGAAAGTGCCAGCTATTATCTTACCTCCTTCTTTTAAGCGAAGAGCTTCTGCACCCGTGAGAGCAGAAGTAAATGAGACCACCCAAGCTCAACCCATGGCTACAAGGGATCCTAACATTCCAATGGAAGACACAAGTGGCCCTGAGCCCAAGAGACCTCGTAGTATTCTTGATGAAGTAGTAAGGGATACCCAAGTTCGAGATAATGGAGCTCAACCCATGGCTACAAGGGATTGTGATGTCTCCAAAGAAGATGAAAGTGTCCCTGAGGCCAAGAGATCTCGTAGTATTCCTAATGAAGTTGTAAGGGAATCCCAGGGTCGAGATAACGTAGCTCAACCCATGCCTACAAGGGATGTCCCAAAGGAAGCCAAAAGTGGTCTTGAGGCCAAGAAATCTCCTAGTATTTCTAATGACAAGATATGGGAAACTCAAGATCGAGATAATCAAACTCAAGCTCGAGATAATCAGACTAATAAGGACTTTTCAAAGCCAAGGATCAGAGTTTCTTCTAACATTTCTCAACAAGGACAACCGGACAAATCTGGTAAAAGCCATTCTTTTGATTGATTTGCCACATCTTACCTTCTCATTGCGTCTGAATCTATTGTTTCTTTTTGTGTGTTTTAGAGTTTCGAGGACATGATGAGTTGATAGCGCTTATAAGTAGGAGCTCTTTGCGTCCCACAATTGAAGGTCGTACTGTAGGTATGCTACCAAGTTGCCACACGAAAAGAATGAGAAGTCTTGCTCTTTCTCCTTCAAACCGTGAGCTATTTGCTACAAGGTGCTTTTTACATTATTTTTGTTTGGTTCTTTCCCAAAAGTGAATAAAAGACGCTACCTAATTTATTCTTTACTAAGGAAATTATATATACTAGACAAAATTAGCTAATCTAATATACTCTTGGATCTTGAATCCTGTGCTTAATCTTTTTTCTTTCCCCCCTCTTGCTTTTGGTTTTTGGTTATTCTTCAGTGCATTGGATGGGGCGGTTCATTTCTGGAAGCTTCAGTCTGATAGGTAAACTCTGCCGTAAATATGCCTGATTAGCTTATGATGTTTCTTGCTGATTTCCTTGATTTTCAAATGTGTTAAGTTTATCTATATTCAATTCCAACTGATATCATCTTCATCCATCCATAAAGTCGGCGATTTTACTTTCACTTATATTTGCCAACAAACCGCAATATTTTGTTGTACAAGATCTTAAGAGAATAGAGTTTGTACAATGTTTTCTTTACTGGGAAGTTTTGTGTCTCAGAAACCCCCAATCTTTTTACCTCTTACTAATCTATACTAACCCATTAATGGTTTCACAATTGAGCAGGTCCACAGCTACTTTGTTTAAGACAGTTAATCGGGTTGCAGTAGATCAGAAGAAATGGGCAGAAGATATAGCTTGGCATCCACACAAGAGTGCACTTTTCTCCGTGTATACTGCAGATGACGGTCACCCTCAGATATCAGCCATATATCTGAATGAAGCTAGAGGGGTAAAAAATCTATGAAAGCTGTTATACACTAGCGTTTTACCATATATTAAATTTGCCATTGCACACTCATTAGTGGAATGTGTGACTTGTAGAAAGTTAACTAGGCCTTCTTAACCTGTTAGAAAAAAGAAATCAATTTAGCTGGAATAATTGGGTATTTGGTTCAACCTTGGATTTATCTATTTATTCTAAGATATTATTTGATGGTCATACTATTTTTTTGTATATCTGTTCATCTGCAGGGTTGTGAGTCAAAATTTCTGGAGGACAGGCCTCATAGCAAAGGTCTTATCAACAGAATCATGTTTACGCCTTGGGATGATCCTTGTTTCATAACAGGTGGGAGTGACCATGCAGTAGTGTTATGGCGGGATCGATGTGAAAATAATGCGTGGAAGCCGACGCTTCTGCATAGGGACTTGCACTCGTCGGCTGTGATGGGAGTTGCTGGAATGAGCCATAACAATCTCGTCTTGTCGTGTGGAGATGATAGGAGATTTGTTGGGTTTGATGCCCGAGAAGAAAAAGTCACATTTAAACATAGACTAGACAACAGATGCACAAATATACTGCCAAACCCGAGAGATGTTAACCTTGTCATGGTTCACACAAGGTAAAAGAGACTCTTGGTTTTATATATACTACCCCAAGAAAGCAATTGCCTCAAAATTAGTTCCTTTGCTTGTGTTGTGTTTGCAGGCAGCTAGACCGGCAACTGCGGTTGTATGATGTAAGATTGCCTCAGACAGAACTATTTTCTTTTGGGTGGAAGCAAGAAAGCAGTGAATCGCAGTCGGCTCTAATCAACCAGTCTTGGTCTCCTGATGGTTTGCACATCTCATCTGGTTCTGCAGACCCTGTGATCCACATCTTTGATATCCGCTACAATGCACCAAGCCCGTCTCTCTCGATGAAAGCTCATAAGAAAAGAGTGTTCAAAGCGGAGTGGCACTCTTCTCATCCTCTGCTCGTCTCCATCTCATCAGATTTATCAATTGGGATTCACAAGCTATGGTGAAAACTGTTTTAAAACCATCACCTGAGTCTTTGAAGGCCAGTAACTTGTGAATGATAGATTTTGTCTTGCAAGTTGTCGAGTGGCAAGTAAGACTTGAGCACAGCACGCACACTGGATACAAAAGTTGTCTCGGGACTTGCATAGGTCAGTCCAGGGTCTGAAGGACCTGCTATTCGTACTCTTTTGGCTTACTATGGGACAACTAGCAGTTGAATGTAGCTTTTAACAGCAACACTTTTGTCGCATTTTTAGTGGGATTACACAGCATTACATTAGGGCAAACTCGTTGGAGCCAAACATTGTACCCTTCAGATTTGTGACAGCTTGACTGTATAGTCTAAAACCTGAAGAGATTTCTCATTTCCCTAATCCTGAACCACAGAACAGCTAGCTTGGCAACGAGTACACAACATCCTTTATTGATTGTAGTCCCAAAATTGTATTTCACTAATCGATAAACTTGATTTCAAACCACTTTCGTAACAAGAATTAGCGATTGCATATAGATTCCACATCTTCAAAGTCCAAGATTTGTGTTTGTGTGATTCTTCTTGGTCTTGAGATAAAGATGAAAGAGAATCATAACTTAATAAAAAATTTCTCCATCTGCTGAGAGTCTGAGACAAGTTTTAAACCGTAATTTTGTATTTTCAATTTTTATTCAGAACCGGTTTAGGACTTTGGTTTATAACCCAAACTTGAATTCAGAAATCAGAACCACCATAGTCCTCCTCCGTCTCCGTCTCCGTCTGTTTTCTCAGTCGATCTAAGGTAGGTGTGCGAAGCTTTTTCTGATTCCGCTTGAGAATCCAAAATTCAATTCTCGTTTTCGTATTTGCATCATTGAACTCGTCAGTTGGTTGATTCAGGTTTCGTTCGTTCATGGCTTCGCCAGAGGAGATTGATGATACATCAGAGGTTCCATCCCCGTGGGTGCATCTTCTTCCTCTTCTATACACTTACTTTCATATGATTCAATCTGCTGTTTGGTGTTTAATTCGCATCTCTACAGGCCAAAGAACGTTTACAAGGATCCCGACGGTGGAAGGCAACGGTTCTTACTGGAACTTGAATTCATTCAATGTCTCGCCAATCCTACTTACATCCACTGTTAGTTTCTCTTCTTCTTTCCCCTTCTATAGTTTAGGAGGAATCGTTGTATGGCTTAGGCTTTGTGCTTTTTTTAAGGGTTCGGAATTGAGATTCAAACGGTTTACATGTAAGCTTCATGTAACCTAAATGATATCTGAAGTGCTTGATTGGATAACACATGGTTTATTCATGCTCTTTTTCTGTGTTTCTTAACTTTTCACTTATCCTTTGGGGTTCTGTATCGCAGACCTGGCACAGAATCGGTATTTCGAAGATGAGGCATTTATTGAGTACTTGAACTATCTTCAATATTGGCAACGACCAGAGTACATCAAGTTCATAATGTGAGTTGGAATATCTTATTGGAATTTTTGGTAGTCTTATGAAGGTTTGGAATATATCTTATTGCTCTGCTTGTTTTATCCGTTTCCTTATGTTCTTGTGTTTATGTCTTGGTACAGGTACCCACATTGCCTCTATTTCCTCGAACTTCTTCAAAACCCCAACTTCAGGACTGCTATGGCCCATCCCGCAAACAAGGTAAAAGAATATGATAAGAACCATCATCAACCAAACTTGCCACATCTGCATGTTAGTTAGCAGTGTTAATAGGGAGTGCTTCAAATCTATAGGGTACTGGTAGGTTTTGGGAAAGTTTTAGGGTCTTTAATACTAACCATACTTGCGTTCTGCTAGTTTGGTTCTGTGGTTCGGTGTTCTTTCCATTGATTCATGAGATAGATAGAAAAGTATTTCCTTACTCTATACAGTATGAATTTTTCAGAATATTTGGTAGGTATTATATTGTTGAAGAATTCTTCTAAAGCTTTGAACCCTGTCTTCTTTTTAAATCCGGTTTTTACAGGAATTGGCACATAGGCAACAGTTTTACTATTGGAAGAACTACAGAAACAACAGGCTGAAGCACATTCTACCTCGGCCTCTTCCAGAGCCTATAGCTCCACCACCACCACCTGCACCTTCAACTTCTTTGCCACCTGCACCATCTGCAACTGCTGCTCTCTCTCCAGCCCTTTCTCCCATGCAGTACAATAATATGCTTTCTAAGAATGACACCAGGAATATGGGTGCTGCTGGTATTGATCGTAGGAAGAGAAAGTATGTGCTCCTTTCTTCTTCCTGATTATTGTCATTATTATGTGTTTGATAGATGACATCAAATGTGGTAAAAAATTAAGTAACATTCTAATATGTGAGCCATATAATGTCAGGAAGGGTACATAAGCATTTCTTGCCCTGAAGCACACACCGTGGTGAAGGATATGCTTTCCTGCGTTTCCTAGAGAGGGAAGCGGGAAGCCTAATTGACTCAGGTTACAAACATCTTGGAAACTCAGTATACTCATTCCGCAGCTGGAAGTTGTCATATGTAGTGTTTAATCTTTGTCTATGATACACAACCCCCAGTCATTATCAGTCTTTGTCTTTGTTTCTCTAGGGATAGTGTGTCGGCTGACGTGTAAACGTTGATCACCATTATTCATTCGTTAGTTAATACAATGAACGTTCCAAAACATGCATAATAGAATTTGAGAGAATGGACAATCACAATTTTATAGTTACTCTACACACTAGAAGTTGGAAACAACAGAAGCTGATGAATTAATGTTCTGCCGACGATCCTCGCATCTTTGCTAAAGGATTAGTTAGATGAATCAGAAAGTACAAGAATTTTGCCACTTTTGAATCCCGTGCGAGTTGAATTGTGTGAAACTCGAGGAGATTGAGTTTCTAAATTGAAACTTTCACTAGGATTGCAACAGTTTTGAGAAGCTTAGAAGCCATTTAAAAATTATTGGACTGTCAGACATTAGTCCCTTGACAGAGATTGTAAATATCAGGAGTGGCCGAGTGGGCCGGGTTTCCCTAATTCCATGCTGCGCTTGTTGGTCAAATTTGTACTACAATGACTCTTTAATGCAAATCTTGGACAACAAATTACAAAGCCTAAACATGAAAGTAGCCTAAAATACACGAAACATGATATGTGATGTAACTCATTTAACGTATCTCAAGGTTTAAAAATAGAAGAAAAACAGACCATCTCTCCCTCCTCGAACGTCAGTGCAGACAAGTACCAAACTCAAGTATGCGTAGTTTACTAGACTGAGTTTCTAGGTCAAGTATTTTATATTTTTCCCACCAGAAGTCAAATATGGTTTAATATTTGACTAGGTTCATTGCACTCGTTAAGTCTCCGGACAAGGGATACGTACCTCGTAACGTAGCAGCATACGCATATGACCGAACTCGTTGTTTTACGTACCTAATAATAGGCATAGACATAACATAACTTGAACATAAAGAGGAGAAAAGAGAATGAAGAAGAAAGTTAACATAACCAAGGATATTTAACAAGGACAAGAACACGAACGCGTATAGATTAGAAACGACTTTGATTAGATTTCCCATTGAATGGAAGGTTTGTTAAAAAAAATAGTCTATTTTTGTGGGGATAATGTATTTGTTGTACTCCAGAGCCCAAATTTTGGAAATGGTCCACTTCTCCTATTCTATTCTACCTTTTGTTAAAATATTAATAAAAAAACCATCATTATTATTATTATTATCTTTTTGTTAAGTCAAAATTACCATCACTTTTAAATAAGAAAATATATAATTACCTAAATTATAGAAGCTTAAAAATGAAAATATCATATAAAAATTAGATTTTAGATTTATTTACCAAAAAATACTATATTAAAAAAAGATTATTTTGCCAAATTTTCAAGTGATTAGGTTTTTAATTTACAATTACTTCCAACTAATAATAAAAATAAATATCAAAGAAACCCGTAACCGACTCAACCTTTATAAAAAAACAAATCGTAGCCGTCGGTTAAACGGGTGTGATCTGAGTCGTTGATTAGGACAAAGCATCTTTTTCATCCGCCTCTATTTAAAGAATCTCATCGTCTCTTGAGCCGTTCGTACACACAGAGGAGAGGTTCTCTTTGCCTTTATATTTATTTTTCTTTTCTTTTGCCTGTCAAACAAAGACAAACCAAAAAAAAGAGTTTCCAGATCCAAAAATTACAAAAAGATTCTTAAAAACTCCCAAATCATAAAACTGAACAAACAACAAAACAAACAATCAAAATTTACGAAAAAATCTCAATTTGTTCAGTTTGATTTTTTGTGGTTTGTACTTTTTGATCTGTGGTTTTGTGGTTTGTATCTTTAATAACAACATTTCACTCTCCACCTAAAGTACTCGGATTTGATCTCTTTATTCATTGATCTATCTGCTGATTTGTTTTAATTCTGCGAAATTAGGGTTTTTGGTTTTTTTTTCTTCGATTCGATTTTTTTGGTTGAGTGTTTTGTTGTGTTAGATGAACGATCAATCTAAGCTGATGAATCCGCCACCTCCACAGCAGATGATTGGTCAGCCTCCGCCTCAACAGAGGATGAATCCTCCGCCGCCGTCTCAGCCACGGATTATGAACCAGACTCCGTTGTTAGTCCAATCTCATCCGATTTTGAGTATGAACCAGCAGCAGCAGACGCAGGTTATGATGAACAACAACCAGGCTATGATGATGAATCCACGCAACTTTAACCTTAACCCTAGCTTGAGCTCCGAGTATCAGCAGAGCCTTCCTCCTAATAACTTTGGTTCGAAGCATTCGAAAATGATGAGGAACAACAATTGGAAAGGGAAGAAGATTACAGGTGGTGGTGACAAGAGGCCAATGATGGAGCAGCAGCAGCAGCAGCCAATTAGGAGGATGCATAACTCTGGGATTCCTATGTATAACCCTCAGCAGATTATACCTGGTTCTGGTAGTATTCAGGCTGGTCCTGTTGGTGGAGGTGGTTACAAGCCGCCGACTTTGAACGAGTTGCAGTCTCAGAACAGGTTAAAGACTAGGAAGTTTTATCCCAAGAAGAAGTATGGGAATAGATATGTTCCTTTTGCTCCTAGGAACACGACTTCGTTTATTATCAGGGCTAAGAAATCTGGTGGGATTGCTGAGTTAGTGTCTCCATGCCCTGTGACGCCTGCTGTGTTGCCGACTCCGATGTTTTCTCCATCTAGGGAGGTGTTGGGTGATATGGCTAAGGAGGAGTGGGGGGTTGATGGTTATGGCTCCATGAAAGGGTTGATTAGGCTGCGAGCTGATGGAAATGAGTTGGAACCTTATGATGATGATGATGAAGATGAAGGTGGGTCGAGTGAGAGTGATGTGGAGGAGCATGTTGAGGTTGAGAGGAGACTTGACCATGATTTGAGTCGGTTTGAGATGATTTACCCAAACTATGGTGGGTCTGAGTATAACAATGTTTTGGAAAACCGAGTGGATGATCAGGATAGCCATATTGCTCAGCTGGAGGAAGAGAATTTAACTTTGAAGGAAAGGCTGTTCTTGATGGAAAGGGAGTTAGGTGACATGAGGAGAAGGTTGCAGTATCTTGAGAGGAGGGATATGGTTGCTGAAGATGCTAACGAGGAAGTTGTGGAGAATGAATCTGAAAGTGATGGTGATGATACAGGAGGTTCTGATGCACGTACTAGCGGTGAAACAAAGGATAACCATGTAGCTGCAGAAGATGTTTGTATGCAGGATGTTGCGGCTAGGGATGGTGAGGCTACTGTGAAAGAAATCAACAACAACAGTAAGAGCAATGTGGATGAAGCTAAAGATAGCAAACATAAGATTGATGTGGGGAGTTCTGGGGAAAATGAACCTGAGGGTAAGATAAAAGCTGAGACAGATTTTCGGGAAGTTTCAGGGGAACAATGTGAGGAAGCTAATCAGGATATGGATCAGAGTAAGGATAATGAAATGGCGATTGAGAAGCTTGAAGATGCATCTGAGAATGATTCTGTTGGAGAACAATGAACAATCACCATACGACACCTGGACGAAGGAAGGAAGTTGATAGGAACCCATGACGATAGACAGTAACCGGTGATGGGAGTGATGATGCAAAGTTGATGTGTACCATTGTCCCTTTGGGATAACGTAAGTCTCTTATATGCACAGGCGTTAGTGATGTATCTCTGCAGCTCTATGATGTATATGTGCTTGTCTTAGTAGGCGTAGTCTTGTTCCCTCTTCACTTTTGGTATCAGAGTTTAGGAGATTCGCTTTCAGGGGGGAAGTTCATATAAAGTCATGGTAAGCTTTAAAAAAAAAAACTTTTACTTGTCTCGGTTTTACTTTACCTCTACGATGGATGATCTGGTTCATCTTGTTGGTGATAAGATTTTCCCGGGGGTTAATAAGATTGTAGTGAAAGAACTTATGGATTTAATAGAGTTTTATGTTTGTTTTATTTCTTAAATGTATTTGGATGGTTCACTATTAATAGCATAAAGCATAATATATGTGTCTCGGGGTTGAGACAGTTTGCAGAGAACTAAGCTTGAAGATCATCTCTGAGCCGAATGCACATGAGGGAGTCGTCTGAACTGCAGACAGAAAGAATGATGTTTGTATATTTGGATTCAGATTCTTGATACAACTTTGATCTGTATTTTGACTATTTTGGGATTGCGTCTGAGAAACAATTACGCCAACCAAGTTTTGGGCCCATGGGTCAGCGTGTTGAGTTATTCCCTAAGTTATTCAATGTCCACGATACTAATGATAGAAAACAACTTTTAAAATTCCTATAAACAATTAAATTTCGAAACCATTGGCATTTATCATTTTATCTCTATATCTTTATATATTTAAAGGATATGATATTAATATATCACTATATTAAACATTCGTTTTTTTTGTTTAAACTACGTGAAAAGAAAAAAGAAAAAAAGTCGTGAGATTGTCAAACATATTGAAATCCCATTATGTACCCTTCTTTATTGCAAAATTTATATTACTAGTTATAGTTTTCTAAACTATTTAACTGCTTTTTATTTAACGATTACAAAAATTACCCTACGATTTGGTGATATAAAATAGTATGTGAGGGATCGAGTTGGAGTTTACATGAGCAATGCAATATTGACAAAAGAATTAAGAATACATATAAAATACATGTGGCAAGACTTTGCGCCATCTTTTATTTGGCATGCTGAGCAGGCCTGATGCTAAGAACAAGAAGTGGAAGTGTGTGGAATTTGGACTATGCACTTCGTAAACTAAAAAAGAATTATTAAAAATCGTCGCAAGTTGCAAAGTTCGAAGTAACACTAGAGCATATATAATAAAATGACTATTACGTGGAATCTACCATCAAGGTAGTTTTCGATGATATGTAGATTTCAACGTATATGATGTTATCTTCGCCATATTGGGTTCTTAACAATCGAGTTTAAACTTCAAGATAGCATTTTCCAAATATGTGGAAATACAATATAGCCAAAGATTGTTGAATACAGTAATATATAGATATGAAGTGGGAACCATCGAATCAGCTAATATGAAACGTGCATAACTATTTAAATATTCAATAAAAACTGTTGAAAATTATATATATTCCAAAACGTTTTTAGATGTTATTTTGGATAAGTCATGGACTTAAAGAACTGTGGAAAGAATGGCATAAATAATTTGTTAACAATTTGTATACCTACGCACAAATATGACAAGCACGTACATAGTGAAAAATTGTCCAAATTATCATATAAAAATAACTCAATTGCATCCTCAAAATTAATACGAGTGGGTAGAATTGTTCTGCACCAAATCCACTTGCGTTCTCAAAATACATTAAAATACAACACTATTGAAACAAAGTTGACTACATGATGTTAGATAGTAAACTCAGTCACTTATTTTAGTGGATTAAACGTAAGATCAAACCGGCCAATTTACTAAATAACAAGATAGAATTTCATGAATCTATAACTTCAATGGCTCTTAGTGCCTAATCTTACAAAATATATACTATAAAACTTAGCTTATATGGAGTTTAATGCATCCTCTTGAGCATAAGAAATCAATCTTTGGAAGCCGCCACACGTCACCATGCACTAATCATTCTCTTAATAGCCCACTATACCAGAAACACAAGTGATGAGCCCTTGCATATCGTTACTATCTTGCTTTGTCTATAAATAGAACCCAATGATTCATGATCAAAATAAACTATCACTCTAGCTAGTAAGTCATTTAAACAAGCCATCTAGACAATGAAAACACAAACGTTCAAGGTGATGGGACGACATGTCTTGCTTACTTTTTTCGCTCTATGTATGCTTTGTTCAGGGGTTAGAGCACAGCTAAACCCTGACAGTTATGCTAAATCATGCCCCTCTCTTGGACAAATTGTCCGTGACCAAGTCACAATCGCCATGAATGCCGAAAAACGGATGGCTGCTTCTCTCATTCGCCTTCATTTCCACGACTGTTTTGTTAATGTATGTGGTGTTGTTAACTGTTTTGATATTTTTATATACGTTAAGATATTAATGTTACAAATGCTCCAAACACCTTTCATCTGTTTCCTAAAACGTAACATGACTTTTTAGGGGTGCGATGCGTCTATATTGTTGGATGGAACTGACAGTGAGAAACTAGCGATCCCAAACCTGAACTCTGCCAGAGGATTTGAAGTAGTTGATACTATCAAAGCCGCTGTGGAAAACGCATGCCCTGGTGTTGTTTCTTGTGCTGATATCCTCGCTTTGGCCGCTCGCGACTCCGTTTCCTTGGTAAGCCTTTTTGTTCCCACTTAACAACCATCTAAACCTTAATATATATACTTTAATAGAGATTATACTAACCATTGTATAACACGATCGAGACTAAGGAACAACTATTTATAATATGACCAAGGTGGTGATTATTTTTAGTAACAAAAAAAAAAAAATGGTTAGGTGTAACTAATGACTATCTTTTGTTTAACTTAATCACGTACGGGTTTTGATGTGCAGAGTGGAGGGCCTAGGTGGAGAGTGGCATTAGGAAGAAAAGATGGATTGGTGGCAAATCAGAACAGTGCAAACAATCTCCCATCTCCTTTTGAACCTTTAGACGCTATTATTGCCAAGTTTGTAGCCGTGAATCTTAACATCACCGACGTCGTAGCTTTATCAGGTTCAACTCATTTTTCTAACTATAAACCTTAATCGGTCTTTTCTTTTTACTTTTCCTTCCGACTACTTATCACTTTTTATTTATCCCCTTTTTTTTAATTACAAATTAAAGGAGCTCACACCTTTGGACAAGCAAAGTGTGGTCTCTTCAGCAACCGGCTGTTCAACTTTACCGGGACAGGAACTCCAGACGCAACACTTGAGACATCACTATTGTCTAATCTGCAATCAGTTTGTCCCCTCGGAGGTAATGGAAACATAACAGCGCCCCTTGACAATGGCTCAACGGACGCCTTTGACAACAATTATTTCAAGAACCTACTCCAAGGGAAAGGTCTTTTGAGCTCTGATCAGATTCTGTTCTCGAGTGACTTGGCCGTGAACACAACAAAGAAACTCGTGGAGGCTTATAGTCGGAACCAGTACTTGTTTTTCAGAGACTTCACTTGTTCGATGATCAGAATGGGGAATATTGCGAATGGAGCTAGTGGGGAGGTTAGGAAAAACTGCAGGGTTATCAATAATTAATTAGTATGTGTGTGTTTTCTTATTTTTCTGTAATGTTCGGGTGTTAATGAATCTCGTGTGTATCAGAATGATCGCGTGCGTAATAATAATAAAATTTTATGGGGCTTGTTGATTTGAGACTCCAAGTTTTACATATTTTCGTTTTTGTTTTTATCAACAAAGTGACTCCATTTTTGATGGCTTGAACAAGGGCACTTCCAGATTTACGCGGAATTAGTACGACCAATATAAGAACAGCTATATATATACGAGTAAAATAAGCTATTTGAAATATCAAGATTCTATAATTATCCAGATTTTCTATCTAGCTAATTATACAACCAGAAAGAGCAGATTTTGTATAACGAGATTTTCTGTCTAGTTACCAAACAAATAATGCATTTTAGTCACTGAAAAAAAAAAAAAACTATCTAGTTATGAATATATGTAACTTAAAAGAAATTGAATGTATGTAATAATTAAAATAAGGTCAAAATACATCGACGTCAAAAGTCAAAAGAATTCATGTATTTTTTTTTTACTCATCGATCATTACTGAGCACGGAGCCGGAAACACGACCAGGATCGCTCGTACCAGACCAGGATGTCCAGAACGCTGATGAGACACTCGCATCACCAGCGGGAGAACATCAAGCCAATGCACCAAAGATCACTTCAGGAGCTACCACACGTTTAAAGAGTTCGTCTCGCCTAGGACCTCAAAACAAAGGATCAACCGTTTTGTGCAAGCTTTTGTTTGAGAAGACCAAGAGGGCAATCCGGCCAAGGCAACCCAAGTGGAGACCGTTCGTACGGCCTTCATCCTTACCCAATAATGAAGGCGTCCAAGTCGTTAGGATCATGACCCGTACTCTTTTTCCTTACTCCGAGTTTGTCCCAAGAGGTTTACCGGAGAAAATTTTAATGAGACGACGAGTCCTAACGCAAACCGCAGCGTTTTGAAGCCAATGACGTGGTTCCCGCGTCAAAGCCTAAGGACGTGTTATTTTTATCTTTTGTTTAAGTGTTAACTCTATCTAGATCCTTCTTTTGTAACGGTAGAATAGTGTGACGTGTGTGGTCCTGTTTAAACCGCATAGAGGGCGACGTATTCTTTGTCAAAGGAAACACGTCAAGGGCAAACGTGTGCGGACCATAGCGAGTCCGCGTGTCCCTGGTTCCCTCTAAACCCTCACACTATTTAAACCTCTCTCTCTCCTAGCTTAAACCTCAGAATTGGATGAAATTTTTTTTTTCAAAGAGTGATTCTTTGCCTCTTGTCTCAACTCTCTCTTTAGCCTTAGTCCGGGACTAGCTCTTGAGAAACCCTAGGCAGATTCAACGAACCGAGTTTGTAATCTTCTAGTCCGACCATATCACGAGTCGAGCCAACACTCGTGTGTCGTCGTTCGATCCACCCCTGCATCTTCGTTTCAAGCCGTTCACGCAGAGCACTTTGAGTCCACTTCGATTCCACCGTACCACCTTGCATTCCCCTCGTTCGTTCACCACCAAAACTTGTTTCCGTCGTTTGTTCCATCCCTACTTTCGTTCCCCATCATCTGGCCCAAGGAAAGTTTCCATTATACTGTTCGTCCCGAGGATCTGTACCGCAAGCCGACCGGTACTCACATCAATTACGATATACCAAAATTTTAATTTCTTCAAGTCAAACTATTCTGGCTTTGCTATTTTTTTTCAACATAGCGTTACAAGTATTTTTTGTCCTTTTTCAATAATATGTAGTTCTTTTTTTTCATGACGTATATCACTGGCAGACATTTTTATCCATTATTTATTCATCTAAACAAAATTTATATATTTACAGTTAGACTATATAGTGAAACAATCCGTGATTAATTAGGAAAAAAATCATACGCACATGCACATTTATTATTTTCGCTTTACGTCTACTAAATTAAATTTTCATAATTTTCTATCTTTATACTATACAAAATCAACAAATGTTTAGTTACTTAATTGAATGCTAATCATTATCCTATGACTTTCCGAGTCCTACAAAGGAAAAGTAAAAGTCTAGACACCTGACATGTTGTTTAAAAGATGCAAATTTTTCTTCAAACATTAGGTACAAGCTCTCTATAAAAGACTACGTAAGTTTTTCATTTTAGCATCACTCCACAATATCCTCTAAAGCTTCTTCTTTCGATCCCTCACTTTTATAACAAACAAAAAGGGAGACCACAAATGGGTCTAAACAAAACTATTCCATTTATTTTTTACTCGATTTGGGTGTTTGGGGTTTTGGGCAATGCTCAACTTAGCTCTAGTTTTTACTCCACGACCTGTCCTAACGCCACAGTCATCGCTCGGAGTTTGATCGAGCAAGCTAGCCGTGGCGATGTCAGAGTCACTGCTAAAGTCATGCGTCTTCACTTTCACGACTGTTTCGTGAACGTAAGCTAGATCTGTTTCTGCTCATGATTACAATATGTTATGCTTTTGTTTTTGGTTTAATAATGAAACCGATCGTTTGATCCACATTTGTTCTCATGATTCATGTTGAATATCTAAAGTAGCACATGTGAAGATTTATATAAATTAAGCTAATTAAGCTAACTGAGACATGACTTTGCATATTTGATTAGGCCGCATTTATTTTTGTTTTTAGGTTTAATGGATTTTTAATAGTTCATACTCGTTTTAAAGGGGGACTTCAAGGTCAAATTTAAAGTTTCTTGATTTTTTGATTATATATAGATTTTTCTACTAATGATTGTCACTAAGCTAGGTTTCATACACAGAAAGTAACGGTCTTTCAAAATCCCAAATTAAAACAATCGCTTTTTTTGTTCTTCTTTCTAATTATAAACTAAGAAAAGTATAAACATATAGATACGTTGTCATAAAAAACATAGTTATGTTTATTTTAGTTGAATTAGGTTCCCTTTGAAAACCAAATATGCAAAAAACATTGAAGTCATAGTGTGTGAATGTGAATACAGGGGTGCGATGGTTCAGTTCTACTGGACGCTGCTCCTGCGGATGGAGTAGAGGGTGAAAAGGAGGCTTTCCAAAACGCGGGTTCTCTTGGCGGATTTGAAGTGATTGATGATATCAAAACCGCTCTCGAGAATGTTTGTCCTAGTGCTGTCTCTTGTGCCGATATCCTCGCTATCGCAGCTGAAATCTCTGTCGCACTGGTACATTACAATGATTACATAATGCTCCAAACTTATATGTGATGTTTGTTAAGAAAAAAAAAAAATAATAATAATAATAAAAGATTTTAATATACCAAAATAGATAATGTTTCTTTTTTTGATATTTATATCATATTTTAGGCGGGAGGGCCGTCATGGGACGTATTGCTAGGAAGGAGAGATGGCCGGACGGCTATCCATGCGGACTGTGGCTGCACTTCCAATGGGATCTGATTCTCTCCAGATTCTTACTTCTAAATTCTCCGTACATAATCTTGACACTACCGATCTCGTCGCTTTATCTGGTAATGTACTTCCGAGTCTTACGATATTAATATCTTTTTCATTTTGTCATAAAATTTTTTCATCTCAGAAATGTATAAAGATCAAATACTTGAGTAGTACTTTGTAACAATATATCTTAAAGAATAACTATATATGATTCGTAATAATGTACATGTAGGTGCTCATACCTTCGGGAGGGTTCAGTGTCGAGTGATAAACTATCGTTTGCACAATTTTAGTGGTAACAACGGGCAGTCAGATCCGAGTATTGAACCGACGTTCTTGCCAACGTTGCAACGACAATGTCCGCAAGGCGGAGATCTCACCGCGAGGGTGAATCTTGATCCTACGAACCCGGATTCATTTGATAACGACTATTTCAAGAACCTTCAAAACAACCGCGGTGTGATAGAATCAGATCAAATCTTGTTCTCTTCGACAGGAGCGCCTACTGTACCTTTGGTGAATCGTTTTGCTGAGAGCCAAAGTGAGTTCTACAGCAATTTTGCAAGATCTATGATCAAGATGGGAAATGTAAGGATTCTCACCGGACGTGAGGGAGAGATTCGTAGAGACTGCAGAAGGGTCAATAAATAAGTACTTTTCCATGTTCAAATGATTCAAACGTTACTTGTTATACATGAGACATAAGTGGTCTTTGTGCTTCTCCACAACTGTTTTTTTTTCTTTCTGAGTTTGATTTTGTTTCACTTTTAAGCTTGCCATGGTTACTAGTAATTGTAAATCTTACATAATATTGTTTTCTTAATTTTATGAAAATACGAATACATATCTAAAACCACACCATTTTTTTTTGGAAAATACATATCTAAAACCAAAGGATGTGTCTTTTCAATTGCAACCTTTTATTCACGTTATTTTGTGAAGCATCGCTTCTTCCTCTTCTCACAACTTTTCATTGTTGTGCCTCTTCATCCTCATTTATATACTTAAAATTAAAGAAACTGTGAAATTATCAATAGTGAGCTTTTCCGAATCTCTTTCCCACGGCGACGCCGCACACCCATTTTAATGCTTGTGATCACACTACTATTCACAAAATAATCATAATCCCACTGCCGCATTAAAAATGGATTCAATGGCAACCATTAAGAGCAACTTTAACAAGAGATATACATAGTACATGAAGACATGAACCTGGGGTTGCCGAGTTCGTGTGACAGGAAACAAAACCACAAAAACGATGAGAAAGGTAGGCAACCATGCATGTAATATCATGCATAAATTTACATGTTTAATCAAACGATTAAAATTCAGAGAGAAACTTATTCAAATATGATAGTAACAATAATTCTCTTCAATAAAGGATCTCAACTTTAAATAATAAAACTTAATTCATCGTTTCTAAATCATTAGATTAAATTATGTATCATTCTCAGAAAAAAAAATTCAGAATTTATTCGAACTGCAAGTATTGTAGCGCTGGCCAAGACCTTAGAACTTCTCCCAGAGTGGGAGGAATCGGTGTACTTTGCTCTTGTTGTTGCTGCTGAGTATCGACACCATCTTCTTCTTCTTCATTAGTGAATAATGCATCAACGTCAAAGAATCTGTCCTCGTCAGACATATCAAACAAGTCTTCTTCCGTGCTGTTGTCGTTGCTCAAGCTTGTCATCCCCAACTTGGATCTTGAATCTTTATAACCTTGCGGAGGAGGAGGCATGAGACTCAGCTCTTGTTCTTCATGTTGAGTAACGCCAACATTTTCTTCTTCTAGCGTTGTCTTCGTCATGAGAAACTGGTGTTGTAGATAAGCAAAATCATAATAAGGCTGCAGTTGGTGACCTTGAGGAGGAGGAGGAGGAGGAGGGAGAATCGGTGCACTTTGCTCTTGCTGTTGCTTCTCAGTTACGACACCATGTTCTTCCTCAAAGTTTAATAACTCATTGATGGGGTTAAAGAACCCGTCTTCTTGGGTCATCACCATCCCGTGGTGATGCTGTTGTTGAACGCCAACATTATCTCCCTCTAGAATTCTTATAAATTGCTGATACGCAGAATCATAATGAGGCTGCAGTTGGTGTAAATCTGGCCGGGCTGCCCAAAACTGCCTTTGATGCGTCCGGTAAGAATCTAGCGGGCCTGGCCAAAACTGCTGCTGCTGTTGTTGATACGCCAAATCACGAGGCTGCGGTTGGTAAGAATCCAGCGGGGCTGGCTGAAACAGATGTTGTTGTTGATACGCAATATCATGATGAGGCTGCGGTTGATAAGAATCCAAAGGGGCATGCGGTTGATGATACTCGACACTAGGAGGCTGCTGCTGCACAACCTTCTTCTGCTTCTTTTTCTCTTCTTCCTCTGCTTTCTTCTGCTTATTTATTGCTTGTGTGCTCCGATAGATCTTGCACATAGAATAGTCCTACGTATACGCACCAACCAAAAGAAAACTCACAATAAAATAAAAAAAACTTAATAACTTGGGAATCAAGTAACGCATACATACCTTTACGTCATCATCAGCAGAAGGACACTGATCAATCCAGTATTCATGCATCAACCAACTAGTTTTTTTGCCATTAGGTCGTTTCCCAACGTAGTAATCTAGTGCGGTTTTGTAACCAACGAGGCCTTGCCCAGCGTCAATCTTCTTGCAAGCAACTGTTGCGTGCCAGTATCCGCCTTTGGCGTCACGTTTCTGCCTTTTGCCATCTTTACCCATCTTGTTCCTCTTCGATATAAAGATCCAGTCTGTATCATTAGCCTTCTTGAAGTCCACTACATATTTCCATAACAAAATACAAGTAAGCGATTGCACAAAGAGAAAGAAGAGATAAAGGTTGATACAAAATAAACCTAAATAATTAAGAATCAATAAATTTGTTCTATATGAGGAGACAAACCTGAAAGTTCTTCAGGATTGGACTCGTAGATGTTCACGAGATGTATAGAGAGGGTGGCCAATAAGTCTCTGTTTCCGCCCAAGTAGTCTTGTTTCCGTCCAAGTAACGAGATGACCTCCAAGTCTTTTGGTCTATAGTTGACACCTGGTGGAAAGCAAGGTCTCGTCGAAGGAGAAGAAGACAAGTGATGATCATCAGCTGAGGAAGAAGGAATCTCTGACGGTTCCGGTTCCGGTTCTGGCAAGGATCTTTCTTTACGCTTGTTTCTTCCAGGCATCGACATCATCGAGTAGCTTTAGAGAAAGTCAGATAGCAAAGTATCAAAGTACGTACTATGATTTGTAAGAGCTCAACGTAGGTTTATGATACATGCATGTATCTTTTATTTATATGGATTGTAATAAGCCGGTGGCCATATACAATATACAGTATATGGAATTTATCAAAATTTTGAAAAGATATACAATATGTATTTGGATTCGAAATAGATTAGATTTAGATATATTTCGAGACTGATTTGATATTATCTTCGTTCATCAAAATATATTTTAAAACTTTTTTTTTTTATCTTTGTTATTCAAAAATAAGAGAAAAATAAAATAAAAAACTAACCGGTGAAGAGCTAAGGTTTGCGCTGAGAAATCTCATTATAAGGTTATTTATTCTGTGTAAACCTTCATCCTAGCTAGCTAGGTTGACAGTTCCAGGCTGGAGCTGGACTGAGAGATTGGTGATCAAGTTCATAAATTTGTCGTTGATGACAAAAAGCATCAGATAAGTAATTATTTACTTATTTACTCAGAACTCGATCAGATAAGTAATTAATCCACTTTGCCATTCTTGCTGGTTACAATCCAGAGCACTCGAACAGAACAGCTCATACTCTCTCAGTCTCTCTGCAGATCTGTGTTTATGATATCCAGATACATTTAACAGTGAAAAATTTGCTATTTCATATGAATTGCTGTAAATAATCTGAGAGTTAATTTGCAGAGGTTGACATTGTTTACCAAAATGTGTATGTATCAAAAGCTTCTAGTCGGCAAATTACTGTAATAAGGGATGATAGAGTTTTTTGCATGCAGCTGCTGTTTGTTTTTGCAACGAGTACTGGTGACAAGATGTTATATCAAGACATTAAAAGCAACAAGAATTATGTCTCTGGTTTTGGAGAACATTTCCCATAAAGGAAACAGAGCTATTAAACAACTAAAAAACACATGGAAAAATCTTATCTCTGATATTGACCAAAATGCAAAAGTATGAGCAGGCTGAGATCAATTAGTGCAATCTTTTATCATTCCTTCTGTGTCGAAGCCTTCAAATAAACCATAACTGCTGGAATCCTCATCTCCGTTCAGTGAATGTGGGCTTAATGAAATCAGCGAAGAAATGTTCAAAATCCTCTGGGATCACTGGTTCCTGCTCAAAGCTGATCAACTCAGGAAAGTTATAAGGAGAAGGCTGCGTCTGCGGCTTCTGTTGCTCTGCTGGAAGTAAACAGTACTGTGGCTGTTGATAGACCATATCATGAGGAAGAATCGGTGTACATTGCTCTTGTTGTTGCTGCTGAGTATCGACACTCACACCTTGTTGTTCCTCCACATTTTTTAGCCATGCATCGATCATGTCAAGTAAACAGTACTGTGGCTGTTGATACACCATATCATGAGGCTGCGATTGGTCCGGTTGATGCAAATCCAGATGTTCAACCGCCTCTTCTTCTTTCTTTAGCTTCTCATTCTCTTCTTCCTGATCTGCTTTCTTCTTCTTTGCTCCCTTTGGAGTCAGATAAATCTTGCACAACGCATGATCAACCTATACACACTAACCCAAAACAAAACAAAAAAAATCCAAACATCACAATCTTAATAGCTTGTAACCCAAGAAACAAAGACATACCTTCTCGTTATCAACAGAAGAAGACTCAGATGAGTATTCATGCATTAACCAACACGTTTTCACGCCGTTTGGTCGTTCACCAACGTAGTACTCTAGTACTTTCTTGTAGCCGACTATGCCTTTCCCAGCGTTAATCTTCTTAGCAGCTACTGTTGCGTTCCAGTATCCTCCATTGGCACCACGTTTCTGCCTTTTTAGACTTCTACCTTGCTTGGTCCTCACCGATATAAAGAACCATTCTTTCTCATTACCCTTCTCGAATTCCTCTATTTCGAATCAAAAGATTAAAGAACAGAGCCATTTGCATACAGAACCACTATTTTAAGGAAAAGAATCGACGGAGACAAACCTGAAAGCTGTTGTGGATTTGACTCGTAGATGTTCACGTGATGAATGGGAGCACTGAGGAGCCATGAGTTTTTGTTGTTTTGCAAGAAGGGTTCCAGGTAATGCAAGATGAGTTCTTGGTCGGTGGGTACAAACTGATAACCTGGCGGGAAAATGAACGGTTTCGTCGACGGAGAAGAGAAGTTATCAACGATCGAAGACGATGAAGAAGGATTGTCGCGGTTCTGTTTTGGTGGCGGTGGTTGCGTTTGCCATTCCGGCGGTTGGGTTTGCCGTTCCGGCGAGGATCTTACTTTGCACTTGTTTTTTGGTGGAATCGCCATCGGAGCTGGTTCGTTTGAGAGAATTCGAATCGTTAATCGCTTTGCACAAGTAACAACATAATGACTAATGATCATTTTCAACCTCTATTTATATTAACTAGATGAATACCCGCGCTATGCGCGGGCTTATGGTTTACCGTTTTTTAAACAATTTTGCTATTAATTTGTTTTTTTATGTAGAGTTTATCTTTTTTTTTTTTTAATTATGGAAATTTTGAAAAATATAATTTGACCTTGATTGTTTTAATACTTCACATATGTTTTTTCATTTTGTAATTGAATTATTGGATACATGCATGAACAATTTTGTTTTAAGAAATTAATCATTCTACAATTCTTGTCTAAAACTTCAAAATAAAATATGGCTTGATCTAAAGATGCATATTTTGTAACAAAGAGTTTTTTGGTTGAATAAATTTTACATTCATTCAAAAAAAAAGCTTATCTATTTAGATTCATACTTAAGCTTCTCAATTAAATACTATGAAACACTAAGATTTTATTTTATCAAGAATTGCAGCTTGGCTAACTCTTTAATAGATATAATTAAGATAAACATCTTCTTTTTATGTTAGCTTTTCAGTTTTTTGAATATAACTCTAATTTGGTTTTTAATTAGAATTTCATTTAGTTTTTTTTTAACAACTTCAAAATATTAGAATATAAAAACCAACAGTCATGAATTTATTTAACTATCTTCCTCTTTGTCTATGTATTTTTCTAAACCAACATTATACAGTTTTATTCAACTATCTTCCATTTGATAGTGACTAAAACTCCAATCTTATTTATATATATAAATTTATTTCTTTAGACACAAACTTACATGAATTTCTCTACAATATTAACCAATATATCTATCACTGCTACAACTCTTCAAATTATTGACAAAATTGTAACACCTAAACCATATGCTCATACATTCATGGTTTACGCCAAGAGAAATAAGTGGTGCTTTGATTCACTACTAATGTCCTTTTGACTTTTGGTATGCATCTATTTTCTTGGAACATGTTCTAAGCTTCTCTAATTTTCTTATGTAAATATTGAAACTGTTTGTGATATAAAAAAGAATTAGAAAAAGAAAAACGTTTCATATTTCTTTAAGTTTAGGTCTGTTTGCTTTTATTGAGGATAGACATGTGGCACTCTCTCTACTGCTGATGTGTCATTTAAATGGAGAGAGTTGGCCATCTTTCATAGTATAGATTATCACAACGCTCCTATGCGAGGGCAATGTAGTTTTACTAATCATCTATCACTAATATTTTGGATATGTTAATATAATGTTTTTTTAAACTTATTCAAATCAAATACTGTATAGAATAAATTTTAGACTTTAAAATGTTTCGAAATTGACATTTGTAGATAAATCATATTTTAAAAATTCACCGTCAAAACATGTATTGCAGCTCTGTTTTCTCTCTGTTACTTTATCTTTAGCCAAAACCACTCACAAACTGTCAGCAAACCAGTTTAGTTGGCTCTCACTCGTGGTGACCTCAACAAAGTCCCCGGTTTGATAAGCTCTCTATCACTGGTACTCGCTTCGGTTCTTCTCTTCAAGTGTTGCAATCCCAAAGAATGCTCTCAAGTCTCACACCTTCTGCAATTTCTTGGAGGTTGGATGCTTCTTTTCTTTGGTTCCTCCCCAGAGATTTTCGTGTCTTTGTTATATTCTTGTTCCAGGACATAATCACGGCCTCTGCCAATCACAAAATAATGGTCAAATTTTATAAAATCAAGAAACAAATAACTAGAGGGCTACAGACCTCAAATCATAATGACAATCTGTACATCAAGGTAAACCATTGTCAGACTCCCATTATATACTTTGCTCCACAATTTTAATCACAACCCCTGATGGCTCGAGATACCATAGGGAAAACCGACAACATTCACAAAATAGAAAGTTAGACATGATGCACAATAGCATTAATCTATCAGACCCGAAAGTTTCAACATCATAAGCAGCCAAAAAACAACAAGTTGGGATTCCCTCACTACAAGATAACACAAGTGAAAATGTATTAGCAATGTGATGATACCTGTGGCAATGATTGTCTCATCTCCTGTCTCTCTCCCTATTCCATTTAAGGAATCTTGTGGTGATAATTCTGTAAAAGAAACGGAGTTCATACTGACATTGAATCAGAAAATAGAACAAATTGCAGAATCCTCATATTATCAGCAAACTTATTTAACAAACCACCAAGAGAGTAAAACATGTGAATAACTATCAATTAGCATAAGGCACACGAATCTAACACTGATAGAGTAAAAACAAGCTAATGTCAAACATTTTTAGGCTGAATGAGAATATTGTTGATTGTCACCAGTACTCGTTGCAAGAGCAAACAGCACCTGCAAAGTGATGAAATCGAACTCTATCCCTTACAATAATTTTCCGACCTAAAGCTTTTGATACACATTTTGTAAAAGAATGGCAATCTCTGCAAACTCTCAGATTCTTTGTGATCCGGAGAGTTGTTCATGCAGGAGTTCTCATCAATCCATATGCAATAGCCAATTTTTCACTGTGAAATGTATCTGCAGATCCTAAACACCGATCAGAGAGAGTAGGAGCAGTTCTGTTCGAGTCCTCTGGCTTGTAACCAGCTAGAACGGCACAGTGGATTACTTCTCTGAGTTCTGAGTATATATGTGCAGACTCCGGATGCGTTTTGTCATCAACGACAAATTTGTGAACTTGATCACCAATCTCAATCCAGCTCCAGCCTGGAACCGTCCGTAAATCATGGCTTCTCATTAGTTTTCTCATACTAGCAAAACCTTGCGCATCATTCGCTGCAGAGTATATCGAAGTCATAAGCACATAATCATCTGCATTGAAAGCCTTGAGCAGCACCAATTTCTTCATGGCCACTTCTCCTAATTCCACATTACCATGGATTTTGCAAGAGCCAAGCAGGGCTCTCCATAATACAGGATCTTCATGGCAGGAAGACGCGTGTATCAGTTCGAGGGCCTTTGCTAGCTGACCTGCTCGTCCATAGAGATCCACCATGCATCCATAGTGTTTAATGTTCGGGACCACATGGAACTGTGAACTCATAATTTCAAAATACTCAACTCCTTCGTTAACTAGACCTTGATGACTACAACCTAGCAACAACCCAAGGAATGTAATGCCATTGGGTCTAACCCCAGAAGCAACCATCTTTCTGAAAAAAGATATAGCCTCTACGCCATACCCATGTGTAAGGAGTGATACTACTGGACTCACTGAAAACTCAGTCCAGCAAACAAGGTTGGGCCTCGAAGAAGAAGCAATCAAGCCCACCGCAGTTTGCTTTCTCACAACAGTCTCCAACAGTAACAAGGAAAAGTTTATCTCACCATGTGCTCTGCAGTGTACGGAGGTAATGCCAAAAACAGCTCACCAAATGGTCCAAACACGAAACCAGTTTGCTGCTCTTACCTCACCGATCCTATGCTGTTGATAGAGACACTTGTCAGGCATCTACCTACCTTTGTAATCATTAGGTCATTATGTCTCTTCTATGTCTTCTTATATATAAAGACAGAGTATGTATTCAGAAGATATCATCAATGAAGAAATATTATTGAGCCGTCTTTTACTCTGTTTTATCTTGAGCTACTGCTCTCGCTTTCATGGTATCAGAGCATCAGTAGTACGACCTATGGCTCCTGATGACTCTTTCTCTTCCGCTCTGTCTATTTCCCAAGTGGTGACTCTCAAACTTACAGAGTCAAACTACCTTCTATGGAAAACTCAATTTGAGTCTTTTCTCTCTCCTCAGATGCTTCTTGGCTATGTCAATGGCTCCATTACTCGACCCTCAGCAACTCGTTCTGTCAACACCACTGAAGGTCCTTCTGAAGAACCGAACCCTGACTTTGCAAAGTGGGTTCGAAATGACCAGCTTGTCATGGCTTGGATCTTTGGTTCCTTGTCCGAACCAGCTCTCCGAGTCGTCTATGGTATGCACTCAGCTCACGAGGTATGGATGGCTCTTGCTAAGAAATTTAATCAAGTCTCTACCACTAGGAAGTTTGAACTGCAGAACCGCTTGCGTGCTTGTGTTAAGTTAGGTAGAACAATGGAGGAGTATCTGGGTGAGCTTAAGTTAATCTTTGATCAGCTAGACTCTATTGGCTTTCTTATGACTGATTTGGAGAAAATTCATGGTCTATTGTCTGGTTTGGGAAAAGATTACGAATCTGTTACTACTATGATAGAACACTCCATGGACTCTGTTCCTGGACCCTGTTATGAGGATGTGGAGTTCAAAGTCATCGCCTTTGACGACAAGCTCAAGACCTATTCCTCTGCTTCAGCTGTCACTCCACACCTAGCTTTTCAGGCTGAGAAAAGTTACTTTGATAGAGGAGGTTCGGGCAACAGAGGTGGTCGGTCCGGTGGTGGTTACAGAGGTCGCGGTAATTACTCTACTCGTGGCCGTGGCTTTCAACAACATGGTCATGGTACACAAGGAAAAGATAATCAGAATAAAACAGCAGGATCTGCTAAACCGACTTGTCAAATCTGCAACAAATATGGTCACAGTGCCTATGATTGTTACAATCGGTTTAATGAGGAGTATGTTCAACAACAGACTACTGCTCTAGCTGCTATGCATGTCTCAGAGAACGACTGTCACAACAATGGAACTGAATGGCTACCTGACAGCGAGTCTACAGCTCACATAACCAACTCCACAGCGAATCTGCAACATTCTCAGGCTTATCATGGTAATGACTCTGTTATGGTTGGCAATGGCGAGTTCTTACCAATTACTCACATCGGAACTGTGCCTCTGCAGACTCTGTCAGGTAAATTTCTGCCTCTGAATGATGTTCTTGTCTGTCCTAATGTGACAAAATCTCTACTTTCAGTCTCTAAGCTATGTACGGACTATCCTTGTTCCATTAAGTTTGACTCTGATAGTGTGCGTGTAAAGGACAAGCATACCAAGCAGCTCCTCACAACCGGAAACAGGAATAGGGATCATTATGTGTTGAGAAATCCTGCATTTCAGTCTCATTATTCTACAAGACAACTTACGGCAAGTGATGATGTCTGGCACAAAAGGTTGGGGCATCCTAGTGCAGAGATTCTTCAACACCTCTCTTCTTCCGCAGCAATATCAGTCAATAAACGCACCAACAAGTTTTGTGAGTCGTGCAAGCTTGGCAAGAGTGCTCAACTACTGTTTTCTTCTTCTGCTTTTGTAGCTAGTAGGCCTCTTGAGTGGTTGCATTGTGATTTGTGGGGTCCTGCTCCTGTTACATCGATTCAGGGGTTTAGGTATTATGTGATATTTGTTGACAATTATTCACGGACTCTTGGTTTTATCCCTTGAAGAATAAATCAGATTTTTATTCAATCTTCATGCTTTTCCAAAGTTTAGTTGAAACTCAGTTTAATCAGAAAATCAAGAGTTTTCAATGTGATGGGGGAGGTGAATTCATTAGTACGCCATTTGTCACACATCTTGCAAATAATGGCATTAAACAACTCATCTCATGTCCACACACGCCACAACAAAATGGTCTAGCAGAAAGAAAACATAGGCATTTGTCTGAACTTGGTCTAAGCATGATGTTTGAGAGTAAAGTTCCACAATATTACTGGGTGGAGGTTTCTTCACTGCAAATCATATCATCAATCTTCTGCCTACATCAGTTCATCAGGCTTCTGCAAGCGCACATGAAGTTCTTTTTGCTACCAAACCTGATTACTCTTATCTGAGAATATTTGGTAGTGCTTGTTATCCTACACTTCGAGCTTATGGAGCAAATAAATTTGATCCTAAGTCCCTGAATTATGTGTTTCTAGGATATAATGATAAATACAAAGGCTACCGGTGTGTTTATCCTCCTACAAGTCGGGTCTATATAAGCAAACATGTGCTTTTTGATGAAAGTGCTTATCCCTTTGCAACTGATTATTCAGGTCTACTTCCTGTTGCAACTACGCCTTTACTGTCCGCATGGCAAAAGGGATTCCTATCTACACAGTCTGCTCCTCCTGCAGCCGCTTCTCTACCAGACGACTCTGTTTCTGTACCACCTGTTACAGTCTCGCATGATATGACTACAGATCCCATCTTGCCAACACTCGGAGAATCCTCAACCTCAACCTCTACGATAGACTCGAGTGATACTAATACTGATACTGATGATAATAATGCTGATTCACCAGACGCTCCACTATTTGCAGAGAATGACTTTCCTCCTCTGGCAGCACCAGTTGTGAATGATCACACCATGGTCACGCGAGGAAAAGATGGACTTCGCAAGCCAAATCCAAAGTATGCTCTCCACACGACACACACCACTGAAAAAGTGCCAAAAACAGTGGCCTCTGCTCTTAAGCATCCTGGTTGGACAGCTGCTATGGGAGGTGAAGTCGAGTCTTTTGTAGACACTAACACATTCTCCTTGGTTCCCTATCAGCCAGATATGAACGTTTTAGGCTGTAGATGGGTTTTCACACCCAAACTCAAGTCTGATGGCAGTTTGGACAGACTAAAGGCGCGTCTAGTTGCTAAAGGGTATGATTAGGAGGAAGGTGTTGACTTCTTTGAAACTTACAGCCCTGTGGTTCGAACTGCGACGGTACGCCTTGTTCTTCATGCTGCCGTAGCAAACAACTGGGAAATCAAGCAGCTCGATGTCAAGAGTGCATTTCTCCATGGTGATTTGATTGAAACAGTGTATATGCAACAACCTCCAGGATTTAAAGACAGTGCACATCCCTCGCATGTTTGGAAGCTCAATAAAGCTGTTTATGGGTTGAAACAAGCTCCACGAGCATGGTTTGATAAGTTCAGCTCTTTTTTGTTGAAATTTGGCTTTGAATGCAGTTTCAAAGATCCATCACTCTTCGTATATCTCAAAGACAACCATATCATCATCCTATTACTCTATGTTGATGATATGGCTCTTACTGGGAACAGTCCAAAACTGATTCAAGAGTTACTTCAGTCAATGAATGATGAATTTCGTATGAAGGATCTGGGACGTCTGAGCTATTTCCTTGGTCTACAGGCTCAATATCACACTGAAGGTCTCTTTCTCAATCAACATAAATATGCAGAGGAACTGCTTTTGGCAGCTGGCATGGCAGATTATGCTCCTGCCTCCACACCGTTACCTCTTGAGCTTCAAAAGGTCAAGGGACAGGAAGATCTCTTTGATCAACCAACACATTTTCGGAGTCTTGATGGTAAGCTCCAGTATCTCACTCTTACGAGACCATACATACAATTTGCCGTCAATCTGGTCTGTCAACGTATGCACGCACCCACAGTTGCGGACTTCAACCTGCTTAAGCGAATCATTCGATATATCAAAGGCACTATTGACTATGGTATCTCTTTCTCAAGGAATGCGGATTTCACCTTAAGAGCGTATAGTGATAGTGACTATGCAGGTTGTCAAACTACCAGTCATCCACAGGAGGCTACTGCACTTTTCTAGGGACCAACCTCATCTCGTGGTCTGCAAAACGTCAGACGTCAGTCTCTCGTAGCTCAACTGAAGCAGAGTATCGCTGCTTGTCAGACACTGCAGCTGAGGTAAATTGGTTAAGAGATCTTTTACAGAACATTGGTATGCCACTCTCTCATGCCCCGGAGTTATATTGTGATAATCTCTCTGCTGTCTACCTTTCTGCAAATCCGACACTACACAAGAAGACCAAACATTTTAAGGTCCACTATCATTATGTCAGGGAGCAAGTTGCAGAAGGAACTATGGTTGTTTATCACATTCCAGCAAAGTATCAACTTGCTGACGTTTTCACCAAATCCCTGCCGCTCCAAGTCTACACTGATCTTAGGTACAAACTTGGTGTGGTCTCTCCACCCACACAAAGTTTGCGGGGGGGATGTAAGGAGTGATACTACTGGACTCACTGAAAACTCAGTCCAGCAAACAAGGTTGGGCCTCGAAGAAGAAGCAATCAAGCCCACCGCAGTTTGCTTTCTCACAACAGTCTCCAACGATAACAAGGAAAAGTTTATCTCACCATGTGCTCTGCAGTGTACGGAGGTAATGCCAAAAACAGCTCACCAAATGGTCCAAACACGAAACCAGTTTGCTGCTCTTACCTCACCGATCCTATGCTGTTGATAGAGACACTTGTCAGACATCTACCTACCTTTGTAATCATTAGGTCATTATGTCTCTTCTATGTCTTCTTATATATAATGACAGAGTATGTATTCAGAAGATATCATCAATGAAGAAATATTATTGAGCCGTCTTTTACTCTGTTTTATCTTGAGCTACTGCTCTCGCTTTCACCATGAACTCCATACCCAATAATCATTGAGTTCCAGGTCAACACATCTCTCTTGTGCATACCATTAAAAACACCAACAGCATTTTCAAGGCTACCACATTTTGCATACATATCGATAAGAGCATTACTCACAAAGACACTACTCTCACATCGAATGTCACAGGCGATCCTGTGTAACATAACTCCCATATTCAAAGCACTAACGTGAGCACAGGAAGATAACAAAGCAACTAACGAGTAAGCGTCGAGGCACACACCTTCATTTACCATTCTCTTGTACATACCAAACGCATGATGATGTAAACCCGCATGAGAAAAGCAAGAGATCATAGCGTTCCAAGAAACCAAATCTCTCACAGGCATTTCATTCATTTATGTTTTCCAAAGCCAGAGACATAATTCTTGTTGTCTTTGTTGCTTTTAATGTCTTGATATAAGAACACACTTAATATACAATTTTTTCAACATTTTCTTATATCGAAACTTACACTTAACACATATAAAGATATAGATATAAAACAGTACTGATGTCTTCTTCTTCCTCTGAAAGCCTAAATGTTTGAATCAAGAGTCCGATTAGGGCATATATGCGCTTTTGCCATGGACAGATATAAGAGATCCGTATTGACCAAGTTCTTTTAAGTCTGATGTTGTAGAAGATTCATTTAGCTCATCTGCATCCTCAATAAATGAATCATTGCGGAAACAAAACACGATAGAGTAAAACATGCGAATAAACTATCAATTAGCGTAAGGGCATGTTTATAGGGGGATCAGGTAAGAGTGTTCTTAGGGGAGAAATATTGTAAAAATAATGTAAGATCAGTAGTTAAGAACTTTTGTTAAGAAGTAAGTTATTGTGAGAACATGTATAAGATCTTAAGATTTAATAATATAATATTCTTATAGAAATTTTAAAATGTTTAATAAATACATAGATTAATGTTTAATAAATAATGTAAGAATGTTTAAAACTATTTAATAATATAATGTTTATTAATATTCTTAAACATATTACAATTATAAAAATTTATAAAATAACATTTTAATTGCAAACTTATGAAACTTTTACTGAAATTAAAAAAAAAACAAACATATTACTTAATTAATTAAACAAGACAAACATTTTATTTAATTAATACATAGATTAATGACCAAATTTATTCCAAATATTCCAAATATACATAGATTAATACATAGATTAATGAAACAAAGCTCACATTTTTGTTTAAAATTCAATAGATACCTTCAGAAACAATCTCAAACTACAACTTATTTTCAAGATTGAAATAGCAGATTGTTACTAGATAAAGTGTTTTCCTCAGGAAAATTCAGATAACTATTACTAATCATAAAAATTAATATGAAAACACCAAGTCTTGAAAACATCTTTTGCTACTTGCTTCAAGCTCTTTTGGCAACATCAGTGTCATCTTCGAAATCTCCTTCCACTGGTCCATTCTCCATCTTAATTTCACTTTTCTCCATGCTTCCAAATTGATCTTCACCGCCAAATTGGCTACCGGCAGCAAATTGAGTATTGTCACCACCAAACTGCGAGCTGTTGGCACCAGGGTTTCCTCCAAACTGGCTATCTCCAGCGAACCCACCATTGTTGCTACCGTAAGTATTGGCACTACCATAACCACTACTTCCATTATAGTCACCAACAGCCCCTGCAGTTGCACTTGGAACCTCACCGTAAGTGTTGCCGCTAGATCCATATCCACTGCTTGCACCATAACCACCAGCAGCTCCGTGACCAGTAGCATCGCCTCCATAGCCACCAGCACCACTGCCGCCATAGCCTCCAGCATTGTAATTACACAGAGGCTGAGTTAGCATAAGGCAACTAACGAAACAAACAAGTGTCTAATTTGTTCACTAACACACTGCAATAACATTCACAAGAACAGTAAACAGATCAGTTATTTACTTTCAACGACTTCACCATATTTAGTGAAAGCTTCTCTTAAGCTATCCTTATCCATGCTATAAGCCATACCTTACAACAGAAAAGAAAACAAAATTCACAAACTTGGTAACGAAATAACAAAAAGTAAGTAACCAATTCTTCATTTTCCACACAGTTTCTAAAGCTAGACTAGACTCACCTCCAATGAAGAGCTTAGAAGATGACATACACCTTATAGCCTGAAAAAGCGAAGGGCTTGATAGAGAAACCTGACCATTGAGTTGCTTGCTCGTTGTCTGCTTCAATATGTTCCCGAATTTACTCAAAAAAGTCATCTCTTTTAGATAACTAAGATGGAAAAAGACAAATACTTTAGTCACCGGAAACTCAAATTAAAAAGTAAGGATCATATCATTTCCTCTTTTTCTACTCATATACATAGTCAAGTTTCATACTTACTAAATCAAAGGCTTTTTAAATACGGAACTCTTCGTTTTGCCTAATCAAACTTTACAAGGAACCAAAACGTGAATTCAGAATCAGTACATAAAGCAGATATGTTATCAGTAGCAAAGATCGGAACTAAAAATCGATGAAAATGACAGAGATCATTCAAAATCAGAGAAGAGATAACCTTATACAAGAGCTAAAGCTGAGAACAAACTAGGGTTTATGAGAAAGAAATGAGCTTGAAGAGTGAAAAGTACCTCAATACTCAATACTCAATACTTCGCTTTCCTCTGTGAGATTTCTCGATTTTGTTAAAACCCTACTTGACCGAGGTTTATGTAGCGAAGTTTCACGATCTATTAGGTATACCTTGTCTATAACCTATTGCCGGAGCTTACCTTGTCTATAAAGCCAGAGGACACAGATGAGACAGAGGAGACAGAGAAGACGAGGAGACGAAGAGATCGGTTGACTTGGCGAGACAGAGGAGACAGTGGAGACGACGAGATCGGTGGACACGAGGAGACGAGGAGACGAGGAGAAGAAGAGATCACCGGAAGTGGTCGGAACACACCGGAATCGGAGACGAAGAAATCTCTCGGCGTTTCGCCGTTTCGCCTCTTCGGAGAGAACAAGAAAAAAAATCACGAAAACCCGAACGAAGAGAAAGAAAATGATACGAAGAGAAAAGAATTTCCAACCAATCTCGTTCAGACACGTGCCCTTAGATCACCCGAAAAACTGATCTAAAATAAGATCAGAAGGCCTGATCTTATTTACACTGTTCATTATTTCTTATTATAAAAAAGCCCAAGATCAGCCATATGTTTTGCCGATAAATATGGCCTAAGGCACACGAATCTAACACTAATAGAGAGTAAACAAAGCTAATGTCACACACCTTTTTAGGCTTGATTGATAATATGGTTGTCATTTTGTCACCATTACTCGTTGCAAGCACAAACAGCACCTGCTAAGTGAGGAAATCGAACTCTATCATCCCTTATTACAATCATTTTCCGACTTAAATCTTTTGATACACATTTTGTAAACGAATTAAAATCTCTGCAAATTAACTATCAGACTGTTTGTGATCCGGAGAGTTGTTTCTGCAGGAATTCTCACCCCAATCCATATGAAATAGCCACTTTTTCACTCTCAAATCTATCTGCATATATATCCTAAACACAGATTATATAACCAGCAAGAATGGCAAGGTGGATTATTTCCCTGAGTTCTGACTAAATAAGTGCAGACTCCGGATGCTTTTTGTCATCAACGACAAATTATGAACTTGATCACCAATCTCTCAATCCAACCTAGCTAGGGTGAAGGTTCACACAGAAGAAATCAACTAATTAAGAATGAGACACATCTCAACGCAAACCTTAGCTTTCCACAAATGTCCTAGCATCGGTCAGTTCTTTTTATTTTATTTTTCTCCTATTTTGAATAACAAAGATAAAAAAAAAATGTTTTCAAATATATTTTGATGAACGAAGATAATATCAGCTCTACACTGATCCACAGGTCCGACCACCACCAGATAATCCAATTATTAAGTCCAAAGTCTAGAAACAACACAGTTCCAAAAATCAAACAATTCTTTTGGAAACTTCTGTCGGGATCACTTGCCAGTGGAAAGAATCTTCGGATAAGACATATTAGTTTGGCATCATTTACTATCTAGTTTGGTCATTATTGCATAGCTTTAGGACTGTTTGTGCATTAGAGTAGAGTTGCATGGCATTTGCATAGTTTCTTGCATAAACAGGTGATTTTGGAGCCTAAGGAGCATGAAATGAATGCTGAAGAGGATTGAAGCTATCAAGAGAAGAAAACAAGGGAGCTAGAGCTGAAGAATCAAGGTCCGGAAGTCCACTCGACCGCCCCCTTGACCAGACACTCGACCGTGTGCGGAGAAGGACTCGACCGGATGGAAGAAGCAGAAGAAGAGGCCACTCGACCAGGCTCGACCGAGCACATGGTTGAGTTGACCGAGCCGCCCTTATATTTTGTCTTTTAGCCTTTTTAGGACTTCCCCTGTCTCCTATATAAAGACTTGTACCCTGCAGCCACAAAGGAGATCCCCCTTTTAGAAAACTCTGTAAAACCTAGTATTTACCCTTTTCGGAATTTCTGTCTAGCTCTCTGGGTTGAGGGTCTGCGGCGTACTCGTTTGCGAGGAAAAAGATGGGCGGGGGGGGGGGGGGGGTTATATATGGAAACCCCTTTGACCTAGCTTCCTAGTCCTGCCCGAGGGTCTACTCGATGGGGTGCACGAGGATGAGGTCGGGTTACTCCGCGGGTAGATCTTCGGGTTGTTCTTCTTGCTCTTGGATCCTCCTCGATCGTGTTGGGGTTCGGACTGTTCTTCAAGCTCGATGACTCTTTCGGGTACATGTTCGGATTTGTCCTTGTTTTCCCCCATTTTAGGCTCTTAAGCACCTGTTTCATCCAAACTATGCAAATGCAAGAATGCAACACCCTAAATGGCCTAAATGCGAATTCCTACAGTTAATGACCTAAAAATGCTAAAGTAAGGGTATAAACAATGCAAAATATGGACAAAAAAGGATGCTAAAAACATGTAAATTAGAGAGTTATGAAACTAACAAGAACAAGTACTAAACTAATGCAAGACAAGTAAAGAAACAGGATCAGACAGAAACTAAATGAATGCAACAGGAAATGAAATGAATGCAACAGTAATGAAAGAGGAATGATGAAATAAGAAGGTTGCATGACATAAACAGGAAACTCTGGAACAAGCTCGAGCAAGCACTCGATCGCTGGTCGAGTGAACAAATACGAGAAACAGAACCAACCAAGCAAAACAAAAGCAAATCAAACAGCAAGCGAATAACAGGATTTAAACAGAGAAATCAATAGACAAAGAAGGTCCTAAGGATGGATTCATGGGCTGGACTTGGATTATGGTTACCTAAACTGGTCAACAAATCTCAATCAAACATGAGCTATCTCTAGACAATGATCTTCTAATACTCTGCTAATCCTTCTCCGCACACGGTCGAGTGTCTGCTCAAGTGGGCGGTCGAGTGGAATTCTGGACCTTGATTCTTCAGCTCTAGCTCCCTTGTTTTCTTCTCTTGATAGCTTCAATCCTCTTCAGCATTCCTTCTCCAAAATCACATGTTTATGCAAGAAACTATGCAAATGCAATGCAACTCTACTCTAATGCACAAACAGTCCTAAAGCTATGCAATAATGGCCAAACTAGATAGTAAATGGTGCCAAACTAATATGTCTTATCAGAAGATTCTCTCCACTGGCAAGTGATCCCGACAGAAGTTTCCAAAAGAAATGTTTGATTTTTGGAGCTGTGTGTTGTTTCTAGACTTTGGACTTAATAATTGGATTACCTGGTGGTGGTCAGACCTGTGGATCAGCGTCGTAGATGTTGTCAAGCTGAGGAATCTACACAACACATACTATTTGATTGTCCTTATACCCAATTGGTGTGGAGGGCATCTGGATTACTATTGAATATCATGTTGGCTACAACTGCTAACCTAGAAGATAAAATGGAGACTATACTCTCAGGTTAAGAGTACATCCAGACTATACCATTTCACAAAGCAATCAACAGCTACATCAGGTTGATCTTCGTATCCTCTAGAGATTATGGACAAGTAGGAATTATCTACTTTTCCAACAATGTAAATTTTCATGGCATTCAGTGTTACAAAAGGCCAGAACATATACTAACGACTGGTTACAAGCACAACAGTACATCCAGAGTCTAAACAACGGAATCAGTACTCATGGCCAATGGAAATGGATCTACATTCACAAGCTAGGAACAACCTCCTGATGGATGGATCAAGTGCAATTATGATGGCTACTTCAATACTGATACTAGACAGTCAAAGGCAGGTTGGATTATGGAAAATGAGATGGGTGGATTTATTGGAGCGGGCCAAGCTGTAGGAATTTCGACTGCATCCCCATTAGAAAGTGAGCTACAAGCACTTCTCATTGTGATGCAACACAGTTGAAGTAAAGGATTCAGAAAGGTTATTTTTGAAGGTGACTGCAAGCAAATTTCTGAGATTCTTAATGGTAAGACCCTCAACTTTGGAAAGCTATAATTGGATAAAGGAAGTTAACTAGTGGAAGACCCGATTTGATGAAGTCGATTTCAAATGGACATCAAGAAACAACAATCAGCCAGCGGATCTGTTATCAAAAGCAAATATACCACATAATACTTGCTATCATTTTATAAATGTAATATTACTAACTTTCTATTGCAAGAACTAAAATGTAATATTTACTAGCTTTCGTAATAAAAAAGTCGTTAAAAAAAACATATTTTGGTATAGATAATCGATAAACATATTAATACTTATTTTCATTTTTATTTGTCAAAAATTAATTAAATATCAAGAAAAATATATCTTTTATAACAAAAAAAATTCAGTAGTTACAGTAATGAAATATAAAAATAATAAATAGAATACCAATATAATTTTATATTAGTTAAAACATTAGCCAACTCTAAACTTCAAATCACCACCTAACATATAAAACTAGATGAGGACCCGCCCGATGTGCGGGTTTAAAATTTTATAAATTAAATTAAATTTAACAAAAATATATTAAAATTTGTTGTACGTATTTATAAATTTTATTTTTGTTATAATACACTGATTTATATCCATTTACAAATCTTTTATGTATGTTACTGTTAAAAGTGTATTTTTTTACATCAAAATATACTTTATGTTACAAATATATTCTTTATCACCACCTAGAAAATATCTATATGAACACATTAAACCAACTATTTTACTTTCACTTCTGCATAGCTTTTTAATTACTAAAATTATTGGCTCAAAAAACATTTTGAATAAAAAACATATTACATAATATACTAATCAATGATGTATCATCATAATAATGTATGATCACCATGGAGAAACCTCGGCTCCGTCCTCATCACTTATGGAAAGAAACTGAGAGAACCTTGGCTCCGCCTTCCTCCCTTGGGAGATAATCTTGCATCCAACCTCCTCTACCTTCTTCCCTTGAAGAGATAACTTTGTGTCCAACTTTCTCCACCATAGAGAGAACCTCAGCTCTGCCCTCCTCCTTTGTGGAGAGAACATGTTCACGTCTTTTTGCTATCTTAAAATGGCTTGCTCCGACAACCTATGAAAGTTAAAACCTTTTTCTAACGTCATAAAATCTTATGATAGTAACTAATATTAAATTTTCCAATGTATTCACGGAAGTGTCTTTGACACACTATGATGTAGCTTCTGTCTCTGTAATGCCTCAACCGCCACCTTGCTTAGTGAGTCCATATCTACTCTCTAGGCATGACCACGGTTACGGTTATCACGGTTACGGTTTATCAACCACCGGTTACGGTTAGAAATTTTGTTTAACCTTAACCATAAACGTTTATTAAACGGTTAAACGGTTACGGTTGAATACGGTTCCGGTTGAAGCGGTTACGGTTATATACGGTTACGATTATTTGATAATATGATACGGTTAATATTATTTGATGATATAATATAATTGATATCATTTATTTATAATTAATATATTCTTTTAGTGTATTCATATTTCTATATATCATAGAATTCATATTAAATAATTAATTATTAGTATATTTTATTACATTTTTAAAATGGTTACGGTTAATAAATTACGGTTTAACTATGCGGTTAACCAACTGTTTTGATACGGTTACGGTTAATTAACGGTTATGCTTAATATAATTTAACCACATATTTACGTTAACGGTTACGGTTTTTAACCATTTTATACGGTTACGGTCTGGTTACGGTTCGGATACGGTCCGGTTACGGTCCGAAATACGGTTACGGTTTGATTTTGGTCATGCCTACTACTCTCAGTCCATGGGCCCACCTTCCTAAGTGGGCCTTACATCTATTTCCGGCCCGTGGATCCACCCATATTCGATGATGGGTTTGTTACGTATGAGAGGTTTTAAAAACTTGTTTACCAACCCTACAAATCAACAAATGATATTTTCCTGTGTTTTTTCCTCACTCGCACAGTTCCGACAATCACTTACAGAAAGGTCACCCATCATGAAGTTCTCTCAAGACCGTTGACCAAAAAAATAAGGGGATTTTGGTGATATATGTGACCAAATCAATTCTTTTAAACCTTTCCGCAAACCAGGATGTCACAATCTTTAAGCTCCTATGAATCTATCAACAACGATTTATGTTTTTCTAATCTATCTATCTATGTTTGTTGTAAGCTTGTGTTTGATTAGCCTATTTTATCTATCCATTAGGTTGAGCTTATACTCGTTATCTCCCTCTAGGATTGAATGAATAATGGTAACAATTATGTTTGCAAAAAAAAAAAAGGAGCATTGTAAGCATTGTAATATATGAATCCCAAATAATTCAAAGATGAAAATATAAATTAAATAAAACAATCTAAAAATACTACAATAAATTTTAAAATATAGTATTAGAAAAAGAAGAAGCATATATTAATTTTTTTTGGGTCAACATATTAATCTTACTTACCTATTCCCAACTGAAAAAGGAGAAAGTAGGAGAAAATTTTGGTTTTAAAAAATAAAAAAATTTACATTCCTATTAAAATAAATTTCCCAATTAAACAAAGTTGAAAGCAATATTTTTAAATAAATTATTTAAATATAAGACGATCTATGTTTATATAGAAGTGAGTTTTTACAAAATTTAGAATTAATAATTAACTCTATATTTTACTTAATCCCTTTTCTATTTTTTGTATAATTAATAACTTAAAATTAAAAATAAGTAAATAATGTTATAGTTTCGAATTTTATGAAATATATATATATATAATCTCCTTATAATTATTTTAAAAACTTGTATTTTTAATAAATTCTGTAATTTTTGATAATTATCTTTTTACATTATTAATATTTTTTTAAACAAATATTTTATTTTTTAAATTTCTCTTATTAAATATTAACTATTACACATGTCATAATCTGATAATGATCACTTGACAAATGTCAAAATCTTGTTAATGGCTAACTTTCAAAACCCAACTTTATATAATAAGATATATGCTCAACTATATATGTTCACATAAAAAAAAAATTTACGATAATAACTAAATCTCAATATATTAGTTAAACACGAGGCCAACTCTAATATTCTAAATATTGTAAAACTAATACTATATTCTAAAATATTTTATAATATTATTTATGATTAATAATTAAATATTAAAAATATTTTCACTAGATTTTATGATATTTAATTGACCCAACCAATTTATAAGAATTACATGAAAAAATCATCGTTTACTTATTTGCACAATTTTTGCAATGCTACGTTAATTTTAGAATAATCTTATGACTATTAACACTATGGTTGTACACAATACTATATTCAAGATCAAGTAATCAACAAATGTCGGTTAAGAGAAAAAAAATGATTAAAAATCTTTTTATTCGATAGAAATATGAAAATTAATTTAGCAAAATTTTACATATCAGTAAAATGTTGATTTTAAAAAGAGAAAAATAAGAAAATTAAACTTATTTGTTTAATCAACAATTGTTTAGGTCTGAGTGTTTTTGCTTAACATTTCCCCCACAAGCCAACTTAGAAGAGAAATAGTGGTAACAATACTCCTCTGTTCTAGAAGTTTGACTTCTTAGGTTTTAATTCTTGTTTCTAAAAACTGATTTCCTATTAATCATTTGATGTTAATAAATTGTAAATTTCAAGAACCAATAGTGGAGAATATTTAATCACTATTATTTAATAATTATTATCTTCGTTCATCAACCCTTAAATGGCGATTTTCCTTCGATCTACGCCGCCGTCATTCCATTCCCCCTCCCTTTCCTAGGCTTCTTGCTGTTATAGCTCTAGGTTTAGCTTGTTGTAAGCTTAGACGCATCTTAACATATCTGCACAACGCTACCGATAAGTCGCCAATCCCAATCCCTTATAGTAAGGGCACCATCTTCATCTTACAAGACCCTAGGGCATATTTCACAGCCATTTTGTGTGTGTTGAATTTCTGTCTACTCGTTGCCCCTGAAACTGGGATTGGCGACTTATCAGATTTTTCTAACTTCAACAGTAATCTTGTAACAGCTTCTACTCTACTTTATAAACATGGAACGTTTAAACATTTTCACATCCGCATATATGAAAACAACTATCTAAACCCCAAATACTAAACCATATCCCTTAAAAATTATATCCTAAATGTAAATTGGAAACCCAAACCTAAAAAAAAAATTCTAAAAATTAATTTAACATAGTGTAATTGTGTAAAAGAGGGCAAAAATGAAAATGTTCAAAAAAGGTATCTTTAAAAAAGGGTATACCAAAAAGGACATTTCTAACAAATTCTCTTATAATTATTTGTTAAAAAATTATATTTACTTATTATGACTATTAGTTCAATATTCTCAGTTAAGAAAATATCACTTTATCATAATAGTTTTTAGTAGTAATATAAATATTAATAATTGTTATGATTGTTGTAGCTCTTTACCATAATACTTCATAAATTATCTTATATTTATAATACTTTAAACAATGTTTTTTTGCAAAGTTGTGTCTTTTTGCCATAATTTTTTTTATTTTGATGGTTATTATTTTACTAACAGTTTATGTTTAATATATATCTATTTAAACCTATTTATTATTTTTCCTTTTAATAATTTTAGTTTTATTCGTAGCACATACTTTCAAACTATTATATTACTTTCAAATGATTTTATAATATATAACCTTTTTTTTTTTCTTTTTAAATACTTCCCTGCGACATCTAGTTAAGATAATATTGATAGCTTTGTCTATATACAAATTGCGTTGCGTATAGTTTAACCAGTTTGTTCCAAATATTAAGTTATAAAATTTTCTAACTTCAACAGTAATCTTGAAACAGCTTCTACTCTACTTTATAAACATGGAGCGTTCAAACATTTTCACATCCGCATATATGAAAACAGCTATCTAAACTGTAATTAAAAATTAGTTGGAAAAACACACTTAATATACAATTTTTTCAACATTTTCTTATATCGAAACTTACACTTAATGTAAGTGCATCAGAGCTCTGAAGGTGACAGGAGCTTGCGAAGTGTCTCAGAGTGTTGATATGCTGACGTGGCGGATGGGCTGACGTGGAAGAAGATTATGGGAGTCGTGATAAGAAGCGTGAAGAGGAAGGAAGAAGAAGATCAAAATATACACGAAGATATTGAGGGTATATTTGATCGAGAGAGTTAAGGGAGGATATTTCTTAGGATAAGGAATATTTCCTTTTAGTTAGGGATTCACTAAGATCTAGGTTAGAGATCGTGAGTGAAGGGTTTAAATAGACGAGGGCTAGCCGCAAAAAGAGTTAGCACTCGTGGGAAAAGTTTGAGAGATTTGTAAACCTTCGAGCAAACAAAAAGAGCTTTGAAGGTGAGTGTGTTTTACTCTTTTAGATCTACACAGTGGTTTGTGTTAGATAGAAAAGAGAGTAGGCTTAGATTCATAACTTGTAAAAGGGAGTTTTTATAAGTTTGAATAAAAGCGTTTGCTTGGCGCAGTTCCAAGCAGTTTGAGTGATTTGCTGTCCTCTATACCTTTACAATTGGTATCAGAGCAAGCACCTGATAAAAAGTTCTGATATCCTTTTTCAACAAGTGAGATCTGGCGGCAAGGGTATGGAGAAATCACTGGATTTTGTTGCGGTTCAATCACCATTGAAACTCGATCCTGAGTGCTTTGGTTTTTGGAAGGTGTCAATCAAGCAGGCCATCTCAAGCATTGACATGGAAGCTTGGTTTGCGGTGGAAGATGGTTGGTCACATCCGACGGAGAAAAATGAGAAGGGGGACATGGTGCCTAAGCACAGGAAGAAATGGACAGCCGAAGAAAAAGCGGAGTCCAAACATAACTCACAGGCTCTGTCAGTTATCTTCAAGTTGTTGCCTAGGGACATTTTCAATCAAGTTCAAGGGTGTGAAGCTGCCAAGGAAGCATGGGACATTCTGGTAGTCACGTTTGAAGGCACAAGTAGGGTCAAACTTACAAGGCTGGACAACCTTGCTTCAGATTTTGAAAACTTGCACATGACAGAAACTGAGTCAGTTGCTGATTACAGCAGTCGTCTGAGTGGTATTGCACAAGAAGCTGTAGTTTTGGGTAAACGCTACAAGGACAAGAAGCTGGTGAAGAAATTCCTCAGGAGTCTGCCAGATAAGTTTCAACCACACAGGTCTGCCATTGATGTTTCACTGAATTCTGATGAGCTCAAGTACAATCAAGTGGTTGGGATGATGCAGGCATTTGAGATACAGCTGAAGAAAAAGGAAAAGATAAATGAGAAATCATTTGCTCTCAAAGCCATTGAGGAACAGAAGATTGCAGAGTCTCAGGAAGTTGCAGATGAAGAAAAAATCGGCTTGTTGGTTAAGAAATACTTTCGCAAGATGGAAAGAGGTCAGCGGAAGGGAACATCATCGGTCTTGAAATCCGATAATGATAAGGAGATCAGGAAGGGTGACAAGCAAGAACGACAGTGTGCTGAATGTGAGGGTTTTGGGCATTACAAGTCTGAATGTCCAAACAACAAACGAAAGAACTCTTTGCAATGCTATGGATGTAAGGGCTACGGTCACACTAAGTTTGATTGTCCTTCAAGGGAAAACAAGCAGAAGTCCTACATCACTTGGAGTGAAAGCGACTCAGATGAAGAGGTCGACAAAGGAGAGGTTCTTAACAGCTTCCTTGCACTGCTGGGTGTCATTGAGGAAGATGAAGAAGATGATGTGGTGCTGGAAATCAACAACGTAGATGAGAAGGTGAATTCTGAGTCAGAAGGAGAAGAGGCAGATTTGTCAGTAGAAGATCAGATAGAGCTTCTCATCAAGATGGTGGTTCAGAAGACTCAAGACATCACACAGTTAACTTCTGAGAGAGATACCTTACAGCTTCATGTTGCCATGATCTCTAAAGAATTAAGTGAAGAAAAGGCAAAGACTCTGCAACTTGAGAAGCAGTTAGATTAACAGCTGAAGAATATCAGGATGCTGAATAAAGGAACCAAAGATCTGGATACACTGCTGAGCACTGGAAGATCCAGCAACCTGAAGTGGGGTCTGGGTTACCAAGGAACAAACACCAACCCAACCACAAAATTCGTCAAAGGAGTGGAGTCTGAACCAGAACTGAAGGAGAGGAAGTTCTCTCAAACAACTAGAATGTGTGATCAGGTTCCTGTGAATCCGAATTCGAGAAACCTAAGGATGGTGGTGTTTCCTGAGATAAATACTAGGCCGCCATATGCTTCTAGTGGGTTTCGGCAGACGACTCAAAGACCTGTTCAGCATAGTAGACGGAGAGGATGTTGGTATTGTGGGCATCTAACTCACTACAAAGCTCAATGTTATCAGTTCCAGAATCGTGTGTCTAACCTTATGCAATGTCGTGAGTTTTATCCAGCTGTAAGGAGAAACACACAGGGGTATGTCAGGAAAGATGATCTCTACTGTCATGTGGCTTTCACAGCAGAAAAAACAGAGGTTGATCAGGCCAAGTGGTATTTTAACAGTGGATGCTCCAGGCATATGACCGGTGCCCGTGATAATCTATCACATCTAGAAGGTGTTGCTGGAGGAAGAGTTACTTTTGGTGATGGCGGAAAGGGTACAATCCGAGGAAAAGGCACAACTGGTGGTGATTCTCAACCACATCTTAAGGATGTCTTCCTCGTCGAAGGGTTGAAGGCTAATCTGATAAGTATCAGTCAGTTGTGTGATGAAGGTCTGGATGTCACATTCACCAAGAAGGGGTGCAAGGCTGTGGATCAACAAGGATCAATACGACTTAGAGGCAGGAGATCTGGTAACAACTGTTACATGTGGAAATCATCAATACAGTGCTTTAACACGACTGCTGAGTTGGATACAGAACTGTGGCACCAGAAGCTTGGTCATCTCAACATTCGCACAATGATGAAATTGGCTAATCAAGAGGTTGTGCGTGGAATTCCTAAGCTGAAAGGTGATCCACATTTCATATGTGGTCCTTGCAACAAAGGCAAGCAAATCAAGACGTCTCATGGGCCTGTGACAGATGTTCGCACTAGCCATGCACTTCAGTTGGTACATATGGATCTGATGGGTCCAATTCAAGTTCAGAGCATTTCTGGGCGACGGTTCATCTTTGTCATGGTGGACGATTTCACTCGCTACACCTGGGTGCGATTTCTTCGTGAAAAAGCTGATGCTCTTGAATGCTTTCGCATTCTTGCCCTGCAGATTAAAAGTGAAAAATGTTCAATCCAAGATATTAGGAGTGATCATGGAGGAGAGTTTCAGAATGACAAGTTTGATCAATTCTGCGGAAATCAGGGCATTGTTCATCAGTACTCTGCTCCGAGAACCCCAGAGCAGAACGGTGTTGTTGAACAAAAGAACAGAACACTCCAAGAAATGGCGAGAGCTATGCTGCATGGGAATCAAGTGCCACAGCGGTTTTGGGATGAAGCTGTCAACACTGCTTGCTACATTATCAATCGTGTGTATGTCCGACCAGGGACCAGCAAGACTCCCTATGAGTTATGGAAAGGAAAGCCCCCAACTGTAAGCTACTTTCATGTGTTTGGCTGTCTATGCTACATTCTGAATGACAAGGATCAGTTGGGTAAATTTGACTCAAAGAGTGATGAAGGGATCTTTCTTGGTTACTCCAGACACATCACTGCTTTTCGTGTCTACAACAAACGCACAAGATCAGTTCAGGAAACAGTAAATGTTGTTTTTGATGATACTTCATTTCAACGAATTGATATGGTGCCTGTTCTCTCTGGCAAGGATCTGGTAACTGATGATGAGAAGTCTGAGCAAGCCTCTGAGAGTTTTAGTGATCATGCCAGCCCTGGACTGTCAACAGACGAGCTTCCTCCATCTTCTCAGGTTCATCGGAATCACTCCTCAGGCGATGTTATCGGTGCGATTCAGGGGGGTAGAGTTACCAGGGGCAAACATATTGACTTTGCTCAACTGGCTGGAAGGAAACAGAAGACTACAGTTCCAGACACTGTCTCTCAGGACTCTGAGATCGTTCAATTTGCCTGTTTTGTTTCCGCTATGGAACCAAAGAATCACAAAGAGGCTCTTCGGGATGAGTTCTGGGTTGCTGCAATGCAAGATGAGCTGGAACAATTTGAGCGCAGCAATGTGTGGGAACTCACTAAACGGCCAGCTAATGTCAATATAGTGGGAACGAAGTGGATCTTCAAGAATAAGAGTGATGCCAGTGGATGCATTGTGAGAAATAAAGCAAGACTTGTGGCCCAAAGTTACTCTCAAGTTGAAGGAGTTGACTTTGATGAAACCTTTGCTCCGGTGGCAAGGCTAGAATCCATCAGGTTCATGTTTGGTATGGCATGTGCTCTCAAGTTTACTTTACATCAGATGGATGTTAAAAGTGCATTTCTGAATGGGATTTTGCAAGAAGAAGTGTTTGTAGAACAACCAAAAGGCTTTGAGAACCCACAACATCCTGAGCATGTGTACCGTCTGAAGAAAGCTTTATATGGTCTCAAGCAGGCTCCAAGAGCATGGTATGAGAGGTTGACGACGTTTCTTCTTGATCAAGGATATGTTTGTGGAAATGTAGACAAGACACTGTTTGTTCTCAACAGCAACAATGTCTTGATGTTTGTTCAGATCTATGTGGACGACATTATTTTTGGTTCTACCTGTCAATCTCTGGTGCAAAGGTTTGTGAAGAACATGTCACAGGAGTTTGAGATGAGTATGGTGGGAGAGCTGAAATACTTCCTGGGTCTGCAAGTAGAACAATCAGCTGATGGGATCTTTGTGTCTCAAAGCACCTATGCTAAAGAATTGGTTCAGCGATTTGGTTTAGGGAAGAGTAAAGAAGCCAAGGTACCTATGGGAGTCAATGACAAGCTTTCAAAAGATGAGGAAGGAGAGGATGCGGATGAACGACTATACAGAGGTATGATTGGGAGCTTGCTCTACCTGACAGCAAGTAGGCCTGACATTTGTCTGTCAGTGGGGATTTGCGCACGGTACCAGGCCAAGCCTAAGTTGTCTCACTTGCTAGCAGTCAAGAAGATCATCAAGTACGTCAAGGGGACAGTGAACTTTGGTATTTTCTTCACCAAGGATACCAACACCAGTCTGAGCGGGTACTGCGATGCTGATTGGGCCGGTTCTGATGCTGATCGCCGAAGTACAAGTGGAGGATGCTTCTTTATGGGCAATAATCTTATTTCATGGCACAGCAAGAAGCAGAACAGTGTCTCACTGTCAACCGCTGAGGCAGAATACATTGCCTTGGGCAGCTGTTGTACACAGCTCCTGTGGATGCGTCAAATGTCCTCTGACTATGGTATGGATTCTGACACCTTGTTAATTCATTGTGATAATTTGAGTGCTATAAACATCTCTAAGAATCCTGTCCAGCATTCTAGTACAAAACACATAGATATTAGACACCACTTTGTTCGTGAACTTGTTGAGGCGAAACTGATTGAGATAGACCATGTGAGCACTGATTTTCAATTGGCTGATTTGTTTACTAAGCCTCTGGATTTCAACAGATTCATAAATCTGAGGAAGTCTATTGGTGTCTGTGAACTCTAACTATTTCTCTGAGTTGTGTTGGTCTAAGGCAGGAACTGGAGCTAGAACAGATCATAGAAATCTTGGAATATATAGGAGATCAACATCTGAAAGAGTGTGGGAAATAGCTGCCTATCATGCCGGTCTGTCCATCCTGTTAAACGTTGTCATGATTAAGGAGGTCAAAGAGCTGTGAAGAGACATGTACAGTCATTCGAAGGTTTAATAACCTAAGAAATGATGAGTTCCAAATCAGTGGCTGACACAATCAAATGATGTCACTGAAGCTCAAGATGCTGAAGCAGTCATCAGAAGGCTGTTTGGAGAAATAAAATAAAAAAAAAAAACAAAAAAAAAAAAAAACAAAAAAAAACTCTGTGCTCTTCAAAGAGATGAACTCCAGCTGCCTTAACATGTTGGGATGGACTGGAGACTAAAGGCATGCCAGTGTGAAAGACTACCCACATGCAATAGTTCTCTGATCTTCGACAATTCAAGAGGTTGTGATAGTTTCTAGTGAAGGTTCTGAACAAGTGGCTGATACAACAAAGGTCTGGTTAGTGTTCTTTCCTCTGCACTGTTTAATCTTTAACAAAAATTTTTTTTAATGCTCATGTGTGCTTAATTCTTGGTCAGGGTCCCTCATGAATCTGTCATTAGTGGCTGTGTGTATCTGTGTGGTTGATTCATGAATCTGCTAATTTGGATTGAAAAAGAGGAAGAATGAGATTTATTAATGCATTAATATTAATTGTGATTGATTGAATTAACGATTGAATGCAGTCAAATGAGGAAATAGATGCAGTGTACACTAATGTTTAATTAAGTGGTTTCAAGAAATCTTTAATGTTTTTGGGCCGATTTTGTGCAGCCCATTGAGACTCACAGAGGTGTATAAAAAGGAGCAACTAGGGTTTTGGCGTTTTCCTCATCACCTTTGCAATTTCAATCCTGTGTCGATTAATCTTCTGTTCAAATCTCTCTTTTTCTCCATACGATCAACGCTCTATCAACCATGAAGTCCATCTTTAGTGGTTTCCACTATGACTCCAGCTCAGATGAGGAGCTTCACACTCCACCGTCTTCATTGCCTCCGCCCACTCCACATGCTCCGATCGATCCCGCAACTGCCATGGTGGTTTACCAACCTCGGGAGGAGTCTGTCACCGCATCACCGACTTGGGTGGACCAAGTTCCCTCGCTGTCTCACGGGAACCAAGAGACCTGCGACTCCTCGTCTTCTCCACCGAGAGAGGTGACTTCTCGATTTCCGGTGGTAGATCTTACTGGTGATGCGCCTGTACCTGTCCTGCCGTCTCAAGGAGTTTCATCCCGTTTACGCAAAAGACAGCCACCTGCGGATCTAGACAGTCGTGACTCCAAGCGCCCATCTCTCCACAAAGATAAGGGCACATCCACCACATCCCGAGGTGCCTCATCAAAGGATTTTGATGCCAAACGGTTCATCTCCTCAGAAGCTGTTCGACGATATGGGTTCTTTGCCTCTCGAACGCTTGCTCCAGAGGTCTGTTATCCACTTGATGGTGCAGACAAGACCAGAGAGTTCATAGACAACGCTGGGCTGCTTAAAACCGTTACTCAGATTGGCTCGTACGACTCGGAGGTGGTCTATGAATTCTGGGCGAATCTTCCAACGGTCAAGATTGAGGGGGAGTCTGTCGACGTGCTCGTCCGAGACTGGGTCTATGAGTTCTCTCCAAGCCGTATCAATGCCCTGTTTGGTCTGAAGTCTGTGGATGTGCGCGAACAGAGATTGCAGACGGCTGCAATTCTGGAGGAGGATCTGGCTCTGTTTCTCTCTGATGGAAGAGTCAAATCCTGCAAGCAGCTGGTGTCCACTGCAATTAAGAACCCGGTGATCAAGGATCTGCATCGGATCTGCTGTAGCAACTGGTCTCCCACGGTGAACACGGGGTACATCTCGACGAACAGGGCTCTGGTGATCTACATGATAATGCATGGGATTTCGTTTGATTTTGGACGAATGATCTACGATCAGATCATTCAACTAGGGTTGCAGGCTAAGTCTGGCTTCCGGTTGCCGTTTCCCAGCCTCATCTATCAGCTGCTGTCTGCTCAGAGACCTGTTTCGAGTTTGTCATCAAAAGATGCACAGAAGGCAAAGGGGAAGAAGACAGCATCCGTCCCTGTTGACCCTGTTTCTCCAAAAGGGTCATCTGTAGAGCGCAAAGCCATCCGGTTGGCAATCAAGATCCTGCAAGATGCCTTGAACGCTGGTAAGTAGTTTCTTACTTTGGTGTTCGTTCCAGTTTCTGGTTTAGTTTCTTGGTATTTTTGACTAAATTGTGCCAAACAAGCAGGGGGAGATGAGTCTGATTCAGAGGCCTGAGGGGGAGATTAAGCTATGGGGGAGCAGTTGTTATTGTTGCTCACTGTTTTTTATTGACCTTATGTGTTTCTCCCCTGTTTAAAACTTGAGACTTGTGTTATTTTGTTTCTGTTTTGGCTTTGAACAATTTATTTTAACAAGTCTTTATCGGTTAACCGTCTTGTGTTGATTGGTGGAATATTTTGCTAGTACGGTTGTGTTTTTTTCTTGGGTGTATAGTCTGTGCGTTTTCAGGTTTGATGCTGTGGTTGCTTGTGTGGCAAGATTCAGTCAAAAAGGGGGAGATCGTAAGTGCATCAGAGCTCTGAAGGTGACAGGAGCTTGCGAAGTGTCTCAGAGTGCTGATATGCTGACGTGGCGGATGGGCTGACGTGGAAGAAGATTATGGGAGTCGTGATAAGAAGCGTGAAGAGGAAGGAAGAAGAAGATCAAGATATACACGAAGATATTGAGGGTATATTTGATCGAGAGAGTTAAGGGAGGATATTTCTTAGGATAAGGAATATTTCCTTTTAGTTAGGGATTCACTAAGATCTAGGTTAGAGATCGTGAGTGAAGGGTTTAAAGAGACGAGGGCTAGCCGCAAAAAGAGTTAGCACTCGTGGGAAAAGTTTGAGAGATTTGTAAACCTTCGAGCAAACAAAAAGAGCTTTGAAGGTGAGTGTGTTTTACTCTTTTAGATCTACACAGGGGTTTGTGTTAGATAGACAAGAGAGTAGGCTTAGATTCATAACTTGTAAAAGGGAGTTTTTATAAGTTTGAATAAAAGCGTTTGCTTGGCGCAGTTCCAAGCAGTTTGAGTGATTTGCTATCCTCTATACCTTTACACTTAACACATATAAAGATATAAGATATAAAACAGTACTGATGTCTTCTTCTTCTCCTAAGCTTTTGCTTTCCTCTGAAAGCCTAAATGTTTGAATCAAGAGTCCGATTAGGGCATATATGTGTAGCTTTTGCCATGGACAGATATAAGAGATCCGTATTGACCAAGTTCTTTTAAGTCTGATGTTGCAGAAGATTCATTTAGCTCATCTGCATCCTCAATAAATGAATCATTGCGAAAACAAAACACCGATAGAGTAAAACATGCGAATAAACTATCAATTAGCGTAAGGCACACGAATCTAACACTAATAGAGAGTAAACAAAGCTAATGTCACACACCTTTTTAGGCTTGATTGATAATATGGTTGTCAGTTTGTCACCATTACTCGTTGCAAGCACAAACAGCACCTGCTAATTGAGGAAATCGAACTCTATCATCCCTTATTACAATCATTTTCCGACTTAAACCTTTTGATACAGATTTTGTAAACGAATGAAAATCTCTGCAAATTAACTATCAGACTGTTTGTGATCCGGAGAGTTGTTTCTGCAGGAATTCTCACCCCAATCCATATGAAATAGCCACTTTTTCACTCTCAAATCTATCTGCATATATATCCTAAACACAGATTATATAACCAGCAAGAATGGCAAGGTGGATTATTTCCCTGAGTTCTGAGTAAATAAGTGCAGACTCCGGATGCTTTTTGTCATCAACGACAAATTATGAACTTGATCACCAATCTCTCAATCCATCCTAGCTAGGGTGAAGGTTCACACAGAAGAAATCAACTAATTAAGAATGAGACACATCTCAACGCAAACCTTAGCTTTCCACAAATGTCCTAGCATCGGTCAGTTCTTTTTATTTTATTTTTCTCCTAGAATAACAAAGATAAAAAAAAAATGTTTTCAAATATATTTTGATGAACGAAGATAATATCAAATAAGTCTCGAAATATATCTAAATCTAATCTATTTCGAATCCAAATACATATTGTATATATTTTCAAAATTTTGATAAAATTCATATATATTGTATATGGCCACCCGGCTTATTACAATTCATATAAATAAAAGATACAAGCATGTATCATAAACATACGTTGAAGCTCTTACAAATCATCTTACGTACTTTGATACTTTGCTATCTGATTGTCTAAAGCTACTCGATGACGTCGATTGATATATCATAGTTGTTGTGGTTTTTAACCATGATATAAGGAGTCTTTTAGAGTCTTTTGATTTGTTTTCTAGGATATTTTTGAGTCTTTACAGGTTTTTTAGGATTTTGGCATGAAAGGAGCAAAATGGAGCAATTTGGATGATTCTGGAGCATTTAACCGGAGGAAATCAATTTGGAGTCTGATCCTATGAGGAGCATCGACCGACACCACACAAGAGAGCATCGATCGACACCCCTCTCTACCGACTCAAGACCCAAGTTTTGGAAAATTTACAAAAGTTGCCCAAAGTCTTCCATAATTGCAACATAAGTCCCTGACGTGTTTTAGGACATATATATAGTTTTTAGGTTTTTGCAAACCCTTAAGTTTTATTCTAGCAACCTTTATTTTCTGCAACCCTGTAAGATTTTTGAGAGCTATTGGAGAGAGATCTACTTTGAGAGAAGAATTTCTTGAACTCCTTTTTACTCTTTTAATCTTTATTGCTTATTATTCAGAATGATGTTTTGTTCTTCATTGATTATGTCTGAGTAGTTTGCTTGTTAGGTTTAGGGTTTTTCATAGGGATTTTATGAATTGTTAGATCTGTCTATTTAGGATTCATTATCTTTCTAGATCTTCATCTTAGGTTGTTCTTAATGCTAGATCTTTGATTAGTCATCTGGATTTAGATCTTAGGATTATTAATTAATATGAGAATATAATTGATTTTCCTGACAAAAACCTTTGGTGAGCAAAATTACTTCTTGCAAAGAGATTTGATTTAGTAATTTTGTGAACTTATCTAAACTTTGATTTTATTGCTGGTTTTTAACTTTTATTTTGCAAAGAGATTTGGATTTTTGGGTTTTAAAACTTAGATAATATTTGCAGTGAGAACGGATTTATTTTATAATTGTGTTTAGAGTTCAAGAACGATGCTTAATTGTTGAATCTTGTTTATTTAATTAAATGATCTGATTTTCCATGATTTCCTGAGAAATTCACTAGGCCTAGCTTTTTGATCATCTGAATTTACAACTCTTTTATTTTCTGTTTTGTCTTGCAATTTAATTAAAATATTTCTGTTTAGCATAATTAAAAGATTATTAAATCTATTGTGTGAATCTAGAGTTCTTGTGGATTCGATCCCTAAGTACTACAATTGATCTCTTAATTTGAGAGAGTAGCTCAGAGTTAAATTTGAGCATATCAAATTTTGGCGCCGTTGCCGGGGACTCTTTGATCCCTAAGTACTAAAATTTTCTTTTTATTTGAAACTTACACGCTTTTGTTTTCTTTTCTCTTGTGTGTTTCAGGTGTATGCCTAATAAGCCTAACACAAGGAGCAACAAGACTAGTCCAATTCTGAAGCTTTCAAACCAGGAGTTGGGAAAACTTGAGCGTGAGAACAGAAAAGCAGCCAAATTCTTGAAAATGGTTAACCCAATCATTCTGATGCGAGATGAGGATGGTGCTTTGAGGGATCAAGAGGGCCACTTGCGTAATGAGCACGGCCAAAAGCTGGATGCAGAAGGTAATGTAATTGCTGATCCTGTTGTCAACGAGCAGGCTGTCGTCGTTGATGAGCAGAACCTTGGTGTCGATCAACACCAACCAGGTGGCATCGATCGACACCCACCTGCAGACGTGCGTGGAGCTGCCAACCACGTACATAACCCAGTTCGACGACAGGAGAACAACCGAGATCTGATAGGACCATTGCTGACTACAACCGGGCGGATCTTGCGTATGAAAACCGGTCTGCAATTGTTCCTCCACCATTCCAGAGGAATGACTTTCAGCTGAAGCCTGTTTACTTCCAGCTAGTTGGACAGAGACCTTTCTCAAACCTGCCCCATGAGAAGCCTCTGGATCATATTGAACACTTTGAAGACCTGGTGACTAGTATCAAGGCTAATGGAGTGACTGAGGACTACATTTTCTGCAAGCTCTTCCCTTACTCACTTGCAGGAGAGGCATCTCATTGGTTGAAGCAGTTGCCAGCAGGATCTTTGACATCTTGGCAACAAGTGAAAGTGGCTTTTCTCAATTACTTCTATGATGATGCAATGTCAGATGAGTTGAGAATCAAGCTGTCTTCTTTCAAACAGAGACCAGATGAGGCTTTCAAAGCAGCTTGGGTGAGATTCAAGGCTTATCAGAGGGACTGTCCACACCATGGTTTCTCAAGAGTTCAATTGCTAAGTATCTTTTTCAGAGGAATTGACTGGGAATATCAACTAGCTTTGGATGCTGCAAGCCATGGAAACTTCAAGACAAGATTTTCAGAAGATGCGGAAGCTTTGATTGAGAATTTGGCTTCCAGCAATAGCACTAAGAGAGCAGATACTGAAAGGAAGAGATTGCATGGAGGGTTTGATGCAAACCAGCTTGCTTCTGTTAATGCTAAGCTTGATTCAGTTCATAATCTTCTTGTGGGTAAGAAGTCAGTTCACTTTGCTGCTGAAGTTGAGACATTTGAGCCACAACTTGAGACAAGGAATGAAGAAGCAGATGTCAACTTTGTCTATGGAAATCAGGGTCAGAGATTCAGTAATCAGCAAGGCAACAGGCCTTACAGTGGGAACTTTTCAGGCTACACTTCCAAGCCAGAGTATCAGCAGCAGCAACAGGGCACTGGGTACACAAGAACTTATGACAACAATTCATATCAGTCTCCTCCTCCAAAAACAGCTGAAAGTAGTAAGATGGAAGCTATGCCTGAGCAGCTTTTGCAAGGTCATGAGCAAATGACAGTAACTTTCAATGGGAAGCTTGACAATGTCTACACTGATCTTAATGGGAAGTTTGAAGCTTTGAACATTCATGTCAAGAAGCTGGAAAGTCAGGTTGCACAGACTGCTGGGTCTGTCAAAAGGCAAGAGGGTTTTCTTCCTGGAAGAACTGAGTCAAACCCCAAGCATGCTTGCAATGCCATATCAGTGAGAGATGAAGGTGATGGTGAAATTGCTTCTGCAGAAAAAAGAGAGAAATCGGTTTCAGATGATGGTGTCGATCGACACCACCTTGGCATCGATCGACACTCCTCTGAGACGAACCCAGAAACAGCAAAATCTCAGGTTCCTGCTGTTGAGAGGGTGTACCAACCAAAGATTCCTTTTCCTAAGCCACGAAAGTCCAAGCAGGAGATGGAGGAAGCTAGATGCAAAGCCATGATTGATAAGGTGATGATTGAGATGCCTTTGATTGATGCAGTAAAGCTTTCACCACCACTCAAGCGCTATGTTAAGAGAATGGTATCAAATGGTTTAAGTCCTGAAGAAGGAGCACTGCTTACCAAGGATGTTAGTGCAATTCTCTTGAACCAGCCTTTTCAGAGGAAGAAGGAGAGAAAGCAGGAGGTGGTTATCTCTGAGAAAGTTAGTGCAACAATTCAGTGTAGGACTGCTAAGAAGCTACCTGATCCTGGAAGTTTTGTGTTAGATTGCTCCATCTGCACAAGAAGGTTTTCTCACTCTCTTTGTGATCTTGGCTCTAGCATCAACTTGATGCCACATTCTGTTGCTGTGAGACTTGGGATGACAGAATTCAAGCCAACTCAGATTTCTCTTATCTTGGCTGATCGATCCCGAAGAATTCCTGAAGGTGTTTTGGAGGATATTCCAATTAAGGTTGGCAACTTCATGATTCCCACTGACTTTGTGGTGCTGAAGTATGATACAGAGCCTAAAGATCCTCTCATCTTAGGAAGATCTTTCTTGGCTACAGCTGGTGCCATCATTGATGTGAAGAAGGGACACATATCACTGAATGTGGATGGTTTGAGTTTGAATTTTGAGATGGATAAGCTGAGGAGGGCTCCTACTATTGATGGACAGACTTTTTATGTTGAACAAGTTCCTGCTACACGAGTTGCAGACTCAGTGTCGATCGACACCAACAAGAGGGCATCGATCGACACCCCTCCGTATCCGCGACTGAACTTGTCCACAACTGATGCTTCAAGTCAGAAACCTATTTCCAGACAGAAAGCTCCCCACTCCACACTCCAGAGTCCTCAGGTAAGGCCAAGGTATGCATCTTCTGCACCTAAACTTCTTCTTATCATCAATAAGACCTTCAAAGATACAAAAACTGTTTTGCAGTTAGCCAAGCCACGAGATTATTGTAGAGCACTTGTTTCTTTTGTTGATGATTTTGCAGGACATAAAAGAAACTCTCCCATCCCTAAATCCCGCCCGGGTCCTGTTCCTCGCATACTTGGCAAGCCTCATGCACCTAAAGCTTATACACCACCTTGGATGAAGAGGACATTCTCTCAGAAGCATTCAATGCCATGTTCTGATCAACCGGATGCCTGAGCTCCAGCACAGTCAAGCTAATGACTGAAAACAAGCGCTTAGTGGGAGGCAACCCACTGGTAGGTTTTTATTTTTCTTTTGATTTTGATTTTTATTTATTTTGTTTTTATTTTAGCTTTCCTCTTACTTGATAACACTGGGGACAGTGTTGTTTAAGTCTGGGGGAGGTTAGTTACTAACTACGTTTCAGTTTTTGAGTTTCAGTTGTGTCAGTCAAAAACATAAAGTTTGAGTCAAATTTTTCAAAAATTTTCTTTTTATCTTTGGGAATTATGATCTTGATTAATGATTTTTCTTATTTGGCTAACACTCTAATGATTACTTGTTTATGCTTGATCTCAGAACTGAAGCTTAGAAAGACTATGAGCCTTATCAACAATCCTGAAATCCCTTATTCAATGGATATCTGATTGATCTAACGTTGTCTCAACCTCAGGATTTTAACCAGACTTAATCTCTTACTTTGGGGTTGGAAATCAGTGGACTAGACTTCTTCTTTGGGCCATACAAGACAGTGCAATTTTTCAAAATATGTCTCCCCTCTCTCTTCCCTTCAGTGCTTTAAAAAAAAAGAATAAAAGATGAGATGATTTTGATCAGTTTAGAGAGGTAGGTAAATTACCTGTGACCTTATTATTGTACGCTTGAGTCAAATGATCACACAAAACTTGGAAGCGAGGGGTAGGTAAATTACCAATGACCCCAGTATTCGTTTACACCTTTGATTATAAAAAAAGAAGAGAGAGAATAAAAAAAATTGGAAGTGAGAAAAGGGAGAGGAAAGGAGATGTAAGAAGAATGTCTTGGCCTGAAGAGAGTTCATATGCCACTGATGAATAAACCCAAGGTAAGAACTCACTTGTACTTGCTTTAATTTATTTAATGAGATGACAATAGAGATTTCAGAGATTCCAAAGGATTGTGGGATTTGAGTAAGGAATGTTGATGCTTATCATGGTTGAGTATAAGAAGTAAGTTCTTGAGTCAAGTAAATGAAGAGTATAAATGAGAATAATCTGCAGATGAGTGAGTTCCCTGTTTTCAAACCTCTTTCACATGTCTAAGCTTATGTTTTGCTTGAGGGCAAGCAAAGGCTAAGTCTGGGGGAGTTGATATATCATAGTTTTTGCGGTTTTTAACCATGATATAAGGAGTCTTTTAGTGTCTTTTCATTTGTTTCTAGATTGTTTTTGAGTCTTTACAGGTTTTTAGCACGAAAGGAGCGAAATGGAGCAATTTGGATGATTCTGGAGCATTTAACCGAAGGAAATCAACTTGGAGGCAGAATAGAGAGGTAGCATCGATCGACACCCAGATTGGGAGCATCGATCGAAACCATGGTTCAGCCGATGAAGAATCACAAAATTGGAAGTTTTACAATTCTGCCCCAAAGTCTTCCAAAATTGCAACACAAGTCCCTGACGTGTTTTAGGACATATATATATATATAGTTTTTAGGTTTTTGCAAACCCTTAAGTTTTATTCTAGCAAGTTTTATTTTTCTGCAACCCTGTGAGATTTTGAGAGCTTTGGAGAGAGAGATCTTCTTTGAGAGAAAAATTTCTTGAACTCCTTATTACTCTTTTTAATTTCAATTGATTATTATTCAGAAAAGATGCTTTGTTCTTCATTAAACATGTCTGAGTAGTTTGCTTGTTAGGTTTAGGGTTTTTCACAGGGATTTTATGATTTGTTAAATCTGTTTATTTAGGATTCATTATCTTTCTAGATCTTCATCTTAGGTTGTTCTTAATGCTAGGTCTTTGATTAGTCATCTGGATTTAGATCTTAGGATTATTAATTGATATGAGAATATAATTGATTTTCCTGATAAAACCTTTTGATGAGCAAAATTATTTCTTGCAAAGAGATTTGATTTAATAATTTTGTGAACAATCTAAACTTGTTTTTAAAGCTGATTTATTACCTAGAATTTTACAAAGAGATTTGGATTTTCTGGTTTTAAATTTAGATAATATTTGCAGTGAGAACTGATTTATTTTACAGAAGTGTTTAGAGTTCTAGATCTGTTCTTAATTGCTTGAATCCTAATTTATTGACTGATTTAATATTTCTTAATTTCCTGAGAAATTCCCTAGGCCTAGCTTTTTGATCTTCTGAAATTACAACAACTTTTATTTAATATTTTGCATTGCTTATTTTAAATTCAATTTAATCTGTTTAGCATAATTGAAAAACTCTATAATTTATTGTGTTTGATCTTGAGTTCTTGTGGAATTCGACCCCTAAGTACTACATTGACCTCTTAATTTGAGAGAGTAGCTCAGGGTAAATTTGAGCATATCACGCAGCCTCGTGGTTTGGCGTATCAACAACAACAGCAGCAGTTTTGGCCAGGCCCGCTAGATTCTTACCGGACGCATCATCAAAGGCAGTTTTGGGGAGCCCGGCCAGATTCACACCAACTGCAGCCTCATTATGATTCTGCGTATCAGCCATTTATAAGAATGCTAGAGGGAGAAACTGTTGGCGTTCAACAACAGCTTGCTCCTCCTCCTCCTCTGCAAGGTCAAGATTCAAGATCCGGGATGGTGATGACCCAAGAAGACGGGTTCTTTAACCCCATCAATGAATTATTAAACTATGAGGAAGAACATGGTGTCGTAACTGAGCAGCAACAGCAAGAGCAAAGTGCACCGATTCTCCCTCCTCCTCCGCAAGGTGATCAAGATTCAATATCCAAGATGGGGATGACTCGCTTGAGCAACGACAACAGCACCGAAGAAGACTTGTTTGATATGTCTGACGAGGACAGCTTCTTTGACGTTGATGCATTATTCAGTAATGAAGAAGAAGAAGATGGTGTCGATACTCAGCAGCAACAACAAGAGCAAAGTACACCGATTCCTCCTCCTCAAGGTCAAGACGATTCAACATCCGGGAATGTGATGACGATTCAAGACGAAACTTCATTTTGGTTTCACTCAATGTACTAGTTTTTTAGTTGCTAATTGCTCTGTTTCTTTTATCGGCAATGTTCTCCAAAACCAGAGAGATAATGTCTTTGTTGCTTTTATTGCCTTGATATAAGTGTAACACAATCTGTTCAACATTCTCTTCTTGTCTTAGACATTAAAACATACACTTCTCACGTATAAAAATGTAGATATAAAACACTGGTGTCTTCTTCTCATAAGCATTTGCTTTCCTCTGAAAGCCTAAATATTGGAATCAAGATTCCGATTAGAAAATACTAGGATGTCGGCCCACGCACGGGTAAATGAAATCTTAAAATGACAAACATTAATTGTTAATTTCACATTTCGAGTAGAAATTTTATGGTAATTCTTTAAATGTATAGTATTTTTTTCTTTTTTGTATAGTTAACTGTATAGTATAAAAGTCAGAAATAATGACTAAGATGAATCAACCAAATTAATTAAATAATTTTTTTGCTGTATATATAAAAATCGATTTAGGGACAACAAGAGAATAATGTTAAAGATATATGAATCTAGGTTTGCTCAATCATACTCAGATAATCAATTTCGAAAGATATTCACATAAAACAAAATTTAAATCATTATTCTATCGATATATACAAAAAATTAATAAGAGCTCATAGCTGCAAGCCTGCAAAAGTGAGATGAAGGGTATAAATGGAAAACGACACCAAACAAAAGTTAGATGAAGAAATCAATAAATAAAACAATCAAAATTTTAATGAAGATGAATGAATCAATGTTGATAAATAAATTAAAAGAAAATATTACTCAGAATTTTTAAAACTTGGAGGTTTGAAACAATACTAAAAAAACAAAAACTCTTTTCAAAATCAATAAAAATCTCTATATTATATATATATATATATAAACAAAGTGAACATATTATTTTGCAATTTAGTAGGCACAAAAGAGTTTTAGTTTTTCGAAAGAGAAACTTTTCCCTACCATTATTGGCTTTGAATTTGTGTTTCTCTTATGGATTTTCTGGTTCATTTCGCTAGCCGTGAGAGTTTTTAATTTAGTTGTGTTTATGTAGACTAACAAAATGTATATTCTACACAATATAGAGTGTGAAAAAAAAAATTGTGCAATCACAGTTATGTCTAACCTTAAGGGTATAAGACTTTTATCTCACAACTTCATCTATATTAAGATTTGTATAATAATTTTATTGAGATCTTTGAATATTTAGCTATGTATATTTTTAATGTAATTTCTCCTCATATATAGTTATTTCTCCGTTTGTTTCTAAACAAGACTGTCTATTTATATTTATCCATGACTAGTAGTTCTAGTGCTTTTTTTTTTATTGTAGTTTTTTTTTTGACATGTCTAGTTACATATGAAATTTTTTTCTCCTCATTTCTATCCCAGAAGAATAAAGTTCTTAAGATTTTGAGGGAGTTATATACTTTCCATGTAATCATATATATATCTATATATATATATATATGAAACTAATATAATTCGAAGTTTTACCCATATATAGAGTTTACATAGCCTAAAAGCATTATAGAAAGGAGAAAGAAATAATTTTATTTAAATAAATGTCTTATCTTAAAACATTTAATCATACAATATTAAGACATCTATAAGGTTTTGGTAACATAAACACAATGAACCCACAAATCATCTACTTTTTTGAAATATTGGGCTTCATGTGCAATCAAACTAGGTCTATCGGCAATATATTTGATAAGTGTATCATGACATTCTTTTCCTTCTGTCACAAGCTCCTTGCAGCAAGCATCCGAGACGACTCCATTCATGAAAACTTGAGCTATTATATCCAATGCACACTTTGCGGTAATCTTGAGAACACATTGATTCCACAATAGTGTTTTTGGTTCGCTTACTTCAACAACAAATGATGGGATGTGTTCACTCATCGTAACAAGGATCACCACAAGAAACACCAAAGACATGTTAAGTTTTCCCATTTTTATATGTTTTTAAACTTTTAAATTGATTTTTCTTTTTTTTTGTGAAAGAAAAAAAGAACTTTTAGTTTATGTTTTATTCTCCGAATGAATATCCTTACTCTATTTATAGATATGAATGATAGTCTTTAAACATCACATTTACTTAGATACAATTATTTCTTTTATTACATTTATTAAGCTTTAATTTAACTATTTGGTTATAGACTTATATATCAAACAATCAAAAGCGTTGATTTGTAAATATTTCCTTTACCTTTAAAAAATATTAAAAAGTATACTTTAAAATAATTGTCTGCTGTAAATTATATTTTAATTTATATAACCGATTATATGATCTTAAATGCTACCCAATTTCTTGAACATACTGTTTTGCAATTTAGTAGGCACAAGAGAGTTTTAGTTTTTCGAAAGAGAAACTTTTCCCTACCATTATTGGCTTTGAATTTGTGTTTCTCTTATGGATTTTATGGTTCATTTCGCTAGCCTTGAGAGTTTTTAATTTAGTTGTGTTTACGTAGACTAACAAAATGTATATTCTACACAATATAGAGTGTGACAAAAAAATATGTGCAATCAGAGTTATGTCTAACCTTAAGGGTATAGGGTGGAGACCAGGGTTCGAGGAACGCATGGCGCACCAATAACCTACTAGTAGATTTAGATGAATAGTTTCATTTCCACGGTGAGGGGTTAGGATCGATGCCCTGCAGTCCGTTGGGACGGCTAGCGGGGGGGGGGGGGGGCTAGCAGGATCTACAGACGGTCTGGTTGGGCAGCTAGCAGGGGGCTAGTGGGGTCTGCGGGACAGGTTGTCACATAAAAATCGATTTTTATGTGACAACCCGTCCCATTGACCCCACTAGCTTGCCCCCACAGGCCCCAAGTTGGCCCTGCAGGGCATCGATCCTAACCCCTCACCGTGGAAATCCAATTCTACCAGTAGGTTATTGGTGCGCCAGGCGTTCCTCGAACCCTGGTCTCCACCCTTTAACAACCTTCCCAAAGGACAAGTTGCCACCAATTGATACTGAAACGACCCGACCCGTTTTTTTTATTTTTTATAATAAAATAATAAATAGTAATAGTAAATAAATTACAACTAGTAGTCCCATACCCACTAGCCACCTAACCACAATCACAATCAACAGCGAAATAACAAATACCAATATCCAATAAAAATCTAATAATAATAAATAACCAATATTTCAAATATAACCAATTACCAAAAAACAGGAAATATAGAACCAGCAACCTAGCAATGTTTCTAATGACCCAACTCTAGCAACCTAGAAATGCCAGACGACAACCAATCGAGTCCCTAGAACATCCTCCTCTTCATTGCCTTGATTCCACGATCACACTTTGCCTTTACCTGCACCACAAACACAAGTTGAGATGCATGAGTATTTTATAAACACTCAGTGAGGCAATCCTCCCATCTACTAGGCTATAAACACAAGCAACAGTAATTCCAATGTTCCAAACAATCAACAAACAAAGCATACAAACCAGGAACCTGTAGCAACCAATCCCAGCAAGAAAAAGACACAAACACAGCAACAAACAAGCTGGAAAAAGGAATCACAGGCTTAGATCAGCCATGGTCATGCACTCACCTCTCTGCAGGAAAACTCTGACCAATAAGAACGAATCCCTCACTCCCAGCAAGCTTCTAGCACCTTCCTAGCTATAGATCTCCTAAGAACCACCAAGAAAACTCACCAATTCACCCAAAATCTCAAGAACAATGTTTTTCTCTCTTTTCTCTCAAAAACAAGCGAACGGCGACAAACACAACTTGCCAAAACCCTTTTCTCAACAATCCACTTAAATATTTTGGTTTAATGGTTTTCTTAAACCAAACTGACTCAAATCGATAATTAAATCAAACTGGTCGAATCAGAAAATGTTGGTGTCGACCGACACCACCTTGGTGTCGATCGACACACATCCCAAAAACCCACTAATTGGTTCGCGGATGTTACAATTCTCCCCCACCTACATAGATTCGTCCTCGAATCTCGAATAACCATCAGCCAAAGACTCCCGTGCTACCGTCTCCACAGCCCGCACTCCTCCGACCGATCTACGGAAGGTCATTTCTAGGCGATAGACTCACGCTCTATGCATTATTTGCTCTCGACTTTTGGAATTTCCTTTACTCATAGGCCTAAACTTTGAGTTTTTATTGGCTCCTCATCAGACCTAAGTCTGCATGCCATAACGTTGGCTCCTCATCGGGCCTAAGCTCGCATGCCATAATATATAAAGAAGTCCAATATTCGTCTCTCGGGTTTCCACCCTACAGCGCGCCCCCGGATCGTCATCCGAAGTCGATATACCAACCATACTCCCAAGACACAAAGTCTCAGAATATGGCAGTACTAGGAGAACCAAAGTCCACCAAGAGTCGCGAGCAAAAAATTCTGAACACGTCTGAGTCTTATTCCTATCCAGGTTTCCTTCCTGTGGCTCGCGTAGAACATCACAATGTCCTATCAACCACATATCCCCTCTCTGGAATACCTCATGAACACACAAGGATCATATACATGCCAAATGGGCCAAACAAATGTCCTAACCAGGACCGCCACAAAGGCCAAACAAATGTCCTAAACAGGACCACCACCGAGGACAAACAAATGTCCTCAACAGGACCGCCACCAAGACCAAACAAATGTCCTCAACAGGACCGTCACCAAGGCCAATCGTCCAGAAGGACCGCCACTAAGGCCACTCGTCCCGAAGGACCGTCACAAAGACCACTTGTCCCAAAGGACCGTCACAAAGACCACTCGTCCCAACAGGCAACACTGGCTAGACAGCCCGCCACAAAGGCAACACAATCGGCTAAACAGCCCGCCACAAAGGCCACACAATTGGCTAAAAGCCCCCCACAAAGGCCACACAATTGGCTAAACAGCCTGCCACAAAGGCCACACAATTAGCTAAACAGCCCGCCACAAAGGCCACACAATTGGCTAAACAGCCCGCCACAAATGCCACACAATGTCTCAAAAGACCGCCACACACGGGCACAATGACTCAAAAGTCCGCCACGAAGGCCACACACTGTCTCAAAAAACCGCCACACCCGGGCACAATGACTCAAAAGTCCGTCACAAAGGCCAAACTAGCCCCTCCAAGGCTCACAACCACTAAAAATGGACAATTCTAACTCCCATAAAACTTTCCCTTTTTAGAACTTTCCACTTTTGAAATTATTCCTCTTTAGAAACTTCTCTTTCAGGAAAATTTCCCTCAACACCATCACAGTCCCAAAGGACTCTCATCAAAGGAATCTTCTTCTTCCGAAGTTCCTTGATCCTCCTCTCAAGAATCCTCACTAGTCTCGTTTCCAAAGTCATGTTAGGCTGAAGATCTTCAGGAATCTTAGCCAACAACTGATCATCCTCACAAAGACACTTCCGCAACACAGAAACATGGGTAACCTTGTGGAACGCACGCATAACCTCAGACAACTCCAGCCTATATGCCACCGGTCTCACCCGCTCAATCACTCTTAACGGACCCATATACCTTGGACCTAACTTAGTCTCTGTCAATGACCTGTTTGGACCTCGCAACATGGCCATCTTGAGGTACACTCTGTCTCCTACCTGAAACTCAAGGTTTCTCCTCCTCTTATCAGCATAACTCCTCTACCTATCCTGAGCCTCCTTCATTTTCAGCTTGAGAACCCGAATCTCCTTTGAGGTCTCCTGAACAAAACTATCACCAAACATGCTCCTCTCCCCCACCTGAGTCCAGCATAACGGTGTACGACATGGTCTCCCATACAAAGCCTTATAAGGAGTCATCTTAATACTCGCCTGATAACTGTTGTTGTAAGCAAACTCTACCAGGTTCAGGTGGTCTGCCCAATGGCCACCCCAAACCAACACACACATCCTCAACAAATCACAGCGTCTGGATCGTCCTCTCTGACTGTCCATCTGTTTGGGGATGTTAAGCTGTACTCATATGCACCTTAGTGCCCATGTTTGCCTGAAATGCCTTCCAGAACACCGAAGTGAACTTAGAATCCCTATCAAACACGATGCTTGCTGGCACCCCATGCAATCTGACTATCTTCTTCACATACTTCTTAGCCAAGACCGCTGCTCCATCAGTCTTCTTTAATGGCCAGAAAATGTATTGTAAGAGTCAACCGGTCCACAAGGACCCAAATAGCATTAACACTGGTAATCCTACCACGAAATCCATCGTGATCATATCCCACTTCCACATTGGAATGGGTAGACTCTTCAATAATCCGCTTAGAAACTGATGCTCAGCCTTCACTAGCTGACACACGTCGCAACACGCGACCCAACTAGCTACAACCTTCTTCATTCCGACCCAAGGATATTACCTCTTGAGATCACGGCACATCTTAGTCGCTCCTGGATGAATAGAAAACATGCTCGCATGAGCCTCCCTCAAGATCTCCTATCTCAAATCATCATCCTTGGGCACACAAATCCGACTGTGCACCAAGATAGTACCATTAGCTGAGACCTGATACTCTGAATCAACTTCCTTAGAGGCATTCACCAGCCCCAAATCCTTATCCTGAGCCAACCGCACCCTGCTCAGAAGATCCGCTCTATCAGCCATCTCCAAACCCAACGGTTCTCGAGCCAACCGCACCCTGCTCAACGCACTGATCTCTCCTACCAGAGACTTCATCTCCTGCTCCTGTAGTGACCTGTCAAACCAAGGAAAATCATGATCTCCGTGGCATTTTGCGGTCTAGGCCAATCCCTGATAGCCTGAATCTTCTCCGGATCTATAGAAACCCCCTTTGCAGAAACAATGTGATCCAGAAAACCCATCTCACACTGCCAAAAACTGCACTTGCTCAACTTAGCAAACAACTTCTGCTCCCGCAGCTTCTCCAAAATTGACCTCAAATGTACTGCATGTTCTTCAGGACTCTTAGAAATTACCAGGATATCGTCGATGAAAATGATGACAGACACGTCCAGAAACTCCTGAAACACGCTGTTCATCAACCTCATAAACGCTTCTGGTGCGTAAGTCAACCCGAAAGGTATCACCACAAACTCATAATGCTCATACCTCGTCCTGAAAGCCGTCTTCCTCCCATCTGCCTCATCTATTGGTATCCGATGATAACCCGACGCCAGATCTACCTTGGAGAACCAAGTAGCACCTCTCAGCTGATCCAACAACTCTTCAATCCTAGGAAGAGGGTACTTGTTCTTCATAGTGACCCGGTTCAAACCTCGTCAGTCAATACACAAGCGGAAACTCCCATCTTTCTTCTTAAAAAATAACACCGGCAACCCCCCCCCCCCACGGTGATACACTAGGACAGATGAATCCCTTGTTCCATAAATCCTCCAGTTACTTCCTCAGCTCTACTAAACAAAAACTCAATTATGCCGACATCAACTTGTCGCCACCTGAATATCAACCCTCTTCTTCGTCCAAGAAGCGCCAGTAACTTGCCTCTTAGGAAAACTTTCACAAGATAGCTTATTCTAGAAATAGCTTTTTCACTTGGCAATTCTCCACAACAAATCATCAATATGAGCGTAATAAAACAAACAAGTGCCATACGTTCGCATATTCCAATTCACCACATCAAACACCTTGCAAGCCGCCAATTTAACCTACTTGACTTGTTTCCCCCAGCAAGCTTACCAAAACATTGAATCTAGCAACCCTGTCCATCTCCAATGAACTTCATCCACCATGGTTGCAACGATTAGTTTATCCTGCCATGAAGGCTTCTCGTGAATCTTATGTACCTGACAACCATTCCCTTGCCGGCTCATACCTGCTGCAGCTCTCCTTCCCGGGACTCCAGCACCACCGGCCACCCAATCCTGGCACATCATGCACACATTCATGACCGCACCGGTCATAAAACCCTGGCCCACCGGCCAACATAATCCTACAATCCAAGATTAAACCACCATCACTCTCGAGGTCTACATTCCGTCGTTATGTTTATACTCTTGTTCTATACATTGCTTGCTCCCAAATCTTCCACCCTTAGGTCGCAACCTTCGAGCCATACCGATCTCACTTTTAGACCAGCGTCTTCGAGTTATACCGTCTCACTCTTGGACAACAATCCTCAAGATCTTGGTATCAGGGGAACTACTCATCCCCTCAGGGGAACATCGTCTCGTCTGCCACTCTCGGGGCCCTCAGCCCCTCGAGCTATCGGTATTCAGGGGAATCACCATCCCCTCAGGAGCAACAATCCTTAACGACTATAAACATCTCCCAACCAAAAGTACCTCTTGTGGTCCGAGTATAACATTGCAATGTTACACCTGCCCACTCAACTTTAATATCCAATTGGATTAACCACCAAGCTGCAAAAATATATGCTCCAACTGCATATATCCACCTATCCGCCTCTCTAGGCTCGATACCTCCCGAGAAGCATCTTGCACTAGTCATCTACAACTGTTCCATTCTCCTAACATAAGATGGAAACTCCTCAACATCTACAGCCCTCGGCTGCACCCCACCACATGCGACACAACTGGAGCCTACACTGGTACCCCTCTTGGTAACCGCTCCAACAGCATCATCTCGACCCTGGGCCCCACCTGCTGCAACCCCACACCTGGGTTCCCAGCACCCCCGGCATGCTCACCGCCTAACCCCTTCTGGTCCCTCCTGATACGCTTGCGACCCTCTGACGCACCTCCTCGTGGAACTCTGGACCACACACTCGCTGGCCTCGGGACCCGCCCGACCATGACCACGACCACATCTCCGTCTACGACCAACAACTCAAATACCTTTAACTACTGCACTTCCAAGAAGAAATGCTAACAAGCAAACTCTTTCATAACACAAATAAACAAAAATACAAACTCACCGTGGAATCACACTGTAGGCTCGAAGAGGATGTTCTAGGACCCCATGCCACACACAATTGACTAACTCACACAATCAATCAAAGCATGCAAATCCTAAACATCAACAGCACAAAGCCTAGTGAACCCAAACCTAGAACCGTAAGGGCTCTGATACCAAACTGAAACGACCCGACCCATTTTTTTTTTTTTAATAAAATAATAAATAGTAATAGTAAATAAACTGCAACTAGTGGTCCCATACCCACTAGCCACCTAACCACAATCACAATAAACAGCAGAATAACCAATACCAATATCCAATAAATAACCAATAATAATAAATAACCAATATTTCAAATATAACCAATAACCAATAACCAAACAACAAGAAACATAGAATCTAGCAATGTTTCTAATGACCCAACTCTAGCAACCTAGCAATGCCAGACAACTACCAATCGAATCCCTAAAACATCCTCCTCTTCATTGCCTTGATTCCACGATCACACTTTGCCTTTACCTGCACCATAAACACAAATTGAGATGCATGAGTATTTTATAAACACTCAGTGAGGCAATCCTCCCATCTACTGGGCTATACACACAAGCAACATTAATTCCAATGTTCCAAACAATCAACAAACAAAGCATACAAACCAGGAAAACGAACAGCAACTCGCTGGAAGGGAGCACCAGCCAAGTGTATATCGACACTGGCTCTTGGTGTCGACCGACACTACCCCACAATGTCGATCGATGCCACTCTTGGTGTTGACCGACACTACCTCACAGTGTCGATCAATGCCGCTTCACTGGTGTCGACTGACACCAATTGGTGTCGATCTACACTCCCTCTGCAACCGCGATCCGCTCGAAGCCGAGAGTCGAATCTCACTTCCAAACTCCACCAAATCGTCCAATACTCAAAACCCAAGCCATATACCTCCGTAGGAACCTGTAGGAACCAATCCAAGCAAGAAAACCACACAAACACAGCAACAAACAAGCAAGAACAAGGAATCACAGACTTAGATCAGCCATGGTCATGCACTCACCTCTCTGCAGGAAAATTCTGACCAATAAGAATGAATCCCTCACTCCCAGCAAGTTTCTAGCACCTTCCTAGCTTTAGATCACCCAAGAACCACCAAGAAAACTCACCAATTCACCCAAATCTCAAGAATAGGGTTTTTCTCTCTTTTCTCTCAAAAACAAGAGAAGGGCGACAAAAACAACTTGCCTAAACCCTTTTCTCGACAATCCACTTAATATTTCGGTTTAATGGTTTTCCTTAAACAAAACCGACTCAAATCGATAATTAAATCAAAATGGTCGAACCAGAAAATGTTGGTGTCGACCGACACCACTTTGGTGTCGATCGACACTCATCCCAAAACCCCACTAATTGGTTCGCGGATGTTACAATTATTGGCTTTGAATTTGTGTTTCTCTTATGGATTTTCTGGTTCATTTCGCTAGCCTTAAGAGTTTTTAACTTAGTTGTGTTTATGTAGACTAAAAAAAATGTATATTCTACACAATATAGAATGTGAAAAAAAAAATTGTGCAATCACAGTTAGGTCTAACCTTAAGGGTATAGGACTTTTATCTCACAACTTCATCTATATTAAGATTTGTATAATAAATTTATTGAGTTTTTTGAATATTTAGCTATGTATATTTTTAATGTAATTTCTCCTCACATATAGTTATTTCTCCGTTTGTTTCTAAACAAGACTGTCTATTTATATTTATCCATGACTAGTAGTTCTAGTGTTTTTTTTTATAGTAGTTATTTTTTTTTTTTGACATGTCTAGTTACATATGAATTTTTTTTTCTCATTTCGAATAAAGTTCTTAGGATTTTAAGGGAGTTATATACTTTTCCATGTAATCATATATATATATATATATGAAACTGATATAATTCGAAGTTTTACCCATATATAGAGTTTACATAGCCTAAAAGCATTACAGAAAAGAGAAAGAAATAATTTTATTTAAATAAATGTCTTATCTTAAAACATTTAATCATACAATATTAAGACATCTATAAGGTTTTGGTAACATAAACACAATGAACCCACAAATCATCTCTTTTCTTGAAATATTGGGCTTCACGTGCAATCAAACTAGGTTTATCGGCAATATATTTGATAAGTGTATCATGACATTCTTTTCCTTCTGTCACAAGCTCCTTGCAGCAAGCATCCGAGACGACTCCATTCATGAAAACTTGAGCCATTATATCCAATGCACACTTTGCGGTAATCTTGATAACACATTGATTCCACAGTAGTGTTTTTGGTTCGCTTACTTCTACAGCAAATGATGTGAAGTGTTCACTCATCGTAACAAGGATCACCACAAGAAACACCAAAGACATGTTAAGTTTTCCCATTTTTATATGTTTTTAAACCTTTAAATTGATTTTTCTTTTTGGTGAAGGAAAAAAAGAACTTTTAGTTTATATTTTATTCTCCGATTGAATATCCTTACTCTATATATAGATATGAATGATAGTCTTTAAACATGAAATTTACTTAGATACAGTTATTTCTTTTATTACATTTATTAAGCTTTAATTTAGCTATTTGGTTATAGACTTATATATCAAACAATCAAAAGCGTTGATTTGTAAATATTTCTTTTACTTTTAAAAAATATTAAAAAGTATACTTTTAAAATAATTTTCTACTGTAAATTATATTTTAATTTATATAACAGATTATATAATCTTAAATGCTACCCAAGATCTTGAACATATTGTTTTGCAATTTAGTAGGCACAAGAGAGTTTTAGTTTTTCGAAAGAGAAACTTTTTCATACCATTATTGGCTTTGAATTTGTGTTTCTTTTATGGATTTTCTGGTTCATTTCGCTAGCCATGAGAGTTTTTAATTTAGTTGTGTTTATGTAGACTAACAAAATGTATATTCTATAAAATATAGAGTGTGAAAAAAAAAATTGTGCAATCACAGTTATGTCTGATCTTAAGGGAGCATTTCAGATCATATAATCGGTCATATAAATTAAAATATAATTTACAGTATAAATGTTTTTAAAAAAGTATACGTTTTAATATTTTTTAAAGGTAGAGGAAATATTTACAAATCAACGCTTTTAATTGTTTTATAGATAATTCTATAACCAAATAGCTAAATTAAAGCTTAATAAATGTAATAAAAGAAATAATTGTATCTAAGTAAATGTCATGTTTAAAGACTATCATTCATATCTATAAATAGAGTAAGGATATTTAATCGGAGAATAAAACATAAACTAAAAGTTCTTTTTTTCCTTCACCAAAAAAGAAAAATCAATTTAAAAGTTTAAAACATATAAAAATGGGAAAACTTAACATGTCTCTGGTGTTTCTTGTGGTGATCCTTGTTACGATGAGTGAACACATCCCATCATTTGCTGTAGAAGTAAGCAAACCAAAAACACTACTGTGGAATCAATGTGTTCTCAAGATTACTGCGAAGTGTGCATTGGATATAATGGCTCAAGTTTTCATGAATGGAGTCGTCTCAGATGCTTGCTGCAAGGAGCTTGTGACCAAAAGGAAAAGAATGTCATGATACACTTATCAAATATATTGCCGATAGACCTAGTTTGATTGCACGTGAACCCCAATATTTCAAAAAAAGAGATGATTTGTGGGTTCATTGTGTTTCTGTTACCAAAACCTTATAGATGTCTTAATATTGTATGATTAAATGTTTTAAGATAAGTTATTTATTTAAATAAAATTATTTCTTTCTCCTTTCTATAGTTCTTTTAGGCTATGTAAACTCTATATATGGGTAAAACTTTGAATTATATCAGTTTCATATATATATATTATGAGAACTCATACATCATGTCTGTACGTCCGTACAATGTGCGAGATGGCCGTCCGTACCATTTGGGGAATTCATACGTCTAGCCCATGAAGATATGTCTCCAACGGTAAAGGAACATCTGGATCCTTCTCTCGAGAGCCGTTGTCGAGTTTAAGCAAGTAGGAGTGCAAGTGGGAGCCAAAGGAAGTCAAACAAGAGTCACATGTTATGTTAAGGAAGAGATGTTGCTCTCAGCAATGTAAATTGTGCATAGCATCTTGTAGAGAATATTATGTTTGTAATATGTCTATAATTAGTTTGTACCTAGGAACCAAATCAAGTAAGAAGTTACAATTCTTCTTCTACACTTCTCTCTCTATTAGATTTACACTTCTTACACTTCTATACACTCTATCTCACTCTTATTCTCGCTGATCGTTACTTGTATCACAAACCATTCTTCTCTCTTCTAAAGTTACATGGTATCAGAGTGGTTACGCTCCTCATTCTAGTTCTCACACCCACCAAATACTTCCGCTTCCATCTCTTTCTCTTTAACCTTCTTCTGTTTCGACTTTGAAAGTCCATTTTATTTATCCGTTGGACAATATCATTACCCAACGGTCACTTTGACATGGAAGGTTCTAAAACCTTGATTGTTCCAGTTACTCTTAAAGGAGAAAACTACTTGTTGTGGGCAAGAACCACAAAGACGGCACTATGTGGCCGAGGGCTTTGGACCCATATTACATCGAGTGAAGCTCTTAAAGAAGAGCCAACCAAAGACGGCAAAGCTGTAGCTGCTAGTGGTGAAGAAAAATGGTTTCAAGAAGACCAAAGTGTTCTCGCCATCATTCAGAACTCCCTTGATGCTCCAATACTTGAAGCCTACTCGTATTGCAAAACGGCCAAGGATCTATGGGACACATTACAAAATGTGTTCGGCAACACTACCAATTTAAACCGAGTATTTGAGATCAAGAGGGCCATTAACAACCTCAGCCAAGAAGGTATGGATTTCACCAAGCATTTTGGAAAGTTTCGGTCTCTTTGGGCTGAGCTTGAGATGCTTTGACCGGCAACCCTAGATCCGGCCATCTTAAACGAGCAGCGAGCGCAAGATAAGGTGTTTGGTTTACTTCTAACACTGAATCCCTCTTACAACAACCTTATCAAACACATCTTGAGGTCGGACAAACTCCCGAGTCTTGATGATGTTTGTAACCAGATCCAGAAGGAACATGGCTTTATTGGTTTGTTTGGGAGCAAAGGAGAGCTTGCAACGGCCAACAAGGTGGAGATAGCTTCTGAAAACAAAGGCTATTTCAAACATGATGACAAGAATCCACCTGTTCGTAACCATTGTAAGAAAGTTGGCCATTTCAAGAGCCGGTGATGGATTCTTCATCCTCATCTTCGAGTTAACCGACCTACAAATAACCGTGGAGGACCAAGAGCTCATCAAGCATCCATGGTGGGAGAGGCAACTACGGCGCTTGCAGCGACAACCTCCGAACCAAACCATCAAGCCTCCGGAGGAAACAAAACTGCTCTAGCAGCATCCTTTGAGCTGGTGAAGAGATAAGACCTTGATGCACTCATCAAAGCTCTCAAGGAAGCCTCCGGTAACTCCTATCTTGCTTTAAAACCAACAAAACCGCTTATTGTTGATTCTGGTGCATCACATCATATGATTAGTGATTCTAAGTTAATTAGTGAAATTAAACCGGCCATAGGAAATGTGATTATAGCTAATGGTGAAAAAGTTCCAGTTGAAGGAATAGGTAACTTGAAATTATTTGATAAGACAACTAAAGCTTTTTATATGCCTAGTTTGACCTCTAATTTACTATCGGTTAAGTGGGCTACCACTGATTTAAATTGCTATGCAATATTTGATCCTAATGAAGTATATTTTCAGGATATTGAGACAAGTAAATTCCTTGGCCAAGGTGTTACTCAAGATGATCTCTACTTGCTTAAAGACTTGAATCTGTTTTCTTCTAATTTATCTTGTTTTAGTTCAATTAATGTTAAAGCAAACAATGTTATTTGGTATGCTAGACTAGGACATCCTCACTCTCGGGCTTTAGAATTAATATTTCCAAGTATTTCTTTCAAAAATGATGAATGTGAGGCTTTTATCCTTGGTAAACATTGCAAATCTGTTTTTTCTAAGCCATTGACTATTTATGAGAATTGTTTTGATCTTATTCACTCTGATGTTTGGACATCCCCATGTTTATCTAGAGAAAATCAAAAATATTTTGTTACTTTTATTGATGAAAAATCCAAGTATACTTGGGTAACCTTGCTTCATTCCAAAGATAGAGTTCTTAAAGCTTTTATTAGTTTTCAAAATTATGTGACTACCATTATAATGCAAAGATTAAGATTTTGAGATCAGATAATGATGGAGAATATACAAGTCATGCCTTCAAACAACACCTCAATAAGTATGGCATAATTCATCAAACCAGCTGTCCCTATACTCCACAGCAAAATGGTGTAGCTGAGAGAAAGAATAGACACCTAATGGAAGTGGCTCGATCTATGATGTTCCACACTAATGTTCCGAAACGTTTTTGGGGTGATGCGGTCCTTGCAGCTTGTTAGCTAATCAACCGGATCCCCACAAAGATTTTGCAAGATGCTTCTCCATTCGAGGTACTAAACAAAGAACAACCTACATTTGATCACCTACGAGTATTTGGTTGTGTTTGCTATGTCTTAAAACCAGGTGAACTAAGGGACAAGCTCGACACCAAAAGTACCAAGAGCATGTTCATCGGCTATTCTACCACTCAAAAAGGCTACAAATGCTATGAACCCAAGTCTAGACGTATCCTGGTGTCTCATGATGTGAAGTTTGTGGAAACTCGGGGATACTATGATGAGAAAAATTGGGACAAACTTCGCGACCTGTCCGCATCGTCATCCGATCGTGCCAAGAACCTCCGTATTATCCTTGAGAGGCTAGGTGTCGAAAATGATCGGGACGCCGACAAATCAGCCTGGCCAAACTCACCAGGCGACCCTGTTCCACCTGTTGTCCTTGACACGAATGGCTCAGAAGCAGCCCTCACTCAGCCTATCTCCGGTGACCCGTCCGAGTCAAATGAAGAGCAAGCACTCGAGGAGGAGAGTCAACCTGATGAGCAACTTATACATGACGATGATGATGATGATGAAGCACATGATCATGGGGAGGTTATCCCCTTACGGCGAAGTCAAAAGCTACAACATGATCATGGAGAGGTTATCCCCTTAAGGCGAAGTCAACGGCTACAAAATGTTCCCCGCGTATACTACAACAATGTTGCAGTTGCCCATCCGATTCAAGCTGTATGTACTCTTGCTCATTTCCCTTTGGATTACCAAGCCTTCCTCGGCCAAATAGACAAACACTGGATTCCACAAACCTACGATGAGGCCAAGGACCACAAGGTGTGGAGAGATGCGGTTAGTGCGGAAACCACGACCATGGAGAAAAACCATACATGGGACGAGGCTGACCTACCAAAAGGAAAGAAGGTAGTCACATCACGCTGGATCTTTACCATCAAATACAAGAGTGATGGGGAGATTGAACGCCAAAAGGCCCGACTGGTTGCACGTGGCTTTACACAAACATACGAGAGGACTATCGAGATACGTTTGCTCTGGTGGTCAAGCTACACACTGTTCGGGTTTTCCTCTCGTTGGACACTAACTTGGACTGGGAACTATGGAAAATGGACGTAAAGAACCCATTCTTACAAGGCGAGCTTGAAGACGAAGTCTATATGAGGCCACCGCCCGGCTTAGAAGACACCATCGGTCCAGGAAAAGTGTTTATTGTAGTCATTCTAGTATATGTTGATGATATCATCATAACTGGAAGTGAAAAGGTAGGTATTCAAGAAACTAAAGACTTTCTTAAGTCAGTATTTGACATTAAAGATCTTGGAGAGCTGAAATATTTTGTTGGGATAGAGGTTTATCGGTCTGATGAGGGATTGTTTTTATCACAAAGAAAATATGCTCTTGATCTTTAAGTGAAGCAGGGAAACTTGGATCAAAGGCAGTGCCAACACCACTTGAAGAAAACTATAAGACCGGAGCAAAGGGGGAGCTGGAGGCGGCTCCATTCGAAGATGTTACAAGATATCGACGACTAGTGGGTAAGCTTATTTATCTTACCATTACTCGATATGATATTTGTTTTGCTGTGAATCAGGTGAGCCAACACATGCAAAATCCAACTAGACATCACTCGAACATGGTAAACCGAATCCTCAAGTACATCAAAGGATCACCGAGACAAGGTGATGTGACCCTCGGTCGCGGATGCGGAAAGGTGGGATGATGCGTCTTTGGTCAAGTCAAGATCGGAGGAAGATTCCTCTGCCAAGCTTCAACGAGATGAATCCAGGGAGAATTCAAACGACAGAAACGAGAAACGAGGTGATTCCAACGAGCGGTTTGTGTGTATGGTCGAGAAGCCTTGTCGACCCGTACTGATACGGCTGAGAGGATGCGGTTTTTGGCAGGGCTCGGTGGAAGCGAGGGTGAAGCGTCGTGAGATGGATTGATGGAGACTTGAGATCTGATGGCAAAGAACTCGAGACTGCGAGGGTGAAATGAGGATAACTCGAGAACTTGTGGAAGAGAACTCGAGGCTTGTTGAGGTGGAACGAAAGAGATGGAAGGTTAATAGAGGTGGATCGATGCAACGACACAAGAGGGCTGGCTCGTCTCTTGATACGGTCGACTAAGAGACTACGAACCCGGTTTGTGAATCTCTTAGGGTTTCTCAAGAGCCAGGTCCCAGACTTGGGCTAAGGAGAGAGGTGAGACAAGAACAAGATTCTCTCTTGTGAAATTTAATTCAATACTTCAAGTCTGCCTTTTACATTGTGGGTTGATGCTTTTATATAGTGAGGCTTACAAATGGAGACTCTAAAAACCTAGAAACGTGGCCATGATCTAAACCATACATATGGCCAAAAGCAAAATCAAAAAGCAAATCAAACAATGACCAAAAGCAACGGTCATAGAAGAGTCTAGACTAATTTAAAAGAAGGAAGGGGATAGGGTCGCCACATCATTGGTTGAGGCGTGGCAAAAGAATCTTCACTTCCTTGGCTCCTAAGTCTTTCTTTAGGTGTTTCAAGGTCACGAGCCAAGTGGGAACGAAGTGGAGATGCACTAGAGTCGCTGCCTCGTTAAAACCCCTTTGGTAAACCCATTGGGACAAACCCAAAGTAGGAAAAAGAGTACAGCTTCGTCTAACGGCTTAGAGGTGTCTTCACCCTAGCGTGGTGGTGAAGACTCGCGAGTATGGCTTCCCAAAGCTGGTCGCGCCATAATGCTCCTTGGTGGTGATGCTAACCTTGGGCTCTTGGAGTGTAGGGTGGGAGTTTGGTCTTGAAAAGTCCATTAGGCATCTTCGTCTTGCTCTTGGGAGGATTACCAGAACATTGGCCGATCGTTGTCTCGTTGTCGGTGCAAGCGTCTCGGTCTTACTCGGCGCGTTTTGGTCATGTGTCTCGGAGCCGTCCGGGGCGTCTCGGTAGTCTCGGTTAAGGAGCCGACCCGTGATCACATCACAAGGCATCTGGATGGGAAGGAATGAAAGCACTAAATTGGTGGGATATTGAGATGCTGACTATGTCGGAGACCGTGAGGATCGTCGATCTACCACTGGATATTGCACATTCTTAGGAGGCAACCTAGTAACCTGGAAAAGCAAAAAACAAAAGGTGGTGTCACTATCGAGTGCTGAAGCCGAATATAGAGCAATGAGAAAGCTGACTACTGAATTGATGTGGTTGAAAGCATTACTGAAAGATCTTGTAGTTGAGTCTGCAAAGCCTATCACGATGCACTGTGACAATGAAGCAGCTATCCACATAGCCACAAACTCGGTGTTTCACGAGAGCACAAAACTCATCGAAGTTGATTGTCACAAGGTGCAAGAACAGATTCAGCTTGGTGTCACTCTTCCATGCCACACCAACAGCAAAGGACAACTAGCCGATATCCTTACCAAGGCAGCCAGTCCACAAGTGTGTGAGTATATTCACTCTAAGCTCGGTCTTAAAGACCTTACTCGGCCATGAGTTTTCCTAACATGGCACCTACAGTCTTTATCCCTTATGTATAGTTTTTCCCAAGTGGTTTTCTATACTAAGGTTTTTAATGAGGTGGGTGTTTGTTAGTCCAAGCTTAATCAATTAATTATGAATCTATATGATTAAGCTTGAGAGGGAGTATGAGAACTCACACACCATGTCCGTACGTCCGTACAATGTGCGAGATGGGCCGTCCGTACCATTTGGGGAATTCACACGTCCAGCCCATGCAGATATCTCTCCAACGGTAAAGGAACATCTAGATCCTTCTCTAGAGAGCCATTGTTGAGTTTAAGCAAGGGGGAGCGCAAGTGGTAGCCAAAGGAAGTTAAACAAGAGTCACATGTTATGTTAAGGAAGAGATGTCGCTCTCAGCAATGTAGATTGTGCATAGCATCTTGTAGAGAATATTCTGTTTGTAATATGTCTATAATTAGTTTGTACCTAGGAATCAAATCAAGTAAGAAGTTACAACTCTTCTTCTACACTTCTCTCTCTATTCGATTTACACTTCTTACACTTCTATACACTCCATCTCACTCTTATACTCGCTGATCGTTACTTGTTTCACAAACCATACTTCTCTCTTCTAAACTTACATATATGATTACATGGAAAAGTATATAACTCAAAATCCTAAGAACTTTATTCTTCTAGGATAGAACTGAGGATAAAAAAAATTCATATGTAACTAGACATGTAAAAAAATAGTAACTATAATAAAAAAACACTATAACTACTAGTCATGGATAAATATAAATAGACAGTCTTGCTTAGAAACAAAAGGAGAAATAACTATATGTGAGGAGAAATTACATTAAAAATATACATAGCTAAATATTCAAAGATCTAAATAAAATTATTATACAAATCTTAATATAAGTTGTGAGATAAAAGTCCTATACCCTTAAGGTTAGACATAACTGTGATTGCACAATTTTTTTGGTCACACTCTATATTGTGTAGAATATACATTTTGTTAGTCTACATAAACACAACTAAATTAAAAACTCTTAAGGCTAGCAAAATGAACCAGAAAATCCATAATAGAAACACAAATTCAAAGCCAATAATGGTAGGGAAAAGTTTCTCTTTCAAAAAACTAAAACTCTCTTGTGCCTACTAAATTGCAAAACAGTATGTCCAAGAACTTGGGTAGCATTTAAGATCATATAATCGGTTATATAAATTAAAATATAATTTACGGTAGAAAATTATTTTAAAAGTATACTTTTTAATATTTTTTAAAGGTAAAGGAAATATTTACAAATTAACGCTTTTGATTGTTTGATATATAAGTCTATAATAAAATAGCTAAATTAAAGCTTAATCAATGTAATAAAAGAAATAACTGTATATAAGTAAATGTCATGTTTAAAGACTATCATTCATATCTATAAATAGAGTAAGGATATTCAATCGGAGAATAAAACATAAACTAAAAGTTCTTTTTTTCCTTCACCAAAAAAAGAAAAATCAATTTAAAAGTTTTAAAACATATAAAAATGGGAAAACTTAACATGTCTCTGGTGTTTCTTGTGGTGATCCTTGTTACGATGAGTGAACACATCCCATCATTTGCTGTAGAAGTAAGCGAACCAAAAACACAACTGTGGAATCAATGTGTTCTCAAGATTACCGCAAAGTGTGCATTGGATATAATGGCTCAAGTTTTCATGAATGGAGTTGTCTCGGATGCTTGCTGCAAGGAGCTTGTGACAGAAGGAAAAGAATGTCATGATACACTTATCAAATATATTGCCGATAGACCTAGTTTGATTGCACATGAATCCCAATATTTCAAAAAAAGAGTTGATTTGTGGGTTCATTGTGTTTCTGTTACCAAAACCTTATAGATGTCTTAATATTGTATGATTAAATGTTTTAAGATAAGACATTTATTTAAATAAAATTATTTCTTTCTCCTTTCTATAATGCTTTTAGGCTATGTAAACTCTATATATGGGTAAAACTTCGAATTATATCAGTTTCATATATATATATATATATGATTACATAGAAAAGTATATAACTCCCTCAAAATCCGAAGAACTTTATTTTTCTGGGATAGAAATGAGGGGAAAAAAAATCATATGTAATTAGACATGTCAAGAAAAATAAATACAATAATAAAAAAAAAAAAAAAAACACTATAACTACTATTCATGGATAAATATAAATAGACAGTCTTGCTTAGAAACAAACGGAGAAATAACTGTATGTGAGGAGAAATTACATTAAAAATATACATAGCTAAATATTCAAAGATCTCAATAAAATTATTATACAAATCTTAATATAGATAAAGTTGTGAGATAAAAGTCCTATACCCTTAAGGTTAGACATAACTGTGATTGCACAATTTTTTTTGTCACACTCTATACTGTGTAGAATATACATTTTGTTAGTCTACATAAACACAACTAAATTAAAAACTCTTAAGGCTAGCGAAATGAACCAGAAAATCTATAATAGAAACACAAATTCAAAGCGAATAATGGTAGGGAAAAGTTTCTCTTTCGAAAAACTAAAACTCTTTTGTGCATACTAAATTGCAAAACAGTATGTCCAAGAACTTGGGTAGCATTTAAGATCATATAATCGGTTATATAAATTAAAATATAATTTACGGTAGAAAATTATTTTAAAAGTATACTTTTTAATATTTTTTAAAGGTAAAGGAAATATTTACAAATTAACGCTTTTGATTGTTTGATATATAAGTCTATAACCAAATAGCTAAATTGAAGCTTAATCAATGTAATAAAAGAAATAACTGTATATAAGTAAATGTCATGTTTAAAGACTATCATTCATATCTATAAATAGAGTAAGGATATTCAATCGGAGAATAAAACATAAACTAAAAGTTCTTTTTTTCCTTCACCAAAAAAAGAAAAATCAATTTAAAAGTTTTAAAACATATAAAAATGGGAAAACTTAACATGTCTCTGGTGTTTCTTGTGGTGATCCTTGTTACGATGAGTGAACACATCCCATCATTTGCTGTAGAAGTAAGCGAACCAAAAACACAACTGTGGAATCAATGTGTTCTCAAGATTACCGCAAAGTGTGCATTGGATATAATGGCTCAAGTTTTCATGAATGGAGTTGTCTCGGATGCTTGCTGCAAGGAGCTTGTGACAGAAGGAAAAGAATGTCATGATACACTTATCAAATATATTGCCGATAGTCCTAGTTTGATTGCACATGAAGCCCAATATTTCAAAAAAAGAGATGATTTGTGGGTTCATTGTGTTTCTGTTACCAAAACCTTATAGATGTCTTAATATTGTATGATTAAATGTTTTAAGATAAGACATTTATTTAAATAAAATTATTTCTTTCTCCTTTCTATAATACTTTTAGGCTATGTAAACTCTATATATGGGTAAAACTTCGAATTATATCAGTTTCATATATATATATATATGATTACATAGAAAAGTATATAACTCCCTCAAAATCCTAAGAACTTTATTCTTTTGGGATAGAAATGAGGGGAAAAAAAAATCATATGTAATTAGACATGTCAAAAAAAATAACTACAATAATTAAAAAAAAAAAAAAACACTATAACTACTAGTCATGGATAAATATAAATAGACAGTCTTGCTTAGAAACAAACGGAGAAATAACTATATGTGAGGAGAAATTACATTAAAAATATACATAGCTAAATATTCAAAGATCTCAATAAAATTATTATACAAATCTTAATATAGATAAAGTTGTGAGATAAAAGTCTTATACCCTTAAGGTTAAACATAACTGTGATTGCACAATTTTTTTTGTCACACTCTATATTGTGTAGAATATACATTTTGTTAGTCTACATAAACACAACTAAATTAAAAACTCTTAAGGCTAGCGAAATAAACCAGAAAATCTATAAGAGAAACACAAATTCAAAGCAAATAATGGTAGGGAAAAGTTTCTCTTTCGAAAAACTAAAACTCTTTTGTGCCTACTAAATTGCAAAACAGTATGTCCAAGAACTTGGGTAGCATTTAAGATCATATAATCGGTTATATAAATTAAAATATAATTTACGGTAGAAAATTATTTTAAAAGTATACTTTTTAATATTTTTTAAAGGTAAAGGAAATATTTACAAATTAACGCTTTTGATTGTTTGATATATAAGTCTATAACCAAATAGCTAAATTAAAGCTTAATCAATGTAATAAAAGAAATAACTGTATATAAGTAAATGTCATGTTTAAAGACTATCATTCATATCTATAAATAGAGTAAGGATATTCAATCGGAGAATAAAACATAAACTAAAAGTTCTTTTTTTCCTTCACCAAAAAAAGAAAAATCAATTTAAAAGTTTTAAAACATATAAAAATGGGAAAACTTAACATGTCTCTGGTGTTTCTTGTGGTGATCCTTGTTACGATGAGTGAACACATCCCATCATTTGCTGTAGAAGTAAGCGAACCAAAAACACAACTGTGGAATCAATGTGTTCTCAAGATTACCGCAAAGTGTGCATTGGATATAATGGCTCAAGTTTTCATGAATGGAGTTGTCTCGGATGCTTGCTGCAAGGAGCTTGTGTGTAACATCCGCAAACCAAAAATTGGTTTTTGGGGATGGGTGTCGATCGACACCAAGGGGGTGTCGGTCGACACCACTTATTTTTCGGTTCGATCAGAATGAGTTTTTAATCGATTTGGTTCGGTTTGGTTTAAGGAAACCATTGAACCGGGTCTTTAAAGGAAGGAAACGACCTAGGTCGTGTTCCAGAGGTTGTGGTCGCCGTTTTTGTTTGAAAAAGAGGAAAAGAGAGAAAACAAGTGTTCTTGAGATTGTGAGTGAGATTGGGAGATTTCTTGACTGTTCTTGAGAGATTGGAGGCTGGGAAGGTGCTAGAAGCTTGCTAGGAGTGAGGGATTCGTCCTTATTGGTCAGAAACTTCCTGCAAAGAGGTGAGTGCATGACCATGGCTTATCTAAGCTAAGATCTCTAGATTCTATGTGATTTGGTGCTTATGTGGTTGTTTCTTTGAGTTCTCTATGATATTTCGTTGCTGTCTGGGCTGGGTTTGGCTTCTGGGAGTGCAAGGAGCGGATTGGAGAAGCTTGGAGGCGAGATTCGGAGTTTCTGATCAAGGGGAAATCGCTGCTCGGCATCGGTGTCGGTCGACACCAGTTGGGGTGTCGGTTGACACCAACGCGAGGACGGCTCGGGACTTTAGCGAGTGTCGAACGATGCCATGTGGAGGTGTCGGTCGACGCAAACTAGGGTTTTCGGGAGTGTCGGGCAGGGTGTCGGTCGACACCAGATAGTCAGTGTCGATCGACACCAGATAGTGTCGGTCGACACCCCTTGTTCAGTTACGATGGACGTTGCATGCTATGTATATTGCCTGGTTTGTTTTATTGATTGTTGTTTGTGGCATGTAGAGATCTTATTGCTTGTGTGTATAGCCCAGTAGATGGGAGGATTGCCTCACTGAGTGTTTATCAAATACTCATGCATCTCAATTTGTGTTTGTGGTGCAGGTAAAGGCAAAGTGTGATCGTGGAATCAAAGGCAATGAAGAGGAGGATGTTCTAGGGACTCGATTAGATGTTGTCTGGCATTTGCTAGGGTGCTAGAGTTGAGTCATTAGAAACATTGCTAGGTTTCTGGTTTCATGTTTCTTGTTGTTTGGTATTGAGATATTGCCTTGCTATAATATTGGTTTATTATTGGCTATTGTTTATGTTATTCCGCTGTTGAATGTGTTGTGGTTAGGTGGCTAGTGGGTATGGGACCACTAGCTGTAGTTTATTTTAATATATTGTATTTATTATTTTTTTTATAAAAAAAAAAGGTCGGTCATTTCATTTTGGTATCAGAGCCCTTACGGTTCTAGGTTTAGGTTCACTAGGTTTCTGTTGTGATGTTTGGGATTGCATGTCTTGATTGATTATGTGAGTTAGTCAGTTGTGTGTGGCATGGAGTCCTAGAACATCCTCTTCGAGCCTTCAATGAGATTCCACGGTGAGTTATTGTTATGTTTCTTTGTGTGGTATTGATTTGTTTTCTGCTTGTTAGCCTCTGTTCTTGGAAGATCAGTGGTTAAGGTGTTTGAGTTGTTGGTCGTGGACGGGGACGTGGTCGTGGTCATTGTCGGGCGGGTCCCGAGGCCAGCGAGTGTGTAGTCCAGAGTTCCACGAGGAGGTACGTCAGAGGGTCGCAAGCGTATCAGGAGGGACCAGAGGGGATTAGCCGGTGAGCGTGCCGGGGGTGCTGGGAACCCAGGTGTGGGGTTGCAGCAGGTGGAGCCTAGGGTCGAGATGATCGCTTGGCGGATCTGTTGGCGTGCTGTTGGAGCGGTTACCGAGAGGGGTACCAGTGTAGGCTCCAGTTGTGCCACTTGTGGCGGGGTGCAGTCGAGGGCTGCGGATGTTGAGGACTTTCAAACTTGCGTTAAGAGGATGGAGTGGTTGTAGATGACCGGTATGAGATTATTCTCAAGAGGTATCGGGCCTAGAGAGGCGGATATGTGGACATATGCAGTTGGAGCAGATATTTCTCTGCTTGGTGGTTAATCCAGTTGGATATTATAAGTTGAGTGGGCAGGTGTAACATTGCAATGTTATACTCGGATCACAGGAGGTAGTTGTGTCGAGAGATGTTTATAGTCGTTAAGGATTGTTGCTCCTGAGGGGATGGTGATTCCCCTGAATACCGATAGCTCGAGGGGCTGAGGGCTCCGAGAGTGGCAGAGGGGATGTTGTTCTCCTGAGGGGATGAGTAGTTCCCCTGATACCGAGATCTTGAGGATTGTGGTCCAAGAGTGAGACGGTATAACTCGAAGACGCTGGTCTGAGAGTGAGATCGGTATGACTCGAAGGTTTCGACCTAAGAGTGGAAGAGTTGGGAGCAAGCAATTCCTAGGACGTGAGTATAAACATAACGATTGAATGTAGACCTCGAGAGATTTACGATGGTTTAATCTTGGATTTGAGGATTATGTTGGCCGTTGGGCCAGGGTTTTATGAACCAGAGCGGTTATGAATGTGTGGCTGTTTTGCCAGGATTGTGAGGCCGGTGGTGCCGGAGTCCCGGGAAGGGGAGTTACAGCAGGATTGAGCCAGGAGAGGCATGTTTGCCAGATACATAAGTTCACGGAAAGCCTTCATGGCAGGATAAACTAATCGTTGCAACGATGTTGGATGAAGTTCATTGGAGATGGACAGGGTTGCTAGATTCAAAGTTTTGGTAAGCTTGTTGGAGGGAATAAGTCAAGTGGCTTGAGTTAGCGGCCTGCAAAGCATTTGAAGCGGTGAATCAGAATATTCGAGCGTATGGTACTTGTTTGTTTTATTACGTTCGTATTGATGATTTGCTGTGGAGAATTGCCAAACGGAAAGCTATCTTTGGAATAAGCTAACTTGTGGAAGATTCCCTAACTGGCAAGTTACTAGAGGTTTTTGGAGGAACAAGAGGGTTGATATTCAGGTGGGGGCGAGTTGATGTCGGCATACTTGAGTGTTGGTTTAGTTGAGCTGAAGAAGTAACTAGAGGATTTATGGAGCAAGAGATTCATACGTTCTAGTGTATCACCGTGGGGAGCGCCGGTGTTGTTTGTGAAGAAGAAGGATGGGAGTTTCAGGTTGTGTATTGATTATCGGGGTTTGAACCGGGTCACTGTCAAGAACAAGTACCCTCTTCCCAGGATTGATGAGTTGTTGGATCAGCTGGGAGGTGCTACTTGGTTCTCCAACGTAGGTCTGGCGTCGAGTTATCATCAGATACCGATAGATGAGACAGATGTGAGAAAGACGGCTTTCAGGACGAAGTATGGGGATTATGAGTTCATGGAGATGCCTTTTTGGGTTGACTAACGCGCCAACAAAGTTTAGATTGATGAACAGTGTGTTTCAGGAGTTTCAAGACGTGTCTGTCATCTTTTTCGTCGATGATATCCTGGTATTTTCTAAGAGTCCTAAGGAGTATGCAGTAAATTTGAGGGCAGTTCTGGAGAAGCTGCGGGAGCAGAAGTTGTTTGCTAAGTTGAGCAAGTGTAGTTTTTCGCAGCGTGAGATAGGTTTTCTGGGTCACATTGTTTCTGCAGAGGGGGTTTCTGTAGATCCAGAGAAGATTCAGGCTATCAGAGATTGGCCTAGACCGCAGAATGCCACAGAGATCAGGAGTTTCCTTGGATTGGCAGGGTACTACATGAGATTTGTGAAGGGGTTTGCAAGCAGAGCACGTCCTATGACTAAGTTGACAGGGAAGGATGTTCCTTTTGTCTGGTCAGAAGAGTGTGAGGAAGGCTTTGCAAGCCTAAAGGAGATGTTGACTACTGCGCCAGTGTCGGCTTTGCCTGAGCAGGGAGAACCCTATGTGGTTTATACAGATGCATCTAGAGTTGGATTGGGTTGTGTTCTGATGCAGCATGGGAAGGTGATTGCTTATGCTTCGCGGCAGTTGCGGGTGCATGAAGGCAACTATCCTACTCATGATTTGGAGATGGGTGCGGTAGTTTTTGCCCTGAAGATTTGGAGGTCTTACCTTTATGGTGCAAAGGTACAGGTGTTTACAGATCATAAGAGCCTTAAGTATATATTCACTCAGCCTGAACTGAATTTGAGACAGAGGCGGTGGATGGAGCTTGTGGCAGATTATGATTTGGAGATAGCCTATCATCCTGGAAAGGCTAACACTGTTGCAGATGCTCTGAGTCGGAAGAGGGTAGCTTCGGCTCAGGAGCAGGAGATGGAGTCTCTGGTAGGGGAGATCAGTGCGTTGAGCTTATGTGCTGTTTCACAGGAACCGTTGGGTTTGGAAGCAGTAGATAGAGCAGATCTTCTGAGTAGAGTGCGGTTGGCTCAGGAGAAGGATTTGGGGCTGGTGAATGCCTCTAAGGATGTGGATTCAGAGTATCAGGTCTCAGATAATGGTACTATCTTGGTGCACGGTCGGGTTTGTGTGCCCAAGGATGAGGAGTTGAGACAGGAGATTCTGAGAGAGGCTCATGCGAGCAAGTTGTCCATTCATCCAGGAGCGACTAAGATGTACCGTGATCTCAAGAGGTACTATCATTGGGTCGGGATGAAGAAGGATGTAGCTAGTTGGGTTTCGAGGTGTGATGTGTGTCAGCTAGTGAAGGCTGAGCATCAGGTTCCTGGCGGGTTACTGAAGAGTTTACCCATTCCTGAGTGGAAGTGGGATATGATCACTATGGATTTTGTGGTGGGATTGCCAGTGTCACGGACCTTTGATGCTATTTGGGTCATTGTGGACCGGTTGACCAAGTCAGCACATTTTCTGGCCATTAAGAAGACTGATGGAGCAGCGGTCTTGGCTAAGAAGTATGTGAGGGAGATAGTCAGGTTGCATGGGGTGCCAGCGAGCATTGTGTCTGATAGGGATTCCAAGTTCACTTCGGTGTTCTGGAAGGCGTTTCAGGCAGAGATGGGCACTAAGGTGCATATGAGTACAGCTTATCATCCCCAGACTGATGGACAGTCAGAGAGGACGATCCAGACGCTGGAGGATTTGCTGAGGATGTGTGTGTTGGATTGGGGTGGCCATTGGGCAGATCACCTGAACCTGGTAGAGTTTGCTTACAACAACAGCTATCAGGCGAGTATTAAGATGGCTCCTTATGAGGCTTTGTATGGGAGGCCATGTCGTACACCATTATGCTGGACTCAGGTGGGGGAGAGGAGCATGTTTGGTGCTAGTTTTGTTCAGGAGACCTCAGAGAAGATTCGGGTTCTCAAGCTGAACATGAAGGAGGCTCAGGATAGGCAGAGGAGTTATGCAGATAGGAGGAGGAGAGATCTTGAGTTTCAGGTGGGAGACAGAGTGTACCTCAAGATGGCCATGTTGCGGGGTCCGAACAGGTCATTGTCAGAGACTAAGTTGAGTCCGAGGTATATGGGTCCATTCAGGGTGATTGAGCGAGTGGCATATAGATTGGAGTTACCTGAGGTGATGCGTGCATTCCATAAGGTTTTCCATGTGTCTATGTTGCGGAAGTGTCTCCGTGAGGGAGAGGAGGTGTTGGCTAAGATTCCTGAGGATCTTCAGCCTAACATGACTTTGGAGGCGAGACCAGTGAGGGTTCTCGAGAGGAGGATCAAGGAACTTCGGAAGAAGAAGATTCCTTTGATGAGAGTCCTGTGGGACTGTGATGGTGTTGAGGAACAGACTTGGGAGCCTGAGGCAAAGATGAAGGCAATGTTCAAGAAGTGGTATGAGAAGCAAGCCGCGACTTGAGCTTGTTTAGCCTGGTCCCATCTGTAATCCGTGGCTGGAGCGGGAATGGAGTATTCCAGCCCATCTCTCTTGTTACTCGGTCGCTTGGGGTGGTTGGTTGTGCGACTCAGTAACAAGATGAGGTGGTGTTTGGGGTACAAAGTTTCCGTGAGGCAGGGTTGTGAAGAGGAGTTTCCAAAAATGGAAAGTGTTAAATATGGAAAGTTTTGCGGGAGTCAGAATTTTGTCCATTTTAGCGGTGGGAAGCCTTGGGAGAGGCTTTTGTGCCTTTGTGGCGGACTTTTGAGTCAGAGTGCCTGTGTGTGGCGGTATTGTTAGACATTGTATGGCCTTTGTGGCGGGCTTTTAGCCAATTGTGTGGCCTTTGTGGCGGGCTTTTAGCCATTTGTTGGCCTTTGTGGCGGGCTGTTTAGCCAGAGTGTCTTTGTGACGGTCCTTCGGGACAGATGGTCTTTGTGACGGTCCTTCGGGACAGATGGTCTTTGTGACGGTCCTTCGGGACAGATGGTCTTTGTGATGGTCCTTCGGGACAGATGGTCTTTGTGACGGTCCTTCGGGACAGACGGTCTTTGTGACGGTCCTTTGGGGACGAGTGGCCTTGGTGGCGGTCCTTTTTAGGGCATTTTGTTTGGTCTTGGTGGCGGTCCTCGTGAGGACATTTTTGTTGGCCTTTGTGGCGGCCCTTGTGGCATATATATGATCCTTGTGCGGTCATGGGGGTATCCCGGTGTGGGGATATGTGGATGGTAAGACATTGAGATGTTTTACGCGAGCCACGGGAAGGAAACCTGGATAGGGATAGGACTCAGACGTGTTCAGAATTGTTTGCTCGCGACTCTTGGGGGACTTAGGTTCTCCTAGTACTGCCATTTTTCAGAGACTTTGTGGCTCGGGAGTATGGTTGGTATATCGACTCCGGATGACGATCCGGGGGCGCGCTGTAGGGTGGCAACCCGAGAGACGAGCTTGGAACTTTCCTTATATCATTTGGCATGCAGACTTAGGTCTGATGAGGAGCCAATAAAAACTCAAGGTTTAGGCCTATGAGTAAAGGGAAGTCCAAAAAGTCAAGAGCAAATGACGCCTGGAGCGTGAGTCTATCGCCTAGAGGTGACCTTCTGTAGATCGGTCATAGGAGTGCAGGCCGTGGAGTCGGTTGCACGGGAGTCCTTGACTGATGGTTGTTCGAGATTCGAGGACGAATCTAGATTGGTGGGGGAGAATTGTAACATCCGCAAACCAAAAACTGGTTTTTGGGGATGGTTGTCGATCGACACCAAGGGGGTGTCGGTCGACACCACTTATTTTTCGGTTCGATCAGAATGAGTTTTTAATCGATTTGGTTCGGTTTGGTTTAAGGAAACCATTGAACCGGGTCTTTAAAGGAAGGAAACGACCTAGGTCGTGTTCCAGAGGTTGTGGTCGCCGTTTTTGTTTGAAAAAGAGGAAAAGAGAGAAAACAAGTGTTCTTGAGATTGTGAGTGAGATTGGGAGATTTCTTGACTGTTCTTGAGAGATTGGAGGCTGGGAAGGTGCTAGAAGCTTGCTAGGAGTGAGGGATTCGTCCTTATTGGTCAGAAACTTCCTGCAAAGAGGTGAGTGCATGACCATGGCTTATCTAAGCTAAGATCTCTAGATTCTATGTGATTTGGTGCTTATGTGGTTGTTTCTTTGAGTTCTCTATGATATTTCGTTGCTGTCTGGGCTGGGTTTGGCTTCTGGGAGTGCAAGGAGCGGATTGGAGAAGCTTGGAGGCGAGATTCGGAGTTTCTGATCGAGGGGAAATCGCTGCTCGGCATCGGTGTCGGTCGACACCAGTTGGGGTGTCGGTCGACACCAACGCGAGGACGGCTCGGGACTTTAGCGAGTGTCGAACGATGCCATGTGGAGGTGTCGGTCGACGCAAACTAGGGTTTTCGGGAGTGTCGGGCAGGGTGTCGGTCGACACCAGTTTGGTGTCGGTCGACACTAGATAGTCAGTGTCGATCGACACCCCTTGTTCAGTTACGATGGACGTTGCATGCTATGTATATTGCCTGGTTTGTTTTATTGATTGTTGTTTGTGGCATGTAGAGATCTTATTGCTTGTGTGTATAGCCCAGTAGATGGGAGGATTGCCTCACTGAGTGTTTATCAAATACTCATGCATCTCAATTTGTGTTTGTGGTGCAGGTAAAGGCAAAGTGTGATCATGGAATCAAAGGCAATGAAGAGGAGGATGTTCTAGGGACTCGATTGGATGTTGTCTGGCATTTGCTAGGGTGCTAGAGTTGAGTCATTAGAAACATTGCTAGGTTGCTGGTTTCATGTTTCTTGTTGTTTGGTATTGAGATATTGCCTTGCTATAATATTGGTTTATTATTGGCTATTGTTTATGTTATTCCGCTGTTGAATGTGTTGTGGTTAGGTGGCTAGTGGGTATGGGACCACTAGCTGTAGTTTATTTTAATATATTGTATTTATTATTTTTTTATAAAAAAAAAAGGTCGGTCATTTCATTGTGACAGAAGGAAAAGAATGTCATGATACACTTATCAAATATATTGCCGATAGACCTAGTTTGATTGCACATGAATCCCAATATTTCAAAAAAAGAGATGATTTGTGGGTTCATTGTGTTTCTGTTACCAAAACCTTATAGATGTCTTAATATTGTATGACTAAATGTTTTAAGATAAGACATTTATTTAAATAAAATTATTTCTTTCTCCTTTCTATAATGCTTTTAGGCTATGTAAACTCTATATATGGGTAAAACTTCGAATTATATCAGTTTCATATATATATATATATATATATATATATATATATATGATTACATAGAAAAGTATATAACTCCCTCAAAATCCGAAGAACTTTATTTTTCTGGGATAGAAATGAGGGGAAAAAAAAATCATATGTAATTAGACATGTCAAAAAAAATAAATACAATAATAAAAAAAAAAAACACTATAACTACTATTCATGGATAAATATAAATAGACAGTCTTGCTTAGAAACAAACAGAGAAATAACTATATGTGAGGAGAAATTACATTAAAAATATACATAGCTAAATATTCAAAGATCTCAATAAAATTATTATACAAATCTTAATATAGATAAAGTTGTGAGATAAAAGTCCTATACCCTTAAGGTTAGACATAACTGTGATTGCACAATTTTTTTTGTCACACTCTATATTGTGTAGAATATACATTTTGTTAGTCTACATAAACACAACTAAATTAAAAACTCTTAAGGCTAGCGAAATGAACCAGAAAATCTATAATAGAAACACAAATTCAAAGCGAATAATGGTAGGGAAAAGTTTCTCTTTCGAAAAACTAAAACTCTCTTGTGCATACTAAATTGCAAAACAGTATGTCCAAGAACTTGGGTAGCATTTAAGATCATATAATCGGTTATATAAATTAAAATATAATTTACGGTAGAAAACTATTTTAAAATTATACTTTTTAATATTTTTTAAAGGTAAAGGAAATATTTACAAATTAACGCTTTTGATTGGTTGATATATAAGTCTATAACCAAATAGCTAAATAGAAGCTTAATCAATGTAATAAAAGAAATAACTGTATATAAGTAAATGTCATGTTTAAAGACTATCATTCATATCTATAAATAGAGTAAGGATATTCAATCGGAGAATAAAACATAAACTAAAAGTTCTTTTTTTCTTTCACCAAAAAAAGAAAAATCAATTTAAAAGTTTTAAAACATATAAAAATGGGAAAACTTAACATGTCTCTGGTATTTCTTGTGGTGATCCTTGTTACGATGAGTGAACACATCCCATCATTTGCTGTAGAAGTAAGCGAACCAAAAACACAACTGTGGAATCAATGTGTTCTCAAGATTACCGCAAAGTGTGCATTGGATATAATGGCTCAAGTTTTCATGAATGGAGTTGTCTCGGATGCTTGCTGCAAGGAGCTTGTGACAGAAGGAAAAGAATGTCATGATACACTTATCAAATATATTGCCGATAGACCTAGTTTGATTGCACATGAATCCCAATATTTCAAAAAAAGAGATGATTTGTGGGTTCATTGTGTTTCTGTTACCAAAACCTTATAGATGTCTTAATATTGTATGATTAAATGTTTTAAGATAAGACATTTATTTAAATAAAATTATTTCTTTCTCCTTTCTATAATGCTTTTAGGCTATGTAAACTCTATATATGGGTAAAACTTCGAATTATATCAGTTTCATATATATATATATATATATATGATTACATAGAAAAGTATATAACTCCCTCAAAATCCGAAGAACTTTATTTTTCTGGGATAGAAATGAGGGGAAAAAAAAATCATATGTAATTAGACATGTCAAAAAAATAAATACAATAATAAAAAAAAAACACTATAACTACTATTCATGGATAAATATAAATAGACAGTCTTGCTTAGAAACAAACGGAGAAATAACTATATGTGAGGAGAAATTACATTAAAAATATACATAGCTAAATATTCAAAGATCTCAATAAAATTATTATACAAATCTTAATATAGATAAAGTTGTGAGATAAAAGTCCTATACCCTTAAGGTTAGACATAACTGTGATTGCACAATTTTTTTTGCCGCACTCTATATTGTGTAGAATATACATTTTGTTAGTCTACATAAACACAACTAAATTAAAAACTCTTAAGGCTAGCGAAATGAACCAGAAAATCTATAATAGAAACACAAATTCAAAGCGAATAATGGTAGGGAAAAGTTTCTCTTTCGAAAAACTAAAACTCTCTTGTGCCTACTAAATTGCAAAACAGTATGTCCAAGAACTTGGGTAGCATTTAAGATCATATAATCGGTTATATAAATTAAAATATAATTTACGGTAGAAAATTATTTTAAAAGTATACTTTTTAATATTTTTTAAAGGTAAAGGAAATATTTACAAATTAACGCTTTTGATTGTTTGATATATAAGTCTATAACCAAATAGCTAAATTAAAGCTTAATCAATGTAATAAAAGAAATAACTGTATATAAGTAAATGTCATGTTTAAAGACTATCATTCATATCTATAAATAGAGTAAGGATATTCAATCGGAGAATAAAACATAAACTAAAAGTTCTTTTTTTCCTTCACCAAAAAAAGAAAAATCAATTTAAAAGTTTTCAAACATATAAAAATGGGAAAACTTAACATGTCTCTGGTGTTTCTTGTGGTGATCCTTGTTACGATGAGTGAACACATCCCATCATTTGCTGTAGAAGTAAGCGAACCAAAAACACAACTGTGGAATCAATGTGTTCTCAAGATTACCGCAAAGTGTGCATTGGATATAATGGCTCAAGTTTTCATGAAAGGAGTTGTCTCGGATGCTTGCTGCAAGGAGCTTGTGACAGAAGGAAAAGAATGTCATGATACACTTATCAAATATATTGCCGATAGACCTAGTTTGATTGCACATGAAGCCCAATATTTCAAAAAAAGAGATGATTTGTGGGTTCATTGTGTTTCTGTTACCAAAACCTTATAGATGTCTAAATATTGTATGATTAAATGTTTTAAGATAAGACATTTATTTAAATAAAATTATTTATTTCTCCTTTCTATAATGCTTTTAGGCTATGTAAACTCTATATATGGGTAAAACTTCGAATTATATCAGTTTCATATATATATATATATATATATATATATATGATTACATAGAAAAGTATATAACTCCCTCAAAATCCTAAGAACTTTATTCTTCTGGGATAGAAATGAGGGGAAAAAAAATCATATGTAATTAGACATGTCAAAAAAAATAACTACAAAAAAAAAAAAAAGAAAAAAAAACATTATAAGTACTAGTCATGGATAAATATAAATAGACAGTCTTGCTTAGAAACAAACGGAGAAATAACTATATGTGAGGAGAAATTACATTAAAAATATACATAGCTAAATATTCAAAGATCTCAATAAAATTATTATACAAATCTTAATATAGATAAAGTTGTGAGATAAAAGTCTTATACCCTTAAGGTTAAACATAACTGTGATTGCACAATTTTTTTTGTCACACTCTATATTGTGTAGAATATACATTTTGTTAGTCTACATAAACACAACTAAATTAAAAACTCTTAAGGCTAGCGAAATGAACAAAAAAAATCTATAAGAGAAACACAAATTCAAAGCGAATAATGGTAGGGAAAAGTTTCTCTTTCGAAAAACTAAAACTCTCTTGTGCCTACTAAATTGCAAAACAGTATGTCCAAGAACTTGGGTAGCATTTAAGATCATATAATCGGTTATATAAATTAAAATATTATTTACGATAGAAAATTATTTTAAAAGTATACTTTTAATATTTTTTAAAGGTAAAGGAAATATTTACAAATTAACGCTTTTGATTGTTTGATATATAAGTCTATAACCAAATAGCTAAATTAAAGCTTAATCAATGTAATAAAAGAAATAACTGTATATAAGTAAATGTCATGTTTAAAGACTATCATTCATATCTATAAATAGAGTAAGGATATTCAATCGGAGAATAAAACATAAACTAAAAGTTCTTTTTTTCCTTCACCAAAAAAACGAAAAATCAATTTAAAAGTTTTCAAACATATAAAAATGGGAAAACTTAACATGTCTCTGGTGTTTCTTGTGGTGATCCTTGTTACGATGAGTGAACACATCCCATCATTTGCTGTAGAAGTAAGCGAACCAAAAACACAACTGTGGAATCAATGTGTTCTCAAGATTACCGCAAAGTGTGCATTGGATATAATGGCTCAAGTTTTCATGAAAGGAGTTGTCTCGGATGCTTGCTGCAAGGAGCTTGTGACAGAAGGAAAAGAATGTCATGATACACTTATCAAATATATTGCCGATAGACCTAGTTTGATTGCACATGAAGCCCAATATTTCAAAAAAAGAGATGATTTGTGGGTTCATTGTGTTTCTGTTACCAAAACCTTATAGATGTCTAAATATTGTATGATTAAATGTTTTAAGATAAGACATTTATTTAAATAAAATTATTTATTTCTCCTTTCTATAATGCTTTTAAGCTATGTAAACTCTATATATGGGTAAAACTTCGAATTATATCAGTTTCATATATATATATATATATATATATATGATTACATAGAAAAGTATATAACTCCCTCAAAATCCTAAGAACTTTATTCTTCTGGGATAGAAATGAGGGGAAAAAAATCATATGTAATTAGACATGTCAAAAAAAATAACTACAAAAAAAAAAAAAAAAACAATATAACTACTAGTCATGGATAAATATAAATAGACAGTCTTGCTTAGAAACAAACGGAGAAATAACTATATGTGAGGAGAAATTACATTAAAAATATACATAGCTAAATATTCAAAGATCTCAATAAAATTATTATACAAATCTTAATATAGATAAAGTTGTGAGATAAAAGTCTTATACCCTTAAGGTTAAACATAACTGTGATTGCACAAATTTTTTTGTCACACTCTATATTGTGTAGAATATACATTTTGTTAGTCTACATAAACACAACTAAATTAAAAACTCTTAAGGCTAGCGAAATGAACCAGAAAATCTATAAGAGAAACACAAATTCAAAGCGAATAATGGTAGGGAATAGTTTCTCTTTCGAAAAACTAAAACTCTCTTGTGCCTACTAAATTGCAAAACAGTATGTCCAAGAACTTGGGTAGCATTTAAGATCATATAATCGGTTATATAAATTAAAATATAATTTACGGTAGAAAATTATTTTAAAAGTATACTTTTTAATATTTTTTAATGGTAAAGGAAATATTTACAAATTAACGCTTTTGATTGTTTGATATATAAGTCTATAACCAAATAGCTAAATTAAAGCTTAATCAATGTAATAGAAGAAATAACTGTATATAAGTAAATGTCATGTTTAAAGACTATCATTCATATCTATAAATAGAGTAAGGATATTCAATCGGAGAATAAAACATAAACTAAAAGTTCTTTTTTTCCTTCACCAAAAAAAGAAAAATCAATTTAAAAGTTTTCAAACATATAAAAATGGGAAAACTTAACATGTCTCTGGTGTTTCTTGTGGTGATCCTTGTTACGATGAGTGAACACATCCCATCATTTGCTGTAGAAGTAAGCGAACCAAAAACACAACTGTGGAATCAATGTGTTCTCAAGATTACCGCAAAGTGTGCATTGGATATAATGGCTCAAGTTTTCATGAAAGGAGTTGTCTCGGATGCTTGCTGCAAGGAGCTTGTGACAGAAGGAAAAGAATGTCATGATACACTTATCAAATATATTGCCGATAGACCTAGTTTGATTGCACATGAAGCCCAATATTTCAAAAAAAGAGATGATTTGTGGGTTCATTGTGTTTCTGTTACCAAAACCTTATAGATGTCTAAATAGTGTATGATTAAATGTTTTAAGATAAGACATTTATTTAAATAAAATTATTTATTTCTCCTTTCTATAATGCTTTTAGGCTATGTAAACTCTATATATGGGTAAAACTTCGAATTATATCAGTTTCATATATATATATATATATATATATATATATATAATTACATAGAAAAGTATATAACTCCCTCAAAATCCTAAGAACTTTATTCTTCTGGGATAGAAATGAGGGGGAAAAAAATCATATGTAATTAGACATGTCAAAAAAAATAACTACAATAATTAAAAAAAAAAAAAAAAAAAAAAAAACACTATAACTACTAGTCATGGATAAATATAAATAGACAGTCTTGCTTAGAAACAAACGGAGAAATAACTATATGTGAGGAGAAATTACATTAAAAATATACATAGCTAAATATTCAAAGATCTCAATAAAATTATTATACAAATCTTAATATAGATAAAGTTGTGAGATAAAAGTCTTATACCCTTAAGGTTAAACATAACTGTGATTGCACAATTTTTTTTGTCACACTCTATATTGTGTAGAATATACATTTTGTTAGTCTACATAAACACAACTAAATTAAAAACTCTTAAGGCTAGCTGTAACACCCGCAAACCAAATTTTGGTATTTTGGTAAGGGTGTCGATCGACACCTCCTAGTGAGGCATCGATCGACACCAATTGTGGTCGGTTTGGTCGGTTCAATTTTAATTGTCCGGTTTGTGTGGTTGGTTTAGGGAATCCCTAAATCGAGTTTTAAAGGAAGAAAACGACCTAGGGTCGTGTGGTTTTGTCTTATTCGCCGTTTTTGAGAGAAAACACAAAGAGAGAGTGTTCTTGAGCTTTTGGGAAGAGATTGAGAGATTCCTTGCTGTTCTTGGGAGATCTAAGGCTGGGAAGGTGTTAGAAGCTTGCTAGGAGTGAGGGAATTCGTCCTTGTTGGTCAGAATCTTCTTGAAAGAGGTGAGTGCATGACCATGGCTTATCTAAGCTAAGATCTCTAGATTCTATGTGATTTGGTGCTTATGTGGTTGTTTCTTTGAGTTCCCTATGGTATTTTCGTCGCTGTTGTGGCTGGGTTTGGCTTCTGGGAGTGCAAGGAGCGGATTGGAGAAGATTGGAGGCGAGATTCGGAGTTTCTGATCGAGGGAAATTGCTGCTCGGCATCGGTGTCGGTCGACACCAGTTGGGGTGTCGGTCGACACCAACGCGAGGACGGCTCGGGACTTTGGCGAGTGTCGATCGATGCCATGTGGAGGTGTCGGTCGACACAAACTAGGGTTTTTCGGGAGTGTCGGGCAGGGTGTCGGTCGACACCAGTTTGGTGTCGGTCGACACCAGATAGTCAGTGTCGATCGACACCATCTGGTGTCGGTCGACACCCCTTGTTCAGTTACGATGGATGTTGCATGCTATGTATATTGCCTGGTTTGTTTTATTGATTGTTGTTTGTGGCATGTAGAGATCTTATTGCTTGTGTGTATAGCCCAGTAGATGGGAGGATTGCCTCACTGAGTGTTTATCAAATACTCATGCATCTCAATTTGTGTTTGTGGTGCAGGTAAAGGCAAAATGTGTAGCGTGGAATCATGGCGATGAGGAGGAGGATGATCTAGGGTCTCGTTTGTGTGATGTTGGTTATATTATTTATGTTGGAACCTTGGTTAGAGTTATGTTAGGTTGCTGGATAGATTGGATAGGAATGTTATTGTATTGATGATGTATCGTTTCTGTATTATTGGTATGTTTCGGCTGTGCATATTGGTTGTTATTGGGTTAATGAGGAATTGTGGTTTGGGTGGTTTAATTAAGTAGCATGGGATGCTTAATTATATGTTGTATTTATTATTAAAAAGAAAAAAAAAAGGGGTCGGTCGTTTCATTTTGGTATCAGAGCCTTTACGGTTCTAGGATGGTTAAGTGGATGGTTAGAGCGGTTAGGAATTTAATTGGGTGAATTATTTTCTTTTTGCTTGATGCATGATGTTGTGTGATGGAATTGATTATGAGTAGTTAGTCAATTTGCATGTGGTATGGAGTCCTAGTATCATCCTCTTCGAGCCTTCAATGAGATTCCACGGTAAGATGTGTGTTTGTGTGCGGTTTTGATTTGTGTACTTAGCTTTCTGTTCTGGGTAGTGCAGATGGTTAAGGGTGGAGCTGTTGCTGGTCATGGACGCGGACGTGGTGGGGGTCGCGGTCGTGGTCGTGGTCGTGGTCGTGGTAGGGGCAGAGTCCCAGCAGTGAGTGAGTCTGTTGAGCAGAGTGTGACAGCTGAGGGTGTCGGCGAGTCGCAGGATTTCCAGGAGGGGTCCATGAGTGTGGCCGGTGGTGGTACTGATAGGACCGTAGGCGCTGAGGGGGTCGGTGCGGGCGGTGTCGGTGCTCGAGTGGCCGGTGGTGCTAGGGTTCCGGGTGTGGGAATCCCAGCAGGTGGGGCTCCTGTGGGAGGTGTGGACCTGGCGGGCTTGTTGACACAGCTGTTGGAGCGGATACCAGGTTTGGGCCCGGCTCAGGCTCAGGTAGTGCCACCAGTGGTGGTGGAGGAGCAGCAGCCAGTGGCTGCGGATGTGAGAGCTCATGCTCGTTATTTGTCTATGCTGAAGGAGATGCATAAACTTTATACTGAGAGGTTTTCGGGTGGTACAGACCCTACTGTTGCGGATGCGTGGAGGACGAGTGTGGAACGTAACTTCCATACTCTGAGATGTCCTGAGGAGTTTTGGGTGGACATAGGGGTCCATCATTTGAGTGGTGATGCTGAGGTGTGGTGGAGATCGGTGGCTGCTAGGAGAGTGCAGCGGGAGATGACTTGGGCTGACTTCGTTTTGGAGTTCAACCGCAAGTATTTTCCTAGAGAGGCATTGGATCGTTTGGAGGTGCAGTTCCTTCAGTTGTCTCAGGGGACACGGTCAGTGCGGGAGCTGGACTTGGAGTTCAGTCGACTTCTTTGTTATGGGGGTCGGGCTATGGAGCCTGAGGAGGCTCAGATCAGGAGGTTCTTGAGGGCTCTACGTGATGACTTGAGAGTTCACTGTAGAGGGAGGAGTTATGCTACGCGTGCAGAGCTGGTTGAGACTGTAGCAGAGATTGAGGAGGATATCCGGGCACAGTCAGTGGTGGTCAGTCCAGCGGTTCAGACAGAAGAGACTTCGGAGCAGAACAATCCAAACAAGGGTAACAAGTCGGAGCAAAGGCATAAGAGGAAGCGAGAAGACACGTCAGGTATGCAGCAAGGTGGGCGAGGGTGCTTCGATTGTGGGAGCAAGAACCACAGGTTGGCAGACTGTCCCAAGAAAGGTGATTCACAAGAATATTGTCGATCGTGTTACCATTGTGGAGAGGAGGGGCACATCAGGCCTTTTTGTCCTAAGTTGAGACAGATGATGGGGGGTGCGGCACAACCGAAGGGAGGACCGGGTGCTCAACTCGGAGATTAGTTTGGCTTCTGATTCTTTTTATTTCAGCTACGTATTTTCGTTTGGAGTTGTAAACGTTTATTGCACTTGAGGTTTTAATAAAATGCAGTTATTTGGTTTTCGGAATTTGTGGATCTTGTGGAAAAGAAAATCGCTCGGGAATTCTATAAATGGAAAGTTTCCATGCGTAGGAAGTTTCTAAAAACATAAAGTTCTAGGAATAGTTAGAACTTGTGTTAGTGGGAAGGGTGTTTGTAAACACCGAGAAGTTGGGATGTTAGTAGTGAGACCTGGGGGTGGCCATGGCTGTGGTGATATTCTCAGAGAGGATATAGGGTTGGTAGGACATTGAGATGTTCTACGTGGATCACGGGGGGTGGTCCATGTTGGGAAATGCTTATAGACGTTATGACCGTTTGCTAGAGGGACGGGGGGTCCTGAACAACTCATGAGGAGATGGGGGTTCTCCTGAGGGGACGGGGGGTCCCCTAGATACCGATAGCTCGAGGGACTGTGGTCCTTAGGGTGGCAGAGGAGATGGGGGTTCTCCTGAAGAGATGGGGCTTCTCCTGGTACCGTGATCTTAAGGGTGACGACCCGAGGGTGAGACGGTATGGCTCAAAGACGGGGGGTCTGAGAGTGTGATCGGTATGGCTTGAAGGTTGCGACCTAAGAGCAGATGAGTTGGTGGCAAAGTGTCAAGGACGTGGAGATAAGCATGGTAACCGGATGTGGATTTATGAGACTGATGGGGGTTCAATCTCAGGGTTACGGTTGAGATCGGAAGCGGATCTCGGGATTGATGGGGGTTCAGTCTCGGGGTTTTCTATACGTTGACCGGGAGGGTCAGGTGTATGCTGGTCAGGGGGACCAGAGTGGTGAAGACCAGTGGGTTCGGGGTGGTTTGGACCAGTGGTGTCCTTGTTGCGGCAGACCAAATGGGTGGATGATACGAACCGTTGCGACGGTGATTTGGTGAGTTTGCGGATGAGTGGCGGTGTGTTCAGATTCGAGGATGAATCTTCTGTTAGGGGGGAGAATTGTAACACCCGCAAACCAAATTTTGGTATTTTGGTAAGGGTGTCGATCGACACCTCCTAGTGAGGCATCGATCGACACCAATTGTGGTCGGTTTGGTCGGTTCAATTTTAATTGTCCGGTTTGTGTGGTTGGTTTAGGGAATCCCTAAATCGAGTTTTAAAGGAAGAAAACGACCTAGGCTCGTGTGGTTTTGTCTTATTCGCCGTTTTTGAGAGAAAACACAAAGAGAGAGTGTTCTTGAGCTTTTGGGAAGAGATTGAGAGATTCCTTGCTGTTCTTGGGAGATCTAAGGCTGGGAAGGTGTTAGAAGCTTGCTAGGAGTGAGGGAATTCGTCCTTGTTGGTCAGAATCTTCTTGAAAGAGGTGAGTGCATGACCATGGCTTATCTAAGCTAAGATCTCTAGATTCTATGTGATTTGGTGCTTATGTGGTTGTTTCTTTGAGTTCCCTATGGTATTTTCGTCGCTGTTGTGGCTGGCTTTGGCTTCTGGGAGTGCAAGGAGCGGATTGGAGAAGATTGGAGGCGAGATTCGGAGTTTCTGATCGAGGGAAATCGCTGCTCGGCATCGGTGTCGGTCGACACCAGTTGGGGTGTCGGTCGACACCAACGCGAGGACGGCTCGGGACTTTGGCGAGTGTCGATCGATGCCATGTGGAGGTGTCGGTCGACACAAACTAGGGTTTTTCGGGAGTGTCGGGCAGGGTGTCGGTCGACACCAGATAGTCAGTGTCGATCGACACCATCTGGTGTCGGTCGACACCCCTTGTTCAGTTACGATGGATGTTGCATGCTATGTATATTGCCTGGTTTGTTTTATTGATTGTTGTTTGTGGCATGTAGAGATCTTATTGCTTGTGTGTATAGCCCAGTAGATGGGAGGATTGCCTCACTGAGTGTTTATCAAATACTCATGCATCTCAATTTGTGTTTGTGGTGCAGGTAAAGGCAAAATGTGTAGCGTGGAATCATGGCGATGAGGAGGAGGATGATCTAGGGTCTCGTTTGTGTGATGTTGGTTATATTATTTATGTTGGAACCTTGGTTAGAGTTATGTTAGGTTGCTGGATAGATTGGATAGGAATGTTATTGTATTGATGATGTATCGTTTCTGTATTATTGGTATGTTTCCGCTGTGCATATTGGTTGTTATTGGGTTAATGAGGAATTGTGGTTTGGGTGGTTTAATTAAGTAGCATGGGATGCTTAATTATATGTTGTATTTATTATTAAAAAGAAAAAAAAAAAGGGGTCGGTCGTTTCACTAGCGAAATGAACCAGAAAATCTATAAGAGAAACACAAATTCAAAGCGAATAATGGTAGGGAAAAGTTTCTCTTTCGAAAAACTAAAACTCTCTTGTGCCTACTAAATTGCAAAACAGTATGTCCAAGAACTTGGGTAGCATTTAAGATCATATAATCGGTTATATAAATTAAAATATAATTTACGGTAGAAAATTATTTTAAAAGTATACTTTTTAATATTTTTTAATGGTAAAGGAAATATTTACAAATTAACGCTTTTGATTGTTTGATATATAAGTCTATAACCAAATAGCTAAATTAAAGCTTAATCAATGTAATAAAAGAAATAACTGTATATAAGTAAATGTCATGTTTAAAGACTATCATTCATATCTATAAATAGAGTAAGGATATTCAATCGGAGAATAAAACATAAACTAAAAGTTCTTTTTTTCCTTCACCAAAAAAAGAAAAATCAATTTAAAAGTTTTCAAACATATAAAAATGGGAAAACTTAACATGTCTCTGGTGTTTCTTGTGGTGATCCTTGTTACGATGAGTGAACACATCCCATCATTTGCTGTAGAAGTAAGCGAACCAAAAACACAACTGTGGAATCAATGTGTTCTCAAGATTACCGCAAAGTGTGCATTGGATATAATGGCTCAAGTTTTCATGAAAGGAGTTGTCTCGGATGCTTGCTGCAAGGAGCTTGTGACAGAAGGAAAAGAATGTCATGATACACTTATCAAATATATTGCCGATAGACCTAGTTTGATTGCACATGAAGCCCAATATTTCAAAAAAAGAGATGATTTGTGGGTTCATTGTGTTTCTGTTACCAAAACCTTATAGATGTCTAAATAGTGTATGATTAAATGTTTTAAGATAAGACATTTATTTAAATAAAATTATTTATTTCTCCTTTCTATAATGCTTTTAGGCTATGTAAACTCTATATATGGGTAAAACTTCGAATTATATCAGTTTCATATATATATATATATAATTACATAGAAAAGTATATAACTCCCTCAAAATCCTAAGAACTTTATTCTTCTGGGATAGAAATGAGGGGGAAAAAAATCATATGTAATTAGACATGTCAAAAAAAATAACTACAATAATTAAAAAAAAAAAAAAAAAAAAAAACACTATAACTACTAGTCATGGATAAATATAAATAGACAGTCTTGCTTAGAAACAAACGGAGAAATAACTATATGTGAGGAGAAATTACATTAAAAATATACATAGCTAAATATTCAAAGATCTCAATAAAATTATTATACAAATCTTAATATAGATAAAGTTGTGAGATAAAAGTCTTATACCCTTAAGGTTAAACATAACTGTGATTGCACAATTTTTTTTGTCACACTCTATATTGTGTAGAATATACATTTTGTTAGTCTACATAAACACAACTAAATTAAAAACTCTTAAGGCTAGCGAAATGAACCAGAAAATCTATAAGAGAAACACAAATTCAAAGCGAATAATGGTAGGGAAAAGTTTCTCTTTCGAAAAACTAAAACTCTCTTGTGCCTACTAAATTGCAAAACAGTATGTCCAAGAACTTGGGTAGCATTTAAGATCATATAATCGGTTATATAAATTAAAATATAAGTTACGGTAGAAAATTATTTTAAAAGTATACTTTTTAATATTTTTTTGTAACACCCGCAAACCAAATTTTGGTATTTTGGTAAGGGTGTCGATCGACACCTCCTAGTGAGGCATCGATCGACACCTCCTAGTGAGGCATCGATCGACACCAATTGTGGTCGGTTTGGTCGGTTCAATTTTAATTGTCCGGTTTGTGTGGTTGGTTTAGGGAATCCCTAAATCGAGTTTTAAAGGAAGAAAACGACCTAGGGTCGTGTTGTTTTGTCTTATTCGCCGTTTTTGAGAGAAAACACAAAGAGAGAGTGCTCTTGAGATTTTGGGAAGAGATTGAGAGATTCCTTGCTGTTCTTGGGAGATCCAAGGCTGGGAAGGTGCTAGAAGCTTGCTAGGAGTGAGGGAATTCGTTCTTGATGGTCAGAATCTTCCTGCAAAGAGGTGAGTGCATGACCATGGCTTATTTAAGCTAAGATCTCTAGATTCTATGTGTTTTGGTGCTTATGTGGTTGTTTCTTTGAGTTCTCTATGATATTTCGTTGCTGTCTGGGCTGGGTTTGGCTTCTGGGAGTGCAAGGAGCGGATTGGAGAAGATTGGAGGCGAGATTCGGAGTTTCTGATCGAGGGAAAATCGCTGCTCGGCATCGGTGTCGGTCGACACCAGTTGGGGTGTCGGTCGACACCAACGCGAGGACGGCTCGGGACTTTGGCGAGTGTCGATCGATGCCATGTGGAGGTGTCGGTCGACACAAACTAGGGTTTTCGGGAGTGTCGGGCAGGGTGTCGGTCGACACCAGTTTGGTGTCGGTCGACACCAGATAGTCAGTGTCGATCGACACCATCTAGTGTCGGTCGACACCCCTTGTTCAGTTACGATGGATGTTGCATGCTATGTATATTGCCTGGTTTGTTTTATTGATTGTTGTTTGTGGCATGTAGAGATCTTATTGCTTGTGTGTATAGCCCAGTAGATGAGAGGATTGCCTCACTGAGTGTTTATCAAATACTCATGCATCTCAATTTGTGTTTGTGGTGCAGGTAAAGGCAAAGTGTGATCGTGGAATCAAAGGCAATGAAGAGGAGGATGTTCTAGGGACTTGATTGTATGGTTATCTGGCATTGTTAGGTTGCTAGAATTGAGTCTTAGAGCATTGTTAGGATTGCTGGTTGTTTGATTTATGCTGTTTGGGATTAATGCTGGATATTACTTATTTGGTTATTGGATATTGTTTTATTGGATATCTATTGGTATGTTGTTCCGCTGTTGGATTGTGAATGTGGTTAGGTGGCTAGTGGGTATGGGACCACTAGTTGTAGTTATTTATTATATTATTATTTATTTTTTATTTATTAAAAAAAAAAAGGGGTCGGTTGTTTCATTTTGGTATCAGAGCCCTTACGGTTCTAGGTTTGGGTTCACTAGGTTTCTGTTGTGATGTTTGGGATTGCATGTCTTGATTGATTATGTGAGTTAGTCAATTGTGTGTGGCATGGAGTCCTAGAACATCCTCTTCGAGCCTTCAATGAGATTCCACGGTGAGTTATTGTTATGTTTCTTTGTGTGGTATTGTTTTGTTTTATGCTTGTTAGCCTCTGTTCTTGGAAGATCAGTGGTTAAGGTGTTTGAGTTGTTGGTCGTGGACGGGGACGTGATCGTGGTCATGGTTGGGTAAGTCCCGAGGCCAGTGAGTGTGTGGTCCAGAGTTCCACGGGGAGGTACGTCAGAGGGTCGCAAGCGTATCAGGAAGGACCAGAGTGTTAGCCGGTGAGTGTGCCGGGGGTGCTGGGAACCCAGTTTTGGGGTTGCAGCGGGTGGAGCCCAAGGTCGAGATGATCGCTTGGCGGATCTGTTGGCGTGCGGTGGGAGCGGTTACCGAGAGGGGTACCAGTGTAGGCTCTAGTTGTGCCGCATGTGGTGGGGTGCAGTCGAGGGCTGCGGATGTTGAGGACTTTCCACCTGACGTTAAGAGGATGGAGCGGTTGTAGATGACCGGTATGAGATTATTCTCAAGAGGTATCGGGCCTAGAGAGGCGGATATGTGGACATATGCAGTTGGAGCAGATATTTCTCTGCTTGGTGGTTAATCCAGTTGGATATTAGAAGTTTAGTGGGCAGGTGTAACATTGCAATGTTATACTCGGACCACAGGAGGTACTTGTGTCGAGAGATGTTTATAGTCGTTAAGGATTGTTGCTCCTGAGGGGATGGTGATTCCCCTGAATACCGATAGCTCGAGTGGTTGAGGGCTCCGAGAGTGGCAGAGGGGATGTTGTTCTCCTGAGGGGATGAGTAGTTCCCCTGATATCGAGATCTTGAGGATTGTGGTCCAAGAGTGAGACGGTATAACTCGAAGACGCTGGTCTGAGAGTGAGATCGGTATAACTCGAAGGTTGCGACCTAAGAGTGGAAGAGTTGGGAGCAAGCAATGTATAGAACGTGAGTGTAAACATAACGACGGAATGTAGGCCTCGAGAGTGATGGTGGTTTAATCTTGGATTTTAGGATTATGTTGGCCGGTGGGACAGGGTTTTATGACCAGAGCGGTTATAAATGTTTGGCTGTGCGCCAGGATTGTGAGGCCGGTGGTGCTGGAGTCCCGAGAAGGGGAGTTACAGCAGGTTTGAGCCGGGAAAGGCATGTTTGCCAGATACATAAGTTCACAAGAAGCCTTCATGGCAGGATAAACTAATCGTTGCGACGATACTGGATGAAGTTCATTGGTGATGGACAGGGTTGCTAGATTCAAGGTTTTGGTAAGCTTGTTGGAGGGAATAAGTCAAGTGGTTTGAGTAAGCGGCCTGCAAAGCATTTGAAGCGGTGAATCAGAATATGCGAACGTATGGTACTTGTTTGTTTTATTACGTTCGTATTGATGATTTGCTGTGGAGAATTGCCAAGCGGAAAGCTATCTTTGGAATAAGCTAACTTGTGGAAGTTTCCCTAACTGGCAAGTAACTAGAGGTTCTTGGAGGAACAAGAGGGTTGATATTCAGGTGGCGGTGAGTTGATGTCGGCATACTTGAGTATTTGTTTGGTTGAGCTGAGTAAGTAACTAGAGGATTTATGGAGCAAGGGATTCATACGCTCTAGTGTATCACCGTGGAGAGCACCGGTGTTGTTTGTTAAAAAGAAGGACGGAAGTCTCCGCTTGTGTATAGATTAATGGGGTTTGAACCGTTACTGTGAAGAACAAGTACCCTCTTCCCAAGATTGATGAGTTGTTGGATCAGTTGAGGGGTGGTACTTGGTTCTCTAAGGTATATCTGGCGTCGGGTTATCATCAGATACTGATAGATGAGGCAGATGTGAGGAAGACGACTTTCAGGATGAGGTATGGGCATTATGAGTTCGTGGAGATGCCTTTTTGGGTTGACTAACGCGCCAACGGCGTTTAGATTGATAAACAGTGTGTTTCAGGAGTTTTAGGACGTGTCTATCATCTTTTTCGTTGATGATATCCTGGTATTTTCTAAGAGTCCTGAGGAGCATGCAGTGAATTTGAGGGCAGTTCTGGAGAAGCTGCGGGAGCAGAAGTTGTTTGCTAAGTTGAGCAAGTGTAGTTTTTGGCAGCATGAGATGGGTTCTCTGGGTCACATTGTTTCTGCAGAGTGAGTTTCTGTAGATCTGGAGAAGATTCAGGCTATCAGGGATTGGCCTAGACAACATAATGTCACTAAGATCAGGAGTTTCCTTGGTTTGACAGGTTACTACAGGACCATGAGATGAAGTCTCTGGTAGGAGAGATCAGTGCATTGAGCTTGTGTGTGGTTTCTCGAGAACCATTGGGTTAGGAGGCGGCTTATGGAGCGGATCTTCTGAGCAGGGTGTGGTTGGCTCAGGAGAAGGATTTGGGGCTGGTGAATGTATCTAAGGATATTGATTCAGAGTATCAGGTCTCAGCCAATGGTACTATCTTGGTGCACGGTCGTGTGTGTGTGCCCAAGGATGAGGAGTTGAGACAGGAGATTCTGAGAGAGGCTCATGCGAGCAAGTTATCCATTCATCCAGGAGCGACTAAGATGTACCGTGACCTCAAGAGGTACTATCATTGGGTCGGAATGAAGAAGGATGTGGCTAGTTGAGTTTCGAGGTGTGATGTGTGTTAGCTAGTGAAGGCTGAGCATCAGGTTCCTGGTGGGTTACTGAAGAGTTTACCCATTCCTGAGTGGAAGTGGGATATGATCACCATGGATTTCGTGGTAGGATTGCCAGTGTCGCGGACCTTTGATGCTATTTGGGTCATTGTGGACCGGTTGACTAAGTCAGCACATTTCCTGGCCATCAAGAAGACTGATGGAGCAGCGGTCTTGGCTAACAAGTATGTGAGGGAGATAGTCAGGTTGCATGGGGGGCCAGCGAGCATTGTGTCTGATAGGGATTCTAAGTTCACTTCGGTGTTCTGGAAGGCATTTCAGGCGGAGATGGGCACTAAGGTGCATATGAGTACAACTTATCATCCCCAGACTGATGGACAGTCAGAGAGGGCGATCCAGACGCTGGAGGATTTGCTGAGGATGTGTGTGTTGGATTGGGGTGGCCATTGGGCAGATCACCTGAACCTGGTAGAGTTTGCTTACAACAACAGCTATCAGGCGAGTATTAAGATGGCTTCTTATGAGGCTTTGTATGGGAGGCCATGTCGTACACCATTATGCTGGACTCAGGTGGGGGAGAGGAGCATATTTGGTGCTAGTTTTGTTCAGGAGACCTCAGAGAAGATTCGGGTTCTCAAGCTAAACATGAAGGAGGCTCAGGATAGGCAGAGGAGTTATGCAGATAGGAGGAGGAGAGATCTTGAGTTTCAGGTAGGAGACAGAGTGTACCTCAAGATGGCCATGTTGCGGGGTCCGAACAGGTCATTGTCAGAGACTAAGTTGAGTCCGAGGTATATGGGTCCATTCAGAGTGAGTGGGCGGGTTGGACCAGTGGCATATAGATTGGAGTTACCTGAGGTGATGCGTGCATTCCATAAGGTTTTCCATGTGTCTATGTTGCGGAAGTGTCTCCGTGAGGGAGAGGAGGTGTTGGCTAAGATTCCTGAGGATCTTCAGCCTAACATGACTTTGGAGGCGAGACCAGTGAGGGTTCTCGAGAGGAGGATCAAGGAACTTCGGAAGAAGAAGATTCCTTTGATGAGAGTCCTGTGGGACTGTGATGGTGTTGAGGAGCAGACTTGGGAGCCTGAGGCAAAGATGAAGGCAAGGTTCAAGAAGTGGTATGAGAAGCAAGCCGCGACTTGAGCTTGTTTAGCCGGGTCCCATCTGTAATCCGTGGCTGGAGCGGGAATGGAGTATTCCAGCCCATCTCTCTTGTTACTCGGTCGCTTGGGGTGGTTGGTTGTGCGACTCAGTAACAAGATGAGGTGGTGTTCGGGGTACAAAGTTTCCGTGAGGCGGGGTTTTGGAAGAAAGTTTCATAAATTAGAAGTTTCCAAAAGTGGAAAGTTTCCAAAAATGGAAAGTGCTAAATATGGAAAGTTTTCCGGGAGTTGGAATTTGTCCATTTTAGTGGTGGAGAGCGTTGGAGGGGCTTGTGTGGCCTTAGTGGCGGTATTTCTTTTGTTATGGTGTGCCAGTGTGTGGCGGTATTTCTTTTGTTATGGTGTGGCCTTTGTGGCAGTATTCTGTTGTTATTGTGTGGCTTTTGTGGCAGGCTGTTTAGCCAGAGTGCCTGTTAAGGCGGTCCTTCGGGACAGACGGTCTTTTGGGACTGATGGTCCTATGGGACAGACGGTCTTTCCGGACTGATGGTCCTTCGGGACAGACGGTCTTTCGGGACTGATGGTCCTTCGGGACAGACGGTCTTTCGGGAATGATGGTCCTTCGGGACAGATGGTCTTTCGGGACAGGTCCTTCGGGACAGATGGCCTTTGTGGCGTAAAGATGATACTTGTGTGGTCATGGGGTATCCCGGTGAGGGGATATGTGGTTGGTAGGACATTGAGATGTTTTACGCGAGCCACGGGAAGGAAACCTGGATAGGGATAGGGCTCAGACGTGTTCGGAATCGTTTGTTCGCGACTCTTGGAGGACTTAGGTTCTCCTAGTACTGCCATATTCAGAGATTTTGTGGCTCGGGAGTATGGGTGGTATATCGACTTCGGATGACGATCCGGGGGCGCGCTGTAGGGTGGCAACCCGAGAGACGAGTTTGGACCTTTCCTTATATATTTTGGCATGCAGACTTAGGTCTGATGAGAAGCCAATAAAAACTCAAGGTTTAGGCCTAGGAGTAAAGGAAAGTACAAAAAGTCAAAAGCAAATGAGCCTGGAACGTGATTCTATCGCCTAGAGGTGACCTTCTGTAGATCGGTCGGAGGAGTGCGGGCCGTGGAGACGGTTGCACGGGAGTCCTTGACTGATGGTTGTTCGAGATTCGAGGACGAATCTAGATTGGTGGGGGAGAATTGTAACACCCGCAAACCAAATTTTGGTATTTTGGTAAGGGTGTCGATCGACACCTCCTAGTGAGGCATCGATCGACACCAATTGTGGTCGGTTTGGTCGGTTCAATTTTAATTGTCCGGTTTGCGTGGTTGGTTTAGGGAATCCCTAAATCGAGTTTTAAAGGAAGAAAACGACCTAGGGTCGTGTTGTTTTGTCTTATTCGCCGTTTTTGAGAGAAAACACAAAGAGAGAGTGTTCTTGAGCTTTTGGGAAGAGATTGAGAGATTCCTTGCTGTTCTTGGGAGATCCAAGGCTGGGAAGGTGCTAGATCAATTCGTGACAGCTTGTCCTGTGGGAAGGTTGTTAAAGGGTGGGGACCAGGGTTCGAGGAACGCCTGGCGCACCAATAACCTACTGTGGATTTGGATGAATAGTTCCATTTGCCCAGTGAGGGGTTAGGATCGATGCCCTGCAGGGCCAGCTTCGGGCCTATGGGGGCAAGCTAGCGGTGGGCTAGTGGGGTCAACGGGACGGGTTGTCACATTTTTAATGGTAAAGGAAATATTTGCAAATTAACCTTTTGATTGTTTGATATATAAGTCTATAACCAAATAGCTAAATTAAAGCTTAATCAATGTAATAAAAGAAATAACTGTATATAAGTAAATGTCATGTTTAAAGACTATCATTCATATCTATAAATAGAGTAAGGATATTCAATCGGAGAATACAACATAAACTAAAAGTTCTTTTTTTCCTTCACCTAAAAAAGAAAAATCAATTTAAAAGTTTTCAAACATATAAAAATGGGAAAACTTAACATGTCTCTGGTGTTTCTTGTGGTGATCCTTGTTACGATGAGTGAACACATCCCATCATTTGCTGTAGAAGTAAGCGAACCAAAAACGCAACTGTGGAATCAATGTGTTCTCAAGATTACCGCAAAGTGTGCATTGGATATAATGGCTCAAGTTTTCATGAATGGAGTTGTCTCGGATGCTTGCTGCAAGGAGCTTGTGACAAAAGGAAAAGAATGTCATGATACACTTATCAAATATATTGCCGATAGACCTAGTTTGATTGCACATGAAGCCCAATATTTCAAAAAAAGAGATGATTTGTGGGTTCATTGTGTTTCTGTTACCAAAACCTTATAGATGTCTTAATATTGTATGATTAAATGTTTTAAGATAAGACATTTATTTAAATAAAATTATTTATTTCTCCTTTCTATAATGCTTTTAGGCTATATAAACTCTATATATGGGTAAAACTTCGAATTATATCAGTTTCATATATATATATATATATATATATATATATGATTACATAGAAAAGTATATAACTCCCTCAAAATCCTAAGAACTTTATTGAGGGGAAAAAAATCATATGTAATTAGACATGTCAACAAAAATAACTAAAATAATTAAAAAAAAAAACACTATAACTATTAGTCATGGATATATATAAATAGACAGTCTTGCTTAGAAACAAACGGAGAAATAACTATATGTGAGGAGAAATTACATTAAAAATATATATAGCTAAAATTCAAAGATCTCAATAAAATTATTATACAAATCTTAATATAGATAAAGTTGTGAGATAAAAGTCCTATAACCTTAAGGTTAGACATGTGATTGCACAATTTTTTTTGTCACACTCTATATTGTGTAGAATATACATTTTGTTAGTCTACATAAACACAACTAAATTAAAAACTCTTAAGGCTAGCGAAATGAACCAGAAAATCTATAAGAGAAACACAAATTCAAAGCGAATAATGGTAGGGAAAATTTGTTCTTTCGAAAAACTAAAACTCTCTTGTGCCTACTAAATTGCAAAACAGTATGTCCAAGAACTTGGGTAGCATTTAAGATCATATAATTGGTTATATAAATTAAAATATAATTTACGGTAGAAAATTATTTTAAAAGTATACTTTTTAATATTTTTTTAAAGGTAAAGGAAATATTTACAAATTAACGCTTTTGATTGTTTGATATATAAGTCTATAACCAAATAGCTAAATTAAAGCTTAATAAATGTAATAAAATAAATAATTGTATATAAGTAAATGTCATGTTTAAAGACTATCATTCATATCTATAAATAGAGTAAGGATATTCAATTGGAGAATAAAACATAAACTAAAAGTTCTTTTTTTCCTTCACAAAAAAAGAAAAATCAATTTAAAAGTTTAAAAACATATAAAAATGGGAAAACTTAACATGTCTTTGGTGTTTTTTGTGGTGATCCTTGTTACGATGAGTGAACACATCCCATCATTTGCTGTAGAAGTAAGCGAACCAAAAACACAACTGTGGAATCAATGTGTTCTCAAGATTACCGCAAAGTGTGCATTGGATATAATGGCTCAAGTTTTCATGAATGGAGTTGTCTCGGATGCTTGCTGCAAGGAGCTTGTGACAGAAGGAAAAGAATGTCATGATACACTTATCAAATATATTGCCGATAGACCTAGTTTGATTGCACATTAAGCCCAATATTTCAAAAAGAGAGATGATTTGTGGGTTCATTGTGTTTCTGTTACCAAAACCTTATAGATGTCTTAATATTGTATGATTAAATGTTTTAAGATAAGACATTTATTTAAATAAAATTATTTCTTTCTCCTTTCTATAATGCTTTTAGGCTATGTAAACTCTATATATGGGTAAAACTTTGAATTATATCAGTTTTACATATATATATATATATGGAAAAGCATGTAACTCAGAATCCTAAAAACTTTATTCTTCTTGGATAGAAATGAGGAGAAAAAACAAATCATATGTAACTAGACATGTCAAAAAAAAATAACTATAATAAAAAAAAACACTATAACTACTAGTCATGGATAAATATAAATAGACAGTCTTGCTTAGAAACAAATGGAGAAATAACTATAT